>NC_134728.1:0-2566666 GCF_049634645.1 Pelodiscus sinensis | reverse complement strand
GTGATGAGGGTGGTGAGAAAAGAAAGAGAAAAGCTATTGATTTGGAACAGAAAATAGTGATAGTGAGACAATACAAAGGAGGTCAAACAGCGTCATTCATGTCACGTAATTTAGGGCTATCAAAATCCACCGTAAGCACCATTATAAAGCATAGTGATCGCATTCGTGAAGCAGTGAAAGGGTCTGCACCTATGAAATAAAAAAATTCTAACAAAGAAAAGAGCAGGTCCCACCCTGGAAATGGAAAAACTCGAGGGTATGTTTACAGTACAGTATTAATTCGAGTTATCTTAATTTGAATTAACTATTTCGAATTAAGTTAATTCGAAATAACGCATCTATACACAAAAACTATTTTGAAATAGCGCATCCACACTGAGTGGACCGTGAACCAAAGTTAAGGCTGGCCGGAACCAGTGCCGGCAGGGCATCAGGTTAGGACTTAGTGTGTGGGGCTGCTGCATGAGGCTAACTGAGCTCCGTGCTTAAAGGGACCCTACCCCCACCCCGGACAGACAGTTCTCAGGGTTCCCCACTTGATTTTCTACCTTGATGAGGGACAGCAAAGCAATCCTGTCTTGGAGTGCCCTGAATGCCCGCACTCGGGACACCACAGCACTCGGCCACATGGAGCCAGAGTTGCCCCTGGGCATACTGGTGCATCTCATGGGGTCGTTGCCATCAGCCCAGCTGTACTTGCTGCAGGCTGCCATGCGGGGGGTTCCATCGGGGGGGGCTGTCAGGATCCAGGAGGCCCTATGGGAGAGCGTCCACTCGAGGAGTCCTCAGAGCCATCCTGGTCCTCCCCACCGGGGGCTCATGCTCCATTCCTCCCTCACGTCCTTCCACTTACACCTCCCTAGTCCCCCTTCCTGATGTCAACTAAAAGACACGTTTTTTTCATAAACACAAACCGTCTTTATTTAACAAAACTGGGGAAAGGAGGTGGGAGACAGGAGGAGAGAGGCTGGGAGAGGGCAGGGGGAAACCTGGGAAGAGGGAGCTGGAAGGGGGAAGCAAGGGGAAGAAGAGGGAGAGGAAGCTCAGGGCCCTGGATTGGGGGTCTCGCTAGACCAACTTGATTTTCATGCATACCTGATCTCTTGGATTCCTTTGGTAGCCAGGCTGGCAGCTATCCTGCCATAGACAGCCGCGTTCCTCCATCTAGTGTGGAGATCATAGACGTTAGGGGCATCCCCCCCAAACTTGAATAAGGTCCATGATCTCCACCCTGGACCAGGAAGTCGCCCACCTTCTCTGGCCCCTGTCAGCTGGCAGAGTGCTCCTGGGAAGTGCTGGAGGGCTGGCTGCCAGTGGCTTGCTGGCTCATGTTTTGGGGCCACTGGTCAGGGGCCCTGGTGGCCACTGCTGGCTCTGGGCTGGCAGGCTTGGAGCTGGCACAAACACTGTGGCTAGGGTCTACTCCTTTAATGGCTCTGGGGCTGGGGGAGAGGAGAGTAAGTTTTCCTGGTTGTGCCCAGAGTGGCCACCAGGGCTCCTTGGGAAGGGCTGGAGGCCCCCTATTTCAAATTAAGTGTCTAAACAGCACTTAATTCGAAATAGCTATTTCGAATTTGGCGTTACTCCTCGTAGAATGAGGTTTACTAAATTCGAATTAAGTGCTCCGCTATTTCGAATTAATTTCAAAATAATGGTTTGCATGTATAGATACTATTAAAGTTAATTTGAAATAACGGCTGTTATTTTGAATTAACTTTGTAGTGTAGACATACCCTTAGTGCTTTGGATGGAAGACCAAATTGAAAAACGCACACCGTTAAGCCTCATGACAATACAATCTAAGGCTCGTAGTCTTTTCAAAGACTTAAAGAAAAAGGAGAGGTATGACTGTGACCAAACTTTCACTGCCAGTCACGGTTGGTTCACATTACTGTATTTAAATTACTGCATTGTGGTTTGTATTTCATGCTGATGTTTGTTAAATACAGTTTGCTGTCATTGCAGTAGTGTTGATTTTTTCACGTGTTTCTATTTTTCATTGTTGATTGCTGTTTTGTTGGGAGTGCTTCATATAAGGGTATTTCCGACTTATGAACAAATTGAGTTACGACCAGCTGTTCAGAACATAATCCATTCGTAAGTCGGGGACCGGCTGTACTAATATTATATATTAGAAGACTTGCCTGACATTGCCCAGGAGTGACCCAGGGCTGGGGAGCGGGGCATACAGACCTCCCGTTGGTGTTCCCCAGGACAGAAGAAGTGTCTGCTCAGGACAGCTGGCCCTGGGCACACTGAGTGGTCTGGTGGTGGGTCCAGGGCTGTGCTGCCCAGCCCCGGCGCTGCTCCTGAGTCCTGAGGCCAAAGGGAGGGGTTTGGGGTAGGGGAACCACTTATCTGGGCCGGTGGCAGACAACATGGCAAGTCCTATCCCCCAGCTGGCCACTCCCATAGTGCTGAAGCTGTCCCCATTAGTCACTCTGCAGCATATCTGTCCCCTGCACTCACTGCCCCCAGTGGTGACTGAGCATTGCTTTCCTCCTCTTTCTGCCCCCTCCCTTTCCATGTTATGGAAAACAATAACATTGCAGGCACCATCCTGTTTTCTTGGCAGAACCAAACCCTGACCTGGCTTTAAGAGAAGTTTTTAAACAGACTCACAGACAGATGCACAAAGTGTGTGTGTGTGTGTGTGTGTGTGTGTGTGTGTGTGTGTGTGTGCGCGCGCGCGCGCGCAGGCACATCCCATTTTCCTGGCAGACTAAACCCTTATGTTGCTTTAAGTTATGATCAGAGGAAACTATACCAAATGTGGTACTCCTAGTTCTTACCATTTAGGAGGTATTATTGAGCAAACAGACAAACTCTCTAAAATATGCAGTAGATTAACAAGAAAGTGAAATGCTGATTTAGGTAATAAGAAATAGAAACACTAGAAACTCACCCACTGCCTTATCATTAGGAAGCTCTTGTGACAAAGGAAATTCTTCCTCCATGTCAAGAATGTCATAAGTTCGTCTATTTTCGTCTGTTCTTAGCAGATTTTCTTGAAAATAAAATGTATAATTTTAATCATTCTAAGCCAATGGCCTCCAACCTTTTTAACAAGATCACTTTTTCAATGTAAGTGCAATGTAAGAGCTACCTCAAGCCCAAATACCCATGCCCCACTTCCTTCCCGCCGCTTTTTTGAGGACCTGCTCCTGCTTCACCCCTTCTCTGAGGCCTCACCCTGCTCACTCAATTCCCTTTTCTCCCCCATCCTCTCTCACTTTCACTGGGCTGGGATAAGAGGTTGGGGTGCAGGCTCTAGTCTTGGGCCAAGAGGTTTGGAGTGTGGGAGGAGCTCTGGACTTAGCCCAGAGTGGGGGACTGGGGTTCAGGAGGGGTTTCAGGATGCAAGCTCTGGAAGGACTTTGAGTGCAGAGGGACTCATGTCCGGGGCAGGAGGAAGTTCAAGGCTGGAACAGGGATTCAAGAAGCAGGCTCTGGCTGGGCACTGTTTAACTGAGATGGCTTCCAGGTAGTAGAGCAGAGAGGTTAAGGCAGGCTTATTCCTGCACCACTCCTGAAAGCAGCTGGCAGCTCCATGGTGCCGTGTGCTGCCCCTCATCTACAGGCACCAAGCCCAAAGCTTCTACTGGCCACAATTCCCCATTATTGATCAATGGGAGCTGCAGGAGTGGTGTCTGCAGGCAAGGACTGCCTGTGGAGACCCCTTGCTTCTCAGGAACTGGAGAGTCATACTAGCTACTTCCAGGAGCAGCAATTACCACAGGGATAATTACTCCAGCCACAACAGGTTAGGCATTTTAGAACTCACTACTCAAAGAATGACATTGAAGCGTAAGAGAGAAATGAAAATTATGAAAAGCACAGTCCAGTCAAAAACCAAAAACAACACATCTGCAAGCAGTATAAGAAGTAACAACTACTCATGAACGTGTTGGGAGAGGAATGTGAAGGACAATGACAGAGAAAGAGAGAGAGTGTAAGTGAGAGAGAAAATGAATGAATGACACACACACAGTGAGAGTGACAGAAATTTGCATTGCCAAATTCCCTCCATCCCTTTCTTTCTGTGTACAGGAGTGGGGTAGGACTGACCACCTGACATCAGCACCCCCCTTCTCCCTTCCACACACTGCACAGCAAGCGGGAGGCTCCCGGGAAAGGGGGGGGGCAGCTCCAAGGCAGAGGTCAGGAGCAGCATGACAGTGGGTGGAAGGGCCAGTCAGAATCACCTGTCAGAGGCTCCAAGATCTACTGGTAGATCCCAATCTACTGGTTGATGGAAAGCATTAGGTGTGGAAAAACAAATGACTCAGACAAATGATACTATTTAAATATTCATCTTATGTTTAAAGCAAGAGACTGACTTAACGAAACTGAAGATTTAGAATTATAACTTTCTTTTCAATGCAAAACCATGTGAATAATGGAGATAATTAGACTTAATTTTGTATCTTCTGCCTCTCACCTATGAAAGTATGATCTTTAATGTTGTTTCAAAATAAGTTTTATCTATAAATTCCTTATTTAAAAAAATCCCCAAAATCTGTTCTAGCTTTTATACTGTAGCATTCAGATGACTGCATCATTCTTGCACATGAGGCCACCCTGCAAAGTGCCCTAAATCTTTTTGCAGATGCCTATCACAGCCTGGGTCTCTGTCCCAACACTGGGAAAGAAATTGTTACTCACCTTGTACAGTAACATCTGTTCTTCGAGATGTGTGTCCCCATGGGTGCTCCACTACAGGTGTCGGGCTCGTCCCGGCACCGCAAACCGGAAAGTTTTGCTAGCAGTAGCCCCCTCCGGAGGACCGCACATGTGCAGAGCGTCCCGCGGCGTTCGCGCCTTTTCTGCGTCGCGCGGTCCGACCCGCCAGTTCCTCCTAGCCAGAACATCTGAAAGAGACAAAAGAGAGCTCCGAAGCAGGGAGGAGAGCGGGTCGTGGAGCACCCACGGGGACACACATCTCGAAGAACAGATGTTACTGCTCAAGGTGAGTAACAATTTCTTCTTCTTTGAGTGATGTCCCCGTGGGTGCTCCACTACAGGTGACTATGAAGCAGTCATCTAACCGTTGGTCGTGCTTCGGAATTACTTGTGTACAGAAGAAAGAACTGCCTGAGCGACTGCTATGTCTGTCGCTTTGAGACGGTCAAGGGCATAATGTCGAGCAAACGTGGATGAAGACGACCATGTAGCCGCACGGCATATGTCCCGTAGCGGTACGTTCAGGAAAGCCGTGGAGGCGGCCATACTCCTGGTTGAATGCGCAGTTGGCGGACAGGATAGAGACCTGCCCCTGAGGGTGTAGCAACGAGTGATGCAGTTAACGATATGTGCCGAAATACGTTGTGACGACAGTTGATGACCTCTAGAGCGATTCGCCAATGACAATAGTAATCGTGGGGACTTCCGGAAGGGACGCGTTCTGTCTAAATAGAATGCCAACGCCCTTCTGACGTCTAATGTGTGCCAGCGGGCTTCCTCAGGTGTAGCATGTGGCTTGGGGTAGAAGGTAGGAAAGACTATAGGCTCATTGATGTGGAATGATGAATTAACCTTTGGCAGGAAAGCTGGATGACATCTAAGTGAGACTCCCTGCTGAGCGAATATTGTGTAGGGAGGATCGGCAGAGAGTGCCGCGAGCTCGGAGGCTCGTCGAGCCGAGGCGATCGCAAGGAGAAAGGTAACTTTAATTGTGAGGGTCTGTAATTCACAAGTTGCAAGTGGTTCAAATGGTGGGTAGGTAAGAGTGTCGAGGACGAGGGTAAGATCCCATGGTTGCGAGATAGGCCTACGTGATGGGTAGAGATTCGAAATACCCCTGAGGAACTTCTTCGTAATTGGATGAGAGAAGACGGAAAAACCCTCTATTGGAGCGTGGATGCCGAAATTGCTGCCAAGTGTATTCTTAGGGAAGCAGCAGCCAATCCTTGCGAATGCAAATGAAGTACATAGTCTAGGATGCACTGAATATGTGCTTTGAGGGGATCGATGGTCTGTGATTGACACCAAGCGAAGAAGCGACGCCACTTGTAGAGGTAAGATCGTTGAGTGCTGTGGCGTCTGCTCTGTACTAGTACATCCCTGACTGCTTGGGAGCAGGTTAGCTCTAGGCCTTGGAGCCAGTTAGGAGCCAAGCTGTCAGGTGCAAACGGTCGATGTCTGGATGGAGAAGATTGCCGTTCTGCTGCGAGATCAGGTTGCTGATCCGTGGAAGTCGTTGAGGTGTGGATACCGACATCTGCATGAGTTGCGTGATCCATGTCTGGCGGGGCCAGAACGGGGCCACCAGGATTACTGTCGCTGATTCAGATAGTATCTTCTCTATTACTCGGGGTATCAGTGGAATTGGGGGAAAGGCATATAAGAGATGGTATGTTCCCCACCTGAGCAGGAAGGCATCCCCCATCGATTGGGTGCCTATGCCCGCTCTTGAGCAGTAAGCGCGACATTTCTTGTTGTTGCGAGTAGCAAAGAGGTCGATCTCTGGGTAGCCCCATAGCTGGAACAGATTGCGGGCTACGGAGTGAAGGAGTTCCCATTCGTGTTGGGAATGGAAGGATCTGCTGAGTGCATCCGCAATTGTATTGGTTTTGCCGGGGAGGTAGGAGGCTGTGAGTGTGACCTTGTGACGAATTGCCCAGTTCCAAAGGCGCACTGATTCCGCACACAGGGTCCTGAACCTGGCTCCGCCCTGTCGATTGATGTAGTATACAGTGCATATGTTGTCTGTAAGGACCTGTATAGTGGTTCCCTGTATTCGGTGGACAAAGTGGCGACAAGCGTTGAAAACTGCCCTGAGTTCCAGGAAGTTTATGTGAAGTAGGGATTCTTGGTGGGACCATAATCCTTGGACCCGATAGTGCAGCATAGTGCCCCCCAGCCTACAAGGGACGCATCCGTGGTAAGTTGGATTGACGGGGATTGGATCCAGAAGGGAACACCCGCCAGAGTATTGGCCGGTTGGAGCCACCATGTGAGCGATTCCTTGACACGGGCAGGGACAGGTGTGAGACCGTTGATATTGGTAATGCCCGGTTTGTAGGCTACAAGGAGCCAATGTTGTAGACATCGCATGCGGAGGCGAGCGTAGGTTATGACATACGTGGTGGAGGCCATGTGGCCTAACAGCTTCAGGCAGGTAAGGTATGAGACTGTCAGGGCCGTAAGCAAGACGCTCGATAGGTCCCGTACGGTGTCGGCTCTGTCTGTAGGTAGGAACGCCATAGCGGTGGTAGAGTCTAGTTTGGCTCCAATGAAAACGATGGACTGGGTGGGAATCATAGTAGATTTTGGAAGATTGATAATTAGTCCAAGAGTCGAAGATACCTTTTGTAGGGGTAATTGCGGTCTCGGTCTCTTGTCTCGAAGAGGCCGTGAGGAGGTAGTCATCGAGATAAGGAAAGATGGTGATGCCGGCTCGACGGAGGTACGCAGCTACGACTGCCATGGTTTTTGAAAACTCTTGGGGCTGCGGATAGGCCAAAGGGGAGCACCGTGTATTGGTAATGATCGTCTCCCACGGTAAAGCGTAGAACTCTCCTGTGAGCTGGATGGATGGCAATATGGAAGTATGCGTCCTGTAAATCGAGGGATGCAAACCAATCCCCTTTGTGTAGTGCTGGGATAATAGAACCCAGAGTAACCATCTTGAATCTGTGTCTTCGCAGGTGGCGGTTGAGGCCGCGAAGATCCAGGATTGGTCTCCATCCCCCCAACTTCTTCTCGGTGAGAAAGTACCGGGAATAGAAACCTCTGTCTCGAAACTCGGGAGGAACTATTTCCACCGCACCTATGGTAAGCAGGTGCATGACCTCCTGACGTAACAGGGATTCGTGAGAGGGGTCCCTGAAAAGGGACAGGAATGGGGGGTTGGTGGGAGGTAAAGTTGAGAACGGAATGGTGAGTCCAGAGGTTACGATCTCCCTGACCCAACGGTCCGTGGTGATGGCGAACCAACGAAGGGAGTAAGGGTTCAGACGGTGGTGGAAGAGCTTGGTTACTCGTGTTGAGGATTCCAGTAGGGGGATGGTGCGCAGACCCTCGACAAGTCCGTCAAACCTGCTGCCGCGGTTGTTGCTGGTTGTGGTTTTTGTTAGGCTGCTGGCGGCGGCGTTGGGGGCGCTGCCTTTGTCTATGTTGGTCGTAAGGTCTAAAGCGTTGGTAAGAAGGAGAAGGAGAAGAAGGAGAAGGAGAAGGAGGCCTTTGTCTGTTATACGGCCAAGCTCTCCTGCGCCTGAAAGGCGGAGTGTACATCCCGAGAGTTCTTAACGTGGTTCGGGAGTCCTTTCCAGAGTGAAACACTTGATCCGTGTTTTGGGCAAACAAGGACGCTCGGTCGAACGGAAGGTCTTCCACCTTTGGCTGTAGATCTTTTGGCACAGAGGCCAGGTGGAGCCAAGAGTCACGTCGCATGACAATCGATGTCGCCGTAGTGCGGGAAGCTGAGTTGACAATATCCAGAGATATCTGGAGTGCATTACGGGCCACTGTGTAATCCTCCTGCACAATGGATTTCAGTACGTCTCTCTTGGAATGAGGAAGATGTTGTATCAACGGCACCAACTTCGAGTAGTTATCGAAGTCATGGATAGCAAGATGGGCGGAGTAGTTTGCCATCCTTAATGTGGCTGTTGCCGATGAATATACCTTCCTGCCGAGCAAGTCCAGACGCTTGGCTTCTTTGTCCGCGGTGGAATTTCTCGCTTGTGCGGACCTTGCCTTTTGTTGAGCTGCGTCGACAACGATGGCATTTGGTACGGGGTGAGTGAAAAGAAATTCTGCGTCTTTTGCATCAATAAAGTATTTTCTGTCTGTACGTTTATTGGTAGGGGGCATAGATGTCGGGTTTGCCAGATGTCATTAGCTACTTCCAGGATAGCGGCATCGAAGGGAAGAGCTAGTTTTGACTTGCTGGACTGCTGCAAGTTTCTAAGGAGGGCATGGTGTTTTGGTGGTGCCCCAGAGGTGCACCAAGTTTTGTGAATGTGCTACCTGTTTGAAAAGTTCATGAAATTGCTTGTAGTCATCCGTAAGAGGAGGTTCGTCGTTAAAAACCGCGTCGTCCGGGGAAGAAGAAGCGGCATCTGTCGGAGAGGCCACGGGCTGATGCTCTGCCACCGGTGACTGAGTGGTATCGTCATGCGGGACGGAAGTAGTTGACGCATCCCCGGTAGGTGCTGGTGGGCGTTGAGCCGGCGGAATAGAGCCCTGGGTAGTCGGCCGTGGCGAATATAATTGTTGCCGGTCTGGGGACAAAGGTGAGTGCCTTGTGACTGAACGTGAACGATCAGAATGAGGCGAGGTGTGCATACGATGGCGAGAACCACGGTGTGAATACTGCGGACAGTAAGAAGCGGCGCTCCTGTGGCGATAGTAACGGGAGTGAGGAGGAGATCGCGGGGATCGTGAGCAGTATGAATAACGATACGGGGATCTCAAGTAGTATGTGCGGTGATAGTGAGGCAGTATAATGGATCGCCTTGGGGAATTGTAATAGCGATACGTAGGGGAATAATCGTAGTAATGGTCCTGCCGTCTTTGAGGTGCTGAGAGCGATGGCCCAGGAGAGAAGGTTGCTCTATCTGAACCTGGAGAAGGTGTGCAAGGATGGTGGATCTTCCTTTGCGCCTTAGTCGGCACCGCCGTGGATGGTAGAGTCTGGGGGACCGGGCTACCCGGAATCGAGGCAACTGAAGCAACTTCCGAGACTTCTCCCAGAAGATGTGGTGACCGAGGTGCCGAAGATGGGGATGGTGGAGCCGTGTCACTCTCAGAGACATGGGGTTGTAGGGCCGTAAGGGCCGGTGCCGAAACCATACACGGAGCCGGCTCGGCCGTGCACGATGGTTGGTCGGTGTGTGTTGGTGCGGACGTGCCCTGAGTGTGTGGGATAGCTGCATCACTAGGTCTTGAATGGGATGACCTAGGTGCCGAGTGTTTCCTCGGTGCCGTATCCTGTGCCTTAGGTGGCTGTGGCTTAGTCTTCGGTGCCTGCTTAGGCTTCGGTGCCGGGTCGACTCCCGGTGCCGGCTTAGCCTGGGAGCGATCATGAGGCAACGGTGCCGAGTGCCTCGGTGCCAAGGACCGCACCGTATCTGGCTGCGGTGCCGTTCGGAGACTCGGTGCCGCCGATTCCAGGCGGCCCGGCCGGACCGATATCACTGAGAGCGCGGGACTCGGCACTGATGTGCTGCGGGCTTTCGATAATTTGACCGCTCCCTGCGCGGGAGGGTGGCCCGACGAGCCTCGTGCGTCTGTTGCACTTAGGCTCTTGGACGGAGCAGAGCCTCTCCTGTCCTTAGACTTCTGCGCACCCGGATCCTCTCGTTCTGTTGCTGACGGGGGCTGGAGGGCCTTATTGAAAAGCAGCATTTTCAGGCGCATTTCTCTGTCGCGCCTTGTGCGTGCAGTTAACTTGGCACAGTGACCACATTTCTGGGGGATGTGGCCCTCTCCTAGGCAGCGAATGCAATGGGAGTGGCCAGAGACGGGCATGGCCTCTCCACACGAAGCACATTTCTTAAATCCCGGAGAGCCTGGCATGTCTGCTGAGGAGGTCTCCGGGGAAAGATCAACTTGAGGGGCTCGCCAGAGTGTGCCTCAGAGATTTATAACGGGAGAGGAAATATATATAATATATATATTTTTTTTTTTCAACTATCAACTACTAACTAACTAATCTAAGCAATAACTGACTAACACTAAGTAGGAAGGGGCTAACTGGGAAAGAATATCTAAATATATCAATGCGATTTCTCCTCAGGAGAGGAGCGTGTTCCAAATCCATCTGCGGCCGTGGACAGTTAGGAGGAACTGGCGGGTCGGACCGCGCAACGCAGAAAAGGCGCGACCGCCACGGGACACTCTGCACATGCGCGGTCCTCCGGAGGGGGCTACTGCTAGCAAAACTTTCCGGTTTGCGGCGCCGGGACGAGCCCGACACCTGTAGTGGAGCACCCACGGGGACATCACTCGAAGAAGAAACCAAGGTACTCTATCTTGGTTAAACATTGGAATAAGTTGCCTAGGGAGGCTGAGGAATCTCCATCTCTGGAGATATTTAAAAGCAGGTTAGATAGACATCTATCATGGACGGTCTATACAGTACTGGGTCCTGCCATGAGGGCAGAGGACTGGACTTGATGACCTCTCGAAGTTCCTTCCAGTTTTAGTGTTCTATGATTCTATCAGCTCTCAGCTACACAAACTACTCTTTGCACTCCACAAATCACCATCAGCAGGGAACCCCTGGGAAACAGACCATTTTCCAAACTTTGGCAGCTACCTCTTCCAAACAGTCAGCATTGACACAAACTGAACCCAAAAATTGGCTGTGCCAGTGCATCCTTTGGAAGACTACTCAAACGAGTCTTCAGTGATGGGGATCTGCAAACAGGCACCAAGAATTTAGTTTATAAGGCAGCTGTCATCCGCATCCTTCAATATAGGTGTGAAACCTGGGTAACCTATTGACAACTTCTCAAGTGGTTGGAGCAGCACTGCCTCAGGATGATTCTCAAGGTCAGCTGGGAAGATTGATACACTCCAGTGTTCTTTTTGTAGCCAACATCAGCAATATAGAAGTGCAGACCATGAAACACCAACTCTGCTTTATTATGTATGCCTGTCATTCACCTCCCAGTTCTCTTGAGTTAAGTCAGGAAAGAACGGTTCACGGAGGCAGTTGAAACACCTCAAAGACATGCTGAAAGTACAGGCAGTCCCCGAGTTACGCGGATCCGACTTATGTCGGATCCGCAGTTACGAACAGGGCCGTTCCTCTCCCTGGTCTCCAGCAGACCAGGGAGAGGAAGCAAAGCAGCGGAACATGTGGGCAGCGGACAGGGCTGTCCGCTGCCCACGCGCTGCTCTGCTTTGCCCCCCCCCCCCCGTCCCCCTGGTCTGCAGACCGGGGGGGGGGGGGGGGGGGGCAAAGCAGAGCAAAGCCCCGGAGCATGCGGGCAGCGGACAGCCCAGCCGCGTGTTCCGCCGCTTTGCTCCCCGTCCCCCTGGTCTGCAGACCAGGGGGACGGGGAGCAAAGCAGAGCAAAGCCACGGAGCCCAAGGGCAGCAGGAAAGCCACGGCGCATCTGGGCTGTCCCGCTGCCCCCGTGCTCCGTGGCTTTGCTCCGGACACCTGTGGTACAGCAGCTGGGGTGCTGCCAGTTGGTCCCGTAGCGCCGCTCTGGGCGCTACTGGACCAACCGGGCAGCACCCCAGCTGTTCTGCCCCAGGCGTCCTGATTCAGCCGCTGCTGAAACTGACCAGTGGCTGACTACAGGAAGCCCCTGCCCCGGGCTTCCTGGAATCAGCCGCTGATCAGTTTCAGCAGCAGCTGACTTGGGGATGCCTGGGGTTCTTAAGTTGAATCTGTATGTAAGTCAGAACTGGCGTCCAGATTCAGCCGCTGTTGAACTGATCAGCCGCTGTTGAACTGATCAGTTTCAGCAGCGGCTGAATCTGGACGCCAGTTCCGACTTGTATACAGATTCAACTTAAGAACAAACCTACAGTCCCTATCTTGTACGTAACCCGGGGACTGCCTGTACCCCTTAAAAAGGGAGGCATTACTTATCAAATTGGGAGGACTTAGCACAGAACAGAACACAGTAGTGCCACATTGTACACCAAGCCACAGTTCATTTTGGAGAAGAATAGATACACTCAACATGAGACAAAGAAGCAAAAAAAGGAAGGAAAGAAAGGACACAGTCTAACAAACAGCCATATCTCCTCCAAGATTACACCTGTTACTCCTGTGGGAAAATCTGCAGGGCATGAATTGGGCTCCTCAGCCACCTAAAAACCCTCCAATGAATCCCCTTGGCGCACACAGAGGAATAGCCAAAGACAGCAGTAATCACCGGAAGGTTAAATACGTACATTAGAAAATTAAAACGAATATTTTACAATACCCTATGGTATACCCACTGCATCAACACAAAATTAAATTTACATCTCAAATAAAAAGCTATTAAATAAATCATAGGTGATCTGGTCAGCAGGACAAACAGATACAAATGTTTTTAAAAGCATTATTTATGAAGTAGACCAGTAGAATCCATTATAATGAATTATTTAGAAGCAGTTATACAGAGTTTAATCCCGCAAAATACACGACTTTTGGTGACATAAAGGCAGAGCTCAGTGTTGTACTTGAAGCAGCAACTCCAGAGCTTTGTTACATGTGAAGATACAGCATATCTTTCCCAAAGCTGCAAAACTTACTCTTTAGGAACAGAATTAATTTTCTGAGAATTTCCCAGAAAATTGTTAACTAGATTGAGTTCAAATTTAAAAAGATACTTTAAAATTTTGGCATAAATGTACACCTAACTGTGCAGTTCTATATCTTAGTTGAATTTATTTCAAGTTTAACCTTAACTTTCAATCTCCTGGTTTTATAATTCCTGATTATGGGAATATTGAAATTATCTCATGATATATTTTACTCTAAATTGATGATATATATAGTGAAACGCTGAAAGCATAAAAGGGAAAAACAGTAAGTTGCAGAAAAAAATGTTTTCAAATGCAAATTCTATTTTTGTTTACATTTTGTGTACAGTTTTTACAGTAAAAATACTTTGGACAGAATTGACTGGATTCTGTTCATCTACGACAAACCATACCAATCATATCCCCAGGAACATCTTCGTCTCCAAAACCATCGTGTAGGAATCCATGCGTGTTGTCACATAGTACAGCTTTGTCTCCACTGAGGCTCAATGAGCTCTGATCAGGCAAGAAACTATTAGTACTCATCAATATGTCATCACTGAAGAAGCTATGTCCTCTTAATATTTCGGTCTCCACACCTGAACAAACACACATAATTATTGACAACTCCTTCTGTCAATATGATGAAATGCATTCTTGTCAATTTCCTCAGAGTTTTACAAAATTCTCAAAATAACGTTGCATTACAGAACAATTTAAGTGCAGCTACAGCCATGGTATGCAGTGCAGCCGCTTATTGTTTGCAGACTATTCCCAGCGAGTCAGAGAGAAGTTTTTTCATCTCCTGACAGACAAAAGTTTTACCAATGAAAGCACAATATAGGCAAAATCCTAGGCTTGAGTCTCCTTTACATTAAGGACTCTTTATATTCTAAATTCTAATTTATTAGTTGTTCTCACCAAAATTCCCATCACTGGGAAATATGGTCCTTCCGTAATCCTCTGGAAGTGTGATGTCTTCACGTCTGCTCTGATTCAAAGTAAAATGTTCAGCAACATCAATGGCACTAATGAAAAATGTAAAGATATAAAAAACCCACATGAAAATTGTAATCCACTGGCCCAGGTACTGGAAGGCAAAAAGCCTGTTACCAGAGGGTACTCAAACCTCATTGTTTTCCTTCAGAAAGACAAAGTGCATGAAATTGCTACTTTTTAGTCTCCAAAACACCCCAGATGATGTCAATTCTTGTTCAGGGAAAAAGGCAATCCCCAGGCAGCCAGAACCCAAACCAATTAGGGCTTTATTGATTAAAACTGACATTTCTAATTTCATCTAGAAGCTAAAAAGAAGACAGCGTAGCCACTGGAAAATAGATGCTATATACTCTCTACATTTGATACCTCAAAGCAAGCAGGCAGCTGCCTTCTGTAGTTGCTGAAGTTCTACATAATCTTCAAAGTAGGGATGTGAATGATTAATTGATTAACCAGTGAGCATCACCCTTACTGGGTGATGCTTACCAGTTACGGTTAACCAGCAGGGGTTGGAGCATTCCCCCGCCTGCCACAGGCAGGGGACACCTGGAGCAGCCTCCCTTTTCTTCCCCCCACCCACAGTGGGTCCAGCCTCGTGTGCCCCAGGTGGGAGGAGCTGGAGTGCTCCCCCACCCCCACTTACACCTATTTAAGTTGTTAACCAGTTAATCTGGTTAACTGATTAAATAGGATTTCACATCCCTACTTCAAAAAAGCTTGCACGGAATTTTAAATAATCTAAGCATGAAGTTACAAAGGTACAATGACTATGGTAAGGTCCACACTGTCGAGAAAGTATTTAGCTAAGTGCAGTTAGAAAGAGGTGCTACTGTGTACTGATACCACCTCTAACTCCAAGAGCAATCTGTAATCAAGATATATCCCTTGACTCCAAACCTGCTTAACAAAAGATGGGGGCATCCCCTTAACAGGGGAAAATATCACCCCATAATGTTCTATAAAATCTTCTTTTTGTCTACCAACCACATTTTTATCTTCCCCAACTTCAGCTTCTATAAAATTCTATAAAATTTTCTTACAAACAAGATCTGTTTTTTTTCTGTTAAAATGCCACATATTGGACTCCTCAACACAGCGTTATCACCTGTAAATTAAATCCTATAAACTCTTAAGGTAATTTTAAAGAGGGAGACCCATCATTGTTCCTCACAGATTGCCACACTGTGCTATTTGATTAGACTGAAAATAGTTATGTATTATTTATCAGTAAGCTACAGGCATTCTTAAATTAGATTTGTAACAACAAAAAAACCCCACTAAAGACTTTCAGATCCAAAATAAATGTATTGTGACATAAAGGGGAAATCTCTCTGAAGGTGCATTATGCCTTGGCTCTGACCCCCACTAAAGTAATTCAGAAAAAAGTATTTTAGTTCCTAGCTCTTCATAACCTTTAAAGTGTCAACATGTTACCCCTAGGGGAGCATACCAGGGGAGCAAAAGACCAGAATAATACATTCAATTTTATATCTTAGCTGTAAAGGACTGCTATGCCATGGATACAAGCTACTCTGTTCTTACAAAAGAATGAACTGGGCTATTTGGGCTGCTTCCTTTGGAGGAAAGCAGTTCAACTTTTCTGTCTCTAGTATTCATTCAAATAAATAAAATGAAAAACTTCTAAAGCCTAAAGAAAAACAACTACTAAACTGAAAAAAATCTGTGTTCATAAAAGGTGACTGGAAGAACTGTACCAATACATAATTCTACATCTTAAAATAGGAAAGAATCAGGTTATTAAATTCAAATAACCAGAATGACTACCTGTATGTTGGATATGGGTCAGAAAACAAGCGAGAGTATACATTTTATCTCTGAAAGAATGAGGCCAAACAAAATATAAAAAATATATAAAAAACCTTGAGAAACATTTACCTCAAGTCAGGCAGCTGTGTGTCAAAATCAGGAAATTCTTCAGGCAATGTAATAGAATTATAAGCAGCTTCAAAGCACTCTTTTGGAAAATCAATAAGTCCTAAAAGAAATGCAAAACATAACAAAATTAGCAGTGATAAACAATCATGTTCTCACAAGCATACAGGCAGTCCCCGGGTTACATACAAGATAGGGACTGTAGGTTTGTTCTTAAGTTGAATTTGTATGTAAGTCGGAACTGGTACATATTGTAGGGGAAACTCTAGCCAAACATTTTTTTTAGTTTTGGATAGCATAGGGAAAGGTTAACTCCCCTCTAATGTTTGTTTTGCTGTCTGTTCCCCTGTTCAGAAGATTTCACATCTATTTCTGTCCCTGTGACAAACTCAGGACTAAAGGAGTAACTCATCAAATACCAAACAGCTCTGCACCATGCTTTGAGCTAATAGCTTTATTTCCACACACCACCCAGGGTTCTAGGAGGAGGGTCCTTTTTTTGCTAACACAATGAGGCCAGCACTTTGTTTGTTTTGGTGGAGTCTTTGTTTGCCCAGGGAGCCCAGCATGTATAGGGGGAGGAGGGGCGGAGAGGCTGCTTTTGTCCGCTGTTCGGCAGCCTGTTGCTCAGGGGAGGGGGCAGCCTGTTGCTGGCAGGGGGGAGGGGGGAGGCGTGCAGGATGCGAGGCCGCGGGGGGGGGGGGGCAGCGGGCGTGGGGAGGCACTTTTCCTCTGCCCGGCAGCTCTGCGGGATCCCTGTCCCTGTGGCCAGCTGCTGCAGGCAGAGGCCAGTTGGAGCTGGCCGAAGAGGAGGAGCAGGTAGATTCTAGGACCCAGGTGAGCGAGCCCCGGGGACGCTGCTGCGCTCCGGGAGCCCGGCATGTATAGAGGGGAGGAGGGGCGGAGAGGCTGCTTTTGTCTGTTCGGCAGCCTGTTGCTCAGGGGAGGGGGCAGCCTGTTGCTGGCAGGGGGGGCAGCGGGCGTGGGGAGGCACTTTTCCTCTGCCCGGCAGCTCTGCGGGACCCCAGTCGGAGCCGCCCGAGGAGGAAGAGGATCCTAGGACCCAGGTGAGCGAGCCCCGGGAATGCTGCTGCGCATGTGTGGGAGTTGCCTCACCCCGTTCGTATCTAGGGATCCGACGTAAGTCGGATCCACGTAAGTCGGGGACTGCCTGTATACAGTAAGACTAAATCAATCAGGGCGTTCTGTTGCCAACCTAAACAAAGTTTGCCATTGTCACTAGGAGTCCAAAATAGAATTTGATCTTTAATTTATGTACATTTTAGAGGCACACTATTTATTGGCATACCTACGAATGTACTGTACCATTGAAAATTGTTAGAGGTTCTGCAATGCTGTAAATCTGCTAGAACTACTACTAGTAGCACTAAAGGCCATGGAAGCTTTTGGTCACTGACAGCCACTAGGGTCAGGTCTACCCAGGAAAATTAGGTTGACATAACTACATTGCTCAGAGGTGTGAATAATCCACACCCTAAGGCCTGGTCTATACTATGGGAGAAGGTTAGCTTAAGGTATGCAATTCCAGCTATGTAAATAACGTAGCTGGAGTCAAAGTACCTTAAGGCAAACTTCGGCGCCATTCCCACAATGGGAGGTCGATGGGAGAAATACTCCTGTCAACTTCCCTTACTCCTTGCGACAGTGAGGAGTACTGATGCCGACAGGGGTGCCCTCAGTGTTTGATTTAGCTGGTCTTTACTAGGCCCACTAAATCAAACGCCACAATGTCAATCTTCCCACACTCTAGATATGGCTGAGGTGACACAGTGAAACTGACCTGTATGGACAACCTGAACAGACAACAAAATGGCTTGTACAGACAATGTGACAGGAGAATTCTTCCACTGACACAGCTACCATCTCATGGAGAGGTAGAGTACTGGCTTGCCAACCATCAGTAAATTCATGGACAGTCTACAAAAGAGAGCTAAAATTGGATCTCTCAATAAAATCCGTAAAAACATTTAGATATCAGTTAAAAAAAAAAAAAATCAAGCTTTGCATTCCCTCCCCTTTGGCTTGGGGTGAGCTCTGTGCTACAGGGCAGCTTCAGGGGATCTACAATTCCTGGGGCAGGTGAGGGGAAGGAAATTCTCCTGGCAGAGACCTAACTGATGGGGGCTGCTCTTCTCTGCCTCCAGCTTTGAACTCTTCTTCAGCATCATAGCATCAGCAGAGCAGCAACTTTTGGTGGGTGTGTGGGCATGCAGCACATACCCCTGCTGGGCTCTCCTCAGCTGGCGAATCACGTGTAGCAGCGGGTTAGTCACTTAAATCTAAGACATAAACCATCCACTCCCATGCTGGAAAGATTACTGATTGTCAAAAATGGATCTGGAAAAATTACTAAAGCAATGGTTGACAGTGTGGCTACTGCAATGTATGATCACAAACTGGAGAATTAAGAGGACGCTGATGTGGCTAGTAAGTAGATTAAAGTAGCACAACAACGTGACTGTTGTGATGAATGAATACAAACACTAAATACTGTTCATTTTTATCCTTTTGAACCATCTTTATATTACATAAGAATGTGTCCTTAAAAAAAGTTGGATGTCTGTAATTTTTTTATATACTGTCCATAAAATTCATTTTCAGCTGTTTGCAGCCCTGGTGGAGTGCCTATCTCCCTCTGGCATAGGTAATATCTTCACTGAAGCCCTGAAGCTGTGCTGCTACAGTGGTTTATCTGATGACATCCCCAGGGCATAGCAATTCTCCCAGTATGTGGCCTTGTGCAAGTGAGTCATTGACTTGTAACTCCTTTTCTGGACAATGACTATTGATGGTTGTTCACCACCCACCCAGGCATTATTGGCTTCCTTTTCCTAGTCTCCAGGGATCTAATATCTTGGCACTTCCCCAAATCACAGTATATTTTAGTGACCACCATAAAACAGCGTCATAACTTCATATGCACTAATAATATCCATATTTAGATAGAACAATGGCATTTAGCAGATCATAGCCTTTCCCAATATTTCACAGAAAGCATGCCCTGTGAAGTATCACAATTATATATAAATGATTAATATGGGGTTACTGGATGCTCCCCCAGAGGAATGTAGTGTCAACAGCTTAAGTGTAGACCTGCCCTAGATCATAAAAAGCTTAAGTGACTTGATAAAGGTGATAGAATTATTCAATGGTACACATGGGAATAGAGTGGAAGTTCCACTGTTCATAGTCCTCTGCTCTAACTATGAGACAATACTACCTCCTTATTAGGTACCCAAATAAAAGGAAACTTTAACAGATGCTACATTTTAAATGAATGTGGTGGTCTGCATCCTGGTAGATTACAAAAACACTAACACAATTGGCACTAACTGCTAGGGTCAGCAGAGAATTTGGGTGTCCGGATTAGAAAGGACAAGGAATGAAGTAACAATGAAAAAGTATCTGTATTTAACAGGATAGTTTTGTCTTCATTGTCACTAGTTCCTCCACTATAAAGGAGCCAAAAAAGATCAAAATATACTAAAACAACAAAATGTAATAGTCATTTATACACCAGGAAGTCCAGCTTCTCTTGAAATCAATCATGTATGTCTGACTGGACTATCCCAAAGAACATTTAAAGAGACACTATAAAAGATATGGTCTGAGAAATGAAGACTTCTGCACATACCTGGACGAAAGGCCATCTTCATTTTCACTAAAGCTTCATTGCAGTCTGCCAAGAGATACTTTACTTTCCTATGATATATTCGCACCACTCCCAAAAGCAAGTGTCCTGACGTGCGCAGAGCAATTTTAACCTTTAACAATTTTTAAAAATTGTATAAGTCTTATTATTTTGGCCAAATTATTAAAACAAAATCATTTCCATTATTACACAAAGCAAAAAGTATACCAGTGAAGCCTTGGAATAAATTTTATGCAAACTAAGCATAGAAAAGGAGTTCAATTAAACAATAAAATAACACAATATCTGGCACTGAGATATTCAAGTTAACACAGGGTTGGAGATCAAGAGTCATCATCACTTAAAGAAGACAATTCCTTGTAGATAAACATTGGACTAGGACTCAGAAGACTTTGGTTCTGTTCCTGGCTCTGCCACACTTGCTATTTGACCTTGGGCAACTCACTTCACCTCTCTGTTCTGTCTCCCTACCCACCATTTGTTCATGGGTGGTGGGTAATACAGGCAAAACTGCCTACAATGACCAGTCGCCCAGGAGGGCCTGGGGCCACACCACACGGCAGCCTGGCTCCCCAGCAGCCAGGGAAGGCTGGGACCATGACAAGCAATAACCCCTGTCTCAGCTGGAGTTGAATAGGGGTTGGGCACATATGGAGCAGCAAGTGAACACACTGGAGCCGCTTCTAGCACTGACAGAGCAGCTGCATGACCGCCCTCCCCTCACAGCCAGTGTCCCAAAACTTTTTTTAGAACACCTTCCCATCTCTGCCAACAGAGTTGTGGCACCACCCTGTTCCTAGATGCCACCATCCGCTGCACTCCACACTCGGGATGTCGATGTGCAGTTGACTATACGATTAACTGATAAGCCTAGGCTTATCAGTTAATCTTGTCAACTGCACGCATTCTCCCCCCCCCCCATGCTTGCCTCTGTATCAGAGACAGCAACGGGGGGGGGGGGGGGGGGGGGGGGGGGGGGGGGAGAAGCCGGCTTAAAAGATGGTTTCTCCTTGCACTGGCTCTGTGGTGCTGTCTGCCCCGTGTCCCTCTGCTGGAGGGAACAGGGGAGGCTACTGTGAAGCAGCTTCTGTCTGTGGTGGGCTTGAGCTCTCGGTAGAGAGGCTGGACCCCAGCAGCAGCCCCTGTCCGTGGATCTCAAAGTAGCACCAGACCCAGCCAGAAAAACAGATGCAAAATCTGCAGACATATCTATACTGTTCCAATGAGTACAACACACCTTTCAAAATCCAGTTGTCTCACACATGGCTACTACAATACATGGCATACTTCATCAGTGCAGTAAGTTCCCCATCAACAACTATGTTGGTGAAGCAAAACAATGATGATGATATCACATGAATTATCATGGGAAAAAGAAAAAGAACACCACCACCACATGTCTGTGGGTGAACACTTTTCACTAACTGATCACTACGTATTTGATCTCTCAGTCCCTTTTATCAAAGGAAACCTGCCCAACCCCTACAAGAAAATAAACTTTGGAGATTAAATGTATAATTCTAATAGCCACTAAGTATCATGGGAACAGAGGGTCTGGCTTTGTTGCTTATTAAAAACAATCTATGATCCATAAACAACCTGTTCACGCCAGCAGCCTTACCCCTCTTCCTTTGTCCCACTTCACCTTGGAGGGTTCCTTCATATATGTTAACTACTAGGGATGTACAATTTTTTTTAAAAATCCCTAACTGTATAACTAATCTGTGGCCGGGAGTTTAACCAGTTAAATTCTTACATCCCTATTAACTGCTGGGGACATTAAAATGCATTGATTACGGTAAATGTGTAACCGCTGAACATTTTAAGCTGGTTTCCCACGAGCACTGGCTCCCACAGAGCTGCTTGCCCCTCCCCCTGTGCTGTTGCCTCTATATCAGAGGCAGCAACATGAGGTAAGGGGAGTATGCATAGTGAGCTGGCTTAAAAGCCAGCTCCCCACGTGTACCAGCTCCCACCTGCTCCCCCCAACCCCACTCCCGTGTTGTTGCTTCTGAAACAGAGGCAGCAGCACAGGGGTGGTGGAGCCTGTGTGTAACTGTGAAGGGTAATCATTTATTTGTGTACACTACCACAGCCCTAATAACTACTTATGCTAAACAATCCATTTCATGCTATTTTAGCTGTGGCACTCCGAGTGTAGTAAGATGAAGGCCTAAAACATAAGCCCGTGCAGCACAGGGCTGGTCTGAGGCCTGAGGCCTCCCTAACAATGGACAAAACATATCTGTGAGCAAGAGGCAGGTGTCAGCCCACTGAACTTGGCATGAACAGGGCTGAGTGTGCAAAAAACTAACTGGTGCTAGGTACTGACTGCAGAACAATAATTCGTACTGGTCATAAGTGGAAAGTGCATTATATCACTAGTTCATTAAAAAGACTATAGACTCAGGTGTAGGAAAGGGTCTAAAAATGACAGAATGATGCACAGAGATGATCTAATAAAACCATGAGGTACAGAGTGATGGGTGGTATCTAAGTAGCATCAGAGGGTAGTAATCTGTCAGCAGTGAGGTGTGATTTGTTGTACCTGCATGTAAGGTGGTGTCTTGGGGGGACAGTCTTTGGATGACCTAGGGGGCAGTGGAAATTCCCAACTGATTGAATCATTCCATTGCTATGGGGTACATATGCATAGTGGTTCAGTAGAGTCTATTGACAACTATTACTGTACTTCGCTTAGCAATAAACCTGGCCGGAAGCCTTTGATCCTTATCTGGTTTGTGGTCTTTGGGTCTCTCTTGGGGTCTGCTGTGGAGACTAAGTGCACAAGTCTACACAGCACACAGCACTGAGCACACATGAAAGCAGCATTCTAGTTATCATCAACAGAGCCAGAACCTGTGAGAACACCTCGGCAGTAAATCCCGACCGCCCTCTTGAATAACTACACCAAGTACTTTCCCACACCTGAAGATCTCTAAGACAGGCTTGTTTCCTGCATGAACAGAAGTTGGTCCAATAAAAGATATTACATCACTCACCTTGTCTCCCTAACTTCAAATAAGGACCTTTACAAAATCTGTAGATATATTCTTTATCCAATAAAAGATCTACCTTTCTACAACTGGTCTTAAATATCATAATTGGCTACATACCCCTGGTGAAATGATCTTTTCAATAGTAGTCTCCAAATTACATTCAAATATGTGTGTTTTTGTGACCTTCTTCTCCCAGTGAGCAGCAAGCCATATTTTGGCCAATGGCCCACGCTTGTTCATAAGCAAATGCATATAAAACATGTTGCCTTCACTCCGTAACTGAACTTGCATGCACTAGGGAAAAACATAAGAATTAATCTTAAAAATGGGAATGCAGAGTTTTAGTGGAGATTAAAGAAAAATTATGTTAATGTTCATTATAAGATAAAAGGGATAAAATACTTTGGATTGGATTTTTAGGCAGTTTAGGCCTGCAAAATGTTTGTGCAATTAATCCTATTGTGTGTAGAAATTGTATGATTAGACATGAAAATGTGCCTGATTAGCTGTTTCTGTGCTTAATGGTGGCAACTACATATATGCATGTGAATTGTGGGCCCTAAGCTCTGTAAAAATCTAGATCTTTTAGTAAATTATTAGAAGCCTCTTGTCTTGATAGAGACGTACGTCAAATAATCTGTAACCCTAACTAAAGAGATAAACTGTAAGCCACACTGAACATTTGAGTCAGAAATCCAATAGCAGGTGTTTCTATTTTTTAAACAGAATGTTTATTTTTTAAAGTACTTGGCCCAGTAGTACAAAAACCTGAATTGGTTATTCTGACAGAGAATGGTAACAGAACACACACACACACACACACACACAAGAAGTGGAAAGAGGGACAGCGAACAAAAACAAGAGAACAGGGAAAATATTGCAGAGTGTATTAGGTAAAGCAAAAGAACAACACATATCAGGAAACAAAAACATAATTAGGTATATAGAAGTTTTATGCCTTCCTCTCAAGCATCTTATATTTGCCACTCTCGGAGATATCAGAATAAATTAGACTGCTTTAATATTGCACATATGTTCTGGCATGCTAAAAAACAAACGAATGAAAGAAAATTTAAAAAGTGTTTTCAGTAAAAGGGAAGACTTAAATGCAGAGAAAATTAATAAAATGGAGAGGAAGAAAAGGGGATAGGCCAAAAAAAGAGAAAAAGTAGGAGATATAAAAGGAAATCAATACTGAAAGGAAAACAGGGGCATGAGGTAAAACCCAACATTTCTTTCTTTTGTAGTGCTAGCTTATAAAGGCAAGAAGCGATTGTTTCTATCTTCTCAGCGTGGGTAGAGACAGGAATAATTCTTTCGCAAAATGCTTTGAAATCTACAGATAAAAAGTGCTATAAAAGATTTAAGTATTATTATCTCATGACCCATGGATTCAAGAAACAGCCATTTGACTGTTTTCCACCACATCATGGCTGAAAAAAGACCACCGTACTCCTTGGGCTCCCCACTGAAGAAAGGAGCCACTGCCTCTGAAGTACCAATGAGTCACAGCAGAGGACATTCTAGGGCACAGACTTCCCAAGATGCACTTTTATAAAATGTTGCAATGATCTTCAGAAAAGGAGGGAGCAAAGAGAATACCATAGATCTGCTGAAAGTACAAGCAGCTACTTTTGCAATCCTCTTCCGAATACCATTCCTCTAGTTCCTTCTTGCGAATAGCCACCTATTGTTCCTCTTTCACCTCAATCTACTGCTTCATACTTTAAACATATTGAAAAGTGTCACTGTTATTCATTCTGTAAAGTGGGTTTATATGATATGACAGAAATTATAAAGTTTCTTTAAAGTCTTGAAAGAAGGAAGGAACTTGAGAACACAGCTAACACGTAAGAGACCTTTCCATACCCCTTGGATAAGTGTTGCATAGCACTGGGAGGCTCATCAGGGAAGGAGAGAGAGAGAGAGTGTGTGTGTGTGTGTATGTGCTAATGTGACAATTTTGAGTTAAGAGGCAGCTTTTCATGAAAGCATGAATATGATAGGAAGAAGCTTGGGCTGCAAGGGTTCTCTTTTGTGTAGGGATAAATCTGGAAATTGGGAAGGTTTCACTAGCATGGGGATCCAGTTCACAGGAAGATGAGCAGATCCAGCAATAGATGTGGAATAACATGAAAGCAGACAGGAATAGAACAAAGTTTGGAGTACTTATTTTCATCCCCTCTTTCCAATCATCACCAACTAGCCTTACAGCCTCTTGAACTTCTTTGAGTGTGCCACAACCCCATGAAACAATACACATCAGAGGGTGTGAGGGTGAGATTTGGAACACTCATTTCATTAGCAGACACACAACTCAATGTGAAGCATCTAGAATCACTAAATTTGTTGGTGCATGGAAGAGAATGTTTTCAAAACGTGCTGCCCACTTAAGATTTGTTTAGTTTGAAAGAACAGGATAAGTGGGGGGTCTGGAGAAATAAAGATGCAGGGGTAGATGGAAAGGGGAAACAAAATTGGAGGGTGGAAAAATGTGTAGGGGCGAAGATTAGGGGAGCAGCTATGATCTAAGTTTGTGGGAGAAGTAGATTGTAAGCCACAAACATGTAGCAGAGAATGAGGTGAAAGAGGTATATGGGGAAGAGAGCTGTATTATATGGCATGTAGGGGGAAAGAGTATAGGATGAGAAGGGATCAAGGATGTGAGAAGGGGGCACAGGGAGAAGGGGAAGATGCAGAAGATATGTGGGCAGGGATGATGGATTATGTTTAATAGGAGGGTGGCATAGAGAATGAGAGAGGTACATGGGGAAAAGAGTGAAGGGGCAGGGATATTATAGGGTATAGGGCGGGGGGCAATAGGATGTAGGATGGGGTGCAGGATCTAGGAGGGTGTTGTGATGTGGGACAAGGAGAGGGTACAGAGGGTTTAGGTGGTGACTTGAGGCAGGGAGTTGGGGTTCAAGAGAGGGTGAGGTACTAGGTGCAGGTTCTAGTCAGGAGGCATTTAACCAGGTGGCTCCAGCCAGCAGGACCCTCAGGCAGACTTCCTGTCTGCCACAGCCCCTGGCTCAAAATGGCTAGCTGGTTCACATAGCTCTCTGCGCTGTGGTTTCCAGCCAATAGGAGCTGAGAGATTGTGCCATGCTGCGGGGTGCTCCAGCTCACCTTGGCCAAAGTAGCCCCCACACACAGGGATAACGGTGAACCGGTTAAACATTTCATTTAACCAGTTAACAGATTAAATGCAATTTTACATCCTTGATGGGAATACATGGTGGGAGGATACATGTGGATGTATGGGGTAAGATTGTACAAGCCATGGGGAAAACAGGTTGGCGTATCTATGCAGTGCAGGTGTATGGGGTAAGGGTGATACAATAAATGGGGTGTAAGATGGGGGTTGAATGGAGTGAATGAAGTACAGGTTATACGGAGCAGGGGATGCTGGATGGAATATGCAGGAGTGTATGGAGTGGAGGGCATGGAGTGTGCAAGATAGGGATGTAAGGGGTGCAGGGTGGGGTATGTGGTGATATTGGTGAAGGGGTGGAGTGCATGGGTTGTATATGGGTATGCTAGGTGGGGTACGTAGGGTAAGGGGGTGCAGTATGCAAAGCAATGGTGAGAAGGATGGCGGATATGGAGTGCAAAGCAGGGATGAGGGGAACAGAGGGTGTGGGGTGTACATAGGGCATGCAGGGTGAAAAACAGGACTGAGGGGGCTAGAGGGCCTGGGGAGCACATGGGAACTCAGAATGAAAGATAGTAGGGGGTGAGGGTGACGGAGGGTGTGTGGTGTTTATGAGGGGGGTAATATAGGTGTGTGAGGTACAGAGCAGGGGTGAGAAGGATGGGGGGCCTGGAGTGCACAGAGGGAGTGCAAGGTGCAGGTAGTTGGGGATGAGGGGGGTGGAGAGTGTGGGTAGTTTGCGGGGGTGCGTGGTGGGGGAGTAACTAGCGTGAGGGATGGGATATACCTAGGGGTGCAAAGCAGAAGTATTTGGGGAGTGCAGGATGCAGCATAGGAGGGGACAGAGGAATACAGGGCGAGGGTAACTGGGGAGCAAGGGAGTACAGAGTAGTTGAGTGGAGGGCAGGAGAGTGCACCCGGAGTAGGTGAGGACAGAGTGTGGAGTGTAAGTAGGAGATACAGGATGAGGTGGCTGGCAGTGCAGGGACCGGAGGGCTGGAAGTGTACATGGGGGCAGGGTGGTGTGGATTGGGATGCAGGGGACAGAGGATGTGAGGTGCACATGGGGGGAAGGTAAAGTGGGAAGAGGGTCAGAGGACAGGAATGCACACGGGGGTGCAGGCCCAAGGTAGGTGGGAATGGAAGACCAGGGGTGAAGGGCAAGTTGCTGGGGTGTGAGCAACGGAGGATGCAGGCTGCACACAGGGTTGCAGACTGAGTGATTGAGGTGAGGGGGACATAGGATGAGAAGTGTACCGAGTGTGGGGTGGCTGGAATGCTGGTGCACACAGGGGGTGTACATTAGGGTGGCTGGGGTGTCGGGGATGGTATGCACACAGGGGGTGTGGGATGGAGGGATGGAGGAGAACAGGTGCAGGGCAGGGGCAGTTGGGGTGCAGGGAATGGAGACTAGGGGATGTAAACAAGGGGTGCAGAGTGGGTTGGTTGGGGTGAGAGGGATGTAGGATGGGGTGCACGGCAGGGGTACGTAGCGATGGAGAACTGAGGGTGCAGGGTGGGGTAACTGGTTCAGGGGACAGAATGTGGAAGTGCATTCAGGGATGCAGGGTGGGGAGGATGTGGGGCTGCAGGTGGAGGGGTTCGGTGAGGGGAACACAGGGTGCAGGGTGGGGTGGTTGGGTAAGGGGGACGGACAGAGTGTGGTGTGCACACAAGGGATACAGGGCAGGGATAGGTGGGGTAGGGTGGACACAAGAAATAGGTGAGGATGGAGGAGAGTGGATGCAGAGTAGGGTAATTGTAGTTCAAGGAACAGAGGGTGCACGGTGCACACAGGGTGCAGGACAGCGTGGTTTGGGTGAGGGGAATGGAGGATGTGTGGTGTACACAAAGGATGCAGGGAGGGGATAGATGGGGTTAGGTGCACAAAGAGGTAGGTGAGGATAGAGGACCATGGAAGCAGGATGGGGTAATTGTGGTTCAGGAAATAGAGGGTGCAGGGTGCACATGGGGTACAGGTGGGGTGGTTGGAGTGAGGGGGGTGAAGGATGTGGGATGCACACAGGGGGTGCAGAGCGGGGATAGGTGAGGACAGAGGACCAGGGGTGCAGGGAAAGATGGTTAGGGTGTGGGATGCACACAGGAGTTGCAGGGTTGGAATGTGGGGGACAGAAGGTGGAGGTACACACAAGGGGTTCAGCGAGGTGGTTGGGGTTTGGGGATTGAGGATGTGGCATACACCCGGGGCACAGGGTGAGGGTACGTGGGGACAGAGGACCCCGGGTGCAGGGAGGGGGGTAACTGGAGTGTGGGGAATTGAGGGTGGAGTGGCTGTGATGCAGGGACAGAGGGTGAGGGATGAACACAGGGGGTACAGGACAGGGATAGGTGGGGGAATACATAACAGCCAGACAGGTCAGACCCAAGGTCCATCTAGGTCAGACCCAAGGTCCCAAGGACATCAGTGTCCTGTCTTCCAACAGTGACTAGTGCCAGATGCCCTGGAGGGAGGGAGGGAAGAGAACAGGGAATCAACCAGTGATCCCGCCCCGTTACCCATGCCCAGCCTGGCAAATGCATGAAGGTTTTGGGATGCAGGGGACAGAGGGTGCAGGGCGGGATGGCAGTGCACCCATGGGATGAGGGAGCAGCGGGGTGCACACAGGGGGTACAGGCCAGGATGGCAGTACACAGGAGGGTAGTACACAGGGGGGTGAGGGAGGAGCGGGGTGCACACAGGGGGTGAGGGAGGAGCAGGGTGCACACAGGGGGTGAGGGAGGAGCAGGGTGGTGTTGTTCACATGGGGTGAAGGAGGAGCGGGGTACGCACAGCGGGTGCAGGGCAGGGTGGTAGTGTACACAGGGGGGTGAGGGAGGAGAGGGTTGCACACAGGGGGGTGAGGGAGGAGAGGGGTGGCAGTACACACAGGGGGTGAAGGAGGAGCGGGGTGCACACAGGGGGTGCAGGACAGGGTGGCGGTGTACAGAGGGGGCGAGGAAGGAGCGGGGTGCACACAGGAGGTGCAGGGAGGGGGTGGGGACAAGGAGTTCAGGACACGGTGGCTGGGGTGAAGGGCAGAGGGTGGCGGTACACACAGTGAGGGAGGCGCAGGACACACACAGGAGAGAAGGGGGGTGGCTGAGGCAGAGGGTGGGGGCACACACAGAGGGTGAGGCAGGTGCGGGGCACACAGGGGGTGGCTGAGGCGCACACAGGGGATGAGGGGCGGGGTGCACAAAGGAGGTGCACGGGGTGGCTGGGGTGAAGGGTGGGGGTGCACACGGGGTGAGGGAGGAGCGGGGCACACACAATGGTGTAGGGGGTGGCTGGGGCGGAGGGTATACAGAGTGAGTGAGGGGCAGGAAAAAGGGGGCACAGAGGGTGAGGGAGGCGTGGGACGCACACAGGATAGCAAGGGGTGAGGGACGGGAGAAAGGGGCGCACACAGGGTGTGGCTGGGATGGAGGGTGCACATGGGGTGAGGGGCAGGAGAAAGGGGGGCACACAGAGGGGCAGGGGGTGGCTGGGGCGGAGGGCGCACACAGGGGGTGAGGGGCAGGGTGCACACGGGGTGAGGGGCAGGAGAAAGGGGGGCACAGGTGCAGGGGTGGCTGGGGCAGAGGGCGCACACAGAGGGTGAGGGGCAGGAGAAAGGGGGGCACACAGAGGGGCAGGGGGTGGCTGGGGCAGAGGGCGCACACAGGGGTGAGGGGCAGGAGAAAGGGGGCACACAGAGGGGCAGGGGGTGGCTGGGGCGGAGGGCGCACACAGGGGGTGAGGGGCAGGGTGCACAGGGGGTGAGGGGCAGGAGAAATGGGGGCACACAGAGGTGCAGGGGTGGCTGGGGCGGAGGGCGCACACAGGGGGTGAGGGGCAGGGTGCACACAGGGGGTGAGGGGCAGGAGAAAGGGGGGCACACACAGGTGAAGGGGTGGCTGGGGCAGAGGGCGCACACAGAGGGTGAGGGGCAGGAGAAAGGGGGGCACACAGAGGGGCAGGGGGTGGCTGGGGCAGAGGGCGCACACAGGGGTGAGGGGCAGGAGAAAGGGGGGCACACAGAGGGGCAGGGGGTGGCTGGGGCGGAGGGCGCACACAGGGGGGAGGGGCAGGGTGCACAGGGGGTGAGGGGCAGGAGAAAGGGGGGCACAGAGGTGCAGGGGGTGGCTGGGGCGGAGGGCGCACACAGGGGGTGAGGGGCAGGAGAAAGGGGGGCACACAGAGGGGCAGGGGGGGCTGGGGCGGAGGGCGCACACAGGGGGTGGGGGGCAGGAGAAAGGGGGGCACACAGAGGGGCAGGGGGTGGCTGGGGCGGAGGGCGCACACAGGGGGTGAGGGGCAGGAGAAAGGGGGGCACACAGAGGGGCAGGGGGGGCTGGGGCGGAGGGTGCACACAGGGGGTGAGGGGCAGGAGAAAGGGGGGCACAGAGGGGCAGGGGGTGGCTGGGGCGGAGGGCGCACACAGGGGGTGAGGGGCAGGAGAAAGGGGGGCACAGAGGGGCAGGGGGTGGCTGGGGCAGAGGGCGCACACAGGGGGTGAGGGGCAGGAGAAAGGGGGGCACACAGAGGGGCAGGGGGTGGCTGGGGCAGAGGGCGCACACAGGGGGTGAGGGGCAGGAGAAAGGGGGGCACACAGAGGGGCAGGGGGTGGCTGGGGCAGAGGGCACACACAGGGGGTGAGGGGCAGGAGAAAGGGGGGCACACGGGGTGAGGGGCAGGAGAAAGGGGGGCACACAGAGGGGCAGGGGGGGCTGGGGCGGAGGGCGCACACAGGGGTTGAGGGGCAGGAGAAAGGGGGGCACAGGGAGTGAGGGGCAGGAGAAAGGGGGCACACAAAGGAGCAGGGGGGGCTGGGGCGGAGGGTGCACACAGGGGGTGAGGGGCAGGAGAAAGGGGGGCACACATGGGGTAAGGGGGGGCTGGGGCGGAGGGCGCACACAGGGGGTGAGGGGCAGGAGAAAGGGGGGCACACAGGGAGTGAGGGGCAGGAGAAAGGGGGGCACACAGAGGGGCAGGGGGGCTGGGGCAGAGGATGCACACAGGGGGTGAGGGGCAGGAGAAAGGGGGGCACACAGAGGGGCAGGGGGGCTGGGGCAGAGGGTGCACACAGGGGGTGAGGGGCAGGAGAAAGGGGGGCACACAGAGGGGCAGGGGGGCTGGGGCGGAGGGCGCACACAGGGGGTGAGGGGCAGGAGAAAGGGGGGCACACAGAGGGGCAGGGGGTGGCTGGGGCGGAGGGTGCAGACAGGGGGTGGGGGGCAGGAGAAAGGGGGGCACACAGAGGGGCAGGGGGGCTGGGGCAGAGGGTGCACACAGGGGGTGAGGGGCAGGAGAAAGGGGGGCACACAGAGGGGCAGGGGGGCTGGGGCGGAGGGCGCACACGGGATGAGGGGCAGGAGAATGGGGGGCACACAGAGGGGCAGGGGGTGGCTGGGGCGGAGGGTGCAGACAGGGGGTGGGGGGCAGGAGAAAGGGGGGCACAGAGGGGCAGGGGTGGCTGGGGCGGAGGGCGCACACAGGGGGGGAGGGGCAGGGTGCACAGGGGGTGAGGGGCAGGAGAAAGGGGGGCACACAGAGGGGCAGGGGGGGCTGGGGCGGAGGGCGCACACAGGGGGTGAGGGGCAGGAGAAGGGGGGCACACAGAGGGGCAGGGGGTGGCTGGGGCAGAGGGCGCACACAGAGGGGAGGGGCAGGAGAAAGGGGGGCACACAGAGGGGCAGGGTGGCTGGGGCGGAGGGCGCACACAGGGGGTGAGGGGCAGGAGAAAGGGGGGCACAGAGGGGCAGGGGTGGCTGGGGCGGAGGGCGCACACAGGGGGTGAGGGGCAGGAGAAAGGGGGGCACAGAGGGGCAGGGGGTAGCTGGGGCGGAGGGCGCACACAGGGGGTGAGGGGCAGGAGAAGGGGGGGCACACAGAGGGGCAGGGGGGGCTGGGGCGGAGGGCGCACACAGGGGGTGAGGGGCAGGAGAAAGGGGGGCACAGAGGGGCAGGGGGGGCTGGGGCGGAGGGCGCACACAGGGGGGAGGGGCAGGAGAAAGGGGGCACACAGAGGTGCAGGGGTGGCTGGGACGGAGGGTGCACATAGGGGGTGAGGGGCAGGAGAAAGGGGGCACAGAGGGGCAGGGGGGGCAGAGGGCACACACAGGGGGTGAGGGGCAGGAGAAGGGGGGCACACAGAGGGGCGGGGGGGCTGGGGCGGAGGGCGCACACAGGGGGTGAGGGGCGGGGTGCACACGGGGGGGGGGCGCAGCCATAGCCCGCGGGGAGCCCGTACACGCAGAGCAGCGGCAGCCCCGGCCCGTAGCCCGTGCGTTTCTCCTCAGCGCCCGCCGCCGTCAGCCCGACCAACGCCTCCCGCCTGCGCATGCGCACTGGGCCACCAGGCACCCGCTACCGTTGGCGAGGGGCCCAGAGTGGGCGCGCGCACCTGGGAACTCGCTCGCGCTCTGCCGCCCGGGAGCTGCCCGGGAGCACGCGCACGGTCGGCTGTGCGCGCGCGCTTCGGCCTAGCCACGCTAGAGGGGTTGCGGGTGGGAGCTGCTTGCATTGGCTGCCGCTGTTTTCAGGGCTTTGTGCGCTGGTGGGTGTGGCGCCTGCCAGAAACATACACCACCCCCAGGTGCAAACGGTGGGTCTGGCCCACGAAAGCTCATCATCTAATAAACCATCTTGTTAGTCTTTAAAGTGCTACATTGTCCTGCATTTTGCTGTGTACCATGCGGCATGCATGGATCATGTCAACATGCAACCGGACACACGTGCTTTAACTTATCCCTGCACTGACTCGGTGGGTAAACACGAGTTAGCCACGGCTCTTTCTGCCTTGTTTTCCCCCTGGCATGCAATCAGCCCCCAGGTAACCAGACTCCATTGTAAAGCACTTTGAGAGCCGGAGAGGAAAGGTGTCCTATCAGCGCAAAATGCCATTCTTTTGTCAGCATCATAATCATTATTTTATTTATGAATAGCTTTTTGCGAGCTAAGCCCTAGCTCCTGCAATTGCTGACATACATGCCTCACGTTAGGCGCAGGATGTTAGGAATTTGTTTTTTCTGGCAATATGTTTGATTATGCTGCCCTGAGTTTTGAAACTATCTTTAAAAGAAAAACAAACAGACCTACATAAGGGACAACATTTCGAACACACATCCACAATTTGCCTATTGTGCCTAGTTCAAAATGAACTTAAACAGCCTTCACCTCTAGGAAAGGGGTCTGAATTTTATTGAAACTCGCCCTTCCTGTCAGTGAAGAAATATGTTTGCTAAATCTGCTCATGCAATTTACAGTGGTTGGTTGCCCTTAAAAATCTTTCGTCACTAGCTCCCTTTGAAGTCAATGGCAAATCTTCGGTTTACTTGAATGGCAAGAGACCAACGAGTATATCCACCAGTCTGAAATGTGCATTCATACCCATCAAGCTATATACCCTACTCTGCTATATTCTTTGCTCAATGGGATGTCCAATTGCCTAAGCTAACATCCACAGGACACAATAAACCATTGTCAATTAATAAAAACAGTGCAATGATGTATTAATTACACAACACCTATCACCATGACATTAAGAAAGGTACATTAAGAAAGGACCAAATGCTGCTTTTGTTAATATGGCTATAAATCTATTAGCTGCAATGCAATTACTCTGTGTTTACACTAGAATATAGGAGAATGGAATCTGGCCCATAGAATGGAAAGCTGATCTGATGCTGGTGTGAAGCAGGACTATTTCCTCTGAACTCGGGCAAAATTATACTGGTGTAAGTGAATGCAGAACAAGACTTATATGAGCCAACCTTAGCTCCCTTGAAATGGTGGCCCTTTTCTCCGCCCTCCCCCCAGCTAACTCCTCAACAAATGTCAATAGAAAATAAACCTAGAACAAAATTAATCAGCCCTGTGCAAAAGACAATAAACAGGTCTTGGGCCCGACCAACTTCCAAAACTCAGACTCTCCCTAATCATGGAGAATGATTCCAAAGGGTGACAGCCCCTGGCAGAAAGCTGCTACTGCTCAGAGTTTACCCATAGAAGCTGGCAGGAAGAACATCTGAATGGATCTCAGCCAACGTGCTGGGCCAAGGAGAGAGATGTTAGTCAGATAACCGGGTTCCATACCATTCAGAGATTTGACGATCTTCATGGTCATCTCAGAATCGCGCTTGTAGGGCAGTGAAGAGACATGAGCACCTGTTTCATGAGTTCCTAGTAGTCTGCATCTGAGCCAGTTCATTTACTCCGATTATTATGCAGATATGCAAGAGTGAGCCGGACGTTCCAATTGCACTTGCTAAGACGCTGAGGTGGGAATCTGCACACAGCTGGCTTTTCACATGCCTGGTGTAACATGCAACTGTGGCCTTGAGACAAAAGCTGCTTTGATTTGTGAACTGAGCACATTTTAAATGAGTCTAAATATAGAACCCTACAGTGTCCTTTTACAATCACTTTCCCAGAATGGCATTTTGAACAGTAACTTACATGACCTGGACGCCAGGTGGCACTGCCCCTGTAAAGGATAAATCGAATGATCTGACAGCTGCACCAATGGACTCTTCTACGTCAGTGTCTGGCATTAAGTAGTGCTCATGGTGAGATGGACAGACAAGTCACTCATGCTGGTTTTGCACGTTCTGGAGAATTGCCACAATGATACATTCCAGGTCAGACTGAGGCAGGGACAAAGATTCCCATGGCTTTTTTGCAATTCTGTTGCTGTGATTCTCCCTGCATATAGAGAATTGCACAAAACATTTGCATTGGCACTAGCTCAATGTGCATCTGAATTACTCTGGCTTTGCCCAGGATGAAACTTTCTTCCCTTTTCTCTTTCTTCATTCAAGAAGGCAGCAGAACCAGGAACCTGAGTGAGATAGGATCATGGCTGAGGGCTCAGGTGTTGTGTGGTTCAATTTATTTGAGATCCAAGGGAAACTAAGACACTCCAGGGCTACTTAACCACTTTCTTATTTTTTGCAAGCTTTAAGCAGTTAACAAAGTTGTTTAAGTTTTACAAGCCTTAAAAACAATTACTATACAATTGAAACCTTAAATACTATACATTCTAAAGCAATTAATACAGTGCAAAGCAATGGAAAAACAATTAATAGAAGATCTACTATAATGCAATAATAAAGCCTAGTTCACTTACACTTCACTACAGTACCAGGCAGGAGGTCGTGGTTCCTTTAATTCCCACGCATTGGAACGCCATGCACTGGGTCACCGGTGTGAAGGGCCTGTTAACGTCTAATTACATCGCACAGGACCTGTGGGTCAATCCTGCCCATTCTCTCTCATCGATTGTTCTTACTAAGCCCATTTTATAGCAAAGCGAGACTTGATGGTTCTAATAATATTTACCAATTGATTACATATTACATATTACATACCTAAAATTGATTACATATTACATATTACATACAAGTGCTCCACTTAGGAAGGAACAATCCGTTCCATACATACAAGATGGGAAGCGACTGTCTAGGAAGGAGCATGGCGGAAAGGGATCTAGGGGTCATAGTGGACCACAAGTTGAATATGAGTCAACAGTGTGATGCTGTTGCAAAAAAAGCAAATATGATTCTAGGTTGTATCAACAGGTGTGTTGTAAGCAAAACTCGTGAAGTCATTCTGCCGCTCTACTCTGCACTAGTTAGGCCTCAGCTGGAGTACTGTGTCCAGTTCTGGGCGCCACATTTCAAGAAAGATGTGGAGAAATTGGAAAGGGTACAGAGAAGAGCGACAAGAATGATTAAAGGTTTAGAGAACATGACCTATGAAGCCAGGCTTCATGAACTGGGCTTGTTTAGTTTGGAAAAAAGAAGATTAAGGGGGGACATGATAGCGGTTTTCAAATATCTAAAAGGGTGTCACAAGGAGGAAGGAGAAAATTTGTTCCTCTTGGTTTCTGAGGACAGGACAAGGAGTAATGGGCTTAAAGTGCAGCAGGGGAGGTTTAGATTGGACATTAGGAAAAAATTCCTAACTGTCAGGGTGGTCAAATATTGGAATAAATTGCCAAGGGAGGTGGTGGAATCTCCCTCTCTGGAGATATTTAAGAACAGGTTAGATAGACATCTGTCAGGGATGGTGTAGACGGAGCTTGATCCTGCCTTGAGGGCGGGGGGCTGGACTCGATGACCTCTCGAGGTCCCTTCCAGTCCTATGATTCTATGATTCTATGATTCTATACCTAAAATTGACTGAACCCCTGTTAAAAAGAAATACTGCCTAGCTGGAGTCTTTTTATTTACCTTGTTATCTTTAATGATTGCATGGGGAGAGTTGACATTCACACATCCCCATACACCAAGGGTGGGCAAGATATGGCCCGCAGCCTGGATCCCACCCGCCAAGCCGTATGATCTGGCCCACGGCCCACCCTGCAGCGCCCGGGGAGTGTGCTAAGTCTTCTCTCCCAGCCAGGATGCACGGCACCAGAGGGAACCACCAGCTGTTCAAACTGGCTGGCAGTTCCCTCTGGGAGCCACACGCCCCTAGCAGGGCAAGGCGGGGGATGGAGAGAGAACTCCTGTGCTCCTCCACCCCATGGGGCAGCATGCAAAGTCTTCTCCCCCTCCCCCCACACACACACGCACGAGGCCTAGAGAGAACTGCCCCTTCCGCCTGAGGCCCCTCCCATTCTGCCTGAGTCTCCGCCCCTTCCAGTATGGGCCCACAACCACTACCAACATTGGTGAAGTGGCCCCCCTACAAAAATTATTGCCCACCCCTGGCATATACTTCTCTCATACGGGGATATGGGTGACTGACTGTCCTGGCCCAATCCTCAATACCCAGTGCTCTCTGCTCTTCAGACCCGGCTGGGCCCCTGGGTTGGACGCGCCTCTCCTGGTACCCAGCACCACATCTTCTCAAGGCAACATGTGGGGAGGATGCAAGATCACATGACCCCTCCCGAGGTTTCTGTCGGGGTTCACACCAGAACATGGCAGGCAGCCACCTATCAGCAATGTGCATGAGTGAAGGGGTGGGAGCTACTCCCAATGGAATGGGGGTAAGGGCGAAGGTTCGGATAACCTGACCCATGTTTTTCCGGAGGTTATCACTTCGCTACCATCCCCCAATCCCCTATGGCTAGAGGTACCTCGCCCCTTCCTGCCTGCACCGTCATAGAACCATAGGAACATAGAACACTAGAACTGGAAGGGACCCCGAGATGCCATCAAGTCCAGTCCCCTGCCCTTCCGGCAGGACCAAACACCATCTAGATCATCCCTGACAGGTGTCTGTCTAATCTGCTCTTCAATCTCTCCAGGGATGGCGATTCCACTGTCGTACCTCGGTGTTTTCGTACCTCGGTACCTTCGGTGGTCTGGACTGTCAATGTCAGCGTCATCTGGTCAGGGTCGTCCTCTACTCCGTCGGTGATGATAAACTCTCGGCTGTGTGCGTAACAATCGGTACTCCCTTTATCTAGAGTGTTAGACCCCGTGCACTTGGGTCAACACAAGAGATCTCTGAGAGGCCCCGGAAACGACAGATGCAGGAAAGGTTTGAAATCAATCGAGCAGGTTTATTGTCAAATGCGAAGCTCTACCAGCTGGTCACAGAGATCAGTACAATGTTACACCACTGGGCACTATGGCCCGCGTTGACAAGGTACCAACATCGGGCAGGCCTATTGCCGTATAACAGATATTAACAGCAGTTAGTCAAAGTTAAGTTACTGTGCATTCTGTAAGTTTAGGCAATGACACCTGCTGTTCAGGCGCCTAGTGCACACCCCCCCCCCCCCAAGGTCGGCCAGAGAGCACCCTCTGCGGTGTCCTTTTATAGACAGGTACAAACACCTTACATCATTTCTTTACGTACCAGGTTACCACCCTCTGTTGCCTAGTTACCACCCCTCACCTTATGGAAGGGGGGCTTCCTTACTATCCTTCATGCTGTCAATTTCGACCCGGTCCCGAACCTAGGTCGGTCTGTGCATTAGTTTTTAGGGAGTTTTTGTACCAAGACATTTCTTATTAAGATGTTCCAATACTCCCCTTTGGCTCACAGTCTGTACCCAGTGCCTCCCTGTGTCCTTCCATGCTCGACCTAACTGACACAATCACACAGTTATCAATAGGGCCTCTTTCTTGGCTCCTGTTACTGAACCAAAGTCTTGCTCACTAGATTGCAGGCCTGTTGCTGTTTCCATGTTGCAGGCCTTAGGCCTGCTGACTCCATATTACTGACCCTCAACTTACCGGCTTTACAAACGGCTGCTCCGCCAGAGGTGAGGAAACCCCCCTGGGACATGGGCCCCAATAGAAAAGTGACCTGGACAGAAGCCAGGCAATGGGACCCCAGAAGACACGACCCACCTCCAGGAGCAGCCTGAGGCTGGCTGCGGCAGCTGGCGCCCCAGGCGGAATGTGCAATCGGCACCCCCGCCTGCACTGAGCAATCGGCACCCCCGCCTGCACTGAGCAATCGGCACCCCCGCCTGCACTGAGCCGTCAATGGGGTGACATCGTCATCGGGCGCCCCAGGCGCCCCATGACATCATCATCGGGCGCCATTGAAGGCAGCGCCCTAGGCGACAGCCGAGTCGGCCTATAGCCACGGGCCACCCCTGCCCACCTCCCCTCTGAGACTGTCCCCCATTGGGTGATGGGAGCCCTGTTGGAACTCACCAAATCCTCTGAGAAAAATGAGTGTCCTGTAGTAAGCACCCTAGAGACTAACAAATCTATCGAGATATGTCAATTGGGTATTGAATGTAAGAAAAGTAGCACAGGAAGGGAGGGTGGGGGAGAAAAGTCCCCTGGGAGACTAGGGGGAGACAGAAGGCCCCGCTGGCCTGGGGTGGGGAGAAAACCTTGCTGGATGAGATCCCCCACCCGAGCCCCTCCTCACCTCCAATCCTTCCTCTTGTACCCTTGTAAGTTTAATAACGTTTTTATTTTATCTTGTAAATTTAATAAAGACAAATGCAAAGTGCTCCCCTTAGGAAGGAACAATCAGTTTCACACATACAGAATGGGAAGCGACTGTCTAGGAAGGAGTACGGCAGAAAGGGATCTAGGGGTTGTAGTGGACCACAAGCTGAACATGAGTCAGAAGTGTGATGCTGTTGCAAAAAAAGCAAACGAGATTCTGGGCTCCATGAACAGGTGTGCGGTGAGCAAGACACGAGGAGTCATTCTTCCGATCTACTCTGTGCTACTTAGGCCTCAGTTGGAGTCTTGTGTCCAGTTCTGGGCACCGCATTTCAAGAAGGATGTGGAGAAATTGGAGAGGGGCCAGAGAAGAGCAACAAGAATGATGAAAGGTCTAGAGAACATGAGCTATGGAGGAAGGCTGAAAGAACTGGGCTTGTTTAGTTTAGAAAAGAGAAGATTGAGGGGGGACATGAGAGCCGTTTTCAGGTATCTAAAGGGGTGTCATAAGAAGGAGGGAGAAAACTTGTTCATCTTGGCCTCTGAGGATAGAACAAGAAGCAATGGGCTTAAACTGCAGCAAGGGAGGTTTAGGTTGGACATTAGGAAAAAGTTCCTAACTGTCAGGGTGGTTAAACACTGGAATAAATTGCCCAGGGAGGTTGTGGAATCCCTGTCTCTGGAGATATTTCAAAGTAGGTTAGATAAATGTCTATCAGGGATGGTCTAGACAGTACTGAGTCCTGCCATGAGGGCAGGGGACTGGACTCGATGACTCTCGAGGTCCCTTCCAGTCCTAGTGCTCTATGATTCTATACCCCCCCCCCCATGCTCCGAGCCTCCTGCCCTGCCCCCCACACTCCCAAGGTCCTGGCTTGACTCCTGCATCACTCACCCCGCCAGCCCCCTGCCCTGAAGGACCCGGGCAGTGCCGGGTAAGTCTGCGAGTGATTAATAAAAGCCCTGGGCTGACATCCCAGGCCCTACGAGAAACCACAGATAAGAAAAGTGAGCCTCCCTCTCTGCGTCTGATGGAAAATCTTTTGTTTCTGAGCTGCAGTGGTGATGGGATATGCAGCGGCTCGGCCAGGCCCGCCAACAGGGGCGTGCAAATGGGGCAATTGCCTTAGGGCCTGGCTATTCAGAGGGGCCCAGGGCATCTCCAGCCGCCGCTGCTGCCTCAATGGCACACAGCCCCTCTCCCCACAAATGGCTCCAAGGGAGGTAGCTGGTCCACCCCACTGGTACACATCCCAGCAAAAAGAAGACAGCGAACTGGGTTTTGCAGCCTGGTCACATCCACTTTGCTTTACCTTAAAGCCAAGCACAGACAACAGCCCCCCGGGCGTCAAAGCCTCTGCCTGACTCATCAGCCGCCTCAGCGCCAGGGACACGTCCGCCCCCTGCGGCGTCCCCCACCTCCCCCGTGGCCTGGTGCTAGCTGAAGATAATTAGACGTCAGTTATCCTAGGTTACCTACTGACACATTTCTTATGCAAATCCCTGGCACCCCAGTGGTCCCCGCCCACCCCCCGAGCGGCTTTTGGGATTAGAAACAGATCCTTTGCCTGCTGCTGTGCGTGTCTGCTGGGGATAGGCCCCCCTCTCAGAAGTGCAGAGCTCACAGGACCTGCAGTGGGGCAGATTGAACCTTTGGGGCGGGAGGGGGGACTGGTTCCCACCAGGGGGTATGTGTCCTTCCTTCCGCATGGGTTTCACCGGGTGATGGATCCGCGGCTCGTTCCACCCACTGCGGCCTGCAGGATCGCTCTGCCGTAGGTCGGCTCTTCCCTCCTTGGCAGGGGTCACTGAACCTCTCCGGAGAGCTACAGAGAATCGGCGGAGAGAGGAAGGCCATGGAGCAGGGGGGACTCAGCACTCAGCCCCAGAGCACAGTCTGCAGGTGTCTCGCAGGGGTGGTCCACTTTTGTGTGGCCCCCGACCGATTAGTTCTGTGGGTCAGCAGCCCCCGACCCCATGGAAAGATCAGCGAGGGGCCACACACAAGTGAGAAGCAAAACAAACAGTAACACCTCAGGGACTGGGCCCCTGACTGAGAAGTAAAAATACCCTCTTCCATATTCCCCTTGCACAGAAGAAACTGGGGGGGGGGGGGCAGACTAGTAGATTTTGTGGGGAAAAAAGCCTCCAGGCAGCACTTTACTGCACCAGCTGTGGGAGGGGGAGCCAATTCCTCCCCCCCACCCCACGAACTGGGACTTGGGGCGTCAATCACGTGCCTGACTACAAGCCTGTGCGACCCCCTAGGAACCTTCATGGCGAGCCCAAGGAGCCAGGCACGTTGCTGCAGCCGCCGTACCAGCACGATCGCTCAAACAGAGCTAACGTGTGTCCGGCTAGCTGCCCCGGAGAGCACCCTCGTCAGCCAGTGCAGACAACCCCTTATCTCGGGTTTAGCGGGCCCCTATTCCATGAGGCGCCCCATTGACTAAGGGGAGGACGGTGATTCTGAGTGGCAGTAAAGATGTCGACATGCTCAGGAACCCAACCAAATCCCTTCCCAGGCTTCCTGTCCTTTGGAAGCTCTCGTGGTGACTTGCCCCAAGCATGGGGCAGTGGGGGTGGGAAGTGGGAAGGAAGGTTCATGAAACCGGTGCCTGTGGTGGTTTTCTAGGGAGCATGCACAGGTGTTTCCCAGAAGGGGCGTTGGATTAAAACGGTGCCCCCTGAAGGAGGCCTGTTGGCCGGGACCATCCTGGCCCGCTGGGCTGAAGATGCCAAGACGGACGTGGCAGTATCACTGATTGACGGTGCATGTGATGAACGCTTGGTTCAGTTCATGGAGAGTGACCCGCGCAGCCCCAACGCATGCATTGGGATGGCCATGAAAACAAAAGAGAGAAGGCGTCTTGTTGTTTCCAGATGAATGTCACGTTGACGGGACCAGCAGTTCTGTTCCTCCCATGGCTTGGGGCCACCCTACGGGACGGAGTTTCTCCGGCTTGTCTCTCCTTTCGGGGATGGCGCCGAGGCTCCTGTCGGAACTGGAGCTCCCCTGTCTTCTGAGCTAGACCGCGCTCTGGTGCTGACTGTCTCCCTGCTCGGGTCGGCGCTCTCCCAGTACGCCCATTCCACTTTCAGCTCCTTGATGCTGGTATGCAGCTGTACCAGCTTCTCCAGCAGCTGCTGATCCTGGAGCTGCATCTCAGACTGGAGCAGGGCATAAAAATATATATATGTAGCTGGGGCGCTGAGTCTTTACCACTGTATCTGCCTTTGGGTAATGAGACTGTTATTCCATCCGTGCAGAGAAGGGGGAAAAGAAACACGAGGGGGTCCTGACCAGCCACTGCTGAGAATTGTCTGAGCTAGACATGAGGGAACCAATACTGGGAACCCTCAACCTTTCACCCCTCTCCTCTTGCTGCAGCCCTCCAGCCCTTGCTGGAGGACAGGAGGGGGCTTTCTGAAGGGGGGGTGGACATGGGGAAACAGACTGAAGCCCAAGGGAGGCAGGGTTAGTGAGTCACGGGCGAAGGGTTTTCCCCTGCTTTATGGAAATGTTTGTATAAATATGAATATGCATAACACAGAGATGCTTTGGGCAAAATGCATCACGTGACATCTCATTTTTAAAGTTACAATCTGCCGAATGGGGTATATTCTGTTTGTGTGCAGGTATCGTTCTTGCATATGAAATTAGAGGTGTGGATCTGTTTATAACTCTAGATGTGCTAATGAGGGCCACTCTGGAAACATAATAGCTTGGTGCTCAAACCAATGACCTGTCAGCCTGGACTGTGGTTGGTCCTGCCAAGACATGCGGCCAGATCACCTGATGCTGGAACCCATTTTGGATCTGGAACTGAACACAAAGAATTCCTGCCTTGGGCAAAGGGGATATAAAGGTGGGAAACCAAACAATAGGGCAATTGCCAGGTGCCAGGAGATGCCTTACCACCCAAGATGCCTGCTGAAATCTGAACAGTGGGAGGATCAGACCCAAGCTAGGAGGCTGCCTAGCTTGTGAAAAAGATGATTAGAACTATTGTTAGGGGAAGAATGTGGATGTAACAAATTCCTTAGTATATTAAGCTTAGCTGGTGTGTTGTGTTTTGTTTTGTCTCTCCCAGCAAAGGCACAAAGTTAAAGCAAGGTCAGGGCTTGGTTGTGCCAGGAAAACAGGAAGTGCTGAGAATGGGACTATTTTCCATACCATGGAAAGGGAGGGGGCACAGCGAGGAGGGCCGTGATACTGAGCGTGGCCACTGGAGGCAGCGAGCGCAGGGGAGAGCTAAACTGCAGATTGGCCACTAGGGGGCAGCTGCACCAAGAGAGCAGCCAACAGGGCTGGGGCTCATCATCTTGCCTGCCACAAGACCAGGTAAGTAGCCCCCCTGCCCCAAACCCTTCCCACCCCCCGGCCCTTAGCTTCCGCACTGGGAGGACTGGAGGGCTGGGGGCGACACAGAAGGCCTTTGCCAGCTTGGGGACCGGGGGGGGGAGGGGGCAGAAGGCCTGTGCTTACTGGGAGATGGGGGGGGGAGAAGGCCCTGCTCAATGGGACCCCCCCATCCTGAGTCCTTCCTCACTCCCCAACCCTCACTCTTGTACCCCCCCACATCCCCAGCTCCTGCCCTGAGGCCTTCCTCAGCCTTCCACCCTGACTCCTGCACCCCCAAGCCCTCGGTCTCCTGCCCTGCCCCCCACATCCCAAGGCCCTGCCCTGACTCCTGGACGCCCCCACTGAAGGACTTGGGCAATGCCAGGTAAGTCTTTGTGCGTGTGTGTTTGTGTGTGCAGGGGTGTACAATGGGACACGTTTTAGGGAAATACTTTGGTATCCTTTGGCACAGCAAGTGGGCTCCTGAGGGAATCTCCCTCCGCAAGGCGCCAGCACCACAGCACCACTGCAGATGAACTGTTCCTGTCGGTGGAACAGATAAAACGGAGCTCCCCTGGCCGCCGAGCGGTGGACCCCCAGTGGGTTCCGCCTCATGCCCACACTTGGCTGGAGATCAGAACTTGGCAGCGTGGCGGGAACCCAGCCACCCCGGACATCAAAGGAAGGACAAAGGGGACGTGAGGCCGATCCAAGGCCGTTACGTCAGTGGGAGCCTTGTCGGTGGTTTCACGGGGCGTCGGGCCAGGCCCTCGGGGAGTGGAGCAAAGGGACAGAGGCGGCTCATTCTGTCCCGCGTCTTGTCCTGTGCACCGCTGAACACCGGGGGGGGGGGGGATACAAATGGTTCCACAACGGGGGCGCATTCAGCCTGAGCAGCCCCACCCCGCAGCAGCGGAGGTGCAGGATCCGGGTCTCGCTGAATGGACCGAGGGCGGGACATAAAACCAGAGCAACGCTCAGACCCCTGCCCGGTGGGGACCCTGTGGTTGAGACTGAGCTGCCCACGCTCAGACCGGGTCTGTGTGTTAAACTCAGGCCGTTAAGGAGGCCTGTGCTCCTGGCAAGCCACCGGCAGCCCTGGCCATAACCCCATGCTATGGGCACCTCAATCCTAAATGACTAACTTCATCTTGGGAGTGTTTCCAGGACCCCGAGGAAAGGGCCCATGGTAGAATATGGGCTCTAGTCTGGGAAGGGAAGATGGGGCCTTGAAACCAGGAATGGGCATTAGAAAAACGGTCCTTTGTGGTTTTAAATGCCAGCCTGGATTCTAGGCACCTATTAGGTAGCACCTAGAGTATCCAGCTGAAATCAGGCCCCCCCCCCCACCCCCGGGCTGTACATACATGTAATAAGAGACGAGCTCTGCCTCAAAGACCTTACAAGCCACGCAAATATGGCAGACAAAGGAAGGATTATAAACCCCCCGTTTCCCAGGTGGGGAAACTGAGGCACAGAGGGAGTGCGTGTCTTGCTCAGGGTCACACGGGGAGTCTGCTGCCAAGCTAGGAGCCGAAGCCAGGTCACCAGGGCCTAACGTTTAGTTGCCGTCTAAGCGGCAGTCCTAGTTCTGCAGCTCCGGCCACGACTCTGGGATGAGTGATTCTGAGCATGCGCAAGCGTTTAATTGTGAATAGGGGAGTGATTGTGCGTGGGCAGGAGCGGAGAAGCCATGTTTAGCGTGACAGGGCATGCACTGTGTGTGTGCGTGGGCGTAGCGCTCTCTGTATTCAGAGAGGGATTCTACCTCAGCACATGCCCCGGCGTGGCGTCGCCAGGCGGCCGGTGTGCTAGAAAGCCCCGCAGCAGATGCGGTTCTTTGCCTCAGTATAAAGCCCCCCCCCCCGACCTCCGGTGCTTTTCGCTGGCTCCAGAATTGCTCGGTTGTTTTTCTCATAATCCAGACCTGACCTTTGCGTCCCCTTGAGCTGCATTCAGCAGCGGGTGTGCAGGCTGCTGTGGAAAGCTATGAATACTAAAGAGGCAGGAATGAAACGTTCCCTCCCAGCAGGGCTGGCAGCGAATGCCAGCTCGGGCCTGGGCCACAGTGGAGTGCGGCCTCCCCCCCCCCCACATCGCCTTTTCTGCCAGCGAAATCACCGTGCATTGCAGGACACCCCCCCCCCCCAGCCCCTGCCCTTCACACGCGTCTCTCCCCCTTCCCATTTCTTCACTCCCAAGAACTTTCCAGCCGCCCCCTCATTTATGGGCCCGTTGTCTGGTTCCCATCTCTCCTCCAACACTCCCTCCCTTTTGAACTGTGCTGCCACTTCCCAAGTGGCCAATCCCCTCCTGGACCTCCCTTACATAGCACCCCCGCGTCTCTGTCCACCAGTGTCTCTCTCTCCTTCCAGCCACCCCCATTTCTAATTAGTCTCCCAACTCTCCCCCCCCCCCCCCCCAGCATCTTCCACAAGCCCAATCTGGTTTTTCTCCATAGAACCATAGAACTGGAAGAGACCTCAGAAGGTCAAGTCCAGCCCCTGCTCTAGGCAGGACCAACCCAACTAAATCAACCCAGCCAGGGCTTTGTCAAGCCGAGACTTAAACACCTCTAGGGATGGAGATTCCACCCCCTCCCTAGGGAACCCAGCCCAGCGCTTCCCCACCCTCCTAGGGAAAGAGTTTTTCCTAATCTCCAACCTAGACCTCCCCCGCTGCAACTTGAGCCCATTACTCCTGGTTCTGCCACCTGTCACTACTGAGAACAGCCTCTCTCCATCCTCTTTGGAACCTCCCTTCAGGACGTTGAAGGCTGCTCTCAAATCCCCCCTCACTCTTCTCTTCCACAGACTAACCAAACCCAAATCCCTCAGCCTCTCCTCATATGTCATGCGCTCCAGCCCCTGAATCATTTTGGTTGCCTCGGCTGGACCCTCTCCAATGCGTCCACATCCTTTCTACAGTGGAGGCCCCAGAACTGGACATGATACTCCAGATGTGGCCTCACCAGAGCCGAATAAAGGGGAACAATGACATCTCTGGATCTGCTGGCAATGCTCCTCCTAATGCCCCCTAATATGCCATTAGCCTTCTTGGCTACAAGGGCGCCCTGTTGACTCATCTCCAGCCTCTCATCCAGTGTAACCCCCAGGTCCTTTTCTGCAGAACTGCTGCTTAGCCAGTCGGTCCCCAGCCTGTAACTATGCTTGGGATTCTTCCGTCCCAAGGGCAGGACTCTGCACTGGTCCTTGCTGAACCTCATCAGATTTCGTTTGGCCCAGTCCTCTAATCTGTCCGGGTCACTCTGGACCCCATCCACGTAAGCCATCTCTCTTTTCCACTGGCATCCCCGTTGTTCGAGCGCGGCCCTTCCCTGCTGCTCCCGGCTCCCGAGTCGCAGACAGTAACTGCAGCCTTCTCCTGTCTATGCCTCCCTCCCACCCCATTCTAGGGTAGCAGAGCTCCCGAACGTCTCTGGTCCAGGGATTCTCTTCTTGCAGATCATGTGGCTTTGGGGGCAGCTCTGACCAAGAGGCGGATTCTCCATGGGGAGGGTCCTCCACCATCCTTGGCTTACATATGTTTGGGGGCAACAGGCCCTGCGCATCCCAGTAACCACGGCCCGCCCCAGCAGGGGGCGCTGTAGTTTTAAGGCGACTGGGCTCGCTTCCCTGTCCACGCTGATCCGAACCCCTCCGCATCTGGGTGACGTGCTGGAATAGGCAGCCAAAGGGGGGAGTTAAGACTTTGCTTATATCATCAGCCCTGGGCTTGGCCTGATCTTCCCTATTGGCAGGCCGCTGCCAGATTGGCCCCTGGTGTAACCGGGCTGGGAGCTGTAGGGAGTTGGGTACAAAACTGATCCCATGGTAAGTCCACTAACGTGTGCGCTCACATCTTGCAGGCCTGGCTGTATGTGTGCGTGTGTGTGTGTGTGTGTGTGTGTGTGTGCGCGCGTGCATGTGTGCACTCACATCTTGCAGGCCCAGCTCTGTGTGTGTGTGTGTGTGTATGCAAGTGCGCACTCACATCTTGCAGGCCCGGCTGTGTGTGTGTGTGTATGTGTGTGTGTATGCAAGTGCGCACTCACATCTTGCAGGCCCGGCTGTGTGTGTGTATGTGCACGTGTGCGCTCACATCTTGCAGGGGTGGCTCTGTGTTTGTGTGTGTGTGTGTGTGTATGCACGTGTGCACTCACATCTTGCAGGCCTGGCTGTGTGTGTGTGTGCGCGAGCGTGTGTGTGCGCACTCACATCTTGCAGGCCTGGCTCTGTGTTTGAGTGTGTGCGCGCGCTCACATCTTGCAGGCCTGGCTCTGTGTTTGAGTGTGTGCGCGCGCTCACATCTTGCAGGCCCAGCTGTGTGTGTGTGTGTGTGTGTGTGTGTGTGTACGCGCACACACTCACATCTTGCAGGCCCGGCTGTGTGTGTGTGTGTGTGCACGCTCACATCTTGCAGGTCTGGCTCTGTCTGTGTGTGTGTGTGTGTGTGTGCGCTCACATCTTGCAGGCCTGGCTCTGTGTGTGTGTGTGTGTGTGTGTGTGTGTATGTGCGCGCGCTCACATCTTGCAGGTCTGGCTCTGTCTGTGTGTGTGTGTGTGTGTGTGCTCACATCTTGCAGGCCTGGCTCTGTGTGTGTGTGTGTGTGTGTGTGTGTGTGTGCGCGCGCGCGTGCGCTCACATCTTGCAGGCCTGGCTGTGTGTGCTCACATGTTTGCAGAGGGAAGGGAGGGTTCTGGGCAGGGCTATGAAATTGAAGAGGTCTTACCAGCTCCCTCCTCAGCCAGGCCAGCGCCTGCTCCAGATGCAGTTTCTGCTCCTCCTCCAGCTGCATCCCTGCTGGCTGGGCCCCCGCATGGGCCCCTAAGGCCTCTGGGACATCTTCCCTCTGCTCCCTCCCCGTCCTTGGGCAGCTCCGCATCGGCTGCACGAGCTCGGCAGCGTCCCCTGCACAGTGGCACCGAGCAGAATAAAAGCAACTGGTGACTCAACCGTGCACGTGTGGGTTTTCGCTCCAAGTGAAGCGGGGAGGCAGCTGTGAGTCATGTGGAACCAGGCCCGACCTCTGGGCTTTGGCAGAGAACGCAGGAGAGAGCTTCTCGCTGCTCCCCACAGAGAAAACCACCCAAGCCAAGCAAGGCCAGCGGCAGCCCCTCTCGCTCGCTGCGGATGCCGGGGCAGGGAGCACACAGCCGCTGGGGCAGGCGTGCAGGGTAAATAGGACAGGAACTATGCAGGGGCAATGTTGCAAGGTACCCGCTCGGGGCTGGTGGGACTGCATGGAGCAGAAGTGGGCGAGGCAGTAAGCCCCGTGCAGAGGCAGAGCCTCATGGGCTGGCCAAGCGGAGGGGAGAGAAAAGCCCCAGAGGGCCGTCAGGTTCGTCTCCCAGTGAGTCCAAGATGAGGCTGGGGGCAGGCAGGAGACTGAGCCCAGCCCCAAGCACAAGCGGGTCCAAGACACCGCTGCGGGACTCCCGTTTGTATGGCAGTGAAACGCCGCGGACACTGTGGGGGCCACCCCTGAGCATACAAGTGAAGATGCACCGTGGGGAGCCAGGCCCCACATGCAGACTTATGTACAGCCCTGCGTGCATCCAAAATGTGTATCTGCATCCACAAAAATGAGTCACAGATACCTGCAGCCACGCATGCGGATGTGGATATAAAAGTGATCCCCACAAATTTCCAGGGCTCTGCTTATATCCCCCCTCATCCCTGCAGTATTTCAGCATCTTACACCACCTCTAAGGGGCAAGGCAGGGCTGTTATCCACATTGTATAGATGAGAAACTGAGGCACAGAGCGGCTAAGTGACTTGCCCAAGGACCCAAGGGAAGGCTGCAGGAGCCGGGCTCTCCCAAGTCCCAGGGTAGCAGTGTAATGGCAGAGACGTGTGTGTGCTCGCACCTGTGCCCTTGTGCAGGGGGCCTGTGAGAGGCTGTGATAGAAGACAGAGAGATCGGGAGGAGGAGAACCAGTCGGCAGGAAGCAAAGCTTGCCGAGAGGGTGGGGGGGGGGGGGGAGAATTGGCCAGCGGGGAGCGGGACTGACCTGGGCACATGCAGATGCCAGGGCGCTGCCCGTCCCGCGCACGGTCCTGACAAAGCACGAGTGCTCAGGAGCACGGACAAGGCTTCTCCTCCTCCCCAAGGCATCACTTCTATGTCAGACACAACCAGAGGCTCTCAGCCCGCCTCCCAGCCACTTCCCCCACCCCCGCCAGGCTTCCATCGGGCACCCAGCCTGAATTATTTTACCGGACAGAGAACCCAAAAACCGGACTGTCCGGTTGAATCCTGGACACCTGGCAACCCTAACGGCTGGCCAAGGGCTGTTAGCAGTCACTAGCCACCTGCAGGCCTCCATGCATTGGGCGCTCGGCTTGAGACCCAGGAAAGGGGGTGCCAGGATGGACTTCACAGCCACAGCTGTTCCCCTTCAGCTCCCCCAGAAAAGCACTTCCCTCTCTCACAGCCACACACTCTGCCATAGGCAGCACCAGGCTGCCTCTTTTATAGCCCAGCAGACCAGCCTCTGAGTGGCCAGTTCCAGTCACATGCTCTTCAGGTCCCTGGCCTTAAAGGGGCGGAGACCTGTAATTGACAAGCTATCCATGCCTGGTCTTTAGAGGTTCAGTTTGGCTCTGTTGTGGGGTCTGATTCTCAGAGGCGGGTGCTCGGCTCTTTCAGGAAATTGGACCCTTTCGGGTGTCTCTGGCTAGGCACTCAAAGTCACTTGTCACTTCTGAAAATATTGGCCACAGTGTTCTGCGTAGGGGTGTAAAATCCTATTTAAGTAGTGAACCGGTTCAATGTGATATTAACCGATTAAACGGGGATGGGTGAGGGGGAGGCTGCCAGGCGGGAGCATCCCTGCCCACAGCATGCCAGGCCAGGCCCACCATGGATGGGGGCTGCTTCAGCCAGTCTGGAGTACTGGGCTGACCCTGCCATGGACAAGAGCTGCTCTAGCCCCCTCCAGTTAAACATCACATGGTAAGGGGGATGCTTACTGGTTAACCAATTAACCATTCCCATCACTAGTCCTGAGCCCCATAAAAGCTCACAGACAAAGCCAGAAAATAAATAAGTCATTGCTCTGCTAGAGGAAATATGGGCTGGAATTTCTTTATTACAATGATTTAAATATAATTAGAAGAGTCTCTGTCTAGTGGATAAATCAGTTTCTATCTATCTATCTATCTATCTATCTATCTATCTATCTATCTATCTATCTATCTATCTATCTATCTATCCCCACACCCCCCTCTATCTATCTATCTATCTATCTATCTATCTATCTATCTATCTATCTATCTATCTATCTATCTATCTATCTATCCCCACACACCCCCTCTATCTATCTATCTATCTATCTATCTATCTATCTATCTATCTATCTATCTATCTATCTATCTATCCCCACACACCCCATCTATCTATCTATCTATCTATCTATCTATCTATCCCCACACACCCCCTCTATCTATCTATCTATCTATCCCAGTGGTTCCCAAACTTTTCAGTATCACGTCCCCTTTTTGATTTTTGAGAAACCCTCATGCCTCCCCTCCCAAATAGCAGCAAAACTTGAGAAAAAAAAAGGAACTGACTAGGGCATCAAAATTTGATGGGGGGAGGGGTTGGGTCACCTCGCACCCCTGGAATTTCTTCTTGCCCCCCGGGGGGCATGCCCCCCAGTTTGGAAACCCATGATCTATCCCATACACCCCCCCATCTATCTATCTATCTATCCACACACGTGTGCCCACACACTATGCACACATATTCCCATGAGGATGCACCATTTTGGGTTAAGCATCTACCTGATCTGCACATAGGCGAGGTGTGTGTGTGTGTGTGTGTGTGTGTGTGTGTGTGTGTGTGTGTGTGTGTGTGTGTGTTGGGGAAGGCAGCCCTGCCCCTGGAGCCAAGCTTCACCCACCCCAGCCTGACCCTTTCTGGCCACCTGGAGGGCTGGGGCCCAGTTCTCCTAGTGGGCTGGGGAAGCCGTGTTGCCATGCTGTGGCCCAAGACTTCCCGGTGGCCAGGGCGTGTAGGCAATGTTGAGAAGGCAATGCCTTCCCTTGCCTGCATTACCAGCCACCCAGGATCTGCCTGGGTCTGAGGCTATTTTTCTAGCCCTAGGAATGTGTAGCTTGGCAATCTGTGTCCATGGGGTTACCATATTGGGTGCACATTTGTTTATACTTTAATTCTGCTTGTAAGGCCCCAGTTATGGAGGCATCCTGGGGAGCAGCAGCTCCTAGGCTCCTGGAAAGCTTTGTGGGTCTGACAGATACAACGAAGAGCTGGAGATGTGAGCGAGCGGTTGCATGGTAGGTGCAGGCCACACAGCCCCAAATTCAGTGCATCCCTCTTTGAAAAGTATTGCCAAGCTCAGAGAGTCATAGCAAGGACCTCTGGGATCCTCAGTCTGATCGTGTAGAACACAGGCCAGAGGGGTGCCCCGAAAGAATTCCTGGCCTGACAAACACAGAGACTGAAACCCCTTGTCCAGGGGAGAGGTACAAGACAGGGAATGACAGTCCAACTCCCCCTCCCCCTAATACAATGCCCCGCCCGTGTGCCCCAGTCAGGACCTTGAGAGAGGGCTTCTGGGGGTGAGCAGAAAGTTCAATCCCCGTCCTTAGTCAGACCTTGGCCTCTTGTCTACTGCACACTGGGCTAAGACCTCCCCCTCCCACCCACTGTTAAGAGAACTGGGTGCACTGCGATCAAATCAGAGGAGGCAGCTAAAATCCCACATCCCCATTAGCAAGGGGGTAGTTTCTGTAAAAAGGAAACACTAAAGCTGGCTCTAAAAGATGTTCAGAGGTGGCAATATCGAAGATAAAGGTCATCCATGCAGTTCATCTTACCCATGGTGGGACTGTGTCACATACAACAGGCTTGTCCCTGGGATAAATGTGGCCTACTAGTCAATTCCAGTTACTACACCGCCCTCATCCGAGCATCTGCTGGTCAGGCTAAGAACTTTATTCATTGCAATGGCTGGCGCTACGTCTACATTGGCATGATCTTGCGCAAATACTCTTGCGCAAGACTTCTTGCGTTAAAGTATTTGCACAAGAGAGCGTCTACACTGGCATGATCTTGTGCAAGAACTCTTTTGAGGAAGAGTTCTTGTGCAAAAACTCTTCCAGAAGAGAGCGTCGACACTGGCACGTGCCTTTGTGCAAGCGATGTGCTTTTGCACAAGAGCATCCGTGCCAGTGTAGACACTCTCTTGTGCAAAAAAGCTCCGATGACCATTTTAGCCATAGGGCTTTCTTGTGCAAGAAATTCATGTTGCCTGTCTACACTGGCCTCTTGTGCAAGAACAGTTGCGCAAGAGGCTTATTCCTGAGCGGGAGCATCATAGTTCTTGCGCAAGAAGCACTGATTTCACACATTAGAACGTCAGTGTTCTTGCACAAGAACTCACAGCCAGTGTAGACAGGTAGCAAGTTTTTGCACAAAAGCGGTTGCTTTTGCGCAAGATCACGCCAATGTAGACACAGCGTGGGAGTTTGAAGCTGCCGGGGGGATACTGATGCCTTACAACAACTGGGGATGGCATGCCCATGTTTCTTAGTTGGCTCTGAATATCCCTCCCTTCTCCCCCACATCATTTTTGTATTTATGTCCACAACACAGTCTCTAGGTACAGGCAGAAGAATGAACACATATTTCAGAAACAGATAAACGAACCCCACCCGCAGGCCAATCCAGAGATGGAAGTTCATTTGCAAGCTCAACACTATCAACTTAGGTGTGAATAAAGATCTGGACTGGTTAACACACTGCAAAGGCAACTTCCCTGGCTTTGATATTTGCATCTCCACATCACGGGCTGTGAATGAGAGGCATCCAGCCTGACTGAATGAGCTAAGTTATCACTGGACCTACAATTGACAGGTGACTTCTTTTGCAGTTATAGAGACCCTGGGTTCTGTTATTTCCACTCCAACCCATCTGAGGAAGTGGGTTTTATCCACCAAAGCTCCTGGCCTAAAGAATCTGTTAGTTTCTAAGGTGTCCTAGACCTGCGGGTTGTTTTTTACAGTTACAGACCAACCCAGCTCCCCCTGGGAGAGGGAAATGGAAGGGCTCCCATCTGAATGTTTGGAGGACACAGAAGGCAGGAAATAGAGATGTGCCAAGGAAGCCACCCTGGGGCGGGGTGGAGGGGGGGTTGCTGTGTGCCAGGGCCGAATCTCAGTGTGCCACGGCAGGGACACGGTGCAGCTTTGCCCCGTGCATTAGGCCGCTAGGAGCAATCGATGGAGCAACTGAGCAACATTTAGGGCTGATCCCGACTCCACTGACATCAACTGGCTCCCCGGGGCTTTGAGCCAGGCCCTTGGTTGGCAAGAGGGGCGCAGTGGCGCCCGCCATGTGGGACTCTCCTTCCCCCCCCCCCCCCCCCAGTGACGGGAGACATGACCCCTCCCCCGGCACACCCCAGCGCCAGGCATGGCAGTCCGCGGACTTTCTCGCCGGCTGGTCTCTCTCGTGGCTCCGTGCGCCCGGCCTGTCTCGGCTCCGGGCTGGGCTCGGCCGCTCCGCTCTGCGCCGCCCCGCCCCGCACGCCCGGCCTCCCCAGCCCGCAGGTAGGTGCCCTCATTGGCTCGCTCAGCCCGGCCCCATTGGCTGGCGGGCCCGGGGGGATGTCTCCGCGCTGTCCGCAGGGAGCCCGGAGCAGCCCGCGGGCTCCATCGCCTCGGCCAGGCGGCTGCGGCCCTGCCCAGCCAGGTAGGTGCCCCCGCGTCCCCTCCCCGCAGGCGGCTGCTCGGCCGCTGGTCTCCGGGGCCCCTTGTCTGGCCGCAGGAGGAGGATCTGCCGGGCGGCGCCTTTGTTTACCGGCCCCGACCCCGGGCTGGCGTAGCCCCCTGCGATCCGGCGCCCCAGAGCCAGCTGGGGGGCGCCCCCGGGAACCGAGCAGCGGCCAGGGGCGGCGGCTGCTTTGCAGCAGGTGTCTCTGGCGGGCCTGGAGGGAGGAGGCCGGGGCTGAGCTGGGCGGGAGACACTGCGGGACTCCACTCGCCGGGCTGGGCGCGCAGCCCCGCCGGCCACGCCTCGCCGGCCTGACCTCCGGAGGGCGCAGCCCGCGGGGCAGGGCCTCCCCCCGCACCCATGCTGTGCCGCAGAGCCGAGCTCCGGGACCGACCCCCGCCCGTCCCCGCGCAGCCAACCCGCAGCGCGCGTCCGGGGCAGGTCCGAGAATAACAAGTGAGCGGCGGCGGGGGGGGGGGGGGGGTATTGCCGGCACCTGCCCGTGCGCCCCGCAGCCCCCGCCCCCCGCGTGCGCCCCGCAGCCCCCCCCCCCCCGCGTGCGCCCTGCAGACCGTGCGCCCCGCAATCCCCGCGTGCGCCCCGGGCGGCCCTGGCGCGGGGCTGCGGGGGCGCTGGCTGCCCGGGGCTCGCCCGCTCTCGTGTCTCCGCAGGCCCGGCGAGCGCCCGGCCCATGGCGCTGGAGCTGAGGAGCCCGAGGAGCGGCTCAGCACCGCGGACAGCGCCCGCCGGCCTGGACAACGCCTCCTACCAGGCGCCGGAGGAGGAGGAGGAGGAGACCCGGTTCCGCGGCGCGGCGGAGGCGGGGAGCCCCGGCCGGGCCCGGGCGCAGCGCGCTGAGCTCTCGCCCCGCTCGGAGGACGCGCCCCCGCCGGAGCCCGCCGGCCCCTCGGTGGACTACGGCTTCGTGTCCGCCCTGCTGCTGCTGGGCAGCGGGATCCTGCTGGTGGGGCTCGCCTACGCCATCCCCCGGGCGCCGCGCGTGGACCCCGCCGCCCTGCCGGCCCGCGAGATGGAGCGGCTGGAGCTCTACTACGCCCGCCTGGGCACGCGCCTGGACCGGTGCATCATCGCGGGGCTGGGGCTGCTGACCGTGGGGGGGCTGCTGCTCTCCGGCCTGCTCATGGCCTCCATCTGCAAGGGGGAGCTGCACCGCGGGCGGAGCTTCCCCGGCGCCAGGGGGCCCAGGAAAACCTACGGCTCCGTCAGCCTGAGGCTCAGGCAGCTGGGCGGCGACGGGGGACAGGCCTTGGTGGAGAATGAAGCCGCCCAGGTGACCACCAGCCAGGGGTCTTAGACCCCCGCTCACCCTGCCCCTGCCTGGGGCCTGCCTGGTGAACACACCCCGAAAACGGGGGTGGGGGGTTGACTGTCGAGCAAGGAGGTTTTCACAGTCACTCCAAGCCCCAGAGCCGAGCAGGGCTATTGGAATTTCACCTGCTGCAAGAAAGCAAGAACAAGACACTGAACATGCAGCTCACACTCCCACCCCACTACTGAACAAGGCCAGCAGCCTTTGGGGAACCAAATGTGGCTTTTTCTAAGAGCATGAGGGGAGGGAGTTGCTTCCTTGCCATCAGAATGAGGGAAAAGGGCAAGATTTCGGGGAGTTTTTGGTGCCAGGGGTTCCAGTGGTAGCTTGCGGTAATAAGCATAGCCAAAGTCACATATCAGCGGCCCTCTGGTGAGCTAGGTATGGGCCACAAAACACAGGGAGAGCCCCAGTTTTGTTTTTTAGGTCGGGTGTGATTTTCAGCTGTACACAACTTTTTAGCAATAGTGAATTGGAACACTTGTGTGGCAGCTTTCACTGTTCCTAACTGTAAGGGCGGAATATGAGGATAACATGCGACTGTTTTCACAAGTTATGTGGGTATAAAAGACTTCTCCAGTCCTTCACCATGGCCTCCTGACTGCACAACAGAGGATAGAAAACACACAATCTTCACTCCACCTGAGAGTCACACCAGCAAATCCACAGCCCTCGAAGCCTTTTTAAAACCTTCTGCTTTGCCCAGAAGATGAGAAATCAGAAAACCAACTTGCATTGTAAACAATTTCCCGATTTTCATTTTAAATGAACCATTTCTCCCCATTCAGATATTTGAGGTCGATCATTTATGCTGGCCCCAGAACAGAGGGCCTGCAGTTAGAAGACGAAGTAACATCTTGGCAATAAAACCTGAAATATAAGTAAAGCAAAATATTCTGCATAGAGAGAGAAAAAAATAGCGTAAGCAGGAAGTCTAAAAGTGGGAATAATTCTTTGACAGGAAAATAATCTAAGCAAAAGGTGACATTTGCAGTGTACCGCAGTGCATATATCCTGTGTAATAGTATATAAATAAATATATACTATTAATGGCTTCATTCAAATGTGCCCAGGCACACACAAATATATATTTAAATATCCAAACACAAAATGTCTACCAGCAAAACAGTCATTTTGCCTGCAAAAGAATTGCTCATGTGATATTTTATTTCAATGCTTTCAAAGGTTACCCCTAAAATAACTATTAAAGTTTATCCATTGAGGGGGAGTAGTCGATACACCAGCTGGTGGGGGGTTTTTCTGGCAGTTTGCGGTGGGGTCTTCCTAAAGAGACAGAATTAAATTATGGTTTCTAGTACCTTAGATAAACTCCATTGAAGTACCACATTCTTTAATGGTCCCTAGAAACTGTGATCTTTGTGGAGTTAATTAAATCTCAGATGCCATGTTCTGTAACTCTTCATTGAGCATTGAGAAGCCCTGGTGAAATCCTGTTACACCTGATCCAACCCCTCCTGAAAATCAAAGGGAGTCTTTGTGTTATCTTCACTGGGCTTGAGGTCACACTCTTGCACCTGGAAATCAATGGGAACCGGCACTGCAGTCCTTACTGGTGCCTCTTACCCCAAACTCATTGGGGAGGTTTGCTAGAGGATAATCAGTGTGGACATCCATGACGGGGATTAAAATCATGGGTCCAAATTTGTGTAGAGATGTAAAATCCCATTTAAAAAATTAACCAGTGAACCGTTAAATGTAACTGGTTAACTGGGATCGTGTTGGCAGGGGTCTGCTTCAGCACGGTTTGGCTGCTGGTTAACCGCTTACCCAGTAAGCATCACCACTTACCAGAGAACTGGTTAACTGGTTAACCCTTTCCATCCCTAAATCAGTGCAGGTATTGAGCAAATGCCACTCCCTCTGAAGTTAATCAGCTTGATCCAATAAGATGCAGAGCTAGAATTGACGCTAGTATCAGCCAGAGATAAAGACCCTCAGTGCTTCCCAGAAGGTACAGAATCAGGCTCAGATTGGTCCCCATGGGAGTAGTCAAGTGAATAAAGGGTGCAGTGATCTGGCCCCAGGCTTTAAACCTGCTCTAAGAACACAAAATCCACTTCCAGTGGCTGTCTGGAGTGCAGACTAGCCCTCCGCAATGAGCGAAAGGAACCCCCGGCATGCCAAATCATAGTGACGAGGAGACCAGTTTGGAGAATAAGCCTGTTAAGGGAATAAAATGACAAATCAATTTCTATCACTTTAAATAAGACAAAATGCTTCTTAAGTGTTGAAAGGATGAACCTGTTAGGAGATTAGATCTGCTGCACCCCTGATTTATGAGGGTATAAGAAGGGCTCCATTTCTATGATAACATAAGGCTGGTTAAGAAGAGAATTTAATGGAATCAGGCTGTCATTGCTTTCCCAATGTATTACTGTAATATTCCTTAAGGAGGCCTGGAGGCTGGGGAAGAAATCCCCTTGAATGAAATATAAATGTTTAGGATGAATGAAGAGTATCTAGGAAAAAATACATGAGAGAGAGAGAGGCTGTAACATCAGAAAACTCTAGGTATTGAGAGAGACTTAAAAAAAAAATCACCCAGATGCTGGTAAACTATGGGTACGTCTACACTACATGGCTATTTTGGAATACCGGAGGTATCCCAAAATAGCTACCCCATGTCTACACAAGCCGCCAGTTATTTCAAAGTATTTTTCAAAATAATGGGTATTCTATTTCACCATCCCGATAAACCTTGTTACATGAGGGGTAAGCGATGCCTTGACATAGTGCGTTATAGATGTGCCAAATTTTAAAATAAGCTATTTCAAAATAGATTCGAGATAAGAGACACAATTCACATGGCGCAAATTGTGTGTCTTACTTTGAGTTTAGGGTGCTCTGTAGACACACCCACAGATGTACATTCGATTTAAAGCCAGCTGGTTTTTTTCTGGCAAACAGTCACCTCACACAGAGGTCCAGCTATCCACATGCATCTGGAATGAGCTTTTTTACAATTTGCTTAACATTTATTTTCTTTTTACTTATCTCTGCTCACTGCCCAGTGATCCGTTGAATTTGTAAAATGGAGGCGAAAAACCACCCCAGAGAGGTTAATGCTAGGGACTAAGCCAAACTTTGTGCCACCATGGAGTTAGCAAGTGATAATAAACCCCACAAACATTCTAAAGTGAAGGGAAAAATCAGTCCCTGTCTGGGAACATTTTTGATCTTAAGGTCAGAGCTGATTTCTGTTAGCATGGGAGTCAGATAGGCCCCAGAGCCAAAAATTAGGGATTATTTGATTCTTTTAGGGTAGAAAATGAGTTTCCCTCATTTTTTTCCATCCATTTGCATAAAATCACTGGAAGGGACTTTGAAATGACTCTGCAAGGATCATGGCTACGGAGAGTCTTAATTCTGAACTGGAATGACCCAAAATGAGAGCCATTTCCGCCCTCGTATATTTCACATGCCAGTTACATTGCCAGATCCTTTCACAGTTTTTTCCAGGTAAAGCCAGGTTTGTGGGTAAAGGGGGTAACTTTTCTCTGTGATGAGTTGTTCAACAAGAGAACAATAGAAGCTCTTACGAGAAACAAAAAAAAGGCCTCCGTTCAGCATCCCTGCAATCTTTGCTGATTAGAATTTGTGGATTTCGTCTGTCGGAACATAAAACGAAACAGAACCTGCACGTGTGAGTCCTGGATTGTGCGCCAGGGATAGCTTGCAGAGCCGTGCTTTACTCACTACACTGCAGCGTCCGATCAGATAGGATCTGCATTCCATCTTCCCACAACAGGAGTCAAGTAACTTCTATTTCCATCCAGGGGAATCACTAATATCCTGCAGAGGCAGAATAGAGTCATCGTAGGGTGCGCCTACACTGTACCGTTATTTCGAGATAACTAGCGTTATGAAATAACAAGGCGAATGTCTACTCAGCCATTCTGTTATTTCAAAATAATTTTGAAATAACAGATGGCTTATGCCGAAATCTATAAACCGCATTCTACGAGGAATAAGGCCTATTCCAAAATAGCTATTTCGAAATATGGCACGTGTAGATTAGGTATGTAATAGTGTTTTCGATTAACCAATTAACTGATAAGCAAAAGCGTATGGATTAATGCTATAGACTACAGGCATTCCTTCCCCCCTGGCCAGTAAATTTTTTAGCAGGCTGGCCAGCAGCCCAATTCAGTCCTGGGTTGCACTGTGTCTGGGACCTATCCCTGCAGTGGCTCTGCATTTAAAATTATCAGGAGCCAGGCAGGCAGGCAGTTCAGCTCGTGCTGGGTCTGGGAACTCAGTCCTGCTCCTCCCCCTGGACAGGGGCTGCTGCCGCTTCACACTGTGCAGCAGTGCAGGGCGACAGGCAGCCGGGCTGCGAAGGGAGATGGTTTTTAAACCGGATCCCCTCGTGGACCAGCTCCAGCCTGGCATCCCACGCTGCTGCCTCTGATACAGAGGCAGCAGCACGGAGTGGCAGGGGGCTCCTCAGGAGTGGGGATGGAGCACACTGGCTGCCGGCCTCGTCCTCGGGAACTATAGAATAGTCGAGTAACCACTGAGAATTCATGAGTTTAATCAACTATTCAATTAATCGACATTTAACATCCCCAGTGTAGATGCTCCACTGCTGCTATTTCAAAACAGCCCCTCAGCAGGGCCATTCTAAGTTATTCCTCCCCTCCCATTTTAAGCACTGTCTGCCTTGAGTAACGTGTCTGTGTCCCTCACTGTAAGATCGAGCGATTAACAGGGAGCCCCGCAGAGCCGATGGATTTCTAGCCGTGGGGGTTCTCTAACCAGTGCACTTATTTATTCCGTGGGCTCGTTACAATTATTTGTGCGATACGCTCAGTCTGTTTTCAGCCCCCTTGGGCACGCCTGTCTGTGGAGTGAGCTGGTACAGCTGTTCTGCCGCCGCGTTGGTCGTGGGCTGGCGTCAGTTTCAGCATTGATCGGAGTGGAGGATTGATGTGGCCAGGGAGAGCCAGATGCAGGGCCCAATCCTGCTCCTGTTGAAGTCGGGGTGAGCTTTGCCATCAGCTGCCTAAGAGTAGAATTGGGCCATAAAGGAAGCTGGATGGGGCAAGTACCGGTAGTCTTCACACAGCTTTGTCAATGCCTTTCAATCAAGACCCCCACCATCCCCTCTATTCTTTGGGCAGGCTTAGAGCAAAGCATTGGGGGATTCTTTACCAGCCCACACCAGGTCGGGGCCCAAACTGGGATGCTCTGAACAAAATTAACCAAGGCACCAAGGTTGGGCAGGGAAGAGGCCTGGGCATTAGTCAGCATACATACCATCTAGTTGGTGTTACTGAAATCTGGTGGGAGGATCCGCAGGAGGAGGGTGTTAAACTAAGAACTAAAGAGGGGAATGAAAAGAGAGAAGAAGCATTCATTTAAGACAAAATCAAGATGGTGGAACAAAATCAATCCAGACTCCAAAGGTTATGAAGAGAAGAAATTCTCAAGTTGTCTCGACAGCCATGCTATGAACAAGAGGAATTTGAATTGCATATTTGTGAGCACAAATTTGATCTGGTTGGTTTTACTGAAACCAGCTGGGGAGATGCGCAGGACTGTGATGTTAAAAGTCAGTGGTTGTGGCCTTTTTAGAGGATCGAGTAGGCAAAAGGGGACGGGAGGGACAAGAAATTTACATAAAAAATGGCATTCCCCGTTTCTGAGTCACTGGTAACATGTAAGAAAATGATCCTCAATACTTATGCACCAACCAAGGGGGGATTAGTTGGTGTTGGCTACAAACCACCAGATTAGGGACAGGAGGACTGGCTCCTTACAAACCTGTGTAGAATGTGCGAGGGAAGAAAGATCAATTTTACAAAGCTGAAAACTAGTAAAAGCCAAATCAGCTGGGAGGAAGAATTCAATCCAAAAAAATGGGAGTGGTAAATAGGAATTGTTTAAGAACTTACTAAATGCCCTGAAAGCCACAATCAAGGAGGAAGGCCATGTTGGTTGAAAAACTGACCTGCATTAGAGGAGAAGTGAATTTTTTACATAAAACAAATGGAAGATAATAGCAATGACTATAAACCAGAACCTAGGAATTATAGCAAGTTGATAAAGGAAGCAAAAGGACACAAGGAGACCTCTATGGCTAGCAGCGCTAAGCCCAATAAGGTGTTTTAAAACATTTTAGGAACGCTAAAAATGGCATTGGTTTATTACTAGAGGGAAATGGTAGAATTTTCAATAGTAGTGGAGAAAAAGTGGAATTGTTCAATACATATTTCCGTCCTGTGTTGGGGGTGGGGGAAACTGATGCGGCTATCATATTTACAACAGTCTTTACATCCCACTAGTATCTCAGAAGCATGTCAAAGAGAGGCTACTATGGGCAGATATTTTTAAATGAGCAGCTCTGATAACTTGCACCCAAGAGTTTTAGAAGAACTGGCCGAGGCACTCAATGGCCCATCAAGGTTGCTTTTCCAATAAGTCGGGGAACACAGAGGATGTTCCTGAAGACTGGACAGAAGCTCTTGTTGTGCCAAGATGTAGAAAGGGTAAATGGGATGAGAGTCCCTCTAGTTCAAGCATGCAGCGCCCTGGCAGAGCAGTATGGGAACACATGTGCTGTCCCTGTCCATGCTGTATTCATTTCAGGAATAAGCGGGGAGTAGGAGAGGCCAGGGATGTCTCCTTTCCAGAGCACTGCCCTCACAGGGAGAGTTTAACAGCTGTGTCTTGCTCAATCAGAAGTTATGGGCTCAGTGCAGGAATTATGCTCACTGGCCTGGGTCATGCAGGAAGGTAGGGGAGAATAATGGTCCGTTCCAGCCTTGGCATCTACACATTTCAGCTTCCAAAGAGCCATAGGCTCAATTGGTGTGATAGGCACAGTAATTCAAACAGAGAAATTGTTTATTTCAACCCCAGTCTCTCTAGGCACTTATAAGCAGGGCTCTACCAAAGTTAGGGACCATTTGTATTAATTTAATAGTTATAGGATTTTTAAAATAGTCAAGTTCATGATTTCTGCTGTTTAAATCTGAACTGTCCTGGCATTGTAATTGTAGGGGTCCTGATCAGTTGTGGGGCGGAGGAGTGCAAGGTTCTTGGAGGGGAAGTTGTGATGCTTCAACACATATTTCTGTGCAGATGCTGCCTTCAGGGCTGGGCTGCTGGAGAGCAGCGGCTGCTGGCCGGGATCCTAGCTCTGAGGGAAGAGCCAGCAGAAGCAGCAGCGCAGATGTAAGAGTGGTAGGGTCTGTTAGTGCTACCCTTAGATCCAGGGCTGGATTAAGAGGGGGGTTAGTTGAGCAGCTGTCTGGGTTGCCAGTCTATGGGGGGCACCTGACTGAAGTGGTAAGGGGATGCCACGCATACACCGTGCATCCGGGTGCGCGCACCCCTTACCACTTCAATCAGGCTTCCCCCATAGGTTTGCACCCGGGGGTGCAGCCGCACCTGTGCAGCTCGCCCAAGGGTGTGGCACCCCTTACCATGTCAATCAGGTGCCACGCACCCGGGGTGGGGCTGTGCATGCGCCGTGCGCCCGCTGCCCGGGGTGCAAATATGGCTCAGTCCAGCACGGCTTAGATCCATGCTGGGCTGTGTCTAGACTGGCCAGTTTTTCTGGAAAATCAGCCGCTTTTGCGGAAAAACTTGCCAGCTGTCTACACTGGCCGCTTGAATTTCCACAAAAGCACTGACTTCCTACTGTCTGAAATCAGTGCTTCTTGCGGGAATACGATGCTGCTCCCGTTAGGGCAAAAGTCCCTTTTGTGCAAAACTTTTGCACAAAAGGGCCAGTGTAGACAGCTCAGATTTGTTTTCTGCAAAAAAGCCCCGATCGCGAAAATGGTGATCGGGGCTTTTTTTGCGGAAAAGCGCATCTAGATTGGCCACGGACGCTCTTCCACAAAAAGTGCTTTTGCAGAAATGTGTCCGTGCCAATCTAGACGCTCTTTTCCGAAAATGCTTTTAACGGAAAAACTTTTGCATTAAAAGCATTTCTGGAAAATCATGCCAGTCTAGACATAGCCCTGCTGTCTGCAGATCTGGGACTTTTCCCCCACCTGTTGGCTGCCCTGGGGCTGAAGAAATGGGACATGGAGATCCCAAACGGGCCTCTAGTAATCTTGAGCTACTGCCACTACTCTGGCAAGTGCATTTCTTAGAATGTGACATTTAAGTGACTTGTCTTTAGCCCACGGAGGAGCAGGGCTGTTTCTTCGTTGTCTGTGGCCCGAGCCTCCACCACGAATGCTGATTGTCCAGCTTCCGTCTGTCTTTATGGCCTGTCTGTACAATCAGCGTGCATATCCCCTGCCCTGTTCCTTGACACACTAACCTGGGAAAGCACTCACCCCCACGCAGCCTCAACCATCCGGGACACAGCTAACCCCAACTCCTGGGGAGAGGAGGGGACCATGGAGGATTCCACCCCATCACCCCCAAGACAGCCCGAGCCTGTTTTTGGGCAAGGGAAGGTGAGGGAGCTCAAACAAAAGGATGGTGAGTTCAGGCATGACTCTGCAGTGGCTTTGATTGGTCATTGGCTTTAACAATGAGTGTTCGCAGGGTGGGAGCGTCTAGGACCGGCTCTAATGGACAAGCACCCATTGAACTGGGCACGGCCCAAAAAGGGGATAGTCCCATGTGTTCTTCTCAACTAAATACAACTTGCTTGTCCCTGAGTGCCAGCCTGGGCGGGTTCACAGGTCTCAACACATAGGAACAGCCAGACCGGGTCAGACCAAAGGCCCATCTAGCCCAGTGTCCTATCTGCCAACAGGGGCCAGTGCCAGGAGCCCCAGAGGGAGTGAACAGAACATTGAATCATCCAGTGATCCCTCCCCAGTCGCCCATTCCCAGCCTCTGACAAACAGAAGCTAGAGACCCCGTTCCTACCCTTCTTGGCTAATAGGCACTGATGGACCGACTCTCCATGAATGTATCTAGTTCTTTTTTGAACCCTATTAAAGTCCTGGCCTTCACAACATCCTCTGGCGAGGAGTTCCACAGGTTTTGCACAGCATGAAGCAAAACTTCCTTTTGTTTGTTTTAAACCTGCTGCCTATTCATTTCATTTGGTGACCCCTCGTTCTTATATTATGGGAACAAATACATAACTTTTCCTTATTCACTTTCTCCACACCTGCCATGATTTTATAGATCTCTATCCTATCCCCTCCCTCAGTCTCCTCTTTTCTAAGCTGAAAAGTCCCAGTCTTTTTAATCTCTCTTCAAATGGCAGCCATTCCAAATCTTTCATTATTATTTTTGCTCTTTTCTGAACCTTTTCCAATGCCAAAAGATCTTTTTTGAGATGAGGCGACCATGTCTGCATGCAGGATTCAGGATGTGGGCACAACATGGATTTATACAGAGACAATAAGAGATTCTCTGTCTTATTCTCGCTCCCTCCAGCTCTGAAGCCCAGCTCCAGTTTCTGGCTCCTGACTCTGACCACTAGGCATGACTGCCCTAAGCACCAGACAATCTGAAAGGCAGGCTGACTCTTTCCCTGTTGTGCACCTGCTTCCAGAGTGCAGGTAAACACAACATAGCAAAGCCCCTTCCCCAGACACCCTGGCACTAAAAGTCTATCTAGTATTGGGTTGCCCGCTTATAACAATTTTCCTCCCCAGTGCACCATTCTGGGACCAGCTCCGTAGATTTAACAGAGCCAAGCAGCTGTGATTATTGGCTCTCCCTCTTCTCCAGCTGATAATGATTTCACCTCCAATTAGGGGTTACTTGTCTTAAATGGGAAAATCCCAGCCCATGCACCTAACCAAGGACAAAGCTTTCAGTGCTGTATATCAGTGATTGCCTCTGACCTATCGCTGCACCATCAGCAAGTTTACAAGTGGTAAAAGGGGTTTCTTTTCAAGCACCCCCTAGAATGAATCTGTGGAACTCCTTGCCACAAACTTACCTTGAGGACAGAAGCTTTGTAAGTTTCTAAGAAAGGACTAGACAGTTCTCCCCATAAGGAAGACATGGCTGTTTGCTTTGCTAGGGCTTTAAAAGATGGGAGATAAATGTGAACTGCCTAAAAATGGGGAGGAAATTGTCACAATTGGGACTTTTCCCCCCTAGTATTTGTGCCAACGTTTTTGACAGTGTTGACGTGTTCTGGGCAGCTCTTCTATAAATCTCTCTGCTTTGGGCCATTGCATTGCTACAAGAAATGTCCCGTATGGACAGGTTGTTCTAAGACTTTCTAAAGTGACAAAGGGATTTAGGAACCTGGGACTCGCTCATTTGTGAAAAACTCCCCTTTCTTGTCCACTTTGGGGAGTTTGGAGCCAGGAGCTGGGTAGGGAAATAGGCTGACTCTGTATTGTTACAAAATGAGGGGCCAAGTCAACTGGCCTTTTTAATGGGCTCTTTTTGTGTCTCTTCCTCCAGCATCACAGAGTCATGCACCCACAAGGGTTAAATCCTGCAGCCTAAGGAACGTGGATCCAGAGAAAAAACTCCCTCTCCCACAAGAACTCAACTCCCGATAAGTGGCCACACGCAAGCAAGCTGCATTTTCCTTCCTTCCCAAAGGCAGCAGCGTGTGGTTAACACACCCGTGGAAAAGTGATGCCAGTGGAGGAGAAGAGTGCAGGTTTGGGTGGTGATAGAAATGGAGCCGTGTTAGTCTGGTGTAGCTGAAACAAAAACCAGGGCTATGCAGCACTTTAAAGACTAACAAGATGGTTTATTAGGTGATGAGCTTTCGTGGGCCAGACCCACTTCCTCAGATCAAATAGTGGAAGAAAATTGGCACAACCATATATATATGGTTGGGTGGGGCATTGCTTTGGGAACGGCGGCGCCGAGCCGGCCAATGGTCTGATTAAGGGGCGTGGCAAATGGACTTGCAGAAAAGCTGGCTGGCGTTTCAGCCACATTCTGCAGGAGGCGAAACCCAGTGGGCACCGAGAACGGGAAGGGCGGAAGACAGGGGAGTTCTGCTGGCCTAGCCAGGCGTTGAGTCACAGGGTCGGGCTTGAGTGCTTTCATCTTCACCTCCGGGCATCCACCCCACCTGTGTCTCCAGAAGAGCCCAATGGCCTTTTGTAGTAAGACTCCCCCATTTCACAGAGGGAGAAACTGAGGCACAGGGAGGCAAACTGACTTGCCCAAAGCCAGAGGAAAGCAGTGGCAGAGACAGGTTTAGAATCGGGGCTTTCTAGCCTCCTGCTTTCTACTCGGGTGCTTTCTCTAGACCAGCGGTTCTCAAACTTTTTGGCTGTCTGCCCACCCCACTCAATGCAGACCTTTCTGTGAACCACCAGCCACCACCCATGATGACAAAATGGATGCAGGAGGGGGTGGGGGTGCAGGGTCCGGCCAGGAAGTAGGGTGCAGGAGTTGGCTGAAGGCAAGGGTCTGAGAGGGAGGGTGTAGGAGTGGGGTATTGGTGGGAGGAAGGGAACAGGAGCAGGGTGGGGGTGCAGGGTCCAGGCATGCAGGGAATGGGGGGCGCATACCTGACTCCCAGGCACTGCTCCTGCTGCTCCCATTGGCTATGATTCCAGCCAATGGGAGCAGCAGGGAAAGCCTCCAGGCGAGCAGTTTCCTGTGCTGCTGTTCGCCCCCATCAGGAGGCGGGGAAGCGGCAGCACAGGGAGCCATGTCCTGTCCCAGCAGCTGGATCCGGCCTGCGAGGTTCCCCCCCACAACAGGAAGCCAGTGGTTGTGCTCCAACCTCACCGGCAGTGGGGAGGGCAGGATGAGCCCTGAGCCCACCTGCAAGACAGTTGTGGTCTGCGGCCCACACTTGGAGACTCAGTGCTTTAGAGAACTACCCATAGTCTCCTATAGACAAGCACCTAACCTCAGGATGGCTACGTCTAGACTGGCATGATTTTCTGCAAATGCTTTTAACGGAAAAGTTTTCCGTTAAAAGCATTTGCGGAAAAGAGCGTCTAGATTGGCACGGACTTTTTGTGGAAAAGCGTCCGTGCCAATCTAGACGTGCTTTTCCGCAAAAAAGCCCCGATCGCCATTTTCGCAATCAGGGCTTTTTTGCACAAAACAAATCTGGGCTGTCTACACTGGCCCTTTTGCACAAAAGCTTTTGCACAAAAGGACTTTTGCCCGAATGGGAGCAGCATAGTATTTCCGCAAGAAGCACTGATTTCTTACATGAGATCGGCAGTGTTCTTGCGGAAATTCAAGCGGCCAGTGTAGACAGCTGGCAAGTTTTTCCGCAAAAGCAGCTACTTTTGCGGAAAAACTTGCCAGTCTAGACACAGCCGATGATTCTTACCTACAACTACAGGACATACCACACTAATACCAACCCTGGAACTTTCCCTTGCAACAAACCCCGGTGCCAGCTTTGTCCACATATTTACTCTGCTGATAGCATTATTGGACCTAACCATCCCTATTCCAAGATCAAGAACACATATTCCTGTTCATCCAGAAATACAAATTATGCCATCACGTGCCTAAAGTGTCCGTCTGCTATGTACATTGGACAAACATCTCAGACACTTCACCAAAGGATCAATACCCACAAAACAGATATTAGCCAGGATCACAAAGAAAAGACAGTTTCTTGCCATTTCAACCAGAAAGGACATTGTCTCAACAACTTGATTCCCTCCATCCTGCTTCAAAGACCTTTTAAGACTGCACTTGAAAGAGAATCCTCTGAACTGTCATTCATGCTTAAATTCAACACTTTACACCTAAGTTTGAACAAAGACTTTAATTATCTTACCCATTACAAAGATAGCTTCCCCAATTATCACCTCTAATATCATTAGCTCACAGACATTTACCTCTCCCCACCATCCTCCTTCCGTTCTGAAATTTGATTTGTCCTTTTCATGTGTGTTCATTTTTTTAAATTATATCTTTGGTATATATGGTCGTGACAATTTTCTTCCACTATTTGATCTGAGGAAGTGGGTCTGGCCCACGAAAGCTCATCACCTAATAAACCATCTTGTTAGTCTTTAAAGTGCTACATAGTCCTGTCTTTTGTTTCAGCTATCCCCTCCAATATAATCCACTGCCTTCCACCCCTCTCTGTGCCAGCCCCCACAGGAGATAGCCAAACCCTTCTCCTGCCAGTCTAGGGCAAATGTTTCAGCAGGGCCAGGGACCGTGCTGCCTAGGGGTGTAATAGTGTAGTCAATTAACCAATTCATTATAGGTTAATGCTATAGACTACATGCATTCTCTGGCCCCACCCTCAGACGGGGGCTGCTGCCGCCCTGCACTGCTGCCTCTATATCAGAGGTACTGGGCGACAGGCAGACGGTCTGTGATGGGGGCTGGTTTTTAAACTGGCTCCCCTCGCGGACCAGCTCCCACCTGGCACCCCCCGCCGAGTGGCAGGGGAGTCCTCGGGAGTGGGGCTGGAGCACACTGGTTGCCAGGCCCGCCCCAGGGACTATCAAATAGTCGATGAACCGATAAGAATTCACGAGGTTACTTGGCTATTCGATTAACCGATATTTAGCATCCCTAGTGCTGCCTGGCTAGGAATCCTGCCCAGCGGGAAAGCAAACGGGGGGGGGCGGGGCTTGCCCTGGGGGCCGCGAGCGGGGCTTTGCTGGACTCTCTGGCAATCGCACACGTGGGCAGGCGCTCAAGGGCCGGGAGCGGTTGGAACAAACAAAGTTCAGGGCACTGGCTGAGATGGGAGCTGAGGGCCCTCCGCTCCTCTGCCTCGCTGTTATACAGCCCCCACGGCTGAGGGAGCAAGCCTGTCAGGCGCCGAGCTCCCTCCCCTCCCCCCAGCCGGCCGTGGGCAGGAGGCGATGGTGCTCGGCCTGTGGCTGACTCAGGCCTGTCATGCACAAGAGCAGGGCGTGGGCTCTCCCTGGGCTCCGACCCCCAGCAGCCTCCCTCGCGCTGCGGGATAAAGCGCCTCATCTTGCCTGCGCAAACTTGGCTGCCCCCTCACCAGGAGACGGCTGCTTGGGCTCCCACCCGCCACGTCCGAGCGGCTCATAGCGCAGCCCATGCTGGCGGCCAGCTTCCCCGCGCGGGCACATGGGAGATCGTCCAGCTCTGACCATCCCACGCACTCCCCCGGGATCTCCTCCACTGGGCTGTGTGCCGGACACTGGTATTACCCACCCTGCCCACTGTCGCTGTCATGAGCCCTTAACGGCACACAGTCCTCCTGGAAAGAAAGACAGCGGAGGAACTGGCATTTTCCACGCGGGAGCCAGAACATCCCCGACCCCCTTTGCCCTGCCCCCAGCACCCTCCCTCCCCCCGCATGGACAGAACGGAAACAGACAGCTTAACGTGTTTTACTAAACTGTGCCAGGCTCTTCCTTCCCTGGCTGATCTCGGCAATGGCAGCCCATTGGGAAAACCTGCTTCCTTCCTCACAGTGACCGGAAAGAGTCACAGAACCGTGAACCGTGGAGGGGCCACGCTCCAACGGAGAGGGGCACTGGAGGGTGGGCCAGGGTAGTGCAAGGATATGACGCTGCAGCCTTAGTGGCCAGGGCAGGAGACTGATGGAACCATGAACCCTGACACAGGAGCTGGCCATGGTGCTAACTTGATAGCACTGGCTGGTCCTCCAACTACCCAGTGCTGGGAACTCAGCTGTTATCCACCACAGCTTCTGCAAGGGGGTCTGAAAAGAGAACATCTGAGCTTGTGGGGAGGGGGAATCAAGGAAGGAACGTAAGAACAGCTAGACTGGGTCAGACCAAAGGTCCATCTAGCCCAGTGTCCTGTCTGCCCACAGTGGCCAATGCCAGGTGCCCCAGAAGGAACAGAACAGGGAATCACCCAGAGATCCATCCCATCACAAACTTCCAGCCTCTGACAGACAAGAGGCTAGGGACACCATTCCCACCCGCCTTGGCTAATAAGTATCAATGGCCCTAACCTCCATGAATTGATCTAGTCCTTTTTTGAACCCCGTTCAAGTCCTGGTCTTCACAACATCCTCTGGCAAGGAGTTCCACAGGTTGACTGCATTGTATGAATAATTCCTTTTGATTGTTTTAAACCTGCTACCTATTCATTTCATTTGGTGACCCCTAGTTCTTATGTTATGAGAACAAGTAAATAACTTTTCCTTCTTCACTTTCTCCCCACCGGTCATGATTTTATAGACCTCTATCATATCGCCCTTAGTCTCTTTTCTAAGCTGAAAAGTCCAAGTCTTATTAACCATGCTTTATATGGGACCCATTCCAAACCCCGAATCATTTTTGTTGCCCTTTTCTGAACCTTTTCCGATACCAAGAGATTTTTTTCAGATGAGGCAACCACATCTGCATGCAAAATACAGGACTATGTAGCACTTTAAAGACTAACAAGATGGTTTATTAGGTGATGAGCTTTCGTGGGCCAGACCCACTTCCTCAGATCAAATAGTGGAAGAAAATAGTCACAACCATATATACCAAAGGATATAATTAAAAAAAATGAACAAATATGAAAAGGACAAATCAAATATCAGAACAGAAGGGGGATGCGGGGGGGGCGGGGAGGGGGAAGGTAAATGTCTGTGAGCTAATGATATTAGAGGTGATAATTGGGGAAGCTATCTTTGTAATGGGCAAGATAACTAGAGTGTTATCTTCTGTTATCTTCAGTTCTGATATTTGATTTGTCCTTTTCATATGTGTTCATTTTTTTAAATTGTATCCTTTGGTATATATGGTTGTGACTATTTTCTTCCAGTATTTGATCTGAGGAAGTGGGTCTGGCCCACGAAAGCTGTTCATCTAATAAACCATCTTGTTAGTCTTTAAAGTGCTACATAGTCCTGTATTTTGCTTCAGCTACACCAGACTAACACGGCTACATTTCTATCACTATTCTACATCTGCATGCAGCGTGTGCGTACCATGGTTTTATACAGAGGCATTACAGTATTTTCTGTCTTATTCTCTATCCCTTTTTAAATGATTCCTAATGTTTGCTGTTTTGACTGGTGCTGCGCACTGAGTGGATATTTTCAGAAAACTATCCACCGTGACTCCAAGATCTCTGTCTGGAGTAGTTACAGCTAAATTAGTCCCCACCATATTGTATGTATAGTTGGGATTCTTTTCTCCAACTTTTTATCAACATTAAATTTCAGTTGTCATTTTGTTGCCCAATCCCTTATAAAACATTTCATGTGACTCTGATTTTTCTATCCAGGAAGGAAAGCGAGAAGATGAGGACGCCTGGCGGAAGCTTTGCTTTGTCACTGAAGAAGCGGCTGCTGGGCTGAAAGTTGGAGACGTCGCCTCGCTGCCTGTAAGTCAGAGGAGGGGGCAGAGTCCAGGAAGCACAAAGGCAGCAGTTCACCAAGTTTTTATTTGAGTTAGAGGCTCCTTAAAAAAAATTCAAACCAAGAGACGAATCAGCAACTCAAATTTTCAACAGTAACAACTAACAATGCGGGTCCGAGCTTGCGGGCCTGCCACGGAGCAGGACTTTCCGACTGTGTGAGGTGCCCGCCCTCTGAGAATCAGGCCCCTCTGACAGCAGCTCCCCAACTCGGGACTCACTTTGGAAAACTGAGATCAGTGCATTCAGCCGGCAGGACTGGCAGAGGTTGGGAACTACCATTAACAGACTAGCCGGGTGTGACTGATAATACAACAAAGAACCACCCGCTGGAAAAGCCCTCCTGTAAAACGTAAGGGGAGTCACAGCTCTAAGTGGCTCCCCCCGGTCTTCTCTCTCTCCCCCTCAACAATAAAACCCACCATGATCTCAGTGACTCCAACCCACCCCAGAGCACAGGGACCTCTCCCAAACTAAGGGAGCTATTACAGATTCGACTGTGCACAGGGGGAGGAAAAAAGCCATTCTCCCCGTGTCCCCCCCGCGTATTCCTCTTGTGCATTTGAGAGACAGTCACTGCTATCTTCCCACCAGCTGTGTATGACTCCCTCACTGCAACAGGGAGAGAGCCAGACTTCCAGACAGACCGAAGCCATCAGAAAATCCACACAAGGGCAGGATCTGAACCAAACGGGAACTTTTTACCAACTGACTGGATTGCATGTTGGTGTCCTTACACCTCGGGGCCAGATGTGCAGCGGGTGTCAATTGGCACAGACCCAAGCAACTGGGTCTAGCTCTGAGAATCCGGCCATGCCGTTCCCAAGGCAGAAATGCAAAGAATCAATCCATTGTCTCTCCCAGCTCTCCCTAATCACTTACTCAACAGGCAGCTGAAGGGCCAAGAACAGGGGAGAAGCCACAGAGGCCTTTAGATGCCTGTTGCAGCAGCCACACTACCCCTTCCTGCTTTGGCCCCTCCGTGGCTCGCTGCACTCTAGGCCAGGTCGGAGACGCACACACGTGGCCAGCTGGAACGTAGGGCTCGGTCACAGCAAGGTCGTCGAGACCAAGTCGTTCCCGGACCGGGGAAGGGACGTGAACGTTCCTCTCTAGCAACCGACAGCTGAGCCAATCCCAGAGCGAACAGCACGTCACTCCCAAGGAGGCGGCACAAGCGAAGCCCGGGAAGTGACAATCTTTCCCCTAGAGTTCTCCTACAGCAGTTCCGGTTGTGAATAACACACTCCACGCCGCTTTCGGTTCTCAGCACACGGCAGTCATGTTTCAACGGGTGTTAGGTTACAAGCGGCAAGGGATTCCCCCAGGGTAGCAAGCATGGAAAGGGACGAGACCCACACTCCGCCTCTCGGCTGTTATACAGGCAGCAAAACCTTGAAAGCTGATCTTCAGTGTAGGGAAAGACTCCAGTGCCCGGGGAGAAAACTACTGCAGAAGACACTGAAGTCCTCCAGAAAGGGGAAAGGTGGGGCAAAGGTGCGTCTCTCTCAGCGAAGGAGGAGTCGGGAACGTCCTCACATGAACATGTCGTCATAGCCTGGAGGGGGCAGGTGATCCGGATCTGGCCTGCAACAAGGAAGGATGAGAGAGAGGGAAGTCAGAATGCAACACCCCTCCCTGGGCAACCCAGAGAGCCAAGAGAGTCGGGTGTAGATAGCAAACAACAGGAAAACTCCAGCCTGGTAACAGTCCGTGAAGCAACACACAGACGCACAGCTAGGTACCCACCCTGCAGGACCGCCCCTCCCGGGGCCAAACGGGTCGAATCTGGCACCTGGCGGAACAGCCCCAGGCGGAAGCCTGCTTGGGAGCCCAGAGGATGGGTTGAAAGGAGGCCTTCGAAATCCGGAGCGGAGCGGATCGGCGATCATACCGCCCCGGCGGCCCCTGGGAGGAAGAAGAGAGGCGAATGAGCGCAGGGTCTCAGCTAGCCCGAATTGGCAAGCAGGGTCTCCGGCTCCCGCCTACTCCGAGCGCGGATCCCTGCTCCCCGAGCAGCCAGGAAAACGGAGTCCGGTGTTGAATGGCAGCGCGGGACGAGGGGTGGGACTGCCCGGGTGTAGCGCAGCAGAGCAGGGACTGGGGGAGAGTCAGGCAGCGAGAACCAGCGTGGTTAGGTGTAATCCCAAGACCGGGGGACAAGAGGCACAGCACAAGGGGGAGACTTCACACCTGCTCAGCTCCAAGGCCCTGTGGTCTGCGCTGGCCACACAAAGGGGCCGCAGAGTGAGTGGGAACCAACCCCCGCCATCCAATGCCTGACATCACCGGTCTTACTGGGAAAGCTCCGAGCATGAGAACCCGTGTGCACTGGCGTGATGGGAAACAGGGAATCATAGAATCATAGGACTGGAAGGGACCTCGAGAGGTCATCGAGTCCAGCCCCCCGCCCTCAAGGCAGGACCAAGCTCCGTCTACACCATCCCTGACAGATGTCTATCTAACCTGTTCTTAAATATCTCCAGAGAGGGAGATTCCACCACCTCCCTTGGCAATTTATTCCAATATTTGACCACCCTGACAGTTAGGAATTTTTTCCTAATGTCCAATCTAAACCTCCCCTGCTGCACTTTAAGCCCATTACTCCTTGTCCTGTCCGCAGAAACCAAGAGGAACAAATTTTTTCCTTCCTCCTTGTGACACCCTTTTAGATATTTGAAAACCGCTATCATGTCCCCCCTTAATCTTCTTTTTTCCAAACTAAACAAGCCCAGTTCATGAAGCCTGGCTTCATAGGTCATGTTCTCTAGACCTTTAATCATTCTTGTCACTCTTCTCTGTACCCTTTCCAATTTCTCCACATCTTTCTTGAAATGTGGCGCCCAGAACTGGACACAGTACTCCAGCTGAGGCCTAACTAGTGCAGAGTAGAGCGGCAGAATGACTTCACGAGTTTTGCTTACAACACAACTGTTGATACAACCTAGAATCATATTTGCTTTTTTTGCAACAGCATCACACTGTTGACTCATATTCAACTTGTGGTCCACTATGACCCCTAGATCCCTTTCCGCCATGCTCCTTCCTAGACAGTCGCTTCCCATCTTGTATGTATGGAACTGATTGTTCCTTCCTAAGTGGAGCACTTTGCATTTCTCTTTATTAAACCTCATCCTGTTTACCTCTGACCATTTCTCTAACTTGCTAAGGTCATTTTGAATTATGTCCCTATCCTCCAAAGAAGTCGCAACCCCACCCAGTTTGGTATCATCTGCAAACTTAATAAGCGTACTCTCTATCCCAATATCTACATCATTGATGAAGATTTTGAACAGTACGGGTCCCAAAACAGACCCTTGCGGAACTCCACTTGTTATCCCTTTCCAGCAGGATTTAGCACCGTTAACAACAACTCTCTGACTATGGTTATCCAGCCAATTATGCACCCACCTTATCGTGGCCCTATCTAAGTTATATTTGCCTAGTTTATCAATAAGAATATCATGCGAGACCGTATCAAATGCCTTACTAAAGTCTAGGTATATGACATCCACCGCTTCTCCCTTATCCACAAGGCTCGTTATCCTATCAAAGAAAGCTATCAGATTAGTTTGGCATGACTTGTTCTTCACAAACCCATGCTGGCTATTCCCTATCACTTTATTACCTTCCAAGTGTTTGCATATGATTTCCTTAATTACCTGCTCCATTATCTTCCCTGGGACAGACGTTAAACTGACCGGTCTGTAGTTTCCTGGGTTGTTCTTATTCCCCTTTTTATAGATGGGCACAATATTTGCCCTTTTCCAGTCTTCTGGAATCTCCTGTCTGCCATGATTTTTCAAAGATCATAGCTAAAGGCTCAGATACCTCCTCTATCAGCTCCTTGAGTATCCTGGGATGCATTTCATCAGGACCTGGTGACTTGCTGACATCTAACTTTCCTAAGTGATTTTTAACTTGTTCTTTGTGTATCCTATCTTCTAAACTTACCCTCTCTCTGCTTGTATTCACTACGTTTGGCACACCTCCAGACTTCTCGGTGAAGACCGAAACAAAGAAGTGATTGAGCATCTCCGCCATTTCCAAGTTTCCTGTTACTGCTTCTCCCTCCTCACTGAGCAGTGGGCCTACCCTGTCCTTGGTCTTCCTCTTGCTTTTAATGTATTTATAAAAGGTCTTCTTGTTTCCCTTTATGCCTGTAGCTAGTTTGATCTCATTTTGTGCCTTTGCCTTTCTAATCTTGCCCCTGCATTCCCGTGTTGCTTGCCTATATTCATCCTTTGTTAGTTGTCCTAGTTTCCATTTTTTATATGACTCCTTTTTTATTTTGAGATCATGCAAGATCTCCTTGTTAAGCCAAGCTGGTCTTTTGCCATATTTTCTATCTTTCCTACACAACGGAATTGTTTGCTTAGCGTTAGCTAAGGGCTGTTGTGGTTCCCATCGCGTCAGGGGCCCGAGTACTTCACCCCCCGGGGGGAGGGAGGGGAGAAGAGACACTGCCCAGGGTGCTGAGTAGGGTCAGTTAACACCTGTTCTACCGCAATGCATGCTGGGAAATGACAGGCCCCTTCACCGCCCTGCCTTCCTGTCCCCAAAGCAGCCTGTTCAAGGCAGATGCATCCCTTGCAGCCCCGCTGGCCATCATGGGGAGTGGGGGGGTGTGGTGAGGCGGAGGGGGGGGTAAGAGACGAAGCCGGGATGGTCTTTGCTCTGCTCGCTTCCTTGTGTGGCATGGGATCTCTGCTGGCCTGCAACGGCCCCCTGGCTGTGCCTCAGTTTCCCTGGGCGCTGCACCCATCCCTAGATGGGGATGGGGATTTCGGGCGTGACTCATGGACGGAGGCTGCCTCAGCAGGTACCCATTGGCTGATGCCCTTGGTCGCCTGAGCCTGGGAGAAGGGTGCAACCCGGCAACACCTTCTGCAGGGGAAGCTGGACAAGGGAAGAGGCGAGGCCGGAACCAGTTGCCGAGGGTGAGTGAGTCTCGGCTGGCGTAAGATGCAGGTAGGGGGCCCAGGCTCGGGGCCCCCCTCTGCCCTGACTGCTCCTGGGGTCTGTGCCAGCCAGTCTGTCCTGCGCAGAGTCCCTGTCAACTAATAAACCTTCCGTTCTCCCTGCCAGCTGAGTCAGGACCCGGTGACTCCCCACATTTCTGTGATGGGGGGCTCAGCCACGAACTGGGGGAGGCTCAGCCGAGGGGCAGGTTCCACTTTCCTCCAGGTTCTCCAAGGAGTCAAGAGACGCTCCGTGAGCCACGCCAGCTGTGAGAATATTTGGGACGGCAGCGCGTCACCCCTCCCGCCCCTGCTGCCGCAGACCTGTGGAGCTTCAGGAATGGTCAGACGCTTCCCCCCTCCCTCCCCGGCCTCGGTTTCCTTTGCTGATTGATGGCTGTTCCTTCCACTCATGTAGCTCCCTGCTCTTGGCTGCCTCTGATTAAATACAAATTGCAGAGTTATTGCCAAACAAACAAGCATCATTCTGGGCTGCATGAACAGGAGCGTTGTGAGCAAGACACGAGGAGTCATTCTTCCGCTCTACTCTGCGCTGGTTAGGCCTCAGTTGGAGTCTTGTGTCCAGTTCTGGGCACCGCATTTCAAGAAAGATGGGGAGAAATTGGAGAGGGGCCAGAGACGAGCAACAAAAGTGATCAAAAGTCTAGAAAACATGAGCTATGAGGGAAGAACTGGGCTTCTTTAGTTTCGGAATAGAGAAGACTGAGAGGGGACATGAGAGCCGTTTTCAAGTATCTAAAAGGGTGTTACAAGGAGGAGAGGGAAAAATTATTCTCCTTGGCCTCCGAGGACAGGACAAGAAGCAAGGGGCTTCAATTGCAGCCAGGGAGGTTTAGGTTGGACAGCAGGAAAAACTTCCTGCCTGTCCGGGTGGTTAAACACTGGAATAAATTGCCCAGGGAGGCTGTGGAATCTCCATCCCTGGAGATATTTAAGAGCCAGTTGGATAGACACCTGTCAGGGATGATGCAGATCAGTGTTTCCCAATTTTATTTGGCCATGGAACCCCTAAGGTGGCCTAAAAATAAAAAAAGCCCCCGGCAATTTGTTGAGCAAAAAAAAAGTCCAAACACAAAAAAGCTCTGTCTCTTTAAGAGGCTGCGGGGGAGCACCCATTTGGAAACACTGATCTATATGGTGCTTGGTCCTGCCGGGAGGGCTGGGGACTGGACTCGATTCCTCTCGAGGGCCCTGCCAGTTCTAGGGTTTTATGAAATGCCCCATTTCCTGCCCCAAGGCCATGTCGCGGGAGTTCCCAGAACCCTTCTTTGGGCCCAGCCGCTTGGCACCTTTTCCAAAGCCGGGCCTGGAAGCCGCGTGCTAGCCCAGCTGTGCCAGCCTCTGTCCCTTGCACGGCACTGCCCTGGTAGTCCAGTGTGTGTGATCGCAGCTGGAGCCTCGGGACGCTACCACAAGACAAGTAATTGGCCTCAGCTACAGCAGGCGCCTTCGTGGGCCACTCGCCCGTCAGGGGAAGCCCACAGGGAGGCCCCCTTCAGAGCCAGACGCTAAGTACACGTAAGAAAGAAATCGCTTTCGGAGACGGGAAGCGGGCTGGCAAGGGACCGGGCTGATCTCCCGCCGCTGGGCATGCAGGACTGATTTCTAACCCCCTCCACTTCACACTCCTCTCTCCAGCCTCTACGGGAGGTTTCCCGAAGATCCCTTTCTAGCCAGCCCCTGCAGAACAAAGCCCTCGGAGGGGAAACGAACCTCAGCAGCCCGAGGCTCCAAATCGGGATGGGAACGACGAGCCGACTCCGCTAAGCAAATGCTTCTCGGACAGTCGACACTAGACCACTAGCAGCTCCCCCTGCCATCGCCGCCTCCGTCAGAAAGAGGAGAAGGCGCTTTAACGCGGCAGTGCCGCACGGACCCCGGGCCAGACTCTGGGCCCTACCGCTTCGAATCGCTGTGAGGACCATGGGGCCGGCTCGAGTCCCCCGCTGGCCCCGTGTTCCCCGCGGTGCTCTCGCCTTTCAAGTGTAGCAAATTGCACCGACTATTCGATTAGCCGAGGAATCGAAATCGAACATCCCGAGCTCCGAATGGCAGGACTTCCCGGCCTCCCTAACGAGCTGGTTAGCCTGCCCACGGACTGGGCTGACTTTGGTTACACGGCTCTTTTCCTGGAATGGAAAGTGACGGCACCGTTCCCCCCTCCCCACGCCACAGGGCTGGAGGCCCAGGGCAGAAACACCCCTCCCCCCCCAGCTCCCCCATTCATCTCAACCTCACATCACATCGGGCAGCTCGCTCCTGTGTCGGAACAGCCCACAGATCCAACAGGGCTGGAGAGTACGGGGGCTAGAAAAAGCCACCGTGTCAATGGGAGGCTTAAATGCACTTGGCTGCGTCTTTACCTTTGATGCACTAGAGGAATTACCGCATGTTCGACCGATCAGCTATGGGGGAGGCAGGGACTCAGAACAATTCGCCCCCCTTTTTCGTTTGGAACCAGCTGTTGGTCCCTGGCTCGTGACACACGCAAACTGGGTCAGTGACAGCAGCAGCAAGGCCGAGCCGAGGAATTTCGGTCGCTCCCCGCGCCGCCCTGAGAAGCTGACGGAGCGGATCTACATTTGGAGGCCAGGGTGCGAACTGACGAGGGGCCAGATCCTCTCCTGGTGATACTCACCCAAAGGGGTCCAGGTCCTCTCCACCCACAGCAAAGGGGCCCAGCGGATCAGGCCTGAAACACAAGGCACAATGAGAGGGCCGAGTTCACGGTGGCCGGCGGGTGCGGGGAAAGAGGGCAGGAAGCACTGAGACCCCATGCAGATGCGCCCGTGCGGCTAGCGGAGCCTGCTGCTGGAGAGGAAGGCTGCGCTCAGGGGCGAGACTCTGCTGCAGCCGGGGAGGGGTATTTTTGTCTACAGTATAGAACAATCCGGTTTCACTCCCTGTGCGGACTAGAGTTACCGGCATGTCAGGGCCGGCGAGCCGCTAACAGCATCTTGGGAGGTGGCCGGTGGCTTTAATTCGTACAGAGACGAGTGGGAGAAGACCGCAGGTCGCGGGACGGGGCGGCAGGCCTGTGGAAATTTTCGTGGTACCCAGAACGCCCACAAATCCTTCCCCCGCTGAGGCATCCTCCCCACATCTGCCTAAGGTTCTAGGAGAGGGTGGGGGCGGGGGCAGGCCCTGGGAGGGAATTTGGGTGCAGGCTCCAGGCTGGGCAGAGGATTGGGGTGCAAGGTCTGGAACAGTTTGGGGGTGGGGGAGGGGGCAAGAGGGTGTGTGTGTGGGGGGGTGCACGCTCAGAGAGGGAGTTTGGAAGCGGACACACCGGGGAAGGAGTGGGGAGGCAGGTGGGGCTGGAGGACACACCGGGGAAAGGGAAGGGGTAACAGGTGGGGCCAGGGGATACAATGGGTGGCCCAGGGGATGAACCAGGGAAGGTGTGTGTGGGTGGGGGGGAAGAGGGGAGTAGCACGCAGGGCCAGGGAAGACACCCAGCCCAGTACTTTGCTGGAGCAGGGCCCCTGGGCATCATGGGTCCATTGAATTTGCCGCCCCCACCTCCAAACTCCCTCTCTGAGCCTGCAGAGGGACCCCACCCACTGGCGGGGGGGGGGGGGGGGGGCGAGGAGGGAGAAGTGTTGGCAGTGCAGCTGCAGCATCATGATTCTCCATCCGGGGAGTTGTGCTGCCAAGCTGTTCCAGGGGAGGGGGGGAGGGGAGATCATTGATAAGGGAAGCAAAGTGAAAAGGCTTTTCCTCGCCCTCCCATAAGCGGGCGCTGGGTCTTCTGCCCCTGCAGGGCCACGGCTCAGCCCCTGGCAGCATAGGAGGCACTGCGGGGCACACAAACGGCTCTTCCCGCCACCGCCAGGCGGGCCCCCGATAACACCCCATCACAAGAACACAGCTCCAGGCTTGTCCCGCAGGGCCTCCCTCACCAGACCCCAGCTCCGCTCCGGGGATGGAAGGGAGCTCGGCCGTCTGCCCTCCCCGCTCCAGTCACGAGGCACCAGGCTGGACTCAGCATCGGCCCTGACCTAGCGCAGACACGGGCAGCTCGCCCATCGCTGAGCTGCCAGCTGGCTACGGGAGCCTCCTTCCCCTGGGCAGCCCCTTGCCCCCCAGCCCTGGGCACTCAGCCCCCCCCTCGGCTGGGCAGACGCCTCAGAGACCAGCCTGCTTCCCTCCCTGTCCTGAGCCCTCCTGACTTGGCTGCAGGCCCCTCCCCAAGCCAGGACGCTCCCGACAGACCATTAATCCCTTCAGAGCTAGGCCTGCCACACAGCGCTAGACTACGCACCCGGGCCCATGGCAGTGGGGCAGAGGGTGGGAAGGAACGTGGGGGTCTCTGGAGAGCCAGATGCTCCGTCGCTGCTTTCCTACCCCCCACCTCATCTAAAAGCAGCGCTGGCTACGCCGCCCCGTCCCCTGGCCCGCGTCTCGCTCACCAAGATGGCTGCCAGTCCCGGAGAGGCTGCCGGGGAGGAATCCGAAAGGGGTCGCAATCCGGAGCGGGGGCAGGCGGGACGTTCTTCTCGGGCTTGGGCTCCTTTTCGGGGTCGCCCTTCTCCTTGGGAGCCCCCAAGGGAGAGATGATGCCGGTGACAATCCTGGTCTGCAGCTCCTCAACGTTCTTGTACACCCTGCGGGGCGAGAGGGAGCGTCCGGGCTGACGGGGCCGCTCCCAGGGTCCCGCGAGGAAGGGGGGGGTGGGGAAGGCCCTAAGGCCACGGGGCGATGGGCTCCCAATGGGGGACACACGCAGCACAAGCGCCCTCTCCAACTCCCCAGCAGTGGGCAGGGTTGGCCCGCGGCCCCGGCCAGACTGTCCGAGCGGGAGGGACCTCTGTGGATTTGGGCGTGTTTCTCCTTTGGCATTGCTGGCCGGCGTCCAAGCTAGGGTTCCCTTATCTGTGAACGGTGGGGCAGCCGGCAGCCCCAGCGGGGCTCTGCTAAAGGGGAAGTGACAAACGCTGGAACAGAACCACTGCCAGACACCTGGCACTGGCCTGTGCGGACGTGTCGGCCGAGACGCAGCCTGGGAAGCAGGGAGCAGCGGGGCAAGTCTCCGCTTTGCAGGAGAGTGGACAGAGGCAGGAGGGAATTGCAGAACTTGGAAGCGGGGAAAATAAATCCCTGTGGGATAGTCCCCGCCCCCCGCAGCTGGGGCGGCGTTGCTCCCTGCACCTCATGCTGGGTGCTTGGTGAACTCTAGGGTCGGATGTCCTAAGCCCCAGAGCACCCACAACCACCCTCCAGTGACCATTCCAGTGCTACAATCGCCCACGGGTACATGTGCAGGGTTGCATGCATGGGCGGCCGGTGCGTAAGGCAGGAGGAGGCGTTGCCTTTCCAAACCGCCAGCCTGGCCTCGCCCACACTCCATCCCCAGAACCCCTGCTACTGGGGGCGAAGTGTTGGCTACTGGGGGCGAAGTGTTGGCTACTGGGGGCGAAGTGTTGCTGCCCCGCAAGCACCCGCCCTCCCCATGCTCTGAGCTCCCCCTCACCCCCCATAATGGGGGCATGGCCTAGGCAGAAGGGGCGGGGCTGGGGGCTTGTCTTCCCCAGCCCGACCTTCACCCATCACCCGTGACTGCAAGCAAACCTCCCCGAAGTACCACCACTTCCCCCACGGCCAGTCAATGGCCGAGGTCTGTACCGCGGGGTCTGTGTTGGATTCAGGCTGTCGGCTCCATGGAGACAGGGGCTCTGCTTTCACGCAGGGAAATGAAGTTGCAGAGCCAGCCAGAGGCTCAGCTGGGATTAGGACACCCAAAGCAGCGACTCCCATCCCGGGCCTGAGCCAGAGGCCTCGTGGCCTAGCTCCCTCTTTTCTCCCAGCCTCCTGGGGTGCACCAGGGCTTGGGGAAAGGGGAGAACAGGGAGGGGCATTTAAGCTTTTTCTGCAAACAGCCTCTCACGTTCCTCTTCCCCCTTGTTTGTTTCACTGCCCCGCCCCTTCCTCTGGCTGCTCGCCTCCCCTCCCCTCCCGGGCTTGTGGGGGGCAGGCCGGTACCTGTGGAAATCCTCCAAGTGCTCCGGGTCGATGTAATCCGCCACGCTCAAGGTCAAATCCGCCACCTGCTTGGAGCTGCAATCCTGGGGAAGGACACACGACATGCTGCCTCAGCAGCCACGCACGCGGGGGAGGGGGCGCAGACAACAGCAGAACAGGCGAGTGAGCATGTGGGGGGGGAGGAGGAGGGATCTAACGCAGGGGCCCTCACGGGAGTTTGTGGCTTCTCCGGCGCTCGTCAATGCAGGATCCACGTGTCTGGATTCTCAGCTGCCCCAGTGCAACCCGCTCTGCCTGTCTGGGCTGCCAAGGGCTAGCCAGGCGCTGCGCTGACCCAGCAGGAGAGGGGCCGTTACAAAGCAGACGGGGCCGACCACGCAGGCTGGCAACCAGGGGCCAGTTGTAGTGGATGCTGCAACGTGTCAGCCGGCGTGGGTTGGGCAGTCAGATCCCTGCTACACCGCGAGGCATGTCTGACTGTAGCCTCCTGCTTTGCACCGGGCACAGCACGGCCTGGGCTAGATCCTCGGTGGGCAGGAAAGAGCACCACACCGTGGCAGGCCTGACGGGACACTGATCTCCACCAGCAGTGGATCTATCCCGGGCGTGAGCTCGGCACCACCCCACCATCACAGCCGCCGGTGCCACGCTCCTCTCGGACGTCGGGGACACCGACTCGCGTGCCCCGAGCACAGAATCAGGGCCACGCGGGCTACCGCTCTGCCCTTCAGCTGTCTGGGTTTCTTGCCTCTCACTCAACAGGCGCCACGGGCATCGGGGGAACCTAGGGGCCCAGGAAAACGGATTCTTGAGGGAGCCCCTGTGGTTATCCCTTACGGGGACGGCACGGACCCCGCGCCTCCTGGGAGTGGAGACGCCCTGGGGGCCTGATCCGTACACAGCGCCCAGCCTCACCATGATGTTGAGAATCATGCTGCTGTCCACCATGATGCCCTTCAGCAGGAGCTCGTGGCGGTCGTCCGTGGACTTGTACCGCAGCGTGTACAGGTCCTTGTTGGCGTTCCACCCGGGCGGCAGCAGCTCTGACTTCCTCTCGTTGGGACCCGGCTGCGCAAGGGCGTCAGAAAGAGCACAGCTGGAGTCACTGCCGACACTGCCCGGAGACGCCGGCTGGGCATAGGAATCAGACAGGAGGGGGACCCCCCCCCCAAGGGGCTGCACTGATTACAGGATCGGGACCCAGGGTTCTGCTGCACAGGCGACCTGGATCACGCCCACAAAACAGGCTGCAAACAACCCTCTCCCGAATGAGACCCCCTCCCCCGAGCAGGGTATTTTCCGGCATTGGCACTTGGGGATTATACATGTAACCTCTCTAAAGGAGCCCCCAGGCCAAGACAGTCTGCCAGCTAACAGTCAAAGTCCTTCCCTTCTTAATTAACCCATTACAGCCCTTTCAGGGCCCTATCCTGTACATACTTGCTATATGATACAACGCTTACAGCTAGCTACAGCGTCACTGCAAAGCCCAGGCGCGTTCTTACAGGTAGCTCTCTCGATGTAAACACACATGCCCCCCCGGAGAGGACCCCGCTCCCGCCGCTTCCTAGAGTATGCAGGATCGGGCCCTGCAAGCTAATCCACATGGGCTGATCACGGTCCACAACGGGCCCCACTTCAATAGCCTTGCAAGCCCAGGGAAGGGCCATGCAGAGCAGGAAGCGCTGAAGCATCCCGAAGTCTCATCGGTGGCTCCTAAAGGCAAGGAAAACCCTTTTCCGCCTGTGACGTAGTGGGGGTACTTGCTGGGCTGTGGTGACCCCTGCTGTCTGGAGCAAGACCCAGCAGGGAAAACCTCGCTAGGCAGAGGTAATGCCAAACTTGTTGAACCAGTGGCCAGACACCCCCCATGGAGAGGAACAAAGGAAGGTGGAATGCTGCCCTGGCTGGGGGGCAGGGCGGCAAGGGAATTTAGTTAGTTATGGTGGGAGAGCATGGAGGAGAGCCTAGGAGAAGGGGCTGGAGTTTAGGGGCCCAGTCTCCCCCATCTCAAGGGGGCCTGAGGCATCCTAGCCCAGCTCTGTGACCAGACTACATCTGTGCTGTGCTGTATCCTGGAGAGGCAATAAACTTCCTCTATTCCACCGGCTGGTGCAGTCTGTTTGTGCCATTTCGGGGTCGCAACTTTACGTGGGGCAAGAAAAAAAAACCCCATTCAACTTCCAGGCAGCCTCAGGCTGTGCGCTCTGCAATAAGGACAGTGCGGGGGGGGGGGGGGGGGGGGGGGGGACAGGCGTGGGATGCTCCAGAGACAGGCCCCTGCGTCTGGCAGGGCAAAAACAACAGAAACAAAAGTGAAACTCAGCCGGGTCCTGGCTCAGGCCAGCCCATCCCCCGGGCCTGGGGAAAGCCGACACCACCTCCAGGAGCAAGGCGCAGGCCCTAGTCCTGCTGCACGGCGGGCCCGGCCCTCTCTCTGCACCGTCAGGGCCTGCTGGAGGTCTGTCCGTCTGTCCGTCCGTCTCCCCCCCGATTGCCAGTCATTCCGGGCAGCGCGCTCTGCCCCTGCCCTGGTGGGAACCTCTGCTCCCCCCCCCCCCCCCCGGGCATGTGGGGTGCGGGCTTGGCAGCGGGTTCCACTCGGGGCTCAGCCGCCCAGCTGGGCTTTGCACAGCGGGGAGGGGGCGCCTTGCAGAGCCCGCCCCCCCCCCCAGGCGGTGCCCCGCCCCCCGCGGCCCCCTTACCTGGTCCCCGGTGCCCAGCGCCCGGTACCGGTGCGAGAGCAGCTGCCAGTGCACGAAGCAGATGAGCGCGTCCTGCGGGCAAGCGAGCCCGGCCGCCTGCGAGGCGTGGAGCAGCTCCAGGCCCGCCATGCCGCCCTGCGAGCCCCGCCTGCCTGCCTGCCGCGGCGAGAACTGGGGCGGGGCGTGCGGTGCTCAGCCGCCACCCCCCCGCGGTCAGCTGCTGCCCGAGACCCGCCTCCCTGCTCGCGTTGGGGCTGGAACGGGGGGGGGGCGCGGCAGCTCCCCCTGCCTTGAAGTGGTTTCCCTTCTGGGGGGGGGCGCCCTGTTTGGCTCACGTCAGCCCCCCCCTACAAACCCTGTTCCAGATTGGCAGAAGTTTTGGGGGTGCCCAGAACCCCCCCCCAAGTTCGCTCACCCCCCCCACCTGCCTAAAGCTTGGGTGCAGGCGGGGTGAGGGGTGGAGCTCAGGGGGGAGTGGGAGGTGGAGGTCCTGGGTGCAGGCTCTGGGAGAAAGTTTGGGGGCTGGCGAGGGGAAGAGGGTGCAGGCTCTGGAGGGAGTGGGGTACACAAGTGGGGGAGTGGATAGGGGTGCCCCTCTCTGGTAATGGTTCCTGGAGGAGTGGAGGTTAACTGGGTGCTGCTGCCCCCGTGGTAGCGTGTTCTCCCCCATCCCTCCTGCCACCCTGCCGGCTCCTCCCAGGTATCCCCCAGACTGCCTGCTATCCCTGGGCAAGTTAAAACACTGAAAGGTGGGGACCGGCAGCTCAGTGTGGCTACAGCGGCTTCCGGCTGCTTATTCCCACAGCTGCCCACACGTGCATCCCTGCAGCTGGGGGGCTGTGCACCCTAACCCCGCTGCACTGCCAGTACTGGTGACGCGCCCCCCCCCCCCAAGCATTGTAAATCGCCCAGGGGTAGCAGGTGGGACTGGGTTAGGGTTAGGGAGATGCAGGGCCAGGCGGCAAGGTTTGCTGGAGCCCAGCAATGTTCTCTCTAATTTTTCCATCTGTGTGCAGAATAAACTTTGTCATGTGCACCGCCAATATAAACACTTGCTGCTGACTGTGGGCGCTCTGCTTATCAGCGCGGCACCATTTGAATCTCTCCTGGGTGGCTGCCCAAGTGCTCGGCTTACAGGGAACACTGGGACGCAGCTCCAGGCCAAGAATATTCCTGGTGCGAGGGCACCACAGGGTCATATCACTTCCCCTATGTCCAGGAGAGTGGTGCACCCCTGAGTTATTCATGCAGGAGGTGGCCCCAAATCTGATAGAAGGGTCTCCCTGACTTTCCCCTTCTGTTGTCCCCAAGTCAATCTGGGAATTCTCCGTCAGAGCCGGAGAAACTTTATCCAGCATCAAAGCACAGGCTCCCCAAAGATGCTTTTAAAGGCTGTTTTTAGTCTGAGGAGCTGAGGGTAAAAAAAATCTGACATTTTAGTTTAATCACATTTGGCAATGGGGAAAACTCAGTTGTAGGCAAAAGAGGTGGAAAGTCAGGTTGCACTTGACTTCCTGGTGGGAAAACCTGAAACTTCCATTGTCTGTTGGTCAGGCTGATGTAGTTACTGTTTGACTTGTCAGGGGGGTTGAACTAATTCTGGCACCCAGATTTCGGTTTAATTGAGCCAGGTGGGCATGGGCCCTGATCCTGCAAACACTTCACTGAGCACTCTCAGAAATCTAGTGAAGCTTGTCATAAGTGTTGGCAGGATCTGGGCCTTTTTACGGAGTTTTCCAGTAGGGATGTACGTGACTAGTTGACTCCCTGATAAGCATGCACTTACTGGGTAGTCAAGTAGTGAATCAACTAGTCGCTCTTCCCTCCCACCCCATGCTGCCTCTATCAGAGAGAGACAGCGAGGCGGGGGGAGCAGGAGTCAGTGCTGGGGAGCCGAATTTTAAGCCGGCTCCCTCCAGCACCATCTCGGGGGCAGATGGGGCAGAGGAGGCAGAAGCGTAGCAGGGACTGGGTACGAGCCGGGAATCAGCTGGCTTGCGCCTGGTCCCTGCTGTGCCTATGCTTTTTAAACGTATTAAGAGCCTGGCAGCTCTTAATGAATTTTAAAAGGCAGAGCTGCAGTGGGGTTAGCTCCCAGGGCCGGCTCTGCAGTTTCCCCCATCAACGGAAATTCCATCAACTACTCAATTAGCTGATTACCCGCAATTGAACATCCCTAGTTTCCAGTTATGTTCAGTATGGATACTGGGGAGAATACCTAGTAACAGTCCCTATTAAAACTAACAAAACACCCCAAGGCTGTGTCTACACTGGCGCGATCTTGTGCCACAGCAGCCCCTCTTGTGCAAAAACTTGCTGCCTGTCTACACTGGCCGCGTGTTCTTGCGCAAGTAAACTGACGTTCTAATGGATGAAATCAGGGCTTCTTGCACCAGAACTCTGACACTCCCGCTCAGGAATAAGCCCTTTTGCGCAACTGTTCTTGCGCAAGAGGCCAGTGCAGACAGGCAACATGAATTTCTTGCGCAAGAAAGCCCTATGGTTAAAATGGCCACCGGAGCTTTCTTGTGCAAGAGAGCGTCTACACTGGCACGGATGCTCCTGTGCAAAAGCACAGGCTAGTGTAGACGCTCTCTTCTGGAAGAGTTCTTGCACAAGAAGCTGCCAGTGTAGATGTAGCTAGTATTCTTGCCAGGGAATGGATCAGAGGATTTCCTGCCAGGGGACAGAATTACAAAAGAGCACCTTTGATTCACCACGCTCTGATGCTAAGCTAACAGGAAGGAGTGATCCGGCGGATCAGGACATACGTTAGGGAGAACAGGTGGGTGAGGTAATATCTGTTATTGGCCCAGCTTCTGAGGCTGTGTACATGGGAGCAGGGGCGGGTTATTCCAGGAAGAAGTGACTATTTTACAATTGTCTTAGGCCCTACTGCTGCAAACACTTCTGGGGTGTTGCGAAATAAGTTCCCACATATGTGTGAGCAAGACCAGGGCCTTACTGCTCCAAGGTGCCACCCACATATCCCGCTTCATTGGATGGGACTTTCACAAGTAGTTGTGAACCTGCTGTTGCTGGCAAGCTGGGGTGGAGAGGTGGTTTAAGGGAGGGACAATGAAGCCCGTCCCCTCAGTCCCATTGGGAAGCTCTGGCTCCATTACAAACCCAGCTGATCTGAGCTTGGAGCAGCAGGCAGAGCCCTGGAATGCTACTGACCTCACATCAGTGCCTGTCCAGATGAACGCCTCTGAAATCAAGGCACGTGCTCGGGCGGAAAACTGACGGTGCGAGCAGAGAATCAGGTCCTCTTTGTATGAAGAGTAACGGGTACCCTGGTGAATGCAGCAGGACCTCCTCCTGGTGCAGAATCAGACCCTGCCTGGCCTGTTACTGACCTTTTCAGCAGCTCTCCCCCATGCCTGAAATGACCCGGTTCTGCCCTGCCCAGGGGAGGTGACGGGAACTCAGCAGATGCAGCTTCTGCTGCTTACCCCGAGGTTGCCGAGTGATGATGTTTGTAGAGTTCTGAGTTCCAGGTTCTGAGCTGTCCGGGGATGGAGAGTGGAGCTGTGCGTGCTGTTTTCTGCCGGGGCTCTCAGACTGGGGGTCACGAGGTTATTATGGGTTAGGTTGCAAGAAAGCCCTGCCAGCCTCCACCCCCAAGCCTTGCTTCTTTATCATTTCTAACGGCCATACCTAGGGGTCACACTCAGAGACTTGCCATGTGAAAGGGGCCACGGATACTGACATTTGAGAACCACGTACCTGACAAGGAGGCGGTTTGCTCCCGAGCAGTTCAGCCCAGAGGAACAGGAAGCCAGCTGTAGCGGAGTCCTGCCGTCTCGAAAGTCGTATTTATTCACTTCCAGCGCTGTGGGGCTACCACACTCCAGTCGGGGGGGAGAGGGCTGTCTACATAGCAATCAAAGGTGTGATTGGAGCATGGCTGGGCGAAGGGTGTTAAATGTTGGTTAATTGACTAGTCGATGAACCTCATTAATTCTTATTGGTTACTCGACTATTCTATAGGCCCTGGGGGCAGGGCTGGCAGCCAGTGCACGCCGGCCCCACTCCCGAGGAGCCCCCTCCACTCTGCAATGCTGCCTCTGGATCAGAGGGAGCAGCATGGGGTGCTAGGTGGGAGCAGTTTAAAATCCAGCTCCCCTCACAGACTGGCTACCTGTCACCCTGCGTGGCAGCAGTGCCCGCCTAGCTCCTAATACACTTTAAATGCAGACCCACAGCGGGGATAGGTCCCAGACCCAGCGTGATTCAAGACTGAGCCGGGCTGCTGGCCAGCCTGCTAAAAAATTAACTGGCAGGGGAGGGGGAGAGAAACGTGTGTAGTCTATACCAGTAACCTATAAGCTTTTGCTTATCGGTTAATCGACTGTGCTATTACATCCCTAGGCTGGGCAGGCTGGCACAACTAAGAGCAGGGAAGGCATGGCAGAATGGGTTTCAGAGCAGGCTGTACAAGTACAGCCAGGGGCCCCGGGTACGTGCTTGCATTGCAAGCCTGCGCCGGAACCTGTGCATCTGTGGATCTTCACTGCTGCTTTTAGCCATGCCTGCTGGATTAAAGCGAGTACCATCCCAGAGCTGCAATAATGCAGTGTAGATGCACCCTGGAATTCTCCTGGGAGCAGAAATAGTCTCCCATGTGAAGGAAATTCTGCAAAGGACCTTTCCTGACAAATCAAATCCCGCCTGAAATAAATCAAATGCCCCTATTCCACGGTGGGGCTCTGGAGAGGGGGACTGGGCAGGAAAGTGTCTCTCTCAGCATGTGCCCTCCAGTGTGTGTGAAATCACAGGCCAGCAGGAGGCTGGTGGAAATGCTGGCAAGAGGATGGTTGTGGTACATTGCTGTATTTGGAAGGAGACAACTTCTCTGCAGCAAGGAACGGCACTCTCTTGTGACCGGAGATCTAACACTGTCCTCAATTCATCTCCCCACCACCTGCAAACCCCAGGAAGCAGATCAGAGTGATTGGTTGGTCCCTGTGTCCAGGATAAAGGGCAGAGCTATAGCACCCAGAATTCCCAGGAAGTCTCCCATCCAAGTACTAACCAGGCCCGACCCTGCTTAGCTTCCAACATCACACAAGATCCGGCATGTTCAGGGTGGTACAGTCATGGGCTCACCAGGCCTGGTTCTGGACAGGCAATTGTTCCAGGAATTACAAATGCCCACTAGAGGGCCCTCTGTGTCTTCCAATAAGACACTGGGCCGAATGGGGCTGCACTTGCTAGACTGAATGTCTGACCCTGGAGGTGAGTCTCCGTTTCAAGGCTCAAGGAAACGTGTACCCCCAAGGAGAGGCATGCCTGGCTCCTCCACCAGGGTAACCCCCTGCCTGCCTCCGATGCAGAAAGGCAGGCGAGGGGGAGCCCCCGCTGCAGCCCCCGAACTTCCTCCCCCCTTGTCGAGGGAGAAGAGGCAGCAGGTTAGAGACACAGAAAGAGGGCCTTGCAAAGATCAGGTTTCCCAGCCTAAATGCTCCCAAGGTTTGGGGGCAGGAGGCAGGTTCAGTCCTATCCCTGTAGGGTCCAACTGCTTTGCCAGATCTGCTGCCTCCACTGTACTAGCCCCCCTCCCCACTCCTTCTCAGCTTGCTTTGCGCACAACTTTGCCAGCGCCCCGGCAGGCAGGCGCAACCCCAGTTTTGTAGTTGGGTAAACTGAGGCACAGACCTCAGGGGATTTGGTCCTGGTTGTGCAGTGTGTCAGAACCCAGACGTCCCGCCCAGGGGAGCGGGGACAGTCAGAGTGAAATAGGGATGAGGAGCAGGGCTGAGTGCTGGGCCAGCGGCTCCGTGGAAGGAGGTCGGCCTGCCTGCACGGAAGGCCCCATGCTGGGCCAGGAGAACTCAAAAGAAGGGTGTTGGTAGGAAGAGGTACAACAGACAGCTCTGAGGGGTCGGGGAAGGTGTCTCCTTCTGCCAGCAGGGGGCAGAAGACACCCGAATAAAACAAAACCCCCTACCAAAACAAGCGGCTCCATTGCATGGGCATCTCCCCCTGGGTCACGTGCCGTCAAGGTGCTGCGTGTGCTATGGGCCCGCACTTGGGTTCTGCCGTGAGGAGCGTGGGGAAAGAAACCAGACTGAGGTGAGCACTGGCTGCTTCGGCCCCCGCGCTAGGGCAGACAGGGAGAGACCAGGGCTGTGTCTACACTCGCGGCTTCTCGCGCCAGAAATATGCAAATGAGGCTAAGCGTGGAATATCGCCGAGCCTCATTGCGTACCTAACGAGCCGCCATTTTCGCAGAAGAGGCTCTTGCGCCAGAAGGAGCTGTCTACACGGCCCCTTCTTGCGCCACAAAACCCTCTTGCGATCACTTTTCAGGAAGAACGGCGTTGCGCAAGAGGGGTTTTGTGGCGCAAGAAGGGGCCGTGTAGACAGCTCCTTCTGGCGCAAGAGCCTCTTCTGCGAAAATGGCGGCTCGTTAGGTACGCAGACGAGGCTCGGCAATATTCCACGCTCAGCCTCATTTGCATATTTCTGGCGCAAGAAGCCGCGAGTGTGGCCATAGCCTAAGTGCCCTTTGGCTGGTTTTTTTGTCATTAGGATGTGGAATGTAGCTGGCAGCCACTGTGGATTTTTTAGTTTGCCCCCGACGCACGGTGACCCTCCCACCGGCAAGTATCCCCACCTAACAAGCCATTCTCATTGCAGGCCAGTCACTAGCGTGCGGGAAAACCCCTTCCGTGGTCCTAGGCTCCTCTTTTACCCCAGTGGCAGCCCCCGGGCGTGGGGAGAGTCAGGGGCCTCCCCTTACTCCAGGTTCCAGCCCAGGGCCCTAGGTAGCAGCCACTAGTGGGCTCCTGTCCTTATCCCCACAGAATAGCAGCCTCTCCCAGGGCCACTTCCCCGATAGCTCCCATAGCACCTTTTCCTGGCACCTTGGTGACGCCTCTCCTGCTTGTAGCCTTCAGTTCCCCTCCACGCTGCACCTCCCCCGTCTCCCGTCAGTCACCCTTCTCCTTCCCCCTCCTCCCCTGAGGGGAAGCCTTTTACAGTAATTACTCGTTTAACACGTGCCCACTTAACATGTTTTCACGATAGCGCGATTTTTTGAGGGGAACGTTTTTTGAATAACACGACCGTCCCTGAAATAACACCGTTTCCCCAGCCGGCCTGTCGCCGACAGCTGCGCAGGGCTTCCCCCGCCTCCCTGCAAAGCGGCGGAGGGTTCGCCGCTCGCCGCGCCATTCCCCGGCGACCCCCCCCTCGTCAGACGCACGGACGCAGTGTGGGTCCCGGAAGACCCGTCACAGCGGCATACTGTACTCCCAACCCAATCCTCCTTCCCTCTCCTCTCCGTCCCTTCCCCAGAGCCAAACCTCTCCCCTCCCTGCTATAACCCAGTCCCCTTTCTCCCCCAACCTTATGTCCCGGTCCCGGCTGCTAACAAGTGCAGGCTGGAGCCGTGAGCGCACATGCGGCTCTGAGCAGCCCCGCCGAGAGAGCAGCTGACCGGAGCACTTCTGGGTTCCAGCTGATGCCCTATTGGGAGTTTTACTGTTCAGTACAGTACATCGTCTAATATTGACATTGACGACTCAGCACCAACAGAAAATTGATTTCGACACCACCGCTTGAAACACAACCTCCACCTGTTCCATTATTTTCAGTGGGAAAATTGACCCTACGTAGCATGTTTTCACGTAACACGATCATTTTCTGAAATGTATCTACCGTGTTACATGAGGAATTACTGTGTAGTGGCCCACCCGGCCTTAACGAGTGGCTGGTGTCCCGTTAGCCTGCTGCTGCAGGCTGGCTCTGCATGGCTCTGGTGCCTGCCTGTCTTGGGTGCTGAGCAGCGGTCTCTGGCCGCCTGTGCAGGGAACAGGAACCCACTCACCCACCTCCCGTGTACCTGACCTCCTCCAAACTCCCGCAGCCCTGCCACAGTGCTCATCACCTCTGGATAGCAGGCCCGAGGCACCGACAACAGGACCCTACAATGGAGCAATCAAACGTTAGCAGCCCTTAACTTTTGGGTCCCAGGTTCCCAAGCCATAAAAGGGGCTAAGGTGTACCCATCCCATAGGCCTTTTTGGGGCTTAATTAGTGAATGTCTGTCGGTGCTTTGAGCGCACCAGTCTCACGCAAGTGTTGGTCTTATCTCACCCCCCAGCTAAACACACCCTGCCATCTTCCTCCTCCGTTTCCTTCCTGCCTTCTGGTTGCCAGGGAAATAGCTGTCCTGGTAACCAGCTACCATCCATCTTTGACGCCTGTACCAGTCTGCTGGTGTCACTCCCCAATTCTCTGGCGGTAGCTCTGTGAAGAGCAGGTTGGTTTTCTGGATGGCGCCAACCCCAATTCTCTGCCCCTTTCCCCGTCACTGATTTCTCCTCAGTGGTTTTGTGCAGGCTATCCAACCACGTTGGGGTGGTAAATGGGAACTGGAAAGATCCCACCTCATTAAGGTGTGGTATCAGAGATAAGCAGCCCGCATCCAGGTATGCAAGTGGGTCAGGGGACATAGTGTGCCAGTAACATAATGAAGGAAAAGTCACCTCAAATATCCCATGTTGCTCCCTTGAACTTTCCTGTGGCCTGCAGATATCCAACTGCAGTCCAGTTTTCATTCAGCCTAAAACACTGCATGAAACCTATTGGCTGTCAACGCTTGGTACATTCCCGCTTTGAAACTGAGGGATTGGCTTGCAAAGAAACAAATAGCCCTGTTCCAGGATCAAAACAAACGCGCAGTTGTGAATCTAATTTGTATGCTCAGTGGGTATGTTTGTGCCGGTCGATTCAGTAACTGCACACGTAAAAGGGCCCGTTCTGGTCATTTGTGTATGTTGTTATCCAAGTTAGGTTCATAATTTTGGTAAGTGGGCATGCAACATAGACTCACACTTAGTGTATGTAGCTGAAGGACATGCCTGTTTGAAAGTCTGCCCTATCTTGTTTTCTAGATCCCCATCGATATCTCTGCAGCCTCTACTAAGCAGAGTTTGCCAATATAAGACCAAAATATTTTGCTAACCTAATTTTTAAAAGAAAAACCAATATTACAAAACATTAAAATATGCATCAGTATCACGGTGGGATTTTTTTTTGTGTGTAAAGAAAAGCATCCCTTTACTTTCACTCAGGCATTTGTGGCTGTACCACAATTAAGGACAGCTCTTCATTCCAACAGGGTTATTTTCATGTTTGCATGCTCATTTTTCACTGAGCCACTTGGTTTATAACGTGTTCATCTTTATTTTTTTTGTGGTAACGAGAGTTGAAATGTTTTCAGCAATTTTCATTTTCTATGCCAATTAATTTTGATTCACATAAATCAGAGGCATGAACAATGTCAGAGAAGCCACAAACCACAGGGAAGTTCATGTATCATCTTCAGGAGACTATCAAGGTGACCTTGCCCACAAGTAATCTGGAACAGAGAAATCAGAACATCCTTTGTGAGTCAGCGGATTCTCTTGCCTTCCCGAGGCCACAGGCAGGAGTGCTTACACATTTAATTCCTCCGGCATTTGGAAAATGCAGCTTTTAAAAATACATGCTGGGCCTCATCTGGAAGGCTGTGCAGATACAAGGTGGGTGAGGTAATATCTTTTATTGGACCAGTTTCTGTTGGTAATGAAGACAAGCTGTCATGCTTACACAGCGCTCTTCTTCAAGTCTGGAAAACTCAGGGCAGGACTACACATAAAATGCTACATTGGTCAGACAGGGTGTAAAAACTCAGTTGTGGGTTTTGAAGACCTAGAACCGACCAGAGGCCTAGGTTGGGTTTGGAGGAGACCTTCAGGTGAGCTTTTTAGCATGTGGGCAGGTTCTTGTATTGTTTTAATCTCTTTTCTCGGTAACGCTGTCTCCTTAAGAATAAATGTACTTGCTTAGCAGGAGATGTGTGGCGTCAAAACTGCAGGCAGCTCTCTGGTCTCTGCCCAAGAGAGGTAGGGTTGCCAGGTATTTTCCCAAAAAATCTCAAGCGTGGCGGGAAAAATCCTGAACATACTGGGAAAATTCCCATTTTACATGTCCAGTATTTTCTGGGTTTTTTTTTACCAGACAGAAGATGCAATTACCGGACTGTCCATGTGAAAACCGGACACCTGGCAACGCTAAAGTGATGGCTGGGAGCCAGAAATCTACAGCGGGTGCCTTTGGTGGACCACGGAGTTCAGAAAAGAGGAGACTGAGGGGGGATATGATAGAGGTCTATAAAATCATGAGTGGTGTGGAGAGGGCCGATAAAGAGAAGTTATTTATTAGTTCCCATAATAGGAGAACCAGAGGACACCAAATGAAATTAATGGGGAGCAGGTTTAAAACTAATAAAAGAAAGTTCTTCTTCACACAGCGTGTAGTCAACCTGTGGAACTCCTTGCCAGAGGAGGCTGTGAAGGCTAGGACTATAATAGAGTTTAAAGAGAAGCTAGATAATTTCTTGGAGGTTAGATCCATAAAAGGCTATTAGCCAGGGGATAAAATGGTGTCCTTGGCCTCTGTTTGTCAGAGGCTGGAGAGGGATGGCAGGAGACAAATCGCTTGATCATTGTCTTCGGTCCACCCTCTCTGGGGCACCTGGTGCTGGCCACTGTCGGCAGACAGGATACTGGGCTAGATGGACCTTTGGTCTGACCCAGTACGGCCATTCTTATGTTCTTATGGAGTGGGAGTACAGGTGTAGTTTGCCTCAACTGTGCCAAACATTATTTGCTTTCCCATCGGAATGGCATTAGGCCCCTTACGTAGACTCCTGTGTCCCATTGGCAGAGCGTCTAGTTCTCACTCCTTGGAGCAACATCGCTGCAAGTTACATCCCTGCACTAAACTAGGGCTATGACCCACGCCTGTGTTCGAATAGGAGCTACCAGAAAGGAACCTCTGAGAACTGTTGAAGAAAGGCCCTGGGAAAGGCACCAGGAGTTGTGCGGTAAATTAGTAACAGGGATGGGTTGGGCTGCGACCGACAGATGCCCAGCGCATATCCTGAACTGAGATTAACGCCTCCAGCTGTGCCAGTTTCACTACCCATCCCTGCTGGGTCCAAATGACTCCAGGGACCTGCCCGACGACCTGTAGCAGCCTCCGAATCGCAGGGGGCGAGCCAAAGCGGGAAGCGATGGTGACAGCTCGTTAAGTTCGTGCCGCTCTACACGAGCCCGGCTGGCCTGGAAGGAAGCCCCCGGGGCTGGCCGCAGGAGGCAGGTAGAGCGATGTGTCACTTGCCGCAGAATCGCACGCTCGGCTCTGGCTCCGTCACGCAAACCACAGCCCTTTCCAGCGTTCATACTTTCCCTTTGGCTCACTGCTCCCGACGGATGAGCCCTGGTGCAATATTTCACTCTAATGAGGGGAAAGGAAACCAGATTTCTCCAGCGGCGGCGCAGACACGCAGCCTGGAGGCAGAGAGAGCAGGAGCGGCCGCCAGCTCAGCGGAAGTGACGTGGGTGGTGCACGATCCTGCCGGGCGGCGGAGTGGGAACCGCGGCACCCCCTCGCAGCGCGGGAAGCAGCTTGTCATCACAGGCAGCGTGGACACCGGCCTCGGGCATGCATGTGGGTTTAGTCCCAGGGCTCTCGCTGCAGGCAGGGCAGCCAGAGCGTGGTAGGAATACATCCGGGCGCCCGGACGCACTGCCTGGGGAGCGTCTGTGCTGCAGCCCTCCCAAGCAATAACCCCGGCGCTTGGCTTTTTAGCTGCTTCATCATTGCCAAGGGCCTGCCGTTGCCCAGCGCCAAAGCAGCCGTGAAGGCTGAGCTAGCACTCCCTGGCATGCAGAGCTGAAAGGAAGCGGGGGCACCCTACGGCAAAAGCCAGCCGGGGGCTGTTTAAGGAGCTGGCAGGGCCCCGGGTTGCAATAGGACCGCACCTGTCTGACATGCCGGACCCCACGGTTACCCAAGAAGCACCGCTCCCGCCTACCTGCCTGCAGCAGGACGAAGCTGTGGGGGAGTTTGCAGGGCCGGGCGGTGCTTTCCAGAGTGCACCACGGGGGAAGCGGAAGGGGCTATGGGCGCAAGTCCTCCTAGAGGTGCCAGTGGTCGAGGGGATGCTAATGGCAGCTGTCGCTGATCCGTTCTCCAGCAGCGCCCGCCGGAGATCCCTGGGGTCCAGCACCACGGTGCCCACACTACTTGTGGGAATATGGGAAGCCACCTGTTAGGCAGAACACAGCTGGTCCTGGGGGCAGTGACGGGTAGGGGCTGAACAGCTTTCTTGGGGCACCCTCTTGCCAGCCGAGATGGGTGGGGATGCTCACGGGAGGTGTTCACAGAGGTCCTTGTGATGCCTTGCTGGTTAAGGGCCGAGTCCACTCTGGAAGGAGCGGGGGTGAAATGGAGCCTGCAGAGCATTTAAACCTCCCGTTCCGGGCATCAGGCCGGGGGGACGAGACGGGTGGGAGTTCGTAGGCACCGTAGTTCTGGAGCAGGGCAGTGCCACCGCTTTTACCAGAAAGTGTGGGCTGGGAGACCTTCCCCCCCTCCTCTGCAGGGATTTCCCTACACGTATCCCCCCCAAATTCCCCCCCCCCCAGTTTTGTGAACTATGGTGCCAAACAGCCCACTTCACCCTCCCGGTCTCACCCCTCATCGGCCCTGACACCCCCCCATGTAAACTCAAACACCCCCCCAATTTCAATTCCTGGGGAGGCTACTGCTCCTCTGCCTCCCAGCTTCCTTGTGGGTGCTGGTGACACGGGGGTCCCTCCTAGGGGCCAGCAGCTTCTTGTGAGTCAATAGGATGCCCTGGTAGCCAAGAAGGCTCACGGCATATTGGGCTGCATCAGCAGCAGCATGGCCAGCAGATAGAGGGGAGTTCTTTGGTCGGTCCTGATGAGGCCACATCTGGAGTTTTGCCTCTAGTTCTAGGCCCCCACTACGGAAAGGATGGGGACGCATTGGAGAGGGTCCAGCGGAGGGCAACCAAAATGATTCGGGGGCTGGAGCACATGACCTGCGAGGGGAGACTGAGGGATTTGGGCTTGTTTAGCCTGCAGAAGAGAAGAGGGAGGGGGGATTTGAGAGCAGCCTTCAACTCCCTGAAGAGGGGTTCCAAAGAGGCTGGAGAGAGGCTGGTGGCAGGTGGCAGAACAAGGAGCAATGGGCTCAAGTTGCAGCGGGGGAGGTCTAGGTTGGATATTAGGAAAAACTCTTTCCCTAGGCGGGTGGGAAGCGCTGGGCTGGGTTCCCGAGGGAGGGGGTGGAATCTCCACCCTAGAGGTTTTTAAGTCCCGGCTTGACCAAGCCCTGGCCGGGTTGATTTAGTTGGGCTTGGTCCTGCTTTGGGCCGGGGGCCGGACTCGATGCCTCCAGAGGGCTCTGCCGGCCCCAGAGTTCTAGGGTTCCCCCGCTTGCAGCTGGCTTTTCTCACGGCGGGTGAGGAGCCCGAATCCAGGTTCCCTCCCATTGATTGTTGTGGCGACTGGAGACTGGAGGGTTTTCTATAGCGAGCAGGTGGGGAGTCAACTGCCCCCTGCCAGCCTGGGTCGCAGGGCACAGGCAGCTGCTAGGACTGTGCTCCGGGGAATTCCTTTGCCCCGGAGCGCCACCTCCTGGTGGAACAGTGATAGAGATGCAGCCGTGTTAGTCTGGTGTAGCTGAAACAAAAGACAGGACTTTGTAGCGCTTTAAAGACTCACAAGATGGTTTATTAGGCGATGAGCTTTCGTGGGCCAGACCTGACTCGGCTGTGCCGTGCTGCTGCTTTGAAAGTCCCCCTCTTCCCCCCCATTGCTGCCTCTATCTGATAGTCGCAGCAAAGGGAGGGGTATTGACTAGTCGACTGGACTATCTGATAAGCATTTGCTTAACATCCTTAGTAAGAACTCCAGCCCTTTTCGCTCTTAAAACCAGCACGATCGCAGACGCGTCCAGCTGCTGAGTCATGAATCCACGTGAGTGAGACGCTCCCTACCGGACTTTCATCACAGATTTAACAGGCTGTGCTGAGAAGACGCGAGATTGGCCTTTTTCTAATTGTGTTTAAACCCCTTTGGTTTTCTAATTGGTTTAAACCCCTAAGCCAGAGCGTGTTGTTTTCAAAGCTAAATTAATGTAGGTTCCATTTAACATCGCTGTTGATAGATATATTGCTTTGCCTAACTGTGCTTTTACTGCCCGCTTCCGTCGACTGCTACTGCTGCTCCCTCTCCCAGCATGTGGTTTGAATCTCTTCCCTGTTGACAAATCCTCATGCTTTTTCCATGTGTGTTTTGATTTCATTTTTCCAGGGAATGCTGGCAACTTTTTGTGGGAGTAATCACCCCCATTTCAAGGACCTCGGTCCATGAATAGCGGTTAGCCATGCTTTGAGTGGGTGACAGGGAAGGGGTCACATGATGTTTCCCTGTTCTGTTCATTCCCCCGGGGTACCTGGCAGTGGCCATGGCTGGATGACAGGGCCCTGGACTAGATGGACCATTTTTATATTCGTAAGGAAATAAAGCGAAGCCTTTTACAATATAGGGCAAAGCTTTTTTGCAAAAGACACACATGTTTAGAGTCAAAAGACAGGACTATGTAGCACTTTAAAGACTAACAAGATGGTTTAGTAGGTGATGAGCTTTCATGGGCCAGACCCACTTCCTCAGATCAAATTGTGGAAGAAAATAGGCATGATCATAGATACCAAAGGGATACAATCAAAAAAAGTGAACACATAAAAAGGACAAATCAAATTTCAGAACAGAAGGGGATTGGGGGGGGGAGGTAAATGTCTGTGGGCTAATGATATTAGAGGTGATAATTGGGGAAGCTATCTTTGTAATGGGTAAGGTAATTAGCGTCTTTGTTAAGACCCCTGCGTAAAGTGTCAAATTTAAGCATCAGAGGGGTAGCCGTGTTAGTCTGAATCTGCAAAAGCGACGAGGAGTCCTGTGGCACCTTATAGACTAACTGAAGTGTAGGAGCATAAGCTTTCGTGGGCAAAGACCCACTTCGTCAGATGCATGTCAGATGATGAAGTGGGTCTTTGCCCACGAAAGCTTATGCTCCTACACTTCAGTTAGTCTATAAGGTGCCACAGGACTCCTCGCCGCTTTTGCAAATTTAAGCATGAATGACAGTTCAGAGGTTTCTCTTTCAAGTCTGGTGTGAAAATGCCTTTGAAGCAGTATGCAGATAATCAAGTCCTTGAGACAATGCCCTTTCTGGTTGAACTGGTAAGAAACTGTTTTTTCTTTGTGATACTGTTTGATATCCATTTTGTGTGCATTGATTCTTAACACGGCTACATCTCTATTACTATGTTTAGAGTCTTGATACAAGAGCACACGTTTGTATTGCAGCCTGTGGCCTTTCACTTGCAAATCTCGTTACTGGTATCAAATGCGTTTCAGGAATTCCATAGCCGATAAAGGTCATGGAAGATTAGGCACTGTCCTTTAAGATGCAGGATGAGGACGTGTTCCGGGTTTTCTGAATTACATCCTGCGCAGCCCCATTGGCGTCCGGGTCATTTAGGCAAACTTCGCTCCACTTCGTTGGGCATAGAAAGTGTTTTCTTTCCCTTTCCTGTATGGCGCTTTTTGCTAAGAAATTGCCAGGTTGCAATATTGTGGTACAGGGTCAGTTCTGGCTGGAAACACGGCGGCTACGTCTACACTGGCCCCTTTTCCGGAAGGGGCATGTAAATTTCACTAGTCGTCGTAGGGAAATCCGCGGGGGATTTAAATATCCCCCGCGGCATTTAAATAAAAATGTCCGCCGCTTTTTTCCGGCTTTTAAAAAAGCCGGAAAAGAGCGTCTAGACTGGCCCCGATCCTCCGGAAAAAGTGCCCGACTTTGAAGTAGGAATAAGAGCCTCCGGAAAAGGGCACTTTTTCCGGAGGATCGGGGCCAGTCTAGACGCTCTTTTCCGGCTTTATTAAAAGCCGGAAAAAAGCGGCGGACATTTTTATTTAAATGCCGCGGGGGATATTTAAATCCCCCGCGGATTTCCCTACGACGACTCATGAAATTTACATGCCCCTTCCGGAAAAGGGGCCAGTGTAGACGTAGCCGGCATGAGTTAGGCAGTGTGGCCTGAGCCCGAGAACCAAGCTTCATGGGATCTATTCCCTGCTCAGCCCCTAACATGGGGCATGACCTGGGGCGGATCATGTCAATCACCCTGTGCCTCAGTTTCCCCATCTATGAAATAGGGACAATAGTCCCAGGGAGGTTGTTGAGGTGACATTGACGAATGTCCACTCAGGTCCACTGAGATCCGCACATGAGAAATGTGCTAAAGTGCATGGATCCTTATTCAGTTCACTGGAGCACTGTGGGGCCATGAACCACGAGAGAGCATGTTGAGTCTCTAGAAATCCCTTTCTAGCCTGTTAGCAAATTTTGGACACATACCTGCCCTCTGGCCCTGCCATGGAGGATACTCAGTTCTCCTGCTCCCTGGGGAGTTTCGATGAGTCTTATATCAGCTCAATTGACCCAGGAGCTGAACACTGCCCAGTGCTGAATTCTTTGGCCTTCATCCAGCAACACATTTAAGCACATGTGCCGTGCTGGCTGGGGGCCAGAGCAGTCAGCACCTCGTGTGTCACGCCCCGGGAACAGAGATCTCCTGGGTAAAACCTTTCCTAGAATCACAGACACTAGAACGGGGAAGCACCCTGAGAGGTCATCAAGTCCAGTCCCCTGTGCTCACAGCAGCACCAAGCACTGGATAGGTGTTTATCCAACCTGCTCTTAAATATCTCCAGAGATGGGGATTCCACAACCTCCCTGGGCAATTTATTCCAGTGTTTCACCACCCTGACAGTTAGGAACTTTTTCCTAATGTCCAACCTAAACCTCCCTTGCTGCAATTTAAGCCCCTTGCTTCTTGTCCTATCAGAGGCCAAGGAGAACAATTTTTCCCCTTCTCCTTGTAACACCCTTTTAGATACCTGAAAACTGCTCTCATGTCCCCTCTGTCTTCTCCTTTCCAAACTAAACAAGCCCAATTCCTTCAGCCTTCCCTCACAGCTCCTGTTCTCTAGACTTTTCATCATTCTTGTTGCTCTTCTCCGGACCCTCTCCAATTTCTCCACATCTTTCTTAAAATGCAGTGCCCAGAACTGGACACAAGACTCCAACTGAGGCCCAATCAGCACAGAGTAGAGCGGAAGAAGGACTCCTCGTGTCTCGCTCACAACACACCTGGTCATGTAACCGAGTCTGGCCCAGGTGAACGTTACTGGTCTGTGGGACTTTTCATACCACAAGGCAGTGACATGGGCAGGCTGGGACGCTTGGATGGGACTCAATTTGGGGGGGGGGCACAGACAAGAGGGCAGGGCTGGAGCCATCAGGGCCATCTTCTCCCCCCCCCCCAAAGCCAGCACCCTGGAGGCAAGGGAGGGGTTGAAAAAAGTGCACCCCCACTGTCCCCTACTTTTTTTTGATTGTATCCCTTTGGTATCTATGGTTGTGCCAATTTTCTTCCACTATTTGATCTGAGGAAGTGGGTCTGGCCCACGAAAGCTCATCACCTAATAAACCATCTTGTTAGTCTTTAAAGTGCTGCATAGTCCTGTCTTTTGTCCCCTACCTGGCACTACAGCTGGGGAGTGGGCTGAGGGCTTGCCTGATCTTCCTGACACTCCCTCTGGGGAGCAGGGTCGGGCCGCGGGGGCTTGGTCCCAATTGGGCTCCACACCTGAGGCACCAAAAGGGAAGAGCCAAGCAAGCTTTGTGCCTAACCTCAGCAGGCGCGCCAGGCAGGCGGAGCTGGGAAGAGGGTGCTAGGGAGATGGGGTGGGTGGGCCTGGATCATAAGTGGTCAGGCCACAGCTCACTCAGTCCCACCCATGGCTATGCCACTGCAACAAAGGTCTGTCCCAATAGCCACCTCTCTCCCCCGCTTTGACGCTGGTTGCTATGCTGGGCAGTGGGTTGTGAGTGACCCCCACTGGCTGCAGCACGGCCCAGCAGGGCAGGGGTGAGTCATTATGCAAAGGGGACTCCGAACCTGTCTGACCAGTATCTCCCAGGGAGCGGAACAATGGGAAGAAGGGGAGGGGAGCCCTGGCTGGGAGCAGGGCTGGAAGTGAGGGAGTTAGGTTTCTGGCTGGTATCATGGAGGAAGCAGCCTAAGCAATGGGCTGGGATTTAGGGGCCCAGGCTCCCCCATCTCCAGGGGGGCTGAGGCATCCTAGGCCTGGCCTGTAACCAGATGACATCTGTGCTGTGCTGTATCCTGGAGAAGCAATAAACTCCCTCTATTCTACTGGCTGGTGGAGTCTGTCTGTGCCATTATGGGGGTGCAGGAGACGGGAAAACCCCAACGCGCCGTCACACCCGTATTGTTCTGTCTCCTTTTTCCTGGTTGCTCCTTGGCATCTCCCCAGCGGCTGTGTTGCTTGTGAGGCGCTCGGAGATCGTACAGGCTGCAGGGACGCGGTGCCCATGAAGCCACATTGGCCTGAGTGGACGTACAGTTTGGTCACACGACCAGGGAGATCATGAGATGACCCCGGGCCTGGATGCAGTTCCAAGCTTCCCCAAAGGCGGAGAGGCTCCAGAGGGATGAAACTTCAATGCAGATTGACTGGGCTGGGTAGCCTGGATCTGAAACTGGATCAGAAGCACATGGGGGTGTTCAGACGTGAATCTCCAGTCCCGCCCCCCCCCCCTCACCCCGGTTTATGTGCTCACCATTAAACCTCAGGAGACAGCATCTTTTATTGTTATTGGCGTGTCATTATTATTTATAATTAGGGATGTTCAAATGTATTTAATTAATTAACTGTGTAACCGCTGAAAATTTCAGCAGTTGCACCATTACACGGTAGGGGGTAGGCGGCTCCCTGAGAGTACAGAGGTAACAGCGTGTGGGATGGGACAGGTGGCTCGCTAGGGAGCTGGTGCGCACAGAGAGCCGGCTTTTCAGCCTGCCCCCCACACACACCGGGAGTGTGTGTGTACACGGTTACCCTTTCACCTCCCTATTTTTCATAGGGTAGCGCCTCTGAGCCTCGCTTACCAGACGCGGTTGTGCTAGGCGCTGTACAAACACAGAACAAGAAGCTGGAACCTGCCCCGTGGCAGTCTGAGTACAAGCCACGAGACGACAGAGGGGAATGGAGAAATGATGGAACCCAAAGAAACAACAGAAGGATCCCGGCCCCAGCATGACAGGTGGTGGGGTGTGTACCCTGGCAGGGTGACTGTTGTTCAGGGCTCTATCAGCAGCAGAGCAGTTTCAAGGAAGGAAATGAGGCGGGTGAGAGTTATTTCTTGCTTAAATGGTCCGGGAAGAAAATAGATACCAGAGATAAGCAACGCGGCTTCCCCAGCAGCTCCCGAAATGTGCATCGATGCAGCTGGTGAGGGCCTCTCGGGCGCTGCGAAGGGCAGGAACCCACAGGACGGTGCACCGAATGTCGCCCCTAATGCAAGCCATGTGGGGCAGCTTGGTCTCGTTAACCTTGCTAACGAACCGCAGGCCTGCTCAAAACAGGAAACCTCCTGCATGGGGTCAATGCGGCAGCCAGGGTTGTATTGGAAAAAGAATTGGGCTGGAGGTAGGTGCGGGCTTGGCCGTCGGACGTGTACCGCACAGCCCGATCTCTCCACCGGAGTAAGGGAGGAGCTGAAATCCAATCGTGGAGGAGGGGAGAGGGGCTTCCTTGTTTAATTTAAACCAGCATCAGTTGCTGTGACGGCAGGGTGAGCTTACTGGCCTATCTCTGCCGGTTGGTCCAATAACGGGCTTGGAAACCGTTTAGGAGTGAGTCTCCTTCCCCTGCAAATGGAGGGGCAGACTCACATATGGAACGTCGACCTTTTTTTCCAGCTCATTAATTACGATGCAGAATAAAAGTCATTAAACGTGGTGCTGGATATTTGAAGGGAAAATTCTCCTGGAGGTGCCAGGTATGATTAAGAGAGAGAGAGGGGGAGGTACCACCACAAGCTGGAAAAAGAATATATGGAAAAATAAATATCCCTCCAACGTCCCGTGGTTCCAACAGCTGGGCGACTGAACGGCACAGCGTCCGCGGTCACTGCTCGGATGCGGCATCGAATCCAATGGCTCTGCCCCACGCACAGTTTGAACGTGCGCCGCATCCCGCTGTAACTGAACCTGTGTTTGGATGGGTGAGCGGGGCTGCTACTGACCCCAGAAAGAAGCCCTGACTCCAGGGATGGCCACCGCCCGCTTTTAGCCATTTGCCATCCCCAAAGCAGGGGGCTGGTGTCGATCAAGGGGTGAGGTCCCTGGGGATGCAGCTGAATGACATAGAATCCTAGAACTGGATGGGACTTCGAGAGATCAAGTCCAGCCCCCTGCCCTCCTGGCAGGGCCAAGTACTGTCTAGATCACCCAAGACAGGTGTCTGTCCAACCTGCTCTTCAATATCTCCAGGGATGGAGGTTCCACAGCCCCCTAGGCAGTTGTGAATGGCTTGTTCAAAGTACTGTAGAGGGAGGCAAGGGGGTACCAGCCCATCCAAACCAAAGCGAGCGAGAGGGGGAGATAGCTCCAGAACACCCGGGCCATTGGGAGCTATTACTTGCTGGCTGTCAGGGGAGGGCGCCTGACTTCGAGAGGCCTGTGGAGTAGTCTGGGGTGGCAATTCCTGGCTTCCTGGGATGTAAGCACAAATCCAACCCTCAGGAGTGACGGATTCTGAAACTCACCCCGACCTGCTGGGATGGGTATGTGGGTCTCCGAGGTCATAAGAACATAAGAACGGCCAGACTGAGTCAGAGCAATGGTCCATTCAGCCCAGTGTCCTGTCTGCCCACAGTGGCCAACACCAGATGCCCAGAGGGAAGGACCACAACAAGGAATCCTCACACGATCCCTCTCCTGTAGCCATTTCCAGACAAACAGAGGCCAGGGACACCATTCCTACCCATCCTGGCTAATGGCCATCGATAGACCTACCCTCCATGAATCTAGCTAGCTCTTTTTTGAACCCTGTTAAAGTTTTAGCCTTCACCACATCCTCTGGCGAGGAGTTCCACAGGTTAACTGTGCGTTGAGTGAAGCAAAACTTCCTTTTGGTTGTTTTAAACCTGCTGCCTATTCACTTCATTTGGTGGCCCCTAGTTCTTACGTTGTGGGAATAAGTAAATAACGTTTCCTTATTCACTCTTTCCCAGAACAGTGGCTAGTCTCACACGTATGGAGCACAATTCTGTTCTTAGTTACTCCCTTGTTGGGGCCCTAACACCTAACTAGGAAGGTGCTTGGAGTCCAGGTCCAGGTACTAAGGGGCAGACAGAGTGTTATCTATGTGCATTTTTTTTTTTTTTTTTGTCCACAAGCTGGGAATGAGCGACAGGGGAGGGATCACGTGATGATTCCCTGTTCTGTCCACTCCCTCCGGGGCACCTGGCACTGGCCATGGTCAGCAGCCAGGACACTGGGAGACATGGACCTTGGGTCTGATCCAGTCTGGCCATTCTTATATCTGATAGAGGTCTATAAAATCATGAGTGGTGTGGAGAGGGCGGATAAAGAAAAGTTATTTATTAGTTCCCTAAATAGAAGAACTAGAAGACACCAAATGAAATTAATGGGGAGCAGGTTTAAAACTAATAAAAGAAAGTTCTTCTTCACACAGCGCATAGTCAACCTGTGGAACTCCTTGCCAGAGGAGGCTGTGAAGGCTAGGACTATAATAGAGTTTAAAGAGAAGCTGGATAATTTCATGGAGGTTAGGTCCATAAAAGGCTATTAGCCAGGGGATAAAATGGTGTCCTTGGCCTCTGTTTGTCAGAGGCTGGAGAGGGATGGCAGGAGACAAATCGCTTGATCATTGTCTTCGGTCCACCCTCTCTGGGGCAGCTGGTGCTGGCCACTGTCGGCAGACAGGATACTGGGCTAGATGGACCTTTGGTCTGACCCAGTACGGCCGTTCTTATGTTCTTATGGACCCTACCTTGGGGAGGTGCAAGGCATTTCTTAGGGGCCCATTCCATTCTCCTTTACACTTCTGTAAAATGACAGTGATCCCTCTGACGACAGAGGAGCTGACCTGGATTTGCACATGTGGAACTGACGCGGGATTCGGCCCTCCGGGCTGCATTTCCCCGGAGATGTGCCTGACCCGTTTCGCCATCATCAGCCTAAATGCAATGGCATTTGCGCCCTCTTTCCCCTGGGGCAGCGCGAAAGAGGAATCACATCTACTGAGCACCTAAACTGAAAAGCTAAAAAAAGGAGAGCCCCTAACCCAGGGCACAGCAATAAATGGCCGGTCAGGGAATTGCAAACAAAATGTGCAAGCTTCTGTTCAAACAGTGAGCAACCTAAATGTGCTGCCTCCGTGTAGCCGAGGCATTGACATGTGTTAGGCATTAGGGTTTGCTTAGAAGCCCTTTATTGCAATACTTTGTTCTTTATTTCCTACAAATTAAATTCACTGGGGGATACGTTTTGATTGTGAAATTATTTGGAGAATCGTTCTTTCGGGTTTTTTAATTTCCTTTGTTGTAAAGATTTACAGTGCTGAAAATGAAAGAGGACAAAAAAAAAAAAAAGAACGGGACAAAATACAAAGCAGTGGGCGGGTGGGGGAGGAAGGTGACTTAGTGAGGATTGGAAAAGAGAATCGTCTACGTCGGGGCGGGCCAAAAAATTTTTGCCGAACATTTTTGAAGTGGCCCCGCGCAGCACAGGAAGGGGCGGGACATCGTGTGAAAGGGGCAGGGCATCGTGCGGAAGGGGTGGGGCATCGAGTGAAAGGGGCGGGGCATCGTGTGAAAGGGGCGGGGCATCGAGCGGAAGGGGCGGGACATCGAGTGAAAGGGGCGGGGCATCGTGTAAAAGGGACGGGGCATTGAGCGGAAGGGGCAGGGCATCGAGCGGCAGGGGTGGGGGCATCGAGCGGAAGGGGCGGGGCATCGAGCGGAAGGGGCGGGGCCAAGATATTTCCAGGTTCCCCACCCTTAGACAATGATTGGTCGGGGTGAGGGAGTGCCTTTGCCCCCACCCCTAAGTTCCTCCAACGTGCCCATGCCCCTGGTGTAGGAGGAGACTTCCCTCCCTCCCCTGTCCCTAGGCTAATTAGGGTCTGGCAGTGGGGGAGTGTGCGAAGCCTCCTCCACTCGCCCCCCTCTCTTCCCCACGAGCAGCATGTGGCACGTCAAAGCACCACATGCTCCTGGCACCCCCAGGCCCTAATTGGCCTAGGGGCAGGGGAGCAGCAGGGCCTCCGTGGGCCGGATCCACCCGCTCGGCAGGCCAGATCCGGCCCGTGGAGGCTCTTTTGCCCACCCCGGTCTACATCCAGACTTCCCATGGCATCTTGGGGTACGACTACACTGCAGTGCTATGTCGGGACACCATAACCTATCTAGTTAAGCGTCAAGGTGTGGCGTCGTGGGGGGCTGTCTGCTCTGGATCCCGGGGTCCCGCTGTGTTGTGAGGTGTGATTCCCATTGACTCGCCCCCCTGCTGTGATGTAGTGTCAGTACCTTGCTGGTTGCTGTGCTGGGGCAGTGGGCTGTGGAGGACCCCTGCTGGCCTCTGTATCACGGCCCAGCAAGAGGGGCCTCCGGACAGTGGCCAAACCGGTTCTACTGGTTCAGGGAAGAGAGGGGACAAAGGGAGCGTGTGCTGGGGGAAGGGTCAGTCTTGGGCTGGAATCATGGAGGAACCAGTCTAAGGAGAGGGCTGGAATCCAGGGGCCTATGAACCTCATCTCAAGGGGTCTGAAGTATCCTGGCCCAGACGCCTGTAAACACATCACATCTGTGCTGGGCTGTATCCCGGAGAAGCAATAAACTCCCTCTATTCTACTGCTGGCGGACTCTGTTCTTGCTGCGACAGGGGTGCAGGATCAGGGGGACCCCGACTGCGCCATCACAAAAGGACACGACAAAAAAGGAGTCACTAAGCCCTCCCCCGCTCTTCAGTTGCTGTGTGTCCAGCTCTTGCAATCTGCAGGGTCGTCGCTGGTTCCCTTAAAGCCCCAGCACCTGGAGTCAGGTGATTATGGGAGCATCTCCACTTTCTTCTACTCCTGCTGGTTGCCGGGAGAAGTTTTGACGATGGGAAGCGTAAGGACTCACAAATCCCCAAGGCAAAAAGAGCCCCACCTCAATTGCTTCAGGAGCTCTTATGCGTTTTCCTCTTTCTCTCCCTGCTTGCTCCGCCTGTGACCGACCACGCTGGAAATAAGCGAGGACCAAAAAGAGCAGGAGAAAAGGCAAAGAAGGCACGGAGGGGGAGGGAGGTGACTTACTGGAGCGCCCCTCCCTCCCCAGCCGAATAATTCTCTTGTGTCAACCTGGGGAGGTGTGCAGTGCACAGGGACCCTGGTAAGCGGGCGGACACACACAGTTGCATGGAAACGCACAAGCCCCCGTGCTCAGGCACCGAGCAGTTTTGCTGACATGCCAGCGACGTGGTAAATAAGAAGACGGCGGCTGGGCGATCCGACGCCTGGACCCAATTTCCTGGCAATAATCTGTCAAACGATCCTTCCACGCTGAAACCGCTGCACCAGACTGAGCTCTTCCCCTTGGAGAGCTTAAATAGGGTCCTGTCTCGGAGGTTTTCTAAACCAGGCCGGCTGCTCCCGCTGCCCCGTCCGCTGTGTTGGCTGTTCCCGCCTCCCTGATGTTCAGACGCATTTCTCGTCCCTTTCATGATTTTTGAATGTTACCATCGTTATTTCCAGCTGGGGACGCTCTGCCCCTGCTGATGCTTATACCCACTCACACCCGGACACACGCTGTCCGGTGGGGCAAGCAGCCAGGACGCTGTTGGTGACAGCGAATCTTCCCCAGTTTACATCGCTGGTGAATTTCACCTGCTGGTCTGATTCCCCTCCACACCTTGTGTCATCACATGGCCCTTTGCAAAGCAAGTGTGCTACCGGATTTGCTAGATTTTTGCAAGCTCAAATGACTGGCCACTCAATATTCCCTCTAATCTTGTCTAGCCATGTGCGGAATAAATTTTGGTATGTGCACTCAGGGATGTGTGAATGTGCACCACCAATAGAAACAAAACTAGCTGTGGGCGCCAATCAGCTGGCAGCACTGGAATCTCTTTTGAGTGGCCGCCCAAGCACCCAGCTTCCCAGGAACGCCACTCTAGACATAAGCCAGCAGAGAATCAGTTTCTCACCGATAACACAGGTTGAATCTCTCTGGTCCGGGAGGACCATGGATGTTGCTGGACTAGAGAGCCCCAGAACAGAGGTTGCCAGTGGCTGGGATCACAGCAGACTGGCGGGGCCAGCGGGGCACCAGAGCCCATAGCTGGCCAGGCTAGGAAGCTGGCTGGGCCGCTGGAGTCTGCGGGGAGGGGGCACCGTGCCTGCAGCTGGAAGTGAGGGGCTGCAAGTGCCCACAGGGCCACCACTGGAACTCCCAGGGCCGCAGAACCCGCAGGGCTGCTGTAGCTGGGCGCACAGGCCTATGGTGCTAGGCAGTATTTTTCCGTCTCTCCGCCCCACACACACACAACCTTCCCTGGTCCAGAAAACTCCCTTGTCCAGAACCGGTCAGGTCCCAAGGGAGCCGGGCCAGGGAGGTCCTGCCTGTAGAGTTGTTTCACCTTCAGAAGATTTCTCTCCTGCCTCTATTTACTTTGGCAAACTTGATCTGTTTATACACCGCTTCCCCTGCCGATTGCAGGAGGGGCACTGGACTCGAGCCGGAGCAGGGGCGGGCGCCTCGCTCGGAGTTAGTGTGTTCTGGTGCGAACCTGGCCTGGCAAGAGCGGGCAATGAGAACAAAAGGGCAGCGTGGATGCAGCCGTGGATGCCAGGGTGGGCCAAAGTGTTGTGGCTGCAGACACGGTCCTAGGGACCCACAGCTAGGGTGGGTGCAACTGGCGCTCATGGAAAGCGTGATTGCAAGGACTTCTGCAGCGCACAGGGTCAGTCCATCGTGGAATCCAAGGACACGCCCCACCCACTGCTTTGCATTTCTTTGAGGGTCCCTCGTTTTCCCCTCTCTTAGCCCTGCTGGCCAGCTCCATGCGTCCCGCCTCCCTCTTGGAACGAAGCGAGGGGATCCGGTGTGCGAATGGTCTGCCCAGCAGCTGCCTAGGATGCAGGGAGCCCTTACTCCTTTCCTGTGGCCCAGGGGCTAGGGCATTTGCCTGGGGGCTGCAGGGTTGTGAGTCTGAGCTCCGCCCACCCTGGGAGTGTCCTCACAGCCAGCACCAGATACCCCAGGGAGAGAGCTGGCTTCCCCATTTGGAAGACAGGAAAAGGGATGCCCGGGAGGGAGGGAGGGAGTGGGCTCATGGGTGGCCTAGGGCATTTGACAAGGTTGTGGGTTTGAACCCTGCTGCAGCTGGACACCACTTGCCCCCGAGATGCAGCTGGCTCCCCCATTAGGAAAGCAGGATAAGGGTGACCCCGGAGGTGGGGTGGGTTCTGGATAGGGAATGTGGATGGGGAGCACGGGGCTGTGGGATCAAGCCCCACTCAGCCTGACATTGTCCCCACTGGTGTTACATTCCCCTGTTGCTCCTGACGAGATCTACCCCAGTAGCAGCAGATTCAACAGTGGTTCCTGTCCTGCAAAGCTGGCTGGTATTAAGCAGCCACACGTGCAGAGGCATGCGGGCTACACTCAGTGAGGGTATGTCTACACTACAAAGTTAGTTCGAACTAACGGACGTTAGTTCGAACTAACTTTAATAGGTGCTACACTAGCGCTCCGCTAGTTCGAATTTGAATCGAACTAGCAGAGCGCTTAGTTCGAACTAGGTAAACCTCATTTTACGAGGACTAACGCCTAGTTCGAACTAGCTAGTTCGAACTAAGGGCTGTGTAGCCCTTTAGTTCGAACTAGTGGGAGGCTAGCCCTCCCCAGGTTTCCCTGGTGGCCACTCTGGCCAACACCAGGGAAACTCTATGCCCCCCTCCCGGCCCCGGACCCCTTAAAGGGGCACGGGCTGGCTACGGTGCCCGTGCCAGGTGCAAGCCTGCCAGCACCCAGCTAGCAGACCCTGCACCTGGCACGGCACAGAGCCACCCACCCGATGCCCCCCAGCCCACCCCCTCTTGCCGGGACCAGGCTGGCGGCTCCCGGGAGCTTGCCCTGGACCGCAAGAGGCGGGCACCTTCCTGGGCTAGTGCGGACATCGTGGACCTCGTCCACGATCTCCGCACTAGGCACAGGAAAGTGGCCGTCTAGGGCAGGAGAGCTGCCAGCCTGGCCACCCAGGACCAGGTGTGCATGAAAATCAAGGGGGTCCACTGAGACCCCCGACACTGAGCCCTGAGCTTACAATGGCCGTCCTGGGTCAGACCAAAGGTCCATCTAGCCCAGTAGCCTGTCTGCCGACAGCGGCCAACCCTAGGGACCCTGGAGGGGATGGACCGAAGACAATGACCAAGCCATTTGTCTCGTGCCATCCCTCTCCAGCCTTCCACAAACTTTGGGCAGGGACACCACTCCTACCCTCTGGCTAATAGGACTCCATGGACCCAACCTCCATGACTTGATCTCACTTCCCTTTAAACTCTGTTCTAGTTCTAGCCTTCACAGCCTCCTGCAGCAAGGAGTTCCACAGGTTAACTATTTGCTTTGTCAACAACAACAACTTTCTCTTACTAGTTTCAAGCCTGCTACCCATTCCTTTCCTTTGGTGTCCTCTAGTCCTTCTTTATGGGAACTCAGGAAGAACTTTTCTGAATGCACCCTCTCCACCCAACCCCTGCTTTTAGAGACCTCTATCCTGTCCCCCCTCCGTCTCCTCTTTTCTAAGCTGAACAGTCCCAGTCTCTGTAGCCTCTCTTCATCTGGGACCTGTTCCCAACCCCTGATCATGTTAGTTGCCCTCCCCTCTCCCAGCCTTTCTCTTCCCCTCTCCCACCTCCTTTTCCCAGTCTCCCCCAGTTTTTTTCAATAAAGACAGAGTCAATGTTGGAAGAAACGTTATCTTTATTTTGTACATCAAGAAGAAGGGGGGCTAGGGAAGGGCAAGTGGAAGGAGGTGAGGGAGGAATGGGGTACGAGCCCCCGATGGGGAGGACTGGGCTGGCTCTGCGGGCTTCTGGGGGTGGAAGCTCTCCTGCAGCCCCCCAATTACTCCCTCTCCCCAGATGGCAGCCTGCGGCAAGTGCAGCCGGGCTGATGGCCGAGTGGTGTGATGTGCCCAGTGTGGGCACTCAGGGCACTCCAAGCCAGAACTTCTTTGCAAGCGGGGCACCCCTTAGAACTGTGTGTCCGGGGTGGGGGTCGGGACCCTTTAAGCGCAGCCCTCGGCTAGCCTGAGACAGCATCTCCATGCTCTAAGTCCTCCTTTTATGCCCTGCCGGCACTGCTTCCGGCCATCATTAAGCCCTGTTCAGAGTCCACTCAATGTGGACTTACTAGTTCGAACTAGCAAAACGCTAGTTCGAACTAGTTTTTAGTTCTAGATGCGTTAGTTCGAACTAGCTTAGTTCGAATTAACTAATTCGAACTAAGTTAGTTCGAACTAGCGCTGTAGTGTAGACGTACCCTGAGGGACTTTCTTAATGACAGGAAAGCGCCCCGGACACAAACCACGAGCTACGGACACATGTCGTGAGCCAGGAACATGGCCCTGCTGCCCTTTGCAGTCTGGGAAGTCAGTGGGGAGAGGCAGGGGGCTGGTGGTGAGTCCGGTTCTCTCTTATGGTGGAAAATGTGAAAGTGGACAAAAGCAGCAGTGGGATGGGAGGGAGGAAGGGGCAGGCGCTTGTAGGGCTTTTGCAATGGAGCATCGGGCCCAAGGAGCAGCAGCCTGGAAGTACCCCCCACGCGGCGCCTGACACACACAGCTGATTCCCAGCTGCTCTTTGATCTAGTACGACTGTCTTTGGGCATCCCGGTCCAGACACATCGACCCTACCCAAGCCACCTGTGGGGGTGTGAGAATGTGGGACAGCCTGACACTGTCCGGTAGCAGTGAGAGAGCCGGCTGGAGACAAGGAGGCTCGGAACCCTTTAGCCCAGGGATAAAACTGCAGCCCTCGACCACGCTGAAAGATCCAGCATCACCATCTTTCCTGGTATCTCAGCATGTGTGCGATTGGCTTCTTGGGGCCCCGTCTTCACCCTGCGGCCTCAGCCCTCGCAAATCCCTCGGCTAGAGGTGCTCAGGGCTCAGGAAAACTGGCCCCCCTCGGACAGCAGGACTCTTTGACAAAGGCTCATCAAAACATCACAGACCCCTTGGAAAGGAGACACACCCTGAGCTCCCTTCGGAGGTCCCTCTTGGCTCCAGTTGCCTGCTGCCCAGTGTTTTCCAGGAACCCATGAGCAGGGGGGTGGAATGTGATGCTCACGGAGATGTGCTTGACCCGCAGCCCTTTCATGAGACATAGTGACATGGCAGCGGAGCGGAAAGAGGGAACAACACACACAGTTGGCCAAGAGGCTGCGCGGGTCCTTGATGAGAACAAGGCGGGAAGCCAGGGCCGCGACGAGCAGCCCTCTTCTGCCGTTAATAAAGAAATGAAAAAGCCGCAGGAGGTGGACGGGGGCAAGGAATGTGGTGGAACCGGGAGCATTCAGCCAAGGAAAGGAGCTATTGTCTCGCCTGGACAATAGGAGCAAAGCATCCCTGGAAGTCGTCATCTGGGCGAACCACAGCAAAACATGATGGGAGAGTTCAGAGGAGGCGGTAGGGAGGCTGAGCGAGGGATGTTCGAGTTAGATGCATCGGCTACTCGAACAGCCGGGGCTGTTGCTACATTTCAAAGGCGAAAGCGCTGCGGAGAGCTCAAGGCCAGCGCGGGACTCGAGCCGTTCCTGCTGGCCCTATGCTCCCTGCGGCGTTTCAAAGTGGCAGCATCACATGGAGCCCGGGGTCAGCTGAGGACTCGGACCCCGGGCTCCATGCGGCAATGACACTTTGAAGCACCCCCTGCTCTTCCCCTCCCTTGCTGCCTTTTTCTGATAGATGCAGCAAGGGAGGGGTGGGAAGTGACTAGTCAACTAGTGTGTCAACTATCCAATAAGCATTTGCTAAAAGCTGGGGAGGCTGCCCTGTAGGCAGCCAATAAGAGAGGGGCTGCAAGGAGCAGCCAATCAGGGCAGAGCAGGTCCATATATAAGAAGGACAGGAGGGCCTAGGACTCAGTTCCTTCTTAGGAGCCGAGGGGAGAAGTACTGGGTCCCTGCAGGAACCACCAGCACCCTGGACAGAGCAGTGCTGGGCAGGGTCCAGTGGAGCAAGGGGATGCTCCCGGCCCGATGCCCGACTGAGGCATTGACATGCGGGCAGAAGAGGGCTGGGGGCTGCTGTGGGAAGTAGATTGAGGAGCCGGAGACGGGGCAGTACATGGCTGCCAGCTACAGGGTCCCTGGGTCTGGACTCAGGATAACGGGTGAGCCTGGGTTCCTGCCTTTCTCCTCCTTGCCACTGAGGGGCGTGGTGGGAGAAAGGGCCGCTGTTGCCCCCAGCGGGGAGGAAAACGGAGGGGGCATGGCCAGAGGGCTGTGTCCTGAAGGGGATGCCACAATCCTCGAGGCGACATGGACCCGGAGCAGAAGTCCTAGTAGTGAGACAGCACCAGAGAAGGGCGCCGTGCGGAAGAACCGAGCTCATTCCTAGAAGGGCCAGCAGGGGGTGCTGTAGGGGGGAGTCCGCCCTGCTACGGAGCTTTACGAAGACGCCGCTGCCTTTGAACTTACTGGCTGCGGGAGACGCGGGTTTTGAACCACGAGACCCCAGGCCGTCGCTAGTGGGAACGGAGCGAGGGGAATGCAGTCAGGGGCGGTACCTGTGGTCTTCTGAGCCTGTCGGCTGCACTGTGTCCCCTTCCTGCAGATAGCCTCGCTACCTGGCTTGATTTATGTCCCACTTACATTAGTGTGGGGAGGAAGGGTGAGGTAGACGGGTAGGGTCTCTGTAATTGGCCAGTAAGGGGTTTCGTGCCTTGTTGCAAAGTACCCAGGCTTCCCCGTTGTCAAACTGAACAATGGACTAACTTGCAGCAAGGGAGGTTCAGGTTGGACATTAGGAAAAAATTCCTACCTGTCCGGGTGGTGAAACACTGGAATAAATTGCCCAGGGAGGTTGTGGAATCTCCATCCCTGGAGATATTGAAGAGCAGGTTGGACAGACACCTGGCAGGGATGATCTAGACGGTGCTGGGTCCTGCCGGGAGGGCAGGGGCCTGGACTCGATGACTCTCGAGGTCCCTTCCAGTCCTAGTGTCTGTGATTCTATGACCCAGACCCACCAGCAGGGGTCAGGGGATCAACGGGGACAATTGCCCGTAGGCCCATCGATCCTAAAGGATCCAGAGTTCCTGCCACCCCCGTTGTGGCTGGAGCCCTGGGCCTTTTAAAGCACCATGGGAGCGCCATGTTGCACGCTCCAGGTGGAATAGAGGGCTGGCAGGGAGAGGGGTGCGGGTAGCGTGGATGACACAGTGGAGCTGGCTGCCTTAGCCCCGCCCCTTCTGCCCAAGACTCCGCCCATGCCAAGAGTACAGACACACCTCCCACCACATATTGCCTAGGGGCCTGGCAATCACCTCAAGTCCAATGTTCCCGCTAATTGTTTCCATCCATGTGAGGAATAAATGTTGTTCTCTGCACTGGGCCATGTGTGGATGTGCACCACAAATACAAGCACACACTATCGGAGGCTGTGGACACTGCCAAGCAGCTGGGCAGCATTGGACTCTCTCCTGGACGGTCCCCCCCAAGCGCTCAGCTTACAGGGAGCACTGCGCTGGTCCAACCTGGCCTGACAAATCCTGCAGCAGGGAGTATCCCAGGAGTAAAAGTGCAGGCTGGCTCCCCAGGCAGACTGACTGGCCGGGCAAAGCGAATGTGACCCCTCAGCTGGTAACTGGCAGCCTCTCCCGCTGCGGACGCTGCCGGGTGTTAAAGGGCGCTTCTAGACTCTCCGTGGTGCTCCATAAACGTGGGAGCGTGTCGGCCTGTCTCACTCGTCAGAACACCCACAGGGCACCTCTGCCAACAGCCGCGCCGCCTGACTCAACGCTGCTCCGGCGGCTGGGGCGCTGCTCCGATGGCCAAGCCGGACAGGAGGAAGAGCGGATCCTAGCCGCCCGATTCCCGCTGCAGCCCGCAAAGCAATGCAGGTTTGCTTCCTCAGTTATCACATTGAAGCAGGGGTGGGGAACACACGGCCCAGGGGCCGGATCTGGCCCCCAACTTGCCTGGATTTGGCCCCTGAAGCTCCTGCAGCCTCCCTTCCACCCAGAGCCCACACCCCAAACCCGTTTCCCGGCAGCTCCCTCCCACACACCGAACCCCTCGTTTCTGTCACCACCCCGGAGCCGGCAGGGGGGCTCCAAAATCTACTAGCCTGGTCCCCTCTAGGCTCTGGTACGGGAGGGGAATGTGAGGAGAGTCTTTTTCCTTCCCAGTTGGGGGCCACTCAGTGACTTTTTTTTGCTTCTCACTTGGGCAGCCTCCGACTGATTGTTCTGGGGCTCAGCAGCCCCTGACCCCCCCCCAAAAGTTCCCCTCCCCTAAGTTAAAGTGACCCGCAAGAACTGAAGACCAGCAGTGCCACGTTTACAGTGGGACACACTTTTCAATCATTCCACTCCAAATACAGTAGAGGTCGTACCTCCCTTAACCAGGACTGCCTGGTCCGGCAACCTCCGTGGTCCAGCATGGAGCATGGATGCTGCTGGACCAGCACCCAGGATGAGGGAGGTCTGGCGGCGGGGCAGGAGTGCATAAGGGGCACCGGTGACTCAGCGGGGAGCCCCGGAGTGTGTGTGGTGGGGGCGTGGAGGACGGACAGCATGGTGGGGAGTTCTGGCTCCAGAGGTCTGGGAACTCCAGCCCCCGCCCCGGAGCGCCAACCCCAGCCGTGAAGCCAGGCGGGTTCGGAGCTCAGCCCCGGCTGCGGAGACAGGCGGCTGCACAGCTCTGGCTGTGGCGCTCCGGCCCTGGCACTAGCGGGGCCAGCGAGAGCCCCAGGGGGCTGAGGCAGCAGCAGGGGCAGGCTGGGGCCCTAGCCAGGTGGCAGCCCTGCCCCAAAGGGAGGGACCTTCCCTGGTCCGGCACATCCCTCGTTCGGGAGCAGTCAGGTCCCGAGGGTGCCGGACCAGCGAGGTCCAACCTGTATTTCTAGGGAAAGCGAACCCTCTGGAATGTAAAAACACATTCTGATTCCCTTTATTAACTCTCCACACAAGGCTGACGTTCAGACTGGCCTCTCGCTAGCTGCCAGACCTTGATTAGCTGCTTGTATTTCCAGCAGGGAGCCTTTCCTGCCTCCTGCATTTAAAATGTTTTCATGCCCCTAGCCCCAAGCACCGGCAGCAGGATGCCCAGCAGGCGCTACGGGTGTGTGGACATCCCGCAGGGCCGAGGAAAGCCCCCTCCGCTTCTAAGGACCATTCTGCAGAGGGGCAATTGTTCTGAAGTCTCCCCCGCGTTCATCGGCTCTAGGCCAGCCGGCTTCTGCCTTTTTTCTCTCGTGACCCAGTTGAAGGAAATCGTCGATCCCACGGCACAACATCATGTGACTGGAGGGTGGGCTGCGGGGTGGGGCTGAGGGTGGGGTGCAGGAGGAAGCTCCGGCTTTGGGGGGGGCAGGGCTGGGGCAGAGGGGCTTACCTCTAGTGGCTCCCAGTCAGTGGTGTAGTGGGGGGGGGCGCTAAGGCAGCTTCCTGGCCCCGCAAACCATGCCTCCCCTAGAAGCAGCCAGCAGCAGGTTCCCAGCCCATGGGAGTACAGAGCTAGCACTCCAGGCAGGGGCAGTGCAGGGAGCCCTGTGTGCTCCCCCCTCCCCCCAAACCAAGGAGCTGGGCCTGTTGCCGGCCACTTCTGGGGTGCAGTGCAGTCTGCAGGGCCAGGCCAGGCAGGGAGCTGCCTTAGCCCCCCACTGCTCCCCCGATCCCCCTGCAGCCACGAACCCCCACGCCCGACATCCCACCCCCAGCGCAGCCTGTCGTTTGCAACCCCCGCTCTAGATTACAGCTGTGAATCTACAGCAGGATGCTGCCTGCATCCATGTGAGAAAAGTCTCCACGGGGAGCCAAAGTGCGGCCAAGGGACCGTACCGGGGGCGTGAACCCAGCCCTGCTGAGGTTTCTGCTCTATTGTGTTCACTGCCGTCCTGTTCATTTAGAGCTGGCTCCCCTAGTGCCAGCAGATGCGCCTCCTCTATGCTCCACTGCTGAGACACTCGGTGCTGCTCACGATGGCTCCATCCGGCCCGGTGCGCTGAGTTCTGGGATCCGACCCAGCGAAGGCTGTTGGGGTTTGTAACTCCTCCCATTGGTTTTAATGGGATTGCTGGGGGCTGAGGATGTTAGGAAATGAAACCATTTATCTGGGAGCCGAAATAGCAGCTTCAGCCACAATGGGGAGAGACTCATTTTTCACAATCTGGGCCTTCGAGGTCCCTGGGATGCATTTATGGTTAACCCCATCTTAACAGAGGATGCGGGTTGGAAACTGGGAATGTTCGGAGGGCTATTTTCAGAGCAGCTATGAAAGATGAGAGGCAAGACTAAAAAAGTGCAGTGTGTGTGTCTGCAGGGGGCATGGCTAAGTGAGCCCCGTGGGGGGCCGTAGCTGTGCAAGCCCTGTAGGAGTGTGCGGCATGCACTCAGGAAGGGTGTGTTGCATGCGCACTGCAAGGCCCAGCAAACACTCTAGAGGGATGCACTGGGAAGATATGTACTGCATGGGCTCTGATGGGCTGCTGTGCTGAGAGGATATGCTGCATGCACTGTGCAGGAGCACATTACATGAACTCGAGGGGGACGTGCTGCATGCGGTCTAGGGGAACGTGCTGCATGCGGTCTAGGGGGACACGCTGCATGCGGTATAGAGGGACATGTTGCACGCGGTCTAGAGGGACATGCTGCATGCAGTCTAGAGGGACGTGTTGACCGCGGTCTAGAGGGATGTGCTGCATGCGGTCTAGGGGGACATGCTGCATGCGGTCTAGGGGGACGTGCTGCATGCGGTCTAGAGGGACGTGCTGCATGCGGTCTAGAGGGACGTGCTGCATGCGGTCTAGGGGGATGTGCTGCATGCGGTCTAGCGGGACGTGCTACATGAGGTCTAGGGGGACGTGCTGCATGCGGTCTAGCGGGACGTCCTGCATGCGGTCTAGCGGGACGTGCTGCATGCGGTCTAGGGGGATGTGCTACATGCGGTCTAGCGGGACGTGCTGCATGCGGTCTAGGGGGATGTGCTACATGCGGTCTAGGGGGACAACCTGCATGCGGTCTAGGGGGACGTGCTACATGCGGTCTAGGGGGACGTGCTGCATGTGGTCTAGGGGGACAACCTGCATGCAATCTAGGGGGACGTGCTACATGCGGTCTAGGGGGACGTGCTACATGCGGTCTAGCGGGACGTGCTACATGCGATCTAGGGGGACGTGCTACATACGGTCTAGGGGGACGTGCTACATGCAATCTAGGGGGACATGCTACATGTGATCTAGGGGGACGTGCTACATGTGGTCTAGGGGGACGTGCTGCATGCGGTCTAGGGGGACGTGCTACATACGGTCTAGGGGGACAACCTGCATGCAATCTAGGGGGACGTGCTACATGCGGTTTAGGGGGACGTGCTACATGCGGTCTAGGGGGACGTGCTACATGCGGTTTAGGGGGACGTGCTACATGCGGTCTAGGGGGACGTGCTACATACGGTCTAGGGGGACGTGCTACATGCAATCTAGGGGGACATGCTACATGCGATCTAGGGGAACGTGCTACATGCGGTCTTGGGGGACGTGCTGCATGCGGTCTAGGGGGACATGCTGCATGCAGTCTAAGGGGACGTGCTACATACAGTCTAGGGGGACAACGTGCATGCAATCTAGGGGGACGTGCTACATGCGGTCTAGGGGGACGTACTACATGCGGTTTAGGGGGACGTGCTACATACGTTCTAGGGGGACGTGCTACATGCAATCTAGGGGGACATGCTACATGCGATCTAGGGGGACATGCTACATGCGGTCTAGGGGGACGTGCTAAAGACTCTCTGGAAGGGTGGGCTACCGAGATGCTCCTTTCTTCCCCTCTCCTTGCTTAGATATTGCTCATGTGTCCCCAGGCCAGATTGACAATCTCTGTTCAGCTCCCTTCCCAGGTCTTTTCCACTCACCGGAGCTGCTCGGCCAACGAAGCCTTCTGTTGTGAAGCCACCCCAAGGCCAGGGGAGAAGGTCTGGGGTTCCCACTGTGATGTTGTCGCTGGGGGAGCAGGCGGAGGGGGGCCTTTGTTCTGAAGGCAGCTTTGGTACCTCTGGGGGTTTAGCCTGACGGTTTCTAAATCACACCCTGTGCTTCCCGCGGTGGGTCTCCCTGGCTCCCGTCGTGGCTGGATCGGCTCCTGTTAATCAGGGAGAATCGGAGCGTTGTTCTCTCGGCCAGGCAATGGGCAGATTCCTTTCTCCTAAATGGGAAGGGCACATTCTGTTATTTGTCATGGTATTTATGTGTTTGTGGTCTCCGTGGTCTCCAGTTGTGTTTGGTTTCGTCTGGAGCAAAAGGAGTTGCTGGTCAGATGCCTACAATCCACATATCCACCCGAACCACCAGCCCTGGCGGCAGCCGACTTGGCCGTGCCACCAGACCAAGTTCTGCTTGGTTGCACAAGTATGACCCCTTGCTTTGCAGTGCAGTCACTTCAGAGGAGGAGAGAGCGGAATTTGCCTCCTTGTGTTGGACGGCAACGGGACCCCCCGGGCCTTCAAGCGATCGTGTTCCCTTCATCACACGTTTGCAGGGGTCAGAGAACCAGATCGCTCATAGGGTTGCCAGATGGTTTCAACAGAAATACCGGACACACTGGACATGACATCACAATCCCCATTCCATCTGATTTAGAAAATACCGTAGAGTTCTATTTTCTCATTTCTATTTTCTCAATTTGTTTCCCAAACAGAAAGCTCAAATACTGGACTGTCTGGTTCAAAACCGGACACCTGGTAACCCTAATTGCTCGCCTAAGCGGTGAAGAGAAAACTCACAAGTTTAAAAAGAAGGGAATCTAGGGGAAAGTAGGAAGAACAGCATCTCAGAGCAAAATCCATTTTCATGCATTCAGCTGGTTTGTGGTTGCCGGAATTGAAAACAGCAAGAATGGGGCAAATTCAAAATTCACATTCCATTTACATCTGTTAGAATCCCCTGGATTCATATTGCCATGTCCCCCTCCACCACACTTTATGAAAATTGGCTTATGAATATGCAGAACTCAAAGCCACTTTATGCAAAGTGCAGTATGTAACGTATCCATTTTAGAGTTACAATCTGCTGAATCTGTATATCCTATTTTTGCTCTTCATGCTTGTCTGTGAAGTTAGACCTACGAAGCGGGGATCTAGTTTTAATTCTGTGTGCTAATGAGGGCTATTAGTGATACTTTTGGACCTTAAGGAGTGTGACACACTGGGCTGAGTCTGGGCACAGCTGAGGGTGTCCGCTCAGGGCGAATTGCTCATCTTTGGGGCTCCTTACAGCCCCCAGAATGGTGACCTCTCCAAACAGGCCACAAACCAGTCTCACAGAGCGCTTCAGCAGCCTGCCTGAAGCCTCACGAGCAAAACCCCTCCGACATCCCAGCAATATCTGTGCCCCAGATGGCCCCGGGCCTCATACACCAGTGGGGGGTCTTAGAACCCAATCCCACCTACCCCGAACAAGTTCTGTCCAGTTCCAAGAAACCAGCCACAGATCCCTGATCTATTTACCCTTTGGACCTTACCCACAAATCACGCTGGGCCAATCCTTTAGCATCTAACAACTAAAGGTTTATTATCACAAGAAAGAAAAGCATGAGAGTTCTCGACGCAGGCTCTAGCAGAGATGTTACAGCTGCTGGCTTAAAAGTCCTTGTTGCACATCCTAGGATCAGGATGGGTCCACAGTTCTTTCCGGCTCTTCGATCCCTGCACTGCTGCCTCTGGGATGAAGTGCTGAGCTGAGTACCAAGACGGAGCCCACACATGGCCTCTTTATACATCCTTCCTGGGCTCTTCTTGGCTGCAGCAGGTCACCTGGCCAGCAGCCTATCCCTGCGTTCCTTGCTGGCAGCCCTTAGATGTCAGCCCTCATTCTTCAGGTGTGTCCTTGGCCCATTGAGTGCCATTATCCCACAGGGCCCCGCTAATTAGCATGTCCATAGGCCGGCCTCTGCCCAATGCTCAACAACATGCAGAGAAATATTCAGTATCCGCACCGATTACAGATTCCTAACCACACACAGAGACATTATACAACCACATGAACAGCGTCCATAGGATTAGCAGACAGCGAGCTTCTATTCAACACCCCACATGGCCCCATTTTATACCATTTTTGGGGCCAACACCCCAACCTATGGGTGCAGCAGTGATCTGGCTGCTTCCCTCAAATTCAGTAACGTGACAAGGAGCACTCAAACCAAGGCCTGGGAATGGTCTTGTTCATACAGATGTTGTCTCCTCATCTCAAAAAAGATATACTGGCATTATAAAAGGTTCAGAGAAGGGCAACTAAAATGATGAGAGGTTTGGAATGGGTCCCATATGAGGAGAGATTAAAGAGACTGGGACTCTTCAGCTTGGAAAAGAGGAGACTAAGGGGGGATAGGATAGAGGTCTATAAAATCATGAGTGGTTTGGAGAAAGTGAATAAGGAAAAGTTATTTACTTGTTCCCATAATATAAGAACTATGGGGCCACCAAATGAAACTAATGGGCAGCAGGTTTAAAACAAATAAAAGGAAGTTCTTCTTTACACAGCGCATTGTCAATCTGTGGAACTCCTTGCCTGAGGAGGTTGTGAAGGCTAGGACTATAACAGGGTTTAAAAGAGAACTAGATAAATTCATGGAGGTTAAGTCCATCAATGGCTATTAGCCAGTACGGGTAAGGAACGGTGTCCCTAGCTTCTGTTTGTCAGAGGGTGGAGATGGATGGCAGGAGAGAGATCGCTTGATCATTACCTGTTCGCTTCACTCCCTCTGGGGCACCTGGCATTGGCCACTGTCGGCAGACAGGACACTAGGTTGGACTTTGGTCTGACCCAGTATGGCCGTTCTTATGTCCTGTATGTCCAAGCTGTGGTTGGCCTTGGAAAGACGAGACCATGCCATCTGGCACCGGAAGCCTCACCCACCCCAAGAGGATGCACATGAAGAAACCTGGCAACAAAGCACTCTGAGAAAAGCTGCAGACCCAGGCCAGAGTAAAGATCAACTCTGACTTGAAGCATTTTACCTGAGATATGAATAACCGTTTAGGGTAAACATTTGCATATAACAAGCTTCTTAGTATATTAGAATTAGTTGGCTTTTTTTTGGTCTACTTTAACTCAGTAACTTGCTTTGATTTAGCCATTTTCACTTGCAACCCCTGAAATCCTACTTGTTATACTTAATAAAAACACTTTTGTTTATTATCAAGCCCATTGTAAATAATTGGTACCTGTGGAAGGGGGAAACAACCATTGTGCATATCTCTCTTTCATTGATAAAGGGAGCTGACCTAATGAGTTTTCTTTGTGTTAAACGTTTACACAGGGTAAGACAGATTTACTGGGGTATTTGGTCTCTTTTGGGGGCTGGTTTCCTGGGAGCTGAGCTCTTATAACTGAGCCATCCCAGAGCTGAACTGGTTTAGTGTCTGTGTTGCTCTGCAGGGGGATGGTAATCCCAACTCTGTGCCTTGGCTGGAGGAGACTAGAGCTTCTGGCCCATCAGGATGGGGTGTTGGGGAGCCCCAGAAGGCTGGAAGGTGAGTGTCAGTGGCACTGAAGGACAACCCCAAGGGGATTCCTGTGAGCCTGTGTCACGCAGATCTCTGACTGTCTCCTGAGGACTCCTCCCAACATGCATGATCATCCCTAGGGCTGTGTCGCTCCCTAAAAACCAGGCTCTGTAAGATGTCTCAAGTTGGGCCCCACAACTTGAAGCCACAGGTCTCTGCTGCAACCCCTGTGGTGTCTTCTGCAGAGAGGAAGAAAACTGGTTATTATAAGCTGGCGTTTCCCACCCTGAAATAGGGCCTCAGGTCTATCCTGGGGGACTTATCTGCTGTCAGTTGTGAGGGAAATGTGCCTTTATTCACATTCCAGCAAGGCCTGGTCTACACTAGGCCAGGCAGGTCATGCTAAGATACGCCATTCAGCTATGTAAAATGTGTAGCTGGATTGGGCTTGCCTTATGCGGAGCTGTTGCGGCATCTATACTGCAGGAGACCGATAGGACCACACGCTCCCGTCGGCTTTCCTTACTCCTCCCAGAATGAGGCATATGCAATGCCGGCAGGGGCTGCCCTCAGCGTTCGATTTGAGGGGTCTACACTAGACCTGATCAATCGAACGCTAGAAGATCGACCTCCAGATCGCCTCTGTAATGTAGAGAGCCCTGATGGAGCTTGAGGGGCCAAGCCATTGTCCAGTGGCCCGAGAGCTGCACTGTGTCTCCTGGCAATCTATCCTTGACGTCCCAGAAGATTTTTCATGCCGTCACCTCCCTACTCGAGTCTGGCCTTTAATATTAATTTGATTTCCAGCCCCCACTCCACTGACTCGCCAAGGCCTTTTGCCGAGAGCCCTTGCCTGGTCTGTCTCTCTTTGAGCCGTTCCCTGTTTCTCTCCGTTTTGTGGTTCAGCATTTTTTGAAAGGATCGTAAACGGAACTTCCTCCGTGCCCTCAAAGAGACGCGCTTCCCACAAAGACATTACATTTGAAACAACTCAAACCTATTAAACTGAACTTTGTGTTTCATCCAACTCCTGAAAATTCAATTTGGTGGTGGTATAAACAGGACATAATGTGCTGCAAAAAAAAGGGGGGGGGAGGGTTTGGGAAGGAAACTTTTTTTCTCCCTTGCTCTCGCTGCAAGAGAGGAAGCAACCTGTGTGGATCACATCACATGACAGTCCTATACGATATTAAAAACCCCAGCCGCTAATCACAACCAGATCCGCTCTCCTTTGCTCCATTCTTTTTAAATAGCCTATGAGAAAGTTGACACCCGTTCGGTTCCCTCTAAGTGCCACTAACAAGCGGATCAGAATGTCGGGCAGTGGGGAACCTATAACAGGCCAATGAGCAAGTTTCTGCAGGATCAGATATTTTGTTTCATTTTCACGTGGATGGATAAAGACGGGGAGGGGGCGGAATGATGTGGCTGGGGAGGTGCAGGGACATCCCTTGAAAACAGGAGGCAGAACGTGGGATGGCAGAGAGCCAGGACTGTGAAATGAAACCCCGGAAAACAGCGCAGCCAGCATAACTCTGCTGGGTTCTGTTGGCTGAAGTCTGCAGCTAAAAGGGGGTGCACGATGTAGCCATTGGATTTGGCCGTACCATTCGATCACGGGCTACTTACAGGAAAGGGGGTTTGCAAAGGTAGGGTTCTTTAAAACCCTCTTGGTCACACTGCTTTTTTATGAAACCTTTACTGTCCGATTGTTTCATTTCGTCGTCGGCTGCATTTCCGTCGTCAGGAAAAAATATTGTTGCGAGTCCCCCGAACAAATGGGGACGAAACAAAATGAAACAAAGCAAGAAATACAGGATGATGGGTCTGTTCTTAACCCTGCTTGCTGCCAGTTGTCTGCGCCTTTAATGATCTCCAGAGGCTGTGGAACGAGGGTGTTTCTTTGTGTCCTGGGCTGAGAGCAAGTTCAGCAACACCCCAACCCGAGCGTGGGAACGGCTGGAAAATACAACGCGCAGACCAGCAACCAGTGGCGATTCTATGTGTTACATTTCTAAGAGCCTCGTGCTGGGCACAGGTCCCCTGGCTCTGTCGCAGCATCCTTGCTCCCGTCTCCCTCCCCGTGGCGTCGGGCTGCTGCAACTCCCACTCCTGTCGGGGGGGCTGGCGCGTCTGATTGGGGAGGCAGTTGAAACCGTAACCCGGAGTGTTTGGCTTCTGTTTATGCGTCAGTTTCACTTAACGCAGCGAGGGGCAACCCAGGCTAGTGAGTGGGATGCAAGATTGGCATAATCAAGTCGGTCTTCCAGGAGAGGGTAATTATGCTTATTGCATTTGTCGGGGGGGCTGACCATGCGAGGGGGGGATGGGACTCCGTGTTCCCAGAAGGGGCAGGGCCTTCGGTGGAAGGGGTAGGGCCGGGTGCAGCCTTCAGTACTGCCGGGAGTGCGCCACGCCGCTCCCCCTCCCAGCCGCTCAGAGCATGCTGGGTGGCACTCGGGCAGCGATTTAACAGGCTCGGGGCTCCCAGCAGTGGCCCTGGGCCCTTTAGAATCACTGAGACACGTTCTCCCCCTAGACTTCTCAGGGTGGACCGACTGCACCGTGGCAGCGCTCTGATTGGCTGCAGAGGGGCCGTGCGGCTCTCATGGTCATTTCTGTGACCAATCAGCCTGTCTCCCCCCCCCACCCAAAGAGCCTTGCTTTGCGTGCGGGCTACGTCAGTAATATTGGTAGGAACGAGCTACGCAGACAGAAACCAGCGGACTCTGGCGACCTTGCTCTTGGGCCGTAGCAAACAAAATGTCTCACAGGCCGCACCAAGAACCCCAATAGGCCGCATGCAGCCCCCCGGCCTGGCTGAAAAGCCCCAAGATCTCCAGTACAGCCATTGCTTTTCACTAGCGCCCATGGGAAAATGTGCAAATTCAGAATTTTTTCTGACCCAAACTGGAACAGATTCCTGGCGACCGACGTTTCCATGTTTCAACCACCCCTCACGTGCCGGACGTGTACCGCCCGCCCGGCGCTGCCGCAGCACATCCGACACCGCAGTGAGGGAGGGGGGCGAGAAGAACACAAAAACAAGTAAGAGTACACAGAGCCAGGCACAGTTGTCAGCTGTGCAGACTGCCTTGCTGTGTCAGTAGCGTAAAATCTGATTTCTGCACCATCTGCCTCATTCCATTTGTGGCAGGACTTGAGGTTTCCGTCTTGGTTTTATGGCGCCTCCAGTACACGGTGCCGGATTACACCATGTTGATAAATTTGTCCAGTCTTGATGCAAGACCCCACACACCTAAGGAGTTCAGGGCTCTAATTCAAGGTTTGAACCAACAATCCCGGGAGAGGAAAGCAATCAGCTGCTGTTCTCCAAAGGGGCCATGTGGTCATCCTCAGTGAAAAGGGGGTTTATGGGAGTGATGCTCATTTGCACCACGGTCGTTTTACACCCCTGCCGGAGAGGTGTGAAACAGTCGTGAGTGTGAATGAGAATCAGGACCTGTACGTTTACCCACATGGCTCTGTCTTGGCTGGTTTGTAGAGGAGATTTTCGGACGCTCATTTTGAGCATGATCTCACAGAAACGTACAAATGCGCTTAACTTTGCACACTGTGAAGTCAGCGGGGGCTCTTCGCATCAATAGAGTTACACCCCTGTGGATTTTTGCCTGGTGGGCCCTTGCCTGGTAGAACACTAATCCACCCTTGGGGGAGAACACAGTTGGGTTACGTCTACAAGAAGATTGCGCAAGAAGATTTACTGTAAAGCGTGGTAGGAGAGGGCTTCTTGCGCAAGAGCTACGCTCTTTTCTAACAAGTGTAAGCTCTCTTGCGCAAGAGGGCAGTGTGGACGTGCGGCAGAAGTCTCTTGCGCAAGAAAGCTGTATGGCTAAAATGGCCATCAAGGCTTTCTTGCACAAGACAGCGTCCACACTGCCATGGATTCTCTTGTGGAAAAGCACATGGCCGTGTGCACATGTTCTTGTGCAAGAGTCCTTGCACAAGAATCCTTGTGCAAGATATTCTTGTGCAAGAACCCACCAGTGTAGACATAGCCTTGGTGGTTATTATAATCCAAGATTTGATATCTCTGTACATTAGTAGGCTGTGTTGCTGCTGAATGACTGACTATTTCACTCCATCCGATTCCTCAAAGGACATGTTCCTCCGAGGAATTTGTTGCAGAAAAGGGCAACAAACACAGTGAGGGGTTTGGAACAGCTGCTGTATGAAGACAGATGAAAAAGACTGGGACTTTTCATCTTAGAAAAGAGGAGACTAAGGGGGGGGATAGGATCGTGACTGGTGTGGAGAATGTGAACAAGGAAAAGTTATTGACTTGTTCCCATAACCTAAGAACAAGGGGTCACCAAATGAAATCAATAGGTAGTGAGTTTAAAACAAACAAAACAAAGTTTTGTTTCATGCAGCGCACAGTGAACCTGTGGAACTCCTCGCCAGAGGATGTTGTGAAGATCAGGACTTTAACAGGGTTCAGAAAAAAATACTAGATAAATTCATGGAGATTTGGTCCATCGATGGCTGTTAGCCAGGATGGGCCGGGATGGTGTCCCCAGCCTCTGTTTGCCAGAGGCTGGAAATGGGTGACAGGGGAGGGATCACTTGATGATTCCCTGTTTTGTTCACTCTGTCTGGGGCACCCGGCATTGGCCACTGTGGGCAGACAGGACTCTGGGCTGGAGGGACCTTTGGTCTGACCCAGTCTGGCTGCTCTTAAATATTCAGTGTTTCAGCAGCTGCATGACGTTGCCCTGCTAACAAAACCCACCAAGCCCTCTTGAGCCACATTACTTGTTGGGACAGAGAGGAGATGATGTGGAATGAGCTGGAGCTGAGAGTGAGGCTGAGTGGGCGGGGGGGGGGGTCAAACTTGTCACATTAGTTTCATGCGCAGCCTCTCCCTGAGGGAGAGCTTACGTGAGCTCAACATGGGCCGTATGATCCCTGTGCCATCGGTGACCTCCCGTAAGCAGCCTTATGGCCGGTGGGGTTTTATACCACCATTTTAAAGACAGGGCATGTGAGATGAAGAGCAGCTAAGTGATATGCCTGAGGCTATACCAAGAATCAGTGGCAGAGCTGGGGCTTGGTGGCAGATCCTCCCTCGCCACTGGATGTGACTCTAGACGTAAACTCCCTGATTCTCCCTGTCAGTATAAAGGGCTGAGGTGATTGCTTTTGATAACAAGGGTAACCCCCGAGTTCCCTCCCAAACCCGTGTTCCTAAAGAACGTCGGAACAACACCGAACTCGGGGGGCGTTCAGGCTGAAGATCCAAGCTTTGTGGCCCTGGCAGAGACCTAACTCTTACCCCTGGCTCTGCCCCCTGGATCCCAATCATCTCTCCGAAAAGCAGCTCAGCCCTGATTCCCCACTATGCTACCAGCCCCGCAACCAGACGGCAGCAAGTTCTGATCGTGCCGGGGGCTCTGGCAGGGAAGAGTTCCTGAGAACGTTTTCTCCTTAGGTCTGCAATTGTTAAAACATGTGAGCCCAGAAGTTGATGGGGTGTGTGTAGCAGCAGCCCTCCCCCCGCAGTGGGGCTCTATTAAGCCCTGCGGTCCCCGCCATCCCTGTCATCTCCAAAGACAACTTTTCAGGCACATGAACAAAAGCCCTGTGATTTGGCAGGTCATTGGGACTGGCTCTGTCCCGCTCCTGCCTTAAGAACTATTCCCAGTTATTTCGTTTTATTAAACCCAAGCCTCTTCCCGTCACCCTTTCCGCCTTATATTTTTTATTTGTCACCAGATTTTCCGAAATTCACATCGGCGAGTGGCGCATTGTGACATCAGCGGGGAGAACGAGACCAGCTGCAGTTCATCAGGGGAAATGAGTTTCTCAAATTTTGACCAAAAATTGTATAATTGCCCATCTAGTTCCCCTCCGGAAATATTGATGTTTCCTCCCCTGGTTTATTAATTCTGGGAAAAGTATTTGTAGGTCACTTTAATACACACACACACACACACACACACACACACACCTCTTTCTCTTTTCCCACTTCCACTGCTTTACCAAGAATCTTGCTCCAACACTTCAACGAGCTGATGTGCCCCACTAGTGAAGATCTGTTCTTTGGGCTATGGCCTGTTTAGCACTCAAAAGCTAGGAAGGGCAGAATCCGTGTAGCTCATAGGCAGATCTCTAAGGTAAATAGGACCCTAACTGGAGTGGAGAGAGCGAGAAACCAAAGATTTCCTATGGCTCTAGCAGGACTGACAGTATCGCTGGCGAGAGAATTAGGAGGAGCAGCGTTGACTTATTTGTTTGGGAAAGGCAGAATTTATTGGGGGAGGGGAACTGACTGGAAGGCAGAATTGATTGATTTGATTGGGAGCCAAGTTGGATATTCAGGGAAAGGTGGACTGGAATTTTTGGGGAGGGCGGGGCGGACCCCAATAGGAATCCTACATGATGGTCCTCAGTTGACCAGGCTGTAAAACCAAAGTTCCTCCTGAGAACTACAGCCCATGAGCTTGTGTGTGGTACATGCACCCTCCGGATCCGGCGAGTAGGAAAGCATCATTTGCAATGGGTAGGCAGACTGATAAGAAAGACCCTCAAAGGCCGATTCTGGAAAGGGTTGTGTCCATTTCCCCCAAATCCAGAGCCTACATGATGCCATGGAAGATCATTCCCACCACCCAGCGGTTGCTATCGGTTGCAAGGCTGCAGCTGGGTACCATACGGCTGAGCAGGCATGGGAGGGTCGCAGGGTTGGATTGTTTTCTGACTTCCATACAAATTGGAACTGAAAAACAATCAGTGGAAAAACCCAACCAGCCAAAGGCAGGGATGGAGGAAGGGGGTCTGATAGGAGTGGATTTTATTGCCTGTTGTTGTATTTTACCAGTGCAATACAGTTGCTGCTGTGCAGATGGAAACATGAAGACAATGCTGCGATGAGTTGAATCACAGAAGTCCCCTTTGGGTTATCCCCTGGTGTGCTGATCATGCTACTGACATCTGCCTCCCTGCCCTCGGGCGCTCCCCTCCACCCTGTCCTGCTGAGTCAGATCCTCTAGTTTCCCTCAGACAAGACACAGAGTTGGGGTTACCGCGCCCCTACAGAACAACACAGCCACTGAACCAGGACTCAGCTCCAGGACTCAGCACCCAGGAAACCAACCCCCAAAAGGGACCAAAACCCCCAAAAGAGACCTCAAACAAATCCGTCTTTCTCTGTGTAAAAGTTTTACACAATGAAAGCTAATAAGCTTTGCCCACTTTATCAATGAAAGAGAGATATGCACGGTGGTTGCCCCCTCCCTCCTGGTAACAGTTATTTACAGTGGGCTAGATAATAAACAAAAGTGTTTTATTAACGTATAAAAATAGGCTTTCAGTGGTTGCAAGTGAAAACAGTCAGAGCAAAGAAAGTTACTAAGTTAAAAAGAACAAAAAATGTTTAGCTCTACTCCACTGTGACGGGGCGGACCGCCTCCGCCCGGCTGGAGCCGATCCGCCCCGCACTGACCCCACGGTAGCGCTCGCGCTCCTCGGGACCAGCTGGGAAGCCCTGGTTGTCTGCGTCCGTTGCTCGGCAGCAGCAGCGCAGCTGATGGGCAGCGGCGGGGCGAGTTTGGAGAGTCTGCCGAGCGCCGGGGCACGCTCAGGGTGAGAGGACACTCTGCTTGTTGGCAAGGTTGGCGGGTGACGTCAGTAGGTCAGGGGGAGGGCGGAGGTTAAAAGCCAGAGAGGAAGAGAGCAAGGGGGAAGGACGGATGAGGAGTAGTCTGGTAGGGAGTGTGGAGACGCCGCTGGAACCAGCAGGGTAGGAAGTAGCCCAGGGCAGGGCCTTTAGGTTAGGCCAGCAGGCCAGTGAGTTGTGGGCCAAACCTTCACCGGCCAGACAGGGCTCGGCAAACCTGTCCTTAGGGCCCTGGACTGGGGCCCATGAGAGAGGGCGGGCCCGGGTCCCCCTACCCCACGTTCCTGGACTAGGGAGGTGATGGAGTCTGGAATTGGGGCCGCCATTTGCCGTCAAATCGAGGAGGTGACGCTGGCGAGAGACTGGCCCCTCACGGGGGTGAGCGTGAGACGACCCATGTACATCTACTAAGAAACTTGTTACAGGCAAATTCTCACCCTACACTGCTGTTTTTATGTCAGGTAAAGAGCTTTAATCAGCATTGCTCTTTAGTCTGGCCTGGGTCTACAGCCTTTTTCAGAGTTCTTCATTGTCAAGTATCCTAGTAGGGTGGGCCAGGCAGTTTCAAAGGGCCAGCTGAAGACAAAGGACCGATGGCTTCTTATTGTTTACCTAGACTTTCCCCCAGGATGGGAACCCTTTGTTCGGCACCCCCATTCCCTATGGAAAAATACCAGGCTCAAGATGGATTCCTGCACCAGGTGGCATGGTCACATGTCTTTCTAGGACCAACCACAGTTTGGGCTTATAGGACAAACAAGATTATTCGCAGGTGATTGCTTTGAGTACTGAGCCAGTAGGTTTGTTTAGTTTGGAAAAGAGAAGGCAGAAAGGGGACATGAGAGCAGCTTTCCAGTACCTATAAGGATGTTACAAGGAGGAGGGGGGGGAAATTGTTCTTCTTGGCCTTTGAGGATAGGAAAAGAAGCAATGGGCTTAAATTGCAGCAAGGGAGGTTTAGGTTGGACATTAGGAAAAACTTCCTCCTGTCAGGGTGGTCAAACACTGGGATAAATTGCCCAGGGAGGTTGTGGAATCTCCATCACTGGAGATATTGAAGAGCAGGTTGGACAGACACCTGTCTCGGATGGTCTAGTTGGTGCTTGGTCCTGCCTTGAGGTCAGGAAACTGGACTTGGTGACCTCTCAAGGTCCCTTCCAGTTCGAGGAGTCTATGATACTATGATTCATAGGTTGTGGAATCTCCATCACTGGAGATATTGAAGAGCAGGTTAGATAGGCATCTATCAGGGAAGATCTAGACAGTGCTCGGTCCTCCCGTGAGGGCAGGGGACTGGACTTGATGATCTCTCGAGGTCCCTTCCAGTTCTAGGATTCTGTGACTCTATGATTAAGAACTGGAGCATCAGTAATGGCCCTCACAAGCACATTTAGAACTATAAACAGATCCACACTTCATCTGTCTAACTGTACGTACAAGAATGATACATGCACAAAAATAGGCCATACAGATTCAGCCGACTGTAACTGTAAAATGCCATGTTTCGTAATCCGTGTTGCATACAGCATCTTTGAGTTATGCATATTCATACCCAGAAGCCAATTTTCATAAAGCACGGTGGGGTGTGACAAATATGCCAATGCGCCCCCTTTTAACTAGCATTAGAGCCTCCCAATAAAAATAGCATATTCAGGAGAGAACTTGGCTGCCCACGGAAGGGGCTCCAGATGTGGCAACATGAACTTTTCATTAATAATAAAATGCAATTCATGAAAAAAAGCCCCCATCCACCCGAGCTGGCTGGAAAGGCGTTTGCATAACTGGGCTGGTGTTCAGTTAGACAGGAACAAGATGTTTTCACGTTATTAAGACATTCAATGAAACCCCGCGTTGCGAGTGCCAGCACAGCGCCGCCGCAACGTGACATGTGCCAAATGAAAAGTCAAGCGGTGAGAAAAACATGTTGTCAGTTGCCACTTCTGTGGTGTTCCTCTGTTTTAAAGGGCCGGCGCGGTGTCGGGATTCTATGTGGCCGTGGATGCTTGCGATGGGATGCTGAGGCAGTTTAGAATTCCCGGGACACATTTTCTGTGCAGGGGCCTCCCTTATACGGTTTATAATTTGTGCCCATGAACCTGCCCCAGTATTTGAATTGTGTGTGCATGGAACTACCCATTGGGGGACACAAATCAGGCTGACATAAGATTTGTCCTTATTGAATTTCATCCTATTGATCTTAGACCATTTCTCCAGTTTGTCCAGATCAGTTTGAATTCTGACCCTATCTTCCAAAGTACTTGCAACACTCCCCACCCCCAAAGCTTGGGATCATCCACAAACTTTATAAGTGTACCCTCTTTGTCATTATCTAAATAACTGATGAAGATATTGAACAGAACCAGGGCCAGAACTGATCCCTACTCTTCATGCCCTTCCAGCATGACTGTGAAGCATTGATTGCTACTCTTTGGGAAAGGTTATCCAATCAGTTATGCACCCACCTTATAGTAGCTCCATCTAGATTGTATTTCTAATTGTTAATGAGAAGATCAGGCAAAAGTGTATCAAAAGCCTTACTAAAGTCTAGATGTACTACATCTACCACTTCCCCCTTAGTGGCAAGTCTAGTTACTCTGTCAAAGAAAGTGACAGAGTTCTTATGTTCTTATGATCCGGTTGGCTTGACATGATTTGTTCTTGACAAATCCATGCTGTTATTTATCTTTTTGTCTTCTAGATGCTTGCAAATGGATTCCTTAATTATTTGCTCCCTTATCTTCCCAGAAATGAAGTGGACCGGTCTGTACTTCCCTGGTTTAACTAGTGTTAAATATGAAAATGTGCTTTCAATTTATAAGGAGGGCTGCACTCGCAGGCTTGCTGTGTGAGAAAAGAGTCACCAGTATCAAAGTTTGAGAACCACTGGACTGGGGGAATTCTGGCTACAAAAATACCCTTGATTCATAGTGTTCAATAATAAACACAGGAGGGACACTACAAGAAAACCCGGACAGCTCCCAGCCACAGACAGATGGCAAAGAAGGGAGAGAGCAGTCCAGTCCAGGGTGTGCTAGCACCCAGCAGGGAGCCCATACAGAGGCAAGGAACTTGCCCCATGAAGCTTACATCCCTCTTGTGTTTTCCTTTTATTGGAGATAGATGGGCCATTGGAAAGTTCAGGCTCTGCCCAAGCTCTGTCTGGCCTCTGAGTCGGTGAAAGAGCCTTCCACAGAGCACAGCAACTGGAACGTAGTCACAGGGTGCTATGGAGTGCTAGTCTCCCTGGGTATGTCTACACTACAAAGTTAGTTCGAACTAACTTTGTAGTGTAGACGTACCCCCTGAGAGAGGGACAGGGCAGGGAGGGGCAGTGGTGTGAGCACAGCCTTCCTGCGTGGCCTGGGTTGGTCACTGAGTCACGGTACCTCACCTATGAAGTGGCAATATTAGTGGTTCTCCACTTCCCTGGGGCGCTGGGAGGGCAACGAAAGGGTACAACGGGGCTAAGGACATTCGGAGGTGCTCAGATAGTTTGGTCCCGACGGCCTTAGAAGCACCTACATTAGAGAAACCGTGGTCTATTCCGATGCCACGCCCCAGCAGGGGTGCACTGGCTGCCCCAGGACTCAGGGGTATGTCTACACAGCAGGGCAAAAGTCGAAGTAAGCTATGTAACTTCAGCTACGTCAACTGCGTCGCTGAAGTCCAAGTAGTTTGATTCGGCTTTTGGCGCTGTCTCTACAGCAGGAAGTCAAAGAACACTCTTCCTCCAACTTCCTTTACTCCTCGTGACGTGAGGCTTACAGGAATTGGAGTCAGAAGTCCTCCAGCTCGACATTACTTCGAAATAACGGCTTGCTGTGTAGATGTGCTCTTCGTTATTTCGGAATAACGTCGATTAGTCTGAAATAACACTGCTGTGTAGACGTACCCCAGGAGACGTGCCGTTCAAAGGCATAGCATTTCCCAGCATGCCCCTGTCCTGCATGTCTTTTTCCCCAGCATGCTTAGTGCTTGCCAGGGCTTGCAAACCTACTGTCTCCCCGGAGTCTGCTGCAGGGCCAGCATTCACACGGTGTCTCACGGTGACAAAGTTCGAAGCCAAGCAGCTTCCTCAGCTTGTTGTCTTCGTTTCTGAACCTCAGGCTGCTCAGAGGAGTGGCTCAGGGTTTGGGAAAAGTCCCATGTTTGGGAGATTTGCAAGAGCGGCAGGGGAGCACAGCTGTTCCTTTTGTCTTGGAAACATGGGGGGGAGGGTTTGCAATTGTTTTGGCTGTGACATTTCTGATTTCCAAAGAATAAGCAGGCCTGGTGTCATCTTCCCAGTCACGGTGATGGAGCTGCTTGGAAATTTGGAACACATGTGGCATGCCAGGGCTTTCCAGGGACCACAGCTCTGGGATAACCACACCACGTGGTCTGCCCGAAAGCCATGGACCCCAAGGGCTCCAGACTGCTGCTTCCCCCAGCAGCCAAGCATCCGGAGCCAGGCTGGTAGGGCATGTTGGGAGTGGGACTGAGATGCCAAGTTCCACTGTAGCCTCCTCCGGCTGTCTAAGTTATTCCAGGAGCCTGCAGTCTAGATTCTGGGGGGTGCAAAGATGGTTCAAACCCACATGGGCATGCCCCCTCCCCAGGCTGTCCCCCTCCCAAGAACTGCGTCAACCTATGTCATGTCTGACCCTCCCACATTTAGATTTCATGCAACCAATTTGTTGACAAACCCCGAAGGCCGGCTCCAATGTTCTGCTGATGTTTCTGTCATATTTCTACGTTGTTTTTAGCAAATTAGCCCTTCCCTCGATGGACTGACAACCCAACCTAGTCACCTCCCCGAACGGGATACTGAAAATGGCCGACAGCCTGGTGTGAAACTGACTTTTTTTTTAATTTTTGGGAGGATTGCAAATAAAATCACACGAATCGTGGGCGGTCGGTGCAGCTGGGGCTGGGGGAGGCAGGTCCCCAGCCCTACCTACAAGCCCCGCCCCCTCAGCTGAGGCTCCGCCCCCACCCTGGGGAGGGGAGGAGGAAGAAGGGCAGCAGTGCACATCAACCCCATTAGGGAGAGGGGAAGTGTGCGTCCCAGCTTCCCCGGAGCACCGGGGAGCAAAGAGGCCATGCAGTGTAAGCAGGCCCCTGAAGCAGCAGGGAGGAAGGCAGCCATGTGGTACGGACCAGCCTGAGCCGCCCCACCCCTGGAAAGGTGGGAAGGGAGGCAGCTGGAGCACGAGGGGGGCAGCAACACTTCACCCCCAGTAGCCTATAGCAGGGGTTCTGGGGAGTGGAGTGTGGGCGGGGCCAGGCTGGTGGTTTGGGAAGGCAACGCCTCCCCCTGCCTTACACACCCGATGCCCATGACACGCATGAAGCAAAGCAGACACGCCGGGTTAAAAAAAAAAAGGGCCCCTTTGCCGCGAGAGCCTAAGCCTGCCACCACGCCTACCCCTGTCCTGCTAATGCCCGCAGACCGTCACGCGCGGACGCGTCGGCAGGCCAGGGCCCGTGGGCGCCGTGCTCCTGTAGACGTGGGAATTATTAAAAAAGCCTCAGCTAGAGAAAATGCCAAGATTGGAGTTACTGCCGGGAGAGTTTTTTACATTTTTCTGGCAGCGGCAGGGCAGGGCGGGGAGCTAAGGGAAGATAAAAGCATACTTTCCTGGCCATGAGGGTGCACTGCCTGGCCTCAGCTCAGCCACGCCGGGGCATCAATCTCCCTTCCACCAGACTTTCTGTCAAGGGGGAGAGATAACCACTGCCCTCAGTCTGGCCAGGGGCTGCAGTTCTCCTGGTTCTGATTAGCACAGTGGTTTGCAAACTCCGGGCCGCGGCCCAGCACTGAGGGGAGGGGCCGGTGAAATGTCGGGCGCTGGGGGCTTGTGGCTGCAGGGGGATGAGGGGAGCAACAGGGAGGTGAGGGGGGGAACGACACCTTACAGCCGCTGGCCTCACGAATGTGGCTGAGATGCTACCTGCCCGTGCTGTGTCTGAGGGCCTCACCAGCATTCACTCATTTTCAGACATCCCCATGCAGCGTGGGTGGGAGGGGCCGTTTTCTCCATTTGCACGGAGCGCCTGAGAGAATAGGTGACTTGCCCAAGTGTCACGTTACTGAAATTTGAGGGAAGCAGCCAGATCATGGCTGCACCCATAGGTGGGGGTGCTGGCCCCAACAAGGATATAAAAGGGGGCCATGTGGGGTATTGAATGGAGCTTATTGTTTGCTGATCCTGTGTACGCTATTTATGTGAGTGTATAATGTCTGTGTGTGTAGGTAGGAATCTGGAATCTGTGTGGAAGCTGAATATTTCTCTGAATGTGGTTGAGCATTGCTATGGACAGGCTGATTAGCAAGGCCCTGTGGGACAATGGCACTGGATGGGCCAAGGACACACCTAAAGCAGGAGGGTGGAGACCTAAGAGCTGCAGCAGAGAGAGGCTGAGGGCCAGGTGACTGGCTGCATACTAGAAGAGGCCAGGAAGGAGGTATAAAGAGGCCATGTGGTCGATGCCATTTTGTTCTCAGCTCAGCACTTCATCCCAGAGGCAGCATCGCAGGGATCGAAGAGCCCGGAAGACCTGTGAACCCATCCTGATGCTAGGATGTGCAACAAGAACTTTTAAACCAGCAGCTGTAACATCTCTGCTAGAGCCTGCGTCGAGGACTGAGAGATTCAGTGCATGTAACGTACTATTCTTTAACAACCTGACTCTCATGCTTTTCTTTCTTGTGATAATAAACCTTTAGATATAGATTCTAAAGGATTGGCCCAGCGTGATTTGTGGGTAAGGTCCAGAGGGTAAATTGACCAGGGATCTGTGGCTGGTTTCTTGGAACCGGACAGAACTTGTTCGGGGTAGGTGGGATTGGGTGCTAGGACCCCCCACCTGTGTATGAGGCCCGGGGCCATCTGGGGCACGGATATTGCTGGGGTGTCGGAGGGGTTTTGCTCGTGAGGCTTCAGGCAGGCAGCTGAAGCGCTCTGTGGGACTGGTTTGTGGCCTGGTTGGAGAGGTCACCAGTCAGGGGCTGTAAGGAGCCCCAAAGTTGAGCAATTCGCCCCGAGCAGATGCCCTCAGCTGTGCCCAGACACGGCTTGGTTCGTTACACCAAGTCATGCTGGAAGTCTGTGGCATAGGAGAGCACTGAACACAGGTCTCTCACTGCCTGGGTTAGGCCCCCATATTCCAACCACTAGGCCATCCTTCCTCCTCTTGGTGCACTCTCTGGAGAATGCTGTGACCCCAGGACTCTCTCTCTGATGGCAACCGAACTCTGCTCTTTCTGCCTGCCGGCCGCTTTGCACTGGAGCCTGGGTGTGCCGAGCAGGTTGATCGTGGTCCAGTACCACCCAGGCGAGGAGTCGTGGCCTCCGGGAGCCACTGCTCCGCGTTCTGTTTTAACAGCTGTAAGAAAATTGGAAGATGCCGTCGACATGTGTCAACAATAACCAGTTAGCTACTGCCCAGGGCACTTTCTGTCCCGGCCACCTATAGGAGACAGGCCTCTGCTGGCTGCAATCATGCAAGTAGCAGCTGGGGAGGAAAAGTATTGCTTCAATTATTTCCATTCTCCAAAGCCAGGCTGTTTAATACACACTCCCGCCCAGGCACGAAAGGAACGCGATAAAACAAACACGGAGAGTGGGTTCCGTGGGCAGGAGGGAGGAATGACTTCTGCCCCCCTTCCTCCCTCTCCCCCTTTCCTTCTCTTCTCCCCGTCAGCTCCTCTTCTCCGCCCCCTACCTCCCTTCCTCCGGTGCGGCGCGACACACATGTTGGTTTTCCCGTTCGCTTCTGTTCTGGCACCGAAACCCTCCTGGACTCCCGCGGCATTTGGACAGCCGCGATCCCAGCACAGATGGATTTTGCCAGCCCTCTGGGGCGGGAGAAGGAACATTCCGGATGGCTCTCTGGGCCCGGCAGGCTTTTAAGATGTTCTGCGTCGGTCCGGGCGCGAGGCCCAGGCGCATCGTCGAGCCCCCCGGAGGGAGTTTGGCTTTGCCTGGCTGGTGGGGAGTCCGGCAGAGGGACACTCCCGTTGGCGTTTCTCCCTCGTCTCTGGGGGGAAGAGAGGAAGCCAAAGCCGGGCCGCTGGCAGCAAAGGAGCTGCCCGTTTGGCCGGGAGAGGGAACGCCAGCTAACGTCAACCCGGATTCAGAAAAGCTGCCTGGCTCCTGCTGGGGCTTGTTTTGGAAAATCACATGAGGCTGGGTGGGGCCGGCTGAAAGAATCAGCAGTGGCCTCCCTCGGAGCCGTGGTGTGGAGGCCAGGTGTGCAGCGGCTCTGTTTCTGCTGACCGCCGCAGCCAGGGGGCCGGGCCCACCTCTTCGGAGCGGCTCGTGCCAAGGGCAGACGGCTCAGGTTTACGGCACTGCCCTCGCTGGCCTGCCACACCCGGGGCGTTATCCCCAACGTACGGCCCTGTCCTGTCAGGCACTCAGGCCGGGTTCCAGGCCCTCTCCAGAGAGCCGGCCGCCAAAGCCAAGCGGAGCGCTCCTCGGCGCGCAGGAGGCCCAGACATCTTCCACCAGGGAAGGAGGCTGTGTATAGTCTGAGGCCTTTCCCCGCAAGCCCCACTGGGGCGGCTCACAAAGCCCAGCCATTCTGGGGCGGCACTTTTCAGGGTTCCCTCAGGCTGGCTGAGGGAACGGAGAACCTTCCGCCCCCACCCCCCTCCCAAAGATTCCGCCACGGGGACGACTTCCTCGCTCGCTCTCAGCCGCAGTCTGGGGCAGGCCCCGCGTCTCTGCAGAGAGACTCCCGCCATGGGGCAGCGTGGCCGTGGGTACCTCCCTCGTTGGTCTCATAGGGCCGGGGTCCTCCACTGACTCAGAGATTCAAGCCAGATTAAAACCAGCCCACGTCCCATGTTGGAGCGTGCAAAGAGAAGACTGAGAGGGGACATGAGAGCAGTTTTCAAGTATCTAAAAGGGTGTTATGAGGGGGAGGGAGAAACATTGTTCTCCTTGGCCTCTGAGGCTAGGACAAGATGCAATGGACTTAAATTGTAGCGAGGGAGGTTTAGGTCGGACATTAGGGAAAAAGTTCCTAACTGTCAGGGTGGTTAAACACTGGAATAAATTGCCCAGGGAGGTTGTGGAATCTCTGTCTCTGGAGATATTGAAGAGCAGGTTGGACAGACACCTGTCTCGGATGGTCTAGATGGTGCTAGGTCCTGCCTTGAGGTCAGGAAACTGGACTTGGTGACCTCTCAAGGTCCCTTCCAGTTCCAGGAGTCTATGATACTATGATTCATAGAATCCTAGAACCATAGAGCTGGAATGGCTGAATGAGCACGGGTGGGTCGGCTGGGACATGCCAACTAGACCTGGATGTTTTCTCAGTGCTTTTCTTCATCAGCAGAAGTCAGCATGGCCCAACACTCTCCATCCCCCGTCCTGGACTAGGAAACCCCCTGCCTCCCCAGGAATGACTCAGGTGGCCTTAGCTCAGTCTGCCCAAGTCCGAGAATGGTGCTATGGGTGCGGCCTTCCACCAGGGTGGACAGTCCGGGGCTTGCTGGATGCAGATCCTAACCCCGTGCTGAGCTCTGGTTCCTCTCTTCCTGTTAAAAGTGTCTAACGGAAGCTTGAGGAAGCTGCCAGCTGAACTGAACAAGTTACTGGGCTCAAGCCAGGGGTAACTGGGTGAAATTCACTAGCTCGTGTTACTCGGGAGGTCAGCCTAGAGTATCCCAGTGAGACCTTCCCACCTTAGAAGTTCTGTGAACCAGCGGCTAAGGATAAATGCAGCGCTTTGACAGCATGAACGCAGCAGACCATATGTCGCTGAGCTGGGGCAGATGTCACAGACAGAGGGAATATTTAGAGGCTATCGTATCCACTTCCGAAATGTTCTGTGTTTCTGTGTCCTATGGGCCTGCCAGGGACCGGGCTCTGGGCTCAACAGGGCAGCTAAATGATGCTTCTGCAGGAACCGAAATCACGGGGTTGGGGGAGGAGGGGAGATAATTCATGTAAATTCCTAAATCAAGGCCGGACCGAGTCATTCTGGTGCCCTGGACAGACAGCTGAATTGTGTCCCGGGTTGCACAGCCCCACCCCCACCCAGCGTGTGGGAGAGGGCACGTGGAGCTGGCGGTGGCAGGATGCACGTGCCTGGCCCGGCCCAACCAAGCTGCCACCGCTGATGCGTAGCCCGGGGCCGCCTGGGGCTGGCCGAGCCAAGCCGTGTAGGGCCCCGCAGCTGCGGGGGGAAGGGTGGTGCTGGCCGGCACTGTGGGGGTTAATGCGGCCCCCACCCTGGCCGGCCACTGCAGGGTGCCCGCTGGGAGCTGCTGCAACCTGCGATCCGGGAGCCGGGCGCACGGCGCCTGATGGCAGCTATAAGGGATGCTGCGTGCCCCTTACAGCTGCCATCAGACGCCCCCCATAGGTTGGCACCCTGGGCAGCTGCCCAGCTAGCCCAGGCCTTAATCCGGCTCTGTTCCTAATACAGGGAGAAGGCTGGGGAAATTACAGCCCTTGGGGAAATATCTTGGATTGCTCTGTCCTGGTTCAAGAGACCTGGGAGGCAAGGATCAAACTGCGTGTGGAGAGACAGCCTTGATCTGGCAGCAGGGACTCCCTCCCTGGCTCCAGAAACTGACATGAAATGACGAGGAGTCCGGTGGCACCTTAAAGAGTCACAGATGTATTTGGCCACCAGCTTTCGTGGGTAAAACCCACTTCATCACATGCATCTGATGCCCAAATAAATCGGTTCGTCTCTGGGGGTACGTCTACACTGCACACTTATTCCAAAATAAGCTATTCCGGAAGAAATCCTCTGAAATAGTCAATTTCGGAATAGCACGTCTACACTGCAGGGAAGCCTCACCATTAGTCCGAGGCAGGCTCCTCTAACGTGGACGGGTTACCTCGATTGAGAGCCCCAGGAGGCACTAGGGAGGATTTACTCTGATTGGCCCTGGGGAGGAGCTATTTTGAAACAGCAGCAGTGGCACGTCCACACTATTTCAGAAGAGGCGTTATTCCTCATGGAATGAGGTTCACTGAAGTCGGAATCGGCCCTCCCTCCGTTTTTGCGAATGTATCACGGTATTGCCGTGCAGACGCTCACATTGTTCTTTCGAAATAACTGTGCTGTGCAGATGCACCCTGAGATGCCACAGGACTCCTCATCGCTAACCTGGCTCCCTCGCCGAGACCCGGCATGGAACTGTGACCAAGAGAGGGATGGGGGCTCTGTGCAGGGCCTGAAGTAGTTCAGTGGCTTAGTCCTAGCGGGGCTCCGTCTGGAAGAAGAGCAAGCGCCTGGCACCCTGGACGAGCCTCTACACCCTCAGGAGACAGGGCAGCTGGTGCCGAGCCCACGCCGGACCTGCTGAGAGAGCCCCAGTGAACTGCGGCCTACAGTCCAGGAGCAGAGGGAGAGAGCTGTGGGACTCCTCATAAGAGCGGCCAGACTGGGTCAGCCCAAAGGTCATTCTAGCCCAGTGTCCTGTCTGCCCACAGTGGCCAATGCCAGGTGCCCTGGAGGGAGGAAACAGAACAGGGAATCATCCAGTGATCCCTCCCCTCTCGCCCATTCCCAATTTCTGACAAACCGTGGCTGGGAACACCATTCCTGCCCATCCTGGCTATCAGCCATTGATGGACCCTAACCTCCAGGAATGTATCTAGCTCTTTTTTTGAACCTTGTTACAGTCCTAGTTTTCACAACATCCTCTAGCGAGGAGTTCCACAGGTTGACTGTGCATTGTGTGACGAAATACTTCCTTTTGCTTGTTTGAAACCTGCTACCTATTCATTTCATGGGACGATCCCTTGTTCTTGTGTTATGGGAAGGAGTAAATAACAATTCCTTATTTCCTTTCCCTTCCCCAGTCATGAGTTTCTAGATTTTTATCATATCCCCCTATAGTCTCTTTTCCAAGCTGAAAAGTCCCAGTTTTATTAATCTCTCCTCAGAGGGCTCCCATTCCAAACCCCTCATCATTTCTGTTGCCCTTTTCTGAACCTTTTCCAAATCCAATCTATCCTTTTTTTTAGATGGGGTGACCAGATCTGCATGCAGGATTCAAGATGTGGGCGGACCGTAATGTTATATAGAGGCAATGTGGTATTTTCTGTCTTACTCTCTATCCCTTTCTTACTGATTCCCAACAGTCTGGTTGCTTTTTTGACTGCCACTGCGCATTGAGGGGATGTTTGCAGAGAGCTCTCCACAGCGACTCCACGATCTCTCTCGTGCATGGTAACAGCTAGTGTAGACTCCCCCCCCCCTCGGTTTGTACGTGGAGTGGGGTGCTTCCCAGTGTGCATGACTTGCATTTATCAACACTGACGTTCGCCTGCCATTTTGTTGCTCGGTCACTCTGTTTGGTAAGATCCCTTTGTAGCTCTTTGCAGTCAGCTTTGGGCTTCTCCTCCCAGAGCAAGGAGACGGCAGGAGGCCTGACCCCTGAGCGGGGACCCCACACAGGCAGCGGGGGGCAGTCACCTCTGGCTGACAGTAGAAGAGGCGACGGATTTTGTTCTCCCTCTCTCGCACTGGGGGAATTCACTGGACCCTGTAGCAAGGCCAGATACCCAGGACCCCTAGTCCGAATGAAAGAGGGGTACCCCAGGACCCCTAGTCCGAATGAAAGAGGGGTACCCCAGGACCCCTAGTCGGAATCCAGTTAAGCCCACCCTTGCCTTTTTACTCTTGCTTTTGCTTGTTCTAGCCGGTATGCCCGGGGGTTTTTGGTCAAAGTTCAAACTCCGGCCCGGGTCTCTCACTCTGGAATTGCTACTTGTCAGTGTCAGCGGACGCGATGCCGACCCTCTGGCCCCTCAGAGTCTCTGGGGTTTCACCCCCTTGTCGTGGCACCTGGGGAGAGGGAAAGCAAGACTTCCTAGTCCAGCCTGAAGCCTCTTTCCTCCCTCCGCCTCCTCGGGGCTCCAACTCCCCCTTTTCAACCACCTGGGTCTGCCCCTGGAGATGACGTCCGCTCTCCCTCGCCCGTCCTGCGGAGCGGTGCCCAGGGATGACAACAGCCTGCCGTGACTGCCTACTCCCCAGGGACACCCTGCCCCTGCCTCCCGCGCGGGTGCTGGCCTCTTCCTCGTGGCGCAGACGGCCGCCAAGTTGCCAGGTCTCCGGCCGCCAACGTGCATGCGTGGCATCCAATGCCCGGAGACTGCTGGATGGCGGTAGTTCACACCCCGCACCGGAAGTTCGAGGGGGGCGTCTGCCTCCGGGCGGAGGGAGGCGATCCTCTGTCACAGACCTGCTCCTCAGCAACGGGGAGGATGCAGGACAGAATGGCTCACCTTGTACTCGACTAAGCCTTAATGGCATGAAACTGGCCACAGTGCACTCTTTGAAGGCAGCCCTCTTTGAAGAAGCCGCAGTGTCTCTTTGATGTGTCTGCTGGAAGGCTGCGGAACAGAGGGAGAGTGCAGGCCAGAATTTCCCCTGAAATGTGGAAAATCCCCACACACACACTAAAGAAACACGCCGGCATGCGAGAGGCTGTCGATGTCCATTCTTGTGAGGGCTGGGTTGCTACCACCCCCCCTTCGGGGGCTGGTGTGCTGGAAGAAGAATGCCGGCTATGTTTCGTCCTTATCCCTGGCCATCCCTTCAAATCCTTCGCTCACCCCATATTCACCCTCCTGCGTGCACTTGAGTTTCTCCCTGTGGCAATCGCTCCACCAGGGTTGACTCCAACACAAATGTGTCCACACAAATGTGGAACGTAGCTCGAGCAAAACTGCCTCTTGCATTCCCAGAAAGAATGAATTCACAATTTCACAATTTCTCCATCACAATTTCTCCCTCCTCTTTCCTTCTGTCGTCACCGTCAGCCCTCTGTTTTCAACACGCTCCAGAAAGCGCTTTCTCGCCTTTCCCAGCTCTGCCCTAAGACAACCCTCTCTTGGAATGCATTTCTTCTCTGTTTTCTCGCCACGCTTGGCACAGAACAATTCCAGAATAATATCAAAGGGTCCCTCCTTCATCCAACACCAGCTTATTTGCGAAAATTCTTGAGATTCTTAGTCAATAGGTGGCCTGTGAGCCAAATCTGGACCGCCAGATGCTTTGGAGCATATCCTGAACTCCTTTTATTGATTAGTATTTTCATTATTGTTATTAGTGGTTTAAATTATTGTCGAGGAGTCTGGATCTTGGTTGTACCTTAACCAATCCATTTGGACCTTCATGAAAATAAGTGCCTCTCCCCATTCCAGGGACATCTGTTAGACCGGACTGTTGTTTGGGAGCCTTCAACCATGAATTATTTTGGAGGGCCACAGACTTCGTCTAAGAATTAAAGAGAAAAAAAATGGCCACGTTTCATTCCCTTCTGAGTTGTGGCAGTGAGAAGTGACGGTGGAATTACTCACTGGGACTAATACCCGGGTATATTTAGTCCTTTGTTCTGATTTCAAATCATTCTTCAACTTCTTCCATGCAACCGTTATTCATACGCATTTGCTGGGTGTTTCATGCAGACAAATTCAGCCTGTGGCGCGTTCACAAACGGGTCACTTGGAAACCGTGCCCATGTCAGGTGGTCCAATTTGCATTTCCAGAGCAGAGATCCAAAACTTTGCCAACGGAAGCATCAAAACGGAGTGACTGTTTCAGTCACAAATAACAGATCATTCATCCTGCCCAGGACATATGTTCCGAGGAGTAATCCCACCCACTCGTGTTTGTGAAAGTGTCCGGACACATCAACATTTTCACAGAACCCACCTGAATACTCACTAGCGACAAACCCTTAACGTGACTTGTGGTCGCTAGCTTCGCTCACGCTTTCACGTGCAAAGTTCCTGGTGCTGATTGAGCAGCAAAAATGAGGAGCTGAAAGACTTCCTGGGCGTTGTTACAAAGGCTGTGTCTAGACTACATGCCTCTGTCGTCAGAGGCAGGTAGATTAGACACATAGGCAAAGGCAAATGAAGCCTCGATTTAAATGATCGCAACTTCATTTACATTTACATGGCTGCCGCGCTGAGCCAACAAACAGCTGATCAGCTGTTTGTCGGCTCAGCGCGGCAGCCATGTAAATGTAAATGAAGCCGCAAGCATTTAAATCGCGGCTTCATTTGCCTTTGCCAAAAAAAACAAATCTACATGCCTCTGCCAACAGAGGCATGTAATTTAGACATACCCAAAGAGGACAGACTGTAAATGACACCCAGCCAGTCCGGTTGTGGACCACCTTCTGTGAGAAAGTAAGTAGGCCTTTGACCACAATTTTTGTATCTGACAAGTGACATGGTCCTACCAAAGAACATGAGGTCATGTGGAACAAGATAAATAATGGGGGGTGACAGGAGTCTTACTCCGAAGCTACGTCTAGACTGGCATGATTTTCCGCAAATGCTTTTAACGGAAATGTTTTCCGTTAAAAGCATTTCCGGAAAAGAGCGTCTAGACTGGCACAGACGCTTTTCCGCAAAAGCACTTTTTGCGGAAAAGCGTCTGTGCCGATCTAGACGCGCTTTTCTGCAAAAAAGCCCCGATCGCCATTTTTGCGATCGGGGCTTTTTTGCGGAAAACAAATCTGAGCTGTCTACACTGGCCCTTTTGCGCAAAAGCTTTGCGCAAAAGGACTTTTGCCCGAACGGGAGCAGCATAGTATTCCCGCAAGAAGCACTGATTTCTTACAGCAGGAAGTCAGTGCTCTTGCGGAAATTCAAGCGGCCAGTGTAGACAGCTGGCAAGTTTTTCCAGAAAAGCGGCTGATTTTCCAGAAAAACTGGCCAGTCTAGACACAGCCCGATTGTTGATCCTGCAATAAGTGGATCGAAGCTGATTAGGTCTCAACTGGACTATTGTATCCAGGTCTGGGCACCGCATTTCAGGAAAGATGCGAAGAGATTGGAAAAGAGCAACAAAAAGGATTCAAGGTCTAGAGAACATGAGCTGTGAGGGAAGACTGAAGGAATTAGGTTTGTTTAGTTTGGAAAAGAGAAGACTGGGAGGGAACGTGATAGCAGTTTTCAAGTATCTAAAAGGGTGTCACAAGGAGGAGGGCGAAAAATTGTTCTCCTTGGCCTCTGGTGATAGGACAAGACGCAATGGGCTTAAATTGCAGCAAGGGAGGTTTAGGTTGGACTTGAAGAAAAACTTCCTACCTGTCCGGGTGGTGAAACACGGGAATAAGTTGCCTGGGGAGGTTGTGGAATCTCCATCCCTGGAGATATTGAAGAGCAGGTTGGACAGACACCTGTCAGGGATGGTCTTGATTGGGGCGGGGAATCTTGTGAGTTGGGGGCCACTGACCCACAGAAAAATCAGGCGGGGGCTGCACACATGTGGAAAAAAACCCCAAAACGCCCCTCACTGATGTGGGGGAGAAAACACTCCCCACATTCCCCCCACATGCCAGAGCCTAGGAGGGCCCACTAGGGTTGCCAGATGGTTGCAACAAAAATACCGGACACCCTTGACATGACGTCACAATCGACATTCCATCTGAGTGAGAAAATACCAGCCAGTTCTATTTGCTCAGTTATATTCTTTCAGTTTGTTTCCCAGACAGAAAGCTCAAATACTGGACTGTCCGGTTCAAAACCGGACACCTGGCAACCCTAGGGCCCAGCCTACTAGATTTTGTGTGCTCCAGCGCCGTGGGGGGGTAGCAGGGGGGCTGGAATGCCTGCACAGGCTCCCCAAAGCCGGGAGGGTGGGGCTAAGCCTTGGAAGCCAGATCCAGGCAAGCTGGGAGCTGCATCCAGTCCCCAGGCCTGAGGTTCCCCACCCCTGGTCTAGATGGTGCTCAGTCCTGCCGTGAGGGCAGGGGGCTGGACTTGATGACCTCTCGAGGTCCCTTCCAGTTCTAGTGTTCTAAGCTAGGTAGACTTGAGTGACGCTACTAATGTAACTCACATGGCACAGCTAGGATCAGCTTTTCCCCCTAGCGTAGACCTGCCCTTAGCCACAAACGACACCGCAGCTCAAAATCATTGCTAAAGAGCTCCCTCTACTACCACTAAACGCAAGTTGTTTCTTCATGAGAAGCATCCAGCTGGCCACTAAAGAGACGATTTAGGAAGCTAGTGGTGTTAATCCTGTAATTTGTGTTGCTCATAATATAGGGAACTCTTGCCAGCAAACCGAGGGCAGGACACCGATTCTGCTCTAGAGCGTCTACTCATCTTGGAAAACAGCCTATGTCCAATCACTGAAAAAAACCCCACGACTCTGAGACTCATGAAATTTCATCTTCCCCTTTTAATAGGTTTGACTTTGGGATTGTTTTCTGGGAATTTGCTGTCAGTTTCAATTAAAGAGACAAAAGACACACAGCTGGGGAAATGGGAAGATAAAGGCTGGGGTTTGGGAGGAGGATTTTTCGGAGCTTAGGTCAGATCTATGTTGTGTACTAAGTAACTTTATGGCCCTTCAGGGAAGTGCTGCTTGAGTGTCTGACAGAGGCTTTGATTTACAAGAGGGCTTTGTCTCCGTACCAAGGGAAGTTTGAATAAGGGACCAGCTGCTTGCTGGAGATTTAATTCACTTGCGCCAAAGCTGAGCTCGTGGGATCCCGAGATGGGACTGCTCTCTGCCCCCTTCATGTTGTTTTAGGGCCTATGCCTGGGACAGCACATTACATTTCCAGTTACTCAAAGGGGTCTCTATTAGGGAGCCGAGGAAACAAAGCTACCGAGGAGACCGATGTGAACAGGCCAATCAGCTCCTCCCAAGCTGGTACTTAAAGATCTGAGACTCTGAGATGTTGTGAGTGTCAGCAGGATGGTGCAAAAATGAATCAGTGCTGCTGAGATGCCTCTACTGACCATAACGGCTTTACGTCCGTGACAGACGTGTGGGTGGCTAAGCAGCAGTTCTGCAGAAAAGGACCTGGGGGTTACGGTGGATGAGAAGCTGGAGATGAGTCAACAGTGTGCCCTTGTAGCCAAGAAGGCGAATGGCATATTAGGTTGCATTAAGAGGAGCATGGCCAGCAGATCCAGAGATGTCATCATTCCCCTTTATTCGGCTCTGGTGAGGCCACATCTGAATATTGTGTCCAGTTCTGGGCCCCTCACTACAGAAAGGATGTGGATCCATTGGAGAGGGTCCAGCGCAGGGCAACGAAAATGATTAGGGGGCTGGAGCTCATGACCTACGAGGAGAGGCTGAGGGAGTTGGGTCTGTTTAATCTGCAGAAGAGAAGAGGGAGGGGGGATTTGAGAGCAGCCTTCAACTCCCTGAAGGGGGGTTCCAAAGAGGATGGAGAGAGGCTGTTCTCAGTGGGGGCAGGTGGCAGAACAAGGAGCAATGGGCTCAAGTTGCGGTGGGGGAGGTCTAGGTTGGATATTAGGAAAAACTCTTTCCCTAGGCGGGTGGGGAAGCGCTGGGCTGGGTTCCCGAGGGAGGGGGTGGAATCTCCATCCCTAGAGGTGTTTAAGTCTCGGCTTGACAAAGTCCTGGCTGGGTTGATTTAGTCGGGGTTGGTCCTGCCTAGAGCAGGGGGCTGGACTTGATGACTCCTGAGGGCTCGTCCAGCTCTAGGATTTTAGGATTCTGTGATCAGGCATCACATACAAGTACGGGCCCAAATGTTGGTCGCAGCTGTGTGTGGGGTATGTATATGGCTGTTGTCCCTACCACACATGTTCATCAGTTCTCCTACAGACCCAGGGTTCAATTTTCCAAAGGGGTTAGGCATTGAGGTAGGCATGTGGTGTTATATGCATTTTATACCCAAAACTGCAGAGCTCTCAGGAGGCTCTGGGTGGGAGGGAGGGCATGGGAACGGAGTAGGGGTTCGGGGTCAGGGTGGGAGGGAGGGCGCAGGAGCAGAGTAGGGGTGCGGGCGGGAGGGAGGGCATGGGAGCAGAGTGGGGGTGCAGGGTCTGGGTGGGAAGGAAGGCGCGGGAGCAGAGTGGGGGTGCGGGCGGGAGGGTGAGCGCAGGAGCGGAGTAGGGGTGCGGGGTCTGGGTGGGAAGGTGGGCGCGGGAGAGGAGTGGGGGTGCGGGGTCTGGGTGGGAAGGTGGGCGCGGGAGAGGAGTGGGGGTGCGGGGTCTGGGTGGGAGGGGGCCCACAGGGCTGTAGCACCTCTACACCAATGGTGGGGGGCGCCCCAAGCCTCAGGGGCTGGATCCAAGCAAGCCGTAGGCTCCCCAGCCCTGGCTAGACCCTTCCAACGTGATGTGCTGCAGTACACTTGAGTCCCGAGGGTCACGCCGTCTCCATTCCCACGCCCTGGGGCACGCTCTGAGACGTTGCAGAGCTACCGATCCCCTTTGCACCAGCCTCCTCCTGATCCCTCCCCTTCCAGTTAAAGAGGATGCAGGCTGGGCAATTGCCATGGCCACAGCTGATGTCCCCTCCAGAAAGTTGTCCATGTTTCAGAGACCAGCCCTCGCAGCCCCTCCCATGATGCCGCTGACTGACCTGGGTCCCTCTGTCCTACAGGGAGGGCCACCGGGCAGCTTTCCTGGGCATCTAACAGGTATTTGTTCTGAACAAGTAGAGCAAGTGGTTTCGGATCTGGCCCAATCTGCATCCTTCCTGCCACCACACGGTAGCCTCTCGCCGGAACACTAACCAGCTGTCTGGACTACTGTGCTTGGCGCCGAACCTGGAGAGCAAAAGCAGGTCAGAGAGCTCTTTCTTTTGCCTGTTTAGGGCTAGATTTTCAGCAGGCCGTCCTAACTGCACCCGGGAAGTTGCACAAGTACCTCCGCTTTGCACGTGCACATCGGGGGGATCTGCAGCCACGGGTCCCCGCCGGCTTTCGTGTGCTGGGTGCTATCGTAGAGATGAGCTCCGAAAGGGGTAAGGAAGCTGGTTGAGTAATTGACCATTTGGGTCTCTTTGTCTCGACGCTGGGACGTGCTGGTAAATCAGGAGGGTTCCAGCTCTAGACGGCTGTGGGCGAGGGGCACGGGAGGGGTTCTCCCTGCGTCTGGAAAGGATTTTCCGCAGCGCAGCAAAAAGCAATTTTAGGAGAGGAATATTTCCAGCCGCAGATGTGCACTGATGCACAACCCCCCACGACCAGCCGTGCCCACAGCTTTCCTGGCTCCCCCAGCTCCACCCAGTGCTGGGGGGGAGCCTCGTCACTTATGCACACGCCGAGAGTCCTGCTCCCCTGCCCGCACGGACACGGACGGGGCTGCTTCTCCCCTCCCCTCCCCTCCCACATACACAATAGCACACGCTCAGTCGGAGCACCCTTTCCACGCACACAGACACACACACACACACACACAGGCTGGCACTCTCAGACGGGTCTGCTCCTCCGCTCCCATATATACTCACACAATGGCACATGCTCACACTCGGAGCACCCTTTCCACACACACAGACACAGAGATACACACATATACACACACACTTACATACACACACACAGGCTGGTACCCTTACAGATGGGTCTGCTCCTCCGTTCCCATATATACTTATACAATGGCACACACTCACACTCGGAGTGCGCTTTCCACACACACACACACACACACACACACACACACACACACACACACTCAAAGACATACACACAGACACACACTCTTAAGCGATCCGGGGATTGAAACCCTTCCAGGCATTGCTTTCAGCTTGTTTGTTTATGGAATGATACGCTGAGCCAGATGCGGAAAACCTGCATTTTAGGGGTAATTTTTCAATTTATTTCACACTGGCATTTAGAAACAATCCCAGCCATTATTACTTTTGCTTTCCGATGGCAAGGGCCAATGGTTCTTAAATGGCCTCCTGGTTGTCAGCATCTTTAACTCTTCGGGACAGGGATTGCTCCTGTCTGATGAGAGGGGAAGAGCTGGGGCAGAGGACAGGACTGTGAGGGGAAGACACCAATGTTCCCTCTAATTGTTTCCATCTGTGTGTGGAATAAATTTTGTTGTATGCGCCGAGGCATGTGCAGATGTGCACTACCAGTAGAAACACATTCTGCCGGCTGCTTAATCAGCTGGGCGGCATTTGAATCTCTACTGGGCATCCGCCCACGCGCTCAGGCTAGAGGGAACAATGAAGGACACTGCTAGAAAGGAGGGAGCAGGAGAGAAATCCAAGCAAAGAAACAAAGACAGGAGAGAGGAAAATTCAGCCTTCACACACCTCCTGTTAATTTCATTGGCAGCCGAGGCTGCATGCACCCCGAGGGTGACATTTTGCCCAGAGAGGGTGGAAAGGAGAGGAAGGAATCCAAGTGGCCCGACATCTCCGCCTGCTGCAATCCAAGCCCCTGGTCCGCTGGAATTCCCTGGCATTCACAGTCGTTCCGATGACGAGCTGGAAAGCCCGGCCCAGGAAGAGCTCTATGATCTCCCCAGTGTAAGCAGAGCTGAAGTCGAGTTACCGGCGAACGCTGCGATGTCAGAGCGCTGTCGACACAGCCGCCTATCCCACACCCCACCCACACCAGGCTGCAGGCTTGCACCTGGATGCGGCATAGACCTGCCCCAGGCTGCCAGGAGCCACTGTTCAGTGCTCAGTCGCTTGGGAGGGGAGCCTAGTCCCATTGCTACGTCCCGGGTGGCAGAGAAGTGACGTTAATAAACTGCGCTCGGCAGCAAGCACCTAGCTTAGCCGTGAAGAGCCTTGTGGAGCAACACCCAAGCCAGCATCATTATCGGGGGCGTGGGAGGGGCACTTTCCTTGCAGATTCACTGCAACTGAACACTACTCCGGTAACGACAGGGGCCTGCCCAGAGGCGATGGCCGGGCAGGAGGCTGGATCAATGTGTGCGGGGGGGAGGGGGGGGGCGCTGAGAGCCATTGAACCAAACCATAAGCCCTTTATATAAGTGAAACCGCTTCAAGCCTGCAGTACCCCCTGGTGCCTCTCGCTTCAGCCGGGGTTCCCTGTAAGCTGAGCGCTTGGGCGGCCGCTTGGGAGAGAGTCACCTGCCACCCAGCTGATTGGCAGAGCAGCCCAGCCTGGCAGCCTGTGTTCCTACTGGTGGTGCACATCCACACCTGCCTTGGTGCCCAGAACAATGTTTATTCCACTCATGGATGGAAAAAGTTAGAGGGAACTTTGGTTCCAGCACCTATATGAGTGGGAACAGATTACCCATCCGGGGAGCCTCTGATCAGGATTTATATTGTGGTAGCAGCACCTTGTGACACGTGCTCACACGGAAAGAAGAGCCAGGTCCTGTCCTCGGTTGCTTACAGCCTGAGCCGAGACCTGGGTTTTGCCTGACACCTGGGTTTAGAGTAGTGCATCCCGCCCGAGTCAGGCTGCACACAAAGGGCAGGGTTAGAATAATAGAATCCTAGAACACTAGGACTGGAAGGGACCTCGAGGGTCATCAAGTCCCATCCCCCACCCTCACAGCAGGACCACGCACCCTCTAGATCATCCCTGACAGATGTCCATCTAATCTTCTCTTCAATATCTCCCAAGATGGAGACTCCACAACCCCCCTCGGCAATTTATTCCAGTGCTTAACCACCCGGACAGGTAGGAAGCTTTTCCTAATGTCTAAACTAAACCTCCCTTGCTGCAATTTAAGCCCATTGCTCCTTGTCCTGTCCTCAGAGGCCAAGGAGAAGAATTTCCCCCCCTCCTCCCTGTAACATCCTTTCAGATACCTGAAAACCGCTCTCATGTCCCCTCTCCGTTTTCTTTTTTCTAAACAAAACAAGCCCCAGTTCTTTCACCCTTCCTTCCTAGCTCCTGTTCTCTAAACCTTTCATCATTCTCGTTACTCTTCTCTGGACCCTCTCCGATTTCTCCGCATCGTTCTTGAAATGCGATGCCCACAACTGGACGCAAGACTCCAAGGGTTCATCTAAACTACATGCCTCCGTTGATGGAGGGGCGTGTAGATTAGTTTATTCGAAAAAGGGAAATGAAGCGGCAATTTAAATAATCACCGCTTCATTTACATTTAAATGGCTGCCCCGCTCTGCTGACAAACAGCTGATCGGCTGTTTGTCGGCAGATCGGGGCAGTCTGGACGCGCCGCGGTCGACAAGGAAGCCTTTGTCAATCGGCACAGGTAAACCTGGTTTCACGAGGCATACCTGCGCAAATCGACAAAGGCTTCTTTGTCAACTGTGGCGCGTCCACACTGCCCCGATCTGTCAACAAACAGCTGATCGGCAGAGTGGGGCAGCCATTTAAATTTAAATGAAGCCTCGATTATTTAAATCGCGGCTTCATTTCCCTATGCCGAGCTGTCTAATCTACATGCCTCCGTCGATGGAGGCATGTAGTCTAGACACACCGAGGCCTAACCAGCGCAGAGTAGAGCAGAAGAATGACTCCTCGTGTCTTGCTCACAACAGTACTGCTCATGCCTCCCAGAACCATGTGCTTTTATTGCAACAGTGTCACACTGTTGACTCATATTGCACTGTCCTCTCACCCCCTGACTTAGAGCCGTGCCGGAGAGAGCAGAATCCGGCCTATAGCCTCACACCCCACTGAGCTGAGCGTGCCTGAGGCTGGGGGTTTGAACCAGAGTCCTACCATTTGCGAGCTGGAGGCATTGCCATCTTCAGCCTAGCGTGGGCATGAATGCGTGTGCCTAAAATAGGGCTCTCCCACTGTGGTCTACCTTCCAGGCGATCCGTGGCTTGAGCTCAGCTCCCTCCGTGCTCCATCCTCGTCCTCCCTCCCCATGAAGTTGGAGCGCCTGCGTTCGTTTCCCGCTGGGGGGTGGAGAGAAAGCCCTGAACCTTGCTGCACAAGCCTGCGTGCAGGGAAGAAGCACTCCCCCTTCTCCCCATGCTGGAGGCTTGCCCCTCTGCTCCCATTGGCCGGAAGCCAGCCAATGGGAGCAGCAGCCGCCATACTGGGAGTGGCGCAGGGCGTGAAGACAAGTAAGTGCTCCCACTCCCACTCATGCCTAGACCCCTGCACCCTCAGCCCTCTCCCCCTGAGAGAACCCCCCCAGCCTGTTCCTGCACCCTCCCCCCGGCCAGACACCTACCCCCAGCCCGCTCCTGTATGCACCCTCCCTCCTGGACACACACTGCACCGTCAGTTGCTCTTGCCCCCTCCCCTGGCCAGGCACCCTACCCCAGGCCTGCTCCTGCACCCTACTACCCATCCAGACCTTGCATCCCCATTCCTCTCACTGGCAGCCCTCTCCTATACACCGAACACCCCATTTTTGTCCCAACCCCAGAGCCTAGGGGAGTCCCCAAAATCCACTCACCCTGGAACCCCAGAAGAATAAATCTGGCCTATGGGAAGCCCTGGACCTCAGTTCTCCCTGTCCCTGAGTGAAGTGTCTCAGCTGGCGGCCACATTAGGATGGGTTGGGGTTTTGTGTTGATGTGTTTTTTTGGGGGGGGGTTGCTTCTCACTTGTGTGGTCCCCAACTGATTTTTCTGTGGGTCAATGGCCCTGACCCAAAAAGGCTCCCCACCCCTGCCATGAATAAAGAAAAACACGGGACCCTTTCGGGTTGGACATACATTAATATTTTACTTTCTTTAAACGGAAGTTGGATAAACTAACGTGAGGAAGTTAAAGCGCTTTGTCTGTTTAATCGTTTAAATGAATATTTAAACACTGGAATAAGTTGCCTAAGGAGGTTGTGGAATCTCCATCTCTGGAGATATTTAAGAGGAGGTTTGATAGACATCTGTCAGGGAGGATCTAGACAGTGCTGGGTCCTGACATGAGGGCAGAGGACAGGACTCGATGACCTCTCGAGGTCCCTTCCAGTTCTAGTGTTCTAGGATTCTATGATTTTTTGATTTCCTTTCTCAGGCTACATCTAGACTGCATCCCGCTGTCGACAGAGGGGTCAGCAAGTCGAAATTGCTAATGAAACAGGAATTTAAATATCCTGTGCTTCATTAGCATAAACATGTCCACTGCTTTTTTTCCGAAACGGAGCTTTTTAAAAAAAAAAAACGGCAGTCAGATGCAGATCTGTCAAAAATAAACCCTTTTTCGACAGCTCCTGTATTCCTCAAAAAAGAAGTTTAAATGCCTGCTTCATATTCATTAGCATATTTGAATTCCTGCTTCCTTAGCTATTTCGACGTGCCTAATCTACATCTCTCTGTCGACAGAGAGGTGTAGTCTAGACACAGCCTTACTGAGTCCATCAAACCCTTCTCCCTACCTGCAGCACTAGCAAATTGTTTCGGCTGTATGTATGTCATTAACGGCGCGTTTCCATTAGCACCAGGTGGTCCATGCAAAGGTTTGCACTGAGCCAGGTGGGCCACGGGCCAGAAAGTTTGAGAACCACTAGCTTAAAAGAAACCCTGAATATCCTTTCCTGTGGGCTGCGTCCCTTCCTGTCTGCTCCCGTGATGAATTAACCTGCTCCAGATGCCCCACACTTCCCCTGCAGGATGTGAGTAATGTCCATTGAAATCACTGTACCAGTGAGGGGGCAGAGCAGGCCAACACCTCCTTTGGCTGACTGGAAGCCACTGGAAAGGGCAAAGGGCGTCTGTAGCTAGGTGCCAAGCCAGCGGCTTCCTGCTGAGGAGAACGTAGCAAAGTCTGAGACACAGAGCTGAGGAGTGAAGGATGCTGGTCTGCACAGAGAGGCTCCTCATGGCTCCGGAAACAGCTGGGAGCCCTCAGAGGAAGTGGGAGGGCAAAGGAGCTGGACAACACGCCACCCACTTTGCATCTCACATTCTCCCCCAGGGCACCAGTTTCAGGCTGCTAGTTTGGCCCATGCAACGCCCAGAGACGCTGGCTGGCTGTGGTCAGACTCGAACCTGGGACCTTCTGGAGCTTTCTGCAGGAGCCGCCACCATGCGAGCGACAAGCCGGAGGGCTCTCCACTAAGGCTGCGCAGCAGGGGTGGGGAACCTTTTCGGCCTCACGGAAAAGCCCGTCGGGCCGCACACGAGTGAGAAGCCAAAAAACCAACCAGCCCTTCACTGTCGTGGGAAGGAGAAAGACCCTCCCCCACATTCCCCACACACGCCAGAGCCTAGGGGGGCCCAGGCTGGTCGGTTTTGTGGGCTCCAGTCCCACAGTAGGTGCAGGGTCCCTGGTGCTGGCACGGGAGGAGCCCGGGACCCCGGGGGCCGGATCCAGGCAAGCCAGGGGCCACATCCATCCCCTGGGCCTGCGATTCCCCACCCTGCTGCAGAGCATGCTCATTCTGTCTCTCTGGACGTGGTCTCAGTGCCAGTGGGCAGGGCAGGGCAGGGCAGGGCAGGGCAGGGCAGGGCGCCACCCACAGGAGGTGGGTGGGTTTGGTTCCCATTCCTCCTATGCAAAAGGAATTGAGGCCGGAGGAGAACCTTTGCCGGCTGGGCACTTGGAGCAGGACTGGCATTGAGGGGCTTGGCCGTGGTCTGCACTAGGGAGTTATTTCGAAATAATTCTCCCTTCTTTCGAAATAGCAAGCGGAGCGTCCACACGGCCCAGCCCCCTATTTCGAAATAACGGGCTTTTTTCCCCGCTATCGGGACGCCTGCTTTCCTCGGGGCAGAGCGCTTCTTTCGCAGTAGCGGCCGCATGGACGTGCCGCTGCTGCCCTTTAGACACGACGACTCCCCAGAGGAATTCGAAGGGACGACTCCCCAGCGCCTCCTGGGAGTGCGTCCACGTTGAGGGAGCTGCCTCGGACTCATGCCGAGGCTCCGCTGTAGTGGGGACGCGCTAGCTCGAAATGGTTATTCCAGGAGCGATTATTTGGGAATAACGTCCTAGTGTAGACGTGCCCTGTGTCAGTGAGCATGTGACCCAACCCGGCCACGCTCCAGGTGGAGGTTGGGGAAGCCAAACGTGGCTGCTCACGCTGGAATGTTGCCAGGACCTGAGGTTCACGCGCTGACTCTTCTGTAGAGTATGGGCTGAACCTCTCTGCTCCGGGAATTCTCTGGTCCAGCGACATTACAGGACAGAAGGCCTCAGCTGTGGAAGTTGCCAGCGGCTGATAGCCCGCAGGGCTAGTGGCCTAGGGGCAGGGAGCCCCATCAGTCGGGGCATGGAGTTCTGCCCGCCAGAGCAGGGCCAGCAGCAGCGGACAGGGAGCTCTGCCTGCCAGGGGCATGGAGCTCTGCCATGGCTGGAGAGAGACCGGCCCAGAGGGAAGCCCCACTGCCTAGGGGAAGGGAGCCGTGTCGGCCAGAGTGGGGCCGGAAGCCCATAGAGGAGCCCTGCCAGAGAGATGGGGACAGTGCTCTGGCTGGGGCGCGGCTGGGAGGGGACCCCTGGGAGAGCCCGAGGCCTGACCCCCCTGGTCCGGCAAATTCCCTAGGTGCCAGACCAGGGAGGTCCAACCTGTACCATGGTTTCTTCAGTCCTCAGCAGGCTACATGTTCTGCAAAGGAGGCACCTAGAGCAGTGGGCGTGCACTAAAGAATATTCCCAGTTGAATCCCCAGTACTATTTTCCAAAACAGGCACGGCGGATACTCCTCAGCAGCCTCCCCCCGAAGTACGAGACAAGCCCAAATCCGCTTGAAAGAACGAACAGGATGACAGCACGTGGTGGAGTGAGTGTAGGTTCTCCATCAGCCCTCCGGGCAAGCAGAAGAGATACCTGGGTTTCCGTAGGTCCTGCACTTTGCTCTTCCAGGAAGTACCAGAGGGTTTTAGCGTATGGGCCAATCTGCCCTAAAGGATAACAGGAGCGAAAAGCTGAGGGGCGCGCAAGTGCAGAATTGAAACATACTTCAGGGCTGGTGTTACCCAGAGTATCCCCTCCGAGAGATGGCTGGATTTCCCCCTACGATGGGAGATGGAGTCGGTGGGCTCTTGGTTCTTTCCAAGCTGTTCTGAATGTCTCATTTTCTAGCTGCCGTAGAATCCTTTGGGCGTGGGCCAACACAAGACGAGAGCCTCTTGAAACATGACCCCTTTGCGGCAAAGACTTAGCAAGTGGATCCTCTCTGGAGTCCCAGACCGGACGGGTGGGGTCGGGCTTTCCCGATTTGTCGGATTGCCTCTTTAAAAGGCTGCGGTTGACTTTACTGTTTCCACCATCTCTTTCCCAAGGAGGAGGACTGCCGCTCTTCCACCTCTTGGCTCCAGGAGGCTGGCTCCTGTGCCCTTGCTCTGTAACACAGCGTCACCCCTTCCTGAGTCACGTCGAAGGCAGAGCGGCCAACGCCAGGCCATTTTAAGGGCCGTTATGGGTTACCCAGGCGTGTCCCCGTCTCTGGGAAGTCACAGGGCCCTCCTTACGAAAGCCTTGAGAGCCACCAAGTCCTCTTGTGGGACGTGCTGGCTGGAACATCTGGAAGGGTCCCCATAAATGCCACGTCCATGGCAACCACGGGAAAGTGCTTCCGGTTGCCTACAGAGCAGCTGTTTCATTGTTCTGAGGAACCCTGCTGAGTTGAGTCCGTCACTTTTTACCTACTTCGACATGAGTAACCACTTCCATTGATGTCATCCAATGGAGGATGAGTCACATGAGCACGAATCACAGACTCAGGTCTTCCATGCCAAGATAAATGATCTTAAGACAAGAGACCATTGCAGTTGAACTTCCCACAGGTTTGGCTCAACATCCTCTTCATTAGTCTTTCTCGCATGCTTTTTAAGATGGCTTCACCACGGGTGGTGGGTGAAGGTAGGGCTGGGGCAGTTGAGCCCCCCAGGCCTGTCCCCAACCCCCAGCCTTCTGCCCAGGCCATATGAAGGGAGATTTAAAAGACTGGGACTTTTTAGCTTAGAAAAGAGGAGACTCAGGGGGGAGAGGATCGAGGTCTATAAACTCATGACTGGTGTGGAAAAAGTGAATAAGGAAAAATGATGTACATGTTCCCACACCATAAGAACTAGGAGCCACCAAATGAAATGAATAGGCAGCAGGTTTACAACAAAGAAAAGGACTTTTTCTTCATGCAGCGCACAGCCAACCTGTGGAACTCCTTGCCAGAGGATGTTGTGAGGACCAGGACTTTAACAGGGTTCAAAAAAGAGCTCGATAGATTCATGGAAGTTAGGTCCATCAATGGCTGTTAGCCAGGATGGGTAGGAATGGTGTCCCCAGCCTCTGTTTGTCTGGAAATAGACAACAGGGGAGGGATCATATGAGGATGATCTGCCGTGTTCCCTCCCTCTAGGGCATCTGGTGTTGGACAGACAGGACACTGGGCTAGATGGAGCTTTGGTCTGGCCCAGTCTGGCTGCTCTTATGCTCTTATTATGTTCTTATGGTCAGGCCCCACCTCTAGCACCAGGTGGAGATGCAGCAGTGCACAACCCCCATGTCCCTTCCAGCACCACGGGGAGGAGGACGTGCAGGCTCAGCCTCGCCAGCTCTGGAGCAAGGGGAGGGCGGGCGCTGGGGGCAAGCACAGAGTTTCAGGAGGGCAGGGGATGCAGCAGCCATGTGCATCAGGATGCCGCTTGCTTTTCTTCCCATTCCCTGGACTATCAGGGAGCGAGGGGAAAGTACTTGCAGTCTGTGATTTACTCATCTGCCCCGTCCCCTCACCAGCCAGGTGTGAGAGGTGTGCACGGAATGCAAGTACTTTCCCCTCACTCCCTGGTAGTCCAGGGAAGAAAAGCTAGCCATGTTCCATGGTGCATGGCTGCTGCCCCCCACCCCGCCCTCCTGAAACTCCGCCTTTGGCTGGGGGCAGCAACACTCCTCCCCCATTATGCCTACAGTGGGCAGGGCCAGGCTGGCAATTTGGGAAGGCAATGCCTACCCCCGCCTCCATACGCACCGCCCCTGGGCTTCTCTCTTGTTGCCGTTTCAGAGAGAAGTCGCCCTCAGTTTGCACAAGCTTTGAAATGGGTACGGTGCTCCTGACCTACCTCACAGGAGTGTCACAAAGCTTTGCAAAAATGCTGGGCAACCTTTAAACACAGGGGGCTGGCAAAGTGCAAACTATTCTCCGACGTGCCATTCCCTTGCGCCCCGTTGTCTGTGGATGGAAAATCCATTAGCGACGAGCACAGAACGACATGTGGGAGTGGAACACCCAAGAAATGCGTGAGGCACAGAGGATGGATCCCAGTTTTTCACTCGGTCAGTGCAGATCTGTCATTGATTGGCTTCTTGTAGAGATTAACTGCTACCTCCCCCTTGTATTTCCTTGTTTGGCAAAGTATGAACGGATGCCATCTCCTCTATTTGAAAAGCCCATAAACTTTTGAAAGAAAGAAAGAAAGAAAGAAAGAAAGAAAGAAAGAAAGAAAGAAAGAAAGAAAGAAAGAAAGAAAGAAAGAAAGAAAGAAAGAAAGTGTTTGTACAGGTTGAACCTCTCTCGAACCTCTCTCGTCTGGCACTCTCTGGTCCGGCAACCTCCCTAATCCGGCATGATTGCAGTTAGCCAGATGTCCACATCTCATGGGTGTGGCCAGGTTTCCCATGGTCCCATAAAGTTTGTTTACAGCCACCAGTCCTGGCTCTCCATGTTCTGTGCTGTTCTTCAGCTCAAATTTACCCTTCGATGTTTTCTAAGAGCCCAGTAAGCGGTAGAAGAGGTGGTTGTGCTGCTAAGCATAAGCATGGTTTTTATACCTTCTCTACTGATTTGTGTGCGCCAATGCAGTAACATTGTGTAGCAACACTAACTTGATATGAAGAGAGGCCTTGGCTAGGGGTAGGAGTAGGCTTATTTCGGGTGTAACCGTACCCTCAGACATTATTAAGCAGCATTGCAAGCGCTGTTCCACTTATTCACCTCCATGAAATAAAAATACAGAGACCCACTCACTATAATATTTCCCATGGTTAGGCAAATTCTCTGGTTCAGCACTGGATGGGTCCCTGGGGTGCCGGACTAGAGAGGTTCAACCTGTACTTAGGCCAGGGAGCACCTTTCCCCCAGCCTAGGGAGACTGTTGAGGCCACCTAGGAGTCTCCAGCAACTGAGGCACTGGGGTGACTGTAGCCACCAAACTCACAGCTCCTCCGGCTGATGGAGCCTGGGGCCATGCTCACCCATGACCCCCAAGAGGGTGTCACCCCACGAATTGGACGATTGGGGCCGGACCCCAAAGTGAAGGGGTTCTGGTAGAACGTATCCCAGGGCGGTGGCTTTAGACTCTCTGCTCACCGTGGCTCTGTTCAGGGATCTTCTCACACAGAACCCTGGATGGGGACCTGGTGGAGTGGGAGGGACCCCCCATGGCCTGAAGGACTGAGGCACCATAACCAGGGAAACAAGGGGCCAGAAGTCAGATGCACCAACCACTAGGCTGCCCAGCCCTCCAGCAACCCACTGTTACATGTACATCCTACTTGAACCACACCCACTGCCCTGGGGGTTCAAAGTGACCAGAGCGCTGGCTTCCTTTGTGCCCAGTTTGAAGCTCCTAGCAGATTTACCCGGCATTGCCTTGTTCCATTTCTTATGTTTGGAAAATAAAATGACAACATCCAGGCTGGGGTGGAGGGGTTCAGTCTGCAGCCTGCCCCAGAAGAGAAGACAGCCCCGGCCCTCTCACTGCAGCAGCTTGGGGCCAGGTGAGAAGCATCTCTCCATGGCCGCGGCAGCTCTAGGAGACACAGCCGGGGGCAGGGGGCAAATCCCCTGGCTGGGCCAGGTCCAGGTTCGTTGCCCCCTGCACTCCCCAGCCAGAGGGAGGAATGCAGCAAACTGGGCATTTTCCCATCGCTCCCTAACAAAGGGGAACAACCAGCAGTGTCCCCAAATGAACTGGGGGAGGGGAACTTCATCCCTCCACCCCGAGGATGCCAGGGGGTCGGAGGCTTGGGGCTGGGATGCCCCCCAGCCTGCTTCTTTCACTGACCTGGTGATTCTGTCTCTTTTCGGTATGGTGTTCTGAGAAGCAATCCCATTCTAGGCACATCCATTTTCCTGGCCAACCAAACCCTCACCTTGCTTTCTGTTATAATAAGAGGAAGCTGTATATTGAATTCGGTGGTCCTAGCTCTTAGGGTATGTCTACACCGCAAAGTTATTTCGAAATAACAGCCATTATTTCGCAATAACTTTCCTAGCGTCTACACAAGCCAACTGCTATTTTGAAATTAATTTGAAATCGCGGAGGGCTTATTTCGAATTGGTAAACCTCATTCCACCAGGAATAGCACCAATTTCAAAATTGCTATAGACGCTTATTTCGAAATACAGGGCCTCCAACCTTTCCCAGGGTGCTCTGCTGGCTGCTCTGGCCACAAGGTAACTTCTGACCTGATGACCTGAACCAGTTCCAGCCGGCCTTAAATGTGATTCAGCGTCCTATCAGTGTGGACGTGCTATTTCGAAATGCATTTTGTGTGTAGACGCGTTATTTCTGAAAAGCTATTTCGAAATAACGCTGTAGTGTAGACATACCCTCACTGTTTAGGGAGAGGTCTAGAACAGGCAGACAGACAGACACACAGGCAAACAAACTTTCAAATGTATATTAGATTCACAGCACCGTCTCACATAGCCCCCTCTTTTATGTTTCCCAGCTTGGCTAGAGGCCCCTTTTCCACGAGGGCTCAGTTTTCTCCCCCTACCTTCTTATGGAGGGGGTGACACCCTACTGCTGAATTTCCCCCAGCTGGCCTTTCTGCAGCCCATCCTCCATCCACTGTGTAGGCGGGGGTCTACCCCCACAGTTCAGTTTTATCACCATTCTTCCCTGTAAGCTGGGCACTTTGTACAGCCACTCCGATGAGATTCCAGTGCTGCCCAGGCATTTAGCAGAGTGCCCACAGTTAGGAATGTGAGTCTACTGGTGGTGCACATCCGCACATGACTCAGTGCACACAAAATTATTCCGCACATGGATGGCAACAATCCGCACATGGATGGAAACGAGTAGAGGGGACAATGGTCATCAGACTAACACGGCTACATTTCTATTACTAACGGTCATCAGGGACAGCCTACAACTCTGGTCCACAATCTACCCAGCCCTTGTAGAGGCCTCTGAGTTTTCCTCCACAAACAGCCCCCTGCATGCCGACTGTCTCTGATCCTCCTGGGCAGTTAGGCCTTTGAGACTGCTGCCTTACTGGGAAATGGCGTGTTCACACACACCCCCTCCCTGAATCCTTCCTTTGGGTCACCCCTGCTCCAGTTTCTCTTCTGGCCCAGTATTCTCCACTTGCTCCCCACTTTGGGGGCTTATTGTGTTCTGCTTAGGGTGTTCTGGTCTCCGCCTGTGTGGGCTCTGAATTCCAGGCTTCATCCCAGCCCCTCTTTTCCTGGGGGTTCCTTTCCCCAGGCTTCCCCCCTTCTCCTGAAAGCAGGGGTGGGGGACCTCAGGCCGGGCTCGGATGCAGCCCCCAGCTTTTCTGGAGCCGGCCCCCGAGGCCCAAGGCTCCTCCTGCAGCACTGGGGAGCCTGCATCTACTGCAGGACTGAAGCACAGAAAATCTCCTTGCCTGGTGTGTGCGGGGAATGCGGGCAGAGCCTTTCTCCTTCCCGCTCAGGGGACACGTCCTTAAGGGGCCGTTATTTGGGGAGGTGTTTTGGCTTCTCACTTGTGCGCGGCCCCGACCGGCTTTTCTGTGAGGCCGCGGCCCTCGCCCCCAAAAAGGTCCCCCGCCCCTGCCTGAAAGGGAACAGGTTCCAATCATTCCCCCAGACTGTCCACCTCCCTGCCCTTTTGCATTGGAACTTAACTTCCCACGCTCCTCCTGTGGTACTAATGCCGCTGGGTTGGTTTTCTGCCTGTGCACACACCCCTGCGCCGGGTTTCCCCCTCCTGCAACCGCTGCAGTTCTACCTGCCTGCTGGAGGAGCAGGGAGACTCTTTCGGATTTGCCGGCACAGCGGTGCCACCAGACAGGGAGGGCAGCCACGTAGACTTAGTGGGACAGGCCCAGAGAATTTCTGTAGGCGCTGAAGGACTGGGCCAAGGAACAGCTGAGGCCAGGGGGGCAAGATGGGGAAGAGATCGTGAATGCCGTGATAGTAGAATAATGTATGCAGAGCCTCCTGGACACCTCTACAGTCCGAGTGAGAAGACACCAACCGGTGACGGGGAAGGCAGTGGGAAAGTTGGGTGAGGAGTGTGCTGGGTGGCAGATTTTCCCAGGAAAGCAACTCATCCCTCCCAAGGGCGGGGTGGAAGGGACTAAAAAGATGAGATCTGAGTGGCAAAACAGGCCACTTCAACCAGTCAGAGTGTGACCTGCTACCAGGGTGGGGGAAAGGCCATATTCAGTGGGACTGCCCGAATACAAAACGGTGCGGGGGAATATTGCAACAGAGCAGGGGGATGGAGATATCCCTGTAACAGGGGGAGATAGACCAGGACCATTATTGACTCGCTGGCAGATCCTTCCCGGATGTGGAGCACTCAGTGGAAGTGGCTTGTCTCCCACCAGACAAGAGTCTTGCCCTAACCCAGTATCCCAGCCCACACCAGTTCTCTCCAAAGTCAGTAGCAATGTTTCAGGATCACCCACAGGGTCCCTCCCTACTTCCATCCTCCTGCCCCCCAGGAATGTCACATTTCATATGAACCACCTGCCTTCCCAGCATAGCCTGTCGCTGGGATTTCTGAACTACCTGGACAACCACCACCGGGCAGATTCAAACCTGGAACCTCAGGAGCTTAGTGCAGGGGGTTCTACGGCTTGAGCGATGAAGCCAGCTGGCTCTCAGAGGGGGCTGTAGAGTTCCCTTGTCCTTACCTCTCACTGTACTTGGTCTAAGTGCCACTGCATGGGTCAGTGAGCCACACTCATGCATGTGACGAAGTGGGTCTTTGCCCACGAAAGCTTATACTCCAACACTTCGGTTAGTCTATAAGGGTGTGTCTAAACTAGATGAGGCTGATCGGCAAAGAGAAATGAAGCCGCGATTTAAATAATTGCAGCTTCATTTAAATTTAAATGGCTGCCGTGCCGAGCCGACAAACAGCTGATCAGCTGTTTGTCGGCTCAGCGCGCTAGTCTGGACGCTCCCGCGCCGACCTGAAAGCCCTTTATCGACCTCCCCGTTATGCCTCGTAGGATGAGGTTTACCGGGGAGGTCGATAAAGGGCTTTCATGTCGGCAGGGAAGCGTCCAGACTGCCTCGATCTGCCGACAAACAGCTGATTGGCAGAGCGGGGCAGCCATTTAAATTTAAATGAAGCCGCGATTATTTAAATCGCGGCTTCATTTCCCTTTGCCGAACAAACAAATCTACATGGCTCCGTCACAGAGCCATGTAGTCTAGGCATACCCAAAGGTGCCACAGGACTCCTCGCCACTTTTGCAGATTCAGACTAACACGGCGACCCCTCTGATACTCGACTCCGTGTGTGGTTTCCACCTGCCCTGGCCTCTGCATCGCCTGGTTCTCTACCCGCCACCACATCACTTCCTCCATCTTTTCTGACTTGGCCCTCCCACGTCGCCTCTGAAGCCTGTCTGTGTAGAATCCTAGAACCCCAGGGCTGGCAGAGCCCTCAGGAATCAGAGTCCAGCCCCCCGCCCAAAGTAGGACCAACCCCAACGAAATCAACCCAGCCGGGGCTTGGTCAAGTCAGGACTTCAAAACCTCTAGGGATGGAGACTCCACCCCCTCCCTTGGGAGCCCAGCCCAGCGCTTCCCCACCCGCCTAGGGAAAGAGTTTTTCCTAATCTCCAACCTAGACCTCCCTCGCTGCAACTTGAACCCATTGCTCCTTGTTCTGCCACCTGCCACCAGCCTCTCTCCATCCTCTTTGGAACCCCCCTTCAGGGAGTTGAAGGCTGCTCTCAAATCCCCCCTCCCTCTTCTCTTCTGCAGACTAAATAAACCCGAATCCCTTGTCAATCGGGTGCTCCAGCCAGCTCCCCAAGCATTGTTGCTTTAGTTTGTGGCTATTGCGTGGTTCCCAGACAAGCCCCGCCTATGAACAGGGTCCTGCTCCCTCCGCAAGGAAGCCTTGGTGTGAAAGCCCTCTTGAATTAAGCAGCACGCAGGCACACCACGGTAACTTCGCCGCATGTGCTGATTGCTTGCCTCCTTATGGCTACAGCAGGCCCTCTCATATCAGTCCTGCAGCCCTCCACCCCATCCCCTGCGCATTTCCTGCTGCCCGAATTAGCCTTTTATGAACCTGCTTCCCTTCCTGGGTTCTCCAGCTGGTGAGCTGTTCACCTCCTTCACTCATCAGGCTCCCTGGTCCTGTCTTCCTTACCCACACCCAGTGCCCGGGGTGTCCAAAGTGACCAGGGTGCTGACTTCTCCAGCGACCAAGTTACGCCTGTCACCAGCACCCTGTCCCTGTCCCCAGCACAGCAAAGCCATTGTAAAAGCAACCCAGACAGCACGCCTAGTGGTGAGCTCACAGCCGTGCCGCCGTTCCTATTGTCAGCATTTAAACAGCTGTTCCTCTCCAAATCTTACAGCCGAACGGCATGGCCAGGCCCAGGCTGAGCGGGACTGGCTGCCAAAGGGAGACGCGCTGGCAAACTCCAGCGCAGGGACACAGTTTGGGGAGACAAATGCCAGGTTCCGCAGTGCTCGGTGAAACCGCTACTGGCAGCTTGGAACGGAAGACTCGGCCACAGCTCTAAAGAGAAGTGTGGGAAGAGCCTCCGGGAGCATAAACCGGCTCGGCTCCAGCTGCGGCCTCCATCTCCGGCTCCGGCCGAGATTGTCCCCATGTGCCTCTCCCCACGCCCCCCACCCCAATAGATTTGTCAGGGAGTGTGGTTTAGTCAATTCAAGCCATTGATTTTTCCCCTTCCTAGAAGAAAGGCTGGCGAGACCAATGCTGTGCCTGACTCATTCACATGGGCTGGCCTGCCTGGGCCGGGGGCATGGGGAAAAAGGCCAGGGGACCAAATAAAGCTTGCCGGCACAGCCAGGGTTAATCTCCCTGACTCCACCCCAAGAGTGTGAGCAGTGGACTCTGCGCGGAACCTGAATTCTCCAGCCTGGCAGAGGTACAAGCACTGTGCAGCAGGGTGGGTCGGGTCCCAGCTGAGGTGGAGCCGAGGGGTAAACTCCAGCCGCTTTGCTTGCCAGTGGGGTTGGTGCTGGGGGGGCTGGGGAAGGGTGTGCGGGTGGGGGGCTGGGCTCTGCATATAAAGGAAGCGCTCCCCGGACCGACTACCACTTCTGTGGCACCATGATCTCCGCTGGGGACGGGGAACAGCCGGGGTCTTCGAGGCTCCCTTCATGCCCCCTTCCCCGCAGCGCTGCGTGACGGCTGGAGCCGCGCCGGGGATGCTGTGAGCCCTGCGTTTGCAAGAGGCGCTTTCTCCCTCCGCTGCCCTTGCTCGGGCTGCGTCCGGCAGGAGGCTCGCCCGCCGCCTGGATGGTCTGATTCCTTTCCGGCACTCCATTCCTCCTGCCCAGATGCAGCGGAGACTTTGCATGCTGCTGTTATTCATCAACTCTGTGGAAATGCTCCGGCAGGACAGACGGAGGAAACAAGGTACGGGGCGCACTGCGGTTTGCCTTCCTTGCTCGGCAGCGGCGGGGAAAGCTGCTCCCGGAGAGGGCAGCCGGGCCGCCGAGCGAGCCGGAGGGGCAAAATAATCATCGGCTGCCAACTTTATTGCCCCAGGATACGGGAGGCATGAAAGGGGGCATTTTAGCTGGAGCGGGGCCAGATGGTTTGTTTCTAGGGGTCGCGGCACTGACCAAGGCAAAACGAGAGGCCAGGGTTAATTCGCGGCAGCCGACACAAACTTTGCTGTTTGATCCCTGCCGCCGGGGCACCTCTCATCTTTCGCTCGCTCTCGTCTGTCCAGCGGGGCGAGTATTTGCCTCCTGCCGCGGTGCTGCAGGGCTAGCTCAGCCAGTGGATGTAAAACCGGGAAGAGGCAAAGCACAGTGTGCGTGTGACATGCTCTTATCGACTGTCTCGCGTTGGGGAAGGGAGATGGATCACGTAGCTGGACTGTCCCTTGGAAAGCGGGTCCAGGAAGGCCAGGAGTTTGAGACTATCCAGACCGGGCTGGGTTTCAGTTCTGTGGCATAGCAAGAGCTGGGAAGCAATGCCTATCTTACGGGAGCCCAGAGGAGTGGGTGAACCATAGCCAAGCACTGAAATCTTGTGTGCAGAATATTGGCTACCCCGTTGTTTAGGCGCCGCTATTCTGCTGGGGTGGGGAAGTTGAGGCAGTCGGGGCCAAGGCTTCTACACATACCAGAGTATCCCGAAATAGTTTTCCCGCGTCCTCAAAGCAAGCCTGTTATTTCGAGTTTGCTATTCTGACGTCCCTGTAACCCTCGTTCCATGAAGAGTGCTTTATTTCGAAATTTGGTGCGGTGTAGACAGCACCAAACGAGGCAATACGCTATTTCGAAATAGCATCGAAATAAGAGATGCCGTGTGTGTCGCTCACTTACTTTCCAGTTACGGTGCAGTGTAGACACACCTCAAGTCAACTGCAGTTCTTTGAGAGTGTGTCTACACTGCGCCCAGAGTGCAAAATAAGCTGCGCAATTTAGGCTACACAAATTGCATCGCTTATTTCGAGTCGCTTTCGAAATAGCTGATTTTGTCATTTGGCGCAGTCTACACAGTGCCAAATTTCAAAATAACGCGCTATTCCAAAACGTCTCTTACTCCTCATGGAACGTGGTTTACAGGAACGTCGGAATAGCGAGCCCGTTATATTTCAGGTGTGCCGTTAAGATGCGGGATAGCTATTTTAGGACACCTCCAGTATCCCAAAATAGCTCCACAGTGCAGCCGTAGCCTGAGGGAAGTTCTACTTTGGTGAACTCCTCTAATTTCTTCTGCCTTTAACATCTGCATTTTCACATTCAAAGCTATGCCTGGGACATATCCAGGCCACTTAATTAGCCCCATTAACATGGGTCCTACCATTGACAGGTACTTCTGCTGCTGTTCTATAGATCTCTTGGTTTTTGTTATTTCCTCTCCAACACATCTGAGGAAGTGGGCTTTGCCCACAAAAGTTCCCGACTCTGTATAGTTTGGTTAGTCTCTAAGGACGACTCGTTTTTAAAGTTACAGACTAACCCAGCCACCCCTCTGAGACTCCTCTATTCCGTACAGTTTCCTGGGATTCACTGGGCCAAAGAGGTGTTTGCAACGTGGCTTTGGGGGGCCGCGAGCAGCCTGCGATCCGAAGGCTCTGGCTTTGCTCTTTCCAGCTGTTCTTGCTGATCCCCCAGGAAAGAACCAACTTGCTCAGCCAGACCATGTGTGCTGTTGCTCTCAGGCTGGGGGAGGGGGCTGGCCTCCTTAACCCTCTCCTTTGGGCCTCCCCTGGACAGCTGTGATGGCAGCCAGAGCCAACGCCCAGCGCGGGATGACGAGGAAAGGAAGGCGGTCAGACCCATCCGCCTGCCTTCTCAGCCAGCAGGGCTACCTTAGAGCTTGCCCTGTGCCCGGAGCAGCTCACGGTCACAGTCAGAATCTGCTGGAGAAGTGGCCAGAGTTAAGGGGAAAAGGGTTACTCAGCTCTTGCACATGGGGGTCAAATCACTTTTCTCTGTTTCCATTCCACGCTTTCATAAGGGGCGGGGAGTTGACAGGCAGGCGTGTATTATGGGCTGTGCGAGATGTGTCCCTCGCCAAGCTCTAGGGCCACACACGGCACGTGCCAACCTGCGCTGGAGCCACGGGCCAATGTTCCTGATGTTCTGTGGGCTCAAGATGTGGGGCCAGACCCCCAGCTGTTGTAAATTCGCAGGGGTCCATGGAAGTCCAGGGGGTTGTGCTGATTTACATCAGGTGAGAATGTGGCCCATCGGCTCAGTGGTGTAGATAAACAATCCTAAGAAAATCAGAACGGCCAGACTGGGTCCGACCAAAGGTCCCTCTAGCCCAGTGTCCTGTCTGCCCATGGTGGCCAATGCCAAGTGCCCCAAGGGGGGTGAACAGAACAGGGAATCAACCAGTGATCCCTCCCCTGTTACCCCTGGCAAACAGAAGGTGGGGACATCATTCCTGCCCGTCCTTGCTAATAAGCATCGATGGACCTAACCTCCATGAATTTCTCTAGCTCTTTTTTGGACCCTGTTAAAATCCTGGTCTTCACAACATACTCTGGCAAGGAGTTCCACAGGTTGGCTCTGTACTGTGTGAAGAAATACTTCCTTTTGTTTGTCTGAAACCTGCTACCCATTCATTTCAGTTGGGGACCCCTAGTTCTGATGTTATGGGAACAAATAAATAACTTGTCCTTATTCACTTTCTCCATGCTGGTCATGATTTTATAGACCTCTATCATATCCCCTCTGAGTCAGCTTTTCTAAGCTGAACAGTTCCAGTCTTTTTAATCTCTCTTCCGATGACACCTGTTCCAAAACCCTCACTGTTTTTGTTGCCCTTTTCTGAACCATTCCCAGTGCCAAGCTATCTTGAGGTCTCTGCTTTCGTCCTAGCGTGGGCCCATAGAGATCCTGGATTCTGCTCTACCCTCATGCTTCCCAATTGCTATTTTCTTTCCCCCCTTTGGCTAGTGTGGCAGGAAGCGCATCCAGAGAGCCAGGCGTTACCTTTGGGAGTGTGTCTGGCAGCAGAGACAAACCAGATGCCAAATTTTTCCTCAGAGAGCAGAGGTGAGGCAGGCAAGCATATCTCTGGTCACGGGGGGCTCGTGAGAAGCCAGCCCGGGAAGAGAATCTACTTTAATCAAGCGCAGTTGCTGTGAATTTGCAGTAACCGTCAGAAATTCTATGGCAAAACTGCATAGAAAACAGGCAAAACTGGGGCTAGAATCTGGCTCATTGTCAGAGATTGTGGAAGGGTGGACTCCTGGGTTCTGTTCCTGATTCTGCCACTGATTACCTGTTTGACTGGAGGCATGTCACTTATCCCCCTCTAGGCCTGATTCAGATTTCACTTGAATGGCGGGCGGAAGGGGGGTAAATCAAGACTTACTCTCTAGATGTGAACGGAGCTGTGGTCAGGCCAAGCCCCATGGTGCTCAAAGCCGTCCTTTAGCAAACACAAGTGCCTGGGCGCCAGCGAACTTGAGAACGAGAAAGACCCGAGACAGGGAACCATTTTGGAATGGAAGAAACGTTTTCACACAACCCTTGATGGTGCCAATGTCTGTGATTGCTCCTGGGCCCAGGGTCCCCCTTACGGTCTCGGGGATCTGGCATGCAAGCAGTTCTCCGGGACTGTCCGCGCGGGAGATTTCCACCTTCACAGCCCCTCATTGAATGATCGCTCCAGCCAGGAGCTGGGCAGGGGTCCAGCAAAGGGCATTTGGGGCACACCCCAACGGGAATAGCCTGGAGGACAAGGAGCGTTCTCCACCCATGATGCCCACTTCCTCCTGGAGGGCTATGTCGACCTGGCCTTCAAGCTGCCACGGGTCCCAGATAGGGTCCTTCGGGTTCAAGTCCCTCGCGGGATGCTTCACAGCGGTCGGGATGAATGGTTCCGTGGGCATAAACTCAGCCCCACGGAGGTTCTGAGGGCCAGCTGCCCATGACTAGAGCAGCAGGGCTATGGAAGGCCAGGCTAGAAGGCTTTCGACAGGGTGGTGTGGCATGGGCGGCATGGACCCACCCCTCACCTAACACCTGGCCAGAACACTCAGCCTCCAGCACTGGGGTCCGTGAAAAGACAGCCATTGAGCTCAGCTGGCTTTGGAGCAGGCTTCCCCTGTGCACCCCAGATGTGACCCGCAGACGCCTAGACTTTAAGGGCAGAAGGGGCCGTGCTGATCACCTGGTCTGAGCTCCGGTGCCTCGCAGGCCCCAGAACCTCTTCCACCCACTCCTGTGATAGACCCTCCCCTCCGAGCTACTGACAGCCTCACAGCCTGGTCTAAAGGCTCCACGTTACTGAGTTTACACCCCTGCGAGTATCCTGTGCCCCGGGCTGGATGGAGGAAGGCAAAAAAACCTCCAGGGTTTCTGCCAATCGAAGCCAGGAGGAATTCCTTCCTGACTCCAAACCTGGTGATCAGATAGACCCTGAGCACGTGGGCAAGACCCATCCACCAGACACAAGGGACAGATTCTCGGTAGGAACGCCGAGCCTGCCCCAGCTAGTGTCCCATCACTGGCTCCTGGCCAGCCTTGCTGCTCGCTGCCACAGATCCGTGGTGTGTCGCTGCAGGCAGCCTCGTCACCCCACGCCCGTAAAGGAAGCAAGCTCCGTTTCCAAGCCTGGTAGCTTTTCTGGCCCCACGGCTCGCCTGGGAAGGCTGTTCCAGACTCTCCGCTGATGGCCAAGGCTGATCCTGCCCATTCACAAGACCCACAGCCACATCAGGCACCACACAACTTGGGGCACCAAATTTCATCATGCCCTAGGCAGCCGCATGCTGCACATGGGCTCCAGCTGCCCCGTTCCCCCCCCCCCATACCACCCTCCCAGCTCAGCACTGGTCTGGCTGCCCCAGCCACCTCCCAGCCACCGGCTCCTGGCTCAGCTCCCAGCCCCCACTCACCGGGTGGTGAGGGGCTCTCATGGGCTGGAGAACTCGGATGGAGCAGGGGCAGGTGCCTCCACCCTGTGCCTCCCTCCCAGCCTGCTCCAGCTTGCCAGCTCCCCCGGACCCAAAGGACCAGACCACAGGTTCTGCCCCGTGTGCAGAGCGGCCATTCCCCCCTGGGGGCAGCGGGGCTGGGCTGCAGAGGGCACCAGCCTTGGCAGGGGTGGCCCAGCTGATGGCAGACGGATAAAGGTTTTTTCCATCCCTCCTCCTGTGGTCCCTGAAGTTTGGAAAGCGAGTGATCAGCCCAGGGCAGCTCTTGCTCCGCTGGGTCATTGGCTCCCTCCGCTGGACAGTCACTGAGCTCCCTCCCGTTTTCCTTGCTTCGGGGCTCTTGCGGGACAGGTCCCCCGTAGCCCAGAGCAGAGCAGGACTGGCGCAGCAGTGAGGCCTTGGCTGCTGGGCGTTCCCACTTAGCCCGCAGAGCCGGTGGGAACAGGCCAGCCCCAGTGACGGGGCTACGGGGATCTGGTCCAGAGAGAGACTCTTAGGCTTGTCTGAAGGGCACGTTAGCCAGCGACCCGTCTCTGCTCTCCCAGGCAGATCGTGTACCGAATAGGGCCCTGCTCCAGCAAAACATGCCCGCGCCTGCTTCGCGGCCGGCTGGCCTGCCAGTAGCCTCGCTGAAGCACCGAAGAGCTGTGCTGGATCGGGGCCCGAATCCCCAACACGCTCCCGGTCTCCAAGTCACTCAGTGACCAGAGGCCTCCGGGCTGCCACAGGATTCCGAGGCCTGACTGGAGCTCTGGCCCAGCTGCGAGATGTGGATCGGACTCCAGGCGTCACCCGACCCAGGGCCTGAGGGATTTGGGGCAGGGAGCAGCCCACTGGGACTTGCCAACTCCCTGCCCGGCTCAGGAGTGCGCGTCGGGCAGGTAGAGTTGCCAGGTGGATTGGGATCGTCTCTAATAAGACCCTTAAGGTTCTGTGTTTTGCCGGGGGGGGGGGGGGGGGGTCAGGAGCCGCTGACCCACAAAAAAATCAGTCGGGGGCTGCACACACGTGAGAAGCAAAAAACCAAAAAACCCGTCACTGACGTGGCCCCTGACTGGGAAGCAGAAAGACTCTCCCCATGTTCCCTTCACACACCAGGGCCTACGAGGGGCCCGGCCTAGTAGATTTTGTGTGCTCCAGCCCTGCCAGGGGATGGAGCATCCGTGGGGGTTCCCCAATGCTGGGGGGAGCCCTGAGCCTCGGGGGCCGGATTCAGGCAAGCCGGGGGCCACACACGCACACACTGCAGGCCGAGGAGCGGCGTGCACCATCAAAATCCACACTTCAAATAACGCTTCTAATTCCAATCCCTCTGTTTGGCGTCAGTCATAGAACCATAGAGCTGGAAGAGCCCTCAGGAGTCATCAAGTCCAGCCCCCTGCCCAAGGCAGGACCAGTCCCATACGCCGTCCATACGCCCCTCTCCCCTCATCTCCAGAACTTCGTCCTGTCTCCGGTGCCTCGCGCGCTGGGCGTTTCTCGTCCTAAGGCCTCTCGGGGCCGGATTCCCAGGCATGGTGCCTGGGCGGGTGCGTACATCCCCCTCCCGCCTCGGGACTTGGAAAGGACAGTTCCAGCCTTGGCGTCTCACTTGTTCTCCCTCTCTCCCTTCAAGTGCCCAGCGTTGGCTGCTTCATCCTTTTCCCTTGCCCAGATATTTACACGCCCTCGCCTCAGCTCTGCTGCTTGGGAGGAAATGGATCCTGACATGGTTCGGGGGGAGGGAGGGGGGACTATGTGAAACCCACCCCTCGCCGAGGGGGTCTCTGAGCCAGGCCTGCCCAAAACTTCCCACTTCCTCAGACCACGCACCAGTGTGGGGTCTGTGGGGCCGAATCGGGTAGCCGGTGTAAATCAGGAGTAACGCCACTGAAATCAGCAGAGTTCCATTGGGGCAAATGAGGCCAAGATCAGCACTAACATTGTCTTGTCCGTTACGTGTCTTTAATGGGCAAGACCAAACTTGCCAAGCAGAACGGGCTGGTGCCCAAAAGGCAGAGGGCTCGCAAACAGCCTGTGTGTGAGGGGAGATCTGGGGGGGGGGAGTGTTAATCCCAGGGCCATCCTTACCCAGACACAGAATATGCAGCTGCACAGGGCACCTGAAAATCTGGCGCATCGCTGGGTCTTAATGCCCACCCACCCGCCTCTTCCTGCCCCTGTCCCTCGGCTTCCTCCGGAGAGGAAAAGCCTGGCAGAGCTATTAACAGAACATCCGACCTGTGAAGGAGCCATTCCCGTGGTCATGAAGCCTTTTCCCAGGGCTGTACGGTCCCTTTCTGAGTGGGCTGTTGGTCGACAGGGCCGGAGTTTAACATTCGTTTTAAAACTCTTTCATGAGCGTGTGGCTGGAGATTGTAAAATCACAGCTCTGAAAGGCGTCATCTCCTCTCCCCCTCCTCCTGGGCTGCCAGGGGGCTCCAGTTTAATAGCACTACGTAGGACATTTTCACAGAAGAGGCCACTAATTTCTACACTGTGAGTTAGGGGTGTGATTCCCCTCCCCTGCGCCTCGTCACTTTCACCGAGCCGATAGCAGGGGGTAACATCGTGGAGCGGGGGCATGGCTGAGCCGGGCCAAGCACAAACTCACTGGGCTCAGGTCGGTTTCTACAGCTGAGCCCTGCCTCCCTGATGCTATCCCCACTGCGGGTACGCTGCCATTTGTGCTTATGCTAGTCCGATGAGTGCGAGGCTGAGCGTGTGTACACGCGGAACAGGGCATAGCCCGGCATGCCTGTCTTCTCGCATGAATGCCTCTGCTCGGTTCAGCTCTCTTCTCCTTGCACTTCCTTCCTGGGCTCTTTCTCCATTCTACCAGTTAACAGGCTAGATATCCCCTTAACTCTGCCCCATTAGGGTAGAACTCAACCTAAGCCCCCTTGACCTCAGTCAGGCCCGCTTTGGGGAAACTAATTGGATTTATAGTGAGACATGCTGCTTTGACTTCTGGTTCTTAGCACCCTGGCGCACGGCCCCAAGCTCGTAGTGTGCACATAACCTGCTTCTGTCGATCTCTTCCCAAGCCAGGCCGGACACTCCAAACTTCTTTCCGCTGCTCTGCTTCCATCTCCCAAAGAAACTGTGCAAGGCTCATGCCAGAAAATATCCTCACACCCTGAAAGAGCAAAAGGCCCTTGTAAATCCTTTGGCATGTCAGCAGGGCTGGGACTCAGGACACCTTGGTGTCTCCAGCTCCGGGGCTGCCTGGCTGGCTCGTGCTGGAGGAGCCGGGAGCCGGACGCCTGGCGATTTTCCTGCGGGCGTGAGAAATGCTCTGACGGGTCCTGACTTCTCTGGGCCAGCCCCTTGCCTCCACCGGAGCCCAGTGCAGGGGGCTGGCTGCTGGCCGTGCTGAGACTGGCGGGACCCAGTGGGGCAGGGAAGGGCCCCTCTCCCCTGCCCCGGCCTCCCTCTTCCTGGCTGCATGAAGCACAGAGCCAGGTGGCGGGGTGCTGCACTGGAGAGTCCCCCTGCCGGTCCGCCGGGGTTCCTCGAGGTTAGCCAGGCCCCAGGGCTAACCTCTCCATCCCAGCCCTGTGCATTCTTGGTCGGCTTCAGAGAGCGTCAGTGTCCACAAAGGGTTCAAGGGAGCGCAAGGCTCCGGGGTGAATTTCCCCGTCAATGCAGCCGCTTTTAACTCACTGTGCTGAACTGGGGAAGAGTCTCCAATTCGTACAGGCCCCCCCGGCCTCTCTTGTCTGAACCCCTAGCCCCACCCTGTTCTCCCAGGTCGACGGCGAGCAGCCAGCCCCCGAGAGCCCGCAGCACCAGCCAGCCCGGGCCGGGCGGACGGAGACTCTTTCTGAAGGGGCCTCGCAGGGCGGTGGGTGACACGCCGGAAAGGGGTGGGTCTCCTGGGAAGAGGTGGCGGCAGCTCTGTGGGAGGGGGCCGCAGTGGGGGGGCTCATTCCTTGAGATGCCCAAGCCCGGCACTTCCGGCTGGTCTGTTACGCCTCTAGCCTCTTCTGGGCACGGGCTGGGGGCTCCCTTGCGGCTGGACAGTCGCTCGCTGGGAAGAGCAGGATTAACAAAGAGCACAACCCCACCTCGCCCCCACCCCCTTCTGCTTTCCTGATGCCCTGCCCACCGGCCAGGGCCTCTCCTTGTCATATTCGGAACTGCTGGGGGGCTGGGGGACCTGCGTTAGCCCCCCCCCCCCCCCGTCACGCCCTGCGCTACGGGCCTGATCCACTGCATGGGAGACTTTCCCCTCCTCTCGGTGCCGTCTGGATGTGGCCCCCCACGAAGACAGACCAGGGCAGGACCCCCCTAGGCTGCCCTTGCTGCTGTGGCGCCGCTGCCGGGGGTGGAAATCTGAACCCGCCGCTGCCCAGGGAACGAGGAACGGCTCCGTAACGCCAGCTGGCTGCGGGCCCGGATGTTCCAAAGGGCGGTCGCACCCTGGGGGGGGCAGTGAGGCTGGGGAGGGAAGCACCGGAGGGGGAGGGCGGTCCTGGCGCCTGCACCCTGGCGGAGGATGCCAGCGGCGATGGAGATCGGCGCCAGGGTAACGGGCCCCAGCTGCCTGGCCCAGCTGGAGTGCGCAGCTGCCCTAAGGTCTGGCGCTGGTTCCAGCCCTGAAGGAGGATTCAAGAACTGGGCTTACAGACCACTGGGAAACCTGGATCAAAGCCCACCCTTGGGGGACACAGCCCCTGCCTTGCCCAGACGCCTCCCCGGCTCTCCAGGCTCTCCGGGATGTTACACCACAGCAGGCTGGTCCCACAGAGCAGGATCCTCTCCTGGGAGACTTAGGGGACATTTTGGACCACCCCTCTACCCCCCGCCCGGTGTTAGTGCACGGGCAAGGCACACCCACAATTTGGGCTCGATACTGTGCCCCTTGCACAGTGCTGGGGACCCCTAACGTACAATGCCAGGCAGCAGGCAGATAGAATCAGTGTCACGTTTGGGTCTCGCTTATGAAACTAGCAGGCAGATCAATGTCTTGGCGTTGATAACACACGTGGCCTTTCACGCTTCCCTTCCGGCATGTCTACACCACGCAGAAGATTGATGCTGCTACGGTCGATCTTCCGGGGTTTGATTTAGCAGGTCTAGTATAGACCTGCTAAATCAAATTCAGAGGGTGCCCCGGTCAGCGTCGGTACTCCTGCTCCTCACGAGGAGTAAGGGGAGCCAACAGGAGTGTTTGCTCCTGTTGCCACGTGGTGGGACGGCGCGGAAATGCAATTTAAGATACATTGACTCCAGCTCCATACTTAATGTAGCTGGGGTTGCGTATCTTAAGTCGACCTGCTGCAGCATAGACCGGCCCTTCTAGGCAGAAAAGAATCGAAGGGTGATCCCGCTTATCCTGGGATACCAGGCGCAGCTCTTCAGAAACCATCAGAGCCCTGCCAGTGGACAAGAAAATCAGAGCCCAACTGTTTGCATTTTCACAGGTCTTAACCTTAGAATCATAGAATCATAGAATCATAGAGCTGGAACGTTCTCGGAGATTCTTGTCAAATGACATCCCAGGCCTGCGGAGAAGAGCCCCCCTGTTTACTGATTCCTCACGTGGTCCTCTTACCGCACTTTCACAATCCATTTAATTGGCTTTAAACTCTATTTTGCCAGTAGACCGGGACCTATCACGGCCGTGGGCCATGCCATTTTTAAAGATGCCAGTGACCTTTTTACGGGTCTTTATGCTACAAAAAAATTTGTGCACGGTCCGCACACTCTGTTGCAGTTTTATGTAGGTAACCATTCGCAAACGCATGCCTCTGCAGTGCGGTTTAAGTGTCAGGTGCAATGAAAGTGCACAGAGAATCAAGGGTCTGGTCTAAACTTCTTTGAAGGGAGCAAGAAGACTCCTAACAGGCGTTGGATCAAACCCCAGGGCTGCGTCTAGACTGGCATGATTTTGCGGAAATACTTTTAACGGAAAAGCTTTTCCGTTAAAAGCATTTCCGCAAAAGAGCATCTAGATTGGCAAGTGCCTTTGTGCAAAAGATTTGCTTTTGCGCAAAAGCATCTGTGCCCAGCATAGACGCGGTTTTGCGCAAGAAAGCTCCGGCGGCCATTTTCGCCATCGGGGCTTTCTTACACGAAAAATTCCTGTCCCTGTCTACACTGGCCCTCTTGTGCAAGAACACTTGTGCAAGAGGGCTTTTTCCTGAGTGGGAGCGTCAGAGTTCTTGTGCAAGAACACTGCCAATCTTACATTAGATCGTCAGTGCTCTTGTGCAAATTCAAGCAGCCAGTGCAGACAGGCGGCAAGTTTTTGCCAGTCTAGACGCACCCCAGATGTATTAATCTGTAGAGTCCCCTAGATCCTGGGATTTTAATGGTGTCCATTTAATGTTCATTTGGATTTGGCTCTGTGAAAAACCCAGCTGAATGCAATAAGCTCCATTCCAGAGTGAGCTTGGAGACACACCAGCGACTCTGGCGAGGTTACTGCAGAACATAAGAGTTCATTAAAAAGCCTTAACTGTCTCGCCCTTTCTATGAGCAAATGCCCCCCCCCCACTTTCTCCGTGTGACCGGACCCAGCCAGAGGCTGGGCTAGCTGTTTTGGTGCGGTGCATTTACAAAGTAGGGGTGCATTTTTGTATCTGCAGCTGGCCTCCCTTTTAATGTGGTTGAATGGTCTCATAGCCAGGCGGCTAGGCAGAACCAGCCAGTGACTCTGGGATCCTGGCTTGGGACTGTGGCTGGAACATGAGTAGTTGGGACCGTTAGTGTCCTAAGAAGCCAGGCAGAGCTGAGCCAGGCGGCAGGTTTTCGCACCCACATTTCACTGCACTCACAAATAGGGACACCCCCGTTTTGCATGCGTGTGTCAGGCAGCCGGGTGGCCAGAGAGCACCTTGTGCGTGTAAGCACCTTGTGGGGACCGGCCTGTGGCAGATGGAGGCACGGTCTCTTCTGACACCCCACAAAGTTACATGAGCTAGAGGGGAGCCGCAAAGGCCGAGGCAGGGGCTGTCAAGGACCAGTCCGCGTTGCTGTATGAGGCTGCTAAACTCGAGGCAGGCTGGGCAGAAAGTCTGAGAGCCGGCCGAGGCATGATGCAAAAACCAAACCGCTTGGATCTCACTCCGGGGTGCGTGTGAGTCCATGCTGAGCAGGAGAAAAAGTTTTGGGACCCGGGTGGAAATCAGCCTCCCTCTGCTTGTGATATGAAAACATAAGGACGGCCAGGCTGGGTGAGACCTAAGGTCCATCTAGCCCAGTGTCCTGTCTGCCCACAGTGGCCAATGCCAGGTGCCCCAGAGGGAATCACCCAGTGATCCCTCCCCTCTCACTCACTGACAAACAGAGGCTGGGGACACCGTTCCTACCCATCCTGGCTAATGAGTATGGATGGACCTAACCTTCATGAATGTATCTAGCTCTTTTTTGAACCCTGTTAAAGTCCTGGTCTTCACCACATCCTCTGGCGAGGAGTTCCACAGGTTGACCATGCACTGCATGAAGAAAAACTTCCTTTTGTTTGTCTGAAACCTGCTGCCTATTCATTTCATGTGGTGACCCCTAGGTCTTACGCTATGGGAACAAGGAAATAATTTTTCCTTATTCACTTTCTCCACACCGGTCATGACTTTTTAGCCCTCTACCCTATCCCCCCGAGTCTCCTCTTTTTTAAGCTGAAAAGTTCCAGTCTTTGCAATCTCCCTTCACATGGGACCCGTTCCAAACTCCTCAACGTTTCTATTGCCCTTTTCTGATCCCGGAACTTATTTCATGGGCCGTATTTCTCTTCTAGCAGCTCCAGACTCTCTCCTATTCACATCAACCTCCTTGCCTGGCAGGTGCCAGGACCCAGGCTAAAGCAAACCTCAGCCCCAGTGCCTCTAAGGCTTCTCCCCTTCCAGCCCCCTCCTTTTTAACACGCTCTGATGCCACCTGCTCCTAGCGTTTCCCCCAAGGTGCTATATCGGAAAGAGAGTCAGAACACCTGGGTTCTTTTCCTGGCCCTTTTTTGTGGCGTGACATTGGGGTTATATGATTTAGCATCTCAGTACCTCGGCTTCTCTCTACCTTGGGTGCAATGCCACCTAGCTCCACAGGGTGTGCTCAGCGGTCTCCAACCCATCGATCGGGACCCACCGGTCAATCGCAGTGTCTCCAACAGTCGATCTCTGGGTTCCTGCTAAGCTGTGCGGCTACACACACAACATTCTCCTTGTTCGCAGAGCTGTGTGGCCGCACTCACCACCACTTACTTTCCTGCTGGAACAGAAGGTGAGTGGTGGTGGTGGAGGCCTGGTGGGCTCTGGCCTGGCCACATTGTGGTGGCAGGCACCTGCTCCCCTTTGCTCTGGCTTGATTTCACATGCTCGAAAGGTCATCAAGTCCAGTCCCCTGCCCTCCTGGCAGGACCAAGCACCCTCTAGATCATGCCTGACGGGCGCCTGTCCAACCTGCTCTTCAATGTCTCCAGTGATGGAGATTCCACAACCCCCCAGGCAATTTATTCCAGTGTTTAACTATCCCGACAGGCAGGAAGTTTTTCTTATTCCACGAGGAGTAATGGTAGTTCGAATTAGGATCTCTAATTCAAACTACCTACTCTGTGCCGCGTGTAGCCGTGGGCACAGAGTTCAGACTAAGGGGGATTTAAAAATGACAGCGCCCGGGAACATGCAAATGAAGCCCGGGATATTTAAATCCCAGGCTTCATTTGCAACTCCGGTTGCCCTCATTTGCCTACCTAGCTCGAACTAACGAGCTAGTGTAGACATACCCTCTGTTAGTCTATAAGGTGTCACAGGACTCCTCGTCGCTTCTGCAGATTCAGACTAACACGCCTACCCCTCTGATATTCTCGTGTCTTGCTCACAACACCCCTGTTAATACATCCCAGAAGGATATTTGTTTCTTTTTGCAACAGCATCACACGCTTGACTCATATTTAGATTCCTTTCTGCAGGACTCCTTCCTAGATAGTCGCTTCCCATTCTATATGGCTGTGTCTAGACTGCATCCCTTTTCCGAAAGATCCCTTATTCCTCTTAAAATAAGGAATAAGGGATCTTATGGAAAAGGCTTTATTTTCCGAAAGATCCCCATCTAGACTGGCGCTTTTTTCCGGCAAAGCTCTGAGCCGGAAAAAAGTGGCAGCCATGTTTATGCAAATGAAGCGGGAGGATTTTAAATCACCACTTCATTTGCAATTGCGATGTGTCTAATTTGCATCCCTTTTCTGGAAAAGGGATGCAGTCTAGACACAGCCTATGAGTGCAATGGATTGTTCCTCCCTGTGTGGAGCTCTTTGCATTGGCATGTGCTTAAATCCCTCTGAAATGTCAAATGAATCATGGACTTACATGCTTTGCAGAATTAGGGCCTTAGTCCCTACTTAACTAGCACTCCTATCAAGTGCCGAACTCACGCAACTCCTGTGGAATTTGGCCTGCCTCCAGGCTAGGCAAGAATTGCAAGGGCTGGCCCATGCGGTACATTTCAGTTGGTATTTACTTCCCTTTGCCACATGCAATGTCCTGAAAAATCTTCCCTTCGGATTCCTGCCTGGCTAATTTGCTGGGCCTGGATTTATGGAGCTTTATGTACCCCACCCGCACAGGCAGCTCCGGGTTCATTAGCATCCGTGTGGTGCTTGGGGTGAATGGTGTAGGGGAAATGCCGAGGGGGTTGTAGTGCTGGCCACTGGAAGCCAACAGGAATGTTGGAAAGACAAAAGGTGAAATTCACGTCATGCGATTTCGCGCAGTCACGACAGGCCAACAGCTGTTGGGAGCCTAAGAGCCATGAGCCCGTCGCTTCCATGGCACCCGCCCAAACTCCGGCCAGTGGCTCCAAAAGCCACGCAGCCCGTGTGAAATCAGGGGGCGTCCTCGTTCCCACCCCGCAATCCGGACAGCGGACAGCCTGGGCTGAACCCGCCACAGAGGGGGTGCAGATGGGGGCTGGGCTTCTTCCCAGCTGTGGCCAGGAGTCCTGTAGCAAAGCTGGCTAGAAGGCCGGGCCCAGCGGGTAGTGATCAACAGCTCGATGGCAGGCTGGTGGTCGGTTTCTAGCGGAGTGCCCCAAGGTTGAGTTCTGGGACCGGTTTTGTTCAACCTCTTTATTAATGACCTGGATGAGAGGATGGATTGCACCCTCAGCAAGTTTGCGGATGACACTAAGCTAGGGGGAGAGGTAGATACACCGGAGGGCAGGGATAGGGTCCAGAGTGACTTAGGCAAATTGGAGGATTGGGCCACAAGAAATCTGATGAGGTTCAACAAGGACAAGTGTAGAGTCCTGCCCTTGGGACGGAAGAATCCCAAGCACAGTTACAGGCTGGGGACTGAATGGCTAAGCAGCAGTTCTGCAGAAAAGGACCTGGGGGTTACAGTGGATGAGAAGCTGGAGATGAGTCAACAGGGCGCCCTTGTAGCCAAGAAGGCGAATGGCATATTAGGTTGCATTAAGAGGAGCATGGCCAGTCGATCCAGAGATGTCATTATTCCTCTTTACTCGGCTCTGGTGAGGCCACATCTGGAGTATCATGTCCAGTTCTGGGCCCCCAATTACAGGAAGGATGTGGATGCATTGGAGAGGGTCCAGCGGAGGCAACCAAAATGATTAGGGGGCTGGAGCATATGACCTACGAGGAGACGCTGAGGGACTTGGGTCTGTTTAGTCTGCAGAAGCGAAGAGTGAGGGGGGATTTGAGAGCAGCCTTCAACTTCCTGAAGGGGGGTCCAAAGAGGATGGAGAGAGGCTGTTCTCAGTGGGGGCAGGTGGCAGAACAAGGAGCAATGGGCTCAAGTTGTGGTGGGAGAGGCCCAGGTTGGCTATTAGGAAAAACTATTTCACTAGGAAGGTGGGGAAGCGCTGGGCTGGGTTCCCTAGGGGAGTAGTGGAGTCTCCATCCCTAGAGGTGTTTAAGTCTCGGCTTGACAAAGCCCTGGCCGGGTTGATTTAGTCGGGATTGGTCCTGCCTAGAGCAGGGGGCTGGACTTGACCTTCTGAGGTCTCTTCCAGCTCTATGGTTCTATGATGCTAAAGGGCGCAGGAGGGGCCGCTGGCTGGGCTGGGGGCGCACCAGCCCTCCGGAGCAAGTCTACCTGCAGGAGGCAGTGGGGCTGGAACCCCCTTTCCCCGGGGTTCTGTCTGCAGCGTCCCATCGCCAGGGCGAACGCACGCAGGCCGCACGCCAGTGCCCAGGTGCAGAGCTGGGAACAGGGGGCAGAGGCGTGAGAGCCTTAAAGGGGTGGAGCGGAGGCCAGTGCTGGGAAGGGAGGGGGGAAGTGTGAGTGGGGAAGCCCAGCTGAGAGCTCCCACCTGGGTGTAGCCTGCATGGGGGGGGCTGAGAAGCGGTTCAACCCCCTCCTGGCCTGCTGCAGGGATTCTTGCACCTTCCTCTGCCACAACTGAATGAGGCATGGCTGGTGCCCCAGCGGGGCTCCCGCGAAGCTGAGTGCATGGGCAGCCACCCAGAAGAGAGTCAAATGCTGCCCCGCTGATTAGCAGAGCGCTCATGCCCGGCAGCAGGTGTTTCTGCGGGTGGTGCACATTCCCACATGCCTTGGTGCACAGAACAAAATGTATTCTACACATTGATGGGAAATTACAGGAGGCATTGCTCAGCACTGAACGTGCTCACAAGAGCTCTCTGCTTTCACCTGGGTCCAATTCCAACTGGCTGGCCTGTGGGTTCAAAAACCCCACCCAGAGCTGCACAGCAGCTCCCCGGGACTGTGTCTGGGACGCTCAGCCCTTAAAGGCACAGCCCCTAACATCACACATCATGGGCAGACACCGGGGAGATGGGCGCAGTGGAGAGCCCTAAGCTAACTCCTCCTGGGTCCCACTGGGTGCTGCATTTGGTGCCTTTCAGCCCAGCCTTGGGCGATGGGCGTTACGTAGGACAAAAAGCTTGGTGTTGTTTGTTCCTTCCTTTTTCCCTCCCCCTGCTCCTAGCTCCTTCGAATGCACCAGCTGATGGCCACAGCCAGGGCCCCAAATGGGCACCTGAAAATCTGGGGCACCGCTGGGTCTTAATGCCCGCCTCTTCCTATCCCTGGTCTGTGCCTCAGTGTCCTCCGGAGAGGAGCTAGTCCATGTACAAGGGAAAAGCCTGCCAGAGCAACCAGCTGGACCTGGGAAAGAGCCATTCCCGGGGGCATGATGCTGTTTTACAGGCATTTGCCAACCCCAGGTCTATCATAAGAACATAAGAACGGCCGTACTGGGTCAGACCAAAGGTCCATCTGGCCCAGTAGCCTGCCTGCCCACAATGGCCAGCACCAGGTGCCCCAGAGAGGGTGGACCGAAGACAATGACCAAGCGATTTGTCTCCTGCCATCCCTCTCCAGCCTCTGACAAACAGAGGCCAGGGACACCATTTTATCCCCTGGCTAATAGCCTTTTATGGACCTAACCTCCATGAAATTATCTAGCTTCTCTTTAAACTCTGTTATAGTCCTAGCCTTCACAGCCTCCTCTGGCAAGGAGTTCCACAGGTTGACAACACGCTGTGTGAAGAAGAACTTTCTTTTATTAGTTTTAAACCTGCTCCCCATTAACTTCATTTGGTGTCCTCTAGTTCTTCTATTTAGGGAACTAATAAATAACTTTTCTTTATCGGCCCTCTCCACACCACTCATGATTTTATAGACCTCTATCCTATCCCCCCTCAGGCTCCTCTTTTCTAAACTTTTCTATCCTGCCCCTTTCGGAATTTACTGTGTTAAGCTCCAGAAGTTTACAATTCCTTTTAAAACTATGTCATTACTGTGTGTCTGGAGATGATCAAATCGCAGCTCTACAGAATACATTGCCTCCCACCTACCTCCCGGCTGCCATGGGGCCGAGGGGCACCTGTTTAGTAGCCCTGCGTAGGGCTCACAACTCCTAAGGGCGGCTCTGGCCACAACCTTTCTGCTCATTTTTCTCTTGCAGCGAGCGCTGCCTTGTTTGAGAATTGCACAGGCTGCGTCATGTGCTCGGAGGATAACGGCTGCGTCGCCTGCCAGCAGCGCCTCTTCCTGCTGATCTGGAGGGACGGGATCCGCCAGTACGGGGCGTGCGTGCACGCCTGCCCACCCGGGTACTTCGGGGTGCGAGGCCAGGAGGTCAACAGATGCACAAGTACGTCGCCCTGCCACGAGCCGCCGCCCTCCCCCGCCGGGCCCCACGAGCCAACGCGCTGGCCCTTCGGCGCGCAGGGGAGTCCGGATTCCCCTTCTTCCTCCCCTGCCTCCTCAGTCAGCTTGACAGTGCATGGGGAGCAGGGCAGCCTAGTGGTCAGAGCGCTAGGTTCTAGTTCTTGCTCCGCCATTGCTCTGCTGTGTGATGGGGGGCGGGGGAGGAGCTACCTCACCTTTCTGCATCACTGCAAGGGGGAGGGATTCAGCATTGCCAAGCGGGTGTACACTGGAGGGAGCCCTGCTCTGCCGTCCCTACCGCGTCTCTCCCCTTGTTCCCTGCAGAGTGCCGCTCGCCGAGCTGCGAGAGCTGCTTCAGCAAAGATTTCTGCATGAAGTGCAAAGAGACGTTTTACCTGCACAAAGGGAAGTGCCTGGGCACGTGCCCACCGAACACCACGGCCCGGCCCAGCACCCGGGAATGCCAGGGTAAGGCTGGGCATTGTCCGCTGCTTCTCCCTTGGGGAGCACCTCACCAGCTCCCCCGGCTTTCCCGCACCTGTGCTGATTCCTGAGCAATTCCCCACGGGCCCGGCACCCCCCAGCCACAAATCCAGGTGTTCTGTCCAGAGCCACATTTCTGCCAGCCTTGCCCATGCTCAGGGCATTCCAATGGCTGGTCACGAGCCCGCTGCAAAGCCCATTGGCACCCCAGGCAAGACCCTACGGGCATAAGTGAGCTTTGGGGAAGTGTCCCAGGCACACCAGGGTGACCGGGGAGGGTATGTTTTCCCAAAGCCCCGGGCTGTGGACTCTGCAAGTCTGAATGCACCATTACTCTTGGGGGAGAGGGGATGTTGTTCTGTGCCAAACCATTACAAATTCTGTGCCGAGAAATTAAGAATTCTGGGCCAAAAAAAAATAAAAATTCTGCACCAAAAGAATGAAAAGTTCTGTGCCAAACCATTACAAATTCTGCACCCCAAAAATTAAGAATTCCGGGCCAAAAAATTCAAAGTTCTGCACCAAGAAATTAAGAATTCTGGGCCAAAAAAATTAAAAATTCTGTACCAAAAGAATGAAAAGTTCCGCGCCAAAACATTACAAATTCTGCACCCAAAATTAAGAATGCTGGGCCAAACATTTAAGAATTCTGCACCACAAGAATTAAAAATTCTGCACCAAAAAAAGAAGACTTCTTTGCCAAACAAATAAGAATGCTACTCCATAAAACTTAAGAATTCCGTACACAAAAAATTACAATTCTGCCCCCAAACATTAAAAATTCGACGCCCGAAAAACAAAACATTCTGTGCACAATATCTTAGCAGTCTGCACAATGCTGCGTATTTTATGTGTCAAACCAGGCTGGTTTCAATGATTTTGGTCATTTATTGAAACTCCAAGGCAATGGGTGCAGAGCGGGGGAGGGGCACCCTGGAGAACATCCCCAACCCCCTTGTCGAGCAGTAATGGAGCCAAGACCCTTTATTTCACGTTACTCGAGAACAAATCTATGCAGCCAGGTGTGCGGTGTGACAGCAGAGGGAATGGACCAGCAAGTGAGGGTTGGGGGCCCTCAGGTTATACCGGCTACTGGCCATCCCTGGACAGGTCTGTAGCGAACAGGTGAGGGAGCACATCTGGAGAGGAATTTTTTCAGTCTAAATTCAGTTGAGTTCTAATCACCAAAGCACCGTAGGCGTGTCCAGGGCCACACTGTCCTTTACACCACTCCGGCTACGTAAAGGAGCTTTAAACAGGCTTCCCTCGAATTTTTCCCCACCCTGAGCAGAATGAATTTTCTCTCTGGGGTGGGGACGTGTGACACAGAGGGGGTGTGAGACACGTCACCTTCCTATTGGTGCACAGAACAACATTCGTGTGGCGGGGGTGGGGCCAAAGGGTTCTGAGTGTGGGAGGGGGCTCTGGGTTGGGGCAGAGGGTTGGGGTGCAGAAGTTTGAAGGCTCCGGCTGGGGGTGCAGGCTCTGGATTGGAGCTGGGGTTGAGGGGCTCAGGGCTGGGATAGAGGATTGGCGGGGGGGGGGGCAGGTCTGGGGTGGAGCTAAGCAGGAAGGGTTTGGGGTGCAGGCAAGGGCTCCAGGTTTGGGGACGGGCTCAGGGATGCAGGAGGGGACACAGGCTCTGGAAGGGGATGTGGGCTTTGGGGTGCAGGAGGGTGCTCAGCCTAAGGGGGCTCAAGGCAGGGCTAAGTTGGGACACAGGTTTACCTGGGTGGCTCCCTGCTGGGGCTGGCAGGGAGGGGCTCCTTCCTGTCCCCTCTCCCCCCCCCCCCACCCCCATCGGCCCTGGCAGCTTCAGGGCTTGGGAGAGGTGTCTCTCCTGGCTACAGCCCTGAGCCCCTGCATGAGGCTTAACAGGAAGCCATGCAGCTGCACGGCCACGCAGCTTAGGGGAAACGACGGCATTAAAACTTTGCCACCTGGTTTAGACTCCGGTGGGAATTCACAAAGACAGTGGGAACAATCCTCTAAGCAAGGAGGCTGCTACATTCTGCTCTGCCTCAGAGGACAGAGCCTGGCCCCCGCCTATCTCCTCAGAAGCACCCCGATGCCCTGCCCCTCCATGCTGAGCAAGCTACAACAGAGGGACCGAGTGTCTCTCTGTCTCATAGTCAAAACTGCCAAGCCCTCCACCCCTTCATCAGCGACTCAAGGAGCCTTGTGGTGCCGGCAAAGGGCACGTAACGCTCTCGCCGCTTCCCTTTGTTTCCCCATCAGAATTAATTTTTCTGCGGGGAACCAAAGAAATCTGCGGGGAACGTGGATTCTGTGCACATGCAATGTGGCAAAATTCCCCCAGGAGTAAGAGCATTCCCCCCCCCCCCCCCGCCCCCGTCCCTGCCCTCCCGCTGTGCTTGCAGGCATCTGGCTGCCTGGGGTTTGGCACATACATCTGAAAGCCTGCGCACACAAAAACTTGGCCTGTCGAGCGGGAGGCAAAAGGTCACTTCTGGAAAGGCCACCGTAGGGCCTGCTGAGGTCTCACTGCTCTCTTTCTTGCCCCTGCCAGAGATGTGCGAGATGGGGCCCTGGAGCGAATGGAGCCCCTGCAGCCACGAGGGGAGAACATGCGGCTGCAAGTGGGGAGTGGAGACCCGGATGCGCGAAGTCGTCCAGAGTGCCAAAGAGGAGGCAGTGACCTGCCCGGCCCTGCTGGAATCCAGGAAGTGCCGAATGAGGAAGTACTGTCCTGGAGGTGAGGCCTGGGGTGTGGAAAGAGATGATACCCAAGCTGTCTGGCCAAGCAGACTGTAGTTAGAGTCGTTTAGGGGAAATTCAGGCTCAAACCTCGTCGATGTCTTTCCACGGTCAAAAAAGGCGGGTGCCGGTTGAATCTGATTTCCCCAGAACTGCACGTCGGTGGTGCCCACAGATCCCATCTTTGAAATCAGCCCAGGCCTGTGTTCACGGCCCATCCGGCGATGACAAAAACGGCGCTTGCACAAGCTTCTGCATGTGTGAAGCAGCCCCAGAGCTGGCCCTGCAATCTGTCCTTTTCCTGGGGGGGTTCTTCTGGCAGCCTAGCCAACAGCCGCACAAACAGGCGGCCGCGGTGTGATCAGCACCGGGGTCTGTGAGTGCCTGGCTGTGGCTTGAAGATCAACCAGAGACAGTCAGAACAGCCCAGCCTGGAAGCATCTATAATTGATCAGACTTCCCCGGGAAAGGCTGCGGCAGAGCCAAGAACTGAACTCAGCTCCCTTTGGGCACACAAGCCATGGAGCCCAGGCCAACAGCTGCTGGCAGGGATGCCCTCGCCCATATGCAGAATGCAGAGCTACGTAGGGCACCTGAAAATTCGGGACACCGCTGGGTCTTAATGTCCACCCTCTTCCTATCCCTGGCCTGTAGCTCTGTTTCCTCCAGAGAGGGTCTAGTTAACTACTCTCTAAAAATCATCACACACCCATGCACATGTGGGGCACAGGGGCACCATTAACAGCCCTGCGCAGGGCCCCATAAACCCAAAGGACGGCTGGCTGCAGGCTCCTGCTAGCAGTACTAAAAATAATGGTGGAGCTACCCACAAGGCCTTCTTCCGCCAAAGCAGCAAAATACAGGAGGCTGCCAAACCCAAGGAAGGGGGCCAGTTTTGCCAAGCTCAGAGGCTGTTGCGTGCGGGGTGTTTTGTTAAATAGCACAGTGAAAACCACAGGATTCTAGTCCAGGCTTTGCTACTGCTTCATGGACCTTGAGTGAATCACCATGCTGCTCGCTGCCTCAGTTTCTCCATCTGCCAAAGCCCTGGCTCAGAGCCAAGGAGTGAGGCACGATAGACATTACAGCTTGGAAGTTCGCGGTCCTTGGATAAAACGCTCGCTGGAGCGGCAAAGTATTAGCTACATGCACGTTTGCAAAATTAACATTGAGCGTGATGACGGCGATTTCTGATCGGTGTCTTGCAAAATGAGCCTGACCAGGGACGCAACTGTGATGGACCAGGCCATGTCTGGGCACAGCTAAGGGCGTCCACTCAGGGCGAATTGCTCAAATCCGGGGCTACTTACAGCCCCCGACTGGCGACCTCTCCACACAGGCCACAAACCAGTCCCACAGAGCGCTTCAGCAGCCTGCCTGAAGCCTCCCGAGCAAAACCCCTCCGACACCCCAGCAATATCCGTGCCCCAGATGGCCCCGGGCCTCATACACAGGTGGGGGGTCCTAGCACCCAATCCCACCTACCCCGAACAAGTTCTGTCCGGTTCCAAGAAACCAGCCACAGATCCCTGGTCAATTTACCCTCTGGACCTTACCACAAATCACGCTGGGCCAATCCTTTAGAATCTATATCTAAAGGTTTATTATTACAGGAAAGAAAAGCATGAGAGTAAGGTTATTAAAGTACAGTACGTTACATGCACCGAATCTCCCAGTCCTCGATGCAGGCTCTAGCAGAGATGTTGCAGCTGCTGGTTACAAGTCCTTATTGCACATCCTATGATCAGGATGGGTTCCCAGGTCTTCCGGGCTCTTCAATCCCTGCAGTGCTGCCTCTGGGATGAAGTGCTGAGCTGAGAACAAAATGGCATCGACCACATGGCCTCTTTATACTCCTTCCTGGCCTCTTCCAGTATGTAGCAGGTCACCTGGTCCTCAGCCTCTCTGTGTTCCCTGCTGGCTGCTCTCAGGACAGCCCCCATTCTTTGGGTGTGTCTTTGGCCCATTGAGAACCATTGTCCCACAGGTAATTAGCATGTCCACAGGCTCCACAGGCTCGGCCCTGCCCAATGCTTAACCACATGCAGGGAAATCTTCAGTTTCTACACAGATTACAGATCTACACACACAGACATTATGTACTCACATAAACAGTGTACACAGGATCAGAAAACAACAAGCTCCCATTCAATACCCCACATGGCTCCCCCCACACCAATTTCTGGGGCCAACACCCCCACCTAGGGGTGCAGCAGTTCGCGGTCCTTGGATAAAACGCTCGCTGGAGCGGCAAAGTATTAGCTACATGCACGTTTGCAAAATTAACATTGAGCGTGATGACGGCGATTTCTGATCGGTGTCTTGCAAAATGAGCCTGACCAGGGACGCAACCCAGAGAGGTTTGGGCTAAATTGGCTCTCACGTTCCCTTCCCAGGCCAGGAAATCCACCCTGCACTCAAAGTCCAACCCTGCCCCGTTCCACTGTCCAGCCTAGGGCGCCTCCAGATTCAGGGATTGCCTGCTGCTGCAAAGACCTAGACCCCTCTGTTGCCACCATGGGCGGTGGATGAAGGCCCAGCTGAGAAAGGCAAGTCCCAGCTCCGCCCCTTCCTCCTGAGGCCCCGCCCCTTTCTCCTGAGGCCCCGCCCCTGGAGTCAAGCCCCTCCCACCCTCAGCCGGATCTTTCCTGGCCAGGTGGAGGGCTGGGGCTGCCATGCTGCAGCCCTGGCCTGTCCCCAAACCTGGCCCTCCCCAACGAGCTGCCAGGGCATGTAGGCAATTCTGGGAAGGCAGAGCCTTTCCTTGCCTTCATTACCAGCCACGCAGGCCTGCCACCACCTCCTGTACCCAGCCCACCGCTAACGAGTGTCCCAGGACAGGGCAGGTGCTTAAAATCCTTGGTGGCACTCGGGGCCCAATGGAAACCAGCAGGGAGCTGAGGTCATTTCTTGGATGCGATTGGCCGGGTTGTAAGTGCGCGCAGAAATAGCTGCCTAATAACTGGCAGCAAGAGGGGTTGCGAGAAGTTCTGGTCTGTCTCCCTTGGAAGAAGATCAGAGCTCCTGGCCCCGGCGTTTGAGCGATTTACGTCTCTCCCGCCTCCTCCTCCTCCTTCGCCCTTTCAGGCTGGGTTAGAAATCAAAGAGGTTGCAAATATTTTCCCCTAATAACGATGCCTCTGAGCAGTGATCTTCCCCCGAGCGCATTGTCGAGAGTAACTGGGCGCGTAATGGGAGCCAGGTGGCGTCAGTTTAGGGGGAGTTCTGCTTTCTCCTCTGGTTGTGAGTCACTGACCTTTTGAAACGACGTGCTGCTCCTGTCACAGCAATTCCGTCACCATCTCCATCTCCTCCTGCAAACCAGATCCAGGCAGGACAGCCCCGCTGTCACCTCGGAGGGAGCCTGTAGCAACAACACTGACTCAGTGCCAGGCTTCACTGCCACCCCCTTACAGGGCTGGCACACAAGAGCCAGGGGGCTGAAAAGGGTCCTTCCTGAGTCAACGTAGCTTGAGCTTCAGAGCCACCATGACAGGTGCGGTCCCCAGGCCTCCCGCTATCTCTGCTGTGGAAAGGGCTCTGGTGTAAGGACCCAAAAGAGGATGGAGGAACTAGAATCGCAGAGCCATAGCACACTGGAATGGGAAGGGCCCTCGAGAAGTCACCAAGTCCAGCACCATCTAGAATCATAGAACCATAGAACTGGAAGAGACCTCGGAAGGTCAAGTCCAGCCCCCTGCTCTAGGCAGGACCAATCCCAACTAAATCAACCCGGCCAGGGCTTTGTCAAGCCGAGACTTAAACACCTCTAGGGATGGAGATTCCACCCCCTCCCTAGGGAACCCAGCCCAGCGCTTCCCCACCTTCCTAGTGAAATAGTTTTTCCTAATAGCCAACCTGGACCTCCCCCACTGCAACTTGAGACCATTGCTTCTTGTTCTGCCATCTGTCACTACTGAGAACAGCCTCTCTCCATCCTGTCTGGAACCTCCCTTCAGGAAGTTGAAGGCTGCTCTCAAATCCCCCCTCACTCTTCGCTTCTGCAGACTAAACAGACCCAAGTCCCTCAGCCTCTCCTCATAAGTCATATGCTCCAGCCCCCTAATCATTTTGGTTGCCCTCCGCTGGACCCTCTCCAATGCGTCCACATCCTTTTTGTAGTGGGGGGCCCAGAACTGGACACAATACTCCAGATGTGGCCTCACCAAAGCTGAATAAAGGGTATGTCTACACGAGCTCCCTAGTTCAAATTAGGGAGGCTAATGAGGGCGACCAAGTTGCTAATGAAGCGCAGGATTTAAATATCCCGTGCTTGATTAGCATATTCCTGGCCGTTTGCCATTTCGGAAACTGACTAGCCCGAAGTAACTGCCCCCGTCTACACGCGGCAGAGAAGCGGGAATCCGAGATAAACCCCTTAGTTCAAATAAACTGTTTTGGTCGATTGCCTTTGGCTCAGGCCTAAACTCCTTAAAACCAGTGGGACTCTTCCCTGTTCTCTCGGCTCCGGCCCTCGTGGCCTGCGAGACTATGTGGGGTTGTTCTGGGCGAGCTGTTTAGGGGGCTTCTTTGCGTGTGGACTCACCTATGAGGTTTAGGGAGCTTCGACCATCTCTCTCCCCCACCCCCGCTGCATGACCTCCCCCTTCTTGGCACACGCCACAGACGGGGCCCACCCTGCGGGAGGCAGCTCGCTCGGGGTTTGGCTGTGCGGCTGGGACCACAAACAAGAAGAAAAACGCAGAACGAATCTCTGGATCCGTGGGAAGCCCCAGGCGGCCGCTGGGCTCCTGGCAGCAGAGCGGAGCCGGGAACAGCCGGGCCTGGGAGCCGCCCGCCAAGCAAACGCCATTCTCATGTGTTCCCAATTGCCCAGATTCCAGATCTGGGGGGAGCTGCTACCGCCCCCGGCCAAAGTCCCCGGGAGGTGGGGAGTCTGGCACGATGCCAGGCTTCCCTGGGGAATCTTGTGTCCCGCCTCTCTAAGGGCCCTCACTCCCTTCGGCTTTCCCGTGCTCCCGCGTGTCTCCTTCCCTTCCTCTTTGCAGCTGCCGGTGGCCCAAGGCGGGGGTGGGGGGCCTTCCGGGGGCTGTCCTAGCACCCCCACATGAGATGGTGTCTGGGAGGGACACCGTGTTGTTCTCCAGGCTCAGTGTGGAGCCGGTTTGATACCCTGCCCTCCCAGCATGCACTGCTCCCTGCCCCCGGGAGGTGAGAAGAAATCCACCCGCACAGAGCAAATTGTCAGTCCACCAGCACCAATGGGCATTGGATCAGGCGGGTCTCTCCTTAAACCACACACACACACACACACACACACACACACTGCTCCTGAATGCCCCGCCTCCTGCTCGAGAGAGGGTGGGGTCCCATCTGTGCTGTTCTCATAGGGTGCGTCTGCACTGCACCCGGAGCTCGAAATAAGCTACGCCTTTGGAGCGACGCAAACAGCGTCGCTTATTTCGAGTCAATTTCGAAAAAGCTTATTTCGAAATTTGGCGCTGTCTACACAGCGCTTATTTCAAAATAAAGCGCGATGCCGAAACAGCTCTTACTCCTCGTGGAATGAGGTTTGCAGGGACGTCGGAATAGCGAGCCCGTTATAGTTCGAACTAACGGCCGCGCTCAAAAGAAGCGGAATAGCTATTTCGGGATACCTCCGGTAGCCCAAAATAGCACTGCAGTGTAGACATAACCAGAGTCCTCTCTGTGGCAGAGGGGGGTCTGAACTGAGCACCCCTATTCCCAACTCAGAAAGGCGGGGATGCCTGAATTCCAGAGGCAGTGCCCAGATCCCAGAGGCAGGACCTCAATCCCAGAGGCAGCATCTGAATCCCCAGAGGCAGTGCTCAAATCCCAGAGGTGGGCCCTGCTCTGGTTTTATGCATCCGCTTCCCCTCCCCCTTTTATCCTTTTGCTTTTTCCTCCTTCGGCCCCCAGGGTGCCCAAGAGGCACCACTGACGTGAGCTGGGGGGCCCAGAGGCACATCTGGCCCCTTTCTGCCTCTTGGCCAGGCTGTTTGCTGGGGTGACCACTCTGACTTCCATGGAGCTTTTGGCTCAAAGAGCCTCGCTAGGAACTTTGCCAGCCAACCGCTGGCCCTCGCTGCTCTGAGTTTGGGCTGAAGGTGGAGCTGCCGCCCGGGCCTGCTCTGCCTGTGAAGAGAGAGGTGGGGCCAGGGACCAGGTTGGGGATGGGCTCTATCCTCCCATTTCACAGATAGGAAAACTGAGGCCAGAGAGACTAAGTGGACTGCCTCCGGTCACCCTGGGTGCCTGGGACAGAGCAGGAGTCTGAATCCTGAGTTCCAGCTCAGGCCACCCATCCTTACCTCAGTAGATGCGGGGGAAGGGCAACAGTATTTTTTTTACCCATTTCACAGATAGGAAAACTGAGGTCTCAACAAAGCGACTCAGGAACCATCCCAAGGGCACAAAGCCAGTCAATGTGGGACTTAGGAGAAGACCCCGAGAGTGCTGCTGGGCTGGATGGAGGGTGGGGCTCCCAGGCTCCTGTTTCAACCCACTGACTCTTCTCCTTGCACAAACTATCTGTTCCCAAACAAACTTCGCAGCAGCGGGCCGAGAAGTAAACCCAGGTTTCGAAGGCATTCCTGGCCTCCCAAGCCAACCCGCCCTTGTTTCTGTGTTGCAGAGAAGCCGGAGAGCATCAAGAAAATGAAAAGGGAAAAGAAACAGAAGAAGCAGAAGGCAGATTTGCTGGCGGGCACCTAGCCAGCGTCCTCGCAGGTCGGACTGCGGGAGTCCGTGTTGCCGGGGCCTCATGGGAGCACCATCGGACACAGAAGGAGTCTTCACCCTGGAGGTCTCAGCAGCATTTTTCCTTCTTGGCTTTTCTTTCTCCCCCTTTTCCTCCGAATATTGCACAGTCCCCACCCCCGCACTTCTTTAGAGGCCGTTTGCAGCCTGTAAAACATTTCCCCTTCCGAAGTTCGGATTGGCAGCTGGATGGCGCCGGCGCAGCTCTGGCTTCTCCCCTGCCCCCAGGCATCCTGACAGGTCGGCTCCGTCTCTGGCGCCCCCAGAGCCGGCTGCCTGCGGGGGTGAGGTGACGGCGCACGCGGAAGCGCTGCTGCCTGAATTCTATTTTGGGGGGAAGAGGAGCTTTGAGGCCCTCATGGAAGGGCACAGAAAGACCCTCCACCTTTATGGATGGAGAGGGGCGGTTTGTCACCACACGGCGCCGGCGCCCAGCGCTGCTGCCCCACAGAAACAGCCAGTGGGGCCTTCGATGGACACGCGGCTGGCAGGCCTCAGGCTGGGTTCACCTGGCTGGTCCCCCCCACACTGGAAGCAGAGCGGAACGCCTGCGACGGACGGCGCCCAGTGGCCTGTTACCAGAAGCTGGGGAGAAACTCTCTCGAAGAGCCCCATCCTGGCTACGTTACACCTCAGCCAGGCTCCATCTCCCTCCCAGCGCCTTCAGGCCCCTGCCGTGGCCTCGCAGCCGTCTGAGCTGCGGGTTAGAAATGAGCTTCAAGGCGGAAACAGAGCCAAGTGACTGAAAAACATTTCCCCCGGCTGAATAGCTCAGCCCAGCAGTTCTCGGACAGGGGGTCAGGGCCCCAAAGTGGTCGCAACCCCCTTTCTATGGGGTAGCCAGGGCTGGTGTTAGACGTGCTGGGACGAGGGGCTGAAGCCCCCGGCCCACTGTCACAGCCGGAGCCCAAGGGTGTTAGCCCTGCATGGCGGGGCTCAGGTTACAGGCCCCTCTGCCGGCCACGAAGGCAAAATCGGCCCCTGGACGTGCCCTGCGGGGATCTGGAGACCCTGCAGTGTGGACATGCAGAAGGGGTGAGACAGTAGCTGCAAATTCAACAAATATGGGTGTCACCAAGACGTGTCCCCTAACCAAACCCACACAGGGCGCCAGGCAGGGTGGCGGCTCTCGCTGTCCAGGTCCAGCCTCCTGGCAGCTTTCACCTGTCGGCAGGAGAGTTTAAGGGAGGGATCTCAGGAGATTGAGACGCAAACTCCCCCGAGAGTCCCTCCCTGAGAGCCGTGTGGCTGTCGGAATCGCTTAGGGCAGCATTCCAGATTCCCTAGGGCGGGAAGGGGACGTGACGTGGGGGACGTTATAGCATTTCAGCGAAGCAAGAATTGTTCTGTAGAATGACAGTGAGATACGCGAGAGCTGGGACCGAACCCAAACGAGATCTAAACTGCTCCCCAAACTCTGGAAATTCTCAGCCCTGGCTCCAGATTTAGGCTTTGTACTTTAGGGCCTTCTCCAGCCATGCCCACACCCTCAACTTCTCCAAGCAGGGTCAGATGCCTTCTAGCATTCTAACTCATTTCTGTGATTCTGGCAAATTAGGTTCTACTGTCTATATAAATAAATATATATATTATATATATATATATATATGAAATATAGAATTTATTTCTAGAAAATATGTATTTAAAATGTCTTTTCAGCAGCTATATTTTTTCTTATTCTAGTTTAAGATGAGTATTTTATTTGAAATAAAAGTATTGCGCCTAGCAATTTGTGCTTCCCGCTTTGACCACAACGGGGTTGTCACAGCCATGTGTTGCTAATTTTTTGTCGGTTAGCGATGCGAACCATTTCCTCGAGACCCAGAGGGTCCTGTGGCACCTTAAGGTGCGTCTACACAGCAGCCTTACCTCGAAATAAGTGATGCAATTTGCGCTACACAACTCGCATAGCTTTTTTCAATCTTATTTCAAAATAGAGCGCTGTTCCAACAAGGCCCTTAACCCATGGGGAACAAGGGTTACAGGGATGTCGGAATAGCGTGCACATTATTTCAAAAGATATTTTGAAATAACGGGTGCATTTAAAGACACGGAATTGCTATTTCGGGATACTTCTGGTATCCAAAAATAGCCCCTCTGTCTAGACATAGGCTTAGAGACTCACAAATATATATGTATATATATAGTATCATGAGCTTTCGTGGACAAAACCCACTTCTTCAGACGAGTGGAGGAAAAAAGGGGAACCTTGAGAATATATAACAGAAAAAGAAGGGAGGGGGGAAAGAAAAAATAACCTAGGGAGTGCTTTGTGTCATTTTTACCAATCACCACTAGGTGTCACTGCCAAGTAAGGAATGGCTAGTTGTATTTTCTGCTTACTGATACAGGTATTCTTGAGAATTCACTGTTACTTTCCCACCGGGAAGCAACGTTCAAAAGCATCGAGGATTCTAACCATTTGGGTTTGTGTATCACCCCGTACTGCATCCAAAAGGGCAGCGGGTTGATTGCTTTACTAGTCAATAAATATATTAAACCCTGCAGCGTGTGCATCGCATTTTTGCTCACGGAGAATGTTGGGAATTGATTTTTGCCTTGCTGAAGGTCGTGGCTGCAGTGGTCTCCATTCCTTCCGGGGGCGGGAGGCCAGGGTCTGTGGCTGGGGGGAGCAGAGATGGGTGTCTACTCCAGGCTAATTTGCCTGGCCAAATTATGCCCTGTCTCCCAACCCCAACCAATCAAAAATCATAAGAACGAGACACGATACATCTTGGATCCTTTTCAGTTGCCTTCTGGCTTTTTCAGCCTGAGCTCTCATGCTTTTCTGGGCTGCCACCAGGCCTTGGGGTATCAAAAAGCTAGCTGGGCTCCACACCTGATCCCCTAGTTCCGGGAGTTGGGGTTTTAAGAAAAACAGCAATTTTCCAAGAGCCGTGTTCTCCATCACCTGCAATTTTTCAGTCTAGCTTAGATGTTTGTCCAAGGGATTTTTTTCAGGGCAGGTCTCTGGCCTGGTCTGTGCAGAGGGTCAGACTGCATGCTCAGAGTGGTCCCTTGTGGTCTTGAGAGCTACAACTCTAGCATGGGACTTTGCAGAAGTTGGCAACAGTTTGTGACGTGATAGCCCAGTGGAAAATAACGTGAGACAATGGATGAAAAGTGCTACATAAATATGTCCTCCTATAAGGATAGTGAATACAGCAGAGCCCAAGTTGGGGTCCTTGGTCCTGCCGTGAGGGCAGGGGACTGGGCTTGATGACCTCTCGAGGTCCCTTCCCATTCTGGGATTCTATGTATTCGATTCTAATGCGCCAGGTGCTGTACAAACATAGGCAATGCCAGCCCCAAGGCATCTAAGATCCAAAAGTCAAGACCCAAGCAGTGAATGAAGCAAACCACCAGGCAGGATGGAATGATGGCCGGCTAACAGATCAGCTGTGCGCACAGTTCTTAGTTCTAATTCCCTGGATGTCTGTCAGGATCACTACTGTCCTTAGTAGCTGTGATTGCAGCTTTTGCTGGATAGAGAGACCAGAGTATCCGAGCAGCTTTGAAACTCCACCCCTCACCTGGCTGTCCCCTCCTTACCATCAGGAAGGACTTACCACCGAGAGAGGATCTGGGAGAGACACCATGCAAGCTCCCACCCCTTGCACTAACCTCAGAAACCAGGGCTACTATAGGAACTCCTGCAGGGCTACGTCTAGACTGGTATGATTTTCCAGAAATGCTTTTAACGGAAAAGTTTTCCGTTAAAAGCATTTTCAGAACAGAGCGTCTAGATTGGCAGGACGCTTTTCCGCAAAAGCACTTTTTGCCGAAAAGCGTCCGTGTCAATCTAGACGCGCTTTTCCGCAAAAAAGCCCTGATCGCCATTTTCGCGATCGGGGCTTTTTTGGGGAAAACAAATCTGAGCTGTCTACACTGGCCCTTTGGCACAAAAGTTTTGCACAAAAGGTCTTTTGCCCGAACAGGAGCAGCATAGTATTTCCGCAAGAAGCACTCACAATCTTACATGAGATCGTCAGTGCTTTTGCGGAAATTCAAGCAGCCAGTGTAGACAGCTGGCAAGTTTTTCCGGAAAAGTGGCTGATTTTATGGAAAAACTGGCCAGTCTAGACACAGCCCTGGGGGGGAAGGGTCTTGAATAGCTGTAGGACTCCCACCCACATTGCTACACCCACGTTGGAAGACAGACACCAGACCCGTCAGGAGCAGCTGTGAGGCTCGGACGTTGCTGTGATGCCTACAACAGTTTGCTACCATGGCGGCCCTGGCCTCTGTTTGCCAGAGGCTGGGAATGGGTGAGAGGGGAGGAGTCGCTTGCTGATTCCCTGTTCTGTTCCCTTGACAACTGCTGCTAACTCAAAAACTCTCCCAGTGGGACTGTGAACCGAGTTCACTAACGACATTGAATCATGGTCCTGGGTAGAAGGTGCCGCACATGAACCGCCCTGTGTGCCGGAGCTGGACACACGATTTAGCAGCCTGTCTTTGAAAGCTGGGCTCTTACGCCATGTCTACACTAGGAAACTGTGTCGAAATTAGTAAATTCGACTTAACTCCCGATTTCACAGATTCGAACTAACGTGTCCACACTACGGGGAAGCCTCGAAATTCTGGGTGCCACAAAGAGGGAGCAGGGATCCCAGGGGGCCCAAGAATGAAATAAACAGAGATGGAGGCCAGGGGCTTAGACGAGGCTAAAGAAAAGCCGCTTGAACGTCTCCTTCTGGCCCAGTCAGGAGCAGTGTTCCCTGTAAGCTAAGCGCTTGGGCGGCTGCCCAGGAGAGATTCAGGTGCCCACAGCTCTCAGACCCGGCAGCTTGGTGCACATCCACACTTGCATTGGTGCACAGAACAACATTTATTCCACACACAAGTGGAAAAAAATAGAGGGAAGATTGGTCAGGGGGCTGTGCTTTTGGAAGCATCACTGATGTAAGAATATTCTTTATGCCGACATCGTCCTTTAGGGCTGCTCCTGCTTGGGAGGTTCCAGCGAGCGAAACAGGCGGGCTCCATCCATGCCACGTGTTCCGCAGACTAACAGCAGAACACAAGGATGCGCATCTGGGGGATGCTCCGGTCTGACTAGCTATGGCCAGGGAAGTGCAAATGTTGTGCTGTCGGCATCCAGGATCAGAGGCGATGAGGGGAGGGATGGGAAGTCACACGCCCCTCTCCCTTTGATTTGCTGCTTGGTTTGTACTGAGGCCAGCTGCCCTCTCTCCATCCCCTCCAGGTCACTTCCGTGCAGGGGGAATGGTCCCCACGTCACGGTGTGCTCCACGGAGCCCTTCCATCTCTGGCCAGCCAGCCTGCTCACCCTGCCACCGGATGCGGCAGGGCCGGATTAAGACCTTTAGAGGCCCTAAGCACTGACAAGATTATGGTGCGCCCCCCCATATGTAATTCAAAATAAAAACAATGCTGTACTGTAAAATCTCATCCTTTTTGGTGCCACTAGCACCTGCTTAGTCTGCCTATTGCATAACCCAGCCCTGGATGCAGGAGCATTGACTCATAGACTTTAAGGGCAGAAGGGACCATTATGATCATCTAGTCTGACCCCCTGCACAGTGCAGGCCACAGAATCTCACCCACCCCTCCCAGAATAATCCTCTCACCTATAGCTCAGATATTGAAGCACTTTGAAGACCCCAAGATGCAGAGAATCCTCCAGCTGTGATCTGTGCCCCATGCTACAGAGGAAGGCGAAAAACCTCCAGGGTCTCTGCCAATCTACCCTGGAGGAAAATTCCTTCCCGACCCCAAATATGGCGATCGGCTAAACCCTGAGCATGTGGGCAAGCATGTTAGACATTGGCCGTGGCTAACTACCACAAGCACCCTGTGGAGTGGGGCCCCTGGAAGGAATCCGTGAGCTCTAAGAGAGGAGTCCCAGAGTGGCTAAACGGTGCTGGGAATTCACCCAAATTCTGCGGAGTCGGTGACTTGCAGGGCGCCCAGTGGGAACGGCCAAGAGAAGGGCAGCGGGTGGGAGCAACGGTGACGTTCCTCGCCCTCGTCCTTTGTGCGCGGCCCTCGCAAGCCTGGCTCCCTGGCCAGCAGGGCACTTGGCCTGCACTGAGTCACAGGCACACAACTCTGTTGGCTTTGCACACGTGTTCCCCAGCATGGGGCTGTTTGCTGGACACGTCCGGCTGGAAGGACCCTGCAGGAGCGGGGCAGGACCAACCATACCAGGACCATCCTTGAGAGGGATTTATCCAACCTGTTCTGAGAAACTTCCCATGGCAGGGTTTCCACGGCCTCCGTGAGGTGGGGAGGTTCCAGACTGAACCCCCCTTAGCAGAAGAGAGATTTTCCCACAACCCCCCTAGCTGCAGATGAGACTGTCTCTGCATTGCGTCCCTCTGCATTGTATCCCTGGTGCAGTCGGGAAAATCCCGACAGCCGACAATCTCTGTGTACGAACACGTCTTCAATATCTCCAGGGATGGAGACTCCACAACCCCCGTAGGAAATTTATTCCAGTGTTTCACCACCCGGACAGGCAGGAATTTTTTCCTGCTGTCCAACCTAAACCTCCCTTGCTGCAGTTTAAGCCCATTGCTTCTTGTCCTGTCCTCAGAGAACAAGGAGAACAATTTCCCCCCTCCTCCTTGTGACACCCTTTTAGATACTTGAAAACCACTTTCATGTCCCCTCTCAGTCTTCTCTTCTCTAAACAAGCCCCGTTCTTTCCGTCTGCCCTCATCTGCTGCATCCCATCCGCTACTCTGACCCTGCCGAGTCCTTCAGGCTGGTCTCCATGTGCTTTCCTCGAGAATTCACTGCGGAGAGCAAGTGAGTCTTCTCTTTCCACCGCTCCCAGCGCAGAGCTGAGAGGAGCAGCCAGCCCAAATATGCCCCCTTCCCTCACCTAGTTCCTGTTCCCAAGTGGTGTGTTGGTCACTGCGAATACCAGTTGGCTTCGGTGGTATTTAAAGGATTGTCCCTCTTGCTTTGTAGCTTGGGAAGCACTAAACGGGTGCCCAGCCTGATTAAGAACTGATATGAAACCGTTGTATAACTCAGACATAACTCAGGAGACCAGCAGTTTCCAAGCTGAATAATCCAAGTCCACGGATGTCACAATCTCAGAGCACATCAACCCAATGGAAAAACGAAATGGAGCCAAATTGGATTTTGCCTAAATTCAGCTTCTTGAACGATTAACTCTTAAGGTGACCACAAGCCCCAACTATTGGGGTTTGGGCTTATAAAGGCACCTGTTACCCGACTGTTCACTCTTGCTGTCTGGTCACCTTAGTAACACTGGATATTTTGCTTCTTTCATTGAAGCCAAGTTCTTATAAACATTTATGGCAGGGGGCGGGGGAGCTGTGGGTTGCATTGGAAAGAACCCTTCAGAGCTTCACAGTAAACCTCAGAAGCCAGACAGCAGCCTCACTAGCTAGATGTTATCCACATGACACAAGTGGGGAAACTGAGGCACGGGTGAACATAAGAGCGGCCATACTGGGTTAAAGGAAAGGACCATCTAGCCCAGTATCCTGTCTTCTGAAAGTGGCCAGTGCCAGGTGCCCCATAGGGAATGAACAGAACAGGTAACCATCAAGTGATCCCTCTTCTGTCATTCATTTCCAGCCTCTGACAAGGCCACGGTTACCATTCCTACCCATCTTGACTAATAGCAATTGATGGACATAACCTCCATGAATTTATCTAGTTCTTTTTTGAACCCTGTTAAAGTCTTGGTCTTCACAACATCCTCTGGCAAGGAGTTCCACAGGTTGGCTGTGCCCTGAGTGAAGAACTTGCTTTTGTTTGTTTTAAATCTGCTACCTATTCATTTCATTTGGTGACCCCGAGTTCTTATGGGAACAAGTAAATAACTTTTCCTTATTCACTTTCTCCCCACGGGTCATGATTTTATAGACCTCTATCCTATCCCCCTGAGTCTCCTCTTTTCTAAGGTGAAAAGTCCCAGTCTTTTTAATCTCTCTTCATAGGGCAGCGGTTCCAAACCCCTAATCATTTCTGTTGCCCTTTTCTGTAGCTTTTCAAATGCCAACTCTCTTTTTTGAGATGAGGCAACCACATCTGTGTACATACTGAAGATGGCAGTGGCCCATGGAGTCATACAGAGGCAATAAGATATTCTCCGTTTCATTCTCAATCCCTCTTTTAATAATTCTTAAGATTCTGGTTGCTTTTTTGACGGCTACTGCATACTGAGTGGCTTTTTGCAGAGAACTATCTACAGTGATGCCAAGATCTCTTTCTTGAGTAGGTGGGGAAACTGAGGCACTAGTGAGTGTGGGGTTAGGGACTAGTTTTCAACATTGCTGCCAGTTTGGAAGCAGAGTCCCTGCTGCTGCTCGGTGTAGCCAGAGCTGGCAATGGTATGATACCCCTCAGATCCAGTGTCGTCCCGAGCAGCCTTTCCCTCACAGCAGTGTCTACCAGGCCTGGGATGAATCGTTTGCACTGCTGAACATTTCAAGGGGCTCTGGGTTTTGTTCTGGACTTTGCACAGCTTGCTCCAGGGTCGCTGGGGGCAGACAGCCCCCTGCTGCGAGGGGCACAGACTTGCAATCCCCAGGAACAGGGGTGTGGAAGCACTTGCGACATGGGTAGAAGTGCCTGTAACGGGGTTGGCACGCCCCTTCCTCAAGCACCCGCGTTTGGCCGAGAGTGGGTTCCTGTATGGCCTCAGTTTTAAAAAGCCTTGCTACTACCCAGCCCTCTGGCCGAGTCAAACACCCTATGGGAAATCACAGACCCCTTGCTCTAACTGGGGCCCATCCCCGGGCCCTCTCTCTGAGCCAGTCTCTCAGTAAGGATGTGTCTAAACTACATGGCTCCATCGATGGAGCCATGTAGATTAGGCTGATCGGCAAAGGGAAATGAAGCCGCGATTTAAATAATCGTGGCTTCATTTAAATGTAAATGGCTGCCGCGCTGAGTTAGCTGTTTGTTAGCTCAGCACGCTAGTCTGGACGCTCCCGCGCCGACCTGAAAGCCCTTTATCAACCTCCCCGTTGTGCCTCGTTGGATGAGGTTTACCGCGGAGGTCGATAAAGGGCTTTCATGTCGGCAGGGGAATGTCCAGACTAGCGCGCTGAGCCGACAAACAGCTGATCAGCTGTTCATCGGCTCAGCGCGGCAGCCATTTACATTTAAATGAAGCCGCGATTATTTAAATCGCCGCTTCATTTCCCTTTGCCGAACAAACAAATCTACATGGGTCCGTCGATGGAGCCATGTAATTTAGAGACACCCTAAGAGACTGGCGCCTCCAGGATGTCTCTTTTTGGAGGCTGTGTCCTAAGCAGCTGAGCTCTCCTTGGTTCTGCCAACCTCCCCAACCTTCTTCCTTCCAGGTCCAGGCTGCAACTGAGCTGACTGTAGCCCTACAGCTTTTTATATAGTCCCTCCTGGCTCTTGATTGGCTGGTTCCTCCACAGCCACTCTAGCCTCTTGGAGGACTTCTCTATGGCCCTCTTGGCCTTAGGGCCCAGCCCCATTACAGTGCCACAGAGTTGTGGGCACGCCCTGGATTTTCATGGCCACTTACGCAGCTGGTGCATTTTTTGCATGTGTTGGGTGCCCTGCTGCCATGCACTGGGTGCATGAGACATAGCCACCGATTTTAGATGGCTCTGAAAGCATCTTAAAACCACCCAGGTAGTTCAGAGGGGCTCAAGGCCCCTTCGTTTACAATGGCTAGAGGAGAGAAAGGTGTTTGGGATGTAATAGTCTAGTCAATTAACCCGAAAAGCAAAACCTTATAGGAATAAGATCCTCCGGAAAAGGGCTTTTTTTCCGGAGGATCGGGGCCAGTGTAGACGCTCTTTTCCGGCTTTTTTAAAAGCCGGAAAAAAGCGGCGGACATTTTTATTTAAATGCCGCGGGGGATATTTAAATCCCCCGCGGATTTCCCTATTACGGCTTCTGAAATTAACATGCCCCTTCCGGAAAAGGGGCCAGTGTAGACGTAGCCAAAGTGTATTAGGAGCTAGGTGGGCAGGCAGTCCGGCTCGCACCAGGTCCAGGAGCTCAGACCCTGCCCCCTAGACAAGGCCTGCTGCCACCCTGCTGCACTGCTGGCAGACAGTCCGCACGGGGAGCTGGCTTTTAAACTGGTTCCCCTTGTGGACCAGCTCCCACCTGGCACCCCACGCTGCTGCCTCTGATACAGAGTGACAGGGGGCTCCTCGGGAGAGCGGCTGGAGCTCGCTGGCTGCCAATCCCGCCCCCGGGGACTATAGAAGAGTCGAGTAACTGCTAAGAATTCAGGAGGTTACTCGACTAGTCAATGAACCGATATTTAGCATCCCGAGTTGGGGAAGGAGTGTGGAAGAGGCCAGGCAGTCTAGGCTGACGAGGACCCAATCCTGCATTCCTTATTCTGGAAAAATTCCCATTTGAAATGCCCAGTCCAAATTCATCCCCTGTGAAACATTCATTGGGCCCAATGACCTCAGGGGGCATTTTGCCTGGGAAACAGCAGAGCAGCATCAGGAATGCACGGGGACGGCAAAGCACTGAGAAATTAGACGGATTTGTACATCCGACCTCTCCCCGCGGGTTCCTGCAACCGGGTGAGCAAATCACCAGCCACTGTCCCTCTCCTGCCCCACGCCCTGATCTCTGTACGGGGGCAGAGACCGGGCAGGGACTCACACCGAGTTCTGTGTGGTTTGCCTCCCCGAAAACTCGACAGGAGATGAATGCCCCCAACTCTCGACTGGGATGGCTCCGTCCTTTGGTCTCTGTTAGGAGCCCAGCGTGGTGCGGTACAGGGCCCTGGTGTCCCCTGGGCACCGTGATTTAAAAATAACCTGGCACGGACCACAGCAGGTGTCATTAATCACCCACTGGATGCCCCTGCCAGGCCGGAAAGAGACGGAGCCAACGCTCGGGCTATTTTAACCACAGGGCAGATCCCAGGCACGTTCGGGGAGCTGAGATGCAGCATCAGCAGGTAAGAAAGGATGCAGAAGAGCAGGATCTGGCATGGCAAGATCTCAGCATCCCAGCTAGAACTCTGCCTCGCTCTGGTTCCCCGCTCGGAGTGGGGCTGGGCCCGGTGACCCTCACCCAGCTGGGCTGGCCAGCAGAGGCTGGGAGCAAAAATCAAGGAGATCCAGCCTAATGCACAGCGGAGGGAAGCAAACTCCGTCCCCGCTCCGGCCTGCAAGACGTGTGCTGAGCACCTTGGCATGCATAAGGGCCAGGGTGGAGGGTGGTGCACACATAGGGGATTCCAGCGCCTGCTCTGCAGCCATCAGCAGCACCAGGCAGGGACGGGGAGTTGCTTCCGCCAGGTTCCCCATACACTGAGCGCTCAGGCAGCCACCCAGGAGAGATTCAGATGCCGCCCAGCTGCCTGCCTGTGTTTCTAGTGGTGGTGCACTTCCACACTAGCCTTGGTGCACGTAATAAAATGGATTCTGCACAGGGAATGGAAAGAGTTAGCGGGACCACTGGCTTCCGCCCGCTTGGCACGAGGCTGGGTCTGGAGAGCTGCAGGCCCTTCACGGAGAGCTGAGGGACTGACCCAAACCCCCGAGCTGGAAACCCCACCAGCGTGGGAGAAATTCCCCCCAGGGTGAGAACTTCGTGGCAAGAGAGAGCCAAACCGGCACCAGGCAGGCCAGACACCCCGAGTGAGCCCGGGGGAGCTGTGATCTGCAGGTCACAGCTATGCTTCCCACCCCCAAGCAGCACCACAGTGCGCCAAACCCAAACCCTGGCTCCGTGCCCTCCAGAACGCTGGGGAAATTCACATCTGGATACAGATCCAATCTCTGCAGCTGGGCAGCTGGGGCTTGTCTCGGGGCAGCCGAGGGGAGGAAGGGATTGCTTCATACACATTAGCGGGGTGGGGGCGCAAGAGGAGGAGAGATTCCCCCGCCCCAGCAATGGCAGTGGGGGGGGGTCACACCCCAGTTGCAGATCCAGCGAAGGAGGATGAGTCTAGCTGCTCCCAGCATGGGGTGGGGAAGGGGCGGACAGCTGTTTGCCTTCTTTTTTTCTTTGTGGGATTTCTAGTGCTCCAGGGTGCGGGGGAGAGGGATTGGGGGGGGTGGCTGCAGGGCCGGACGGAGCCATTCCAGCACCCCGGGCAGACAGTTTAATCACGCCCCAGGTTGGGGGAGGGCGCATGCGCAGCCCCGCCCCACGCGTGGGGGAGGGCGTGCAGAGCTGGCAGCGGCAGGACGCACGTGCCCGGCCCAGCCCGGCTACCGCTGCTGGCGCGCAGCCCGGGGCCGCCCGGGGCAGGCCGAGCCTGGCCGTGCAGGGCCCTGCGGCCACGGGGGGAAGGGTGCTGCGGGGGTTAACACGGCCCCCACCCCAGGCAGCTGCTGCAGGGTGGCCACTGGGAGCTGCTGCAGCCTGCAATCTGGGAGCCGGGCGCGCGGCGCCTGATGGCAGCTATCTCCCCTTACAGCTGCCATCGGTGCCCCCATAGGCTGGTGCCCTGGGCAGCTGCCCGGCTAGCCCATGCCTTAATCCGGCTCTGGGGGGCTGGTAATATGGAATCCAGCCAGAACGTGCTGCAAGGAGCTCAGAGCTCACCCCGTGGGTCCGTCCGTGGCTCCCAGAGCCACAAAGCCACCAGGGAGCCGAATGCCGAGCCACGGAACCATCCATTTCCCCTTTGAGTGGGCTGGGCTCTCTGTGGCTGCAGAGCGAGCCATGGCCGGGGTGGTGAGGAAGCAGGGGATGGATCCCTGGAGGAGTCCTTGGAGCTGGACTCTTGCTTTGACCCAGTGCGGCCGCTCTGATGTTCTGAGCGGAGCCAGGGGCGCGTGGGGGGGGGGGCTCACGGCTCCACACGCAATCCCAGGCCAGCCGGGCTTGTTCCCCTTCCCGACACAGAGCGCCTGGCCCGCTCCAAGGGCCCACGTGCGGGCAGCTCCCTTTTGCGGGGGCCGGGGGCCGATGGCCGCGGGGAGGGGCCAGTCACACCTTGCTAAGCTCAGCGAGACTGGAGGGGGGGGGCTGGCCGGGTGAATAAAGGGGCTTCCCGCCTGTTGGACAATTGTTTCTGCTCCCCCCCGCCCCCAGGCCAGGGCAGCTGGGCGTACGGGGCCCTCTGCCAGTCACCCCCTGGCCGTGGCTCTCTGTAGCCTGGCTTGTCTTCCACGGGGCGTGCACTAGCCCCGCTCTCTCCTGGCGCCAATGGACGCAAATCTACGTACGTGGCTGGCGCTGCTTCTCCTCGCGGCTGGGCGGGGTCTGGCCCACTGCGCGTGGTAGAACTCCAGTGGGGCAGAGCTGTGCCGGGGCGGGTGTATTTAATACCCAGCCAGAGCCTCGTGCCCTCCTGGCGAGGGGCTCAGGAAATACACCCGGATCTTAGGGGGGGCAGTTTGGGGCCAAAGCCGGAGGGGTGCAGGGCAGGCGAGGGGAGGCAGTGAGCCGTTCTGAGCGGCGGTGGGGAGAGAGGGGCAGACCCATCTCGGTGGGGATGGAGGGGATTCTGGGAGGAGGGAGGACCGCCTGGTCTTGCCAGGGGAGCTGAGTGGAGACCCACTTCTCTGGCCCGGTGCTATTGCTACTTGCCAGGGCGTGTCACCGCCGGGTCCCCTCCTGCCGGTTGGGGGTCTTGGGTAATTTGCCCCGCAGGGCTGCAGAGAGCGTGCGAACAGGAGGAAACTGGGCCTCGTTCACGCAGGCGGGAGAATCGCTCCTGGCCCTGCTCCTGGCATTAGTTTCAGGCGTGGCTGGAAAAGCTGGCGGCGGGGGAAGGGGCGAGGGGAGGGAGGATCGGAAGTGAATGGGACGGGCACGTCGGGGAGCCGGGAAACTGAGGGCGAGGAAGACGGCTACCCACGAGGGCTGAGCTCTGCGCTGGGCAGCCAGGGATAGTGGGTGGGCCACAGGAGTGGCTTGTCTTCCTCTCCGTGGGCCGCATGAGCAATGGTGGGCAACCTGCGGCCCACGGACCCCTCCCCCCCACCTCACATGCACTGGGGCCCGGCAGCCCCCACCCTGCGTTTACCTGCTCCTCCCCGCCCTCCCGTCTCCTTGGCGCTCTGCCCCCCTCCTCGCCCCTCCGAAAGGGGGGGGAGGCAGAGCGGGGCGCCAGTGCCCGAGTGCACGAGAGGTGCACAAGGGCGGGGGGCAGACAGGGCCGCGTGGGCTGCAGGTGGGACCCCAGGGAGCTGCTTGTGGTCTGTGGGCCGCAGGCTGCCCGTCGCCGGCCTGGGGGCAAAGGAGAAGCCCTTAGGACTTGGACCGAGGGTGCCCTGCCGGGGTACGACCAGCATCTCGCTCTGGCTTTGTCTCCCCAGCAGCCAGCAGGTGCGAGAGCAGGTCGGGTACGGGGGGGGGGGGCTAGCCTTTGCCACCCCCCCACTGCACCGCTATTGTGAGGCGAGCTGGCTGGAGCCAAGCCAGCACCGGTGCACCTGCCTGAGCAGCAATCACCCCTCCTGACCACAGCGTAGCTGGGTCCTCCCGCTGGCAAGACCAGCCCCTCGGGGGGCAGCCAGCATGTGAGTCCCCCCCCCGCTATCGGCAGTGCGGTTGGTCAGCCCCACCCCGCGATAACCCGGAGGCCGTTCTTTGTGTCGTTCGTGGCGCTAGGCGCTGGACAACCCCTGCAAAAGCCCAATGTCACGACACGTGGATCCTGGCTATGGGCAGGGGCAGGGGCAGGGGCAGGGGCGGTGGGTCTGAGGCAGGGGGAGAAATGGCATTCCCAAACGGCCAGCCTGCCCACACTCCCCCCCCCAGCGTCCGACCTTCAGTGCGTCTCCTCCCCCGTCTCCCCCGCCCCCGGGCTGCCTGGGATCCCACCCCACGGAGGCAGGATTGGTGGCCTCGAAGGTGGCACTGGGCGCTGCCCGGTCTCCCCCGCCCTGTGCTCCAGGGCCGGAAAAGTCAGGGGCCACCTCCCCCCATCTCATGCTTAGGGGCTGGGGAAGGCTGGAGTGTCGCCCCATCTGCTCACCCGGCCCCATGCTCCAGCCAGGGCCGGGAACCCTAGAGCCCCCCCCACCCCGCTCTGGGGCTGGGAGGGAGGAAGGCTGAGGGAAGGGCGCTTGGCTCCCACGGGACCTGGCCAGCAAACGGAGCACCTCGGCCTGGCACTGCCCATGGGCATGTGGGCCAAGGCCAAGCGCCGCGGCTGGAGCGGGGGGACAAGAATTCAGCCACCTCCTTCCCCCAGGCACCACGCCGGCGCCTCGATCCCAGCCGAGCTGACGCAGGAATCCCTCGAAACACGGGGGTCAAAGTGCCCCCCAAGCAAGAGGAGACAAACACTGTTGGGGGGGGTCAAACTGCAGCCCCACACCAATAAGGGGGCGGGAGCTGGTAAAACTGGGCCACTCCAGACATGGTCTGAGGAGGGGTCCCAGGCCCACGTGGAGGCAGGGCAGAGGAGCTGTCTACCTAGCTGCCCCACATCTGAGAGGCTTGGCCTGGCTGCCCCTCCCTAACAGGCTGGGACAGGGCCCCCCCGGCGGGGCGAGGCCCAGGCAGGCTAGCTCTGCAGCACCCCCGGCCCCCCGGAGTTAACGGGGGCTCTGGATCAGGATCTGCCCCAGTTCCCGAAAGGCGCGGTCCAGCCTCGTGGGTTCTCCTCCTCCTGCCGGAGGGACCGAGCGGCTCCTCTCATTGGTCCTGCAGGGCTGGAGTTTTGCTTCTAAAGAGGATCTGGCAGCCCCGGGGCCGACCCGAGATGCATCCCTCGGGGACCCTAAATCACTCGCCAAGTGCCCTGGAAGGCCGTGTTCCTCCAGCTCGAGGAAGAGCCTTGGCTGGGTTGGATTCCCCGCGGGCCTCCCTTGCAGCGGATCCAGGGAGCTACAGGCCCCAGCCGCCTCGCCCCGTCGAAACAGAAACGGGCAGGGAATTCGCTTTGCCTCCCTGTCACATCCCTGCCCCCCGGCAGGGTCACGGCGCGGGCGGATCGGGGCGGGACTGACTGGGAAATGGGGCTGGGCCGGGGCCAGGGGGGGAGTGGGGAGTGTTCAGCTGGAGCGGAGCGGAGCCCTCGGCTTTGCGGGCAGAACCGGAGCGTTTCTCTTCCCAGTTTGCGCTGGGGTCCCTGGGAGGAGGTGCAGGCCGAGCGCCAGGGTCCAGGCGGAGGGGGAAGCGGGCTGGGCGCGGGGGGAGGCAGGCGGGGGTGCGAGTGGGTGACCATTCGTGATCACGTGTGAAACATGAGCTCCCGGCCGTGGGCTAGGAAAGCAAAAAGGCCGGACGTTTTGTTTTTAAACCCATTTCAAAACAGCAAGAGGGCCGGGACGGAGGCAGGCCGGGGATAAAAGAGCCGGGGGGGGGTGGGCACCGCGTGGAGGGGAGAGGACGGAGGACGTGCCAAAGCTGCGTCCTTTAAAGAGCCCACCAACCGGCTCTGTGCAAACAGCGGCTGGAAAACGGCTGCCTGAGAGCCATGTCCCCGGCCCCTCGGCCTCTTTCGGCGAAGAGCAGCCAGCGCAGGGCCTGGCGTTAGCCTGGCTCGCCCCTGCCCGGGGGAGGCGTGCGGAGCGGCTGCTGCCGGCGGCGCACCATGCAGGGGGTGAGTCTCCAGCTGGCGGCCTTTGCCTGCATGACGGTGGCTTTCTGGACGGACGGCAGCCAGCGCAGGGCGCCGGCTGGGGGAGGCCGGAGGAGACACCACCGGGTCCAGCAGGGGCATTGCAGTTACACCTTCGTCCTGCCCGAGGTTGAGCCGCAGCCCTGCCCGGCGCCGCGGGCCCCTCTCGGCGCCAACACGCTGCAGGGGGACTCGCCCGCCGCCACGCTGCCGACCCACCACTGGTCGGCACAGCGCGTGCAGCAGCTGGAGAGGGTCATGGAGAACAACACCCAGTGGCTGCTGAAGGTAAGGGGTGCGCCGGCATGGGGGTGGGAGGGCCGCCACCCTTCCCCGATGGCCACCAGGCACTCTGTGACGGGCACGGAGAGGGGGGAGAATGGAGGGAGGATAGGCCGGAGTTCCTACCTGCCCAGGACACCTGGATGGGCAACAGTCTGGTGTCAACGTCTAAGACCTTTAGGCGCCGTCTACGCCATAGGTTCCCATACTGTGGGGCGTGCCCTCCTGTGGGGCATGAAGAAATTCCAGGGGGGGTGCAAGGCGACCCAGCCACTCACCCCCCCAAGTCGACCCCAAGTTTTGCTGCTATTTTTGGGGGGTGGGCATGAGGGTTTCTCAAAAATCAAAAAGGGGGGCGTGATGCCAAAAGCTTTGGGAACCGCTGTTCTACACGGCAACGCTATTTCGGGGGACCGGCGTCTCCCGAAATAGCCATCCCGCGTCTTTGCAGCAAGCCCGTTATTTCAGGCCCGCTGTTCCGACGTCCCTGTACATCTCATCACCCAAGGAGGCAGGGACGTTTCGGTGTTGCGGATTATTTCGAAATTAGGCGCCGGGGAGAGGAAATTAGGCCAAAATGGGCAATAAGCCCTTTCGAAATAAGAGACACCGTTTGCGCAGCTCCACTGAGTGTAGGGAGGGCTCCTGGGGGGACACCGAGCAGCGTGGAGCCCCCGTGGCTCCAGCCGGCCTTTAGGACTTGTTTCATGTTTCATCTTGCTGGGCACCGGTGCTGTCACCTCACCTGATTTCAGTCGCGTGGGGCCTTGCCTGGCGTTCGTCACCCCCCCCCCCCCGGCTCTCCGAGTGACTCCGTGTGGGCGCTGGCCCTGAGCCCATCTGGTTAGTTGGGGTTATTTGGGCAGAGCGCGCCAGGGGGCAGGGCCAGGCCTCCGGAACGTCCCGTTTCTCCGATGCAGGGTTTTGCGAGAGCGGTTGCCGCTGCGTGCGGCGGGGCGCGCCCTGTGCTCCGTGCGGGAACAACCCATACAGGCAGCCCATAAAGCTGCGATTGTCACAGCCTGCGGGGTCGAGGTGGGCACCGAATTCCCGCTCACGCGGCCACGAGGCATCGCAAAACCCAGCCTAAGAGCCGTGCTTGACAGTCCCTCCTGCCCACCTCTAGTCTAGCTAGGGAAAGACATCGACCCATCCGGAACCCGGGTCTGGAGCCGAGTGGATCTAGACCCTGCAGAGGCTGGCGCTGGTTCTGGGTCTCCAGAGCCCCCCAGGGTTGGAACGGGGTCAGAACTGGGCAGAATGAAATTTTTTTCCTCTACCCGCTTACTCTCCGCTCAGAGGAGCGATCGCTCCAGTTTTGCTTCCAGGGGAGGGAGGGCTCCTGTTCCCAGCTCAGGTCTCCTCCTCCTCGTCCCGCTGCCACCCGGCCTGGGGAGATCCCCACACCCGCTAGTCCGCACAGTCACTGGGGGGTGAACTGTGAGCGCGTTCCAAGGTGCAAACAGGCTCGGGGGGGGGAGGAGCAGCGTGACTGAAGACAGGCAGGATGGGAATCGTAGAACCCCAGGGCCGGCAGAGCCCCCCGGGGGCATCCAGTCCGGCCCCCCGCCCAAAGCAGGACCAAGCCCAGTGAAATCAGCCCAGCCAGGACTTCGTCAAGCCAGGACGTAAACACCTCTAGGGATGGAGATTCCACCCCCTCCTTAGGGAACCCAGCCCAGCGCTTCCCCACCTGCCTAGGGAAATCGTTTTTCCTAATCTCCAACCTAGACCCCCCCCACTGCAACTTGAGCCCATTGCTCCTTGTTCTGCCCCCACTGAGAACAGCCTCTCGCCAGCCTCTTTGGAACCCCCGTTCAGGCAGTTCAAGGCTGCTCTCAAATCCCCCCTCACTCTGCTCTCCTGCAGACTAAACAAGCCCAAATCCCTCAGCCTCTCCTCGTAGGTCATGAGCTCCAGCCCCCAAATCATTTTGGTTGCCTCCGCTGGACCCTCTCCAATGCGTCCACATCCTTTCTGTACTGGAGTGGGGGGGGAACTGGACACGATACTCCAGATGTGGCCTCACCAGAGCCAAATAAAGGGGAATAATCACTTCTCTAGATCTGTTGGAAATCACTTCTTGTAGATCTGTTGGCTACAAGGGCGCCCTGTTGACTCATCTCCTGCTTCTCACCCACTGTCCTCCTTACCCAGGTCCTGTTCTGCCGAACTGCTGCTTAGCCAGTCGATCCCCAGCCTGTAGCCGCTCTTAGGATTCTTCTGTCCCCAGGGCAGGACTCCCACGCTGGCACGGACACTGCGCAGCTGTGCACGGCATGGCTGCGGGGGTGTCGGGCTCTGGAGGAGGCACAAGAGGAGATGGGATGAATAAGGGTAGCTTGGAGGCTTGGCCCAGGTTTGCTTTTCCTCCCGTTCGAGTCGGTGGCAAAGCTGGTGCTAATCTCCATGGGACCAGGATTAGCCTGGGCGTGCCACACGCGTGCTGCGGTTTCATCACGTTGATTCAGACGCTCCACTGGGAGGAGCCACCCGTGGAATAGCATATGGGAAAGCGGTGGAATCCACACACCTTGTCAGGCAGGAAAGCTACCTGGGACCGGACTGGGGGACCAGATGCTTGCTTGTTTGCTGTGCGTCTGACAATGCAACGGGGAGCCCCCAACCCTGCACCCCCATCTGCAGCCAGATGTGACTCTGCAAGCCGGTAGAAGGTTTAATGGCTCTCAAAGATACAGCCCAGCATATGATGCTGACATAGGAGCCAGGGCAGACAGATTATGTCCTCCTGGGGAAAAGGGGTTCACAGGTCCTCGAACCCCCCCCCCACTTGCCTCAGTCTGCTTCCTTCATGCTTCCCCCAATGAAGACTAAATGAAACCCCCCAGCAACTGGTCCCTGAGCCCCAGGCAGCTCCGCCTCTTCCACTGTCCTGCTCCCAGACCCAAAGTGAATTTTTTTGTCACCTGGTCCCCAGAAGGTGCTACTAACATACTTCCCCAGTGAGTCATGCCTGGCCTCAACCCCCTCATGCAGAGAGAGCTGCAAAGGAGGGGAGGGAGACTGAGGTACAACCACACACACACACACACACACACACACACACTACAGCAGCCCCCACTACGTCACACCATCCCCAGTCGTCAGCCAGGCACAGCTCTCTCGACTCTGGCAGGGCTCAGTTTGTTGAGATAGAGCTGCCAGCAGCGTCTCCAAAGCGGTGAATCCCCGCAGCTGAGACAGGCATCGGTGCTGATCCTGGTAATTACAGGCCAGGGGTCCCCTGATGGCCACTTCTGGGAAACCATAATAAAGAACAAAACTATCGGCCGCAAAGATAACCCCGGTATGTGCGGGAAGAGTCCACAGGGTGTTTGTAGAAAGAAATCACGCCTCCCCAGTCCGCTGGAATTCTTTAGGAAGTCAACAAGCACGTGGATAAGGGTGATGCAGGGGATCTAGGGTACATGGACTTTCAGAAGGCGTTTGACCAGGTCCCTCACCAAGGGCTCTTCGTAGGCAGACCTGGGGGAAGAGGCAAGATCCTCTCCTGGATCAGTAAATGGTAGCAAGACTGGAAACAAAGGATAGGACTAAAACTCACTTTCCACAATGGAGAGAAGTAAATAGCGAGGTGTCCCCGGGTTCTGCCCTGGGATCTGGTTCTGTTCGACCTGTTCATAAATTAGCTGAAAAAAAGAGTGAACCGTAAAGTGGCCAAATTTACAGAGAATTAAGATTAAATCCAAAGTTGACTGCAAAGAGTGACAAAGGGATCTCTCTACACTGGGGGGGACAGGGCAGATGAAAATGGCAGATGAAATTCAGTGCCAATAAAAGTAATCTATACTGGGAAGACGCGATCCCAATAACACATCCAGCATGACGGAGTGTAAATGAGCTTCAGGGGGTAGCCGAGTTAGTCTGTTACAGAAAAAAACAACAAATGGTCTGGTAGCACTTTCTAGCTTAACAAAACATGTAGATGGTATCATGAGCTTTCGTGAGCACGGCCCCCTTCTTCAGATGACCGGAGTTATGAGTTGGGGATATGAAAACTTGAAATAAATAGGAGAGGGGAAGGGGAGGGGGGAGAGAAAGGGGAAGGGGAGGGGGTGGGAAACAGAGCATCATTGAGTATCTGGAGAATGGGTACTTAAACCTAAGCAGATAAAAATCAGAGCTGTTAACCCAGTGGTCCCCAACCTTTCCAGGCTGCCAGGCATCTGGGGGCAGGGCCGCTCATACGCTGGGCGTTTGGGGGCAGGGCCGCGCATGTGCCGTGCGCCCGGGGGCAGGACCGGCCCAGGTCATTCCACGGGCACACATAAATGCCCCGGCGGGCACCATGGTACCCACGGGCACCGCGCTGGGGACCACTGTGTTAACCACTCAAGAGAGACATCCTTGATCGTTCTGGGCAGCAGGTTTAAAACAAATAAAAGGAAGTTCTTCTTTGCACAGCGCATAGTCAACCTGTGGAACTCCTTGCCTGAGGAGGTTGTGAAGGCTAGGACTATAACAGGGTTTAAAAGAGAACTAGATAAATTCATGGAGATTAAGTCCATCAATGGCTATTAGCCAGGCTGGGTAAGGAATGGTGTCCCTAGCCTCTGTTTGTCAGAGGGTGGAGATGGATGGCAGGAGAGAGATGGCTTGATCATTACCTGTTCGCTTCACTCCCTCCGGGACACCTGGCATTGGCCACTGTTGGCAGACAGGATGCAGGCTGGGTGGGCCTTCGATCTGACCCGGTACGGCCGTTCTTATGTTCTCAGAAAACATCACCTCAGTGCTGATCTATGAAGGAAGACTGAAGGAATTGGGCTTGTTTAGTTTGGAAAGGAGTAGACTGAGAGGGGACACAATAGCGGTTTTCAAGTATCTAAAAAATTCTTCTCCTTGGCCTCTGAGGACAGGACAAGAAGCAATGAGCTTAAATTGCAGCCAGGGAGGGTTAGGTTGGACCTTAGGAAAAACTTCCTGACTGCCAGGGTGTGACGGCGCGTTGGGGGTCCCCCGTCTCCTGCACCCCGAAATGGCACAAACAGACTGCACCAGCCGGTGGAATAGAGGACGTTTATTGCCTCTCCAGGATACAGCACAGCACAGATGGAATCTGGTCACAGAGTTGGGCTAGGATGCCTCAGGCCCCCTTGAGATGGGGGAGACTGGGCCCCTAAACTCCAGCCCCTCTCCCTAGGCTGTCTCCTCCATGCTTCCAGACAGCAACTAACCAACTCTCTTCCAGCCCTGCCCCCCAGTCAGGGCAGCATCCCCCTTCCTTTGTTCCTCTCCATGGGGGGTGTCTGGCCATACTCGTTTGCATAGTGACTCATCCTATGACAGATGGCAGAACAAGGAGCAATGGTCTCAAGTTGTGGGGGGAGCGGTCCAGATTGGATATTAGGAAAAACTTTTTTACTAGGAGGGTGGTGAAGCATTGGAATGGGTTACCTAGGGAAGCAGTGGAGTCTCCATCCCTAGAGGTGTTTAAGTCTCGGCTTGACAAAGCCCTGGCCGGGTTGATTTAGTTGGGATTGGTCCTGCCTAGAGCGGGGGGCTGGACTTGACGACCTTCTGAGGTCTCTTCCAGTTCTATGATTCTATGATAAGGGGATGGTTGGATGAAATAACATGATCTTGGTAACTAATTGACCATTCATTATCAGTTGGAAATAGGTCAATGGAGGGATGATAGGAGTTGCTATAGGGAACTTTCTGGGTGTCTGGCTGGTGAGTCTTGCCCACATGCTCAGGGTTTAGCTGATCGCCATATTTGGGGTCAGGAAGGAATTTTCCTCTAGGGTAGATTGGCAGAGGCCCTGGAGGTTTTTCGCCTTCCTCTGTAGCATTGGGCACAGATCACAGCTGAAGGACTCTCTGCATGTTGGGGCCTTCAAAGTATTTGAAGGCTTCCATATCTGAGACATAGGTGAGAGGATTATTCTAAGAGGGGTGGGCGAGATTCTGTGGCCTGCACTGTGCAGGGGGTCAGACTAGATGATCATAATGGTCCCTTCTGACCTTAAAGTCTATGAGTCTATGAATCCTGTTTTGCTGGGTCGTGGTACCCACGGCAGCCAGTGGGGGTTACCCCAGAGCCAGCAGCATAGAAACCAGCCAGGTACCCCCACTACGTCACACAGGGTGGTTAAACACGGGAATAAGTTGCCTGGGAGGTTGTGGAATCTCCATCACTGGAGATATTTAAGAGCAGGTTAGCTCAGGGTTTCCCAACCTATGGGTCAGGACCCAAATATGGGTCACCATTCTATTTCAAAAGGGTCGCCACGTGCCTCCCCGGGTGGCTCTGCCCCCGCTCCTCCCCCCGGTTTTTGAATTGCCTTGGGTCACCCAGTGTTCCTGAATTGTCAAAATGGGTCCCCCTCTGGAAAAGGCTGGGAACCGCTGGTCTAGAGGGTAGTGGGTCCTGCCACGAGGGCAGGGGGCTGGACTCGATGGCCTCTGGAGGTCCCTGCCAGTTCTAGTGTTCTAGGATTCTGGGATTCTCTGAACGTGCCGCAAGAGTCAAATGCCAAGAGGCTGTTGGGAATCCCTAGGACGGAGCGAGAGAAGAGGATGGAAGCTATCACAGCGCCATGCTCACAGCCTGAAAACTCCGCCCCGCTGGGGTCACCTCATCTCAAGAAAGATCTGTTAGAATTGGGAAAGGTACCGAAAAGGGCAACTAAGACGATTTGGGGCATGGAACAGCTTCCGCACAGGGAAAGATGGAAAAGGAGGGATGTCGACTCCCATTTCATTAGTTAACTGGTTAAACGGGGGTGGGCGGGCTGGAGTAGCTCCTCCCCCCCCCCCCCCGCTCCGCCGTGGGTGGGGCTGCTCTGGCCAGGCTAGCACACCTCTGCTAGTGGTGCGCCGGGCCGGGCCCACCACAGACAAGGGCTACTCCAGCCAGGCTGGAACGGCCCCTGCCCAGCCCCACAGGGCTGGAGCAACCCCTCTGCCTGTGGTGGGAGGGGGGCTGCTTCAGTCCCTGCTGGTTAACCTTACTGGGTGATGCTTACCTGTTAACTGGTTAACCATTCACATCCCTCTTAAAAAGATTGGAACTGTTCAGAGAAGGACGACTAAGGGGGATAAGAGAGAGGCCTATAAAATCATGATTGGTGTGAGGAAAGTGACTGGGCCAGTACTATTTACCCTTCACGTAACACAAGAACATGGGATCCCCCAACGAAATTACCAGGCAGCACATTTTAAACAAACACAGGGCAGTATTTCTTCCTGCAATCCACAGACAACCTGTGGAACTCCCTGCTAGAGGATGTTGTGAAGGCCAAATGTTAACTGGGTTCCAGAAGAATTGAATACATTCATAGAGGACAAGTCCATCAAAGGCTACTAGCCGAGAAGCTCAGGGATGCAGCCCCCTGCTCTGGGAGTCCTCAACCTCTGACTGCCAGGAGCTGGAACTGGACGATAGGGGATGGATCGCTCCGTACCTGCCCTGTTCTGTTCAGTCCCTCCGGAGCAGCTGAGACCAGCCGCACTCAGAGACAGGCTACAGGGCTGTATGGACCAATAGTCTGACCCAGGGCGGCTGCTCTTATGTCACTGAGGCAATTTCAGCAGCAGGGATGAAGCCTCTGCCCAGCTAGCAGAGTCACACACACACCCTGCGGTTCCCAGGCCTTGGGCCCTGCGGCTGTGTGTGCCCCGCACTAACCCACCTATGAGCTTTGGAAGGGACAGGGGGCTACACTCCACCTGCAAAGCCCAGCCCGGCATCAGACGGGGCATGGAAACAAGCAGGCCCTTTCGGAGCCCTGTGCCCCCTCCCCCCCCACACACACATACATGCACGCACACAAACACAAATGCATGCACCCACGCACATAAACACACACACACACACATAAACACACGCACACAAACACATAAATGCACGCACCCATGCACACAAACACACATGCACGCACACACACAAACACACAAATACACACGCCCACGAACACACATGCACACACGCACAGATGCCTTCACCCACGCACACACACATGCACACACACATCCATGCACCCACCTACCCACGCACACACACACATGCATTTGCACGCACATATGCACGCACACACACATGCACCCACACACCCACGTGCACACACACACATGGTGCAGAAACTTATGGAGGGCAGAAGCAAATGAGAGGAGGAGGGTGAGATAGGAACTGTGACCCCAGAGAGTAAATTAACCCCCCCCCATCCCCACATTCCTGCAAGGGAAGGGCCTGCACCAGCCCCCCAACTCTGGACTCCCTCAGACTCTGGCTGGGGGGATGCAAACTCGGATCCAGCCACCTCTGAGCCTGAAGCCTGGTTCCTCTCGGGGCATCAAAGCAAAAGCTCCATGCCAGGCAGCGGGGGAGGGCTCGGAGAGCCGCGTGTGGGTCCAAATTTTGCCGCGCGGGCCCCCGAGAGACCCGAAAGTGGGAGGCAGGAAAGAGCAGCCCGGCGAGGAAGAGCCTTTTCCTCTCAGAGGTTTCTCCCAAGTGCCGTCTGGGCCCACATCCGTCAGCAACGCAAGCAGCTGCCTGCGTCAGGCCCGAGAACGGCTCCGTCCCTTCTTGGCCCCGGCGTGGGAGTGGGAGTCCGTAAACAGCTGTAAATCCTGACCAGCAAACAAGGTGCGGATTCTTCCGGTGAGGGAAGACAGAGGGGACAGGCCACCTCCAAGTCCCTACTCAGAGAAGGGCTCCTGAGCCTTTCTCCAGCCAAATCGGAAATGACTACCTGGGCTCGAATGAGGCTCGGTAAAAATACCTGCACATCCTCTGCATTGGCCTTTGCCAGGCTGCAGCCAGAGGGAAATTTCTGCTTCCGGGCAACACTCCCCGAGCTTTGATCTTCTAACACCTTAAATCCGTTCACAAAATTCACTTGTTTTCCTCCTCTTGAAACGAGAGCCAACCTGCCCACTCCACCCCCCGTTAAAATGAGCCAACTAAAACAGCAACCAGGGCCCTTCGTTCTAGAGGGTTGGAAAGCTTATTAATAATTTTTCTGGACAAAAAAACCCGATGTTCCTCGGAAAGCATCGCGCCCCATGTGATCTCTGTCTGCATGGGAGCTGGGGAGCATCCTTCCAAGATGTAGTGCATTTATTTTCCTGGAAGACATCCCCTGGGCAAGCAGCCAGCCCAGACCAAACTACGAGATGGATTCTAAGAGCCTGGGACAGAGAAAATACGAGTGCTTGGTCGGAAAGGAATAGGAACGAGTCCTTTGTTTAGCCTTTGCTTGAACTAAACGTTTGGACCCGGACCTGATATTTCCCAGCACTAGTGAGCATGTGGATGTTGGACTTGGATTCAGGCGTGGTACATGTGGGGCTGTTGGGTCAGAATTTCTCCCTGGTGCAATCGATTCGGAATTCTGGAAACAGATGCAGAAGGGTCCGGGGATGGTGATCCTTCTGCACGGAGAGGTGTCCTGCTGTCCCTGAGAAACCATCGGAGCCAAAATGGTCCAATATTGGGTGCCTGGGAGCTGACGATCTCTTTGAACAATGGAGGTGGCTAACTAGGTATCAGAGCCTCAGCACTTCCCCTATTCCCTGCCGATTTTTTATAGTTGGCATCTCTGTACATGAGGACCCCATGGGAAGCCAAGACGTGGTCTAGTGATAGAAATGGAGCTGTGTTAGTCTGGTGTAGCTGAAACAAAAAACAGGACGATGTAGCACTTTAAAGACTAACAAGATGGTTTATTAGATGATGAGCTTTCGTGGGCCAGACCCACTTCCTCAGATCAAACAGTGGAAGAAAATTGGCACAACCATAGATACCAAAGGATACAATCAAAAAAATGAACACATACGAAAAGGACAAATCAAATTTCAGAACAGAACACCAGACTTAAAAGAGAATCCTCTGAACTGTCATTCATGCTTAAATTCGACCCTTTACACCTAGGTCTAAACAAAGACATTAATTATCTTACCCATTACAAAGATAGCTTCCCCAATTATCACCTCTAATATCATTAGCTCACAGACATTTACCTCCCCCCCAGCCCTCCTCTGTTCTGAAATTCGATTTGTCCTTTTCATATGTGTTCATTTGTTTGATTGTATCCTTTGGTATCTATGGTCGTGCCAATTTTCTTCCACTATTTGATCTGAGGAAGTGGGTCTGGCCCACGAAAGCTCATCACCTAATAAACCATCTTGTTAGTCTTTAAAGTGCTGCATAGTCCTGTATTTTGTTCAAGACATGGTCTGTCTCTGGGGCAGGAGATGCCTGGGGTCTAGCACAGCCAGCCTCCAGCGCCGCCGGGGTCTCCAGCTGCTGGGATATTGCCAAGAACTGCTACTAACAGAGGGGGCAGAGCTGCAATTAGCCTTGATCTCCCAGAGCCCGTGGCAAATGCAGCCCAGGGCTGCACAGGGACCACGAGGGAACGTGGCTTTCAAACCCCGATCTCCTTTCCCAAAGACCCCCGAGGTTGGCAGGCCTGGGGGAGAACGCCAAAGGTCAGTGCCCATAACCTCATCCCACTGCCATTCCTGGAAAGGGACGGGGTCCCCCCCCTCCTCCAGTTGACCTGTTTGGATTGGATTGGAGGCCTGAATAAACAAGCTGGGGTGGAAGGGGCACCAGAGGTTAGGGACGAATTGAAAACAAAACACGCTCTGCCGCTGCCAGTTAGCCAGACAGTTCACGCTGTGCTTTGGCTCGGATGCCCCTCACTAGAGCCCAGCGCTCAGCTGTTGGCAGGACGGCTCAGTTCTCAGGTCCTGGCGTTCTGCGCCCGCAGAGTGTGCGCCAACCCTGAGACCCAGTGCCTGTAGTGGGGGAAAGGGCCCTTTTATTTAGTCCGTGGTTTTCCAGTGGATAGAAATAGCTGGGTTCTTTGAGCCGGCGTGCGGCCCCTCTGCTTACACAGCCCCTCTGCTTTGTGGTGTTGAGTAAAGAGCAAAACGCCCACCACCCACGTGGGCATTCAGAGCGTGGCGGATTAAGTGTAGACTCCCCAAAGTTCGAGGCTCGCCCTTGCAAGTACAAAACACAGGCCCGTTACCCAAGGTGCACACGCGTACCGGCAGGCACCAGCCGGGGGCTTGCACACACAACCACGCCCAAGCGGGGGGGAAAGGAGGTGCAGTTTCCTGACCGCACGCCCACGTGCAACAGGCGCACGGAGGGATCCAGGGTGAGAGTTTCAAAGCTCACTAGGAGTTTTAGCCATTGACAGAGAGGGGCTGTGTGTCACTAAATCCGCCAGGCAGCCGTGCAGATCTCAGCCGAGTCACGGGAGCGTGCCCCTCGAGATTTTCAAAAGGAAGTGTTAGAAGTCAGGCTCCTCCATCCTCCTGGGGCGTAATTTTCACAAGTGCAGGGCCTGGCGGAGCCACTGGCTGTTCAGCACTTTTGACAACCAGGGCGTCCACTGAGGTGCCTAAGTCGGGACCTGGCAGCCTAACATGTTTGATACTTCCTTAGCCTTTTGACATAGATGCCTATGAGCGATGCGACCTGCTCTGGGGTGGAGATTGCCAGCACACAGCACCGCAGCGCAGAAAGAGGGCCTTTTAGGAAAGGACACTGGGACAAGCCCCATCTCTTACAAAGAATGTCCCCCAGGGGAACATCACAGTCTTGGTTTGCAAGACAAATGTAACCCCCTTTTTCTTCCCCGGGTTACTCGGGAACAGGTCACACTCACAGGTGTGTCTGGGTGCCTGATGGTCTTGACATAAAAGGAGATCCTGAGTACCCCAGTGGTGATGTTGTTTAGTTGGGGAAAACCTATCCACCCCCTTGCTGCAGTCGCTTGCTCATAAAGAATGTATAATGGTGGTGCCTCCACCTGGCTGGCCCTGTACTCACTTACTGGTGAGCCTTGGGAACCTCCAGGAATAACTTAGTCCAGCAATAAACTGGATCTAGCTCCAGAACAACAATTACAAATCACAAATAACATACATCTAATAGATTGCATTAGAATGAACAACCTTTACTTAACTTAAAAAACCAGCATGTAACATATCATCAGTGAATAACATCAATGAACGAAGTACACGGAAGTAAAAGGAACGTATCTAGCTGCCATTTGCCCTGCCAATATTGATCCCACCCCAGAGTGTGCACACCTCTGGACTCAGAGTCCCAGACTCTTGCTTGCGTTGGCGCGCTTCAAGACCGGCAGCTGTAATGGAGATTTTCTGTAGGGAGTGTGTATGTGGGTCCCAGCTATGCAGCAGCTCTGGTTCACTGGTTCTCTTTGAACCCTCAGTTAGTCTGGATCTCTGAGGTCTGTCCCAGGCAGCATGTTCCCAAAGATGCCCAGTTACTCAGTGTCTCCTGTGTGCTGGATGCAAAGTAGCTTCTAGCCACAAGTACAAGGCCTCCCCGCTACGGCAATTAGAAACAGCCAGCTAGATCCCAGTTCCAAAGATTCGCTGTCCCAGTTTGTAACGGCAACATAAAAGCTCCTGAACTGGATCAAACTCCTCCACAGCAGCCTGGCTCCCTTTCTGCTCCCAAAACAGAGGGAAGAGTCCACAGACGTGGAGAGACTCCAGATCTCCAACATAAAAGACCCTTCCTTCCTGGTTTCCCCCGGGGCTCATGGGAATTGTAGTCTGTGGGGCTAGATTGTGGCACACAGGGTCTTCCCAGAAAATAAGAAGAGGCACTTTTACTTTAGTAAGGGGACTACACAAAAACCAGCAGCTCGCTCATCTGCCTTCGGAGGATAACGGGCCGAGTCGTCTCTAGTTAAACATCACCTTGACTTTGGCCCATCTGTGTTGGGAGAAGAGTCCTGGGAAACTAAGGGGACCCAGAAATATGCTGGCTGATAAACAAAGCTCGAATTGGGGTGTCCCCTGCCTGTTGACCTTTGACTGCCTTGCAATGTACTGAGTCCATACCTCGTTCTGAGCCGTCCCAACGCTGAGATACAATTTCTATCCGAACTGCCTGAAAGTAGGGTGCAAAATGCTCTCTGGATTTACCGCCCCCTGGTTCTCTCTTTTGAATCAAACCCCACTCCCAAGCTATGTTCCCTCTACTCTCTTCCGCCTGCGTGCGGAATACATTTTTATATGCACCGAGGCATGTGCACCACCAATAGAAACCCAAACCGAGCTGTGGGCACTCTGCTCGTAAGCTGGGTGGCGTTTGAATCTGTCCTGAGCTGCTGCACAAGCACCAAGCTCACAGGGAACCCCTGCCTCGGAACCACGCCTGTGCCACGGCCTTGCTTCTCCACGGCGCCGCAGCCATGGCGCTGGCCTGCAGCATGGAAGGGGATTCGGGTCTCTCCTGCTCATCAGATCCAAGTGTGGTGAGAATTTCTTCCTCCCCTGAACAGGGCCTGCTGGGCAGGCAAAGCGCAGTGGATCGTTTTGGCTCACGCACGCAGCGTCTCCAGGGAGGAGCTGATAAATGCGCTTTTGCGTTCTCCTGGGCTTCTCCCCAGGCTGCTGGAAATCAGCGAGCACGCCTGTGCGGGGAGGCAGCTGATCCGCTCAGGAAAGGGCCCATGGGGCTCCCGGGCAGGGGCGCCGTCTCTTGCAGGAAGGAAGGACACCGTGGGGGAGAGCCACCTACAGGGCCGGCTGTGGGGAAAATGGCACCCTGGGCAAACTTGTGTTTTGGTGCCTCTGCGCCCTGGGCTGCCCAATTCCTGCACCCCATCCTGACCCCCCTTTGCCCCAGTCTCTGCACAGCGCCCCCTTCATCCCCATTCAGTGTGCACTTCCACACTGCCCCCCACCCAGTACCTCCATCCTCTTTGCCCAGCATCACCCAGGCCCCGTTGGCTCTCACCCTCTGCCTATGGCACCCTCGGCACGGGCCCAGTTTACCTGGACCTAAGGCTGGCCCTGGCCGCCTGCGTGCAACGCCAGCTCCGTTCCTCCGCTCGTTTTTCTGCCACAGTCATTTGGCTCCTGGGGGAAACGTGGGGGGGGGGGGGCAGTCCCAGGTCTGGGCTTGTAAGAGCTGAGTTAACCTCACTGACAGACGGGGCAGCGAGTCCTGAGCTGCCCGAGAGGCACTTCCTCAGCACCGTCTCCCCAGGAGACCTCAGGGCTGAGCTAAGGGGCCCAGCCCCTCCCAATGGGGGTCAGGAATCCAGCGTCAAATCCTGAGCTTACATTCCCTCCTCCCCCCAGTATGCTCCAACTGCTTCCAAAGGCAGGGAGGGAATTCACTCGGCATCCTCCAAATCCTGCTGTCTGCTGCCCTCCGGCATGAGCCGCGGAATGCATCGGGACGTGCAGCTCCTGACACGCCGCACGGCCAAGGGTGCAGCCAGCAATGTTTCGGCTTGGCTGGCGATGGCTTAGTCTGGGAAAAGCTGCAGCTGAGCTAGCATGGAAGAAGCTGGAGTTACGTCCCAGCCTGGCCTAACGGGTTGCTCCCATGGGTGCCGGATTCGAGCAAGGAGCCAGACATCCTCAGGCCCAGCACGTGAGCCGGTGACAGGCATCCCTGGAGTGGCGATTACACCCATCTCCGGTCCCCCCCGCAGTGATGTTTCCAGCTGCGCAAGGGTTCCCCAGATTCCTGAAACCGAGGGCAGCCCGGCCGGGTGCTGCCGTCTCTCCCCACATCTCACAGGGAAGAGGGCAAGCATCTCCCCAGCTTCCCCTTCTGAAATCGACCCTGCTTTCTGCGCCGCTGGCTTTTCCCAGGGGGACTTGTTGGCCTTCCGCTAAGAACGCTGTTTATTTAAACCCCAAAAAAACATCCCTTGCCCTGTGAAGCAACAAGATTAACGACGTGGTTGGAAGGGAATCTCTCCGGACAGCATCCGGCTTCATTACATGTTTCCCAGACACAAGTCTCCTGCTTCTCTTTGCTTCCTGGCTGCAAGAAACTTTTCCCCCTCCCCACTCCTTAGCCCAGTGCAGGCTGGAGAAGCCGTTCCAGAAGTAGTGGTCCAACGTGGCGTCCCAATGGCCTTAGCTAACATCGCTCGGGGCTTTCAGTGGCCTTGCAAAACATAAAGAGCCTTTGCTTGTGCCCACAAACTTCTCCAGTCCCAGGATTCCAACACCCCTGCAATGAATTTCAGCTGAAAAGAACCAGAGAGCTGGTGTAGCTGCCAGCCCTGTTTCAGCCTGTGAAAACAAGTGCCGAGTGGCCTCCTGGCCATCCCACTGTAAGGGGACTGTTAGCCCCTTACTAGAACTCTGTGGGAGATTTTTGGTTTGCCAGCTCCCAGTATCAAAAGGGGAAGGGTCCATGAGACTGACAGACCCCAGAGACAATAGAAAGCAGCCAACACTCCAGCTCAGCCTGATTGACAAGTTGGACAGGCCAGTGAGAAAAGCAAGAGGCCAGGCCCCGTCCTCCCTGTGAGCTGGGATGTTCAGGGTCTCTCTGAGCAAGGTGAGAGCTGAGAGACAGCTAAGAGCAGTGCAAGCTGTGTGCAGAAGAAGTCCTGCAGCAACAGAGCCAGACACAGACAGCCCAAGGAGTGCAAGCTGTGTGGAGACAGTTTTGCAGCAGCAGAGCCAGACACACACAGCTCAAGGAGCGCAGACCCTGTGTTGAGCAGCAGACTGGCAGTGCTCAGAGAGCCAAAAGGAACAGAGAAGTAATGCAAGGAGCTGGAGACTGGCCAAGCAGCACAGCCTGCAGCTGGATGTGGTGAGCAGCTGAGACCTGCAAAGTGTGGGGAGAGGCTCTGGACTGGGAGAGGGGTCGGGCCACTTAGAACTTGAGGCTGTGTGGTCACTGCCAGAGCAAGCGTGTCCAGCCTGCAGCCCCCCTGCAGCACATCCAGGGCCTCTAAGGGGCCTGTAAGGAAGAGACTGTGGACTGTCCTTATACTCTGCAGGCTGCTGTTTTGATGTCCCTGTGCTACAGAGCAGGGCTGTGTGTTCTCATTTAACCATTCTCATTGTTTCTTATTCTTTTCTCTTTAATCAGTTGATGTATAATAAATTGTATTTGCTTTGAACCTTATGAAGTGACCACTGGGCCAAGAAGGCCTGCAGTGTAAAGAGAGCACCTCGGAGTGGGGACACCCTAACTCCTGCCCCTAGTGACTACAGGGTCGGGGATTAAGCCCCAGGAAACCTGGGCCCAGCCTTGTTGGGGTTTCGAGGGCTCTGCTACTCAGGAGAGTTGAGGGGGAGCCCTCAGGATCAGGAAGCCGTGGAGTAAAGGAAGTGGGAGCGGGGACTCAGATCCTTTCGCTGGTCCATTTCACCGGGGTGGTATAGAAGCCAGGAAAGTTCCCCACAATAGCGGGACCATTCCCCCGCTTACACCACCAAGCCCAGTGTAGGGCCTGGTCCCTCGCCTGCCCCATGGGGTAACCCTGACCCAGGAGAGCTGAGTTCAGATGCCCCGGTGAGCTAATCTCCCCACCTTTCCAGCTGATAGACAGGGACCGGAGACCTTGGCTTCCCACCCAGCTTTTGGCCATTTCCAGACCTGAACTAGAAACAACCTGCAGCTAGTCAGGAGGGGTCGGGATTTCCTGCCGCGGTGGCCTTCCAGGACTCTGGCTCCGTGGATGAGGGTAACCAAAGGCTGCTTGTGCGTGTGCTCAGTGGGGTGAGCTCTGCCGTCTTGTGCACTTGGTCTCCCCAGCAGACCCCGAGAGAGCCCCCGAAGACCACAAATCAGATACGGATTGAAGGGGCCCGGCCAGGTTTATTAAGCGCAGTCCAGTCATTGTTGTCGGTAGACTCTACCGAACCACGACGCACGTGTACCCGTAACAATGGACTCACTCAATCAGCGGGGAATTTCCACTGCCCCCTAGGTCATCCAAAGACTGTGCCCCCAAGACACCACCTTATATACAGGTACTAACAAGTTGCACGTCACTGCTGACATTGTCAGGTTACCACCCTCTGACACTGCTTAAATACCACCCATCATCCTGTGCCTCGTGGTTTGATTAGATCATCGCTATCCATCCTGCCGTCATTTTAGACCCTTTCCTGAACCTGAGTCTGTATCTGTGGGGAGTGGGCACCAAGGTCTTTTTGAATGAGCGGCTGGTACCATGTGCTTTCCACTTATGACCTGTGCCAATGACTGCTCTGCACCTGGGTCTATTACCGATTAGCGTTTATCACTCTCCGCCCTGTTCGTGCCAAGTTCTGCGAGCAGGGGCCTGCCTCTGGCTCACAGCGTAGCTTTCGTTTCTTAGCCATGTTTTGTCCATTGTTAGCTACAGGCCAGTGCTGCACAGGCTTATGTTTTAGGCCTTCGTCTTACTAGACAGCCCTTCTCTGGACCCTCTCCAATTTCTCCACATCTTTCTTGAAACGTGGTGCCCAGAACTGGACACAACACTCCAACTGAGGCCTGACCAGCGCAGAGTAGAGCGGAAGAATGACTCCTCGTGTCTGGCTCACAACACTCCTGTTCATGGAGCCCAGAATCACGTGTGCTTTTTTTTGCAACAGTGTCACTCTGTTGGCTCATATTTAGCTTGTGGTCCACTGTGACCCCTAGGTCCCTGTGACGTAGTGGGGGTACCTGGCTGGTTTCTACGCTGCTGGCTCTGGGGTAACCCCCACTGGCTGCAGTTGGTACCGCGGCCCAGAAGGACAGGCCATGAGTCATTATGCAAAGAAGGGCTCAACCTGTCTGACCAGTCACCCCCCATGGAGAGGAACAAAGGAAGGTGGATGCTGCCCTGGCTGGGGGCAGGGCTGGAAGAGGAGAGGGAGTTGGTTCCTGGCTGGAAAGCAGGGAAGAAGGAACTGGGGAGGGGGCTGGGATCCCCCCATCTCAAAGGGGGCACTGAGGCCTCTTAGCCCCAGATCCTGTAACCAGATTACATCTGTGCTATGCTGTATCCTGGAGGAGCAATAAACCACCCTCAATTCCACTGGCTGGTGGAGTCTGTTTGTGCCATTTCGAGGTGCAGGAGACGGGGGACCCCCAACATGCCGTCACAGTCCCTTTCTGCAGTGTCCTTCCTAGACAGTCGCTTCCCATTCTGTGTGTGAGAAACGGATTGTTCCTCCCTAAGGTGAGCACTTTGCATTTTTCCTTATTGAACGTCATCCTATTGACCTCCGACCAGTTCTCCAGTTTGTCCAACTCCCCCTCCTCCTCGTCCATGGACGATGTCTGCTGGCCACGAGACCCTCCCAGGAGTCTCCCCTACCGTTGGCTGCCACGCACCTTGTCTGTGGCTCGCAGGAAGGCTGGGTGACACGTCCAGTGCCGCCACACGCAGGCCTTGCGATACTGTGCCACTTCGGTTGAAAGCATCCGCCGGGAAACTTCGGCATGTGCTGTAGAATGTGGCAGCTGGTCACCTGCTTGCTCACACGAGGTTCCCACGTTTCTCTCGCCCTGGCCGGGGGCTCACTGGACTGGTTCCTTTTAAACACCAGCTCCGGGATCAGGTCTCAGGCTTGATTTTCAAAGCCAACCAGGGGCTAGGCTCAGGTTAGCTAAAGGGCAGCCTGCCTCCCAGAGCCAGGACTGCCCTCAACAATTCTGCTCTGCAATGGGATGTCCCAGCACCGTGGCCTGAGCCAGCTCGTACTCCAGGCTGTGGGATTTTGCAGATCTGGATCTTTCCTTTGCCTGTTTCCGGCGCTCTGGCTCCTTCCACCCCATGGTAGACTTCCCAGGTCAGGGACCGCAGGTAGGTCGAACACATTTCTGGTTTCGCCTTCCCTTTGGCTCGCGACTTCGGGTTTGAAGCGTCCTGGGTTTATCAAGTCCCTGCTTGAAAATTTGCGCGCCGGACTTCAGAATGGAAACCTCGTGTAAAACCCTCCCCAAAATAGAAAGCCCTGGGGGAGGCATTTTCCCAGCGGATTCCGAAAGAGGAAGCAGCATCTGAGTTTTATTTGGAGCACAAACTCCGTGGCTCTTCCCAGCTTTAAAAAGATCATTGCGGGACCGGCATCGGACGTGCATTTGCACCCGCGTTCGTGGCTGGCTCGTGTCCAGCCATGACATGTCAAAGAGCTTCTTTATCAGGGGACGGAGAGATCTGAGAGAGGGGACCGTGATGGATCTGTGGCAAGCAGGTCAAGTATTCCGCCTGTGAACTTTCCACCCTCCCTTCCTCGGCCCCTTGCCAGCTGGAGAGCTGGGAAGGACTCCGAAATTCACATGGAGCTGATTGTGGATGGAAACCCGTGCAATACGCATGCAGGTGGGCATGCTCCAGCCCGTCACAGGATGACACGTGCACACAGGCGTGCTCAGTATGACAAGCTCCGATGGGGTCTACAGGACGGAGCCCGAGTGAAATGAACTGGCATGAGTTCTCCCTCTCTCGGGCTTATTCATGGGCGGTGGGTATGCTGGGAGGGGGAAGGGCTCTGTCTTCCCAAACCACCAGCCTGTCCCTGCCCAGACTCCGCCCCCACGATGCCTACTGTAGGCGTATTGGGGGCGGAGCGTTGTGGCCCCCGAGCACCCACGCTCCCTGTGCTTCGGGCCGGGGAGGCTGGGGCCACATGCTGCCCTTCCTCCCCATGATGCTCGAAGGGGCTGGCTTTCTCCTGTGGGGGCAGGGCCTGGGAAGAAGGGGCAGGGCTTAGAGCAGGGTTGGGGGCTTGCCTTCCCCCCCACACCATCACGGGCTTATTCACACTAGTCTAGTGACACCGATCCAGTGACCAGTCACACCTGCAAACCCGCCCATTGCCCCATTATACCGGTGCCGATTCCCCGGTCTAGACAAGCTCTTGGTTTCTAGGACAGTCTCCCTCCGCACTATCTAGGGGTGGAAGAGTTGATGCAACAGCCCTGGGTTTGTGTTTCCAACACAGGGCGGGAGGTAGCGAGCTGCTTGATTTGCATATGCAGATCCTGAGCTAACTTGTCTCCATGGAGCAGCCGTGGGGCTCAACGCGGCTCGTGATGATGCATTGAATGAGCTTGGCCCCATCTTCTTCTGCAGCAGGTAAACCCCATGTCAGCAAAATGGTTAGGGGAACCACCCAGGGTCCCACCGGAAATCTGTAGCAGAGTCAGGGCAACAGCGGGCCCCGTGCTCCATTCGGTGTCTCTGGCTGGATGGCTTTTTTGGGTGCGGATTCCAGCATTCAGGTGGAGATTGAGAGTCTGCTTTTGAGTCTGCTTTTGAGCCCCGTCAGGACTCTTCCATTTCTGCCTTCCCTGGTCTGGCTCCTCCCCTGCCATCCCCCCCGGTTCCCCCCTCTCTGAGAAACAAAGCAAATATCCCATCGACTCGAGGGAGGATTTGCCACTGACTTCAGCGGGGCCAGGATTTCATGGCGAGTGTTTAGTTTCTTCTCCCCGGGGAGGCCGCGGGGTCACGCCCGAGAGCCGCCGTGTTTATTTTACATTGGCACAGACCCTGGAAGGCCTGCGGGGCTGGAGTCACCTGACCGCGAGTGGCTCCAAAAAGACCTGGCCCAGCTGTTCCCAGGGTGATTTCAGCATGTGCTGTCCCCCCCACACGTCCCCGGCCCAAGCGAGATGGAAGCCCAGTCGCTCCCCTCCGGGAGAGAGCCCCTTGCTCCCCTGCCCCGAGCCAGCGCTGTGGTGCGGGTGTTGCAAAGCAGGCTGGAACTTGGGTCAGTCTAGCTCACGAGGACAGCGAGTCTCGGGCTCCGGGTGCAAGAGCCAGATGGGGCCACTCGGCAGCCACGTCACTGATGGAGCATGGAGGGGGTGGGCAGGGACAGAAAAACTCCAGCCTGGGGGGCAGAGCGAGCAGAGGCCTGCTTGGGGCACATGCTCTGAGAGGAGAGCGGGGCCGGATGGATTAAAGACCAGGACCAGGCGGGAGGGGAACCGGCCGCGTCGCCTCACTGAGATGTAGCACAGAGGGGACCTGGTCACTTCCCCTGGCCCTTCGGCAGGAGTTTGTTGGGCTTTTCTCTTTGGACTTAACAGCACCCAGCAAAACGGGGCCGTGAGCCCTGGCCCAGGACTGGAGACGCTACCGTAGCACAAATTCAAATCGTGTCTGATCGCGATGGAGCTTGTTGCATAGCGGCCGGTTCTAAGGGTGCGTTATCTTCAGATGTCCCCCGTCGGCGCTAACGGGGCGTCTCCTATGGATGACCCATGTTGGCACTAATGGAGCATCGCCTATGGACGTCCCATGTCGGCGCTAGTGGGGCGTCTCCTATGGATGACCCATGTTGGCACTAATGGAGCATCGCCTATGGACGTCCCATGTCGGCACTAGCGGGGTGTCTCCTATGGATGACCCATGTTGGCACTAATGGAGCATCGCCTATGGACGTCCCATGTCGGCACTAGCGGGGTGTCTCCTATGGATGACCCATGTTGGCACTAATGGAGCATCGCCTATGGACGTCCCATGTCGGCGCTAACGGGGCGTCTCCTATGGATGACCCATGTTGGCACTAATGGAGCATCGCCTATGGACGTCCCATGTCGGCGCTAGCGGGGTGTCTCCTACGGACATCCCACGTCAGCTCTAATGAGGTGTCGCCTACGGATGTCCCATGTTGGCGCTAACGGGGCATTGCCTACAGACGTCCCACATCAGCGCTAACGAGGCGTCTCCTACGGACGTCCCTCATTGGCGCTAATGGGGTGTCTCCTATGGACATCTCCCCTCGGCGCTAACGGGGTGTCTCCTTCGGACGTCCTCCATCAGTGCTACTGGGGCGTCTCCTATGGACATCCCACGTCGGCGCTAATGGGGCATTACCTATGGACGTCCCCAGTTGGCACTAATAGGGCATTGCCTACGGACGTCCCCCATCAGCGCTAACAGGGTGTCTCCTACGGACGTCCCCTGTCTGCGGCTAATGCCCCGTTCGCGCCGACGTCCCATAGCTGCTGTATTTCCAGAGGTGAGATTTTCAAAGGAGCCCAAGGGAGTTGGGTTCCCAAATCTATTGAATTTCAACGGCACATGAGTAGCCAATACCCTTCGAGTACTTTGGAACCCCCCGTGACTGCACTTCGGATGCACCCATGGGTGCACTTCGGATGCACCCATGCCTCCAGCCCTGGAACCCCGGCTGCTCAGTCCTCCTGGTGATTGAACAGCTCACCCTCCACCAGCCTCCTTGGCTCAGTCTTTTCTACCCCTTGCTTTCTCCTCCCAGCGATCCAGCTGGGGAGCGGATTGCCAGGGGCCAGGACACAAAAGGGTGAGAGGCCGAGGGAACAGTCTGAACCGCATCGCTCCCTGCTCCAGCTGCACCATCGTCTTCTCCCGTTCTCAGCTCCTCCGTGGAGGGGAACCAGCAACACAAACAGCCTCTTCCGCAGCCCGCTGGCAGCGAGACAAAAATAAAAGAGACCCACCTCCCCGCAAGTAACACAAATAAACAAACCTGTGTGTAGCCCGGGCTGGTCGGCTGGGAATTTCAACAGAGCTCCGCGTGGCTGCAAAAGCCAGCAGCTTCGTAAGTGCGTCTCTTCCACGCAGCCACCCTGCGCCGTGTTTCTGCAGCCATCAGTCAGCGAGGCCCTGGGGGTCACCCTGGCTGGCTTCTCACTGACCCACCCCAGGATTATTACTGGTGCTAGCGTCGGTGATATGGGAGCGGCTGGTAACCACAGCCAGATCTAGGCCCCACAGGGCTAGGGGCTGTAGAGGGCTTAGATTCAGCCAGAGCTGCCCGGAGCAGAGCACCGGGAAATATTTTCAAACTCGCAAGGACTCCAGAGTGCCTTGCAGGGCAGGAATCCAGAGCCTCAGTGCCTGCTCTGGGGCTGAAAACCCCAAAACCTGGCACCTCCCATGGAGCTGAAGACCCCATCCTTGCTAATAGCAATTGCTGGACCAAACCTCCATGAATTTAATCTAGCTCTTGTTTGAACCCTGTTAAAGTCTAGGTCTTCACAACATCCTCTGGCGAGGAGTTCCACAGGTTGACTGTGCATTGCATGAAGCAAAACTTCCTTTTGTTTGTTTTGAAACTGCTACCTATTCATATCATTTGGTGACCCCTAGTTTTTACATTATTTTCCTTATTTACTTTTTCTACCCTGTCATGATTTTATAGACTAATCCCCCCTCATCATGTTTGTTGCCCTTTTCTGAACCTTTCCCAATGCCAAGAGATCTTTTTTGAGATGAAGCGACCACATCTGCACGCAGGATTCCAGATGTGGGCGTACCATGGATTTATACAGAGGCAATAAAATATTCTCTGTCGTATTCTCTATCCTTTTTTTATCCTTTTTTCCCAACATTCTGTTTGCATTTTTGACGGCCACTGCACATGGAGTGGATATTTCAGAGAACTATCCACGCTGACTCCCAGATCTCTCTCTTGAGCAGATGTAGCTAAATTAGTCCCCATCGTTTTGTATGTATAGCTGGGATTCTTTTTTCCAATGTGCATTACTCTGCATTTGTCCACATTCAAATTCATTCACCATTTTCTTGCTCAATCACCTAGTTTTGTGAGATCTTTTCGTGTACCTTAACCAATCATGCTACAGAAATTTAACTAACCAACCCTAACCTATTGTAACACGATTATCTCACCAATTATCTCCCTACCGCCGTCATTGATTTGCACCCAGCAAAGTTATTATCGAGGAGGCAGAAATAATCCAAGAACCCGGCAGAACCAGACAGATTAACAACAGAGAGACGGGGATTGGGTCCTAACAAGACAGAAAGCTGTCAGCCTACATTTTGGTGACTGGTTTGGAAAGTTAGGAATTTACCTTCCTTTCTGGTTTGGCTTTCATAGAAGCCAGGGGCTGTAGACCTCGGGAGTCATCAAGTCCAGCCCCCTGCCCAAAGCAGGACCAGCCCCAATTCCATCATCCCAGCCAGAGCTTGGTCAAGCCGGGACTTAAACACATCTAGAGATGGAAATTCCACCCCCCCGCCCCCGCCCCTCCAGGGAACCCATCCCAGTGCTTCCCCACCCTCCTAGGGAAATAGTTTTTCCTAATCTCTGACTTAGACAGGCCTGAATCTCTATGTCCTAACAGTGGTGGCCCAGACCTCGGACGAGGCTCCTTGCAAAGGCACAACCAGCCCCCTTTCCACGCACGCCTTCTGGGGGACTTCTGCATTCAACTCACGTCTCTGCCTTGCCCAAGCCAAGATGGGGAGCCTCTGGCACCGGCTGCTCGGAAGAGCAGGGACGTGGTGCCAGGAGTCTGCAGTCGGGGCAGGCGTCTGCCCCCCACCCTGCAACGCACGCGTAGGAAGGACGAGCCCAGGGGAGCTGAGATCTCCTACAGAGCGGCCCTGCTGCAGCGCTGCCAGGGCCAGGCCCTCGGCTCTTGCTGATCAGTGTAGGCTGGGTTGATTTCAATGGAGCCGTGCTGCAGAGGGTCTGCCCCATTGAGGTTTTGCATTGTGTAAGTTTCACACACAGGACATTGGTTGGGCGAGAGGGGGGCAAGCTACAGACATGCTGAGCGCCCTGCACACCAGTGACAGCCTCCGATGCTCAGCCCCTCGGTCATAATTCAAAATGATCTGGAGAAAGGTCTGAGGTCACTAGGATGAAGTTTAATAAGGACAAATGCAAAGTGCTCCCCTTAGGAAGGAACAATCCATTTCACACACACAGAGGCTATGTCTAGACTGCAAGCCTCTTTCGAAAGAGAGCGTCTAGACTGCACGGAGAAATTTCGAAAAAGCGGCTTGCTTTTTCGAAAGAAAGCATCCAGTGAGTCTGGATGCTCTCTTTCGAAGAAGCCCTATTTACATTGAAGAACGCCTTCTTTCGAAAGAGGAACTTTTGAAAGAAGGCGTTCTTCCTCGTAAATTGAGGTTTACCGCCATCGAAAGAAAAGCCGCGTTCTTTCGAATTAATTTCGAAAGAACGCGGCTTGAGTCTGGACGCAGGGGAAGTTTTTTCGAAAAAAGGCTACTTTTTTCGAAAAAACCCCTGAGTCTGGACACAGCCAGAATGGGAAGCGACTGTCTAGGAAGGATACAGCAGAAAGGGATCTAGGGGTCAGAGTGAACCACAAGCTAAATATGAATCGACAGCATGACGCTGTTGCAAAAAAAGCACACGTGATTCTGGGCTGCATGAACAGGAGTGTTGTGAGCAAGACACGAGGAGTCATTCTTCTGCTCTAATCTGCGCTGGTTAGGCCTCAGTTGGAGTCTTGTGTCCAATTCTAAGCACCACATTTTAAGAAAGATGTGGAGAAATTGGAAAGGGTCCAGAGAAGAGCAATAAAAATGATGAAAGGTCTAGAGAACATGAGCTATGGAGGAAGGCTGAAAGAACTGGGCTTGTTTAGTTTAGAAAAGAGAAGTTTGAGAGGGGAGATGGGAGCCGTTTTCAAGTACCTAAAAGAGCCTCACAAGGAGGAGAGAGAAAAATTGTTCCCCTGGCCTCTGAGGACAGGACAAGAAGCAATGGGCTTAAACTGCAGCAAGGGAGGTTAAGGTTGGACATTAGGAAAACCTTCCTACCCGTCAGGGTGGTGAAACACTGGAATAAATTGCCTGGGGGAGGGGGGGTTGTGGAATCTCCATCCCTGGAGATATTTGGGTTGGACAGACACCTGCCTGTCAGGGATGATCTAGATGGTGCTCGGTCCTGCCGGGAGGGCAGGGGCCTGGACTTGATGACTCTCGAGGTCCCTTCCAGTTCTAGGTTTCTAGGTTTCTATGATGAGCAGAGCCTTCCAGGGGCCCCTGAGTGTCCGCTGGCTGCGGCCGAGTGCCAGTGTGGGGGCGGGAGCTGATTTGTGATCACATGGGCATAGTCCCTCCTTCGGGCCAAGAAGGGCCCATCTTCCTCACTCAGATCAGCGAGGGGCGCGGGGAGGAGAGAGATGTTAAGGACACGGCAAGTCTCCAACAACGCCTGCGTCAGAGAGGCTTGCGGAGATTCATTTTTCCAAGGGGACCGCCTCATGCCAGGAAGCCAGGCTGCACACAGATAGTACACACTGTCCTCCCGATAAATTACAGAGGGCAAAGCGAGCTTGTGCCAGGGAGAAAAGCTTTCCACCACTCCGCGCTCAAGTAGCCAGAAGGGGGTGACAAGGCGGAGGGAGAAAAATTGTTCTCCTTGACCTCTGAGCATGGGACGAGAAGCAACCGGCTTAAGCTGCATCAAGGGAGGTTTAGGTTGGACGGGAGTCTCAAAGAAAGCACATGGAAACCAGCCTGAAGGAATCCACAGGGTTAGAGTAGCAGATGGGATGTAGCAGATGAAGGCAGACTGAAGGAATTGGGTTTGTTTAGTTTGGAAAAGAGAAGGCAGACGGGGGACGTGAGAGCAGCTTTCACGTACCTAAGAGGGTGTCACAAGGAGGAGGGAGAAAAATTGTTCTCCTTGGCTCTGAGGATAGAACAAGGAGCAATGGGCTGAAATTGCAGCGAGGGAGGTTTAGGTTGGACATTAGGAAAAACTTTGTCCGGGGGGTTAAACACTGGGATAAATTGCCTGGGGGCGGTTGTGGAGTCTCCATCCCTGGAGATATTGAAGAGCAGGTGGGACAGACACCCGTCAGGGATGATCCATTCTAGATGGTGCTTGGCCATGCTGGGAGGGCAGCGGACTGGACTTGACGACCTCTCAAGGGTCTTTCCAGGTCTAGGATTCTATGTCCCTTCCTCCCCAGTCCCCAGCTTTGAGGAGTAGCACTAGGGCTGGCTTAGCACCAGCTGCACGGGAGGGAGCCAAAGGGGTTCCACCGGAGGCAGGGCTGGGCGTGATTTCCCCAGAGAGAGAGTGTGTTTCGGGCAAGAGGGAGGTGAGACGTTGCTGCCGTGGAATACAGAGCGGGCATGTCGCTGTCGGGCTGGGGATCACGAGGGCTCTGATCCCGCGTTATAACAGACTGACTTCCCCTCTCGCCGGTCTAGCTGGAGAGCTACATTCAGAGGAGCATGACGTCGGAGGTGGCTCGGGTCCAGCAGCACGTCGCGCAGACCCACACGGCCACCATGCTGGAGATCGGGACGAGCCTCCTGAACCAAACGGCCGAGCAGACCAGGAAACTGACCGACGTGGAGGCCCAGGTGCGGCAGGAGCATTCTGGGAAAGAGCTTGTCGCATGGATGCACACGTGGCTGCCCCGTGTGGGACCCCCTCTCCCACGGACTCCTCACGCGGCTGTCCTCGGGCAGAGCAGGGCGCCTCCTGCCTCAGTTTCCCTGCCTGTGACCAAGAGAGGATATTTCCCCCAGGTCCCAAAGGAGTGGCAAGGCTCGATTCACTCATGTTTGTAAAGAGCTATGAAGGACAAAGGGGCGGGGGGAGGGAGGGTTGTGCAAGCCATTGCATGTTGCTTGCATGATATTAGCGTGGCTCACGTGTACGATTCATCGGGCCAGTCACAAAACTCATGGCTCATACGGGTGGGTTGAGATTTCTGAAGGGATTTGGCTGCTCAGTTCCCATGAAAATGAATGAGCTGGGGATACCCCATCCGCCCTCGCCCCTATGGGGCTTTGACAATCTCACCCCTGCAGCAGTGTTCCCTGTAAGTGGAGCGCTCAGCTGGCCACCCAGGAGAGAGTCATATGCTGCCCACTTGGCAGCAGAGCGCCCACAACCGGCAGTGTGTGTTTGTCCTGGTGGTGCACATCGGCATATGCTTCGGTGCACAATTTATTCCGCACATGGATGGGAAAAAAGAGAGGGAACATTGATGGGTAGTTGATGTGGTCCGTGTAAAATGAAGAGAGACTGTGGGATTTCTAGGCTAGGGATCACATATCGTCCAATCAGCCTCCCTTCCCTTTACTCAGGGGTGGGCAAGATTCGGCCCATGGGCCGGATTTGGCCCACCAAGCCCTTTGATCCGGCCTGTGGCCACCCTGCAACAGTCGAGACCTGGGGGTGGCAGAGCATGCGAAGTCTCTCGCCCCTGCCCTGCCAGGGGCACACGGCGCCTAGAGGGAGCCAACAGCCGTTTTGAACAGCAAGTGACTTCACAAGCTGCCCCGCCCCCCCAGGTCCTGATTGGCCTGGGGGTGGGAGAGTGTGCAAAGTCTCCTTCCCCTGCCAGGGCCATGGGGCGCCTAAAGGGAGCTACCCCTTCCACCCGAAGCCCTGTCCGCCAGAGGCCCCGCCCCTTCTGCCTGAGGCCCCGCCCTGTCCACCAGATGTCCCACCCCTTCTGCCCAAGATTCCGCCCTGTCCTCCAGAGGCCCCGCCCCTTCTGCCCAAGATTCCGCCCTGTCCTCCAGAGGCCCCGCCCCTTCTGCCCAAGGTTCCGCCCTGTCCGCCAGAGGCCCCGCCCCTTCTGCCCAAGGTTCCGCCCTGTCCACCAGCGGCCCTGCCCCTTCTGCCTGAGACCCCACCCTCTCTGCCCAAGGCCCCGCCCTTTCCAGGGGCGGAGCTGGCCTGTGACCACTCCCCACAATTCACAAAGTGGCCCCCGTGCAAAATCAATCGCCCACTCTGCCTTTACTCCTGTGGTCCGTGGTGGTGCTCACTTTTTCTGGAAAGACCACGACAGGCTCTGCTCCACTGTGGCCAGCATGTGCGGTACAGCCTGGTAGGGGCTCTAGCGCGTGCGCCATCTACACGGGGTTCCCCTGGTGCAGATGTAGCCATGAAATATCGCGCCAAGGCCTGGCGACGCTGCTGAAAACGGGGGAAGCCTAAGTGGGAAACGGCAGAGGGACCCCCTTCATTATTCTTCCCGACTGCTCCCGGCACAGGTTCTCAACCAGACCTCGCGCTTGGAGACCCAGCTGCTGGAGAACTCCCTGTCCACCACCAAGCTGGAAGAGCAGCTTCTGCAGCAGACAAACGAAATCCACACGCTGCAGAGCAGGAACAAGTACGGCTCCCGGCCCGGCGGCTCCCCTCGGGTCCCCGTGGCCGACTCTTGTCGCGCAGGAGGGCGAGAGGGCAGGGCGGCAGGATGGTCGTTTCATCCGCAGCAACGCTCCTGGCCCCAGAAATCAACGTTGCTCGGCCTGCTCCCGCAGTCGGGCTCCCGTTCCTTGCTGTCCCCGGGCCGATGCGCGCGGCGGGCTGGAAGGGCCAGGGCTCTGTGTCCTTTGCCTCGCTCCCTTCTCTCAGCCCTGGCTTCAGTGGCGTGCTGGCGCTCGGCTCGCTTCTGGACAGCCTCGCGGGGTGGGGTGGGCAGCAGGGCTGCTGGGGAAGAGGGAGCCGCTCGGCATTCGGCATGGCGGGCGGCCTCATCTCTGCCGAGTCCCTGCCAGCAGCACCGAGCTCCGGCGGGAGGCCGGTTCGCGCTAATCGCAGACTCCTCGGACACTAGAACTGGACGGGACCTCGAGAGGCACCGAGTCCAGTCCCCTGCTCTCCCGGCAGAACCAGCCACTAGCCCATCCCTGCCAGGCGTCCGTCCAACCTGCTCTTCAATATCTCCAGGGATGGGGATTCCACAACCCCCCCGGGCAACTTAGTCCAGTGTTTCACCCCCCTGGCAACGAGGACGTTTTTCCTTACGTCCAACCGAAACGATGCAATTGAAGCGTGTTGCTTCTTGCCCGTCCTCAGAGGAGCTGGGGGTGCCGTTGGCGCCTTTCCTTCTGGGGAAGGCTCAGCCGCTGTCAGGACCTCATCCCTGTCCCAGAGCCGGTGGGGCCCACGTCACCAGGGAAGGAGAATCAGAGGTGGGGCTGGTGGCCCCCGCTATGACGGAGCTTTGCGAAGACAGGCGGGCACTGGACATCCATATCCCAGGTGCCTCCGACGGCCGTTGGGCCCCGCCTGCCCCGGGCGATTAGCTCTCCCCGAAGGACAGAGCCTGGCCAGGCGGAAGGACAGACGCTACCGCGGGGTCGAGCCCTATTCCCGGCTTTAAGGAGAGCACCTCTTACTGGACTGAGGGATAGCTGCAAAACCAGGGGAGCTTTTGAAGTGCCCCTCCCCCCCCATGGGCCAGCTCTCCCGGCTGGACGGCTGCCCATTTGAAACCCCGCAGGAAGGTACAGCCCCTCGGGCCAGGGGGCTCCACTGCTCATCCCCTCCGGCAGGCTGAGCGGAGTAGCTCACCGGGGCTGGCGAATACGCGCGAGCGAGCCGGTCCGCTGCGCCTGGGTCGCCCGCCTCCATCCTCAAGGCAGGGATTTCGGGGCAAGCGCCCCGGGAATAAGACCACGATTTGGGGCTGCAACAGCAACCCCCATTTCAACACCAGACCTTTCACACGGAGGGTATTTAAAACCCCCCACCCCCCCACTTCCTGCGTCCCCTTTGCTGCTTTCCGACCCTGCTCAGGGACGCGTGCACAGGCGAACGAGCAAGGCCTGGAGACCCATTCTGCGGCACGGTGCAACCCACCAGCACGGGCGCCTCCTGCTGGTCACTCAGGGAATCAGCCCTTCAGCGCCCCCTTCTGGCTGGTGTCACACCTGCTGTTAACTTTTATTCTCCACCAATTTGTGTTAGGACGCACGTCCCTCCCAGACAGTGGCGCCCTCACCTCTGGGTACTGCCCTGCCGCAGGGCCCCCACGCTCTGGGGCCTTCCCCCTTAGGAAACCCCAAACCCCTAATGCCCACCTTGCCAGTCCCCACTAGCCCCTGCCTCCGGGGCAAACTGTAGCATGAAATGGCCACTCAGCATGGGCAAGGGGTGTGGACTTGCTGCCTTCTGCTGCCCTGGCTGCCTCCCTAGGACCTTCTGGCCTTGAGAGCAAGGCCTCAGCCTGGGAGCTTGCCTGGCCAGAGCTCCCCAGCTCTGCCTGCCACTCCCCAGCCCTGCTCTAAGTCAGGAACCCTCCAGCTCCCTTGGCATCCAGGTCCCTCCTGCTCCCCAGCTGGCGTATGAGTCTGTATCCTTCCTCCCCTCCAAGAGCCCTTATTTATACAGCTCCAGCTGGGCCCTGATTGGCTGGAGCTGCCTCAGCTGCAGCATCCACAGTCCCAGTTACCCCCCTCCCCTCGGGGCTGTTTTAACCCTTAAAGGGCCAGTGCAGGGCAAACACCCATCACAAAGGCCAGCCAACCATGCCCGTGCAAGGTGACCTTTCTCCAGGCCTGGTAGCCAGCTGGACACTCGTCTGCCGGATGGTCCCGGTGCAAAGGTCTGCTTGCCCCCACCGTGGGCTTCGGGGCGTTCGGACGCGAACGCCGGGATGGGCCACTTTACAGCTGCCACCTTAGTTGCTGGACTTCCTGCTAGCCCCTCCCACGTCCAGCCAGCCCTGGGATAAGGGCCACTTGCAGGAGAGCTCCCTTTAGTGGCATCGGCTCAGCGGCCTGGGGTCGAAGGGAGATCGGGTGCGGGGGGAGAACCGGCTCCAGCTCCCAGGATGAAGCCTGCTCATGCAAGGCCGTCAGGCCTCTGTGGAGCCCCACAAACCACACAGAGAACCTCGCTCACCGCTGGAGACCAAGCCACTGGAGGTCACTACGGACGCCAGTGGGTTGTATCCCCGGCCTGAGCAGCCGCCTGACTATCCCCCCGGGTGTTGTGCGCTTGTCCCGTGCCCCCGGGGAGACGATCCCCTCGAGCATCCCCCTCACCGGTCCCCTCCTGGCCTGTCCCTCTGCAGCGTCCTAGAGACCCGGGTGCTGGCGATGGAGAGCAAGCACCAGGCGGAGCTGGAAGGGATGCGCACGGAGAAGGAGACGCTGCAGCGCCTGGTGAGCCGCCAGAGCCACACGATCGAGGACCTGGAGAAGTCCCTGCAGGCCACCACCAGCAACGCCAGCCTGCTCCAGCGGCAGCAGCAGCAGCTCCTCGAGTCGGTCCAGAAGCTGGTGCGGCTGGTCTCCCAGGGCGAAGGTGAGCTCCCCTCCCCGGGGCTGCCCAGGCCTCCTGGCTTTCAGCTCAGGTGTGGCTGGCAGGAGGAGGGAGCGTGTCCCGGAGGCGGTGGGTGAGCGGCACGCCTTGGACCCCCCGCTGAGAACGGCCCCGGCCCCTGTCCGTGGGAGCAGTAATGTGGAGTGTCGCTTCCCTGCACGAGCAGCATGCATCTGCAGGGACCCCGCCTGGGCCGTTCCGCAGACCAGCGCCCTGTGCATGCAGCGGTCTGAGCGCCCCCCAGCAGTGAGGGGGCCCCTCTGAATTGGCACTGCTCCGGCACGGGGGGCTAGCCCCCTGGAAACGTTCTCTCGCTGCTCCACTTCTGCGGCTTCCCTCACGGGCGCCTTTCTTTGCCTCGCCAGCTCCCCTCCGGCTGGAGGAGCAGCCCTTCCAGGACTGCGCACAGACCCGCCGTGCTGGGTTTAATGCCAGTGGGGTTTACACCCTCCATGTCGCCAACATGACGGAGCCCAGGAAGGTGAGTCCAGCCCAGGAGAGGGCACCCTTTATCCCGCCTCTTCCAATGTGGGGGGGACTTGAACCCCCCACCGGCTCCCAGGCGAATGCCCTGTCCCCTAGGCCACACCAGAACCCGCCCCACCACCTTATCTTCGGGGCGCCCTTTATCCCGCTTCTCCCAGAGCGGGCTGGACTTGAACACGCCACCCTGCACTGAATTGGAGTTTCCATGGGTCCTACCCAAGGCAGCTCTGCCAGCCTTCCCTGCCTGCTGCCCAGCCATTGCCCCACCGTCCTCTCCCATGCCCGCCTGGTGCCCCTGGGACTGGCGTGCTGCCCCTTCTTGGGCCTCCCAGAGTCTGTTCAGTGCACCTGTCTGGGGGAGCTTGGTGCCACTGTGCCTTAGCCCAGGCATGGGCAAAATACAGCTGGGGGCCAGATCCGGCCCACCAAGCCTTTGAATCTGGCCCATGGCCCACCGGGATCCTCAGACAGGGCCCCAAGCCACTCAAAGCAGCCAGGAACCCCTTCATAGAAAAGTGCAGCCCTTCACCACTTACCAAAACCTCGGAGTGGCCCCCCAGCAAAAATTGTTGCCCACGCCTGCCTTAGCCACCAAATCGGTGTTCACCTGACGTCCTCCTGGCACAGTCCAGTCTGTCTGTGCCCCGGAGCTCTCCGCAGCAGTGCCGGTTTGCCTCCCCTGCAGGCGTTCTGCGACATGGAGACGGACAGAGGCGGGTGGACGGTGATACAGCGCCGAGCCGACGGCAGCGTCAATTTCCAGCGGAAGTGGAAGGACTACAGACAGGTCCGACCTCCCCACGCCCCTCCCCTGAATTGTTCCATCCCTCCCCCACTGTCAACCCTGGGGGTGGCAGAGAGGAGACCTCCAAGGGAGATTGTGCCCCGATGGGTCACTTGTATATCAGGCAGGCAGTGGATCAGGGTGGGAAAATTCAGGCCTGGGGGCCAGATCTGGCCCACCAAGCATTTCTCTCTGGCCTGCCCAGCTGATTAGCAGAGGTGCAGACTTACAGCTGCCTCCCCCCACCTTGCTCCATCCGGCAGCCCAGCTGTTCCCAGAATTCTCCTACTAGCCGGGGGAGGGGAGGGGAGGGGGAGTGCTGAAGTCAGGGTGTCCCCTTACCCCTGTGCCCCATCTCTGCGGAGCAGGGGTCACAGAGGGAGACACCCAGTCAGCATTGCTGCTGCAGTCTGAAGCATGTGACTCAGACGAGTGGAGGACGGGGGGAGACAACAGCACAGGACAGATTTCCCTTAAAGAGAGAGAGCGTGGCTTCTCTCTGAAACTTACTCTGTGTCACTGTCACACACACCCAGGCTGTCTGTGCGCCACACACACACTGCTGCACACACTCAGTCTGTATCACAACGACTGTCACTCACACACAGTGTCACTCTCTCACACACACACATACACACTCAGTAGCCCCACCCCTTCTGCCCAAGGCCACGCCCCTTCCAGAAGGCCCGCTGCCGGCCCATGACCACCTCCCAAAATTTGTGAAGTGGCCCCCCTGCAAAAACTATTGCCCACCCCTGCCCTGCGGTATTTCTCCTGCGGATGGAGTTTTGTCACCCCCAGTGCTGGCCCCCGTAGCTCAGCGTCCGGCGGTGGATTCTGCTTTCCCCCAGGGCTTTGGAGATCCTGCTGGGGAGTACTGGCTGGGGAACGAGGCCGTGCATCTCCTGACGAGCCAGGCTTCCTACGCGCTGAGAGTGGAGCTCCTGGACTGGGAAGGAAACCAGGCCTATGCCCATTATGAGACCTTCCAGCTGGGCAGCGAGCGTCATCTTTACAGGTGAGACACAGACCTGGACGGGATCCTTCTCTTGACAAGGAAACTCCCCTGGGGCCATCCAGGGATCTCTGGAAATCCTACCCCAGCCAAAAGCTCTGCCCCAGGGTAGTCCTCCGCGGAAGGGGCCGGGCAATAGAGCGGTTGAGGAAGGAACCAGGAAATTGGGGGAGATGTTTCTAGGGGTTTGCATTTCACTCTCTTTACTGAGCTGTTCATCTGCAGCCTCTTCATCAGAGTGGGGGCAGAAGGCAGCGTTGTGCTGTCACCGTTAGTTGCCAAATTGGTGGCAATTCTGCAGCGATTTGTCTTGGTAAACGTGGTGGGCATCTTCAGAACTATTGCTGCCTGCTCCTTTTTAACCTTGAAAACCAAAATCAATTTTCTTGGGGGGGGGGATGCACAAGACTGCACGAGGGGAAAGAATTTCTCTTGCTTGCTTTTTGCAAAAAGCCGCGTGTGCATGTCCCCAGGCCTGAACCGGTGGTGCAGTTGGCTGTGCATGTGCTTTTCCAAGGGACACTGTGGTCACTGCTTGTGCAGCCGGGTTTTCAAGTTCAGCATCCTGCAAGGTGCTGAGCACTTTAATTACCAGGGTCTTCGATGGGAGTCAAAGAGCTCTGAGCAGCCAGCAGGATCAAGCAATGTGAAATGTTTGCATAAGCAGGTACCTGATTTGTGGGTGCAATGCTTGTGACTGCACTTGCAAGAGGACAAATGTGTGTGCAAATATATCTGGCCTTAAGAAAGAAAGAAAGAAAGAAAGAAAGAAAGAAAGAAAGAAAGAAAGAAAGAAAGAAAGAAAGAAAGAAAGAAAGAAAGAAAGAAAGAAAGAAAGAAAGAAAGAAAGAAAGAAAGAAAGAAAGAAAGAAAGAAAGAAAGAAAGAAAGAAAGAAAGAAATCCTGCTTTCTCTGAAACATACGATTTGCTACTTGCTCTGAAACACAACTGATTTATTGCCGCATCCAGTACCATTATCAAGTCATGACACCATGACACAAGTCATGGGCAGCTTTGAAACTCAGTTCTATAGACTCGTACACTGCCGAAGGCTTGTGGGTTTCCACTGAAGCGTTGGAGAAAAGCAAGGTGAGGAAGAGAGAGAGCAGGTGCCACCTGAAGGTCCTGGCAGGGAGCCGACCAACTCTTCTTCCCTCCTTGTCTAGGGGAAACTGAGGACAAGCCCGGCCTGCCTCTCTCCAAGCCCCGGTTATGAAAATAGCCCCCAGCAGAACAGTCAAGTTTTAGCAAGTGTGAAGATGAGACACCAACCCAGCGCTATGCTGTGGAGGCCTCCAGGCGTGTGACTCGGTTCTGGGGATCTCGGCTTTCAAGTTCAGCCTACCTGGTCCCTAACCTCCCTCAGAATTTAACCTTACCTACTATAACTGCAGATCATAATCCCACCGAGCTCCCAGCGCTGAGCTGTTTGAAAAACATCCGAGCTGGACCGAGAAATCCGCCAGTAACACAGAATCCAGCGCAAGCCTCAGTCAAGTGCTCAGTGATCAATTAGCTCTGTTACCCGCACAAATGTCTCTATCCCTTCCACACTGTAGGGACAGACACCTTTACCCAGTTCCTAGGGCTCAAGGTGCAACCCTATTAATTTATACACCCACCCTTACCCAATTCCTAGGGCTCAGGGTGTAACAACCCGTGGGTTGGCAGGATCTTTAGCCACTGGAAAGAGCCTCACACAGGAATATCCTTATCCTCTATTTATTCCCAAACAAGCAGAGTACACATGCTAAGAACACAGTGTCATGCTCACCAATCCTGATAAAGGCAGGCAGACTTCCCCTGTTGGTCAGGCAGTATCAGTCTCTCTGGTCTTAGGGTGTGTCTTGGAGGTGAAACAAAAAACAGGACTATGTAGCACTTTAAAGACTAACAAGATGGAACTTGGAGGTGAGTTCCTGTTTCCAGGTCTTCCCCCCTCCTCCTGGTCCTCTTCCAGCCTTTTCTTCCTTCTGTTGTTTCTGATCTTGCTTCCTCTTTTTCCTTCTTGAGCCCCAGTTTATATAATGAAACCTGAGTCTTGCTTAGCTAGACCTTCACCAATTATTTTAGTATAATTTTACTAACCAATCGTAACAAAATGACCTAACCAATCTCACCCCACCACCTTAATTGATTTACACCTGTCAAAATTAGTGATACAGCAGACAGAAACAGTTACAAACCAGACAGGGATCACACAGTCAAACAACAGGGCTACGTCTACACTGGCATGATTTTCCGGAAATGCTTAAAATGGAACAGTTTTCCGTTATAAGTATTTCCGGAAAAAGCGCGTCTACATTGGCAGGATGCTTTTCTGGAAAAGCACTTTTTCTGGAAAAGCGTCCGTGCCAATGTAGACGCGCTTTTCTGCAAAAAAGCCCCGATCGTCATTTTCGCGATTGGGGCTTTTTTGCGGAAAACACTACTGTGCTGTCTACACTGGCCCTTTTCTGGAACAGTTTTCCAGAAAAAGGACTTTTGCCTGAACGGGAGCAGCATAGTATTTCCGGAAAAGCGGCTGATTTCTTACAGTTGATGGTCAGTGCTTTTCTGGAAATTCAAGGGGCCAGTGTAGACAGCTGGCAAGTTATTCCGGAAAAGCGGCTGATTTTCCGGAATAAGTGGCCAGTGTAGACACAGCCTAGGACAGTGTAGTGACAATGCTCATAGGGTGAGGATTCCACAACAGCCTCTATTGATAAGCAGTTTCTTGCCAGACAGAACGGTGTTACGCACAAATTTCTTTACCCATCTTGAGATCTGCTTCTTTATCTGGTGACAGTGGGGGAGCTATCGGGGCCACATCCCTCCTCACAGCCTGGTGTGACACTCTGTAATACAATTTAGATGGAACTGTGAAGATGTGACTCCAGGCCTTACAGTAATGGCTGCTACTCGTCAGTCTGGCTGCAGAAGGCGGCTTTGGTTCAGGCCTAGCACAGGCCTTCCAACATGGCTACAGAAAAGCCAGATTGTTATAGCACCCGGGTACAAACTAGCCGGCTGACACGGCAGGAGCAGGGAATGACCAGGCAGAGTGTAGCCATCAAGCCTGAAACTCAGCCAGGAGACCGGTATGAAAAGCACCATTAAAAGTGTCGCAGTCTCTCTAGGCCTCCCTCCCGCCAGGCGCTCAGCTCTCCGGCCCTGCCCCAGCGAGGGTACGTCTAGACTACAGGGTTTTGTCGACAGAAGTTTTGTCGACAAATACTGTCGACAAAGCTTCTGTCGACAAAGAGCGTCTACGCTACATTCAGTTCTGTCGACAAAGCAAGCTGCTTTGTCGACATGGCAGAGTAGACGCAAGGACAGTTTACATGCAATAACGCTTTCTGTCGACAGAAGGCGTTATGCCTCATGAAATGAGGTTTACCAGCGTCGACAAAACTGCTGAGTTCTGTCAACGTTATGTCGACAGAACTCAGCGGTAGTGTAGACGCAGGTTTAGTTTTGTCGACAAAACCCTGTAGTCTAGACACACCCCGAGACGCTAAAATATTCGTGTCACTTTCAAATGTGCGTCAGCGTTTGGAAGGACGGGAGATAGAGCCCTGAAGAGCTCCTGGGGCCCAGGAAAGACAGAAGGGCGATGTGTTTGGTCCTCTCTGTGCCAACCCCTCTACTGCGAATGCACCTCACTTTCCAGCCGGCCGGCCGCAGCTTAGCTTGCGAGCTCTGATCCCACCACCTGGCGCGGCAGCTGGCTGGAGCTTGCAGGGATTTCGGAAATTTGGATCACTCGGCACTGCTGCTCAGCTCTGGGACGGGATTGCTCCCTTCTCTGCCTCCGGGCTTGTTTTGCTTGGCCGGGACAGGGGGATGCTTTTAAACAAATCCCAGGAACCTTCGACAACAGTTGGAATAGTAACTCTTGCCCTTTGCTCCTTTTCTCCTCTTCCTTCCCCTCTCCTCCTCCTGCCTCCGGTCTCGCCCTCTCTCTGCTTGGCTCCTCCAGGATCACCCTGAAGGGCTACCGCGGGACCGCGGGCCGGCAGAGCGGCATGGTCCTCCAGGGAACCAGCTTCAGCACCCGCGACTCGGATAACGACAACTGCCTCTGCAAATGCGCCCAGATGCTGTCGGGAGGTGAGCGGGCCTGGCCACGGGGGGCCTGGGGCCAGCCGTCCCCATGCTCGCTGCGGGGTGCGCACAGGGGCCGAGTGTGTGGAGCAACTGAGGCCGAGTTCTCGGGCCTGCTCCCTGCTTCCGGAAGCTCGTTTTGAGCCTCTCAGAAGCGCACCCCAGTGAGGAGGGAGGGAGGTAGATGGACGGATGGACGGATGGACATCCGTCTGAGCGAGATCTCTCCCTCACGGCTCTTCGCCCAGGGGTGCGCTGTTGTGCGGGGAGAGAGACTCGTTACGTCTCTTCAGGCGCCTGGGGAAGGTTCTCAGATGCTGTGAAGATGGTATCCGAGAACCGGACTAGACGAGTGTGACAACCGTTAACCCTCGGCTGGGGCCGGCTGTTATCCTCCTGAAGTTCTAGGATAATCCCTCCGGGACCGTAATGTCCTAATGCCAGGCAGCGCTCTGAAGGCTTTAGGATGCAAGAACATGCCCTGCCAAGGCCAGGAAAACACACCCATTGCTACACCCTTTGGCTGCTGGAATATGGTCTGGGATAGCTCAGGGGTTGGTATCCCCCCAACAAGGTTACCTACCCCGTACCAGTGGTAGGATACTGTCAGGGACAACCCGGTTCTTTTGATACAGTAGGTCCTGCTACCTGGGGTTCTCACACCTGCATTGCTCGTGTGTGCAGCCCCTAATTCCAGGGCACCGGTCACTCAGCCACAGCCTCTCAGCATGACTAATTCCCACAGGGCGTTGCCCAGCCCCAGTGAAGCCAACAGAAGCAGGGTCGTCACCGATCCCCAAGTCTGAGGACCGGCCCAGCTGGCATTGCTGCAGGCAGGGGAGCTCAGGGCTGGCTTCCATTTTTTCCACTTCCTTCTGGCTTGATTTTTGAAAAACTCTTTCCAATGTCAAGAAACGTTTTTTTCCAGAATCACCCGGTTCTTTTAGATACACAGAATTTTGCCAGTCCCCAAAGGCGTGTATCTCTAACCAGCCTGTGCATTTTGGCTAGGCCTCTTGGGGAAATGGTGGCTGTGCACACTCCTGAGAACAGCCCAGTGCCTAGAAGCCAAACTGACCTCAGCACCCAGAGGTTTCAGGCTCTGCCTGATGCCCAGACATAAAGAACATCAGAACGGCCAGACTGGGTCAGACCAAAGGCCCATCTAGCCGCCCAGTATCCTCTCTTCCAAAGGCCAATGCCAGATGCCCCAGAGAGAATGAACAGAATAGGGAATCAAGTTACCCGTTCCCAATCTCTAACAAACAGAGATGAGGGACCCTTCCTAGCAAATAAGCATTGATGGACCTAACCTCCACGAATTTATCTAGCAGCTCTTTTCTGAACTCTTTTAAAATCCTGGTCTTCACCACATCCTCTGGCAAGGAGTTCCACAGGTTGTCTGTGCGCTGCGTGAAGAAAAACTTCCTTTCATTTGTTTTAAACCTGCTCCCTATTAGAAGACTCCACATGGTGAGTTCTCTAACCTTCCTCTTCTTTGTTCCCCACTCTTGCTCAGGTTGGTGGTTTGATGCCTGCGGCCTGTCGAACCTGAACGGCATCTATTACCCGGCCAAGCACAACGTCCGGAAGCTCAATGGGATCAGGTGGCACCATTTCCAGGGGCCCAGCTACTCTCTAAAGGGCACGCGCATGATGATAAGACCTTCAGACTTCTAGTGCCCCCGAGCAAGATGAGGCAGAGGGCAAACCAAGCCCCCGGCCTCCGAACTGGCGGGCGACAATCCTGCATGGAACCGGTAGGACCATTAGACCAGCGATAGATGGCAAAGGACTAGGGACACAGCCTAGCAGGAGCAGGGCTCTTGTAACCCAGTGCCTGGGACTCTAGCACAAGGAAAAGGAGGAAAACCCGGAGCTAAGAGGAGGCATGACTCCAGGCCTGGGGTCGTGGGCCTCCAAAGAGAAGAAGAAAAAAATATCTAAAACCAAAACTTCCCGTTGGTGGGAATTATAAGTTTGAGACTAGTGTGATTTTGTGCTATGTTGTAGCATCTCCAGGGGAATCATCCAGAGCACAAAGGGACTCTGTTGGATCCCCCTCTCCCCAGGACGGTGGCTGAGAGGGACAAGGAATAATGCAGAGTGGATAGAAGTGGGGTCTGGCGTCAGCACATTCCAGCAAACACACGCCACCGTTTTCCCCGGCCACACGGCTTCCCGGCTCTTGTCTGCAGATGCTGGCGGAGGAAGAGGGGGCTGGCTGGTTAGACAACCCGGGGCACAGGGTTCTCTGTAAGACGGGCTCTTATGCGGCTGCTCAGCAGAGATTCAGATCCCGCCCAGCTGATTAGCAGGGTGCCCACAGCTCTGTTTTTTGGTTCTGCTGGGAGTGGACATTCACGCATGCCTTGGTGTGTGTAAAATTTATTCCGCACATGGCTGGAAAAAATCTGCCCATGGATGGGAACGTAGAGGGAACAGTGCCTGGGGGCATCTGATCTGGAGGAAACCAGCCAGGGAGAGGCAAGATGGACCAGCCTTGGGGCTTGCACGTGTGTTTTCACTTGCCAAGCTTCAGTTTCTCCTCGAAGGGGACCGGCCAAGCCTGCACCCGACCCTATCGCGGAGCCGGCTGGTGCAAGAGGAGCGTGAGACCTCGCATGGGGAGCGCCGCACACAAGGGGCATGTAGGAGGAAGCCCCTAGGGCTGGAATGAATGTTCTCTCCTTACGAGTTCAGTAACGTATGCTGAGAGGGCATGGTCTAGCAGACACACACACACACACACACACACTGACACTCAGAAACACACAAACGCACTTATACACACTCATATAAACACGCACACACATACACACACTCACAAACACACACACGCACACACACTCACAAACATACTGACACTCAGAAACACACAAACGCACTTATACACACGCATATAAACACACACACACACACTCTCAAACACACACACGCACACACTCACAAACATACTGACACTCAGAAACACACAAACGCACTTATACACACTCATACAAACACACACACACACACACACACGCGCACACACACATACACACACACACTCACAAACATACTGACACTCAGAAACACACAAACGCACTTATACACACTCATACAAACACGCACACACACACACGCATTCACACACACACACCACTCACTTCTTTGTGCTTTGTGCTCCTGCATGTGAGTGAGTGGAGGCTCTGGCTGGGGCGGCTAAGGGTTAGCGCTGGGCGTGTCTGGTGCCTGAAGCCCCCCATTCACGCACTCCCTAACTCACCCGTGCACAGGTGGGGAGCAGTGTGGTGGGCACAGCATGGGCCTGGCTGGGGAGAAGTGCTAAGTGCAGCTGTCCCAGGCTAACAAAGCTTGTCGCTCCAGGCTCACCTGTTAGCAGGGCCCTACCAAACCCCCAGCCGTGCCCAACTCGCCGCGGAGCCTGCAGTCTGCCCCGGTGCACCTTTACCCTGTGCTGCCCAGGTTTCCAAGGGGAGACCAGCCCTTCTCAAACTGGGGGTCCTGACCCAAAAGGGAGCTGCAGGAGGATCACAAGGTTATTTTAGGAGGGCCACCGTGCGGCCACCCTTCTGTGCTGCTGCCTTCCGAGCTGGGCAGCTGCCGAGCGGTGGCTGTGACATTGGCCGGGTGCCCAGCTCGGAAAGCAGCGCCCGCCAGCAGCAGGGCAGAAGTAGGGGTGGTAATACCGCAGCCTCCTACCACAGTGGTTCTTAACCTTACTGCGGCCTGCACCCCTTTGGTTCCCAAAATATGTTCTCGCGCCCCTTATGAAAAATTGTTGAAGTAGGTCAGTTCTTTAAACCTAAATATATCATAAAAATCTGGCATCTCGCACCCCCAGAAAGGGCATCTCGCACCCCCAGGGGCTGTGTGCACCCCAGGTTAAGAACCACTGCCCTACCCTAACCTTGCACAACACCCCCCCCCCCCCAACTCCTTTTTGGGTCAGGACCCCTCCAATTACACCACCGTGACATTTCAGATTGAAAGAGCTGAAATCGCGATCTTTGCCATTTTAAAAATCCTGTGCCCGTGAAATTGACCAAAAAGGACGGTGAATCTGGGAGGGCCCTACCTTTTAGGATTGGCCTGCATGGCAGCTGCTTCTCAGTCCCACTAGAGTGGTTCCCAAACTTTTCAACATCACGCCCCGTTTTTGATTTTTGAGAAACCCTCATACTCCCCCCCCCCCCCCCCCCCGCATAGCAGCAAAACTTGTTGGAGGGGAGGAAGGGGGAACTGACCAGGGCTGAAAAACAAAAATAGCAGCACCACTTAGGACGGGGGGATTGATGGGGAGGGGGGTTGGGTCGCCTCGGCTCCCCCCCTCCCCCGGAATTTAGACAGATCCACTCTAGCTCTGCATGAGAAAAGGCACCAAAAGTAGCCATGGAGCTGGGCTGGGGGCCCTTGTACGTATTGGGGGCCCGCTGTGTTTGCACCAGGCCTGAGCTGCTGCCTGTGCTACTGAAAACAGGCAGCCTCAATCAGAGCGAGTTACAGCACATCTCTGTCCACCCGAGCCGGGGAGCCTGTTCCCAGCTGCAGGCCTGAGGCGCTGAGGCCTGGTCCCAGTCCAAAGCAGGAGTAACTTGGCAGCTTGCAGCAGCGCCAATGAACACAGGACCTCGTCTGCTTGGCGCTTCTGAGCCTGGGCTGATCTGTGCTGCGCCGTGCTGGTATCGCGCCATCATCACACGCTCGGCTTGCTGCCGGCTGCTATCGCAGGGACCGCACAGTGCACCATCACAGCCTCCGCATGGGGCCTTTGGGCGCCAGGGTGCAGGCAGAAGCATCCAGACAGCCACCATACCGCCCTCGCGGCCCCCCAGCACGCCCCTGGCACCCCAGATCACTCAGCACAAAGGCGGCCCTGCTGCAGGTCGAGGTGCTGTCCAATGTTCTGACTGCCAGGCGAGGAGATCCGAGATGGGCATTACGTGGGCACAACGCTGGCACGACCCCGGGGGATTGTTACAAAGCAGCCACGTAACTGCCTCCTTAACAGGCCCTGATGCAACGTGCTCCCGGCACGTTTTTCTCTCCAGTGCCCTGCAACTCCGTGGCCATCGGCATCCACAGATACGAATCACCGTGGACAGGTTCTGCAGATAGAGACTTTGTTCTCACGCCAGGCTGGATTTATCCCACGAGGCTGATCGACCCTGGCCCAGCTGGCTTTGGGGCAGCACACCCCTCAGCTCGCCGGGGGAGCAGTCCCTCATTTCGGGGCTGCCTCCTCCTCCAGGCATGTTGTGCTCCTGTGACAACCCCCTGCAAGGGGCAACCCCTTCGGGCCTCTCTGGGGTGATTAACAGAGACGCTCCGCCTTTTACAGGGCGTTTGGAACGCTGCAACACCTGCACGGCCCTTTTGTGCCATGTTTGAAACGGTCCGATTTGTCCTCCAAAGAGCATCGGCCGGGCTTGCGTCCGAGTGGAGCATCTCAGTATTCTCATGAATCTGTATGTCCAAGGGGGCGAGAGCTCTGGCCGTGGCTTGGGGCCATGTTGTGTCTGTACGCCCCACGGGCCGGGTGCTGCGTAGACATAACAAACGGACAGCCCTTGTGGGAAGCTCCTCCTTTGAGAGGGGCAGCGTGAGGGGAAGGACACGGGGGGTTGAAAACATCCCGAGTGGGCAATAGGGGGGTGGAGTGACAGCTCAGGTGTACGAGAGACGCCAGGTGGGCCGGACCAGACTGTGAACGCCCTGAAAGCAAAGTCAAGCCATTGGTCTGTTGCCCTAGAGACAGGGAGGGGAGGGATTTACGGAGCAGGGTGCAAGGAAGCCGCCTGCCTCCGCCGGCCCCTGGCAAGGTGTAAATGTGGGGGGAGTCCTGGCTCCAAGCTCCTGAAAGGGGCGGGGCCTCAGGTGGAAGGGGCGGGGCTAAGGCAACCAGCCCTCCATGCTGCCCTGAGCGCACTGTGCTGCCCCCTTACCCTTAGAGGTGCCTGGAGCGCACCATGCGGCTCTCCAGCGGCAATTTAAAGGGCCCAGCACTCTGGCTGCTGCCACAGCTGCAGTAGAGGCAGTGGTGGTGAGGAGCTCCGGGCCCCTTTGGATGCGGGACCCTGCGGCTAGTGCTCCGTCGGCAGGCCTGGCGCAGGCGAAATGAAGGGCTAGGAAGGCGATCCTTGTGGAAGTGCTCCGAATGGGGGTGAGCGGGGCAAGGTGGGATCTGCCTGGCTCAGAGACGCCGAGAGCCTGGGCGAGGTGGGATGTGTGTGGCTGGCCGGGACGAGCCGTAGCGGAGATGTTCTGCAGACAGAACCAGCGAGCCTGCCTGCAAGGCTCTAGGGCAGGGCTACTCAAGCTTGGAAGCCCCGGGGGCCACAGTGATACCCACAGCACAGGCCGAGGGCTGCCACTTAAGTGTGGTTGCATAGACATGCAAATCGATATGCAAATATATGCAAATCACTTTTCACACTGATGGGCATGAATACAAAGATTAAGGCAAGACTACACAACACGCAAGCCCCATTGAAGTCAGTTCTGCAGATATTAATAAAATGCAGTATTTACCCGACTTCCACCCCTAGGACAGCACTTTTAATGAGCAAGGACAGTCCAGGAATGTAACTACTAAAACGCATAGCAACAGAAGACCGTTCTATTGACTGCTTTTTTGTTTTGGTTCACACCCATGGGCTGCGTGTTGAGCCCCATGTAAACCCCACCCGCACTGCGGGCTGCAAACAAACAGGCTGCGGGCCGCGTGTTGAGTAGCTCTGCTCTTGGGAGCCCTGCGTGGAAGCTGGCCCCCAGGTGTAAGGGACGGGGAGAGCAGAGGGGTGAAGCAAGTGGCTGAGAAATGAGGGAGCTGCTGGGAAGAATCGGGATTCTGCTCCGAACAGAAACCAACCAGTTTCCGGTTTCCTTTGTATCCGGGTCCCCTTTCTCCCCCTTCTGCAGAGAAACCCAAACCGCCAGCACCGATCTTTGGATGGGTGTCGCACGCCGCACCCGAGCCCGAGGGCAGTTTGGGAGGATTTGCCCTCGGGGCCTGTCCCGTTGCTTAGAGCCACGTATTGCTGCAGCCTTGTTTCCCGTCAGAGGCCTGGCCTCAAAGGGTGGCGGGTGGAAGCAGAGCTGGGGGAGGCAAACCCCCAACCCCGCCCCTACTGCCCAGGCCCCGCTCCCTAGGGGGGGTGGCAGCCTCCCTGGCCCCGGAGCACATTGCTCCGCCCCCAGCAGGCCTACAGGGGGCAGAGTGTGGGTGGGGCCAGGCCTGGCGGCTTGGAAAGGCAACGCCTCCCCTTGCCTCGGCTACCCGTTGCCCCGGCAACCACTTCTTGCTCCCTTCCTCCCATGCTGAGGAGCAGAGAGCCCCGGGCTGCGGGGTAAAGGGGGGGGGGGTCACAGACGATGGGGCGAGCAGCCCTAGGCCTGGTTTGTCTTGTCTGCTGGGAGTAGGGGGATTAACCCCCACTCTATAACAAGCCCCTTTCCCCGGGTCAAATGGAAACACTGTTTTTAACAACAAATGTGCCATTAAGAAGCCCCCGTGTGTGAGCTTCTGTCAGGCTAGGACAACGCCCCCCACCCCCCACCCCGGGCTCAACTGTGCTGGGACAGACACCCCCTCTCCACCACTGCAGAGCACGGAAAGGCAGCGTCTCCCCCACTCCTCCCAAGCAAGCTCCCTCTCCAGCAATGGCCTGCTCCCTCCCTCATCACACTCGCGCATCCAGGGTCGCCCTCCACATCTGCTTCGGGTAGCTCAGCTCCCCCGGCCCTGCTGCAGTGCCAACAGGGAGGCTGTCCCTAAATCGCCCCCATCCTGCGATCGCAGAGGAGCTGAGACCTGGCCGGCCCCTCTCCGATTCAGAGAAGCCATGGACAATTTCAGGCACAGAGTTTGTACAACTGGGGCCAGGGGCAAATCCAAACATCAGCATTCAGGGCTGTTCTGTGGAGGGTGCAGTTCCCCGCTCAGTTTCCAGAGAAACTTCCATTTGAAAGCCAGAAGCTGGACCCCCATTAGGCTCTGTGGACCCCACCCCACCTAGCCCCAGATCTCTCCCTCCCCTTGTACACAGCTTGGTCTTCAACAAGCTCCCAGGCTGTCTGCACAGGCCGTTCCATGTTGCTCTTATCAGCGTTGGGTCCTGTTATTCCCTCCTTCAGCATTCCATAGCAGGGGACAGATCTCTGACAGGTCTCTGGATAAGGGGGTGGGGGGGTGGGACAGAGGCACCGTCACTGAGTCCCTTGCTCACCTCAGACTAACCTGGGTCCAAACTCCTTCCTCTCTGAGAGCTTAATAGAGATGTGCAGGGAGGATCCCGCTCTTTGTCCAGACACCCCTCCCCTCCCCATCCAGGGAGTCTCCCCCCAGGCCAGAGGGCCTAGGCAGCAGGCAGATGCTTCAGCCCCTCCGTCCTGTTATTCAGAGACTCCTTGAACCCCCTTCTCCTTGTCCCCGCGTCAGATTTGCAGCAGCCTTGAAGTCAAACGCCGCTCGCCCGCAGGGAGAGCAGGCGCCGGACCCTGGAGTGGCTCTTGGGATAACCGATGTGGGGGGTGGCGTCCCGAGCAACGGGGCGAGGGGATGTTTATGGAAGGCCAGCAGAAGAGGACCGGATTGCCAGCAAGGAAGCCACACACACATCCTGCGGAGTCTCTAGAGTCCAGACCCCTTAACACTGCTGCCAGAGGGGCCGCTAGTCCATCATATTTAGGGGCATGGTCAGTGATCATCACCCCCCCCCCAGATCTGCAGATAAAACAGTCCCCTTTAGAGTCCTCGCTTTGCCAACCATGTAGCCCGTTCACAAGCCGCGCCGGGTCTAGATTTAGACATGCCTTTTGACCATCAAATTCTATCCTGTTCTGCCCGCTGAGCTTTTCCCACTGCTCCCTGGATTCCCTCCATCCCTCTAGAACCAGGGCCCCAATCCCAGCCTAACAAGCATCTCGCTCCTTGGCAGTACCCCAGGGGCAGGAAAACGCACCTGTCGCCCAAGCAAGCCTGCGCTGCCTGGTTTGGATCCAGAACAGGACTGGAACCTCCCCAAAGCTCCCAAAGCCCAAGTTTGAGTGCACACCCATCTCTAGTTGGTTAATCGAATCTTCCGTGAAAAGCAATGGAGGGGATTAAAGGAAGGGGGGGTTGGGGAAAGCAGGGAAAGTTTGGTGAAATCCAATTTTTTTCCCAAAGTTGAGGTTCTATAAAATCCAAACTATCCCCAGAATTTTTTTGCAGCAGTGTCACACTGTTGACTCATATTTAGCTTGTGGACCCCTGTGACCCCTAGATCTTTTTCTGCAGTATCCTTCCTAGACAGTCTTTTCCCATTCTGTATGGCTGTGTCTAGACTGGCCACTTGAATTTCCACAAGAACACTGACTTCCTACTGTCTGAAATCAGTGCTTCTTGCGGAAATACTATGCTGCTCCCATAGGCAAAAGTCCTTTTGCGCAAAGCTTTTGTGCAAAAGGGCCAGTGTAGACAGCTCAGATTTGTTTTGCGCAAAAAAGCCCCGATCGCGAAAATGGTGATGAGGACTTTTTTGCGGAAAAGCGCGTCTAGGTTGGCATGGACGCTTTTCTGCAAAAGCACTTTTTGTGTAAAAGCGTCCGTGCCAATCTAGACGCTCTTTTCCGCAAATACTTTTAACGGAAAAGTTTTCTGTTAAAAACATTTGCGGAAAATCATGCCAGTCTAGACGTAGCCTATGTGTAAGACTGATTGTTCCTTCCTAAGTGGAACACTTTGCATTTCTCCTTATTGAACTTCATCCTGTTTACCTCCGACTGTATCTCCAGTTTGTCCAGATCATTTTGAACTCTAACCCTATCCTCCAGAGCACTTGCAACCTCACCCAGCTTGGTATCATCTGCAAACTTAATGAGCGTACTTTCTATGCCAATATCTAATCATTGATGATGATATTGATTAGAACCCTTCCCAAAACAGACCCCTGCGGAACCTCACTTGTTATGTCCTTCCAGCATGATTGTGAACCATTAATAACTCCTCTCTGAGAATGGTTATCCAGCCAGGTATGCACCCATCTTATAGTAGCCCCATCATAGTTGTATTTGCCTAGTTTATTGATAAGAAGGTCATGCAAAACCACATCAAATGTCTTACTAAAATCTAAGTATACCACTTCCACCGCTTCTCCCTTATCCACAAGGCTCGTTATCCTATCAAAGAAAGCTATCAGATTGGTTGGACATGATTTGTTCTTTACAAATCCATGCTGGCTGTTCCCTATCACCTTATTTTCTTCCAAATATTTGCAAATGATTTCCTTAATTACTTGCTCCATTATCTTTCCTGGCACAGAAGTTAAACCAACTAGTCTGTAGTTTCCTGGGTTGTTTTTATTGCTCTTTTTATTGATGGGTACTAGATTTGCCCCTTTCAAGTCTTCTGGAATCTCTCCTGTCTTCCATGATTTTTCAAAGATGATAGCTAAAGATACCTCCCTTATCAGTTTCCTGATTATTCTAGGATGTATTTCATCAGACCCTGGTAACTTGCAGACAGCTGATTTTTCTAAGTAATTTTTAACTTGCTCTTTTTTAAAATCTTATAAACCTACCCCATTTCCTCCTTGTGTAAATGACAAGGTTTGCTACTACATCCAAAGGCACCCATACGGTGCTGCTAACATAACCTCCTCTGTGTGGCAAGGGCCCTGCCTCAGCTGATCAACCCTTTTAAGAGGAGGAAATTACCCAGAATGCTCCACCCCCCAAAATTAAAATCTTCCCAATTAACAATTTAAAAAATTAATTTAACTGATTCATGCTGCAAGCTGACCCAGTTCCTTCCTTATCTTTGATACCAACATTCACACAGGAAAACCTCACTTGTTAATTAGCCAATCACAATGCCTGTGCCAAAATGGCCACCTGCCTACCAAACTACATGTCCCAGAAAGCCCCAAGCCTAAGGGCAAAGGTCAGACAAGCCACCTGAGCATAAAAGGCACCTACATCTGCGCCTGCCTCTCTTAGAGAGTCCCAAAACACTACCTGCATATGCACACCAATGTAGGCAAGGGTGCTGGGGCATTAGCCCCTGCTAAAATTTGAACCCCTGGATTTCATGCTTGAGGTCTGCTTAAAACTGCCTATCCTAGCTCCAGAGGCAGCTCTTAAATGCAACAGAGTTTGAGGGCTTACAGCTTTGCCTTTGGGGCAGGGAGTTTGTTATGAGAAGAGGGAGGCAGGTGATTAAGAATAGCAAAAGGCTGGTGGGCATTCAGTCATTGAAGGATCCTTAGACCATTATGAAAACTTAAAAGCTAGGGGTAGGAGAAGAGCAGCAATGGGTGTTGAGCTGCTCAGATTTGAATTTGGACCAGTTCTGTTAAACTTATGAAAAGGGGGTAAATAGGGAGGTGGAAAAATGTGCAGCTGCTACAAAATTACTCGAAATAGTTAAGTCCAAAGCTGCCAGCAAAGAGTTACAAAACTGGAGGATTGGGCAACACAAGGGCAGATGGAATTCAGTGTTGATAAATGCAGCGTAATGCACATGGAAAACTATAATCCCAATATCCATATAAAAATGACAGGGTCTAAATTAGCTGTTACCACTCAAGAAAGAGATCATTGTGGATAGTTCCCTGAAAACATCTGTTCAATGTGCAGTGACAGTCTAAAAACTAACAGACAACTGGGAATTATTAAGCAAGGAATAGAAAATAAGACAGAAAATACCATGTGGCCTCTATTTAAAGTCATCGTGGTGTGCCCACATCTTGAATACTGTGTGCAGATCTGGTCCTCTCCCTCCCCCGCATCGGAAAACAGATCTATTGGATGAGGGAAAGGTACAGAAAAGGCAACAGAAATTATTAAGAGTAAGAAACAGCTTCCATATGAGGCGAGATTAACAAAATGAGGACTATTCAGCTTGGAAAAGAAATGACTAAAGGGTGGGGGATATATTGGAGGTCTTGAAAAGCATGAATGGTGTGGAAAAGTAGACTAAGGAAATGTTATTTACTCCTTCACTAGCATAACACAAGAAGCCGACCCAATTCAATTTATAGGCAGCAGATTTAAAACAAAGAAAAGACATTTTTTTTTCACAATCAGTTTGTGGAACTCTTTCTAGGGGGTGGTGGAAAGGCCCAAACTGTAACAGGGTTCCAATAAGAACAAAATAAGTTCAAGGAGGTTAGGTCCATCAATAGCTACTAGCCAGGATGGGCACAGACAGTGCCCCTAGCTTCTTTGCCAGGAACGGGGAATGGGATGGATCCTGTCATGATGCCTCTTCTGTTCATGCCTTCTGAAGCACCTGGCATTGGCCGCTGTCGGCAGACTGGACACTGGGCTAGAGGGACCTTTGGGCTGACCCAGTCTGGCTGTTCTAATCTTACACAGAGCCCACATGTATCTGCCCACTGCTCTAACCCGCCACTCCGTTTCCAGAGCGGAGCTAGAGCCCCGGAGTCCAGACGGGGTCTGTCTCGCTCCGCAGAGTTACTAACAAAGTAGGAATAGCCATTACAATTTTCAGACTAACCTATGTCCCTTAAGTGACTTGCCACAAGACGTCATCATGTTAGTATTAGAGCTGAGTGGAGCTCATATTTATTTACATTTTCTGTCTTTTATATAGGAGTTAGATACAGTGCTCCTGCCAGCCCAGGGCTAAGTTGTCTGCCAAAAAAGCTAGAGTTTTCCAGTGCTTTAGTAGCCCTAGAAAGAGATGATCTCGGGGCGGGGGGAGAGGGCAAATGGAATTGGTCCTTCCCCTCCCCCCCAAGTTTGCTGCTTGGCTTGTACTGAGCATGCTCAGTAACACTGCTGAAGCTGCTGTCTTCAGTATGCCCTCCCCCCCAGTCAGGGCAACCACAAGTCACCCCTTCCCCACTGAAATCAGAAATGGTGCCCCTGAATGTAGGCCAGCCACAGTAGAAAGGGAGGTTGTAGTTCGGTGCCTAGACCGCTCTCACCTTAGCAGCTACTATACCATGGGGCTTACCCGGCCCAGGGAAGAGGTGTAGACACTATCCGAAAAACTCAGCACAGGACGGCCCATGCAGAGTCGGTGACTGTCAACCAGCGAGGGGTTGTGTGTGGCAGAGACACCCACGCGCGGTAACCCTGGCGACGAACGACTGTGCAACAGTAGGAGGGGGAAATGCAGGAAGAGCAGGACAGACATCCCCACAAATGATCACAGGCCACGCCGTGCCTGCCCTCGGCGGCCGAGGAGGAGGGAGCAGACGCAGCGTCAATCAGTCAGTCTCCACGGGTGTATTATTCTACCCTGTAGTACAGTCGGACCTACAGACCCAGCCAGGCCTAACGCTGTATAGACACAGACCACAAGCCAATCAGCTCGGAAGAGCTTACGGTCCGTAGGCCACATGGAACCACGTGTGGAGGGATGGGGAAAGAGTAAACAATGCTTTAGGATGGGTAACTCCCGTGGGCAGCCCCACCCCTGGGTGCTTGGATACCTCCAGTAACCCCTCCTCTGCGAGGGAGCCAAGGGACCGTCTCACTCACGTGGGCCAAGCTTGGCGTGGCCAAGAGGGTACTATGTTCAACCAGGGGGTAACTTGTGTCTTTAGCTCTTTACGCCCCAACAGTGAGGGCATGAAGCCGCCCCATGAGCACAGTAGTGAGTGACACCCCCTCCTTCCCTAGGTTGAACCCAAAATACCAAACCCTGCCCCCCCTCAAAAAAACAACAACACAACACCAGGGAAAAAATTCTGTTGAGGGGAAAAAAAGGATTCCAAGACTTATTAAGCAAAATCAAAAATGTGAATAATAAAACAGCATTAAAACAGCATGGCTCCTTTCTGAGTGAGTGCAGAGTCAGAATAGGGAGAGGAACAGGGGAGAAGTTGAGCACTAAGACCCAGATAAGGCATCGCTTCCCTATGGTCTTTAGGCTTTTTGCCAGCGGCTATTTTGTGTTCTTGTTCAAGCCAGAACTTAGCTTCCCTGAGGAACCAGGTAAGCATGTGGGCGGGGAGCTGGGGGTGTCGGGGCCTGGAGGAGGAGGAAGAGGGAGACGGGGGGCTGGACCCAGACTGGGGTCCGGGTGCTAGGGTTGCCAGGTGTCCAGTATTTTCACCTCCTGGCCGGGGAAAAAAATCAGAAAATACCGGCCATTTTAGGTGTCCGGTATTTTCTGAATTTTTTTTACCAGACAGGAGGTGAAAATACTGGACTGTCCGGGTCAATACCGGACACCTGGCAACCCTATCTTTCCCTATGCACCCGGCTGGACTCTGGGGCTGTCACACGCGCAGCCAGCGCCATCACGGGGCTCGTGAACGAACCGCAAAGATTCTGCCCCGTTTCTACCCACTCCCGGGATCTGCCTTCCTGGAGCCCTGCAAGCAGAAGCACCCACCCCCCCCGGCAACCAGCAAGGGGCCGTGTTATCTGTCTGTAACCCCGCAGCCTGGCCCAGGCCTGGTGGTGGTGAGGATTAGATAATCCGTCTTTTCGTTTTGTGGTTTCCGTGCCTGGACAAACCTCTTCTCCGAGGAGCCAAAGTCCGATGGAAGTCACTTCTCCAGCATTTTACGTTCTCAAGGCCCCAAGGATGGGACGCGATGGGTTTTATGGTCCCTGCCGCACTGAGGAGGAAATGGGACCAGTTCAGTGGCTCACATCAAGGCCCCAGGCTGAATATAGAGCAGCGCTAGGCTAGGAACAGCCCATAGGCCTGGCCCCACGCACTGGCTGCTCTAACCACTAGGCTGTGCTGCCTCTTTTGGCTGCTTTGGCCGGTGCAGGTTTTTGCTTTGCCAGCTAGCACCTTTTCGTGCGTTACAGAAATGGCCTGCCCCCGTTTATCCTTACTGCCCCACACCCACCCCCCAGCCAGCTGAAAATTATTTCTGGAAAGGGAGCCGACTTCTCCCAGCCGGCCGGCCGCTTGGCAGGATCAAAAGCTCAGATTGACTCTCTGCCGGTGTGGAGGCCAGCGAAAGAGTAGGGCGGTCCTTAGAGTTTACAGGGCCTGATGTGGTACTATTAAACCGGCCCCCCTCTGCCCCATGGCAGCCTAGGGGCAGGGGGCGGGGGAGGTGATCTTTTTAGAGCTGTGATTTTATACTCTTCAGCAAGAGGCAAGAAATAATTTTTAAAGCAAATTTTAAATGCGGGTCCTGTCGACTGACACAGTACATTCAGAAAGGGACAGGGACAGGGACAGGGACGGGAAGAGGTGTGCGGGTGGGCATTAAGACCCAGGGGTGCCCCGAATCCTAGGCAGCTGCGTATTCTGCATATGGTTAAGGACGGCCCTGCAAAAGAGCCCCCCTGCGTGGAACTCGCCTGCAGAGTTTGAGGGTTCCCCATTCTTCTTGTTAGGGAAGAAAAGTAGCCAGGCGCCCAAGCAGCCAGGAACCATACATTTGTGATGGGCTCATTCCCGAGGCAGGGTTCCCAGATGAAGCCGCCTCCCCTGCACACCTGTCTCAACACCGGGCACTCTTCGCGTCGGTTGTACGTTTCGGAGAGAGCATTTCTTTTAGCTGCTGGCCCTTCGCTCTGCCAGGATGCGGCTGGGAGAGAGACTATCTCTGGGTCTCTGAGCAGAAGCCCAGCCACACTAAAGAAACAGGCAGACAGCAAGGAGTTTGCAGCATCTGTTGCCTCTGGGCTGTCTACACCGGAGAGGCAACCAGTGGCGATTACACGCACTCCCAGAACGGGGCGTCTGCGTGTGACAGCCTGTTTCAGGGGCGTTTTCATCCCCTTTCCAATGAGCCACACCCCACACCCCTTTCGGGGTGGGCCTGATCCCCAGAACGGTGACTTACTCAGCACCTGTCCAGGTGCAGCGGGGTGACAGCAAAAAGGGACTGTTCACCTTGACTTGGCCTCGACAGGGACTAGCGCCATGCACTGCCGAGTGACTTCCTTCCTGGGAGAGAGACAGTCACAAAAGCCAACCAAATGTTCGAGAATAAGACAGAATCTCTTATTGCCTCCGTATAAATCCATGAGGCCGCCCCCATCTGGAATCCTGCGTGCAGATGTGACACCTCATCGCAAAAAAGACCTCTTGGCATTGGGAAAGAGTCAGAAAAGGGCAACAGAACAGAGGAGGGGCTTGGAGCAGGTCCCACATGAAGCGAGCTGTAAAAGCCTGGGACTGTTCAGCTTAGAAAAGAGGAGATTAAGGGGAGATAGGATAGAAGTTTATAAAACCATGACGGGGATTTCCCACGGTCGATGTGACATGGATTCCTTTAAAACAGGAATCGGAGGCCCTAGGGACTCACTCCCCTCTCTTAGATACCCGAGGGCTGGCCTAGGGGAAACAAAGACTCAGGATCAGACTCTGAGAGAGCAAACTCGAGCCGATTTTTGCCAGATTCGGGAGTGAAAAGCATGGACATGCACTCGCTGCTGCCAGCCCGTATGCCAGTTATTGACTTGTTCCCACAACACAAGAACTAGGGGTCACTACATGAAATGAATAGGTTTAAGAGAAACAAAAGGAAGTTTTTCTTCATGCAGCGCAGTCAACCTGTGGAACTCCTCGCCAGAGGATGTTGTGAGGACCAGGACTTTAACAGTGTTCAAAAAAGAACTAGATACATTCATGGAGGATGGGGTCATCAATACTTATTAGCCAGGATGGGCAGGAATGGTGACACTAGCCTCTTGTTTGTCAGAGGCTGGGAATGGGCGATGGGGAGGGATCGCTGGACCCGTTCTGTTCACTCCCTCTGGGGCACCTGGCCTTGGTGACTGTGGGCAGACAGGACACTGAGGTAAATGGACCTTTGCTCTGACCCAGCCTGGCCATTCTTGTGCCCCGGCGCTTTCGGAAGGCGGGGCAGGAGGAGCGCCTCTTGCCCACTCTGTCCGGGGAGTCGTTTCTCCCGCACGGCTGGCACCGAAGATCAAACAGGGACCCCACGGAGCTCAGCTCAGCCAGATTCTAATTATGTAGCCTGCTCACCGGCCTTCTCAGCCACAGCCACCGGTCGGGCCCCGTGGTGCAAGGTGCGGCACGGACACGGAACAGCCAGGCCGCCCCTGCCACGAGGGGCCGTCTCACCCTAACACAAGAGACAACGGATGGGGGCGGCAAAGACACACTGAGGCCGTGTGGGTCCAGGGCCGGGGGGTGCAATCAGTCGCAGCAGCCCGAGCTAGGAGAGTTTGGGGGGGGGGGGCTCCCACGTCTGGGAGAAAGCACAAAGAGGCTTCTTTCGAAATGCCACACGGGCACTGGAGGCCGGTGTGGTGGCCTGCTGGCAATGGGGGTGAACCCATCAGTACTGAATGGGCGGGGAGGGGCGAGTGAGGCTCTAGGGCAGGAGCGGGGAGCTAAGGCCCAGGGGCTGGATCCGGCCCCCGGCATGCCTGGAGCTGACCCCCAAGGTTCAGGGCTCCCCTCCCAGCATTGGTGCTCCGGCCCCGTTGCCACCCCCCTCGCAGGGCCGGTGCACACAAAATCGACGAACCTGCCCCCCCCCCCCAGGCACTGGGGTGTGCGGGGAATGTGGGGAGGGTCTTTCTCCTGCTCAGTTGGGGGCCACGTCAGGGAGGGGCGGGTTGTTGGTTTGCTTCTCGCTTGTGTGCGCCCCCCCTCGCCCCAGCTGATTTTTCGGTGGGTCAGCGGCCCCTGGATCACAAACATTCCCCGCCCCGGCCTGGAGCGTGTGTTTGAGTCAGTGCAGGGGAGCAAAGGGCGCCCCAGGAACTAATCCCCGCTTCGTTCAAATAAAAACGGTCGGCGGACGGTGCCGACAATCAGCTGATCCGGCCCAGCGCGGCAGTCTAGACGGGATCGGTCGACAGGGGAAGCCTTTGCCGACCGCTCCTGTAAACCTCGTTTCAGGAGGCATAAGGGAGCGGTCGGCAAAGGCTTCCCCTGTCGACCGATCCCCGTCTAGACTGCCGCGCTGGGCCGGATCAGCTGATTGTCGGCACGGCGCGGCGACCGTTTTTATTTGAACGAAGCGGGGATTACTTAAATCCCCGCTTCATTGACTATGTCGGGGGAACGACTTTACATGGCTCCGTCGACAGAGCCACGCAGTCTAGACACGCCCGTAGTGAACCCAGCGTGGCCCGGCGTCCCAAGGCCCCACTTAGAAGGTTCTGCCCGGCCACAGCGCCCACGCATCCGTGAGTCCCACGCTGCACCGGTGCAACTCACCAGCTGTGGGAACGGGGCCACGTGCCCCGAACAAACGCCAGCGGGTGCCAAACGCAGCTGCCCCTCTGCTCCGCAATGCAGACAGCTGGGAGCTGCCCCTCCCGCCCCCTCCGGTGCCTTGCTCTGCACTGGCTTCCCAAAGAGCTGTGTCCTCTCCCTCTGTGATCACAACCTTCCCTGACAGGGGAGGGTCCCGCCGGTGGGAGACAGGAATCATAGAACCATAGAGCTGGCAGAGACCTCAGGAGTCATCAAGTCCCGCCCCCTGCCCAAGGCAGGACCAATCCCAACTCAATCACTTCACCATGATCTAGGCTGCGGAACTCACTGCAACTAGATAGAAGAGATCACCGCCGCCCTGCACTCAGAACTCAGCACAAAACTCGTTTCTTCCAGTGAGCTGCCATCCATCACTTCACCTACCTCCTCCCCACTCACATTCGCACTGCAACATGGCTGACGTGCCCTCCTGTTAGCTGGGAAGGAAGGAAGCGGGGGAGAGCAACTTCTGACTTTCCTACCTGGGGGGTGCTTAGACACCAGAGGGGCGGACACATTCCCGTCTCAGCGCGCACAATGCACAGACCAAGATGCCCTCTGCTGGCACAAATCGGACTTTGCTCCCTTAAAAGAGTCAAACGTCACCCGAGTCGCTGTGGGTTCTGAGATGTGATTTGCTCTGTGAGCCTGGGCGGGGGACACTGTCCATCAGAGGATCCTGGATCCAGGCCTGGTCCACATAATGAGTAACCCGGCAAAAGTGGAGCATGTTCCTAGAGGCAGGTGGCTCTGAGCATGTTACCAAGGGGGCTCGTCACTCGCCGGTGGGCAAACGAGGCCAGGGAAGTGACTTACCCAAGATTACGCAGGCAGCCACGGGTGGATTCAGAAACAGAACCGAGCTCCCAGGCCCCTGTTCTCACCACTGGCCCGCAGCGTGGCAAATGCACACAGAGCACTGTGCGGCGTGTGTCCCCGTAGGTAGAGTCACATGGGCTACATCTACACGGGCCCCAAATTCCGGAAAAGTGATGCAAAGCAGGTAAGTCAGAATAGGGAAATCCGCAGGGGATTTAAATATCCCCCGTGGATTTAAATAAACATGTCTGCCGCTTTTTTTCCGGCTTGGGGAAAAGCTGGAAAAAAACCTCTAGATTGGCGCGATCCTCCGGAATAAAGCCCTTTCAAGTAGGAATAAGAGATCCTCCGGAAAAGGGCTTTATTCCGGAGGATCGCGCCAGTCTAGACGCTTTTTTCTGGCTTTTCCCCAAGCTGGAAAAAAAGCGGCGGCCATGTTTATTTAAATCCGCGGGGGATATTTAAATCCCCCGCGGATTTCCCTATCCTGACTTACCTGCTTTGCATCATTTTTCCGGAATTTGGGGCCAGTGTAGACGTAGCCATGGAGAAGAACATGCAAACAGCTAGGCTGGGTCAGACCAAAGGCCCATCTAGCCCAGTGTCCTGACTGCCCACAGTGAACAGTGCCAGGGACCCCAGAAGGAGTGAACAGATCAAGGAATCATCCAGTGTCCTCCATTTCCAGCCCCTGACAAACAGGCTAGGGACACCATCCCTACCCATCCTGGCTAATTAGTATTGACAGACCTAACCTCCATGACTTTATCCAGTTCTTTCTTGAACCCTCTTCAAGTCCTGGTCTTCACAATATCCTCCAGCAAGGAGTTCCACAGGTTGATTGTGCACTGTGTGGAAAAAAAACTTCCTTTTGTTTCTTTTAAACCTGCTGCCTGTTCATTTCATTTGGTGGCCCCTAGTTCTTGTGTTATGGGAACAAGTCAATAACTTTTCCTTATTCACTTTCTCCACACCGGTCATGATTTTACAGACCTCTCTCCTATCCCCCTCGAGTCTCCTCTTTTCTAAGATGAAAAGTCCCCGTCTTTTTAATCGCTCTTCATATGGGACCCGTTCCAAACCCCTCGTCATTTCTGTTGCCCTGTTCAGAACCTTTTCCTGTGCACACACATCCACCTGACAGCTGCAGGTCCTGAGATTTCATGTGCTCCCTGGCTTTTATGCCCATCTGGCGCCCGGTCAGCTCGTGACTAGCAATGGGTCTAACAAGGCCAGACAAAGCCCTTCCCTAGCCATCCGAGCTCTTCCTGACCTGGACTACTGGCAGCAAGGGCCCTTTCCCGTGCATGGCGCGTGGGCCGGCAGCCGCGAGTGTGGAAGGACTATTTTTAAAAATGTCCACGCTTTTCGCTCCCAAATCTGGCACAAATCTGCTCAGGTTTGCTCTCTCCTGAGTCATCACTTCCCCTAGGCCAGCCCGCAGGAGTCTGAGGGTACGGCTACACTAGCCCCCTAGATCGATCTAGGGAGGCTAATGAGGGCGACTGAAATTGCAAATCAAGCCCGGATTTTAAATATCCTGCACTTGATTTGCATCTTCCCAACCGGTTGCCGTTTTAGAATTGACTAGCCCGAAGTAACTGCCTGTGTCTACACGCGGCAGTGAAACGGGATTCCGATTTAAAGCCCCTAAATCGAATGAGCTGGTAAACCTCGTTGCAGGAGGAATGCCAGCTAATTCGAGTTAGGGCTTTAAATCGGAATCCCGTTTCACTGCCGCGTGTAGACACAGGCAGTTACTTCGGGCTAGTCAATTCTAAAACGGCGACCGGCCGGGAACATGCAAATCAAGCAGGGATATTTAAATCCCGGGCTTGATTTGCAATTTCGGTCGCCCTCATTAGCCTCCCTAGATTGATCTAGGGGGCTACTGTAGACGTACCCTAAGAGTGGGGAGTAAGCCCCCTGCACCTCTGATTCCTGTTTTAAAGGAACCCACGTCACATCGACCACGGGAAAGCCCTCCTTCAGTGACGTAGGACCTGTGGCTACCCGTGGCGGTGCTGTCAGTCACCCACGCTGCTTTCCATGGGGCTCTGGAGAGGGTGAACTATCTGCCCCGCCATCCCCCAATGTTAGCCCTACATTCGCCCTCAATTCCAGGGCATGGGGCAGCCCCCCACATTAATCTGACTTCCTTTAAACTACCACAAGCATCCCCCTTTTGCACCCACCTTGAAATGTTGCTGCTCATGACGTGTGGGAGCCGCTGCGCCCTCTCTGAGCACTGGGGCCCAGCGGTTTCACCCTGGGATTAAGTTCGGACCCTTGTTAGACACGTGGAGGGTGAAGTCTGGCCACTGGAGGTCCCCAGAGGTCCAGACAAAAGGGACGCTAATGGGAGTCTATGGCTCATTTACTAGTTATTTGCATTCCTGCAGGGATCGGGGGTTTCATGCAGGGATCAGGGCCCTGATGTGCTAGGCGCTGTACGTACCCGCACACCCGAAGACAGTCTCTGCCCAGCAGGGTTTACATGCACGTTGAGGCAAGGGGCAGTAAGTGGAGCTCCCCAGCCGGTAACATTACTGCTGTCGTGACCAGCATCGTGGGCCACAGGTGGGGTGAAATCCGACTGGGATTTCTCCCTCTTTGGGGCCTGAGTTCCAGGAGGCTTTGAAATCGCTTTGGCGGCGGATCCCTCCTGCAAACGATGAGCCCGACCCAAAGCCCCGGCTACCTAGGGGCGGTTGGATGGACGGACGCAGCTCGTGCTAGTTACAAAGCGCAGATTCAGGGCTGAGCATCGTGATCGCTATGTGGTGTCGCTCATGATCAAGTCTCCGGAAAGCCGGAAAAGTCAGGGGAGCCGATAAAACCCCAGGAGGGCTCCAGCTCTCCCTGCAGGCCGTAAGCCGAGCCGTAATGCTCAGGCCAAGTGTTTTACCACTTCCCCCAATGAGCTGGTGCTGGCCCCTGCTGGAGACAGGACAGCGGGCGAGGTGGCCCACGGGTCTGACCCGCCATGGCATTGCCCTACCCCCTGTGAGCAAGGGCGCTGCTGCCGCAGGAAATCGTGTCTCTGGAGATCTCGTTCGACCAGTTCCCCTGCCCGCTCTCAGCCCTGGGCCTGCAACCAAACAACGCGGAGAATTTGCTGCCGTGTCTCTGGGCTTCCGAGCAAGGGGGAAGACCCAGCGGGAGTCTGTGTTTTCCAGTCTGTCGTAATACCGCCGCTCCCCCAGTCTCACGGTGGGCGGGGGGACAACACCCGGGGAGGATCAAGGAGGAACCTGGGCTAAACAGAATTCATTTTCCTTTCTCAGTCTAGATCCCTGCCCTTCCCCACCTGCTCCCTGCACCGCCCCCCGCCTGCGACTGACACAAGGGTGTTCTTGTGGGGCCATTGTGATTTGCCTTGGCAGAGGCCCATGAGAGTGCAGGGCCGTGGGCCGGTGTGTACAGAGAGCTCCAGGGCTGGTCCGGAAGTGGCAGCCAGGCCCCTGGGCAGTGATATGAGCCGTTCCCACCTATCCCGGAGTCGGCAGGAATTCAAGATGAATCTTTAATTAAAGGCGTGTGTGACTAGCCCTCCCGGGATACAGCCGCCCAGGGCTGGCAACCGCGGGCCTGGCATGGCTGGGGCCTGGCACGGTAACAGGGATTGATGTGTGGGGACGACACAGGCCTGGAAGGGCACAAGTTGCAGGTCAGCAAAATCAGGCATAGGGGTCAGCCAATGGGCTGATAAACGGAGGCCCCTCCAGGCAGGTGCTGGGACCTCGGCAAAGTGGTCAGAGATGCTCGCCCGTTGGAGCTGAGACACACCCCGAGGGGGCGGACTAGAACCCTGGCCCCCAGTGCAGGGCTGGCTGAAAATCCATCCCCCCATGAAGCCCCTCCTCCTCCCATTCCTGATCTCCAGGGACGTCTCCCCAGGACCATGGCAGAGCGTCAAGACGGCTGGGAGGTCTGGTCCTGCCCCGGGACTCCTCAGTGGGGGGTTGCGAGAGCCCTAGGGCCCATCCGCCCCGCCGGAGCCCCTGCTCCAGTGCCCAGTGCTGGACATGGGCCATGCTGCTAAGCGGGAGCCCACGTCTGGCACTTGGCGCTATCTGTCCCTGAAAACGTCTAACAGCTGATGGGAAACGGGGAGCGTTCCAGGCGTACGGCTTCCCGCGGGCTCGCTCTGTCGCCTGGGCATTCGGAATCCGGCAGATGCCGGGAGATCCCGCCACTGGGAATCCTGGGGGTTTCCCCAGTTTGATCCTGAGGGTGATTCCCCCAGGAAGCTCCTGGCTGGATTTTCCATCCTCCCGTTCCGATGGCTCAGTCCTGCGGAGCGGAAGCAGCAGCCCGCACCGGGCGGCCCCGGCGACTGATCGCACCAGGCGCAGCACAGACAGCCAAGGCAACTGCATTACCCCCTGTAGCGGCAAAGATGCTGATCAGGCTCTGTCTCGGACACTCGGGAGTCGCAAAGCCACAGACAGGGAGTCGGGGTTGAGTTGCTGACCTGGTATTCCCCGAAGTAGGACTCCCCTAAGAGGGGCGCAAAGTAGCCAGTCCGTCAGACGCCTGGATTCCCAGCCCCATCGTTACAGAACGTCGAGCCGCCGGGGCTGCCAGGCTACATTCGAAATCAGAGACGGGTGCAGCCTGAGTTTGCAGAGAGCCTGCACCAATAGCTCTGAGGTGCAGCCTGCCCCATCGTTCAGTGGGGGCTGACTCGGGCCCGGCGCCAAGCCTTTCGATGCCGTCGGAGGGAGATGGAGGCTCCGGAGTACGAAGAGCTGCATCCTTTGTCCCCCAAGTGTGGGGTGCAGAGTGGGAGCAGGGATGCCCAGGAACACCTCCCCCGGGAAATAAAAGCAGCACTTCTCTGCCTGGGCAGGGTGGGGAGCCTTGGTATTCCTGGCTCACCGCCAGGGGCCCCCAGGAACGGGGCCGTCAGCAGGGGCCGTGGGCCGAGAAGGATTCTCCCAGGGTGCGGCTGAGCCAGGCCTGTGAGCGGAGGGCTCTGGGCGGGCGAGGGGGGAAACCACCCCGGGTCCATGGCGATGCTCAAAGGCCCAGAGCCAGGAGACAGGCCTGGGGACCAGTTAGACACCCTGCCCTGCGCCGGCACGCACGGGCCCATCCGCCGGGTTACGTCACACGGGACGGCCCCGGCACTCGCGTTCCGTGCCCAGAGCCGGACATGCCTCAGCACAGCAAGCGAGATGCTCCACTCCTGCCTCTTACTCACGCCTCCCGCCCCCACTTACCTGGGGCCTAGAGAGATCTCCCGGCTCCCAGGAACCCAGACCCTGGCGCCTGCTCCCACCCCCAGGCACCACAAGCACCCCTCCCACCACTTCTGCACAAAGGCCCTTCCCCTAGGCCCCCATCCAAACCTCAGCCTCCGTGTCCTGGCCCACCTCAGATCCTTGGGCAGCCACGTGGGAGAGATTCAAAGGCCACCCAGCTGATTAGCAGAGCACCCACAGCTGGCAGGATGGGTTCCCACTGGTGGTGCACATCCGCACATGCCTTGGCGCACAGAACAAGCTTTATTCTGCACGTGGATGGAAAAATGAGAGGGAACGTTGCTTACTACCCCCTTTGCGCTCCATACTCTACAAGAAAGGAACATGGGCCATGCCTACAGCCTGAGGGCTTATATCCTAGACAGCTGTACCCCAGGATGCGGGGGTCAGAGTGGGCAGTGCAACGTTGTGGCATGAGAAACGGGTGCCTGCGATCCTTGGACAGGTAACAGGTAGAGTGAGCAGGAGCAGGGGGTGGTTTTCCCCATGTGTCTAGCCCTGGTGAGTCTGGTACTGGAATGTTGCGACCAGCTCTGGTGTGTGCCTTTTAAAAGGGGGTTGCAAACTGTAGAAGGCAGAGTAGGCAGAGGTGCACCTTGAGCGGGGGAAGGGGCAGATGGATAACAGTCACCCCCAGCTGCTCACCGATTGGCTCTGAGGCACCATGGCGGCCGCTCTGAGTCCCACTCTCGCCTTCCCCCCCTCCTGCCCCACATGTGAGCACAGTTCCTGCCTCCCATTGGTCGAGGTTGTGCCCTGCCCCCTCCCACTGTTGGGGGTGCCTGGCCGGACGCTGCTTGGCTCTCAGCGCCCAAACCACCGGCCAACGGGGAGCAGCAAGTGGGGCTGGCTTGGGGCACGGTCGGAGGAGGGAGGAAGCTGAGCGGGGGCAGGAGCAAAGATTTGGGGGCGGACACATAGATCAGGCCCCGAAACAGTCCCACGACTGGGGCGCCAGCTCCCCGCCCTGTCCCTGGTCCCAGGCAACAGGACACGGGCAAAGGCCGCACGGTGCCCAAGCTCCCTCTGTCGCTGCCCGGAAGGCCTGGGAGGGGCATGACACCAGCGGGTGAGGAACACTGGGACAGTCGGCTCTAGCGGGGCCTGGCAGAGCCGAAGCCAGTGGCTGGAAGCGGAAGCCAGGAATGAGTCTGCCAGGCGGCCCACCGAGCAGGTGATTCACCGCTGAGCAACCTCCCAAGGGCGGAGGGGCCTTTTGCATCTGTTGACAGCTCCCGGGCCAGGCTGGAGGCCTTTCCCAGCCTCTGGAGTCCGGACAGGTGACGCTGGAAAGCCAAGAGGATCCTTCCTGAAAGCCGAGCGCCCCGGAGGCAGCTGCATTTCACCGGGCACCGTTTTAGGAGTCGCAGTGGCGGCTCGGCGGCTCGTTAAGCCGTAGGGATCCAGGGCCTATCGGATACCACCCCAGAAAGGTCGCTATGGTAACTAACTACACCCCCCCCCCCAACCCGTGTGTGCACACGGTAACACTGCCCACCGAGCCAGCGTGCAGAGCAAAGGGGTCGTCCACCTCCGGCCTTACGCCAACAGCTGGTCTGTAGTGACAGGCGTCCGCCAAGACAGGCGGATCACATTTCCAGTCTCTCTCACGCAGCCCCTGGTCCTGCTGGGTTCTTGGCCAGGAGCAGGGCGAGCCGGTGTGCGAGGCCGACCCCCCGGAGCGATGGGCGCAGGGGGCGGAGCTGACACGCGCTCAGACAAAGCAGGGAGCGCACCACCCCGGCCGGCGGGCAAGCAGGCAGGGAGCGAACCATTCGACAACGGCAGGCAAGCGTGTGGCTTCAGCTTGAGATCCATAACACAGGGTGTGGCACAACCAGTCTTTGCACAACCGGTGATCTCTCTCCATGTTTTCTGGCAAGGTTCATTTGCCTTGTGGTAGATAAATATTCACCTGCGTTCGCCCCCCCAAACACACACACACACACACACACACACACGGATCCTTCCCTAGAACATAGCACATGCCGGAGCATCACAATTGTGCAAAAGGCATTTGGTGGTGCACATTTGCACGCCTGATTTGCAGCTGCAGAAAGCAGTGGCCGGGCACTTGCTCTCCCATTGTCTCTGACTGTGTGTGCAATTGGGATAATAGTGTGTGCAAATTGGACAAACATGCGCCATCTCGGGCTGATAAAGCAGGCTCCTTAATTAAGGCCGGGCTGGGACGGAACCCCTTTCAAGTCGAACAAGGCCACGGCTGTGCTCAGAAATAATCCAGTTCCGTGGGGGCCATCGCGGCGGATGTAACCCACGCAGGCCACGCCGCACTGAGAAGACTTTGCACGTATCTGGAGCTGGCACTTCAGATCTTCCGAGCCTGCTAACGCCATTAGCTAATTAACAGTGAGTAAAGCACATGAAGTACTTGGCATACAGGAATGATGCTTGTTACTGGATCCGTGCCTAATTAGCCAATGGAAAAGGTATTCAAGGTGCGGCCCTTGGAATATGTGGGGAAGGGTGCTCTCATAAAGAGAGTCCAGCCAGCAATGTCCTGGAGCCGCCTTTTCCACGCGCTGGTTCTCTTCTGACCCGCCTCCTTCCCTGGCTGATTGATACCACGATGATTATCGTTGTGTTGGTACGGTAGGACCAGGTATCCCCCTGTGAGATCAGGGCCCCACTGCGCCCGGTGCTGTACAAACACATGGCGAGAGACAGTCAGTCCTTGTACTCTACATATACGAGACAGGCAAAGGGTAGGAGGGGAAACTGAGGCCAGGAGTGGGGCGGTGACTAGCTCAGGGCCACACAAGACTGAGCACGGAGTAGAATCCGCATCTCCTGGGTTCTAGATTCCCCTCTGTGCTACCAGACCTTTCTGGGGCCGGGCACCACATAGCGGTGCAGGTTTCTCACCAATGTAGGAGTACTTCGCTCTTCTCCTGGCAGCCAAATATTTGGGAGGTTGATCCTGGGCCCTGCTGGATCCTGGACCGGGCCAAACGTAACCCAGCATCGCCCAGGCAGCAAGAGGGCCAGATGCGGACGGGAACGTGCCTGGCCTTTGGGGCGTATCTCCCCAGCGAGTCGCAAAACACGGCTGGGGCATTACCAGACTCGCCCTTATTTCCAAGGAAAGGACCCCCTGCTACTTCCCTGTAGTATGAATTGCAGGCATGCTCAGCTGCAACCCCAAACAGAAACCCAGCCCCGGGGGGAAACAAGAGCTAAGGAAAGCGATGGTGCAAGCCCCTTACTTCCGCCAGGGCAGGCTGGCCGGGAGGGACAGGATGCTGTTGGTTACAGCCGGGCGCTCACACTTGCCCAGGGAAAGGGCTTCGGTTATGCTGGGGTTGCTGTTGGGGAGGCCGGTGCCGCTTGTGTTTAACGTGGGGGGGTGGAGGGGGAGAGACGCTGCCGGTCCCGCTTGGAGGAGCAGCACACTTGTACACAAACAGGCCGTTTGTGTCGCACGTGCACACCCTGCAGGGCCTCTGGGCGACCAGTAGAGACGCCCCAGTAACAGCCCTTCCCCTCCCCATAAGGCGGCTGCATCAGACGCATGAGCCCAGGCAGGTGGGACAGAGGAGCAGTGACAATATCCGCCCCCAGCACCATTCGGCCCACGGGCTTTCCCCAAGAGACTGGCAAATGTGCCAGGCCCCCTGGCACGGTCTCGGTGACACACACGTCCCAGTCCCAGCGCCTGGCTCTAAGCAGGCTCCTGCCACGTACCGGCCGAGCCTGCGGCTCTGGGGAATGCTCGGATCCGGGGGTGGGCCCCAAACACTTTCAGGCTGCAAGTGACACTAGCCAGGACACAGAGATGACCAGGACGCCTGCCTGTCTCCCTCCATCAGTGCTTCCCCCGGACCAGTCCTCCCGCGTACCCCTCACAGCACCTTCCTCGCACCATGCTGCTGAGATTCATTGGCCCACTTACCTGTCACGTTGCTGAATTGGAGGGAAGCAGCCAGATCGCTGCTGCACCCCTAGGTGGGGGTGTTGGCCCCAGAAATTGGTATGGGGGGAGCCATGTGGGGTATTGAATGGGAGATTATTGTTTGTTGATCTTATGTACACTATTTATGTGAGTGTATAATGTCTATGTGTGTAGGTAGGAATCTGGAATCTGTGTGGAAGCTGAATATTTCTGTGAATGTGGTTGAGCATTGCTATGGACAGGCTGAGTAGTGAAGCCCTGTGGAACAATGGCCCTTGATGGCCCAAAGACACACCTAAAGCAGGAGGGCGGAGACCCAAGAGCTGCCAGCAGAGAGAGGCTGAGGACCAGGTGACCGGCTGAGACCAGAAGAGGCCAGGAAGGAGGTATAAAGAGGCCATGCCGTCGATGCCATTTTGTTCTCAGCTCAGCACTTCATCCCAGAGGCAGCAGTGCAGGGATTGAAGAGCCCGGAAGACCTGTGAACCCATCCTGATCATAGGATGTACAACAAGAACTTTTAAACCAGCAGCTGTAACATCTCTGCTAGAGCCTGCATCGAAGACTGGGAGATTCGGTGCATGTAACGTACTATTCTTTAACAACCTGACTCTCATGCTTTTCTTTCTTGTGTTAATAAACCTTTAGTTTTAGATTCTAAAGGATTGGCCCAGCGTGATTTGTGGGTAAGATCCAGAGGGTAAATTGACCAGGGATCTGTGGCTGGTTTCTTGGAACCGGACAGAACTTGTTCGGGGTAGGTGGGATTGGGTTCTAAGACCCCCCCCCCCCCACACCTGTGTATGAGGCCCGGGGCCATCTGGGGCACGGATATTGCTGGGGTGTCGGAGGGGTTTTGCTCGGGAGGCTTCAGGCAGGTTGCTGAAGCGCTCGGTGGGACTGGTTTGTGGCCTGTGTGGAGAGGTCACCAGTCGGGGGCTGTAAGTAGCCCCGGATTCGAGCAGTTTGCCCTGAGCGGACACCCTCAGCTGTGCCCAGACACGGCCCGGTCCGTCACATTACCCCCCGGCTAGGATCAGCGCAGAGCCAACCCAGGCCGCTGGATGAACGGAGCGACAGGCAATCAGCCCTAAGGCAGTATCGCCGCCCCCCCCCTCCTCCGGCGCACAGTTGGCCTGTGGTGTTCACTAGCAGCCGGGGTACGTTTCACAAGCCCTGCGGCAGCCCTGGGCTAAACGAGGGCCGTCCGATCCATGCGCCAAACTAGGAAGTGACCACAGGGTTCAGGACAGAATGTCTCCGTCCCTCCGCCCTCGGCCCCCCAGAAAGCCTGGTGCAGGGGGGCTGTGGCTCTAGGGCAGCTGGGGGTTATCTTCCTTCCAGGCCTCGGGGGTGGGCTCAGCAAAGCCATCGCCTGGACGAGCCGGAACCTTGGAACACCAGGTGTCTACACCCCCGCCTCCGAGGCCCCTCGCAAGCACTGGGGGTGCCACACGGGGGCCCATGCAGCCCATACGGGTTTTTCTCCCCCCGGTGTGGCCAGGAAGCCAGCCACTTTGCACCGGCCCTGGCTCAGTGGATCCACCTCCCCGTATCCCACAATGCACCCCCTTTGCCTGTGCATATTACCCAAGAGCCCCTGCTTCCGGGATTGTGCTGGGCCTACAGCCCCACAATGGACTGGCCCCGTGGGTCACGGCGCTGGCGTGTGGGCCCATTCAGCTCTGGCAGACAGGACTCGAGAGGAACCCACCCGCTACTCTCCAGCGCTCTTGGGCACCCCATGATCAGGAGCCAAAGCCAGATCGCTGGGGTGCTATTGCCCCCGCTTGGCTCCCTCCCACCCCGGCCGGCTGGTGTCCAACTATCGTCCTCATCCCCCACACCACACGGTGCTAGTGGGCTAGGCCGGTGGCTCGTGACAGCCCCTCTGATTTGTCTGTACAGCGCCCTGCACTGACGTCGCAGCCAGTAATAACAAGAGCCCGCCCAGTTGCTCTTTGGAGGAGGAGAGAAGAGAGAAAGCGCGTCCCTGTGCAGGGACGCCGACCAACCGCAGGCCCCAGATGTGTGGGAGGAGCACGAAGGGGTGGGGCGTGGGGCTTGGGGAAGACAGGGCGGAGCTTGGGCAGAAGGGGCGGGGCTTGGGGAAGACAGGGCGGAGCTTGGGCAGAAGGGGCGGGGCTTGGAGCAGGCAGCATGGAGCGCCACCTGGAAGGTACTGCACTGGCACCCTGGCAGCCCTCAGAGCCAGGCAGAGCGCACGACGATTCGGCGGCGATTTAAAGGGCCCAGTGGCACCCGAGCGCCCTTTAAATCAGGGAAATGTCCCCCTTTCCCCCCCCCCTCCCGTCAGTGGGCCTGTCCCTGTGTTAACCACAGATGATCCTGCTCTGGGGCAGCCATGTAACCCCCTTCTAGTGCCGGTGACAGTGCCAGCTCCCCGCCAACGCTCTGCGAGGGCTGGGTCCGTTCTTCTCCCGCTGCCTTCATGCTGCCGGCACGGCTGCCAAGGGCTGGCAGGTCTCGGCAGGCAGCCCTGGGAGCCCGGGCTGCTGAGGGCAAAAGGTGCTGCTGATTGGCAGGGGAAGGGCTCTGGGAGGGGAAGAGTCGCCAGCTGAAGGCGCCAAGGTGCAGAGGTGCAGCTGGGCAGGGGATTCTGCCATCTGTGACCAGCCTTTCTCCAGCCTCTTTGGAACCCCCCTTCAGGCAGTAGCAGGCTGCTCTCAAATCCCCCCTCACTCTGCTCTCCTGCAGACTAAACAAGCCCAAATCCCTCAGCCTCTCCTTGTAGGCCATGTGCTCCAGCCCCTGAATCATTTTGTTGCCCTCCGCTGGACCCTCTCCAATGTGTCCACATCCTTTCTGTAGTGGGGGGCCCAGAGCTGGACGCAATCCTCCAGATGTGGCCTCACCAGAGCCGAATAAAGGGGAATGATCACTTCCCTAGATCTGCTGGCCATGCGCCTCCTAATGCCCCCTAATATGCCGTTAGCCTCCTTGGCTACAAGGGCGCCCTGTTGACTCATCTCCAGCTTCTCATCCACTGTAATCCCCAGGGCCTTTTCCGTTTCCTCTTCCCCGATCTTGCCCCCTCATTGCTAACAGCCTGATAGGGGCATCCTTTCCCCAGCCTCCATGAGGGGAGGGGGTTGCTGCTGCAGCCCCCGGAGTCCATGGTGCTGCCCGGGGCTGACAAAGACACAACCCTAAAATACCCTCGTCTCATTGGGCTGGCAAATAATCACAGGCGGTCTGGCCAAGCCTCTCTGTGCCTGACGTAACTCACAGCCTGAGCAACACCGAGCAACCATTTCATCAGGGGCTCTGCTCGCCCGCCAGCTCCCCGAACTGGCACCGGCGAGTCTGTCGCCAACGGAAACACCTCCCATCCCTCCCACGTCCCTCTCCAAAGGCTCCCCCGGCCTCCGGCTGTTGCGTCTGGCTGGGGAGGGGAGACAGGCAATCCCAGGGGTCCCCTCCATGGAACAGGCGCCTAGCATGTCCCCTGGAACCTCCCCCCCGCCACACACGCACACGCACCATCTCCATCCCTAGAGGTTTTTAAATCCCAGCTTGACAAAGCCCAGGCTGGGTTGATTTAGTTGGGGTTGGTCCTGCCTCGGGCAGGGGCCTGGACGTGATGCCTCCCGAGCTCTCTGCCAGCTCTATGGTTCTATGAACCTACAGGGCCCACCCAGCATTGGGGATCTGGCACTCGAGTCCTATGGCCCCCCTCCCAACCACACCCCATTCTGCTCCTGCACCCTTCCACCCTCCCAGACCCCCCAACCCACTCCTGCCCCCTCCCTCCCGCCCAGACCCCACACCCCAAGCCCGCTTCCTGGCAGCCCCCTCCCACACACTGAACTCTTCATTTTGGCCCCACCCGAGAGCATGGGGGGCCCACAAAGCCTACAAGCCTGGCCCCCCCTAGGTTCTGGTGGGCAAGGGGAATGTGAGGTTTGGTGGTTTTGTTCTGGGGGGGGGGGGTTGTTTTTTTGCTTCTCACTTTTGTGCAGCCCCCGACTGATTCTTCTATGGGTCAGTGGCCCCCAACCCAAAAATGGTTCCCCACCTCTGCACTAGCCCTTGGCTGCTCTTTGGTGCTGTGATTCTGTGCAGCCAGTGGTTGGTCTGCAGGGCCGCTCCCATGCTGGCTGCATCGCAGGCTGGGAGTTTGCAAGTTCCTAAAGAGCCGCTTCCCATAAATGACCCCCATGCAGCTGACGGGGGGAGGGAGTGTGCAAGCCCTGGGAGAAGTGTTCCCTCTAAATTTTTCCATCCCTGGGTGGAATAAATTTTGTTCTATGCACCGAGGCATGTGCAGATGTGCACCACCCGTAGAAACATACTGCTGGCTGTGGGTGCTCTGCTCATCAGCTGGGCGGCAGCTGAATCTCTCCTGGGTGGCCGCCCAAGCCCTCAGCTTCTCAGGAACCTCACCTGGGAGCACCAAGGGCCAGACGGTCCACAGGCGTCTGCCCTAGCGACGCACCCCCATGTGAGCGAGGTGTCCAGGACTGCGTGTGTGCGTCACTTCTCCCCATGCACACCTTAGCGGTAAGAAGAGAAATTCAGACTCTAGCTAGGCCGTGTGTCTTCGCCACGGGGGCTCAGCCGATGTGATGCTCAGGTGGACGTTTGTACCGCCTCGTTGTGATCGATTGCCATGGAACGCGCTTGAGGACGCGGTGTCCCATAGTCAGCACCGGGAACGACGGTCACCCTCGCTCTGAGTTGCTACGGAGAATTCTTTGCCAGGGGTTTGCCAAAATACGCCTGGTCAGACTGACCCCGTGTTTGGGGCTGGGAAGCAACATGGACATTCGCTGCAGCTGGGATTGGAGGAGGCAGGCCCCTGACCCCACCCACAGCCCCGCCCCCTCCTCTGAGGCCCCGCCCCTACCACAGGGAGAGGAACATCCCTGGAGCTGCAGAGAGAAAAGCAGCCCAAGCCAGCCCTAGCCTCCCCAGCCCCGGGAGCAGCAGGGAGGGAGGTGGCCACATGGGTCCAGCCTCCCGGGTCCCTAAACACCAGGAAAGGTGGGCGCTCAGGGGCAGCAACACTCCACCCCCCAGAACGCCTACAGCAGGGGGGCTCTGGGGGCGGAGTGTGGGCGGGGACAGGCTGGGATTTGGGAAGGCAGAACGTTCCCTCCTCTAAGCCACCAGATGCCCATGGGAAGGAATTGTCCATAGGTCAGATTAGCTAGGGGCTTGGGTGGGGAAAGCTGCCTTCCTCTGCAGCCTGGGGCACAGGTCACTTGCTGGTTTCAACCGGTGTCAATGGTGGATTCTCCAGAACTGACATCTTAAATCCAGTCAGTAACTCAGAGACTGTGGGTCTAGGACAGGAGAGGATGGCTGAGGTTCTGGGGCCTGCAACGTGCCGGACGTGAGACCCGGTGATCATTAGCATCATCGGATGCTGCCCTGAGTCCATGAGACCTGCCTGACCCCAGCTCTGATCCATGTCTCTGACTGCTAGGCATGACTACTCAAGCTATGAGTCCAAAGGGCTTTGCGGTGGGAGATGGTGTTGTGATGCCAACAGAAAAACTCCCGTGGGTGTCGGCTGCATCTAACTTAGGGGGATCTCCTGGCACAGCTCTGCCAACATAGACTCTGGAGCGTAGACGCTCCCTCTGCTTTCACGTAAAGTGTTTCAAGTCTGCAGGTTTGCAGAGAAAAGGCTGAAAACTCCACCCGAGTGTGTCCTCGGGGCTCAGAAGCAGAGACACGTAAAAAGACCCCCATGGAATGATTTGTTTCTTTCTCTTTAATCTCATTATGTTAAGCAGGTCTCATGATTTTTTTCATTTGACTCCTGATGTTGGTCCTCCCGAGGCTGGCCACGTTCCCAGGGCAAAGAATTTTGCTTCTCTCGGAGACTGTGCCATTTTGGCTATTCCAGGAGCATAAGAACAGCCAGACTGGGTCAGACCAAAGGGCCATCCAGCCGGGTGTCCTGTCTGCCCACAGTGGCCAATGCCAGGTGCCCCAGAGAAAGGGAACACAACAGGGAATCCTCCCATCACCCATTCCCAGCCTCTGACAAACAGCTGCTAGGGATACCATCCTTGCCCATCCTGGCTAATAGCCACTGATGGATCTAACCTCCAGGAATCTATCGAGCTCTTTTTTGAAATCGAGGAGGCAGCAGGAGTCTACAGAGTTACTAGGAGGTTGTGTACACCCTGACTGCCCTGACCAAGGCTGGCCCTTGGGGCGCAGGCTAGGAGCACAGGCTGGGAAATGGGTTTCCAGCCCCCCCCCTCCCAGCGCAGAGGTAAAACTGCCCCCTGCGCCTCCTGGCCTGCTCACCACCTGGCGTCGGGGGACTCTGCCTGCAGGTTTCCCAGCCTGGGGTCAGACAAGGCCTTGTGCAGAGCCTGCCAAGGAAGGGGCAGCCATGGGTCACAGCTGGGAAATTGGGAAACGCCTCCTCCCTGTCAACAGCCCCCTGCTCGGCCAATCAGCATCGAGACTCGGCGAGGTCTCAGCAGATGTCCCAAAGGATGGCCCAGGTCAGCACCAGAGGGGTCAGTCTCCGAGCAATTCCAGCCCCACCTCTCTGGGACGGCCTCCCACAAAGCCATAAGGGGGGGGGTCTCTGAGGTTGCCCCCCTTGCACCACTGTCCTGTCTGGCTGATGTCAGGGTCTCTCTGTGAGGTCATCACCTCCCTACCACTGTCCCCCAATCGGTGGAGGCCCTGCAACAAGCCTTTGTGATGTCACTGCCACACCCACCCCTCCCTTTTAAGGCCCGTGTTCTGACCCTGGCCCGCCTCTTTGGTTGTTTGAGCTTCTTCCCCTGCATCGTCCCACTGAACGACACGGAGTCTGGGGACCAAGCCGGCTGCACAGTAACGCCCCAGAGGCTGCCCCTAGGCCGCACTCTGTCATGAATTGGAAGACTAAGGCCAGAAGGTATCAGGAGAGCATCAAATCTGACCCCTGCACATCCCAGCCCTCCTCTATAGCACAGCGGGTAAGTTTGGATCCAAGCGCGCACCAGAAAGGCATCTGCTCTTCACTGGAGGATGCCAAGAAACAGAGAATCCGTCACTTGCTCCAATGGGGAATCATCCTCCCTGTGAAATATTTGTGCCTCATTTCTAATATGAATGTGTCTGATTTCACCTCCCAGCCCCTGGTCTTGTTCTGCCTTTTTCTGTGACATTACCCAGCCCGTTAATACCTGACGTTTTCTCTCCAGAGAGCTCCGTCGACACTGCACTGAAGTGAGCCATTTCCACTCTGGCCAGCTGTGAAACGGAATGACCCTGCCTCCTTTGTAAGGCCCTTTGAGCTCTGCTGATCCCAGAGCTGTGTGAGAGGCGAGTGCTGTTCAATGTGGTTGCACAGGACGGGGCTGGGGCCCTTGTGAGGCGGATCATTTCCCGTCATGCGCTCAGGGTGTGTCTCACGTGGACGGGTTTAAGCCCGTGCTTGGGTGGTGCTAATGAGCACTTAGGTCCCCGCGAGGCAGGAGCGACCTGGTGGGCGTGTGCAGCAGCTTGCTAGGGACGTCGGGATCGGGAGCCTCCGCTCTCCCCCTTGTGCGCACGAGGGATGTAATAGTGCAGTCGATTAACCGATGAGCAAAAACTTTTCCGTTAATTCCATAGACCAGTGGTTCCCAAGCTGTGGTCTGCAGACCCCTGGTGGTCTGTGACGGTACTGCAGGGGGTCCGTGGGACGTTTTAAATGTTTGGGTCGGGCCCATCTTTTCTTTTCTTTTCTTTTCTTTTCTTTTCTTTTCTTTTCTTTTCTCCCATGGGGGTGGGAGGGGGGTCCATGAAATTTCAATACATTGAAAAGGGGTCCATAAACTCAAAAAGGTTGGGAAGCACTGCTGTAGACTACACGCATTTCTTTCTCCCCCAAGCTCCGGCCAGTACATTTTTTAGTAGGCTGGCCAGCAACCCAGCCGGGACCTACCCCCACTGCCGCTCTGCATTTAAAGTGTATTAGGAGCCAGGCGGGCAGGCAGCTTGCTCAGTTCCGGCTCGTGTTGAGTCCAGGAGCTTGGACCACCTCACCCCTGGACGGGGGTTGCTGCCTCTATGTCAGAGGCATCAGGGCGGGGTGACAGGCAGCCGGTCCACGAGGGGAGCTGGTTTTTACAGCCTCTGCTGTATCAGAGGCAGCAGCACAGAGTGGCAGGGGACTCCTCAGGACTGGGGCCAGAGCCCACTGGTCGCGGGCCCCGCCCCTCGTGACTATCAACTAGTCAAGTAACCGATAAGAATTCACGAGGTTAATCGACTAGTCAATTAACCGATATTTAACATCCCTTCTGCGCAGCATCTTCTCCCTGGGTTAATAGCACCCGGCTCTTTGTGCCTGCCCCTCAGCGCATGCAAAATCCACTGGCCAGCTGGGGCAGAGTTGCGAGGGAGGCGTGTTTGGAAGAGGCCGTGATCATCATGTGGGGTGGGGCAGTTATGGGGTGGTTTTCCTGGGACTTATGCTGCCCATGGCTAGTGTGAAGCTCTACAGTTCTCTCCACTCTGCCAGGAAACCGTCCCTAGGGCTGAAACCATCAGGGTCTCTCCGGAAGGCAGCCGGGTTCGTGGGCGAGTTCCAGCATCACCCCATGGGGGAGAGACCCTGAGCTTCATGGCCTGACCTGGGGAATCCTGCTTTGCAGAGGCTGCTCCCAGAAGCTCAGGGGATTGCTCATTAAAGTTGCCTGGCACATGGGCCTGGTCAGGGCTGTGCTTAGATCTCTGTGTGGTCTTATGGGTGGCACCAAGACGGTGTCTGTGCAGTGCAGACGCTACAGCACAGTGCCACTCCTGAAATCCACAGCACCACAAACACCCCTTGGGCCAGCTGTCCATGGAGAGCTTGTGAGTCAGATCTCAGGCAACATGGGTGGAGCCCCAGTCCCAGGAATGAATTTAATTAGAACAATGGGCGGGATCATTGGGAATTGTTTAAGAACGCGTCCCTAGATACCCCAAAAGGCATGTGATCTCCTCCCAAGATAGTAGCAGAATGGAAGGAGCACTGTAACAGAGGAGCTACTTAAGTCAGAGATTGTTAAATGAGCAGGTCCCGGGGACTTGCACCCAAGAGTTTTAAAAGAGCTGGCTGAGGGCATCTTTGGCACATGCACGTTGATTTCAAGAGGTCCTGGAAGACTGGGGCTGCTCCATAAGACTGGAAGAAAGCCCTTGTCATGCCAGTGGGTGATGGGTTGCTGTGTGGCTAGTATGTGGCTAAGCCCCTGCCAAACCCTGACATTTTCCAACCTCAGTGTAAAAAGCCATCGGAATAAGAAGACGCCCTGTGACAGCAGATCAGCCCAGGCAGCCTCTCTTGTCAATAACATGGGCTGTAACCAATCAGGCGGGGATAAGTGAATATACTAAGTGCCCCCAGAAGACTGGGCAGGGTGATGCCAGGGGTTGCATGGTGCTTCGGAGCTGCAAGGCACAAGGGCAGTGTTAGATCTTCCTGAAGCAGAACCACTGTGTGCAAACGACCGCGGTATTTTCCCAGTGACTCCTGCACATCATCTAATAGCCCTGTTGACAGGCCAGCTCATGTACCCTTGCTGAGGCTGTCTCATGGTCTTGGTGTCTAAGCGCCCGGCTGTGCTTTCCCCAGTATTATTTATTGCTAGTCTTGCCTATGAAATGTAACTCTGAGCTCCTGGCCAGTCGGGATCCCATGGGTAAATTCCACCTGCATGTATTCACATCCTGCCAGCCCCAATCACCCCGCTCCTCACTCGTTTGGAGAGTAGTCTTCACTTCCTGTCCTGAGCTTTGCTGTACACAGGTCACCCGCCACAGTGCTCCACCCCAGACCTGGCCGCACTTCAGGGGTGGGAGAAACGACCTGTACATGCTCCACACTCTCATATCGCTCACGGGGGGTGTGAGGTCTAATTGGAGTTTGTAAAATGCTTTGAATTCCTTGAATGTGAGGCTGCCTAGAAAGGCAGAGTGATATCAACCCGGTGTTCCAGACTGGACAACGGCTTTGGGGGACCATGAGTAGAGCCCTGCAAACCCACAGATATGCACGAGTCCCCATGTCCGTGGCTGTCAATGCGGGTATCCGCGTTATATCTGCAAGTCCCCAACTGATTTATGTCGAAGGCGGAAAGCTGCAGCCACTTTGCGACCCCCTCCAAGGTGCATCTGTGTTCTCTTCCTCCTCGCCGGGCTCCAGCCTGGAATCCCCTCCCCTGCCCGGTACAGGCCTTGCCGATGGCCAGCCCGGCGTGTCGGGGGGGCTCACAGAACAGCTCGGCCGGTCTCCAAGCAGGAGCCCTGGAGAGAAGGCGCAGCGTGGAGAAGGCAGCCGGGGGCTTTGGGGATTAGCTGCCCAGCCCCCAAGATGACAGCTGCCACCGGGGAGGCAGGAAACCAGTTGCCAGGCACTGAGCCAGGCTGGGCTTGTTGGAGAACGGCAGCTCTCTGAGCCCCCCAGGAAGGGCTGACGGGGACCCGGGGCGCTGCTCCTGTTCCGATCCCGATCACCCGGATCTTCTCGTCGTCTTCCCTCCCCCTTGTGGCTCTAACCCCCCGGCTCTCATTTACCCAAAGTGCAGGCATGGCTCCCTCCAGCAGGCCTCATAAATCAAGCCCCCGGCGCTCCGAATACCGGGCCGTGCTGGCACCTGTCCCTTCACCTGCTGCGTGGGACCAGCCCCGGCCCTGCGCGCTGCTGGACGCAGCTGTCCCAGAAGCAGCCGCCCAGGGGCAGACGAGAAGGAGCCTTTGTCATTCGAAGGCCTCCGCTCCTGCACACGCCAGCCCCGGGCAGCCCCCGCAGATGATCCTGCTGCGCTCTCGGGGCGGCACGTTTGCATTTTGTGCCAGCCCATCTCAGGGCAGGGGCTGCCGTGAACGCACAGAATCTATAAGAACATAAGAATGGTCAGACGGGTCAGATCAAAGGTGCATCCAGCCCAGTATCCTGCCTGCCCACAGTGGCCAGTGCCAGGTCCCCCAGAGGGGTGGACCGAAGACAATGATCAAGCAGTTTGTCTCCTGCCATCCATCTCCAGCCTTTGACAGAGGCCAGGGGCACCATTCCTTACCCCCTGGCTAACAGCCTTTTATGGACCTAACCTCCATGAATTTATCTAGCTCTTTTTTAAACTCTGTTACAGTCCTAGCCTTCGCAGCCTCCTCTGGCAAGGAGTTCCACAGGTTAACTCTGTGCTGCATGAAGTAGTCCTTCCTTTTGTTTGTTTTAAACCTGCTGCATATTCATTTCATTTGGTGTCCTCTAGTTCTTATATTGTAGGAACAAGTAAATAACTTTTCTTTATTCACTCTCTCCACACCACTCATGATTTTATAGACCTCAATCATATCCCCCCTCAGTCTCCTCTTTTCTAAACTGAAAAGTCCCAGTCACTTTAGCCTCTCCTCATATGGGACCCGTTCCAAACCCCTCATCATTTTTAGTTGCCCTTTTCGGAACCTTTTCTAAAGCCCAAAATATCTTTTTTGAGGTGAGGAGACCACATCTGTACCCAGTATTCAAGATGTGGGCATACCATAGTTTTATACAGGGGCAGTAAGATATTCTTCATCTTATTTTCTATCCCTTTTTTAATGATTCCTAACATCCTATTTGCTTTTTTGAGTGCCGCTGCGCACTGCGTGGATGTTTTCAGAGAACTATCCACGATACCTCCAGGATCTCGTTCTTGTGTAGTTGTAGCTAAATTAGCCTTCATCATATTGTACGTATAGTTAGGGTTATTTTTTCCAATGTGCATTACTTTACACTGGCAGCCACAGCAAGTGGGGGCTTGTGACACCCCAAAGGCGGGGGCTGGGCAGAGAGCTCTAGCGGGGCGCGGGGGCCTTCTCTGCTTACCGAGCTGTGATGTTGCCCTAGCAGCTCCGGTTCCTAGCGACAGGCTCCGGTTCCCTCTTTCCCCCTCTCCCTAGAGGCTCGGAGTAGGGAGCTGGGCTCACTGCACCCTGCGTTCACTCCCTTTGTGCCGGGATTAGGAGCCGCACGGGGACAAAGCGGGCGTGTGGCACTGGGATATTTAGTCGCTTTCTAAAGCCGGCCACGGGGTCCTGCCCTTCACCCCTCTGATGCCTGCCCCATCCGAGCTGGGCCTGCCGGATTAACAGGGTGCTCCAGAGGCCTCCCCCGTGCGTCCATCAGCCCAGACCCAAAGCAGGTTTCCATCTGCAAAACCCTGCGCCACCCTCCATATCCAGACCAATCCGGCTAAGGAGATTTCATGCCAAGCAGCCGCTGGCGGCCTCCCCTTGGGTCTCCCCTTGGAGGTGGCCGCAGGAAGCCGTCGGGTTATTGAATGCGACCCACGTCAACAATGCCAGCCAACCCGGCAGCCAAACGCCACCTGATGCTGACGGCAGGAGCAGCCGCTGAGCTGCACGGAAATAACGTGTCACGGCTGAGCCACAGGAGGAAGCAAGGGCCTCGGACAGCAGGGCGCTTCCACAGCAGAGTGGTGCGTCCTTTGCAGACCAAAGGGAAGTGGGACTCTCCCCGGGGGGCCGGCGAGCAGGACAGGCACCCAGTATGGTGGGAGAGGAATCACACCCCTAAGAACGGCCATAATGGGTCAGACCAGTGGTCCATCTAGCCCAGTGTCCTCTCTTCCCACGGCGGTCATTGCCAGGTGCCCCAGAGGGAGTAAACAGAACAGGCAATCATCCAGGGATCCCTCCCGTCACCCATTCCCAGCCTCTGACAGACAGGCCAGGGACCCCATCCCTGCCCATGCTGGCTAATAGCCATTGATGGGCCTAACCGCCATGGATTCATCTAGCTCTTTGATCCCTGTTAAAAGCCTGGCCATCACAACCTCCTCCGGCAAGGAGTTCCGCAGGTTGCCTGTGCGCTGGGTGAGGAAAAACTTCCCTTTGTTGGTTTTAAACCTGTTGCCTGCTCATTTCACGTGGTGACCCCTAGTTACGTTATGTAGGGAGCAAGGAAAGGACTTTGCCGGGTTGACTAGCTCCGATACAGCACACCGTCTCTCAAGGACATGCTACGCTGGCTAGCTGCTTGCGAGACGCTCGGGCAGCAGAACAGGGTTGCCAGCCATGCAATAGTGCCCCCACTAATTCTGTGGTAACACTCCGAGCCCAGTAACAAAGAGACGTAAGCCCCCTCCCAAAAGACATCAGCTTCCGCACAAAGGGAATTGTAACATCCCAGCGACACTGGCTTAAATTCACACCTTACCTTAGACGGAAGGAAAAAATCATTTCCCTCCTGACAAGATGGGAAAGCGACTGTCTAGGAAGGAGCATGGCGGAAAGGGATCTAGGGGTCATAGTGGACCACAAGTTGAATATGAGTCAGCAGTGTGATGCTGTTGCAAAAAAAGCAAATATGATTCTAGGTTGTATCAACAGGTGTGTTGTAAGCAAAACTCGTGAAGTCATTCTGCCGCTCTACTCTGCACTAGTTAGGCCTCAGCTGGAGTACTGTGTCCAGTTCTGGGCGCCACATTTCAAGAAAGATGTGGAGAAATTGGAAAGGGTAAGGAGAAGAGCGACAAGAATGATTAAAGGTTTAGAGAACATGACCTATGAAGCCAGGCTTCGTGAACTGGGCTTGTTTAGTTTGGAAAAAAGAAGATTAAGGGGGGACATGATAGCGGTTTTCAAATATCTAAAAGGGTGTCACAAGGAGGAAGGAGAAAATTTGTTCCTCTTGGTTTCTGAGGACAGGACAAGGAGTAATGGGCTTAAAGTGCAGCAGGGGAGGTTTAGATTGGACATTAGGAAAAAATTCCTAACTGTCAGGGTGGTCAAATATTGGAATAAATTGCCAAGGGAGGTGGTGGAATCTCCCTCTCTGGAGATATTTAAGAACAGGTTAGATAGACATCTGTCAGGGATGGTGTAGATGGAGCTTGATCCTGCCTTGAGGGCGGGGGGCTGGACTCGATGACCTCTCGAGGTCCCTTCCAGTCCTATGATTCTATGATTCTATGACAAGGCCCCCAGCTGAGAAGCAGCCTTTTAAAACTTGCCTGTAAAAATGACTCCATCTGCAAACCCCTCCAGGTGCCGTTCCCCTGCTCTTGGCTGGCCAGAGACATTCATTGGCAGTTGTGTTGGAGGGGGCGGGTGGTGCTGTATTCTGCCTGTCTGCCCAGCAGATTTTTTTACTCCGGACACCCGGGTTGGGATTGGAAGGTTTGCTTGTGAGCCGGCTGCAGATTGTTAAAACGTGGCCCGGGGAAGAGTCGGCCCATTGTTCAGCAAGACCTGAGCGGAGACGCCGCGGGTATGGCACAGGGCCCGGACGCCGCAGCCCGTTACAGGGCTCCTGACCAGCTCCCATGACAACGTCCTTTTGACAAAAGACTGCAGGAGCCTCGGATCGAGCCCAGAGATTGCTCCTTAGAAAGGGGAAGACCTCCTGTGGCACATGGACTGTTCTCTTGGGGAGAAGCTGTTTCATAGACAAACAACTTCCGCCCACACAAGGGCAGGATGAGGTGATGCAAGGGCACCAGAAGAATTGGACAGGGTCACGGCCCTAGGAAACCAGATTTAGGATTGAGGAGCATTGGCAGAGCTGGCTGGAGAGAATACGGCGCACTTTTGCAGCAGAACGGCCAGACTGGGTCAGAAAAAATGTCCATCCGGCCCAGTGTCCTGCCTGCCGACAGTGGCCGAAGCCAGGTGCCCCCAAAAGGAATGAACAGGACAGATCCACTGATCCCACTCCTGTCACCCAGTGCCAGCCTCTGACAAACACAGGCTATGGACACCACCCCTGGTCTTCACAACATCCTCCGGCAAGGAGTTCCACAGGTTGACAATGTGATATGTGGACAAAATACTGCTTTTTGTTTGTTTTAAACCTGCTGCCTAGTCAGTTCATTGGGTGACCCCCTAGTTCCTCTTCAGACCACTTTGGAAACCCCTCATTAATCTTTCTTAGATGCCTGCCCGTAACGATCAACTTCCCCGCTTCCCAGATGGGAGGATCAGTTGCTTTCCCAAGAACAAAGACAGCCTTGTTAGCAGAGCCAGGAGGGAAGGGTGGCGAGTCCCTGGCTGCCCACGCTGAGCTAGCCCGTCCCTCTTCCCAATGCCAGTGACTGTTCCCGGAGCACCGGAAAAGCACAAAGCCTTTGGCCGGTCCCCAGTACTCACAGCCTGGCTACTTGTGTGGAACCAGCCTGGGGACACTGCCCGCAGCCTGCACCCTGCTGGTAGCCCGGCAGCCCAGACAGCAGTGACTGGAAGGCAGCTGTCCCTCCCCACACCATGGTCTTGCAATGGTTTCTTTCTTTCTAGCAGGGCAGCAGGCGAAGTCCCAGCCCCGCCCCTTTTGCCAGAGGCCCCGCCCCCTGGAGGCAAGCCCCACCCACTCCCAGTACTATCTTTCCAGGACGCCTGGAGGGCCGAGGCTGCCGTGCTGGGGTCCAGCCTGTCCCGTCTCAGCCCTCCTCTCTCGGGCGGCCGGGGCCTGTAGACAGTTTGGGGAAGGCTGCCCCTGCTTTCCAGAGCTGGCTGGGCAGGTCTCCCCCCGACTCCTCCAAGACTCTGTAACCTGGGTGCGGGTCGGGGCCACAGAGGGGCGTTCTCCCATCATGCAGCTTATCCCGCCGCACCCCGAGCCGCGGCAGATGGCGCGAGCCCGAGGGACTTCAAGCAGCCTCACCGGCGTGTGCACCGCCGCTCCCAGATGGTCAGCACCCTCCCCCCACTCCGGCTCCCCCGCTGCCTGCAAGTGGGGGCAGCCCTCCAGCTGGCTTACGCCGCAGGGCAACACATGCTCGGCCATGACACATGCCCACATGCCGGGTCTCTCCTGAGCCAATGGCTCCCTCTGCTCCATGGGCTTCCTTGCAGGCCAGACTCAGCCTGGCAGAGCCGCCCAGGGACAGTGGAATCCTACAGAGGGACCCTGTGGGCACCCTCCCACTCCTTCGCTGCCCCCCAACCCCTGCAGGTGCCACCCCCTTGACATCCAGCTGCTGCTTTGGGGGGCAGAGAAAGGACCACGGATGAGCCGGGGACGGCACACAGTGAGCAAGGAAGTGCTGGGTTTGGGTCACATTCTCTGCTGGGAACAGTACGAGGATCCGAAAGAGGGCGATTTATTTTGCTGGGATTTTATTTTCTCCTTCTGAGGGAGGCCGATCCCTCCGGCACAGGTGGGGGGCCGCCGATGTACCCACAAGCTCCGTCGCTTCCTTGCTTTGCACCCAGCTGCGGCGAGATGAGCCTCCAAGAGGGGAACACGGTCCAGCCGCCATCCCTCTGACGCCTGGAGCCCCGACGGGGGGGCCACGTTTGAACCCAACAAAGACAGAGCAGCCAAAGGGCAGGACTTTAATCAAATCAGTCGAGTTCTTTACAGAACAAACATCCAGTAAAAAAGGAGAAGAGAACAACACAGAACCAGCTTCATAAATAACCAGGACCCGGCCTTCCCAGAACTCTTGGGCGGTTTGGACAGGTGGCAGAGAAAAAGGAGGTACAAAAACACACAAATATACACAGGTAAAAAAACCACACACGCCCCCCAGCAAGAGCCTTGGTAATCCTGCATCGAGGAGGTAGATTTTTGCCGTTACGGCGAAGCAGGCGAGTTTATTTGCAGCCTCACTGCTGCACTTCGTGGAGCACTGGGCCTGCGTGCGCTTTCCAGCTTGGGGAGGAGAGTTTCTTGATCCCCGCCCCAAGGCTGTTCAAAAAGCTCCCGCCGCTTTACACTCGCTCCCCGCAGCCGGCCCTTCTTGTGGAATCAAGATGCACAACATCATGGGGACGCAGCCCGGCTGGGGGTGATAAGGCGATTTCCAGCGGGAGCAACGAGGCACCTCCCGAAGAATTACTTTCCTGCTATACGTCCCTTTCAAGGGTCACTCCCCCCCCCCCCCCCCACACACACACACTCAGCATCTCTCCACAGGATCAGCTATCAAAAGGCAAGCTGCCATCCAGCGAAATGGACCCACAACTGCAGCCAAGCGGCAGCTGCAAAAAAAGGAGGCACCTGGGAGCAAAACCAACAGCCAGAGCAGCCAGGTAACAGAACAAGGGCAAGGGGCCTTTCGGGGGAGAGAGATCAGTCACACAGACAGCCGCTCCTGGAGCAGACTAGCGCGCCCCGGGGCTGTCCGTTCAAAGCGAGAGCCGGCTGCAACAAAGACAAGTGTGTTACAATCGCCCCAGGCTCCGGCACACCACAGCCCAGGGATTTCTTACCCGCACCCGTTTCCTCCCCCCCACAAAAGAGCTTAACTAATGTGGAAATCGGCTGCGGAACCAGCGTGATGGGACTTTCGGCGACGAGCAAAACAAAACACCAAAATTCAGTTTCCTCTGGATCAAGCCGCCCGCGGAGACGGGGGTGTCTCCGAACTCCACAAAGGCTGGGCACAAACTACAAAGACTTGCTGGGCGGGGAGGGGTTTAGAACCCCCACCCCTGGGGTGAACATGGGGGGCATGGATAGAGTGGCCCATGTGCACCCCGTTCACCGGCGTGGGCGCTTCGGACAGTCTGCCTGGCCGGTAGCACAGAAGGTGCAGCAAGGTTGCGTGACAGGCCGGACGGTGTCTCCTCGGGGTGGGGACCAGCTGGGCTGATGCAAACCAGCTCCCCGGATGCAAGAGATGCACGTCAGATGCTGCCGTGGGCCACGTTCGCAGAGCGCTGGGGAACACTCCCCCGACACGGCAGGGAGGGGCAGGGGCCGCACAGCTGCCGGGGAGGAGGGTGCCACCACGGGTGGGGTACGACGTTTAGCACCAGATCCCTTAGTAGCTCGTGGCAGAGCCGTTGTGGGGGTAAGACTCCAGGTCTGTCCCACAGACAGGGCTGGAGCAAAGCCTTCCACTGGGACCCCTGCCCTCCGCGGCGTGTGCGGGCCGGGAGCTGCACAGGTGTTCCCCTGGCGCGCCCACGAGGCAGGTGTCCTGCCGCCTCACCCCAGCCAGGGCATTTACAACCCTCTCGGAGCGGGCTCAGGAAACCGAGCCCGAGCCAGGCAGGTGCCGGAGACTGGATCAAGGCAGGTGCAAGGCAGCCCTTTGCCCTGGGCCTGGCTCACGGGGGTGGGGCCATATTCCAGGCTCTTTATTAATAGCTTGCATATTCACAGGCCCAGCTCCCACATCCTTCCAGCTGCTGAACGTGACAGTTACTCCTGGGACTGCTGAACGGCCCTGCTCCTCCCCTCAGCCCCGTGCCAAGGAAATTGGCCCTCTCTCTTCACCGGGGCTTGGGCCTCTTGAAGGTCCGGGCTCAGCGAGGTCTCTGGAAGGACCAGCTCGCTGAGCGCCAGGGGACGGGGCAGGGAAAGGACAGCAGGGGACCGGGACGTGAGTTACAGGATCTAGGAGACTCCACCAGGACCAGATCGAGTCGTGCACGACATGAACACGCCCCTTGCACGTCACCCCCCGCCAAGGGCTCGGCCCTGGCGTCGCTATACGTTGGATACCTTCTGGGGCTCCCTGGCTTGCCGGAGTCCGTACAGCCACTTGATGACCCTGGCGTTGCGCTCGACGACGGAGATGCCGTAGGGCATGCGCTCCGCCGGCTTGTCCTCCAGGGTGGCGGTGCTGCGCTGGGAGCGGGCGCCCTCCGAGCTGGCGGTGCTGACGCTGTGGAACTTGACGGAGACGATGTCCGAGCTGGCCCGGGCAAAGTGCTCCACCCCGAGGTCCCTCACCTCCTCGGGGTCCAGCCCGCAGTAGTTGAAGAAGCGCTCCAGGTCGGCCGTGGCCCGGGAGTACCGGTCGCTCAGGTCGGACTTGGACCGGTGCAGGAGTGTCTGGCGCTTGGCGCTGTCCGCCCGCCTCTCGTGGGGGCTTCTGTTCGGGGAGCTGGTGGAGGGGACTCGGGCCTGGGCGGGGGAGGCGGGCACAGGCGTCACCTGGATGGCGGGGGACTCCCTGCCCCGGAGCACCCCGCAGGGCCGGACGTCCACTCGGCGCACGGCCACCGTGCTGGAGGGCTTGGAGGTGACGGAGCTCTCCGACAGCTTGCTCATGCCCTCCGCCGGGCCCTTCCTCCTCTGCCCCGCCGGGCGCCCGTCCGGCGTGCGGGGCTCGGGCGGCTCCGCTCGCCACTTGTGCTCCAGGGGGCTCGCCGGCTTGGGGAAGGCAGGGCTGTCGCGGATGTTAATGAGGTTGTTGAGGATCTCCAGGTTCAGGGAGGTCTTGGGCCCGGCAGCTTCCGCCCGGCGGCCCCCTGCAGGGGTCTTGCGGCTCGGCGTGAGCATCGTTCGCCGCACCCCCAGGGGGAAGAGGGGCTGCTTCAGGAGGGGCTTCACCGGCTCCTGCTTGGTGCTGGCCACGTGCAGGCTCTTCACGTACTTGGCTTTGTCCGCCTCCAGCCTCTCCACGGCACTGGGCTTCCTGGCGCCCGGGGCGGCCTGCCGGCGGAAGTACTCAGGCCCCTTGTTGAGGATCCGGAACGGCATGGCCGAGGTGAAGGATGCCGTGGCCGGAACCCCCTTCATCGCGGCTCCGGCCTGGAGGGTTTCCACGGACATGCTGCTCAGCGCCCCACTCCGCTCGCCGGGCCCCCCACAGCTGTGTCCATCAAGGGTCACCTGCCAGCCATGCCCGCCCGCGAAGATTCCAGCTGGATGCTCCTCCCGGAAGAAACGCCGCGCTGATCGTCCAGGGGAGCCCGGAGCGAGGGGCCCCAGGGGCCGGCAGCCGTGGCGGGTCTGCCCTGCGGTCACGCTCCAGTCGCTGCAAAGAAGGGAACAGAGCTCAGTACCCAGCCCGGAGCCGGCAGGAGCGTGCGGCCCCCGATTGCTGCTGCCTCCTGCTCCTGCCGGTGCAGCCAGACAAAGGGCCTGACAGGCGGGCTGTCTGCGCCAGGAGGCGGGGAGACCAGCACGGGGCTTCCTATTTCAAGACACACGCCCCGCCCCCCTGCCAGACAGCTCTCTCCCTCCGGCCAATTGACAGAGGCAGAGACACTTCAAATGGAAACCTCCACCAACCCAGGGAGAGCGGCCCGGCGCAGCTCCTTGAATGAAAATCGGGGAAGGAAGGAGCGTGAGGAGTTACCAGCACGATCAGCCCTGCCGCCCTGAGCCGGGCTTCCCCCGCCCGCCCGCCCGCCATCACCTGCCCCTTCCCATCTGGGATTCAAGATGCCCCCTGCATTTCCCCGGGGAGCTGCCCACAAGCAACAGCCATCTGCAGGAAAGGGAATCGGGGTTAAACAACAGGCAGGGCCCAAAAGCCAGCCTCCAGATACTCCAAGCTGTGGGCTCATCTCCCCCCATGTCTGCATGGGCCAGGCAGGGCCCCAGAGAACAGAAAAGGCCCTTGCCTGGGCAGCTCTTTAAACCAGGCGGGGGGGAAGGGGGCAGGCTGCAGACCCACAGAAAAATCAGTCGAGGGCCGCACACAAAAAAAAAAAAACCCAAACCCCTCACGGAGGAGAAAGACCCTCCCCACGTTCCCCCACACACCAGAGCTTAGGGGGCCCAGGCTAGTAGATTGTGTGCTCCAGCCCCACAGGGGGCAGAGGGCTGGAGCACCAGCACAGGCTCCCCAATGCTGGGGGAGAGCCCTTAGCCCGAGGGGGCGGGATCCAGACAAGCCACGGGCCCCGTCCAGCCCCCGGGCCTTAGGTCCCCCACCCCTGCTTTAAACCGTCCCATGACCTGCAGGGGCATCTCTCACCTCCCAAGCAGACACTGGGCTCCTCCGATCTCGGACGCTTACCCCCCCAGGGACCAGCCCCCCTCTGCCAACAATAAGCACGCATGAGCCAAGCTAGGAAACGCAGCCCTGTGCCCACCTGCAGTGGGGCAGCCAAATGAGAATTAATGTGGAGAAGCCCACCCCACACTTGTGAGGCTCTTGCTGGAAATGTGGGCTGAGTCCCCGGAGCATCCGGGGTCCACTGGGTGAGCGTCACCCTCAGGGCGGGCTTTGGGGAGAGTGGCTATGCTGGATGCTTGCAATTTGCAGGGAGTGGGGTTGATGTTCTGGCCAGAGGCAAGAAGAGGCTGAAATTTAGGAGAGGGGATGTATGGAAGGAGCCAGGCAGAGGACCTGGTCACTTTCGTAGGCACCAGACAAAGGACTTGGTCAGTTTCACAGATCCCTACAGCACTGGGCCCTGAGAAAGCTCAGACAGATCCCTCAGGCACATGGGCGCGCACACACACACAGACACACACACGCACACACACACACACACACCTCGCAGCACTCACCGCATTACAAGGTGCCCTCAACTGGAGGCTTCTTTCTTTCCACTGCCTGCCCTCCCCTCCTTAATCCTAGTCAAGGGGCCTTTTAAACAGCTTACAACTGCGCCTGTCTCTCATTAGCCACGGGGATTAGCAGCCCGGGAAATGTGCCGGGAGGTCCGGCTGCTCGTCGGAAGGGCTTGAGGCTGGGAAAATCGTGGCACAGCAGCCTTGTTCCCAGCCCGCTGCACATCTGGTCCCAGCCCAAGCGCAGGCGAAAGCGACGGCTCGGGGACCCCTTGCGGAGCTCAGAGGCGGGTGGGTTTACCTCTGCTGGGGGTGCGGAAGGGCAGGAATTGTTTGCCCCTCGGTTTGCCCATTCTGGTGGGTAACAGTGGGGGCCTGGGAGCCAGGAGATGTGTGTTCTGCTGCAGGCAATCCCCTTGCACGACCTCGCTCTGCCTCCGTCTGCACCGCAGACAATGGCCTCTTCGCTGATCCGAAATGCCCTGCTCTGTGCCTCCGTGATAATGAATCTGCAGCCTGCTTGAGCTCCGAACCAGAGCTGTCACTCACCCCCCAAGGGGCATGCCCCCCGTCCCCGACAGAGAGCATGACCGCGGAGTCAAACAGCCCCCGCCAGACAGCTAGCCCCTGCAAAGGAGTCTCCCCTGCTTCAGAGCGAGGAGCCGTTCTCCAGCAGCCACAGCTCCCAGCCTGGGAAGCGCAAGGAAGGAGCGCTGGGAAGATCTCAGAGGCGGAGTTAATTTTGTTTTGGGGGCACAAGGAACACGACGGGCTCCGTGGGGACATTCCCTGCTGCTAGCGAATGCTAAGTCTAGTTCTGCCCCCCCTCCCCCCCCCCCGCGGCATGGCAGCCAGCTGGTTATCCGGCAGTGGAAAGTGCTTTGAGATCCGCAGGTGAATGACACTGGTGGGGGGGACGGGGACCTTTTTTGGGTCGGGGCCACTGACCCACTGAAAAAATCATTCAGGGGCTGCACACAAGTAAGGAAAAAAACCCTCAATTGAGGAGAATGATATTCCCTAGAACCTAGGGGGACCCAGGCTAGATTGTGTGCCCCAGCCTTGTGGGGGGAGGGGCTAGATTTGGGGCTGGGGAGCCCCAAGCCTCAGGGGCCAGATCCAGCCCCAGGCCCTTAGATTCCCCACCCTTGCTACAGAAAACGTTGACGAAAGAAAGAATCTCTCGGAAGTCGCTCGTGGTCTCCCTGCCCTGCAGCCCGGCTGCCGAGGGGGCGTCAGGGCAAATGCCCCCCGGCCAGATGGGCACCCGGAAAAGCAACAAAAGACCCAGAATTAGATCAAGGCACATGGGCCCCGAGCAGCCTCCTCCCAGGACCTACCCTGCCGAACCAGTGGGAGCCAGAGCCAAGGGGCAGGGCGGGGGGAGGTTAGTGGTTTCACAACACTGGATCAATGGTTTGCACAAGAGCAGTGCGGGGCCAGGCGAGTCGAGGACTTTCCCACTCACTTCCAGAAGCACTTGGGGATTAAAGAGGGGGAGGGGCGGGAGCCGTGCTAAATATACTTCGCTGGGCTTCTTTAAATAGCTGCAGGAGATGGGGGGGAGGCGTCTGTTGCGCTGATCCAGGGGACCGGCTGGCATCGTCTCTGGCTCTCAAGACACGCTACCCTCAGCCTCTTGGCGCCGAGCCTGCACAGGCAGCCCGGCAAAGGGGAGCCGTGCGCACGGTCATTGGCTTCTCGCACTGGACAAGGCCGCGCCCCTGGGCCTGCCAGCAGACTCACCCGGGCCCAGGGAACGGGGGCTGAGGCGCTCCCCCATGGGAGGGGCGACCTCCGAAGGCGGCGGAGGGGGTAACTGCACGGTGCTTCGTGCCCTTCGGGGGCGGCTAAGGAAGAGCCACAAACCCCCCGGATGTTCCAGGCCAACGACCACCGGGCCCCGCTGTCAGCAGCCTCCCTCCGAGCTAGGAAGGCGCCGTGGGCAAAGGGTGGCAGTAAAAGCAGCCCCAGGCCAGTGAAACGGGGCCCACTGCTGCCAGGGCCGTGACTCGCCCCCCAGCACCGAAGGCCGGGGGCTCTGGCAGTGGCCGAAGCTTGGGGCCCTCCCGCCCCCGAGTGCCCGATGCCAGGCACTTCTACCCGCCTGCAAGTGACAGGTCCCTTCCCCCCGCTTCATCTGAGCCTGGCACCCAACCGGGCGGAGCTGCCCAAGCTTCCGGGAACCCACAGCCGTTACCAGCCGGCTGGGACAGGCTGGGGGCAACTTTCCCCTGCCAGTCTGGGGAGCGTGGCCGCCCCTCCAATAACTAACCGCCCCCCCCCCCCCCAGCTTCCTCACTTAGCCCAGTCCTAGGCAGGCCCTGTGCACTGGCCATGCTGGGGGGGGGGACAGAGAAGGAAGTGGGGGGGGGGTCATAGAACCACATCCCGGCCCCCCCTCCCGCTTCCCAGAGCCCCGGACGCCCCCGCCGTCGTGCCGGGCTGGGGTCGCTGTCAGTGCGCCGGCTGCTCACACCCGCGGCGGCAGGGGCAGGGGCAGGGACGGGGGCAGGCCCCCCCCCCCCGGGGCTCCTGCTCCCCCCTCCCCGAGCAACCCAATCTTCTCCGGAGCGCCACCGCCGCCCCCTGCCCGCCCCCAGTTCATAGCTGCGGGCGCCAGCGGCAGGGGCTTGGGCTAGGTCCGTGGATGGATCTCGGGGCGAGCTCGGCCCCACGCCGGTGCTCCGAGTGCCACCCCGCAGGCCCGGCCCAGGCTGCCCCCCTGCCCGGCCCAGGGGGCAGGGCGAGGCGCTGGGAGTTTTGCAGAGTGGAAGGCACCGGCCCTGCCTCGGATCCAAGCCGGAGAGGCCGGGCGGGCTCCCCCCTGTGCAGGAGCCGGCTCGGCTTTGGGTCACTCACCGGGGCTCGCTCCGCAGCGCTGCTCCCTGGCGCCCGAGCTCGGCGGCGCGGCAGCTGCAGTGCGGGCCGAGCCAGGCGGGAGCGATCAGGGAACCCGCCCGCCCGGCTTCCTGTGGCTGCTCCCAAGGGACCGGCCCCCTCGCCAGGGGCGGGAGCCTGCGCCCAGCGCGCACCTGCGGTGACCTGAGCGGCGGGCGGGGCCGCTCCCTCGAGTCCGCCCGCTCGCCCGGCTCCTGCCCCGCCTCCGGCTCTGGCGCCGCGTGGGGGGGTCGGGCTCCCCCGGGAGGAGACAACCCGCCCGCTGAGCCTCGGCGGTTCATGCACCCCCTGGGGGCGTCACGTGAAAAGTCAGACGGCGCCTCTCCCCGGCTGGGGGGGTCCCGCCACCTGACCTGGAAAGAGAGGGGAGTGCATGGCCGTGGGGGGGCCCAGCGGGCACCCTTCCGGATGGGGCATATGCCATGCCAAGGACAGTCCCTTTGCTCCTCTGGCCTGGGGCTTTTTACAGCTCTGGCTCCAAGGCAGCCAAAGGAAAGAGCCACTGGGGCCGAGGGGCCCAGCAGAGCAGGACCTGGGAGAGCCATTGCGGAGGAGCCCAGCCCAGGCAAGACCCTTGGTGGGGGAACCCCTCTGACAGCCCCCTAGGGCAAGAGGAGGCGCTGCTTGGAGCATGGCCTCTCTACAGCTTTCCCCTGGGGATGCAGCTGGTCAGTATATTAGGGCACTGCTGGGAAGCACCAGCTGAAATCAGAGCCCTGTTGTGCTGGGGGCTGTACAAACACCTTAATAGACTGCCCCTGCCCTGCCACACTGCCAGTCTAAACAGACAAAGAGGAAACAGAAGCACGGAGGGGTGAAGTGACTTGACAAAGGTCACCTATGGAGGCAGTGGCAGAGAGAGGGAAGGACCGATCACCTGGCTTTCAAACCAGAGCCCTATCCCCTAGGCCGGGGGTGGGGAATACAGCAGAGGCTGTTCACAAGGGTTAGTCTCTGGTGGGCCGCTGTTGTTATATTTACCTGCATAGAGAAGCGGTGCAGACCAGGACACCCACTTCCCGCAGCTCTGATTGGCCAGGAACAGTGATCCGCAGCCAACGGGAGCTGCAATTGCCTGTACCTGTGGAGGTGCAGGTAAATACAGCGGCGGCCTGCCCAGGGCTAACTCTGGTGAATCGGATCCAGCCCACTGGCCGGTATTTGGCCACCCCCACCCTAAGCCACACCGCCTCTCAGCTACTAATGAAGTTAGGTCTTATACGGATGCAAATCTACAGAAGAGAAGAGTGAGGGGGGATTTGAGAGCAGCCTTCAACGTCCTGAAGGGAGGTTCCAAAGAGGATGGAGAGAGGCTGTTCTCAGTAGTGACAGATGGCAGAACAAGGAGCAATGGGCTCAAGTTGTGGTGGGAGAGGTCCAGGTTGGATATTAGGAAAAACTATTTCCCTAGGCGGGTGGGGAAGCACTGGAATGGGTTCCCTAGGGAAGCAGTGGAGTCTCCATCCCTAGAGGGGTTTAAGTCCCAGCTTGACAAAGCCCTGGCTGGGTTGATTTAGTTGGGATTGGTCCTGCCTTGGGCAGGGGGCTGGACTTGATGACCTTCTGAGGTCTCTTCCAGCTCTATGATTCTATGAAATCATTCTGCCTAGAGACACAGACAGTCTCAAGGGACAGATCCCAGCCCTCCTTGACTCTGCTCAAATCACACCAGAGCCCGGGTGTGTAAGGAGCCAAATGTTTGCAGGTCAAGGGAGATGTGATCAGAAATGCCGGCTCGAGGATCGGTAGCCAGGCCTGGCCATTCTCTGCCGCCCTGACGGGCCAGCCAGGAATCTCCGACAGGAAGGACTGTGATCTCACACCCGGAGCACGCTCTGGGGTGCTCAGAATAGCATCAGTCATCGCTGGCTTCGCGTCCTCTGACGTCAGCCTCATTACCCCAATTTACTGGCAACAACACGGGCGCACAGCGCGTGACTCACCCACACCACCTGGAGCCTGGGAACCCCAACTCCTGGTCCTCTGCCTTTCCAGCCACCACCCCGTCCCTTCTCTCCATCTGCTGGAAACCAGGCTGAGAGAGAAATCAGGGGGCCCAGCAGGGAGAGGGAGCAGGCCCCCTGAGGGAGCCAAGATGCTACATGCCAAAGGGGAAGATTCCCATTGGGTTGCAGTGAATCCATTTACACCCACGCGAGGGCACCGCAGGGACAAAGCCGAACGGGTGGGCAGGGAGTTCTTAGCCACGTGACGCTCGCTCGTGCTGGCTGCACGGTCTCCAGTGTTGTTGTTGGTTTCCCACCAAACAGGTTTTCCAGGAGGTGACCTCCCCACAGGGCCGGGGTGGAGGAGGAGCGGAGTGGCTTGACTTCCCCTTTCTCGCAAGCGACAGACACGCCTGCTGCCTTCCACGCCGAGCCACAGCGCACAACTCAACAGTCCTGTGGCTGGCCACAAGCCGGCAGTGGCCCCGACTGCCGAACAACCATTGCCATTGAGTGGCAGGGAGGCGGGGCGTGGACGGTGCAACGGGCTCTCTGCCATACCGCCAGCAAAAGCACAGCGGGGCTGCTTAGCACTGAGCTAGGAATGCCCCGTTGGAAAACCCGCCTTCCTCGCCCCGCAAGGCAAGGCGCACGTCCGAGCAGTGCTATGCTGACCTGCCCCCACAAGGCCCCAGGGCCGCAGAAAATTGCCAAATTGCTGGGCACAGCTGTGTGCTCCGGGAGGGGTGGGGGGCAGGGGACGTTCCACACTCTGCATGCGTCCCTCTCCGCTTTCCGGCTGCAGCTTGCAGACTCTGCCTTCCCCTTTAGAAGGAACAGGCTGCCTGCTCTGTCCCATCCCCGACTCCTTCCTGCTGACTCTGACCATCGTCTCCAGCTAAACAGGACCAGGGAAAGGTGTGGGGCTCACAGCCCCACTTCACCTTATCCCAGCTTCAACCTCAAGGCCTTCCCGGCTCTCTGTGAAATGATAACGCCATTCAGCCACCCCGGCCAAAGAAATCAGTCTCTGGAAGGAACAGTTCAAAGGCCTTATCTGTATGAGTCAAACCTCCCAGTCCTTGTTCTAGGCCTTTGGGGATTTCAGCCACAATGCAAGCAGGCTGGGTTTTCCCCCGACCCTTCATCCCTGATTTGTCTTTGTTTCCCAACTTCCCTCCCAATTGATGGCCCTGGCTCCGGGTCTGCAAGGAGATTAAAGCAATCAGCTGACCCAACTGGAGTCAAACCCCATTCACAGGCCTGGCCAACACTAAAAAGTAGGGTGGACCCAGCTACATCCCTGAGCAATGTAATTAAGCCAACCTAACCCTCAGCACAGACAGCGCTAGGTCGACAGAAGAATTCTTCCATCAACTTACTGGGAGATGGGCTGCCTCCACTAATGGGGGAATCCCTCCAGTAGGCAGGGATAGCATCTACCATATCACACTACAGCATTCTTCTTTCAAGTGTAGACAAGCCCTCCAGCAGCTTAGGTATGTCCACAGGAGCTGCAATCACACCTCCCCACTGCAGTGTAGACGTACCACTAACTGGTCACACCTGAATCGGATCAGGTGAACTCCCAGATCACTGCACTGAAAAGTAACTGAAAAGGCACCTTCTTATTCAATGGAACAGCTGCCTCTATGCAGCCAGAAATGCACATATGGGAAATCTTTTGACGCCTGCCGGGGCCTGGCCTGCCTCAAGCCTCATTGAGAAAAAGCTTTACCTTGTCGCGGGGTCCCATTCTATCTGCAGTTACCTTGAGCCTGCTCGGCTGAAATCGAGCACGGAATCTTTTGTCTGTGCTGATAGGGGAGAAGTAAAGAACCCAGCTTGACTTTCAGACTTTCAGGGGCAGTTTGTGGGGCTAGTGGTCGAGAAGCCAGATTGTTATTTGTGAACTTGGGTAAGTCTGACCTTGAAAATCACAGCAAGACAAAGGACACGGAGCCCTATTGTGCAGAGTCCAGCTACAATTCTGGTTTTTAAAATGTAGATCATGTAAACTGTCTTCCAAACCAGATCAAGTAAAGCTGGCTTAGCCCCTTTGTAAACACAGCAGATACAAGCCAACCAACCTTGGAGTCACCGAGTAGACATGCATATCTCTGGAGCCTCTGCAATGCCTCACCCGCTTTTTGGTCCGGATGAGTGGAAACCACATCCTACCTTGGCTCTCCCCCTTGGCTGTCTAATGTTGCATCACCCGAAGTGTTGCATAACTGGTAACGCTGGCCTATCCATTGCCCACATATGGGGCATGGACCTAGCTCATCAGTTCTGCTCTCCTGCTTCAGGTAAAGTTTGTTGCCTGATGCATCTGAGAGAGGTAAAAGAACCAGTTCAGGCCAGGATGGGTCATTCACTCCTGCCCCTGAAGGAGCCAGCCCTGAACCTCTGGCTTTTACTCTCAGAATTGACATTTTTATCGGTTGTCCAGGCTTTCACTGAGCAGCAATGGGAGACAGTCAAACCTGGCCCATCCCCCATGGCTTGGGAACAACTTGATAAACTGCATTTCCCAGTCCCTTCCAGAAGCCCATCCCCCCAGGAAATTAGAACCAGATGTAATCAGAAACAAGCTCAAGAACTGACCCCTTCCCTGCTGCCAACCAGCGTCCAGCACCCACGGAGCAGGCATCTGGTGCCCCCATAGTGCCCAACATCCTGGGGAAAGGGGCGCTTCCCACCCTCTCAGAATTCCCTGCCGTGTTCCCCTAATTTGTCAGTAACCTGGAGGGCAGCGCATCCCATTGTCCCACCTAAGTACAGAGGCCAGTGGCCCTGCCATGTGCACGCCCACCCTGGGGTCCCACGCCAGAGCTGGTGAATGGGAAAGGGGGCTCCCCCCAATATCCTCCTACGATCGAGGTTTGGGTGCTCAGAGACCTCAAAACATGAACCTCACTCACAAGCCACCTTCCAACAGGAGCTCTGGGATTTCCCCTGGCTATAGGGGCTCTGAGATACCTCCCTGACCCCACCACCAACCGCGGGATGGGGATCCCCTCTCCCCTCCCCCCAGGGGCACGGGACCGCACACACTCTAGGGAAGCGGAGGAGGGGGTCCCCCAGCGCCTTGCTCCCGACGCCCCCTCCCCGGCCCGTCTTACCGCAGAGCCTGGAGAGGGACAGAGGGGTATCAGAAGCTTCGGCGCTTCCCAGATGCTCCAGCCCCCTCGACCCCACGAGCCTCCTTCCGATTGGCTCCGCTGCCTTTCGAACGTTGCGCGGCGGGGGTCGCTAAGCGACCGCTAGCTGGGCGTTTTATGAATGAAGAGGGCGGAGGCTGCTCGTTGGGATCTGCTCTCCCCATCCCCTCCACGTGTACACAGCCTCCCTCGCCCCACTCCCTCCATGGGTAGGGGCCCCGCTTCCCCCCTCCCGCCAGCTACAAGGGGGGGGGGCTTCCCCTCCTCTCCATTATTACCGTACCCAGACTGCATGCAGCCAGGGGTCTGCTTCGCTCTGCCACCTGGGAGCTGCCTGCGTCCCCCGTGCCCCAGCCAGCCATGCAGGAAAGGGGGGCTCGCACCCAGCAGCCAATAGGAATGCGGAGATCCCTCTGCTTTGGAGGCAATAAAACATTTCTGAAGGTTCCGATCTGAGTTCGGTTCTAAAAGGGGGGGGGGGCGGTTGTGGCGGAGGAGGAATTCTCACGGGAGCCAAACCAGTTCTCCCAGCTCGATCTGACACCCGGTGAACTGCAGAAGACCTCGCAGGCTTCCACAGCACGGATCCAGAGTGAAATGAGGTACAACACCTCTGGATGCTGGGCAGGGCATGGAGCTCAAACCTGCCCCTGTGTCCTTGCACAGAGGCCCAGATGCACAGAGGGACCAAAGCAATTCCGTGGGCCTGGATGCAGGAGCAGCCATGCAAGAAAAGTCTGTCTGCTGCATACACTGCAGTTTTCCATGAGGCTCTAGTGAGAGCACTAGAAGTTGTCTGAGAGTTGTTGGTAAAAAGTGGGTAGCACGGCCTTTCTGTCTGGGACTATATGAATCCGAACGGGGGGGGAGGGGGGAGAGGTGTTTGCTGCACTAAAATTCCACTTCCCTGCTTCCCACAGAGGTTCCCCCCACAATGCTCAGTCCCGTCTTCATGCAGGAGTCCAGATGTTGGCCCACAGCAGCAAGCAAACAAAAGCAGTTTTTAAACAAAGAAAGGGAGTTTTTCTTCACACAATGCACAGTCAACCTGTGGAACTCCTTGCCAGAGGATGTTGTGAAGATCAGGGTTCAAAAAAGAACTAGATACATTCATGAAGGTTAGGTCCATCAATGACTATTAGCCAGGAGTGGTGTCCCCAGCCTCTGTTTGTCAGAGGCTGGAAATGGGAGACAGGAGAGGGATCACTTGATGATTCCCTGTTCTGTTCACTCCCTCTGGGGCACCTGGCATTGGTCACTGCTGGCAGACAGGACACTGGGCTAGATGGACCGTTGGTCTGACCCAGGCTCTCCGTGCTTATGTTCTGATGTAAACCTGTGGGGTTGGGAAGGGAGAGTAGCCAGAGGGTGAGCAGATAAGGCCAGGAGTTCAGAGTGAAGTTCTGTGCAAACAACCAACTTCCTACCAGGAGGTCTGCCCTGGACTTGGGCATGTGTAACACGCTGAAGATGGCTCAGCAGACCTAGCGGGGCTAGTCTAACATGACTCAAGCCCGGGTGTAGCAGTAGCATGATTAGCAGCAGAGGTCTGAAATAAGGGCTGTTATTTTGATTGCTCATCTATTTTCACCTGCCTGTGTCGGCGGGCGTGGGCGTGCAGCGCAGTGAAGGAACTCGCAGCTGTCAGAGGGGGCATGCACCAGAGCCCTGCCTTTCACACAGGGCTCCAGGTTGTCTGGCACACACTTCCTTCAGGGAGCTGCCTGGACATGTTTGAGAGAGAGTCTCTGTGCAGTTTTTCAGCAGGGCGTTCCAGTCCTTTGGGAGCACTTCAAAGAGCCTCGCCCACTCTGGGAATATCCCCTGGGATGACTTGAGGTGAGCACAAAACCGTGGAAACAACTGCCAGGCGTCTGGGGACACGCCCATGCAGTGGAGTTGCATTTGGTCCAGTCTGATTCGGATGATCAGTGCCGGAGGGGCCGCTTCTTTGGATCAGTAGCTGAGTTACTGCCTCCCTGTTGCTCTAGGAAGCCCTAGGAACCCCTTGACACCCTAGGCAGGGGTCAGCCCCCTTTTTAATGAACCGGTGAAGTGTGTTACTGGCAGTACAGAGGCAGAGCCCGATAGATTCAGGGTTAAAATCCAAACCACCCAAGGGCAGGAATCTCCTTTCGACCCCAGCACCTGGGCACCGAAACGCGCCCGACTGCCCTGCGCTGGGATGACCCTGCTGCTTTCCTAGAGCTACGTGCATTCCGGAGGAAGGCCGCACCGCGGATGCTCGTGACTGGTGAACCCGAGCACCGAGCAGTTTCTGCTTGTGTAGCAGCGGCGGCCCGTGCGCAAGCAAACCGGGCGGCCTGCGGGTTCCAGGAAGCCTGCAGCAGGAGACCTCTGTGAGCCCCAGAACTCAGTGGCTACCAGGGCTGGCGTGAGCCATTCCTGCACCCCGGGCAGCGGGCGCACGACGCATGTGCGGCTCTGCCCCCGGGTGCATGGCGTACGCGTGGCCCCACCCCCCCAGCGCGCTGCGCCCCTCCATAGATTGGCGCCCCAGGCAGTTGCCCGGCTAGCCCCTCCCTTAATCCGGCCCTGGGGCTACGCGGGTATATTGCTACCGTGGGAAGAAGAATTGGGAGGGGAAGGTTGCCCTTTGTTCTGACGTCCTAGCTCGGCCACTCAGGGTCCCACCGTGTGGACCACACTTTCGTGGCAGAGGGGCTAAGGTAACCCAGGCTGCTGGACCTGAGGTGTGGAACCAGGTGTCCAGTTTTTGTCTGGACTATCCGTTATTTGGGACCCCTCCGTCCAGTAAAAAAACCCAGAAAATACGAGACATGTGAAATGTCCGATAGTTCCTGTTTCCCTCAGATGGAAACCCGGTGGGGACAATTTTCCCCTGCTGCGTCTGGCGGGCTGGGGAGTGAGGAGCGCGGGGCCATTTAAAGGCGCAGCACCTTTTTTTTTTTTTTTTGTTCAACAACTTTGGTCTCCGCCTGCCCCCTTTTTTTTTCCTTAACAGAATTTTTTCCAAGTGTTTATTTTTGGGGGGGGATGGGAGGGGGGGTTGGTATTTTTTGTTAAACCATCTGGCAACCCAATGTGGAAGGCGGTTGGAGAGAAGTGGCCCAACCCGTCCAGTGGTGCAGAATAGGCCTCGCAGACGTGCCATGCTGGAACGAGATGCGGGGGAGGCGAGAGGCGCTCCTGGCTGAGGGAGCAAGCCTGCACTCGCACAGAGGGGTGCCTGCTGGCCGGTGTAGCGAGCAAAACACTAACTTCTCAGAATTTGCTACTTTGGGTGCACTGAGCATGCGCACCCGAACTGAGCAAACTCAGTGTCCCTCGCTGTAGCCGCTGCCCTCTCTCTGCCCTCACTGCCTCCTCAGATTTGCTTCCTCCTCTTCCGAGGTGTTTAAAATGATGAAGGGGGGCAAATTGCAGGGGGGGGGTGTCAGGTTCTGAGCATGGGGCAGAAATTTACCGGCTGGAGGCATCAATCTTCTTTTTTTAGCTGCAGAAGAGGGGCGAAATTTGAAAAATCGGGGGGGTGGGGGGTGATAGCCTTGGTTAACCCCGGGCTGGGGGACACTGCCAGACCCTGTGCACGAACAAAACCCCCTTTTAGGGAGGGGGAGAGGTGGGAACAGTCACCCAGCAGGACAAGCCACCTGATGTCCTTGTAAATATCAGTTTTCCAGTGGCAAAGTCTTTTTTTTCTTTATTTTCCCTGGACTCTGCCTGTCAGCCCCCGAGCAGGGGGCGGGCTCCTGGGCTTGAGTTCTTAAAGGCACAGGCCTCCCAATTCCTAGACGGTCAATGCTTAGACACCACCGTTCCTCTGTATGTGTACAAGTGTGAAATATTCTACATACAGTTCCTGTCTCAAACTCTGCCTCTCACTTTTTTAGTATTTAATAGTTTTCTCTTTGTTTCTCTATCAGAAGTCACTGCATCTCCTTTCTCTTGTGTACTATGCTGATATGATAAAGTCCCTCCCATCCACACCCTCACCTGTACTGCAATCCCCTGACCCATGGCAGATCCCACACCTGTCCCCCAAACTCCCCCTAGCAAGCACCCCCTCATGCACCCAAACTCCGTCCCAGATCCTCATCACCAAACATGGGCAAGTATCGGAGGGGTAGCTGTGTTAGTCTGAATATGAAGAATCGTTGAGGAGTCCTGTGGCACTATCTTCAGTTCGTCTATAAGGTGCCACAGGACTCCTCGCCAACATGGCCAAGTGAAATTTTAGTGATTCCTCCCGTAGTCAATGGGGACATGGGTCAGAGAACTCAGAGCAGGGGGCTCCAACATTTTGAAAGTGCAATCCAATATGTACCTTATATATAAATACCCTTTTCCCGCTTCCTTCTTACCCCTTCTCCAAGTCCCAGATCCTGCACCCTCTATCCTCCCTCTCTTGCCCATCCTCAGTCTCTTTCATCAGCCTGGGACAGACGGTTGGGTGCACATGCTCTGGTCTTTGCTTAAGGGATCTGGAGTGTGAGAAGGGCTCTGATCAGCTCTTGGAGCATGCATTTACTGTGGTGTTCTAGGTGCAGGCTTTGGCAGGGTATTTGGATGCATGGGTGCTCAGAGCAATGATAAGGGCTTGGATACAGGACTGGGTTCATGCCAGGGGTAGGAGTTAGTGATGTATGCTCCATTTTGTCACTGCTGGTGACTCCTAGATGGTGGTGGAGTGTGCCTAAGGCAAGCTCACCCATGGCCTTGCCCTGTAACACTACCTAAAGCAGCAAGAAAACTCCATCCCTGGTCCTGTGTTGAAAGGATACAGAATGGTATATGTTGAACCCTGACATCAGCACCCCTCTTTTTCCTCCCCTGCCGTGCACACAAAGCAGCAGACTCCCAGGCGTGGTATCAGCTGCAAGGCAAAGTGCAGGACATCCACAGCAGTGGGGGGAGGGGCATTTAAGTGCTGGCACTTGATATCCTCTTGCCCACACCAGTCAGGATCACCTGACAGAGGATACAAGATCTACCAGTATATCCCTATCTATTGGTTGGTGACCACTGCCTCATAGCGACTGTCTGTCCAGGGTCAATGTGTCATATCATAAGAACATAAGAACGGCCGTACTGGGTCAGACCAAAGGTCCATCTAGCCCAGTATCCTGTCTACCGACTGGCCAGCACCAGGTGCCCCAGAGAGGGTGGACCGAAGACAATGATCAAGCGATTTGTCTCCTGCCATCCCTCTCCAGCCTCTGACAAACAGAGGCCAAGGACACCATTTTATCCCCTGGCTAATAGCCTTTTATGGACCTAACCTCCATGAATTTATCCAGCTTCTCTTTAAACTCTATTATAGTCCTAGTCTTCACAGCCTCCTCTGGCAAGGAGTTCCACAGGTTGACAACACGCTGTGTGAAGAAGAACTTCCTTTTATTAGTTTTAAACCTGCTACCCATTAATTTCATTTGGTGTCCTCTAGTTGTTCTATTATGGGAACTAATAAATAACTTTTCTTTATCAGCCCTCTCCACACCACTCATGATTTTATAGACCTCTATCATATCCCCCCTCAGTCTCCTCTTTTTCTAAACTGAAAAGTCCCAGTCGCTTTAGCCTCCCCTCATATGGGACTCGTTCCAAACCCCTAATCATTTTAGTTGCCCTTTTCTGAACCCTTTCCAAGGCCAAAATATCTTTTTTTAGGTGAGGAGACCACATCTGTACACAGTATTCAAGATGTGGGCGTACCATAGTTTTATACAGGGGCAGTAAGATATTCTGGGTCTTATTTTCTATCCCTTTCCTAATAATTTCTAGCAGCCTATTTGCCTTTTTGACTGCCGCTGTGGAAGTTGTCATAGAACTGTCCACGATAACTCCAAGATCTCTTTCCTGATTTGTCGTAGCCAAATTAGCCCCCGTCATACTGTACGTATAGTTGGGGTTATTTTTCCCGATGTGCATTACTTTACACTTATCCACATTAAATTTCATTTGCCATTTTGTTGCCCAATCACTCAGTTTGGTGAGATCTTCTTGGAGTCCCTCACAGTCTGCTTCTGACTTGACTATCCTAAACAGTTTGGTATCATCTGCAAACTTTACTACCTCACTGCTTACCCCTTTCTCCAGATCATTTATGAATAAATTGAAAAGGATTGGTCCCAGGACTGACCCTTGGGATACACCATTAGTTACCCCTCTCCAATCTGAAAATTTACCATTTATTCCTACCTGTCTTTGTTTCCTGTCTTTTAACCAGTTCTCAATCCAAGAAAGGACCTTCCCTCTTATCCCATGGCCATGTAATTTACACAAGTATACTATAATCCAAGTATACTATATCTACTGGATCCCCTTGTCCGCATGTTTGTTAACCCCTTCAAAGAACACTAATAGATTAGTAAGACAGGATTTCCCTTTACAGAAACCATGTTGACTTTTGTCCAACAAATTATGTTCTTCTGCATGCTTCACAATTTTATTCTTTACTATTGTTTCGACTAGTTTGCCTGGTACTGAAGTTAGACTTACCGGTCTATAATTGCCAGGATCGCCTCTAGAGCCCTTTTTAAATATTGGTGTCACGTTGGCTACCTTCCAGTCATTAGGTACGGAAGCCGATTTAAAGGATAGGTTACAAACCACAGATCATAGCTCAGCAATTTCCCATTTAAGTTCTTTTAGAACCCTTGGATGAATGCCATCCGGTCCCGGAGATTTGTTAACATTAAGTTTTTCTATTTGTTCCAAAACCTCCTCTAATAACACTTCAATCCGGGACAGTTCCTTAGATTCATCACCCACAAAGGACGGTGCAGATTCAGGAATCTCCCCAATGTCCTCAGCCGTGAAGACTGAAGCAAAGAAATCATTTAGTTTCTCCGCAATGGCTTTATCATCCTTGATTGCTCCTTTTATAGCTTGATCATCTAGGGGACCCACAGGCTTTTTAGCAGGCTTCCTGCTTCTAATGTACTTAAAAAACATTTTGTTATTTCTTTTTGAGTTTTTGGCTAGCTGTTCCTCAAAATCTTTTTTTGCTTTTCTTATTACATGTTTACACTTGATTTGACAGTGTTTCTGTTCTTTTCTATTTATCTCACTGGGATTGGACTGCCACTTTTTAAAAGTTACCTTTTTGTCCCTCACTGCTTCTTTTACATGGTGGTTAAGCCACGGTGACTCCTTTTTAGGTCTCTTGCTATGTTTTTTAATTTGGGGTAGACATTTAAGTTGAGCCTCTATTATGGTGTCTTTAAAAAGTTTCCATGCAGCTTTCAGGGATTTGGCTCTAGTCACTGTGCCTTTTAATTTCTGTTTAACTAACCTCCTCATTTTTGCATAATTCCCCTTTTTGAAATTAAATGCCAGGGTGCTGGACTGCTGAGGTGTTCTTCCCACCACAGGAATGTTGAATGTTATTATATTATGGTCACTATTCCCAAGCGGTCCTGTAACGGTTATATCCTGGACCTGATCCTGCACTCCACGCAGGACTAAATCGAGAATTGCCTCTCCCCTTGTGGGTTCCTGCACCACCTGCTCCAAGAAGCAGTCATTCATGCCATTGAGAAATTTGATCTCCACTTCTCTTCCTGAGGTGACATGTATCCAGTCAATATGGGGGTAATTAGAATCACCCATTATTATAGAGTTCTTTATTTTGGTAGCCTCTCTAATCTCCCTCAGCATTTCTATGTCAGTATCGCTGTCCTGGTCAGGTGGTCGGTAATATACCCCTACTGCTAATTTTTATTATTATATCACTGCAGGTCCAGCCCTGCTCCACCCAGCCTCGTACAAGGGCACTGCTTACAAACTGACATACAGTAGCCCTCCTGGCACTGAGCTGATGCCATGCTTCTTCTTATTGTGGGCAGGCCCATGCCACACTGTGCTACCCTGCCTAGCACCCCTCTAACCCCCTAGACCCAATGCCACAGCACCCAGAGACCCCCACAAATTACTATGCCTATTGCCCTCCCACAGATCGCTATGCCCTGTGCCCTCCCATAATCCCCCGCCCATATTCATTAACTGTTCAGTTCCCCCCATATTCCCACCAGCACAACTGCAGTGCTCCTCAGACCCCACACGCTTCACAGTGCACTGACACCCATAGATTTATCTCCCCCACTGCACATCCCCCCTTCACTTCCCACCACCTCACCAGTCCACTGTCCACAATACCAAGCCTTGATAACAGGCGAGGGTCCAGACCCATCTGTGTTACTGTGCCTGCTGCCACAGTGCCATTGTATTTCCCGTAATAAAACTCCGTTGTGGTGTTTGGCTTGGCTATTTCACAACACCAACAGAAAGTAGAGGGTTGAATCTGAAATCATTGCCTTGATACTGACAGTCCCCTTGAAAAACGGTTAGAGTCCAATCGTCTAGGCTATCCACATTAACAGGGTGGTCAGGCTAATCAGGGAGCAAGGATGCTCTTAGTTTCCTGTGCTCTGTGTGTGCTTAATTACCCTTGTTCAGACACATTTGGCCCCAGCTTAGCATAGAGCTAGTCTTGCCAGATGTTTTCACCAATACTGTGCACACTTCCCATTATGTCACACTGGACATTCCATCGTCCTGATCACATGCTGAAGACAGTGCTATTGAATCAATAATACTTTATAAATTTTTTTCGAAAATAGAAAGTTAAAATAAAGGACTGACTGCCTGTGTGTTCAAAACTGTACACCTGGGAACCCTACATAAAGCATTTCTCAGAGCTGAGCTGTGGATCTGAGCAGGGCCAGAGACACAGGTGCCACAAAATCAGCACAGGAAGCATGTCAGTGTTCGTAGCAGAGTCACAGAAGCAGGCCACAGAGCAGACTTGTGCTGTATTCAAAGCTGCAACAACCAGAGCCAGGGTGGCCAGACAATCATCCATGTGAACTAGACGCAGATTAGAATCATTTCTAAGGAACAGTGAAACTGGAGATGAGTCATGGGGTGGAGCTGGAACCATCTGGAGCCAGTTTCATTCAGGGGGACACTGGGCAGTAGTCCTAGTGTATTGAGATTCCCCCAGTCAAGAGTACAGCTGCAACATGAGAGGATTTTTCCAGTGACAGAGCACGTGTCTGAGCCACATCATGTCCGCACTACAGCCAGGTCCTGAGATGGGGCCTGTGACTTGTGATGAACAGAAATAACTTCCCTTGCATTCCTCATACACTGTGATATCCCACCGTGTGCCTTCTAGTGCATTTTTATTTTCCTTTGAGCTTTTCACGGTTCTAATAAAAATATAAAAAAATGTAGCAGTGTCTAGATTGGCAATATTTTGCTCCAAATCATCCCCCCTTTCAGAAAATCTTGCCCCTTTTCTTATCCGGCCTTGAGTATTTGCACAAGAACACTGACCTTCTCTCTGGGAAAATTAAGTGTGAAGAAGGACTTAGAAATAACTTTGTAGTGTAGACGTACCCTAACTAAGAGACGTTAATTCGAATTAACTCAGAGAGGCGCTACACACGCGATCCGCTAGGTCGAACTTAATTAGAACTAGCGGAGCGCTTATTCGAACTAGATAAACCTCATTCTACAAGGACTAACACCTAGTTCGAATTAATTAGTTCGAATTAATGGCTGTGTAGAATTGATAGAATTGCTAAGCTCACCCCAGTACTATATCTGTAACAGGGACCAATTTTGTGCAGAACCTCACATCCATTACAGTGATATACAATTTTCTCTATAATCTAGTTACAATATATTATTTTTGACAATTAACATTTTTGTTAACTGATTCTTTAAATGCAGTATTGAGTATCAAGTCATAGTCATATGTATGGGTATGACTAGACTACAGGGTTTTGTCAACAGAATTTTTGTCGACAGATACTGTCGACAAAGCTTCTGTCGACAAAGAGCGTCTAGACTACATCCAGTTCTGTCAACAAAGCAAGACGCTTTGTCGACATAACAGTGTGGACGCAAAGGACAGTGTAGATGTAATAATGCCTTCTGTCGACAGAACTCTGTCGATAAAAGACATTATTCCTCATAGAATGGTGTTTACATATGTTGACATAACTCAAAGGCAGTGTGGACGCAGGTATAGTTTTGTTGACAAAAGTCCACTTTTGTCGACAAAACCCTGTAGTCTAGACACACCCCAAGTGTTCTACTTATTTCTTTTAATTCACATCCATAATACTTTTTCTACAGTATCTGTTCCACATATATTTTCAACACGCAAAAACTTTCCTGTACTACACACATCATTATGGAAGGTACGTTTACTTGTCCAATATTCATACAGAACTGTTTTATTGTTCATTCATCTGCTTTATGAACTATGAGTTTTAGGGGTTAGGAGGCAGCATTTTATAGGGTAGCTTCTGGAGCAAATGGGAGAAGACATGGAAAAATAGGGCAGAAAGTTGAAGATTATAATGCATGCATTGATAACAGGGAGCATATTTTATTACTAATGTATTTGCAAATACTGTTCTTATTATTACTCGGAATTTATTAGCTTTAAGTACATTTTTTTCTTGTGGTGGCCAGTCCCTTTTCTGTCTGTCAAGTCATGTTTTCTCTTATTTGTCAAGCAATGACTATAACCAAGGTTCTAGGTAATAGCACTCTCAAAAAACATTAGATCATCATTGATGGGATACATCCTTTTTTGGTCACACATCAATTCTGGAGAATTGTGCATGGTCCTTAACTTAATGTATGTCTGTATTGTCAGTGGCTTGACAATCAGGCCATGTTAATATTGTTTGACCTTGCTTATACGTATGCAATATTCATCTCATATTTTCTAATTGAACTCACTGTTATATGGATTGATTTTCCTATTTTCAAATTCACTAACTATTTCCTGTTTTGAACAATTCTCAGGGAAATGTTTTGAGGGAAATGTTTTGAGGACCAAAAACCCCAGTTCCTCTGAATTTGTGACCCATGGACCAGGAGCAAAAGGCCCCCGCCCAAGGCAAAACACCAGCATCCCCTGAGTCCGTTAGCAAGGAGGTAGCAAATTGAAAGATTTTTCTACCAAAAAACACAGTTCCTCTGAATTTGTGACCCCTGAGTCCGTTAGACAGGAGGTAGCAAATTGAGAGATTTTTCTACCAAAAAACACAGTTCCTCTGAATTTGTGACCCCTGAGTCTGTTAGACAGGAGGTAGCAAATTGAGAGATTTTTCTGCCAAAAAACACAGTCCCTCTGAATTTGTGACCCCTGAGTCCGTTAGACAGGAGGTAGCAAATTGAGAGATTTTTCTACCAAAAAACACAGTCCCTCTGAATTTGTGACCCCTGAGTCCGTTAGACAGGAGGTAGCAAATTGAGAGATTTTTCTGCCAAAAAACACAGTTCCTCTGAATTTGTGACCCCTGAGTCCGTTAGACAGGAGGTAGCAAATTGAGAGATTTTTCTACCAAAAAACACAGTTCCTCTGAATTTGTGACCCCTGAGTCCGTTAGACAGGAGGTAGCAAATTGAGAGATTTTTCTACCAAAAAACACAGTCCCTCTGAATTTGTGACCCCTGAGTCCGTTAGACAGGAGGTAGCAAATTGAGAGATTTTTCTGCCAAAAAACACAGTTCCTCTGAATTTGTGACCCCTGAGTCCGTTAGACAGGAGGTAGCAAATTGAGAGATTTTTCTGCCAAAAAACACAGTTCCTCTGAATTTGTGACCCCTGAGTCCGTTAGACAGGAGGTAGCAAATTGAGAGATTTTTCTGCCAAAAAACACAGTTCCTCTGAATTTGTGACCCCTGAGTCCGTTAGACAGGAGGTAGCAAATTGAGAGATTTTTCTACCAAAAAACACAGTCCCTCTGAATTTGTGACCCCTGAGTCCGTTAGACAGGAGGTAGCAAATTGAGAGATTTTTCTGCCAAAAAACACAGTTCCTCTGAATTTGTGACCCCTGAGTCCGTTAGACAGGAGGTAGCAAATTGAGAGATTTTTCTACCAAAAAACACAGTCCCTCTGAATTTGTGACCCCTGAGTCCGTTAGACAGGAGGTAGCAAATTGAGAGATTTTTCTGCCAAAAAACACAGTCCCTCTGAATTTGTGACCCCTGAGTCCGTTAGACAGGAGGTAGCAAATTGAGAGATTTTTCTACCAAAAAACACAGTCCCTCTGAATTTGTGACCCCTGAGTCCGTTAGACAGGAGGTAGCAAATTGAGAGATTTTTCTGCCAAAAAACACAGTTCCTCTGAATTTGTGACCCCTGAGTCCGTTAGACAGGAGGTAGCAAATTGAGAGATTTTTCTGCCAAAAAACACAGTTCCTCTGAATTTGTGACCCCTGAGTCCGTTAGACAGGAGGTAGCAAATTGAGAGATTTTTCTACCAAAAAACACAGTTCCTCTGAATTTGTGACCCCTGAGTCCGTTAGACAGGAGGTAGCAAATTGAGAGATTTTTCTACCAAAAAACACAGTTCCTCTGAATTTGTGACCCCTGAGTCCGTTAGACAGGAGGTAGCAAATTGAGAGATTTTTCTGCCAAAAAACACAGTTCCTCTGAATTTGCAACCAGCCAGCAAAGGTAGCAATTCCTGAGCAGTTATACCGAATGTCATGTTTGTTTGACAGAAACTGTGACCGTCACAAAAACGGAGCGGTTTCACTTTTTGCCTATACACCGGCCCTCCAGCAGTGACTCACTGCACCGACCACACGGAGAGAGGCATCGAACAGGCCGCAGCAAGCCTCAGAGGATGATCTGCGGGGCTCAGCCCTTGATTCCCCAGCGAGAGGGCCGGTGGGAGCCTTAGCTTGTCCTTCCATCTACTGCAGTGGGGCCAAGGAGGGGGTGGGACTTGGGCTCAGCCCCAGACCTGCAGGGAAGAGGTGGGCGCAGAGCCTTGAGGCTCTGCCAGAGACGCTGGCTTTGGTGCTTCGGCTGGGCTGCTCAGGACCCGAGAACGGAGACAGACCCCGCCTGGTTTGGGCTCCAGGCTCTCAGAACCAGGCCCAGGGGGGGTGTCCGGGGCTGGACTCAGAATGTCCCTTCCCAGCTGGTTGAGGAGGCCGCAGGTCAGCGTCACGTTGCATTTCGCATGGGGATTCTCTCCCCCCAGAAGGAGCGGCTGATCGTGGCTCTCGGGCTGCTTGGAGTCTCCAGACCCTGCCCAGCTGTTTTCCGGTGACCCTGTCCTCCTCCCCCCACCGCCAAGGGCAGGTGAACCAGCAGCCGGGGGGGGGAGGTGGCTGAAAGTTCGCAGGTTGGAATAGAAACCCTGGCGCCCTCCCTCTGATCCCCCAGGGAGTTCTATTGACTCCCCTTATCGCGTATCGTGTTCGCTCTTTGAAGGGCCCTGTTTGTGTTTGCAGAGGCCTTTCTGCACGGAGGGTCATTCGCTGTTCTCAGCAAGGCCTGGAGGCCCGGCCAGCGGGGCTGACAAGTCCATGTCCCCTCCCCAAACTGGGGTCCTTGCAGATCCAAGCAGGGCTGGAGCTTCCTGGCAGCCCAGAGCCCCGGCATCTCCCCAGCTGGGAACCAGGGATTTCCCTACACTGCTCCCTATGGGGGTGTATACCCCCCTCAATTTCCCCAGTACCCCCTCAGGTTTGTGAACTATGGTGCCATACAGCCCACCTTCACCCTCAACGGTGTCACCCTCATCGGCCCTGACACCCCCCCTTGTAAATTCGAAACCCCCCCCAATTTCAATTCCTGGGGAGGCTTCTGCTGGGAACGTTACTTCCCCCCCCCATCTCCATAGGGTCTAAATGCCCCTTCAGTAGAACAGTTCGCCAAGCCCAGGCTGTTAACCCCATCCCTGCTGTGACGTTGCGAAAGGCAGCGATGGTGGAGTCCGGTGCCTGGAGCGCGCACGTGCGGGTTCCAGCCGTGGTTCGTGACAATCACCAGCCGGGTGACCTTGAGTGAGTCGCCTCGCCTCCTGCCGTGCCTCAGTTTCCCTGGCTGTGACACAAAGAGCTTTCTCAGCACATGGAAGTGTTCTGGGGATGAACTGGCAACAGCCAGCTCTGCCTCTCCTAGCATTTATTGGGGGCAGGGTGGAGTCCCTAATCAGGGGTGAGGAACCTCAGGGCCGGGGGCCAGAAGCTGCCCCCAGCTTGCCTGGATCTGGCCTCTGAGGCTCAGGGCAGCCCCCAGCATGGGAGAGCCCGCCGTGGCACTCCCGCCCCACCCACCCAGCCCCACCACAGGGCTGGAGCACACAAAATCTACTAGCCTGGGCCCACCTAGGCTCTAGTGTGTAAGGGGAATATGGGGAGGGTCTTTCTCCTCAGTCGGTGGCCACGTCAGTGCAGGATAGATACTTGCTTCTCACTTGTGTGCAGCCGCGATTGATTTTTCTGTGGGTCAGTGGCCCCTGACCCAAAAACGTTTCTCCGCCCCTGCCCTAATGTCCGTACAGCACTTGAAACCCTTGTGGAAGTGCTGTGTGTTCCATGTGTTGCTGTTTGTCCAGCTAGGCCCCCGTGCTGCAGTCAGACACCCACTGGGACGTGTAGGTGTGCGGGGTCCCTCTGTGTGGATCTGACTGCGGGACCAGGGTCCATGCTTGGACACATGTCCCTGGCTGGCACGCCAAGGCGAAGCCATGAACGTGTCCTGGCTCAGCTCCAATTCTCAGCGGACCTTCTGCGTTGTTTTGTAAAGGACACAATGTCAAGCAGAGGAGAGGCCCCGGAGCCCAGCTGAGCCATGGAAAGCCGTAGGGTTGTCTGGCCTGTGGCTGTCTCCGATTTCATTGACCTCTCTTCAGGCTCACGCATGCCCGGTGTTGGAAGCGTTCGACCCATCGTCCTTGTGGTGGACGGCACACGGCGGAAGCGCGGCGTGCCTGGAGACCTGCGCTCGGCGGAAGGAAACATCCCTTTCTCAGTACATGATCTCGTCCTTGTATTTTTCACCCTGCTCCTCTCATCTCTCCTCCCAGACAGTCAGCGCGTTTCCCCCCCGCCGGCAACCCAACCGCATTACTGGGAGACTCTGCCAGTGCACGTGCCCAGCCTGTTCCAGCAGCGACCCGGCTGCCTGCGCTCGGATCAGTTTGGGGTTTGTCTCAGAGGATCATTCACAAATAATGCGCCCAAACCACCTGAAACTTGGGACGTTACTGCTCCCGGAGCCTCTCTCAGAATAGCATAAGGGACTGCGCTTCCCTCCCTGTTGGGAAAGGGAGTGAGACTCTATCCTGTAGCTTCGCCGCGTATCTGGCCCCTATTATCATGCCAGTTGAGTGTCACATGCCCCTTAATGGATTGATCCACCCACCACCCCTGGGCACTAGGGAAGGTCTGTCCTCCCCATGTGGCAGACGGGAAGCGAAGGCACAGAGAGGGTTAAATGACTTACCTGCCATCATCGAGGGAGTCTGCGGCACTACGGGGAATTGAACCTTGGTCTCCAAGGCCAGCGCCCTCACCCTGTGTCCGCGAGTCCATCCAGCGGGTGATTGCCTCACTTCTCGGCCAGTTTGGATTGTTTCCACTTCGGCCCAAAACAGAAAATTCAGAGGTGGGGGGAGAACATCAGAACGGCCAGACTGGGTCAGACCAAAGGCCCATCTAGCCCAGTGTCTTGGCTGCTGACAGTAGGCCAGGTGCCCTTAGAGGGAGTGAACAGAACAGGGAATCATCCAGTGGTCCCTCTCCTGTGACCCATTCCCAGCCTCCTGTGACCTATTCCTACCCATCCTGGCTAATAGCCATTGATGAACCTAATCTCCATGAATTTATCTAGTTCTTTTTTGAACCCTGTTACAGTCCTAGCCTTCACCACATCCTCTGGCAAGGAGTTCCACAGGTTGACTATGCGCTGCATGAACCCAAACACCCATTGCCTAGCGTCGCTGCCTGACTCCCTGCCAGCCCAGCACCCTTATTGCTATTGTTGCCTATGTAGAACCCTGTCATGTTCAGAGAACCCCGGCAGGGCCATGGTCCCATTGTGCCAATCCCCTACAAGCGCCCGGCCCACCACACTGTAAGGAGACAAATGAGGTGTGATGGAAGGTGAGAGTTGGGGGCAGGGCACGTTTTTCCCTTGCTGCATGTTTCAAAGAGCTTCGTCCCCTTTGTAGCCACTGAATCTCTTTTGTCCCTGAACGATGGTAACTGATATTAATGTGCAGGCCCGGGTGGAGCAGAGCAGCGTAGCTTCTGCTTCATTTCGAGCACACGAGTTGCTGCTGTCGTCTTGTCCCAGGATAATCCAGCCAGGCCCCAAGTTTCAGAGGAGCAGCCGGGTTCGTCTGTTTCAGCAGAACCAACGAGGCGCCCTGCGGCATCTTAACGATGAACACGTCAATTTGGGCTAATGTTTTCGGGTCTCCCGTATGCCACATCTGACCAAGCAGGCGCCAGCCCATGAAAGCAGATGCCCAAATAAATGGGTTAGTCTTTAAGGTGCCACGGGCCATCTGGTTGATTTTTCTCTCCAGGCATGAAGCTGGAGCCTGAATTCTGTGTCTCCTTCAGTATCAGTTTCACACCTACAGATTGAGAAGTGACTGTCAGGAAGGAGTACGGCAGAAAGGGATCTAGGGGTTGTAGTGGACCACAAGCTGCATATGAGTCGGCAGCGTGATGCTGTTGCAAAAAAAGCAAACATGATTCTGGGCTGCATGAACAGGAGTGTTGCGAGCAAGACATGAGGAGTCATTCTTCCGCTGTATTCTGCGCTGGTTAGGCCTCAGTTGGAGTATTGTGTCCAGTTCTGGGCACTGCATTTCAAGAAAGATGTGGAGAAATTGGAGAGGGTCCAGAGAGGAGCAACAAGAATGATGAAAGGTCTAGAGAACATGACCTGTGAGGGAAGGCTGAAAGAACTGGGTTTGTTTAGTTTAGAAAAGGGAAGATTGAGGGGGGACATGAGAGCCGTTTTCAGGTATCTAAAAGGGTGTCATAAGGAAGACGGAGAAAACGTGTTCATCTTGGCCTCTGAGGATAGAACAAGAAGCAATGGGCTTAAATTGCAGCAAGGGAGGTTTAGGTTGGACATTAGGAAAAAGTTCCTACCTGTCAGGGTGGTCAAACACTGGAATAAATTGCCCAGGGAGGTTGTGGAATCCCCGTCTCTGGAGATATTTAAGAGCAGGTTAGACAAATGTCTATCAGGGATGGTCTAGACAGTGCTGGGTCCTGCCATGAGGGCAGGGGACTGGACTCGATGACTCTCGAGGTCCCTTCCAGTCCTAGTATTCTATGATTCAGGGGAACACTCCAACCAAGGCGCATCGGATCTGAAGCGCGCAGCTGCCCTTACAGTCGGACATGGCACAGCGTGGGCAGGTGTGAACCCAACGCACTGTGTGGATCAATCTCGGCTCCCCTGTTGATCTTCGTCCCCGCAGGCTGGCCTGTCTCTGGACTGTGGCTGCAGGTTTCTGAGATGCTTTGGGATCCATCCGTGGGTTTTTTACATCTTTTGACCATTTATTTCAGCTGTTAAGTCCCTTGATAGGACATCAACATTCTCGACCGCTGCCATGCCGACCCGAGTCCCCAGTCCTCCAGCCCTGCCCGAACCATCAGCTAGCTCGCTCCGACGTACACCGGCCTGGATGGAATCCACTGTAAACTCAAGGCACTGCCTCCCTCTCCCCTCCTCCTTATGAGCTGCATTGTTGACAGCCATCGGCAGCGGGTGAAAGCCCGACTGTGGAAGCCAAAACCTAGCCCCGCCTCTTCTGCTCAAGGCCCCGCCCTAGAGCCAAGCCCCGCCCACCCTCAACCTGATCCTTCCTGGCCACCTGGAGGGCCTGGGCTGCCATACTGCAGGTGCAACTCCAGCCATTCCTGACAGCCAGGGAAGCCAGGCTGCCGTGCCATGGCCCCAGCCTTCCCTGGTGGTCGGGGCATGTAGGCAACTTTGGGAAGGCATTTGCCTAGATCAGCATTTCTCAACCAGTGGGACGAGGACCCTCAGGGGTGCTCGAGAGAAGTCTGGGGGGTACGTCAACACAACTGAAATTTGGAGAAAACTGAATTTTTGTTTTAAGTTTTACAGTGGTTTATTATTTTTGTACTTTTTACACCCAAAAATGTCATCGCCCGCCCGGCTACGATTAAATTGTTTAAAGAAATGTGTTGCAATGGTAGAAAAAAATGTGTGTCTGAAAACTGTAGGTTTTGGGGGTACTTATAATTTTTTTAAAGGGGTACTTTATAAAAACACTAGCCTAGATTACCGGCCACTCGTGTTGACGGCAGTCTGTTTTTTTAAAGACAAGCCATGGATCACCTCCTGTGAGTCAACAAACCTCGCAAGACACCTCTATTTCTGCTCTGTGTGGTTCTCACAGTGCGGTGAGAGTAGCATTCATGTCGGCCGTGTGATCTGAGCTCCTATGTTCTGGACTAGTGCTCTTTTTTGGTCCTCCCTCCGTTAGGCTACACAGAGAGACATCCTCCCCCCCCCAGCCACCATTCTTACAGGCTTTGCCTGACCGTCAGCATGCACACAAACTCTTTATACAGACCAAAGATTATAAAACCATGCCTCTATATAAAACCACGGTCTGCCCACATCTGGAATCCCGTATGCAGATGTGGTCGCCTCATCTCAAAAAAGATCTATTGACATTGGAAAAGGTTCAGAAAAGGCAACAAAAATGATGAGGGGTTTGGAACGGGTCCCATATGAAGAGAGATTGCAAAGACTGGGACTGTTCAGCTTAGAAAAGAGGAGACTCAGGGGGGATAGGACAGAGGTCTATAAACTCATGACTGGTGTGGAAAAAGTGAATAAGGAAACGTTATTTCCTTGTTCTCACAACATAAGAACGAGGGGTCACCAAATGAAATGAATAGGCAGCAGGTTTAAAACAAAGGGAAGTTTTTCTTCATGCAGCGTACAGGAAACCTGTGGAACTCCTCGCCAGAGGATGTGGTGAAAGCTAGGACTTTAACAGGGTCCAAAAAAGAACTAAATAGATTCATGGAGGTTCGGTCCATCAGTGGCTATTAGCCAAGATGGGTAGGGGTGGTGTCCCTGGCCTCTGTTTGATGAGGGTGACAGGGGAGGGATCACATGAGGATTACTTGTTGTGTTCCCTCCCTCTGGGGCATCTGCCATTGGCCACTGTTGGCAGACAGGACACTGGGCTAGACGGACCATTGGTCTGATCCAATATGGCCACTCTTACATTCTTTGCCTTGTGAACGATCCCGCGAGAGGCTCTTTACTGCAATTTTCCTTCCAGTTCATTCAAGCCGGGACTGACAGTTCAATAGGTTCGTGGGGGTGAATTACGGGGTGTATCAGCTTCCTCAAGCATGTGACCCTCCTCACTTTGTCTGCTATTTCCATTTCATCCGTAACCTTCACACCCCGTTGGAAACCAAATGAGCATTTCAGCCTGGGTTTGGCTTTTCAATTTCTCAAAAGCTCAGCAGCCCGAGGCCAAGCAGGGAGGGAAGGAAAATGATTTCTCTACCTCATTTGCTGCTCTTTTCTCCAGGGCTGTGTCCAGACTCCATGCCTCCGTCGACGGAGGCATGTAGATTAGCCAGCTCGGAAGAGGGAAATGAAGCCGCGATTAAAATAATCGCGGCTTCATTTAAATTTAAATGGCTGCCCCGATCTGCCGATCAGCTGTTTGTCGGCAGATCGGGAGAGTCTGGACGCGATGCCCCGACAAAGAAGCCTTTCTTCATCGACACAGGTAAACCTGGTTTCACGAGGCTTACCTGTGTCGATGAAGAAAGGCTTCTTTGTCGGGGCATCGCGTCCAGACTCTCCCGATCTGCCGACAAACAGCTGATCGGCAGATCGGGGCAGCCATTTAAATTTAAATGAAGCCGCGATTATTTTAATCGCGGCTTCATTTCCCTCTTCCGAGCTGGCTAATCTACATGCCTCCGTCGACGGAGGCATGGAGTCTGGACACAGTCCAGTTCTCCAGGAGCTGAACGTCTGACTTTCAGCCCCTGGAATCAGGGAAGATCTAACAAATCCAGTTATCACGTGGACCTGGGACCATGGCATAGTCTGGATCTTGACAAGGTTACTAGGGGTAAGTCTAGACTATAGGCTTTTGTCAACAGAAGTTTTGTCGACAGATAGGCTACGGCTAGACTGGCATGATTTTCTGGAAATGCTTTTAACGGAAAAGTTTTCCGTTAAAAGCATTTTCAGAAAAGCGTGTCTAGATTGGCAGGCCGCTTTTCCGCAAAAGCACATTTTGCGGAAAAGCGTCTGTGGCCAACCTAGATGCACTTTTCCGCAAAAAAGCCCTGATTGCCATTTTTGCGATTGGGGCTTTTTTACGGAAAACAAATCTCTGCTGTCTACACTGGCCCTTTTGCGCAAAAGTTTTTCGGAAAAAGACTTTTGCCCGAACGAGAGCAGCATAGTATTTCCGCAAAAACACTGACAATCTTACATGAGATCGTCAGTGCTTTTGCGGAAATTCAAGCGGCCAGTGTAGACAGCTGGCAAGTTTTTCCGGAAAAGCCTCCAAAGAATTCGGGGCATGGAGATGGACAGGACTGTGAAGGGACCGTGAGTTGATAAGGAGGAAATGTATATTCAGTCGCAATCGGGGTATTTTTCTTTGTGTTGTGTTTGGTTCAACTTCTCCATGTGAAATCCATGTCTTCCCTCCCCCACTCACTATATATAAAGCCCGAAGACGTTTCTTTGTGTTTGGAGCTGTTCTTTTCTCAGTAACACCTAGCAACCAAGTCTGCTTTATCGAGTAGAACTTTTTGGTTTGGTAATAAAATTACCTTTTTCAAGGCCACGAGTTGATTCTGGTGACCTGGAAGGTACCAGGAGGTCTGAGATGGGTGCCTGCCTAGACTGAAGGGTCAGTTATCCGAATTGTAGTTTGTTTCCCATAGGGATCTTCTGGTTTCTTTTTTTCAAGCTCTCTTGTGGCAAAAGAGCGTGGGGGACCCTTGGTGAAGAAATGCAAGTGTTTCTTCCTGGTTTTCAGGGATTAGATCACTCGATGGTAGCAGCTCCCTCCCAGGCCAGGGAATCTTTTAAGCTTGGGAAGCTTTTAAGCAGAATCCTATGGAGGCAAGGTTTTTTTAAGGTCTCCTGTGGGCCCCCATCTTCAGCACTCGGAGTGCCAGAGTGGAGACCAGCCTGACATGCTCCAACCAAAGCTGCAGGGCTTTGATCCCCCCTGGCATCAGGGGTCCCCTCCACAGCAGACCCTTCTCCATCTAATGCCAGTTTTGGACTGTAGTTCACCCTCATCTGGTGGAGGAAGTGGACTTGTCTTTGCTGGAGTCAGCTGGAATTCAGAGACTTTGCCTGAGCAGTTCCCATTACTAAGTCCTTGCTCAGTTCCTTCTCCGCTATTTCCGTTGCACAAGCGGGAATGCAAAATGTGATCTCTTCTTGAGTCCAGGGGTGCAGGTGATCCCAAGCAGCCCTGCCAATCCAGAGTCCGGCGGGAAAAGAAGAGGATTAAAAACTGATCCCAGAGGAACTCATATTCCGAGTGGCCTGGTCACAAGAACACCATGTAGTCTTGCCATTATTTCCTGCACTCTACGAAATCGCGTATCCAGAGGTTCATGTTAGAATCATAAAATACTAGTGACTTCTCCCCACCCTCCGCCGCATGCTTTATGAAGTTTGACTTATGAATATCAATATGCATAGATCAAAGGTGCTTTAAACAAAATACCTTGTGTAACCTATCGATTTTAGTGTTACAATTGGCTGGAGCTGTATTTTGGATCATGTATCATTCTTGTATGGAAAGTGAGAAATATGAAGTATGAGACAGTCTATAGCCAATGAAAGCCATTACTGTCCTGGAAACCTTAATGCCTTGGTGATCAACTTAACGATTTGTAAATAGCCTTGTTTGTCCTGTAAGTCCAAAGGTGATTGGACAAGTAAGACATGTGACCATACCAACCGGTACTGGGATTCCATTTTGACCCTCGGAGTTTTCCATGGAAGGGGGGATGTAAAACAAAAGGTTCCCACTCTGTTACAGACATGGAAAACTATCTTTTCCCCAATCAGCCCTTTGTCTTCAGCTGGTCTGGAAAACCCTGAAAAAACATAAAAGGCTGGGGACCCAGGTTAGGGTAAAAGTGTCCCTGATCTGAAGATTATGCTTGAAATAAGTACAACAGAACTAGTTATGTATTTTCTTTTCATTTTTACATAGTAACTTACTTAGATCTGTCTGTTTTCACTTGGACCCACTTCAATCTTCCTGTTTGTACTTAATAAAAACACATTTATTTACTATCTGGCCCAGTGTAAATAATTATTACTTTGAAGGAATACTAGAAGTGGCAAGCAGTGAGATAGGACTCTTTGGCCGAATCATAGAACACTAGAACTGGAAGGGACTGCAAGAGGTTTTCAAGTCCAGTCCCCTGCCCTCCTGGCAGGACCAAAGACCATCTATATCATCCCCAATAGATGTCTATCTAACTCAGTGTTTCTTAAGCTGTGTTCCACAGCACACCGGTGTGCTGCGAGGCAATCGAAGGCATGCGGCGGAGAACAACAGAGTTCAAAATGGCTGCCCTTAAAGAGTCAGGTGACTTTTTTTTTTTTTGCTCAATAATCTTCCCCCTGACTTGCTTCCCCCCTCCCTCCAGCTTTTTTCCCCCCCTCTCTCTCCTCCTCAACAAAAAAATCCTTGTTGTTCCTCATTAAAAAAAAATTGTTTGGTGTTCCTCAGACTAAAAACGTTTGAGAAACACTGATCAAACCTGCTCTGAAAAATCTCCAGGGATGAAGATTCTACAACCTCCCTGGGCAATTTATTCCAGTTCTTAACCCCCCTGACAGGCAGGAAGTTTTCCCTACTGTCCAACCTAACCCTCCCTTGCTGCAATTTAAGCCCATTGCTTCCTGGCCTGTCCTTAGAGGCTCCCTCCTCTTGATAACAGCCTTTTTGGTACTTGAAAACTATTATCAAGACCCCTCTCCATCTTCTCTTTTCCATACTAAACAAACCTGATTCTTTCAGCCTAGCGAGGTCGTGGAACTCCATCCCTGGACATGTTTCAGAGCAGGTTGGACAGACACCTGTCAGGGATGGTCTAGACGGTGCTTGGTCCTGCTGTGAGGGCAGGGGACTGGACTTGATGTCCTCTCAAGGGCCCTTCTAGTTCTCGTGTTCTATGATCCTGCCCTATCTCACTGCTTATCAATGCAGTCCAGAGATCCCCATCTACTCCCATTGAGTGTAAACCCAAAGGTGATCGGTTCCACACCCAAGGCCAGCGTGATGCCTTGTCATGACCCAGCCTGGGGTCTCCTTTCTGCCGCTGGGGGCAGGCAGAGCCAACTCCCACTGTGACCTCTGGGCCATTTCAGGAGCACAGGTGCCAAGCGCCCCAGCTGTGACAGGGATCTTTGGGGACGGGTGCGAAGTGAGGCTGGGGGCTCCAGGGAATAAATACCCCAGCACACGTAGTACAGGCTCCGGCGGGAGATCTAAGGCAGTCACTGCTCTCAGCCCTCTGGCAAACCCTTCCCTCTGGGGGGCAACCAAAGGACGCAGGAAAAGTTGGCTTCCTGCTCTCGGTTTTCTTTCTAGTCGCCTTTATGTCTGTCCTGATCTTTTTCTCCTATTTCTGTCTCTGTCTGGCACCCCTGGGTCTGTCTCCCTGGCAGTTAAACACGCGTGGCTACAGGGCTGTTTAATGGTGGCGGAGCTATTCCGGCTCAGGTTTTAACCTGGGATCCGAAGAGAGGAGGGTCTCAGACCGGGGCCGCCAGCCCACACCTGAACCTCTGTGCCACTGTGATGCCACGCTGCAGGCCACGAGAGCTGACAGGGGCCAGCCACGGGGCTCCAGCTGCCATGCGGACACACCCAGTGTCCAGCTCCTTCAACACCATCCCCGCTCCGGTCTTTCCTCTGCCAGGCCCGGCTCCTAGCGAGCAAATGAGAGGTGTCCCGAGGCAAAGGGGGTGCATGAAAGGCTGAGCCGCTCCCCCTCCCTCCCCCGCCCCCCGGCTCCGCAGACGCTCGCTCATGGGGTCAAGTGTCAAGGTCTGGGCCTGAGCGTCAGCTGACCGCCGTGTGCAGCCGGGCTGACAGATGGAGATTTACCGGGCGAGGCGAAGGGGCCGCGGGTTCCCCGTGCCGGGGGCAGAGGCCCTTTGTCTCCATTCGACGCCTGTTGCGGTGAATACGTCCATTAGGGAAATGGCTTTCTCCGCGGCGGGCCCAACCCCCTCCCCCCAGATGGCCTCGCTGGCTCAGCCGGCGGGGGCGTGGGGGGAGGGGGCTGGGGGCCTTTGGAAAGGCAGGCGTAGGCGGTGCCCAGGGGACCCACTCCTTTGTCGCGCCTTCCCCGCAGAGCCGGCAGGCACAAGCCGTGCCACTTTCAACTTGACCTGCTCCATTCGCATGGAAATCAGATGCAAATGCAGCTGGCAAGAAAGGACCTGCCGCCCCTCCCCCCCCCCCCCCCCCCCCCCCGCGCTGGCTCACTCTGTACTCCTCCAGCCCACGCCCTCCGCCCCCGCCTTGCACGGGGCTCCCGCTGCCCACATCGGCCCCCTTCCATCCTCTTCCAGCCCCCGCCTTCCATCCCGGCCTCGCACGCTTTGCACGGGGGTCTCGTTTCCAGCACAGTCCAGGCCCCTCCAGCTGGCTGGCTCAGGACCAGGGCCAGACGGGGCCATTCTGAAGCCAAGTTTAAGCACAGTTGAGTCGCCTGCCTGGGCTAGTGGGCCGGGGGGCAGAGTCAGAGCCTCTCCAGGGGCATCCCGACCCATGGACAAAGCCACAGCTGTGGAGGCCACAGGAAATTCAGGGCCCCACATTGCCTCACGTTTCATGGTGCCCTAGGCAGCTGTGTATGGGCTGCGGCTACCCTCAGCCCCAGCCCCGGGCAGTAAGCTCCGGTCTTAGTGCCAGTCCAGCCACCCCCATCTCCATCCCCTGGCCGCCTGCCCCCAGCTCAGCATCCAGCACCTGCTCACCAGGCCGTGGAGCCGCGGGCCGGAGGACAGAGGGGGCAGCAGGCGGCTGGAGAGACGTAGCTCTTTCTTTTTCTGCTCCAGGCTGCCAGTTCCCCTGGACCCGACGGCCTGGGCCTCACTCCAGGAAATGTCCAGTCTGGGAGAGGTGGCCACCCCTTCCCCTCCCGGCTTCAGCTCCCCGCAGGGGCGGCCCTGCCCCACCCCTCCCCTCCCAGGGCCAAACCCTGCAGCCGAAGGGTTTGCAGCTGCCTGGGAAGGGCCAGGCAGGAGGCTCAGCGCTAGGCCAGGAGCAGCTTCCCCGAGACGGAAGAGACGTCACGGCCCCTCTGTGTGTGTCCAGCACCGGCAGCACCTGTCCCTGGGCGGGCGGCGGCAGGGGAGACGCCGGCTGTTGTCTGAGGGGCAGAGGAGGAGCAATTCGCTGCTTTCCTACCGTGCCTTCCAGCTGAGGCTGGGGAAGCATGTCCCAGCCAGGGCAGAACCAGGCCTCCAGCAGCGTGTGATGAGGGGCGGGCTCGTCACCTGTGTCACAGATGGGGAAACTGAGGCAGGGTGCGGCCACGCCAAGGGGTGGCAGACGCAGGAAGAGAACCCGCAATGGTGGGGGTCTGCCTCCCCTGAGACATGCCCTGTTCTGTGGGGCCCCCTCAGCGGGGCTGCTGGCCTGCCCCTTGGCCGTTCCCCTCTGTCAGAAGAGGACGTGTCCAGCCCCCCGTTACGCCAGCGTCTGAGAGGGAGAGTTGCCGGCGCCGTTTCCCCTGGCTGGGGCCGGGGGGCTGAGCTGCCTGGGCAGCTCTTCTCACCGCACGCAGGCAGGCGCAGTGCCCGGGGAGCGTCTCTGTGGGCGCCATCTAGGCCTCCCTGAGCAGCACGCCCCCCGCCAGCCCAGCTCCCCCCGAGTGGAGACCAGGAAGGGCCCATCCCAGGAGCGAGCCGGCTGCGTATTGGACACTTGCTCCGGCAGGAGGGGGCGCCGAGGGATTCCCTGACAGCCCAGCCCCCCACGGCAGGGCTCTGGATGGGGACCCCTCCAGACGGCTCAGACTCAACACTCACGGGCGAGCCCAGGCGCGCGGGCGAAGCAGCCGTGTGCCCCCAGGGGTGATGGTCAGAATCCAGCCCCCTCCCTCCCCCTCCCACTCACACAGGCCGGGTCTCCGAAGCTGGTTTGCGCATTTTTCTGTTCTGATAGAGGCAGCAGCGGGGGGCGGGGGGCACAGGCAGCACGCGGAGACAGTGCTGGGGAGAACCAGCTTTTAAGCTACCCCCCACCTCTGATGGGGGGGGATTGTGCAGTCGAGTCGCTGGGCGCCAGGGCCTCGACGTGCAGGCTCGACAATCGCAGGCCGGCAGCGCGGCGTCCGAGGCGAGTCACCCCGGGCGCAACTGACCAGGGGCCGTGGGGGCTTCTGCGTTACCGGCAATTTTCAGCTCAGGATCGGACGCCTGTCTCCGAGCTCTGCTCCAGCCTCGCGGGTTCAAACTTTCATTCTCCCGACCCAGCTGAAGGAAATCGTTGATGCTGCGACCCAACATCATGGGGCTGGAGCGTGGGCTCCGGAGTGGGGCTGAGGATGGAGCTTTGGGGGGCGGGAGGGGGTGACCTCCAGCCGCTCCCATCAGCGGTGCAGCGGGGGCGCTAAGGCAGCTTCCTGCCTCTCCTGGCCCTGCAGATCCTGCTGCCCCCAGAAGCCGCCAGCAGCAAGTTCCCAGCCAATGGGAGTGCAGGGCTAGTGCTCAGGGCAAGGGTAGTGTGGGGAGCCCTGTGCTCCCCCCCCCCCCAGGAGCTGGGCCGCCTGCCAGCCACTTTTGGGGCGCAGCACAGTCTGCTGTGCCCAGACAGGCAAGGAGCTGCCTTAGTCCCCCCACCCCCCCATTGCTCACCTGATCCCCCTGCGAGCCCCAGCGCCCGACAGCCCACCCCAGTGCTGGGCCGCGGCCCGGCGTTTGAAAGCCCCGATCAGATCTGTGGCCGCGTTCCCCTGGTGATCACAGGGGTCTCTTCCGGCCTCGGAGTCCGGGAACGGCTGAACGGGGCCCATTTCCGTTGTCACACGGCGTCCATTGGGCCGGGGGCTGGTGCCCGGGGCACTCCCTGGGCACCGACTGAGCCGTGCTACCGGTGGGAACGGAGCGGGTCTCTTGCCAGCCTCAGATCTTGCTGCCGAGTCCCTGTGAACTGGGGAGTCGTGTCCCCCCGGCCCGTGGCAAGAGGGGGGTTCTTTTCCCACTCGGGTCTGAGCAGCTCCGTGCGTGTCCCCCCTCTCCCCTCCTCCCCCCCGTCTGCCGCTCCCGGGGCATTCGGCAGGTCCTGCTCGGCTCCCAACTGCCGCCTGCGTCCGGGGCCGTCGCTCACAGCTGTTTGGGGTCCGGCGCGGGCCGCCGGGATTTGGAGGCCGGCTCCTCCGAGCTGTCAGCTGCTGCAGCTAATTTGGGAGGGGGCGGGAGGGCCGGCCATTTCCCGCTGCGGCACGTGCCAGACGGAGGCGTGCAGCGAAGGCGGCTTCCACCCCTTTGAGCGGCCCCCGGGCAATTAGACTTGGAAATCGCCTGCCTGCCGAGGGGGCTGCCCAGCACCGGGACGGCTCCTTTGTGCCACACAATAAAACGCAAGACGATCGCCGTCCCCTCCCCCGTCCCATCCCCTTCCTCTCCCCCTCCCTGGCACAAACCCCCTGAGCTCATCAGACCTTCAGCCGCTGCCAGGCCCGGACCAGGGCTCCAGCTGGGCCCTGCACTCTCCCTAGCTGGCTGCTCTTCCCTGACAGGCGGGTGGGAGAGAGGGTTCGCTGGGCTTGTCCTGGGGCAGTGGGGCCTCATGGCTGGAGCATCAGACAAAGCCCATGCAGTCCCCAGTGGGCCTGATTTTCCAGCCCATTCCCAGCTGCTGGGCCGGTGGAGCCTGGGCCGTCTGGGCCCTTACGTTCTGCCAGAGCACCGTCAGGGAAGAGTCGGTGCTCCCTGGTCCGGGCGAATGGGGGGCACCTGCCCCACATTGCGCTAGGGGGCTCTGGGCCAGCAGCGACAGCGAAGGCAAAGCATGGGCTGCCAGAGAGGGCCAAAGTTTTACCTGGAGGCATGGGCGGCAGGAGATGGCCCAGCTGAGGAAGGCGAGCCCCGCCCCTGGAGCCAAACCCCGCCCACCCCAGCCTGATCATGGGCAGCCAGGGGGTGTAGGCAATTTGGGGAAGGCTGTGCCTCCCCTTGCCTGCATTATGAGCTGCCCATGCCTGGAGGCATGTCCAGTACCCCTAGACAAAACCATTCCCCAGAGGTCGGGAGGGCGGGGAGTTAGAAGGCTACTAGCTCAGAGAGCTGGAAGCCACCCCAGAGAGAGAGCCACTCACAGCTGCTCTAGCAGTGACCACCCCGGCCCCCTGCCTGCCGGACGTTCCCTGTCTGCCCCATTGCAGTCCAGCGACGGAGGCCTTGGGGGAATCCGCCCCTCCCCGTACAAAGCCAACGGCAGGAGGATCCCGGCAGGGAACGGAGCCAACTGCAGCTCCAGCCTGAACCAAGGCTGGGTCCTGGCAGCAGGAACCATCCACATCCCCAGTCCGGCCCCTCCCCAGTGCAGCCTTCCAGGTTAGGGACGACCAGGCGTGTTCTGGGCCCCAGCTCACACGTGCCCAGTGGATGGGGTGGGCAGCCCAAGGTGGGGCCTGAGGTTAGAGCCACTCAGAGCTGCCCCCCCCCCCCCCCATCATGCTGGGGCTAGGCACCAGATTCCGGTGAAGGTGGGGAGAGCCAGGCAGGGCAGCCAGCTGGGGGACTGTAGGTCTGTGAGCTCCAGGAGCTCCAGGGCAGGGATCCCCAAATTCCAATGCACCAAGTCACCCCCCACAGCTGCGGAGCGGCAGGAGAGGGGCCAGGGGCTGGTCTGGGGAGGAGGAGGAGGAGGAAGGTTGTGCAGGGTGTGGGGGCGGGGCAGGTCAGCGGGCTGGGCCCCTGGGGAGAGCCGGGGTTCCCCCGCAAGCAGCACTGGGCTGGCACACAGGGCATGTTCTTGGGGACCTGGGACCAGCTGATCGGAGACACTGGTGGCGAGTGACACCTAGCGGGCCCTCCCGGGTACTGCTTCTTCAGGAGCATCCCTGGGTGTCCCCACAGGTCCCGGGCGGCTCGGCTCCTCCATTTCCCCAAGCCCCGGCGCACCGCTCAGCCACAAACCCAAGCGACTCCGGGCCCGGTTCCGACCCTGCGTTCCCACCGGCCGGGGGCCCGGCTCCCCCCTCGCGTGTCTGCCCCCAGCGTTACTCTCCTTGCTCGCACAAGGCAGCCCGCAAGAAACAAGCCTGAGCACGACCCCCACTGCAGCCCCCCCCACACCGCCATCCAATGCGCCACCTTCGGGACTGTCTCACGCGCTGCTGAACCCCCCCCCCCCCTCCCCGGCACCGCTCCAGGAGCCACCTGGGGCCCGGGGAGGAGGAGAACCCCAGTCCGATGGATTTGGGCGTGTGTCTGCAGCGTGCCCGCCCCTGCCGGGGCTCAGACCTGGCTCTCAGGAGGCGGGGCCGCCTTCTGCTTTTGGAAAGGCGCGGAGTTTGATTTCCCGGCGCCGCCCGGACGCGCCGAGTGGCCCCCCAGCTGGCAATGGCCTTGGCACCCATCCGCGGCCCTTCCCCCAGGGCAGGAGGGTCCCAACGAACCGGGTGGCGGCAGCGCTGGGGCCTCGCCCCGTCGCCCCTTCACCTGGCTCAGAGCCCCCCCGGAATCTTCTGCCTCTCCCGCGGGGCGCCCCGCTGCCTGCCAAGGGCACCGCGCCACGGCGCAGTCGGGTGAGAATGGGCACCCGAGCCGCGCCCCAGGCGCCCCCCGAACCCGGCCCGTTTCACCCATCGCCCGCCCGCGGCTCCGGGAGACCCGCCCGGCGAGGTCCCGGAGCGCCAGGCTCCGCGATGCGCCGCCCGCCAGAGGGTCCGTCCGCCCTGCGGCTGCTCCTCGCCGCGCCCTGTGTCCCGGCCCGTGTGCGCCACCCCCGGGCCGCGCCAGGGGAATTCCCAGGCGGGCAAAGGGCCCCTTAGACATTGCAACACCAGGTAAGGGACGGGCTGGCACCAGGCTCCCCGGGGCAGGGCGTCCGCGCCTGTCGGGGGGAGGGGCAGCGCGAGCCGGGCTGCGTTACTCATGGGAGACCCGCTGCAAAAAACCAGTCAATCCATGGAGCGGGCGTGCTGGGCACTAGTGCTTAAGGCACCAGCCACCGCCTTCCGATAGCTCCGTGCCTCAGTTTCCCCATCGATGCCCTGGACAAATGTGCCCCCCCCCCCGACAGAGGGTGTTGGGAGGGTCCCTGCATGGTGGGCTCTGAAGACGGTGGAGAGTCTCCGAGAGAAGGTGCAAGGGGACGCACGAGGTTTATTGCAAAGTAGCTGCCCCGGCACATCCGCCGTGGAGGGGCCGGTACCTGCTCTGCACGCCCCGAGCCCTGCTGGAAACAAGCCCCCACCCCCTCCCCCGGCGCTGCCCCTCCGCAGGACGCGCTCTCCTTCCGCATCCCAGGGAGGTGGGGAGGGCCCCGCGGGCGCTTCCTGGCGGGTGAGGTTCGCCCAGGGAAGGAGAGGGCCCGGCGGGGCTGCTGCGTTGGTGTCCAGCGCGCACCATGCCCCCTAGCTCCCCCGGAGCTCCAGGCCACAGACCTGCGGGGGGGGGGGTGCTGATCCCTGGCTCCCCCCGCGGCGCAGGGCAGGCCGAGCGTGGGGCTGGCGACAGCGCAGCTGACTCAGCTCCGGGAAGGGGCAGGCCCGGGTTTCCGGGTGGAGCTGCTGGCAGCCTATCAAGCCTTGGATTCACCTGCCTTGGCGGAGGGAGGGGAGCGGGCGGCTGGCGGCGCCCCTTGTGCCTCGGTTTGTTTTGTGCTGACCTGCTCGGAGTGGAGCGAGGGACGCGCTGCCCCTGCGGCTGGGCCCGGGCCAGGAGGTAGATCGGCGGGGCAGCCTGCTGCCCGCCCCTCCCCACGGAAAGGGAAGCTGCCGGGACTCCCGCTTTGGCATCGCCCCCCCCCCCCCCCAGTCATTGGGCAGCTGCCTTTGGAGGCCTTCTGCCCGTCTCTGGGGTGCAAGGTAAGGGGGCCCCCCCTCACTTTGGTTCAGAGCACCGGGGGGTGCCAGGACCTGGGTTGCATCTCACCCAGTCCCTGGGCTCCAACCCGGCCAGGACCCGCTGCCTGTGGAGCTAATGGAAGGCACCCGCAGGGGTGGCATCTCCCTGACCTCCTCAGGGCTGTGGGTCTGCAGCTTTGGCAGACTGCCTGTCCTGTCTCACGCCGCTGGGGAGGGCTTGACTGGCCCTCGAAATGCCGGGTTCTGTGTGGCAATGCCCAGCTCCACCCTCCCTGGGATCCAGTGGCCTGGAGTTCCACCGGCTCGCGCTTGCCGAGGGTCTCCAATAGGCTGAAGAGACCTGGCTGCGTGGAAGGTTTGGGAACGTTGCCTTCCTTCCGCCTTCCGGAGGCACGGTCGTGGCGAGCGGGGCTGTGCGGAGCGGGAGGGCCCGGGGCGGGTGTGACCCATCCCTAAGCCCCATCTCCCGCTCTCCTCCCCAGGGCCGGCGCGGGCCAAGCGATGGCGCTGCTCGTCCACCTGCTGGCGTGCGTCTTCGGGATGGGCTCCTGGGTGGCCATCAACGGCCTGTGGGTGGAGCTGCCCCTGCTGGTGACCGCGCTGCCGGAGCAGTGGTACCTGCCCTCCTACCTCACCATCACCATCCAGCTGGCCAACGTGGGGCCGCTCCTGTTCACCCTGCTGCACAGGTTCAGGCCCGGGCTGCTGAGCGAAGTGCCCGTCATCTACGGCGTGGTGGCCGTGGGGACCCTGGCCTGCCTGCTCCTGGCCTTCCTGTGGCGTTTCACCTCCCCCATCGCAGGGCAGCCCCACAGCACGGCCTTCTTCGGCCTCGCCTTCTGCCTGGCCCTGGTGGACTGCACCTCCTCCGTCACCTTCCTGCCCTTCATGGCCCGGCTGCAGCCCAGCTACGTCCCCACCTACTTCCTGGGGGAAGGCCTCAGCGGGTTCCTGCCAGCCCTCGTGGCCTTGGCCCAGGGCGCCGGCGTCGCCAGGTGCGCCAACGTCACCGCGGGCAACCACACCGCCGCGGGCTTGGAGACCCAATATCTCCCGGCCAACTTCTCCACCCAGGTCTTCTTCCTCCTCCTCGCCGCCATGATGGGGGCCTGCCTCGCCGCCTTCTTCTTCCTCACCAGGCTGCCCGCCGCCTGGGAGCTGTCCAGACAAAACTTGTGTCCTAGCAACATCAGCCTGCACTCCTTTCAGGAAACCCCCGGCGACGGCCCCCAGCGGCCTGGGGGAGGAGAGCCAGCGAGCACCGAGAAGGGCTCCGGCCCCTCACCCCCGGAGGGGGCTACCTACTCTCTGGCCACGTTCGCCTTCATCTATACCCTTGTGACCTGGGTGAACTCGCTAACCAACGGGATCCTGCCCTCCGTGCAGGCCTACTCCTGCTTGCCCTACGGCAACGTGGCCTACCACCTGTCTGCCACGCTGAGCTCCATGGCGAACCCACTCGCCTGCACCATCGCCATGTTCCTGCCCAGCAGGTGGGTGCCCCCGCCATGCCCCTGAGCCCCCGGGGGCCGGCCGGGTGACACCCACACCCCCATTTTGCACCAGGGCTGGCTCACCCCTCCGAAGGTCTGGAAACCCCTCCTGGATACTGACTGCCCCCAACGGGAATCGGGGCCATTAAAAGAACCGTCGCCCCCCACCGCCACCAGCTTTCGTGGGGGCCAGTGGCCAGGAGGGTCAGTTCTGGGAGGCTAGAGGTAGGCGCCCGAGTCCGTCGCTAGGTGGCAGGAGCTGCCTTGATTCCCTGTGGCTTTGCTCAGCATCTTGGAAAGTCAGAATGTGGATTTAGGATGGAGCCGCGTGCTAGGCCGCCAGGTTTGGAAATTGTGGTCGTTCCTGGGGTGCCCGGCTCTCCCCGCCCCACTCGCTGTCCCGGGTGCAGCCCCGCGGCTCTCCAGGCCTGCAGGGGAGTGGAACGCAAAGTGGTACAAACGAGACCCCGGCCCTGCACTCAGGTTTGGAGTGCCCCACGGGGGGAGGGGCGACACAGGTTTGGAGCGCCCCACGGGGGGAGGGGCGACACAGGTTTGGAGCGCCCCACGGGGGGAGGGGCGACACAGGTTTGGAGCGCCCCACGGGGGGAGGGGCGACAAAGGTTTGGAGCGCCCCACGGGGGGAGGAGGGGGGACACAGGTTTGGAGCGCCCCACGGGGGGAGGAGGGGGGACACAGGTTTGGAGCGCCCTACGGGGGGAGGAGGGGGGACACAGGTTTGGAGCGCCCCACGGGGGGAGGAGGGGGGACACAGGTTTGGAGCGCCCCACGGGGGGAGGAGGGACACAGGTTTGGAGCGCCCCACGGGGGGAGGAGGGACACAGGTTTGGAGCGCCCCACGGGGGGAGGAGGAGGGACACAGGTTTGGAGCGCCCCACGGGGGGAGGAGGAGGGACACAGGTTTGGAGCGCCCCACGGGGGGAGGAGGAGGGACACAGGTTTGGAGCGCCCCACGGGGGGAGGAGGGGGAACACAGGTTTGGAGCGCCCCACGGGGGGAGGAGGAGGGACACAGGTTTGGAGCGCCCCACGGGGGGAGGAGGGACACAGGTTTGGAGCGCCCCACGGGGAGAGGGGGAACACAGGTTTGGAGCGCCCCACGGGGGGAGGAGGGACACAGGTTTGGAGCGCCCCACGGGGGGAGGGGGGACACAGGTTTGGAGCGCCCCACGGGGGGAGGAGGGACACAGGTTTGGAGCGCCCCACGGGGGGAGGGGGGACACAGGTTTGGAGCGCCCCACGGGGAGGAGGAGGGACACAGGTTTGGAGCGCCCCACGGGGGGAGGGGAGACACAGGTTTGGAGCGCCCCACGGGGGGAGGGGCGACACAGGTTTGGAGCGCCCCACGGGGGGAGGGGCGACAAAGGTTTGGAGCGCCCCACGGGGGGAGGAGGGGGGACACAGGTTTGGAGCGCCCCACGGGGGGAGGAGGGGGGACACAGGTTTGGAGCGCCCTACGGGGGGAGGGGGGGGACACAGGTTTGGAGCGCCCCACGGGGGGAGGAGGGGGGACACAGGTTTGGAGCGCCCCACGGGGGGAGGAGGGGGGACACAGGTTTGGAGCGCCCCACGGGGGGAGGAGGGGGGACACAGGTTTGGAGCGCCCCACGGGGGGAGGAGGGACACAGGTTTGGAGCGCCCCACGGGGGGAGGAGGAGGGACACAGGTTTGGAGCGCCCCACGGGGGGAGGAGGGGGAACACAGGTTTGGAGCGCCCCACGGGGGGAGGAGGAGGGACACAGGTTTGGAGCGCCCCACGGGGGGAGGAGGAGGGACACAGGTTTGGAGCGCCCCACGGGGGGAGGAGGGGGAACACAGGTTTGGAGCGCCCCACGGGGGGAGGAGGAGGGACACAGGTTTGGAGCGCCCCACGGGGGGAGGGGGGACACAGGTTTGGAGCGCCCCACGGGGGGAGGAGGGGGAACACAGGTTTGGAGCGCCCCACGGGGGGAGGAGGAGGGACACAGGTTTGGAGCGCCCCACGGGGGGAGGAGGGGGAACACAGGTTTGGAGCGCCCCACGGGGGGAGGAGGAGGGACACAGGTTTGGAGCGCCCCACGGGGGGAGGGGGGACACAGGTTTGGAGCGCCCCACGGGGGGAGGGGGGACACAGGTTTGGAGCGCCCCACGGGGGGAGGAGGGACACAGGTTTGGAGCGCCCCACGGGGGTGGGACAGACCCAATGGCTGGGAAGCCCTTGCTACCCCTGTACCTGTGTGATCGGCAGGTCACAGCCCCATCAGCAAAGCAGCAGAGGTGTTTTCTGCTCTGGGACAGAGCCCGCCAGGGGAGTTTGTTCCCTGACTCTAGGGGTGGGAAACCTCAGGCCTGGGGGACGGATGCAGCCCCTGGCTTGCCTGAATCCGGCCTCTGGGGCTCAGGGCCCCCCTACAGCACTGGAAGCCCACACTGGTGCTCCAGTCCCCACGCCCCTCCCGCTGTCTCACTGTGGGGGCTGGAGCCCACAAAATCGACAAGCCTGGGCCCCCAGGATCTGGTGTGTGCGGGGAATGTGGGGGGGAGGGTCTTTCTCCTTCCCAGTCAGAGGCCACATCAGAGGGGTTATTTTCGGAGGGTTTGTTGGGGGGTTTTTTGGTTGGCTGGTTGGTTTTTTGCCTCTCACGTGTGTGCGGCCCCTGGCTGCTTTTTCTGTAGGTCCGCGGCCCCCGACCCAGAAAAGGTTCCCTGCCCCCGCTCTCCTGTCTGCAGGCCCTGGGAACTGCCCAGATGCCAGACAGGCAGCCGGCGCCAGTTCCCAGCCTCCGCCGTGGCGGGTGGGACTCCCCCGCGAGCTCTGGCAGCTGTGACTCCCGGCCGGCTCCGCGGGGCAGGGAGGGTGGAGCCGATGCCCGGCTGGGAGTCACTCTTTGCATCCCACACAGGTCGCTGGCCCTGCTGGGGGCGCTCTCGCTGGCCGGGACGGGATTTGGGGCTTATAACATGGCCATGGCCGTCATGAGCCCGTGCCCCCTCCTGCAGCGCTCGCCGTGGGGCCACGCCATCATCGTGAGTAGCTGGTCTGATGTCCGCCCCCGCCCCCGCCCTGGTCCCCTTGGCCCGTCTCTGGAAAGTCTTTGCTGCCCTCCCTTCGGCTTTGGCACCCGGAGCCCAGCCCGGGGCCTTCCCCTTCTCGTGCTGCCCGCCCCCGCACGGTGCCAACGGCGGCTGCCCGGAGTCAGCTGCCAGCGGCGTCTCTTTCTGCCCTGGCAGGTCCTGTCCTGGGTGCTCTTCACCGGGAGCCTGAGCTATGTGAAGGTGATGACCGGGGTGATCCTGCGGAGCCGGAGCCACAGCGCTCTCGTGTGGTACGGGGCGGTAGAGCAGCTGGGGTCTCTGACCGGGGCCCTCCTCATGTTCCCCCTGGTGAACATCTACGGCTTCTTCAAGTCCGCCGACTACTGCAGCCTGCAGTGCCCAGCCTGAGCCTGGCCGGCCGGGGCTCTGAGGGGAAGCTCTGGCCAGGAACTTGCTGGCCAATGACATCGTGGACGCCAGCGACTTCAGAAAACGCCTCCCCCCCCCCCCCCCCCCGTTCGCTTTGGCTGGGCGCCTCTCCAGGCTGCAGCCCACGTGGCCGAGTTCTGGCTGCCCCAGCCCAGCCTCTTCTGCCTCCCTCCCCGTGCAATGTTCTCCCCCCGCTGGGACCCACTGGGCCGGTCGCTGGGTCCCTCTCTGAGCCCCTTGTCTGCCTCTGGCCAGAACCCCCGTGTCCTCTGCGCAGGGCCGGGGGCACCAGGACACCAGACGCCTCGGCTCCAGTTCTGGGCTGTTCTCAGAAACAACAAACTCCCCCCCCCTTGTCACATTGAACCAGTAACTGCTGGGCACTGAGCGCCCCCCTGTATGCAGCACCCCCCCTTTGAGCCCCCGAAACTCCCCACTTCCTCACAGCTAGTCAGCCCTGATGCTGGTTACGGAGAGACCCGGGCGGCTCCAGCAACACTGGGCACCGGGAGCCGGCCGGCCGGAGAATAAAGGGCTGAGCGGGGCCTCTGCTAAGGAAGGGGCGCGGGGTCCTGGCCGGTGGTGTTCGCAGGCCCTGGGTGGAGTGTGAGGCCCTGGGCTCTGGAGTTCACCGGAGCCCAGCGCCCGGGCTCAGGGAGGGGCCGTTCTCTGCCCAGGGAAAGGTGTCTGCCCGCAGGACCATCCTGCCCAGAGCTGGCTGCATTGGAGCCCCCAAGGACTCAGCCGGGCACCTCCAGGAGCAGGCTGTCCTGGGCACAGGAAAGGCCGGGGACTCAGCGAGCAGGGGGCACGTAACCGCGCCGGGTCTGTCCCCGGGCCCCTGCCAGCCTGGGTTCCAGGAGAGCTCTGTACCTTGTCCCTCCCTCAGGCTGTGGGCGTTAACTCTTTCATGCCCTCTGGGAATGAGGCTCGGAGAGGGCATCCCCTCCCCCAACGTGCCCCCCCCTCCCACCACAGCCTGCAGCTGTTCTACCATCGACCCCCGGCGGCGCCCGGACCCCCTGCTCCTGGAGGAGGGGGAGGGGGAGCCAGACAATGGTGACGGGAGCCCCGGCCCCCCGTCGTGCGTCACAATTAGGGAGCGGGGTGTCAGCTGCACGGCTGGGATCATCAATCACGCCCGGGGAGGGGAGCTGGCAGCAGCTCCTGCCAAGGGGGACGCAGGGCGACCCAGTTACCATAGGAGCCGCGCAGCAGCCAGGAGATGGCTGCTCCCAGGATGGGCAGGGTGGGGGGAGATGGAAGGGCCCCCAGCCTGTCGCACGCTTGCACCAGCCTCTGCCACTGGACGATCCTGCCCAGAGCTGGCTGCATTTCAACCCCCGAGGAAGCGGCTGGTGCAGTTGTGTGCAGGGACGGGGGCTCTTCCATCTCCCTCCTCCTGTCCCGGGAGCGGTGCTGAGCCTGGGCCCAGGAGGCAGCTGGGGGCTCTGTGATCAGTCCCCCCCCCCCCCTCGGATGTACTGCAGCCCTGTGCCCTAGCAGAGAAACCCCGCCCCACACCCGGACAGCGGCTCAACAGCGCGATCCCCAGAGCCACCCACTGCCCCTGGCACCCCTGCCTAGGAGGCGCCACCTGCTGTTTGGACGAGGGGTGGGTGTGCGCCTCGCCCAGCGGGCCCTGGCCTGGCCCTTTCGTGCTGCTGCCCAGCCAATGCTCTGAACGAACTGGACGCGAGGCCCCGTGCCAGCCGCTTCCCCGGCTGCGCCCAAGCCCCTTCCTGCAAAAGGCTGGCGCCGGCTGCATTGCGTTCACCCGGCAGTGTCCCAGGGAGCAGGGCTGCCTAGCAGTGGCCTCCCTTCCCACCTGGGGAGCAGGGAGCCTCCCACGGCAGGCTCCCCAGCCGCTCCTGCACGGGGGCAGGCCCCTGTTCCCTGCTGGCAGAAAACTGTGGTTTTGGGAGCCTCTGGGATGCAGGTCGCTAAAGGATGACATGAGGATGGGGCAATGTTCCCAACAATCTTTTTCATCCATGTGTGGAATGCATTTTGTTCTCTGCACCGAGGCACGTGTGAATGTGCACCACCCGGAGACGTGCAGACCGAGCTGTGGGCGCTCTGCCGAGCCGCCGGGCAGCCCTGGAATCTCTCCTGAGCGGCCGCACAAGGGCTCAGCATACAGGATGGACGGCCCCAGCCTTTACAGTATGGGACAGACAGACACCTGTGGTGGAAGGAAGGGGAGTCCCACTTCTGGCCCATCCCCCCATGTGACACCCCTGGCCCAGTGGGGCGCTGTCCCCATCTGCTGGAGCTTCACGCCCCACGTGCGAGGGATCCCCCGGCGTTTGCCTCGGGCACGGAGGGTGTGAACTCCCCGATCCGACGTGGGCACCTTGCCACCCGAACCCCGCACAGCTGGGCCATGGGTGATAGGCCTGGACCTGGCGGGCTGCTGGCAGCGTGCTCTCCGGGGGGGGCCTTCCTCTCCAGGGGGGCTGCCGAAGGAGCACAGCTCCAGGTGGGAGCTGCAGCCGTCAAAAGCCCTTCTCTGCCCCCTCATCCACGGTCACAGGGGGGAGCTCGCACCTTCCCGCCACTGGGGGGCACCGTGCTCCCCGCCCCCAGCCAGGGGCTTCTTGCCTAACGAATGTGGAGCTAATAAGCAGCCGCCTCGGCCTCCTTTGTGCCCCTGTGGCAGGCGGGCGGCATTGAGATGCAAAGCGCTCAGGGCCGGGGCCTTCCCGCAGCCCCCCACGGATCCCAGGCTGCAGCTGGCCAGACGGGGCCGGCCCCACCTGGACCGCCCAGTTTCCAGGCAGAGATCCCCTCTGCCATCTGCTCGCAGGCCGACACGCTCCCCTTCCGCCGCCCCCGAGCGTGTGGGGCCGGAGGGGGCGCTGGCTGCATTCGCGCATGCTCCTGGGCTCCGGGAGCCCAAGGTGCCGACGTGTCCCCCGCCTGCCGGGCGGGCCGGGGGGCTCAGAGATCCCAGCCGTAAGCAGCGGGGCCGGAGGGAGCAGCCCTGAGCTGGGGGAGCACCATGCCAGAGAGGGAAGGGTCTGGTCTCCAAGGAGCCATGCACAGGGGTTGGGAGGGTGAGTGGTACGGGGGTGCCTTGTGGACGCTTTGCTCATGTAGGACCTCCGGTGCCACGGCAGCGCACGCACCCTCGGAGCCAGCCTGGGCAGCCCAGCTGGCGGGGACGGGTTGGCGGGGGGGCAGACTCCCCAGAAGAAGGGGACCCTCCAGCCCTACAAAGCCCCTGCCTCTGGATTGTGGGGAAGCCGTGGGGCACGCAGGCTTTTGGATCGGGCCCCATGTTTTTCCAAAGCCATTGACTGACATGGAGTCAGAACCTCAGGCCCCCGGCATGAGCCCTGTGGCCCCCACCCCCTGTGCCCTGTGCCTGCCGGAAAGCCCCAGCTTTGCTGCATCTGGAGAGCGCCTGGCTCTCTGTAGCCCAGTCCAAGGGCCTGTCTCCGGTGCTGCCCGAGACCCATGTGAAATCCAGGCTTGGGATCCCTGCGTGTCGCGACAGTTGCTGACTTCCTGGGGCTTCACAGCAAGTGGGAGCAGAACCAGGCTGCGTGTGCACGTGCGTATACGTGCGTGTGTCTACCTGTGCGCACACGTGCCTCTGTGTGTGCACATGTGTGTACACGTGTGCACTGGCATTGCGCCAGAGGGCCTGAACGAGCAAAGCGCCCACAAAGCACCTCCGTAGCAGAGCGCCCCCCCCCCCCAACCATGCACATAGCTCCCCCGGCTCAGGGCTGCGTCATCCAGCCCCACTGCTTATGGCTGGGGTTTCTGAGCCCTCGCACACACATGCACGTGCTCTGTCACGGAGCAGACAGCAGGGCCCTTCTGTCATTAAGGAGCGGAACAAGGCCTGGTGTTTTTCCTCCACAAGAGCAGTGATAGGAGACCCGTAAATGACTGATCCAGCAATGGACCGGCCTTGTGTTGCATCTGCTTGATTTGGGGTGAGGGACAGCGGCCTTATGAAGAGAGATTTGTCCTACTTCATGCAGACGTGGTTGCCTCATCTCAGAAAAGATCTCCTGGCATTGGAAAAGGTTCAGAAAAGGGCAACAGAAATGATCTGGGGTTTGGAACGGGACCCATCTGAAGAGAGATTGAAAACACTGAGACTGTTCAACTTAGAAAAGAGGAGACTCGGGGGATAGGATAGAGGTCTGTAAAATCATGATCGGTGGGGAGAAAGTGAATAAGGAACAGTTATTTCCTTATTCCCATAGCACAAAAACTAGGGCGCACCAACTGAAATGAATAGGAAGCCAGTATAAAACAAACAAAAGGAAGTTTGTCAACCTGTGGAACTCCTTGCCAGAGGATGTGGTGAAGACCAGGGCATTAACAGGGTTCAAAAAAGAGCTAGATAGATTTAGCTAGATAGACCCAGTCAGGCTGTCCTTGGCTGTTGGTCTCCCTCGCCACGGCATGACTCCAGGGGACAGCCCTGTGGCTGCGGAGCTGCTGTGTGAAGCACATTTGGCGTGTTGCTCTTAGTAGCCAGCTGGCCCCGTCTGGCTGATGAGGTGGGTCAGCGGCTGGCACGTGACCATTTGTCGTGTGCTTCGATTTATTTTAGATCCGAGGGAAACCACGGCACTCCAGAGAGACTTAACCACTTTCTTATTTAGGGCGAGCTTCAGGCAGTTAACAGCGTTTACATTTTATAAGCTTTAAAAACAATGACTACACAATTGAAACCTTAAATACTCTACGTTCTGAAGCAATTAATGTAGGGCAAAGCAATGCAAAAGCAATGAATAGAGTGTGTTATAATACAATAATCAAGCCTAGTTCACTTACACTTCACCCGTATGCCACCTGCAATACCAGGCAGGTTGATTCCGACCTGTTGGGACGCCAGGCACTGGGGTTGCGGATATGAAGGGCCTGTTTACTTCTAGTTACATCCAGCAGGACCTACACTCGCGGCTTCTTGCGCGAGTAATATGCAAATGAGGCTAAGCGTGGAATATCGCCGAGCCTCATTTGCATACCTAATGAGCCACCATTTTTTTCAGAAGAGGTCTACACTGGCCCTTCTTGTGCAAGAAAAACCCTCTTGTGCAACACCATTACACCTAGTACTTTTCAGGAAGAACAGCCTTGCACAAGAGGGTTTTTCTTGCGCTAGAAGAAGGGGCCGTGTAGATGCTCCTTCTTGCGCAAGAGCCTCTTCTGCAAAAATGGTGGCTCATTAGGTATGCAAATGAGGCTCGGCGATATTCCACGCTTAGCCTCATTTGCATATTACTTGCGCAAGAAGCCGCGAGCGTAGACAAAGCCTCTGTGTGTAGTTGGCAGTTTCACGGCTGCACCTGTAATTTTTGCTTATCAGAGACAGACATACCAGTACAAGGCTGCTTGTCGTGTGTTCTTGACGTGGTCTCGCTGTACCGTTAATCTGCATTGTTATGCAAAACAGTCCTGCCTCTCCCAGCCCCCGCCAGGGCCTGGCCTGCGTGCTGACCTGCACCAGACCTGAGACAGGCCTGGGGTTTGCTTTTGAGGGATCCGCACTGTGTTCAAGGCAGACATCGCCGTTCACTGTCAAGGCGGGGCTGTCCAGCTCCCCCCCACCAGTCCAGCGGCTTCCGGCACGTGTGGGCATCACAGCTTGGCAGCAGGGAGTGGGTGTCTGCTGTGTGCACAGCACGGCTCCGCCCTGTGTGCACGAGAGCTACTGCAGGGCAGAGGGGCGCAGAGCATGGTGCTTGGTACCGGTAGCAGCACAGCAAGGCAGAGCGCTACCTGGCGGGCGCGTCTCCCCCGCTGCCCTTCACCCCCGCGACAGGGCTACGCTCACCGTGCGGTGCCGTGCCGTGCCAGCCTCCTGCACTCACACAGCTCACGCAGCTCACCCCTGGCCTCAGAGTACAGCTGGGCAAATAGGCTGGGAGGGGCCAAAGGTCACCCAACAAGGCAGTGGCAGACACAGGAAAAGAACCCTAGTGCCCATCCTCCCACCCTTTGCTACACACAGGCACATACGCACATACTCACATATGTGCACACACATACACACGCAGACACACATGCACATGTCCACACACACATGCACACGCATGTGCATACACTTGCACACCCATGCAGACACACACTTGCACACACATGCGCACCCATACATGTATGCACATGCACACACACGCACATATATGTTTGCGTGACGCCCTGCCCTGGATCTCCGTGTCAAAGTGCCGGCCATGCCAGGAGCCCCAGGTCCTGTGCCCAGCCCCGCCTTGCACAACCAGGGCACGCTGCATTGCAGAGGAACCTCCCTCGGGGCTGAGGAGCGGGAAGCGTTGCCCGGGCTGCTGCCATGCTGCCTCCTGCCAAGCGAGGTGCAGGAGACTGGCACCCATGGCACAAAGGCCAGCGCTTGCCCCATGTGCGTCTGGGCTGCAGCGAGCTCTCGGCCACGTGGCTTCCAGCTGGTGCTCAGCAGGGGGAACCCGGCACAGACCCCAGGCCGCCGGGATGCAGAGCGGGCAGGAGGGGCCCTCGGGCGAGGAGGGATGTGCGGGAGGGTGGCACCGGGCCGGATGCAGCACGCCGGGGCAGGAGGCAGCTGCGGCTCAGCCCTGGACTCTGCTTTGGATAGAAAAGACTCGGATCGTCGGGGGCAGATAAAAAGCCGAGCAGCCAGGAGAAGAGCCCCCCCCCCCCCCCGTATCTTTACCCAGAGCATCCTCTGGGTCCGGGCCAGGCAGGGGCAAGCAGGGAATTCACTGCCCAGAGCTCTCCAGGGAGGGAAGGCTGCAGGCCCAGAGCCAACCCCCGCGAGGAGCTGGCAGCTCCCACTCCACACTGCCCTTTCCTGCTGCCCTCCCTGTGGGGCATGGGGCCAGTTCCATGGGCAGAGGCAGGGGGAGGCATTGCCTTCCCACCAGCCTAGCCCTGCCCCCACCCCACCCCACCCCACCCCTAGGTTCACCGCCACCACTGGCCCTGCAGGGCGCCCGAGTGCAGCCCCACGGTGGGTGTGGGGACGCGCTGCCCTGGGATGGTGACTCTCGCCGGAGCCCACAGCTGCCCTGCGCCGGGTCCCTGCAGCGCTGGGCTCTGTGGGTGAGACGCGCTGGCCTCTTCCTCGCCCTGTGTGGAGCTAGCGCTGGCAGATGCCCAGTAACCCCTCTCCCCGGGGCGTCAGGCTCAGGAGCCAGCTCTGCCCCCGATTTGCAAGGGGTCCTCGGGCAAGTCACTTCCCTTCCGTGTGCCTCAGTTTCCTCTGCTATAACGTGGGGGGGAAGGCTCTGGGGTCAGCAGGCACTGGCAGGCTACGGGCATGAATCTCTGCGAGGCAGAGCAGCTGGGACTTAGCACAACTCCCAGGGCAGCAAACGCAGCCTGGCGCCCGCTTGTCCCAGGTACCACAGACCGTGCCTCGGCCTCAGTGATCTCACCGGGGTAACAGGGCCACAGCAGCCAGTAGCTCCCCCATTCCCCACAGCAGTGGTCCCCAATCTTTTGGGGCTGCTGGGTGCCTGGGGGCGTGGCTGCACATGCGCCCAGGGGCGGGGCCACCCACACGTCACATGCCCGGTGCCGGCACCGCCCATGTGCAGCACTCCTGGGGTGGGGCCACCCATACGCCGCACACCCAGGAGCCGGCAGCGCCCATGTGCCTCACGCCCGGGAGCCAGCAGCGCCCATGTGCCTCATGCCCAGGAGCCAGCAGCGCCCATGTGCCTCACGCCCGGGAGCCAGGAGCGCCCATGTGCCTCACGCCCGGGAGCCAGCAGCGCCCATGTGCCTCACGCCCAGGAGCCGGCAGCGCCCATGTGCCTCACGCCCAGGAGCCGGCAGCGCCCATGTGCCTCACGCCCAGGAGCCAGCACAGCCCATGTGCCTCGCGCCCAGGAGCCAGCACAGCCCATGTGCCTCACGCCCGGGGCCAGCAGCGCCCATGTGCCTCACGCCCAGGAGCCGGCAGTGCCCATGTGCCTCACGCCCGGGAGCCAGCAGCGCCCATGTGCCTCACGCCCAGGAGCCAGCAGCGCCCATGTGCCTCACGCCCGGGAGCCAGCAGCGCCCATGTGCCTCACGCCCAGGAGCCAGCAGCGCCCATGTGCCTCACGCCCGGGAGCCGGCAGCGCCCATGTGCCTCACGCCCGGGAGCCAGCAGCCCATGTGCCTCACGCCCGGGAGCCAGCAGCGCCCATGTGCCTCACGCCCAGGAGCCAGCAACGCCCATGTGCCTCACGCCCGGGAGCCAGCAGCGCCCATGTGCCTCACGCCCAGGAGCCAGCAGCGCCCATGTGCCTCACGCCCGGGAGCCAGCAGCGCCCATGTGCCTCACGCCCGGGAGCCAGCAGCGCCCATGTGCCTCACGCCCGGGAGCCGGCAGCGCCCATGTGCCTCGCGCCCGGGGCCAGCAGCGCCCATGTGCCTCACGCCCAGGAGCCGGCAGTGCCCATGTGCCTCACGCCCGGGGCCAGCAGCGCCCATGTGCCTCACGCCCAGGAGCCAGCAGCGCCCATGTGCCTCACGCCCGGGAGCCAGCAGCGCCCATGTGCCTCACGCCCAGGAGCCAGCCGCACCCATGTGCCTCACGCCCGGGAGCCAGCAGCGCCCATGTGCCTCACGCCCGGGAGCCAGCAGCGCCCATGTGCCTCACGCCCGGGAGCCAGCACAGCCCATGTGCCTCGCGCCCAGGAGCCAGCACAGCCCATGTGCCTCACGCCCGGGGCCAGCAGCGCCCATTTGCCTCACGCCCGGGGCCAGCAGCGCCCATGTGCCTCGCACCCAGGAGCCAGCAGCGCCCATGTGCCTCACGCCCAGGAGCCGGCAGTGCCCATGTGCCTCACGCCTGGGAGCCAGCAGCGCCCATGTGCCTCACGCCCAGGAGCCGGCAGCGCCCATGTGCCTCACGCCCGGGAGCCAGCAGCCCATGTGCCTCACGCCCGGGAGCCAGCAGCGCCCATGTGCCTCACGCCCGGGAGCCAGCAGCGCCCATGTGCCTCACGCCCAGGAGCCAGCAGCGCCCATGTGCCTCACGCCCAGGAGCCAGCAGCGCCCATGTGCCTCACGCCCAGGAGCCAGCACAGCCCATGTGCCTCGCGCCCAGGAGCCAGCACAGCCCATGTGCCTCACGCCCGGGGCCAGCAGCGCCCATTTGCCTCACGCCCGGGGCCAGCAGCGCCCATGTGCCTCACGCCCAGGAGCCAGCAGCGCCCATGTGCCTCACGCCCAGGAGCCAGCAGCGCCCATGTGCCTCACGCCCAGGAGCCAGCAGTGCCCATGTGCCTCGCACCCAGGAGCCAGCAGCGCCCATGTGCCTCACGCCCAGGAGCCGGCAGTGCCCATGTGCCTCACGCCCGGGAGCCAGCAGCGCCCATGTGCCTCGCGCCCGGGAGCCAGCAGCGCCCATGTGCCTCACGCCCAGGAGCCGGCAGCGCCCATGTGCCTCACGCCCGGGAGCCAGCAGCGCCCATGTGCCTCACGCCCGGGAGCCAGCAGCGCCCATGTGCCTCACGCCCGGGAGCCAGCAGCGCCCATGTGCCTCACGCCCAGGAGCCAGCAGTGCCCATGTGCCTCACGCCCAGGAGCCGGCAGCGCCCATGTGCCTCATGCCCAGGAGCCAGCAGCGCCCATGTGCCTCACGCCCGGGAGCCAGCAGCGCCCATGTGCCTCACGCCCGGGAGCCAGCAGCGCCCATGTGCCTCACGCCAGGAGCCAGCAGCGCCCATGTGCCTCACGCCCGGGGCCAGCAGCGCCCATGTGCCTCGCGCCCAGGAGCCGGCAGCGCCCATGTGCCTCACGCCCAGGAGCCAGCAGCGCCCATGTGCCTCACGCCCAGGAGCCAGCAGCGCCCATGTGCCTCACGCCCGGGGCCAGCAGCGCCCATGTGCCTCACGCCCAGGAGCCGGCAGTGCCCATGTGCCTCACGCCCAGGAGCCAGCAGCGCCCATGTGCCTCACGCCCAGGGCCTGCAGCGCCCATGTGCCTCACGCCCGGGAGCCGGCAGCGCCCATGTGCCTCACGCCCAGGGCCTGCAGCGCCCATGTGCCTCACGCCCGGGAGCCAGCAGCGCCCATGTGCCTCACGCCCAGGGCCTGCAGCGCCCATGTGCCTCACGCCCAAGAGCCAGCAGCGCCCATGTGCCTCACGCCCAGGAGCCGGCAGCGCCCATGTGCCTCGCGCCCAGGAGCCAGCAGTGCCCATGTGCCTCACGCCCGGGGCCAGCAGCGCCCATGTGCCTCACGCCCAGGAGCCGGCAGCGCCCATGTGCCTCACGCCCAGGAGCCAGCAGCGCCCATGTGCCTCACGCCCGGGGCCAGCAGCGCCCATGCACCGCGGGTCTGGGGGCAGGGCCGCCCGTGTGCTGCGCGCCCAGGGACGGCCCCGATCACTTGGCAGGTGCACAGAAATGGCCCGGCGGGCACCACACTGTTGGGGACCTTTGCCCCACAGCAATTTGCTAGAGCCCTGGGCTTCAGCTCCCTCCTCTCCTCCTCCCCCGTGGGCTGGTGCCACCCTCCTGCCCTCTCCGGCGTGGCTAGATGAGGCACCGTGCCGCGGGGAGAGCCCTTCCCTCTCTGGCAGGGTGAAGTCCCGGGCCTTGAAGTGGAAAGAAAAGGAAGAGCCCCCGCAGCACATCCCTCCCCGCCACCCCCACTCACACCCCTCGCCACTCATTCACATCCCTCGCCACTCATTCACACCCCTCGCCACTCATTCACACCCCTCCCCCCACACCCGTCCCCACTCATTCACACCCCTCCCCCACTCACACCCCTCCCCACTCATTCACACCCCTCCCCCACACACACCCTCCCCACTCATTCACACCCCTCCCCACTCATTCACACCCCTCCCCCACACACACCCCTCCCCACTCATTCACACCCCTCCCCACTCATTCACACCCCTCCGTCACACACCCCCTTCCCTCCAGGCCTCCAGCAGCTCAGCCTTTGTCCCTGGCTCTTTGTCCCACAATCTGTTCCCCGCCAGGAGGGGAGCGGCTGGGCGCTGGCAGTCTGAGGTGCCTTAAAGACACAGACGGGGGGGGGGGGGGGGGGAGCTGGGGAAGGAGGCTGAGAGCGGGGGGGGGGGCTGATTTCAGGCCGGTTCCTCTGCCGCCACCCCTAGGACGGCCCCAGAGTGAGGCGCCTGGAGCCCTCGGCACAGGCCGGGCACGGGGGCTGCTGCCTCCCCGGAGCAGGAGGGACACGTGGGGAGATCGTGGCTGCGGCATCCGTGCAAACCTGCCCTCCAGTTCCTAAAGCTCCCTGGCCACCAGCCTCATCCCCACACCCGCCCCTTCCCGCTCCCTCTGGCGCAGCGCCGGCCTCCTCCCGCCTCCCCAGCCAGCCTCGCCGCTGCCAGGGTGGGAGCCTTCTCCTCTGCAGCCGCCCCACGGCCAGCCTCAGCGCCTTTGCACCCACCCCTTCTCCTCCTGCCAGGGAGTGAGGGGGATACAGCCAGACCCCCCCATGCCCTGAGGAGCAGGGAGCGAGGGGGATACAGCCAGACCCCCCATGCCTTGAGGAGCAGGGAGCGAGGGGGATACAGCCAGACCCCCCCCATGCCCTGAGGACAAGGGAGCGAGGGGGATACAGCCAGACACCCCACGCCCTGAGGAGCAGGGAGCAAAGGAGGATAGAGCCAGACCCCCCCATGCCCTGAGGAGCAGGGAGCGAGGGGGATACAGCCAGACCCCCCATGCCTTGAGGAGCAGGGAGCGAGGGGGATACAGCCAGACCCCCCCCATGCCCTGAGGACAAGGGAGCGAGGGGGATACAGCCAGACACCCCACGCCCTGAGGAGCAGGGAGCAAAGGAGGATAGAGCCAGACCCCCCCATGCCCTGAGGAGCAGGGAGCGAGGGGGATACAGCCAGACTCCCCCATGCTCTGAGAGGCAGCGAGCAAAGGGCGATACAGCCAGCCCCCCCCCCATGCCCTGAGGAGCAGGGAGCGAGGGGGATACAGCCAGACCCCCCATGCCTTGAGGAGCAGGGAGCGAGGGGGATACAGCCAGACACATCCCCCCCATGCCCTGAGGGGCAAGGAGTGAGGGGTGGGGTGCAGCCCCACAGACAGAAGCTTCAGGCCCCAGGCCACCACCTCCCATCCAAGACGGTTCCACCCCCTGGGGCGTGACGGCCTCAGTGGAACACGCTGCCTCACAGCCAAATCGCCGAGGAATTGGAATCGGGTCCCGAACTCATCCAGGCCCTTGAGCAAAGAGTTGCCCCCCAACAACAAGGTTCGCAGGAGCTTCTGGGCCCATCTGCCTCCCCCTGCAGTCTTGCCCCGCACTGGCTCTTGAAGGGTTAAAACCCAGCCCTGGGAGCATGGAGCCCAGCTGAGGCAGCTCCAGCCAATCAGGGCCCAGCTGGGGCTGTATAAATACGGGCTCCTGAGCAGGAGGAGAACAGAGCTCTTGTAGCTGGGGAGCAGGAGGGACTTGGGTGTGGTGGAAGCTGCAGGCTGCCTGAAACCGGGCTGGGCTGGGCTGGGCTGGGCTGGGGAGCTCAGGCCTGACCCTGTTCCCAGGCTACAGGGCCTGAGACAAGGCTGGAGCAAGACACGAGGAGTCATTCTTCCGCTCTACTCGGTGCTGATTAGGCCTCAGTTGGAGGATTGTGTCCAGTTCTGGGCAGCGCATTTCAAGAAAGATGTGGAGAAATTGGAGAAGGTCCGGAGAAGAGCAACAAGAATGATGAAAGGTCTAGAGAACATGAGCTATGGAGGAAGGCTGAAAGAACTGGGCTTGTTTAGTTTAGAAAAGAGAAGATTGAGGGGGGACATGAGAGCCGTTTTCAGGTTTCTAAAAGGGTGTCATAAGGAGGAGGGAGAAAACTTGTTCATTTTGGCCTCTGGGGAGAGGACAAGAAGCAATGGGCTTAAACTGCAGCAAGGGAGGTTGAGGTTGGACATTAGGAAAAATGTCCTGCCTTTCAGGGTGGTGAAACACTGGAATAAATTGCCCAGAGAGGTTGTGGAATCCCCATCTCTGGAGATATTTAAGAGCAGGTTAGATAAATGCCTATCAGGGATGGTCTAGACAGTGCTGGGTCCTGCCATGGGGGCAGGGGACTGGACTCGATGCCTCTCGAGGGCCGTTCCCGTTGTAGTGTCTGCCATTCTAGGATTCATAAAACCTGAGGATTTAAAACACGCGAGTCGCTTGTGGAATCCGGCTGCAGCTCTTCTGATCTCATGTCCGCCCCGGCCTGGTCTTGTAACGCTGCACACCCCTTTGCAGAACAAGGCCCATCCTCGCCCTCCTGTTTGCTTTTCCCCGCACCCCCCTTTGGAGTGAGAGCGAGAACCCCCCAGCCAGCGCCCACCCCGCTCAGACTGTTATCACTGGGCCACGGCGAGTCACGGGCGCTGAGGTCGGCGATGCGGTGCCACCTGTGGCCAGTCGTCTGCGACGGCCTGGGGAGGGGTGCCTGGGCGACGGGGAGGGCGTCTGCCTCTTCCACTGCCCATCCCCCTCCCAGCTCCATTCCCTGCCTCAGCCCCCAAGGGGCAGCAGGGGAAAGGTGGGTGCCAAGCAGCCTGCACAGCCAAAGGTACCCAGGGCCTTTTCAAAGGGGACGTGGGTCTTGGCTGTGCAGGCTCTGCCCCCGCTCCTTCCCCCCATAGCCTGGTCTCTCGGCCACTTCCCTTGGTGGGCAGCCTGTGCTAGCGTCACCCCTGGGCAGAGCGGGCTTGGGGGGCTCAGTGCCAGCCCTGAGGGGGTCCCCCCATTCTGCAGGACACTCCTGTTCAGCCGGCCCTTCGGGGAGCTGTGCTCAGAGCAGGGAGACCAGGAGCGACTCCCCCATAACTCCGCTGCTGGGCCCCGCTACCGGCAGCCCCAGCGGTGACCCCTGAGCCTGGCAGAGCCGGGTGCTTTCTGAGCGACTTTGGGAAGCTGGGAGGCCAGTGCCAGGCAGCGGGGCAGGGCCAGAAAGCTTCCCGTCATTCCTACTAGGGATGGGATAGGGCTGCAAAGTCCCCCCCCCCCCCATCCCAGCGCACGAGGGGGCTCTCGCTGCCCCCTTGGCTCCGTAGCCTCAGTCCTGAGACTTGTGCGTAGAGACTCCAGTCAAACGCCACAGAGCCGTGGCTCTCCCGCCCCGGGGGACTGGCCGGTGCAGACAGATGGGCAGAGCCGGGAGAGAGAGGAGGGGCCCTGTCGCGCTGAGCCCTGCACAAAGGGGCAGGCGTTGGCTTTGCCGTTCGTTCGGGGACTTTGTCCTGCTCCTTATCGCCCGGCACAGGCCCGGAGGCAGGGCCGCCCGCGCGGCGCACACTAGCCCCTTGGCGTGGAAGGGGCGCAGAGGAATGGCCCAAGACGCGCGGGGGGAGGGATAATGAAGTGAGCCAAGTTCATTGGAGCTCGGACTTGCTGGTTGCCAAAAGGGCCACCGCTGAGGTTGCATCTCGGGAGGGGAAGGGAAAGAGTCGCGCTCCGACAAGGGCCACACTGCCCAGGGCCAAGGGGCCGCAGAGGGGAGGGGCACAGTGGAAAACAGCAGGAAAGGGCAAAAATGAAATTCTGCACTGCTACCCCCAGGCAGGCGAGTGCTCTCTCCTGGGATCCCACTACACCGCCCCCTGCTGGCACCTCACACTACCGCCCCCTGCTGGCACCTCACACTACCGCCCCCTGCTGGCACCTCACGCTACCGCCCCCTGCTGGGTCCTCACGCTACCAACCCTCCTGAGACCCCACTCTACTGCCCCCTGCTGGGTCCTCACACTACCGCCCCCTGCTGGCACCTCACACTACCGCCCCCTGCTGGGTCCTCACACTACCAACCCTCCTGAGACCCCACGCTACCGCCCCCTGCTGGGACTCCACTCTACTGCCCCCTGCTGGGTCCTCACACTACCGCCCCCTGCTGGGTCCTCACACTACCAACCCTCCTGGGACCCCACTACACCGCCCCCTGCTGGCACCTCACACTACCGCCCCCTGCTGGCACCTCACACTACCGCCCCCTGCTGGGTCCTCACACTACCAACCCTCCTGGGACCCCACGCTACCGCCCCCTGCTGGCACCTCACACTACCGCCCCCTGCTGGCTCCTCACACTACCGCCCCCTGCTGGGTCCTCACACTACCGCCCCCTGCTGGCACCTCACACGACTGCCCCCTGCTGGGTCCTCACACTACCAACCCTCCTGAGACCCCACGCTACCACCCCCTGCTGGGACCCCACTCTACTGCCCCCCTGCTGGGTCCTCACACTACCAACCCTCCTGGGACCCCACTACACCGCCCCCTGCTGGCACCTCACGCTACCGCCCCCTGCTGGGTCCTCACACTACCAACCCTCCTGGGACCCCACGCTACCGCCCCCTGCTGGGACCCCACTCTACCGCCCCCTGCTGGGTCCTCACACTACCAACCCTCCTGGGATCCCACTCTACCACCCCCTGCTGGGTCCTCATACTACCAACCCTCCTGGGACCCCACTCTACCACCCCCTGCTGGGTCCTCATACTACCAACCCTCCTGAGACCCCACCCTACCGCCCCCTGCTGGGTCCTCATACTACCAACCCTCCTGGGATCCCACTCTACCGCCCCCTGCTGGGTCCTCATACTACCAACCCTCCTGAGACCCCACCCTACCGCCCCCTGCTGGGTCCTCATACTACCAACCCTCCTGGGGCCCCACGCTACTGCCCCCTGCTGGGTCCTCACACTACCAACCCTCCTGAGACCCCACGCTACCGCCCCCTGCTGGGACCTCACACTACCAACCCTCCTGGGACCCCACGCTACTGCCCCCTGCTGGGTCCTCACACTACCAACCCTGCTGGGATCCCACTACACCACCCCCTGCTGGGACCCCATGCTACTGCCCCCTGCTGGCACCTCACACTACCAACCCGGCTGGGACCCCACTCAACTGACCCCGATGGGATCCCACTACACCGCCCCCTCCTGGGACCCCGCTCTGCTGCCCACCGCAGTCAGGGTGCGGGAGGCTAGATGGCCAAGCGCTGGGCTCATCGAATGCTTTCCGACCTCACCGTCTTGGTGCGCAGGCTCTGGTGGGTGCGGAATCCAGGTCCGTTTCCGCGATGGATGAAATGACACTCCGGCGCTGGATGTGAGCCCTGGGGCTATGGCATGTCCAGGCCATCTCCTCTTTGTCACGAGTAGTCGGAGAAGGCGCGAGGGGCCACCAGGAGACAGAGACCCGAGAGACCCAGGAGTGAGGCTGGCAGGGCCCAGCGGGCGCTGGGGCATGAGTCAGTTCTGATCCAGCCCTTGCCTGGCTTGGTTTTGAAAGCTTTTTGGCCCGGAAAGTGCTCTCCAGAGCAGAACTGAGCGGGGGGAGGCCAGAGCCAAGAGCCTGATGGGTGGCAGCCATCCCGCTCACCCTTCCATGGGGAGACAGGGAAGGTAACGCCCAAGGGCGCAGTTTTCCACAGGCGGAAGAGAAGGGTCAGACTGGGCAGGTGAGCCAATGAGCTGTAGCGGCTGCGCCCAGCTCTGGGGGAGGGTGCACGCTGGCACCCGTCCTGTTCCACTGGCCCGAATCTCTGGGTGCCCACTCCTCTTTGGCTCTAATTTAGCTAAATTCTTCTCTGGTCTCAACGTTGGAGCAGCTGAGCCCTCACAACCCCTGCTAGCCTCCCAGTGCGCCCCGAGCGCTATGCCCCTCGTACCGGTGGGAAACGGAGGCAGTTAATTGCGAGCAGTGGAAGCCAGGAGTGTGACGAGGGGACTGAACCCAGCTTGCCCAAGTTCTAGGCCAGGGCCCCCATCACAGGCCCCTCCTCCCTCTCTGCAGCCTAGCTGATTCCACGTTAGCTTCACTTCTTCCTCGCCGTCTTTGGCTAAACCGAAGCCAGTCTGGTTTCATCACACCCAGAGCGTCCACACACCGCTGGGCACTCCCTTAACGTCCCCCCCACTGGTGCTGGGGGTGCCCCCTGCCCCTGCCTGCAGACAAGCCAGGAATGGGCAAGCCCTGAGCATCTGCGTGGGAAGTTGAGACTGAGGGGGACCCCAGCTGCACAGTCTGTGCCCCATGACCTCCGAGGGCGCCGGGGGGGGGGGTCTGAAAATGAAATTCTGTACTGCCATCCACAGGCAGACGGGTGCTCTCCACTGGGACCCCAGCCTACCACCCCCTGCTGGGACCCCACTACACTGCCCCCTGCTGGGACCCCGCTCTATTGCCCTTCTGGGACCCTGTGCTACCGCCCCCTGCTGGGTACCCACCTTACCACCTCCTCCTGGGATCCCACACTACCGCCCCCTGCTGGGACCCACCCTTACTGCCCCCTGCTGGGACCCCACTACACTGCCCCCAGTGGCATCCCACTCTATTGCCCCCCTGAACCCAACTCTTCTGCCCCCTGCTGATACCCCACTCTCTTTTCCCCTTGGTACCCCACTCTACCGCCCCCTCCTGGGACTCAGCTCAATGCTTTTCTCAGAAGCCGTGGCTACTCTGTAGATAGCACCGTGCCAGGGAAGTGGCTTTCCCTCCCCCTGTTCCCAGCAGTGGCAGACCAGCGGTGTGGACTGACCCTCCATCATGTTCCGTACCGTGGCTGAAGCTTGGCGGACCCAGCTAATGCCGTGTGTACTATTAATGGACTCACAAGATTAGCCAGGCTTAGGGGCCACCACGCCGAGCACGGTTTCCTGGCAGGACTGGGGTTGTGGTTTGCATGGTGCTGGGCTAGCAGAGCCTGGCAGATGAATTTGAATGCTGATCAATGCAAAGTAATGCACATAGGAGACCATGCTCTCAACGGTGCATACCAAATGATGGGGACTAAATTAGCCGTGACCACTCAAGAGACAGTGGTCCCCAATGTGGTGTCCGCGGGTGCCATGGCGCCCGCTGGGCCATTTCTGTGCGCCCGCTGAGTGATCAGGGCTGGCCTCACCCTCGCCCCCGGGCGGTGCCAGCCCCTGGGTGCACAGCGTATGGGCAGCCCGACCCCTGGGCGTGCAGCACAGGAGCAGCACTGGCCCCAGGTGCCTGGCGTATGGGCAGCCCGACCCCTGGGCGTGCAGCACAGGAGCAGCACTGGCCCCGGGTGCCTGGCGTATGGGCAGCCCGACCCCTGGGTGTGCAGCACAGGAGCAGCGCTGGCCCCAGCAGTGTGGCGCGTGGGTGGAGCCGGCACCGGGTACGCGGTGTATGGGTGGCCCCACCCCCATGTGCAGCCCCACCCTCGTGCACAGCCCTGCCCCCAGGTGCCCAGCGCAGGATTGGCCCTGCCCTCAGGTGCCCCGCAGCCTCAAAAGGTTGGGGACCACTGGGTCATGGAGTCACTGTGCAGAGTTCTCTGAGACCATCCACTCCATGCGCAGCGGCAGGCAAACAAGCAAACAAAATGTTGGGAATCATTAGAGAATAAGACAGAATATCTTATTGCCTCTATAAAACCATGGTCCACCCACATCTTGAATCCCGTGTGCAGATGGGACCGCCTCTTCTCAAAAAAGATCTCTTGGCATTGGAAAAAGTTCAGAAAAGGGCAACAAGAATGATGAGGGGTTTGGAACGGGTCCGATATGAAGAGAGATTCATAAAACTGGGACTGTTCAACTCACAAAATAGGAGACTAAAGGGAGATATGACAAAGGTCTATAAGATCATGACCTGTGTGGAGAAAGTAAATAAGGAAAAGTTCTTTATTTGCTCCCATATCACCCAATTAAATGAATAGGTAACAGATTTAAAACAAACAAAAGGAAGCTTTTCTTCAGACAACGCATAGTCAACTTGCGGAACTCCTTGCCAGAGGATGTTGTGAAGGCCAAGGCTGTAACAGCATTCAAAGAAGAGCTAGATAAATTCACAGAGGCTAGGTCCATCAATGGCTATTAGCCAGGATGGGTGGGAATGGTGTCCCTAGCCTCTGTTTGTCAGAAGTTGGAAATGGGTGACAGGGGAGGGATCACTGGATGATTCCCTGTTCTGTTCACTCCCTCTGGGGCATCTGGCATTGGCCACTGTTGGCAGACAGGACACTGGTCTGGTCTGGAGGTATCAGTGAAGTGTGAGAGGCATATGGTAGGGTGCTCTTAGTCCTCTGGAGCCGCACAACTGACTTGTAACACTGAGCAAAGGAAATGCTATTTCATGCTGTGCACCGTTAGCCTGTGGAACTCTATGCCACATGATTTAGTCACAGTCAAGAGCTGAGCTGGATTCAAGAAAGGCTCGGATATTTACACAGGTAACGAAAGCACCCAGAGGTCTAAACGGTGAGGTCAAAAGAAACAAGAGTTTGGGAGTTGGCTGCTTCGGGGCATAAGTCAGCCTGTAACTTTCAGGGGTTGGAAGGGAAGATTCTACTACCCCTGCCTACTGCAAGGGCCTTGCGGGGCACTATCGGAGACAAGGTTGTGGGCTTGCGGGCCAGTCTCCCCAACGCTTCCGCTGTGTGCTGGGCAGCTCTCGCCAGCTGTCCCTAGGAAGCGGTGGGGGGTCTGTTCTTGCGGAAGGGCACCTCTCTGTTTCTTTCCAGCTCAGTCCCAGAGCCTGGTTTGCCCATCCCAGCTCCAGCTGGCGCGATGTGAAGGGGAAACCTCGTCCCGAGCAGGCTGTGGGCCCGGGAACAGCCCTTAAATCAAGGCAGCCAGCAGCCTGAGACAAGCAGCGAGGCCGGTGCGGGAGCTGGGAAGCAAGCGGTGCACAAAGGCCCCGAGCAGCAGAGGAGGGGATGGATTCTGTCCCCTCCTCCCATGAATGGAAGCATCCATGAAGTGAGGCGACTACCGGGCTTCATTTGCATGTTCCCGGGCGCCGCCATTTTTAAATCCCCCTTAGTCCAAACTAGCTGCCCGTGGCTAGACGCGGCAGTTAAACGTTAATTCGAACTAACTCCTTAGTTCGAATTAACTGTTACTCATTCCACAAGGAGTAACTGTTAATTCAAAGTTACGAGTTAGTTGGAATTAACGTTTAACTGCCGCGTCTAGCCACGGGCAGCTAGTTCGGACTAAGGGGGATTTAAAAATGGCGGCGCCCGGGAACATGCAAATGAAGCCCGGGATATTTAAATCCTGGGTTTCATTTGCAACTCCGGTTGCCCTCATTTGCCTACCTAACTCGAACTAACGAGCTAGTGTAGACATACCTTTGAGTGTAAGCTCTGTGGGGCCAGGACCGGCTTTTGCTGGGTCTGTGCAGCACCTAATCCATGGGGTCTGCCCGCTGACTGGAACCTCAGGGCATGATAGGAACACAAGGAACAAACCCTAAAATAACAAAACCAACGAGCGGTCCTGTGGCACCTTAGAGACACACCAAACTCTGTAGGATCGTGAGCTTTCGCAGGCAAAACCCTCTTCCTCAGATGTGTCAGAAAGGAAATGACGGAAACCAAGAGATCTCTAGAACAGCATCTATAGAAGTACCTGTCGATTGCAGGACCCATGTTAATGAGGCTAATGAAGTGGCCTGGATGTGTCCCATTCATTGCTTTTGATGTGGAAATGCGGATGCTAAAGGCAGGAGAAATTGGCTTTGTAATGCACCCACCAGTTCAAGCCCAGGGTAACAGTGTCAAATCTGTAGATGAATAGGAATTCTGCACTCGCTCTCTGTAGTTGGGTTGTGAAATTTCTTTGCAGAAGGACGGCTCCTTTTACATCCATGATCGAGCGCCAAGGCAAGTTAAAATGTTCCCCGACACAGGCTTGTGTGTGTTCTCATTTCTGACGCCTGACTTGTGTCCATTCATCCAGTGCTGCAGAGACTGTCCGGTTTGGCCCATGTCCATGGCAGAGGGGCATTGCTGACACTTAGAATCATAGAACACTAGAACTGGAAGGGACTTTAGGAGGTCATCAAGTCCAGTCACCTGCCCTCATGGCAGGACCCAGCATTGTCTAGGTCATCCCTGCCAGGTGTCTGTCCAACCTGCTCTTCAATATCTCCAGAGATGGAGATTCCACAACCCCCTTAGGAAATTTATTCCAGTGTTTAACCACCCTGACAGGCAGGAAGTTTTTCCTAATGTCCAACCTTAACCTCCCTTGCTGCAATTTCAGCCCATTGCTTCTTGTCCTCTCCCCAGAGGCCAAGGAGAACAAGTTTTCTCCTTTCTCCTTATAACACCCTTTTAGATACTTGAAAACTGCTCTCACTTCCCCTCTCAGTCTTCTCCTTTCCAAACTAAACAAGCCCAATTCCTTCAGTCTTCCCTCACAGCTCATGTTCTCTAGACCTTTCATCATTTTTGTTGCTCTTCTCTGGACCCTCTCTAGTTTCTCCACATCTTTCTTGAAATGTGGTCCCCAGAACTGGACACAACACTCCAACTGAGGCCTCACCAGCGCAGAGCAGAGCAGAAGAATGATTCCTTGTGTCTCACTCACAACACTCCTGTTAACGCATCCCAGGATCATGTTTGTGTTTTTTGCAACCTGTCACATTGTTGACTCAGGTTTGCCTTGTGGTCCGCTGTGACCCCTACACCCTTTCTGCAGTATCCTTCCTAGACAGTCGCTTCCCATTCTGTATGGCTGTGTCTACACTGGGCCACTTATTCCAGAAAATCAGCCGCTTTTCCGGAATAAGCTGCGAGCTGTCTACACTGGCCCTTGAATTTCCAGAAAAGCAACGACGCTCTACTGTACAAAATCAGCCGCTATTCCGGAAAAACTATTCTGCTCCCGCTCGGGCATAAGTCCTTATTCCGGAACACTGTTCCGGAAAAGGGCCACTGTAGACAGCCCAGTAGTCTTTTCCGGAAAAAAAGCCCCGATCGCGAAAATGGCGATCGGGGCTCTTTTCCGGAAAAGCGCGTCTACATTGGCCACAGACGCTTTTCCAGAAAAAGGGCTTTTCCGGAAAAGCAGCCTGCCAATGTAGACGCTCCTTTTCCAGAAAAACTGAAAACGGAATAGTATTCCGTTTTAAGCAGTTCCGGAAATTCATGCCAGTGTAGACACAGCCTATGTGTGAAACGGATTGTTCCTTCCTCAGTGGAACACTTTGCATTTGTCCTGATTAAACTTCATCCTATTGATCTCAGACGGTTTTTCCAGTTTGTCCAGATCATTTTGAATTGTGACCCTATCTTCCAAAGCACTTGCGACCCCTCCCAGCTTGGTATCACCTGCAAACTTAATAAGCATCCTCTCTGTGCCATCATCTAATCGTTGATGACGATATCGAACAGAACCGGTCCCAAAACAGACCCCTGCGGAACCCCACTGGTTATGCCCTTCCAGCAGGATTGTGAACCGTTAATAACGACTCTCTGAGAATGGTTATCCAGCCAGTTATACACCCGCCTTATGGTAGCCCCATCTAGCTTGCATTTCCCTAGTTTATTGATAAGATGTGAGACCATGTCCAATGCCTTACTAAATTCTAAGTATGTCTAAGTCGTACTTGATGGCATAGATCACAGGACAGGACGTGCAGTTGTAGGAGCTACTGATGCGGTGGCCAATGTGGGCAGGTCCTGCGAGGTGTCGCTTGTCTCGATGTGTGAACAGAGTTGGCACCAGGGTTTGGGGCAAGGGTAGGTTCCTGGATCTCTAAGGTGCTGCAGGACGACGCGTTGATTGTAAAGTTACAGACTAACTCGGCGACCCCCCTGAGACTAGACCTCACTTGTGGGCTCCAGCCCTGCGAATGGGCCACTTCCTAGGGGATGAAACCTCACAGCTGGGCTGTCTCCCTCATTCCTTCCATAGCCCTTTGCTCGGGGATACCCTCATGGTGCCTGGGCCCGCCCTGCCCCCTCGCTCGCCCTGCTTGTCTGCCCTCTGCCAACCCTACAGCAGGTTCTCAGGGCTCCCCTTGCGATTGGGCATGGGGTTTTGCTCCAGGAAGGGGGGCCATTTAATTTCCAGCGCCTTTCCCAGAGCAGGGTCGGGGCGTGGGTTCAGCCGACATGCAAGCCCTGTCTGCACTCTGGGGGCTTGTAGCCAGGGGTGCCGAGGAATTGGACGTGCTGGGGCTGGTGGAAGGGGGAGGGAGGCCTCCCCCAGAGACTGGGGAACTGTTTCCTTTCCCAGGGGAGTCCTGGAGGCCCTCGCAGCTCCCGCCGGGTGCTGGGGCAGGCATGTGGCGCCGGAGAACGGATCCTCTCCTTCCCGAGCATGCCTGGAGCTTAGCTCCGGTGGAGCTTTCTCCGCCCCATGCAAAGCCCAAGCTGCCCATTCTGCCAGGGCTCCCTGGCACCCGACAGGGCACAGGGCCGCTTGCTCCCTGCCCAGCCCCCCGCCACTCCTCGCCCTGGGAGGAAAGAATGAGAATCAACGTGAGCAAGCAGGGAATTATTTCCATACAGCTGCCCAGGAAGGCCGGCCGGCCCAGCCCGCTGGTGCTGCGGCAGAAGAAAGGCTCCGTTTCCGTCTTCGCTCCGCTTCCCTTTCTCTGTGTGGGGGGCATGGGAGGGGGTTACGGAGCAGGCCGCAGTATTTGCATAGCTCAGCAGGCCTGATGGCAGGTGATTACCATAGATTATCTCACTCCCCTGCCTCTGAAAAGAGAGGCGCTGCTATTCTTCCTCTGCTCAGCCTCCCGCTGCCCCTCCTTGTCTTTTACACTTAATTACCTCGCTTATTACACACACACCCCCAGCCAGAGAGGGAGAGAAATCACAGGGCACTGGCAGGCGGGCCCAGCACAACTAGGGCGTGAGTAATCGTCTATTCTGCAAACGTGCCTTCAAGGAAGGAAATCACACGCACATAAATAAATACGAGGAGGCAGGGCTTACAAGCAAGGGGACCCTCCCGGCCATGCCGAGGGGGCAGGAGAGGGCCCCGTGTGACCCCCACAAGGTTGGAGGGCCAGCCCTGAAAGGGATACAAGCCAGCTGTGACCTCAGCTCCCCCCAAGGGGACTTGTGACCTTGAACTTGTCAGGCCTGCGACGTGGCAGGGTCCTTGCGAGGAGACAGATGGGGGTGATGTCACAAGGAGATGCGATTTGTTCTTTCAGCCTGGCTGCTTGGAGGCTTCTGGAGCGGAGATGTCGGGGGCACGTCTACACTAGGGCACTACTTCGAAGGAACCAAAACCGATGTCACCTCTCCCGAAATAACAAAATCCAACCAGCGCACCCACAGGACGGGGGAGCCTCGAAATGAGTCCAAGGCAGGCTCTGTGAATGTGGACACGCTTCCGCGGCAAGCACAGGGGAGCAATTTGTTCGAGTGAGTCTGGGGAGTCGTTATTTCGAAAGAGCAGCAGCAGCACGTCCCTGCGGCCGCTACTGCGAAATAACAAGTCCGAAATGAGCGTTATTCCCCGAGGAGAGCAGGAGTCCCAATTCTAAAATAGGGGGCCTGTGATTTCAAAGCAACGGGCTTGGTTGTGTGGACGCACCGCTTATAATTTTGCCCCGAGAGGGGTTATTAAGAAATAAATCCCTAGAGCAGACCAGGGCCAAGAGCAGAGCTGAGCCGAGGTCCCAGGATCCAGCTGGGGATCTGAACGTCCCCAAAGCAGAGGGGGTGTTTGGAGCCTGGGTTTTGCTTTGGCCTGCTACAGAGAGGGGCATTTGAGAAGCTCAGAACCGGACCTAGTTTAAGGTTTTGAATGGGGGCCCCATTCAAGCCCTGGGACCTTCTGATGTTGGTCCCTCTGCAGAAGAAGGAGAGGACAGTATATTAGGGGTGCAAGGTTCGCACCGGGATACTTGGGGGGAGATGACAGTGTTTTCGGTTTTCCTGAACAGTGTTGCAAGCGGATCAGCTGCTCTCGGAACACCAGTGCTTAGCCCGTCCTTTGGCTTGGGGACCCCAGGTGGAAGGTGACCAAGCGGCCCCCTAAGTTCCATCTGAGTCATGCACGTGGGGGGTGAGAACATGTGGGAGAGCCTAGCCAGCTGGAGCTGCCTCACCCTTCTACTGTGGGGACGTTTCACTGCATTTCTCAGGCCCGATGCCACAATTCTGTCAAGGAAACCCACCTGGTCCGGAGCTCAGAACAGCTGTGATGACTCCCCATTTCTGGGCAGCTTTGGGAGACGCCGGAGGCAGTTGGTGTAGAGAATGAGGTGCTGGAGTGGGATGCATGAAACCAGATCTGTGCCTGGAGGACAGACGAGGGGCCTGATACTCTGGGGATGGAGCGTTCCTAACGTCCCGTCCTAGTGAGCCGTACTGTCTCAGCCTGAACCTCTAAGTGTTACTGCAGTCAAATAACAATGAACTGTGGTCCCTACATCACAGACCCATAGACAGGTAGATTGGAAGGGACTTCAACTGGTCTTCTAATCCCATCCCCTGCACCCACGGCAGGACCAGGCACCATCGAGACCATCCCTGACAGGTGTCTGTCCAACCTGCTCTTAAATGTCTCCAGTGATGCAGATTCCACAGCCTCCCTAGGCAATTTATTCCAGGTTTAACCACCCGGACAGGTAGGAAGTTTTTCCTAATGTCCAACCTAACCCTCCCTTGCTGCAATTGAAGCCCATTGCTTCTTGTCCTGTCCTCAGAGGCCAAGGAGAAGAATTTGTCTCCCTCCTCCTTGTAGCCTGAAAACTGTCAGGTCTCCTCTCAGTCCTCTCTTCTCCAGACTAAACTAGGCCACTTTTTCCAGCCTTTCCACCTGGGTCGCGTTTTCTAGCTCAGTCTGGAGAAAGAGCAGAACTGCAGCCTATGAGGGGACCACCCGAAGCCCCCTCCAGGGAGATGAGAGTAGCAGTCAGTATAAAATCACTGAACAGGAGGCACTACGGGACAGCCGGGATAGCTTCTCTCACGGGCTGAGCCAAACCGGACGGTCTCTGCAACACTGGATGAATGGACACAAGCCAGCTGTCAGAAATAGGAACACGTGGACACCTGTGGGGGAGCATTTTAACCTGCAAAGCAATTTCACCCGCCAATTGCAGAGAGAGAGTGCGGGACGGACATTCGTCTGTGCATGTGACACCGTTTCCCTGGGCTTGAACAAAGGCATTCACTGGCTGTCGCATTCTAAAGCCGGCTGCCCTGCACGTCACCCCTCCTGTCTACACCAAAAGAGGGGCACCTCCTACCCTCTGAGTCAGCCTCATTAGCACCCGTCCTACAACTGACAGGTACATTCCGCCTCCCCTCCCTTCTTTTCCTGTTATAAATTCTGGGGTTCTGTTATTCCTCTCCAGCCCATCTGAGGAAGTGGGCTTTGCCCACGAAAGCTCACGATGCTAGATATATATTTGGGTTAGTCTCCATGGTACCACAAGACTCCTCATTGTGTGTTCAGTTACAGACTAACACAACCCCTCAGAGACTTTTAATCAGGCGCAAGTTTTAGTTAAGAGCTAACCCAGTGCTGGCACCTTGGAAGGTGCAGAAGATGCCTTGGCCCTTTCCTAAGCCTTTGCAAGCCTCCTACACAAACAACACAAACCACAGCGCCCTGGTTGCCTCCGAGGAAGGCTCTGTCCTGCTTGCTTGTTAATTTCACGGCTGGGTGGGACGGGAGCAGACCTTGGTTTTGAGGATGGATTTGAAGGACATGGGAACAACCCAAGGTCACAGAAGAAAGCAGTGGCAGAGCCAGGCCTAGAATTCAGGCACTCGCAGCTCCTCGCTTCACTCTTGACCGAGTCTGGGGGCTCTGGCTCATGGAGGTCAGAGGAGGCGATTCATCAGAAGCCCAATATCTCACCCCCTCCTTAATTTGCTAAGACTACATTCCCTGTGAACTAGCCGTGTCGGGGTTCTCTGCATCGCAACCCCCTTCTGACAACAAGCATTGCTGCGTGGCGGAGGACGGGAGACAGGAATACAAACTCACTCGAGTCCCACTGAACTGGATGCGGGGGCCAAAGCTTGAACTTGGGCAAAGGGGCCAAAACTGGCGCTCCAGGGCTACAGCCCCAGGCAGGAGGCCTGTCACCTGAGCCCCACAACCCATGGCTGAAACCCTTGGGCTTTAAGTTTGTCAGCTCACACGACCCTATTCAAAGGGGGTCATGACCAATGTTTCCTCTAATTTTTCCATCCATGGGCAGAATAAATTTTGTTATGTGCACTGATGCATGTGCAGATGTGCACCACCAATAGAAATACAGGCTGCCGGCTGTGGGCCATTGTGGGTGCTCTGCTAACCAGCTGGGCAGCACCAGCATCTCTCTTGGGTAGCCGTCTAAGCACTCCGCTTATGGGGAAACTGGTCCGGGGACTTGGCCCGCAGTTTGAGACCCTCTGATCTAGCACATGCAGGGATAAACCACCAGAAAGTGAAAGGCTCTGCTTTTCAGTCCAGAGGGGTTCAGAAACCTCATGAGTGTCTCTGAGCGGTGTGGCCCTACCAAGCCCTATGGCCATGAGATAACATGGGTTCCTGGTTGTGTCTCCTCCTTGCCATTAGCGGCCCGTGCTCGCCAGAACTCTCTGGGTAGACAGTGGAGATGTTAAATATCGGTTAATTGACTAGTTGATTAACCTCATGAATTCTTATCAGTTAGCCTATTCTATAGCCCCTGTCTGGGAGGGAGGGGTCGGAGTTCGCAGACCCGGCACGAGCCAGAACTGAGCCGGGCTGCCTGCCTGGCTCCTAATACACTTTAAATGCAGAGCCGCAGCGGGGCGGGGAACAGGACTCTGTACAAGCCGGGACTGGCCAGCCTGCTAAAATATGTCCTGGCAAGGGGTGCGGGGGAATGCATGGAGTCTATAGCATTAACCTGTACGCTTTTGCTTATCGGTTAATCGGTTCATCAGCGGCACTGTTCCATCCCTAGTAGGCGCTAATGTTCTGCAGCGTGGAGCAGAAAGGGGCAGTACTTCCAAGTGCCGTTGCGCAACTTCCCTTTGAAATTGGGTTTCCGAAGGAAAGGACAGGCCTGGCCTGGAAGAGCAGGAGGAAAATAATGTCAAATGCTGAGAGGAAATCACATGGCTCCTGGTAGAGGCCTCCCCTAGCCTGGGCAGTCTTGCACCACCGCAATAGGGGAGTAAACTCGCTGTTGGTGTAATGCCATTGACTTCAGCGGAGCGACCTCCCTCCACAATTTGGCCCAAGGCATTACCAATGCAGGGCGGGCCAAAAGGACGGCGGAAACTGACGGGCAGTTCAGAATTCCTTACTCGCCATCCCTACCCGGGGGTTCGGGCCGGATTGCGAGTCCCAGGCCCGGACCCCAAAGGCCCAGCCAGTGCTGAAACGCGCCCAGGTCTTCCTCAGAGGCAGAGTCACTTTGCTGGTGCCCTTCACGCTGCCACGTGCGAGCGTTTCTGCAAAGCAAACACATTCTGCAGAAGGCAGGCGCCTGCCTGCTGGGCTCCAGCAACAAAGGCGCAGAACCCAGCTTCTTCCAAGGGGAGCGAGGTGCCACCGACGAGCCCCCCTTTTGTGTTCGCTCTGCCCAGGGCACCGTTTCTTGCCCACCTTTGTTGAACTCCCCCAGCATATGGCTCTGGACTGTATTATTCACAGGGTCTTCAAACACACTGCTTGCACCAAGACAAAGGAAGCCGAGCTGGGAGTTAATCTGAACAGTCTCTTTCCCTCGCCCCCCCGCCCCTTCTCAGACTTCCTCTTGCCTCTTCCTCGCACACGCCTCTCTATTGTCTGCCGGGGGTGGGCCCGAGGAGAGAGAGAGAATTAATGTATGACCCCCCATGGGAGAATGAACTGCTTGATCAGTTTCGGGGGGGAGGCCTCCCTGCCTCGCTGTGATGGCTTGATCAGTTTCAGGGGGGGGGGGCTGTCACAGAACACGGGGTTGCCCAGCAGGGTACCGTATTGTCCCTACCGAGGGGTGATGTGCAGTGGCGGGGGGGGGGGGCTCGCACCTCTCCCCCCACCCAGTGCCACGATCTCTAGAAGTTCTCCCTTCAGTCTGGAGCATGTCTCCGGGCTGAGCCCCGCCCCTGCCTGACACCTGTTCCGCGCCCCCCCCCCGCCCCCCACTGAGAGGAAGATCAAGGGCTGTGTGTCTAAATGTTAAGCAGATGGGCTGTGGGCCATCCCTCCCTCCCTGCCCCCCCCCAATTCCTCCCTTGTCTCCCTTCCTGCCCCGCCTCCTTTCACTTTCTTCTCCCTCTTTCCTTTTCTCTCTCACACACTTTCCCCATCTCTCTCTTCCCTTCCCCCCTCAGACACACACACATTTACCCACACAGAGACAATTACACACACACAGACACACACACACACAAACTCAGACACATACAGAGGCCCTCACACCGAGACATTTACACACAGAAAGACACATACATACACAGAGACACAGGCACTTACACACACAGAGACACAGACACACACAGACGCACAGTCACTTACACACAGAGAAACACACAGAGACACTTACACACTCCCACAGAGATACAGACACACACACAGAGACACTTACACACTCCCACACAGACACACACACAGAGACACTTACACACTCACGCAGGCAGACACACACACACTTACACACAGACACACACACTTACACACACTTTCTCTGTGTCTCTCCCCCCGCCCCGGGCTGCCCGCCCAGCCGGCTCGCTGCTGCTGCGCTGCCTGTCCTGGGGGACAGTTGATGGATTAGGGCCGTACCGCTCCCTGGCAAGGCACCACCTGATCTCCAGCCCGCGTCCCATATAAAGCCGGCGGGGCCCGGAGTGCTGAGCTCAGCGCCTGCGCCCCCTCCCCCGGCCCCGCCTGCAGCGCGCAGGGAGCTGTCCAGTGCTGATCCCGGCCCGGCCGCGCCATGCCCCGCTCCTTCCTGGTGAAGAAGATCAAAGCGGACGCGTTCCAGCCCGGCGAGGGGCCCGGCTACACCGCCCTGGGCGCTGCCTACCGGCCGGCCGGGAACGGTGAGTGGCTCGGGGCGCGGGCGGAGAAGGGTCCGGGCGGCTGGAAGGGCTGGAGCCCGCAGTGCGTCTCCCCAGAGCCCCGCGGGGCCGGGCGGGAGGGGGCGGTGTCCCGCCCTGCGCACGGAGCGGGGCTTGGGGAGCCCCCCCTTCCCCGGTATGAGCGGGGTCCGCGGAGCTGGGCCGGGCCCCGGGGAGAGGCGGTGCGCTCGTCCCCCCAGAGCCCTTCCCAGCGGGAACCGGCCGGGCTGAGGGCCCCTTCGCGGCCGGCGTGTGAGTGGGTGTGTAGACAGGCACAGGCACTGAAAAGTGTCACCCTGTGTTTGTAGTGTGGGGTGTGTGTGTGTGTGTGTGTGTGTGTGTAGACAGGCACGGGCACTGAAAAGTGTCACCGTGTGTGTGTGTGTGTGTGTGTGTGTGTAGATAGGCACAGGCACTGAAAAGTGTCACCGTGTGTGTGTGTGTGTGTGTGTGTGTGTGTGTGTGTGTGTGTGTGTAGACAGGCACGGGCACTGAAAAGTGTCACCGTGTGTGTGTGTGTGTGTGTGTGTGTGTGTGTGTGTGTGTGTAGATAGGCACAGGCACTGAAAAGTGTCACCCTATGTGTGTGTGTGTGTGTGTGTGTAGACAGGCACAGGCACTGAAAAGTGTCACCCTGTGTTTGGTGTGTGTGTGTGTGTGTGTAGACAGGCATAGGTGCTGAAAAGTGACCCTGTGTTTGTCGTGGGGGGGTGTACTCGGGGGGGGGGAGGGGTGCACTATCTTGGGCCTATGCATGTGTTTGTGGGATTAGGGCTGTGTTGTGTGTAGGTGTGTGCTGGGCTATGGGTGTTGTGCTGGTGGGACTGTGTGTGCTGTGGGGCAGGGGCCCAGGGTTGTGTAGATCGGGTGTGTTGCTTTGGAAGTCTGTTAGGTATCTCGGGGGGAGGGATCAGTGCACATCCACAGCGTGGAGGGTGGGGTGCCCATGTGTGTGTTCTGTATGGGCTGGAATCTCTCCCCTAGGAAGGTGACCCTAGAATTCAGCCCCTCCCCCGGTTGCTCCTTTGTGCAATTTCTCCCCCTTGACTCCGGCTGCCCTTTGCTGACTCTGCAAATCCGGGCTTTGTTCCCCTCCCCAGGACACGCGTGGGCAAGGCAGAGGGGCCACGTGGCTGCCTGAGCATCCCCATTGATTCCCCGGCACTGGAAATGCCCCTGGGTTGCAGATTTCCTCCGCGCCCCCGTGGCTGAGGCTGGGCTCAACCCCTGGCAGGGCCGGCCTCAGGATCCCAGCCCGCTCGGCTTGTGCGCTGCAGACCGAGTTCTTCACAGGAGACAGACGGTGCCCCTGACAGGCTGGAGCTGCTCCCTAGGGGGCTGGCGCTGGGCCAGGCAGGGAGAAAGGCCTCTCAGGAGGCCAGGAGGTGACGGGGGGATGAGGGGCTGCTCCCTCACCCAGACTGGCTCCATGTCCAAGAGGGAAGGGAAGGGAGCACCAGGAAAGGGGGGGTGATGGAAAAGAACAGAGGAGAGGGATGGCATGGCTCATGGCCCCACACACCAGCCTGCAGCATGGAGAGGTAGGGGGTCAGGCAGAACTAAGCTCCATTAGAAGGCCCTGAATGGATTTGGGTGATGAATACAGGTGGCCCTGCCCATGGCTGGCGTGGGAGGGACTGGTAGGCTGGTACTTTGGCGCCTGTCGGACAGTCGTCCAAGAGGAAGCCACAGCTGGGTGGCTTGTGAGGCTGCCCCACTGTGCCCAGGGCTGTGTCCTGCAGCGCCCCTCCCCCCTTCAAAATCTTCTCGGGGGTGGTGGGGGGGCGGTGGAGAGAAACTCTGCTGCTTCCAGATGGTTGGAGGTGCCGGGACCTCCTGTCCTGGGCTCTGGTGAGCTGCAAAGCTGGGATGTGCTGGATGGATTGTAGGGCTAGGCCCCGCTGCCCAACCCCAGGGGACGTTCCTCCTGCCCTTGGGACATGTCCCCAGTCCTGGGCTCAATCCAGACAAGAACGCCATCAAGGCGAGCCCTGCCTTCTACACTGAGGGGCCTGGCTCGGCCTCGGGTGGGAGATGCCCTCTGCTCCACCTAACAGGAGGGGGGGTGGAAGGCAAACCGCTTGGGTCAGCCGGCAGGGGCCGGTCCCTGTCAAGCGGCCCCATGGATTCACACCTGCACAGGGCTGGAAAGGCTGCGGCGTGGTCCCCGAAGATGTGGGATGACCTGTCCACCCCTCCCTGGGAGGACAAGCAAGGTCCGGGCTGTATCTTAGAGGGGGTGTGACTCAGTCACTCCCCGCCAGGCCTGCCCCCCACGGCAGGGCCAGGCCACGGCATTAGGGGCATGAGAGTCCCAATCTCAGCACGCACACATGATCGGGGCCATTGCTTCCAGGGGTGGACCTGCCGGGGGCCAACGGGAGGTGCTCTCGGGGGACGACTCTCGCGTGGGAATTTGCTTCCTCCGAGTTAGAGCGAGAGGCTCTGGCACATCCCCGAAGGGGTTGGGTCTCTCAATGCACACACGGCCTGCAGGCCAGGTTTGACGCCCCCTCAGAACAGCACCGCCGACTTGACCGCCCTGCGAGGGGGGCGCGGTGCAATCTACTTGTGAACACCATGTGCCAGCGAAAAGGAGAGCTGACTAAATAAATAAGGAGAGGGAAGGAGGATGCGGCAGCCAAGAGCTGGCCCTGCGAGTCAGGAGCCCTGCAGTTGCATCCTGCTCCTGCCACTCACTCAGGGTCCATGGCGATGGGCGGGTCACATGCCCTCTCTGTGACTCAGTTTCCCCATCGGTAAAATGGAGATAATTTCACTCGTTACTGCTTGTCCAGTGCTTGGCACTCTTCCCCAGGAAGTGAGTCAGCCAAATGCAGTATACCCAGGGGGCCTGTAACAGAACATAGCCTGTTTGTGTATCCGGCCCGCCTCTGATCCCCTGTGTGACCGCGCTGGAAAAGGACCAATCAACTTTGCCGCCACCCAAAAGAAGAGGCGCCCTGGCGCTGCGGCTGGCCTTCGCGGTGGTGCGGGTGGACCCAGCAAATGGCACTTATGCCCCACATGCTAGCGGCTGGCTCTTGGGAGCTGCCTGTTTGGTCGCGAGGCCGGGTGGGGGTCTGTTCAGAGCATTCGGAGACCCTGGTTGTGCCTCGCCCACCGAGGGTGGATTTTAGGGGGCAAGCGCCCGCCTGGCTTGGGAGGCTTTCTGCTGCCTCCTGCCTCCCCGCAGTCCCGGGTGGGGCGCCCCTGGGTGTGAGAGAGCAGGTGTGCTGGGGCAGGCCTCCACGCAGGCAGGCTGAGCAGACGCTGTCGATGCTGCTCCTCTGGAAATAACCTTGCTGCCTGCTCCGGAGAACGCGTGGAAAATTGCTGAGGAAAGCGCTTTGGGCCCAGCGTGTGTGACTGCGCTGGGTAAACAAGGAGAGAGAAAGGCAAGGCAGGGAGGGGCAGCTCCGAGCCGGGGTGGGAGGAAGGAGGGGGCAGGATCGGGGCCGGGGAACCATCAGCTGTCCGAAAGAGCATCCCCACCCCCCGGCGAGGGAAGACGGGAGAGCAGGGGGCAGGCTCCTCATTCCAGCAAGGAGGGCACAAGCCTTAGATGACTTGCAGGGATGAACAGGCCAGTCTTTCCAGAGCTAGGAAGCCAAGGACGCTCCGGTTGGGGAGAGGACAGAAAAATCAATAATGAGGCAGGCTGCAGGCCGGGGGAAGCCACAGGTCAGCCTCCAGCAATCACACTTAAACTGGAGCAGGCCAGGAGAGAGAAAGCCCCCACCCCCGGGCCTGGTCACCAGTGTCCCCTCCACTCCTGGGCAGGGCTGGCCCCCAAAAACGCTTGGGAGGAGTAAAATTGCTGCCTTAGGGCAGGGGAAGGGAACCTAAGCCCCTGGGGACAGATACAGCCCCCAAATTGACTGGATCTGGCCCCCAGGGCTCAATTAAGGCTCTACCTCCCCCCCCCCAGCATTGGGAAGCCCACGCTGGCACTCTCCCCCGCTCCCCCATCCATGGGGCTTCTCCCCCATCGGCACAGACACTGGCATTCCAGGGGGAAAGCCAAGATCAGACTTTCTCCCTCAGATGGAAGCCCGGGGCTGTCTCCTCCCGCACAGCCGCTTCCGGTCACCGCACACAGAGGACACCCGGGGTCATTCTTGTCGGGCGCACAACGGCGGTGGGGAGCAGAGCACCCAGGCCGCAGCGCTGTGTGATCTGATTACAGGCGGACTCCCTCCATGTCTGTGTTAGAGGCCTTGGGAGGAGAGTCAGGGGGGCTGGATTCTGCTCCTGGCTTTGCCAGGGATGCACTCTGTGTCCGTGGACAAGCCCCTGAGCAGCTTGTGAAACGCTCCCACCCTTGCTGCACAGGCAATGCCCCTGCTGCCAGCGGCAGTGTAGCCCAGTGGCTAGTGTCTCTTGCTGCCTCTGGAGCCAGGGATTGATGGTGCAAACCCCACCTCCCCGGGGACAGCCAACCCATACTCCCAAGGGACAGCACTGACCCTGTTGGGACATAGGAAGCATTAGGAGGGGCCCCGAAGGTTTAGAAGGTGCGGGGGTCCTCAAGGTACCTACCTCCAGAGTCAAAGGTGAAGGGCTTGAGCCCTACCTGAGCAGGGTTAGGCAGAATCGTTGGTACAACCCTCCCTGTTCTGGTTTCAAATAATTGTCATCTGCACAACCCTTGCCGCGAGCTTGACAGCACCCAGCTCCCCTGCAGACCGTGTGGTTTGGAGCATGGACTGTGATGCTGGCCCTTTGGAGACCAGTTGTCTGCCATGCCCTGCCACTGACGTGCTGTGTGACCCTGGGCAAGTCCCCTCGCTGTGCTGAGAGTCAGTTTCCCAACCTGTAAAATGGGAATAACGCTAAGGCGCTTGTTCACAAACTGTGACAGGCAGGGAGGCGAAGCCCTCGTGGGAAAAGCAGGGTGTTTATTGGAGTTAGGGGGGGCAGAGCGGGGCCCCACCCAGACAGTTAAAGGCTCACGGGCCAGGTGAACTCACCGCAGGGGAGCAGGCGACTGGCAGTTTCCGAGCACTGTGCAAAGGGGACTGGTTCCTGGCCCTTGGCCGTAAGCCGGCCTGAGTTAGGGTGAAGTAGTTCCAATGGTCTGGGGCAGAGGGAAAGGGTTCCAGGTGGTGGGAGCTGCTCTGGAGTGGGCTGATCTGGGTTAGTCTGTCTGTGTGAGCACAAATGCTCTGTGATTGTGGTGCATGCCACACGCTGCACCCATCCCCCCCTCGGGGCAGATCCTCCCTTTTGCTGGTGCCTCCCCCCACACCCCTGAAAATACCCCATCCTCGCCCCCTAATTCCAGCTCTTCTGGGTGACGACCCCATCCATTCTGGGCCCCCCGTTACGGAAAGGATGGGGCCGCATTGGAGACAGTCCAGTGGAGGGCAGCCAAATGATTCCGGGGCTGGAGCACATGCTCTATGTGGCTGAGGGATTTGGGCTTGTCTAGTCTGCAGAAGAGAAGAGGGAGGGGGGATTTGGGAGCAGCCTTCAGCTACCTGCAGGGGGGTTCCAGAGAGGATGGAGAGAGGCTGTTCTCAGTGGGGGCAGGTGGCAGAACAAGGAGCAATGGGTTCAAGTTGCAGCGGGGGAGGTCTAGGTTGGAGATTAGGAAAAACAATTTCCCTAGGCGGGTGGGAAGCGCTGGGCTGGGTCCCTAGGGAGGGGGTGGAATCTCCAGCCCTTTAGTCCTGGCTTGACCAAGCCCTGGCTGGGCCGATTTTGTTGGGCTTGGTCCTGCTTTGGGCCGGGGGCCGGACTCGATGCCTCCAGAGGGCTCTGCCGGCCCCAGAGTTCTAGGGCTCCCCCGCTTGCAGCTGGCTTTTCTCACGGCGGGTGAGGAGCCCGAATCCAGGTTCCCTCCCATTGATTTTAGTGGAGACTGGAGGGTTTTCTATAGCGAGCAGGTGGGGAGTCAACTGCCCCCTGCCAGCCTGGGCAGCAGGGCACAGGCAGCTGCTAGGACTGTGCTCCGGGGAATTCCTTTGCCCCGGAGCGCCACCTCCTGGTGGGTTTACACAGGCGTGTGGGGAATAGCTGCTGGAACAAGCCCTTCCCCAGTGGGGAAGATTGACAGACGGACACACATCCGGCTGCTGCCAATCTCTGCAAATTGATAGGGGGACTAGGAACACGCCCACAAATCCACGGCTCGTGGGAACCCAAGGCTGGGATGTCCAGTGAGAGGTTGGTGCCAGTGGAATAACTTTCCTATCATAAGAATGTAAGAACGGCCAGGGTGGGGCAGAGCAAAGGTCCATCTAGCCCAGTGTCCTGTCTGCCCACAGTGGCCAAGCCAGGGCCCCAGAGGGGACAGAACAGGGAATTATCACATGATCCATCCCCATTGCACATTCCCAGCCTCTGACAAACAGAGACTAGGGACCCCATTCCCACCCATCCTGGCTAATAAGCATCAATGGACCTAACCTCCATGAATGTATCTAATTTTTTTATGAGCACTGTTAAATCCCAGGTCTTCACAACATCCTTTGGCGAGGAGTTCCACAAGTTGACTGTGCGCTGCATGAAAACTTCCTTTTGTTTGCGTTAAACCTGCTGCCCATTCATTTCATTTGGTCACCCCTAGTTCTTGTGTTATGGGCACAGGTAAATAACTTTTCCTTATTCACTTTCTCCCCACCAGTCATGATTTTATAGACCTCTCTCCTATCCCCCTTAGTCTCCTCTTTTTTAAGCTGAACAGTCCCGGTCTTTTAATCTCTCTTCACACGGGACCCGTTCCAAACCCCTCGTCATTTTTGTTGCCTTTTCTGAACCTTTTCCAATGCTAAGAGATCTTTTTTGAGATGAGGCGGCCACATCTGGACGCAGGCTTCCGGATGGGGGCGACCCCTGGATTTATACAGAGGCAGGAAGATAGTCTCTGTCCTATTCTCTCTCCCTTTGAATGGTTCCCATCTCCCCTCACCGTAGGAGTGAGTGGGGCAGGGCCGTTCCTGCCAGCTGAGCATCGGGCCCATTCGGCTCTATTTTACCGTGTCATGGGCCAGAGCTGCCTCCATATTTCTCATGAATGTGAACGCGATCCCGGCTCATAGCCTGAACATCGGGGTCTCTTCATGGGTCCAGTGCACAGCACCGACCGGGCGACGATGCCTGTGCTCCCTCGTCGGCCCTCGCCTGTGTTTCCGAGAGGGACCAGCCCCTCACGTGCCGTGTCGCAGGAGATGGGATACAGAAATCCCCCTTCTAGAAGCCACTGCCCCACGGGAGCCCGATCATGGTGTGTCCAGAGGGGCACGCGTGGGCCTAGCCACCTAGCTGGCATGCACAAGGAGGGGGCTCGGTGAGGCACAGCCCCCTTGGATGGAGTCAGGCTGCTACGGAGAGGGGTCAGTTATTAGACAAGAGCTAAACATCGTCCCAAGCCCCTGAAAGATCAGCGCCGAGGGGAAAGCTCCTCAACCCAGCAACAGGCACTAAGTCATCAGGTGCCGTCTGCCACACGGCCTGTTACAGCCTCCCGGCAGGGGTCCTGGGGCCGCTTTGAGAGGTGCCCAGCTAGTGTGGCCTGGAAGTGCTGGTGGGGGGCCGAGAGATGTCTACATCCTACAGCTGGGTGGGGTCTGGAGTCAGTGGCTGGGCTCTCAACCTGAGGGCCAGCAACCCCCCCACTTCTCAATAGGGGGGTCCCCACACTTGTTCTGGTGTCAACATGGGGGAGTGGCCTGGAAGACGCGGAGACCCCTTTAGTTGGGGTTGGTCCTGCCTAGAGCAGGGGGCTGGACCTGATGGCCCTTTGGGGTCTCTTCCAGCTCTATGGTTCTATGATTCTAAGACAGATGCACCATGAAATACCCACGGTCACAGGCTGCTAAGTGCATCACACGTGTCCCTCGCACGAGTCACCGTATGCGAGTGTTTTGCCTTTCCGGGCAATGCATGGTCCAGCCTCAGTGGGTGGGCGCCCCCGGAGCCCAGCTGATGGGGCAGAGCCTGGCACTGTTTCTCCATGAACGTGCCCCCCGGATCCTCCCTGCTGAGCTCAGCCCATGAGGGGGGAGGGGCTGGCTAAACGCTGACCCTGAGTCGGGGCAGTGTGTGTGCGCCTTGCCTGCAGCAGAGCCCCAGCAGAGAGCAGGCACAGCTCTGGAGCTGGAGACCCTCCACGTGGGTGGCTTTGGCTTCCAGCAGCTCCCCTAAACACCCGCTGTCTCTCCAGGCCTCCTGGAGTTTCCAGATCCCGGCCCAGTTTCCCCTCCGCGGTGGCTGAGCCGAGGCCCGGCTCTCTCCCGGCTATTGCCGCCTTAGAAGGAGGTTTGTGTGGGTAGCTTGTTGTGCGAAGCATCGGTGATCACTGCCCGCTGCTTCCTTCCAGCCGCCAGCCAAGGAACCTTCCAGGAACCTGTGCCCCTGCCTGCAGAAGTTGCTGGCTCACAGGTATCCCTGAGAGCAGGCGGGGCAGAGTTCCCAGGGGAAATGGCTGGGAAAGGGGAGGGCAAGGCAGGTGACCTCTGACCTGTGCCAGCCTGGTTGGGTTTTCGGAGGGGGGAGCGCTGTTTGTTGGGAGCGCCTGCCCAGGTGGAATTAAGCCTTGACAGTGTCTATTGGCCGGGAAGAGAGGGGGGCCGAAAAGGGGCCGATTGTGGGGCAGGCGGAGTGAATGGGCCAGGAGTCTCGGTCCGTGCCTTACCCGAGACGGCTCCGCAGCAGCTGCTTGGCTGGCGTGTGGCCAGAGGGGAGAGCCGGCGGAGACGGGCTCCGGGCAGTGGAACGGTGCCTGGCCTGAGGTCTCCGGGAACGGGCGGCTGCGGGTGGAGGCAGACTGGCTCAGACCCCGGAATCCTGTCTAAGGACAGCGCTCTGCCTGCCCAGCTGTACCCCTGGATGTGCAGCCCTTAGCATGACTTGGGGTGAACTTGTCCCACATTTTGGTTAGGAATAAAACCCCAGAACAGGGTCAATAGGGCCAGGCTACGAAGGGCTCGGTAGACCAAGGCCGAGTCTCCAGAAGAGAGCCAGGCCCTTCTCACGGTGCTGTGCTCCTCAGGCCTGTTCTGTGTGGACCGCCGGGCAGCTCTGACCTACCGAAGGCTCTGCTTTGGCTCCTCCTACAGCCAGCTGGGCACTGCAAGGGCTGGATGCCAGGCCAGGCCCTGAACCCTCGACAGCCCACGAGCACCCAGATGCAGCGCTTTGGGCTTGCCCACCTCCGTGCAAAACACAGCCAGGTTTTCCGTGCAAGGCAGCCGTGCACCGAAGCTGCCCCGGGAAGGCCTGGCCGGGAGGGAATGGGGCGGTTAGGAAAGGGCTTGGATATGCAAATGGAAAAGGAGAACTAAGGCTAGTAGAGCAGGTACGGGCAATAGCTTTTGCTGGGGGGGCCATTTCGCAAATCTTGGTTCATGGGCCCGGGCGGGCTCTGGGGCCCCTAGAAGGCACAGAAAGGGTGGGGCTGGGGGCTACAGAGAGCGAGACAAAGAGAGTGTGTGAGTGTGAGACACGTGTGTGAGAGAGAAACTTTGCGACACACGTGTGCATGTGGCACTGTGCGTGTGACAGGGACTGGGTGTCTCCCTCTCCCCTCCGCCTGCCCACCCTGCACAGCCGGCAGGAGAATCCTAGGAGCAGCTGGTTTGTCGGGGGAGGCGGCTGTGAGTAAACACGCTCTACTAATCAGCTGAGTGGGCCAGATGTGGCCCTAGGGCCGGATCCGTCCCCTGGGCCTGATTTTGCCCACCGCTGTAGTAGATGGTGATCTGTCTCCGCCGGTGTTTCTCTCCTGCAGGGTACAGCCAGCACTGCCTCCCGCCCTCCGACTGTGAGACCGATAAGAGACCAGGGCTCCGGCGGGTGTCTCCAGACCCGCCCTACACCCCGGCTCCCGAGGAGTACAGTGACCCAGAGAGCCCCCAGTCGAGCCTCTCAGCCCGCTACTTCAATGGCGAAGCTGCGGTCACAGACAGCTACTCCATGGACGCCTTCTTCATCACGGACGGGCGCTCCCGGCGGCGCGGCGAGAGCCAGCGGCGCGGGGGCCACCGCCACGCGTGTCCCGAGTGCAGCAAGACCTACGCCACCTCCTCCAACCTGAGCCGGCACAAGCAGACCCACCGCAGCCTGGACGGCCAGATGGCCCGGAAGTGCCCGACGTGCGGCAAGGCCTACGTCTCCATGCCCGCCTTGGCCATGCACCTGCTGACCCACAACCTCAAGCACAAGTGCGAGGTGTGCGGCAAGGCCTTCAGCCGGCCCTGGCTGCTGCAGGGCCACATGCGCTCGCACACGGGCGAGAAGCCCTTCGGCTGCTCCCACTGCGGCAAGGCCTTCGCCGACCGCTCCAACCTGCGGGCCCACATGCAGACCCACTCGGCCTTCAAGCACTACAAGTGCGCGCAGTGCGAGAAGACCTTCGCCCTCAAGTCCTACCTCCACAAGCACTATGAGTCGGCCTGCCCCCGGGGCGCCGGACACGGCTGTGCCGTGGAGCACTGAGGCCGGGGCAGAAGGGGCGCCCCCGACGGCAGGGAGGAAAGGGGCCCCCTGCCCGCCACTCCCCCGCCAGCCAAGGCAGGGCTCCTCCGCCTGTGGTGCAGGGCGCCAGGGACGGGTGTGCGCCCCAGGGACGCTCTGACTGACGGGCTTCCTGCGGTGGGACTTTTCCTTCCCAGACCGGGTGACGGTTGGGAGGGAACACCTCGAATGGAGCCGGTCGCCGGCTCCACAGCTCTCCCAATTCCCCTGGTCCCAGCTCTTCCCCCGGCTCGCTGGGGGCCCCGGGGCAGGACTGAAGGGGAGCGGCCTTCCGCGGAGCCCAAGTTCCTCCCCGGGGATCCGCCCCGAGCGCCTCTTCAGGCCCAGGCACCTGGGGAAGCTCCGTGCGGATTGATTTAATTTATTGCTGTATTTATTTTGTGCTGCTGTTTCTCCCGGGGGGAATCGGCTGGGGAGGAAAGGAACGGGGTCTTCTCCATCAGGAGCTAAACTCAGTGGGTTCCAAATGGTGTGAAACTGTAAGCGTATTGACAAGGAAACGAGGCCAGGTGGGACACTTGGGTTCAGTGCGACTGACAGGCCTGGGGGAGGGGTATCAGTGTGACTGACAGGCCTGTGGGGAGAAGGGGGAGTCAACTGACAGGCAGGAGCATGAGGGGAGTCTATGTGACTGACAGGTTTCTGGAAGGGCAGTCTTGTGGCCAGGAGGGGACTGAGGGGTGCTGCCCGAGTGTCAGGCATGTGAAAGGGGGTGGTTCTGTGGGACTGACAAGCCTATGAGGAGGGAGAGGAGTCTGTGTGACTGTTGAGCCTGTAAGGGGGAGGAGTACCTCTGCGACTGTTGGACCTGTCAGGGGGAGGGGTGTCTGTGTGACTGCTGGGCCTGTCAGTGGTGTGTTGACTGTTGGGCCTGTGAGGGGGGAGGGATGCCTTTATGACTGTTGGGCCTGTGAGGGGGAGGGGAGCCTGTACGACTGTTGGGCCTGTGAGGGGGAGGGGAGCCTGTACGACTGTTGGGCCTGTGAGGGGGAGGGGAGCCTGTACGACTGTTGGGCCTGTGAGGGGGAGGGGTGTCTGTACGACTGTTGGGCCTGTGAGGGGGAGGGGTGTCTGTACGACTGTTGGGCCTGTGAGGGGGAGGGTGTCTGTGCGCCTGTTGGGCCTGTGAGGGGGAGGGGTGTCTGTGCGCCTGTCGGGATGGTGGAAGGGGGCATGCCTATGTGCAGTATATCTCTGAGTGGTGTCCTTGTGGGTTGGTTCGTGTTGCCCTGGGAACGCCTCTCTGGAGCCGCTCTGCTCTGTGACTGGCAGGAGGGCTGAGGCCTGAGCAGCAAGGGGCAAATTTCCCCTGCCGCACCCTGAACAGGAACTCTCCCATGCCCTTGCTCTGGGAGCGAGCGGGCGTGCGGCAGAGCAGGTGTGGGGGCCCGGCCCAGCTCCCGGCGTCAGGGAACGCGGCAGCACCTCAGTTTGCAAGTAACACGCCTAGAAAGGCTCGAGCTCCGCTGGGCGCAGAGCACAGTTTCGAAGCGCGGCGTGCGTGCCCCCCGCGGCTCCACACCCTGGCGGGGAATGGAAGGAAAACCCCCAAGGCAGGAGTTTTGCAAACCCCTCTCGCAATTCTCAGGACTTCTGGACTGTTGGGGCTGGCAGTTCTGTACCCGCCCCCCTGGAACGGGGGGCCGTGCTGGGGGGCACGGCGGCACCCTCCTTCGAGTGAGCGAGCGGCTCTCCCGCGAGTTGGGCTGCCACAATCCGATGCGTTGCGGCGGGAAATCCTTCCCGTGAGAGGACCTGGGACAAAGCGCGAAACCGCCGCAGTTTCCATCCGTCCCCAAGTCCACAGCAAGGCAGGATGCGAGCCACAGGGGATAGAGCTCCCCCAGGGCCCACGTGCCATAGCCAGAGCTATCAGCCCTCTCAGAGGGGCCCAGCTGGGCTCCATTCCACGCCCCAGAGGAAGCCACAAGACCCTCCTACGCTCCCGTCAATGTGCACCCATTTCTGCCGATGTGCTCACAGCAGAGGGCAGCAGCCCGACCCACAATGGGGAGGGGGCTTCAGCCCACCTTACGGACAGGCCTCTGTCTGTGGCGAGAAGTAGAAACGGAACCGGGGGGCCCTGCCTGGTGCAGTGGGCCCAGCCCAGCCCAGCCCGGCCACCTCACCACGCCGCAGGGCCGGCAGCCCCGAGGGCCGGGAGCGGGAGCTGGCAGCCGAGCCCCGTGCCTAACCGTGTGACCGAAAGAATTTGCATCGGTTACACAGTGAATGTTTTTTTACATCCCTGCTGTGGACAGTGCTCCAACCCCCCTGCTCCCCACAGGCCCAAGCAACGGTGCACCCTGCAGACTGAGGCCGACCGGGCTGTTGAGGGGGTAGCACAGTCCCCAAGCACCCTCCCTCAGTCACAGAGATGGCGTCTCCATGGGCAAAGGCCGGTGACCGGGGCGAGAACCGGTGTTACTGTCCGGGGCGGGGGAGGGGTCTATTTAAATGTTCTAATTTATATTATTTATACTTTATGCTTTGGACTATTTATTTGCCATGACAGAAGAGCCCACGCCTGCCCCTGGCGGCCCCTGGGCGTGGGTCCCAGGGCGCACTCCGAGCGGCGCGCTGGCGCCGCATGCGGCGACCTCGGGCAATGTCCTTCATTCCCAGAGTGAGGGGCAGGGAGGGGCCCCCGGCCTGCAGCGGGCAGTTCCGCAGGGGGCCGGAGAAGCTCACGCTCGCCGGCCGAGGCTCAGCATTGCCCCTTTGAGAGGGGATCTGTTCCGCTCGCTGCCAAGCGGGAGCAGACTGGTCCAGGCAGCGTTCTCCCTGGTCTTCCTCAGCGCCGCAAGAGGGGTCCCGGTCCTTTGCCAGGGGCTCAGGCTGCGCTGGCGATAGAACAGTCATTTCTATGCAACGTGCCACCCTCTGCCAGCCCACGTGCAGTGCCCCGGGGAGGTGTCCCCTCCACACTGCTCCGGTTCCTACCTCGGCTCCTGAGCCTGTGACGGGTTGTCGGGCGCCACACAAGGGCAGGGCTCAGCCGCGGTTCGGGCCTGACCCCGGGCCGAGCACGTCCCTCCCGACGTGTGTAGGAATGCACGCCCATGTGTCCCTGCCCTCCTTCCACGACACAGCCTCCCGTGCGCCTTTGCACACGCGTGTTTCTCAGCGGCTGCCGTGGCTGCAGTCCTTTCCGTGCATCATGCTTCCCGGGGACACACAAGTGCAGGCTCCTGCATGTGCACCCGTGTCGCCGCACATATGCAGAGCTGCACGTTTGCACGAGGTGCGCAGCCTCATGGCAGGCTCCCCATTGCCACACTCAGCCACATGTACATCCGTAACCTCAGGTAGGACCTGTGTCATTCATCCGCTCTACACGTGTGCTGCCTGACATACACCCCACTGCACACGCAGAGCCTGGCTTGTGCACGCACACCTTCTCGTGCAGCACCATTCACACACTTTCAGTCATGCATACACACCCCTCCCATTCACACGTGCACTGAATCACACGCGTGTGCACGCACACACACTGTGGGTAATCTCTGGTGGGCTCTCCCCTAGAGGAATCAAAACTCGCTTCCTGGGGGCAGATGGCAGAGCCCCTTCTTTGGGTGTTACTCCGGGGGAGCTGGGGGACGAGCCAGCCCCCCCAGTTTGATTGCCCCGAGGGGGCCATCAAAGGAGAGCCAGTCCCTGCTCTGGTTTCTAATGTATATAGGAAATTCAACAGCAATAATTTTCCATGCATGATGGATTTTTCTGCTAGGTTTTGTATTTGACAGATCTCCGTGAGACAAGTCTACCAAGACCCGGCCACCTGCAGTATTAACCTGTAATGCAATTCAGGGATATTAAAGGGACTTCTGCTACCGACCCACGTGTCTCTAGAGATCTGTCCATGTGGCGGTGGGGGGCTGGCAGGCGAATGTGGGGGAAACCAGTCGACAAATGTAACACACCTGTCACATGCCCTGAGGTGCAGCAGGCAGGTTCGAGGCCAAGTGAATTGCTTAGTAAAACATCTGTCCAAAAATAGTCCCTGTAAATACCCCAGGCACCTGGACAGCTGCTGCTTCCCTGGCTGATCCAGGGTCTCCCGTGCTGCCCAGGAAGCAGCAAGACACCTGCCGGGTTACTTTTCATTTCTGAGCGATTCCTTTTATTAATTCTTTTCCCAGGCAGAACGAAGAGGAAATTAAAAATCTGCTCGTCACACACAGTGCAACCGAGAGCCAGAAACCCTTCCGCTTCCCAACATATCTGAACCAAAGAACACCCATGATGTGATTTATCCACAGGCATCTTTAGGGGCTCCGAATGAACCAGGTGCCCGGACAAAACAAACCTGGTGCATGAGCAGAACGGTCCAGCTGGTGTCTGGGAGCAACCAACAGCTGTGTCATCCGAAGAGGATGTAAAATCCCCACCGTGCACCAGAACAGGCCTCTCCCTCCTTCTTAGCTCCGGGCAAGCCTCTGGCATCCATGGGCGTCTTGGGCCCTGGGCGTCTTGGGCCCAGAGTGAGAGCTGGTGAGGCGGGGTCCTAGCTCTGAGAGCAGCAGGCCAGGACAAGGGAGTGGGGTGACACCTGGCAAGAGAAAGGGCCCTCGTGGGCGTGTCCCTCTCTTCCAGGCCTGGGAAAAATATGCCTTGTGGGCTGCATCCGGCCCACCAAGCCACTGGATCCAGCCGACAGCAGGCGCCCCGCTTGCCTCACCCCACCTGCATGCCGCTGTGGGTGGTTTTTCTTTAAAAACTGAGTCCAGCAGGGGAGGGGTGGGGAAAGCTTTAGGAGCTGCTCCCACCCCCAGCACAATCCCATTGGCCGGTTTCTGGCCAGAAACTGGCCAATGGGAGCTGCCTGTTTCAATAACAGGCAGCCACGAAGCACAAGGGGCTCCAAAGCATATGGTTGCAGCCTGTGGGGGCGGGGCAGGCAGGGAGACTGATTCAGGAACAGCTGCTGGTTGGTAAGTCTCCTGGCCAGAGCCTACCTCTGGCACCCCAGCCTCCCCTCCCCAACCCTCTACCCCTCACTCCTACCCCTTACTCCACATATCCAAATCTTCTGCCCCACTCCTGCACCCATATCCCCTCCCAGATCTGGCACCCCAATCCCCTACCCCAGATCACAGCCCCTCCTGCCCTAGCTCACAGCCCAGATCCCTGCATCCCGTCCTGTGCCCCAATTCCCTGCCCTAGGTCACAATCTACCCCCTCTACCTCAGTCCAGTGCCCCCAGTCACAAGTGCCTCCTTCACCCAAACTCCCTCCCTTACCCCAAACTCCCTTCTGCACCCAACCCCCATCCCAGACCCCGCACCTCCCCCAGGAATCTCATGGAAGAGTGCGGCCCTCGACCATTTTCCAAATTCTTGGTGTGCCCCCCCATCAAAAATTATCGCCCAGTCCTGCTCTCTTCCCTGCACTTTTCTCCAGCCCGGCACAGCACTGCCACTTTCTGACGGCCTTATCCCGCTCTTGCTTCTGCCCTTCCGTGCTGGGCTACAATGTCCTGAAGCAGGTACTTTCTGCTGCTGCACATTCATTGCACAGTCAGGGCAACAGCAGAACAGAAACGGGGTGTCCCTGCCGCCAGCTCCAGTCCCCGGCCACTGTCCTGATGGCGCCAGTGGGATCGCCGCTGTCCTTGTGGCTTCTGTTGCTGCTCCTCCCGGCTCCTTTTTCTGGGAGCTGGAAATTCCGTAAGCAGCCGCCCCGGCCGCTCATGCTGGGGTGAGCAAATAGATTTATGCTAATGCCAGCGAGGCCGGGAGCAACGGCAGAGCGCTGACCTGAAAACAAAGTGCAGCGAAGTCTTAAATAGCAGCGCTCCACTTGGAAAGCTCCCCGAGGCAGCCTCGCAGGGATGCGGAGAGCTTCAAACGCAGGCTGGAAACATCCCCGGGATGGAGCCAGGCCCCCATTAAACATGCAGAAGGAAGATTTTAAAAGCTCCGTTCCAGCTGCCTCGGCTCTTCCATTCACGCCAGCACTCTCAGACGCCGGGGCTGGCTCGCGGGGCATAAGCCTCGTTAGCGGCTGCGCGGCAAGCGAATCGTTTGCAGTCCCATCGAGTGGCCTTGCAAATGGGCCCCGAGGGGGTTCCAGCAACGTAGCCGTGTAGACGTTGCCTCTGGGCAGGGCCGCCCAGAGGGGGGGCAAATTGGGCAATTTGCCCCAGGCCCCACAGGGGCCCCCACAAGAATGTCTGAAGTCTGAGATCTGAGACAGGGAGAGCCAGGAAGAGACCCCCGGGCGCCCTGAATCCTCTGGGAATGATTCCATCGCCCCAGCTGTGTCTCCAGTGGGTGAAGTCGACCTAACTCCATCGCCCAGGGTGCGAAGATTTTCACCGCTCCGAGGGACAAACAAGGGTGATTTCAGTTTTAGGTGTCACCCGGCCTAAGTTGTCGGGGACCTTTGCCTTGGGAAGTTCACTGGCCATGCAGTTCATCACCTGACTCCCCAGGAATTGGTGCTGCTGCCGCAGGGCTGGCTGGGAACCCTCTTAGAACTGTGACTCAGGCTGGCTCTGCGGATGAGTCACCCGGCTGCTAGAACTCCTGAAACTCTCAGGACTTGTCGGGACTCTGCGAATGCCTTGCGGCCGTCCAAATGTTCACAAAGGGGGACGAATCCAACCCCCCCAGCCCAGCAAAGCCAGGGCAGTGCGTGCGGCCCTGGGGATATTTCCAAGTGCAGATCAGAGGCAGGGGCTGTTTAGCGATTCACACAGCTGGCCACGGACCCCCCTTTCACACCCACCTCCGCTCGATGTGGGGAAAGGGCTGCGCCTTTTGCTCGGTGGCCCTCCCTGCATCCTTCCAGGCAGCCTGTTGGGCCTTTGGCTTTCATTGGTTTTTAAAACATATCAAGCGTGCCCGTAAAAGTGCCCGTCTTCTGGGCATGTCCCTTTCTGTAAGGACCCCGAGGGCACTGATCCTTGTAAGGAAGCAGGACACGGATCGCGTCTCCCTGCTTGTTTGTAGGAGCTAATGGGGGCCACCCACTGACCGGGCGCTAATCACGCATCCAGTCATAAAGAGCAGCGCTTTCCCTCTTCAGAGCATCTCCTGGGCATCAATGAACCCAGCGTTCCTGGCTATGGGTGTTATGCCTTGAGAGGGAAAGAATAATGCATCGATACATGATCAAGAACACATATTCCTGTTCATCCAGAAATAGAATTGATGCCATCACGTGCCAACAGCGTCCTTCTGCTACGTATATTGGACACATTTCTCAGACACTTCGCCAAAGAATTAATGCCCACAAGTCAGACATCTTCACAAGAAAAAACCAGTTGCTTTTCATTTCAACCCACCTGGACATAGTCTTAACCACCTTACTACATGCATCTCACTTCAAAGAGACTTTAACCCCAGATTACAGAGGGAAACTTCAGAACTTTCTTTCATGCTTAAATTTGACACTTTACCAACGGGCCTTAACAAAGATGCTAATTACCTTACCCATTACAAAGATAGCTTCGCCACTCATCACCTCTGATTAACCATTCATTGACTCTTAAATAGTTATTCCCTCCCTCCCTCTCCCTCACCCCACCTTCTGTACGAAATCTGATTGGTCAGTTTAATAATGTGTTCGCTTTTTTCATTGTATTCCTTTGGTATATATGGTCATGCCAATTCTCTTTCAGAATATGATCTGAGGAAGTGGGTCTGGCCCAGGCCTATTAAACCAGTGGTTCCCAAACTTTGGCAGCACGCCCCCCTTTTTGATTTTTGAGAAACCCTCACACACACAGCAAAAAAACCTGTTGTTGAGCCAAAAGAAAAAAAAGGAACTGAGGAAAATAGCAGCAAAACTTAAGGGGGGGGTAACTGGGGGGCAGCTGGGTCGCCTTGTGTCCCCCCCCCGGGAATTTCTTCACCCCCCCGGTTTGGGAACCCATGTATTAAACCATCTTGTTAGTCTTTAAAGTGCTACATAGTTTTTCCTTTTGTTTTAGCAGGATCAGACTAACAGGGCTTCCTCTCTATGACTATTCAACAGAGTATCTGTTACCAGGGTGGATCTGATCATTAGTGATCTGGGTGTGTGCAGACATGAGTTCAGTAGCAACTGGAGCAGAGATTTCCCATCAGGCACTGCTCTTCCTTTCCATAGGTCAGTGCGGTCCATGCTTTGGACATGCGGGTCTCCATTCTGTAGCTAATGGCGATGTCTGTCTGGCCTGTCTTCCATGTAGATGAGGCGGGGGGGGGTCCTTAATTCTACCACCCTTGTCTGGAGGGATTTTTGGTGAGCGGTTCCTGACGTCATTCCTGAGGCCGTGTGTGTGCCCCCCAGGGAGGGGGAACCCCGCAGATGTGGCCCCCTCTTCAGAAGCAAGAAGCAGGAGAGAGGAGGGCGCTCACTTCACTCCACTCCACTCGCGCTACATAAGTGGGAGGGGGCCAAGGTTCGGGGCTTCCCACCAGAGCCCGGGCGCCGCTGCTGAGTCACTCTGAGTCGGCAGGGAGGGATGAGCGACCCGGCTGCCATGCGGGCCAGGGCGCCGCGCCCTGCGCGCTCATGGTGACTCAGCCGCCCTCGCCTGCCGGAAACGGCCTCCCGGCCGCGGGGAGAGGCGGCTCCTGCCCGGGGCGGAACGCAGCGAGAGCTCGGAGAAATCCGCTCGGGGCCGGGCTGGGGATCAGGCTCCGGCGCATTCCCCTGCAGTGCCAACCAGCGCGCCGCGACCTGCCAGCCGAGCCCTGCCCGGCGGCGCTCCGAGGGGCAGGGGCGCACGCTGCGGAGAGGGCCGGCGGGGGGCGCTCCGGGGGGCAGGGGCGCACGCTGCGGAGAGGGCCGGCGGGGGCGCTCCGGGGGGCAGGGGCGCACGCTGCGGAGAGGGCCGGCGGGGGCGCTCCGAGGGGCAGGGGCGCACGCTGCGGAGAGGGCCGGCGGGGGCGCTCCGGGGGGCAGGGGCGCACGCTGCGGAGAGGGCCGGCGGGGGGCGCTCCGGGGGGCAGGGGCGCACGCTGCGGAGAGGGCCGGCGGGGGGCGCTCCGGGGGGCAGGGGCGCACGCTGCGGAGAGGGCCGGCGGGGGGCGCTCCGAGGGGCGGCGGGGGGCGCTCCGAGGGGCAGGGGCGCACGCTGCGGAGAGGGCCGGCGGGGGCGCTCCGAGGGGGCTGCAGCCATGGCGAGCGCGGGCCCCGCGGGAGAAGAGCGGGGGGTCAGGAGCGTCCACTCCGACAACATCCCCACCGTCCACAACGTCCCCATGCGGGTGCTCATCAGACCCCTCCCGTCGGCGCTGGAGGAGAGCAAGGTGACGAGCCTCATGGAAACCATCCAGGTAAGTGCAGGCGCCTGCCTCCAGGGACGCTCATTTCTGCCAGGGTCCGTCCTCCCAAGCCCGGCTCTTTAACCAGCCCCCGCCGGCTCTTGCCGGAGCTGCACACCGGGGTGCACCCACATCCCTTCCCCTCTGCTCCTAGCGACACAACGTTTGGCTGGCGCTGCCAGGAGGGGGGCACCTGCTACAGGCTGGCAGGGCAGGGCCACGCCAGCGAGGCCAGGGGTGTGCCCAGAGCGGCCACACGCCCGTCGGCAGGGTGGCATTGGACGGCTCTTCCTGCATCCACCCAGGGAAGGCTGGTCCGACAGGGTTATACCAGGAGTAGACGCCCACATGGGTCACGGGTGGGCACTGCTGTGGGGAAGCTCACAGCTGGGGCGGCGGGGAGCTGGAGGGAGAGCATTGAGACCCTGGCGGAGGGGCTCGATGGGGTTTGCTTTTAAGCTCTGTCTGTCTGCTCCCCTCCCCAGGAGGACCCGGACCGGGTGCCCCCCGTCGATGTCCTCTGGATCAAAGGCAGCCAAGGGGGCGATTATTTCTATTCCTTCGGGGGGTGTCACCGCTACGCGGCCTACAAGCGGCTGTGCAGGGAGACCATCCCTGCCAAAATCGTCCGCTCCACCCTCAGCGACCTCCGCACCTACCTGGGCGCCTCCACCCCGGACCTGCACTAGGAGCCACTGCCAGGCAAAACCGACCTTCTGCAGCCACCGGCCTTCCATCAGAGATCCTGTATAGCCTCCGCGCCCAGCCCCGCCTGCCTGAGCCCAGGAAACGCCGCCGGGCAAACGCCTCAGGCACCTCAGGAAACGCCTCAGGCACCTCAGCCCTGGACAGTTTCTGCCTGGTTTGCTGAGCCTCTGTTGCTGCCTGGGCCATCGAGCAGGCTTTGCAGACAGGCCAGGCGCCCAGCTGCAGGTGGGCCGGGCAGGGCTGCAGCTGCAGGAGGGGATGGGCCACACGTGCGAGGGGGCTTCGCTTCCCGTTCTCTGTGGCATGGTGAGGAGTGAGGCTGCACAGGGCTTGGGCCCGGACCCCAGAGGGAAGGCCAGCGCGCGACGGGGAAAGGCGGCCTGGGGAGGAGGACAGTGCGGCTGTGCCGGAGTGCATGAGGAACTCTTGGAATCCAGATCCTGAATAAAAGTGAACGGGCTCCGTTGTGTCACCGCGGCAGGGGTGTCCGGGAGTGGGCAGGGAACGCTGCCCCTTGGCAGGAATCACACGGCGCAGGTACCCGAGGCAGGCACCAGGGGGCTGCGGTAGGTCTGAGCTGGCCCCGGCGTGGGCAGGGGTGTCCATAGGCAGCAGCAGGTGGAGCTGGGCCCTGAGACCCTGCTGCTGGCCAAAGCAGACAGCAGAGGGCAGCCTCACCCCTTGATCAGCCGACTGATGCGGGAGCAGCAGGAGGGGGGGGGGGATGCTGCTGGTGAGTCTCTTCCCAGGGCCAGATCTTTGCTCAGGGGGTGCAAGTGACCCTGGTTCTGGTCTCCTGGGGAGCGAGCAATCCCCTCCTGTCCTGTCCCACTCAGCGCTTTCCCAGGACCCTAGAACACGGGGACCCAGGAACCCAGCTCTGCCCTGCGGGCCCAGGCACCTAAAGGAACTGCCTGGCAGTGTGCATCTCTTCTGGCTAGGGAGGATAGCCCAATGGTTAGAGCGCCAGCCTGGGCATCGGGAAACCCAGCTCCCTTGTCTGCTCCCACCTGACCAGTGGGGTGAAAGCTCTGCCCAGCATGGCCCAGGTGCTGAGAGGAGAAACTCATGGCCACAGATCACACGGGAATGGGGGCTACCGAAGTACCTTAGCCTGACAGCCAGGCCCCAGGCCTCCTGGCTCCTGTCCCCAGCTCTGCTACCCGCACTGGCGGTGGCCGTGGGGGGCATGTCCCAGCCACACGGTGGGATCCCGCAGGGCTGTGCTCGGCCCTGCACGCTCTTCCCCCAGCTCCGGGACGCTCCGGTGCTCTGTTCTCAGCTGGGCCCCAGCGCTCCCAGATGTGTATCCTTCGCCAGCTCTACAGACACTGGCGAGGGGCCCTGCCTACAGACTCTGCTCCCTCAGGGTCTGAACCCCCCTCTGTGCCCATGCCTGCTGGGAGCCAGGCGCATACCCCTCCCCTGTGCAGAGCTGGGAGCTCGGAGCCACTATCCCAGCAAAGCCGGGGCACAGCTGCTGCCCCCTGCGCGCACACACTCCCCCTATGGAGCTTTCCTCGGGCTGCCCCTCGGGGCCACTCAGCCTGTCTCCCCTTCCCCCGGCCGGGTGGCGTTCCCTGCTCAGCCAAGCGCCCTGAGCCTGGTGACTATCGCCCAGCAGCTCTGCCGGTTCAGTGACAGCCAGGAGGGGGCGACGCTGCGTCTTGTGGCCACAGAGCCCTAGGACTCTCTGACTGAGAAACGGGGGACCCCTGTGGCAGCACAAGGCCAGGAGCCCAGGGACCGCTAGAGAGGAATGAAGCAATGGCCCATCTCATTCGGTAGCCTAGCTGGAGAGGGCTCCCTGCCTCCAAGTGTGGCGGCATGTCGGGTACCCCCTGTGACGTAGCGGGGGTACTTGCTGGGCTGTGGTGACCCCTGCTGTCTGGAGCAAGACCCAGCAGGGAAAACCTCACTATGCAAAGGTGATGCCAAACTTGTTGAACCAGACACCCCCCATGGAGAGGAACAAAGGAAGGTGGATGCTGCCCAGGCTGGGGGGCAGGGCTGGAAGAGGTTTTTAGTTTCCGTCTGGAGCATGGAGGAGACAGCCTAGGGAAGGGGCTGGAGTTTAGGGGCCCAGTCTCCCCCATCTCAAGGGGGCCTGAGGCATCCTAGCCCAGCTCTGTGACCAGATTACATCTGTGCTGTGCTGTATCCTGGAGAGGCAATAAACTTCCTCTATTCCACCGGCTGGTGCAGTCTGTTTGTGCCATTTCAGGGTGCAGGAGACGGGGGACCCCCAACGCACCGTCACACCCCCCGATCTTACACCCCGTCTGCAGCAAGATGAGACTCTGCCAGCCTGTAGAATAGAGCGGGTTTATTGCTCCTCCAGGATACAAGACAGCATAGACGTGAGGTGGTTTCAGGAGTCGGCGCCAGGATGCCTCAGACTCCTTGGATTAGGGGTCCATTGTCATCTCTAGACTCCCAGCTAAGGCTGCTTCCTTCATGTTTCCAGCCAGCAACACCCACTTCCTTAGTTCTCTCGCTGCCCTCAACCGGTCTGACCGGTTGGGTCTTTGTCTAGTGACGTAGGCAGCCCATGTGCTGGGCAGTGCTCACAGACAGAGGCCAGTAGGGTCATCCACAGCCCAAGTACCGCAACCAGCAAGGTACTGACACTACATCACAACACGTGGATGAGTCAGTGGGAATCACACCACAGCGCCGGGGGGCACCGGGTTACAGAGCAGACAGCACCCCCTTTACGCCACACCAAGCAAGGCAGAAGCCACCCTGAGGCACCTCATTGTGCCATCCCGAGTGGAAATATCTTCCTGAAGGGCACCGGGCACACACAGAAGCACGAGCCAGCTGATTGGTTTTATTCCGCTGAGCGTAGCTGCCGGCACAGCTCTCCTCCCCATCCCGTGTTGAGCCCTCGGGAGGGGACTGAAAGTGGCCCTTATGCTGTCTGGAAGCGAACACACCTCTTTGCCCCACTAATATCCAGTGGCAGGCAGTTCCGCTGGCTGTCTTAACATAGTTCCATTGACGGGTTGGAAACGCCTGGTCCCATTGGCAGGTGCAATTGTGACCAAAAGGCAGCTGAGCTCACCCTGCTCTTGTGGCTGGTGCTGATGGACTGAGCGGAGGGTAAAGGAGCGATTGAACAGACAGACAGACAGGTCTAGCTAACTAAGGGGCAGAGGCTAACTCCAGCTCTGGCAGCCATGCTGAGCATGCCCCAGAACAGGCCGTGTGGGCTCAGGAGGCATTTGTAACCCTCAGGGGAGGGGGGGCTGTCCTGCCCCTTTGAGATGCCCCCCAGACTCAGAGTCCTCCCAATGGGGGCCCTGGGGAGAGGCTCAGAGCTAAGATTACAAAGGCTCTGGATCAGATGCGACCCCCCCAATAGTAACTGGGGGAGGGGTGGCGAACCAAGACACCCCCAAAACACAGCCCCCACCCCCACTTGCAGCCAAGGTCAAAGCTATGGGGGATTGGGGGATGACGTGGAGATCAGGGGGCTGGAGGTGTTGTGGGGAAAGAGCTGAGAGTCCAGGGGGGCTGAGCAAGGAATGGGGGCAGGAGTTGTTGGGGTGCACTGGAGGATCAGGAGAAGGGGAAGTGTGTGGCAAAGTCTGCAGGAGATACAGCCAGCTGGCACCTCCCCCCAAAACACATAAGCCCCCCAGCCCTGGCCCGTGCGGAGCAGAGGATAGAGACGTGGGGGATTTAGGGTCCTGGTGGTAACGCAGGCAGGCTGGGGCAAGGAGCTGGGGAGTAGAAGGGCCTAGGGGTGCAGTGGGAGAAGATCGGGGGGGGGGGGGCAGGATGGATTCTCTGATGGAGGGGAGCCGCTTGGCTGTGAGGGGCATGTGAAGGGGGCTGGCAGGGAGCCAGCCAGGGAGCATGGAAGAGAGTCATCTGGCTGCAGGGTGGAGGGTACATTGGGGGCCTCGGAGTCTTGTGTCCAGCTCTGGGCACCGTGTTTCAGGAACGATGGGGAGAAACTGGAGAAGGTCCAAAGAAGAGCAACAAAAATGATGAAAGGTCTAGAGACAGGGCTGGCTCTAGGTTTTTTGCTGCCCCAAGCAAAAAAAAATTTTGGCCATCACCCCCCCCCCCCTCTTTTTTTATCCGGGGCGGGTCCATGCGCAAATGCAGCTTGCACAGCTTGTTGGAGGTGCGCGTGCAAATGCAGCTTGCACAGCTTGTTGGAGGTGCGCGTGCAAATGCAGCTTGCACAGCTTGTTGGGGGTGCGCGTGCAAATGCAGCTTGCACAGCTTGTTGGAGGTGCGCGTGCAAATGCAGCTTGCACAGCTTGTTGGGGGTGCGTGTGCAAATGCAGCTTGCACAGCTTGTTGGGAGTGCGCGTGCAAATGCAGCTTACACAGCTTGTTGGGAGTGCGCGTGTAAATGCAGCTTGCCCAGCTTGTTGGGGGTGTGTGTGCAAATGCAGCTTGCCCAGCTTGTTGGGGGTGCGCGTGCAAATGCAGCTTGCACAGCTTGTTGCGGGTGCGCGTGCAAATGCAGCTTACACAGCTTGTTGGGGGTGCGCGTGCAAATGCAGCTTGCACAGCTTGGGGGTGCACGTGCAAATGCAGCTTACACAGCTTGTTGCGGGTGCGCGTGCAAATGCAGCTTGCACAGCTTGTTGGGGGCGCGCGTGCAAATGCAGCTTACACAGCTTGTTGCGGGTGCGCGTGCAAATGCAGCTTGCACAGCTTGTTGGGGGTGCACGTGCAAATGCAGCTTGCACAGCTTGTTGGGGGTGCGCGTGCAAATGCAGCTTACACAGCTTGTTGCAGGGGCGCGTGCAAATGCAGCTTACACAGCTTGTTGGGGGTGCGCGTGCAAATGCAGCTTACATAGCTTGTTGCAGGGGCGCGTGCAAATGCAGCTTACACAGCTTGTTGGGAGTGCGCGTGCAAATGCAGCTTACACAGCTTGTTGGGGGTGCGCGTGCAAATGCAGCTTACATAGCTTGTTGCAGGGGCGCGTGCAAATGCAGCTTGCACAGCTTGTTGGGGGTGCGTGTGCAAATGCAGCTTGCACAGCTTGTTGGGGGTGCATGTGCAAATACAGCTTGTGCGGCTTCCTGGGGGAGCCCAAACCCCGGGGCATTTTCATCTCCTAGGAGAGCGCCAGGGACTCCCCACGAGAGGACAATGGGATGGTAGGTTCATCCACAGCAAGCCAGTTAAAGACTTCCAAAGCAGGCAGCTGTTCACATCCCCTAGTGCTGGGGCCCGGGGCCACTCCTCTCTGCAAAGGGATGTTATTATTAGAAGCCTTAAAACCACTCAGACTCCAACCCCAACCCAGACGCTGTCCAACCCTTGGGCTATGTCTAAACTCGCGGCTTCTTGCACAAGTACAGCCGTTCTTGCACAAGGACCTGCAGAGCGTCCACACGGCCCGCCCGCTCTTGCGCAAGAAGATTTCCAGTCCGGCGTGGTAAGAGAGGGCTCCTTGCGCAAGCGTTACGCTCTTTTTTAACGTGTCAGCCCTCTTGTGCAAGAGGGCAGTGTGGACGCTCGGCAGGGATTTCTTGCGCAAGTAAGAGCGTCCACACTGCTATGGGCGCTCTTGCGCAAAAGCACGGCTCGCACATGGCAGTGCAAACGTTTTTTTGCGCAAGACTTCTTGCACAAGAACCCTTGCACAAGATGTTCTTGTGCAAGAAGCCGCCAGTGTAGACATAGGCTTGGTGTCCATGGACAAGAATCAGCCTCACTAGACAATAAAAGGGTTCATCTAGACTGGCAAGATTTTGCGCAAAAGCAAGCGCTTTTGCGCAAAAACTTGCCAGCTGTCTACTCTGGCCGCTTGAATTTGCGCAAGAGCACTGACTTTGTAATGTACAAAATCAGTGCTTCTTGTGCAAATACTTTCACGCTCCTGCTCGGGAAAAAGCCCTCTTGTGCAAGAATACTTGCTCAAGAGGGCCAGTGTAGACAGGGAAGAATTGTTTTGCACAAAAAAGCCCCGCTGGCTAAAATGGCGATCGGGGCTTTCTTGCGCAAAATCGCGTCTAGACTGGCCACGGATGCTTTTGCGCAAAAGCATCCGTGCCAATCTAGCTGCGCTTTTGCGGAAATACTTTTAACGGAAACACTTTTCCGTTAAAAGTATTTCCGCAAAATCATGCCAGTCTAGATGCAGCCAAACAGTTCAAAGGGATTAAGAGAACTTTTGTTTCAACTCCCCAGCTCAACTGTCCAGAACAAGACAAAAGCGACAAGAAGTCCTGTTGTAAACAGGATGTAAACAGTGGTTCTGGGTACTTATGCTAATGAACTGGTAGAATTCCTTTCAAAGTTGACCGGAGACATGTTCTATTTAATTTTTAAATTTATTTCAGACGTTATTTAACTAGGTTATGATAAAATAGACCGTAACAATTTTTAATTGAATTGTAAAGGTCTATTATTTAAAACAAAGCCGATTTCAATGGGATCACAATTCCAATTTTAAGAAAGCTCTCCTGCTCCAGACAGGATGGGACTTGGGGACACGGGTGCTGGGACACCGGAGCTCCCCTTCCTCAGACAAAGGGAGAGTGAGAGTCACCTGGGTCCCAGGCAGGGGTGAGTTTGTCAGGACACAGCACAAGGAGGCTGGGTTCCTGGGCAGGTGGGGGGTGCGGGTGGGGGAGAGAGGGATCAGGGTCCAGGGAGTAGGGGGAGGGGGGATTGTTTAAAGAGCCAGACAGGAGATGGGGATCGAGGGGAGGGAGAAGAGGAGACGGGGTCCCAGCAGGGTTGCAGTGGGCCAGGAGGTGGGTGGGGGCAGGTTGCGGGACAGTGGGCGGGGGCACACAAGCCAGGAAGGAGAGAGGGGGAGTTGTGGGGAGGGCGCAGAGGAGGGGGGTGGCCGGCCGGGGGGGCGTACATGGGCGGGGGGGGGTCACACTCATGAAAGCAAAGAAGAGGCCGCTGGGCTCAGCCTCACCAGCCGTGGCCACCCCTTGCCGCCCTCCCAGCAGGGGCTGTGCCTTGGGGCTGCCCATGCAGACCTCCGAGCAGCCGGGCGCAGGGCTCCCCGCTCGGGGGATGGGCCCCACCGTGGCTAAGCCCCAGCGCCCGCCGCTCCAGTGAGCCGGCTGCCGGGAGCAGCCACCATGGCCACGGCCTGCCCTGCCAGACTCAGCGTCACCAGGCGCCCTGCCCTCCCAGCGCCCCGGGGCCAGGTGCAGGCTCTGAGCAGCCGGGCATGGGGCTCCCAGCTCGGGGCGGCTCTGGGAGGCTCTCCGCTGCCCTGCTCTTCCTCCAGGCCCCTGGCAATGTGCCGCCCCAAGCACCTGCTTGTTTTGCTGGTGCCTGGAGCCAGCCCTGTCCAGAGAACATGAGCAGTGAGGGAAGACTGAAAGAACTGGGCTTGTTCCGTTTAGAAAAGAGAAGGCTGAGAGGGTCTTGATGACAGTTTTCAAGAACCTAAAAGGCTCTTACGAGGAGGAGAGAGAAAAATGGTTCTGCTTGGCCTCGGAGGACAGGGCAAGGAGCAAGGGGCTTCAACTGCAGCAAGGGAGGTTGAGGTTGGACAGCAGGAAAAACTTCCTACCTGTCTGGGTGGTGAAACCCTGGACTAACTTGCCCAGGGAGGTTGTGGAATCTCAATCCCTGGAGCTATTGAAGAGCGGGCTAGTCAGGCATCGATCAGGGATGGGAAACCTTTTCAGGTCTGGGGGCCGCTGACCCACAGAAAAATCAGTCGGGGGCTGCACATAAGTGAGAAGCAAAAAAAAAAGAAAAAGGTCGGCACTGACGTGACCCCCGACTGAGAAGCAGAAAGACCCGCCCCACGTTCCCCTTGCACCAGAGCCTGGGGGGGCCCAGGCCTGTCGCTTTTGTGCACTCCAGCCCCATGAGGAGGCAGAGGGGGGCGCTGGAGCGCCAACGCAGGCCCCTCAATGTTGGGAGGGAGTCTCAGAGGCCAGATCCGGCTCTGGGGCTTTCGGTTCCTCTATCCGGTGCTTGGCCTCAATGCCCTCTGGAGGTCCCGTCCAGTTCTAGGGTTCCCAGAGAACGTGGCACCCACCTCTCCTCTCCATGCCCCGTGCCCAGGGCTGGCTGGGCTCAGTTCTCTGCTCGGGGCCGGGGAAGGTCACAGCGTTGCAGGCTCCGTGCGGCAGCCCAGAGAGGTGGCCACAGGGGCCACATCTGTGCCAGTGGCCTGGCAGCCCCAGCCCACGGAGAAGTAGCTGGGGGTACGTCTACACTACAGCACTAATTCGAACTAACTTAATTCGAATTAGTTAATTCGAACTAAGCTAATTCGAACTAGTGCATCTAGACCTAAAAACTAGTTTGAATTAGCATTTAAGTCCTCGTAGAATGAGGTTTACCTAGTTCGAATTAAGCGCTTCGCTAGCTCGAACTAAGTTCGAACTAGCGGTTTGCATGTGTAGCGCCTAGAAAAGTTAATTCGAACTAACGGCTGTTAGTTCAAATTAACTTTGTAGTGTAGACATACCCTGAGTCAAGCCTGAGCAGTGCTAAGGCCTGGGCACCAGGCTCAAGCCCCGGTGTGGGGGTGCAGCCCCAGCCAGCCCCGCGCCCCTTTGAGCTCGGTCTGGGGTGCAGCCCGGCGGCGGGGGCACCTGCCCTCAGAGTAGGGCACAGAAGGGAAGTCAGCAAAAGGTGGCCCTGCAAAGGCCACGTCCCCCCTCTCGCAGGGAAGGTGGGGATGGGAAGCCCTGCAGAGAGAGTCAGACACAGAGAGAGAGAGAGAGAGACAGCCTGACTTGCCAGCACTGGGCGCAGAAGCAAGTAACATCCCTCCAATGTTTTCCACCTGTGTGCGGAATATCTTTTGTTCCATGCATGAGGCATGGGCAGATGAGCACCACCCAAAGAAACGCATGCTGCCAGCTCTGGGCGCTCTGCTGTCAGCTGGGTGGCACCTGATTCCCTTCTGGGTGGCCGCCCAAGTGCTCAGCCTCCAGCGAACACTGGCCCCCAGGAGTCCTGGCCCCTGCTCTGACCACTAGACAATACTCTCCGGAGAGCCTGTCTAGGCTGATTGGGAGGCTACAGAAATAGCCAAAGCTGGAGATTCCGGAGGAGGCGTTCATCCAGTTTACCTGGGTTTTTAGGGGCCTTTGGCTAGGCTGAGCTCTGATCTGCGGGCGCGTGGGGAGGGCGTGATACCCGCCTGCCTCCCTGCTGTACGGCCCATACGCTCACTGCCATGCTAGCGAGAGGGGCTGAGCGTGGCGCGCTGCCACTCCCCAGGCCCGTGCCATGCTGCCTCTCCGGAGCTCCCGCCGGCAGCCCCAGCCCTGTGAGCCGTTTCCGTCAGCAGAGGAAGGGCAGGGCAGGGCTGGGGCGGGTGGGTGGCGGGGCCCGCGTGTGTCCGCAGGGAAGGAGCCGAGGAGCCGGGCCTTGGGCTGCCGGCCTGCCCGCGCCGCATCAAAGCGCCTCTCGGCCCCTTGGAGGAAGCGCTGCAGCCGCTCGGGCAGAGCCTGGCCCTGGCCGGCGGCTCCCACGGGGGCTGTAAATTTCCCCGAAGAATCGTGGCGTGCTAAAAAGCTTCCTCTTGTGAGAGAGAGGGAAGAGGTGGCGGCTCCAATGGCCGCAGAGGAAGGCCGCAACGGAGCGTTCACCAGGAGGGGCCCTGCTGCTCCTCTCTGGCCCCGTGATCAGTTTCACTCCAGACACCTTCCCCTTCCCGGGGGCCTGGCCCCCGAATCCAGCCTAGACTGAGGCATCGGGGTTTGGGATGAGGGGGAGCCCAATGGGGCTGGAACTCCGCAGGCAGGGATTGCACAAAGCTGCACTAATCCCCCCCCCCTCCGGACCCACCTCAAGCTTCCTCCTCCAGCTCGCACCCGGGATCAGCTGGGCTTGACGGGACCTGCTGCCCAGTCCTGCCCTGCCACCTTCCTCGGCAAACAGACGCCATTTGGGGCTGCCAGCTGGATGGGTTTGCTGATCTTAGCCGCATGCTGCCCCCCCTCCCCCAGTTCAAGAGAGAGGGACATCCGTATGCGGGGGGGGGGCTGGCTCCAAAGCGAGGGGGAATAAAGGGGGCAAAGGAGAGCGAGCAGATATGACCAGCGTTCCCTGTACACTGAGTGCTTCGGCGGCCGCCCAGAAGAGATTCAAGTGCCACCCAGCTGATTAGCCGAGCGCCCAGCTGGCAGCCCGTGTTTCTATTGGTGGTGCACACCCAACCTGCCTTGGTGCACGGAACAAAATTTATTCCGCACGCAACCAGGAAAAAAATAGAGGGAAGATTGGCTACAATCCCTTCAGCTGCAACTGCTGCCTTTGACACCGCCAGGCGTGGGGCAGGCCGGCGGGGCAAGGACAGGCCTGTCCATCTGGCCGAGCAGGGGGTGTTGCCCGGCAGCCCCGTGCGCGAGGAAACCTCGCACAGAGCTCGGAGACCACGCGCGGGTCCGGCCTGCGGGGTGCCTCTCTGAGCCGGGCTGCAGGGGCAAGCTGGCAGCCGGGCCGTGCACTGGGAGACAGGGACGGGCGGGAGTTGGGCGCCGCAGGCTGGCAGGGCGAGAGCGATGCAGACCCATGTGCGCGCAGGACTAGAATCGCAGCGGCGGAGCTGAGCAGGGTTGCCCTGCGCCGAGTCCCGTCCAGCCAGCACTACCCTGGCCGGAGTGAGGCCCCGCTAGCCAGGAGAGTCCGGGATAAAACGTCCCCGTTCGTAGCCCGTGGCGGCCAGTTCCCCCCTCGCTGGATGCCCCGGGAGCGCGCTGGCGGGAGAGCTGCGGTTATTGATCTCTGTGTGCTCTGTCCGTCCGTCCGTCTGGCGGGCTGTCTCCCCACCTGTCCCCTTCCCGCCTTCCCGCTGCCTGACCTGCAGGGGCTCCGGTAACGCAGACTGACAAATGACTTCAGCTGCCTCCAATCCATTCGTTCCAGCCCAAGAACAAAGGCTCTTTGTGGGTCTCGCGCTCCAGCTCGCCTGGCTCGCGAGGGTCCCCAGGTCCGGAACTGGGACAGACTCCCCGCCCCCGACAGGCGTGTAATGCATTCCAGGCGCGCGGAGACCGGCCGCCGCGGCGCGCAGGTAGCCGGGAGGGACGCGCTCGGCCCGTGGAGCTCGTGGGCCGGGAGACTGGCCCTGCCCTTTGCACGGTGGGGCAGGGACGGCCTGGCCCAGAGGGTACCACTACGGCAGAGCCCAGGCCTCGGGCTTAGCCCCCCCACCCCCGAGGAGTTAGCAGCGGCTCCCACGCCCGCAGGACCCAGGCCCAGACCAAAGCCCCTCTCCTCTTTGTTGCCCCTGGAAGAAGAGACCCCCCCCCCCAACTCCCATTCAGAGCCCCTGCCCTTCCCAGCCTGTTGCTCTGCTTCTGCCAAGGCATTGTCATAGGCATGGGGACTAGCAGGGCACAGGGGGGGCTGCAGCCCCCCCAGGCTCCCGACCTAGCGCCTGGGGTCCCTGCTGCCCCATGCATCGGGTTTTCAGCTGCTGCCCCCCCCCCCCCCCCGCTGCTGCACCGTGCGCCAGGCACTTTGCTGCCCCCCAGGGCACTGGGTTTCTGCTGCTGGCCCCACATTCTGGGGCTTTGCTCTCGGCCTCAGCTGGGGGCGGGGATGGACGGGGCCAGCATCCCCACTGGGCATTGTCACGCACCAAGGAAACGGCGTCCCCCAGAGAGACATCGTGCTGGCGACTCACCAGGGGGCGCTCTGCCCACTGAGCCGGCAACCAATCAGCACCTCAAATGGCGCTGGGGGGCGGGGGGAAGAGCGCCCCCTAGCGACGCGCCCACCCCAGCTGCCCCGCCGGGGCTGAGATGCGAAGCCGGTGCCAGCCCCTGGTGGCCAGGAAGGGCTCGATGCTCAGAAAGCCGAAGGCTGAGACCCGTTGGTGCGTAGGAGCGAGAATACGGCCTCCGGAGTGCGCGGGGTCACTGCCCTCGTCCGGCCCAAGCCCGCGGGGGAGGGGAATGAGCTAGAGCCACGGGGGGGGGGGGTGTTCTCTGCCCCGGCTGAGGCCGTCAGGAACTCAGCCAGCGGCTAGGGGCCTCGGCCGGAGTCGGTGGGCGGGTGCGGTTCCGGGGCTGGCGAAGGGCAGGACTCAGGCGAGGGCAGGGTCCCTTCTGGCCGGCAAGTCTCTGGGTAGCTAGGGTCCGGCTGCAGCTGCTCCGCGGTGGGGCTGAAGTCAAGGGGACCACGCAGCGGAGTGGGGGCTGCAGCACCGCCCTGACCTTTCCAGCGCCACCCATGGATCATGAGCAGCGGGCTGGCCCGGATCGCGGCTTCCTTACTGCATCCCTCTGGGGCGCGGCGGATCCTCGGGCGGCAGCTCCCCCGGGCACGTCCAACCCCTCCCAGGAGCGCGCAGACTCAGACCGGGCGCGATCCCATCGCTGATGGAGCCGGTGCACCGCAGAGTGAGCGCCCCACGACCTCCCTCCGTCGCCCAGCCTGGCGAATCGCTCAGACGAGCCGGGGCTGTTTCCCAGGCAGGATCCGGTTTCCAGTTGAAAGGAGGCCCAGAGCTGGATCGGATTCCCATGGGAACGCAGGGCGTTTTATGGCCGTTTAATGTGGTTTTCAGCAACCTGCGCCGCCCCCCCAGAAGCAATGGGAGCAGGCTCGGGGAGCTACTACGTCCCCTCGTCAGGACAGCCCCGCATCGCTACGGCCGCCCGCCCGCGCGCAGCCCTACACGTCTGCTCCCCACCCTGTTTCTGCACAAAGCCTGCGCAGACGAAGGGTTCCCGGCACCCCTACACAATTCCCCTTCCCATACGCTCTGCGATGTTTGACATTCGCCACAAGCCTGGGACCGTCACTTCTCACCCAAACCAGTTTGCCCCGTTTACCAACGCGACACCGGCCAGCGAGGGCCTCGGTGTCGAAACGCTGAGTACTCGCACACTTGCATTCGCACCGTCACGTGGCTTGCCCCGCTACTGCGTTTCACCAATCACACCCTCCTATTGGGTTGCCGGAGGGGGAGGTGTTCAGAAACGGGGGAAACCAACGGGGAGCCTGAGTCTGCGCACTGGGAGGAATAACCCCGAGGGAGTTACACTGTAAAACGCGTCAGTGCGCTTGTGGGCCTGCGTGTCGGCCGCACACCCACGTCGGTCTGCCTGTGGAACGGTGATTGTCGCAGGGACCACTTAGCCCAGGAGCAAGGGGTATTGGGGGGGTCTTGGTGTAAACGTGATGGAAGCGAGGCAGGAGAGAACGGGGGTGGCCCAATGAAGAGCCCACTGAAAAACCCAGGGTTCTAGCGCGAGACCGGAGCTTTGGGGTCCAGTTTTGGCCCCAGAGGATGGCAGCTGGTCATCTCAGAGACAAGGCGTGCCTTGGAGGGTGAATGTTTGAGCAGAGCCTGTCTCTTGCTCTGTGCTGGTTCCGTCCCTCGTCCTGCTCCCAGTCCTGAGGGTGACTGTCACCGAAACACTGCCATGGAGCAAACTCCCCAAGCAGACCCATCCGGGGTGGGGGGTTGTAGTGGGCGACTGTCCCTTGCGGACGTGTCTCTGGAACAGGCAGGGTGCGCACGATGGGGGAAATGTTCTGAGCAACTCCCGGAAAACTCCCAGCGCTGCACGGACCAGCCAGCTGGGGTGGGGGGTTGCAAAGCAGCCAGACGCCACCGGAATCTCCCACCCGCAGGGGGACGGCGGCCGCTGCTTGCCCTCGGCACTTCCGAAGAAGGCCGCCTTGGGCCCAGCTGGCGCCCAGCTGTGCCGCTAACGAGGGGGCGCGGTGAGAGCGGCGGCAGGTGCGTGTGGCGGAGCCGCCTTTGCGAAGGGCCGGAATTGCCAGCAGCAAGAACACCCACCTGGCTGGCACGCAGCACTGGCCAGCTGCCCGTCCAGACGAGGGTGAGGGTCTCCCTTTAAACACCCAGCGCTGCAGTGAGGGTCTCCCTTTAAACCAGGGGAGGCATCCAATGGTGTAGAGCTGGGGTTTTCCAGTCCGTAACCCAGCACTGGGGTGGGGTGTCGGGCGCTAGGGCTTGTAACTGCAGGGGGATCAGGTGAGCAGTGGGGGGCTAAGGCAGCTCCCTGCCCGGCCTGGCCCCACAGACTGCGCTGTGCTCCAGGAGCGGCTGGCAGCAGGCCCGGCGCCTAGGTGGGGTGGGGGGGCGCACTAGCCCCACTGTCCCATTGGCTGGGAACCTGCTGCTGGCGGCTTCTGGGGGCAGCATGGTCTGCAGGGCCAGGAGAGGCAGGAAGCTGCCTTCGCCCCCCCCCCCCCGCTGCACCACTAAGCATGAGCTGCTGGAGGTCAGCCCTGCCTGCCTCAGCCCTGCCCCCCCATGCCAGACCCCCCTCCTGCACCCCAAAGCTCCATCCTCCGCCCCACCCCAGAGCCCACTCTCCAGTCCCACGACGTCGGGTTGCGGCATCAACGATTTCCTTCAACCGGCTCCTGAGAAAAAAAGTTTGAGCCCCGCTGGCCTGGAGAGGTCGAGCAGCTTTGCCTGCACCTGGCTCAGCCCCCCACGCCCACCCCCACGTGACGGCCCTCTCTCCAGCCCCGACGCCGCGGTGACGGGCACCCATCTCAGACCCTGGTGAGTTAGGCACTGGCTGCGGGGGGTCAGCACACCCCCCGGCCCAGGAGCCGGGCTGGCCCCCCACGCGCGGCAGGTGGGCAGGGCGAGACTAGATCCCAGGTTTTTTTCCTTGACGCGCCAGCCTAAGCCTGGGAGTGATGGAGCCAGACCAGCCCCGGCTGGCAGAGGCAGCTCCGCCTCGCCCTCCCCTCAGCGCCCGCGCACGCCGCTCTGCCCCGGCCCGGAGCAGCAGTGCGGAAGCAGGCTGAGCCCCGGCGGAGAGCCCCCTCCCCCTGCTGGGGGTTAATATCTCCCCCTGCCTCAAGGGCAGGCCACTGGGCTGGGAAGGGGGAGCGCACGGCTCCCCCCCCCGGCCTCCTCGTGTGAAGGACGAGGCTGCTTTAGCAAGGTTCAGCGAGGTCACCGGCCGCGTCCTGGTGGCCACATGTGGCCCTGCTTTCACACGGCGGGTCTGGAATCCATTTGCCTCGGCTGGCGGCCGTGTTTTCCCAACAGGAACCCCCGAGCGCAGGGAATGGCCAGCCCGGCCCCGCGGGCCATCTGCTCTCTGTTTATTTACTTGCACTTAAGTATCACCTCCCAGATCAACAGCCCCTGCGCCGAGGGGCCCGGCTGTAGCATTTCCCCTGGAGAGAGGCTCCGTGCCGCCGGCGTTCCACCCCAGCCCCCCAGCCTCATTCGGGGGGCCGGTTCTGCCCCACACACCACCTCTGGGACAACCCATGGGGGGTGCAGGGTCCGGCCCCACCTGCAGCGAGCACAGCCCCCCTCAGGGCCTCGCTCAGTGCTCCAGCCACCCGGCTCCACGCCAGTCTCCCAAACAGCTCCTGCTCCTCTAGGGGTCTAAGCACAGGCTGATTTCCAGGCCGGTGCTGCTCCTGACAACCTTGGTCACGGCCTTGCTCTGTGCCTCGGTTTCCCCACCTCTAGTATGGATGTGTCCCTACTTGCAGTGAGACATACCCTGTGGCACACATCCAGCCCATTAATTAGCCTCATTAACACCGGTTCTACAACTGACAGGTAACTTCTGGGGTTACGTAGATCTCTTGGTTTCTGTTCTTTCCACTCCAGTTCATCTAATGAAGTGGGTTTTTCCCACGGAAGCTCTTGATTCAATAGTGATAGAGATGCAGCCGTGTTAGTCTGGTGCAGCTGAAACAAAAGACAGCGCTATGTAGCACTTTAAAGACTCACAAGATGGTTTAGTAGGGGATGAGCTTTCGTGGGCCAGATCCACTTCCTCAGATCAAATTGTGGAAGAAAATTGGCACAACCATATATACCAAAGGATACAATCAAAAAAAAGTGAACACATATAAAAATGACGACTCATGATTAAGAACAGAGAAGGGGTGAGGGGGGAAGATTAGTGTCCGTGAGGTAATAACATTGGGGTGCTAATTGGGGAAATTATAGACATCTGTCAGGGATGGTATAGACGGAGCTTGATCCTGCCTTGAGGGCGGGGGGCTGGATTCGATGACCTCTTGAGGTCCCTTCCAGTCCTATGATTCTATGATTCTAATGGGTGAGAATTATTCTGAGCCCTGGTCTACACGATGGAGTTATTCTGAAATACCGCCCCCCCCCCCATATTTTGAAATAATAAGCAGAGCGTCCACTCTACCAAGCCCGTTATTTTGAAATAACGGGCTGTTTTTTTTCAAAATCGGAAGTCCTGCTTTCCTCGGGGCAGAGCGCTTATTTCGCTATAGCGGCCATGTCGACGCGCCGCTGCTCCTTCGAAATAACGACTCCCCAGAGTCATTCGAAGGGACGACGCCTCAGTGCCTCGTGGGGCTCTATGTCAAGGGAGTGTGTCCATAATAATGGAGCCTGCCTCGGACTCATTTCGAGACTCCCACACGGTGTGAGTTCGAAATTATTATTTCGGGACTTATTTGGAACGTAGTTGTTTGGAAATAATTTCCTAGTATAGCCCACTTGTGTTTAAAGGTACACACTAACCTGGGTCCCCCTCTGAGATGTTTTAATAAGCAGATACAGTTAGGCTGTGTCTAGACTGGCAAGTTTTTCCGCAAAATCAGCCGCTTTTCCGGAAAAACTTGCCAGCTGTCTACACTGGCCACTTGAATTTCCGGAAAAGCACTGACGATCTCATGTAAAATCATCAGTGCCTTTCCGGAAAAACTATGCTGCTCCCGTTCGGGCAAAAGTCTTTTTCCGAAAGACTTTTGCGCAAAAGGACCAGTGTAGACAGCATAGTACTGTTTTCCGCAAAAAAGCCCCAATCGTGAAAAAGGCAATTGGGGCTTTTTTGTGGAAAACCGCATCTAGATTGGCCACAGACATTTTTCCACAAAAAGTGCTTTTGCGGAAAAGCATCCTGCCAATCTAGATGTGCTTTTCCGAAAATGCTTTTAACGGAAAACTTTTCCGTTAAAAGCATTTTCGGAAAATCATGCCAGTGGAGACGTAGCCTTACAGTACAACGTATACAACCGAAATGAACCCTACGTTCAGACTGGGCAGTTGCTGGGTCGCTGACCCAGCGCTGTGTGGTGATCGGAGCGACGGCTCTGTCCCTCAATGGCTCTGCGTTCTCATTGGTCAATCTCAACATAAATTAACTACCGTATTTTATGTAACAAATTCCCACCGTGCTGTAACACTTCATGGAAATGCAACAACTAAATGCATAAATAAAATCCACCTTGATACAGTCTAGCTCCAAGAGATGTCTTGAGTGCTCCCAAGAGTGCATGTACTACAGTTTGGGAACCTCTGCCGTAAGGGGACCTAATTCTCCAAAAAGAGGGGCTCCCCACTTTCTATCAGGTTCCTTTAACGAGTCTCCGGCAGTGTTCCCTGTAAGTTGAGCGCTTGGGCGGTCACCCAGGAGAGATTCACATGCTGCCCAGCTGATTGGCAGAGCACCCACAGCTGACCACAGCCAGCCATAAGAGTTTCTATTGCTGGTGCACATCTGCACATGCTTTGGTGCACAAAACAAAATTTATTCCGCACATGGATGGAACCACTTAGAGGGAACAGAGTCTCTGGTTGGACTCCCATCAGTGGGGCCCACCAAGGTCATGGGCCACTGTCCTTCAGCAGCTTTGTTGTCTGTCCCAGCCCGCATTCGCCTAGAAACACGGAAGTGATTTTCAAAGGCGCTTAGCACGGCTGAACTCGGCGCCCAGCGACATTAATGACTTACCATCCTGTGTGCTGTAAGAATAGTCTGCTGTGATGCATCTGGCCTGGTCATCTTGACTGCCACACCCGAGCCCAAGGGCATCCTGGGATTTGTAGTCAGACACTCTTCCGCCAGGGCGTCGATCCCTCTGCTACACCAGCTGCCTGCGCGCCCCTTGCTTGGCTGCAGGCAGCTGTGGCGAGTGGTCTGGCAAACACAACTGCACGCAGGGGCCCGGCGGGGGCGTGAAAGGGACGGACGTGAGGCCGCTTCCCGCGCCACGTACGGGCGGTTCTCTGCTCCACCTCGGAGGGCAGCCGCCCAGCCTGCTGAGCCACACCCGGAGAGCGCGTTGTCCGGCCTGCGGCCAGCGGGAGCCAGGAGCAGGGAGGCAGAACGGGTCCCGTTGCTGCTTCCCTTCCTGCCTCTTTAGCGGTAGCGGTCTTGGCCGAGACCACCGCTCATCAGGCTCACCAGTGTTGCTGCTTCGTGGCCCCCGTCTGGCTGGCAGGATCCAGCTGTTGTCTCTCGCCTGCTACTTCGATTGTGAGTTTTTCGGCATGGAGACTCGGTCTCTTCTGGGTCTGTACAGCACCCGGCACCAGAGCGTCACCCTGCTCCGGGCTCCAAGGCACAAGCAGAGGGTTAGGAGGCCTCCCGGTGGGCAGGTCCAGGCAGGGGAGGTCACTCGCTGGCGAGTAGGGACCACGTTCATTTCTGGCACCCAGGGAGACTCAGGGCAGCTGTGGGTGCGGTTTGCCTTGCGCTGCTGCCCTTCCCTCCGTGCCATGGTGATGCAGCCACGGGAGGCACGTGGCAGGGTGAAAAGGCCGGGGTGGGACCATCACTTGGCTGGCAGACAGCAGCGCGGCAGGAAGAGGTGCTGGCCAGCCTGGGGTGGCAGAAGTCTCCCCTCTGGATCAGCTGGGATCTGTGCAGGGGGGGTTGGAGGCCCCTGAAGGTGTTTTACGTGGGACATAAAACTCCGGTTCTGGGCGCCCGGGGCTATGAAAGACCTGGTTGCCGGAGAAGCCCCCCCTGGCTTGTTTTCTTTGCCCGTCTCCGGCATTTCAAGGGGATCTGGGATTCTCTTCACTCCTCCTGACGCGCTGCACAGCACACAGCCGCCTTGCTGCCGTGGGGAGGTGAAATGTCTCCCCATGCGCTGTCTGCAGAAGAGTCTGTCTGGGAGATGAGAGATGAACGGGTGTAACCATTTAAACGGTTAACCCATAAACATCAGCTTATCACTTTCTGTTACAGTTACATGCCGGCTACCAGCCCCGCTCCCAGGGAGCTGGCTGCCACACTGGCTCCTAGTACACACTGGCTCCTGGCTGCCAGCCCCACCCCAGGGAGCCGGCTGCCACACTGGCTCCTAGTACACACTGGCTCCTGGCTGCCAGCCCCGCTCCCAGGGAGCCGGCTGCCACACTGGCTCCTAGTACACACTGGCTCCTGGCTCCTGGCTGCCAGCCCCGCTCCCAGGGAGCCGGCTGCCACACTGGCTCCTAGTACACACTGGCTCCTGGCTGCCAGCCCCGCTCCCAGGGAGCCGGCTGCCACACTGGATCCTAGTACACACTGGCTCCTGGCTCCTGGCTGCCAGCCCCGCTCCCAGGGAGCCGGCTGCCACACTGGCTCCTAGTACACACTGGCTCCTGGCTGCCAGCCCCGCTCCCAGGGAGCCGGCTGCCACACTGGCTCCTAGTACACACTGGCTCCTGGCTGCCAGCCCCGCCCCCAGGGAGCCGGCTGCCACACTGGCTCCTAGTACACACTGGCTCCTGGCTGCCAGCCCCGCTCCCAGGGAGCCGGCTGCCACACTGGCTCTTAGTACACACTGGCTCCTGGCTGCCAGCCCCGCTCCCAGGGAGCTGGCTGCCACACTGGCTCCTAGTACACACTGGCTCCTGGCTGCCAGCCCCGCTCCCAGGGAGCTGGCTGCCACACTGGCTCCTAGTACACACTGGCTCCTGGCTGCCAGCCCCACCCCCAGGGAGCTGGCTGCCACACTGGCTCCTAGTACACACTGGCTCCTGGCTGCCAGCCCCGCCCCCAGGGAGCTGGCTGCCACACTGGCTCCTAGTACACACTGGCTCCTGGCTGCCAGCCCCGCTCCCAGGGAGCTGGCTGCCACACTGGCTCCTAGTACACACTGGCTCCTGGCTGCCAGCCCCGCTCCCAGGGAGCTGGCTGCCACACTGGCTCCTAGTACACACTGGCTCCTGGCTGCCAGCCCCGCTCCCAGGGAGCTGGCTGCCACACTGGCTCCTAGCACACACTGGCTCCTGGCTGCCAGCCCCGCTCCCAGGGAGCTGGCTGCCACACTGGCTCCTAGTGCACACTGGCTCCTGGCTGCCAGCCCCACCCCCAGGGAGCTGGCTGCCACCCCAGCTCCTGGTGTGCACCAGCTCCCAGCTGCCAGCCCGGACTGCAGTGTCTACAGGATAATCTTTCTACTGCAGAACCGGCAGCACATGTAACCTGTAACCACTAGGAATGTTAATGGTAGTACAGTTACAATTTTAACCAGTTTTTTACACCTCTCTGTGAGATCGGGGGGACGTGGACGCTGCAGTTCATTATTGCTGAAGAAACAGGCGCACCAGGCACTTGCTTCATTTCAATGTCTCCCACAGGAGACAAATAAGCAGCCAAGTGCATGTCCTAGCTCAGCTCCCCGGCCCAGGCGGGCAAGCCTCCTCCCACAGCAGAATGAACCAGTTCCCTGCACTAATCCAGCCCTACCCCCAGCCTGTGGGGGGGCCTTGGACAAGTCATGTCACTGCTCCGTGCCTGAGTTTCCCCATCTGTAAAATGGGAGTAATGGAGCTGATCAGCTGATGACCAGCTCCCTATAAGAGCTAGCTATGGGGCCACTGAAAATGTCAAAGGTCAACCCATTCCTCTCCCTCTCTGCTTCCCAGGGCTCAGGCCACGGGCACCCAGAATGGCCAGCAGGTGAGCCTTAGGGGGCAGGTCCGTTGATTTCTCCCCGGCCCCTCCATTTCCTCTCTCTGTCTCCCCTCCTGGCTCTCCCCCTTGCTGGGTCACGGCTCCGAGGCTGGGCTGGGCGAGCAGTGCGGCCGGCTCTGCTCTGTTTGTGGTGCTGAGGAGGCTTTGCTTTCTCCCGCTGTTCCCCGGCCCCCAGCCCTGTGCCTGCAGGAGAGGGCGCGCCCCCACTCCCCACCTCCTGCTCCCCACCCTGCGCCTGACCACGGTCCGGCAAATCAACTCCAGCTCAGGTCAGGCCCGCGCAGCAAAAACAAACAGGGAGCAATTCGTTCCGAGGCAGGAAGCCGGGATTCCTGCAAAGGCCAGGGCAGCGTGTAGGGGCTGGGGTTAAAGGCTATTGCACCAGGTGCTTCGGAGCCCGGGACAGCACCGGGGGGCTCCTGGAATCCCAGCATTCACCGCTGCCATCCCCGGAGCACTCGCTCTCCCATAATCCTTTGCTGCTCCCCCGGGGTGTTAGCTGGGAGCTCGGCGCTGATGGGAAAAGTCAGGAATCAGTGGGATTTGGGCAGGACAACGGGGCAGGAAAACGCGCCTTGTAAACGCTGCTCGGCCCTGGGCAGAGAGCCACCGGGCCCAGGTCCAGCTGAGGTGCCCAGCTCAGAGACGGGCAGCAGTGACGGGCAAGGAGCTGCCCTGCCACGGACGCCGCCCAGCTGCACAGCAAAAGGCAAAACACTGGCCCAGTCAGGCTGGCCACGTGCCCTGCGGAGGTGCGGGAGGGGGGTTCCTAGGCTGTGCCCCCGGAAATGTCACGGCCCCAGCTGTCCAGAGGGGGCACCTCACATGGGGCTTCGGGCCGCCGGGACTCGGCTCACTGGGCTGTTTGCCAGGTGGCCTGGGCTAGCAGCAGTCGTGCCCTGTTCTCATGCGGCCGGGGAGCGCTCTGGCTCGTGACTCTGCTGCTGGCCTAGCCACATTGTGCGGCAGGTGCTGGCGAAGCCCAGCTTGCCTGGGCCGGCAGGGGCCCCGGAAACACCCCCAAGGGCCAAGCAGAAGGCTCTCGGGAAGTGTCCCCCGCCAGCCTGCAGCCTTGCGCGCCGGCCGGGGCTACGATTCGCAAGGCGTGACAGCTGCCACGAAGCACCATGTCCAGGCGCTGCCGGCCGAGGCCAACGGATGGCCACACACACAGTACCCGGGTGTGGGACTGGGGCGCTGAGTGTGGAAGCCAGGCCGGATGGGGCTGGTTTTAACCTCCAGGGCACGGACTGACTCCAGTCCTTCTGCGGGGACACACACGGAGGCTGTCGCGCTTCGACTCCCTGCAGCATCTCCCTGCTCCCCGAGTAGCCCCCGGTGCCTCCGACTTGGAGGGCTTTGTGTCTGTGACGTCCCCTCCCCGAGCAGGAGGGGGGGGTCTCTCAATGCAGGGGCAAAGTCCCGTCCTGCGCGCCTCTTTGCTGCTGTGGTTCCTAAGAGCGTCTGCCCCAGCGACTTGCCCTTTGCCGCCAGTGCGGGTATCGCCTTAGCCCGATTGCTATGCACAGCCCAGCAAGCAAATGAACAGAGCCAGAGCAAAGCTACCTGAAGGGGGGTTCCAAAGAGGATGGAGAGAGGCTGTTCTCAGTAGGAGCAAATGGCAGAACGAGGAGCAATGGGCTCAAGTTGCAGTGGGGGAGGTCTAGGACGAATATTAGACAAACTCGTTCCCTAGGCCGGCGGGGAAGCGCTGGGCTGGGTCCCTAGGGAGGGGGTGGAATCTCCATCCCTAGAGGTGTTTAAATCCCGGCCTGACCACGCCCCTGGCTGGGTTGATTTCATTGGGGTTGGTCCTGCTTTGGGCAGGGGGCTGGACCCGACTCCTGAGGTCTCTGCGAGCCCTGGGATTCTCCGAAAGCTCTCTCTGTCAGCAGAAGGATGCAGTCTAGACATACCCCTATTGCTAGACCCACAGCAGAGCCTCGAGACACGTACCCAGACGTGTGTGCGTCACACACACACCCCGACGCTGCACGCCGGGTGCATGCGCCAGGGGGCTGGACGGATACACAGCCTCCCATGTCTGCACTAGCACACTCCCCTAAACACATCTATCTCCACAGGGCCGTGTACACCAACACGCCCCGGCCCTCCCTTCTGATCTGGCTGCAGGCTCCCTCCAGCGCTTTCCTCCTGGGAAAGAGCCAGGCCCCTCGTGAAGCTGGCAGGGGCTACGGGACAGGCCAGGAGGGGTGACTCGGACCCTGGGCTCCAGGCTCGGAGGTTTTCCAGCAGAGCAGCGACCGACTCTCCCCTCTCCCCGCCTCCTGGCCGCTTTGCCTTCAGCTGCTGCCCATGTGCTTGCAACAGCTGCACCTGAATACACAGCCCCTGCCTATCCGTCTTGCTGCCTGTCAGGCGGATCCGTGCCGTCCGGCTCCACCGAGGCGCACCCCAGCGGGGTGCCACTGTGCAAGAGCCCCTTGGAAAACCCAGCGGGGGGAGAGGGAGAAACAAGCCATGACCTGTGGCTAGAAAGAGGGAGGCGGGGCTGAGAGGAGTCCTCGCCTGGGACAGCCGGATGTGGAGCTTTCCACCTGCTTCTGATCCAGAGGAGCCCGCAATTCCAGCTTCCCCGCTGGCCAGGGCCTGTACGTCTCCCGGGCCACGCGGCACCCCCTCCGGGAGCCGAACTCCGGCCTCTCAGTGCAGCAGCGGCAGACGGCACCTCTGGGTCCTGATCTCCATTGCTGTGGGGGCCGTGGGCAAGTCCGGGGGCCGTGTATGTGCGACAAGGGCCAGGCTGCCTCATCTCGAGAGTGGGAAGCGACTGTCTGGGAAGGAGTATGGCAGAAAGGGATCTAGGGCAGTGGTCCCCAACCATTTGAGGCTGCCGGGCGCCAGGGGGCGTGGCCGTTCGCCTGCCGGGTGCCAGAGGGCGGGGACACTTGCGCAACCGTGGGCGGGGTCCCCCCCATAGCCGTGTGCCCGGGGGCGGGGCCCACCCATGCGCCACGCACCTGGGGCCGGTGCCCCCTCCAAGGGCCGCATGCCCGGGACCAGCGCCCCCCCAAGTGCTGCGCGCCCAGAGCCGGCACCCCCCCAAGCGCCACGCACCCGGGGCCGGTGCCCTCCCCCCCAAGCGGCGCACGCCCTGGGCCGGCGCCCCCTCCAAGCGCCACGGGCATGCACCGCGTGCCCAGAGCGTGGGCGGCCAATTTGCGGCTCTCCCAGGGCCGGCGCTTACCGTGCGCCATGCGCCCGGGGCCAGGCCAGCCCCGAGCACTTGGCGGGTGCACACAAATGCCCCCGCGGGCACCGTGTTGGGGACCACTGATCTAGGGGTTATAGTGGACCACAAGCTGAATATGAGTCAAGAGTGTGATGCTGTTGCAAAAAAAGCAAACATCATTCTAGGCTGCATTACCAGGAGTGTTGTGAGCCAGACACGAGGAGTCATTCTTCTGCTCTACTCTGCGCTGGTTCGGCCTCCATTGGAGTGTTGTGTCCAGTTCTGGGCACCGCATTTCAAGAAAGATGTGGAGAACTTGGAGAGGGTCCAGAGACGAGCAACAAGAATGATGAAAGGTCTAGAGAACAGGAGCTATGGAGGAAGGCTGAAAGAACTGGGCTTGTTTAGTTTAGAAGAGAGAAGATTGAGGGGGGACATGAGAGCCGTTTTCAGGTATCTAAAGGGGTGTCATCAGGAGGAGGGAGAAAACGTGTTCATCTTGGCCTCTGAGGATAGAACAAGAAGCAATGGAGGTTTAGGTTAAATGAAAGGAGATTGCCTGTCTCCTAGAACTGGAAGGGACTTTGAAAGGTCATTGAGTCCAGTCCCCTGCCTTCACAGCAGGACCAAGTACCATCCCTGACAGATTTTGCCCCAAATGGCCTCCTCTAGGATTAAACTCACAACCCTCAGTTTAGCAAGCCAATGCTCAAACCACTCAGTGTAGATAAATCTATGTATTAGATATTGCTGCATATGACTTGACATTGTGCCTCTCCATAGAACCTTGAAACTTTGTATTAATCCATATAACCTTGTAACACCTAGATCCATATAAACCTTCTAACTTTGTATTAGAACCCTACATAGAAAACTTGTAGAAGAATAAGATTTTCCCCCCACTCAGTAATCAATTGCCCTGTTGAATGAATGAGGTGTGAATGAGTAAGACTTGGGAGCCAAGCACCTCCAGACAGCTACAGGAGTTGAAGAGGGGGTGGAAGCCAGACCCAAGGTGTCAAGTGGGCTGAAGAAAGGAGAGCAGACATACTGACTGCCTTGGGGATTAGAAGCAGGCACCTTCTCTGGAAAACACCCTCTCTGCAGCACAAAGGGACCAACGGACACAGACCCAGAGTTTGAATCTGGGATATATATTTGCATATGAAAGGGATGCTATAAAAGTGAGGTGTCTTGCAGAGGACCCCGGGTTTCGTCTTGTCACCATCAGAGCATCGATCCGGATCGGCAGAAGCCCGGCTCCACCCCTCCCCCATCTAACTCACCTGGCCAGTGCAGTTAAGGGGAGCAACTTGTTGGTAACAACAGCAAGATGGAGTGTGCTTGTGTGTGTGTGTGTGTGAGTGCATGAGTGACTTATATATATATATATCATATGCACATGATAAGTGTTAATTATTCTATGTGTGATCAATAAATGTGGCCCTGAAAAAGATCCCGAGTACTTCTTTTAAGTACAACATTTGCTATCCCTCCCCTTACGCAGGTCCCAACTGTCAGGGGGGTCAAACACTGGAATAAATTGCCCAGGGAGGTTGTGGAATCCCCGTCTCTGGAGATATTCAAGAGCAGGGTAGATAAATGTCTAGCAGGGATGGTCTAGACCCGTGGTCCCCAACACGGTGCCCGCGGGGGCATTTGTCTGCGCCCGCCAAGTGCTCAGGGCTGGCCTGGCCCCGGGCACGTGGCGCATGCGCGGTGCCGGAGCCAGCCCCGGGCACGTGGCGCACGGTGAGCGCCGGCCCCGGGGGCGCCGTGGATTGATCCCCCGCGGCGCATGGGGGGGGGGAGAGAGAGCCAGCGCCGGCCCCGGGAATGCAGCTATTGGGGGGGGGCCACTCGGGGGGAGCCCCGCCCCCCGGGTGCCCTGCGGGTGAACGGCCACGCCCCCTGGTGCCCGGCAACCCCAAATGGTTGGGGACCACTGGTCTAGACAGTATTTGGTCCTGCCGTGAGGGCAGGGGACTGGACTCGATGACTCTCGAGGTCCCTTCCAGTCCTAGGGTTCTATGATTCTATGACATGCACCCAGAAATGTGGGGGTTGAAGATGGACATTATGAGAAACTTTCTGCCTGTCCGGGTGGTGAAACACTGGGATAAATTGCCTGGGGAGGTTGTGGAATCTCCATCCCTGGAGATACTGAAGAGCAGGTTGGACAGACGCCGGGCAGGGAGGGTCTAGCCCCGTGGTCGATTGGGATCTTGGTGCCTCTGCCGGGTGATTTTGACTGGGTTGGCCAAGAGGCTGTCAAGAGCAGCACTTCATTTGCCCCTCCCCCCCACTGCTGCGCACCTGCCTCCCTTTGCCTTGGAGCTGCCCCCGCCCCCGCCCGCCTGGAAGCCTCCCGCTTGCAGTGCAGAGCAGGGGAAGGAGAGGAGGGTGCTGAGATCAGGGTGCCCCTCTCCCACCCTGTATCCTATCTCTAAAAACCGGGGGAAGGGGGGTGCAACAGGGCTTGGAATGGAGGGAGTTTGCTGGCTGCTTTTAGGAGTGGGGCAGGGCCAGGGCAGGGGGGAGCTGGCCTTAGCCCCACAGCCCCCCCCCCCAGGAGCCACCTGGGGTAAGCAGTGTCCATCTGGAGCCAGCTCTGAACCCCTGCTCCAGTCATGAACCCCCTCCTGTACCCCAAGCCCCTGCCCTAGCCCTGAGCGCCCCCAACCCAAACTCCCTTACAGCGCCCGTACCCTGAACCCCTCCTGCATCCCAACGCCCTGCCCTAGCCCTGAGCGCCCCCAACCCAAACTCCCTTACAGCGCCTGTATCCTGAACCCCCTCCTGCACCCCAACGCCCTGCCCTAGCCCTGAGCCCCCCGACCCAAACTCCCTTACAGCGCCCGTACCCTGAACCCCTCCTGCATCCCAACGCCCTGCCCTAGCCCTGAGCGCCCCCAACCCAAACTCCCTTACAGCGCCCGTACCCTGAACCCCTCCTGCATCCCAACGCCCTGCCCTAGCCCTGAGCCCCCCGACCCAAACTCCCTTACAGCGCCCGTACCCTGAACCCCTCCTGCATCCCAACGCCCTGCCCTAGCCCTGAGCCCCCCGACCCAAACTCCCTTACAGCGCCTGTATCCTGAACCCCCTCCTGCACCCCAACGCCCTGCCCTAGCCCTGAGCCCCCCGACCCAAACTCCCTTACAGCACCTGTATCCTGAACCCCCTCCTGCACCCCAACGCCCTGCCCTAGCCCTGAGCCCCCCGACCCAAACTCCCTTACAGCGCCTGTATCCTGAACCCCCTCCTGCACCCCAATGCCCTGCCCTAGCCCTGAGCACCCCCGACCCAAACTCCCTTACAGCACCTGTATCCTGAACCCCTCCTGTACCCCAATGCCCTGCCCTAGCCCTGAGCGCCCCGACCCAAACTCCCTTACAGAGCCCGTATCCTGAACCCCCTCCTGCACCCCAACGCCCTGCCCTAGCCCTGAGCCCCCCGACCCAAACTCCCTTACAGCACCTGTATCCTGAACCCCCTCCTGCACCCCAACGCCCTGCCCTAGCCCTGAGCCCCCCGACCCAAACTCCCTTACAGCACCTGTATCCTGAACCCCCTCCTGCACCCCAACGCCCTGCCCTAGCCCTGAGCCCCCCGACCCAAACTCCCTTACAGCACCTGTATCCTGAACCCCCTCCTACACCCCAACGCCCTGCCCCAGGGCTCAGCTCAGAGCCCCTCTCACACTCCAAATCCCGTAGCCCAAGACCAGGGCCTGCGCCCCAACCCCCTGCTCCTGCCTGGTGAAAGGGAGGGAGGAAGGGAGGACAGAATGAGCAGGGGCGGGGCCTCGGAGAAGGGGCAGGAAGGAGGCGGGGCCAGGGCGTTTGGGTTTGAGGTGGATCCTGGCTTGCACTTACATTCAAAGAGCGATCCCCTGCTCAAACAGGCTGGAGACCCCTGCGCTAGACGGTGTGGCCCTGTTGGGAGGGCCGGGGCCTGGACTGGACCTCGCAAGGGCCCGGCCCGTCCTAGGGTTCTGGGAGTCTATGATCTGCTCAACGTGGCTTCGTGGCCCGAGCAGGCTGGTGAGCAGCCAGAGGCGCCACGTCCAGGCGTGGGGCTGGGGCCCCGGGGTTTGGAACCGTCCCCACCGGCGGGTGACTGTGCCAGCTGCCCTGCGAGGCCCCCGCTCCCTCGGCAAACGGACTCGCCCCACGGGGCTCAGGAGCCCAGCAACAGGCCCCAGAGGCTGCTCCAGTCCGAGGAGCCGGGTGCACCGGGAGAGCCTTAGCTAGAGACGTAGGCAGACGTGTCTCCTCTCCCCCTGCCATTGGCCCCAGCATGCTGCTCAGGGTAGTTCTCAACATAAGAGCAGCCCAACTGGGGCAGACCAAAGGCCCATCCAGCCCAGTGTCCTGTCTGCCCCCTGTGGCCAGTCCCAGGTGCCCCAGAGGGCGTGAATAGAACAGGGAATCATTGTGTTCCCCTGTCGCCCATTCTCAGCTTCTGACAGAGGCTAGGGACACTGGCTAACAGCCATTGATGGACCTAACCTGCAGGAATGTAGCTAGCTCTTTTTTAACCCTGTTAAAGTCCTGGTCTTCACAACATCCTCTGGCAAGGAGTTCCACGGGTTAGCTGTGTGTCGAGGGAAGAATCACCTTTCTCCTCGCCCTTTCTCCCTATCAAAAATCCTCCCCCTACAGTACCCATCTCTGTAGAAATAGCCAGGCATTCCCCAGCCTTACATAGGGTTGAGTGCCCAGCTGCTGCTTGTCATAGCTAGGCTATCAGCCTCTGCATGGGGCTACATATCCATCCATCTGCTTGTCTGCCAAATCTGTGGGTCTAACAAGCCCTTCTCTGAGCTGTGCCTGTCTGTCATGTCTAAGGGCTGGGGCCAGGCCGTGACCCCACGTGTCCACCTCTCTGTCCTTTCTAGCCCCCCACCCATCCCTATGTCCATCCTCACCAGGCAGGTGCCTGACTGTCAGGGGTATCCCTGCTTCCGGCTTGGTTCCAGCTCTCAGAGGCTAAAGAAAAGGTGAAATATACGAACGTTTCAGGGGCTGCTGCCAGGCGTAATTTGCCAGGAGTCCGTGGGTTCCTTATGAACTGCAGTGACAGTTCCTGCATGCCGGAGACTTACTTCCAGCTCAGACTGAGCCAGGGAGCTGCTCCTGGAAGCAAACTCCCCTCCTGCTGCTGTTAAACCTCCCCGCCCCCCATGGACCTTCCTCAGCCAGCCGCAGGGAGATCCAGGCAGTGCCAAGCCTGGAGGAATTCACACCTACCCTGCCTGACTCTGAAACACCCCAACAGGCCTCTCTCAGGGGCAGCCCAGCCAAATGGCCACCGAGCCCCCCCCAAGCAGCAAAACTCTCCCAGGGGGAAGGGGAGGGAGGGAGCTGGGCCAGGGACCCGGCACGCTTGCAAGGCGGAGGTGTCCCTTGGCAGTGGGCTCAGTATGGTCCGTCAGGCAGAGAATGGAGCCGCGGGGAAGGCTCCATTCCTGGAGCCGGTGGGGGAGCCGAGGAGCGATCAGACCTCCCTGCGGTGGGATGAGGACCCAGCCAGCGGGGTGCCTCTGGCGGATGGAGGCCTGGCAGGGTCACTGCATAGCAGGGGCAGCGAGGGACTGAACGGGAGCCCTGGCAGCATCTACATAGTCACCCAGGGTGCTGGGGGGTGGGGCAGGCAGGGCCTACCCCACGTGCTCTGCCCCCCCATAACCTGGCTTCTCGTTCCCTTGTGACTCCTCTCGGCGCCCCTGCTGAGACTGGAAGCTGTCTGGGGCAGGGCCCCATCGCCCCGCGACCTACGTGTGAGTGCGGGGCCTAGCTCCGTCCCTGCCTGCAGCCCCAGCCGCAAGGCCATGCCAGTCATGAACAGGAAGCTGTGACTGGCGCCTGGGGACATTTTCATGAGGCAGGGCCGGGCAAAGCAGCTCGCCTCCCTGGGACACCAAGCGGCTCTGCACGGGGGCGCGGGGCTCTCCCTGGAAAAATGGTGCGGTCCCAGCTGTTCCTGCAGGGGTGGGGGGCTGTACGTCCTGATGGGGAGGGAAAAGAACGGTGGCTCTCGCCCTGGGGAGCCCTCCCCCGGGGCCGGGGAATCCCGAGAAGCCAGATTCTGCCCTCGGTGACGCGGAGAGAAATGTGGAGCAACCCCAGTGACGTCCAGCTGCAGTGCGGACCGGGCCGCAGGCGCGGCACCCAAAGACAGACTGTAAGGCACCCGCTGGCTGGGTGCTCACCCCTCTCTCTGCAGCGAGGCTGTGGGGATCCCCCTGCGGCGGGAATGGCTACGGGCCGGCAGACGAATGGGCTAAGAAAACACCCCTGCCGCAGCGCCACGGCCGTGGGGCTCTGCAGGGCGGAGGGGGCAGGGCACAACAACCAGGCCAGGAGAGGGGACTGCCCCCAGCAGCAGCCGCACACGGCGGCTCCGCAAGCCCCTGCGGTTGGAACTAAAGATCATTGGGGCTGGTTAATGCAGAGCAATGCACATGCTGGCCCGCCCTTCGGGGGCGAAAGGTCAGCGCCTTCTGCCCACTGCGCCCCCAGAACCAGGCCCCTGGCACATCCTCGCCCACCGCTCGACTCCAGTGCTTTGCCCGGGCTGTCGCGGGCATCGTGAACGAGCCATTTTCCAGAGGATCATAGTCCTGCCAGGCTAGAAGGTATCTCGAGAGGCCGTCAAGTCCGGCCGGCTCTGGGGAGGCAGAACCAAGTCAGTCTAGACGATGGGTTCCCAAACTGGGCGGCGTCCCCACTGGGGGGGCGTGAAGAAATCCCAAAGGGGGGGGCGTAAGGCGACTCAGCCTCTCCCCCTTTAAGTCCCCACCGTAAGTTTTGCTGCTATTTTTGTTTTTCCGCTCCGGTCAGTTCCTTTTTTTTTGCTCAACAAGTTTTGCTGTGATTGGGGGGGGGGGGAGCGTGAGGGTTTTTCAAAAATCAAAAAGGGGGCGTGATGGTCTAGACCGTCCCGGAGAGGGGTTCATCCAGCCTGGGCTTAACAACCTTCAGTGATGGCTGGGATTTCACCGCTCGCCCTGGGAACGTGCCAGGGCTTAACCCCGCCGGCTGGAGCTTCCCTGATGTCTAACCTCCCCTCCCTGCTGTAGCTTAAGCAGATTACTGCTGGTCCAGCCTTCCATGGATAATTGATCCCCATCCTCTTCACACGGGCTCTTAACAGACGTGAAGACAGTCTAAGCGGTTTGTCTTTTCCCTTCTACAGGAAGTTTTTTTATCTCTTGGTCATTTTCGTTGCTCTCTCAACTCCAGTCCAGCCACGTCTTTCCCCACAGCCAACAGTGGGATGCTGTTGCAAAGAAAGCACAAACATGATTCTGGGAGGCATGAACAGGAGTGTTGTGAACAAGCCATGAAGGCTGTGTCTAGACTGGCCAGTTTTTCCGGAAAATCAGCCGCTTTTCTGGAAAAACTTGCCAGCTGTCTACACTGGCCACTTGAATTTCCGCAAAAGCACTGACTTCCTACTGTAAGAAATCAGTGCTTCTTGCGGGAATACTATGCTGCTCCCGTTTGGGCAAAAGTCTTTTTCTGAAAGACTTCTGCACAAAAGGGCCAGTGTAGACAGCTCAGATTTCTTTTCCGCAAAAAAGCCCCGATCACGAAAATGGCGATTGGGGCTTTTTTGTGGAAAACCACGTCTAGATTGGCCACGGACGCTTTTCCGTAAAAAGTGCTTTTGCGGAAAAGCATCCTGCCAATCTAGACTCTCTTTTCCGAAAATGCTTTTAACAGAAAACTTTTCCGTTAAAAGCATTTCCAGAAAATCATGCCAGTGTAGACGTAGCCGAAGACTCCTTCTTCCGCTCTACTCTGCGCTGATTAGGCCTCACTTGAAGTCCAGTTCTGGGCACCACATTTCAAGAACAAGGTGGAGAAATTGGAGAGGGTCCAGAGAAGAGCAACAAAAATGATGAAAGGTCTAGAGAACATGAGCGACGAGGGAAGGCTGAAAGAACTGGGCTTGTTTAGTTTGGAAAGGAGAAGACTGAGATGGGACATAAAAGCAGTTTTCAAGTATCTAAAAGGGTGTCACAAGGAGGAGGGAGAAAAATTGTTCTCCCTGGCCTCTGACAACAGGACAAGAAGCAATGGGCTTAAATTGCAGCAAGGGAGGGTTAGGTTGGACATTAGGAAAAACTTCCTACCTATCAGGGTGGTTAAACACTGGAGTAAGTTGCCTGGGGAGGTTGTGGAATCTCCATCCCTGGAGATATTGAAGAGCAGGTTGGACAGACACCTGTCAGGGATGATCTAGACAGTACTTGGTCCTGCCGGGAGGGCACATGACTGGTCTCGATGGCTTCTCAAGGGCCCTTCCAGTTCTAGTGTCTGTGATTCTATGATAAAACGCGGCACCCAGCACTGGACACAGCTCTCCACCGGAGGTCTTGGCAATGCTGAATATAGCAGGACAATTACCTCTGGGTCTGACATACGACCCTCCTCCTAATACACCTCTGAATGATATTCGCCTTTCCATCCCCCCACCCCATCAGAGCGCTGACCCACATGCCATTCGTGATCGGCTGTAACCCCCAGATTTTTTCCACTGTGTTACCGTCTCCCTAATTACTCCCCATTTGCTAGCTGGGCATTTGATTTTTCCGTGCCAAGTGCGCTCCTTTCCGCTTGTCTTCATTGATTCCCCCACCCCTTGTGATTTCAGATCAATTCTCCAATGTGTCAAGGTCCCTTTGAATTCAAATCCTGCCCTCCCAAGCCCTAGCCACCCCTTCCCAGTTGGTGGCATTTGCAGATGTTAATAGCATACCTGCCACTGCAAGGGCCAAGTCATTCATGAAAATACTGACGAGTCCCAGGCCCGGGACTGACCTTGTGGACGCCTCTCAGTTCCCCCTCCCAGCTGGCCACTGAACCATTGAGAACTGCTCTTTCAGGACGATCTTTCACCCACTTTACAATCATGTAACCCAGGCCACCTTGGGTGGGTTTGTTTGTGAGAATGGCATGTGGGACTGGATGAAAAGCCTTATAAAAATCAACACATCTGCCACTTCCCCATAGCCACCAGGCACCCGATCAAAGACGGAAATTAGGTTGGTTTCTCATGGTTTGGTCTTGGCCCCCTTCCCCCTCCTGGATATTAACGCACCCTCTGAAACTTACAACGTGATTGTCTCATAATTTGGTCCATAATTTTGTCTCTTTCCCACTACCGAAGCCAGGCTAAATGGTCTCTAATGCCCCAGGTTCTCATAGACTCATAGACTCTAAGGTCAGAAGGGACCATTATGATCATCTAGTCTGACCCCCTGCACAGTGCAGGCCACAGAATCTCACCCACCCCTCCGAGAATAATCCTCTCACCTATAGCTCAGATATTGAAGCCTTCAAATAGTTTGAAGACCCCAAGATGCAGAGAATCCTCCAGCTGTGATCTGTACCCCATGCTACAGAGGAAGGCGAAAAACCTCCAGGGCCTCTGCCAATCTACCCTGGAGGAAAATTCCTTCCCGACCCCAAATATGGCGATTGGCTAAACCCTGAGCATGTGGGCAAGACTCACCAGCCAGACACCCAGAAAGTTCCTCTTTTTAAAGACAGGAATGATGTTTGCCCTTCTCCAGGCCCATGGGACCTCACACGAGTCCCTGAAGATAATTGTCCCTGACAGTTCCAAGATTGCTTCAGCTACTTCCTTAAGCACCCTCGGGTGCATCTCTTGGGGGTCTGCCAGCATGAAAATGTCCAGCTTATCTAACCTTTCCGTAGCCTCTTCTTTCCCTGATCTGGCCGGTTTTCCTTTCCCCTTGTTAACACTAACTGTGATGAGAAGCTGGTCACATTCACATGTATCGATTAGTAGCTCTCTTGCCCCACAAAATAGACAACCTACAGTTTCCTTTGTCTTTCGGTAGCTCCTCGTGTATTTAAAGAATCGCTTCTGATTTCCTTGTATGTCCCTTGTTTGCTGTAAATCCCTTTGGACCTTTCTAATTTTATCCCTCAGTGCCCCTCCTTAGCAATGTGTCACCGGTTTCCCGGTTATTAAAGGGCTCTGGTTGGAGCCATATGGGTCTCCCTCAGAGCCGCCCTGTCCATAGGACAGTTCGGGGCAATCGCCCCAGGCCCCGTGTTTTGGGGGCCTTGCAGGGCTCTGGGTGGCCCAGGGGACTTGGCGCTGGAGCTGGGGTCAGGCTCCCCAGCACTCTCACCAGCAGCCACTGGAAGAGGGGTGATCCGGCCCAGTCCACTCCACTCCCGCGGCTCCCAGCTGTGTTGCTGGGGGGGGGGAATCCCCCCCACGCTCACTGGTGGCAGGAAGTGGAGTGACACGGCTGGGAGATGGAGGAGCCGAGTGGGCTGGGGCCGGGTAACTCCACTTCCCATGGCTGCGAGTGAGTGGGGAGGGGCTGACCCCTGTTGCTGGTGTCCCACCCCCCTTCCCAGCTAGTCCAACAGCCCATGTCGCTTGGGGAGGAGGCTGGGGGCAGGGCGGAGCAGGCTGGGAAGCGGCTGGGTGGGAAGGGGACCTGGCGGACAGGGGTCCCTTAGGGATGGCCTTGGCTTCACTGTTCCTCTCTTCCCTTCCCACTGGGACCTTTGGCAGTTGGGCCTTTAAAAGCGTCAGTCCTGGGAAACGCCCCTCTCTCCTGAGCCCCCTTCTCCCTGCGGATCTCCCCCTTCCAGCTCCTTGCTAATGCCTGCTGCTTTGAATCCCCCGTCCTTATTCGGCGCCCTCCCCCGCCCCCGAAACTCTCCCAGGCCGTGGTGAGGTGCACCCAAGCGGCCTGCCTTCTGGTTCTCCACCAGCTCCTCCCCTGGGTGCATCCAGCTGACTGCCCTCCCCCTTGACCCGGGCACTGGTGCTGGTCTGCCGGGGCTGAGCCCTGCCGGGATCTGAAGAGCCCGGGGGGATGGGCAGCACGGGGAGTGCTCGGAGGGACACTCTCTGGGATGTCGCCCAGGCTCCAGACGGCCAAGCCCTGGCTGGCAGCGGGGCACCTCCGCTAGGCCCTGGCACCGCGTGGCAGTTCCAGCAGAGAAACCCCCGGCCAAAACACAGAGCCTGACGCAGCTTCTGCCTCACCGGGTCACTTGTGCCCCTGGCCGGCTCTCGCCCTATTGCCCCCCTGGCTAGGGGGCAGGCCGACAACCCCACGGCCACCCCAGGGGGCACTTGGCTGACTTCCCCCCTGCCTGGGCGCTCTGGGGCGCGCCCTGCTTGTGGGCGGAGGGCGAGAGGAGGGGGGCGGCGGGGAAGGCGAGGGGAGGGGAGACCGGAGAGGCTAGCTCCGCCGAAGAGGGGAGGCAGGAAAGGAAAGCTGCCAGCAATAACTCCTTGGCTCCGGAAGCCAGCGAAGATCAAACTCTCCTTGCGCGAAGGGCTGTCCCGCCCTCTCCGCGCCCCGGCGGGCTTTGGCTAACCCCGGCCGGAGGATGCCTTCTCGGGGGGAGGGGGGGCTGGTCTGCAGCGGGCCCGGGAGGGGGAGCAGCGGAACCCCCACGTGAGTTCCGAAGCTTTCGCCGCTCAGCTCTCGCTCCGCGCCAGGAAGAAGACTTGGCTTTTCCGCTGCCGGCCGGCGCGCACCTTCCTCCGGGGCGGGAGGAAACGCTGGGACCCCGCCGGGCTCCAGCCTGGCCGTCGGGGCTGCGTCTTGGCGCACTCGGCGGCTGCTGCGGTTAATGGAACCCCAGAGCGAGGGGAACGACGCCCCGCGCCCGGCCTCGGCCTGCGGGGCTGGTGCAGGAGCACTGGGGGGGGGGGGGGCAGCTCCCGGCTACTTCACGCTCAAGCCTTTACCAGCAGGACGCACTGCCGGGGGGGGGGGCTCCAGTGGCAGCGGCTGGCCCCATGGGCTGGGAGACGCGCAATGCGCACGGGGATCTTCTGCGCGGTTTCCCCAGGCTCCCCCACAGCGGCCGGCGAGCCCAGCTGGGCCCCCCTGCAGCTCGGGCCCAGCGGAGCAGCGTGAGGGTCTTGCCGGGGTGTGTTTGAGCAGGTGGCGCCGGCAGGGGCTGCGCTCCCGGTTAGGGAGCTGGGGCCCTGGGCACCTCCGCACCTGCGGCTGGGAACCACTGGACGTCAGGCCCGCCCCGGCAACGCCCCGCGCCTGGGAATCGGAAAGCAACCAAATGGGGGGGGGGGGGGGAGAGAGAACACTATACACATGGGCGCACTATACACATGGGGGTTGCACTATACACACGGGTGCACTATACACATGGGCGCACTATACACACGGGTGCACTATACACATGGGGGTTGCACTATACACACGGGTGCACTATACACATGGGGGTTGCACTATACACACGGGTGCACTATACACATGGGTGCACTATACACACGGGTGCACTATACACATGGGTGCACTATACACATGGGGGTTGCACTATACACACGGGTGCACTATACACATGGGTGCACTATACACATGGGGGTTGCACTATACACATGGGGGTTGCACTGTACACATGGGCGCACTATACACATGGGTGCTATCGGTCGAAATTGTCACATCATAGAAGCCGACCGCCACCCCGCCCAACAGGCCGCAATCCAGGGCTGCCGGCCGGCCCAGCCTCGCCAGGAGGGGACGGGATGGGGGAGCGTTTGAAAGCTCTGCCCCCCTTCCGGAACATGCCTGCCCCAATGCCTCCATCTTCCGACCCGTCCCCCCAAGCTCGCCCTTCTGCCCGCATGCCCCTCGCTCGGGGAACGATGAATAGCTCCTGGCTCTGGGGTGGCTTGGGGGGGGGGGACAGGTGCTGGCGGGGAGAGCTCACAGGGGCAGGGCGAGCTGTGAAAACCAGCTGGGCTCCCTGCGCCGGGAGTCAGTGCGGAAGCGGCGCCCCCGCTCCGGAGAGCAGCTCTGGGGGGCGGGGGCGCGCGTCCCACCGCAGCCGGGTTAGGGCAGGGCTGCGTCTGCGGGCCACCAGCGGCCCCGATCCTGATCCTCGTCGCGGGTAGGCACGCAGCCTCCTGCGGGCTTTAAATTCCGGGGGCTGGCTCAGCCCCGCACTCCCGTTGGCCGGCTGGGAAAGTCCCAGGCAGCCCCATTGGCCGAGCTGCTGCGGCCTCGCCCCTCCCAGGACTTATATAGAGAGATTCCTGGGCATCCCACTCGCGCAGACCGTCCCACCCTCTCCCGCGCGGAAGGGGGGAAGCCGGAGCCCCAGCTGGGAAGACGTCAGGCCCCGCCGGGGGTGGGGAGGGCTTCCTGCTTGGGTCTGGGTCTCCAGCGCCGCCGGGCTGAGCCTCGGGAGGGAGCCGCGGGCGCTCCAGCGAGGAGCCAGGCGCGGGGCCCGGGGCTCTCCCAGCCTGGAGCGCCCCGAGGTGCCTGGCGGCTGAAGGCTCCCCGCGCGCAGCCGGGCCCGGGCGCAGAGCGCGCCATGGCCTTCGCCATGCTGCGCCCCGTGGCCGCCCACGTGCTGTACCCGGACCTCAGCCTGCTCTCGGAGGACGAGGAGAACCGCAGCGAGAGCGACGCCTCGGACCAGTCCTACGGCTGCTGCGAGGGCCTGGACAGCAGGCGGAAGGCGGCCAGGAAGCCGGGCCAGGTGGTGATGGTGAAGCAGCGGCAGGCGGCGAACGCCCGGGAGAGGGACCGGACGCAGAGCGTCAACACCGCCTTCACCGCCCTGCGGACCCTCATCCCCACCGAGCCCATGGACCGGAAGCTGTCCAAGATCGAGACCCTGCGCCTGGCCTCCAGCTACATCTCCCACCTGGCCAACGTGCTGCTGCTGGGCGAAGGCTGCCAGGACGGGCAGCCCTGCCTCCGCACCCTCTACGGCTCCCAGGGGGAGCTGGGCACCGCGCAGCCCCGCAGCATCTGCACCTTCTGCCTCAGCAACCAGCGCAAAGGGGTAAGGCCCGGCCCGGCCGCAGGACCCCTGGGTGAAGGCAGGCGGGGGAGGGCTGGCAAAGGGGGGGTGCTGGGGTTCGGGGGAGGGGCTGAACGCGCGCAGGGGGGTCCCTGGGACGCTGCCGGGAGGATGCAAAGGGGAAGCGGAGGCAGCTGGCGTGGGCGCGCTGGAGCCGGGGCAGGTTGAGCAGGATGTGTGTGTGGGGACCGACTGCCGCCGCTGGCAGGGCCTTGGGGAAGGGGGGGCGCTGCCGTCAGGGCACACGTGCGAGCTCCGGTGCACTGGCCTGAGCCAGGCTCCGCTGCGTCCCGGGTCCGTGCCAGCCAAGCCCGGCCCAGTGCGTCACGCCCTGGGCGCCGGGGCTTGTGCCTGAAGGTGTCGACCGTGCCCGGGGGAAACCAAGGCACGGAGGGGGGCAGGGACTCCCGCTCGCACAGTGAGTCATTGGCACCAAGCCCGGAGCCCTGGGGCTGCAGGGCCAGGCGGCAGATCAGCTGGGCGAAGCGCGCGTCTCCTTGGCCAAGCCACCGCGGTGCCGCTAAAGCCAGTGTCGGCGCACGGACTGCGGGGCTCTGAAGTGGCGTTGCCCTCCCCCAGCCTGGCCCGCGCCCCTGCTCTGGTGGCTGTGTCGGGGGTCGGGACCCCCCCGGGCTTCCTGTCTGTCTCACCCGGGCGGGAAGGCTGATCTCCCGGCCCGGGGCAGGGCGCGCAGGAGCGCTAGCCCCTTCTGGGAGAGGCCTCTGCAGGCGGCCTTGATTTCCATGCGCTTGGCTGAGATGGAAGGTCGAGCCAGGCCAGGGGGCGGTACATTGAACTTCAGAGCGGGGGGGGGGGGGGGGGGGGGGGGTTAGGCCCTGGACTCGGATCAGCCCTTGGCAGGGGTGAGACTGAGATGCCAATACCGATGTGGCTCCGGCTCTGTGCCCAGCTGCCCCCCAACCAGGCTGTGGGGGATTGCCGGCAGGGTTTATTTGCCCCGCATCCCTCCGGCTATGCACTTACTGGAGGGGCTTCCTGGCCAGTTAGCCGGGGGGAGGTAAGGCCCGCAAGAAGGCGGATCCGGCTACTTCCCAAACATTTGCTCCCCACCACGTACAGTCCGGGTTTCCACTCGGGCCCAGGCTTCCCCCACTGAAATCCTGCTCTCATGCCTGGGACATCATAACCATCGCCCCCGCAGCCAGCCATGAGGTCACAAGCAGGAGGCTGGCATGAGTGGGGGAGACAAACTGAAAGAAACAAATCTCGGGCCTCAGACCCAGGAATCAGGGAGGATCTTGAGGGCTGTTGTACGAATGGGGAAACTGAGGCACAGCAGTTGCAGGGACTCACCTACCTCATCGCAGTGAATCTGAGGAAGGAGACCCCCTCCTGTGCCCCCTCTCTGGCCTAAAGCCCGGGCCCTGGCCCCCACTGCAGGCCTGCCTTGACTGGTACAGGGTGAGAGGCGAGAAACACGGAGCCATCCGCTGCTGTATCCGGTCCAGAGTCCCTGCCTGCAAAAGTCATCTGGGCGAGTCCTCAGGATGCGTTGGATTTCCCCATCCTCCCCCCCCCCCCCCCCACGCCACCCCTGGGGCTCATGCCCTGCCCTGCCCAGGTCAGCCAGGCCTTGGCACATCATGCCGCTTGGCAGGCCAGGAGCAGGGGTACATGGACCCTCCTCCTTAGCCCAGCTTCACCCCACTGCATGGGCTCCTCCCCAGTCCTCCCTGAGACTCTTCCCCAGTTCCCCTTTTACCCCCCCCGTCCTCCCCCCTTGTCCATCTCACCTCCCTCTGGCTATTGGTGTCTTTGGGCTGATGGGTGACCCAGGTGCTCAGGAAAGGCCACGTCCCACATGCCACTGCAGCGCCCCCCCACCCACCCCCACACACACACGTGGGTCTGGAACTGAATGGTGGAGCCAGGCCCCAACCCATGCTCTGCAGCTGTGCCCGGTGGCCCAGGGCCTCAGGCAGGGGGAAGAGGGAGACCAGGCCTTACCCCCTGTGGAAACCTGCCCTTAACCTCTCAGGCCTGAGCCGCTAAGCGAAAGGCCCCTGGGGGCGGCTGGCAGGGCTGGGTTGCAGGGAGATCGGTGCTCAGCCCGCGAGGGGAGCCACTTCTGGGACCCTCTCCCCCTCCAGAGGCAGGTTTGTTCCCCATAGAACGTGTCCGGATGCTGGGGCAAGCCCAGCTTCAACCACCGGGAAATCGGAGCTCTCCCCCTCCCACGCCCGCCAGGAGCCTTCCTCCCGCTGCTCGGAGCCCTAGGGGAGGGGACGCAGGGCGCCGGGAGCTGATCTTCCAGCTGTGCCCCGGACAGTAGCAGCAGGCCGGCTTCCCCGCCTGTGGGAACATGAGCCTGTGTCTAACGGGAAACCAGCATCCGCAGCCGTGGGGGGGAAGGGGCCTTTCCCGCAGCAAGGAGCCGAGAGAGGGAAGGACTCGTTCAGCAGGATTCCCATGTGCCCCGGCCAAGGCACTTTGCTGCCACTTGGCCGGTCCTCAGCCGTGTTTGTCAGTGTCAGGTCTTTGCTGGGGGCCCATCCGCAGGCTCTGGAATTTGGGCTCAAATCCTGGCTCAGGTAACAGGTGTCAGCGACTCGTCCGGCCCCCGAGTCCGCTCTGGACATTGCAGAATCCCCCCGCCCCGCTGCCCGAGGGTGGCCGAGAGGCTGTGGGAGCACAGGGAGGCTGCGTCGGCAGAGCTTTGAGGGGGGCCCTGAGCAGTGTTCCCCAGAAACTGAGTGCTTGGGCAGCCACCCAGGAGAAATTCAGGTGGTGCCCCACTGATTAACAGAGTACCCACAGCTGGCAGCCTGTGTTTCTACTGGTGGTGCACATGCCTCGGTGCATGGAGCAAAATTTATTCCACACATGGATGGGGAAAAAAGAGGGAACAGCAGCTCTGGCCCAAAGGAGGGAGAGCTGCAGGGCTTGGCTGAGGTGCACAAGTGGGGGCAGAGGCTGCGGAGCACTTGGGGCAGGAGGAGCTGGTACAACACTGCCAGTGTTGGCTGGAGCCTGGCAGAGGGAGCAGCTGCCCCATGATGGGTGCCAAATGGCGCCGCATCTCCTGGCTGATTCCTATGGCAGAGGGTCCCTCGGGTAGGTCCAGTGCTACCGTCGCAACCAGGGCTCCCTCGTGGGCAAGGCCCCTGCCTAGAGCCAAGCCAGCTGGCATGGCCTGGTGGGTGGCAGCAGGGCAAGTTTCCTGGCCGTTGCCAGTACCAGCTGGCACCTCTGCCTGGCACAGACCCTGCCCCATATCCTCGCTCTCCTGAGACAGGCTGAGGAACCCAAAGCCCCAGCAGGCCTCAGGCAGTGGGCAGGACAGGGGGGCAATGACCCCCCCCCCGGGGGCCAGGGCACAGCCAGATGGGACGATCCCGTGGTACTCTGCAGCAGACCAGAAGTTTGTTCCTTAGCCAAAATGTCTCCTCCTGCCACCCCCGGTGTGGGACGTGCTCGGGGGTCCCAGGCGGGGGGGGGGGGGGACTCTTAACCGGTGGTTTTCCTGGCCGGTGGCTTGTCTCCTGACACCCGTGAGGCGCTCTGATGCTCACCCTCCCCGATCCCAGTCCATGGGGGCCAGCCCCAGGCTGCTTCCCTCCTCCTCCCCGGGGCTTCACTTCAGGAGACAAGGGAGTAAACGTAGCTCCCGAAGGCGTAAAGAGCTAACTGCCCAGCCAGTGGGGGCCCCAGGGAGGCAGCCAGGAGCTTCACCGTGCTGAACGTGGGGCTGCGCCAGGGGACGTCTGTGGGGCAGCTGGGGGGGGGAGGACAGAAGGGGGCTTTGCAAGGTTCTCCACTGTCCCCTTGACCGTGAGAGCTGGGCACGTGCTGTGCAGCATGCGGGCGAGGGGTCGGCCTGCCAGCTGCAGCCCAGCTCGGCCTCAGGGCCTTGCCCCGTCTCTCACGCCCACCCCTTCCTCTGCCCTGCAGGCCTTCGCCTGGCTCCCTGGGGTTCTAACCTGGCAGGTGGCCCTTCCGCTCCCCGTCTGTCCAGTGTCCAAGCCCGAGACAGACTATGGTAGCGCCCTCTGGCAGCCAGCCCTCCGTCCTTAGCTGGGAGAGGGGATGAGGGGACAGAGCCAGAGCCATGGAGCCAGACGGCCCCTCCCTGGGCGGGCCAGGCTCGCAGGGCTCCTGTGGGACAGACGCACACCATAGGTGGAGTGTGGTGGCTCTCCCCCCCCCCCCCCCCCCCCCCCATCCAAACCACTCTGCCCCTTGGCCATGGCTGCCTGGCTCTGTCTGTCGCCAGGGTCCAAACAGGGAGGAGCTCGGAGGAAGGGGCAGATCCCGCCACGCCGGTGCAAAAGGGGCTCAGTCAGACACAGGCCCCCCCAAAGCCATGCAGCTCTCTGCCGGAGGGAGGGCTTCCTGCTCCGGCCTGGCGTGCTCCTCCCCAGAGCGAGCTACCCCAGCCCACCGCAATCTCTGTTCCCCGAGTGTCTCTACCTCCCCCCTCCGATGCCATCGTACCTGGGCTTGTCTGTCTCCTGCTAGGCCAGTGGCGCGGGGCACCGTCCCGTGGACACGGCCTGGGCATCGTGTCTCCAGCTGTCCCCTTCCTTTCTTGCAGGGCAGCCGGCGGGAACTTGGGGGCAACTGCCTGAAGGCGCGAGGGGGGAACCCGCTGCGGGGGCCACGGAGATGAGCCAGAGCTGCAAGAGCATCTGCCTGAGAAGCCAGGCCAAGTGGCCAACCCCCCAACACAGGAGCTGGATGGTCCCAAGCGGGGTGGGGGAAGGGAGCTCCAGAGAAGGAAAGGCCCTGTGAGACCAGCCCCCTGCACCAAGGGCGGCAGAGACCCTGGGCCTGGAAGTCAGGACGATGCTCTCGAAAGAGGAAAAAACTCCTCTGCCCTCCCCTGGACCTGTCCCTCGCGGCCAGCTGGGGCCCGCAGGGCTCACTGGCCCCGGGCAGGGGACGTTGGCCCAGCGGCTGCAGGACAGAGGAGCGGGCAAGGACGAGAGTGTAAAATAGCGTTCCATGGGCAGTGTCCATGCAGAGCTTTAGGAGAGTGACGAGTGCCGGTCTCCACGGCCCCTGCTCGCTTCATATTCAGCAGGGTGGAAAATAAAGTTATTTTTGGATCATGTGCGGGCTCGTTTGGGTCCCGGGTTCCCCTCGTTTGCTCTCGCCCCCCGCAGCTGCAGTCGGGGGCGGGGAGCCAGGAGCCGAGCTCTTTGGGCGCGGGCCGGGCGAGTCCGCTCGCGTCGGGCCTGCTGGGGGGGGCACCCGGGCTCTGCCGCCACCCCCCCCACTCAGCACTGCCAGCCTGCAGGAGGGGATCATGGGAAAGGTGTGACACGTGGGGGCGGGGCCACGGGCGTGTGACTCAGTGCCTGTCCCATACAGCTGTGGGACCGGGCAGCTGGGAGTCGCTTCCCAAGCACGCTGCATTCCCTTTTATGGACCAGACCTTCCAAGGTTCCCTGGCCAGGGCCAGCTCCGTGCTCTGGGACCCTCCCGCCCGGCTCAGTCCCCAGCCGCCGAGAGGCGAGGTCTCTCCCTGCGGACGCGGGCTTAGAGTCACTGGGGAGGATCGAGGAGAGCTGGCTCTAAGGCGGGGTGGGGAACCTACGGCCTGGATCAGTCCCCGAGGCTCAGGGCTTCCTCCAACATTGGGGACGCGGTGCGGCTGCTCCTGCCACTCCCCTGCCAGGCTGGAGCCCACAAGATCTAGGCGAGGGGGTGACAGGCCGCGTCAGGCGTCCCCCCAGTCCTGCACCCCGTCTGCAGCAAGAACAGTCTCCGCCAGCCAGAGACTAGAGAGGGGTGTATTGCTCCTCCAGGGTACAGCCCAGCCTGGACGTGGTAGTGCTACAGGAGTCGGGGCTAGGATGCCCCATTTCCCTTGGGTTGGGGGGGGTCCATCTCCCTCCTAGATCTCGAGCCCTCCCTTTAGGTTCACTCCCTCCTGTTTCCTAGCCAGCAACTCCCTTCCCCACAAGCCTCCTGTTGGTCTCTGCCTCCCTCCCTTTGTCCCTCCCCCTGGGACTCTCCCCCCCCCCCAATCTTCCCAGGCTGAGCCCAGGTGTCTGGGTTAATACCCCTGTGGGTGAGTGAGTGGGAATCACAGCCCAGTGCAGGGGGACCCCGGTGACAGAGCAGACAGCCCCCCACTACGCCACATGGGGTATGTGGGGAGGGTCTTTCTCCTTCTCAGCTGGGCCACGGCTCGTGGGTGCAGCCCCGGCTGATTTTTCTGAGGGTCAATGGCCCCCCGACCCACCCAGTGTGCTAAGGGGGGCGGAGAAGGGCTCTGCCCGGCTCCTCGGGCCCACAGGCTCTGCCCCCCCATCACCCTTGAGTTGCCAGCTCCCTTTCTCTCAACCACTGGGGTGAGGGAGGCATTACACCCCGGTCCAGGCCCCCAGGGAACCCCAGTCCCTACACATGGGCCTGCCTTGCTGAGAGCTCCCTCCCCCGGAACCTCTGCATACGTGGCTGCCCTGGCCCCCCAGAGCAGCAGAGCGGGCGAAACGGCAGCATCCCCGGCCTGCCGCCATCCCCTAGGGCCAGAGAAAGGGGCAGCGCGTCCTCCCCCCCCCCCGCCTGCTCCCTAGAGACAGCTCCCTTCCCCCAGGGTTTGATTTATGCAGTGACAGCTGGGCACAGCTGTGAGAGCCAGTCCCGCCAGGGACCCGGGGGGGGGGCCTGTTCTCAGTGTATCTAATCCGGACCAGACCCCCCTAAACGGCCGTGAGATTCTCTAAACATTTCTGGGACACTGAATCCCCAGCTTTGGCTTTATGGGGGGCAGGGAGCTGGGGGGCAGAGGGGAGTCTCAACAGCCCTAGCTAGACCCTCAAAGGAAGGTCTCGTGTTCCTCCCAGCGACCCCAGCCAAGGCATCGCAGCTTCCTAGCGTGTCCCAGCCACTGGCTGCGGGCTGGGAGGGTGCGTCCCAGCAGCTGCTGGGCTTCCAGCTGCTCACCCCGGCCAGCAGCATCGCTGCTCTGCTGCTCGGGTGGCTAGTGCCCAGCCCCTGGTGCACTCCAAGGTGGGGGGCATGAACCGGGCGCACAGCCGTCCCAGTGCTGGGTACGTGCAAGAGAGGGCTGACTCCAGCCGGGCACAGATCCCCACCATTGCATGGCCGCCGGGCAGGCCAGCAGGGAAGGGGTTACGCCAGGCCCACGCGGGCTGGCAGTGGAAAGGGGACGGGACGGAGCACGCTTGCTGGGGAGGGTCATACTCTCTTCCTCCCAACCCACGGGCGTGTTCAGCTCATCCCAGCTCCGTGCCGGACGGCCCCGCGCTCTCCGCCCGCCTCTCGCACTCCCGCGCCCTCTTCCTGCTCCCGGACCCCCTTGGAACGGCTCCTGGCTGCTTTCGCTGAGACAGGAAGGTGTCCCCGAGTCTCAGGAAGGAAAAACACTCAGCGCTGAACCCACAAAGACCGTCTCCAAGGGGCCGGGGCTGGACGGCCTCCAAGCCTGACATCACCTGGGAACTGGAACCCGAACTGCAGCTGCACTTTGCTCCTCGGGTTTTTTTCCCCTGTAACTTGTGTTTTCAAGCATTCTTTTAATAGCACGCCGCTGCCCCCTCCCGCGTCCCCTCCCAAATACTTCAGGCGCTTGGAGAGGTTAACCCTGAAGGGCCTACAAGGCCGGGAAGCAGAGCGGCTGCGGCGTCTTCCCGCCTCCTCTCCCCGCACCTCGGTAATTGTGTGTGCCGGAGGCATCAGTGGCAGCCGGGGGAATTTGGAGCCGGCAAGGAGAACGGCGGACGAGCTGCGTGAATGTGAGGGGATGGGAGTCGAGCACAGGGGAGCCCTGCTCACCCGCTAGAGCAGGCAGGTCGTAAGAACAGCCAGGCAGGGTCAGACCAAAGCTCCATCTAGTCCAGTGTCCTGTCTGCCCATGGTGGCCAGAGCCAGGGGCCCCAGAGGGGGTGAACAGAACAAGGAGTCATCCAGGGATCGCTCCCTGACAAACAGAGGCTGGGGACGCCATCCCTACCCACCCTGGCTAAAAGCCATGGATGGACCCATCCTCCATGAATGTACCTAGCTCTTTTTTGAACCCTGTTATAGACTTGGCCTCCACCACGTCCTCCGGCAAGGAGTTCCGCAGGTCGACTGTGCGCTGCGTGAAGAATAAACTTCCTTTCGTTTGTTGTAAACCTGCTCCCTGTTCATTTCAGGAGGTGACCCCTCGTTCTTGTGTGACGGGAACAAGTCAATAACTTTTCCCTATTCACTTTCTCCACCCTAGTCATGATTTTATAGACCTCTATCAGACCCCCTCTCTTTTCCAAGCTGAAAACTCCCGTTGTATTAATCTCTCCTCACGTGGCAGCCGTTCCAAACCCCGCGTCACGTTTGTTGCAGCACAACATGGCGAAGACGTGGAGTTTGACACTGGAGTTGCAGCTGACCCAACATCCGGGGGGAAATCAATATGACGTGGGCTGGAGACTGCAGTGCCATGCACTCCTTTGGGCCGGACTTGGCCTAGCGCCATGCCACGGCCTTGTGTGTTTGTGTGTGGGGGGGGGGAACTCCAGGGCCGACTTCAGCCCGGTGCCGCATGTGGAGTGAGCAGAAACCAAGCCCCAGGCTGTGACCTGAAGGTGCCGAGGGATGGGGAGCGTATCTGGAAGATGGGGTGTGACGGACCGGGCAGTGTCTGGGCACAGCTGAGGGCGTCCGCTCAGGGCAAATTGCTCAACTTCAGGGCTCCTTGCAGCCCCCAGACTGGAGACCTTGCCAATTAGGCCACAAACCCCTCCGACACCCCAGCAATATCCGTGCCCCAGATGGCCCCGGGCCTCATACACAGGTGGGGGGTCCTAGCACCCAATCCCACCTACCCCGAACAAGTTCTGTCCCGTTCCAAGAAACCAGCCACAGATCCCTGGTCAATTTACTCTCCGGATCTTACCCACAAATCACGCTGAGCCAATCCTTTAGCATCTAACATCTAAAGGTTTATTGCTACCAGAAAGAAAAGCAGGAGAGTGAGGTTGTTAAGGAATAGTACGTTACATGCATCGAATCTCCCAGTTCTCGATGCAGGCTCTAGCAGAGATGTTACAGCTGCTGGCTTAAAAGTCCTTGTTGCACATCCTAGGATCAGGATGGGTCCACAGTTCATTCTGGCCCTTCAATCCCTGCACTGCTGCCTCTGGGATGAAGTGCTGAGCTGAGAACCAAGATGGAGTCCCCCACATGGCCTCATTATACCTCCTTCCTGGTCTCTTCTTGGCTGCAGCGGGTCACCTGGCCAGCAGCCTATCCCTGCGTTCCTTGCTGGCAGCCCTCAGGTGTCAGCCCTCATTCTTCAGGTGTGTCCTTGGCCCATTGAGTGCCATTGTCCCACAGGGCCCCGCTAATTAGCATGTCCATAGGCCGGGCTCTGCCCAATGCTCAACCACATGCAGAGAAATAGTCAGTAGCCACACAAAATACATGCTTATCATTTCACACACAGGGGCTGTGTCTAGACTGGCCAGTTTTTCCAGAAAATCAGCCGCTTTTCCAGAAAAACTTGCCAGCTGTCTACACTGGCCGCTTGAATTTCCGCAAAAGCACTGACTTCCTACTGTAAGAAATCAGTGCTTCTTGCGGAAATACTATGCTGCTCCCATAGGCAAAAGTCCTTTTGCGCAAAAGGGCCAGTGTAGACAGCTCAGATTTGTTTTGAGCAAAAAAGCCCCGATGGCGAAAATGGGGATCGGGGCTTTTTTGCGGAAAAGCGCGTCTAGATTGGCACGGACGCTTTTCGGCAAAAAGTGCTTTTGTGGAAAAGCGTCCTGCCAATCTAGACACTCTGGGTCTGTCTACACTACACTAGTTCAAACTAGGGTGATTAATGTAGGCAACCGGAGTTGCAAATGAAGCCCGGGATTTGAATTTCCTGGGCTTCATTTGCATCTCGCCGGGCGCCGCCATTTTTCAATCCCCGCTAGTGTGGACTCCGTGCCGCGCAGCTACATGCGGCACGGACTAGGTAGTTCGGACTAGGCTTCCTATTCCGAACTACTATTACTCCTCGTTTCACGGAGTACCCGGAAATGCCCTTCCTCTCCAGTGCACACCTAGCCCTGGGCTTGCTCAGCCTGCCCGTCCCGGCGTCCCAGCCCAGCCCCACCCCGAGTCCCAGCCCAGCCCAGAGTCCCCTCCTGTCCCAGCCCATCCCCAGAGTCCCAGCCCAGCCCAGCATCCCAGCCTGTTCCCAGCCCGTCCCAGCGTCCCAGAGTCCAGTTCCCAAGCGGGGACAGAGTGACACCACAAGGCCCCAGCTGGTCCGTGCTCTGCCTTGTCTGGGGCTGGCCCAGGACTAAAAGCCAGAGGGGCTGCAGTTTGACGGTTTGCCAGGCAGCAAGCCAAGAACTCGCAGAGCCGCCCGGCCACAGCCCGGATCCCTCTGCGGGCGGGTTGGAGCCAGGGGGCTGCGTCCATCACCAGCTGGCCCTGCCTCGTGGGGCGAGACTTCAGCCTTACTCCCGCCCTGAGACGCCACAGGAGCCGCACGTGCAGCCAGTGCAAACCAGGGAGCCCAGCCCTCCTGCTGTCTCTTGACCCTCCTGCCCCACGCTGCCGGGGCGCTCTGGGGGGTCTGGCGGCGGGGCTGGCGGTTGCTCAGGTGGTCGGTGGCGCCGATCAATGTCACAGGTTCCTGGAGCCTCGGCGGGGTGTTTATAAACCTCCAGGTAGATGAACAACCTCATGCTCGCTTGTCCCTCACTGCCACCCTCTGCCCCCCCCCCCCCACTGCCACCTGCCAGGCTCCCTCCTGCCCCACGCCCTGCTCCCAGCAGCTTCCTCCCTGACCCCACAGCCTTGAGGGCTGGGGCACGGGCTGGAACGCTGCAGGGACCGGACGCCAGGGGGTTGGCGTTTCTGATGCATTCTCATGCAGTTCCCACCCAGGTGCTCTCTCGCTGGCGTCCCCCCATCTCCCCTCCAGCTGTAACCCCCCCCCCCCCGCACTGCACCTCCTCTGTGCGACCAGGCCCCGAGTGGCGCGCCGCTATCACGCTATTCCGTAGCTGACATGAGGACAATCGCTCCCACAATGCAACGCAGCGAGCCTGGAGACAAACGCCCTGCGGTGGGTTTCTTGGCCTGGTTGCCTTCGTTGAGCATTTATCTCCTAACCCGGGGTGGGCAAAAGGGCCTCCGTGGGCTGGATCCGGCCCGCCAAGAGGGTTGATCCGGCCCACGGAGGCCCGGATGCTCCCTCCACCTCCAGGCCAATCAGGCCCAGGGGGCCGGGGGAACATGCAAAGTTTCCTCCGCCCTGTGCGGCACATGCGCCATTTAGAAGCGCCACGTGCTCCTGGCGGGGTGGGAGGAGACTTCCCGCGCTCTCCTGCCCCAAATCCTGATTGGCCTGGGGGCAGGGGGAGTGTGCAAAGTCTCCTCCCACCGCCGGGGGCATGGCGCCTAGGCGGAACCTCCGGGGTGGGGGGCAAAAGCGCTCCCCACCCCCGGACCAATCGTGGTCTGTGAGTGGGAAAGCAAGGAAGTCTCCTGGCCCCGCCCCTTCCACGTGAGGCCCCGCCCCTTCCACGTGAGGCTCCGCCCCTTCTGGGATGGCCTGGGGCCACTTAAAAAATGTCTGAAATGGCTCCCATCAAAAAACGATCGTCCACCCCTGCCCTAGCCAGTCCCACGTGGCACGGGCCCACGGGAGGCTGGCTCACCCCCACTGCCCCCCAACTCCCGGCCAGGCTGCTCCTCCATTTCTTTGTATTGCTCCATCCCAAAGGGCTCTCCATGGAAAGCGCCTACGCAGCCTTGCGCTAATTAGTATTGTTGTTGGAAAGGGAAATGAAAGTGCCCAGAGGTTCGGGTTTTCCTGCCTCCCGGTGGGCGAGGGTACCGTGCTCGGGCGACGCGTCCAGACTCTCTAGGAGTGACGGGCTGTTTCGAGTGGATCCCTCTTCCGCACCCCACACTCCCAGACCCCTTTCTCCCTCCCGCCGTCGCCCCGGCCCCTCTCCGGCCCCAGGTTTGCCTCCCTCTTGTTTCCTTCATCTCTCGTGCTCAATCCCCAGCAGGGACAGGGTGTGAAACATTCTGCGCGGGGTGAAAAGCAGGTTAATTTCCAAACGGAGCTTCCCTCTGAAAACAATAAGACAATGCCCGGCCAGGGGCTGCCTGCGTAAACCAGCCCCGAGGAGGGGAAGTTGTAATATTTGTATTTAGCAGTCAGTAAATTGAAAAAAAACCCACCTCAAGGCAATTAGAGCCATTCCTGGCTGGTTCCTTCCAGGGCTGTCCAGGAGGGGCCCCTGGGGATACTCAACCCCCTGCCTGAAGGTCACCTAAGTGGCACTGGTTGCAACAAAAGGGCAGAACAAAGGAAAGAAGGAGAAGAGGCTGCCACCCTCCCCCAAACCGCCTCCTGGAGGAGTCACGGCCGGGCGCCTGGGCCCTCTGCTTCTGACGAGCCCTGCTGGAGAGCAAAGCGGGGCTCTGGCTCCGGGCAGCCGTCTGTGACAGTGGAGATGGGGAGGCCTCCGGAGGGAGCCCTGCACCTTAACCAGGGCGACCCTAGACCAGCTGCCAGCAACTGGCGCCCTGGGTGAACCATGCAATCGGCGCCCCCCCAAACCCCTCGATGATCTTGCACCACCATTCGGCGCCCCATTTAACTTGGCGCCCTAGGCTCACCTATATGGACGGGCCGCCCCGACCTTAACCTTTTCCCTGCCTGCGTGGCCGTTCTCTGGCCGCCCAGGGCACACAGCAAGCTGGGAGAGGCGGGGGTACATTCCCCATGCTCCTTCAGGCCGGTGCCCCAGCTGGCTCCATCAATGCCGCGCCACTGAGTCCGGCCAAGGCGCCGGACGCCGGGAGAGTTAAGTGGGACTGGACAGGTGGCCGGTCAGCGCCTGTGTCCTGCCTCCACTGGCCAATACATGATGCTGCTGGGGATGGTGTCAGAAAGCAGCCTCCTCCCCAGAGCCAGCAGGCAATGCTGCCCCTGGGGGTGGGAAGGAAAGATCCCTGCCTGACCCCCATGACCCTGAAGCATGGAATCGCGTGCCTCTTCGCACACGGGACAGGTGCTATTGCTTAGCCACAGCCAGGCCCAGCTTTCCACCACGGCTGCCATGCAGCTCTGCAGGCAGGAGCCTGGGGGCAGGTGGGTCTGCCATGCCTGGAGGGGGCAGTGGCCCTCACCGGGCCTTCTGCAGCAAAGGGCTCGGGGTGGCGCTACCCTGAGCAGAAAGGAACGCATGGAGCCGCGCAGGGAATGGCTTCCCTTATGGACCGGAGCCGGAGTCAGCCCGTGTGCCGGGCTCGCCTGGCCCACTCCCCAGGGGCAGCCCCTCTCTTCTCACGCTGCCTGGTCCAGTTCCCTTCCGGTTTGCCCCAGGGGCCTGCAGCCACACGTGTGCCCCAGGCCAGAGCGGCAGGGACACCGGCCCTTCCCGTGGGGCGCAGTGGGCTGTGCGGAGAGCGGGGGCTTCTGGTTTCCATTGGACTTTGCCAGGAGGGTCCGCAGGGCCTGGCGGCGAACATCCCCGCCGCCCTCTCTCTGCAATCCCTGGCCTGCCTGTTCGGAGCCCGGCCTCCCGGTCGGAACGCTTCAGGAATTCCAGGCCGCTGTTTTGCTGCTGGGGTGCTGCCCAGAGAGTCCCCTGAGAAAGACTCAGTGTTTCCAAGGAACCGGAATGCCTGGGCCCGAGCGTTCCTGGGTGAATCAGAGCCAACGGCTGTGGCTACAGTCACAGCTGGGAAGGAGACAGACACGAGGGGATGAGTCACAGAAAGGGTGTCTGACCCACCTCAGCCCTGAGTGAGAGCAATGCAAGGCCCCGAGCATGCAACAGGCAGGGCACGTCCCATGCGTTCGCACACCAGGGTGTAGTACTGCCACGTGTGCGAGGGCAGGGCACATCCCGAGCGTTCGCACACCAGGGTGTAATACTGCCACGTGTGCGAGGGCAGGGCACATCCCGAGCGTTCGCACACCAGGGTGTAATACTGCCACGTGTGCGAGGGCAGGGCACATCCCGAGCGTTCGCACACCAGGGTGTAGTACTGCCACGTGTGCGAGGGCAGGGCACATCCCGAGCGTTCGCACACCAGGGTGTAATACTGCCACGTGTGCGAGGGCAGGGCACATCCCGAGCGTTCGCACACCAGGGTGTAATACTGCCACGTGTGCGAAGGCAGGGCACATCCCGAGCGTTCGCACACCAGGGTGTAATATTGTCACGTGGGCAAGGGCAGGGCACGTCCCAAGCGTACACACACCAGGGCTGCAACCATAGAATTACAGAATACCAGAACTGGAAGGGCTCTCGAGAGGTTATTGTGACGGCGCGTTGGGGTTTTCCCATCTCCTGCACCCCGGTAATGGCATGGACAGACTCCACCAGCCAGTAGAATAGAGGGAGTTTATTGCTTCTCCGGGATACTGCACAGCACAGATGTCATCTGGTTACAGGGCAGGCCTAAGATGCCTCAGCCCCCCTTGAGATGGGGGAGACTGGGCCCCTAAATTCCAGCCCCTTTCCCTAGGCTGTCTCCTCCATGATCCCAGCCAGAAACTAACTCACTCTTCCAGCCCTGCCCCCAGCCAGGGCTCCACTCCCCTTCTTCCCATTGTTCCGCTCCCTGGGAAATAACTGGTCAGACAGGTTCTTAGCCCCCTTGCATAATGACTCACCCCTGCCCTGCTGGGCCGTGCTGCAGCCAGCAGCCAGTGGAGGTCACTCACAGCCCACTGCCCAGCATAGCAACCAGCAAGGTACCCCCCACTACGTCACAGTCGTCGAGTCCAGTCCCCTGCCCTCACAGCATGGCCAAGCACCATCTAGATCATCCCTGACAGGTGTCTGTCCAACCTGCTTAAATATCTCCAGGGATGCTGATCCCACAATCTCCCCAGGCAATTTCTTCCAGTCTGTAACCACCCTGACAGGCAGGAAGTTTTTCCTAATGTCCAGCCTAAACTTCCCTCGCTGCAATTTCAGCCCATTGCTTCTTGTCCTGTCCTCAAGGGCCAAGGAGAACAATTTTTCTCCCTCTTCCTTGTAACACCCTTTTAGATACTTGAAAACTGCTACCCTGTCCCCTCTCAGTCTTCTCCTTTCCAAACTAAACAAACCCAGTTCCCTCAGTCTTCCCTCATAGCTCATGTTCTCTGGGCCTTTAATGATTTTTGTGTCTCTCCTCTGGACCTTCTCCAATTTCTCCACATCATTCCTGAAATGTGGTGCCCAGAACTGGACACAAGACTCCAAGTGAGGCCCAATCAGCACAGAGCAGAGCAGAAGAACGACTCCTCGTGTGTTGATCTACACTCACAACACTCTTGTTCATGCCTCCCAGAATCATGTGTGCTTCTTTTGCAACAGTGTCACACTGTTGACTTATATTTAGCTTGTGGTCCACTCTGACCTCTAGATCCCTTTCTGCTGTATCCTTCCTAGACAGTCACTTCCCATTCTGTGTGCATGAAATGGATTGTTCCTTCCTACGTGGAGCACTTTGCATTTGTCCTTATTAAACTTCATCCTACTGACCTCAGCCCATTTCTCCAGTGAGTCCAGATCAGTTTGAATTATGACCCTCTCCTCCAAAGCACTCGCAACCCCTCCCAGCTTCCACAATTTTATAGGAGTATTCTCTATACCAGTATCTAAATCACTGATGACGATATCAAACAGAACCAGTCCCAAAACAGACCCCTGCAGAACCCCACTTGTTATGCCCTTCCACCCTGACTGTGAACTGTTAATAACTACTCTCTAAGAAGTTATCCAACGCCCCCACGCGTGCAAGGACAGGGCATGACCAGAGCGTTCCCACCCCAGGGCTGCAATGCCCTCCAGGTGTGCACGGGCAGGGCACACCCAGGGCATTCGCACACCAGAGCTATGCCCCCAAGTGTGCAAGGGCAGGGCATGCCCAGGGCATTCGCACACCAGAGCTATGCCCCCAAGTGTGCAAGGGCTGGGCATACCCAGAGCATTCGCACACCAGAGCTATGCCCCCAAGTGTGCAAGGGCAGGGCACGCCCAGGGCATTCGCACACCAGAGCTATGCCCCCAAGTGTGCAAGGGCAGGGCACGCCCAGGGCATTCGCACACCAGAGCTATGCCCCCAAGTGTGCAAGGGCAGGGCACGCCCAGGGCATTCGCACACCAGAGCTATGCCCCCAAGTGTGCAAGGGCAGGGCATGCCCAGGGCATTCGCACACCAGAGCTATGCCCCCAAGTGTGCAAGGGCTGGGCATACCCAGAGCATTCGCACACCAGAGCTATGCCCCCAAGTGTGCAAGGGCAGGGCACGCCCAGGGCATTCGCACACCAGAGCTATGCCCCCAAGTGTGCAAGGGCTGGGCACGCCCAGGGCATTCCTACCCCAGGTGTCAGGACTCTGTAGCAGAGCCTCCCTGCTAGTACCCTAAGGGCACTGCCGGCCTAGGGCAGGCTGCCTGATGGGTGGGAAGGGTCCAGAGAACAATTGTTGAGCTTAGCAGCAGCAGCCGTTCGGTGGCTGTTCAAAGCATTTGCCCAGGGGTGTGATGGGTCCTGTGCCTGCTATTCCCCTTCTCGCCCTGCCCTGGTCCCAGCCGTGCTCCTGCCTTGGCTGCAACCTTGCCCCTGCCTTGCCTCCCTCCAGACCTGCGGCTCCAGTTCCTGACTTTGACTCCGAGTCTTGGCTCTAGCACCTGGCCTCCAACTCTGACCCTGGCGACGGACTTCTGCTGTGACCACTAGCCATGACCACCCACATCACCGCCTCTGGCACCGGGGCTGGGTGAGGACAGGGCATGTCTGGTGCATTCCCGGAGCAGAGCTGTCAGCAGAGCTCGCAGGGAACTCGGGGTTTGGGACACTGCCCTGGAAAGAAGACATGGGGAGCAAGAACTTTCAGGGGACCTGGGACAGGGTGTTTGCCCTGCACTGGCCCTTTAAGGGCAAAACCCCAGCCCTGAGCAAGGGCTGCAAGCGAAGCCCCAGCTGAGGCAGCTCTGGCTAATGAGGGCCCAGCTGGGGGTGATATAAAGAAGGACCCCCTGGCAGGAGATGGAGGAGGGACTGTTGCTACAGTAGGGATCTGACTGCAGGAGCTCTGGCCAAGCAAACTCCCAGGCTGCAGGGGGGAGCCATGGTAGGTAGGTAGGCAGGCAGGCAGGCAGCAGGTTCACACCCCTTTGCTGGTGATGACTGGCCATTACAGATGGGCTGTGTCTAGACTGGCCAGTTTTTCTGGAAAATCAGCTGCTTTTTCTGGAAAAACTTGCCAGCTGTCTACACTGGCTGCTCGAATTTCCGCAAAAGCACTGACTTCCTGCTGTCTGAAATCAGTGCTTCTTGCGGGAATACTATGCTGCTCCCATTTGGGCAAAAGTCCCCTTTGTGCAAAACTTTTGCACGAAAGGGCCAATGTAGACAGCTCAGATTTGTTTTCTGCAAAAAAGCCCTCATTGTGAAAATGGCGATCGGGGCTTTTTTGCAGAAAAGCAGGTCTAGATTGGCCATGGATGCTTTTCCGCAAAAGCGCATCGTTATAATGCAAACTCCGTGCCAATCTAGATGTGATTTTTCCGAAAATGCTTTTAACAGAAAACTTTTCTGTTAAAAGCATTTCTGGAAAATCATGCCAGTGTAGATGTAGCCAAGCAGTTTGCGCCTGAAGCAGGGGCTAGATGAAGACTGCCAAGGGGTCACTGAGACAAGGTGGGGACAGGGGAACTGGGTGTTTTCTGGGAGGAGAATTGGGTGCCCTGTGGGGGGGAGGACTTTGGAGAGTGCAGATGGGTAAACAACACCCGCCCCCACCTTGGGAGGGAGCTCAAAGAGACTGGAGTGGGCACTGCTGGAGGGTAGTGTACCGAAGAGAAAAGAAAAACATGGGGAGACACAGCTTGAGCAGCATTTCCCAACCTTTTCCAGAGGGGGACCCATTCTGACAATTCAGGAAGACTGGGTGACCCAAGGCAATTCAACAACGGGAGGAGAGGGGACAGAGCCACCTGGGGACACACTGGGTGACCCTTTTGAAATGTAATGGCGACCCATATTTGGGTCCCAACCATAGGTTGGGAACCCCTGCACTAGAGGGAGGCGTCCAGCCAGCCAAACAAGCTAATTCCCAGGACTGCTGGCTGGAGGCAGTGTGGTGGTGGATCAGTCCCCTGACAGGACCCCACGTTCCCCAGCAAGCAAGCAGGCGTACGGACGCAGAGTTCCGGCCCATTGCAGTCTGGGAATTGGGGTGTCTCTCCGGTAAGCCCTGAGCCCGGCACGCTGCCAGCGGTGGAATTCTATCTCCCGCTATAGAGGCGAAAGGGCAAAGGCAAGCCCAGATGCCTTCATTTACCTGAATTAGAATTAGGGCCCCGCCAAATTCATGGGCCATTCTGGTCAATTTCATGGCCAAAAGTCCTACGTTTCATGCATGGGCATTGGGTATGTAAGGCAAGGGAAGGCTTTGCCTTCTCAAACCGCCAGGTACAGCCCTAGCCACGCTCCGCCCCCAGAACGCCTGTTGTGGGCTACTGGGGTTGGAGTGTTGCTGCCCCAGCGCCTGCCCTCCCGCTGTTGGAGAGGCTGGGCAGCGCGGTGTGCCCTCCTCCCTCCCCCAGTGCTGGGGCCACACTACATGTCCTCCGTTATTGTCGAGGGGTTGCGGTATTCCCCCCGTGCTGCTGCTGGTGGCAGTGCTGCCTTCCGAGCTGGGCCCCAGAGAGCCCCCCCCCGTCAGCAGCAACACAACGTGAGGCCGGCAGGGTACGTTGTTGCCGCCTGTACTTTGGTGGTGCTGACCACACGCCCGATGCCCGTGTTTGCAATGTGACCCCCCCGACCCTGCACCCCGTCTGCAGCAAGATGAGACTCCGCCAGCCAGTAGAACAGAGAAGGGTTTATTGCTTCTCCAGGACACAGCACAGCATAGCCGTGATGTGGACATAAGGAGTCAGGGCCTGGCAGCCCTAGACCCCTTGGGGTAGGGGTCCACAGACCCCTGAACCCCTAGCGCTCAGCTTAGTCTCTTCTCTTCGGCTATGTCTACACTCGCAGATTCTTGCGCAAGAATGGCTGTTCTTGTGCAACAACTTGCCTGCTGTCACACTACACGAGTGTGCTTGCACAAGTAAATGTACAGTCTAGCATTGTAAAACAGGGCTTCTTCCGGAAGAGTTATTCCTCTCCCCACGAGGAAGAAGCCCTGTTGCGCACGAGCTCTTCCAGAAGAGGCCAGTGCAGACAGGCAACATGAATTTCTTGTGCAAGAAGCCCCTATGGTTAAAATGGCCACCGGAGCTTTCTTGCGCAAGAGCGCGTCCATGCTGCCATGGATGCTCTTGTGCAAAAGCACATGGCCCTGTGCACGCGCTCTTGTGGAAGGTTTTTTGCACGAGAACTCTTCCACAAAAGAGTTCTTGCGCAAGAAGCCACCAGTGTAGACATAGCCTTAATGTTTTCCCCTTCTCCAAGCCACGCCCTTCCTTTGTTCAGACCCCTTCCCTGGACACGTAAGAACCGGTGGGCCATGGACTACGTGACCTCAGGGTCCGCTGGGCGACCCCCGCTGGGCAGTGCTTACAGACACAGGCCAGTAGGGGTCACCCACAGCCCAAGCCCAGCGACCAGAGAATGGCCGAATGGACAGCACCCCCCACCGCATGACCACAAGGCTGACCACAAAGGTGACCAGGGCGGGGTTGTTTCATCTCATTTGCTGGAGCCTGGCGTGGCGCTGGCGTGTGCGGTGGGATTTGTTTATTTGAAAAGATGGCCCCTAGGCGGCCTGAATCTGGCCCCTGGCGCAGCGCTGGATTTTTCCGCGGCTCCCGGCAGGGCCCGCTCGGTCCCGCGGACAGCGTTTAAAAAAGGGGTAGAAATTGGACCCACCCCGGGACCGTGCCAGTGACGCTCAAGCCCTGCCAGCAGGATGGAGGGCTGGCTGGTGACACATCCCCCGCTCCCCTGGTGCTTTCTGCACGTGTGTGCGAGGGGGAGCGGACGGCAGCGCCTCGGGGAGATCAGTCACACCTCTCCGGGGTGCAGGGATTCCAGCCGTGAGAAACGCAGCCTGTGGGAATCCAGCCCGGGTTTCCTTGAGACAGACTAATCTGCTCCGGCCCCAGGGGACGCCATCTGCAGTCAACAGTCAACAAGGATCAGCCGAGAAGTAGGGCACGCCAGAGTCCTGGAGGCCTGACCTGTGACGCTGGGACCTGGGCTAAGTGCGGCGCGGCCCAGGGGTGCAATCGGGATCTGGATCCGGCTTTGGAGCCCACCAGCCTCCATCTTCCAGTCGAAGTTCAGCAGGGTTGAGATGCCGGCGGTCGGTCCTGACCCAGCTCCCGGAGCAGCCTCCCAGCCACACGGAGAGGAAACACAGGGGCCAGCACGTGGCAGCCACGTCCACAGGGGTGCAGAGAGGCGGGTACCCCTTCTGCGGCACCGGCTTCGTGCTGCCAGAGAAGCCTGTGCAAGGGGACGGACCCAGGGCAAAGGCAGCAGGAGCGGGGAAGGGGCCACGAGGGAGGAGAGAGACAGCGACGGAGCCAGGAGCCGGGGCGGGCGCAGTGCTGTGGGACAGGAGCCCCCGTGTGGAAGGGGCGCTGCCACGCCCTCCCTCGTGGATGTGCTGTTGCACCAGCCGCGGCTCGGACACTAACGAGCGGCTGTCGGTGCCAAGTGTTTTGCAGCCGCTCCCAGCGGGCCCGCAGCCCCGTCCACCTCCACCTACCCCATCGCTGCCTTTGTCCCCCCCTCGCCCCCACGTCACTGCTGCGGCGTAGGTGTCGGAACAATCGCCTGGCCAAGGGCTATTCTTAGCGGCCGGGGCCAGGCGCGAAGCTTCAGCCAGCAAGCTGACAATGGGGGGAAGGGGCCTGGGCTTCCCTAGTGACCACTCGGCAGCAGAAGGACCTGTCAGGTTTCCTCGATGACCCAGGCCTGTACAATACAAGGAAAGCAACACAGGGAGAGACCCACGCCAAGGCGATCTGCTCCTTTACCTAATGGGCCTGACCCCGGGGGCAGCGGGGGGGGGGGGGGGCTGGGAGCGTCCAGGCAATCAGGGAAAGCAGCCGCTCTCCCAGTGCCTCCCGTGAGGCTGAGGCTCCCACCCCAGTGGGAAAACAGTTTCCATGAGGGAGGTCCAGCTGGGCTGAGGTTTGGTGGAGCCTTGTGTGGCGGCTTGTGGGGGCCTCGGGCCAGGCTCCTGTATGCCTGCGAGACCACGCAAGGATTCTGCAGAGACTCAGCCACGGGGCCTCACCTCTGGGGGGGGCGGAGGCGAGGGGCCCGGCCCCGGGAGCAGGGCCCACCGAGGGGGCTGGCGAGGTGGGACGCCCATTCCTGGATGTACGCAGGTGTGGAGGGGCCTTGGCTCTCCCCACCCCCGGCCCCTTCAGAGTGACGCTAGGGTTGCCGGTTGGTTTAACCAGAAATACCGACCCCCTCTCTCCCCTCGAAAAAAACACCGGGGCAAAATGCCTTTGAGGTTTTTGGGCTGTAACAGGCTGTCGGCAGCCGTCCACCATCTCCCCTGCGGAACCAGGTAAGCACCCGGGATTTTTGCTTCCTGGCCAGGGGAAAAATCAGAAAATCCCGGACGTTTTAGGATATTTTAGGTGTCCGGTATTTTCTGAATTTTTTTTTACCAGACAGGAGGCAAAAATACCAGATTGTCCGGGTCAATACCGGACACCTGGCAACCCAGGACTCCATGGGGAGCTTGTTCTCTGCAGCCTGGCTTGGCCTTGGCCTCTCTCCTGCGGCTGCCAGCAGGGGCCGTGAACCGCCGCGGCGTGTTGCTCCTCTGCTCTCGGCTGCGCCGTGGAGAACTCTACTCCAGCTCCTAGCTAGAGGTCTTGTCTCTTCAGCTCAAGGGGCAAAGGTTCGTGTTCTCCCCAGCGTGGCGGCTGTGACGGGACTCGAGCCTCCGGGGCACTGGCCAGGCAGCTGCCGGCTCATTGCTCGCAGGCTGCTGAACCACCAACAGCGTGTGGCCGGCTGCCTCTGGAGCCAGAATGAAAGCAGCGCCTAGAAGGCCTGTGTCTCCGTCTCGGGCACTCGGTCCCCCTGAAGCACCCTGCCTGGCAGGGAGGAACCGCGCCCGCTTCCCGCGGGGCCAGGGCTGGGAGCCTTCCATCTGCGGGGCAGCTCCGAGGGCCGCCTCTGCCTGCTGCGTCGGGGGAAGGCCGGACAGAGCCTCCCTCCGCTCCACCCCGCCACCGGCCACTCCGACTACGGCCGCTGGTGGAGCTTCTCCCATGGAGGCTGGCAGGGGATGCATTGGCAAATACGGCCCCGGCACCTCGCCGCTGCTGAGGCTGGGGGTGCACATGGCCAGGGCTGGCTCGAGCCATTCCTGCGCCCCAGGCAGTGGCCCCGCCCCCGGGTGCATGGCACATGCGTGGCCCCGCCCCCGGGTGCATGGCACATGCGTGGCCCCGCCCCCGGGTGCATGGCACATGCGTGGCCCCGCCCCCGGCTGCATGGCACATGCGTGGCCCCGCCCCCGGGTGCATGGCGCATGTGTGGCCCCGCCCCCGGGTGCATGGCGCATGCGTGGCCCCGCCCCCGGGCATGCTGCGCACCTTACGGCTGCCATCAGGCACGCGGTGCCCCTTAGAGCTGCCATCAGGTGCCCCCCATAGGTTGGTGCCTCGGGCAGCTGCCTGGTTAGCCCCCCCCTTTTAATCCGGCCCTGCGCATGGCTCATCCTGTGACGGGCAACAAGGAGTGCTGTGGCGCCTTAACAAAACGATCTATAGCCCCGGGCGCTTTCGTGGGCAAAACCCACTTCCTCAGATGGGCTGGGGACGGACAACAGAACCCCAGAATTTATAACCGAAAAAGAAGGGGGTGTGGGGCAGGTACCTGTCAGGTGTAGGACGGGGTGCTAAGGAGGCTGATTAAGAGGGCAGGACGTGTCCCATGATTCGCTTTTGGTGTAGACAGGAGGGGTAATGTGCAGGGCAGCCGGCTTTAGAACGCGACAGCCAGGGAACGCCTTTGTTCAAGCCCAGGGAAACAGCGTCACGTGCACAGCTGAATGTCAGGTCAGGACTCTCGCTCTGCAGTGGGCGGGTGAAACAGGGCCCCATTTCAGAAGGGCAAGTTCTCCTGGCCCTTGCCTGAGAAACCTGCCCGCATGACCTATCTTGCACTGGATCCATAACAGGGCTGGTAAATTGCAAGTAACTGACTAATGGAATAGTCGGTGCATTTTGCATTGACTATTCGATTAGTCAATAGGGCGCCTCCGCCTTTGAAGTGTAGCCACAGCCCTAGGGCTGTAAAAGCGAAAGCGCCACATGGAGCCCGGCGTCGGCTGGGGATCCCCTGCTGACCCTGGGCTCCATGTGGCGCTGCCGCTTTGAAACGCCACGTGCAGTGTGGCCCCAGGTTCCAAGTGGTACTGCCACTTTGAAGTATCCCCCTCCTTCCTCCTCTTTGCTGCCTCTTTCTGATAGTCAGTGGCGGGGGGGAGGGAGCGACTAGTCGATGAGCCTGTGGGCTAGTTTTTCGAATCTCTAATCCATAAAGGGGTGGGGGATGTTATTCAGGGACAAGGACATTGCAGCCCACATCTAGCTCCATCTGAATTCCTCCGGGGTCCTTCCCAGCTGGCCCTGACAGCCAGGGGTTGAAAACTTTCTTTTCTAAGCTGAATCACTGTTGTGGTGGGAGAAGAACGCCGGGGGTGAACTGACAGGCTTATGGGAGTGGGCTGAGGAGGCTGCCTACAGTGGCATGCAGCCAATCTGCGGCTGCTAGCAGCAAATAGCGCCAACATCCAGGGATGGGACATAGGATGGGGAGGGCTCGGCGTTACTACAGAGAATTCTTTCCTAGGTTTCTTCAGAGGGAGGGGGGTGTGGGTCTTTCCCACGTGCTCAGTGTCTAACTGATCATCTGGGTTGAGGTCAGGGAGGAATTTTCTCCCAGCTCAGAGTGGTAGAGACCTGGGGAGGTTTTCACTTTCCTCTAATAAAAGAAAGTTTTTCTTCACACAGCACGTAGTCAACCTGTGGAACTCCTTGTCAGAGGAGACTGTGAAGGCTAGGACTATAACAGAGTTTAAAGAGAAGCTGGATAAATTCATGGAGGTTAGGTCCATAAAAGGCTATTAGCCAGGGGATAAAATGGTGTCCTTGGCCTCTCTTTGTCAGAGGCTGGAGAAGGATGGCAGGAGACAAATCGCTTGATCATTGTCTTCGGACCACCCTCTCTGGGGCACCTAGCGCTGGCCACTGTTGGCAGACAGGCTACTGGGCTAGAAGGACCTTTGGTCTGACCCAGTACGGCCGTTCTTATGTTCACTACAGCATGGGCCACTTGCAGGTTACACTAGTGTCAATGGTGGATTCTCTGTAACGTGAAGTCTTTCGCCCACGACTTGAGGACGTGAGTAGCACAGCCCAAGACTGGGGGTTTATTACCAAAGTGGGGGTCAGACTGAGTGAGCCCGGTGGCCCCTTAGGGCCTCACAGTCGAGGGGGCGACAAGAAATAACGGTTCGCAAACTCAAGCCATAGTTTGCAACGGTCCCGAGGGGCCTTGCGGCACGAGGCTGGCCAGGAGAAGATGAGGCAGGGCCGGTGGTGGGTCTCACTGGGAGGTGCCAGGCTTGCAGCTGGAGGCAGAGAACGCCGACACTGGGATAATCCAGTCCCATCTGAGTGCCCCTGGGCAGGAACAGCATGGAGTCTAGCTCCTGGGTTTTCCACCCTATGCTGAGACTGCACCCCAGTCTGGCCCTCGTAGGGATGTAAAAACGTGTTTAAAAATATGACCATGTAACCACTAAAAATCCTAGCGTGACACGGATACATGCGCTGTGGCCGTCCCCACTCCCGGGGAGCCAGCGTGTAACCTGCAGCGAGACGGGCCAGGCTGGGCCCACTATAGACAGGGGCTGCTCTAGCTAGCCAGCCCCTGCCAGCGGCGGGGTGGGGGTGGGGGGGGTGAGCCCCAGGAGGTGGAGCAACCGGGGCTGGTAAGCCATTTACAGCCCTAGGCCCTAGAGAGAGAGACTGCCCATGTGTTTCCCCCGCAATGGTTTGAACATGCCTGGCGCCTCTGAGCCTCTGAGCACGCCACCCCCAAGCCAGGCCTCGCCAGGGACTCCGAGCAGACCGCTCAGGGCACGGTCCCAGGGCTGCAAGCAAGGAGGAGTGGGGCTTGGGAGAGTCAGTCTTGTTCACAACCACAAAGCTGCCTCTGCAGGACACGGTACCGCCGCTGATTCAGGCTAACGCGGGGGAGCAGGGAGAGACAGGAAAAAGGACACTGGTGGGATGAATGCTCCGTTTACTGGTAGTGGATGAGCTGGATCTGAAATCCCGTCAGGTGAACCAGGGGACCCCGGATTGCCCCTGGCAATATGCTGGGAAAACAGACGCTGCCTGGAAGCACGGCCAGAAAATCATTCATCTACCACCACCCTCCTCTCCTCCCTCCCACTTCCCACCAAAAGGCATGCAGCCTCTCTCCCTTCCTCCTGCGGGCCCCGCCCCATCGTTCGAATTCCAGCCCACGCCACTAGAATCCTGCATTGCTCCCTGTCGGTTTCCACTGGTTTCTGTTGGCTCAGTAGCCAGCGGGCCACCAGACCCACTGCTCTGTACCCAGCCGGCTGAAACTGTCCCACTGGGATTTGGTGGCTCTCTCTGTCCCCTCTCCTCTGAGCCGAGGCCCACAGGACGCCTGCAGCGCTTTGAGCTAGAGTCAACCCTGACCCTGCCCTGTAGGTCTCTGGTTGCTCATTTCGGAGGTTTGAGCAGGCTGACAAGGCGTCGGCACGTGCAGATCAGAGCCAAAGCCGTGAGCCCGGCAGCCGGGATCTTTTGGTGAGGGAAACAGAATCCCATCCTGTCACCAGCTCTCACCGTGCGGCCGAGAGACCCTCCGGCGCTGCCCCGCGCTGGACCTGTGTCACACGCGCCGCACTCGACTCTCACCCAGGGAAATCTGGGACCGGCGTCTGATGCAGCAGGCCCAGCGCCCGTCCCCAGCGGAGCCAGTCCCTCTCCCCTAGCCTTTTCCAACCTTCTCCAGCCTGCCGGGCTGCGCTACCTGGCTTCCTTTAGCTCCAGGGTGGGTAGTAGGCTCCGGGTGTTGCAGGACATTTCCAGTGTGCAGATAGAAACCCAGCACTTGATGTGTGGCCAGCCTGGCAGGGTTTAGCCCCGGCATCCCTGGGCCTGGCAGGTCAGAGCCCCGCCACCCCTGGGCCTGGCAGTTCATGACTCCAGCACCTCTGGGCCCAGCAGTTCATGACCTCAGCACCGCTGGGCCCGGCAGTTCGTGGCTCCAGCACTGCTGGGCCCGGCAGTTCATGGCTCCAGCACCTCTGGGCCTGGCCAGTCATAGCCCTGGCAGCTGGTTTCAACAAAAATACCGGGCACACTTGACATGACATCACCATCTACATACATCTGCTTTAGAAAATCCTGGACATTTCTATTTTCTCAATTTGTTTCCCGAACAGAAAGCTCACATACTGGACTATCTGGTTCCAAACTGGACACCTGGCCACCCTCCCGGCACCTCTGGGCTTGCTGCATGGGTTTACCAGTGTTACACACACTGCTTGAGCCCGGCCCCAGCTCCATTGCAAACAGAGCCCTGTGGACACCTCAAGATTTCTGCCAGGACTGAGCCGATGGTCCTGGTCTGCATCATACCCTGGCTTCCCAACTGCATTCCCTCATCCCCCCAGCGCCCCAACACCGCTTCTGCCACAGGGCAGATCCCAGGCTGGAGCCAATTCCCTGAACTCCTGACCCTTCCATGTCCCTCCCAGGCGTGGTGCTCTCCACGCACTTCTGCAGCACTCCCAGGAGCTGGAAGCCGAGTGCCGGCTGGCGCAAGTTCCAGGAGGGGGGCTGGTGGGAATGGAAACAGCATGAAACAAGACACCCCGGGGATTTCCTTGCGAGGAAGCAGCCCTGCGCCCGCAGGAGAAGGCCAGAGCTCGCCTCCTCGCCCCCCGTCCCTTCATGGAGAGCAGCTCTGGGACGAGGGCTTGTGAGAAAAGAGAGAAGCGGAGCAACAACTCAGCCCCAGCTTTTCCTTCTCTGCCCACAGGGCTGCAGCTAGTGCGCTCGCCCTGCAGTGGGAGGCTGCCGGCAGGGACTGAGGCAGCGGACGGGCTCTGTGACAGCCCATATGGCTCTGCCGCTGCAGCTCAGCCCCACCAGCCCTGTTCCAGGTCCCCCACCCCCAGGCAGCCCTGCTCATGCTGGCTGCAGCCAGGCCTGGGCGTAGGGGGCTGGGGTCTATTCCACACACTGAGCTCAGGCCCCGACTGAGGTTTGCATCCAAAGCCCGCTTCTGTCTGCACTAGGGATGTAATTGTGCAAGCGATTTACCGATAAGCAAAAGCTTACAGGTTAATACTCCCACCCCAGTACATTCTTGAGCAGGCTGGCCAGCAGCCCGGCTCAGTCCTGGCTTGCACCGGGTCTGGGACCTACCCCTGCTGCAGCTCTGCATTTCAAGTGTATTAGGAGCCAGGCGGGCAGGCAGCCCGGCTCAGTTTAGGCTCATGTCGGGTCCAGGAGCTCAGACCCTCCCCTGGACAGGGGCTGCTGCCACCCCGCACTGCTGCCGCTGGATCAGAGGCAGCAGCGAGGGGCGACAGGCAGCCGGTCCGTAAGGGGAGCTGGTTTTTAAACTGTCTCCCCTCGCGGACCAGCTCCCGCCTGTATCAGAGGCAGCAACACGGAGTGGCAGGAGGCTGCTCTCAAGTGCAGCCGGAACACACTGGCTGCCAGCCCCACCCCCAGGGACTATCGAATAGTCAAGTAACCGATAAGAATTCACGAGGTTAATTAACTAGTCAATTAACCAATATTTAACATCCCTAGTCTGCAAACAACTCTGCCTGACTCTGGTCAGCAAGCATTCGGGACCCTGGGCTTAGGGACCCCTCTGGGGGTGGGTCAGAGTGGAGTCCAGCTGAGATGCTGGTACAACCCCGTCGCTTTGTAGTGTAGACACGGGTCAAGCAGCAGGCCTGAGTCAGAAGGTCAGTGTAGTGCAGTCGGGAGGAGTTAGGCCGGCTGTGAGACCTGGTTTAGCGTGCAATGTGGAACCACCCAGTCCCCCAGGCTTTGCGGGCAGTGTCGGCATACCGAGTGTGGCCAGGCGCTTTACCTGCATCCCGACGCAGTTCCGCCCGTCCACCAGTGTCACACCAGCCCCTGGGACACACTGACACCTTGGCTAAGGGTCCCCGATTCTTTGTGAGCAACTCGGGTCTGAGACCGTCCAAATTCACTCAACCAAACACACTTCTTGCAGGGCACTTCTTCAGAAAGAGAAACATGGATGGTGCGCAGCGTGTGCATGGGCGGGATTTAAGGATAATGTTAGGCTGTGGCTACATTGGTGCGATCTTGTGCAAAAGCGGTTGCTTTTGCGCCAAAACTTGCTGCCTGTCTACACTGGCTGCGAGTTCTTGCGCAAGAACACTGACGTTCTAATGTGTGAAATCAGGGCTTCTTGTGCAAGTACTATGATGGTCCCGCTCAGAAATAAGCCTCTTGCGCAACTGTTCTTGTGCAAGAGGCCAGTGTAGTGCAAGAGGCCAGGCAACATGAATTTCTTGCGCAAGAAAGCCCAATGGTTAAAATGGTCAGAGCTTTCTTGCACAAGAGAGCATCTATGCTGGCACGGATGCTCTTGTGCAAAAGCACATCTCTTGCGCAAAGGCACATGCCAGTGTAGACACTCTCTTCTGGAAGAGTTTTTGCACAAGAACTCTTCCGCAAAAGAGTTCTTGTGCAAAATCATGCCAATGTAGACGTAGCCTAAATGCATGGAAAATCTGCCTTGTAGTAAGTCAGGGTTAAAGTTAATCACCAGGGTCTAACCTATCTCTGGGATGTGCCACTACAGCAGGAGGGAATGGTCACCCCGTCCCATTGCTATAACGCAAAGCTCAAAGTTGTCCATCCTTGCTCCATCCATGGAAAACCACCAGCGACAACTGCAAACGATCAAAGCCCACGATAAAACAGGAACTTACAACAGATCAGAGAGCCCGCCTTGCCTATGCATGGAGATGAGACTCTTTCAGTACAACCCTGAATGGAGACAGGCATTCTGGATGCATTCACTGAACAAACATCTTGTAGAGTGGGGGTGTTTTCACTGAAGTGTAGTTCCTGGTTCCTACGACACCAGCCGGCTCTGCAACAGATTGAGCTTCAGTGGGGGAGGGAGGATTTATTACACAGGAAAGGTGGAGGCATGTTTGATATTCATAAATGTAGGCCCTATGATTTTGGTTTGTGTTGTCGCCATTTGTCCCCTCCAATCAACCACTCTTGTTTCTAGTTGAATCTTTTCAATAAACCTGCGTTTCTTTCACTGAGTGCTCAAAGGGCGGTGCATCATATAGGAGCAGTGATTTATGGTGAAACTAGTAACTGGGGGACACTGCTCCTGGGGGGGGGGCGGGCAGAGGATCTGGGATTTCTTTGAGTAACCAGTGTCAGGGACTGGATATCCCAGAGGAATGAGTCAAAGGGCCATAGGGCTTGGTACGCACATACTGTCAACCTGCCTTGCCTAGAGAAGCATGCTTGAGAAGCTAACAGGCTGATGGGGTTAGGGAGCAGACCCCCAACACCACGGGCAAACCGGCCTTCCACTGCAATCATGGGGTGACAAGTGATTCAGTCCAGGATACCCCGAGACCCATCACGCCCCCGCCCAGTGTCAGCATCGCTCAGTCCTGGCCCACAGGACGTCCACAAGTCCTGTGCTGCTCTCCCCACTCCTCTGCCAACCTAAATCCAACAGGTTCAGTCCCGACAAGCAGCATCAATGCGCCTCACGTCCGCCCCACCCCCAGTCTGAGGCAACCTGCCTTTATCTTGACCTTCAGCCTTCCCATGGCGGATCCCTGCTGAGCAGAGAATGCCAGTTCTTCTGACTTTTGCAATGAGAAGAGGGCATTCAGGCCTTGATCCTGCAAACCAAAAAGTATGCATGTCTTCAGGGGCTCTGCTCACATCCAGAAATTATACAAAGGGTTGGGTGTTGCCAGGAATCTTCACTTTAAACCTCCGTTCCCCTTTGGAGGTGAAAGGCAGGTGTGTGTTGGCTCTGCTAGGCCATGTGCTTTCCCCACATGCATCTTGGGGGTGTGCCTCTGCTGCAGTAAAAGCCTCTGCAGAGACCTGACAACTCTCGGAGCATCCATCCAGAGAAATATTTAGGAAGAATGTAATGGCTTGGATTCCTGACAGCGTCGGAACTGTAGCTCAAACCTACCACCTGGTGGCAGACTCTGTTAACAGACTCGTTTGCTCCCTCATGGCCAGGGCCCCAGGAGATGATGCGCCCGTTGGAAAAAGAAAGTTTAAAGAACCACTTGGGCTTCCTATAGCCAAGCGAATGCCTTACCCAGTTTCTACACAGCGCCCTGTTTTCCAGGAAGGGCAGAGGCTGAAGGAATGACTGGGGTGATCTCATGAGATTTATAAAGTATGTCTCCTATTTTACAGCAGCAGCTGTGTATTTGGGCAAGCAGTGGACAATTATTGAAACAGATCCCTAATTCCTTTCAAAGGTTTCATCATCCAGTGTGGAATATACAAGCCTATCTCTGAGTCTTGGCTGCTGAGACTGTTCATTATGCAGCGAACAGCCATGGAGATCCAGGAAAGCTGACAAATTAGACAAAGGTTGTTTGCAATTTACAAATAAATACATAAAAATCTTAGGCAATTGAAAAAGGCTTTAAAATATGATCAATACCATGATGGAACTTGGGTGGTAGTTAGCTTCTGGCATCATCTGGGACAAATAACTATCTTAAGAAGGCACACTCCTCCTAGAGATCTAGGAAGAGACCACTGGAAATTTTAAATCCAATCTGCTTTTTGAGGTTATCCAAATGGGAGGGGGGTGAATAGGGAAGGTATAATAAAATCAAAACATGGTGACTGATATCAATAGGTTTTACACTTGGGGTTTTTTACAGCTAAAACAGAGACCGAAAAAATCCCTCCTCCAATTTTGCAAAAGAGTTCATGCCTGGATATGATATAAAAATGTACCAGGAAAGCCCCTGATCACTCAAAGACTTATGAATGCGCCTAATTTTACACACCTGAAGATTTAGGAGACCGATCACTGTGCACAAAATTAAGCACAGACCAGAGTTAAAAGCAGCTCTGAAGAACAGAAAATTATAAACAATATTGGCAACCAGGCTATCCATGGTTTATAGGGCACGTCCTGTGTGACGAGCTTGCTCGCCCTGACACATCCTGACACAACGCTTGGGCTGCACAAACGATCGGTGGGACAGGATGTTTTTGATGCCCATACAACGTTTTGTTCAGCATCCCGCCTCAGCCTGGCCCCTCGTGGCTTCGGTCCAGCGTCGCTAAGGCACAAAGTGGTTTCCAAGTGACATGGCATGTGACCCGACACCTTTGGCACGAGGCCAGGGGAACATGCTGAGGCAGCTTTCTCACTTTGCGGCATGCTTGGCATGACGTCATCGTGCCCTGCGGGGCTGACCTCACATTTTGCTATGACATCACCAGACGCCGTGGCGTTGACCTCACGTTCTGCCAGGACAGGATGAGCTCACAGGGCAGTATGACATCACTAGCGCGGCCTGCTTCGCTGTCATTGCCCCCTCAGGGTGGCCATGCCACAGGCTGGCACTCCAGGGCCATGAAGTCTGGCTAAACAGAGCAGCTGAGCCCCATCCAAACCCCGGGGGGAGGGGAGCCTGGGAAGGAACCGAGAACTACATTTCCCAGAAGGCAGTGCCGTGGGTTCGCACAGTGCGCATGCGTGATTTCCTGGCGCGCGCCGCACGCTTGCCTCCCCCCGCTCCCCTCCACAAGCCCCGCCCCGCGTTCCCAGCTTCCGCCGCAGCACGTAGCGAGCGAGTGTGGGGCGGGGCAGGGTTTCCGATTCCGGCCAGCCTCGCTCTGGTCCCTGCGGCTGGCTGCCGAGCCTTGTGCCTCCGCCATATTGTCTGTGTGAGGCCGGTGGGGAGGGAGGCGAGAGCGGCGGCCGCTTCAGGTACCGGCGGGCGGGGCGGAGCGAACCCCCCCCCCCTCCGCGGGCCCGGCGGGGCGGGGGGCGGAGGGGGCCGTGGCCCCCACCCCGAGAGGGGAGGGGGGCGCCCCTCGGAGCGGAGGGGCCCCTCCCCGCTGCCTGTGGGGCCGGGCGGGGGGCGCCCCGAGGAGGGGGCCCATCCCGCCTCCCGGCCCCAGGGGCTGCCGCCCTGCAGGGGGGGGGGGCTGCCCCGCCCTGCTAGGGGCCCGGGGGGGGGGGGGCTCCTGAGGAGGGGGGCCCGGCCCCTTCACCGCGCCCCGTGACGGGGAGGGGGGCAGCTGGGGGGAGGGGCGCTTAGTTCAGCCTGAGGGGAGGCCGCAGGGTCCCACCCCTCTTGGTTGAGGGGGGGGGCGGAAGTGGGGTGCCCTGTATCCTGGAGAAGAGGAGCCCCTCCCCACCCCGGCTCTGCGGGCAGAGTGCAGACCCCTGAGAGAGGCAGGGTCCCCACCGCTCCCTTTTGTCAGTTCCGGGGGGGGGGCTCCATCTGCTCCGCCACGATGGGGGTGGGGGGAGGAAGGGTCCACCTCTTTCTGATGCTGTCAGGGGAGTCCGTCTGCTCCCCATGTGCCACAGGATGTTTCTTCTTTTAGCCTCATTGGGGGTGGGGGGGAAATCTTGTCCCTTCAGCTGTGTCTCTCCTCGGCTTTGTGAATGGCAGGGGTTTATGTCCCAAGGAAATGTCCACTTATCACTGCTCTTCTCACTCCCATTATTGTGGTTCAGAATAATTTTATTGGCATAGCAAGTTATATTGCCATTGCTCAAGCATGTGATTAAAAAAAAAAAGACTCGTTGGGTTAAGAAAGTTTAGGCCACACACATTTTTCTCGTCAGTCTTTCACTGGGAGATTTGTACAAAGACCGAGGACGGAATATGATCCTTATATGTTAAACTTTTGGGCCCTGATCTTGTGTCAGGGTCCAGTAGTGCAGTCCTCTGCTCATGTGGACTCCCATTGACTGCAGTGGAACTCTGCAATGATGCAGGGGTTTGCACTATTGGAATGTGATGCAGCTCTGAGGGCCTCAAAAGTTATTGTTGTAATCCACATCATTTAGTAATAAGTGGTGCAGTACACTGTTGGGACCACACTACTCCTATTCTCTTTTGTTATACTCTCTTCACATTGCAGTTACCTGATTTGTGCACATACAGATCTTAATTGTACAAGTTTGGTTCACAACATGACCTACGTTATTTGAAAAAGTGGCCCATAGAGAATCATGATCAGGTTTAAGAGTCAACACTCCATTTAGATGACTGGGGGAAGTTCACACCTCTTCTAAAGTTGCTATTTTAGGCAACTTGCAGGCAACTGGAGACAACACATCAGCTTTGCACATGCTTACACTCAGACCTGATCTAGACTAAAAAGTGACATTGACTCAGCTACTTTGCTCAAAGATGTGAAAAATCCACATCCCTGGGTAGCGTAGTTAAGCTGATCTAATGCCGGTGTACGTATTTCTAGGTGGATAGAACTCCTCTTCTGTCAGCGTAGCTCTCACCTTCCAGGGAGGTGGATTACTTGCGCCAGCAAGGGGACTCCTCCAATCACAATAGGTAATGTCTATGCTGAAGCTCTACAGTGGCCCAGCTGTGCTGCTATAGCATTTCAAATGTAGACAAGCCCTCTGTCCAAGTTTAAAAGACTGCCTTTGTAAGCATAAGGGCTAGAAATATACTCTTTAATTAAAAAGAATGCGAAATCTGCAAAATCAGATAGTTATGGAGCTATGTAGTACCTAAGGCAGGCAAGATGTGCTCATGGGCTGAGTGTTTGGCTCCACTGGCATAGACTGGGCATTTGTAATAGGTAGGTATCAAACATCTGTCCAGTAAATGTATCCCTTTTCTGTTGAGGCACACACATCTGACACCTCAGGACTCCTTGTAGGTTTTGCAGATACAAAACTCTGCCACCCCTTTGATTCATTTCATAGCTCTTTTGGGGGTAAATGGGGTCTGTGAGGAGTGTGTTTACATCCCCCTATGGCCGTGTTTCTCAAACTATGGGTCCCGACCCCCTGGGGGGTCGTGAGCAAGTTGGGGGGGGGGGTCCCGGTATCACACAGTTTGAGAATCCCTGCCCTGTGGTGAAGAAGGGCCTTCCTCTTCCTTGGAAAGTTAGGTGTCAACCTTTTCTTACACCTGTAGCAGAGAGAGGAGGGATGGATTTCACTGTGAGGTGAGGTGGAGTGTAGCTGTTTGAGGATGGAGGTCGGGGTCCTTTCCCTTGCTCAGTGGTGGGAAGATAAGTATGGTATGTTGGGAGTGGACATAGGTTTTGGTATTTTATACATATTAGTGGAAACTACATTTTCCAAAATCTTGGTGCAGCAAGGGTGCAAAGCTCTTATGGTGCCTATAATATAAACTTCTCCTGGCTGTGGGTTTTTAAAAGGATGTGTTTTTTGAAGAGGAATAATTTATTTGCAGGTATAATCCCATAATGGCGTGGGTGGGGTGTATTGGAAAGGAATTGATCCTAAAAATGAATTGAGGGAGGACATAAAGAGCATTCCAAACCAAGGGGGTGAATGTTCAGTGGCAATGGTTGTGGTCGAAAAAAGAGGGTGCTTTGACAGCAGTGGAGAGCCAGATGATCTAGTATGGCTGGGATTCCAAGTGGATGGAGAAAGGGTGGTGAAATTGCTGATGTGGAGGGGAAGTATATGGGGGAGAAAAATAGGGAAATTTTGGCAGGGGTGCAATTGAAGAAGGTGGAGGTTATATAATAAAAATTGGGGAAGGAGTAGATCCTGGTGGGGGGGCATGGATATGTGAAAAAAGAGTTAGATCATGGTGTGGTCGGATTGGGGGGAATTAGATCCTAGTATGCAAGGAGCTAGGGAAAGAGGTGTCACTTCTTAGTCAGGAGGTATGAGAGTTGAGAATGAAGATGTGCTCCTGGGATGAAGGAAAAACATGTAATAAAGGTAATTTCTTAGGGTAGAAGAAGGAATTACTTTGAGTGTTAAGGATGTGTGTGGGGGGACATGCTCTGAGATCCGTTTCTGAGAGAAGGGGTGAGGTAACCAAAAAAGGATGTGAAAGGATTAAGAGTAGGTGACAGTGTAGAGGTGTGATTAGTTTCCACATCTCATTTCATCTGTAGGGAAGCGTGGGGATCTATTTCTGGGTTATCAAATGTGTCATTCTTTTTATCCAAGGATAGTGGATTGCTTATATTAATGTGTGTCCTTAATGGGGCTCTTGCGGTGGCATTGAGCTCTTCCAAATGAGAAGTAATTAATAGATTTTAAGTCCAGGAGGGACCACTATGAACATCTAGTCTCATCACAATGATCATCTAGATTTGATTACAAGGCAACTAGGCAACTGCTTTTTATGAACTACCTGGGTGCCAGATTAATTGCCAAAACCTTAGTCTTCTTCCTTGATGACTTCGGTGCAATTATGAGTTGTTTTGTTTATATAGACAACAGATAGTCAGGATGCTGTAAAACAAATGGCGTTAAATATAAGAAGGGCTTCTATCCTGATTATCTTCCATTTAACAAAACTTATTTAAAAAAAATGGAAAATTTGGCAATTTACCATAAGACTGCCACAGATTGGTCCCACACTACGAGAGAAACAGGGTGGGTGAGGTAATATATTTTTTATTGGACAGACTTCTGTTGTCACATTATAAGGAGACGAGCTTTTGAGTTTAGCACAGAGCTGGGCAAGATGTGGCACAAGGGCTGGATCCGGCCTGCCTAACACTTTGATCTGGCCCTCAGGCTGCATCTGACTGATTTCTGTGTGTATCCTGCTGCCTGTGCCACCACATTTCCAGGCCGTGGCTCAGGCAGCAGGAGCTATGTAAATGGCTCCCGGTTCCTGGTCGCAGTGCTACCCTGGAAGGGGCCGGAGCTATGAGCCTTTTAAATAGCCACAGCAACCTCGGTGCCTGTGGTAGCAGTGGGGACGGGAGCCGCAAGCTCTTTGCTCAGTTTTTACTTCAAAGCCTCCAGCCCCAGACAACTCTGGAGGGAGGGCTAGTCCCCAGCCCCTCCCCTTCCACCTCAAGCCCCCCCACTTCCAGGGGTGGAGCCGCCTCATGACCACCTACCAAAATTCATTGTGTGGCCCTCCTGCAAAACCCACCCCTGGTTTAGCACTAAAGAAGAGCACTGTATAAGCTCAAAAGCATGTCTGCCAAGAGCCTCACCCGCCATGATTTTAGAATACGAGAACCTTGACAAAAGAGGGTTCAGTGACCTCGTTAGTGAGACACTGAGGTGTTCAGAACAAATTAACTTATGAGGTTGGTTATTGCCAGGGCTTGCCAAGCCGCGGTGAGCCCTGCTCGCCAGCCGCGTTGTCCAGCGAGCTGCGCATGCGCAGATCACCCAAACCCGGCTCTTCTGGGTTGTAATCTACTCGCCAACAGCGAGTAGATTACATAGATTGTCGAGGCCTGGGTCTTGCTAATGGCAGTATGATCTCCACTATATTCTACATTTTTAGGACATTGGGGTATGTCCCTCTTGACAAAGGCACATACATTTGTACTATTTTCAGAATGAATAACTTGAAACAATTAGTTGGTAGGAAGAATGTTGCTAAGATGGAGGACAAATTCTCCTTAGAACAATTCACAATTGTGTGGTTTCTATATTTTGTATGCTAAGGATGGACTTCAGCATTCATATCCCTACTGAGTTGTAAAGATTGTTGAATACTGCTAGTCTTGTAAATTTAGTTGTCTTCAAAAGTGCTGGTATGCAAAGCAGAATTATAATGTGACATGCTCCTTAGTGGATACATTTCAATTGCCCGCTCTGTCTTAGGGATGTTAAATTGCAAGTAATCAGCTAATTGAATAGTTAATGGAAATTCCATTGACTACTCAATTAGCCCCCGCTGAGGCGCTCCCTTTTAAATGTATTAAGTGCCGGTGGCTCTTAATACATTTAAAAAGCAGAGGTGCAGTGTCTAGGACTGAGCACGAGCCGCGAATCAGCTGATTCCTGGTTCTCATCTGGTCCCCTGCTATACCTCTGCCCCTGCCCCGGAGATGGTGCTAGGGGGAACTGGCTTTTAAGCTGGCTCCCCCCAGCACCGACTGGCTCCCCACCCTCATTGTCTCTCTTTGATAGAGGCAGCAAAGGGGAATGGGGTAGAGCGACAAGTTGAGTCACTACTCGACTGTCTGATAAACATATGCTTATCAGGTAGTCGACTAGTTGCTTACATCCCTACTCTGTCTGAGAGATCTGCCCTAACAATAATTATGTAGGGTAACACTTCCTTGTACTGTAATAGTGACATAATAGTGGGCATTTAACACTGTTTTATGCGGATCATGGCTGTTTTTCTCCTCTGGTAGTATTTATATATGAACTTCAGGGAAGTTTAAGTATCAGGTTTGACTGAGTCAGGGTGAAAGTAATTTAAATTTCTGACAGTGGTGGGGGGTGGGGTCTGAGTGCGAAGGAGTTGTGATACACAGTACCTGTAAAAAATGTAAAAGTGGGATGGAGTGTAGGGAGCTCAAGGCAGGGGATGGGGATATGTGGGGGTGCAGGAGTCAAGGCAGGGACTTGGGGGAATGGACAACTCAGGGCAGGATGTATGTGTGGGGGGGAGTTTGCAGGGATCATGGTTAAGAGTATGAAAAGGGTCTTGGGCAGAGGTTTGGAGTGTGGGGGAGGGTGCAGGAGTTAGGGTTGGGGTGAGAAGGGGCTCAGGGCAGAGGATGGGGGGACCAGGAGCAAGGGTGGGGGCTGGTAGGTGTTGGGAGGGATGAACCCTGCCCCCCAGTGATTTGTATCAGAGCTGCTTGCTCTTCCCCTCTCTGTCCCTGTCAGGAAGCAAGGCGAAAGTGCCCAGCTCGCCTGCCCCCTGCCCATACAAGACAGAGGGAGAGGAATGCAGCAAACTGCACTTTCCCCTCGCTCTCCGACAGTGACAGGAAGGGGAACAGTGATCAGCTTCTGCGTATGAATATTGCGGGAAAGGGGAGGAGAGGAGAGGGCTTCAGCCCCTCTCCCTAAATGGTGCCGGAGAGCAGGGCATAGGACTGGGGCAGTCCCGGACAGAGGGGGGCGCACTCCAGCCTAGTGTGGCAGCCCGCAGCAGAGCCCTGGAAGCCATGCTGAGAGCGTGCTGAGCTTTCCCCTGCAACGGAACACCGTAGCCTGCCGTCTCCTTGCCAGAGTGGTACACCGGGATGCACCAGCTTACTTTCACCTCTGGTCTGGGTGCAGGTGTTTTAGGGAAACATATGTTTATGTATTGCAACTCCTGCTCTAGGATCTGGGACAAGCACATACTTTTCCTGCCTTAGTTTCTTTTGAAAATGACTTGAGGCTCTGGCTTGCCCTCCAGTTCTGTCAGTTTCTGATGGTAATACATTTTCTGTTGAACAAAGTTTACAAATGTTACCCACTTGACGGGAACAGCCAGCCAGGAGGATTTCCCAAGGTGAAATGTCCAAATAGTAAGAACTTTTTTCCTTTTGGATCCCAACTCCATTAGTACGTGGACCAGTTAAAAACTGTAAAACAAGCCCCCCAAAGCCCATAGTTAATAGCTGTGGCTTTGCTGTTTGAACTCCAGAGAATCCGTAAATAATCCATGAGGGAAACCAGGTAGGAGATTGCATATCAGTGCTCTCGTAGAGCCTGCTTTCTAATTAATAAGAAAAGCCCCTCATACAATGCAACAATTACGAGGTGGGGTATGATTTTCCAGAATTCAGCTGGATGGGAGGCCACTGTTAATTCAGTTGCAGAGATCAGTTGCCAAGTGAATATAGTGATGCTAAAGTCTCCCTTTCTAACTTGAAGGAGCAGTTATTTACTCTTGCCAAGTGTGAAGTTCGGCTGCCCCACATTTGGTAAAGGCCAACCAAAATAGGTTTATATTTGGTAGATTGATGAGGAGAGAAAAATTCTTTGCACTGGAATTGTTGCAAGTGCTTTTGCTTTGGGTGGTGTCTATTACAAATTAGCTTTTTTAATGCGTTCCATGACTTTCCGCTTTTGGTGCATGACTGGTTCAGTTATCCTGTGTGCTGTAATATTCTAGGGGCACAGTATCAATTGGTACAATGTGGCATTATGGGGAAAAGCACAATAAAGTGTACTGCTGTCTTATGCTAGATGTATTAGTTTGGCAACATTTGTCTACTCTGCTATGTTAATAAAGTGACTGACTGAATTTCTTTTCTGCCAGCAACTTAGATAACATATAGCACTAACACCTGCCATACTTTGGGGATACCTACAAGCAATAAGATGAAAGCTCCTTCAGCCCAGTTCAGAAGTGGGAATTCAAGAGAGCTTGAGCTTTAATAAGAGTACTTGGGGTTGGACTTCTGGCTGTGATATGTCATCTTAACAGAACATGATAATGTGAGGAGATTCAATAGACTTAATCTAGAACAAATCTTAGCATTTTTGTATCTATAAAGCAATTTCCCAGATAGCTTTCCTTCCTCCAATGTAGTGATACTCAGACTGAGGCTTGGGAGCCACAGGTAGCTCTTTGCCGCACAGGATAGTAAAATGCTGGATGATTTAATTTATCACCCAATCAAGAGGTTGTTACTATGTTAACCAGTTGTAGAATACTTGGTCATTTCGCTGTGAGAATTGTATAAATAATGCTAAATGGAAGCAATGAATTCACTCTGCTGTGATTCTTCTGGATGATGTGGATCGCTAATTTGGTTCCTGAACCACTGAGATTTGAGTATCACTGCTCTCCCGTAACTGACTTCTGCTGTTAAAGGAGGATCAGTGAGACTTTGGAGTGGAAGGGGGCAAAACTCCCAAATTTAACAGGCTATATGAAGTGTGTGGAGAGTGGAGTGGGAGAGAGTGAAAGGAAACCTGACTACTAGCAGTGTCCTGTTGCAGTAGTAGTTCCCAGCTGTTTTGCCAGGTTGCATATGTCTCTGCCAACCCTCACACAAATTTCCTCATCTAAACTGGGGACCATTGGAGGGATCTGTGTGTATTCCACTGAAATTTAGTCTTTAGAAAGTTGTCTGCAAACATCAGCAGGTTGATTGTGGCAGTGAGGACCCCTGTGAGATGGGTGTGGTACCTTCTCCATTTTATAGATGGCAAACAAAAGCAGAAAACCTGTTTTGCCTGAGACCACTGAGGGAGCTACCATCAAGTGTGGGATTACAGCAAAGGTGGTCCCTTGTTCTCCATCCTGTGCTTTGTCCACTAACCTGCGCTGTTTCACTCTAAGGCAGGGTGGGGAACCTAAGACCAAGGGGCTGGATAAGCCCCTGCTGGCCTGGATCTGGCCCCTGAGGCTCAGAGCTTCCCCCTCAGCATTGGGGAGCCCACACTGGTGCTCCAGCCCCCACCCCAGCCCCCACTGTGGCCTGGAGCACACAGAATCTACTAGCCTGGACTCTCCTAAGCTGTGGGGTGTGTGTGTGTGTGTGTGTGTGTGTTTGTTTCTCTTCAATCAGTGAGGGTTTTGGTGCCCCCCCCCGTGGGTCAGTAGTAGGGATATTAAGTAGCGTTTAATTAGCTAATTGAGAAGTTGATGGAATTTCCAGCAGCTACTTGATTAGTTGATAAGGGGGGGTGCTTGCTATCCCCGCTGTGCTCCCCCCCTCCCACGCTGCTTCTGATACAGAGGCAGCATTGGGGAGGGAGGGAGTAATCAATAGTTGTCTCGACTACTCATTTACATCCCTAGACAGCAGCCTCAGACCCCCAAAATGTTCCCACCCCTACTCTAATAGCCAGATACAGCTTTGGCAGGTCAACAAAAGAGCCAGCTGAACTGGTAGGAAGTTTGTGGCATTTTTAGTGCTCTCAGTGTTCATTTAGAGAGCACGCTAATACTGGAATTACTCTAGGGGAGTTGCTCCCAATTTCTTAACTAAACTTTCCTCCTATTTCCAGTTACAAGGGCTCAATCAAATTTTGAGTTTGTTGCAAATTCTTCCCTTGCTACCTGAGATGATAGAGAAGGTCTCAGGTTTTATAAAATCTGACTGTATTTCTCCACAGCTGAGCATCACCACCTGTTTAAAAAACCCTGGAAAAATAGCATTGGCTCAAAATGTACCTCAGGAAGCAGCAATGGTGAGAGGAATAGAGCGGGTGTGGTCAAACCCTCTGAACTGCATATGTCAGTCTTCAGAAGTTTGAGAGCTGTGGCACACCTGTTGGGGGCTCAAGGCTTCAACCCTGCTCTTGGTGAAGCCCCAATTCCTGGTAGGAGTGCCCAGTGGGGCTGGAGCCCAGAGACTCCCCTCCCTGCTGAGCAGAAGCCTCTATGCCACCACCCCACAGCAAGGCACAGGTCCAGCGCTCCCCCCACAAGTCTGGTAGGTGGAGAGTTGGAGAGCAGTGTGGGGGCTCCATGAGCCACTTGAACTGTAAAAGAGTCTCATGCAGCTCGAGCCATGGTTTGCCCTCCTTGGACTAGACTTGACTATTCAGGACCCATGGGGGGGCAAGAGGGCCATTTGGCTCAAAGGGGCCCTCAAATTTAGACACTTGTTGGTTTTTCTTGCACAGAAAAAGGCTAGAAAAGCCTTTTGTTAAATAAAAAATCAGATGGTCTCACTTTTTTTGTGCCTTATTTTGTTTTCATGTATCATTTTTTATTATGGCTAGGGGCCTCAAAATCTGGAAGTCATCGAATCGTAGAATCCTAGGGCTGGAAGAAACCTCAGGAGGTCATCAACTCCAGCCCCCTGCCCAAAGCAGGACCAACCCCAACTAAATCATTCCAGCCAAGCTGAGACTTAAAAACCTCTAGGGATGGAGATTGTTCCACCTCCCTAGGGAATCCCTTCCAGAAATGGGTGACAGGAGAGGGATCATGTGAGGGTTACCTATTGCGTTCCCTCTCTTTGGGACACCTGGCATTGGCCACTGTCGGCAGACAGGATACTGGGCTGGACGGACCTTTGATCTGACCCGGTATGGCCGTTCTTATGCTCTTATGAGGATCAGTGCTTCACCATCCTCCTAGGGAAATAGTTTTTCCTAATATCTAGCCTAGACCTTCCCCTCTGCAACTTGAGACCATTACTCCTCCTTCTGCCATCTGTCACCTTTGAGAACAGCTTCTCTCCATCCTGTTTGGAACCCCCCTTCAGGTTGTTAAAGGGTTCTATCAAGTCCCCCCTCACTCTTTGGTGCTCTTTAAGTAAGCCCAAATCCCTCAGCCTCTCCTCGTAGGTCATATGCTCCAGCCTCCGAATCATTTTGGTTGCCCTCCGTTGGACTCTCTCCGAAGCGTCCACATCCTTTCTGTACTGGGGGACACACTACTTGAGAAGTGGCCTCACCAGTGCCGAATAAAGTAGAATAATCACTTCCCTCAATCTGCTGGCCATGCTTTTCCTAATTCACCCTAGTATGCCATCTGCCTTCTTGGCTACAAGGGGACCCTGTTGACTCATATCCAGCTTCTCATCCACTGTAAACCCCAGGGCCTTTTCTGCTGAACTGCTGCTTAGCCAGTTGGTCCCCACCTGTACCAGTGCTTGGGTTTCTTCCATCCCAAGGGCAGGACTCTGCACTTGTCCTTGTTGAACCTCATGAGATTACTTTTGGCCCAATCCTCCAATTTGTCTAGGTCACTCTGGACTAAGCTACCTTTCCCCCTAGCTTAGTGTCATCCACAAACTTGCTGAGGGTGCAATCCATCCCCTCATCCAGGTCATTAATAAAGATGTTAAACAAAACCGGCCCTAGAACCGATCCTTGGGGGACACCCACTTGAAACTGACTGCCAGCCAGACATTGAGCCATTGACCACTACCTGTTGAGCCCAACAATCTAGCCAGCTTTCTATCCACCTTGCAGTCTGTTATCCAATCCATAGTTCCTTAACTTGCTGTCAAGAATATTGTGGGAGACCATATCAAAAGCCTTGCTAAAGTCAAGGTATATCACATCCACCAACTTCCCCATGTCCACAGAGACAGTTACCTCATCATAGAAGGCAATCCAGTTGGTCAGACGTGACTTGCTCTTGGTGAATCCATGTTGAGTGTTCCTGATCACTTTCCTCTCTTCCAAGTGCTTCAAAATGGATTTGTTGAGGATCCCTTCCATGATTTCTCCAGGGCCTGAGGTGAGGATGACGGGTCTGTAGTTCCCTGAATTGTCCTTCTTCCCTTTTTTAATGATGGGCACTACATTTGCCTTTCTCCAGTCATCTGAGACCTCTCCCGATCTCCACGAGTTTTCAAAGATAATGGCCAAAGGCTCTGCTTTGACATTTGTCGATTCCCTCAGTACCCTCGGATGCATTAAATCTGGACCCATGAATTTGTGTACGTCTAACTTTTTTAAATAGTTCTTAACCTGTTCTTCCTCCACCGAGGCTGCCCACCTCCTTCCCATACTGTGTTGTCGAGTGCGGTAGTCTCGGACCTGCCCTTGTCTGAAAACAGAGGCAAAAAAGTAGAGTACTTCAGCTTTTCCCACATTAAGTTACCTCCCTCATCTAGTGAGGGTCCCACAACCTCCCTGAGCACCCTCCTGTTGCTAACATGCCTGGAGAAACCTTTCTTGTTCCCCTTCACATCCCTTGCTAGCTGCAATTCCAATTGTGCTTTGGCTTTCCTAGTTAGACCCCTGCATTCTTGAGCAATATAGTTATACTCCCAGGCCTCTCTGGACCTCGGAAAGGGCCTGTTAACATTTCGTCTATTGGTAGTGGGGTTTTTAACCTTTGACTTTCAATACAATGTTTTGTTTGGATTTTAAAATTTGATTTTATTTTTAAGTTGACGTCCCTTTAATGGGCAAACGAGTTCCTGTGAGGAAAAAATATGCAATACACCAGTCCTGGTAATTCCAAACCAATTTCCATTTCTAATTGGATAATGAAAAATTCAGTTAGCTAGTTTCTGTATTCTGTAGGCATGCAAGCCAAGTCCCTGTTGCCAAATCAATTTGTTTTTTAATGTCTCCCATAGTCATTAATCCTTCTGTTTTAGAGTTCAGAATGAGATTGAGTGCTGAGTGAAGGAGACGCTACCCTCTTTTTGACCATCCTCTACAGCGTGTTAGATGTTTTATTTAGAGTAACATGCACTTTGGGCTAAGCCCTTTCCAGGCCCAGGAAGGAGGGCTCCTACTCCAAGGAGCCCACAGTTCAGGCTAGCCAGACAAGGAGGCAGAGGTTAGAAGAAAGGAAGCAATGACAGGCAATCTGTATGTGAGACGAGTAGATCTGCTTTTTAATTGTTTCCAGTAACACTGGACATCATTGGTTATTTCAGAGGTGGACTGAAGCCTTAATTCTGAAAGGTGGGTTTCTTCCTCCAGTGGTGTGGCAGACAAATAGATGCAAGTTTGGAAAGGATTCTGTTTTATTCTTGCTGCTTTGGCCAGCTGAGGAGAGGGGGGGTGATTCATCATAATTTTGCACCTCTCCGATACCTGATAAAAAGTGGTATTTCTGACTGAACAGGCTGTTTTATTTCCTAGCCTCGTGCCTCATGAGCACTGCTACAATTGCAGCTGTTAACAAACTTGGGAGGGGGGACACAGGGCCAGGAAACCACAGCAATGTCCCCGGCAGACATTCCCCATGGGGACAGGGCAGCATTGGGACAGCTGGTAGGTATCGGGGTGCTGGATGGGTGGGGGAGGAACTCTGAGCTTTCCTGATGGAGAGAGGCCAAGATGAGCTGGAGTTTCTCCATACGCCTTGGGCCTTGAGAATCCTGGGGGATGGGGCACTTCCTGGTTCCACCCAGACCAAGCCAGGTTGCAATCTCTCCATAGAGATTATAAAGAGAGGCTAAAGTATGAAGAGAGGCTAAAGCGACTGGGACTTTTCAGTTTAGAAAAGAGGAGGCTGAGGGGGGATATGACAGAGGTATATAAAATCATGAGTGGTGTGGAGAGGATGAATAAAGAAAAGTTATTTATTAGTTCCCATAATAGAAGAACTAGAGGACACCAAATGAAATTAATGGGTAGCAGGTCTAAAACTAGTAAAAGAAAGTTCTTCTTCCCACAGCTCATAGTCAACCTGTGGAACTCCTTGCCAGAGGAGGCTGCGAAGGCTAGGACTATAACAGAGTTTAAAGAGAAGCTAGATAATTTCATGAAGGTTAGGTCCATAAAAGGCTATTAGCCAGGGGATAAAATGGTGTCCCTGGCCTCTCTTTGTCAGAGGCTGGAGATGGATGGCACAAGACAAATCGCTTGATCATTGTCTTCGGTCCACCCCCTCTGAGGCACCTAGCGCTGGCCACTGTCGGCAGACAGGCTACTGGGCTAGATGGACCTTTGGTCTGACCCAGTACGGCCGTTCTTATGTTCTTGTGTGGGGAAAGTAGGAGTGAGTGGAAAGCCTTTGGACTCATCTAAGCAATCAGCCTTTGCTCTAGTTTTGTTTTTAACAAGCCCTGTTTGGTACATGCTCTTTCCAGGCTGATGAAGGAAGGGGAAGATTTCCCTGGATCTCTGGGGGCAACAGGCAGCCACAAGGAATAATATTAAGCGATTGGATGTTCTTGTCAGTGCTCCTCTTGTTCCTCTGGAGACATTCTTTGCCAGCTTAGTCTGACTCTTATAACTGGGTCATCTTCTGTAGTAATTGCAGACTATTGAAAAGAGTTCAGCAGTGCTCTATCTAGATAAGCTCAGAGCTTTCTGGTAATACTGTCGCTGGTGGAAGTAGCGAGGCAGTGTTTCTGCTACCCACTGTAGGGATTGTTATTGTTTAGTGATGCTTGTATCCAGGGATGTCTTATTTATACACTTACTCAGAAAGGTCAGGAGTTAGACAGCTATTGCAACATTCCTGAGGAAGGGACACCCAGTCTTCTAGGAAGTTCTTGGCTTCCAGCTCCTTTAGTGCCCGTGGAAGCACTCAGACTCAGTGTGACTTGCTTTAAGTGGAAGAATCCCATGCTCAGATTTTTCTGCAAGGTATGCCTGATTTCAGAAGAACTTGACTGAAAGGGAAAACGCATTCCCATAATGTAGCTACACTCTCAATAAAATGTACAAAGTGCTTTTTCAAACCAGTTTTCCGAAATACCTGCCCTCAGAACTGTGAAGGATGCTGGCATCTAAAAGGCAGCTTTGTTTTGCTGACATGTTGTGTGGAATCCTTCCACTGAGAAGTAAATTGATGCACAGGAATTGGTACTCGTCTTATTACTTTTTTGTGCTGTTCACCCTTTGGAAAACACAAATTTTGTGATGAGGGGCTTACTACTTAACAGGAGCTGCTGAAATTTCTTCAGAGCTATACTGCATTACTACAAGCCTCAAGTACCATGCTGCTTTGCTTTGGTGACACTTGGCTTTCTTGCTTTGCAGTGCTTAGTGACCCAAGATGCTTTTTGTCTTGTGGGCAGGATGACAATTTTGTGTATTGTTTGTGTATTGTGTATCTGCTGAGGACAATAATGTGAACTGTAAGTTAGAATAATCCAGCTCCTGGCATTTGTCTTCATGTGCCTGCCTTTCTGATAAGAGGGGCACTGTTTTCAGTCTTACATGTGCTTCTGCTGAGGACGAGGGAATTCAAATACCCTCAGGAGTATTGACCACTGTTGCTTTTAGGCTCTGTTTATGCTTCAGCTTGTACTGAGTCAGTTAACTGGAATGGTTGACTCTGGCACACAATTGCCTTCCTGCAACCAGTTCAGCACACGTCGTATTTCACACTGTGGACACGAGCCATCCCCACACACATTTAGGTGACTAGTTTGGTGGCTTCTTCTTTCTCCTAGCTCTCTGTGCAATAGGACATCCTGCGCATGGAGCGATGCCCTCCTCTTGATGCCACACTGCATTTCCTCCATGTACTCCAGCCTCTGAGACTCCATTTTGCCTAAACGAATAGGCATCGTCAGGCAGTTTGGTCTGTGCAGATGCACAAATGAGATTGTGAAGTCTAGAAAGTTGTTGTGTGGAAACAAACCTCTCTTGCTTGTAACCAGTTTGACAGTGCCTGTTAATTGGTGGCAAAACCACAGGTCAGAAATAGTGTGAAGAAAGGCCCGTGTTCTGTCTTGTGCTTGTCCCCATCATTTTTGTTGTTTGACAGACTGTGCATTTCGTTGACTTCACTGATGGTTGGTTATGGAGGGCGGAGTGCCCGCCAAGATTTGAGAGCATAAATGAGAGAAGCTGGGAGTGGAGGTGGTAGTGTTCATGCAGAAATAAACAAGTCACATGCTACATGTAGGCTCTGTCCACACAGTAAGACCTAGGCACAACACAACTGTTTGAAGCTTTTCTTCCTCACAGCAATGGGCTGAAATGTTGCGTGTCCACCATCACCACTTTCCCTAACCATGGTGGTATCAATACATTTTGGCCAAGAAGTTAAATCAGCTGCTTAATTTGTCTCCTTGGCATTGCAAATGAAATATGTATTTGAGTCTCTCTCCCCCCCCCCCCCCAAAAAAAAAAAGTTCTTATGAAAGATGACAGAATTTGACAGTGCTGCTCACTTTGGGGTTGAAAGGAAATGGAAGAGGATACGTGTGTAACGTTACATTTACTTTACAACCAAAAATGATCATTCCTGTTAAATTCTCTCATCCTTTCTCATATAGAACTGGAGGTGAAAACATTTATCCTTCCAGTCTCAGAAGTTTGTGTGGAACTGGTGGGGAAGCTCAGACTGGTGGTGGTTTCTTAAGGTGCCTTTTCCGAGCAGGCCTTCATTCTGTACATCCTGAGCCAGCCTATAACTTACATGACTTATGAAGCCACTTACTGTGAAATTTGTCCTGTCTTTAAGTAGTATGACTCGCTTTTTCAACAAAATGAAGTCATTCTCCTAGAAGAAGCTAGATCAGATGACGCACTCTAGCATTCTTATTGACACTTACATCCTTGTAAGAGTTCAAAGTAAGGCTTTGTCTACACTGAAAACATGGGGCAGCACTTCACACTGAAAGTGTGGCCAGGGCACGAGTGCTGTCTCCTACACTGTATGTAAACCACCTCCACGAAGGCAGTAACTGACTTGCTGCACTCGGATTGGAGGGGGTGTTTTTTCACACCCCTAACCCAGAAAGTTACAGCACTGTAAAGTGCCAATGTAGACTTGGCCTAAAACAGCCAGGTCAGTTTAGGCTAGCTTAGAATCAGCTAGTTCTACAAAGAATATTACTAGAAAACTCTACTTTGCTGTTGTGCCTACAAAACTTAACAATGATTAGTCTGCTGGTGTGTTGAGACCATTGCATATCATGCTGACTGAGCTTTTCTCATTGTTTTTGTAAACCCTTCCCTTCCCCTATCTGTTTCTCTTCATCTGTTGTCTTATCTTATACTTGGAGTGTAAATTCTTAGCGGGAGACTGTCTTTTTGTTTTGCATAATGCCTGGCACAATAGCATCCAGGCCGGTGACTAGGCTCCTAGGTACTATGATAATATAAATAATCTCAAATTAGAAAATTAACCATCTGAAAGATTGCTAATTAGTTTTATATGGTCTGTGTGCAGCCAACCAGCTAGGTTTCTAATTTTAGCTCTTTAGTTGCTTACATTGAAAGTCACTGTCACTGCTGGGCGGGAGCAGGGTGAGAAATGAATAAAAGTTTTGACAAGAAATGTAAGATTTTAATGGATTGCATTGTAAGTGCATTTTAGTAAACTTGTGGATTCTTTCACTGTGTAATTACACTTCAGGGGTTTTTCGTCTATCTGCCCTCCTGACTTGTAGTTGTGTAAGTCACGCAGAACCACCCTTGTGACTTTAGGCCTTAGATGATTGCTGCATGTTTTTTGACAGTAATACTAGTTTGTTGCAGTGGCATAATATTCTCTCTCCTAGAAGAGATTTTCAGTTGGTGATCCAGGCCTTCCCCACTCAGCTAAGCTACTCTGAAATGCACCAGTAAATGAACCCTTATTCTGCTTTTATTGGCGATGTTACTCGTATCTCTGATTCAGACTGTGCCGTGAGGATGCGCACCTTTGTAACCTTGAGGTAACCTTACATTATCATGGACTTCTACTTGGAGCTACACTTGAAAAGCATCTGCATGCATCAGTTACTGCAAAATGCAGCAGCCCATCCCTTGAGTGATATGATGGAGCCACTACAAGTGCCTAACCAATGCTGGGAACAGATGTTTTTTCTTGGGTGTAGCTCAAGATGTGAATGCCAGTGAAAATGGGGTAGGAACCGAAGCTAAAATAGGGCAAAAACAAGCTAAAAATTACTGAGACAGGTTAGATGTCTTCAAGTCACCAGAGCCTAATGAAATGCATCCTAGAATAGTCTAGGAGCTGACTGAGGAGACATCTGAGCAGGTCCCTTCTAGTCCTATGATTCTGTGCTGGTTACATTCTACAAAGTCCAAGAGTCTTAGATTTAGGTCACGTAAGAAATTGCCTCTCCCTTTGTGCTTACGATTGAGCCAGTAAATTGCTTCCTGCAGTTGGCGTGTCATCTATTAAAGGCTGAAGATGCTGTGCTCTCAGTAGAGGATCTACAGCTCCATGAGTTGCCCCTCTGGTTGTTTGGCACAACCCATATTTAGTGTACTTCAGAGTGCTGTGCATAGCTAGTTGCTAGAACCATAGAAACGTAGGGCCAGAAAGGATTTCAAGAGGTTATATAGTCCAGCTTCCTGTGCTGAGGCTGGACAAACTATACCCAGACTGTCCCTGACAGGTGTTTGTCTAACCCAGGGGTCTCCAAACTTTTCTGCCCGAGGGCCGCATTAACTATCAAACAGCAGTTCGGGGGCCGACTACACACTTGAGGTCCAAATAAAAAACAATCAAAACATGGATGTTGTTTTTAATTATTTATTTAATATTATTTTATTCAGTTATTATTTAATAACACATTGATACACTACACATGAACACCTGTATTAGTGTGAATGGTGAAATTGTTTCCTGGATGCCAAAATAGAGCCCAGCCCACTAGTGACCTCATGAGAGAGCTAGCCAATAGGATAAGAACGCACTGGCCAATAGGGAGCAATTGTCCACGCCAAGTCCCAACCCCTCTTGCTGTGAGGGACGCGCAGAGCCCGGGCTCGGCCGTCGGTCCGCAGGGCGTGTGGCCGTCCGTTGGCGGCTCCGATCCCCTGCACCCCCGGCCGGGGAGTCTCGCTGCCCAGGGCAAGGGCTGCGCGGGTCCAGAGTCCCTCCTCCGTCCCGCTGGCTCCTCCGGCTTCCCTCTCCTGGCTGCCTGCCCAAAAGAAAGTGAGTGCCGGCCGCCCCTGTCCTTCCGGCCCCTCCCCCTTTTGAGCCGGCACGCACGGGGCGTGCCGCTCACCCTGGCGTCCCTGCCCCTTCTCCTCCTGGGTCCTGCCGCCTTCCTCGCCTGCCGCGCCTGCGGCTGTGCGCCCTCGCTCCCCTCCCCGTGGGCTTTCCCCTGGGCTCCGCTGCGCTGCGCCGCTCGGCGCTTCTCCGGGGGAGGGGCTGTCAGTGTGGGGAGTTTCTTCCCCGCCCCAGCTCCGCGGCGCTGCGCCGTTTGGCGCTTCTCCAGGGGAGGGGCTGTTAGTGTGGGGAGTTTCTTCCCCGTCACAGTCTCCACGGGCCGGATGAGAGGGCCTCGCGGGCCGTAGTTTGGAGACCCCTGATCTAACCTGTTCTTAAAAACCTTCACTGATTACAAGGCTTCCGCAGCCTCCATTTGTTACGTATTCCAGTCCGTAATTATCCTGATATGTAGGAAGATTTTCCTAATTTCTTACCTAAATCTCCCTTCTTGCAGATTGAGCTTGATACTACTAGTCCTACCTTCAGTGGACATGGAGCCCAGTTGATAAGAACATAAGAATGGCCGAACTGGGTCAGACCAAAGGTCCATCTAGTCCAGTAGCCTGTCTGCCCACAGTGGACAGTGTCCCAGAGGGGGTGGACCGAAGACAATAATCAAGCTATTTGTCTCGTGCCATCTTGTGTTCTTATCAACTGGGCTTGACAAACAGAGGCCAGGGACACCATTCCTGCCCCCTGGCTAATAGCCTTTTATGGACCTAACATCCATGAATTTATCTAGCTTCTCTTTAAACTCTGTTATAGTCCTAGCTTCCTCTGGCAATGAGTTCCACAGGTTGACTATGCGCTGTGTGAAGAAGAACTTTCGCTTATTAGTTTTAAACCTGCTACCCATTAATTTCATTTGGTGTCCTCTAGTCCTTATATTATGGGAACTAATAAATAACTTTTCTTTATTCACCCTCTCCACACCACTCGTGATTTTATAGACCTCTATCACATCCCCCATCAATCTCCTCTTTTCTAAACTGAAAAGTCCCAGTCGCTTTAGCCTCTCTTCATATGGGACCTGTTCCAAACCCCTGATCATTTTAGTTGCCCTTTTCTGAACCCTTTCCAAGGCCAAAATATCTTTTTTGAGGTGAAGAGACCAGATCTGTACACAGTAGTCAAGATGTGGGAGTACCATAGTTTTATACAGGGGCAGTAAGATATTCTGTGTCTTATTTTCTGTCCCTTTCTTAATAATTCCTAACATTCTATTTGCCTTTTTGACCACTGTGTGGACATTTTCAGAGAACTCCAAGATCTCTTTCCTGATTTGTCATAGCTAAATTAGCCCCCATCATATTATATGTGTAGTTGGGGTTATTTTTTGATCACCATCCTATTTATAATATAATTGAAAGCTTTCCTCAGGTCTTCCCTAGTTGTCTTTTCTCAAGACTAAACATACCGGCTGTGTCTACACTGGGCCACTTATTCCGGAAAATCAGCCGCTTTTCCGGAATAAGCTGCGAGCTGTCTACACTGGCCCTTGAATTTCCGGAAAAGCAACGACGCTCTACTGTACAAAATCAGCCACTATTCCGGAAAAACTATTCTGCTCCCGCTCGGGCATAAGTCCTTATTCTGGAACACTGTTCCGGAAAAGGGCCAGTGTAGACAGCCCAGTAGTCTTTTCCAGAAAAAAGACCTGATCGCGAAAATGGCGATCGGGGCTCTTTTCCGGAAAAGCACGTCTACATTGGCCACAGACGCTTTTCCGGAAAAAGGGCTTTTCCGGAAAAGCAGCCTGCCAATGTAGACGCTCCTTTTCCGGAAAAACTGAAAACTGAATAGTATTCCGTTTTAAGCAGTTCTGGAAATTCATGCCAGTGTAGACACAGCCACCCAGTTTTTTAACCTTTCTCCATAGGTCAGGTTTTCTGAACTTTATCACTTTTATTGCTCTTCTCTGGACTCTTTCCAGTTTGTCAACTTTAGGAAAAAAGTGTGGCACCCAGAACTGGACAGTTCTCCAGCTGGGGCTTTACCAGAGCTGAGTAGAATGGGACAATTACTTCTGGTGCCCAGCATATGACATTCCTGTTAATACACTCCAGAATATTAGCTTTTTTCACAGCTGCACCATATTACTGACTTGTATTCAATGTGTGATCCACTACGACTCCCCCTGATCCTCTTCAACAATACTACAATCTAGCTAGTACCATGCTTTGTAGTTACACTTTTGATTCTTTCTTCTGAGGTGTAGTGCTTTGCACTTCTCTCTAGTGAATTTCCCCTTGTTGATTTCAAACAAGTTTTCCAAGTTGTCAGGGTTGTCTTGAATTCTAATCTTGTTTTGCAAAGTGATGACAGCCCCTCTTGTATTAGTGTCATCCAGATTGGATAAGCAAATGTCCATTCATTATCTGAGTTATTCATAAAAATATTGACTTGAACTGAGCTTTATGGGCCCTCATTAGATACACCCTCCCAGTTTGTCAGCAAACCATTGATAACTACTTTTGGAATATGGTCTTTCGACCTGTACATGCCAAGACCTTGAGGACCAAAGGAATGACTGTTGTTACTGTGCTGTTTATCTTACATTAATGTGTCATTGCTGATTTTTGTGTGTAGAGGGTGTCAGTGTTGGGACATTTGTGCAGAAGAATATGAAAATAGCGTAGAAGTGTCTTTCTTTTAGAACAAGAGGAACCTGGGACAACTTTACAGCACAAAATAGAAATAATGTTCAAAGGAGTGTTGGGTTGACTTCAGTAACTTTGTTGCTGTTAAGTTGCCTTGGAGGGCCTGGTCACATTTTGAATCTACTAAACTTAGACTTTTATTTCCTGAGAAAGTAAGAAAACTATGTTAAAAAGTCTGGTTATTTCTGGTTGGCACCAGCCTTTTCAGAGAGAATTGTGGTCAGTAGAAATTATCCTGCTTAGTTATGGAAGGACCTTGCTCTGAAACAAGTATCGTAAGGCTTTTTAGACACATTATGGGAGGTCTAATGAAGGTGATTAAGTTGTATCTAACTACATAATGGAGGAGTTTATCTAGTTATTAGCTAATTCCTTAAGAGTCATGGAGAAGCCACAGCAGTGACTCAGGGCCGGTGAGTCTATCCATTCCACAAAATGGATCCATGTACAGTAGACTTCTAATTATCTGGAATCTTTGGGACCTAAGTGGTGCCGGATTATCGGATATGCCGGACTATCAGGAGGTACTATAAGATGGTTTTTTATATATATATATATATATATATATATATATATATATATATTACCCTTTTTGCTCGGTTCAGCTGCTTGCCTTGTGACTCCTTTTTTGCCAACACTCACTCACTAGGCTCTTGCCATTTTGATGCCAGACTATTGGGGGTGCCGGACTATTGGAGTTTTACTGTAGTAATTAAAGCATAGCTCCTGCACATTAGCCTAAATAAAATGCTTGGATTTGGGTCTGTTTCTCAGTGGGTAAGATGAAGTAAATTACAGATGACAAGCACTGGGAAGCAGTAGGGAAGGATTTGGTTTACTGCAGGATTGTTGGCTGAGACACTAAGCATCAGTATTTTTGTTCATTAACATTGTCTCCACGGTGTCCTAGATGCTTTAGGGGTAAAAAGCCATAATCTCTGCCTTGAGGAGCTCTCACTTTAGATCTAAAACTGTTTTGAAAAGTGAAACGTGTGTAAGTCTTGATGTTCTGTGACTCTTTCTTTGCTTTTTACAGACTTGGGATTTGTTGGATGTGGAAAAATCAGGATAGGAAGTCAGGACCCTTGCATTTCTAAACTTTTACTGGTTTTCCCTGGTATTTTAGCAATAGATGGAAATTATTTTGGGATTAGTCTGGAATTAGATTGAAACTCCTGGGCTTGAGAGTAATAAAAAGCAAGCATAGGGACAAGGGGGAGTCAAAATAATTGTCTAAGCCCGTGGTGTCCAGCCAGTTCTGAAGCAGTAGCCACTAAGCCACATAATTCTGAAAATGTAAATAATTTTGAGAGCCAACTAACCACACTCAATCAGCCAAACTGCCATATGTGGGTAGTGTGTTGGACACCACATGTCTAATCCTCTTCTTTCATGCATATTTTCACTGCAAAGTAATTAAGTCAAACTATTTTTGCTCCCAATGCATTTCTAATTCTTAGACACAATTATAAGTAAAGGTTAAAATATTTAAATACAAAATATTGATGTAAATAGTCTATTCCAGAAAATCTGTCCTTCATTCCCCTGTACTATGCAGCATCATTTATCACTGCATTACAGATAGATGGTGGATTCTAGTCATATATGTTATCTTGTCGTGTGGATTGGGCTCTTCAACACACTGTGACTTGGGCATTGTTTCTCGACTGGAGGATTAAGGAGTTGGATGTTGTGCTGCTTTCAGAACATGGTTGATGTGAGTCTGTCGTCTGACCACGCTGCATTAATTTCCATGTGCAGGCATGAAAGTTAGAAAACTTTTTTTAAAGTGAAATTTTGAGTCAGCCAAAACTGATAAGCTAGTGTTACTTCCCACTTCCTCGGGCCCCGTGAGCAGGAAAATGCTCCAAGGAACAACCTATGTCCAGTTTCCAGTTCTGCTGGACAGCTTTTAATGATTACATTTAAACATTTTAATATTACCTTGAGATTTTAACCTTTGTTCATTTTTTCTGTAGCTGGAAAAATCAAAAGGCCCCACCCAGACATTCACCCTGTGTCCGGCTTTGAGATCAGAGGCTCTTAAACACCTAATACAACTCCACCCAGCAACCTGTCCGACATGTCAGGACCCGTGCCAAGCAGGGCCAGAGTTTACACTGATGTAAACACGCACAGACCCCGAGAGTACTGGGACTATGAGTCACATGTTGTCGAATGGGGGTAAGTGTTTTCACTTCGTATTGACTGTGCTGGGCAGGGTTGTCCTTATGGATCTGTCCAAGTGGTGTATGGGAAGCTAGCCGATCGAGCACCTAGAGTGCTTAAGGTTATTCTATTGATTTGCCAGTGTTCTAGTGTGAATGGTGTGTGGTAAGGTTGCAAGTTTTGTTACCATCAACTCTAGAAATAGCACAGTGCCTTGCATAGTGTCTGAAACATTTTCTTGTGCCACTATTTTAAAACCTCAGCAGCATAAAAACATTTTGAGCAGCCCCCTCTTTCCTTTAAGTTAGCTGCCTTTCAGTGCTGGTAGAAAAACTAAGATCTTATCCCTGGGTGAATAATTTGAAAAGCTGTCAAGGTACTTTTGTAAACCGGGTGATAATTGAAGAGACTTGCATAAGACTTTTTTTTTATGATGTCTTTGTGTCAGTCTCATTGCTCAGCTCTCTGCCAAGTCTGGAGAAGTTTTGTATATTTCATTCAAAGGAATGGAGTGCTAAATTGAGCTTGTAACGAAAACCTCCCAAGATTCAGATAGCATTGGTTCCAGCTAATATTGCTGCGTTGCTGCTTTTACATAGCAGCATCTGGGCTGTGTAGGCACTTCCCTGAGCCTGGCCTCTGAAAAGAATGTTATCTTCTGAGCAGAAGCCGTGCCCTACACTCAGTCCATTTGAAACAGGTTTTATATCCGTTTTAGTGCTGTCTCCCTTAGTCATTTTAATTGCAGTTAACAGTCTACATTTGATTTTTGTGATGTGCGTGGAAGTCCTGTACATCAAGTCTGTGCTGGAAGGGTCACACACATGCATCTGGGATGGTCTCAGTTGAAATACTTGATTGCCCCAGCCCCACATTCAAGGAGATGATCGGGAACTGGGCCTATTTTGTCACTTGTTCAAGGAGAAATTGATCAGCTCAAGTGAATGTGGTTCTTGTGACATCCTAGGACATAAATCCCCCATCCAAGGAAAGATGCAAAACAGACAATGACAGTGAAAGGTTTCCTCTCCCAGTGCGCTTCATCCCTGAACAGGACGGGCCACTTCTGAGGGTGAGGGTAGTTGTCTGCATGGCCCCTTTTATCTTTGACCCCTCTCCAGGTAGGAAGGTGGAATTCCTGTTGTGTAGGAACTACACAAAGACCAGGTCGTTACAGGTAGGCAGCTACCTGCTCCTCTGGTCGTTACTCACCAGGACTGAATTTGTACTGAGGTGGAAAGGCAAAGGTCGACATTTCTCAACTAGTCCTTGATCTTTTATTCTAGAAAGAGGAGTTCAGTCAGCAATTCTATCTAGCTTGTCTAGAAGGCAAGGCAGAGAGCTGATGTCTGGAGAGGACCGTTTTGTGAGAGAGGACTGATTGAGCTCCTTGGGGGGACTCTGTGCTTGTATCTCTTCGCAGAAATCAAGATGACTACCAACTTGTTCGGAAATTAGGCCGGGGCAAATACAGCGAAGTATTTGAAGCCATTAACATCACAAATAATGAAAAAGTAGTCGTTAAAATCCTCAAGGTGAGCAAGGGACCAGGTGGAAGGTGGAAATCTCTCCCTGGGGTACGGTGAACATAAAGTGCAGAGCTTCGAATAGGACATCTGAGTCTCCTGAAATAACTCGGTTATAGGAAATCTTACCCTGTGTGGCACGTGGAACCCCTTTGTTTCCTGTAACTCTGCACTAGATGCTGTCAATCCATGCCACCCCTCTGCTTACTTACTATGTCAAATCTGTCTACAGAAGACCTCTGCTTGAAGCAGCATCTGTTTCTGTGCCTATCCTTCCAAGGTGCTACCCTGTCACGGTGTGCTGTCATGGCTTTCTCCCCCCCCAAATTAGGGAACGAGGATTTGTTTAAGATCATTGCTGGTACACCAGACCTTCACTTTTAGAGCTGAGCTGCCGACATCAAAGGGATGATTCTTGCCCTGTGAGATGCAGTGAGCACTCTTAGGTAGTTCCCCCTTCTGAGCAGAACAAGAGTCAGGCTGGAATTGTTCCTCCTGAAGGCCACTGATTAGCTAAATTTTAGTCAAAATAGTCTTGCAGCACCTAGGAGACTAACAAAAAATGTAGATGGTATCACGAGCTTTCGTGGGCACAGCTCACCTCTTCAGATGAAGAACAAGTGGGTTGTGCCCACGAAAGCTCATGATCCCATCTACATTTGTGTTAATCTGTAAGGTGCTGCAGGACTATTGGTTGTTTAAGTTTTTCCAGTTACAGACTAACATGGCTCCCCCGCTGAAACTTCTAAACTTTAGTGACGACTAACCTCAGAGCATTGCTGACATTCTGTAGAGAAGAAAAGCTTAGTTAAGGATGCAAATTCAAGAGGTAGGCTCTCAACTGCTAACCGCTAAAGACCCTGGCATGTTGTCTCTGGCTAATAAAAGATTGTTAGCACCAGAACACAGATATCTTAGATCCTTAATTGGTGAACTATCGAAATCCATTGTTTCTCAAACTTGTATTGCTCGTGTTCCACTCAGAGCTTGCTGATCACATGGTGCTATTTTTCATTTCCATCTGTCTGATCATATAGGTAATTAAAAATACAAAAATCTCGATACTGCTATTCAGGTCATAAGTGGCTTTAGCTGTGGTTCTCACCAGGTGATTGATCAAGGGAGAGTGGAAGGAGAGGTGGTGTGCTGTCACATATTTGAGAAACCTCCCCCTTCCAATGCATGCAAAATCAGATAATGAAACTGGGAAGGTTGGCTATTTAACCTCCGGGTTCTGACAGCCACTTTTGAGAGACAGATGCTGAGTTCCAGTTTATCCATTAATCTTGCTCACTGGAATGTTCTGTTTTATCAATGCTTTGGGTTTTTATTTCAGCCAGTAAAAAAGAAGAAAATCAAGCGTGAAATCAAGATCTTGGAGAACTTGCGAGGTGGTCCCAATATAATCACTCTTGCAGACATAGTAAAAGACCCTGTGGTGAGTATAACTGGCTTAGGGATGAGGCTGAAATTGCTGGGTTGGACTTCAGTGCTGGCCTGTCATCACTATGTTTTCCCCTCTTAATTCCTGTTTTTAAATTGGTTAATCAGATCAGCCTTCTAATCGGTTTAGCTTCTTTCAGAGGGGGCTGGGGGCGGGGTGCTCGGCTTCCTGCCGCCACTGCCAAGCAAGTACAGTGAATTGGGAGGGTGGCAGAGCAGAGTGGAACAGGCTGCTGGGTCTCTCCAGCTCCCACCACCATAGTGAGTGCAGGGAGGGCTCGACCCCTGCCCCAGGCCCTCTTGTAATCCCCTGGCTTGCAGGGAGGGGGGTTTAGGGAAAAGGGTGCATGGGACAGGGCAAGGGTGGGAAGAGGTGGGATGTAGGTGGAGCAGAGGCGGGGCTTGGGGGAAAGGGTGGAGGTGGGATGGGGCCTGCGGGGGGAAGAGGGGAAGGGGTCCCAGACCCTGCAAGGCATGGCCCTGGCTGGGGGTGAGATTGAAATAGCTGTCTCTCTCAGGAGGGTGGATTTTTCACACCCTTGAGAGGCATACTATGCCAATGTTACCTTTTTGGTGTAAACTATGGGGCTGGTCACGCAGAACAGAAATGTGTGAATTCTTTCTGCAAACACAGGGCCAAAGTAGAGTAGTGATGGTTTCAGCTGTGCCGAATCTGTGAATCTTGGAAAACAAATGAAGTATATAAATTATCCAAGGGAGAAGAGATTTTAATGATGATCAAAGGAAATGACCAGATTAACTCATAACTATATACACAGATTGCTTATCAATGATTCAACATAGCTAAATACGCCTTCCTTTCTTCCTAGTCGCGGACTCCTGCTTTGGTTTTTGAACATGTAAACAACACAGACTTTAAGGTACAGTCTGGGACATCTGCTTGCAATTGTGTTCTTTTCCATTTGAAAGCCACCCCCCTTAATTTTTATTTATGGAGAGGGACAAGTACCTGGGTCTTGGACAGGTAGTTCGGTGGCTGTTTCCTTTTGACACATAGTCCTGGAATTAAAGATGCCTGATCCTGGGACAAAGGTTTGTAACTTGCCCATTTGTCATGTCTCAGTAGTACAGCATGCAATAGAACGCAGGAATCTCAGCCCACGTCCCATTCTGTTAAATGCTTCTTGTGTATCTCCCCAACATGCGTCACATTTGCATTCTAGCTCAGGTTCCAAGCAGTAGTTTGCTTTTACTCCTAATATAAAACTTCTTGCCTTGCTTACTTCCCTGATTTGAAAGGAGAAAATGCATGGTTCTGTGGGGAGGAGTTACGTGCTTTTTGACCTACCTTTGGAGTTATTTACTCCTTCACATAAAACAAGGACCAGGGGTCACCCAACGGAAGGAAGCAGCAGCAGATTTAAAACAAAGGAAGTACGTCTTCACTCAGTGACTGCCATCCCGTGGAACTTGTTGCTAGGGGACTTTGTGAATGGCAAAAGATAACTGGGTTCCAAAAAGAATTAGGGTTCATGGAAGGAAAGGTTTGTTAATGCAGTGGTCCCCAGCACGGTGCCCGCAGGCACCATGGCACCCCCTGGGCCTTTTCTGTACTCCTTCTGAGTGATCGGGGCTGGCCCCGCCCCTGGGCACCCGGTGCATGAGCAGCCCTGCATCCGGCAGCCCCAAAATGTTGGGGACCACTGTGTTAATGGCTACGCACCAGGATGGTCAATGATGCAGCATGCTCCAGGTGCCCCTAACCCTCAGACTGCCAGAAGCTGGGACTGGCTAATCCAGAAGGGATCAGTCAATTGCCATGGACTGTTTATTCCCTCTGAAGCATTTAGGTTTGACCACAGTTGGAAGACAGGGTAGTGGGCTAGAGGGACGGTTGTTCTTACCCACTATAGCCACTCTTCTGTGAACACCACCTGGAATAGTCTTAGTTCTGCAGAGGTCTTCAGCCTCTGAGAGCCAGCCTGCACGCCGTTGCTTTTTCTGACGCTGCACTGACGGGCTGCAGGTGTCTGTAGGAAATGGAACCAGAACTGCTCTCCTTGACAGGGAGCTGTACTCACGCTGTGTGGTACAGCTGAGTAATGGGAGGAACGGGGAAGTGCCGGAAGGCCGGTGGGTTGAGGAAGTGTTGCTACTGCTGTGAATGCAGTTGGAGAAACAAAGCTGCAGGAATCTGGTTGTTTGATTCTGTATTGGCATGACTGTGATCTCCTGCTGTGTTCTTAAACTGAAGCCATGTCTGTCTCCCACAGCAATTGTACCAGACATTAACAGACTATGATATTAGGTTCTACATGTATGAGATTTTGAAGGTAAGTGGATGTTCTCCAGTTCATCGATTTGTATCAGTTTTGTGTGGATCTGAGCTTTCCCCCTTGCTACAGTCCTGCGGTCGTTGGCGTGACTAGTCAGTGATGGAAAACAAACGCAGGTGGAGACAGATCAGGTCTCTGAATGACACAAGTGAGAGGGCTGATGTCAGGGTCACAGGATCTGGCCTGTCTTGTACCCACATATTCCAACTAGGAGTGTGTTTAAAAAAAAAAAAAAAAAAAACCACCACACCCCAACAAACGGTTAATAATGTAACTGTTAAAAGTGTTCATGGTTACATGCAGCTGGCTCCCTGGAGTGGAGCCAGGAGTCGGTGCACACCAGCTCCCGGTGCACGCAGGCTGCTGGCCCCAGTCCTGGGGAGCCGGTTGTATTGCAAGCTCTGCAGTATAAGGTTTATATTACAGAGCCCGGGGTGCAGGGCAATAACAGAGCCGGCAGCTGGAAGCCAGTGCACGGTGGGAGCTAGCTTATGCTCACCGGCTCCCAGCTGCTGGCTCCACTCCCAGGGAGCTGGCTGCCTCCCCCTGCTGCAGGCTCTGAAACAGAGCTAGCAGCTTAGGGCAACAGCTGACTCTGAGAGCGGGTCCAGGAGTTGGGGTGTAATTATAACAGAAACCGATAAGCTGAACCTTTGAAACAGTTACACTCTTACAGCCCTAATTCCAGCCCTGGGGGATAGAGGGGCTACTGCCTTTGAATTGTGGGGTACATTGAGACAAGTTGAAATACTAAATCATAGATGTGTGCATACAGCCTGCGGCAAAAGGGGAAATCTTGGACTGGGAGCTATTATATACTGGCTTCCTGCCTTGATGTAGCCTGTGAACTGAGTGTGTTTACAGCACAAAATCCTCTTGCATATGCATATTGGGAATAAAGTTCCTCTTTCCCATTTTGTAAGCGTGTTTAATCCTTGGTGCCTCATAGCTCTGCTTTTAGGGCATTATTGAAATTTCACTTACATTGGGAAGCATCCGAGTTAAAGCTAGAAACATTGCTCTGCCCAAAACATATTGATGGACCTATTTCTGGGGAGAAGGTATCAAAAAGGAAGCTCTGTAGGTTTTCTTTTTAGTAGGAGTCTGACTTGAACAGATCTTTGTTGATGGTCAAGATTCCGATGTGAAGAGATTGGAGTATGTATGAAAACACTTCCCCATTCGCTGGGTTTGAAGAAAGCTGTATCTCAGACATTATTCCTATATCCAGTATTAACTTGACAAGTATTAGGTGCATCAATCTGTTGTCTGAAGTAGGGAGTTACCTATTTGTGGAACCCCTCCTGCAGGTTCCTCCATGCCAATGCATGGGAGCTTTGTCAAGGGGAAGATCTCAAGCAACACAAAATAGTGGGGTTCCCTTGTGATTTCTACATTGGTGCAAAAGAAAGCTGATTACCTGTATTGAATGACGTCGTCTTTTCCTCTGTGCTGTACACAGGCTTTGGATTACTGTCATAGCATGGGGATCATGCACAGAGATGTCAAACCCCACAATGTCATGATTGACCATGAGCACAGAAAGGTAAGGAGCGGAATGCTGAGTGGGTTTCAGTTTTTCCTTCAGTTCTACAGCCATCGCTGTGCTGTAGTGCTGCAAGAGATCAGGGCTCAAAGTGGCAGCTTTTCCAGCATGTGAATAAATTCAAAATGGAAATCTGTAAACGGCCTTTAGACAACGAGGAGTCCTGTGGCACCTTAGAGACTGACAGAAGAAGAACTGGAGTGGAAGTTAGCGGCAGAGGTGTATGTATATTGTGTTAAAGAGGCTAATCAAGCCACTTCTCCAGTTTCATCTGATGAAATGGGTTCTACCCATGAAAGCACATGACTTTATAGATCTGGTACTCTCTAATGTGCCCCAGGACTCCTTGTTGTTTGTGCAGATACAGGCTAACATGGCTACCCCTCTGAGACTTTCAACTAAATAGCTACAGTTCTGTATAAAGTTCGTGATGGTTCTTCCTCACAGCCATTCACCCTGCTGTAATGTTCATACTGTAATGTGTATTAGGGATGTAAGCAACCAGTCGACTATCCAATAAGCATATGCTTATCGAATAGTTAACTAGTGACTCTACTAGTCGCTTCCCCTCCCACTCCTCCGCCACTTCTGTCAGAGAGAGGCAGCAAGGGTGGGGGGAGCAGGAGCTGGCTTAAAAGCCTGGTCCCCCCCCCTCTCTCCCCTCCCTTCCCCGGCACCATCTCCACAGTGAGGCAGGAGAGGCAGAGACGTAGCAGAAGACCAGGTGCAAGCTGGGACAGCTGATTCCTGGCTCACACCCGCTGTCATCCCCTAACGGCTCTTAATACGTTTAAAAGGCAAAGCTGCAGCAGGGCCTGGAGCTAACCCTTCTGCAACTTTGCAGTCCCCCTCCACTCCTTATCAACTAGTCAATTAGCTGATTAAACGCCATTTAACATCCCTAATGTGTATAGCTAAGGGTGATTACGTGTACATACGTTCAGGATTGATTCCTCTGTGTGGTTGGAAATATGGCCACTGCTTTTACTTGCAAGTCTAGCTGTGCTAATGATTATAACGTGGTTCCTTTGTCCCTCATAAACTACTCTTCTACGAGATGCCCCTGCTCTCTTAACCCAGACAGAAGCAGCTTGTGCTAAGAAATGTTTCCTTCCTACCATGTTAGATCTTGGACCTGAAATGCAGGGCTCCGGCTTGCTCAAATAGTCTCAAGCGTGTGGGAGATTTCCTGCACAACGATAGAGCAGTGTGGAGACTAATCCTCTATCAAGAATCAACACACGTGCTTGTGATCTCACTGCTAGCTGACCCAATGTGTGTCTAAAACGTTCCCAAATTGCAATTTTCCGAGACACACTGTGTAAAAGCATTAGAGAGCCAAGGCCCTGATTAGGCCTTTTCACCTTTTCCTCTTGCATTTCTAGCTGAGGCTAATAGACTGGGGTTTGGCTGAGTTCTATCATCCTGGCCAGGAGTACAATGTCAGAGTGGCTTCCCGATACTTCAAAGGGCCTGAACTCCTTGTAGATTATCAGGTAAGAATCAAGTGAGGTTCAGACCCAAGTTGCTTTGCTTTGGCTTATAACAGGGGTGTCCAAACTTTTTTCAAAGAGGGCCAGATTTGAAGAAATGAACATGCGTGAGGGCCGTCCCCGCACTCTCAGCCCCAAGGCGGAGGGCCCGTGGGGTTGGAGGCGGGCGGAGAGCGCAGGGCACGCCGGCCTCACGCTGGCCCGGGGGCAGGGCGAACCCGCAGCCGAGCGGGGGAGCGGGGCTGCGGACGTGCCCTACAGGGCAGGCTCTAGGACCGCGGAGGCCATGGGCGGCGGCAGCGCGGCCAGAAGCGGCGCGCTGAGCACGCCAGTTCAAAAGAGCGCCGGGGAGCCAGGAGAGGGGGAGGAAGCGGGGGCCATATTAAATCGGAACACGGGCCGCAATTGGCCCGCGGGCCGGACTTTGGACATGCCTGGCTTATAAAAAGTAGGAGACTAAGGAATTAGGACATCTGAAGACTTGTCAGAATTCAAGAACCAAGGCAGGGGGGGGAAAAGGGTACTTGGCACCAGTGGACTGGAGAGGCGAATGTATCTAAGAGGCTCTAGAGAAAAGCCAAAAAACGTGTAGGCTTGCTTCCCTGATTTCAGCAGCAAGGGAAGATAAGGGGACCAGCCTTGTACTAAGGAAGAGCATACAAAGAATTGAACTGGATTCATGTTTACACGCAGGGTAACCGAATGTATGGCATACATTGCTAAGCGAGGCCATTAAAAGTCTTAGCTAGGTTATTGCTGTAGTTCATTTTACCTACAGGCTGTTTCCATTGTGGAGGGTTACAGACTGAGTGCTGGGGACGGAAAGGTTTTACTGGCCCAGCACTCCCGGATTCTGTTCTGCTTCAGGGCCAAGCCAATTTATTCACCGGCCACTTTTTCCTAGAGGGGAGGTTTCTAGTCTTGCTTGCCCTACATGGCGTTTCTGGCAACCCAAATGCACTGCCAGTTGATCAGGTCCCTAGTATCTGCTTCCAGTGAGTGAACTGAGCTGTGGGAGAGCTCCAGTTCCATTGAGACAGAACGAGAGAGGGTATCTGCCACTGTTCTTTTAAATGCCACAAGTCCAGTCTAAGCCAGACAATGTTTTCTAGGCTTGCGTGGTATGAACATGTTTCATTCTTTACTCCTAACATCATCTGGCCGATCTAGTATATGGACAATGCTCTCACTAGCATTGGAGTCACTTAGGAAGTTAGCTTGCCTGAAGGAGTGACTTGTCTTTGCTTTTTCCAGATGTATGACTATAGTCTGGATATGTGGAGCTTGGGTTGCATGTTGGCCAGTATGATCTTCCGAAAGGAGCCATTTTTCCATGGCCACGACAATTATGATCAGGTGAGTTTGGCAGGTGCAATCCCTATAGGGATCCGGTCTCGGGGTTGCATTTCCAGCTGCTACAAAGAGGCTGAAGAATTAGCATGTATCATCACTAGTTTTCTTCATCTGACACTGTTTGGCCGCTCGTCAATGTGTAACATTTATCTGCATGTTAAATAGAAGCGTTTGGCTAGAAGGGGATGTACATCAGTTGAGCCCTGTCTCAGCAGGAGTGTCTGAAGTATTTGTCCTCATCAAGAGCACTGGTTGTATTTAGCCTAGTAGATAGTTGTTTCAGAAAAATGGCATGGACGTATGGAAAGCTACTGACTTCACACTAACTTCCTTATTTATCCCGTTGAGTACTTGGTACCAGAATTATATATGTTCTAAGACCCTGGGCCAAAACTTTCAAATGGGACACGTCTAAAATTAAGCCCGATTCACTTGCCGCTCCCCTGGATTTCGGTGCCTAAACCAATATCTGAAGTTACAGAACGTCGGCTGCCTTGTTCAGACCTTCGTTGCAAAGCCCTTTCAAAGAGTTCATTGCCCTGCAGTTGCTCATTCGGGGCTTCTGCTTTTTTTTCTCCAGTTTTATTCTTGCCTTCCTACACAGTTGCTATTTTGGGAATTTTCCTCTGCAAATTGGATTAGAATATTGCACGCTCTCCTCTAATAGTCTGCCATGACTGACAAGAAGAACGGGAAATTGGTATGGAAATGGTTGCAGCGTTTGTGACCGGCTCTATGCAGTCTGGGGAGTAGAAGCCACAAAAGACCACCTTTGAACATGGACTCAGCGTTCTGGAATAGCACTTCGGTGCTCGTAAGGGCATAGGCTGTGTTACTTTCATGCTTGTTTGTCATCCTCCGTCCCCTTCATGCTGGCTTTTTTGTTGTTGTTGGATACCAGTTGGTGAGGATAGCCAAGGTGCTGGGGACAGAAGATCTATATGACTACATCGACAAATACAACATTGAGCTGGATCCACGCTTCAATGACATCTTGGGCAGGTAAGCCAAAATCTTGGAGCAGGTAGACTAATGCTGTGGCAGGTGTGCTTTGTTTAGATGCAGGCCACTGACTAGGGAAGAAAGCCGCTCTAGGGCTCTTAAAGGTAACCCAGTTCATATGTGATACCAGTCTATTTGAGCCATGCAGATCCCTTGAAAAGGATCTTGTGTTGGCAGATGTGGCCGAGGCCAGATGTTGGCAGATTCTGGGAGGCAATAAATGTACAGGTGGAGTTAGTGACTAGGCGAATGCTACCACTCTTCAAGGGAATTGCATGAGGTAGCCATTGGCTTTGGCAATAGCAAATCCATCGCTGCCTAGGCCGGGATGGATTTTTTAGTACAGTGACCATGTTGGGTGGTGACACCCACCAAACTAGGCAGGGCAGGAGAGACGGGAGGGGGAGTAAGGAGAGAAAGTGTGGGTTTAAAGTGTGGGCATTGTTTTCACAGCCTGGACCAGTGCGCTCTTAAGAGGCCATGATGACTACTGCGCCATCCAGAGGTGGCAGGGTGCACTTCAACTTTATACTCTACTGTACAGTTTTGATTTGACTTGGTGCTACATTGATTAGTGACTGTACCTCTTGAGGTACATCTGACCAGCAGGCCCTGTTTAAAAAAGAGGAGAAGCCATATTCAGCAGTGATGTTACAGCCTCCTTTCATTTGGCTTTCCTCCCTCTGCAGGCACTCCCGTAAGCGATGGGAGCGCTTTGTTCACAGTGAGAACCAGCACTTGGTGAGCCCAGAAGCTCTGGATTTCTTAGATAAATTGCTGCGGTATGATCACCAGTCACGACTCACAGCAAGAGAAGCCATGGAACACCCCTACTTCTGTAAGTGCTGCTGACTCTCGTGGTTAGTGATGATGGAGATGGGAAACTGAGCCTTGTCTCTTCAGATGCTTGCATAGGAGCAAAGAGACTGTGTAACTCTGACGGCGGTCGATGGAGTAGTAGTCCATCACCACCTATGCCAGCCTGGGCTTATCTTGCTGGGAAAGGAAGGCACTCCCAGGAGGAAGAATGAGTTGTGGTTTATGGCCGTGTTTCTCAACCTTGTGATAAAGTACCCCTTAAAAAAAAAAAAAGTATAAGTACCCCCAGTACCTACAGTTTTCAGACACGCACATTTTTTTTTTACCATTGCAACACATGTGTTTAAACAACTTAATCGTAGCTGGGTGGGCGATGAAATGTTTGGGTGTAAAAAGTACAAAAATAATAAAGCGCTATACAACTTAAAACAGAAATTCAGTTTTCTCCAAATTTCAGTTGTGTTGACGCACCCCCCCCCCCCCCCAAACTTCTCTCAAGTACCCCTGAGGGTACTCGTCCCACTGGTTGAGAGAAACTGGTATATGGCACAGTCAAGACAGTGAAACTGTTGCCTTGATAATGAAGACTCTGTGTGGTGCTGCTTTGGTGATAGCCTTGTAATAACTACACCACAGATGGCTGACTTCTCATCTGTCTCCCATGTTTTAATCAATCCAGGTGAATAATACCTCATCCCATTCTACTGTTTAATGTTTAACTTGAATGAATAGCCTGTTCAGCTTTTGCCTTTATTTTGTTTAAGCGTGTGGCAAAATTCTCGAAGGCATTTGTTCAAACTTACTTGCGATTTCCACAAATCATTCTTGGTCTGCAGATTTTTCGTGAACAGTTGTAGCAATATGAAATCTGATTATTTGCTTAGTAAACACTGATCACATTGTTTTTTTGCTCCTTGATTGACTCATACAATTAATCCACACCAGTCTACAATGAAAATTGTGCAGTTTAATGTACAACTTAGTTTGCTTTTGGCAAATGTTAAAAAATTGATTTCCATGGGTATTAACAATTGTAATGCTTGAGGGCTAGAACTTTCATGAACAGCAAATGCAAAAAGACTCCTAGAAAAAAAAGTTGAAGAGAATTTTATTCCAACTATGAACAAATACATGCAGAAAATGGTTTCCAAAATGGCTCAGCTCTAACTTTACAACTAGGACAACATTTATGGTTATTTGTGCTGCTGCTGCAGAAATAGGGCTCTGGGTCTCTTATCAGCCATGGGTGTGGTATTGTCTGTCTGCAGCTGGGAAGAAAAGGGGCAGCTGACAAAACAGACATTTTATGAAAGATAAAGACCTAAAAAGCAAGTGTCACCTGACATGATTGTATCGTGTTAGACCTTCAATACACTGAACAACTTACGGTTGTGTTTAGAAATTACCAGTTAATTTGGGATCAGTCTTGCTCTCTGGCCCACTAAACTCACTTCCAAAGATCAGATTCATTACAAGTCAAGTCACTTAGGCCAGGTTCACACTACAGCCAGAGGAGGGCTGACGGTACGCAATTCCAGTTAAGTTAAAAACATAGCTGGAGTCGACATACTTTAAGCTAAGCTTCAGTGCTGTCCCTCAGTGGGAAGTCGATGGGGAAAAAAATGCTCCGGTTGACTTCCCGTACTTCCCATGAGAAGTAGGAGTTCCGGCATCGACGAGCGTTCTATTTAGTGGGTCTTTACGAGACCCCGCTAAATTGAACTCCAGAAGATCGATTGCCGCAGCGTCAATCTTCTGGGAAGTGACGACGTGGCCTCAGTCGTTCCTTGCCATACGAGCTGTGGATGTATTTCCCTCCGCTGCCGCAAGCACACACCCACGGAAACAAAGTGCTGCATGAATGTAGTTTCAGGGATGAAATGCAACCCTCGTGCACCTATACGCCTCTTACTGAAGTCGGTGGGATTTGCTTCTGAGTACCAGAGGGCAGAATCTGACATTCCATACAAGAATACTCAGTGCATGCTTATACAGTGGTTCGTGGTGCAAATACGTTTTGCAGGGCTTGTGCTTCTGGGATGTGGTCTGGCAGAACAGAACCTAACCTCTCGTCCGTTGTTCTTAGACCCTATTGTGAAGGACCAGGCTCGTATGGGCTCGTCCAGCATGCCCGGTGGCAGCACTCCTGTCAGCAGCGCAAGTATGATGTCAGGTCAGTTCCTTCTTGTGAATGCTGTAAAAAGTCCTGTGCGGCAGCCAGCCGTGAGGTGAGGGAAGCGGTGGAGAGTAGTGAATTCTGCAGGCAATGCTCCTGGCCTTCAGTGACAGGGGGAGGGTTCCAAAGGAGTGGGGGATGAAACTGGAGGGAAGGATGGGTAGGATTTCTCTGCCTTAATCTGTTATGGTCCCTGCTTGTTCTGCAGGGAAGGCCTCTATTGTTGAACATCTTGAGGGCAGGTTTGAAAGGTGTGGAGGGGGGAGGATAATGCTTATCCAGAGTCAGGTGTCAGCCAGGAGACAAGTGTACAAGCATGGGTGCTCCTTCCTACCCCTGGAGCCCAATGGGGATTGTGTCGAGACCAACGAAAGCTCTTTTCAAATCGTTCTGGAGAACGAGGGGCATTTTGTTATCCTCCCAGGGTAGCTGGCCTTTAGAAGCATATTGGGTTGCCTTGGGTCTGATGTGCCACGTCCTCTAATTCATACTGACCTGTCTTCTTGCAGGGATCTCCTCAGTGCCAACACCTTCGCCCCTTGGACCTCTAGCAGGCTCACCAGTGATTTCTGCCACCAATACCCTGGGGATGCCGGTTCCAGCTGCTGCAGGAGCTCAGCAGTAATGATGGGTTTTGTCTCCAAATGCCTGAGTTGAGTCAGGTGGGGAAGAGGTTCCCCCTCTATCTCTCCCCCAGGATGCAGCTTGCACCTGGCGGGGGAAGGGAGGGAATGGAACACGTTGGAGGCACCGTGTCTGAACAGTTGCTTGTGGATTTATAGTAGTTCAGTCATTATATAAAAAAATTATTATAGGCTGATTTTTTTTTTTTTTTTTTTTTTTTACTTGAACTTTTCGTAACTCAGGGGAATCCCTGAAAATACTGCAGATGGAATATTTCTCGGACAATTTTTTTCCCAAACGCCTCATCACTTGAGAACAAAGATGAACCAACTACATTTCCAGGCCGTTGTATCCTGCTGGAAATCTCTTCTCTTCATAGTCCCACCATTACTCCTCCACCAGCCCACACCTGAGGGGGAGGGAGGGTCTTGTGCTTTTCCTCTGCCGTCTACCAGACCAAGTCTGCACAAGGCAGTGGAAGGGGGATTCTTAAAGTACCAGTCACTTTAACACCATATTCTGCATATGACTCAACTGGGGTATATTGAGGAGACAACTTCAGTGTGTAGAGATGGTAAAAGCTTACAAGAAATAAGTGCAGATAAGGCCTAAAACCCAATTCTGTCCTGTATGAATCATGTCTCCCCAGGAGCTAACCAGAGCGCCAACTCTTGTCCTTGCATGTAATTTTAGTCTTAAAGCATAAAGTTACCAAACCAGTTGAAGTTCTCACCATCTCCTGTTGAAGGTGCTCCAGTAGGGTAAGCTGTACTCTAATCAATACCTTTCTCCACATAAGGTTCTTCTGGCCAATCCCTTGGCTTGGAATTCTGGAATTAATTTGTTACTGAGTATATTGTTTTTTAAAAAAATTGTTTATAGAGAATTCAAACTGGTGGCTATTTAAAGAGCTGGAAAATCAGACTGCGCCAAGTCACGTATCAAGTCATCACCCACCACCCCTACCCTCATGTGCCATGTGGTGAGAATACTGGTTACCTCACAGTCTTGTAAATATGCACTGAGAGGAAGGAGTGAGTAGACTAATTTAAACTGAAATGGTAGACCTGTAATTGTGGACAGATATTACTATTGATGACAAAGCACCCTTGTTACAGCCTTGCTATCCTTTGCTGTGTATATATACTTTGTCCTTCATATGTGAAAGATCCAGTGTTGGAATTCTTTGGTGTAAATAAACATTTGGTTTTATTTATCAAGGTTAGATTTAAGTTCCCTGTGTAGAGGTCTCACTGGGTTGGTGTTGCACACTTTTACACAGGCGTGGCCTGCACCTTCATATGCACCTTTGTATGATCAGTTGTAGTGAGCAGTGCAGAGAAGCCTTATAGAAGCATCACAAGCCAAAGTATCTCCTGAGATAAGGATCTTTTGCCATAGAACTCCTTTTGTTTCACGGCCACGCTGGGATTTGTGGCAGGGAAACAATTCCCAACGTTTTGTGCGTTGCTGTTCACTGAAACGAAACCACTTAAGCTTGTCAGGGGCTCCACTGGAGAGACTTTAAGCACAATGGCACCCATCATGTCTGGATCCTCCTTTTAATGCCACTGCAGCAGCTGCTGGTTCTGGGCATTGAGTGCTCTTCTAGTTCTTGCAACAAGTCCTGAAGCCTTGGCATTTCATGCCTGCTTGATTTCTGAGCGTCTACCACTTTAATTTTTTTTTGGCCGGGGGGGGTTCAACTATTGTTTCTTTATTGAGTCAGTTAATTCTGCAGCATAAGGCAGTGATTAAATTCAGAGAAAGTGGCCAGCATGGAACCCATAACCCCCTTCCCATTAAGATCACCTACATGGGAGATGTATTTTTAATGCACCCCAGGGTAACTTTCTTCTCCATGATGTCATCCAGTGGAAATGTATTGTACTTAATCTTTTTTCTATCCTAGAACGATGTGAAAATCGGACCATGTTGACTGTTTCCTTGATGTGCAGTAGCTAAAAGCACCAAGTATGGCAGAGATGCAACTTGTGGTTTGTTTGCACTAGGTTGGGAGCTACACAGGACACTTAACCGATTTATTTTTTGTAAATGAGGGAGGACTGTAAATCAAAATACTTGCCTCTTTCCTAGCTGAGCGCGCATACTTGTACAAGGAAACCACAAACAGCTCATAGTCCTTGTACCCATCAAGCCTTGCTAAGGAAAGCAAGAAAACGAGATGAGAATGGAAGGACGCCGTTCTGGAGGTGACACAAGCTCTTTATATCAAATGCTATGTCAGATTCACTGCACAAGCATGCAGCTAAACAGACTGGGTATAGTGTGTCCAAGCCATGAGGGGTGGGCAAGGGTTTACAGATTGTAACAACTCCTGTGTTGTAAATTACCTCATCTGTATACCTTGTATTGGAACACTTGTTTCTCCGCACCACTTGTGTCTCTGCATTGTGTTAGATGGCGGGAAATCAAATGCCAAGATATTAGTCCTGTTGGCAACTAACTTCAAGGTCTTTTTTAAAGGTTTTTTTAATCTTGTTTGAAGTGGCCCATTTTTGTTGAAGTTAGACTTTCTTTTCTCTTGATTTATTGGTTGTAATTGTATTGTAATTGTTATAACTAAACCTAACCATGCTGGGAAGAAGTTGTGCCATGGAGGTCTTTAATTTTTTTTAATAAAAACATTGAAACAAAAACATCCCCGCAGAGTGAGCAGTACAGTAACCTGCAGCTAGTTACACATGCGCACTTAATTGCTTTGATGTTGCACAAATTAAACTGGTGTCTTCCAGAAAAGGAAATAAAGATAGAATGTTGATGTATCCATTCTGATGTGGCAGAAACGTGTGCCCAGCTCAGACAGCACTTTATCTTCTGTACCCATACCGAGTGCACACAAGCAAGCAGGTCCTGGCATGTCAGAACTTGGATGGGGCCTCCAAAGAGCATCTAGGTGCTGCAAGAAGTGGTGTTGATTTGGCAGATGCATTCTTTCCTCTGAGTCGGTCTCTGTGGCGATTATGGACGAACTATTGTTGGCACCACTGTCACTTGGATGAAGGATGAAAACAAAAGTTCTGGTCGTTTGTGGTCACTGAAAACCTTGTTGGTCTTCGTAAGTATTAGCTTTTGTGGAGGAAAGTGGGGCTAATTTGAATAATGTAGCTTCTGCACCCAGACCGCTCTGCAGTTTCAGATGGATTAAGTCACTGACTCTCAAATTGTGGAATTAGAGGTGTGAAGAGCCCTTCCTCTTAACCCATGGAAAGAAATTTCAGGAACACAAGTAGTGTGATGATGGAGGAGGAGATGTAGTTAACTGAAGAAGGATCTTTGTCTGACAAAGCAAATGTTGAGCTTCTGGTGATCTGAGTATAATTCCTGACCTAAGATACGGGGGTGCTGCTCAAGAGTTACCACATTACAACCCAGAGGCAGCTGTATTTAAATAGCAATTGATGCAATCTCAGAGTTTCTTTAACTCCAAGAGGCTCCAGTGAGGATCAGGACCTCGTTGTGCCAGAAATTGTACCAATACCCACTGAACCTGCAGGAACTCCCTGTGTGTAAAGTGGTGTTAGTGGATGAGGTGCTGAAATGGGGCCTGAAATGTAGGGGGGGAGGAAATGAGAAGGGAGGAAAAGATTAAAGCAAACTAGCAGTAGAAAATTCCAGCTATGCTATAACTGTGTCTCAGTTGAGATTTTAGTACAATTACTAGTGACATCTGTTTCTGTACAGTCTCATTGGTGGTCATGTTTGCTTATTTTCATCCTAGTTTGCAGTGTAGACAGGAGCCCTTTGGAGTGTCAATTGATGGATTTGGCTTCTTTCTCTGTTCTGCATAAAGTTTCTTTGGATCACCCTCTCTCTTTTTCCAGGTACTGACCATGTGGACTTTACTTGCTGTGGAAGCCACATTTCTGATATTCTTAATGTATCCTAAGTTTGATCTTAGTCCTCTTACCATATTTGATGCTTAGGGTTGCTTTGCTTTCCATAGAACTTCTTCTGTTGCAGAAACTCCAATAAACTCTGAGCTTTCTCAAGCTTTGACTTTGGAATGAAATAATCGAATCAATTTTCTTAAACATCAATTTTCCATGACTGTTCTATAAAAGAACAGATATGATGCTGGTGTTTAGTATTCATATTTTTGTCAGTGTCAATCTTGCCCATTTTTCCAAATCTCCAATCTTATGACAGTTGTTTTCTGCTTATAATCATTTCTTGACATGTACCATGGTGTTACCATGTCTGTCCTATGAAGGTAAAGTGATTTTTATTTTGATGGATGCTTGGGTGACATTAGTACTCCTATATTTTGTCTTCCTGTTAATGAACATTCTTGTCTTGATGTGCTTGCCAAAACCTGGGTGTTTTCTTACTTTAAATTATGTGTTGAACTTAGCAGAACAAAGTCATCGATTGAGATTGATCATTTGTCCATAAAATTCCTCAGTTGCCTTCTGCAGTTACTTTCCTCATGGTATAGCAAATGATGAATGCAAACAGTAGTGAGGACATAATACATCCGTATCTTACTCCAGGTGTTGCTAAAAGCTATTGGCTGTTGCCACCATCTCTGGCTGCACGTTCAATTATGAACATAATGACTCAAATTATTGTTATTGTTATTCCATAGCATACCATAATTTTGCAAAGACTGTTTCGGTGTGCACTGTCAGAAGGCTTCTGACAATAAAATGTATCACATGGTGTTCACCCTGCCATACTTTGTTCTGAGAACAACAATACGATCCCAATGAAAGAGGAACAAGCAGGCTAAGTTGGAGATGTATCTGCTTATTGATATGCTCCACACTGCATTATTTATTATTATTGATATGCTCCAGGCACTGAGTAATGATTCCTCTTCAGCTGTGGTAGTTGGTAACATCACCTCTTTTTGACAGTTTTACTTAAGGACTTTCTTTCATTGGATTAATTTTCTTCTATTTTATTAAAAAACCCAAGAAAGTCTGCAAGCTGTTTTTTCAGCACTTGCTTTGTGTCTTTTCGGTAGCAATATTCTCTCCCCTTGTTAAGGTTACAGGTGGCTTTTCTAACATCCACTGTAATATCTCCTAAATTGATACCTAACTCGGGGTAGGCCTGACACGAATGTCTAGTAATTTGCTTGGGCTTGGTCAGTTTAAAACAGCCTGAAATTGTTTTGCCCAACTTTTCCTCTGTTTTTCCACACACAATCTGTCCATTTGCATCTTTAATAGGACTTCCAGTACTGCTAATGGTTCTTTTGATATTTGATCCTTATACAAGGATGTTAGGTCACTCTTTTGATATGTTTTGTATCTCCTCTAGCAACCCTTTTTACCTCTCTGGCTGGAGCTCTGTCTTCATCCCCATGCTTATCTGTCTTAATAACAAGCAAGAGTTTTTGTTTATGCTGTTTTTCCATTGTTGCCCCAGTCATATTGCTAATCCATTTTTCCTTTTTAGATGTTGTTGCTGTTAGGATTCACATTGCAGTTTCTAAATAGTACACTCTGATGTCTTCCTGCAGAGCATCTGTCTTGATTTTCTTCAGTTGACTACTAGAATGAACTGAAAGAAGACTGGTTTCAGCAAACTCAAATGAATTGCTCTTTTAATAGTGTATGTACAGTCTTCTACCCTTTTCATCCTCTTGAACTTGTTTAATGATACCAAGGTTATGGTCGCTGCCTGCATCAGCTCCTCTGTACACGTGTACGTATGTCTGCCAACAAACTAAACTTTGAAATATAGGTGTGATCTATCTGATCCTTCATAGAACCTGTGGAGGAGTTGTCACTGAATTTGAGAGAATATTATTCCGCCTGTCATAATATGAACATCTAATTGTTCTTCTTTTCATTTCTACACTGCTACTATACTCCCCCACTACTTTAAGCTAAACCCTCCTTGCTACATGCAACTTCTGTTAGAATTAGCCATAGATACACACAGTGGGGGGGGGAGGGGGAGGCCTTGGTTAACATGTGCTCTAACAAATCATAAGCATATTTTTCCTCTTCTGGATTTTTGTTCACATTAAGTATTGCTGTAAAGAATGTAAGGTGAATGTGAGCACTAATTCATAGAACTGAAAGAGACCTCAGAAGGCCATCAAGTCCAGCCCCCTGCTCAAGGCAGGAAGCTCCCTGTTTCAGGGCTGGGTCCTTCAGTGCCTGCTTTACATAATTCAACCTGGAAATTGATAACAGTAGCTTGAGGTCTGTCATCTACCTACTCCTACTAGAAAACAGCCTTGTTTCCCAGAACAAACTAGTTGAGTCTTCCTCTGATTATGGATATCATCTTCCTGGCTTTGAGATCAGTTTCTCCACGACTGTGTCTACACTGGGCCAGTTATTCCAGAAAATCAGCCGCTTTTCCGGAATAAGCTGCGAGCTGTCTACACTGGCCCTTGAATTTCTGGAAAAGTAACGACGCTCTACTGTACAAAATCAGCCGCTATTCCGGAAAAACTATTCTGCTCCTGCTCGGGCATAAGTCCTTATTCCGGAACACTGTTCCGGAAAAGGGCCTGTGTGGACAGCCCAGTAGTCTTTTCTGGAAAAAAGCCCCGATCGCGAAAATGACAATCGGGGCTTTTTTCCGGAAAAGCGCATCTACGTTGGCCACAGACGCTTTTCCAGGAAAAGGGCTTTTCCGGAAAAGCAGCCTGCCAATGTAGACGCTCCTTTTCCGGAAAAACTGAAAACGGAATAGTATTCCGTTTTAAGCAGTTCTAGAAATTCATGCCAGTGTAGACACAGCCCACGTGTCTGGCCAGTGTTAAAAAATCTGTTTTCCAAAGGCCTGTGAGCTGCCCTTCATGTCTGTCTCCTGAAACTCTGCTAGTCGAGCTTGCTCTGCCCCGCGCAGCCTGCAGAACATTTGCTTTCTGTCCACATGCGCGCACCCCCTCCCCGCTGTGGCTGCAGGTGCTAGTTTGGGCTAGTCTAAGTCTGGCACCAGCTGGGCAAAGCTCTGTCTCTGTCACCCCTTCTGCCCCCCCCCCCCCCCCGGTGCAAGCTGGGGGGGGGAGGGTCTCCCCGCCGTCCGCTAGCCCTGCAGGGATGCAGAAAGCAGCGCTGGCTGCGGCCAGGGCCATGCACGTGCGGGCTGGAGCTGGCCGGCGCGTGCTCCTCCCCCGCCCGGCACGCGCCGTTTCAAGCTGGAGCCGGCGCTGCGCGGCGGCAGGAGCATTGCAGGGGAGGGGCGGGTCCCGGGCTGGAGGAGCGGCGCGCGCATCTGCCTTCTCTTCCCCGCCCCCCCCAGCCCGGAGGCGGTGTCAGCCCGAGGCGCACGCGCAAAATGGCTTCGTTCTGCTCGCCGCGGTGACGTAGGACGTAGGGCGCGCGCGCGGAGGCGGGGCGGAGCTCGGGGCAGGAAGCGGAGCCGGGCCCCGCCCGGCCGGGATGCGCCGCGGCTCCCGGAGACCATGTCCCTGCGCAGGCCGGCGCCGCCGCACGGTACGGGCCGGGCCCAGCGGGGGGGGGACCCGGGCCCCGAGCCGCCAGCCCCGCCCCCCGCCGGGGCCCCTCGAGCGTTGCGGCGGTTTCTGGCGGGGGGGGGGGCGGTGTTAACGCCCGGGGGGCGGGGCTCCGGGTGCCCTGGCGCTGCGGCGGGGGCGGGGCTTCGTGACCCGCTGCGGGGGGGTGGATCCCTCGAACCTGTTCCCATCCCTGTGCGGAATAAATTTTGTGCGGTGCACCGGGGCCCGCGCGGCGGTGCACCCCCGGGAGGGAGGCTGCGGGCGCTCTGTTGATCCGAGGGGCGGCGTTTGACTCTCGTGGGCAGCCACCCCAGCTGACAGGCCGCGCTGGGGGTACCCCCAGGGGTCGTGCCTGTTGGTCCCAGAACTAGGCGCAGATCCTGGGGGCGCAGGGCCGGACTGTGATGATCCCGGGAAAGGGTCAGTGGCCTTCCAAAGCGTTTTTAGAAAGCAAATCGCACTCTGCCAATAGGTAGTAGCAGAGCTGCTGCCTTCCTCCAGTCACCCCTCTTCTTCCCTTCCTGCTGTCGGCTGCCTTCCATTTACCTCCAGCCAGACTCTGGGGCTCATGTGTTTGTCCACCCCCTACCACCATAGGGCCCCGCTCTCGTGTGCTTCTGAAACACAAAAAATGCACCTTTCGCGTCATAGCAGTGCCGTTGGCCCAGTCTTGCTGCTGTGCCCATGCTTATCTTAAAGCGCCTGAGTCCTCCCAATGAGTGTTTAGCAGAAAAGCAAGTCAAAGAGGGAAGGCTTAGTTTTGTGTCTTGACAAGCGGAACGTAATTCTTCTTCCATTGCCTGGGATCTGCGGGCTCAGCGACTGGTTTGAATGTGGGTCTGGAAGCTCTGTTCTCGGTAGGGCATGGGACAGTTCCTTTAGAAGTCTTTGAGCCTCAGTTTTCTCATCTGTAAAATGAGAGAATATTTGCTGCCTTCATAGGAGGGCTGCAGTCTTTACAAAGTGTTACTTACACGTTCAATATTATCACTGGGGAGCCAGTGCCGTCTCTTTCCTCGTACCATTGAAATGTAGAGTTCTGCAGCATAATTGCTGAAATCAGAAACTGGAACATGTGACCCTCTCTATGTAGGCCTTCAGCAGCCTTGGTGATCATCTGCATCTTTGTTTTATGTCTTTATTTAGCTGTTGGAAAGAGAGCATCTGTCCCAGGCTCTTTAGTCCTGGACATAAAACAAAATCCACTAGCCAGCTGAGCCTTATTTTTATGGAGGACCAGGAATTACTTGTATAATAAAACCCATCTCATCCCTGTGGCTGCACGTTTCTCTCGAAGAGGGTGTTGGTGATTGATACTTGCTGGGGACTTGAGTAGAAGTTGGTGGTGGATCAAAAACATGTTTGACAACATGCATTCTTTCCACCCCCACACAACGGTTCTTGATGTTCATGCTGGTAAAAGTTAAAAATAATTGAATGTGGGGGAGGCCAGTGCAGCACATATTTTCTTTCCTTGGTGTTGCTGCTTAAATTCTTTTAGTATAAAACAGGAGCTTTCTCTTTTGTAAGCTTTCTCTCCTCCTCTTCCTTGATTCATTCACTGGGTGCCAATCCCATGTTTGTGCTGACATTCAAGCGTTAGGCAGTAACTGAGTAGAAAAAAGGTAACTTCTTGGTTGTGCGGCCAAAAGAAGGAAATACATGGATACTAGAACTGCTGGGTGTGGTTTTGATAACTTTCTCTGCCTATTGACATCAGGAGACTTGTTTCTTATAAGGGAGCTGCAGTCCTGTCAAAAACTAAACAGAACTTGGTTGAAAAACAAGCTATACAAAAAAGTGAGTTTTGAAAGGGGGGCTGTTTAGATGGGTCCCATCCACAACTTGACCTCCTTGCTTGTTTGCAGGTGTTTGAAAATCCTGTCATGCTCATTTCTCTCCTTCAGAGACTTCAGAACATAATGTGCTAAACTGAGCACTCTGGAGTAGCTCTCCAGTAGCAAACAAGTGTGCATGAGCAGGGGGCAGGAAACACCTCTGGTGTCAAATGTTCAATGGGCTACTGTAAACTTCAGTCAGTGAAATCACGGTAGGAAAATGAACAGATTTCTCCATTAGGCCAGTTTCAGATCCCCCTCCCCCCATAAAAAAAATCCCATCCTGACTGACTTAATATGAATTGAATACAGTTCAAATCAAAAGGGCCTTATAATGGATTGTGAGAGGGGTTTTGACTGAAGCTGCAAAAACAGGATCCTGTTGGAAAAGTTTCTGAAGGCAGGCTGGATCTCAAACAAAACCTTCACACATACAGAAGGATTTTGCTGCCAAAGTGTATGGAAATCAGCTGATTCTCAGCTGCCTGCCTTTTCCCAAATATAGAATAGTGCTGGCAAGGAACCCACTGAAAATATGGCTGTGCTGGAATCTGCTCTAAGGAAAGATTTCTGTATCCTGTATCTGTTCAGTCCATGCGTTATGTGTCGTCCTTTTCCCCGCCTCGTGTCCTTAAAGATCAAATGTCTTACGAAGGCATCATTGTGTATTTGCTGGATAGTGCTTAGCCCTGACATTTCACTTTACAAATATTAATTTGACCAGTCCTAGCAACACGGGGGGGGGGGGAGGGGGGGGCGGCTATGATCTGTATGAAAATGGAGTATAATTCTAATGTAAATAAGGTCCCCTGAGTGCATAGGGCAGCATGGGGAAATTTTCAGTTAGGTGGTATTTCTAGGTACCGATTTGGTGGGGCAAGCTCAACCGAACAATACTAGAGTCTAGTTGCCAGCCAGTAGGAACACAGACTGCGCCCCAGTCTTGTAAAACTTTTGACCTCTCAGCTGGAAGCTGAGCCATCCAGGCCATGAAGGCAAACAGTTGTAAGTGACTTTGAATAGTAACTACTGCATCCGGTGCAGTGGCAGTTCTGTTGACACCATGTTTGAATTGAAGGACAAGAAAGTCCTGGTAGCATTAGCGATTGCAATAGGCACTACAGTTCTGCAGATGCAAGCAGAGAGATCTCGCAGGGGGCTGGGAAGGAACTTCAGAGCTGGTAGAAGGGAGGAGGCGCAGTGAAAGTGCCTCTGTTCTGCCTGGCCATTGGTCAAGATGCTTTGGTATCCATTGATGATGGGTTCTATATAATCTGGCCCTGAAGAAACAGAGTGAATCATCTCTTAGGCCTCTCCCATCTCTAGACAGAGTGACCCAATGTGTGTGTTCAATCAGTTGTCTTATATAGTCTTTGCATTGTGAGCTAAGTCAGTCTGTGCCTTCCTTTTGCATGCTGGCCAGTAGCTGGAAGCCTAACCCTTTGGGTGGTGTGCCTCTTGCAGACTATAATTCTAAGAAGCAAAGGAAAGTAGCGGAGATTTATCAGGCCCTGAACAGCGACCCTATTGATGTGGCTGCACTCAGACGAATGGCAATCAGCGAAGGGGGTCTCCTGACAGACGAGATTCGTTGCAAAGTGTGGCCAAATCTTCTCAATGTGAAGACAGAGGATCTGCCGCCTCCGCCAGGTACAGAGTCGCCCGTTGTGCTTTGGGACCAACTTGAGAGATCTTTGTACGTACTTGGGGCTGGAGTTCTGCTGTTTGTAACTTGTGGGGTTTTTCCTGTCAACGAAGATGCCTTTTCCATGATGCTTGCTTGAGAGTCACAATTGCACAGACTGATGCCCGTGGTTTTACCTGTGTTAACGTATTTAATTATGCTAATAGCAGATCCAGGAATTACCTGAATTTATTATTTTTCCATTGCACTGTAAGAGCCCTTTTACTTTTAGGCCACATTGTGTGGAACACAGCTGGTGCAATCCGGTGTGATTAGCTTCCAAAATGCATGTTAGTTAAACCAAAAAAATGCCACGTTGCAAATATATCTAGTTTAACTTCCATTGTCATAAATGGGAGCGTGGTTTCTTGAATACTAAATGGAAGTTCCTATCCCAGGCATGGGTGAAGCAGTGGCCAAATTACTGTAAATTGAAGCTTGTACATAGAAGAAGTCACATCTGAGGGAAGGAAAACTTGCTTTTTAATGAGACACAGACATGGAGGCTGTATTCCCTGTAAGCTGAGTGCCTGAGTAGTCACCCAAGAAAGATTCAGATGCCGCCCAGCTGATTAGCAGAACGCCCACAGCCGAACCATGTGTTTCTAATGGTGGTGCACAGTTGCACCTGCCTTGGTGCACAGAACAAAATTTATTCCACGCAGGAATGGAAAAAAGAGGGAACACTGAATGGAGGCGTTCCATATGTGGTGTTTTTTATTTCCACTGCTCCCAGAGCATAAGATGGGTTTTTGTGAGCAGAAGTATCTGTTCAAAAGTGTGTATATTCCTGGTTGTCCTTGGATAGCTATGGTTGCTGTAAAAATGCAGATCAGGAGACCTGGGATTTATGTTCAGCTCCACGCAGCTGCTTGCATGGCTTATGGCATGCTAATGATTTCTTTCCACTTACAGTGCTTTAAATATCTTAACTACCCATGCTTCATTTCACTCAGTTTCTATTTATTAAACGTGTGAGTTGCGGCTGCTCTGTGTCATGTCTTAGCTATATTTTGCCTAACTCCAGTGGCATGGTGATGGAGCAAGAACTTAGCCGAAGGACAAAGGAGAGATGATGTAAGGATCTTGAAACGGTATTTGTACCAAAGAGATTAATGTCTTGGTGTCTGGCTCTGGAACGGCGTACGTTGGTATTGGCCACGCCAGAGTGTACAGCAGTAAAAGGCAGAGCGCTGGGCTTGTGTGTAACAAGTAGAAACGGGGATCTAAAATTGGGTTCAGGAGCAGTTGCGGCCTACGTTTCAGCCTTGACTTGTACAGCGTTCTTCTCTGGCACTGCAGATGCTGCTTGGTGGCCTGCTTGGATTTGCAGTGTGCTTCTTTCTCCATCAGGGAAGGAGCTGCGAGAGGACAATGAAGACTACCAGCAGGTGCTGCTGGACGTGAGGCGATCCCTGCGCCGCTTCCCACCCGGTGAGCTGGTCTCTCTGTTCTGTGGCCACCAGGAGCACCTTGTCCCCCCAGCTCCGTGCAGTGCAGCCTCTCTTCTAGGGCCACAGCAGAGCTGTAGGAGCAACCCTCCAGGGGCCCGCCGAAATGGAAAGGCCTTTCCCCTCTGTTTGCCCAACACCCACTTCAGAGATGGCCTCAGGCTTCTCCTTGCACTGCAGCTGGTTTTCAGCATGTTCTTTCCACACAAAATTCTCATCCGTAACTCGCTGATTCATTCTGCTGGCCCCTCTCTTGCCGTTAAAACTCTCCCTGTATTTAGAGGGGCCTGACTCAGATATAGCCAGCCCTGCCATGTACTGCTGTTCATTCGATGTGACAGTCATGTCTGGTGTTTGAGGGGTTTACCATTGCCTCTGTGTACCTTGGGCAGAGACACATCTGGGTTTGAAACCTGCGTTCGCTACTGATTTAAATGGATTTTGTTTTTTAAGCGTTGCTAAAGTGTGTTCTTTCCAGTGACTCTCATGCATCAGCCTAAAACAACTCTCAACATTTAATGACAAAAGCTTCTTGCATTTGCTTAGTTCCTGTGGTTGGCTGGTGCCTGGTGTTATTTATAGACCCTTTTGCACTCGTCTGACTTTGCAGAGCAGCTGCTTGTTGCTCCTGGGCAGGAATTGGTTTTCACTGCCTGCTTTTTTCTTCCATATAAACAGTCAGCACGTTCAGCTTATCTGTATATTGTGGACACCCTGCAGATCTCTGCAGCTCACGCTTCTGCTAGCACCCTATTGCTCTGGAATGGCCGTATTTTGACAATGCTTAGAGATCTTTGTGTTGTCTGAACCTTGCTTGGGCTTGCGAGATGCTCGTTCCGCCGTGGGGCACCGTATCTACTTATACAGGTCCTGGCCAAAGGGGGTGCGTGTGCTGTTTTCTCTACATGTGGTGTTCTGTTCCACAGATGCATTCTGTCCACACACAGACCCCTGTCTAGAGGTGGGCAGGACAGTGGCGCCTGTGAGTTTTGCACACTCAACAGAGTTTTCACAAAAGAGGATTGTTTTATTTCTTAGGACTTCTGGGATACTAAAAATAATTAATTTAACCTAGGGATGTGAACGACTAGTCACTTTCCCTGTCTTGCTGCCTCTCTCAGAAGGAGGCAGCGGGGGGGGGGGGGGTACTTGAAAGCGGCAGCGTCCCCAGGCGGCATGTGGCATTTCAAAGTGGCAGTGGAGGAGTCCCTAGCTGATCCCAGGCTCCACGGGGTGCTACCACTTTGAAATGCCACGAGGAGCTTGACGTCAAGCTCCCCGCGGCGTTTCAAAGTGGCAGGGCCGCACGGAGCCCGGGGGAATCCCCAGCTGACCTCAGGCTCCATGTGGCACTTTTGCCTTTGAAGTGCAGCAACTTCAGACGCCCTATCGACTAATTGAATAGTTGATGCAAAATGCATTGACTATTTGTTTAGTCAGTTACTCGCAATTTAACATCTTTAATTTAACCTTCAGGATGCTTTACGAACACTAGTAAATACCCCCTTTTTCTTGCAAAGGGAATATTAATGTTCCCATTGTGCAGGTGGAGAAACTGCTGCACAAAAGGTTAAGCAACTCTGCAAAGGCCATTGGGGAGCGGGAGGTCCCGGAACAAGGATGAGAACCCACGAGTTGCTGGTCTCTAGCCCCATGCGCAGGCCACACTCAGATAGGGCCAGTTGATAGCTGTCAGGCCCTGGAGATTGCAGCGTGTCTGCATCCAACGGCTGGTGAGACGTGGCTCCTGTGGGCGGATGATGCAGTACGTGGCAGGCACCTTGTCAGGGCTCCGGCTCAGCCTGATGCAAGGCCCATCTGCTGCTGTCCCCACAGGGATGCCAGATGAGCAGAGGGAAGGGCTCCAGGAAGAGCTGATCGACATCATCCTGCAGGTGTTACAGCGCAACCCGCAGCTGCACTACTACCAGGGCTACCACGACATCGTGGTCACGTTCCTGCTGGTCGTGGGGGAGAGGCTGGCGACGGCTCTCGTGGAAAAGCTTTCGACTCACCACCTCAGGTACGTCAGCGCGGCTCCTGCAAAGCGAGGGGACGAGGGGCTGCCTGCGCCTTCGCTGTCAGTCGCCGCCTGTGGCAGAGAAGCCTTTCCTGCCATTTACACGGGGACTGGAGGGAGAGTGACGACCCTAGAGCCTGAGAAGCAAAGCATGCGCAGCCTGGCTGCTTTTAGCCAACAGTGGTAACAAGGCAAGAGATGCAGGAAAGTGCAGGAGCAGCAGCCTGAATAGCTCTTGGCTTCAGAGCCCTGCCGGGGGGAAGCCGACCTGAATGCACTGTGGGCAAACCCCCCTGTCATAGCCCTCCTGTGGCCACCCCCTCCACGTCACTCCCACGGCTTCCCCCAGGGCGGCCTAACACAGTGATCACTTTTCATGCGGTGCAATGGGCTGTCCTGGACCGGCTCAGTGGTGAGTTCGGCCTGCGAAGGGGGGCAGATCAGAGTCGGGGCGATGGTGTGGCTGCTGGGCTGGAAGCGGCCTCGGCAGTGCGACTGGTTTTGAAGGGAGTCTCCTCACTCTCCGCTCAGGTGCGTGACGTAGCCAAAGACAGGAATAAATCCAGACCTGTAATTTCAGTGCAAGCTTGTGGCTCTGCCATGTAGCTGGTCCTGCTTGTGATCACTGGTGTTGCGGGAGAGAGGCAGGGTGGAATGCAACAAGGAGAGCACCGTGAGACGCAGCTGTAGGGACACACACGCACGCACCTTGCTCAGGCGGGTTGCAGGTGTGTTAACTTGTGGCTTGCTCTGTGCGTCGTGCGCTCGTGGTGGCCAAGGGGAGCGGAATGGCCCGGTCGCCTGATGGGGCTTTTGTCCGTCTTCTGACAGGGATTTTATGGACCCAACAATGGACAACACCAAGCACATTTTAAATTACCTGATGCCCATTATAGACCAGGTGAACCCTGAGCTCCACGACTTCATGGAAAGGTACCTTGAGAGTCACCAAACCTTTCCCTGTCTCAGGGGGCGCCCGGCCGGCGAGCTGTTCGCACGGTGTTATCCCCCGGCGCGGTGTTATCCCCCGGCGCGGTGTTATCCCCCGGCGCGGTGTTATCCCCCGGCGCGGTGTTATCCCCCGGCGTGGTGTGGCCCCGCTGGGGCAGGACCCGCACAGCATCCTGGTGCTTTTCTCAAAACGGAGCTGAGGCCCCACCCGTGAGCAGTGGGGGAAACCCTGGTGGCCTCCGTTTTCCGGCAGCCCCCTGCTTTTGGAGGCCTCCACACTGCGTCTGGAGGCCTGGCTGCTTAGCTGTGCCTGCAGGCCAAATGAATAGCAGGTGGGGGGGCCAGGTAGTCTGTCCTGACGGCCTCGCGTGGGGTGTTGAGACCTCTGCGCCCAGGGCCTTTGCAGCGTGTCATTGGCTCTGAGGATCCCGGGGGCGTCTTTTGGGAACGGTGCAGGGTTGAAAGCGGGGGAAGGCGGGGACCCATCCAGAGAAAGCAGCAGGGGTGTCTCGTGCCCGCTAGCCATGTGGCTGTGCTGTCCAGTGTGCTAGCAGTGTCTCCGGAGTGGGGAGGCTGGCGGCAGACTCCCAGAGGCGGGAAGGTTTGTGCCACGCACTGTGCAGGGTGCTGTACGCTCCCTCTTAACCCCCTCCTGGAGAAGGAGCTTTGGGAAGGGGCCGTATGCCTGAACGAGCCCCTGCCGCACGCTGGCGATGTGGAGCGTGGGAATCCAAGCCCTCGTGTGACACGCCGAGATGCACCCGGGCGAATGTGGGGCAGCAGCGGCCTTTCCGTGATGGGCGGGTCTGTCTTTCGGGGGAAGTGGGGCCCTAACCTCTCATCAGTGATGGTCAGTGGCCTGCCCTTACCAGAAGTGGAGGACGCCCTGGCATTAAGGGGACGCCAGAAGGTGTTTTGATCTGCACTGGAGGGGGATCCCTAGGGTCTGGCGACGGAGCTGCTGACTAAGTGTCTTCTGATTGCACAGTGCCGAAGTGGGGACCATCTTTGCACTCAGCTGGCTGATCACCTGGTTTGGGCATGTCCTGGCCGACTTCCGACACGTGGTGCGATTGTACGACTTCTTCCTGGCGTGCCACCCGCTGATGCCCATTTACTTCGCTGCCGTGGTAGGTAGCCGCTGTTGTGCCTGCGGAAATGAATGAAACCTGCAGGGCCCGTTATCGCTTCCCAGATGGGGCTAGTGAATTCAGCTTGGGCGTCCGACCCTGCTCCCTCTGCAGCAATGTTCCCCAAATGGTTTCGAGGGATCCCCGGGGTTCCATGAAGTGAAAATAAGGGTTCCGCGAGAAAATTCCATTGCAATCACATTTTATGATTTTTAAAAAAATAATGATATTTAAGCATTTGTGAATTTTATTGAAAACTATTGTCATCTGTGTTGGCCACAATAAGCGTCCGGTGTAATGCGCCTCGCCAGAGAGTGGGGACAATGACGTCACGTGCGTGCGCAGCCAGTGGTGCGATCACCTGTTCAATCCCCCGTAGATCCCCGGACTCTCTCTCCGGGAGCGTGGATCACGTGGGTGACTGAATACGAATAGACTAGCGCCGCGTCGGACAAAATCGAGGCTTCGCCTGTCAAACCAGTTGCTCTTCTTAGGGGTTCCACAAAATTCTTCCAAGTTTAAAAGGGTTCGGTGGCCAAATACAGTTGGGAAACTCTGCTCTAGAGGGCTGGGGGCACCCGAGGCCCTTGGTGGGGGGGTGTTTAGTGAATTCAGCGCCCCCCTGGGCCCACTGCCCTGATCTCTGAACACCGCAGCGGATCTCCTTCCTGCTGGTCCCACAGGGGCCGTCACCATGGCTGCACTGCATGGCTAGGAGGGAAGCCGGACTTCCAGCAAGCTCAGCCCCAGGGTTTCATGCGACAGCAAGGAGTGAATGCATGGGGCAGAGCCCTGGTGCAGTACCGACTGCAGCTCCTTTCCGGGGCACTGCCCCACGGCAGCTTGCGCTGGGGACTTTCCCCGGCTCCGGCAGGCTTCTGTCTTGTGGCCTTGCGCCGTTTGTCCAAGTGCCGCCGACACGCGGATCGAACCGGACAGGCCCCGGGGCGCTCAGCTGCTCCTTCCCTTTGCAGATCGTGCTGTACCGGGAGCGGGAGGTTCTGGACTGCGAATGCGACATGGCCTCCGTCCACCATCTCCTGTCCCAGATCCCACAGGACCTGCCCTACGAGACCCTGATTAGCAGAGCGGGGGATCTCTTTGTCCAGTTTCCACCCTCGGAGCTGGCCAGGAAGGCAGCGCAGCAGCGTGCCGAGAGGTGAGCGCTGGCGGCGGGCGTGTTTGGTGCCCGGCGGGAAGCCCAGGGTCCGGCTCAGAAGGCGCTCGCAGGGACGGAGTAGGACTAGGGCGAGAGGGGTGCTTTGAATCCTCGGGCCTCTGCGGTGGGCAGCCAGAATGGCCCCTTTCACCTGCTCCCCCCTCTGTAAAACAAAAACAAGTCGAGGGTTTGAGCCCCGCCCTCAAGCAACATGGACCTGGCACCCTTGGAGAGCTAAGGAGGGATAAGGGGGGCCCAGATCATAGGGAGGTTGGGGGCTCCTCCAGTGGCACAGTGGACAAGGTACCTGCCTTCGGAGCCAGAGGTCAAGGGTTCAAGCCCCACCCCCAAGCAACATCAGGGTCCACCTTTTCCTCTTGCACACAAACACCCTGGCAGCTCCCCCTGTGCTGCCCTTCCCTGCTGGATCTGCCTCTCCTGGGGGCTGGGATTCCTCAGCTCCAGAGGCAGAAGCCACAGGCCCCCGCACAATCACAGCCCCGTAGCACTCGGTCGTACGCGCAGGCAGAGCCTTGTGCCAGTGTGCTCTGTGGTGACACCCCAGGGGGCTGGTGCCCACAACCCCAGCAGCACCGTGCGCAGGGACTGAGCCCTTCGCGGTGGCTGTTGTGGATGCCTGCTCAAAGGCCGCACTGCCCCAGGGAGCCGCTCTCCATGCCCAAGGTCTCTCCCAGGCTGTCTGGACCAGAGTCCACCCTTCGCAGCCACTTGCCCTGTGGTGCTGGCCGTGGCCGGGGGCAGCTGTTGCGACCCGCATTTCTCTTTGCACTTCGGTCCGTTGCTGTCAGGACAGCATGGGGCGGCAGGGCTCCCCGTCAGCCAGCGGGAGGAGGATGCCGAGGAACCCCCCCGCCGCTCGGAGCAGCGTCCGGCCTGCTGAAGGGGGCCTGGGCGCAGCCGCATCTAATCAGCTCCCCACCTGTCTTCTGTCTCCCTCGCAGGACGGCCGCGTCCACCTTTAAAGACTTTGAGCTGGCCTCCGCCCAGCAGAGGCCGGACACTGTGCTGCGGCAGCGCTTCCGGGACCGGCTCCGAGGGGAGGAGCGGACAAAAGCCATCTTGACCAAACCCAGGACCAACCGCTTTGTCAAGCTGGCCGTGATGGGGCTGACGGTGGCGCTGGGCGCGGCTGCGCTTGCCGTGGTGAAGAGCGCCCTCGAGTGGGCACCCAAGTTTGAACTGCAGATTTTCCCCTGAAGGAGGGAGAAGGGTGCCCTGCCGCCGGAAACGTCACCTCCTGCCGTGGCCAGAGAGGACGGGTTTCCTTCACCGAGGGGGAGCGTTTTCTAGGCCTGCTGCCCTCCAGAACCCGGCTGGCCCTCGTCCCCGAGGCAGGGCAGGGGGGCTGGCCCAGCAGCGGTGCTCCCCTTGTTCTCGCCTCCCTGGGCAGCAAGGAGATGCCTGCCCCCATTCTGAGGAGTTGGAAGCCAACACTTCCTGAGCTGGCTCTGCCTGGACCAGCCTGGCCGCTCGGGTCCCCCCCCAGCAACCGGCGGCCTGCAGAGCTGTGGGCCTGTCGCTCTCTGATGCTCTCGGATGTTCTCTCCGATTCCCGGGTGGATGCGTGGTCACGTCTGCAGCAGGAATCCGTCTGGGGGCTCCAGAGCTGGTGGGGACTCCAGGCGACTGACGTCCTTAACTTTCTGGTTCTGTCGCCCCCTTCCTGCCCTGTCCCCGAGCGCTCCGCTGTCCGCCCAGTCCTGGCTTTCCCGGCACTCATTGATTTCCTGCTCTGTGGGCCCCGTTTTAGTAGAGCAGAGCCCTCGGAACCAGTTCCTGTCCTGCGGCTAGAGCCCCCCCACCTTCCGGACTAACCCTAGGGTGCAAGGTTGTCGCCACTGTCTAACAGCATGCGCTTAGGACACTAATCTCCCCAGGCTGTTTATGGAAAGTAGCATCCCTGGGCTGTTGGAGTCCCTCAGCCAGCATGCCAGCTGGGCTGGGAAGAAGTGCAATCGGTTCTTTCCATTCAGAGAGCTAAGACGGCTGGGTGTGAGCGATTCGCCTCAGGTGAGAACAGTTATCTGCCAGGCCACACCAGCTCCTATGTCACTGTAGCTAGAGAAGCCTTTTCGGTGGCTGACGTGTAAATATTTCAGCAGCCTTCGCAGGGAAAACGGGCTCTTTCCACCCTGCGCAGTCGCTTCTGGCGGGACGGAAGCCACTGCCCCGGGAACCTCTTGAACACCTCTCTCGGCTAACTGCAGACTTTCACGTCCTGCAAATGCTGCAGGCGAGCGACTTTTCCAGAAATTGAGCCCACTTGTTCCCCAGACCTGCTGGCGGCTTCTCCTCCTCCCAGCCCCAGCACCTCCAAGCACCTAGTTCTTGTCTAACTTAAACTAAGCCAATAGACACTACACATCTCTACCTCCTCCCCCACTAAGCCCCCCCACAAGTGCCCTTACACGGCCACCGCTGCCCAGTGGCTAACCGCCCCCTGCTGCGCCCCACCCAGCGCCCTCTGTTCCCTGCCGTTCCACGCCCCCAAGTCGGGCGTTGGTTGAGGAGGTAGAGGCTTGGGCCCTGGGGTAAGCTGGAGTCAGTTTTAGGGCGCGTTGCTCTGTGCCCTTGCTCCGCATGGCCCCGTGTCATCCAGAAAGCAGGGACGGCCTAGAGAGCACAGCGCCGTGCACCGGAGACAAGCGGTGCGCCACCGGATTGGAGCAGGGCTCCGAGCAGAGCCAGCGCCCTCGGCACCTGCCGCCGCTCATGTCTGTGGCACGTGTTGATTCAGCCAACAGAGAAGAGGCAAGCAGGAATTTTGCACTTTCCCCTCTGTTGCTGGTACTTGGTCCCAGGCACCTGTCTTCTGGTGCCCTCTGGCCAGCCAGTTATTGGGTTTCCATTCAACCTAGCACTCCCCTTGGCCAGCACGTCTTCCAGCATGCTGCCTGTGAACGGGACTGTACGTTTCTGGCTGCGGGCGAGTGGGTTGCCCAGCCGGTGGCGTCCTCTGCGTTGCAGTGCGGGGAATGGGGGCATGGGCAGAGCTGTGAAATGAAGCACTTTAAAAAATAACACGCCCCTCAGACAAGGAGGGCGCTCGGCCCTGCTTTGGTTGACGTTCCTGGCCTGCCTCCACCCCGGGCCCTGCTTCCAGCCTTGGAGCCTTGCCGTTGGTTTCGCTGAGTCGAGGCCCCTTTCTGTAGCGTGAGCCCGACGAGCCTTTCTGCAGGGTGTGTGAGGGGCCCTCGCCGGGAGTGCCAAGGAGGGGCCGCGGGTGGGAGGCACTGGGGTGTGTTGGGAATACGAGCCCCCTCTGACGGGTTTATGCTCCTAGTTCAGAATCCTGCCCAACCTGTGCCGTTAAAACTAGGGGGCCGTGGCCTTTCCCATTGGGGCAAGGCGGCACCTCCCCCTTCTCAACATCTTTGCCCTTTTACATCAGTAATTGAGGCCTTTGCTCATGAGTCACGGGGCAGCTGGAGGAGGGCTAGCACCAAGCCATGCTGGGTGGCGCAGTCGGCTTTTAACCGGGCTTCGCCTGATAACCCCGCTAGCGCCCGCGCCAGCCCCACAGCTGGCAGGAAAGCTCTGTTAGTCCGTGCCCCAGTGATCGGCCGGGGGAGCTCTAGCTCCAGCACCCCCAGGGAATTGGCTGTTACCCAGCCTCCTGAGGGGAGACACCCGGTAACACCCGTGCTGGTTGGCGTAGGAAAGCGAGGCCGGGCCCTGTTGCGGCGCTGCGTGTGCCCGTGCGTGTACGGATCAAAAGGCCTCGTTGCTAGCCTGGAGCCGCTGCTGGAATCCAGCACAGATTGGGGATCCAGCTAGCCACCCCCGCCTTACAGCTCAGGTGTGAGCCGAGGGGGTCCCGGGCCTTCGGGACCCCGGAGCTGGACGGCTGATGCGCTTGGCTTGCACATGGGCTCTCCGGCGATGCGGCAGCTTCGTCCTCTTCACGCCTGCCCCACGCAGGCCTGGCCGGCCCCTGCTGAAAGACAGTGCGCTCCAAGCGGATTCCTCTGGATCGCGAATGTACAGACCCCTGTAACTGCTGCTTTGTACAGAGCTGTGTGAAATAAAGGGCCAGACCAGTCCCTGCAGCCCTGCCCCTGGGCCTGCCTCGTGCAAGCAGTTCTGCCTGCCTTTGCCTGGGGCTTGCGGCTTGGGAGGTGCCAAGGGGTTTCTCTGTCCCTGCCCTGAGCCTGGAGCCGGCCTGGCTGCGCCGGGAGTCTCCCTGGGCTTCTGCCCCCAGCGTCTCGCTGCACAAGCTTCCCCGCTTGCACGGGCTGGGGGGACCTGAGTGTTTGACACCAGCGCATGGCGCTCTTCATCCAGCCGTCAGCCCAAGGCAGAGCTGCTTGGCCCCGCTGCTCCTCCGGCACCGGGGTGGGCGGGAGAGTTGTAGGAAGGGCTGGGGGGCGCAGAGCTGTGCAAGTAACATCTGTCTCCGCTGCTCTAGGCGGCTCCCTTACCTGGGCCCTGGGGGCCCAAACCCGATGCACGAGCTGGAAGAACAAATGAAATCTCCAGGAGCCGTGTCCCCTCTGAGCTGAGCAGCGTCCAAGGACGGTGGCAAAGTGTCCTGCTCAGAGAGGTGGGCAGGCTCCCAGGACCACGCTAGTGGAGATACTGTGGCACCAGCCAGTCCACGGACTCTCCAGTCACCCCCAGCCTGGCAGCCCCGTCCCCCACTGAGCGGGGGAGAGTCCATTGGCAGGCGCTGCCGGCGCCCGTCTGCCTCGCGCTCAGGACCAGGCCGGTTCCCAGAGGGGCTGGTGCTGTTTGGTGCGGGCGGTGCCTTTCTCTCCAGGGGGAATTGGCAACGGCCATTGTGGGCTGGGAACGGCCCGGGCAGGCTGTCCCTCCGGAAGCAGGCACAGCACCCGTGGGTGGATCCACACACTTCAAATCCAAGTTGCAGCCCTTTATTGTTAATCCAGGTGGGGGTGGGGGCCACGAAAGCTGCCTGCTCAGAACCAACCCCACCCCAACCACGGCCCGGCGGGTTCCCAGTGCCCGCCAGGGCACCCACCTCTGTGCCAGCCGACTGAGACGTGCCTCTGAGCTGCAGGGGGCAGGCCTGGCGTGGCCACCCCACTGCCCTCTGCGGGGGGCTGCCCCTTTTCTTTGCTTGGCCACTGGGAGATGCAGGGCACCAGGCACCTTTTCACCGCGGCTGGCAGCGTGGGTCTGGCTGCGATGCTGCCCTGCAGGCGGGGGCAGTGTTTCCTGGGGTGGGGGGGGGGGCAGGACTCTCTCACCCTGCGGGCTACCAAGCTACCTGCCCCTCCCTTGAATGTTCCCAGTCCGCTGCCAGCCCAGTCCCCTCCTTTCTGCACAGCTGCCGCCGACCGATGAAAGGCGCCGCTCCTGAGATGGGCTCCCCCCTGCCCTCCCAGGACACTCGGGTCCGAGTCGCTCAACCTCCCATCCAGAAACAGGAATGTGCCGCTGGCCCCTTGGCTGCTGAGCCACTGGCCTGCCCCAGGGCCGGGGGGGGGGGTCCAGGAGCCTGGCCCCTGGCAGTGAAGGTGCAGGCGGAGCGGGGCCAGGGTCTGCTGCAGGCGTCATTCCAAGTGCCCCCTAGTGGGGGCTACATGGGGCGCGGCCGGTTCCTCTTGGCTCCCGCGTGCTCAGTGGCAGTTCTGGCAGTGGGGGTGGCATGGGACGCCGTTCAGCCTGCAGCGGCAGCCGCCGCTGGTGTCGCCCGAGCCCTGGGAGAGCAGAGCAGAGATGAGGCAGCCGCAGGGAGGGAAGGAGGCAGATGGGAGCGAGGCAGGCAGGCCAGGCCATGGGCCAGATGCTGGCCGGGCTGTTTTGGGCAGCTGGCAGCCGAGGAGGCTCTTGACACTGAAGTTCTGGGGTGGAATCTTGTTTTCCTCCCCTTTGTGAGGTGGGACAGGCAGGAAAACATCCTGGGGGAAGCGCTGGAGTTAGCCCCCCTCCCTGCAGCCAGCTGAGCTGTGAGCGGGGACAGCCCTGGCTCCTGCAGCCCAAGTCAGCTGCAGTCAGTAGGGTTCAGAGTGAACAGCCTTGCCGCACATGGGCTGGGCTGCCTGCTGACATGAGAAGATGGGGCCACAGGGGCTCGTGGTGGGCAGGTGTTTTAAACTCTGAGCCAAGCAGCTCCGCAGAGGAGCTGGGGTCCCCAGGTGGGGCCTACAGCCGCACGCGTGGGTCCCTGCTCCAAACCTACCGCCGGCCCCCAGCGCGGGCCCTTGGTCACCCAGCAGATCTCCGTGTGGCAGACGGTGCAGCGGATCCAGTCGCAGCCGTCCTTCTTCTGGACAACGATCTTACAGGTGGGACAGTACATGGCCTCCCCTCTCTGGACCATCGTCTGGAAGGAGTCGGGACAGTGACATCTACCCCGGGCAGACGAAGGCCCGGGTTTCCCATCCCCCCCTCGCCCGGATCCCAGCAATGTTGCCTACCCGTCCCAGCTGCTGGGGCTAGCATCCGGCTGCCCCGCGCTCAGACTCAGCTGGCTGGCAGCTTTACCCTGTCTCGGCAGCCGCTTCCCCCTCGCTTTGGACCAGCGCCCCGGCCGTTCGGATCCCCGGCGGAGCAAAGCACCCAGGAGCGGAGCCGTGCGGGCGCTGAGCGGTGCACTCGCTTCCCCCGAGCGTCCCCATCTCCCACCCCACAATCTGACCAGCCCCCTTCCTAAAGCAGAGGGCTGGGAATGGTCACGCGACATCACCAGGCCCGGCCCGGCCATGCCCACAGGGCTAACCTGCCGCCCCTCCCCCCAGGCCTGGCGCCCCTCGGCCTGTGGGCTCCTACCGTCAGCATCTCCGTGGTCTGCCTGGCAGCCTGGTCGTTCTGCGCCCGGAGCCTGAGGTCGTCCTGATACTCCTTGCAGTTCATGTTCTCGTGGATGGCCTGGGGAGAGCACCCGGTTAGCTCCCGCCGCCCGGCCACATGCCACGCAGCAGGCGCCACGGCCTGGACGCGCATCCCCACGGCTGCTGCCCCTGCCGCACCGAGCGCCCAGGCCCAGGGCCAGGGCAGGTCCCGGCTCGCAGCCCCTCCTCCCCGCTACAGCGAGTGTCCCCTGGGGACCTAGGTCACGGAGCTGGAGTGGGACCTGGGTACCCCACGCCCGGCAGGGCAGGGCCAGCGGACGCAGCCCACGCCTCTGGGGTGGGGCAGGGCGATGGGGCCGGGGCCGGCTCCAGGAGGGGGCTGGGGCGCTGAGCGGGGGTCTCCCAGCAGGGCTCTGCCACGGCTGGTTTCATGCTGCCCCGACTAGCAACCTCTGGGGAGAGTCCTTTGCTGTCCGGCCCGGACTTTGCACTCAGCTGCTCCAGGGAAAGGCCCCGGGGCCAAGCAGCCACCCTGGGACCCCTGGCTCTAGGGCTGCTGCTTCAGGGGCGGCGCCTCCCCCTTTGGGGCTCGTTAAAGCCCTGGGCAGCTCCAGGGGCGCCACTCACGGCTCAGAGGCCACCAGCTGCTTTAAGACTGGTCCCCCCCCCCCCCCCCCCCCCGCCGGGGCCCGGCTCTGGACCCTGCAGCTGCCCGCGCCCGGCGGTGGCCTGGCGGCGTCTCCCCCGTCCGGCGGGCGCTCACCTTGCAGAGCAGGCAGTTCACCCGTCCGCACACGGGGCAGGCAAACTCGTTGACGTCGTCCTCGAAGAAGCACCAGCCCCGGCAGTCCGTGGTCTGGCAGTGGTAGCTGCTCTGGCTGCGGTTCTCGGCGATGGAGACGCTCACGTCCAGGAAGCGCTGGTACTCGGCAGAGCTCAGGAGCTGCGCAAGGGACCCGGCGCGCCCGTCAGCCCAGACGCGCCCGTCCCCGGCGGCAACCGTGGGAACAGCCCAGCCTCCTCCCAGCCCCCACGCCGCCCCGGCTCTGCCCCTCCTGCCCTGCCCCAGGCCCGTACCGCTTTGATCTCCCGCTCCAGCAGCTGGCCCGTGCAGGAGTACTTCTCGTCGATGTACGGGCAGGGCACCTCCGGCTCCGGGCTGTTCAGGATCGTCCCCTTCAGACACTCCCTGTGGGGAGCCAGCGTGAGAGGGCACCAGCCCTGGGCAAGCTGCTTGCAGGCGGAGCGGGACGGGCCGCTCGGGCCCAGGCTGGGCAGCGCCGAGGGAAGGGGGGGATTCCACCCACTGGCAGGCCTGGGACCCCGGGGCCTCTCCTGGGGCAGGCCCAGAGGGGCTTCCAGGGCGCAGGCAGCCACTGGCACCCCACGCGGGATGGACCGGTCCATCCCTGGCACCCCGCAGCCAGCTCCCGCGCCGCTCCTTCAGAGCCAGCCTAGCTCCAGGGACGCCGCCGGCTGGTGCCTGCCTGCCCGTCACTCTGCCTGGGGGCTCGCGGCTGCAGCGAAAGCCCCGGCAGTGGGGGGTAACGAGGAGGGCGGAGGCCTTGGCCGCGGGGATAGGGCGGGGGGGCCGGTCAGCACCCAGCCACCGTCCCGTCCCGGTTTCACCCACGCGGGGCCGGTGTGAAGCCACCAGTGGCTCCCCTCTGGCAGGCCCCGGATCCCCTCTGGGTCGTGCTAGCCCAGGCCTGGCCAGGCCCCAGCCCGGCTGGTTCCCGGCTGCTCCCCATCGTTGGCCACAGGGGGGCGCCTTCCCCAGCTCCGCTCCCAGGCAGCAGACGCCCCTTGGGGGGAGCTGTCGGAGGGGGCCCTGCCTGGTGGCAGCGGGGGGGGGCCGGGGTTCCGGAGTGCAGGCTGGACGGGCAGGTGAGGGGCTGGGCAGAGGGCGGCGGGTGGAGGGCAGGGGGGCGAGGGGCTGGAACTCCCAGGCGAAGGGTGGGGGGGGCGAGGGGCCCGGGCTGGAGAGTGGGGGGAAGGGACAGGCTCCCGGGCAGAGGTTGGAGGGCAGGAGAGCGAGGGGGGAGGGGCCAGGCTCCCGGCTGGAGGGTGGGGGGGGTGAGGAAGTGGGGAGTTTCGGGGGCTCAGAGGGGGGGTGCTGCATACAGGGGGGCGCTCAGTGCCCAGCAGTTACTGGTTCAATGTGACAAGGGGGGAGAGTTTGTTGTTTCTGAGAACAGCCCAGAACTGGAGCCGAGGCGTCTGGTGTCCTGGTGTCCCCGGCCCTGCGCAGAGGACACGGGGGTTCTGGCCAGAGGCAGACAAGGGGCTCAGAGAGGGACCCAGCGACCGGCCCAGCGGGTCCCAGCGGGGGGAGAACATTGCACGGGGAGGGAGGCAGAAGAGGGGCCCAGCGACCCTCTTACCTGGGGAGAAGACAATGGGCGGGGAGGGGCTGTTGCGGGGGGTATTGGAGGCTCTGCTGGGAGACGGGGGCTGTTTCGGGGGGACAGGGCAGAGCAGGCAGGGCTCAGCGGGCTGCAGGGAGGCTGACGTGGGGCGGGGGGCCCAGGCCAGCTGACCTGAGGGACCCGTTGCTGTTCAAAGCTCCATAGACCCCCCTGTTGGGTGCTGGCTGAGTCGCTCTGCTCTAGAGAACAGGGGGGCGCTATCCCTCTGGGGGTGGAGGCCCCGGGGGGCCAGAGGGAGGGGACCCCCCGAGGGGGCTCACGGCGGAGGCAGGCGGCGGAAGGCCCTGAGACGTGCCGTGCCGGACCCCTAGGTGAGAGTTGGCCCCCCCACAGGAGGGTCGCCGCCATGGAGGGGCTCCCCGAGACGGGGCTGCCGCACTGGAGAGGGGGGATCCGCCCAGGAGCCGAGGGGCCAAGTGTGGGCACGACCTGTGAGCCGTTATGGGGCGAGGGGCCGGGGCTCCCAGCTGGGGGGCTGGGCTCCTGGCTGGAGGGTGGGGGGGGCGAGGGGCCGGGGCTCCCAGCTGGGGGCGGGTTGGGGGCTGGGCTCCTGGCTGGGGGGGGCGAGGGGCCGGGGCTCCCAGCTGGGGGGAAGCTGGGGGGCTGGGTTCCTGGCTGGGGGGGCGAGGGGCCGGGGCTCCCAGCTGGGGGCGGGTTGGGGGGCTGGGCTCCTGGCTGGGGGGGCGAGGGGCCGGGGCTCCCAGCTGGGGGCAGGTTGGGGGGCTGGGCTCCTGGCGGGGGGGGGCGAGGGGCCGGGGCTCCCAGCTGGGGGCAGGTTGGGGGGCTGGACTCCTGGCTGGGGGGGGGCGAGGGGCCGGGGCTCCCAGCTGGGGGCGGGTTGGGGGGCTGGGCTCCTGGCGGGGGGGGGGGCGAGGGGCCGGGGCTCCCAGCTGGGGGCAGGTTGGGGGGCTGGACTCCTGGCTGGGGGGGGGCGAGGGGCCGGGGCTCCCAGCTGGGGGCGGGTTGGGGGGCTGGGCTCCTGGCGGGGGCGGGCGAGGGGCCGGGGCTCCCAGCTGGGGGGAGGCTGCGGGGCTGGGCTCCTGGCTGGGGGGGGCGAGGGGACGGGCCCGGGGCTGACCCACCTGCAGAAGCTGTGCAGACACTCCCGGAGGGTCACGCCCTCCCCGGGCTGCAGGGTCACGAAGCAGATGGGACATTCGACCACTTCCTTGGTGGGCACCAGGCTCTGCCCGTCCAGCTCCAGGAGGTGCTGGTAGTTCTCCCTCTTCCGCCGCTCCTTCACCTGGGCAGGAACCACCAGTCTCAGGGGGGCTGGAGCGGGGGGGGCACTCACCTGCCCCCCACCTTGACCCTTGCTGGCCTCTCCCCGCCCCAGCAGCCTGCAGAGGGGGGCGCAGGGGCAGGACCCAGCCGGGCTGGGCCTGGAGGGAGGGTAGCAGCCCAGGCCTTACGCCAGCCCGGTGCCTGCCCCCCCGCCATGCCGGAGGCTCCCAGGCAGGAGCTAGTGAGGCCGCAGGGTCTGGCGCTATGACAGCGAAGCCTCCCAGCCCCATGGAGCCTGCCCCACGCGTCTCCTTAAAGCTCCCCCAAGGGCCCCTGCCCTGCGCAGGCTGCCTGTTGCCAAGGGCAGCGGCAGGGCCCAGCTGGGGCAGGCCTCTGGGCGGCACGAAGGAGCCCGGAGACTAGAGTCTTCTGGCTCCGGGGCAGGGCTACAGCCCCAGTGCTGGAGACAAGACCCACGTGCACCCAGCCCAAGCGAGGGGGGGCCTCTCCCTCCTGGCCAGGGTGGGTCTCCCTGGCCCGCCCAGGTGCAGGCCGGGGCTGTGTCTAGACTGCATCCCCTTTTCCGTAACAGGGATGCAAATTAGACACATGGCAATTGCAAACGAAGCGGGGATTTAAAGCTCGGAGCTTTGCCGGAAAAAAGCGCCTCATTGTAAGAGGGATAAGGGATCTTCCGGAAAAGGCTTTATTTTCCGAAAGATCCGCGTCTAGACTGGCGCTTTTTTCCGGCAAAGCTCCAAGCCGGAAAAAAGCGGCAGCCATGTTTATGCAAATGAAGCGGGATGGGGGGGATTTAAATCCCCGCTTCATTTGCAATTGCGATGTGTCTAATTTGCATCCCTTTTCCGGAAAAGGGACGCGGTCTAGACACAGCCCGGGTGTCTGCCGCCGGCGCCGCTGCACAGCTGAGTGCTCGCGCCGCGGGGAGCCCCGCCCCTCCGTCCTGGCGGAGAACCGGCGCCGCCCAGCAGAGCTTCGCCTGGAACCGCCCCCGGGCAGCCGGGCATCGAGAGAGGGGGAGAGCCAGGATCCCCCGTCCCTGCCTCCTGGCCAGTCTGTGCGGGGGCCCCTGTGTCGAGAGAGGCCCCGTGGGACCGCCCCATGGAGCCAGCGATTGCTTGCCCCTCGGGGCCAGTGCACGAGGCAGGCTCAGCCCGCGGGGGCCCTCCCCGCCCCGGCCTCCCACCTGCTCGTACTGCCTCGTGGCTTCCTCCTCCTTCCGCATCCTGGCCAGCTCCTCGGCGTCGGGCTGGTACGCCGCGGGCACCGTGTAGCCCTCCGGCCGCTCCTTACAGCAGATCTCGCAGCCGGGCCGGGTAGGCTTGTTGAGGTAGGTGCAGCTGGGACAGACCCAGCCGACCTAGGGAGAGAGCCGGGAGACCGGGGAGGTGAAAGAACCGGGCCGGGGGGCAGGGCCCTGCATCGGGGGCTCCCTTACCTTGGGTGGTTGCGGTGGAGGGGCGTCTTCCTTCTGCAAGAGCTCGTGGCTCTGCTCCACCAGGTCCAGGCTGTCGTGCGTCCCCCCGAGCGCCGAGTCCACCAGGTCCTGGCCCCCGCGAGGCTGCAGGGTGATGTCTCCGAAGCCCAGCTCTACAGGGAGGGAGACGCTACAGGAGGTGGGTCTCCGGGCGGCTCCCGCAGGCCCCGAGCCAACACTCGCGGCAGCCCCGGATTTCAGGGCCTGCCTCTTGGCCTCGTCCTGTGTGGGACGTCTCCTCTCGAGCCCACAGCTGCAAAGCCAGCGCCTCCCTCTGCGTCCCCAGCGCTGGGCCCTTGTAGCCAAGAGGGCTAATGGCATATTAGGGGGCATTAGGAGGCGCATGGCCAGCAGATCCAGAGATGTCATTATTCCCCTTTATTCGGCTCTGGTGAGGCCACATCTGGAGTATCATGTCCAGTTCTGGGCCCCCCACTCCAAAAAGGATGTGGATGCATTGGAGAGGGTCCAGCGGAGGGCAACCAAAATGATTAGGGGGCTGGAGCATATGACTTATGAGGAGAGGCTGAGGGATTTGGGTCTGTTTAGTCTGCAGAAGCGAAGAGTGAGGGGGGATTTGAGAGCAGCCTTCAACTTCCTGAAGGGAGGTTCCAGAGAGGCTGGAGAGAGGCTGTTCTCAGTGGGGGCAGGTGGCAGAACAAGGAGCAACGGGCTCAAGTTGTGGTGGGAGAGGCCCAGGTTGGATATTAGGAAAAACTCTTTCCCTAGGCGGGTGGGGAAGCGCTGGGCTGGATTCCCTAGGGAGAGGGTGGAATCTCCATCCCTAGAGGTGTTTAAGTCTCGGCTTGACAAAGCCCTGGCCGGGTTGATTTAGTTGGGATTGGTCCTGCCTAGAGCAGGGGGCTGGACTTGACCTTCTGAGGTCTCTTCCAGTTCTATGGTTCTATGGACTCTGCCTTCTGGGTCCCACGGCCGCTCCCCACTCACCCGCCAGGACTCGGCGCTCGTGCTGCCTCTGGGAAGCCTCTTTGCTGAGCCCGGCCTCCTTGGCAGTGCGGAGGTAGAGGTAGGCCGTGTCGCCGTCGCGCTGGATGCCGTTGGAGTGCAGCGTCTCCTGGTCCCTGGGCAGCCTCTTGCCCACCACCCACTGCTGAACACTGGGCGGGAAGCCGTAGAGGAGGAATACCTGGGCCAGCGACACAAAGGGACAGCCTGCATCTCACTCGGAACCGGCCGGCATCTCACTCGGAACCGGCCGGGGCCTCGCTCAGAACCGGCCGGCATCTCACTCGGAACCAGCCTGCATCTCACTCAGAACCGGCCGGGGCCTCGCTCAGAACCAGACGGCGCCTCGCTCGGAACCGGCCGGCATCTTACTCGGAACCGGACGGCCCCTCGCTCGGAACCGGACGGCGCCTCGCTTGGAACCAGTCGGCGTCTTGCTCGGAACCAGCCAGCGCCTCGCTCAGAACCGGCCAGGATCTCGCTTGGAACCGGCCAGCACCTGGCTCGGAACCGGACGGCGCCTCGCTCGGAACCGGACGGCGCCTCGCTCGGAACCGGACGGCGCCTCGCTCGGAACCGGACGGCGCCTCGCTCGGAACCAGTCGGCGTCTTGCTCGGAACCAGTCGGCGTCTTGCTCGGAACCAGCTGACACCTCGCTCAGAACCAGCCAGGATCTCGCTTGGAACCGGCCAGCACCTGGCTCGGAACCGGACGGCGCCTCGCTCGGAACCGGAGGGCGCATCGCTCGGCACCAGCCAGGGTCTCGCTCAGAACCGGCTGGCACCCGGGTGCTGCTCAGGGCACTCGCTCAGTGACCTTACGCTGGCGCCCATGGGGAATAGGTGCCCTGGCTGGGAGTTGGCCGATCACGCCGCACAAGCCAAGCAGAGCACAGGGCAGCCCAGTGGGACTGGCAGGCAGGCGGCAGTACCACGAGGGATAGTCCGCCACCCGCCCACAAGGCAGCTTCTACCTGCCCCCCGGGCGGTGATCACATGCTCGTACACCCCTGTGCGCACCAGCCACGTGTCTGGCATAGGGCTGCAGCCTTGACAGCATCCCAGCCGCATGGGAGGCAAAGAGCCAAGGGTTCCAGCGCCGCTGGAGCAGCTCCCGGGAGCCCCCTTCCTCAGCCTGGACCCGCCTTCTTGGGGGCCAGGCGCCTTCTGCACTCGCACGTGGTGGTGACACGTGAGGCTGCCTTGCTCACGCTCAGGCCCCCGTGCGAGGTCGCAGGGTCTCAGCCTGCCGGGTGCTGTGAGTGCCCCGGTCCCGCCCACGGGCCCGTACCATGTCCTTCAGGGACGCCAGCGTCATGTGCGGACTGACTTTCAGGTGGATGGGGACTGTGGTCATGTGGGCGTCTTCCACTCCCACCCACAACCTGCAAGTGGAAAGGAGAGAGGCCGTGAGTGGCTGGCGCGTCCTTGCTGCCAGCCCCGTGGTCCTGGTGCCGCCTGCCTCGGTTGCCAGCTCTCGTGCGCCTGCTTAACCCCTGTCGCTGCTTGCGAGTCCCCAACCGCCTCCTCCCGGTGGCCAGGCTGGGCCAGGCAAGGCGCTGGGAAGGGAAAAGCCGTCGCCTTGGTCCTCTCTGCCCAGCCCAGGGCTGGAGCCGCCCCATGGTTCCACGCCGCCACCGAGCCAACAAGGGGCTTAGATCCAGGGAGATCCGTGCGAAAGGGGCACCCGCCGGTCCTAAGTCCTTTGTGTCTGCCGGGGGGCCAGTGGGGTCCCCTCCAGGCCGGCTTACCCCTGACACCGCCGTGCCCGACTGGAGAGCGAAGGAGCCAGGGCGCAGCAGGGAGACCCAAGAACTGCAAATGGGCAGCCCGTCGCTGCTGGGGAGGGGGCGGCTGCACCCCCCCCCCCCCCCCACCTCCTGCTTCCTGCAGGCCTGAGTCGCTCGGAGCAGGCCTAATGCAGCTTTAAAGCAGGAGCGGGGAGGCTACGGCCCCCGGCTTCCCTGAACCCGGCCCCTAAAGCCTGGCGCCCCCCCATCATTGGGGAGCCCATGCTGGCGCCAGCCCCCCTCCCACCCCCTTGAGGGCTGGAGCCCACAAAATCGGCTGGCCTGGGCCCCCAGGCAGCGGTGTGCAAGGGGAACACGGGGACGGTCTTTCCGCGCTCACCTGATTTCCTTCTTGGGGTAGGCCTCCTGCTTCACCTGCACGCTCAGGGGCGCCCGCAGCTCGGCCAGCCGGCCCGCGCTCTGCAGCGCCAGCGCCTTGTCCCCGCCCTCGATGGCCTCCGCCAGCGCCAGGGCCAGCTGCTCCGCTGCACACAAGGAACAGGCTGGCTGGGCCGGCTCTGGGCCTGCGCCAAGAGCCACCGGCCCCGTCGAGGGCCTGGCAGGGCCACGGGGCACCCGGGGGGGGGGGGGGCGTTCCAAGGTGCCGCTTGCTGCCCCCGGCTAATCACCGGGGAGGACTCTTAATCGTTAGACTTAGGCCACAATTAAGAGAGGCCCCCACAAACGACGCTGCCCTGCAGAACCGTGGGCTCCCCTCCCCCCACCCGGGTGCCCCTCCCCCGCCGGGTCCTGCAGCAGGCGCGGCTCGTCCCCTGGCCCGGCGGGATGGGGGGATCGGCCTATTGGAAAGCGGGGTCCCCCCCCCCACCAGCCGGGGTGTATGGCACCATGAGAGACGGTCTCGGCCCGCCGGCCTGGCCGTTCCCCCCCCCACACACACCAGGGCCCCCACCTGTCTTCGTCGCCTCCTCCGTGAATTTTGTCCCCATGGCAGCAGAGTCCCGGGGCTGTTGCAAGCAAACAGAAGCCCGTCAAGGACCCCAGAGCCCAGCCAGCCGAGCGCAGCGGCACCAGCCGCCCCCAAAGGCAGCGGCCCGGCCTCCGAGCTGGGCTAGGAGCAGCCAGGGCAAGCGACCAGGGCTGCACCCTCCCTTCCCAGCCGCCGGCGCCCGCCCTGGCCCACCCGGCGGTGCCCGGAGCCCCCGGCTCCCAGAGCCCGTCCCGGTGGCAGGCTGCGGGGTCAGGGTAGGGCCCACCCGGGGGGTGCAGGCTCGGTCACCGTGCAGAGCCGCCCCGGGGACCAAACTCAGCCCCGCTGCCCTCCCAGCCCCTGCCACGCTTGCCAGCCCCCCGGGTGAGCGCCGGCAGGCCCAGCAGCGGCCGAGCCCAGCCCCCCCCCCCCGGGGGAGAGGGAAGCTGCACTCCCCGCACGCTGCTCCCCCCCCACCGCCGGCTCCGCTCTGAATTCCTGCCAGGCGGCCGCTCCGCCGAGCCTTCGCGCAGGGCTCCCCCCAGCCCACCCCGGCAGGAAGAGGAACTCGCCAGCAGGGAGCCCCGTGGGCACCCCCCCCCTCGCCAGGCTGGAGAGCAAAGGCCGGCCCCGGCCCGCCCGCCCGGCTCGCCTACCTCCCGCCGGAGCCCTGCGCCCGGGGGGCCGGATTCCGGAGCCTGGCGGCTGGCCAGGGGTCAGGCCCCGCGGAGGGCCGCAGTGAAAAGCGAGCGCCGGAGCCGAGCGAGGAGGAAGTGGAGCGGAGGCCCTGGAACGGGGCAGGGCGGGGAGCAACAGGAACAGACCCAAAGCAGCCGCGGCGAGGACAGAGAAAGCGAAAGTGCCGCTGCCCCGGGCTGAGCCGAATCGCTGGGCGCTGCCCCCCCACCGGCGGCAGAGCCCGACCCCCGCGGGGATCCCCGCCACCGCCCCCGGAAGGGCCCGCCTGGGCTTTGACGCCGGGACGGGGAGGCGCCGTGCCGGGCTCGGTGGGGAGCTGAGGCAGGCCGGGACAGGTCTGGGGGAGGCCCAGGGAGCGCCGCGGAGCCACCCAGCCCCAGGGCTGCCGTGCGTGGAGCCTTCGTCAGACGCAGGCCGGCGCGGACACGGAGGACGGCGAAATCACGACGCCCTGCTACAAAACGGGGCCCGGGGGGGGGGGGGCCTGCGGGGAAGGAGCTGGACCCCCAGTGCCCACGGGGGAGCCATGGAAAAGGCCGAGCTCTCTCTGGGGGGGACCCTTCCCCGGGGGGCCACCCTCCTGTGCTCTGCCCAGGCGAGGCCGCGGCTGGCGCCGGGGGCCCAGTCCTGCGCCTTAGGAAGGATGGAGGAGTCCAAAGGGGAGCAGCCGAACTGCCGGCAGGGCCCCAGCCCCGCGGCTCTGGGGACGGGGCAATAAACGGGGCACGTGCAGGCTTGGGGCCAGGGGCCGACATGAGGGTGGCGGGCTGCCCGAGAGAGGACTGCGCTCACTTGCTCTCCGGGTGCCCTCAAGGCGGGACAAGCAGCCCCGGGCTGAGGGGGCAGCCAGGGCGGCGGCGGGAGAAGCTCACGGACGCTCGGAGCCGTGAGGCCCCGGAACAGGCTTTCCGGGGGCTGTGGACACTCTCCTGGCAGGGCATCAGGGACAGGCTGGACAACCCCCCGGCAGGGCGGGCCTAGGGCGACTGGGTCCTGCCGCAGGCCGGGGCTGGACCTGAGGAGCTCTCCGCGGGGCCCCGCGTCAGGACTTCTCCCCCTTGCCCGGCGCGGCCCCCTGAGGAGAAGGGACGGGCGGGGCAGGAGCCCTGAGTGAGTCTTGGTGCCAGGGGTGCGAGTAGCCAGCCCACGCTGCCTGCTGGTAGGGCTGGGGCTATGGGGGGGGGGGGGCTGACTGCTAGAGGGAGAGGGGAGAAGCGGGACAGCGGGGCTGCCTTGTGCCCCAGGCCGGGCGAGGGGCCGGCACACCCACACCGGTGCCGAGGCTCTGGCCGCCTTGCTGTCCCGGCTGCCCCTTCCCGCTCAGCCGGGCTCACGGCCCACCCTCCCGCGTCCCAGCCCCGCTCTCGGCAGCCCCGACGTGGCTCGGGAAGGCCCCTCTCCGCAGTGCTCAGTGCGGCTCACCCCAGCACCTCAGCCTGCCCGTGTCCCAGCAGCTCGGAGGGCCCCAGGACTGCTAATCCCCTTCTGCAGCTTTCCCAGCCCGCTCCTCCCCCGGGGATGGGGGAGGAATTGAGGGCGCTCCATGCCCCGGGCTGGGGAAAACCCACTCTCCAGGGCAGGGGGCAAAGCTGCAGCTGATTTCATTTCCACGGCCCTCTGGACATCCCCTGTGACCCCCGACGCCTGGGCCCAGAACCAGCTCCTCCCGGGATGGAGGGAGACAGGCCATGGCGCTGGAGCAGTGGAGCCTGGTGTCGGCAGGAGGGGTGGGGGGTCTCCCCTGCAGGGATGGGGGGAGGGGAAACACTCCTCTCCTGGCTCTGTGGGGCAGAGATCAGCTGGCTTGGTTGCTGCTCCACAGGTGGACAATGGAAGGACCATGGTCTCTCGTCCTAGGAGCACCGGATTGCCACCGGAGCAGGACAATGGCCCACGGGGTCCTGTGATGGGCGGCTGCCCCGCACTATCCCTTTAAGGCCTGAGAGAGGGCGGGGGCAGGTATTAGCCAATTAGGGCCCAGCTGGGGCTGTATAAATAAGGGCTCCTGAGGCCCTTCATTCCCACTTGCTAGGGAGCAGCAGGATTTGGCTGCTAGGGAAGCTGGAGGTTTCCTGAGCCAGAGCAGGGCTGGGGAAAGGCAGGCAGGGCTGGGGAGCTCTGGCCAGGCGAACTCCCAGGCTGCAAGGCCGGAGGGTCCTAGTGCTGCAGGGAGGCAGTCAAGGAGGCAGGTCCACACCCTTGCCCATGCTGAGCAGCCATTTCAGATGCAGTTTGCCTGAGGCAGGGGCTAGCTGATGACTGGCAGGGGGTCACTGAGGCAAGGTGGGTCTAGGGAGCTGAGGGTTCCCACAGGGGGAGGACCTCATAGTGTGGGGGTCTTGCGGCAGGGCGGTACCCAGAGGGGAGGATGCCACCATGTGGGAGGGACGTGGGTCCTAACGCAGTGGAGGAAAATCAGGTAACAGCGGGGAGACACCAGCCGAAAGGGGGCCCTCAGCACTGAGAAGCTACTTCCCAAAGCGTCCAGCAGGAGGCGGTGGCAACGAGGCGTGCCGTGTTACAGGTTCCTTCTGCAGCAGCAGCCAGGCCGCACTGCCCAAGGAAGGTGTCAGCTTACCCCTGAGCCTGCCCTAGCCCGGGGGAAGTTTCACTCTCCGCTCTGGCATGACATGCCTGTAAGCCAAGGGTCGATAACCCTTTTGGGACAGCCATTCCTGTTGTCAGTACAAATGTTTCATCCCTCTTCCAGCCGGAGAACCCCTTGGACTCTGTAACGTCCGGTAGCAGTGAGTTCCACCTGCTAATCCTACACAGCTTTTAACATTTAGTGCTTTGAAGTGTGTTTATTCGGCTGACCCTGCTACTGAGGGGCCCGACTAGAGGAGAAAGAGAAGCATCCACTTTTCATGCCCATTGGGGCATTACTGGAGATTTTCTTTCTTCCTGAATTCCTCTGTCAAATACGACGGTCCTAATTTCTCCTCCCCTAGAAAACTTTTCTGGTCACCTGCTGCCCTTCCCTAGAAGCTCTGCATGTGCCTAACCCAAGCGTGTGCAACACAGAGGTGGGTGATCCGATCTCAACAGGCTATGCCTGGAGAGGAGGTCACGTTACAGCATTTGCAGTAGTATTCTCACTCCCTTTCTACTTGCAATCAAATGTCTTGTTTGCTTCCCCCGGCATTCATGGAGCAGCTGCTGTTACTGACCCGTTCACAATGAGGGCCAGGCCTCTTTTCTGAGCAGCTACAGGGAATTTGGATCCCGGCCACGTGGAGGACTGAATCTGGAGCCAAGTCCTGGACCGCTTTCTGTAAATCCCCTTGAACTGCCGGGCTAGGCCCACGTGGATCAGGGAGCCTTTGCGAAGCCAAACCAGAGCCCAGCTCGGCGGCAGCCAGGCCACAGAAGTTCCAAGCGAGCAGCCAACAGAACCTTTTATTTGTCAGAGGGCAGGACACCAGGTACAGGGTGCTGGGTACAAAAGGAGCTGGTCTGGGCTCTGTAGTGTCGCCACGCGGCTCGGGGAGAGGCGGGGCCCCGGGCCTGTGCCCGAAGGGTGGCAGGTGCCCAGTCGGGCTGAGCCAGGGGGAGCAGGCAGGTCCATTCTGTGCATGCCAGCCGTGCCCCCGAAACCAGCAGCCTCACAGCTCCCTGAGATGCGGGCGGCACAGTGCTTGTGGGCTGCCGGAGTGGAGGGCGGGCGGCCCAGGGGCTTGGGAGGAGCGAGAGCAGAGCCAGCAGCCTGCTTCAGTCACAGCACTAGATTGGGGGGGAAGGGGGGAAGAGGCTGCATGGCACCATAGTGCAAAGGCTGCCTAGCACCCCCCACCCACCCAATCGCTCTCTGCCCTCCTCCCCCACCCCCTGGTGGACTGCGGGCAGTGCCCCTTCCGTGCTGCTCCAGGGAGAGCACGGCATGCTGGGACTTGTAGTCCAGCTGGGGTACCAGGGGAAGGTGGCACCACACAGGCTGCATTCAGCGCTCAGGCTTGGCTTTGATGTGACCATGGAAACCCTCTTCCTGCACCCTCCGCCATCCTTGCTCCCACCCAGCTGCATCCCCCTCTGCCCAGCAGAGGGCAGCTGGCGGCCCCTTAGTGTTTCTACCCTCCCCGCCCCACATCCCCGGTTGTGGGTCCCAGGCCAGGCCCAACCAGGGAGCTCCTCCAACGCTCTGCCCCGCAGGCGGCCCCGCTCCAGGAGGCTGGTATCCCTGCTCAGCCCCCTCGGCACCATCCTGCTCCTGCACAGACAGCGCCGAACCCCGAGATGGCAGGGCCTGAATGAAGCCGAGGTCGGGGCCTCGCTCCCCTGCCCAGGGCCGAGAAAGGCACCGTCCTGCGAGGGTGTTGCTGGTGATCAGAGTTTGCACAAGTTCTTTGGCACGAGTACGTGGGAGTCCCAGACCAGGCATGCTGGGGGCTGGCTCCCATCCGCCCTGAATCAGGTCCAGAGACTAAGGCACCTTCCTGCTCTGCAGGATTCACACGCACCTGGACAGCCACAGCTCTCCCCCCTCCCTCCCACCCCCCAAAGGCACGTAGGTTTGTAAGTCCTGGCTCCAGGCCCTGCTGGGACCGAGAGCCACAGTGTTATCCGGATCAGAGCAGCTACCCCCATTAGCCAAGCTGGCACCAGCCCGGCTCGCCTGGGGCATGGAGGGCCCTGTGCCGATGCATCCATGGGGATCCTATGACTGCCTAGCCGTGCGGGTCGTCGTCCTCCTCCTCCTCGTCCCTCTGGCTCCAGGTGTCTGGCACAACTTGCTCCAGCCCCCGCTCCCCCGAAGCGTTTGTGCACGAGTACTCGGAGGCGGCGCCACTCGCTAGCCAGGGGTGGAGCAGGATCTCCCGGGCCGTCAGCCTCTCGGACGGGTTCTTGCGCAGAAGGCACCGGATGAGGCACCTGGCCTGGGGCGAGAGGCCCTCCGGGATGGAGAAGAGCCCCCGGCGGATCTTGCTGAAGAGCGTGGCTGGCTCAGTGTCCAGGAAGGGGTAGCGCCCCACCAGCATCGTGTACAGCACCACGCCCAGGCTCCACATATCCGCCGCCTTCCCCGAGTAAGAGTTCTTGGCGCTCAGGATCTCTGGGCCCACATAGGCCGGGCAGCCGTGCTTGTCCGACAGAGAGTCATCGGGGCCGCTCAGGAGCCAGGAGTCCTCCAGGTTCTCCAGCACCAGCGTGGTCCTGCAGAGAGAGAGGGAAAGCGCCAGGTAGTCGCATGCCGAGGGCTGCTGCGGCCCAGCCGGGAGAGGGAGGCCGCTCAGAAACTCTTGGCTCCCACACAGCAGCTCTGGCCACGAGACAAAGCCACCGCCCCGTAAAAGGAGGCAGGAAACTAACTTTGTAAGTGACCGAGATGGGGACTGGAGTGAGGCGCCCTGGGAGGAGGCATCTGAGCCAAGCCCTGGTAGCCGGCAGCTCAGGAAGAACCCAATCGCATCCCTTCCTGGCTGCACGAGCAGATCTCTGGGAGCTAGGCAAGGACTTGATGGGGACTTTTCAGCTTGGAAAAGAGGAGACTCGGGGGATCGGATAGAGGTTGATAAAATCATGATGGGTGGGGAGAAAGTGACTAAGGAAAAGTGATTTACTTGTGCCTGCCACATAAGAACTGGGGGTCACCCACAGCGTTCCCTCTACGATGGGGGACAGCCCAGCTTCACAGGTGATGAATGAGCCCCGCCCAGCCAGAGGCTCAGGGCTCTGCACCCAGCTGACTGAGTGGGTGGGGCTAACTAATGGCCAGTGAAGCTGTGCTACAGCCCCGCTTAGAGAGAACACTGGCCACCAAGTGAAACGAACAGGCAGCAGGTTTAAAACAAACAAAAGGAAGTTTTTCTTCACGCAGTGCATGGTCAACCTGTGGAACTCCTCGCCAGAGGATGTGGTGAAGACTAGGCCCTTAACAGGGTTCAAAAGAGAGCTCGATAAATTCTGGAGGCCAAGTCCATCAACGGTTATAAGCCAAGCAGGATGGGAATGGTGTCCCTAGCCTCTGTCAGGTGCTGGAAATGGGCGACAGGGGAGGGATCACTGGATGATTCCCTGTTCTGTTCACTCCCTCTGGGACACCTGGCACTGGATGGACCTTTGGGCTGACCCAGTGTGGCCGTTCTTGTGTTCCGAACCAGAACTGAAGCCAGAACGCCACCGAGCTCTGCTGTCGGGCCTGTCGCTCGCTGCCATCGGTGGCCGTGTGGACACTAAACACGAGGCATCTGCAGTGCGTGCAGGGGGCGCGAGGGCTCAGCCTAGCTGGAGAAGCAGGTTTGCAGTAAAATGAAGCTGCTTCTGGGCCCAGGAACCCCGCCCTCCACTTGCGCTGATGGGGCTGGCTGGCTCTTCCCCTGCCTTTCCTGGGGTCAGACCCGTGTCACAGCCAGGCCGCTGGCCCCACACAGAGAGCCCAGCCCAGAGCGTCGGCCAGGCTCTGCGTGGCCATCGGGTCTACGAGGAACACGGCCCTTGACACCCCCCCCCCCCCCCCCCGCTGCCACCAGCCCTCACCTCTCCTCGTCCACGAAGACGAACTTGCGGAGTTTGAGGTCCCGGAGGACGAGCCCGTGGTCGTGGCAGTGGGCGAGTGCCTCGGCCATCTGCCGGAAGAGCGCGGCGGCCTCCCTCTCGGGCAGGCGCTTGCGGTGGCGCACGTGGTTGTGCATGTCCCCGCGCCCGGGCTGGAAGAAGACGTAGACGTGCTGGTCCCCCTGGATCACCTCGGCTACCTGAGCCACGTTGGGGTGAGGCGGGAGGCGCCCGTACGGGGCTGTCAGCTCTGGGTAACTCCTTGCTGGATACACCTGGAAGAGGAGCAAGGCCGGGCATGAGGACGATCACCCGAGAGAGAGGCTAGGGCAGTGGTCCCCAACCTTTTGGGGCTGCCAGGCGCCCGGGGGCGGCACTGTGCTCGCGCTGCGTGCCTGGGGTGGGGGCCACGTATGCGCCGGGTGCCTGGAGTGCAAGAATGGCTCAGGCAGGCCCTGGTCACTAGGCAGGTGCACATAAATGTCCTGGCAGGTGCCGCATTGGGGACCACTGGGCTAGGGGATGGGGTAGTGCTCTTGCCAGCCAGGTGCCTGGAGGGGTCCTAAACCTCCCCATGTAACCACCAGGAGGCAGCACTGCTCAGGCAGAGCAAGGCAAAGGGAGGGATGGGTCTGGCGTCTCCCCATCCGGGCCGCTCGCAGACGCCCAGTCCTTTCCCATGGCCCACAGGTTGGAAGGTGGAGCTGATACTGGGGGGGGGGGGCAGGGACAGCTGTGGCCGCCCCTTTGCCAATGCCATTCTCTGCAGCCAGAGCCCGTGGGGCCCCCGAGGGCCACTAGCCCCCTTTGCCAGTCAAAACGGGCTGTTGCCCGGGAGGCTGGTGCAGGGCAAACTGCTGTGCAGGAGTCCCCGGGGGGCTCTCAGCAGCATTCCCCCAAAACGACCCGGATCCCACAGCCTGCCCCCCGGCCCGTACTCTCCGTAGCGTCAGGCTCCGATGTCCTGCTCCGGGGGAGCAAGGCCAGGCCCCATCACCCCACTGTACCTTGCAGCTGTACTCCGTCTCCGTGGGCCTGTGCACCGCCCTGTAGGAGCGGCCCCCGTCCTGGGGCTCCAGAAGGATGTACGGGCCAATCTGCAGGACTCTGGAGTCCTGGTCCGCAGCACACGGGGTCCGGGCGAGGGGCTGCAGGCATGGCGTGAGCCCTGACACCGGACTCAACCGGGGGCGCTTGGGCTTCGGGGCCTCCGAATCAGGGGGGTCCTCGAAGTCCAGCCGCTTCTTCCTCAGCGGAGACACCGCAGGGATCACCTGGACGTTCAGGCTCATCTGCAGCACAAGAAGATGAAGCGGTTGCAGCGCAAAGCTAGCCACTTAGAGAGAGAACCTGGGAGGCCCCTGCTCTGTGCCGCCCCCACGACGCTCTAGGAGCACAGCTCTTTCCCAGCGTGCTGAGAGCACCTAGCGCCTGGCCAGGGAGACCTGGGTGGAGTGGCCATGTGCCATGGGAACATACGTACACAGCCAGGCTGGGTCAGACCAATGACCCATCCAGACCAGTGTCCTGTCTGCCCAGTGGCCCCAGGGGAGGGAACAGAACAGGGAATAATCCAGTGATCCCTCCCCTGACACCCATTTCCAGCCTCTCAAACAGGTTAAGGACACCATTCCTATCCAGCCTGGCTAATAGCCATTGATGGACCTAACCTCCATGAATTTATCTAGCTCTTTTTTGAACCCTGTTCAAGTCCTGGTCTTCACAACCTCCTCTGGCGAGGAGTTCCACAGGTTGTGTGCTGCATGAAGAAAAACTTCCTTTTGTTTGCTTTAAACATGCTACCTATTCATATCAATGGTTGACCTCTAGTTCTTATGGGAACAAGTAAATAACTTGTCCTTAGTCTCTCTCTCCACACCGGTCATGATTTTATTAGACCTCTGTCCTCTCCCCCCTTAGCCTCCTCTTTTCTGAGCTGAAAAGTCCCAGTCTTTTTAATCTCCCCTCAAATGGCAGCCATTCCAAACCCTGCATCATTTCTGTTGCCCTTTTCTGAACCTTTCCCAGATGTGGGCTACCATGGATTTATACAGAGGCAAGGAGATATTCTGTCCTATTCTCTATCCCCTTTCGAATGATTCCCAACATTGTTTGCTCTTTTGCCAGCTGCTGCACATGGAGTGGATGTTTGCGGAGAACTCTCCAGATGTGCTATATTTAGCTCTTGATTTCCAATTTTACAGTCTTAAACATTCAGTTTTGATCAGATGCTTCTGCTCCCTGGGCAGGTCTGTGGCACCCAGAGCGAGGAACTCAGGCCTCATGAACTACAGAGACAACCCCGACTGGAAGACAGGCCTACGCTAAGCGCGAGTGTCTCCCCAGCCAGCGGCGAAGTGTCTGCGCGGGGGAGCGACCGGCCACCCCCTGCCATCCTGTCCAGAGTGGCAAAGGCTCCAGCCAGGCTGCGCCGGGGGGCATGTCTGAGGATGTCGCGCATTCACAGCTGCTGATGTAATGACACTGCCTCACAGTGTAATAATGGGGAGAGTGTGTCATGGCCGTGTGTCTCCCTTGTGTCACAACAGTGAGCGCACGTGTGTCTCACAGGGTCCCCGTGGTGAGTGCACGGGTGTGCCAGCGCCATGGGGGTGTGTCACCATGTAACACAGTGATGGGAGGGGGCACATGCCAGTGTCTCTCGGCCTAGGGGTGCGGGGGGGGGGGGTTTGGCCAGGGAGGGGGGTGAGTCCCGGTGTGTGTCAGCGCATGACAGGGAGGGGGTCTGGCGGTGTAACAATAGCGGTGAATGGGTGTCTGGCGATGGGGGGCGCCCCCCCAGCCGTGAGCCCCCCGCTGCCTGCACCGAGCCCTGCCTGCTCTCTGGCGCCGATCGCTCCCCCGTCCCGCTGGGCAGTGCCCGGCTGCCGCCTAGTTACCGTTCCCGGCACCGGCTGGCAATGGGGGGCCCTTCCCCGCCAGACCCCCCCCGCTCCTACCCGTGCGCGCTGCCCGCTCCCCGGACCCTGCAGCCTCCAGCGCCCGCCCGGCCCTGCCGGCTCCGATCCCGGCCGGCCAGGGCGACTCCGCCCCAGCCCCGCAGCGCCCGAGTCGGGCTGGAACCCGAGCGCGCCCCGCGCCCCGCGCCCCGCTTTGTACCTTCGGGCGGGGACGGAGCGATCCCGCCGCAGGCCGGGTCCGGGGAGCCCGGAGGGTCCTGCCCCCGGAGTCTCAGACGCCCCGGTTCTCCATGGTCCCGGGCGGCTCTGCGCCGGGGGTCCTGGCCCCGGCCGGGGGGCTGCCGCCGGGCTCCGCGGCTTTACGCGCGGGGCTGGCGCCGGGGCAGGCTGGCACGTCAGCCGGGGCCGATCTTCCTGCCGCTCTCCTCTCCCTCCGGCTGCCCTCTCCCGCGCCGGCTGATGCCGAACTCACTCCGGATTGCAACATCCCCGCCCGAGGCCCGCCCCTTTGCTTTCCCTTCCATGATGACACCGGGCGCTGGGCGCTTGCAATACCCCGGCCGAGCGGAACTGCGCCACGCCGCGCCGGATTACTCAGACCCGCCGCCGGATTACAGCAGGGTTACACGGGCACTGCCCCCCTCCCCGGCCGGCTGCTGGGCTTGGACCCCCCCCCTGCCCGGCCTGCCTTTGGGGATCTGGCACAGCAAGCCCAGAGCCAAACCTCTGTGCGGGGGGAAGGGAGAGGCAGAGCCCTGCCCTTCATGTGGCAGATCAGCCGCCTAGTGACCCACACGGTGCCCCCAGAGCTGCCCCTCCCCCTGCACTGGGACCGGCCCCTGTGCAGAGCGAGTCTAAGTGTGAACGCTCCCCTCCCCCGCTCCGAGTCCCTCTTGCCCAGCCTCCTGCTGCTGTTGGCGAGGCAGCCGGGCGGACTGGTCTCTGCCCCCCGGCACACGCCGGCCTCGCCATGGAGCGAACCGAGGCGGTGCCAGATTGTGGGGGGCGCCACTTGGACCCAGAGTGTAGAAAATTGTGTCCGCTGCTGGCGCAGAGGTAGGCAGGAGAGCCCCCACGAGGGGAGCAGAACAGGAAGGAGGCGCAATTGAGACCAAGCGAGGGGGCCAGGGGACGTCATTTGAGCTCCCCGCCTCGGTGCCAGCATGTGGGCCAGGTGCCAAAATGTTGCGGGCCAGCCCCGCCCCGGATCAGGGCCGCATTATGACTTTCGTGGGCCCTAGGCACTTTTGTCTTCGTGGGCCCCTCCCACCATAATAATATCAATACTAAAAATGATTTTTTATCTCACTTTAAATACGTCAACATTTTATTTCTTTTCTGTTTTAGGCAAAATGTAAGAGATTTTCGTGGGCCCTAAAAGTTTCCTTTTTTTCTGATGTGAGAAAAAAATTAAAACATTTTCTTCCACCCTAAAAGTTCAGTTTTTTCCTTCTGATTTGAGACAGAAATTAAAACATTTTCGTGGGCCCCTAAAAGCATCGTGGGCCCTAGGCACTGTGCCGAATGGCCTAATGGATACGTCGGCCCTGCCCACGGATCTCCCAAAGCAGAGGGCGGTGAGGGCAGGGACCGTGTGAGGCAGCCGCGGGCGCTCACACGTCCTGGTGCATGCAGATGGTGCCTGCAAGGTCTCCTGGTTCACTTTGGATTAGCCTGATTGCGCCCCCCTCGCTGCCGTGCCAATCACTAGCCCAAAATGGAGCCTGCGAGTCTGCAACGGTCACCTGGCCAGTGGTCTTGAGCCCCTGGCGGGAGTGCGCCAGCCTGTGACCGCCCTGCACCCCTACTCACCCTGCCTGTCACCATGTGTGACAGGCCACGCACACCAGCCCCCACGTGAACCAGGGACGGGTCTCAGAGGGGCAGCTGGCAGAGCCTGTAACTTAAAATAACGTAAAGAAGGACGAGTGGCACTGTAGCCCCATGGGGCATGTCTACACTAGGAAATCATTTCAAAGGAATAACTCCCAAAATAACTCTTTCGAACTAGCGTGTCCACCCGGCAGGGAAGCCACGAAATGCGTCGGAGGCAGGCTCCCTTAAGTGGACGCGCTGCCTCGCCTTCGAGCCCCAGCACGACTGGCGCGTCATCGCTTCGAACCGCTCGGGGGAGTCGTCATTTCGAAAGAGCGGCGGCGGCGCGCCCACACGGCCCCTCTGTCGAAAGAACTAGTTCAAAATTAGCAGGAGGAAAGCAGGAGATATGATTTTGAAATAACCAGCCCCTTATTTTGAAACCACAGGCTTGGCCATGCGGACGCGCCGCTTGCTATTTCGAGAGAAGGGGGGTTATGTTGGACTAACTCCCCGGTGCAGAGTAGGGCTCCGACACTCACAAAGAATATCGACAGCATCGTGCATTTTGTGGGCACAGCCCACTTCTTCACATGATGAGTGACGGGTGTGCACCGGGGTGTTATACTGAGAAGCAGGCTGAGAATAAGGTGACCCGGAGGCCTGACTCCAAAGGCCACCTGGAGCTGCACAGAGCAGCTGCAGGTGAGTCAGAGCAGGCATATTCTGCCCCGCCCCCGTCTAATTTCCCTTTCTAATGACTTTCCATTGCCGTGGGGCAAACCCACCGGAGCCCTGAGTTTCGCTCCCAGCCAGCATCACGGATCCTACTCTCTCCTGTTAGCTGTGCTGGCCCCACGGCGAGCCGGCCAACTGGAGCAAATCCACCCACGTTTCTGGCACTACATTAGGACATCGGTGGCTACAATTTGCTCCTGGCCAGTTGAGCCTGGTTGTTCTTCTGCCAACGTGGCCCTTCCTCCTGGGGGGTAGCCCCGATGTAGCTGTAGGGGGCCGGCAGATCCCCTGCTAGGCGAATCAAGCCAAGCTCTCTCGTCTCTGCTCAGAGGGCAGCTCCCCCCCCCCCCATCCCCTGACCGTCCTGCGAGCCCTTCTCTGCGCCTGCTCCAGCCTGAATCCGTCTGGCTTGAACACGGATGCCCCGGGGGGGACGCGGGATTCTAGGCGTGGCAGCCCCGGCTTGCAATCTGGCAGCACGCCAGGGCAAGCCCCCCAGCTTTTGCCCAGAGTTGTGTTGGGAGAGATTCTCAAGAGCCCGGAGCGCTCAGGGCCCTGGTTTCCATCGGGGGTCAAGGCAAGAGCAAAGTGAATCGGCGGAAGGAGAGGCGGCCGTCCCCTGCGGCAGCAGCCTGGTTTCTCTTTCATATCGCACGCCTGTTACGTCTGTGACCAGGCGCCCTGCCAGGGGAGGTGCTCCGGGGAGGGGCTGGCCGCAAGTGCTCCCAGGCTGCTCTGCCTGCCCCTAGGAGATGAGCCAGGATAGGACCTTTCTTTGTAGCGTGCCAAGTTTTTGGCAAGGCACCCTGCCCCGGCCCGGAGCTGGCCGGCCCACGCGGGCTCCATGCAGAACACGGTGGGTCGGTGTCCACACAGAGGCTGTGTCCAGACTCAGGGGTTTTTTCGAAAAAACTTCCCCTGCGTCCAGACTCAAGCCGCGTTCTTTCGAAATTAATTCAAAAGAACGCGGCTTTTCTTTCGATGGCGGTAAACCTCATTTCACGAGGAAGAACGCCTTCTTTCGAAAGTTCCTCTTGTATGTAAATAAGGCTTCTTCAAAAGAGAGCATCCAGACTCACTGGATGCTTTCTTTCGAAAAAGCAAGCCGCTTTTTCGAAATTTCTCCGTGCAGTCTAGACGCTCTCTTTCGAAAGAGCCTCTTTCGAAAGAAGCCTGCAGTCTAGATATAGCCAGACACAGGAAGCCTGTTGGGATCTAGCCGGAAGAGTTTGCTGCGCTCACTGAGTCCCAGCGGGCAGGGCACCGCGAGGAAATGATTTCCAAATCGTTCAAAATCCCTCCCGAAATCACCCCGTCGAACCAGCCTGTCCCCACCACAGGGGGAGCCTCGACATGAGTCCGAGGCAGCTCCGTTACTGTGCACGCGCTCCTCGACTTAGCGCCTTGGGAGCACTGAGGAGCCCTTACTTGCAGTGACTCTGGGGAGTGGTTATTTCGAAAGGGCGGCGGTGGTGCGGCCGCAGGGCCATTGCGAAACAAGCGCTCTGCCCCGAGGAAAGCAGGAGTCCCGGTCTCGAAATAAGCTTGGCAGAGTGGACGCTCCGCTTGCTATTTCGAAATCACTCCCTGGCGTAGACCAGGGCAGCGAGAGCTGGCAAGACCGCCCCTTTCGGCCCTGCAGCGGGAGCAGTCGAGGAAGCATTTCCATCCCTGTGCAGAGTGGAGCTTTGTCGGTTTCGTTCTGACCGTCCCTCAGTGGGAGGCAGAGCCCATGTTATTTCTCAGGCCGGTTCCTTTATTCCCTGGGCGGCAGGATCTAGGGGCCTCTGGGGGGAGAGAGCACGTTTCCAAAACCACAGAGCAGCAGAACGGTTCCCAAGGGAGCCCCGTGCAGTGTTCCTGGTTTGGGGGGCTGCAGTGCTGTACGAATAGGGGAGGGGGTGCAAAGCAAGGGGGCTCCCCGTGCATTTGGGGATCCTCAAAGCTCTGCCAAGTTTGTGACACTCCTTCCTGAGCACTTCCCTGACACAGGAGCAGCGTGATCTTTGAGCCATTCCCGTTCCAGGCAGTTCCTTCCAGAGAAACGCTGCCTCCATCCTGCTCGGGGTGATGAGCGGCTCTTTTTCCTTCCGGACTTTTTCCCTGGAACACGCGCTGATGAACAGCCAGCCAGGTTAGGCAGAGCTGAGCTCATCCCGGACTCAGGGGGTTGGGCACCCCAGGCCCTGGCTGCAAACCCTCTGCAGGCAGCCAACCCTTTGACAATTTCAGCGCCCTGGTCAGTTTCGGTCATGAGCAAAGTCGGCAGCAGGTGCCTGGAGGGTTCCTGTGAGGACTGGTGTTGGTTAATGAACCAGGAAAGGGGGGCGCTGCGGGGTGCTGACACATGAACGTGGCCCGTGTTTATTTCCCAGATGGGCAGGAAAGGAACCAGGGCATTCCCAGCGAGCCAGGAGAGAATAGAGGAAGACCAAGCTTGGAACGTCTGTAGTGCCTAGTGCGCTGGAGTGTTAGAATCGTGCCGTGTCCTTTAGCATCACAGGACACCAGAACTGGAAGGGACCTCGAGAGTCATCGAGTCCAGTCCCCTGCCCTCACGGCAGGACCCAGCACCATCTAGATCATCCCTGATAGATGTCTGTCCAACCTGCTCTTGAATGTCTCCAGAGATGGAGATTCTACAACCTCCCGAGGCAATTTATCCCGGTGTTTAACCACCCTGAGAGGTAGGACGTTTTTCCTCCTGTCCAGCCTAAACCTCTTGCTGCAGTTTAAACCCATTGCTTCTTGTCCAAGCCTCAGAGGCCAAGTAGAACAATTTCCCCCCCTCCTCCCTGTGACACCCTTTTAGATACTTGAAAACCGCTCTCATGTCCCCTCCGTCTTCTCCTTTCCAAACTAAACAAGCCCAGTTCTTCTCTCATAGCTCATGTTCTCTGCACTTTTGATCATTTTTGTAGCTCTCGTCTCCAATTTCTCCCCATCTTTCTTGAAATGCGGTGCCCAAAATGGGACACAACACTCCAACGGAGGCCTGATCAGCGCAGAGCAGAGCGGAAGAATGACGCCTCGTGTCTTGCTCACAACTCTCCTGTTAGTGCATCCCAGAATCTATTTTTTGCAACAGTGTCGCAGTGTTGACTCATATTTAATTAGCACCAGCTCCACAACTGGCAGGTACTTCCCTCCTCTCCCTTCTTTTTCTGTTATAAATTGTGAGCTCCCCCCCTTTTCTCTCTGCTCTGCACATCTGGGGAAGTGGGGTTTGCCCACGAAAGCACACGATCCTCTCTCTCTATATTGTGTTGGTCTCTGAGCCCTGGTCTACACCCAGGAGTTAGTTCGAAATAACAAGCGGCGCGTCCACACGGCCACGCCCGTTATTTCAAAATCACAGGCGGGTTATTCTGAAATCCGGACTCCTGCTTTCCTGGGGGCAGAGCGTTTATTTTGCAATAGTGGCCGTGTGGACGCGCCGCTGCTGCCCTTTCGAAATAACGGCTCCCCAGAGTCACTCGAAGTGATGACCCCCAGTGCCTGCTGGGGCACTGAGTCGAGCACGTCCACATTAAGGGGCCTGCCTCGGACTCACGGCAAGGCACCCCCGTAGTGGGGACGCGCTATTTGGATTTTGTTATTTCAGGACTTCCTATTTCAAATGTCGTTATTTCGAAAAAATGTCCTTGTGTCGCCCTGCCCCCACGGTGCTACGAGACGGCTCTTTGTTCTTAAAGTTACAGCGTCACACAGCTACCCCTGGAGACTTTTAAAGCCCGGCCCAGCCTTTGAACCGTCCTCACTGTGTCCCTTGGGTTACAGCCTCCAGCGCCCACTCAGAGCAGCAGGAGGTTGGTTTGCACGTAATCAGCAAGCCCAGGTACGTGCGCCCTTGGGAGTTCTCCATATTGATTTGGGTGTGCAAAGAGCAATAGATATTTCCATAAGGGTGGCCAGACTGCAGGGATGGGGAGTCTTTTTTGGGGCGGGGGCTGCTGACCCCCAGACAAATCAGTCCGGTGGAGGGCAGTGGGGGCTGGAGTGCCCGTGAGGGCTCCCCAATGCTGAGGGAGGAGACCTGAGGCTTGGGGGGCAGATCCAGGCAAGCCAGGGACCGCATCTGTCCCCTGGGCCTTAGGTCCCCCACCCCTGCTATACTGGGTCAGACCAAAGGCCCATCTAGCCCAGTGTCCTGGCTGCCGACAACGGCCAATGCCAGAGACCCCAGAGGGGGTGAACAGAACAGGGAAGCCTCACTCTGGCAAACAGAAGTGGGGGACCCCATTCTTACCCGTCCCGGCCAATAGCGATCGACGCGCTGTCCCCATCTGCCTCTCGCGGAGAGTACCGGCCTGCTCGCCTGGGTCCCGCACAGCCGTTCTCGCTGTACATGGCTGACACCAGATGGTAGCTGGTGACATGAGGATTTTCGCTGTTATCTCGGGGCCATTGCTGTGAGGTTCAAAGGGGCGTCTTGCTGGCCCAGTGGGGAGGCGAGCGGGAGATGCTAGCGCGACGCTGCAAGAGGAAGTGTCCTGTCTGAGCCAGGCGTAGTAAGACACGGAGTATGGCCACTCACTGGGGCGAAATCTCTCCAGCAGTTTTCCTGGGAAGGAGAGACATTTTCTGCCTGTTCGAGCTGATCACCAAGGAAAAGTTGATCGGGCTTCCTGCGGGGGTATTTTAGCACAAGCTCTTACTCCTTTTTGGTGTTCTCCTGGCTTCGGAGGATCTCAGAGCACTTTACACCCAGGGGCTGTGTCTAGACTGGCAAGTTTTTCCGCAAAAGCAGCTGCTTTTGCGGAAAAACTTGCCAGCTGTCTACACTGGCTGCTTGAATTTCCGCAAGAACACGGACGATCTCATGTAAGAAATCAGGGCTTCTTGCGGAAATACTATGCTGCTCCCGTTCGGGCAAAAGTCCTTTTGCGCAAAAGGGCCAGTGTAGACAGCGCAGATTTGTTTTGCGCAAAAAAGCCCCGATCGCGAAAATGGCAATCAGGGCTTTTTTGCACAAAAGCGCCTCTAGATTGGCACGGGCGCTTTTCCACAAAAAGTGCATTTGCGGAAAAGCATCCGTGCCAATCTAGACACTTTTTTCCGCTAATGCTTTTGACGGAAAACTTTTCCGTTAAAAGCATTTGCGGAAAATCATGCCAGTCTAGATGTAGCCAGGAAGTTTCTATCCCCATTTTACAGATAGGCCAACTGAGGCACGGCTGAGTAAGGGACTTACCTAAGGTCACCCAGCTAATCAGCCGCAGAAGTAGAAATAGAACCATGCTGTCTTGCCACCTGCTCTAACCACTAGGCAATGGCATAAGTAACAGGCTGACTCCGGCACCAGGGCAAATCAGCGAAACACACCCCAGAGTCAGAATAACACGGGACAGTACGCAAATGGCTAACGCCCATGGCTGCTCAGGACATGGCTACACAAGGAAATGATTTCAAAATAACTACACTTGAAATAAGAACTCTCCAAATAGCCTGTCTCCTCTACGGGGGAGCCTTGAAATGCGTCTGAGGCTGGCTCTGTTATTGTGGACGCCCTCCCTCAACTCAGCGCCCCGGGAGCACTGGGGAGTCATCACTCCGAGTGACTCTGGGGAGCCGTTATTTTGAAAGGGCAGCAGCAGCGCGTCCACACGGCCACTATTGTGGAACAAGCGCTTTGCGCTGAGGAAAGCAGGCGTCCTGGTTTCGAAAGAACGGGCTTGGTCGTGCGGACGCGCTGCTTCGAAAGACGGGGGGTTATTTTGAACAAACTCCCTAGTGCACACCAGGGCTCAGTGGAAAAGAGGAGTGGCACTTCGCCCGGGGGGCACTTGGGGAAACAAAGGCACAGAGACAGGAAGTGACTTGCCCGGAGCCAGGAACAGAACCCTGCAGCCAGCTGGGATGAGATACGCAAGGTCCTGGCTTCCAGAGCCAGGCTCAGGCCTCTGGACCTTGCTGCTGGCTGTGAGAGCACAGGGCTGCCCCAGGGCTGGCACACACAGCGCCATCCTCCATCACGTCCACCCACGCCCTAAGGACACAGCCAGGCCAGCACTAACGCGCACGGCAGGGGTGGCACGGGGCTTCAGGTGCCAGTTTCCAGCCAGGTACCATGCAGCGCCACTCCCCGCACCTCCATGGGGTCACCTGGGGTCTGGGACAGTGAGCTGCCTCCGACCCTGGGGACCCTGTGCTCCTGCCCCTTTCCACGGGCGCCGTGTCAGTGCAAGGCTGCCCTCAGAGGACATCCCACCGGGCTTGGCGGAGGGAACCCACCACCCGTGTCCCCTCTAAGGTGCGCAGATTTTGAGGCCCGCCCACCTCTTCTGCAGAGCCGCTCGGTGGCTACTCAGCTCATCCAGGGCAGGGCTGCTCCTCTGGCATCCAGGGCTGGGGCCTGAGCCGCCGCATGTTGGCCCCGCGTGAAATAGACCGGCAGCCTCTCCACCCAGGCCTCTCCGTCACCCGACTTATGGCCACAGTCGCCTTCTCGTGGACGGATCTCAGCGGAGGAGACAGCTGCGGCGTGTCAGCGGCAGGGCCTTGGTGAAGCCAGCACTGTAAGTATAACCCATAGAGCAACGGGGGGTGCGACAGACTGGTAGAATGTCGCGAATGACTGCGTGAGTCGGAGGAGACACACTCTCCACTCAGTATAGATCATTCTTTCAATATCTAATCTCACATAGATTTGCATATAGTAGGTAGCAATAAATGACACCTACAGGTGTGCCAGGAGCAGAAATATACATAACCGGTCCCTGTCACGCATTAGCATGTGCGTCTAAGAACCCCACACTGCCTATGCGATCCAAGTGCGTCGGATCACACACACATAGGCAGGCAGCCGTCTCGTTGGCTGTAGTCTGGACGGTTGATCTCATAGACCTAAGATTTCTCAGAAGTCTTGGGACGTGTCTGGATTCCCTCCCACCTCCCCAAAAAAACTTGCCACCTGCTAGATCCGGTAGGGTTTTGAAACCAGTACTTGCGTGCCCTGGCAATGTATAGTGATAGAAATGCAGCCGTGTTAGTCTGGTGTAGCTGAAACCAAAAACAGGACTATGTAGCACTTTAAAGACTCACAAGATGGTTTATTAGGTGAGGAGCTTTCGTGGGCCAGACCCACTTCCTCAGATCAAATATGATTATTTGATTAGCATTTTCTCGTGCTTCATTTGCATACTCTCTTCCGATCCGTTTTTGCATTAGGGGTTTTTCCACAAAAACAAGCAGCGTGGACGTTTGCTTTTTGCGCAAAGACCCCTAGCACAAAAACAGATCGGAAGAGTGTATGCAAATGAAGCACGAGAAAATGCTAATCCGGGCTTAATTTGCATAGGCTCTTGCAGCAAAACTCATATTGTAGATGTAGCCTCAGTGCGGGGGGTCTCTGTGGGGGTGTGTATTTGTGTGGGGCCGAGAGACTGGAATATTTGTATATTTCGAGGTATATTCCTCTGTACATGTGTTATGAATTAGGGAGTGGGTTAATGTGTGTATTGTTTCCATCTGTGTGTTGGGAGAGCGTGGCCATTTTTAGTGTACATTATTAGTTTCCCTCTCTGTGTCGTCCAAGTTTGTGGTCAGTGTGTGTTGGCATCTTTGTTGTGTGTGAGCTTGTGTGTCCTTCAGTTCCCATGGGGCTTTCGATTCCCAGGCTGTGTTAGGTTGTGCATTAGTGTGTAGTTACGGTAGATTGTGTTAACGGGGGTCAGCAGTGTGTTGTGTTAGGTTGTGCGTGGTGCTTGTGTGTCGTCTCTGTGTTAAGCCGGGCGACCCGTGGGCGGGGGGTCAGAATCAAATGTTCTAACAGTGGCAAAGGGGGCACAGGCTGGGGTGCTGGGGTTGGGAGCAGGGTCCCGCACCGTGTTAATTATCCCTCGTTTCCGCGTTTTTTCTGAAACAACCATTTAAATGCGGTGCCCGTCCGAACCAGCACGCGTGGCGCCAATACTGGTCCCCACGACCAAACTCCCTCCGCTCACGCATGGGAACCCTTCGGGGGAGCCCGGCCCACCGCCCCGGGCAGGCGGACTGGAGGCAGAGCGGGTCCTTATGACAATGCAGCCAGCTGCCCCGTGGATGCGGCGCAGGGCCGGTTCCCCCTCTAGATCCGGGAGGGGTCCAAGGGATCAGCCCAATTTCAGCAGGCGCCACCCGGCATCTCCAACCAATGGGCCGGCGTCCAGCGGGGCTGGGCCCTGGGTGACCCCCTGACTCCCAAACTCCCAAGTGCCAGGACAGGCTGGGTCAGCGGCGAAGCCAGAGAGGCCGGGGGCGTCGGAGCCTTTGCCAGGCCCTGCTGTGGGAGGTTCTGGGCCCGCTCGCTGGCCCGGCTCAGGGGCGGGGCCCACGCTGGTGCCTCCGGCCCGGAGCTGGCTCTGGGGCACCTCCCGATGGGGGTTGTTTGGGGAGGGCCCTTTCTGAGCAGGCAGAGGAAGAGCCACCAGAGGTCGGAGGGGGAGGGACACGTCAGCAGCGGCTCCAAAGCGGGGGGGCGGGCGACTTCCTAGCAGAACCGGGGGGGCGTCACGGCAGCCAGAGCGCCCCCGAGGAACCGCTTGTGGCTGGAGTCTCGTGGCTGCGCTCAGCTGATAACGCGTCAAAGCGGTGCAGTGCATGCTGGGGGAGGGGGATTCCCCTCCCAAAGGGCAGCCTGGCCAGGCGGGGGGAGAGGGTGCCGGTGCGGGGGACCTGGCGAGGACACCAGGCAGCCGTGGGAAGAGGGAGAGCCCTCGCTTTGGGCCAGGACCAGCCTTTGACAGAAGGGGAAAGTCTCCTTGGGGAGGGAGTTGCAGCCTCCAGGACCAGACGGCCAGAGAACTTCCCCAAAGGAGCTCCCAGAGCAAATCTCTTAAGCTGGGGGAGGGGGGGAGCCGTGTTTGGGTGGGAGGGGGGCGCTGACCCACAGAAAAATCAATTGAGGGCCACATGCTGAGGAGCTAGACACTCCCCACTTTCCCCTGGCACAGCAGAGGCTGGGGGGGGGGGGGGAGCTGACGGATTGTGTGCTCCAGACCTGTGGTGGGGCAGTGGGGGGTTGGAGCGCCAGTGTGGCCTCCCCAATTCTGGGTGGGAACCCTGAGCTTTGGGGGCCAGATCCAGGCAAGCCAGGGGCCCCCTTGTCGTAGGGCATGTCTCCCCTAGGCAATTGTTTTGAAATAGCTACATTCAACTTAATAACTCCCGATTTTACAACACCGAACTCGCCTGTCCCCTCTACGGGGGAGCCTCGAAATGCGTCCGAGGCAGCTCCGTTAAATGTGGACACGCTCCCTCCACAGCACCCCCGGGAGCGCTGGAGCGTCATTACTTCCACCGACTCGGGGGAGTGGTTATTTCGAAAGGGCAGCAGCGGCGCGTCCACACGGCCGCTACTGCGAAGTAAGCGCTCTGCCCCGAGGAAAGCAGGCGTCCCGGTTTCAAAGGAATTGGCTTGGTCGTGCGGACGCGCCGCTTGTTATTTCGAAAGAAGGGGGGTATTTCAAACGAACACCCTTGTGTGTAGGCCTTAGGAAAACAGGCAGTCTGCCTGTGAGGCGCGCGAGTGATGGAGAACACACTGTGACCCTGGGTAGATGGTTCCGAGGGTTCATCATTCACCGTTGAAATGTTTACACCGTTTTTCCCCGTCTGAATTCGCCCAGCTTCTGTTTCCAACCAGTGGGTCACGTTAGCACCCGCGCGGCTGGATCAAGGAGCCCCGTCCCCAATGCGTGTTCCCCGTGGAGGTAGCTTCCCTACGTCACCCCGGCACCGTCTCTTTGTGAAGCCAGCTCAGGAAGTCACTCCCAGCCCTCCAAAGCCGCCGGCTTCCTTCTGGTCCTCACCCGCCCTGACGCTGTCTGTCTGCTGCCTTCCCAGGCACGCTAGCCCCTTACACGCAGAGCTGCGGCCAAGATGTGACTCTTCCCCAGCATGCGGGGGGCCCAGATTTGGGCCTTTAGTCTGCCCTCCCCCCTACTGTGTTCAGGGGCAGGGGGACGCGGCAGGCACGGGAGGGTGTCGGGCAGGGTGTCTGCCCCAGGGATCCCCCTGATTTCTCACTCCCTTTGCCACGTCCCTCCGAGAAAGGGGTTTTGCTGCCGCCAGCTCTTCCCGGAAAACGGCCTCACCCAGCTGAGCAGCATGCTACCAGGAACTGAGCTGCCAGTGGGAAAGTCATTCCTCCGGGAGGGGAATCCCACCGTGCGGGGCACAGACACTCCCAGGCAGCCGCGGGCTGGCTCCCTCCTCCTCCTCCTCCTCCTCCGCAGCCACAAACCTTGCTCAGAGTTTTCCCGTCCTGGGGAGGGAGGGTTGGCACGGCAGCCACACCTGAACCTGCGTGCAGAAGGCAGCGTGCAGGGGCCGGGAGGAGGGTGCATTGCGCAAAAGGGTGTTTTCCCAGCAGCCCCAGGCTCCGAGCAATATTCCCCCTCAGCTTTCCCATCCGCATGCGGAATAAATGTTATTAAGGGCACCGCGGCCCGTGGGGATGTGCACCACCAGCAGGAACAAAAAACCCAGCTGCGGGCCCTCAGCCCGGCAGCACTGGAATCTCTCCGGAGCGGCTGCCCGATGCCCGGCTTACAGGGAACTCGGGCTCGGAGCAGCGGGATCAAAGCGCAGAAGCGTCGCTCGTTCTAGCTGCTGGGGGAGATGATGCACTTAGGGCTGTGGTGGGCGGCTGCCCCGCACTGGCCCTTTAAGGGTTAAAACAGCCCGGGGGAGGGGGGGGGGAGAGGGCTGGGGCTGTGGAGCTTGCAGCTGAGGCAGCTCCAGCCAATCAGGGCCCAGCAGGGGCTGTATAAATACGGGCTCCTGGCCAGAGGAGAGCAGATGCTCTTGTAGCTGGGGAGCAGGAGGGTCCTGGCTGCCAGGGAAGCTGCCTGACTTAGAGCAGGACCGGGGAGAGGCAGGCAGAGCTGGGGTAGCTCCCAGGCTGAGGCCTTGCTCTCAAGGCCGGAGATTCCTAGGGCTGCGGGGAGGCAGCCAGGGTGGCAGAAGGCAGCAGGGCCACACCCCTTGCCTGTGCTGAGTGGCCATTTCCGATGCAGTTTGCCTGGGAGGCAGGGGCTAGAGGGGACAGGCAGGGGGTCACGGAGGCAAGGTGGGCCTAGGGGATTGGGGGCCCTCTGAAGGGAAGGACCCCAGAGTGTGGGGTCCTGTGACAGGGTGGTACCCAGAGGGGAGGGTGCCGCTGTCTGGGAAGGGCAGGGGTCCTGCCAGGAGGTGATAGAGCCAATAAGTGCGAGTGAGATGCTGGCCGGAAGGGGGCGCTCCAGGGCTGATGTGTTAATTCCTATCATGACCAGCAGGAGGTGCCATGATGTAGGGCCCCCCCCCCGGTGTTACAAGGGCCTGGGCCTCAAAGGGGGGCTGGGAGCCCTGGTTGGTTGCAGGCGAGCTGAGGCAGGGCGCTAGGCAGCTCCTTCCTGCTGAGCTCTCGGTCGCCGGGTAACTGGGCTCTGCCGGGGGCGGCCGGAGGCATTGGGGGAAGCAGACCCGGCCCCCCAGGGAGAGTGTGGGTGCAGCTGGGAAACCCCTCCACTTCCTCACCGCCGGGCCTCGTGGCCCTGCAGCTGCTTAGACCCTGGGGAAGTCCCGGCGGCGCTCTCGGTTCTGCTGAAATAGAAAGTCCTGCTGCTGGCCCCCGGGCTGTCAGGAGCCGGCCTCCGCTCGCCGGGCTTGCTCCTGGGCGTCTGCAGGTGCCGGTTTGAACCCAGGGCCACGCTGGCTTGGTGCAGCCTTCCCCACTGACCAGCATCAACACCTGGGCAGGGTCTCTCGCTCCCATCTGGCAGAGCCAGGCGCGGCCAAGACCTTATATCTCCCCTCTCTGCAGTGCAAGGCCCTGTCCGCCCTGGTGCAGAGGGGAGCCACGACTCCGGTGTATCCGCCGCCCCCTGAGCTCCTACCACGATGCAAACTGCCCCGCAGCCCCCGGGCTTGTGGGGGGCGGGCGTTTCCGAGCACTGCTCGGGGGGCTGCGGGATCGTGCCTGGAGCAGCGACGCTCCGGGGCCCACGAGCTAACGGGGGAGGGACCAGGCCTGCGGGGAGGCGGGTTTGGCCTAGTTAGAACATGCCCAGCGTGCGTGAGGGGGGGCGTCTGGCCTGTCCGTGGCTCTTCCCTTCCGTGGCTGACCCATCGCTCCCCGAGGGCCCAGAGCGGGGCCGAGACCAGCCGCAGCAGGGCCCAGCGCCCGGCTAGCGAGTGGGGCTCTCCGGGCAGCCCTGCCCTGCCTGCCCAAACTGCCAGCACTGCTCACCCCCACCCCTTCCATTCGGCAACGGGCACAGAGCAGCCTCGGCTCTTCCGTCTCCCCCAGTGGGCACCGGCCTGCGGGGCAGCAGAGATCAGGCGGCTGGCGGGGCCTGCTGCCCCACAACGGCCCTTCACGCACGGGCAATGCCCACCGCCAGCCCGATGTGGCTTCTGCTCCCTGCGCGCCCTATTCCTGAACCCCTGAGGCGAGCCTTGGACAGAGCCCTGGGACAGGGCCGGCCTCTGGTCTCCTGACACTGGGCAAAGCAGGGGGCTGGAGCCTATGAGGAGAGGCTGAGGGAGTTGGGTTTGTTTAGTCTGCAGAAGCGAAGAGTGAGGGGGGATTTGAGAGCAGCCTTCAACTCCCTGAAGGGGGGTTCCAAAGAGGCTGGAGAGAGGCTGGTGGCAGGTGGCAGAACAAGGAGCAATGGGCTCAAGTTGCAGAGGGGGAGGTCTAGGTTGGAGATTAGGAAAAACTCTTTCCCTAGGAGGGTGGGGAAGCGCTGGGCTGGGCTCCCAAGGGAGGGGGTGGAATCTCCATCCCTAGAGGTGTTTAAGTCTCGGCTTGACAAGGCCCTGGCCGATTTAGTTGGGATTGGTCCTGCCTAGAGCAGGGGGCTGGACTTGATGACTCCTGAGGTCTCTTCCAGCCCTAGGATTCTATGACTAAGTTAGAGGTTTGGTCCAGCCTGTTACTGAGCCAGGCTCAGCTGCGGAGCTGGGCAGCAGATGCCTTCAGGCGCTGGGCGTTTGGGCTGGCAGGGGGCTGTTCCAGGGTCTCTCTGTGACTTAGCCAGAAATCTGGGCCACGCACGTTCCAAGGAGAGGGGGAGTTTCCAGCGCTCCTGCTTCCAGACATGCTGCAAACGCAGGTACTGCTGTGAGGAGAGCCAGACCTGCCTTCCTCCTGGTGCCCCCCGGGCGCTGCCCAGCCCAGCCCCCAGGCTGAACATGCAGAGGGAACTGCCGAGCTGCTCTGGAGCCTGCTTGGTTCAGTGCCTCATGCCCTGTTCTCACCACAGAGGGCTCAGCCTTTAACGTTCTGCCCTAGGGAAAGCAACCCTTAGCCTCCAGCAACGGCCCGGGGGTGCTGGATCCCGTTCCCACGTACAAGAGATGCTTGTGTCTGCCTCAGGGCGCCCTGGAAAACGCCAAGGGAAGGAAGGGGAGGGCTGTCTGGGAGGGCGGAAGCTCCCTGCCTCTGCCTCTGCACCCGGGGAGCATTGTCAGGCCAAGGCGGGCTGATGGGGAAGATCGGCAAGGGCTGATTTCAGGAAGATTCTCCAACAATCCCAGCCAGCCCGCAAGAGGGAACAGGAAGGGCTGGCTTCAGGGGCGCAACCCCTCAGGGCCACAGGAAAAGCAGGCACTGGCTTCTAATCCCAGCTCTGCCACTGGGCTGCTGGGGGCCCTTGGTCATGTCACTTAACACCTCTGCATCTCTTTCAAAAGCGGGGTCAATGCACCTTCTCCCTTGTGGTCAGTTCATCACACTGCAGTTTCCCATGGCGGCGGTGTAACGGACAGGGCTGCATCTGGGCACAGTGAGGGCATCCGCTCAGGGCGAATTGCTCAAACTCGGGGCTCCTTGCAGCCCCAGACTGGAGACCTTCCCAAATAGGCCACAAACCAGTCACAGCAAACACTTCAGCTGCCAATCTGGCCAGCCAGAAGCCTCACGAGCAAAACCCCTCTGACACCCAGCTCTTCCTGTGCCCCAATCAGCCCCAGGCCTAACGCACAGGTGAGGGGTTAGAGAACCCAATCTCACCCGAATGGGTTCTTCTGGTCCCAAGAAACCAGCCACAGTTCCCAGGTCAATTTACACTCTGGATCTTACCCACAAGATCACATTGAACCAATCCTTTAGAATCTACAGTCTAAAGGTTCATTACTAAAAGAAAGAAAAGCCTGAGAGTGAGGCTGTTAAAGGATAATACACGACATGCGTCGAATCACCCAATTCTCGGTGCACGCTCTCGGCAGAGATGTTACAAGCTGCTGTCTCTGGTGTCCATCCTATGTCAGGATGGGGCCACGGTTCTTCCCGGCTCGTTGTTCCCTGCAAGGCTGCATCTGGGATCAGGAGCTGAACTCAAGACCAAATGGAGGGTGCCATATGGCACTTATATGCCTCCCCTGGTATCTTCCTGGCCAGAGCAGGTCACATAGTCCAACGCCCTATCCCAGTGTCCCAGGCTGGCAGCCCTTCGGCCTGGCTGGTTTGCAGATATCAGTCACATTCCTGTGGTGTGTATTGGAACCTAGAGCTTCGTTGTCTCCTTGCTAATTAGCATGGCCATTGGCTGAGCATCCCTTGCCCGTTGCTCAGCCACAGACAGAGAATTTTCCAGCATCCCTTGTGACGGACCAGGCCGAGTCTGGGCACAGCTGAGGGCGTCCACTCAGGGCAAATTGCTCAACTTTGGAGCTCCTTACAGCCCCCAGACTGGTGACCTCTCCAAACAGGCCACAAACCAGTCCCACAGAGCGCTCCAGCCGCCTGCCTGAAGCCTCCCGAGCAAAACCCCTCCGACACCCCAGCAATATCCATGCCCCTGATGGCCCTGGGCCTATACACAGGTGGGGGGTTTTTAGCACCCAATCCCACCTACCCCGAACAAGTTCTGTCTGGTTCCAAGAAACCAGCCACAGATCCCTGGTCAATTTACCCTCTGGACCTTACCCACAAATCACGTTGGGCCAATCCTTTAGCATCTAACATCTAAAGGTTTATTACTACAATAAAGAAAAGCAGGAGAGTAAGGTTGTTAAAGAATAGTACGTTACATGCACCGAATCTCCCAGTTCTCGATGCAGGCTCTAGCAGAGATGTTACAGCTGCTGGCTTAAAAGTCCTTGTTGCACATCCTGGGATCAGGATGGGTCCACAGCTCCTTCTGGCTCTTCAATCTTTGCACTGCTGCCTCTGGGATGAAGTGCTGAGCTGAAGAACAAGATGGTGTCGACCACATGGCCTCTTTATCCCTCCTTCCTGGTCTCTTCTTGGCTGCAGCAGGTCACCTGGCCAGTGGCCAATCTCTGTGTTCCCTGCTGGCAGCCCTCAGTCTTTAGGTGTGTCCTTGGCCCATTGAGAGCCATTGTCCCACAGGGCCTCGCTAATTAGCATGTCCATAGGCCGGGCCCTGCCCAATGCTCAACCACACGCAGGAAATAATCAGTATCCATACAAGTACATGCTTATAATTTCACACACAGGCATTATACAATCGCATGTACAGCGTACACAGGATCAGCAGACAGTGAGCTTCTATTCAACACCTCACATGGCCCCCTTTTATACCATTTTTGGGCCAACACCCCCCCCCCATGGGTGCAGCAGTGATCTGCCTGCTCCCCTCAAAATCCAGTAACGTGACATCCCTCCAGAGTCCATGTTTCCAACTCCACATACAGATATCACACAAGTACATGACTAGCACACACAGAATCAGTAGAAGAGAAGCTTTCATGTGACACCTCACATGGCCCCCTTTGTATCCACTTCTGGGGAAAACACCCCCCCCCCCCATGGGTGCAGCAGTAATTTGGCTGTTCCCCTTAAAAATCCAGTAATGTGACAGGCGGGTCTGTTGTGGTTCCCTGCGCTGGGGATGCGGTGGGAGGAGACAGACCCCAAGCACCAGGCCTCAAGGAGTAACCAGACAGCTCTGGGTACTCTGCTAATCAGCTGCTCAGCACTGAAATCTCCCCTGGGTGGTCGCCCAAGCGCTCAGCTCCTGGGGAACACTGCTCCCCAACCCCTGAACCCTGAGCTCAGCTCAGCCCTGACCTGGTGGCAAACGGCTCCCGCCGACCCCGGCCCCGCGGACGTGCCCACGTTTGCGCGCCCACGTTCCAAACACACACGTGGCGCAGAGGAGGGAGCGCCTCGCTGGGCCAGCACCTGCAACCCCAGCCGGTGCCCCCCGCCCTCTGGCTGCACATGCGTGTGCACACCCATAGCCCGGCTAGTGCACACGTCTAACGCACAAACCCCATGCACAGCCCTGTGCTTGTGCCCATAGACGACTGTGAGCTGCTCCGCTGTGTTCACTATGCACCTGCTGCCGCCTGCGCGCCCAGGATCACATGCAGACTCTTCCAGGCACCCGGCCGCGCTGGGTGGTCTCCCTCACGCTCCCACCCCTGCGCAGCTGGAGGGCGAACGCTCCTTCCCCGGGGGCTTGTCACCTGCGATCCCCCCCGCCCGCTTTCCCAGGGGCCCATCCTGAGCGGTGGGGCGCAGCTGGCCAGACGCCGCTTTTGTAGCATCCCCCAGGATGCTGCAACCCGAACCGCCAGGGGCTCCAGGGCTCTGTTGTTCTGCCAGCAGCCCTGCTGGCCAGTCTGGATCGGGCCCGTCGGGCCAGGCGCTGCTCACACGTACACTCTGCCCCAAAGAGCTCACCCTAAGGCCTAGCCGGGGGTGAAACCGAGCTGCAGGGAAGTGGGAGCGGGCTGACCACCACCCGGTGACTAAGGGGTTAACTCAGGTACCTAGCAAAGGTGTCGGCCAGGAGCCTGGGAGAACCAATGGAGATGGAGAGTTAAAATGTGAATTGGATGTCGGTCCCCTGCCTGCTGCTTTGTGTGGGAGAGCTAGAACATAGGAACGGCCGTACTGGGTCAGACCAAAGGTCCATCTAGCCCAGTAGCCTGTCTGCCGACAGTGGCCAGCACCAGGTGCCCTAGAGAGGGTGGACCGAAGACAATGATCAAGCGATTTGTCTCCTGCCATCCCTCTCCAGCCTCTGACAAACAGAGGCCAAGGACACCATTTTATCCCCTGGCTAATAGCCTTTTATGGACCTAACCTCCATGAAATTATCTAGCTTCTCTTTAAACTCTATTATAGTCCTAGCCTCCACAGCCTCCTCTGGCAAGGAGTTCCACAGGTTGACTACATGCTGTGTGAAGAAGAACTTTCGCTTATTAGTTTTAAACCTGCTCCCCATTAGCCCAGGCGTGGAGAGACTAGGGTTGCCAGATGGTCCCCCCAAAAATACCAGACATGTGGTATTTGGGTATTTTGGTCAAGCAAAAACAAACGAAAAAGGAGCGCAGGATAATAAGTACTGCCTCTGCCCACCACTGCCCCGCCCCTTCTGACGGGCCTGGACCGGCGACTGCGGCCCCGCCTCCCAGCCTGGGAGTCCCAGCTACTCCCCCCCGGCCCCACGCCAGGCTTCCGCGCAATCACAGGCTCCTAGCGCCGATCGTGGCTCCGCCTTCCAGCCACTTCCCCCCCACGCCTGGCTTCCGTCCGGTGCGCAGCCGGAAAAATCGGAGAATGCCGGACACTGCACATGTCCAGTATTCTCTGATTTTTTTTACCGGACAAAAAGCACAAGTCTGTCCGGTAGAATACTGGACACCTGGCAACCCTAAGAGAGACACAGAATGACTGAAACCCAGGCAGGCCTGCCGTGCCTCCAAGGAACGTAGGGCATAGGAGCGGACTGAGCAAAGGGGAAATCAGAAGTGAGGAGCAGGGAAATGAGAGTCCAGTTGCGTTCGGGGTCATGTGTCTTTATTTTGGGCTTTGGTTTGAACAGCTCCGTGTGATTCTCTGCCTCCCCTCCCCGGTTACCATCTAAGCTTTGTGCCTGAGCTTTTCTTCCCTCTCTTTTAATTGGGTTTCCTCAGTTGCTCTGTAACATCTGGCAACCAGGCCTGCTTCCTCCAGTTTATCTTGGTGGTGTAATAGAGATCCCTTCTTGTAAGGTGCGGGTTTGGCTCCTGTGTCCTGGCCGGGCTGTCTGTGGGTACCTGCAGGCCGCTGACTGCGGGGTCAGCTACCAGAGACTGCAGCTTGGTTTTCTCTTTTCTTTTCCAAGCTCTTTGGGGCAGAAGAGTTTGGGGTGCCCCCGGGGGTGGGTTCGAGTGCTCACCCCTGTTTTTTTAGGGATCGAAAAGCACTTGATGGTGGCAGCAAATGCCCCCAAATCTGTGTATTAGGGTTCTGGGGGGAAGCTGTTGTAACCAGCACCTGGAGAGGCAAGAGTTTGATGCTCTCTTGCAAGCCCCCCCCTTCTGCCCTTGGACTGCCAGAGTGGGGACCAGCCTTGGCAGGGCGGGTGGCAGAGACCCCGAATGGTTAGACCCAGGTGGGCTGCGTGGCCAGCAGTTGGGTGTGATTAGCCAAGGAGCCGTAGCCCCTCCTCCCCCGGCCCTGCCCTGCCGAACCCAGGGCCCTGCAGGCCTGGGGGGTGGCTTTGGGGTTGGGGGGGGTTCCTCAATCCCTAAGGTTGCCAGGTGTCCGGTTTTGAACTGGGAAGTCTGGTATTTGAGGGTTCTGAATGGGGAAAAAATGAAGACAATACCGGACATATCAAATGACCGCTATGTTCTAATTAGGAACGTTTCCTTAGTAGCAGGAGTATCAGTGCCTAGCTGCGAACTGCCTGCGTGAGTGGGTCTGTGCGGGGGGGGGGGGCAGGATGGAACTTGTGCTTGTGCTTCACCAGGACCGTGCGAAGGATGGGCAGCACCCCAGGATCTGAGCGCACCTGGGTCAGTCCTGCTCCCTGCCGGCTGATTCTCTCTCCTGGTTCTCCCCCAGCCAGCCCCACTCCCTCCGACCAGCTCTGCTTCCCGCCGGCTGGTCCCCCCCCCCCCCGATCTCCTCCGGCCAGCCCTGCTGCCCCCGACCCTCCCCGCCAGCCCTGCTTCCCGCCAGCTGGTCCCCCCCCGATCTCCCCCAGCCAGCCCTGCTGCCCCCGACCCTCCCCGCCAGCTCTGCTTCCCGCCGGCTGGTCCCCCCCCCCCCGATCTCCTCCGGCCAGCCCTGCTGCCCCCGACCCTCCCCGCCAGCCCTGCTTCCCGCCAGCTGGTCCCCCCCCCGATCTCCCCCGGCCAGCCCTGCTGCCCCCGACCCTCCCCGCCAGCCCTGCTTCCCGCCAGCTGGTCCCTCCCCCCGATCTCCCCCAGCCAGCCCTGCTGCCCCCGACCCTCCCCGCCAGCCCTGCTTCCCGCCAGCTGGTCCCCCCCCCCGATCTCCCCCGGCCAGCCCTGCTGCCCCCGACCCTCCCCGCCAGCCCTGCTTCCAACCAGCCAGTTCCCCCCCCCCCCACACACACATCCTCCCAGCCAGCACCGCTCCCCTCCTGGCTGGTGTCCCCCCCCCCCCCCCCATCTGAGATCAAGTGTGTCCGGTATTTTTTTTGAAGCCACCTGGTAACCCTACCAATCCCATGCACAAGGGGCGGCCGGGGAGAGCACGCGGGGAGCTGGCATGGTGGGCAGCGTGACGGGGAAGCTCTCCTCGCAGCCGGGTGGGCCGGGCTGCCCTGTGGAGGGGGTGGCTCAGAGACACGGGGGAGCCAGGGGGATTCGGGGCAGGTCCGGGGAGCGCTGAGCAGTGCATGCCGGGCGGGCACCAGGCAGCGGGGCCGGGGGAGGAAGCTGCTGGTTCTGGAGGCTCAGGGTGCAGCTCGGGGCCTAGCGCTGGCCTGGGAGCCCCAGAGGGAGGGCGGGAGGGAGCGGCCTGGCAGGGCCCCAGAGTGGGGAAAGCATCTCTCCGGCGCCTCTACGCCCGGCTGGAAAGCCCCCTCCCCGCTCCAGGAAGCTGGCTCCCGCCCAGCCTCCTGCATCCGCTTCCCAGCGCAGCCCCGGGTCTGCCGCGTTCCCACGCACAGGGGTCAGCCACTCGCCCAGCAGGGCAGCAGCTTCTGTTCCCCTCGCTCCTGCGGCCCAGCTGTTCCCCAGCTCCCAGGCAGCGGCAGGAAGGCAGCCTGCAGGGGCGGGCCTGGGGCTTGGTGTCTCGGGGTGCTGCTGGGTGTGGATGGAGGCGGCTCTGGGGGCACCCTGCTGTTGGAAGCACCTCTGGGTTCTAACCGAGCCGCGGGTACCAGCTGGGCACGGTGGCCAAAGCCTTGCCCATGTGTCAGGGGCTGGACCCGGCCCCGCCTGGGCAGCTGGCGGGCACTGGGATCAGACGGGTTTACACCGGGCAGGCATGACCCTGTGTAGCGTCTGTCCCCAAAACTAGCTGGCAGGGGTGGGGGCTGCCAATCACCAGCACGGCCTGGGAAGGGTCTTACTGTGCCCAGGGATGGAGTGTGGTCCCCGGGCACCGGTGCCAGCCCTGCCGGGGCTGGGGCCAGACTCCACGGAGCCTGACACCTCTGCCCTGGGGCCTGGGAACACGGGCGATATTGCGAAACCATCCACGGGCTCACGCCAGGCGCGTTGGTCGCAATGCCTGGCCGTGCGCCAAGCGAACCTGGTCCCTGGCTGAGCGGCCGGTGGGACAGGATCCTGCTGGCACCAGGAAGCAGGGTCTGTCGCGGTGCCAGGGCCCCTCGCCTCCCCCGTGCACGGCCCGGAAGGGCGTGGGGGGCTGGCTGCAGCGGCACAGGAAGCAGTGGACTTTGCAGTGTGCCTGTGCGCGGGGGGGAGGCAGGAAACGGGCTGATGGGCTGGGAGTGACCCGGCCCCGCCTGGGCTGGGGAGCCGTGAGCGAGTGACTCAGGCGCAGGACAGGGAGAGGGGCAATGGTGCCTCCCCAGCGGGCGGACCAGATGCACCGCGGGGGCCAGGAGAGGACGCGCCGGGCAGAGGGTGGGGGCACAAGGTGATGAAAGTTGGTGCATTTTTGCAAGTGTCCTTGACTAAGAGCTGCCCTTGTAGGCTGCTCCCTGCCCCTGGGAGAGAAACACCCCCAGGAGCACGAGTGCGCACGCTCACCCTCTGGACCCACCAATGTCCCGCAAAGCTTTTCCAAGCAGGTGCCGATTTTTTCCATTCCGGTGCGGAATACATTTTATTGTGTGCACCGAGGCATGTGGAATGTGCACCACCTAGAGAAACACAAACCGAGCTGTGGGCGCTCTGCTGACCAGCGGGGCTGCACTGCACTCTTTCCTGAGCAGCCTCCCAAGACCCAGCGTACTGGGAACACTGGTGCTCACCACCGACGCTGCCCCTGGTGCCGCTCGGCGTGCACGTGCTGTGTCACACGGGCACGCGGTGCATTGCAGAGCATGGTGCGTCCATGTTCCCGGCACACACGCGTGAGGCCCCGGCCCCCAGAACTGGGCTGCATCAGCTGAAAGTCACCGCGCCACTTCCCCTCTCGGCCCGGTGCCCTTTGCCAGAGCGGTGCCCCTCCTCCCCCCAGGTGCCTGCCTGAGGCCTGGCGCCCAAAGACTCCTCGCTCCAGAAATGGGGAGGCCTGGCCGGAGGACGAGCTCTGCTCCCATTCCAGCACTCGGGGCTCCCTTCCTCCCACGACAGAGCCCCGGCCGGACACACCGAGCCGGGAAAGGGGCCTGTGACGTAGTTGGGGGCTGTCTGCTCTAGTGGCCCGAGGCCCGCTCTGGTTGGGCACTCACTGGTCGCTGGGCTTGGGCTGTGGGTGACCCCTACTGGCCTGCGTCTGTAAGCACTGCCCAGCGGGGGTCGCCCTGAGGACCCTCAGTCACTAGTCCATGGCCCAACCTGTTCTCACCTGACAGGGAAGGGGTCTGACCAAAGGGAGGGGGTGGCTTGGGGGGGGGCAGGGAGAGCGTGGCGGGAGCAGACTGACCAGTGTAGGGGGGTGCAGGGGCCTGTGACCCCTTCCCTCAAGGGAACCAGGGCAGTCGGCCGGTCCGCTCACGCCTGCATCAGCCCTGTGCCGGGCTGTACCTCGGAGCAGCACTACACCCTCTCCGTTCTATTGGCGGGCGGAGTCTCGTCTTGCTGCAGACGGGGGTGCAGGGTCGGGGGCTCCCCGATGCGCCGTCACAGGCCACGGCAGCAGGGGTGAGGCCTGGCACTCAGCCTCCTGCTCTGCTAGGGCCTAGTTCCTACCCCCCTTGGACTGGCGGAGGGGGCGAGTCCAGACTTCCCAGGGCTCAGGGCTTGATCCCCAGCCTGGGTCCGGCCCATCAGAGAAACAAGAGCCTCCCTCTTGCTCTGAATGTGGCTACAAATCCGCATTCCCTGCAGCTGTGGGCTGTTCGGGGGGGGCTCGGCTCTTGCTAGGGCTTATTTTCGGGACCAAAGCACCTGGCAGATTTGCGAGCTGGCAGTGCCCGAAGGAGGGGTGCCCTGCAGGCAGACGCCGCGGGCGTGGACTCCGGAGCGCTCCCCGTCGGCCCCACGCTCTGTCTCCCTGCCCCCCGTTCGCATCAACAAGGCGGCCACAGTCTCCTGGCACTGGAGCGTACCAGGCCGGGACGGCGGCGCTGCCCACCCTGAGGGCAGGGGCAGCCCTTGCAGAACAGGGCGGCGCAGTCAAGTCCCTGCCTCGTGCCTCCGCTCACGCCACTGTGGCCGTGACCCCGGGAGCCGCGGGCTGAGTCAGCCGGCTGGGTCAGCAGCTCTTTTCATCTCTCCCATTCATCTCGCGCCAGGCTGCCCGCCCCGGAAGCCCCGTGGAGCAGGAGGCAGGCCGGGAGCAGCCGAGCGATGCAGGGCCCGCGCGGGGGAACGGCGGTACGCAAGGCGGGCGTGGGGGGGGAGTGCTGCCCCCACCGCATCCCCCAGCAGGAGGCGCTGGCGCGAGGCCCTCCCAGTGGCTGTAGCCCCCTTTCCTCCCAGCATGTGGCACTGCCCCGGGGGGGGGGGTCTCAGGTCTGCTCTCCCACCCTGGCCCATCTGGAACGAGGACGGGGCAACGGCTGCAGGTGGCTACCTGGGGCTGCCTGTACCCCACCCTCTCCCATGGGGGGCACTGGGGAATGGGGCCTGGGCACCGGCCGGGGAGGCGCATCTACGGCCCAGCAGCTGTCTGAGCACCGGGGCGGACATGCCCATGTTTGTCGCAAGCAGCCCTGGAAGACGCGGTGCAGGATCTGAGCCGCACCCGGCCTCTTCGCCTCCTCCCTGGGCAGCAGGCCGGGGGGGAGTGGCCAGTCAGCAGGGCTGCCCTGCATCCCCCCCCCCCAGCTGCCTGCCTCCCTCACCCACCCCCCTAGGGCCCGGCGGTGCTGTCAGCCCATGCGAGCGCTGGCACGTGCCAAGGGAAGCTCTGAGCACCCCCCGCCTGCCTGGGGGTGGCCCCTGCTCTGGACCCCCCCTTCTCTTCCGCAGACAATGACCAGGGGGCGCAATGTGAAGATTCTGGGGGGTGCGTCCGGGCAGGGCATGTGAACCCTGGCAGAAACTGGGGGGAGGGGGGCATGATCCTGCAGCTCTCTCCCGCCCGTCCCCCTCCCCGCATTGCCTCTGTTTCTTTTCTTCCCTCTTTTGCTCCCTCCTCCAGTTCCTTGCTGCTTCATTCCCAGGCCCTGGAAGTCACCTTCCCCTCCCTCGCCCCCGCCCCCCCCCCCCCCCCGCTCACTTCCTCCTTCATTCTCCTCTTTGCTTCCTCCCTCCCTCAGTCCCTGGGGCCTGTCCCGGTCCCTCCTGGGGCTGGCTCAGCCCTGCCTGCCCCCCGGGAGCCGGGCGCAAGGGAAGGGTGCTGACGGCAGGACCTGTGAGAGGAGCAAGTCCCTCCAGCTAGGGGCAGGCCCCCTTCCCTTCATCAGGCCTGGGCTCCCCCGTCCCCCACCTTCTCCCCCAGCTGTTTGCAGAAGCCACCCTTCGGGTCCAGCCAGGCTGGGACTCCGGCCCAGGCCCCGATCCCTGCCCCAGCGGCTGAATTCCAGGCGGAGGTGCAGGCAGACCCCTCCTTGCAGAGGCTGCGGGACCAGGCTGGCCTCGGCGGGGCTCAGCCCCCGGGGCGGCAAGGCACCTCCTGCTGGGCCGAGCTGCCAGACAGCTGCCAGTTCACTTCACAGGGGCATGCGACTGCAACCTCTCCGGAGAGCCTGACCCAGCGCTTGGGGGCCTGGGTGGGATGCGGGGGGGGGAAGAACCGGCCCCCTGTGCAGGAGACTCAGTGGGCGCCCGCCGGGCGGGGAGTAACACTGGCGAGGCGGCGGATCCCGGCGGAAGGAAAGAGACACGAGAGCAAGTCCTGAGCGGGGTGCAGAGGGAGGGGCTGGCAGAGCCGGCAGGAGGCCCAGGGTGGCCCCACATGGCCATACTTACTCAGAATAAAACCCACCTGCATTAAAGGAGGAAGAGCCGGGGGGGGGGGACTCGGGGAGTTGCTGCTCCCTGGGGAGTGCGTGGAGCCAGCCCCTGCCCCAGCATGGCAGGGAGATGGGCAGGGGGTGGGCCGTGCCCGAGGGAGCGGTGCCTTCTGCTGATTGGGATAGGCTGGCACCCTGCCATTCCCAGGGCCCTGGCTCTTAGCACACCGCTCTCCCAGGCGGCCAGGTGCTGAAAGGGGGCCATCCAGATCCCTGCCTCGGCTTGGGCACGGATGCGGGGAGCAGGGCCCGAGGGGCTGAGTGGAGACCGATGGGGGCTGAACGCTGGGGCCAGGCGTGGCTTGGGCAGCGGTGCCCGGCGGGCTGGCCATGCACATCCTGCAGGGCTCCCTGCCTGCCAGCACCCTTCCCGGGGTGTGACCCATGCCCTGGGCCTTGCCCACATGGGTTCCCCGGGTCGCCCTGGCTGGGGCACCGGCAGCTGCCGGCCCCAAAGCCAGGAAGTGCTGAGCGTGGATCGAGTCTGTGCCTCTCACTCAGACTGAACTGAGCACCCGAGCTTAGCCCTGGCAGACGGGCTGAACCGGGACCATTGACCCCAAGTCCCCAACCGGGCTGAGGCGTGGGGTGAACGGGATGCAGGACTGAATAGCCCCATGGCCCTGCAAAATCAATTCTGTCCGGACTTTCCTAGAACACCCCTGCCCAGGTGGTTCACTCTGCTGGAGTCCCACTGAGGGGCGAAGGCCCAAGTCCCTGAGCCTAACGGTGAAATATCTTAGAATCATAGAATCACAGACACTAAAACTGGCAGGGCCCTCGAGAGGCATCAAGTCCAGCCCCCTGCCCTCCCGGCAGGACCCAGCACAATCTAGATCATCCCTGCCAGGTGTCTGTCCAACCTGTTCTTCAATGTCTCCAGGGATGGAGATTCCACAACCTCCCCAGGCAACTTATTCCCGTGTTTAACCACCGGGACAGTTGGGAAGTTTTTCCTCATGTCCAACTTCAAGCTCCCTTGCTGCAGTTTAAGCCCATTGCTTCTTGTCCTATCCTCAGAGCCAAGGAGAACAATTTGTCTCTCTCCTCCTTGTAACACCCGTTTAGGTACTTGAAAAGTACATAGGTACTTTTCTAAACTAAACCAACCCAGTTCTCTAAGTCTTCCCGCACAGCTCCTGTTCTCTAGACCTTTCCTCATTCTTGTTGCTCGTCTCTGGACCCTCTCCAATGTCTCCCCATCTTTCTTGAAATGCGGTGCCCAGAACTGGACACAAGACTCGGACCGAGGGCTAATCAGTGCAGAGTAGAGCAGAAGAATGACTCCTCGTGTCTCGCTCACAACACTCTGGCTAATGCCTCCCAGAATCTTGTTTGCTTTTTGGCAAGGGCATCCCACTGGAACGGACGTTGTGGCATCTCTCGTGATCTGAGGACAAGTCGCACGGTGTCTGGTGTCACGTGGGAGTCGCTGCTCGTGGGACCGTGACAAAGTCCGGCCAGAAGTGACCGACGAACCGGAGTTAATTTGTCACTTTATTGAACTCGCATGGCAGGAGGAGGCGGCTGGCCGGATACGGCCGGGGCGGAGGGAGCTGGACCACAAAACAGCTGGGGGTTGGTCCATCAGGTGACGGCCAATCCTCACCCGCCCCTTCCTCCGCCCCCAGCTTCCTTCTTGCAGGGGAGGGTGCAGCTGGAGCCCAGGGTGTGGCGTGAGGTGAGCACAGGGGAGCATTTTGGTTCTGGTTTGATCCAGCGGGCCTGGCCAGAAGGCCCCCCCAGCACGTCGCAAACCTTCTCAAGGGGAGGGCGGGGGCCACAGCCTCCCCCTTCCTCACTCCCCTCCCTGTCTCCCCCGTGGAAGGTTTCACGTTAGCCACGTGCAGCTGCCCGGGTTCTGCAGATGAAGCCACGGGAAGGGGCCCGGTGCTGCGCCCGCCTTCCTCCGGCAAGCGCTGAATGGTGGCATGTGGGGCGCCTCGCAGCAAGGGTGGGGGGCTGCTAGTCTGGGCGTGTCAGGAGCATGCCGCCTCAGGGAGCTGCAGTGGCGGTGGAGGGAGGCAGGAGGGGGGCCTGGGTGCCCCCCTGGGGCTGTATGCCTTGTAGCCGGGCCGCGCCGAAGGGCGGGGCCGGGGCTCCCGCGATGATGGTGCCGGTTTTCTTCGGGGGGCTCTCCCACAGGATGGGCGACAGCTGCTGCTCCTCCTCTTCCTCGCCCCGGCCGGCTCGCGCAGCCCTGCCCAGCAGGCCGGCCAGGACGCAGGCCGCCCCCAGGACCCCGGCCACGGCGCACAGGGTGGTGCCCACCAGTCTGCAGGTCACCAGGGCACGGTTATACGCCATGGCCTGCAGGTCCAGCACCATGAACTCTCCCTCGCCGATGCCCTCCAGCTTCGGGGGCACCAGGTACCCCGTGGCCAGCGCCGCGGCTCCGAGCAGCAGGAACAGGCTTCCCACCGGGAGACTCACCTGGGGCCGGGACGCAAAGGGCTCGGTCAGCGTGTTAGAGCCGGAGGAGAAGCTGCAATGCTGGGGCTAGGGCTAGAATGGCCCGCCCCCTCCCGGTGCCTCAGTTTCCCCTCCTAGCCTGTGGCTCTAAAGCTGTTCACCATTGTGGGCCGCAGATGAGGACCACAGCCATGGGTGGTGGGTAATGTGGGCAAGGGAAGGCATTGCCTTTCCAAAACTGTCTACCCTGCCCAGTCATCCAGGAGGGGCTGGGATCATGCCCCGGCGCCCTCAGCTGGGGGGGGGGGGGGGGGAATGTTGTGAAGGGGCGTGGTCTCTGGGAAGGGGTGTGGCTTTGGGCAGAAGGGGCGGGGCTTCGGCTGCCTTCCCCAGCTGGGCCTTCCTCCACCGCCCATGCTCGGGGTGAGTTATGTGAACCACACCCAATGGTGCCTGTATGGCCCTGAGGACGCCGCACAGCTGCAGCGGACTCTGCAGGGTGGTGCTCGCTGGTTCCTGGGGAGAGGGGGCGGTCAGCTGATCTCTGGGCCCCCAGCTGGCCTGGGGACCCTGCTCCATCACATGGGGAGGAGGGGAAGGCCTAGCCTGAGAGCCTGTCAGCTGCTTCCTCCCCTCCGCTCGGCGGGGAAGCCACCTGGCGCTGCGCCTGAGGCTCCGTAGTGTGGTGCTCAGCTTGCAGGGCCGGCACTTTCAAGGGGTGGGGGCAGGGAGGCAGGACTCCCGGCTTGCCCCTCCCTCCAGGCCTGAAGCAGGCAGGTCTCACCCTCTGTGTGCCTCAGTTTCCCCCTATACAAAGGGACTAAGGACCCCCTCTCCCCAGGGCTGAGTGGCGAGGCTGAGGAGTGAGTCCAGACCCTCAGATAAAAGGGAGAGTTCGGGTTGGGATCCCGGGCAGGCGGGGTCTCGCAGCCAGGGCCCGCCTCCAGCTAGGGGCGTTTCTCCTCCAGCGGGGCAGGGCCGGTTCTCCTACGTCGGCTCGTGTCCTCCTGAAATGAGGAGCAAGCCCTTCCCGGGGAGCTGAGGGCAGTGAGGGGGCAACTCACGGAGGGCTGCCGGGATTGTCCTTCGCCGGCCAGTTTTACACCCGGCTTGGCTGGGTTCCACAAGATCTGCTCTAGTTCCCAGAGGGATCGTTTCGGGGAGGTCCCGGGCTGTGGGATGGGGTCAGCGGAAGCCCAGGGCTGGGGGGCTGGCCTGCGTGGGGGAGGCTGGGGGGGGTAGGGCTGCTTGGGCTGAGCTGTGGGGGAAGGCCGGTGATGTACCTGCCTGCCGAGCGATTCTGATCCCTGCCCCTCCAAGCCTCACCCGGCATCCCTGGCATCCCCTCCTTCTTCCCTGGGCCTCCGGGGGGATCTCCTGCCTCCTAACTGGGGGCCAGAGCGGGTGATGCCAGGTGAACCAAATGGGGGGAGCCCAGGCTCTTCCTGTGGGCTGCAGAGTTTCGGGGGGATACCCTGGGATGCGGGGGCTTGCGTGTCCAGAGATGATGCCCCGGCAGGGTGCTCTCAGCAGGCGAATGATGCTGGCCCACAGTTCTTACCTTCCAGACGAGGGAGGACCATCCGTCCAGGGCAGGAGAGCCCGGGGGCTCGGCTGTACCAGCGGCCAGGCCGACGCTGGTGCAGTCCTCGTAGAAGAGATGCAGGTAGGAGCGGACGCCGTACCACTTCCCGTACTCCACGTTGGGCCCCCGGCTGCAGCTGCACGACGGGCCACAGGCAGGCATGGGGCCTGGGGGGACGGAGAACACTGGTCGGGATGCCCCTTCTCTGCTGATGCCGAGCTCTGGGGGCTGTGAGCCCCTCCGGGCGCCTCACGGACGTGGCACTTCGGGGCCAGCCACGGGATACCTCCGGACGCCAGGGCGTGACTGCAGCCAGCCCCGTTCTGCTGAGCACAGTCCGCTCCAGAGGAGAGTGGGTGAGGGCGTGGGGGGCGCGAGCACCCCGCTGACTCCTGCCTTTCCCACAGCACGAGGCTCCCTCCCTGTGCCTGCCCAGGACTCAGCTAGAGAGCATCCCCTAGTGGTTAGAGGAGAGACAGGACCCAGGCCTCCCGGGGTCAGTCCCAAGCCGTGCAGACAGCTGGCCAAGAGGCCTTGGGCGAGTCACCCAATCGCTGCATGACTCGGTTTCCCCAGCAGTGGAAAAGGGGCTGGTCAGTGAAGCTGTGGCTCGTTCCCGTTGGGCGGGAATGGGGCAAGTCAGAGCCGGTCTGTAAATCGCTGACTCAGCTTTGACCCCCTCCTCTTTCTGAGCATGGCCCCCTCCCGCTGTGTGGGGCAGGACCCCCCAAGCCGGGCGCACCCCCCTGCTGGAGCCCTCTCCCTGCTGGGCACACTGGGCAGCAGCTTCCCTGCATGTTGGGCAGAACGTGGTGTTTGAAACCCCATCCCCATGAGCTCGGGCAGAGAGGCTCTGGGTAGCCGGGGCTGATGGCCGGGAGCCGGGAGGGACATGGAGGCAGGTAGGGGACAGGAAAGATATTTCCGACCTCCGATCTCAGCCTCCTGAGAGCGCCTCCTGCTGGTACCCAGGAGACATTCTCAGCAGGTCAGTGGCACTGCAGTGGGCCCTTTGCCCCAGGGACTGGCCGGGGGGCCCTGATCCCGCGGCTCCCCTGCTCAGTGTCGGGTTTCTGCCCCACTGATGTTGGGGGGAGGGGTGGCTGTAGACGCCAATGGGGCCAGGAATGGACCCGTCCCGTGGGCAGAGCCAGCCCTGCAGGACTTGGGAAGGGCCAATGAAATGATTTGGGGGCCACCTCCCCCCCGGGCGTGGGGGGACCCTAAGCTTGGGTAGCCAGGCGAGGGGGCGTGACCCTCATTGCTGAGGGCCCCTTTCTGGGTCCCCCTGCCAGCAGCGCCGCGGGGCTGCCCGAGTTCTCCCTGTGCCACGTCGGACCCGCTGTCAGGCTATCCCGGCTACCCAATCACACGAGGGGGGGGGGGGGGGAGCAGCAGACGGGCTGGGACCACTTCGCTCTGCCTCCTCCTGCTGGAGCCCCCCCTCCCCGCCCCTCCCCGCCCCTCCCTGCCCCGCGCTCCCCACCAATCGCCGCCGCGCAGCCCAGGGCTGATTGGGCATCGCCATGGGAACGCTGGGCCGCAGTCACAGCTGGGGCCGGGCCCGCTGACAGCAGAGCTGGTGGAGCAGAGCCTGGGGGGGGGGGGGATGGCGGAGCCTCCCCGCCGGGCACAAGGGGCAGAGCACGGGGACCCCTGCAGCCCCGGGGCGGGCGTTTGAGAAGGGCCGAGGGGGCCAAACTCCTCCCTGGAGTCTCTGGCGTGGCACCCCGGGGGGGCGAGGGGGGCACTGCTCCCCCCACCGGCCGCAAGCACCCGATGGGGGACGCCAAGCATCTGTGTCCATTTCAGGGAGCCCAGGCCCGGCTGCGGCCTTGCCCACGGCACTGACCCGTCCGCTGGCCAGAGAGACGTGCCAGCCGGCCTGGCCTGACCCACCCCAGGCCTGTCGGCCGGCTGGGGCGCTCAGCACAGGCTCATTGAGGCACCGCCAGTCGAACCATCCCGCTCCGCTGGGCTGTGGCCCCATTCATGACAAATGCCCCATGCCCGACCCTTCCCTGTGCCGGTACCCAGAAGCCCCCTGCCCCAGTCTTCCTGTGGGGCTCCATAAGGAGGCCTGGTCGGCCTCAGGCGCCAGAAAATCTCCCCCGCCCCTGGACGGGTGAGTCAGAGGCGAGTAAACAGCACTGTCTGCCACGCTGCAGCTCCTGCGCCCCGCCAGTGCCCCCAACACCCCGCACGCCCCTTCCTTCCGTCCTGCTCGGCCAGCCACGGCCAGGGCCCGCAGCACAAGGCCGAGCGGGGACCCTGGGCCACGCCGCCTCCCCCACGGGGTAACCCGCGCCCTTACCGCTGGCTGGGCTCCTAGCGCATCCTTTCCCCTCTGGGCCCTGCCTCCGGAGAAAGCCCCTTGGCGTGCAGGACGCCCTCCGGCTCGTGGCCCGTAGCAGGACGACAGATCTTGCTCCGGTGGTATCCAGACCCGCGGGCGCCTCCCCTCTCTGCAGCCGGCGGGGACGCAGCGGGCGCCGGCTGGGGCCAGGGCTTGGCGGTTTGGCGGCCGGGGGGAGCCGGAGTGAATTTGCTTTTCCAAAGGGCCGCGCAGCCGCAGCCGCTGGACGGGAGGGAGCGACGGGGGGGAGAGCCGGGCTGGGGGGCAGCCGGCCGGGGCAGCGAGGAGAGAGAGCTGGTTACCTGTTGCAGGGCCCGGCGTCTCCCAGCCAGCAGCTCGCGAGAGGCTGGCTCCGCACAGGCGTCGCAGCTGAGCAGCGTGAGTCAGAGGAAGCGGGAGGATGCGAGGCTGTGTGTGTCAGCCAGGCTCAGTGGATGGGAGTGTGCGGCAGGGCCGTCAGTCGCAGGCTGGGCAGCTCCGGGGCAGAGGGGGATCCAGGCTGGCGGGGCGGCCAAGGCCAAACATGGCGGGCAGGGCCACGGGCATTGGCGGCCCGAGAGGAAAGGTCCTATCTCCCAGGGCTCCTGGGCAGGGCAGCCCCGCAGCATCTGACTGCCCTGGAAAGATGCTGGGCTCAGAGACGCTGTAAATCCAGGTCTAGGATCCTGAGAGTAGGATCCAGCTCCAGGCCACGGGGTACCACGGCTGGTCCAGCCTCCGGGGCATCCGGCAGCCTGTGTGCTGGGCTGCACAGGCCAGGATGCTCTCTGAAGAGCCCGGCCCCAGGTTGGCAGGGACAAGTCGCCCTCGGCTGTGGGGTGTCGCAGGCAGCCTGGGGCTCTGAGGGTATCGCTGTAGCTTCCTGGCAGGGCGTCAGGTCGAAGGCAGCGCCCTGGAGCCACATTGCAAAGGGCAGAGCTGGGGACAGAACCCAGGCATCCTGACGCAGGGCCCCCCCCTCCTCCTAACTGCTAGGCAACACTCCCCTCTCGGAGCTCAGACTAGAACCCAGGAGTCCTGCTGGCAGCCCTCTGCTCTAGCTCACTAGGGAGCCAGGCCTCGCTTAGAAGCAACGTGCCGGCATAAACAGGGAAGGCTGCCTTGTATGTCCCAGAGACTTTCTCTCCTCTCCTCCCATTGGCTGCGTCTAGACTGGCAAGGAAAAACTTGCCGGCTGTCTACACTGGCCGCTTGAATTTCCACAAGAGCACTGACGATCTCATGTAAGACTGTCAGTGTTCTTCCGCAAATACTATGATGCTCCCGTTCGGGAAAAAGCCCTCTTGTGCAAATGTATTTGCGCAAGAGGGCCAGTGTAGACAGCTCAGGACTGTTTTGCGCAAAAAAGCCCCGATGGCGAAAATGGCGATTGGGGCTTTCTTGTGCAAAACCACGTCTAGATTGGCACGGACACTTTTCTGCAAAAAGTGCTTTGGCGCAAAAGCATCCGTGCCAGACGAGACGCTGTTTTCTGCAAATGCTTTTCACGGAAAAACTTTTCCGTGAAAAGCATTTGCAGAAAATCATGCCAATCTAGACGTAGCCATCCTGACTTCCTCCAGCCCCGTCTCTGCCCCAGCCCTTCTCTCCTGTTCTCCCCACTTGTCTGCACTGCCTCCTAGCCTGCCAGCCTTCTCTGTCAGCCCCCGTCCCACAGTGCTCTCCTGCCCGCCCTGCCCACGCGCCTGCCAGCGACAGTGCCCGGCCCAGCGGGATGCTCTGCAGTCGCTGTCCCTGGGCTTGGACTGCCGGGGCTGCGCAGAGCGGGGCAAAAAAGGCACAGCCAGCGGGGAGGACATGGTGGCCCGTAGAAGGTGCTACGGACCATGCAGCATGTGGCTAGAGCTGCCCTGGAGACTGGGCTGTATGGAACTGGGGCAGCTGGGACCCAGCCCCTGATGCCCTCCGGGGAAGGGCACACCTCCCAGGCCCAGAGACATGACCCAGCTTTCATGGGCAGTGAGCAGGGAAGGGATTGAGTCCCGGGGGATCCTGCACCCACTGTATCAATGTGAATAAAGTGCCCTTCGGGGCACAACCACTGGGGCAAACGCCTGCTGCCCGGCCACGCTGCTCTGGAATTGGGGCAGTCCCCCTTGGCTGCAGGGCATGTCTGAGCGCCCCATCCCTGCAGCCGGGGAGCTGCTTGGTCTCTCCACTCCAAGGTGACCCCAGACTTCGAAGGGGAGCCATTGGGCGTGTCTAAGAGATGCTCCAGTCAGGGCAGCTGCTTCTCATGCTCCGTTGCAGCCAAGCACGCCAGCGCCCACGGACACTCTGCAGGATCTGGGGGGGCCTGTTTGTAGCCCCCGCAAGAGCAGTTCCAGAGAGAAGCGCGCCGCCCGCGTTGTCACCAGCAGCTCTCAAATGGCAGTGGGACCCCGCTGGCGCCCTTCCGCACGCAGGGCCGAGTTCCGCCCTGGGGCGCCGGGGAGCAAATCTGAAGTCACTCTGGATTTAATGCTGTGTGAGATCAGAAATGGCACCAAGGAGAGGGCGACTGCAGGGGGACAGCTGGGCTTTGTGGAGAGAGGGTTGATTTGATTCCAAGGATCTCACGAAGCCCCATTTCTCTGCACTCTCCCAGGAGGCATGGACCAGGCATGGACCTGGGTGATGCAAGGCACGTGGGGAGGGAGGAATAACTGAGGGGCTATGTGGGGAAGTGGGGAGTTTCGGGGGCTCAAAGGGGGGGGTGCTGCATACAGGGGGGCGCTCAGTGCCCAGCAGTTACTGGTTCAATGTGACAAGGGGGGGGAGTTTGTTGTTTCTGAGAACAGCCCAGAACTGGAGCCGAGGTGTCTGGTGCCCTGGTGTCCCCGGCCCTGCGCAGAGGACACGGGGGTTCTGGCCAGAGGCAGACAAGGGGCTCAGAGAGGGACCCAGCGACCGGCCCAGCGGGTCCCAGCGGGGGGAGAACATTGCACGGGGAGGGAGGCAGAAGAGGGGCCCAGCGACCCTCTTACCTGGGGAGAAGACAATGGGCGGGGGAGGGGCTGTTGTGGGGGGTATTGGAGGCTCTGCCGGGAGACAGGGGCTGTTTTGGGGGGACAGGGCAGAGCAGGCAGGGCTCAGCGGGCTGCAGGGAGGCTGACGTGGGGCGGGGGGCCCAGGCCGGCTGACCTGAGGGACCCGTTGCTGTTCAAAGCTCCATAGACCCCCCTGTTGGGTGCTGGCTGAGTTGCTCTGCTCTAGAGAACAGGGGGGCGCTATCCCTCTGGGGGTGAAGGCCCCAGGGGGCCAGAGGGAGGGGACCCCCCCGAGGGGGCTCACGGAGGCAGGCGGCTGGAGGCCTTGAGAGGTGCCGTGCCGGAGGCGGAGGGCGGACCCCCTAGGTGAGAGTGGGCCCCCCCAGGAGAGGGTCACCACACTGGAGGGGCCCCCTGAGAAAGGGCTGTCTCTCTGCCGCTGGAGGGGGGGGCTCCCCGAGACGGGGCTGCCGCACTGGAGAGGGGGGATCTGCCCAGGAGCCGAGGGGCACGACCTGTGAGCCGTGACAGGCTAGAAATATCAAAGGAGAAGGAAATAATTCGACGGGGGAGGCGACATTAAAACCGACTGTGGGTCTGGTTTATTGTAACACGGGGCAGGATGCAACATCTGGAATCCTCCCCTTCCCCCAACAAAAAATAAAGTTTGGGGGAATTCAGGCGCTCGGGCGTTGATCTAGATCCAGACACCCCCAAACGCTGAGGAGATCTGGTCTGGCTGGATCCCTAGCAAGCGTGACATCCGTCAGGCAGGGTCCCTCAACCCGCTGGTTACGTCTTCGGTCCTGCTGTCACCTTGGTAACAGCTGCTTGGAGCAGAGGCGAAGATGCAGACAAGGGAGTTGGGTGTTAATTCCTCCGGGCGTCGGGCGCCTTGGCGACCAGGCTTCCGGGGCAGCGGGGTGTAGGGGGCTTGGGAGGTGCGCGGTTGCTGTGGCCGTGCTGGGATAGATTTGACTATGTAAATGCAGCAGGATTAAGGGGACGAGGCTCCGAGGCGCGAGCTGCCCTGCAGTTCACCCAATCCTGTAATTCCCCAGCTGGTGTAATAACTTTCTAATGCTGGATACAGACAAGAGACCAGCTGCCCGGGCTAATCCAGCCATGAATTTCGGAGCAGTTCTAAGGGGATTTGAATGGCTCTATTATTTCCACATGGGCTTGAGCTGCGGCAGGGGTGAGTTTTTCAATTCTTCCCGGAGCCGCTCGGCAGTTGGCTCAGGGGACGGCTCGTTTACCATGACTCATAGGCCGGCGCCACCGCCCTGTTGCCGTGGAGACAACTTTTGCTGCATGATGAAGTTGATGTTCATAGGCCGTTGGGTCTGGAAGGTGGAGGTGGGAGGTGCTGCCCCCCCCCCCACACCCCACCAGCTATGGGCGTAGGGGCTGTCCTGAGCCCCTCTGGAAGGATGAACGTGCCAGAGATCCTACCGAAGCCGCTCATTGTGGCTGGCCTGCCGATGCTTCGGAGGAGAGCAAATAAACCCCATTCCAGCCTACGGGCCCTTCCCTGGTCCTTACGCACCAGCCGTTCACAGCGGCACAGAGGGGCTCACTGACTTGCCCCCACCCAGCCATGGAAGGGGGGTCTGGTACTTAGAGGCTTGGGCTGAGATGCTGGCCCCACTCATGTCCATGGCAGCATTGTCCTAGATTTCAGCCAAGCCAGGGTCTCCGGCTCCAACCATGTGACCTTGGGCAAGTTTTTTCCCTCTTTGGGTGTTAGCCTCCTGCTCTGGAAGTCTGAGTGCTGCTCACCTGGCCCCCGGCGCTGTTCACCCGGCCCCCCGGCGCTGCTCACCCGGCCCCCTGGCCCTGCTCACCCGGCCCCCCGGCCCTGCTCACCCGGCCCCCCGGCCCTGCTCACCCGGCCCCCCGGCCCTGCTCACCCGGCCCCCCGGGCCCTGCTCACCCGGCCCCCCCGGGCCCTGCTCACCCGGCCCCCCCGGCCCTGCTCACCCGGCCCCCCGGCCCTGCTCACCCGGCCCCCCGGGCCCTGCTCACCCGGCCCCCCCGGCCCTGCTCACCCGGCCCCCCCGGCCCTGCTCACCCGGCCCCCCCGGGCGCTGCTCACCCGGCCCCCCCGGGCGCTGCTCACCCGGCCCCCGGGCCCTGCTCACCCGGCCCCCGGGCCCTGCTCACCCGGCCCCCAGCGCTGCTCACCCGGCCCCCGGGCCCTGCTCACCCGGCCCCCGGGCCCTGCTCACCCGGCCCCCCGGCCCTGCTCACCCGGCCCCCGGCGCTGCTCACCCGACCCCCGGGCGCTGCTCACCCGGCCCCCCGGCCCTGCTCACCCGGACCCCCGGCCCTGCTCACCCGGCCCCCCGGCCCTGCTCACCCGGCCCCCCGGCGCTGCTCACCCGGCCCCCCGGCCCTGCTCACCCGGACCCCCGGCGCTGCTCACCCGGACCCCCGGCGCTGCTCACCCGGCCCCCGGGCCCTGCTCACCCGGCCCCCCGGCCCTGCTCACCCGGCCCCCCGGCCCTGCTCACCCGGCCCCGCCCCCCGGCGCTGCTCACCCGGCCCCCGGGCCCTGCTCACCCGGCCCCCGGGCCCTGCTCACCCGGCCCCCGGGCCCTGCTCACCCGGCCCCCTGGGCCCTGCTCACCCGGCCCCCCGGCGCTGCTCACCCGGCCCCCGGGCCCTGCTCACCCGGCCCCCGGGCCCTGCTCACCCGGCCCCCGGGCCCTGCTCACCTGGCCCCCGGCGCTGCTCACCCGGCCCCCCGGGCCCTGCTCACCCGGCCCCCGGGCGCCTTCCTTAGCAAATGGTAGGAAAGGGCTGGGTGGGAAGCAGGCGCCAGCGGAGCAGCGGGGGCTAGAGAAGCTCTCTCTTCACGCGGATGGAGCTTCAACCTTTGGAACAGCCGCCAGGCCAGGCACCGCAGCTGCCCATCCAATGCACGTGGGCCTCTGCCCTGCCCCCCAGCCGGGCCCACGGGTCACTGCGCTGGGTGTGGACACGGAGGGTACGTCTACACTACAGCGCTAGTTCGAACTAACTTAGTTCGAATTAGTGAATTCGAACTAAGCTAGTTCGAACTAACGCATCTAGAACTAAAAACTAGTTCGAACTAGCGTTTTGCTAGTTCGAACTAGCAAGTCCACATTGAGTGGACTCTGAACAGGGCTTAAGGATGGCCGGAAGCAGTGCCGGCAGGGCATAAAAGGAGGACTTAGAGCATGGAGATGCTGTCTCAGGCTAGCCGAGGGCTGCGCTTAAAGGGTCCCGACCCCCACCCCGGACACACAGTTCTAAGGGGTGCCCCGCTTGCAAAGAAGTTCTGGCTTGGAGTGCCCTGAGTGCCCACACTGGGCACATCACACCACTCGGCCATCAGCCCGGCTGCACTTGCCGCAGGCTGCCATCTGGGGAGAGGGAGTAATTGGGGGGCTGCAGGAGAGCTTCCACCCCCAGAAGCCCGCAGAGCCAGCCCAGTCCTCCCCATCGGGGGCTCGTACCCCATTCCTCCCTCACCTCCTTCCACTTACCCTTCCTTAGCCCCCCTTCTTATTGATGTACAAAATAAAGATAACGTTTCTTCCAACATTGACTCTGTCTTTATTGAAAAAAAACTGGGGGAGACTGGGAAAAGGAGGTGGGAGAGGGGAAGAGAAAGGCTGGGAGAGGGGAGGGCAACTAACATGATCAGGGGTTGGGAACAGGTCCCAGATGAAGAAAGGCTACAGAGACTGGGACTGTTCAGCTTAGAAAAGAGGAGACGGAGGGGGGACAGGATAGAGGTCTCTAAAAGCAGGGGTTGGGTGGAGAGGGTGCATTCAGAAAAGTTCTTTCTGAGTTCCCATAAAGAAGGACTAGAGGACACCAAAGGAAAGGAATGGGTAGCAGGCTTGAAACTAGTAAGAGAAAGTTGTTCTTCTTCCCAAAGCAAATAGTTAACCTGTGGAACTCCTTGCTGCAGGAGGCTGTGAAGGCTACAACTAGAACAGAGTTTAAAGGGAAGTGAGATAAAGTGATGGAGGTTGGGTCCATGGAGTCCTATTAGCCAGAGGGTAGGAGTGGTGTCCCTGCCCAAAGTTTGTGGAAGGCTGGAGAGGGATGGCACGAGACAAATGGCTTGGTCATTGTCTTCGGTCCATCCCCTCCAGGGTCCCTAGGGTTGGCCGCTGTTGGCAGACAGGCTACTGGGCTAGATGGACCTTTGGTCTGACCCAGTACGGCCATTGTAAGCTCAGGGCTCAGGGTCGGGGGTCTCAGTGGACCCCCTTGATTTTCATGCACACCTGGTCCTGGGTGGCCAGGCTGGCAGCTCTCCTGCCCTAGACGGCCACTTTCCTGTGCCTAGTGCAGAGATCATGGACGAGGTCCACGATGTCCGCACTAGCCCAGGAAGGTGCCCGCCTCTTGCGGTCCAGGGCAAGCTCCCGGGAGCCGCCAGCCTGGTCCCGGCAAGAGGGGGTGGGCTGGGGGGCATCGGGTGGGTGGCTCTGTGCTGTGCCAGGTGCAGGGTCTGCTAGCTGGGTGCTGGCAGGCTTGCACCTGGCACGGGCACCGTAGCCAGCCCGTGCCCCTTTAAGGGGTCCGGGGCCGGGAGGGGGGCATAGAGTTTCCCTGGTGTTGGCCAGAGTGGCCACCAGGGAAACCTGGGGAGGGCTAGCCTCCCACTAGTTCGAACTAAAGGGCTACACAGCCCTTAGTTCGAACTAGCTAGTTCGAACTAGGCGTTAGTCCTCGTAAAATGAGGTTTACCTAGTTCGAACTAAGCGCTCCGCTAGTTCGATTCAAATTCGAACTAGCGGAGCGCTAGTGTAGCGCATAGGAAAGTTAGTTCGAACTAACGTCCGTTAGTTCGAACTAACTTTGTAGTGTAGACATACCCTGAGGGACCCAGGCGGTGTCAGGCCGGGGCGTGGCTCTGCCATACCTGCCGCAGGCAGAGGGGCTCTTGGGGAGAATGGCTGCATGGAGGGGGAGACACACCGGGCACGGGGGAGGTAGGACGGCTGGGTCTGCCCCATGGCCCATGCCTCGCTGCCGAGCCTGGCCCACCCATAGGGCCCACGAGCGCAGTGGTGGGGTTCGTAGGGCAGACTGAGCCCACACTGGCTCCTGTTGGAGGGCAATGTTTGTTCATGGCCTCCAAGCCCCGCTTCACAGGGCTGTTTTCAGTCGGCAGCCCCGGCTGAAAGGCTCCAGCGCCTCGGCCTCTGGGCTGCCTCTGGTACAGCCGGACCCAGCTTTGTGCTCCTGCCTGTCCCGGGGCGGCTGGGGGTTAACGTAGTGCCCTCGGCACCGCCCAGACTGCTCTGCCCTGGCAAAGCCAACTCGCAGCCCTGGCGCCTCTCCGGAGCGGGAGACTGGCTTGCCTAGCAGGGGAAGGAAGACCAGTGGGGCTCTAGTACCCAACGGCACCTGATGGAGCTGAGCTGGTGTTTGACATGGCTGGTTTAGACCTTAAATTGTTATAATAGGACAGGGGAAGTCCAGTAGAATCTAAATGTTGGGGTTTGGTGTGTTTTTAAAATCAATTGAGCTTTTTCTTTCTTTCTTTCTTTCTTTCTTTCTTTCTTTCTTTCTTTCTTTCTTTCTTTCTTTCTTTCTTTCTTTCTTTCTCGCGACAATAAACAAAGTATTGTGCCTCTTGATGGTTCTTCTGCAGCTGCTAACCAGCCAATATTATTCCCCAGACCCAGAGGTGAAAGTAAGCGGGTGCGCCATGGTGCGCAGCTCCGGCAAGAACTGGCAGAGCTGCGGCAAAAGCCAGCAAGGAGCTATTGCAAGAGCTGGCAGGGACCCGGCTTGCACTAGGACGGCACCTGTCAGAAATGTGGTTATTTGCACCGCTGCCCAGGCCCCAGTGACACTCAAGGCCCGGCGGGTGTGTGGGCAGGGAACCGTGCATTCGAGATTCAAGGGACTGAGCTGATCAAACCGTCGGTGTTGGTTTCAGCTTTGAGCCAGGCCCGGTGACTGAGTTCCTGTTTGCCGCACGCAGCCCTGCCGGCCACTGAGTGCCCCGGCCCACGTGCGTGGGTTAGGTCAGCATGCACACGCAGTGCCCGGAACACACAGACTGCACGCACCGTCCAAGGGAGCACGACGCTTTATTCCTCTCTCAGCTCCCGGCCTGCGCGGCAGAGCAGACAAGGCACACGGGAATTTGCTATTTTAACAGGGGATGCAAATCGTGGGCATCGCCTCGGGGGGAGAATGGGCTTTCTCTGGAGATTATAAACTGGGCAAGCCCCGGGGTTCGGGCACAGTGAAGGGAGGAGAGACTTTGCGGGGAGGAGACGGACCTTTAAGTGATTCTGTTGGGCAGTCACCAGCAGAGCCTCTGGGGCGTAAATGGCCCCATGACCCGCTTCAGGTTCTAATTTCCCTTTTCTTTGGGGGAGGGGAGGTACCGCCCCCCAAGGTGCAATGCTGTCAGTCGCTGCTACCCCTGCTGGCCAGCAGAGGTCTCCGTGAACCACACGGTTTCCTGTAGGTCTCCTAGAAGGATGGGCGGGTGGGGGCAGGTTGGTTAGGGGGGTGGTGCCAGAGAAAGACAGGAGGGTCCCTGTGCAGCCTGGCTCCTTTGAGACCCTGATACTCTGCCCGGCAGGACGGAGGCTGGAAGGGGGCGCGTATCATGGCCTGCCTGGTTTCCATGCACCTCTGGGTGCAGCTGAATCCTTTGGAAAGAGGCAGCAGCCCCCCCCCTCTCCGGGACAGCCTAGTGACCTGAGCCTCCCGTTGGACACACCCGGACTCCTGCAAGCACCGAGCTTGTCCATGCGGCTTCCTGTGGCATGAAGAGGGGCCTCATCAGAGCCTTGGAAACAAGGTCTTGGCTGCTCTGTGTGGGCGTGAACGAGCCCCCAGCACTGCTCTGAGGTGTTCCTTGAGCAGCATGCCCCCAGCCTTGGCTGAGTGCAGCTACCTGCTGTTTGCTTCTCCACACCCCAGAGGTGGCTGCATTTCCGTGGTGCTGCGGACTGTGCTCAGAAATACAGTTGGGGGAAATGCACCCCATGCATGTGGAAGAGGACCTCACTTTCCCTACCTCTTTGGGGATACTAATTCCTGCCTTTGGAGGGTGTTTTGAGATGCTCCCTAGCTCTTGCGGACATAGGGACATTTGGGGATAAGGCAGGAGCAGCACATTCACTCCACTGAACTTCTGGGAACAGTTCCAGGGAAGGAAGGAATGGGGACGGGAGACAGTCGGCATGGAGAGGGGGGAGGAAATTTCCCCCTAAAAGGGAGGTTTGACCCAGAATCCAGTTACATTCATGCACATCTTTTTGCAGGATTGCAACGTGTTTTTGGAGGGGTGGGTGGGTTTCTCTCCTCCTCCCACCTTCCTGGCTGTGTCTGTGGAGGACACGGCACCTGGCTCTCGGGCACTGCTGCATTCAGAGGCCGGGAATTTGCCCCTTCTACCTTGGAAGTCCCTGTGGGACGGAATTACAGGGAGAATCCCTCTTTCTGGCAGCGGTAGTAGGTAGGTGCTGAGCAGAGCTGGCCGTGGCTGGGTTTTGGAGGGGAGATGGCCAAGGAAAAGCTAGCCCCTGCAGTCGGTTCATTAGCTGGTGTTTTTTCCTCCACTCATTGGATGAGGGCGGAGAACCTGGGGCAGTGTTTAACCCTTAGGACGGGTACGAGCCCCGTCCGTACTATTAGCTAGGCTAGGAGCTGCGGTGATGTCCTGGAGCAGAGTGAGCAGGAATTCGAATTTCCCTGTCCCTGGGCTGAGATGTTCCTGTGTTTACTACCAAGGGCTGGTCTTTCCCTTCAGCCACCAGCCCTCTGAGTGTTACAGCCTGGATCTCAGCCCGGGCCGCGTACTCCGGGGTACACTGAGCTCTCCCAGGGGTACCTGACGTGGCTGCGTGACCATGCGCTCGCCAAAGTCCACGTCAGGCCATTACACGCCACGTCCTTACGATTGCCCATTGTGTTTTCATGTGGACAGCTCCAGGCACGGAGGAAGTGATCTTGGAGTCCTGTTTCTAAAGGCCCGGGAGGCGATGGCTCTGGATGAATGGATGCTGCTATTTCATGGGTTCCCAAACTGGGGAAGCGTGCCCCCCTGGGGGGGGTGAAGAAATTCCAGGGGGGGAGGGGCACGAGGCGACCCAGCCCCCTCCACAACAAGTTTTGCTGCACTGCTCAGTTCCTTTTTTTTATTATTTTTTGCTCGTTTTTTGGGGGGGAGGGGCATGAGGGTTTTTCAAAAATCAGAAAAGGGGGCGTGATGCTGAAAAGTTTGGGAACCACTGTGCTATTTGGACTCGGTGCAGCATTTGGCTGATTTTGGGGTGTCTGTGGGGAGGGGAAGGCAGGGTTCAGTTAGCTCCGTGGTTCTCAAAGTGTGATCCGTGAACCACTAGTGGTCCGGGACCATCTTGCAGGTGGGCCGCAGGCTTGGGGCTCCCTCCCCCCACAGCGGGGAGCCTGCACTGATGCTCCAGCCCCACGGCCCCCCTCCCTGTGAGGTTGGAGCACCAGTGCCGGCTTCCTGCTGCGGAGGGGGGCAGCCTTGTGGGTCAGAGCCAGCTCATGGGGGATGGAAGTGGTTCCACACTAGGGATGGAGGAATGGCAAGGCAGGGAACCGCTCACCTCAGTTTATGGCCAATGGGATCAGCGGGGGGCATGGATCCAGATAAGCGACCCCCTTAACCCTCATGCCCAGGCCCCGCCCCCAGCCCGCTCCTGCACCCTTTGTGTCATCATGGGTGGTTGGCCGGTGGTCCCCAGAAAGTTTAGTGTTGCACAGGGTGGGCCATGGGCCAAAAAGTTCGAGAACCACTGAGCTGGCCAGATCAGAGAGAGGAGCAGGCTATTCCAACCCAGGGCTTCTTGTGCGCAGAGAGGGAGGGTCTGACACCGCTCCGACAGCAGTGTAAATCGGGAGTCACTCCGCTGTGATCAGTGGTGCAACACTCGTGTCAGCCTGCGAGTGCAGGAGTTACATCGGAGACAGAGGCCGACCAAGAATACACTTTATTCCATAGTCACAACAATCAGTATAACCATTAGCCGAGCGTTCACATCACCGGTCCGGGACATTTCACACACACTGTTCGGCTGTACCAAGTGCTGTTCCTTCCCCTCATCTAAAAGCCTATTTCTCCAAGACAACAGATACAGGAAGCTCGTCACTAACACAACATTACAAAAGAAAACCCAGAGCGCTTGTAGCACCATTTGCAGGCTGGCGGTGTCTCTCCGCCGACCCCTGCAGACAACTGGAAAGCGTTGGGAGAGGTTTGGGAGAAGGGATGGGGGGGTCCACATCCCCAGAGCCCTGCTGGCCACAATCCGTGGAGTTTGTTCCTGAGACAAGTTTTTCTTTATCTACATCAATGACTCGAATGGGTCACACACACGCGCGCGCGCATGGCAGAAAATTACAGGCAGCAGGGACGGGGCGGGCGGGGGGGGGGACAGTCACAGCAGAAACTAGCCAAGCGGTAGAATGAGAGAGAAGTCAAAACGGGAGGAGGGGGAGGTCTCTAAAGCACTAAAACCACATGTCACAGCAGCTCACAAACTCTTTTCTCCTCGGACAAAGGGAAACAAGAAACGCCTAGCGCAAGGGGCGGGGAACCTTTTTGGTTCGGGGGCCGCTGACCCACAGAAAAATCAGTCGGGGGCTGCACACCATGGTGGGGGGAGGGGAGCCCTGAGCCTTGGGGGCCGGATGGAGGCAAGCCGGGGACCCCCAGGCCTTAGGCTCCCCACCCCTGGCCGAGAGGAAGGGGGAGCAGAGAGGAAGCAAAGGCTCTTTGTGCTTAGAGACTGACGAGGAGCCTTCCCCTCTCCCCGCGGCCCTGCTCACACCGGCCAGGCCCGGCTCTGCGGCTCTCCTCAGGCCTGCCCGGGGCCTAGTCCTGAGGGGGGCGTAGCCTGACGCTTTGCAAACGAAGGGGAAGCAAAGCCTGCTTTTCCCCGGGGGGTCTCAGGCCAGGCCGGGGAGTGCCCAGTCCCGTGTGCCTGAGGCGGAGGGACCCGCTCTGTCAGATACGGAGGCAGGGTTGGACGGAGCCCGGTTTGGCCCGCAGCCGAGGGGGCTCTGTGATTTGCACCAGACTGGAGTTTCCTCTACCTGAGACCACCCCCCCCCCAGAGTAGCGGGAGGGGCCTGTAGTTCCGAAGGGCACATGCGCAGGGACCCAGCAGCGCAGAGCTGCAGGGGTGGGGGAGGAGGAAAAGCAGCTGGCCGATGAAACCCCCCGCTCCCTCCGAGCGTGAGGGGCGATGGCGCAGCCCCCAGGCCCCTTCCGTTCTCCTCGCCCCTTCCTCAGAGGCCTGCTGAGCGGCCGGGCTGGCGGAGAGCGGCAGATGCTCTTGGAGAGGCAGGTCACGGCTCACACACGCTCCCAGCCAGGCCACCCCAGCCCATGCACCCTAGGATAGCACCTTTGGGGGCTCTGGTTCTGCCCCCTAGTTGGGGCTGATCTGCTCCAAGGCTGGCTGGAATGTCTTGGACAGGTGCAGCCTCTCAGCCCCCGCACACCTGGCTGTTCTGTGCTCCCCGAGCTCTGAGCATGGACCATTTCCCTGGGGGCTACCAGAAAGCGTGAGCTCCCTGCTCAGGCTGTGGGTCTGCTGGCTGCACCTTGCCTGCTGAGCTGTGCCCTCCTGCTGGTCCTCCTGGTCCTGCAAATACCGACCCCCCCCCCCCGCCCCATGAAACCAGCGCCACTCCGAACACACCCCATCTAGCCTCGTTTATCCCAGGGCATGCTGCTGCTCTCCAGGCATTGTCGGGATCTGCCAATCAAGTCCGGGCAGCGGGGGTCCCATGTGGCCCTCCGGGTAGGAGGGCCCATCGTGAAAGTCACTGCATGCACCAGCTGGCGGGACATTCCAAACACCCAGCCTCTTTCAGTGGGGCTCTGCGGGGATACGGGGCCCTGGAAAAGCTGGCTGGATGGAGGCCTCGGAGGGCAGCGCAGCACCACCCGGCTCGGGTCCCAGGGGATGTCAGGGTCCGAGAGAGAGCAGGGTGGTGCTGGCAGCCAGGACAGGTGGCAGCAGAGCCTGACTATCAGGCACGCTCCTGACCAGTCAACGCTCCCTTGGAAAGTCGCCTGGGAAGTGTCTGATCCCTGCGCGCAAAGAGACCGATGCCCCGGGGCCTGACACACCCAGAATCTGCATCCCCTGCTCCAGAGCTAGCAGCCCGCCCTCCTGGCTCGCAGGAACAGCAGGAGCCTCCCCAGGGAGCCCCGTGCCCGCAGCCCCCGCCAGGAGCACCGGCTGGGTGCAGGGGACGTGGCTTTCTCACGCGGCTGGCTGGCTGGCCTCGCCGTGGGAGGGCTGGCCAGTGCAGCGAGGCTGTGGAGGCTGGTGGCATCTGGAAGCAGGCTGGCAGAACCAGCCCCTTAAAGGTCCAATGGAAGCCCATTTAAAACACTGGGTAAGGACCGGCCCAGCATAGGCCCCTGCGGGCAGCAGGGCACGCCCAGGGGCTGCCGCTCTTGGGCAGAGCTGAATCAGCACAGGACAAGGGGCAAATTCCAAGCCGGCGCTTGGATCCTAAAGGCTCTGGGCAGCCTAGAAAGCACCGGAGGAGACGGCCCTCCTTCAGGCAGCATGTGTGCAGGGCGAGTCAGCGGCTGGATTCCTGAGGATCAGAAGGGATGGGAAGGACTGTCTCCAGGCTGCTTAAAAGGACTGTCTCCTCTGTGTGAGGCTGAAACCCTCTGAGATCCGTGGACCTGCCAGGTGTCCTGCTGGGCACGGAAGGGGGTGGGGCTTTTCATTACAATGAGCCTGGGGGGGGGGGAAGCTGCGAGGGGGGCGGGGAAGAGCTCTGCATTAGGACCTCGGTCCCCGCCTTGCGCCACTGCAGGTGAACGGGCTGCCTGAAGCAGGGGATTCGAGAGCATCTGGAACGTGTGTGGCTTTCCCCGGGCGGCTTGGCTTGCGGAGGTCTGTTCCGAGCCGCTCTGCATTGTCCCGGCTCGCCCGCCTGGCTGGAGGAGAGGGGAAGGGAACATGCCTTCTGCTCGGTCCGGACCCCCTGCTTTGTGCATCATTTGCATTATGGTCTCAGTGCTCTTTGAACCTAATTTATAAACTGGAATCCATAGACACACACACACACAGACAAATCTATCCTATTTCCCCAGCATACCCCGGGAGCTCAGCTGGGGGAGAAGGGGGTGGGAATGTCCTTGGGAAAGGGCTTCCTGAACACGCCCACTTGTCCCCGTTCAAAGTCTAACACCTGGGCCACTGAAAACCAAAGCTGCGGAGCTCACGGCCGGGCTCGGACGCCCAGAGCCGTCTCCGGGAGGCCCTGCACTGGCCTGATGGTCAGGGGCACCCAGCAGAGGTCCGAGGTGCTCGGTGTCTCTGACGATCATGCCGGCGTGAAGCCCCCGGACGGTCGGAGCCCGCTGGCTCCTGGGGCCTGACCGGGTCCTAGTGAGAGTCTGAGTGGATCCCGCCCCCCTCCTGGCTGGGGGCAGGGGGGAATTCTCACCTAGAGTCACGGGGCCACCGTGGAGCCCGGAACAGGGGAGGCAGCGCCACTGAGAAGCGAGGGGGCAAATCCGGCCCTGACTTCTGCAGCAGCTTTCAGGGTGCTCCCTTTCCTGCAGGGGCCTGCCTCCCGGGGGGCAGACGCGGCGTCACGCCAGAGTTCCCAGGCTGGGGGGGCGTCTTCAGGGCTAAGCCCCGTCCCAAGCTGCCAACCCGTTGCCATGGCGGCCGTATGTTTCCAGGCAGCAGCGGGAGGAGGCGGTTTTGCTGCAGGAAGGAGACATGAGCAAGACAAGGAAACACCCAGCCACAGAGCCCTTCATCTAGGACACTCCCTGCCCGGAAGCTTCAGGGCATTCATCTGCAGGGAATCCTGCCCCACGGCCCAGCTCCACACAGGGATGCGGGCTCTGGGAACAGCCCCATGCAGCGGGCAGGGCAAATTTATTCTTCCTTCCATGACAGACCCAGATCAACCAGGCATCTGGCTTTGTTGCGGCTGCTCCCTTTTGGGTGGTCGCTAAAGGCAGATTTCCCTGTGGCTTCCTTCCCCAGCAAGCCCTGGATCTGCACCCTCTGCCCGCAAAGCTGCCTCCCCCGGGCACGCCCTCGGAATGGGGCCCGGGCGAGACCGGCACGGCTGGCCAAGACCAGGCAGGGCTGGCGTGGGCGAATCGCCAGCCACGCCAGAGCTCCAGGCTGGGCCGCTCCGGGCTAGAACCAGGGTGCCACGCTGAAGGCAGCAACATGTGCCCCTTTCCCCTCTGCCTTGGGCTCCCTTCCCTAGGAACGGGCTCCCCACACGGACGGTGCCGTTGCCGGCACCAGCGTCTGGAGAGAGGGACAGCAGCCTCTCGGATCCACGTGCAAATCACGTGCGTGCAACTTCGCTCTTTCCCAAAGTGAGGTGCGGGGAGCGCGTGCGCGCTGTTGCAACCGGGCAGGGACGGCGGCTTGTCCCCCCCCCCCCCCGAGTCCCTGGGTGTCGGAAGGGTGGGACGGCACGAGTCGGGCACGCTCCCTGACATCCCTCCGCGCCCAGGGACGGACGGACCCGGTGGGGCTCTCTTCCCAAGGGCTGTCGGAAGGAAGAGCAGGAAAAACGAAGGCCGGTTTGGAAATGCACTGAAATCAACGCAGAGGGAAGTGGCGCTACCCGGGCAGGCAAAGGAGCGGGAGGGAGGCGGGAACCGTGCCTGAAAATTCACCAGGAGCGAGGAGGCGGCCTCTGCTAGCAAGAGAGGGCAGGAGGAAAAAATATGGGGTAGAAGCGAGATGGAGTGGGGGAGGGTCTCTCGGCAGTGGAGGAAGGGATGGCGGCAGAGCTGAGCAGCAGCTGGAAGCAGGGGTGGGGGAAGGGGAGACGGGAGAAGAGGTTCACAATGAAAACCTGATTAGACAGTCACATTTCATGGCAAGATAAAGGCCCCCCCATCCCCCCCCAGGCTGGGGGAGCGCCAGGCGAGGACCCAGCCCAGCCCCCGCGCTGCAGTCCCGGGGCGCCCATGCGAGCGCCGGGAGAGGTGGGTGTGTGCAGCGGGGGAGGGGTGGGCAGGGGAGCGTCTGCCTTTGAATGCGTTCAAGGCAAAATACCTGATTCCTGCATGTAAACAGCTGGTTTTGTGTTTTCCTTCCTGTGGTTTTGATACGACCTGATTGTGGAAAAGAGTCACCTGCCGGGCGCGGGACTCAGTACGTAAAGACCAAGTCCGAGATGCTGGACATCAGCCAGTCCCCGGCAATCATCTCCCTCACCTCGGGGGTGCAGTAGTCCGGGAACTCAAAGTGAGAGGCCACCCCCAGGGGGAAGAGGTCAAGGTCTTTGTCGAAGACGGACCAGTCCAGGGCTCCGCAGGCCGGGCTCGGCTGGCCTTTCCCCGGCAGGACACCCAAGAACTCTTCCTCCAGCTCTTCGTCAGAGGAGGGCGGAGGGGAGGCGGTGGACATCGGGGAGGGGGACCCGCTCTCTGGGGAGCTCACCTGCTCCGGGAAGGGCTCGGCGGGGGTCTCGGGGTCCTTCGCCTGGCGGGGCTCAGCGGAGTCGCCCCTCTTGCTCCTTTTCTCCCCAGCCGCCCGCCCGGCGGGCACCAGGTGCCAGAACTCCTTGCCGGCTGCCTTGGGGCGGTCCTCGAAGGGCGTGTCCGACAGCCGCCCCTCCAGGAGGTCCTCTTCCATCTTGAGCGTGGCCTCTCCCACCGGGCAGCCGGAGTCTGCCTTGGCAGACTGCCTTCTGCTGGAGGGCACCCGGCTGAGGACGGAGGGTTTTATCTTCACGGGCAGTCTCGGCCGGGCCTTGCTGGCCCCTAGTTTGCCCTTTTTCCTGGGCCGGTACTTGTAGTCGGGGTAGTCGGCCATGTGCTTGAGCCGCAGGCGCTCCGCCTCCTTGACGAAGGGGATCTTCTCCGAGTCCTGCAGCAGCTGCCACCTCCTGCCCAGGCGCTTGGAGATCTCGGCATTGTGCATGTCCGGCCACTGGTCCATGATCTTCCGCCTCTCGTGCTGCGACCACACCATGAAGGCGTTCATGGGCCGCTTGATGTGTCCGCTGGGCGTCTTGCACCAGGCAGGCTCGCCCTTGGCGCCGGCATCCTTCAGGAGCAGCGAGTCTTTGGCGGCCAGCTGGGGACACACCTCCCTCTTGGACTCGGCGCGGCTCCTCATGCTCCTCTGCTGGACCATGCTGCGGCGGCGGCGGACGGCTGGCTCCCGGGCGCTAAAAGCCAGGCTGGGCTCCGTGCATTGTCCGCACGACGGGGCGGAAGGAGCCGTCTGCCTTGCTGCGGGCTGGGGAGGGTCTTCGGCCCGTCCGCCCCCTTCTGCGCGCCCCGCAGCCCGCGAGGCGACGCGTGGAAGCGGCGTGGCACCTCCTCTGCCCGGCCTCCCGGAGACGGGGCGCGCCGCCGGCCGGGCTGGGGGCCGTGCACACGGCAGGCTCGCTCCGGAGCCGGGGGGCTGTCCGAGGTCCCGCCCTGCAGCACGCGAGCCCCCCGGGGCAGGGGCTGGGCGCACGAGGAATCGGTCCCCGCAGCGCCCGCCTCGCTCGCCAGCTGGAGCCGCTGTCTGCGCGCCCGCCCCCTCGCTCCCTCTCTCCCCCTCCGGTGCCTTCTCCTCCGGCTCCGCCGAGCTGTCAGCTCCCCCAGACTCTCCGCCCCTCGCGTGCCGTCTGGGGGCTGCACCAGCCGCCGCCGCTCGTGTAAACACCCAGGTGCGGATTCTGTCAATGGGAGGCCCCGCCCCGGCCGGCGCGTCATTGGTTGCAGGGCAGGCAGGCCGGATTTGCATCCCCCAATAGGCGTGCGGCGAGGAAGGGGTTGCTAGAGAGAATGTCAAACTTTCTCCTGCCCCCCTCCCATCACTTACCTGGGAGCTGCACCAGCGCTGGGCTGGCCTGGGGGGGGCACCAAGCCCCAAACTCAGGGGGCCCCTGGCGAGCCAGGCCCAAGCCTCTGCTTGTACAGCGCTGTGCGCCGGGACCCTCGGGGGGAGGGGAACGGTGAAGGATGAGGCCAAGAGACTCTCCCTCGGCGTCGCTGCCCTCCTCGGAATGACCCCAACGTGGCGCCGCTCTTTGCAGAGATCGGAAGCCGGCCCAGTGCCTGCCCCAAAGAGCCTGCCTGCTGCCCCAGACAGGGACGGGGCAAGGCAGGACGGCTATCCCGAGCCACACCACTGCCCGTCAGGGTCTGCTGAAGCCCTTCGGGGGCCTGGGCCAGGAGCCGAGGGCCCAGAAGAGGAGGGCGGGGTGCGAGGTGAAGACGGGGCCTGGAGCATGCCTGGGAGAACGGCGTCGGGCTGCGCTCCCGTTCCGGTCCATGCCGGAGGCCGCTCTCGGCACAGTCAAAGCAGCAGGCACTCGCGCCTGGCGCGTGGTCAGAAGGCTCTGCGAGCGCTGACGCTGTTAGAGTCCTGGGAGAGCCCACGAGGTCGGACTGGGTCTACAGGGTGATGTCGCTGCAGCCAGCGAGTGACACCCGCGACACGTGTGGCCTGTTGTCGTTTTACAGATGGGGAAACTGAGGCACAGCAGGGCAGTGACTGGCTCGGGGTTGCACTGTGAGTCTCTGGCAGAGCAAGGGCTGGAATCCAGAATGCCTGACTCTTGATCCAGTGCTGTCACCAGGAGCAGCTGGTGCCCGTGGGGGGGGGGGTGCAGGGAGGGGCACCCCATTTGGCAATTAATATTTTGGCAGGGGCATAGGGGGGCAGTGGAGCTCCTGCATGCTACCACGAGTCACCTACGACCCCCCTACACATGATGCTCTTGCTTCTAGCTCCCCATGCATTTTCCTTCCCTGCTCCAAGGAGTCACCCCTTGCTCTTGGTCTGATCCTTTCTGGAGGAGCTGTGCTGCTCGGTCTCTGGCCGGGTGTCACGATGGCACTGCAAAGCACCGCCAGTCCCGCGCAGGAAGCGAGCGGCAGAGGTGGTAACGCGCCCCCTTTAACTGCATCCGCAGAACCCAGCTGTCTCCCGGGCCTGAGCCTCCGCGGCAGGCGTGTGATGTACAAAGAGGCCGACGCCACGGAGTCAGGATCCCTGCATGCTCCAGGAAGGGCAGTGTTGCTGTGCTGGTCTTGCATTGATAGTAGCGGTGCTCTGACCAGGCTGCAAGCCTCCTGCAGCTCCGGCTGCCCTTCTTCACCCAGGCCGGAGGCAGGCCCAGCGGGCAGCTGTGGGGTGCTACTTGCGGGCGCGGGGCGATGGATACAGGCTCAGAGGAGCCCCGACAATGTCTTGGTTTTAGGGATCTTGTTGCGAAATGATGCTCAGTCCATGTTGGGGCTTTAGGCCGCTGGAGTTTCAGGGGCCGAAAATGGGCGTAACCCGCATCGCCAGCCCCAGCTGTTCCAAAATCACGAGTCAGGCCCCAAGGCCAGGAGACTGCTCAGCCAATCTGGGACTTTGCAGTGGGTAGCCGCGGGTGGGCCTGAGTGGGCCATGGCCCACTCACTTTGCATCCAGGCCCACTCACCCATGCAGCCGCCAGCCCTCCAGCCCGGGTTGCCCACCTGCCCAAAGTCTGGCTACACCACTGGCGCTTCGGCCTCGCCTACGAGTTTCGGAGTCTTCAGGGTTAGTGTGGGCAGCCACAAAGAGTAGAAACTGACTCCTGGAAAGGAATGTCAGCCGAGCGTCTCAGGCAATCCCCCGACTCCAGGGGCTAGGACTGTCCCGAGACATGCGATAAAATCACTAGTGTTGGGCTCCCACTGTGACCCTCTGGCAGCCCAGCGATGGAGCAGCGGTGGGCCCCATGCCGCCCATCGGGGCTCTGCGCGTGGCCCGCGAGATATTTCGTTTATCGGTGCTTACCCGCAAGGTCCCCTGATTCCGTTTTTTTCCTGACTAGTGTTCCTAGAGTGACAGGCAGGTAAAGCCAGGGAAGGGGGGCTGGTAGCACACAGCACAACTGGGCGGGCTGCGTTCTTCCTCTGCAGCCAACCCCAGCGCTGCGACAGTTTAGGCAGGCCATCCCACGCATCCGAGGGACGCCAGCCCGGAGAGCAACGCTGCCCTGTCCCGGGAGACCGTCTTGGTTATGGCCTCTGAGATGAAGGAGTCCTCTCTTGCGGCCCACTCGCTAGCCTGGCTTGCCCAGCTCTGCCACAGTGCGGGAATACAGGGGGTCCACACATGGGGTCAGCAGGAATGCCTGAAAATCACACGTGCAACCGGCCGGCCACCTACGTGCGCCATGTAGCACCGCAGCTTCCATGAAATCACACGTGCAACCGGCCAGCCACCTACGTGCGCCATGTAGCACCGCAGCTTCCATGAAATCACACGTGCAACCGGCCAGCCACCTACGTGCGCCATGTAGCACCGCAGCTTCCATGAAATCACACGTGCAACCGGCCAGCCACCTACGTGCGCCATGTAGCACCGCAGCTTCCATGAAATCACACGTGCAACCGGCCAGCCACCTACGTGCGCCATGTAGCACCGCAGCTTCCATGAAATCACACGTGCAACCGGCCAGCCACCTACGTGCGCCATGTAGCACCGCAGCTTCCATGAAATCACACGTGCAACCGGCCAGCCACCTACGTGCGCCATGTAGCACCGCAGCTTCCATGAAATCACACGTGCAACCGGCCAGCCACCTACATGCGCCGGGTAGCACCGCAGTTTCCTTGCAGTTGGGCCACAGACAAGTTTAGCCCATTGCACTTGGCACAAAAATATTGCCTTTGTAGCCAGGGCGTCTCATTTACATATGTAAATTGAGTAATGCTGCTTGCCCTATGAGTACTTTACTACTGCTTATCTGCAGCCCAGTAGACAGCAGCCTGGAACTCGCAGTCCATGCAGAATGTGGCAGCCTGTTTGGCCAATGGGGTGAGCATGTAGGACTAGATCCCACCTGCTTTTCACCGTATGCAACAGAGCCACTGCTACATTTGAAAGATGTGGAGAAACTGGAGACGGTCCGGAGAAGAGCAACAAGAATGAGGAAAGGTCTAGAGAACACGAGCTGTGAGGGAAGACCGAAGGAATTGGGCTTGTTTAGTTTGGAAAGGAGACGACTGAGAGGGACCTGACAGCAGTTTTCATGTATTTAAAAGGGTGTCACAAGGAGGAGAGAGAAAAATGGTTCTTCTTGGCCTCTCAGGATAGGCCAAGAAGCAATGGGCTTAAACTGCAGCAAGGGAGGTTTAGGTTGGACCTTAGGAAAAACTTCCTGCCTGTCAGGATGGTCAAACACTGGAATCAATTGCCCGGGAGGTTGTGGAATCCCCATCTCTGGAGATATTCAAGAGCAGGTTAGATAAATGTCTAGCAGGGATGGTTTAGACCAGTGGTCCCCAATGTGGTGCCCATGGGTGCCATATGTGTGCCCGCCTAGTGACCAGGGCCGGCCCTGGCACATGTGCAGCCCCCGTCCTGGGCACATGGTGCATACACGGTGCTGCCCCCGGGCGCGCGGCACACGCACGGCCCCATCCCCGCGCAGCCTGGAAGCCCCAAAAGGTTGGGGACTACTGGTCTAGACAGTCCTGGGTCCTGCTGTGAGGGCAGGGGGGTGGACTCGATGACTCTCGGGGTCCCTTCCAGTTGTAGGATTCTATGATTCTATGCTTGGTTTGTGGGCCACGCTTACGGGGAGCAGGGGTCTGAAGGACCCTTGGGTGCTTGGTTGCTTTCCTTAACCAGTCCTTAAAGCCCTGTTTGGTGAGCCATTTTGTGTATCCACAGTGACACTCCATCCTGCTAGCGGCCCTGTTCCCTGCTGGTCTGGGAAGGAACTTGAGCGCCACGTTTCCAAGCAAGTCGTTCGGGGACCGTTGGGGACCCCCGATTGCACATGGCGGCTGTTACCCTTGCGGATTGGAAACGTGCTCTTGGACCGTTCCCTTCCTTTCCACGGGAAGTGACCGGGTCTGCACAGGCACCATAACGTCGCAGTGACAAGGGCATTGTCAATGCACGGTAGCCAGGCGGAATCCGGTGCCAATCTGGCCCGCTGTGGCCAGTGCGGTGCGGGGGTAGGTGCTGGAGGTACTGTCGGAGGGAGGGGGGCAGTTCCTTTCGGGGGTTTTATCAGCCGCTGCTTGCATCCTGTAATTGCACTTCAGCCTGGGAGGGGGTCTGATGCATATGTATTACCATTGCTATTTGCATATGGCAGCGCCGGTCGCCTTGCAAACGCAGGCTTTGTGCTGGCAGCATGGCTGCCCCATGGCCGCTTCCTCTGACACCGTCTCTCCCGAGCGCATGTCGCCGTCGTGCAAACGCGGTGTGCACAAGTCCAGGTGCTCACGGGGACTCTGGCTACCAGCGAGCACCTAACCCATCAGCTGCAGCACTCCCATCCTCCAGCGGAGAGCCTTCCGCACAGGCTCCGGGCTGTAATTGCAGCTTTTTATGGCTCTGGGAGCGTGACTGGGGTATAATGAGAAGTTGGCTCCCCCTCCCCCACCTGAGAAAGGCTAGTCAGTGATTCCAGAATTCCCGGCTCCGCGCCACGTGTGCAGAGCAGAGGAAAGGGGCCGCGTCCGGCACTGACGAAATGCAGGGCGGTGCTGGCGGCGGGGCGCTCTGCTGCACGGCTCCATGGGAGCTGGAGGCACATGGGGCGGGTTAGCTTGGTGTGGGACTAGGGCCTGGGGTTTGGGGTCCTGTGACTCTGCTGCTGGGGAGGCGGCCGTGTGCCCCCAAATCAGATGCTGCTCTAGAGCTTGAACAGGGCTGGAGGCAGGCGTGGAACATCTGCTTCTTTCCCAGCTCTGACACTGACTCAGGGTGCAGCCCTCTCTGCCTCAGTGTTTCCATCTGTAAAATGGGGATAATACGACCCGACCCCCCCCCCCCCAGGCTTTGAGAGCCTTGGGTGAGGCTGCTAGGTCCGTGCCCAATGTTTGTGATGTCTCTCAAGACAAACTGCCCACCTCGGGGCCAAAAGAAAATCAGGAAGGAGATTTTCCGGCCTTGTGGTGATTACTCGGCCTGCCTGCAAAGCCTTGACATTGGCGACAGCTGAAGCAGCCGTAGCTGCTCCTCAGGGCATCCGAACCCCTCGCTCCACTAGAGCGTGAATCATCCGCCTGCGCCGGGCTGGGTGTGTCCCGGCCCTGACCGGCGCAGGACAGCGAGGCTGTCGGTCTGTGCCATCATCCCCACAACGCCCCTGTAAGCGGGCACACGCGTCCTCTGCAGACGCGGCCCTCCACGTGAGCCTGCCATCTCCACAGCCGCCAGCAGAGCCAGCCTGCCAATCCGGCCCCCGCCCCACACACGGGCACCCACACAAAGAGCTACCCGCTGTGCGCGACGGCGAGCTAAGCCCACGCCAGCAGGCCAGCCTGCCCGGCCATGGGGAAGGCCTGCCCCGGGGACTAACACAGAGAGCGCAGGAGATCACTTCTCCCAGGCACGGGTCAGGCCGAGGGCGTGAGGACCGGGGGAGGCTTGGGGTGGCTCAGCCCGGCAGGCGAAGCACCAGCGCTCAGAGACGGAGGCCGCAGGGGTCCGGGCCGAGTTGTTGCACGGATGGGCCCCCTCTTGGGGGCTGTGGCATGGCCCCGGTGGAATTTGCGGGGGCAGAGCATGCTCGGGCTGGCCCCGGCACAGGGATCTCTGATGCAAGGCGAGGCAAACGTCGAGCGGGCCCGGCTGGGGCCAGGCTTCCTGCGCGCGATGTCGGCCCAGGCTGATGGCGGAGAGACGCAAACCAGCATCCAGAGCTTGTGCGGGAGCTGCTGAGCCATTTCAATGAGGAGGCAAGCCAAGAGGGGTGGGGGATGGGCAGGGGGGCAGAGAGGGGAGCGTGGCTCTTAAAGGCACAGGAGCCTACATCTGGCGCTTACTGCAAGAGGGGACTAGACAGAGGGCAGGACGGAGGCTGTGACCTTGGCGTGGCCAGCGGCAGCCTGGGAGGCTCCTCAGGGCTCACTGTCCAGCCGTGGGAATTCAGTGTGTGAAGGGAAGGAGGTAGGATGGATGGCGGGTGCATAAATGGCAGATGAGCCCAGCCAACATCAGCTGTCTCTGGGATAGTCTGGCATCTCTCCCCCTCCGATTTCCAGAGCCACTCCAGACTGACACCAGCGAAACTAGAGTGGAATGTGGCCCCGCCTCTCTGGCACGGGCCCATTTATATGGTATATCCTCAAGCCAGTGCCCTGCAGGTTCACGAGGCGTTGACATGCTTCTAACCAGGGGATCCCCATACCCAGAGAGCGAGCTGCCCGACTGACATCCTCAGCCTCCATTTGGACATGGAGGGGTGGAATTTTGCACGCACACGCACGCGTGCGCACACAAACACACCCGTGTGCACATGCCGGATTGCAGGCCTCGGTTTACCGGCTGTGTTTGGAAGCGTAGCCTGAGACGCGCACAGGGATCCTCGAAATGTAATCCGTTGTTTTAAAACTCGTGTTTGGAACTTTGCGATCACAGGGCTCATGTTTCAAAAACGCTCTGTGCTCTGCGGCGGGGTGTGCTAAAAACCCCACCCCGCACGAAGCCCTCCAGAGCCAGCCGCCTGGAAGCAGTGGAAGAATGCACAAAGTGCTGTCAAATGCACAAAATAAACACAGAGGAGGGGAAAAAACAGAGCAAAAAGATCTTTGTCGCTAATCTCTTTCAGTTCTAGCAATCGCAGGTGTTTCTTATAGCAACCGTAGGTAAACCGTTTCCAGAAGGAAATGCGATTTATGAATTGACTGTGTCCCTTTAATATTTCATAAGCTAACAATAGCGCTTCTGTGTGGAAAACGGAGAGCTTCTAGCCTATGGGCCTCATCCAAAGCTCACTGAAATCGATGGAAACCTTCCTATTGACTTCAGCCGGCCTTCGGATCAGAAAACAGAGCAACCTGATGTTAAACACCCAGGGGCAGGAAGCAGTTCAGGAAATGAAGACCCAGAATAAAACTAATCCCAGTCTTTGAGGAACGGCTTGTCTGTATTCTCGTGGGATCCTGGAATCCTGTTCCGTGTGCTTTGTAACCGCTCTGAGTACCAGAGCGCGGGTGGGATATGAAAATCAAATAGAATTTTATAGTGTGACGTATGACACTGGAAAATGCAAATGCCAAAGCTCTTTGAAATGTACAAACACCTTCGAGGATGCCAGGCGTATGGAAATACGATTCTCTATCAAATTTAAAATTCTCACGAAAAGATCCCATCTATGGACAATTGTGTCTTTGTGTGTAAAATTGATTTTCCCAGGATCCCAGGGCTAGTGCTGGTAAAATGTTACTTTAACTCTTGTTTTATGATGTATTTTATTAGACTTAGAACTTATAGTGCCGTTCATCAAGGGATGTCAAACTCAAGCACTTGGGAGGAGGATGGGCTAGTGGTTACAGCTCAAGACTCCCGGACTCTATTCCTGGCTCTGCCACATATCATAGGACCTTGAGTAACGATGTGCCTCAGTTTCCCTACCTACAAATTGGGTTAACTATGCCCCTTGCCTCGTGGGCGTGCTGCGAGGCTGAAATCACTCTCTAAAGCCTCTTGACATTCTTGAACTGGAACCAGACAACACCTGCTGGGGACTGTTACGCCAGCCACAGGGACTGTTGGTCGGTGGCCTTGCCCCGGGCATCATGTAGTGACGATCCCAGATCTGGCTCAGTCTTGTAAATGAATGAATCCCTGGGGTGGCCCCCGGGCAGGTCCGGATATGTACCCTTCACCCCTGGGTGGAGATGCTGAGAGGGGGTCTTCAAAGGACAGCCAAGGCTACATGTACGACTGTCCCTTTCACAAATGCAGGCTCCCGGGGGGAAACAGGCGACTCGCTGACACCTGGAGCCGGGTACAAAAGCCAGGAGTTCTGATTGCCAGTTCTCTGCTGTAACCACTTGGTCCACCTGCCCCCCATGTAATGAGTGCACCTGTTCTCAGCACGGAGCACACAGCCCCGGGGTTACTTCGGACAATGCTCCAGCTGGGGCATTGCCCACCGCCTCGGAGACCTAGTCCCTTCCAGTTTATTTCCAGCCGGCTCAGAGGGCTCAGGTAGCCGCAGCGTGCAGTCGGCGCTGGGGAAGAGGGCGCCGAGCTGGCAGCCGGGCCGGGGTGCAGAGATGCCGGTGCGCCCCGGGGAAAGGACGCTGGCTCGGCGTGTGGAAGAGGGGTGGGTGGCATCACTCCAGGTGAAGGGGCACAGTGACCATCACAGAGCCGGGCTAGGCTGGGCTGGTTAAAACGGGCCGATCAACCTGCCGGGATGCACCTGGCGGAGAACCAGGGCCTGGGAAGATGGGCAGGGTGGGTAGATCCCACTGGCTTCCGGACACGTAGATGTTTTTCCTACCAGCCTTCCCAAAGTGACAGGCAGGGAAAGCCGGGGCTTGGGAAGGGGGGGGCTGACCGCACACAGCACAGACCGGGCAGGCTGGGCGCCCCCCCTGCACCCAATCCCAGCCCTGCGACGGCTCAATCCGCCCAGCCCGTGCCTTCCGGGAACACAAGCGTAGTTGGCAAAACTGTCCTATCCTGGGATTGTGCCCATCTTCCAGTGCACTGAGAGGTAGGGGCCCCCCTGTGGCCCACTCAGCAGCCTAGGCTGCCCCTGGCTGCTCTCAAGAGAAAGAGATGGCTGGGGCAAGGAGGGGCGGGAGGGGGGCAGAAAGCCCTGGGCTGCTGCTCTGTAGAGTCTAGCAAGGAGGCAGGGGAGAGGAGCCATCGGAAGGCAGGCAGCTCAGTGGCCCACAGAGGGGTGAGGTAGCAAGGAGCCCAGGGTCAGAGTGAGCAGAGCAGCGTCTCCCGGCCTGGAGTCTGGGGCAGCCGGCTGCTACCAGCCACGGGGAAAGCGGCACTGGGCTGGGCTGGGACCGGACGACTGCCTGCCAGGCACAGGGGCTCTTGGGAGGATTGACTAGTGACCCCAGGAGGGAGCGCCTGCGTCCCAGCAAGAGACACCAGGCGGGTTAATGGCAGCCCGGGTGAGGAGGAGAGGCCGTGGAGGGAAAGGAGGAGAGGCCGGGCGAGGAGGACAGGCCGTGGAGGGAAAGGAGGAGAGGCCGGGCGAGGAGGAGAGGCTGTGGAGGGAAAGGAGTTGCCACCAGTGTTGGGGCAGAGGGTGCGGGAGACTGGCTACGTCCCCCGAAGGTCGGTCAGAAGGGGGCACGCATTACATGCCACCTGGGCACTTCTGCCAGGTTTTCTCTGCAACGAGACCCTTGGCCATCCCAGGGCTGCCCAGCCTGCCCGGCCCTGCCTCCCCGTGGGCACGGGGCTGGGGTAGAAACTTCCAGGCATTTTTCAGGGAGAGAAACAAATTTGTAGAAAGAAGGGGGGGGCCTTCGCAAGAGAGGCCGTTGTCCCCCCCACATCCCCATTGCGGTGCAGTCTGAGAAGGGGAAACTTTCCTGCCGCACGTGTCGCTGTCTGCCTGGCTCCCTGGGGCGCTCGGGGCTCAGCGCTGGAGGGGAGCGGCCGGTCTCCCTCGGGTAGTTCTCTCTGCGGGCCGGGAGCCCTCTAATAAGTGTCTCCCAGGCCATGAGCCCGGAGACATCCCTGCCCGGGCCAGCTCCGAGGGCAGGGGGGTGGGAAGGGTTAACCGCCCCGCGGTGACAAGCAGGGAGGCATGGAAACAGGGCAGCTTTTTTGAACCCAGCTCCCGTGCGCAGGGAGACGCCAGCAGGAGCTTAGGGCAGCGCGCAGACAGGCCCGACAGATGTCGGCGCTAATCGCCCCGCGCTGCCCCTGGGCTCTGCTGCACCGGGCGCAGGCCGGGCCCGCCGGTTGCCCCAGTGACACGGCTTCCCCAGGCAGGTGACGTGCCCATTGGTCGCCCGCGCGCCTGAGAGACGCAGGGAGCGCGGCCCCGGCCATTGGCTGCCTCGCTGACTGACGGGTTATCAGAGCATCCTAGCCAGGCAGCTAGTTGCCGTAGCAACAACAGCGGTACAGGGAAACCAGGGGCCTGCTGCCCTCCCGGCACAGGCGGCTGCAGACCTGCCAAGGGTCCGGGGGTTCCTGGGACTGTCTCGCTCTGACCCCCCTGTCCTGGGGGACCATTTCCTCCATGCAGGCCTGCCCAGACGCCAGGGGAGAGGGGCAGATCAAAACCAGCTCCCAGCCCCCAGCATGGCCATCCCCACTGCTAAATGATCTGCAGGTATACTTTGCATTATTTTAATTCACGCGCTAATTAGCATGTTCTAAGCCTTGCGCACAGGGCTGGGTGCAAAGTCATCCCTCGTTAGAGTAAATAACCCAGCACATCGTCAGGGCAGGGCAGGCCCGGGTTCAGAGTGGGGCTTTACAGAGTGCGGGCTCAGCAGGGGCCTCCGGAGTACGCAGTGTAAACGCAAGCTCTCCACTGGCACCTGGGATGCCGGACACTTGATGCCCGCCAGCGCCATGTCCAGTTTTAAACATGGAAGGGCTGCTGATCAGTGGTCCCTCTAAGCTGAGCACTTGGACGGCCAGCCGGAAGAGATTCAAATGCCACCCAGCTGATTAGCAGGGCGCCCAGGGCCGGCAGCTGGTGTTTCTACTGGTGGTGCACTTCCACGCATGTCCTGGTGCACTGAACAAAATTTATTCTGCACACGGGTGGAAAAATGAGAGGGAACCTTGCTGCGGAGGGAGGTGGCAGCAGGTCACTGCAATCTCTTTCCTCTCCCAGGCTGCAGGCCGGGGGGGTGAGGGGGCTGCAGCGATGGAGCCGTCACCCAGAGCCAACCGGCACCTCCCGCTCCTGGGGTTGCAAAACTGGAGCCGTTGTTGTGGGTTCGGTGGAAGTCCTGTTCTCCAGCCTGGGGCCAACCTGCCTGAACCTCCTAGGGAAATGAACAGCATGTTACCTAGATGGCGCTGCCAGATCCAAGCCTGCGGGGGAGCCTTCGCCCAGGTGCACAGAGCTGCGTGGCTGGGATGGGGCTGCCATGCTCTGGGATTCTCACCCTCCCGCCTGCACGGGTGTTTCAGCAAAGCAGGTGGGCATGGCCCTGCAGTTTGGTGGTGTAGATGCCTGCCTGCATGGGCCCAGACCAGAGCCCTGCCTCTCCAACAGCCTGCAGGGACCTGCCAGCTGCTCCTGGCCTACACTGGAGCTGAACAGTTAAAACTACAACTGCTCATTAACACCCCTGGGGCCCTTCCCTTCCTTCACTGCCCCCTTTGCATCCTGACCTTCCCAGGAAGGCAGCCCCCGGTGGACTCGCTCCGTGCTCTTGGGAGCCCGCCTCCGTGAGAAAGCAGCTTCTCCCCCAAGGGGCACCCCCTCTATGTTGGGAAAGCGAGCTGCCCCCAAACTAGAGCAGAAGTGGCAGCCGGCTGGAGGGAGCCTGTCTCCGGATGCCCACCGGCAGCTCCGAAGTCAGAAGCCACTGGCCACTGTCGGAAGTCAGGACGCTGGGCTAGATGGGCCATTGGTCGGACCCCTGCACGGCTGTTCTCGTGTGTTCACAGTCCCCCAGCCGGGTGAGGCAGGAGAGCCAGCTGCTGGGGTGACACAGGTGCCAGCCAAGCTCTCCCCGCCAGATTGCAGGACCCATAGCACCAGTGGGTTTTTAGGACACGCAGACTCCCAGGGCAGAACCAGCCATCTTGATCTGAGCCACGCAGAACCCGACCCGAGCCCTCAAGAGCAGACCCAACCCAAACAGAACCTGAGCAGTGTCTTTTGCCCCCAGGTATGGGCGGGGGGGGGTGGCGGGGTGTGTGTGTGTGAATGAGCCGCCATGGGCTTTGTGGAGCCAGGCTAATTCTCAAGTTACTCTGTAAGAATGGCCATACTGGGTCAGGCCAAAGGCCAATGCCAGGTGCCCCAGAAGGAGTGAACCGAACAGGTAATGATCAAGCGATCTCTCTCCTGCCATCCATCTCCACCCTCTGACAAACAGAGGCTAGGGACACCGTTCCTTACCCAGCCTGGCTAATAGCCTTTGATGGACTTAACCTCCATGAATGTATCTAGTTCTCTTTTAAACCCTGTTATAGTCCTAGCCTTCACAGCCTCCTCAGGCAAGGAGTTCCACAGGTTAACTATGTGCCATGTGAAGAAGGACTTCCTTTTATTTGTTTTAAACCTGCTGCCCATTAGTTTCATTTGGTGGCCCCTAGTTCTTATATTATGGGAACAGCAGGACTCCTGGTTCCTTTCCCAGGTCTGCCCCAGGTTCACCGCCTGACCCTGGAAGAGCCTGCCGCCGAGTCGCTCTGTCTGCTGGTGTTTCTGTCTATAGCACGGCCCCAGCTCCCAGAGGGTCAATTACTGGCAGGGAGGTGCAGGGAGAGGAGGTTCTGCCGTGGCCCCGAGGACTCGCAGCACTTTGTAAACAAGCCAGTGGCTGCCGGTGGGTCACTTGCTAGCAGGGCGGCCCGACGTTTGAAGCGAGAGTTCCCCCACGCTGGCTCTCCTCGCACCAGGGACAGCGGCACCGGCCCCCACTCCAGGCCAGAAGAGCAGGTCTTGGCTGGGAATTTTGTTCACGAGGTAGACTAGAATCCAGCATGCGCCTTCCTGCCTGGATCAGCCCGGTGGAGACGCCAGGGGTTACACTGCAGTCGGGCCAGTGGGTTCAGCTATCCGGGCTCAGGGCAAGGGCAGGAGCAGCTACCTGGGGGCAGTGCGTTCCATGGGGCTTGTTTACACAGCGCCTGGAACAAGAGGGGGCTGGTTTTGCAGCCCTTTTTCTGAGTATGACTGTCCCTTTAAGGTACCTTCTTGGGGAGTGGGGAGCACAGAGCAGGCAAAGGGGAGTCAAGGGGTGGGGCCTGGGTACCCTCAGGCTGCTGAGTGACACCACCGCCAGCCAATCAGAGCATTGCAATGGTGCCCTGGCTTCAAAAGCCTGGCGAGCAGGTGTCTCCACAGGGCTCTCCCCACCCCTGCGCAGGGGCAGCACACAGCGCCTCGTTGCCAGACTCCCATCAGGGCTGCGTTGCATCCAGCTGTGCCAGCGGCAGCAGGCTCTTGTGCGTTCACACGCACATGGGAGCGGCTCCCCTGCTCTGAATAAACCCTGTGGGTTCTAGACCCCGCGGCTGCGGGTTGTTCTTGTGATCTGCTAGGACAGGGGTCTCCAACCTTTTGACACCCAAGATCACTTTTTAAATGACAGACCAAGCCAAGAGCTACTGCCCCGCCCCTTCCTTGAAGCCCCGCCCTCTCTCTCCTCCTCCTCTCCATCACTTGCTATCCCCAATCCTTATACTGCTACTTTAAAAAAAAATTCCCACCGTTCCTTGCAGCTACTCACCTGTGCTGTTGCTCGGTGAGTAGCTGCTCCTCAAATGAGGAAATCTAATGTAAATGTGCTGCGCAGGCGCACAGTTCAGAGAGGGCTCAAGAGCTACTCTTAGAGCCGCCGAGATCTACCGGTAGATCGCGATCTACTGGTTGGTGACCACGGTGCTAGGAGCACCACACGCTGCCTTCCCCTCCAGGGAAAACATCCCCCCCTCCTGCTCCTGAGGACGCCAGTCCCCCCCCAGCTGCCAGGACCCTTCCCAGAGGTCCAGGAAGTCCATCCCCCTGGCTTCTAGAACCCCCCCTCACACCTCAAGCAGGCCCAGCCTCCCAGCTCACCCGACCAGCCCCAGGGCTGGGACCGAGTGCTCAGGCTAGCGAGGCGAAACAGCAGAGTCCCCAGGAACACGGGGCTGCGGTTCCAGCCAGCTGTGTCTGCTCACCTGAGACCACGCCCGCCTGTGGGCAGGCTGGAGATGCAAGCAGGGCTGTGCCCAGACAGGGACGGCTGGCAGATGCCGGGCACCGGGGAGGCAGGCACTGCAGGGCACCTGGTTTTGGTGAGAGGCAAGGCAGAGAAGGGTGGCACTGGAGGATGGACGTGACAGAGGCATCCCAGAGGCCAGAGGGCAGGAGCCATGCAGAGCCCAGGCCAGCAGGAGTGTGGAGGGACGGCTTGCTGGGGCATCGCTCGGACCTAGGCACCCTTCCTGCCTGTGGATTTGTTCTGAGTAGGCAGAGGACTCCGGTGCTGGGTTTCTCCATTCTGAACAGAGGACACCACCTCCCGCCTGGCCCTCCGCCTTCACCTCATTCACAGGGGGCAGGGCCAGGAGCGGTCTGAGGTGGGCTGCTCTGCTGGCGTCCCAGGTGGAATGCGTGATCGGCGCCCCTGCCCGCACGGCCGTCAATGGAGTGACATCATCGGGCGCCTTGTGACGTCATCATTAGGCACCCCGTGACATCATCACCGGGCACCCCGGGCGCCCTGTTGAAGGCAGCATCCTATGCGACAGCCAAGTCAGCCTATAGTACGGGCCGCCCCTGGGCAGGGCCCATTCCTGAAACTGCCCCAGCCACGCACACTGGGGGGAGTGGGGAGAGGGATGTGCTGTTCCACCATTCACCCAAGCCCCCCATCCATCTAACTAGCAGCTGCAGGAATGGCACAAACTTTAAGGTCGGTGCCAGGGAAGATAATGGAGCAAGTAATTAAGGAAGTCATCTGCAAACACCTGGAAGATAATGAGGTGATAGGGAACAGCCAGCATGGATTTGTAAAGAACACATCCTGACAAACCAACCTGATCGCTTCTTTGATAGGATAAGGAGTCTTGTGGATAAGGGAGAAGCGGTGGATGTGGTATACCTAGACTTTAGTAAGGCATTTGACACGGTCTCCCATGACCTTCTTATCAATAAACTAGGGAAATGCAACCTAGATGGGGCTAGTAAAAGGTTCTCAGAGCGTAGCTATTAATGGTTCACAGTCATGCTGGAAGGGCATAACCAACAGGGTTCTGCGGGGATCTGTTTTGGGGCCGGTTCTGTTCAATATATTAATTAGTGATTTAGCTATTGGCATAGAGTGCGCTTATTAAGCTTGCAGATGATACCAAGCTGGGAGGGGTTGCAAGTGCTCTGGAGGATAGGGTCATCATTCAAAATGATCTGGACAAACTAGAGAAATGGTCTGAAGTAAACAGGATGACGTTTAATAAGGACAAATGCAAAGTGCTCCATTTAGGAAGGAACAAATACAGAATGAGAAGTGATTGTTTAGGAAGGCGTACTGATCTAGGGGTCATAATAATAATTAATGGAGATTGCCTATCTCCTAGAACTGGAAGGGACTTTGAAAGGTCATCGAGTCCAGTCCCCTGCCTTCTTAGCAGGACCAAGTACCATCCCTGACGAGGAGTCATTCTTCTGCTCTACTCTGCGCTGGTGAGGCCTCAGTTGGAGTATTGTGTCCAGTTCTGGGCACTGCATTTCAAGAAAGATGTGGAGAAATTGGAGACGGTACGGAGAAGAGCAACAAGAATGATGAAAGATCTAGAGAACATGAGCTATGAGGGAAGACTGAAGGAATTGGGCTTATTTAGTGTGGAAAAGAGAAGACTGAGAGGGGACATGAGAGCAGTTTTCAAGTGCCTAAAAGGGTGTTACAAGGAGGAGGGAGAAAAATTGTTCTCCTTGGCTCTGATGATAGGACAAGAAGGAACGGGCTTAAATTGCAGTAGGAGAGGTTTAGGCTGGACATTAGGAAAAGCTGCCTACCTGTCAGGATGGTTAAACACTGGGATAAATTGCCTGGGGAGGTTGTGGAATCTCTGTCTCTGGAGATATTGAAGAGCAGGTTAGAGACATCTGTCAGGGATGGTAGACGGTGCTTGGTCCTACCGTGAGTGCAGGGGACTGGACTCAATGACCTCTCGAGGTCCCTTCCAGTCCTGGTGTTCTATGATTCTATCCCACCCTGGGCCGTACCTGGTACGGGCAGTGGGTGAAGGCTTGGACTGGGGAGGCAAAACCAACCCCGTCCCTTCCGTGCCCACCAGAGTCCAGCCCCCATTATAACTGCTGCCCCTGACCTGCACCCCCAGTCCCCACTGTTACAGCTGCTGCTGGCCCCCGCCCCCAGCCCCAGGCTAGCACACCACCACCCCAGTGCCAGGCAGCCTCGCGGCTTTGGCCCCAGCTCTGGCCCGGGGAGCAGCCGGGCAGCTGCACCACAGCCCCATCCTTCCCAGCCCACCAGAGCGTGGTGGGTGGGGCCACCCCAGTCTTTCTGGGAAGGCAATGCCTCTATTACCTGCTGCCCATGCCTGTCAGGCAGCGTCAACCTGGGGAGAGCTCTCCATGCCCGGCAGGCTGGGGTACACGGCACCAGGCTGGGGTACACGGTACCTGGTGCTCTGAAGAGCAGCGTTTCTAAGGCTTGGGCACCTATCCGGGGCTTGTCGTCTAGGGTTTGGGGTGCACCCATTAGAGCGCCCTCTGCAGTCCAAAGGGAGTGGTACGTGCGTTGCGGGACGGGGTGCAGCTGCCATTCTCCATCGCCCTAGGGAGCTGAGGTGCCCTGTTCAGTTAACGACTGGGAACGGAGCATGCAACCTCCCCACACAGCTCCAGAGAACCAGCTCCCGGAAGCCGCAGCCACACCGTGCGTCAGCGCCAGGGTCAGGAAGGGACTCCAGCCCCCGCAGTGCCCTGACCACGGGTCGTCTCCAGCGGAGGGACCACACCAGCCTCGGCGGCCTGGGCGAGGGGCCCAGCACAGGCCATGCCTGCCTCGGGAGGGGTCCTGCCGGCCTCCCTCTGTCCCCCGAGCCTCCCGATGCCAGGAAGGGGGCTGACCGTCCCGGAGACCCAAGTGCTGTGAGCCAGTTAGCCAGGGCAGAGCCGGGTTGCTTCCAAGCAGAAGCTAGTCGGGTGGGGGGGACCCATAGGAGGCCCAGAGAGACCCACCTTCCAAAGCCCAGAAGAAGGGAGGCTTTCCAGGATGACAAGGAGGGGTTAAACACAATGGGAAGCCGACAGGCAGCCCACGAAGCCCCCTCGCCAGCCAGCCAGCCGCAGCCGCCCCTTGCTCGGGCAAGGCACGCAACCCCGGTGCTAGGCTGGGAGGCTGACGACGGGCAGAACCGCCCTGCTGGGAGATTATAGCAGCCTGACCCCAATTGCAGGCCGGCTGCATGGCAGGGGTCCCTCCTGCGTGGCAGGCGCGGGGGCCTCAAGCCGCTGCACCGTCATGCAGCCTGGCAGCCGCATGCACAGTCCTCGCACCCGGCCGCGAAGGCCCCGCAACCAAACGTGCCGCGGCCACGAATCTCGATCTGTCACTGCTCCTTATGCGCCCGCTGCCACCCATTGCCCAGCCTGCCAACGGCCACAGGCCCCCCCCCCCCCCATGGCACAAGCCCCTTGGCCGGAAGCCGAGCCCTCCCTCTGCCGGGGAAGACCCTGCGGTGTTGTCTCCTTGATTCGTTCCATGCCAGTGAGAAGGGGGGACCAAAGGCCAACGCTGCCCCCCAGCCCCAGCAGGCGAGGGGCACCTGCCCCTGGGGTCCTGGGTGTGGTTCCCACCCACTAGCAGAGGGGCATGCGCATGGGGACTGCCTGAAATCCCACCCAGCGCCCTGGCCCCAGCTTGCTCCTGCTCCGACGGTCGGACAGCCAGAGCGGTCGGTAAGCTTCGGAATGAAGGTCCCATGGAGATGTGCAGGGACGGCTTCCTCTTCTCCTCCCCCACAGCGCTCCCCACCTGCCTGCAGAGCTGGGATGCCAGTGCCACACTGGGCCCTGCTCACCCCATTTGCACCAGTACCACTGGGGCCCGGAGTTGGAGGCAGGGAGAGCAGGAAAGAGCCGGCACGGCTTAGCCAGGGGTGCCAGCTTCTCCCAGCCCTGGAGGGGTCCCTAGCATGCTCCCCAACATGCCCCTAGCTCCACTGTGAATGGGAGGCTGGCCTGGGCCACTCGCGCATCCCCGGACACCCTGTCCGTGGGCAGCTCTGGGGTGTCTGTGCCTCCTCCAGCCCACATGTGCATGCCTTGATCGAGACACGCAGTGTTCCCTGGAAGCTGGGCACCCAGGAGAGATTCCAATGCCACCCAGCTGGTAGGAGAGCGTCCACAGCCAGCAGCATGTGTTTCCACTGTGGTGCACATCCCTTGGTGCATGTAACAAAAATTATTCTGCACACAGATGGGAAAAAAATAGAGGGAACACTGGTCCTGATCTCTCTGCCCTGGCCAATCTGTGCATCCCATCCCAGCTGTGTCTTCCCCAGCCCCATTCTGCCCTGAATTATGCTCCTCCAGCTGCTGAGCCCCCTCCTGGCTGCTTCTCTCACCCCCATCCTTCAGTCCGTCATCTCCAACTGCTATCCCCACCTCTGGGACCTGACCCCACACTCCCCCTTCACTGCCCCCGGCATCACTACTGCTGGGCTCGCCTGCCTTCCCCCGCCCTGCCGCGTTACTGCTGGGGAGGGACGTGCTTGGGCGAGCCGGGGTACAGGGACTTGGGAGAAAGCCGGGCAGCCTGGGCAGTGGGGAAGAGCAGAGTTGGCAGAATGGGGGGGTCTCATGTAATGGACATTTGGAGGCTGCTGGGGAGCTGCAGCTTCCCTGCTGTGCCAGGAGCCCCCTGGAGGCTGGGTGTCTCCAGCCCACCCCTCACCGCCTCGGGGAACCCCTCTCTGGAGAGACAGGCTTCCCCTGGAAGGGAATTCCACTGCTCCTGGGCTCCTGCCTGAGAGCCCATCCCCACTGCGCCCGCTGGGCCAGGTCAGTCCCCGCATCCTCGTCCGGCTGCTGCCCCTGGCAGCTGTCTGAGCCCTATCAGCTTGGGCTGGCTGGGACCTTTCCGGACCCCATGGGCAGTGGGTGGACACCCAGCTGGGGAAGGCAACACAGCCCCACCCCTTCCTCCCAAAGCTCCGCCCCCCACAACCTCCCCCACGTGCAGCCAAGCCCAGCCCCCACCCCAGGTTATGGCCCTATCTCCCCGACATCCCACCACCCCCTAGTCTCACCCCTGCCACCCTTCCCAACCAGCCGAAGAGCTGGGAAGCTGCCCGGCTGGGGAGAGCGTGGGCAGGATGGGAGAGGCAAGGCTTTCCCTTGCCTACATAACCCGGCACCAGGCCAGCCCGGGACCCCTAGCCAGGAGCTTGGCCCGGCAGACAGGCGCGAAGGGCGGAATGTGGGGCCATTCCTAGCGGGAAGCCGGACAGCGGAAGGGGGCAGTGCCCAGCCCCACTCTGCTCCCAGCCCCGCCTTCTCCCTGCTGCAGGGACCCCCACAGCGCCCGCCATGGAGATGTGGTGCCGAGCCGCATCCGAATTCTCCCAGCTGCCTGGGCCTGGGGCCTGGCTTTGAAGCCGTGGCCAGCTACCAGGTTCCGCTCCAGGCCCAAACTTCCTCAGTGTTTGGGGCCGCGGGGCTTGGGCGGTGCCCGCCCCAGGGCCAGCTCGTTCCGGCAGCAGGCCAGCGCTGGCGCGGGAGCTGCACGCTGTCCCTGGGACGCAGCCGGCGGTTTTGCTGCTCGTCTGAAGCCCAGGGTAGCAGAGCCCTGGTCTGACTCTCCCTTTGCTGTGTAAACTCCCCAGGCCCGGGGAAAGCCAGCAAGCACCCTGAGGGTGTGTATGGGGGGGGAGGCCCGCTGGTTTTGTACCCGGGCTTTGCTGCCTTATGGCCAGAGCTGGTACCTGGAGCTCTCCAACTGGATCCCATTTCACACCCCTCGCCAGCAGCAGAGCCGGGTGCATGGTGCCCTCTCCTGGCTGGACCCGGGTTCACACCTCGAGAGCGAGGGGGCGTGGGACCTGTCTGGGCCGTGTGAGCAGGGGCTGCAGAGAGGTCACTGTCCCAAAGCATCCCAGGCTGGAGAGACGCCAGCGCCCAGTGTGCGAGGGGCTCCGAGATGAAGCCGGGCTGTTCCCCCGCGCCAGACCCAGCCGGCCCATTCCGCCCTCGCTCCTGGAGTTTTACCCGCCCCGGCTGGAGCAAGGACTTGGGGGTGTGGCCCAGAGCGAGGCGTGAGCAGTCACCGGCCTAGAAACCGCGAGCTTCTGGGTCCTTCCCCGGGCTGCGGCGCGAGCCTTGGGCCAGGCCAGTGCTGGATGCTGTTTTTGGAGGCCCGTCAGCAGCTCGGCCAGACAGATTCCTCGCCTGTCTGAGCCAGTGGCAGATTAGGCCTGGGGGGGGGGCCTAGAAAAATAGACCCTCCTGCGCCCCAACCCACTCCGCATGCCCGCCCAGTGCTCCTGCCGAGGGCTTGCCCAGGGCTCCTGCACCAAAGGCTCTGACCAGAAATTGCAGGGGTGCTCGGCATATGGATGATCGCAGGCTATATTGCAGGGACAGCAGACATCCTGGAGGCCTCTGCGGACCCTTTCACCCTTTTCCCCAGTCTTGGCCTGCTCTGAGCGGGGTAGGCAGAAGGTGGGGGTGAGAGCGCCAGCGCCCTGCCTGTGCTCATGCCAGTGACCGATCTGCCCGCCGACGCTCCTGCAGACACAGCCAGTGAGTTATTCTGGGGGGACGAAGCGTGCGAGCTCAGCCGGAAATCCTGGGTAAATACAGGAGGCGGCGCAGGGAGCAGAGAGGGTGTGAAAGTGATGTCAGAGCCACGCACTGAAATCCGGCTGAGTTATTTTTCTTCCTACTTTGCTTTTCTGAGACAAAGCCCAGGATGAAATGCTGCCCCAGCAAGCTTGGGTCGGAAAAGGGCACGGCAGCCAGCCTAAAAGGAAAGATCATCTCCTTGGAGGTTAGTCCGCGTGGGCAGCACAGGAAATGGCATCGTGGGAGGTCGAAGACATCAAAACAGAACAGCTGGCCTCGGGCTGAGAAGGTGTGTTTGTTTGTGAGAAAGTCTCCAGATCCCCAGAGACAGAGGGACCCTGTTGGGACCCCAAGGCAGAGAACGTCTCCCGATCTGGAGGGAGAGCGAGACCTGGATTCTCTGCTAACGATTCGTCTTCTGCATTCCCTCATCTCAGTCCCTGGCTCTCGGGTTTCCCAGGGCGGTGGCAGGGACACCGAGATCCCCCCTTGCAGCCCCAAACAAATCAGCAAGACATGGAAAATGCAAGCCTTCCTTCTGAGGTTTTTCTGATCACGCTCTCCTGCCCCAGCTCGGACCCGACATGCAGCAAGTCCTAGTGACGCCGGGTGCCTATTACGTGTCTGGATACATGTGTCCTTCAGAGGCAGGCCAGCCCCGGCAGACCTCCACAGGAAAGGAAATCAATCATTTGTCCAGAGATGGCTAGCTGGAAGAGAAGCGACCCAGGTGCATCGTTTGCCCTCTGACTTTGGCGTGCCTGTCCCGACCGCAGTGACATCACCAGAGACCCGAAAGGTGACTCCCTGCAAGGAGAAAGGATCCTCACAGCAGGCGCGTTGCCAATGTTAGGCACAAAGACAGCCACCCAATATTTTCCCGGCAGCCTTTAGACAAGGTGGAGCCCAAAGAACTCCTGCTACAGCACTGAGACAAGACCGGCCACCCAATCGGCCCTATGACGCCTTTATCAGGGCACAGTTGAAAGAAGCAATTTCCTGCCCCCTAAGGGTGTGTCTAAACTACATGGCTCCATTCATGGAGCCATGTAGATTAGGCTGATCGGCCGAACAAACAAATTTACATGGCTCTGTCAAAGGAGCCATGTAGTTTAGACGTACCCCAACTGAGTTAAAGCGGTGCAATTTGTATGTAGATGCTCTTCAGTTGTTGCCAACCTTAAAAACTAGTCCATTTGGGGCTTGCCTACATGGCACCTGGCACTGAACAAAGTAAGTGGGTTACAAGTCACACCATTACCAATTTCAGCAGAAGGCTGCGTGTGGACACCTGTTGGAGTAAGAGCACGTGTTCGTAAAATATAGATTTGAACCGAGGTGTGAATTGTCGCACTCCCATCTCTGTGTCCATTTTCCTTTATGTCTTTCTTTTTCTTTTCTGCATCTGAGGAAGTGAGCTGAAGCTTATGAAAGCGTATGCCCTCAAATCCTTAAACATTCGGTAAGTTTTTAAAGTGCCACCAGACTCCTTGTTTTTTGCTGAAACAGATTAACGCGGCTACCTCTCTGACACAACGCATTTTGTTAGTTCGGTGCTATTTATCACAAAGACAAGGTTTTATAGGGGTTGGCTTTTCCAATATAACCTGTTTGGATCTCATGTAAAGGTGCCCACACAGGGGTACATACTGGTTCAACTAAACTCATGCAGATTTGTGTGTAGACAAGCCAGGATGGGCAGGGATCGTGTCCCTAGCCTCAGTCAGAAGCTGGGAATGTATTAAAGGTTAAAGTATTAACCTGGGAAGGCTAAAGTATTGGGTGAAGTTCTCTGTCATAGGTAAGAGGACAGACTTGATAATCATGATCCTTTTGGGCCTTAAAAACCCACGAATCCTCCAGTCGTAAACAAGCCGGACACTCAGGAACGGTTTGGGGGTCTCACAATGATCTAACATGACCCGTACACCCGCCTGTAGAAATGAATGGCTTTGCAACTACAGCACGGTATGTACAGGAGCGGTGAATGGGAGCAGCTCGCGGGTCTCCAAGCCCCATGGGTTTTTCCCAGCAGGAATCACTGCTGAGAATGGTGACACTGTATTGGCTTTGGGAAAACTCCCAGCACCCCCAGGAGCCAGCCACCCTCCTGGGCCCCCCCAGCACCCCAGAGAGGCAGACACCCTCCTGCTCCCCAGCACCCCAGAGAGGCAGACAGCCACTGTGCCCCCCAGCACTCCAGGGAGGCAGGCACCCCCTGTGCCCCCCAGCACCCCAGAGAGGCAGGCACCCTCTGTGCCCTCAGCACCCCAGAGAGGCAGACACCCCACTGTGCCTTCCAGCACCCCAGAGAGGCAGACACTCCTGGGCCCCCCCAGCACCCCAGAGAGGCAGACACCCCCTGTGCCCCCCCAATCACCCCAGAGAGGCAGATACCCCTCTGTGCCCCCCCAAGCACCCCAGAGAGGCAGACACCCCCCCAGACCCCCCAGCACCCCAGAGAGGCAGACACCCCCCCGGACCCCCCAGCACCCCAGAGAGGCAGATACCCCTCTGTGCCCCCCCAAGCACCCCAGAGAGGCAGACACCCCCCTGTGCCCCCCCCAATCACCCCAGAGAGGCAGATACCCCTCTGTGCCCCCCCAAGCACCCCAGAGAGGCAGACACCCCCCCAGACCCCCCAGCACCCCAGAGAGGCAGACACCCCCCCAGACCCCCAGCACCCCAGAGAGGCAGATACCCCTCTGTGCCCCCCCAAGCACCCCAGAGAGGCAGACACCCCCCCGTGTCCCCCCAGCACCCCAGAGAGGCAGACACCCTGTGTCCCCAGCACTCCAGAGAGGCAGACACCCCCCTGGGCCCCCCCAGCACCCCAGAGAGGCAGATACCCCCCCGGGCTCCCCCAGCACCCCAGAGAGGCAGACACCCCCTGTACCCCCCAGCACCCCAGAGAGGCAGACACCCCCGTGCCCCCCCAGCACCCCAGAGAGGCAGATACCCCCCGGGCCCCCCCAGCACCCCAGAGAGGCAGATACCCCTCTGTGCCCCCCCAAGCACCCCAGAGAGGCAGACACCCCCCGGACCCCCCCAGCACCCCAGAGAGGCAGATACCCCTCTGTGCCCCCCCAGCACCCCAGAGAGGCAGATACCCCTCTGTACCCCCCCAAGGAACCCAGAGAGGCAGACACCCCCCCCGAGCCTCTCCAGCACCCCAGAGAGGCAGACACCCCCCTGGGCCCCCCCAGCACCCCAGAGAGGCAGACACCCCCCGGATCCCTCCAGCACCCCAGAGAGGCAGACACCCTTCTGTGCCCCCCCAGCACCCCAGAGAGGCAGACACCCCCCTGTGCCCCCCAGCACCCCAGAGAGGCAGAAACCCCTGTGCCACCCCAGCACCCCAGAGAGGCAGACACCCCCGTGCCCCCCCAGCACCCCAGAGAGGCAGATACCCCCCCGGGCCCCCCCAGCACCCCAGAGAGGCAGATACCCCTCTGTGCCCCGCCAAGCACCCCAGAGAGGCAGACACCCCCCCGGACCCCCCCAGCACCCCAGAGAGGCAGATACCCCTCTGTGCCCCCCCAAGCACCCCAGAGAGGCAGACACCCCCCCCGGCCCCCCCAGCACCCCAGAGAGGCAGACACCCCCGTGCCCCCCCAGCACCCCAGAGAGGCAGATACCCCCCGGGCCCCCCCAGCACCCCAGAGAGGCAGATACCCCTCTGTGCCCCCCCAAGCACCCCAGAGAGGCAGACACCCCCCGGGCCCCCCCAGCACCCCAGAGAGGCAGATACCCCTCTGTGCCCCCCCAGCACCCCAGAGAGGCAGATACCCCTCTGTACCCCCCCAAGCAACCCAGAGAGGCAGACACCCCCCCGGGCCCCCCCAGCACCCCAGAGAGGCAGACACCCCCCTGGGCCCCCCCAGCACCCCAGAGAGGCAGACACCCCCCCGGACCCCTCCAGCACCCCAGAGAGGCAGATACCCCTCTGTGCCCCCCCAGCACCCCAGAGAGGCAGACACCCCCCTGTGCCCCCCAGCACCCCAGAGAGGCAGAAACCCCTGTGCCACCCCAGCACCCCAGAGAGGCAGACACCCCCGTGCCCCCCCAGCACCCCAGAGAGGCAGATACCCCCCCGGGCCCCCCCAGCACCCCAGAGAGGCAGACACCCCCCTGTGCCCCCCAGCACCCCAGAGAGGCAGAAACCCCTGTGCCACCCCAGCACCCCAGAGAGGCAGACACCCCCGTGCCCCCCCAGCACCCCAGAGAGGCAGATACCCCCCCGGGCCCCCCCAGCACCCCAGAGAGGCAGACACCCCCCCGGACCCCCCCAGCACCCCAGAGAGGCAGATACCCCTCTGTGCCCCCCCAAGCACCCCAGAGAGGCAGACACCCCCCGGGCCCCCCCAGCACCCCAGAGAGGCAGATACCCCATCTGTGCCCCCCCCAGCACCCCAGAGAGGCAGATACCCCTCTGTACCCCCCCAAGCAACCCAGAGAGGCAGACACCCCCCCCGAGCCTCTCCAGCACCCCAGAGAGGCAGACACCCCCCTGGGCCCCCCCAGCACCCCAGAGAGGCAGACACCCCCCGGACCCCTCCAGCACCCCAGAGAGGCAGACACCCTTCTGTGCCCCCCCAGCACCCCAGAGAGGCAGACACCCCCCTGTGCCCCCCAGCACCCCAGAGAGGCAGAAACCCCTGTGCCACCCCAGCACCCCAGAGAGGCAGACACCCCCGTGCCCCCCCAGCACCCCAGAGAGGCAGATACCCCCCCGGGCCCCCCCAGCACCCCAGAGAGGCAGATACCCCTCTGTGCCCCGCCAAGCACCCCAGAGAGGCAGACACCCCCCCGGACCCCCCCAGCACCCCAGAGAGGCAGATACCCCTCTGTGCCCCCCCAAGCACCCCAGAGAGGCAGACACCCCCCCCGGCCCCCCCCAGCACCCCAGAGAGGCAGACACCCCCGTGCCCCCCCAGCACCCCAGAGAGGCAGATACCCCTCCGGGCCCCCCCAGCACCCCAGAGAGGCAGATACCCCTCTGTGCCCCCCAAGCACCCCAGAGAGGCAGACACCCCCCGGGCCCCCCCAGCACCCCAGAGAGGCAGATACCCCTCTGTGCCCCCCCAAGCACCCCAGAGAGGCAGACACCCCTCTGGGCCCCCCCAGCACCCCAGAGAGGCAGATACCCCTCTGTGCCCTGCCAAGCACCCCAGAGAGGCAGACATCCCCCCGGGCCCCCCCAGCACCCCAGAGAGGCAGACACCCCCGTGCCCCCCCAGCACCCCAGAGAGGCAGATACCCCTCTGTGCCCCCCCAAGCACCCCAGAGAGGCAGACACCCCTCCGGGCCCCCCCAGCACCCCAGAGAGGCAGATACCCCCCTGGGCCCCCCCAGCACCCCAGAGAGGCAGACACCCCTCTGTGCCCCCCAGCACCCCAGAGATGCAGACACCCCCCTGGGCCCCCCCAGCACCCCAGGGAGGCAGACACCCCCGGGCCCCCCCAGCACTCCAGGGAGGCAGACACCCCTGTGTCCCCCCAGCACCCCAGAGAGGCAGACACCCCCCCGGGCCCCTCCAGCACCCCAGGGAGGCAGATACCCTCCTTTGCCCCCCCAGCACCCCAGAGAGGCAGACACCCCCCTGTGCCCCCAGCACCCCAGAGAGGCAGACACCCCCCTGTGCCCCCAGCACCCCAGAGAGGCAGACACCCCCCGGATCCCCACAGCACCCCAGAGAGGCAGACACCCACTGTGCCCCCCAGCACCCCAGAGAGGCAGACACCCCTGTGCCCCCCAGAGAGGCAGGCACCCCCCTGTGCCCCCCCAGCACCCCAGAGAAGCAGACACCCCCCTGCGCCCCCCCAGCACCCCAGGGAGGCAGACACCCCTGTGCCCCCCCAGCACCCCAGGGAGGCAGACACCCCTGTGCCCCCAGCAATAGCTACGGGAACATTCACTGTCTATGGGGCTGTCCCGTCCAAGGCCAGCGCACGGGGCAGGGGGTTTCTGGAGCCCATGTCACCCCGCCCGGGGCTGCTGCAGCCTTTGGGGCCGGTCCCAGCTCTGCCGCGCTCGGGCGGTGCCGGCTGGGGCCGCCAGGGGGCGCTGCAGAGCACCGCGGCGGGGGAGGAGCGAGGGCGCCCCCGCCGCGCCCCCAGCCGGCTTCCGTACGCTGCCCCATCCCGTTGCCATGGAAACCCGCCGCGCCGAGCCGCAGAAGCCCCGAGGAGGAGCCAGCCGGGAGGGGCCTCCGGGGGCGAGGGCAGGCACGGAGGGGGCTGGGGGGAGGGTGTCTGGCTCGGGGGGGCTGGGGGGGAGGGTGTCTGGCTCGGGGGGAGGCTGGGGGGAGGGTGTCTGGCTCGGGGGGGCTGGGGGGGAGGGTGTCTGGCTCGGGGGGGCTGGGGGGAGGGTGGTTGGCTCGGGGGGGCTGGGGGGGAGGGTGGTTGGCTTGGGGGGGTGGGGGAAGGGTGTCTGGCTCGGGGAGGCTGGGGGGGAGGGTGGTTGGCTTGGGGGGGTGGGGGAAGGGTGGCTGGCTCGGGGGGAGGCTGGGGGGGAGGGTGGTTGGCTTGGGGGGGTGGGGGAAGGGTGGCTGGCTCGGGGGGAGGCTGGGGGGGAGGGTGGTTGGCTTGGGGGGGTGGGGGAAGGGTGGCTGGCTGGGGGGGAGGGTGTCTGGCTCGGGGGGAGGCTGGGGGGAGGGTGTCTGGCTCGGGGGGGCTGGGGGGGAGGGTGGTTGGCTTGGGGGGGTGGGGGAAGGGTGGCTGGCTGGGGGGGAGGGTGTCTGGCTCGGGGGGAGGCTGGGGGGAGGGTGTCTGGCTCGGGGGGGCTGGGGGGGAGGGTGGTTGGCTTGGGGGGGTGGGGGAAGGGTGGCTGGCTCAGGGGGAGGCTGTGGGGGAGGGTGGCTGGCTCCCTGGGCCTGGGAGTTTCCCCAAAGCCAATTCAGTGTCACCATTCTCGGAGTGACTCCTGCTGGGGAAAATATGCGGGGCCTGGAGACCCGCGAGCTGCTCACATTCAGCGCCCCAATACCTGGAGTTACTTCCCTGGGTCTGCAGTAATTATAAACTCCCTGTGGGTCGGCTACCTGGCTAGTGTCTCCCATGTTTCTTCCAGAGCCGCCCCCAGAGATGTTTGCAAATGTCCTGAACTCCCTGGCCCAAAACACAACTGATAAATGCGGAGCAGTAGTAAGTTACCCTAATGGCACTTTAACTGAACTCCTCTGGGGCCTGGTGCAGGAATGGATACCACGGTGAAGTGGGCTTTAGAAGTGCAGAGATAGACACTATCTAGAGCCTCTCCTCATGCTTCCTGTGGTGAAAGAAGTGAGGGGCTGGGAAGTGGATACCTGCGGTGTGATGTAAGCGCATGTTTGACTAGCTCTATCAGACTTACTAGCAAACCATCACTCGTAGAAGGCCAGAAGCAAGCATTGTCCAAGTGTGCTCAGCTCTCTGGCACCATGGACAGTTTCCTAGACGCCCTTAAGCAATAGGATGGGGACGTTAGAATTGTAATGAAGACTGCCCATTGATCTACGACACCAGCATCTTGTTTTTGCCTTTTGCTGAGTTTAGGATTACAGCAAATGGCAGAGGGTAGAAGCAAAAAAGAAGAAACCTGCTTTGCCACCAATCACATCGCCGAGTGAGGACCGGAAAAGCGAAGGGAGCACCGCTAGCTGGCCGAAAAAAAAACAGTCAGGTAGGCAGAGACTCTATTTCTGTTCTGTATAGTGTGTCACTGTCCACCAGTGCCCCTTCCTGCCATCTCAGCAGTGCTTCCTGCTGGGAGACCTTGGGCACAGAGGAGCTGGGAGTCCCCCCCAAAGCCAGTAAAGTGTCACTGTTCTCTGCAGTGTCTCTTGCTGGGGAAGGCTGAGAATAAAGATGCCAGGTCTGGAGACCAGTGAGCTGCTCACATTCAGCGTTTCTTGTATTTACGTCCCCAGGAGCTGCAGTAATTATAAGGGGCTGGCATTCCTAAATGTCCCTCAGCCACACACATGAACATAAGAGCAGCCAGACTGGGTCAGACCAAAGGTCCATTTAGCCCAGTATCCTGTCTGCCAACAGTGGCCAATGCCAAGCGCCCCAGAAGGCGTGAACAGAGCAGAGAATCATTAAGTGATCCCTCTCCTGTCTCCTCCTCTGGGAAACATAGGCTAGGGACACAATTCCTGCCCATCCCGGCTAATAGCCATTGATGGACCTAGCCTCCGTGAATTTATCTAGTTCTTTCTTGAACCCATGGCAAGTGTGTTCAATTTCTGTCCTGTATTAAATCTGAATAGGACAATAAGTGCAGAGCATTTTCTCTTTTACCAGTTACATTCAGTCCCAGTTCATCCTTGCCTTTGAAGACAGCATCCTCTCTGAATACCAGATTTGTTCAACAGAAAACCTCAGCAAAGGAGACTGAGCTAACTAAAAGCGCGGAGAACATCAAAATTATTAAAGTACGTGAAGCAAATGTGCAGGGCTGTGATTTATAGGGTGGCTGGCGCAACTCACATCGTTATTCAGGTTTGTCCCAAGACAGAAAAAAAGCCTAGTGGACTGATAATCTCCCTTACCCTCATGCAAAGTGGATGTCAGATGCTGCTGTTCGGATTGGAGGTGTGCGCCAGTTTTACACATCCCTTGCGCTCTTGCAGATGATTCCACAAGGTGCTAAGCAATGGAGAATCAGGCCAGCGAGGAAGGTGGATGCAGGGATGTAATGTGGGAATTGGAGTGATGTAGCCAAAAGTTTTGGTTTTATGGGGTGGGTTTATGGTGCCGAGATAACTCAAGGTCAGTATTGTTTACCAGTGAACAGGAATGTCACTGGGATGGCAGGGGGAACGCATTTGTAAATCTTTCATTCATAAATTCTTTCAGAAACTGACCAAATCAAAGAGAAAGTCCCTAGATGAGCTGAAGCATCACAGCGCCACCCTTGTAGAGAGCAACAGGAGGCTGGCCCAGGACATTCAGGAGACAGACGCCACTACTGCCAAGCATGCCAGGGACCTGCTGCAGCAGTACGAGATGTTTGGGGTGAGGCTCAAGTGTGGCCAGTGTTGTCAGATGAGCAGAATCCCTATGGAATCCCAGCTCCTTCTAATCTCACCTGAGTAGTTCCAAAGCTGGAGTTGTGACTGGGATGTCAACGTGTAGTCAACTAAATGATTAACCACATGCATTTCCCCCCACACACACCTTGCTGCCTCTGTATCAGAGGGGGAAGCAGGAGCTGGTGCTTAAAAGCGGGTTCCCCCCCAGCACCAGCTCTGTGGTGCCATCTGCCTCCACTCTCTGCTGCCTCTGTCAGCAGAGCGGGGGGCAGGGGAGGCTGCTTCACCTCCCACAGAGCAGCCTCTGTTCATGGAGAGCTCAGACCCTCACAGACAGAGGCTGCTGCCACTCCAGGCTGCTGCCTCTGTATCAGAGACAGCAGCATGGGGTAGCAGACAGCTGGTTTGCACAGTGAGCTGGTTTGCACTGGCTCCCCTCGCAGACCAGCTCCCATCTGGCACCCTGTGCTGCTGCCTCTATACAGCAGTGTAGAGTGCCAGGGGGCTCCACGGGAGTGGGGCCAGAGCGCACTGGCTGCCAGCCACACCCATGGGGACTATCAAATAGTTGTGTGATTGATAAGAATTCGTGCAGTTACACACTATTCAATTACCCAATATCTAACGTCACTAGTGGTAAGAGGGGACAGTCCTGGCCCCGAAGTGCCTCTGCAGCAGGCTCTTTTACACAGTTTGTATACCTCTGGGCTCTGCCCCACAGCAGCCAAAGATGCTCCAGCCACCTGCATCCTGCTGCCTCCTCTTTAAGTATCCCTTCTAGTGCAGATGTGGCCCTGGAATGTGTGGAGCAGCCACCAGCCATGCCCAGAAGCAATGCAGCTGCAAGATGTTCTGATGAGGAAGTGATAGTGTAGCAAGTGACAACTGTCACCCTCTCCTAGTAGCTTGAACATGTCCCCTCCATGCAGTGCGTGAACTCAACTGGCTCATGAGGTGGGAAACACAGAGTCGCTCCCAAGAGCAGCTCTCCTGTGCTTGCAGCTGTGCTGCCATGGCACCATGGAGTTCACACCATCAGGCCATTAGTGAGATCAATAAATACCATGGTGAGAGGTGCATTAGGAGGCCTGCAGCTAGACACTTCACAGCCGGCCAATAACATACAGCAGTCAGTGACTGTATCTCCCTCTCCACAGACAGTCATCTCGACCCTTCGGGGCTCCAGTCAGAATCAAGTTGGCATAGCAAGAGCCGAACTCCAGGAAACCGAAAAAATGGTGGAAAAGAACCTGAAGAGTAAGAATGGGTAGTTTACATCAAGCTAATATGCAGTACGTGCAACCCTACTGTCCTTCACTCCTCATTGCATTAGGTTACAAATGCCAGATTGTTGTTGCAAATGTCAAATATGGTTCCTAAAGAGAATCAGTTAGTTTTGGTGTCTGGGGACTGTCAGAGTTTCATCTGTAAACCTACTCCTCCTCTCCCCCTCCCCCTCCCATGGTCCACTTGGAACATTCCCAACCAGGTCTCAGGACTTCAGCTATGATCTGTCTCTGGCCAGGAACTTTTGTCCCACTCCCTTCTCACTGTGGTTCTAAGGCTGCACAGCTCCCTGCCTTACTCTGTGGTATTCCCAGCAGGCCAGGCCGCAGACAGCTGGGGCTTTGGCGTTGCGTTCTCTCCATGCGCTATGAACAGGATGTTGCCTGCAGTTACAAGTTACTATCCAGCTCCTCATAAACAAGCAGAGTGAACTAATTTACAGAGTAAACATCAAACCAATCGATAGACTTGAACTCACATTAAATGTTCCAGAGGTCATCCATTTGTCTTGTGATGTCCTTGTTAGTCAGAGGCTTTCCTAACTCCATAAGGGCTATGCCCCACTTGGAAAGAGGGTCAAGTCAGTTTTTAAAGTTTTTTTCATACCCAAATCCCCTTCTTTGTCTGATCTCTGGAAAATCTAGTTTGAACCAGTATGGGCAAGCCCCCCTGAGGTGAAAGTTTTGACAACAGGAGTGATTCATCTTAATCATCCCGCTCACCTCCATTCTTAATTCCTGGGAGAGCCAAAAGCAACCCCCTTCCCTACCAGAGTTGCCACGATTCCTGGCCCACAGTAATACACAAAGCAATCGTACACTTACCACAACATGGGTTACTGCATGCAGTTGCAAAATCTGTCACGGGGCAGACCGTCACATTCAGTGCTGGCCACTCTCAGAGACAAGGTAGTGGACTTGATGGCTCACGGGTCTGATTCAGGCTGGCAGTTACTGTGTTTCTGACCCTGGCCACTAGACCAATTAGTTAATCATTGTGAAGAGAATGCTCTATTTCAGAAGAACAAACGGTTCCTTGGCTTCACTGAACAAGAGACTCAGGAGAGAGGGAGTTTGGGAGCCTCTGTGGCTTAATTTTCTATGTTGGCCTTGTAATCAGAACTGAAACAACAGATGGATCACATGAACACCAAGATCCAAGTGCTCCAGGAAGAGCTCAATGTTTTGCGAACATACATGGACAAGGAATTCCCGGTGAAAGTCGTCCAGATAGCCTTTATCCTGCGCAAGGTCCGGAACCTGAAGGAAGAACAGCAGGTAAAGAGACTTCTCCTACCCTATGGTATTCCTGTGTGAAAAGAGAAGGGATGGGGATCAAGGCAGTCAGTGTCTCTGGCTTAATAATCCTGTGGTTCACTGCCACCCGTCCCTGTCATTCTCAGGATGAACTGGAAGAAATGGAAGAGCTGGCAAAAATAGGAATGCAGCAACTGGAAAAGAAGGTGCAAGATGAGAAGGAGAAGATATTACAGGCTGTTGCGGAGGTTAGTGGATTGTGTCTGTCCTTGCATGCTGGAAGATCAGAGAGAAAGATACAGGAGCACCCTGCCAAATAGACTACTTCAGAGAGCTGCCAGACAGAGCTATGGTTTCCAGATTTGGCCCACCAGTCACAGTGTGGCACAGAGGACACGCAGAGGTGCAGCAGTGCACTACTGACATGGTACAAGGAGGTTTTCTTCAGAGTAGCAGGGAGCTGTAGGTGAAGAGCTGTATTTTGCACTAATGATGCAAATGTAGCTTTGCATGGGTATTTGCATGCACAATTAGAGTGAATTAAATTGAAACAATATTATTATTTAGATAGATGTGTAAGTAGTCATTTGTGTGTGCAGTTACTGAGATGCCACACACATTTGCAGTAACTGCACGAGCACACTAAGCACACAAATACACACAACACTGAAAATATGAGCCCTGATTGTCCCTTCAGAAGATATAGGGAACTTCTAGTGTATAACTGCTGTTTGAGGTAATACTTAAAACTTCTGTGCAAACATTAAAGAACCCTCACCACAACCTGGCAAGGTGGAAAAGCAGCATTATTCCCATTTCACAGATGAATCTGTAAACAGAGGTGATGTGATGTGAGCAAGGGCCTGTAGCAAGTCTGTGTCGGCAGCTGGCATTAGAACACCAGTGTTCCTGACTCTCACTCCTATATTCAGCACAATGTGATCTCCTTGGGTAGTGAGGAATGGTCCCCAGAATTTGTCCCACCATGCAATCCTTAAAGGAGTTCCCCTCTTACGGCAAATACTACTGCATCAACCCTGCGTTCTGCAAGTGGCAGGGTTCATAGCTGTTGCTGTGGGTTATATTGTAGAAATAATTTACACCCAGTCAGCTGTAAAGTACAGAATCTCCATCCCTAGAGGTTTTTAAGTCTCGGCTTGACAGAGCCCTGGCTGGGATGGTTTAGTTGGGATTGGTCCTGCCTTGGGCAGGGGGCGGGACTTGACTCCTGAGGTCTCTTCCAGCCCTAGGATTCTATGAATCTACAGGGTTTCGAACAGCCAAACCCTGAGAGACAGCATCCCTTTTTCCTCCCACGGAAGCTGGGAGCCCGTTCTGCTGAGCCTATTCGTTCCAAGACAGCCATGGAAAACACTCATGTTTGTGATTGCTATGGCTTTCCCTGCCTATTTTTTGCTTCTCTTCTGGTCCAGATGCATATTGGGATTTATTGTCTGGTCTTTACTTCAGCTGGTTTCCTTTCTCTGTCTGTGCAGGACAAGGGGTTTCTCTATAAGGCCGGGCTGCAGCAGATGGCTGTCAACAATCAGATCCTCAGGGATGAAATCCAAATGCAAAAGAAGGTGAGTAGGTTTGGGAGGAAGTAGCATGGAGCAGCAGGTGTGTGGGCCAAGTGAGTATTAACCCTTTTGTTGCTGATCCTGCAGTCCAATGGCTGTGCCATTCAGTTCCCAATGGAACCAGTGGACTCTTAGGGCATACCTAGAATGCTGAGGAAGGCAGCAAGTATTCCTGGCTCACTGCACTGTGGGAGATGCTCCAGCTCGGCTCCATTCTCACAAAGCAGATCTCCTGGCAATTCTTCTCTAGCTCCTCTGATGTTTGTAATTCCCAGTACCTTTGTGCTCTCTTTGGGTACATTTACACTGCAACACTAGAGTCACACTGAGGCTGTCCCGTCTGGTCCAGCCCGAGATTTTATGGCTACCATGATGACCCTAACACTATCCCAAGAAATAACTGTTCCAACGCATGTTGCTGGTCATACGCTTGATCTGGTCTCTTGGACTAGGAGTTCTTGGGATAAGGGATGTGGCTACACTCCCTTTGTCATGGGCTGATCACTACCTGGTCAAGTTTAGACTATCTGCTGATCTTCCCCTCCACAGAGGCGGGGGACCAATTAAGATGATCCGCCCTCAGAGTCTGATGGATCGGAGGGCTTCCTGAAGTCCCTGAGGGATTGTTCAGCCGTTATGGCAAATGGTCCTGTTGATGCCCTAGTCGATATATGGAACATGATTGTTCCTAGGCGCTCTCTTCGGGCTAGTCGAGCCAAGTTTGCTCCCTGGTTTTCTGGGGAGTTGATGGCAGCAAAACGGTCTGTGCGACGGCTAGAACGTCACTGGAGGAGAACTAGAGCTGAGTCCGATTGACTCTGAGTTAGAGCTCAATTGCAAGCTTACTCTGTGGCCGTGCTGACAGTGACAAAAAGTTACTTCTCCACCCGTATCGCATCCGCACAATGCCGCCCAGCAGAACTATTCCGAGCGATGCTGGGCCTCTTACACTCTGGCACTCCTGACGAAACGGAGGAGCTCTTGGCTCCCCACTGTGATCTGTTCACGAAGCACTTTGCAGATAAGTTCGCTCACATCCAACCTGATTTGGATTTGGCTGTGAGTAAGTGGGGCACAGAACGTGTTGAGCGCACCGCCCAGTCGTTTCTCTTTGGAACCGTTTCAAATGTTGCAGACTGAGGATGTGGACAAGGTGCTTGGCGACCCACCACGTGCTCGCTCGACCCCTGCCCTTCATGGCTCATTAAATCTAGCTGGGAAAGGATGAGTGGCTGCGTCCAGGGGATTATTCATGTGTCTTTTAGATCTGGTATGGTTCCTGCCACCTTGAAAGAGGCAGTGATAAAACCACTACTTAAGAAGCCTTCCCTGGACCCACATGATTTGAATAATTATCAGCCAGTTGCTAATATTCCCTTCTTAGGCAAGGTACTCGAGCAGGCGGTGGCATTGCAACTCCAAGCGCTCTTGGAAGAAACATTATTTAGATCCATTTCAGTCTGGCTTTAGGCTGCGTTTTGGAATTGAAACTGCCCCGGTAGACGGCCTATGCTGGGAGATAGACGGGGGAGTGCATCCCTGTTGATTTTCTTGGACCTCTCAATGGCTTTTGATACCATCGACCACGGTATCCTTCTGGAGCGCCTGGTGGAGTTGGGTATTGGAGGCACTGTTCTGCAGTGGATCCATTCTTACCTGTTGGGACACTGTCAGAAGGTGGAGCTAGGGGGATGCTATTTGACCCCATGGTGATTGTGCTACGGGGTCCTGCAAAGTTCCATCTTGTCCCCTATGCTGTTTAACATCTACATACATGAAGCTGCTGGGAGAGGTCATAAGGAGTTTTGGAGGACGGTGCCATCAATATGCAGATGACACCGAACTCTATTTCCCTGTGACATCAGAACCAGGTGTGGCGGTGACTGATCTGAGGCGGTGATGGTTTGGATGAAGTCAAACAAGCTGAAGCTGAATCCAGATAAGACTGAGGTCCTGTGGATCAGGAGGCCATCTGTTTGGGAAAGTGGTGTGGTACCTATTCTAGACAGGGTTACTCTCCCCCTGAAAGAACAGGTACGCAGCTTAGGAGTCCTCCTGTACCATTTAACATTTGAGAACTGGATTTCTTCGGTGGCCAGGAGTGCTTTTGAGCAGCTTCATCTGATCTGATCTGCCAGCTGAGACCCTTCCTGAACAAGCATGACTTGGCCACAGCGATTCATGCTCTTGTTGCATCCCGATTGGATTATTGCAATGCGCTTTATGTGGGGCTGCCTCTAAAGAGCCTTCGGAAACTTCAACTGGACCAGAATGTGGCTGCTTGAGTTCTAACTAACACTTGTTACATGGAGCACGTTATGCCAGTGCTCCGGCAGCTGCACTGGCTTCCTGTATGTTTCCGGGCACAACTTAAGGTCTTGGTTATAACCTATAAAGCCCTAAATGGGTCCAGGGTATTTGAAGGGCTGTCTTCTCCCGTATGAACCTGCCCAGGGATTGAGATCAGCTGGAGAGGCTCCGCTCAGTGTTCTCCCACTTAAGGAGATAATATTAACATCTACGTGGAGCAGGGCCTTCTCAGCTTTTGCTCCCAGGCTGTGGAATTCTCTCCCCTGGGATATTCGCCTGGTGCCAACATTAACATTGCTTCAGCGTCAGGCTAAACCCTCCCTTTTTACTCATGCTTTTTATTGGTGTTTAAGTCTGCATGTGTGTTCCTCCTCTCGAGACGTTTTTAGCAGGTTTTATGTCCCTCTGGGGTCTCATGTTTTAATTGTTTAGGTATATTTGTATTGTGTGTTAAAACATTTTGTAAGCTGCCTCAAATATTTTAAATAGAAAGGTTGGGTAAAATTATTGTACATAAATAAATAATAAATAACACCACAGTCCGTGTCTACACAGAAAGCAGTTATTTTGAAATAGTGTCAAAATACTGTCAAGCTGGAGGACGTCTTACTCTGACTCCTGTAACCCTAGTGGTGAGAGGAGTAAGGGGAGTCGGAGGAAGAGTGCTCTGTTTCGAAATAAGTGCTGCGTAGACGCTCCCTATTTCGAAATAAGATACGCAATTGACATCGCTCAATTTGCAGAGCTGATTTCGAGTTGAGCCCTGCCGTGTGGATGCCCCCTTTGTGTGTTTGTAAAGAAAAGTCTGACAGGTTGACTTCTTTCAGATCATTCGCAGTCTGCTGGAAGAAATCACAGAGCTGCGAGCGAGCATTATGAGGCTTCGCTGGAGCGTGAGGGACCCCCGAGAGGTGATCTTCGCTGACGTCCTGCTCCGCAGGCCCAAGTAGGTCCTTGTGCCCGTGTCCTAAGCAATAGAGTTAATTGAAGAATGCGCCACAGGCCCTTCTGAAACCAGCTTCAGCGTGGCCTTTCATAGGTCACTCTCAGCTGGGTGCGTTGGGGAGCTAATCTCCACTCAGAATGTCTTTGTAGCGTGTATCAGGAGACTCAAGCCAGCTAGTTGCGCAGTCGTCAAAGGTAAACTATGCCCCTCGGCATAAAATGTCAACCTAATTGTAATATTGGCTCCAGTTGGGGAATGGTGGTGCCTGGCCTGATGGCCGAACACAGGGGCAGGAACTAGAAAGAGCTCGCCCTGGTTTGATTTATTGTCAACCTTGGGCGAGTCACTTTCCTTTACTGTTCCTCAGTTTCCCAACTAGGGTATTGTGAGGATTCATAAAGCTTGACAAGCCTCCTGTGATGCACAGTTAGGAAGTGCTCTGTTCTCAGCTTGCAGTTGTGAAAACTAAAGCTCCAAGGGGCCAACGGGCCTTCCCAAAAGACTCTCTGTATACAGCGTATTCTTAGCTGGGGTGGTCCCAAAAGACTTCTTTCAGAGCATGCAGTGCTCATCTATAGAGACTTTCCAATCAACCACAGTAAATGCCCCCCAAAAAACAAAACCAGTGGGTGGAAAAAGATGTCAGCCATTTTCCTACTATGTTTAAGAGTGGAGAGCTGCAAAAAAAGCCAAACCTCATTTCTCCCCTTTGCTTCCTTCCTATCTGTAATTCCCTGCTAGCTGATTGCTTTCCGTGTGTCAGTGGAAATCCTGCCAGCTCCTTCATGGAAATCCTGGTTTTTAAATGCTGGGAACAATCAAAAAGGTTTGGCAAAGATTGTGGGCTCATAACATAAACCAAAGAGAGATGCACTAACCCACCCTGAAACTACTCACACCCATACCCACTGGGGTGCAGTTGGTCCAAAGAGCAACTGTGATAACACTGCAGATTGCACACCAAATACACAAAGCTTCACAATATCTGAAGGAAACTTAATGCAATTTAAAATAGAAACTTGATTAACAAGTGCCAAGTGACGTTACACCTGGCCATCAGCTTTGATCGGTTAGGGTATGTCTACACTGCCATCCTAGTACAAACTAGGGTGGCTAATGTAGGCATTTGAAGTTGCAAATGAAGCCCGGGATTTAAATATCCCAGGCTTCATTTGCATCTTGCCGGGCGCCGCCATTTTTAAATCCCCGTTTGTGCGGACTCCATGCCCGCGGCTACACGTGGCATGGAGTAGGTAGTTCGAATTAGAGAGCCTAATTCAAACTACCTACTCTGTGCCGCGTGTAGCCACGGGCACGGAGTCCGCACTAACGGAGATTTAAAAATGGCGGTGCCCGGCAAGATGCAAATGAAGACCGGGATATTTAAATCCCGGGCTTCATTTGCAACTTCGAATGCCTACATTAGCCACCCTAGTTTGTACTAGGGTGGCAGGGTAGACATACCCTTATTGACTTCAGGTGGGTTGTGTCTAGACTGGCCAGTTTTTCCGGAAAATCAGCCGCTTTTCCGGAAAAACTTGCCAGCTGTCAACACTGGCCACTTGAATTTCCGCAAAAGCACTGACGATCTCATGTAAGATCATCAGGGCTTTTGCGGAAATACTATGCTGCTCCCGTTTGGGCAAAAGTCTTTTTCTGAAAAACTTTTGCGCAAAAGGGCCAGTGTAGACAGCAGAGATTTGTTTTCCGCAAAAAAAACTCCGATCGCAAAAATGGCGATCGGGGCTTTTTTGCGGAAAAGCGCGTCTAGATTGGCCACAGACGCTTTTCCGTAAAAAGTGCTTTTGCGGAAAAGTGTCCTGCCAATCTAGACAGGCTTTTCCGAAAATGCTTTTAACGGAAAACTTTTCCGTTAAAAGCATTTCCGGAAAATCATGCCAGTGGAGACGTAGCCTTAGGGTGTAAGCCAGGCCCACGTCTGGCTCAAAAAGGTGTGTATACAAAATGCATGTGCAATTGTATTCCGTGTGCCTGTGCATTTATAACAATTGTGTGTGCAAAGTGAATGTGTATATAATCTGCAAACTACCCTGATTTTTCACCTCTAGCTTCTCCATTTTTGCACATAAGGTAGTTTCATGGGCAAATTAGACCTGCAGTTTATCCATATTTTGCATACATAGATTGGTGACATGAACTGTATGAATACCAGGTCCTCCCTGATTTCCATAAGCCCAGGCCATGAGTCTGTGACAGAGCCAATAACAGGAACAGAGCTCCTGGCTCCAAGTCTGTGTTTCAACCACAAGACTATTGCTTGGCCTGGTCTAACTGCAGAAGTGTGGAGGCCCAATGTGTAGCCGCAGAAAAGCTTGCAAGATGTCAGGAAGTTGGGGAGAGTTGAACAGTCTCGTGATCTATCAATGTAACTTCATTGTTTCAGAGAACAGAAGGATTACAAGGAGCATTAATTAGTGCTGACGGATGGTGGAGATGGGGCGACTGCGTGTGACTGGGGAAAGGTTTCAAAATAGAAGAAAGGCCAAGTGGGAAAGTTTCTGTAGCATCATAAGTCAGGCATCTGGTGATTACAGAGCCCTGGCAGGCCGGCGCCTTTGCCAGGACCGTCACTGCCGTGTCCTCCACCGACATCCATCCGACAGTTCCCACTGGCCTCCCTCGCGCTTGTCACACGGCTTCACGGCATGCTCGTTTTCTCAGCTTATCCCAGTGCTTTCCAGACACTGAAGGAACAAAGTTGTGTTCAGCCCAGGGTGAGCTGAGGAGCGAACGGGGTGGAGATGCTCAGGCTCCCCTCCCTGTATCCAGAGCCGGATTAAGGCATGGGCTAGCTGGGCAGCTGCCCGGGGCACCGGCCTATGGGGGGTGCCTGATGGCAGTTGTAAGGGGCGATAGCTGCCATCAGGTGCCGCGTGCCCGGCTCCCGGATTGCGGGCTGCAGCAGCTCCCACGGCCACTCTGCAGCGGCAGCCCGGGGCGGGGGCCGTGTTAACCCCCGCAGAGCCAGCCAGCAGTGCCCTTCCCCCCGCAGCCACGGAGCCCTGCACAGCCAGGCTCAGCCATCACTGGGCAGCCCTGGGCTGCACGCCAGCAGCAGTAGCCGGCCTGGGTCGGGCACGTGCATCCTGCCACTGCCAGCTCCGCACGCCCTCCCCCACGCGCCAGGCAGGGGTGGGGCCGCGCATGCGCCCTCCCCCAACCCGGGGTGCAATTAAACTGTCTGCCCAGGGTGCCGGAATGGCTCGGTCCAGCCCTACCTGTACCAGGCCTGGAGTTTTGAAGGACATGAGCTCTGGGATGCCAGGGGGCGGGAGGGGATTCCTCCCTTTCCATACACATCTTTGTTTCATTGTTTGCTGCATGGCCAAAGCAGCAAAACCCATTTCTTCCCCTCCCCTCCCGTCCCTGCCTCACTTTGCCGAAATCCTGCAGGTCCCCCTTTTGCACAGAATGGGTACTGCAGCCTTGCCAGCAAGGAAGGGGCAAGATCGCTTGTTGTCAGAAGACTCTGCTAGTCCGGGCTCTGCGTATGATATTTGGCAAGCCACGAGGGGCCTGATTTCTCAGTGTGGCAAGTCTGTGGGCACTGTGGCCTTCTGGAAATCGAGCAATTTATTTCTCTGTACTTCGGTTTCCCCTCTTTTTAAAAAATGTATCTTGTCTGAGTGCCATGGAGTGTAATTCACTGAGCTTTGTCCCGCTGTTCCAGCAGCCCGGATTGAAGGTGTTGTGGGAGCAGAATTAATGAAGAATTTGATACACAAACTAGTGGTCAAATTTCAACTTGCTGCATTTCTCCCACTGTCTGCTGGCAAGTGGAGGTAGCTCATAAGCAGAGCTCCCTGTAAGCTTGGGCGGCCACCTAGAAGAGATTTAAATACCACTTAGCTGATTAGGAGAGCACCCACAGCTCTCAGTGTTGTTTTACTGTTGGTGCACAACTGCTCATGCCTGGATGTGCATAACAAATTTATTCCGCACATGGATGGAAGAAATTCGAGGGAACACTGCTGCCGTGAAACGTTTTTCCTCTGTGTTTGTCTGTTGGGGCTGAGGGAGAGCCTCAGTTAAATACGCTATTTTGTTTTTGTAAACTCACTGCCGGACTGCTGGCCTCTGAGTCTGCAGAGAGACAGTGTTTCTAGCCCCTTTGGCACAGGGCTCGGGTAACCTGTACGGCAGTCTAGGCAACAGGGCTCAGGCTTTAATTTACAATGTGTGAGCTTCCCATGGGAAGGGTGGAGATGGCCAATCTGCTTGATGGCCGGAAGGGGCTCTTTGCGGTGAGTCAGGGCTAATGTAGAATGCTGCCTGGGCAACGGTGCTGCGGGATGCGTAGCCTGCCTGGGCGCTGGCTCATGCTGAACTTGTGCCATGCACAAGAACCCGCTATGGCTTTGAGAGGCTGCTGTTCTATGAGCAGGCCTAGCGCTCTGGCCCTCCCCCACCTCCCGCCCTCTAATAACAAAGAATTTATTGGACAAGGGATGTCCAGGCCTTTGAGCTATTGCTTTGGCTGCACAGTGAGTCTGAGAAGTTTCATGCATTTCTGGCCTTGATTGTACCAGGATTTCTCTTCCCTACCACCTCACTCCAAAGATTCACTTGCTCTGAATTGGCCAAGTTGCTGCTTTGCTTGTGGCTTCACTTTCTCCCGATTGCTCTCTCCTCTCTCTGCTCAGATGCCTGCCGGACACAGAGATTGTTCTCAATATCCCCTTAGAGGAGGAGTTTTTCCTTTAGGCCCAGAAGCTTTGGATGGGCCAAGCACACAGACTGGGGAGAACATGGAACACAGCCGGACCAAGAACAGGAGGGGGAGCTGAACCACAAACCAACCCTCTCTTCATGGACAAGTTCTCCAAACCCATCCCAGTTCTCCGAGAGTTCCACTCTGCGCGGCGTCTGTTTGGCGAGGACAAACCAGCCACATCTCAGAAAGTGTGCAGGGATCGTTGTGAGCTTCGTGCTGGACCCAGAGTGGGGTGTTCTGGGGGAAAGCCACACCACTGCCATCTTGCTAGAAGGAATATGGTGCAAAATTCTATTAAAGCAGCCAGTCTTATCCAAGAGCATGGACCGCTGATGAGGGGTCAGTGTGGGGAGGGGCTGCTAACCAATCTCACATTATTGGTGTCAGCCAACTACCAATACACTGCCAGGCAGTTACCGTCGGGCAGATTCATTCTTGGTGTAATTCTACTAAAGCCCAGGGGAGTCTTGTCACAAATGAATTTAGCTAGGGAAGCTGCTTTGTACCAGTATTTGTATCAGTGTTTGGATTTTGAGGAGCTGGATCCTAGATCCAGAACAACGTCTTCAGTAATGGACCAGTGAGGAGCTGTCGCTGAGTGTGCTCCAGTAGCCGCCTGTCAGAACAATCGCAGCCCCATCAGCCAGAGCGGCGGTAAATTCAGGGGCACAGAATGGTGACAGTGGATCAGGATCCACCACTTACAGTGTTCTACCCAAAGGCGTGCGGGTCCTAGCCGCAGGTGTCGCCTGCTCCGTGACAGTATTCCCTCGCCTTGGCTCTGCCAGCGGTCAGTCTGGGAAGTCTAGCACTTGGCGGATAACTGTGGAGCATGTTTAACCTGCAATGTTCAATCTGCATTTTGAAATAAAGATGAGAGGTCTTTCCTTTGTAAGCCAAGTTCCATCCTGTCAGAATCCGTCTCCAGACACCCGTTGTTGTTTGCCACAGATACCGGCACGTTTTGCTTCAGCAGAATGCTTCACGCAGGGGTCTCAAAGTGCTCGCCAGACATGCGTAAATGTAACCTCCCAGCCGCGCTGACACAGAGCCAGACTAGCTGGCTGGATGCGCCTGCCCCCCTGCCTGCCTCGCTTCCCGGAATGCCATTGCATACGCACCTCGGAAAAGCTCGCTCCTGGCTGCGGGCGGGTAGCATTTGACAAGGCGAGGCCAGTGATACCGTCTCTTTCCCCTGAAGTGCTCTGTGATTGGTGGAGGAAAAGTGCTATAAAAGTGCAAAGTCGTAGCACGCTGAGTCCCGCTCCCTTACTTGGTGAAATAGCAGCAGCTGTTGTAGTTCTCCGGGCTGCGGCTAGGGGGAGCGTGGCAGCAGCTCCGCAGATGGCTTAGAGCAGCGGGGTTCAAACTTTTTTCCTCGTGACCCAGTTGAAGAAAATCGTTGATGCCACGACCCACCATCATGTGACTGGAGTGTGGGCTCCAGCGTGGGGCTGAGGTTGGGAGCTTTGGGGTGCAGGAAGGGGCTCCAGCTTTGAGGGGGAGTCAGAGCTAGGGCAGGAGGGGCTTAGCTTGTGCAGGTCCCAGCCAGAGGTGCAGCGGCGGGGCTAAGGCAGCTTCCTGCCTGTCCTGGCCCTGCAGACCATGCTGCCCCCAGAAGCCGCCAGCAGCAGGTTCCCAGCCAGGGGGAGTGTGGGGCTAGTGCTCGGGGCAGGGGCAGTACACGGAGCCCTGTGCTCCCCCCACTTAGGAGCCGGGCCTGCCGTCGGCCACTGCTGGGTGCAGCGCAGTCTGTGGGGCCAGGCCAGGCAGGGAGCTGCCTTAGCCTCCCCCCCCCCCCCACGGCTCACCTGATCCCCCTGCAGCAGCGACACTCAGTGCTGGGGTGTGAGCCGTTGTTTGAAAACCCCTGGCTTAGATCAAAGATGAATATCTGGTAAAACGGTGGAGGAGAGGGTGGTCAAATGATTAATAGAAAACTCAGAGTCAAGTGCTGGGGAAAGGGGTTTCCCTGCTGACTAAGGGACACGGCGGAGGCCTGGTTAGCAGCCCTGCTCTGAAGGAAAGTCCCCCCTCCTATATGTGGGCGGTCTCACCCAGGGAAGTGGGGAGTGCGTCTGAGAGGGGATGGGGCAGGGCAGTGCGCGGATCCCTAGGAGCCGGGCCTAAAGCAGAACCCTGGGGCTTGGTGCTGCTCCGTTTTCCTCATGCCTGGAGAGAGAATCCCCAACGCCCGGGAAGAACCAGACCCACAGTAGGAAGTGGCTGCCCACCCCAAGCACAGCCACTGCGGGGCCCTGACACAGCTTTGTCCCTGGGTTCCACCGCGGGCTCACGGGCAAGGCCACGCAGCCCCGAGGTCCGGGTGCCAGGAACAGGTGAGGCCTGGCACCCGGCAGCCCTCCAAGGATCTTTATCCTCTCTGGCCACCTCTTCTGCTGCTCACTTCTTGCCCCCTCGGGCTGCAGGGGGCACCTCGGGAGATACCCGGCTCTAGAGCTGGATGGAGGGCCAGGCTGTGTGACAGGGTGGGGGGTGGAGGTGAGCTCCCACCCTCCCATGGGGTGGCGTGTCTGGGATGATGCCCTGGGGTTGTTTGTCCATGTGGTGCCCACTGCCAGGTGCCAGTGATCCCAGGTGGGGCAGGCACGCAGATCCAGCGGGGGAGAGGGCAGACCCTTGGGCATTGAACTCAGCCGGGGCAGACCGGTCAGGGGCTGGCCGGGGCTGAGGCTCCGGGTCACTGAGCTGAGAGCTGAGCCCAGACCCCCTGCTCCCCGGACGCGGGGCTGCACCCTGCGAGCCATGGGGCGGGGCGCTGTGCCGGGCGGGAGGCGGATTCCCGGGGGCTGGGCACCAGCGCCCCGCCCTGACCGGCCGGGCTAGGGAGGGTCCCGGGGCCGGCCGCAGGGGCCTCCGCCTCTCCGCGTGTAAAGCCCCGCGCTCCGGGCTGCGCCTGGCTCCGCGGGGCGCCCGGACACGGTGAGCGGGGCCAGGCCGAGTGCCGCGAAGAAACTTTCCGGGGCGGGGGCGGGGGCGCAGCGGCTGGGAGAGCCCGCCGGGGAGGAGCGGGGCGCAGGCTGGGTTCTGCCCCGTCCGCCAGTGGATCCGGAGCGGGACCCGGGCTCCTCGGGGGAGCCACGAACGCGTCGAGGGGCGCTGGGTCTGTCGGGGTCTCCCCTTCGGCAGCCCGGCCCCGCCCCGTCCAATGGCCCCGCCCTCCACTTGGGGGGTTTGTGCGGGCCGGGGGCTCTCGGGGTCCTGGTGCCAGCCTGCAAGGCAGGGGCGTGGGGCAGCGCTTCCTGCCTGCCTTCCCCGGGGGAGGGTCTCATGGCCCAAGGATGAGCTGGCCCCGCTGGGCGCCCCCTGACCGCAGGGGAGCAGGAATGTTTCCAGCCCCTCTTCTCCCTTTTTCCTTTTCCCCCGCCTGACGAGGGCCCCTCCTGCCTGCACACACTGTCCCAGTGCCAGCTGAGGGAAAGGGCCCGGGGGGGAAGCAGAGCCCCCCCCCCCCCCCCCGCCTCCCGCCCTTGGCTCCCGTCTCTTTCCCAGTCTCCGTTGTGTGGCGGGGGCGGCCGGGGAGCGCGCTAGGAGCCGGGGTGATTTACGTTTGTTTCCTCTGGGCCTGCCTCCAGTGGGGAGACGACTGAGAAACCCGCCTGGCGCGAAGGGGAACGTAGCCCAGGGCTGGGGGCTCCGGAGATTCCCAGCCAGAGCCGGACGCGGAAAAGCAGACGGGGCCTCCGGCTCCCGGGCCCAGCGCTTCCCTCCAGACGCTCCCAGGCCCTCGCTCGGCCTTTCCCTCTTGCGGACCATGACTCTGAACACGCAGCCAGGGGGCAAGAGCCCTGTGCGGAGACGGGCCAGCACCCCGGTCCCGCTCTGCCACCAGGCCCGGCCAGGGTCGCGGGGGCCCAAGCCAACCCCCATTGAGTCCAACCCCCCTCCGCTTGGCTACACCGCGGCCTTGGGCCCTGGCGCCAAAGCGCCCGTCGGGCCGTGCAGCAGCTGCTCCTCCAACTCCGCCGACTCTGACAGCTCCTGGGAGTCGTCCTACCGGGTGGTGCTGCTGGGGGACCCCGGCGTAGGCAAGACCAGCTTGGTGAACCTCTTCGCCGGGCTCCAGGACAGGGACCTGCCGGAACAGCGCAGAGGTAGGGAAAGCAGCGGGGGCGTCGTTCCTGGGCACTGCGGGGCCAAGGCTGAGCGGTGGGCAGCGGGCACGGCCTGCAGACGCCCTGTGGAAACCCAACCAAAGGGGCCCAGCAGAGAGGCCGCCCGGACTGCTTGGGGGCCGGGCAGAGCTGTTTCTTAGCAGTGAGTGCACCCCCCCGAGCCCTGGGGAGCTGCGCCCAGGTAGCTCAGTGGCTGGGCAGGGAGGAGTTAGCAGGACCCAGTGGTTCCCGCAAGTCAGCTGAGAACCACCCCTTAGCAGTGGATTTCAGTGGCCGTGAGATGGAAACGTTGCAGGACGTGGGACTGACGTGCCTGGGTCCAGCTGCTCGCTGGCGCCTCGGTGCCTTTTAGCCTCCCCACCAGTCGAAAAACAGCCTGCCAGAGTGGAGCGGGCCAGCCCTGAACCAGGGAAGTGCCATGAGAAACCCCAGTGCCCTCCCCCTCCTTCCGAGTGCCCGAGGCAGGAGAGCAGCCAGGCTCCCGCCAGGGCAGCTGGGCCTCGTCTCTTCCCCACCCCTTTCCCTGGAGGCGGCTGGTTTGTGGCTTTAATGCCTTGTGTTTGCCCTGCCCTGCGTTTAATCCCACCGGGGGGGCAGCCGGCAGACTCTGCCCCGGTGGGGCTCAGCCCCCCTGGGCCCGGGCTGGCAGCCCCTCTGGGCATGTGGCGTCTGGCTGACCAGGGGACATCTGGCTTGTTTCAGAGGTGGTGTATGAACGCACCCTGTCGGTGGACGGGGAGGAGACCACGCTGCTGGTGATGGACCCCTGGGAAACGGAGAAGCGGGTAGGGGGGCGTGCGTGGGGCATGGGGACCCACGGACTTGGGGAGGGGGAGGCACCTGGCTGTTGTGGGCGTGCTCCGGAGGGCATCAGAAACGCCCGTAGGTGGCCGGAGATGGGAGGCTGCTAGAAAGGGGGGAAGAGGGGGACTTCCCCTCTGAAGAGCTGCCTGGCTCCCTGCACTGGGGCCCGATTCGCTCCCGTTCCCTCTGGCGGAGGCAGCGCAGCCGGAGCGGAGGGCTGTGCGGGCGGAAGCGCGGCCGTGAGAGCCAGGCCGTGAAAGCTCTCCGGAGAAGGGAGGAGATGAGGCCGCTCTGCGGGGCTGTGTGCGCAGCTGGGGCCGGCTTTGCGTGTTTCCCGCCCGCACCAGTGGTGGGGAACGTGCAGGAGCCGATGGAGCAAAGGCTGGGCCAGGACGTGCGGCGATTCCAGGGCGCGTTGCAGCCGTTGTGGTGCCCGGCAGCATCTCTGCCCGGCCGCCCCTGCTCCTGGGCGACTGGAAGAGACACCGCTCTTCCCTCCCCAGCCTGGGCTTCGCTCTCCATGCCCAGCCGGGCATCGTGCTGGAGGCGACAAGAGGGCGCTGAGCGCTGCCTGCTGCTGGGACCCGCCTGCCCTTCACCCACCCATCTTCCACAAGTCCGTCTGGGCTCCTGTGCCTTGTGGCCAAGGACTCCGAGGATTCACTGAGCTCATGGCCACGCCACCCGCCTGGCGTGGTCCAAGCCAGGCACGGCCCTCCCCTCTTCCCCCGCCCGCTCTGCCCAGAACACTGCCCACAGATGCCCCTTGGCATCCTGCCCTTCCAAGCCAGGAGGGTCTGGGGGAGTGGCTGGCCCGGGGCAGGGAGACAGAGCAAGTAACCTGTGGCCTGGAGCGTGAGGCAGTGCCTCCCCCCCACCCCCGAGTGAGCTGTTGGAAGTGGCGTCTAAGAGGAAGAATGAGAGAGCCTGGCCGAGGTGGGGGAGGGGAAGAGCCAGGGGTTCAGGGGACCCCCCTTGCCGGGCCCGTCTGGGCCTGCTGGCCGAGGCTACGGCCCGGCTTTCCTGAGCGCTTTGGCGCTGTACGCGGGTGATGGAGCAATGCGTGTTCTTTCAGCACTGTGGTGATGGGGACAAACAAAGGGTTAATCCCTGATCGGCGGGTCCTGGCCCCAGAGCTGTGGGGGGGGGGGGTTGGGCCGCCCCTTTTTGCTCCCGGTTCATATGGGCTTGGCCTCTTGCTAAGCGCAACGGCAAACTCGCCCCGAGGTGCAAGGTCTTGGGATCCAGACCCAGCCAGCACTTGCCCTGGCCCACCTGAGCCCTGCACCAGCCCTGCTTTGGCTGGTGGCTGGTCTGCAGAGGGGAACCACCCGGGAGGCTTGGACCAGGGGCTGGTTGGCCCCAGAGCCCTGCGGTGGCTGGAGCTGAGGGTTTGCAAACCCGAGAAGAGTTGCCTCGTTTGGGGGTTTGCACGGGGTCTCGCTCGGCTCGCGGCAGGGCTGCGGCACCAGCAGCTTGTCCCCACGGGCGGGCGATACGTGAGCACTGGCTGGAAGAGCCGCAGTGCCCCATGAGAAACACCTGGGTCCTCCGCATTGGCTCTGCACGGGTATAACTGGCTCTGCGGCCCTGAGGCTGTTAGTCTCGGCAAGATTGGATCCTGCTTGGAAATCTTTATTAGTAGCAGGTTTAAAACTAATACAAGAAAGTTCTTCTTCACACAGCGTGTAGTCAACCTGTGGAACTCCTTGCCAGAGGAGGCTGTGAAGGCTAGGACTGTAACCGAGTTTAAAGAGAAGCTAGATAAATTCATGGAGGTTAGGACCATAAAAGGCTATTAGCCAGGGCATAGAAATGGTATAAGAACATAAGAACGGCCGTACTGGGTCAGACCAAAGGTCCATCTAGCCCAGTAGCCTGTCTGCCGACAGTGGCCAATGCCAGGTGCCCCAGAGAGGGTGGACCAAAGACAATGATCAAGCGATTTGTCTCCTTCCATCCTTCTCCAGCCTCTGACAAACAGAGGCCAGGGACACCATTTTATCCCCTGGCTAATAGCCTTTTATGGACCTAACCTCCATGAAATTATCTAGCTTCTCTTTAAACTCTATTATAGTTCTAGTCTCTGTTTGTCAGAGGCTGGAGAAGGATGGCAGGAGACAAATCGCTTGATCATTGTCTTCGGGCCACCTTCTCTGGGGCACCTGGTGCTGGCTACTGTCGGCAGACAGGCTACTGGGCTAGATGGACCTTTGGTCTGACCCAGTCCGGCCGTTCTTAGGTTCTTATGTTCTCCTGGCCCGGGATCTCTGCTCTCTAGGTACATCTACCCTGCACTGTTATTTCGGAATAAGCTATTCTGGAATAGTTACGTCTGCACTGCAGGGAAGCCTCAAAATGAGTCCGAGGCAGGCTCCCTAATTTGGAGGGGCTATCTTGATTTAGAGCCCCAGGAGGAATAACATAGAATGGCCCCAGTGCAGGCTATTTTGAAATAGCAGCTGTGGAGCGTCCACACACACCTTATTTCGAAATAGCTATTTTGGAATGGGCGTTATTCTTCCTAGAATGAGGTTTACAGAAGTTGGAATAAGCTGACTGGTATTTCGAAATTATTTCAAATAACGGATTTGCTGCGCAGATGCTTGCATAGTTACTTTGGAATAACACCCCCTGAGGTTTGCTCCCTTGGGTGTGAAGATGGCTGCTGTTCCCAGCACTAGGAATAGCAAGCCGGTGTGGTGGAGGAGGTAGGACCACAGCTGCAATCAAACTGTGGGTGGCTTAGCCTGCCTGGTCTGTCCAGCCAGTCACGGGAATTGTGCGTGCCAATTAGGTGCACACTTGGCACAGTTGTGCATCTAACCTGTCCGAAAATCTGGTCTCAGCATTCTAAAGTCTTTATTTCCATTCTCCCGGAGTTGCATTTTTTTTCTACCCGCTGCCTTTTCCCCTTGCGGGAGGAAACCCATCGTCAAATGAATTTGTCAAGGAAAAACATTTTGGCAGTGGTGGGTCCCCCGCCTGGAATCTGCTCCTTCCCCCACATCCTTCCCACTTTAAACCCCCCCCCCCCCCCAACAGCTCCCAGGGGCTCTGGCCAGAATGCAGTGTTCCTAGCTCTCCTCAGTCCCTCTCAAAGCATGTCACGACCGCTGATGTGTTCATCCCCACAGCTAGGGTTGTTAAAACAGCTAACTGGTTACCTGTTTTAACTCGGGCCCTGCCACCCGGCCCACCGTTCCCTCTGCCGGCAGAGCTCACCAGCCAGGGCCGGTTTACCAGTAAGCCTAGCGGTAAGCCTCATGTTTACTGGCACGCTAACCGGGCAACCCCCCCGCCCCCAGCCTCCCGGTGCGCAGGTGGGACACTGAGTTGGCACGTGACTTGCCCAGGGTCGCACAGGAAGTCTGTGGCAGAGCAGGGGTCTGAAGCCACTGGCCCACCCTTCAGCCCTTTCCCTCCCAGGCTCCCCCCTCTTGCTGGCTCTTTGCAGTTGGAAAGCGGCGTCCGTCTCCTGAGCCCAGCCCCATAGCGCTCTGGCCACGGTTTGGGGCTGTACAAATGCCCTGCTGATGGTGTTCCCTACCCGGTGTCACAGCCAGTGGTATAGCTGTGAGCCCTTGCAAGCCCCCTCCTTCTCTGCAGTGGGAGGGTGGGTCCCTCAGCCCCTGGGGTGTCATGGGCAGCTGTCCCCGCCCGAGCGGAGGCCCCCCAAGCCAGATGCTTCGAATTGGCGCATTATTGACTGAGCCCCGTGACTGCGGCGGGCGCGGGAGCCTAGGCTGCTGTTGGAGGGGGGCTGGCCAACGCTGAGTGGCGCAGACAGAGATGGGGCTGTGTCGCTGAGCCGGCCCCAGGCCCCCTGCCCCACTCGCAGCCCCCCGGCCACAGAGGAGCAGGGGTGTGGGGGGCAGAGCGTCCCCGCTGGCTGGCGCAGCCCCACCCCCGCAGGGAGCCGCGCAGACTGGTGTTCTCGCACCAGCCGGCATTGCTGCTGGGACCCGGGTTCTAACGCAGCCCCCTGGCTTGTGCCCTGCTCGCCCGGGGCCTGGGGTCCTCTGGAGCCCACAAGGCCACCTGGACGCTGGGGAGGGCTCTTACTGTCCGAGCTGCCAGGCCCTTTCCTGAGCGAAGGGCCGCGTGGACGCGCGTGTGGCGAGGAGGCCAAGGCCAGGGCATGTCCTGCCAACCTGCTGGCCCCCGAGAGACTCCATCGCGCCCCCACCTGGGCCAGGAGCCTGCTGCTAGCTGCCCCCCCCCCCTGCGAGCCTGACGGGGGGTGGGCCCGGTGCAGGCGGAGGGAGAGGGCGGGTCTCAGGGAAGCCCTGCCCTTCCCAGTGCGATTTGCCCCGTGGGGAGCAGAATTCCCGGAGCCTTGTCTCTGGCTGAATGGGGGGGGGGGCAGCTGGGTTCTAGCAGGGCTGGCTGGTGCTAATGGGCTCTCCCCCCCATGCAGGGGGGCACCTGGGGTCCCCGCTGCGCATGGCTGGCTGCTGAAGCCAGTGCCACCGCAGCTACACGGCTCTTCAGCAACGCCAGCCCCACTCAGAGTGCAATGGAGATGCATCCTAAATGAGGGAGGGAACCTAAGACCCGGGGGCCAGATGAGGCCCCTGGCTTGCCTGGATCCAGCCCCCAAGGCTCAGGGTGCCCCCAGAATTGGGGAGCCTGTGCTGGCGCTCCAGCCCCTCCCCCTGCCATCTCCCCAGCAGGGCTGGAGGATGCACAATCTACTAGTCTGGGCCCCAGGCTCTGGTGTGTGCAGGGAGTGTGGGCCCAGTCGGGGCCACGTCGGTGAGGGCTTGGGGGGTTTTCTGCTTTTCACGTGTGAGCGGCCCCCAACTGATTTTTCCTGCGGCTCAGCAGCCCCCGGCCCAGAAAAGGTTCCCTGCCCCCGCCTGAAGTGCACCTGAGCATTCACAGCAGAGGCCGGAAGAGCCGGGTTTGCAAGGGAGGCTGCTAGCCGGGGGGTCAGACGGCGCGCGATAGAGTAGCCCCGACCTTGGCTTTGCCTGGCGCGGGGGGGTCTGAGCCTGGGCAGCGTGGCCACCACGTTGTGGACTGTGGCCGTGCACCTCCGTAATGCCGCTTTCCCTGCTCGGGCCAGGAGGAGGAGAGCCAGCCCGGCGGTTCCTGCCTGCAGGTGGGGAACGCCTACGTCCTCGTCTACTCCGTCACCGACCGGGACAGTTTCGAGAGCGCCTCGGAGCTGAGAATCCAGCTGCGCCGGGTCCGGCAGGCCGAGAACATCCCCATCATCCTGGTGGGGAACAAGACGGACCTGGTGCGGTGCCGGGAGGTCTCGGTGGAAGGTGAGCGGGCAGGAGCCGGTTCCCAGCCAGCTGTCTGGAGGAGGGGGAGGCGCCAGTGTGAGATGGCTCTGGTACCCACTGGTCTGTCTGGTCCCCTGCCGGCCCATCCGTCTGTGCGCCTGGTCCCCTGCCGGCCCATCCGTCTGTGCGCCTGATCCCCTGCCGGCCCATCCGTCTGTGCGTCTGGTCCCCTGCCGGCCCATCCGTCTGTGCGTCTGGTCCCCTGCCGACGCATCCGACTGTGCGTCTGGTCCCCTGCCGACGCATCCGACTGTGCGTCTGGTCCCCTGCCGACGCATCCGACTGTGCGTCTGGTCCCCTGCCGACGCATCCGACTGTGTGTCTGGTCCCCTGCCGACCCATCCGTCTGTGTGTCTGGTCCCCTGCCGGCCCATCCGACTGTGCGTCTGGTCCCCTGCCGATCCATCCGACTGTGCGTCTGGTCCCCTGCCGGCCCATCCGACTGTGTGTCTGGTCCCCTGCCGGCCCATCCGTCTGTGCGTCTGGTCCCCTGCCGGCCCATCCGACTGTGTGTCTGGTCCCCTGCCGATCCATCCGTCTGTGTGTCTGGTCCCCTGCCAGCCCATCCGACTGTGTGTCTGGTCCCCTGCCGGCCCATCCGTCTGTGTGTCTGGTCTCCTGCCGACCCATCCGACTGTGTGTCTGGTCCCCTGCCGGCCCATCCGTCTCTCTGTCTAATCCCCTGCCGGCCGGCTGTCCTACCACTACACCGCCCTGCCTGCTTCCTGCTAGCAACCCATCCCGTCCCCTCCATCTGTGCCCTTCCTAATCTCTGCCCGCCATCCAGCCTCTCCCTGCAGCCACTGGCTACGGCCCGGAGCGGGCCCTCCGCTGGCCCGACACTGCTCGCATCCCCAGTGCCGTGTGCTCAACACACTGCCTGGGAGCCCGTTTGGTCCTGGCGCCCGACCCCAGAACCCTTCTCTCCCCAGAGGGCCGGGCCTGCGCCATGGTCTTCGACTGCAAGTTCATCGAGACGTCCGCCGCCCTGCAGCACAACGTGGCGGAGCTCTTCGAGGGCGTGGTGCGCCAGCTCCGCCTGCGCCGGGACGGCACGGAGGCCAGCGCCCGGCGCCAGGCCGCCTACAAGCGCCAGGAGAGCCTGGCCAAGCGGGCCCGGCACTTCCTGGACAGGCTGGCGGCCAGGAACAGCAAGAAGGTGGCTCTGAAAGTTCGCTCCAAGTCCTGCCACGACTTGTCCGTGCTGTGAGAGCTGCTGCTCGAGGCGGGGACCTTCCCCTGCGCAAGGGGACGTGGCCTCGTGGACCCCCCCTCCCCTCCGAGGCGTTGGGCCACATACGCAGGGGGGTTGTGAACCTTCTTCCCGTCTTGGCCTGTGGGCAGGGCCCTGCGGGGAAGCGCCGAGGCTCGTCTGGAGCAAGAAGCCAGGAGACGGAGCGACTGTCCTCCCCCGAGACGCAGGCCTAAGGGGACACCAGCAGCCAGGACATCCCATAGGGAGGGACCCTCACATTGACTCAATGCCCTGCTCCCGGTAGCGCCGCCTGCCGCTTGCCTGGGACCCTGTGAGAGGAGGCAGCAGGGAGACGCTAGGGCAGGTCTCCGGGGCGCCAGCTGGTGGCACGGAGGAGGCTGCTCCAGAGGGAGGCGGGGGCCTGGGGGGAAGGTGGGGGACTCGTGGTGCCTAGAGGTAACGCAAGGCTGCCTGCCTGCCCCAGGGCTGGGTTTACACAGGCTCGGGGAGCAAGGGCAGTCCGGCCAGCGGCGCCTGCTGGGGTCCACAAAGCCAGCACCCAGGCTGGAAGCTGCCTTCGAAGGCCGCTGGGAGGCAGGGGTGTCGCTGGCCCATGACCCCCTGCAGACGGGAAGCGAGCTGGGGAGCGGTGGGGGCAGGGCCGGGGGATGGGTGCAGCGGGGCTGTGTCACCTCTCTTTTGTACACTGGCTTTGGGGTGAGGTTTCCTGGGCCTGGCTGCGGTGCCGACCCACCCACTGGCGGAATAAACCCAATCTGGACAGACGCCCGTGAGCGCCTGGCTTGCAGCCCCGCTCCCCAAGCAACGCCCCCTCCACTCGAGCTGGGAGCCGGACCCGGGGCTCGGCTGCACCTGCCCAAACCAGGGAGGGCCTGGGTTTCTGGTGGGGGGCTGCCAGGGGCCCTGCCTGATGGTTTTGATTTTCAGCGGGAGCCTGACGTGGCAGCCCCGGGGGGCGGTTCCAGCGAGGCGCCTGGCTCACGCGTGTTGTGCGCCGGGCGCCAGGGCATCCCACGGCCGCACCAGGAGGCTCAGAGACGGGTTCCCCGCTCTGCCGGCGCCGCTTCACGCTGCTGGCGCAGTTCAGCGTGAGCAGCCCCCTGCTGGACATGCCGGCGGTGGGGGCGGGGGAGGGCAGGCACTGTGTGACAGGGGAGAGCTCCCTGCCGCGGCTGTAGCCAGGCAGCCAGGGCACCCTGGCCCAGCTGGGGGCTGCATTTCTCTGACCATCACCCTTGCTGCTGAGTCTGCCCCTGCGCCAGTGCCCCCAGCACCCTGGGGAAGGAGCGGGGAGCTCGGGGGGGCAGCAGGCAGGGGGCAGCCCAGCCCGGCTTCCCCTCCAGTCAGGTGTCCAGCGCACATGGCGTGAGGCTCGGAAGCCGAGTTCCAGCCCTGCCTGGTGCAAAAGGGAATGTGGGGCCCGCTACACGGGTGAGCTGGGCTCTTTGATGCGGGGGTGAGGGAGGAGCAGAGCCGGGCCTGAGGCCAGCACTGACCTGGGCCCGGCCCGTCGAAGCAGGATTCTAGAACTGCCCCGACGAGACCAGCGCCGCTATCCCGGGTTTGTGCTGAACGCTGTGCGTGCGGCGAGGGAGCCGGGGAGCGGCAGGACCATGGGAAACCCCTGGGCACCCGCAGCGACGCTCGAGGCCACGGTGGCTCAGGGCCAGGGCTTGGGAGCCACAACGAGCCAGCTCTGCTTCCTAGCGGAGAGTGGACGGACACTGGGCCCTCAGGGTCTGGGGGAGGCCCCAGGGCAGAATGGGGGGGAGGGGAGTCTGTGGGAAGAGAGGGGTGTGGGACGGGGCTAGAACGGTGTATGGGGGAGGATGTCTGACTGTCGGGATCCTGTGAGAGGAGGGGAGGTGCGGAGCGGGCATAGAACGGTGTATGGGGGACAGTGTCTGACTGTCGGGGGTCCTATGAGAAGCAGAGAGGTGCAGAGCGGGCATAGAACGGTGTATGGGGGACAGTGTCTGACTGTCGGGGTCCTATGAGAAGCAGAGAGGTGCAGAGCGGGGATAGAACGGTGTATGGGGGACAGTGTCTGACTGTCGGGGGTCCCATGAGAAGCAGAGAGGTGCGGAGCGGGCATAGAATGGCGTATGGAGGACAGTGTCTGACTGTCGGGGGGCCTATGAGAAGCAGAGAGGTGCGGAGCGGGGATAGGACTGTGTATGGGGGACAGTGTCTGACTGTCGGGGGCCTATGAGAAGCAGAGAGGTGCAGAGCGGGGATAGAACGGTGTATGGGGGACAGTGTCTGACTGTCGGGGGTCCTATGAGAAGCAGAGAGGTGCGGAGCGGGGATAGAACGGTGTATGGGGGACAGTGTCTGACTGTCGGGGGTCCTATGAGAAGCAGAGAGGTGCGGAGCGGGCATAGAATGGCGTATGGAGGACAGTGTCTGACTGTCGGGGGTCCTATGAGAAGCAGAGAGGTGCGGAGCGGGGATAGAACGGTGTATGGGGGACAGTGTCTGACTGTCGGGGGCCTATGAGAAGCAGAGAGGTGCGGAGCGGGCATAGAACGGTGTATGGGGGACAGTGTCTGACTGTCGGGGGGCCTATGAGAAGCAGAGAGGTGCGGAGCGGGCATAGAACGGTGTATGGGGGACAGTGTCTGACTGTCGGGGGGCCTATGAGAAGCAGAGAGGTGCGGAGCGGGGATAGAACGGTGTATGGGGGACAGTGTCTGACTGTCGGGGGCCTATGAGAAGCAGAGAGGTGCGGAGCGGGCATAGAATGGTGTATGGGGGACAGTGTCTGACTGTCGGGGGCCTATGAGAAGCAGAGAGGTGCGGAGCGGGCATAGAACGGTGTATGGGGGACAGTGTCTGACTGTCGGCGGTCCTATGAGAAGCAGAGAGGTGCGGAGCGGGCATAGAATGGTGTATGGGGGACAGTGTCTGACTGTCGGGGGTCCTATGAGAAGCAGAGAGGTGCGGAGCGGGCATAGAATGGTGTATGGGGGACAGTGTCTGACTGTCGGGGGTCCTATGAGAAGCAGAGAGGTGCGGAGCGGGCATAGAACGGTGTATGGGGGACGGTGTCTGACTGTCGGGGGCCTATGAGAAGCAGAGAGGTGCGGAGCGGGGATAGAACGGTGTATGGGGGACAGTGTCTGACTGTCGGGGGTCCTATGAGAAGCAGAGAGGTGCGGAGCGGGCATAGAACGGCGTATGGGGGACAGTGTCTGACTGTCGGGGGCCTATGAGAAGCAGAGAGGTGCGGAGCGGGGATAGAACGGTGTATGGGGGACAGTGTCAGACTGTCGGGGGGCCTATGAGAAGCAGAGAGGTGCGGAGCGGGGATAGAACGGTGTATGGGGGACGGTGTCTGTCGGGTCCCGTAAAAGGGCTGTGCCCAGGAGGAGTGTCTGGGTGCCCATGCTGGTGTGGGAAGCTGGACCCAGCAGTGACCAGCCCGCAGGTGACAATCCATCCACTCTCGTACCAATGCCCTGGACTCGGCAACGAAAGCGGAGCTCTGCCCAGAGAAGGATCACAGAACCAGGGGGATCCTGCTGGGTCTGGAGCTCTTGGCCAGGAGCCGAGTAGGCCCCTGTGATCGGGGAGCAAGAGCAGCTTGAGCCTGCGAGCAGCTCCTGGCATGAGAAACCACCCAGGGCTCCCTGCCCAGCACCCCGGGCAATGAAATTCCCAGTTGGACGCTGCTGCCGGGGCCAGGGGGCCCAGCATTGCTGCGCCACTGGGTGTCAGTACCAACTGCCAGGGGAAGAGAAGGGCTGGCGGGCAACTGGCCTGGCCAGCAAGTGGAGGGGGCTTACCAGGTGAGTTCACAGCCCGGAGGGCCCAGCTCCGAGGGGGGTCTTATGCGCCAGGCCCTGTATGTGCCCAGAGCTCCTCAAGCAGCTGCCTCAGCTGAGCAGTCCTGAAAGGTGGCTCACGGGGGAGGGGAAAGGGCTTGCCTAGGTCTGCCCCACACCGGGGGGCCCTTGAACCCTGCCTGAGCTGTGGCTGCCTGCATAGGCTTCCGGCCACCAGGTTGGCCATGTGAGCCGGCACGGAGCCCCATCAGCACACAACCCTTAGTACTGGGCCTGTGACCTAGCTCTGGAGAGCTCCCTTCCCCCAGCAGCCCTTCACCCCCCCATCTCCCCAAAGCCCCTCTCCGACGCTGCCTAGGGCCGCCCCACCGGCCTCCTGGCAACACAGCTTGGTCTGAGGCCTGCACTGCCCTGCAGGGCCTAAAGATCCCAGCTCTGGCTGCTCCTGGGCAATCCAGGAAGGACCCATCTGTGCCTCAGGCCCTGCTGTGGTCCTCCAACTCACCCGCCTGCAGGGCCGCGGGGAGGTTAATCCCTGGTAGACGTTAGGGCAGCGGACGGCGGCGCAGGCGAGCGGGGCTGGGAGAGGGTTCACGCCCGCGGGAGGCAAGCACAGCTGAGCTGTGGGTGAGGGGCACAGAAACCTGCCCTTGGAATCCCAGACACTAGTGCTGGACAGGCCCTCCAGAGTCAGAGTCCAGGCCCTCCTGGGTCATCCCTAGCAGGAGTCTAACCTGCTCTGAAATGCCACCCTGACCGGACTGTTCCCTATTGTCCAACCTCACCCCCGGCTGTGTCTAGATTGGCAAGATTTGACGCAAATACTCATTAACACAGGAGTTTTTGTGGTAGAGTATTTGCGCAAGAGAGCGTCTACACTGGCATGTGCCTGTGCGCAAGAGCATCCTGCCAGTGCAGACGCTCTCCTGCGCATGAAAGCTCCGGTGGCCATTTTAACCATCGGGCTTTCTTGCGCAAGAAATTGATGTTGCCTGTCTGCACTGGCCTCTTGCGCAAGAAATTGACGTTGCCTGTCTACACTGGCCTCTTGCGCAAGAAATTGACGTTGCCTGTCTACACTGGCCTCTTGCGCAAGAAATTGACGTTGCCTGTCTACACTGGCCTCTTGCGCAAGAACAGTTGCACAAAAGGGCTTATCCCTGAGCGGGAGCGTCAGAGTATTTGCGCAAGAAGCCCTGATTTCCTACATTAGAAGGTCCCTGTTCTCGCTCAAGTACGGCCAGTGTAGACAGGTGGCAAGATTTTGCACAAACTCTTGCCAATATAGAGGTAGCCAGGACTGAAGCCCATTGCTGCTTGTCCTGTCCTCAGAGGCCAAGGGGAACAACCCTCCCCCCCCCCCCCGCCTTGTGACACCCTTTTAGATCCTGGACAGCTGCTCTCCCGTCTCCTCCCAGTCTGCTCTTTTCCAGACCAAACAAGCCCCGGTCTTTCCGCCTCCCCGCATTGGGCTTGTTTTCCAGCCCTGCCCAGCGCTCCCCGGGGCCTGAGCCCGCAGCTGGCTTCCCGGGACCCCCAGGGGCCACATGAGCGCCCCTGGGAGAGCAGCCCCCTTGCCCGGAGGAAGCCGGGAAGGAGCCCGGGCCCCCCGCGGCTGGAAGAACCTCCGAGCGGCTCAGGGTGGCAGCTCGCGCCGAAGCCCCGGGCCCCGGGCCAGAGAGGAGCTGGCGACCCGCCCCCGGCCTGGGTCAGGTCGGGAGTTTCCACTCGCCTTGCGCTTGCGCGTCTGGCGCTGGCGGGGGCGGCTCGGCAGCTCAATCAGGCGGCTGCGGGGGGGGGCAAACTAGAGACCACACGGGGCGGCTCTTGGCACCGGGGCCGTTCCGCCGGCGGGCTCAGAATCCGCCCGGGCCGCTGCGCCGGTCGCTCTCCAACCCCCAACTCCGCCGGCGCTGAGCGAGCCGGTCCCGGGCACGGGCCTGGGGCTGCCGGCTGCTCCCTGGGGTCCGGCAGCCTCCCGGGCCCAGCACAGGTGGCGGCGGCCCGTGGGCCGCTGGAAGGACGCTCGCAGCGCTGGATCCCCGTTGGCGGGGGAAGAGCGGGGCCAGGAGGGAGCTGGCACCGGACTCGCCAGGCCCCTTGGGCCCAGCGCTGGCGGGCCGGGCGGCACCGCGCCAAAGCGCCGGGGAAACGCGTCTCGGAGCTGCCGGCCCCGTTGTGGCTGTTGAAATCAGCGCCCGCCCCGCCGCCCCCTTCCCCGGCCCGGCCCGGCCCGGCGCGCCCCGCTGGCCGCCGTGCGCAAAGAGCTGAGCGGCGCGGGGCGCGCCTGGAAAGTTGGCAGGAGGCTGCGGGCGGCGAGTGGAAACGATGAGACCAAACCCAGAGAAATGCGGCGCTGACGGAGGCCGGGGGGGGGAGCGCTGGGAAGGGAAGGGAAGGGGGGCTGGGGTTTGGCCAGCGGCCTGCTGGGCCCGGCACGGGGCGCGGGTAGGGAAAGCGGGGGGCTCGGCCGCCGGCTTGCGTCTCCCCCCACTTCCCGAGCCGCTCTGCCCGCCCCTCGCAGCAAGGCCACGGGGAGCGCCTCCCTCGGGGACAGGGCTCAAAGCAAGATGGAGCTATTGGAAGAGGTGGGACCCTCCCCCCCCCCCTCCCGGTGCTGGTCCCGGACTACGGAGTTTGCCGACCTGGGGAGGTCAAGGCTCCCCTCCCTGGCGCCTGGGTGCCAGCCCTGGCTGCTGGGGCTACGCTCCGCAGCCTGGGACCGGGGCTGCTCTCCCCGCCGCCAGCCCAGCCCGTGAACCCGGCCAGCGGGGCTCCGGGGTCCTGCCAGACCGTGGCTGTGGCCGGACCAGAGATGCCCATATTTTAGAGATTCTCCCTGTAGCTCGCTCCTAGGGATTCCCGTGGGGCTGTCCGTGGGCCCGTTACTAGGAAGTCCCATGGGGTGATCACAATGGTCCCGTCTGGTCCTGGCACGGGGTGATGCTACAAGTGCCTGGAGGATGCATCTGCGGGGAGCAGGCCAGGGGTCTCTTAGTACCTGCTACTTCTGGGCTTGCTCCTCCCTGCGGCCCTTGCCTGTTTCTGCTGCGCACGCGGGCTCCAGCACCCTGGGCCGCCGCGCACCCCACACACGGCGCGTCCACACCACTGCCATTCTGAGCGGCAGTGCTGACCTAGTGCAAAGCAGCGAAGGACCAGGTCTGGGCACTCTGCCCCTGCATCCGCCTGCCTGACAGTACTGCTGGGCTGCTGGCCAGGAGCTGCCTAGGTAAGCAACTCCCAGCCACAGCCTGCCCCTGGCACCCCACCCCTCACACCCCAACTTCCTGTCCCAGGTCACCACCCAAACCCTCTGCGTCCTCCCCCTACCCCAGGTCACAGCTCCCTCCAGACCCTGCACCCCATCCTATACCCCTCCCCCAGGCCAGAATCCTCTCCTGCACCCCACTCCCTTGCTCTAAGTCCCTTCTGCACCCCTCTAGAAAAGTGCAGCCCTCAATCACTTACCACAAACTTCGACTAGCGCCCCCCCCTAAAAAATTATTGCCCACTGTGACGGTGCAGTCGGGGTTCCCCTGATCCTGCACCCCCGTAGCAGCAAGAACAGACTCCGCCAGCAGTAAAATAGAAGGGGTTTACTTCTTCTCCAGGATACAGCACAGACCTGGGGTGATTCCAGGATTCGGGGCCAGGATGCCTCAGACCCCTTGGGTTAGGGGTCTGTCACCCCTAGCCCCAGCGACCTCAGTCTGTCTCCCTCATGGTCCCAGCCCCAGACTGCCCCTTCCCCCAGCACACACGTCCAGAGTAACACGGCTACATTTCTATCACTTCCTTTGTCCAGCCTCTTCCCTTAAAGTCCAACTGGTTTTAGCCACTGCCCTGGGGCGGTAGGGCACCCCCTGCTGGGCCGTGCTACAGACAGCTGCCCAAGCACAGCAACCAGCAAGGTACTAACACTGCCCCACATCTCTCCCCCCCTCCGAGAGGGAACTGAGCAGGGTCACTGCCTGTGGCCTGGGGACGTTCGGGCCCCCCACTATGGGACATCCACCCCCGCGTATAAGCTCAAACTGAGCAATCTGCGTGTGCCTTTTGTCAGTGCCGACTGTGACGACGCAGTCAGGCGTCCCCCGATCCTGCACCCCCGTAGCAGCAAGAACAGACTCCGCCAGCCGTAGACTAGAGAGGGGCTCATCGTTCCTGCAGGATACAGCACGGCACAGATGTGATGTGGCTATAGGGCCCAGGGCCAGGATGCCTCAGACCCTAGGGTGGGGGCCCATCGCCCCTAGGCCCCCCTGCTTAGCCTCTTCTCTCCGTGCTTCCCAGACAGCCACTGCCCCCCTCCCCGGCCCTGCCCCCCAGCCAGGTTCTGGTCTGTGCCTTCCTTCCTTTGTCTCTCTCCCTGGGAGGCTGAGCCCGGGTGTCTGGGTTAATCCACATGTGGGTGAGTCAGTGAGAATCTCCCATCCCAGCGCAGGGGGACCCCGGGTTACAGAGCAGCCAGCCCCCCACTACGCCACACCGACCTTAGGGTGGATGGGCCCTACGCAGTTCTGTTAAACTGGTGTCCCTATGCCCGGCGGCAGCCAAGGGGGCAACAATGTTACAGAGCTGGGATTTTACAAGCTCCAGCCACGCACTAATGAAAGAGTTTTAAAGCCAACGTTAAACTCCAGCCCTGTGGACCAACAGCCCACTCAGAAAGGGACCGTACAGCCCTGGGGCTGGCACATGCCTGTGAAAGGGCTCCCTGCCCACAGGAATGGCTCCTTCCCAGGTCCAGCTAGTAACTGGCAGGCTTTTCCCTTGTACGTGGACTAGCTCCTCTCCGGAGGATGCCGAGCCACAGACCAGGGCTAGGAAGAGGCATGGGGAGGGGAGCCATTAACACCCAGTGGTGCCCCAGATTTTCATAGAATCCTAGAACCATAGAGCTGGAAGAGACCTCAGAAGGTCAAGTCCAGCCCCTGCTCTAGGCAGGACCAATCCCAACTCAATCAACCCAGCCAGGGCTTTGTCAAACTGCATATTCTGTGCATGGGTAAAGACAGTCCTGGCCTGTGTGAACGTTTAGTTCACCGAGACCGATCTGCTGGCTGCCTTGAGGTAAGTCCCTGCACCCGAGTCAAAATTCGTCACTTGCTACCCACTGATCGCTACTGACCTCTGGGCCCTTCGCGCGAACTAATCCCTCCCCTTTCCGGCAGACCAACAGACTCCTTGCTTTGTCCCCAAACCTGCCAGCTAACCAATGGGAACCAGCAGGCGCCAGGAGCCGGCTTACAGCTGGAATTCCCTCTCTGGGCCTGCTGCCCTCTCGTTGGGGCGATAGCCGCAGGTGTCACCGTGTGCGTCTCCAGCCATTGGCTGACTCGGCAGGACGTGAACTGAAACTCCTGCTGCTGATCCGGCTCCCCAGGAAGCCAAGAGGCTGTTTGCCAATATTCCACTGGGAGCAGGTTCTCGGCGAGAAGCGTCCCACTGGGGCAGAAAATGATGAGGCAGATTCTGCTCCTAATTCCAGCTGCCGAGCCCTGGAGTGTTCCAGGGACACGGCTGTAAAGGCAGAGGAGTGAGTGCAAGAGGTTAGAGATGGCGCAGCTTTCGGGGCGTAGCTGAGCGGGAGGCCCTGCAGGAAAGGGGAGGCCAAGAAACTCTAGAGGCCAGGAAAGAAACATGCAAAGAGCTTCTCTAGAGGGCAGGAGCAGATGGCAAGTTCCAATGTAAAGTTGAGCCGCTCCCGGCAGTCAGCTGGGGACCGAAAGCTGTTGCCATTCGCTGGCTGTTGGGTGGCCTCCGGTGGAAGACGTTGGTTGGGTTTTCATCCAGCTTCCAACGGAAAAGGGTCCCCATCTCCGAACACGCCACCCCAACTGGCACCGATGGGCCTTGGGTTTGGTAGAAAGGGCCAGTGAGCGGGCCACGGGGACAGAACTAGTTGTACTTTGATTTATTTAGCTCTTTTACAAGGCAATGGTTGGGAGGTATCTAAGCAACATACAATAAAAACCAAGCCCAAAGACACAACCAGTCAAACACAGGACACAGCCAGACAGTGTAAAAAACCAGCTGGCATGGAGACACATCGGGCAAACCGTGCTGCCCGCCCCCGGATCAAATCCATGTAGCGAGAGTAACGAGGAGGGGGGGGGAACCCATCCCTGACCCAAAACGGGCTGACGGAAAGAAACGCAATTTGCATTCTGCTTGGAGGGCAGCTCGTGGGGGACTTTGGCAGACTCGCTGTGAGAGCCTCGGGCAGGGGTAAGGACTTTGTTTTGGGTCGGGAGCTGCTGACCCACAGAAAAATCAGTTGGGGCCACACACAAATGCGACCTTTTTCTCTCCATGCGCAGAATAAAATTGTACGTGCACCGAGGCATGTGTGAATGTGCACCACCAGGAGAAACCCAAACCTAGCTGTGGACGCCCTGCTAATCAGCCGGCGGCATTTGAATCTCTCCCAAGTGGCCACACTAGCCCACAGCTTTTAGGGAACCTTGGTGGGGAGAGGGCAGGAAGGGAAAGCATTTTGCTTGCGAGAGAATGATAGACAATGAAAGGAGGGCATCCTGGTCCGGAGACCAGCCCCATAGAAATCAGGACCGGAGCCCCTAGAGACTTTGCTAGCACCTTTTCGCCTGACAACACTAGGATCCACCCTGAGCTCTGAAATGGATGCTTTTTTTTTTTACATGATAAATTAAAGAAATTGTTTTTCTTGCCTTCCTGGGCTCATGTGCACTGCCTGCGCTCTGAATATAAATTAGCACCAGGACTCCTCGTAGCAAAGCACTGAATGGGCCATGGTGCTTGGTCCTGCCATGAGGGCAGGGGGCTGGACTTCATGACTTTTTGAGGTCCCTTCCAGGTCTAGTGTTCTCTTGTAACCCACGCACCTGCTGGGGGCAGGGCACTGTGCCATGGAGTGGCCCTGAGACCACTTATGGTGAGAGAATGCATCCGCTCTGGTGTTAGCTGGGAGCCAGCTGGCTTTTAGCTCCCGCGCTGGAGGCTCCTGCACTGAGCCTCAGAAGTCCCCGGTTCGGTTCCCCCTGTCGGGGCTACACTATGATTCTGTGAGATGGAACTAGCTCACCCTTCCACGAGGTGGCTTCCCCAGGACAGGGCTTCTGGGACGCGTTGATGGGGCAGAGTTAAGGCTACTGCATGTCTCCTGTGGGCACAGGACGTTGGTCGCCAGGACTGCCAGTGCTGCATCTTTCACTTGCTCTAAATTCTGCTGGACGAGCCAAAGGCCCTTTACATCTACGCAAGAGAGAGCCCCAAAGGGATGGGCAAAGCACCCTGCGACCTCCCGGCAGCACCAATGCACTGAGCACTCAACAACATGGCTTTCCTCTTAAGAGGCCAGTGGAGCAATATCCTAGTCCTTTGTGCTCTCCTCGGCTAGCTGGGGCAGCCTGCGGGGCGTGGGCGGCGCCTGTTGTTCCCTGGAGCCAGCAGCCGTCAGGAGAGAGGCAGGTGGCTCGTGTCAGGTGGCTCGTGTCAGGGCTCTAGTTCTGGGGTAGCAGGGGGAGAGAGGCCAACTCTTGGGCAGTCAGGTTCCAAATCCCTTAGGGTATGTCTACACTACAAAGTTAGTTCGAACTAACGGACGTTAGTTCGAACTAACTTTAATAGGTGCTACACTAGTGCTCCGCTAGTTCGAATTTGAATCGAACTAGCGGAGCGCTTAGTTCGAACTAGGTAAACCTCATTTTACGAGGACTAACGCCTAGTTCGAACTAGCTAGTTCGAACTAAGGGCTGTGTAGCCCTTTAGTTCGAACTAGTGGGAGGCTAGCCCTCCCCAGGTTTCCCTGGTGGCCACTCTGGCCAACACCAGGGAAACTCTATGCCCCCCTCCCGGCCCCGGACCCCTTAAAGGGGCACGGGCTGGCTACAGTGCCCGTGCCAGGTGCAAGCCTGCCAGCACCCAGCTAGCAGACCCTGCACCTGGCACGGCACAGAGCCACCCACCCGATGCCCCCCAGCCCACCCCCTCTTCCCGGGACCAGGCTGGCGGCTCCCGGGAGCTTGCCCTGGACCGCAAGAGGCGGGCACCTTCCTGGGCTAGTGCGGACATCGTGGACCTCGTCCACGATCTCCGCACTAGGCACAGGAAAGTGGCTGTCTAGGGCAGGAGAGCTGCCAGCCTGGCCACCCAGGAGCAGGTGTGCATGAAAATCAAGGGGGTCCACTGAGACCCCCGACACTGAGCCCTGAGCTTACAATGGCCGTACTGGGTCAGACCAAAGGTCCATCTAGCCCAGTAGCCTGTCTGCCAACAGTGGCCAACCCTAGGGACCCTGGAGGGGATGGACCGAAGACAATGACCAAGCCATTTGTCTCGTGCCATCCCTCTCCAGCCTTCCACAAACTTTGGGCAGGGACACCACTCCTATCCTCTGGCTAATAGGACTCCATGGACCCAACCTCCATGACTTGATCTCACTTCCCTTTCAACTCTGTTCTAGTTGTAGCCTTCACAGCCTCCTGCAGCAAGGAGTTCCACAGGTTAACTGTTTGCTTTGTCAACAAGAACAACTCTCTCTTACTAGTTTCAAGCCTGCTACCCATTCCTTTCCTTTGGTGTCCTCTAGTCCTTCTTTATGGGAACTCAGGAAGAACTTTTATGAATGCACCCTCTCCACCCAACCCCTGCTTTTAGAGACCTCTATCCTGTCCCCCCTCCGTCTCCTCTTTTCTAAGCTGAACAGTCCCAGTCTCTGTAGCCTTTCTTCATCTGGGACCTGTTCCCAACCCCTGATCATGTTAGTTGCCCTCCCCTCTCCCAGCCTTTCTCTTCCCCTCTCCCACCTCCTTTTCCCAGTCTCCCCCAGTTTTTTTTTCAATTAAGGCAGAGTCAATGTTGGAAGAAACGTTATCTTTATTTTGTACATCAATAAGAAGGGGGGCTAAGGAAGGGTAAGTGGAAGGAGGTGAGGGAGGAATGGGGTACGAGCCCCCGATGGGGAGGACTGGGCTGGCTCTGCGGGCTTCTGGGGGTGGAAGCTCTCCTGCAGCCCCCCAATTACTCCCTCTCCCCAGATGGCAGCCTGTGGCAAGTGCAGCCGGGCTGATGGCCGAGTGGTGTGATGTGCCCAGTGTGGGCACTCAGGGCACTCCAAGCCAGAACTTCTTTGCAAGCGGGGCACCCCTTAGAACTGTGTGTCCGGGGTGGGGGTCGGGACCCTTTAAGCGCAGCCCTCGGCTAGCCTGAGACAGCATCTCCATGCTCTAAGTCCTCCTTTTATGCCCTGCCGGCACTGCTTCCGGCCATCCTTAAGCCCTGTTCAGAGTCCACTCAATGTGGACTTGCTAGTTCGAACTAGCAAAACGCTAGTTCGAACTAGTTTTTAGTTCTAGATGCGTTAGTTCGAACTAGCTTAGTTCGAACTAACTAATTCGAACTAAGTTAGTTCGAACTAGCGCTGTAGTGTAGACGTACCCTAAAGGTTTGTAGGTTTTAACCCAACACCCTGCATTGCCCTCGGCAGCTGGGAGAGCTAAGGTACGTGCTGAAGCCTCAGCAAGGGGCTGCAGTGTCCCTGCAACACATCCGCGAGCTGCACGGCCCACAAGGCCAAGGCAGAACATCATGGGTCACCTGATGACTCTTCAGGTTCCGTGACGGGTAGTTTGTAAAGCTGGGTGGTGGGTGAAGGCCTAGCTGGGGAAGAGACGTCGAAGCTCCGCCCCTTTTACCTGAGGCCCCGCCCCTTTTACCTGAGGCCCCGCCCCTTCTACCCAAAGCCCCACTCCTTCCCCAGACCACGCCCCTTCACCAACCTCCTCCCCCAGCTAAGCCCCATCCAACCCTAGCGGAGGGCCGGGGCCTTCCCAGGCAGCTGGGCAGCGTAGCCAGTTTTGGGAAGGCAATACCTTCCCTTGCCTACACGACCCACCACCCATGTTTGTGACTGATTACATTTACCAAGTAGCCTTAACAACAATGTGAGATTATCTAACCTCTCCTACCCGCCTGTGATGCTCACTGCACGAGCAACTCCCCACCAAGAGGCTTTGTTTTGTGATGGGCAAATCCCAATTTCCCTTGGTGTTAGGATGCTAATGTTTTATTTGCTGGGGACAGAGCTGCTGTACCCTGCTTTGCTACAGCTGGGGGGCTGGGCTGCTTACCTCCTCCTTCTGGGGTAGACAGACAGGGCTCACTTCCGCTGCACAGGGGAAGCCTTCACCGGGTGGGGCTGGTGGGACATCTCCGCTCAGAGATGTGCGAATGCTCGCCTGCTTCAGGGCTAGCTCCCACAGGCGGGAAGCCCCAGAGACTAATCTCTCTAAGACAGACGCCTACACAAACTCAGGCACCAGAAAAAGCATCCATGGGAAGCAGAGCCGATTTAATTGCCGGGATAAGCACACAGGTTCCCAAATGCAGCAATCCTCCCCTTCTCCGGCAGATAAGGAAGGGGGGGGGATACACCCCAGTCTGGCAGTGTTGGCGGATGAGTTCCGGAAACTGCTTCATAACGCAGCCAAGCTGCCGGCGTCCCGGGAGGGAAGGAGCTATTCACAAGGAAAACACACATTTCGGCCAATTTTCCAGTGGAGCCCTGGCTCCCGTCCAGCCGCATGGAAAGTTTGCTCTCATTTGCGAGGCATTTTCACTGGGGAGCTGCCTGCCGAGCCCTGCAGCAGGTGGGACTCCAAGGGTGAGATGGATCCAATGAGGCGAAAGGGAAGGCTCCGAGGGATTCACTCTGAACCAGCCATCCCCAAAACAGGGATGGCCAGTATAAACCAGGGACATTTGCTAATGATTGTAGCTCCAGGCTTAGTGATTTATTCAGATGCCTCTACTGGCCCCCTGGCTGGCACTTTCTCTTGTCGTGCAGGTGAGGCAGGAGAAGTATTGCGAGCAGAGAAGCTAGCCACACACACCTTGGGGCGGGAGACTGGCCGGGCAGCCGTAGAATTCCACTGGCCGGGGACCCTGATTCCACACCGCCAACTTCAAGCGCCGTTACACTGTGACTTGCAGGCAGCCTTCGAAGCTCCAGAGCACAGCCTATAGATCGCTTTTTGAATTTAAGTGCAATACAGGGTCTACCTCAAACCCAAACACCCTTGCCCTGCCTCCTTCCTGCTCCTTCTCTGAGGTCTTTCCCCTTCTCACTCCATCCTCCCTCCCTCGTGCTCACTTGGTTTTATCAGGCTGGGGGCAGGGACTTGGGGAGGGGCAGGAGGGGTTCAGGACTGGGGCCGGGGTTCGGAATGCAGGCTCCAGCTGGGCACCGCTTACCACAGGTGGCTTCTGGGTGGTGGTGCAGGGGGCTAAGGCCGGTTCACTCTGACCCAGGCCCTGCACCACTCCCAAAAGCAGCCAGCAAACTTTCTCCATCCCTTCTCCCCTCTGCTCTGTGGCAATGGGGTACAGGGTGGAGGGAGAGGCACCCTGACATCATCACCCTCTCCTCTTCTTCCTGTGCCCTGCACAGCAAGCAGGAGACTCCCAGGGCTGAGGGGCATCTCCGAGGCAGAGGGCAGGAGCAGCACAGCAGTGCTGAGAGGGGCAGATGAAGTGCCGGCACTTGCTAGCCTCCCAGTGAAGCCTCTCAGGATCACCTGTCAAAGGTTCCAAGATCTACCGGTAGATCCTGATCTACTGGTTGGTGACCACTGCTCTAGATAAAGAAAAAAGAGAGACCTCCCCGTATTGTAGCCTTTTAAAGAAAGCTGTAGTGAGGCCAAGGATACACCAGTTGTCTGTCTATCAAGCACATATCTGCAGTGGTATTTACCCCCGAAATACAGATGAAAGGACCAGAGTCATGGATTATAAAGCTAGAAGGGACCGTTGTGCTCAAAATCTGATCTCACAAGCTGAATGAATTGTTCCTTGAACTAGAGCAGAGTTTTTAGAAAAACATTCCATCTTTATTTAAGTTTCTAGAGCTGGACCCTTGGTGAGTTGTCCCAGGGGTTAATTGCTCTCGCTGTTGAGAATTTGCACCTTATTTCTAGTCCGAGTTTGCTACAGGAACTCCCAGCACGTCGGCCTGGTGGTGCCTTGTCTGCTAGATCTAAGCACCACCCTCTCATCAGTGTTTGTTCCCCTGGTCGTGACTCTGAACGCTAGACCTGCCCGGAAGGCAGCCACACCCAGACGTGCTGGCGAGCTCTCTTATGCCAGGGATGGTCTTTCAACTGGGGGGGCTTCAGGGGCAGCGGGTATCATAGACAGGGGAAGGCACAAGGCACAAGGCATGGCCCCGCCCACAGCATGTTGTACTGGGGGCGGAGTGTTGCTGCCCCCAGCACCCTCCCTCCCCATGTTCCGGGACAGGGAGGTGGGGCCACATGCCGCCCGCCCTCCCACTGGTGCTGGGGGCGTGGCCTGGGCAGAAGGGGCAGGCTGGGGTGGGGCTGAGGGGCTTGCTTCCCCAGCCCTACCTTCACCCCCTGCCCATGTGGGGCTCCATTTTGTCTTTTGTTGTTTCCAGCTCATGGTGAGTGAAGGTGTCCCGGCTGAGAGCAGTTACTCTCCTCCTGCCCAGGGACTATCATCGTAGACCTTTCGGAAACCGGAAAAACAGCTGCTAAGCCAGTCCAGCCATCAGCGCTCTCCCAGCACCACTAGACACATGCCCTCGCTCACTAGTCTCCACCTCCCGATGCAGATTGTACAGAGAGGGGTTGTGAAGTCTTGTCTTCCACATAGGCCGCATCACATCTGGATTCCGTCAGCTGGATTTTGCTGACCTCTGGCGGCTCTTGGATTAAACAGCCGCTCACTCCAAGCAGCCTGCTCAACTCAGTGTTTTCTGGTGATGATTTATCGGTTCAATCATCGGTCCTCCAAGCTCTTCCCGGTGACCCAGGCAACCCACTGTCTCCCCCCAACCCAATCATTTCCCATTCACAGCATGAATCCTGTTTCAACCCCACCATCATTGTAGGTGAGGAGAGTTGGAAAAGGCGACCCCACCCCCCACGTGAATATTTCTGAATCCGCCCAATGGGTCACTGGATTGTGATCCGAAGGGCACTTCTTGCTGTGGCTACCTCTGCAGTGTGGCTTTCTAGTGCCAACCCAGGAGTGAAAGACGACAGCACAAGTCCTGTTTTTCCAATAAGGCCTGTGTTCCAGCAGAAAGGGGCCAGGCCTCTGGCAAGACCTCCACACAGAAGTGGTTTTTTTTTCACTGCTTGGATCCTTTCTCTGTCCGGGGGGGTGTTCTCCATCTCTCTCAGCTTGAGTGATGGGAACGTGGGTCAATCTTCCACCCCCAAAAGGAACGAGAGATCCCTTCTTTCTAATCTGGGAATCTGCCACTGGTAGCCACTGCCTGGCACATATCATGTAGCTGGCAACTTGAAATCTGGTTAATTAGCTAATCAATAACGCACTGGCATTGCTGGAGCTGCCCCACATGAATACAGCTGAATACTTGGCCACAGTTGTGGCATTCAGAAAAAAAGACCTGATTAAGCTTGCATGTGCTAAAAAGCTGGGCTTATTTTGTGCCATGGAGGATGAAGAGTGAGAAATGCATAATTCTACAACACTTTGTATTGATTTTTTGTCAAAGAAAATATTTATAACACTTCAACTGTGATGGTCGTAGGCCCGTGACAGCTGTGTGACCACAATTATTACCCACTGTAACAACTGAGTTTACAAATTTATCCTAATTGTGAGCTGTGATGGATAGGAGGAGAGGTGGCCAGGATTCGGTAACTAAAGGGCTAAACTCAGGTAGCTGGGGGGTGTTGGCAGGTAGCCAGGTGAGCCAATGAGAGAGGATGCTGAAATCTGAATTGAGAAGATATACCTGCCTGCTGTTTTCTTCGTGGGAGTTTTAAGCCAGGAGTTGGGGAAACAACGATTAACGGGTCCGCTTTTCTTGTTTACAAGCATGATCTTAATACAGTCCATGAGTCAGGAGTAGGGGAAGTGTGTGGGGGGAGGGGCATGAGGGGGTGGTTGACAAAGGCTTTCCTTGTCAACCGATCCGCGTCTTGACTTGCGCGCTGTGCCGACGATCAGCTGAGCCGGCACAGTGCGGTGGCCATTTTTATTTTAATGAAGCCGGGGATATTTAAATCCCTGCTTCATTGACTATGTCGGGGAGCCCATTTTACATGCCTCTCTTGGCACAGGCATGTAGTCTAGACATACCCTAAGAGTGTGTCTACACAGCAGGGCTTAACTCAAAATAAGCTATTGAGCTCTGTCAGTTGAATATCTTATTTCAAAATTGGGAGCGTATACACAGCACTTATTTTGAAACAGAGCATTCTTCCTCTCGCTTCCCTTACTCCTTGTACAATGAGGGTTACAGAAGTTGGAGTAAGTAGCTCTCCAGCTTGACGGTATTTCGACATTATTTTGAAATAACTGCCGGCTATGTAGACGCGGCTGTTATTTTGAAATAATGTTGCTGTGTAGATGTACCCAACAGAGCACCCACAGCGAGGTTCTGTGTTTCCGCTGGTGGTGCACATTCGCACATGCCTCGGCGCACGTAACAAAATGTATTCCGCACGTGGCTGGCAAAGATTAAGCGAGAACGTTTTCCAGGATTGTCCTGGAGTCGCCAGGCGTTCGAGATCGTGTCTCAGGAGGAAACGGCTGGGAACACGTCCACCCCACCTGGCAACTGGGGTGTGGGGAGCTGGGGGGGGGGCAGGTGGGGATCCCTGCAGGGAGAATGGAGGGCCTGGCATGGGGGGCAGGCCAGGAGGAGGAGGGCAGGGATCTGGGGTGGATGGGGCCAGGGCCTGGGTGGGGGCCAGGTCTAGGCCCAGGCGTGGCTCTTGCTCATCCCTGGCTGATGCAGGGGCCCAGCGGGTCCCCTGGCAACGGAGCCGGCTCGGTTGCTAGGGGGCGGGGCCAGTCGGGCGCACGCGCGCTTCCCACTTCCGGTTCTTAAGGGAACGTGTCCCTGAAGCGGCGGGGCTGCCGGGCCGGAAGTGCGGACCGCGTTGGGAGCAGGCAGCGATGGCGGAGCAGGCGACGGCTCCCCTGAGCGAAGCGCACAACGCGAGCGGGCCCGGCGCCGCCTCCCCCGCCGGCCCCGCGCGCCCGCCCGCCACCCCCGAGGGCATGGCGCTGGCCTACGGCAGCCTGGTGCTCATGGCGCTGCTGCCCATCTTCTTCGGGGCGCTGCGCTCCGTCACCTGTGCCAAGAGCAAGGTAACCGGGCCCCTCCCCCCCCGGGACCGGGCCCGGGCCCCTCCCCCACCCCCCCCGGGACCGGGCCCCCCCCCTGCCCCCCTCGGGACCGGCCCCTCCCCCCCCCCGGGATCGGCCTCCCCCCCTGCCCCCCTCGGGACCGGCCCCTCCCCCCCCCGGGAACGGCCTCCCCCCCCCTGCCCCCCTCGGGACCGGCCTTCCCCCCCCCGGGACCGGCCTCCCCTCCCCCCCTGCGACCGGGCCCCAGCACCCCCCCCCCCCCCCGGGACCGGCCTCCCCCCCTGCGACCGGGCCCCTCCCCCCCACCCCCCCGGGACCAGCACCCCTCCCTCCCCGGGACCGGCCCCCCACACCCCCCCTCCCCCCCGGGACCGGGCCCCGGCATCCCTTCCCCCCCTCCCCCTTCCCCCCGGGCCTGGGCCCCGGCCCCCCTCCCCTTCTGGGACCGGCACCCCTCCCACTGCGGGCAAATACGCTCTGGAGCTCCTGGTCCCTCACCTCGATACATGATCTGTATGGTTCTGCTTTACCCCTAGTGCTGCGTTCATTCTCCCCTTCCGGAGAGAGAGATCCTTTGGGTTCCTCCACCTCCTTGGTTCTTGTTCCCCGGGTTGTGCTCAGCTAGCTCAGGAGAAGTTCATGTAGCTTTGGAAAGCTTTCAAGCCACACTATCCCTTTTTGAATAATGCATCCAGTTGAAAGAGCTGATCCTGTGTTCTGTTTCTACCCCTCTGGCCTTCTCCCTGGAAAAACTGGTGCTGATCCAAGGGATGCTCCTATTTCCTTTCACTATCCTCCACAGAGATGCTTTTCCTATCAGAGAATTTTGCTCCCTTTCAGCTTCAGCTTCAACACACATCTCTGAGTGTCTAGGTATACTTGGTCCCTACCTCACTGCAGGAGACGCACTAGATAACCTCCCAAGGTCTGCTCCAGCCCTACATTTCTATGATTCTGCACTTTATCTTGTTCTGATGCCTTATAGCCCACCTTGGTTTAGCAGGTATATCCCATTTGCTTCCCCGATGCCTGGCTGTGGGATCTTATCATAGCAGTGTTCAGTGTTTGCTAGATGGAGATAAACCTTCTGGTCCTTGCAGAGAGTGAGCAATTCTCTGGGTACTTAGATACTGTCTTGAGCTGGGGAATGCTGTGCAGCAGCCAGCTGTGTGCTCTGTATGAGTCCTCACTGCTTGCATATGGTGGTTTTGCATAAGTGGTAGCACTAGAGTGCATGCTGCCCAGGCAGGATTGCAAGTGTGTTATGAAAGTTTCTATGTCTCAATTAGCCAAACAGCTAATGCCAAGTGTAGTCAGCTGTCTGGTAAGCAGCACAGAGTGAGGCTGCTTTCAGTTTTCCAGAGAGACTTCTAGCCATCCTGCTGTGCTGTGTGGTCTTGGTACCACAGCAAGGCAATGGATGTCAGAGGGAGGATACACTACAAGTGAACAAAACGTTGGATCAGGAATTATACTGAAAGAAACAAGCTTTTTGGGGTCATACCAGGAGATTTCAAGTTACTTAATTGAAGCTTCTAAAATTATTTAAAGGAGTTGACAAAGTCACTGGGCCTTTCACACTAGCAAAGGGCTCAACTCAAGGGCACCTCCTAAAAGTGAGATGAGTAAGTAGATGGCTGGACAGATCTGTCATTCAAAGGGTAAGAAACAGATGGCATACCCAGCTGGGGAAGCAAAATGAAGCCAAGAATATGAATAATGTTGAAACAGTTCCGATGCAAGAATAGCATCGAGGGGCTGCAGGGTTAGCAGTGGCCGCCACTTATCTGCTGAGTGGGGGGAGTCGGAAGAGAGAAATGGAGAGGGAGGTCAGCTGAGAAGGGTGGCTTCTTTCTCCCCAAGGAAAAAAAGTAGCGAGCTCTGGCAATTAATTCCCTGCTAGGACAAAGGTGGACATGTGTCTGTTTCCATTTCTGCTTTTAATAAAGGCTCAGAAGGGATGACAGGAAGCCAGCAAGCAGCCTGCTTTTGTGGGAGCCCAGTGGTGAATTAGTTCTGCAGAGTCCAGCAAGCTGCTGCTCTGCCGGTGCTTCTGGATCTATTCTTCCTCCTGTGCTGATATTGAAAGTTGGTTAATCCACAGATGTGCTCATCTTCCCTCTCTAGAATGCCTCAGACATGCCAGAGACTATTACCAGTCGGGACGCTGCTCGCTTTCCCATTGTTGCCAGTTGTACCCTCTTCGGACTCTACCTCTTCTTTAAAGTAAGCCAACCACTTGGATCCTATTTTGCTAAACTCTCTTCTGTGCTAGTTGATTGTTTTACCCTCTGTACCTTTCTGCATTCGTATTTAAATCACATCAAGACTGAGCGAGCTGCACTGCAGGCTGTGATCAAAGAAGAGTTTTGACAGGCTCTCTTTGGCTTACTGAGCTAGGCTCTCTAGTATTTGGAGGCACACTGTTGAAGCTGCACAGGTTTTAGAGAACCTTGGAACAGTGCTAGCGAGTGGGAGACATGAAGGCTGGAGTTAGCCTGTATTCTGAACGATCTAACTTTTATGGCTTGTCCAAGTCGGTGTAAAAGTAATTGCTTATTTAAAAAAAAAAAAAAAAAAAAGGCGAGAGAGTCAGTGGAAGTTTTGAGTTAGTTCTTAGACTATTAAGGACATGGGGCCTCCCTATGGCGCTGGCTCTGAAGTCTGAGATGTGCTAACCAATCACTGTTACCTGACTGAAAGCAGAGAATGAAGGGATATGAAAGTATAACCAGGGCTTATCTGTTACTGTTAATGGTTACACACCGGCTCCTGCCTCGCTCCTGGGGAGTCGACTGCCACCCCGTTGCTGCTGGTTCTGTATCAGAGCCAGCAGTGTGGGGGTGGCAGTCAGCTCCCAGGGAGTTTGGCTGCAGGCAGTCTAGCCACTGCACATTGTGAGCAGGCTTAAAAGCCAGCTGGCTGCTGCCCTGCACTGGAGGTGAGTATAATTGCCGAGCTGCCTCTCCCCACCCCAGCTGCACTGCTGCCTCTGTATCAGAGACAGCAGTGGGGGCGGGGAGCAGGCGGCATCCCATGCACCAGCCTCTATCCATGATAGGCTGGGGCTCACCGTGGACAGAGGCTGCTCTGTGGGATGCCCGCCCCCTCCCCTCAGACGGGGCGGCTGACACCCCACACTGCTCCCTCTGTATCAGAGGCAGCAACGTGGGGTCTGTGCAGGGAGCTGATTTTTAAAAGGGCAGAGGGCTCCCCAGGATTGGAGCCGGGAGCACACTGGCTGCTGAACCCACCCCTGGAGAGTGTTTTAGTAAATGATCATTTTTTTCCAGCTACACAAATACTAAAATAACCCTTGTCTAACATCCCTAGGAAAAGGTGATGTTATTTTTACTCAGACAATCTCCCATATGTTTCATGAGTGAAGCCTCAGAGAAATATTACACTCACATCTCAGGTTACATGAAAATGCTGAAACTATAGCAAGAGGTCATGGCAGTAAGGGCTTTAGTGCATGAGAATAATGGCGCTATGTAACTAAATTGACTTGGCCTCGTCTACATGAGACTATTTGTACTAAAGCTGACTTTAAATGATATGGTTATGCCCATACCCTATGTCGTTAAACTTAAGGGGTGTGTCTAGGCTGGCATGATTTTGCGCAAAATCTTGCCGCCTGTCTACACTGGCCGTGAATATTTGCACAAGAACACTGACTTTGTAATGTACAAAATCAGTGGTTCTTGCACAAATACTCCGATGCTCCCGCTCAGGGATAAGCCCTCTTGTGCAAGTATTCTTGCACAAGAGGGCCAGTGTAGACAGCCACGTTAATTTCTTGCGCAAGAAAGCCCGATGGCTAAAATGGCCATTGGAGCTTTCTTGCGCAAGAGAGCGTCTACACTGGCACGGATGCTTTTGCGCAAAAGCAAATCTTTTGTGCAAAGGTACATGCCAGTATAGACGCTCTCTTGCGCAAATACTTTTAACGGAAAATCTTTTCCGTTAAAAGTATTTGCGCAAAATCATGCCAGTCTAGACACAGCCAAGGTAGAAGATTACCAATGTAAACTGAAGCTTAAACTGGTTTAAGTGCATCTACATAAGGTGGTTGTACAGGCCTAATTTACAATTTAAAATCAGCTTAAAGCGGTACAGCCTTTTTATTGATGAGGCCTTAATAATTAATTTCAACTGCTATTCTAATCCTTCCTCCATTACAAGTTTCTCATACTTCTCTGGGTTGTAATATTCCGGTTTTGGTCTTTAGCCCAAGGGAAAATTATTTTTAGAATGCTTGAAGAAAATTGGTTCAGACGTATCAGAGTTCTACGAGCACTGGGGCAGGGGGAATACTTCTCTAAAGATACCTTCTGGTCAGGGTTCTTGCTCCTGGAATAGGGGCGACCATAAGTCAAGATCCCTGCTATTTATGGTATCCCCTCACCGTGGTCACAAACGCTGCCCATCAAACATTCCGGTCAATTCCTTTTTGACTGCGTCAGAGAAGGCGTTCACCCTAAGAGACCCAGTCTCCTCTGGTGGCATGATGCTAACTGTACTTCTAAAGTACCTTTGCCATCCCTTATCCTTTGGTCATGCCAGGTGTGTCTGTGAAATGTTGCAGGAGGGAAAGTGCTAAACATGCACAATGTGGCCAAATTACTGTTGCTGCACGAGCCTTCGTTTAAAATAGTTACCATGGCGTTACTCCGCTGTAGGCATTTATATTTTAATTTCTCTCTATTTTAGGAGAATACAAGAGAAGACTAAAGGCTGCCTTAAGTGCTGCTTGGCACATTTAGCTCAGTTCTGGGGCAGCAGTTAGGGTGTGAGAGAGAAGGCTGCACGTGTATTTCAAAGGGATAGAGGGTTCTCGTAATATTCTTAGATAAACAAGGGTGGAGCATGAATTGAGTGTGTCTTTGGAACTGAAAGGTAGGGGGAATGCTGCCCATTGTAAGGCTGGACGAGATCTCAACATGTCATCTTGTCCAGCTCCCCATGCTGAGGCAGGTCTATACTATACCCGGAAGGTTGCCTTACGGTACGCGACTCCAGCTACGTAAATAGTGTCGCTGGAGTCAACGTACCTTAAGCTGCGCTTGGCACCATCTCCATAGTGGGGCGTCAATGAGAGAAACGCTCCTATCGACTTCCCTTACTCCTTGCAATAGTGAGGAGTACCAGTGCCGATGGGAACACCCTTAGCATTTGATTTAGCTCAGGGTTTCCCAACCTATGGCTTGGGACCCAAATATGGGTCGCCATTACATTTCAAAAGGTGGCTTTGCCCCCTCTCCTCCCCCTGTTGTTGAATTGCCTTGGGTCACCAAGTCTTCCTGAATTGTCAGAATGGGTCCCCATCTGGAAAAGGTTGGGAACCGCTGATTTAGCAGGTCTTTACTAGACCTGCTAAATCAAAGGCCAGCCGCTGCAATGTCCAGTCTTCCTGCAGTGGAGACATGGCCTGAGGCAGGATTAGGCCAACCTGTGTGTCCTTTTTATATTCAGGATGTTACATGAATTTAACACACACTTTCATGCTCCAATCACATACTACATTTCTTTCCAAAAGAGAATTATTTGGAAAAATGAGTGCTCCATCCTGCAATATTTGATTTTATTTTTAAACGTTCTTAATGACTTGCTGTTCTTGTGGCAGCATAGACTCTGGAGGTGGTAACATATCCTGCATGGCCCTTATTAGGGGAGTGGGGAAACTGGTCATTTATTTTAATTCCTTCTTGTTTTTACCTCTGCTAGTACGAAATGTAGTGAATATGTGGCGCTCCCTTCATTTTTCTTAGTCTCTTGACACTGCTTTCTGGTCACAGTTGTGACAAGGAACTTGCTAGTCACTCACAGCTACGTAACATGGAAAGGGCATCTTGGCCTTTTCTGCCACCTGCAAGATAGGAATTGCGATTGTAACTGATTCTTGTGTTTGGCCTTTCAGATCTTCTCTCAAGAATATATCAACCTGTTGCTCTCCATGTATTTCTTTGTTTTGGGCATCCTAGCTTTGTCTCACACCATCAGGTAAGCCGTTTCCTTCAGTACTGAATGGTGAGCTCTGTCCTGGTGACAAGGGGAGTGCTCTGTGGTGCATGTGCAAATAGAAAAGTGCAGGCTGGAGCTGTTTATTCCCAGAGTGCGGTTACCTTGCAGCGGTAATGACGTGACCTAGCTGTTACATAGTGCTTTGCAAAGTGCTTTGCGTCCCACTGATGCAAAGGAGGGCAGCTTCATTATCTCTGGCCTGCATGCTGGGAAGCTGAGGCACAGAGAGGTGAAGTGACTTGCCTGAGGTCACGTAGCAGACCGATGGCCAAGCCAGGCATAGAACCCAGCTCTCCTGAGCCCCAGGCTGTGCTGCTGTGAAAGAGTTTGGATTTATACTGCATGGCCAGCGAGGCCCTGTCCCTCTCCTGAGCAGCTGGCAGGACAGGCTGTATGTAAACAGGACAGAGAGGATGTTTTGCTTTGAACAGTGACTGAGAGAGGCTCCTGAAATCCTCAATGGGCTTTTATTGCCAGAGCTTGTGCCTCAGCAAGTCTGGTTGGGAAATGTGGTTTGGAAGGCACAAGCCCCAGTGAAAACGGCCAGCTACATTCTCCGCTGCGCTGGGACAAAACGTGGTAAAGTCAGGGATTGAGCCACCGTTCTGATCCATCCCCCGTTCCTGGGGCTGGCCGAGGCTGAGCAAATTAGAGCATTCTGAACTCACTACACCAGCAAGAGCTGCTCCCTCACGGTGTACTCCAGCCACACCCCTTCTGTGCCATATGCTGGGGGGTGGGGGCAGCTTTGCACCAGCCGAGGATTCCCCCTTTCCAGGGTAAGTGGTTGCCTGCTGAAGGTAGCACTTAGGGTCCCTTTGCACCTTAGAGTAGGGCAGGGTCTGACCTGGACATTGCAAACTCATCTCAGCTTTTCTAGAAAAGTCAAATTAGTCGGGAGTGAGGTGGGGGGTCACCTTTCTCTCGATGCACTGACACACGTTAACTACTCCGGGAGAAGCTATTGCTGGTGTCAGGCTTCCAATAGGGGGTCTCCGCTGCAAGCCTCTGCTCCAGGACACTTGTGGGCCACTGCAGCAAGCTTTGCCAGAGACTGCGGGGTGTGCTGGGGCGTGCAGGGCAGCAGGTGGGGTGGTGGACGGGAAGTGAGAACCATCCCTTCTAAGCACTAGCAGAGTTGGGTTGGGCTTCTCCTGCCTCCAGTGGAGTTCTCCTTTTCCTCTGGCTGCTGCTAAGCCTGCCTTGCTAGGGGTGACTGAAAAGCACTGGCATGCAGCCCGTTGCCCCCAGACTGGCATGCTTCCCAAATGATCCCAGCAACGCTCCTCTACAGGCCTCCCCGTGGCTCGGCTTGACTGCTGCCTGGAACCCTGCAGGCTGCCTTCTGCCGGTTAGAGCCTAGCGCTGTAGACTCAGCTCTGACTCGGGACCTTCAGCAAGTCATTTCATGGGTCTGTACTTGAGTGTTCCCCTCCGTCCAGTGAGGTTAGGACAGAAGTGTTGGGATGTTTGTGATGAGATTTGTAGCCATCCTGGAGGTGCTAGGGAGTGCATTGGATTCACAGGGGCTTCTGTAGCACTGACTTTCTCTCCTCTCTCTTTCAGCCCTGTCATGAACAAATTCTTCCCAGCTAACTTCCCCAGCAAACAATACCAGCTTCTCTTCACCCAGGGCTCGGGGGAAACCAAGGAAGGTATGGCCAGCTTGCCTGCTTTCTCCTGGGACTTTTTGGTTCTACCTTTTTGTTTCCTGCTTCATGTTCTCTCTGTCTCAGCTTATCCATTTTCAACCCTTCATTGTATCAAACTGTTTTGGACTCTGTCTCTCGTTCCCCAGTCCATGCTGCTAACGTCTATTTGAATGTACCCGATACTCTCTAACTAGAGCCAGAAATGCTGTGCCTGTGGTGTTAGGACCTCGGCTTCGGCATCTCCCGGTCTGCTGCCTTCTGGTCTGATAAAAATATTAAAAATGATTTGCCTTTATCCAAGGCTTTTAAGTATTCTACTGCCATCTCCTGTGCTCCTGATCTCCACCCCTGGTGGTCTGTGCACAGGTAGAATAAGCTTCTCCTTGCTGAAAATGTGTTTACTGCTAGTTAACTGTGTGACTGTGAAAGGCGAGGAGGCATCCTGAGACCGCTTTGTGTATACAGTCCCAGGGAACACGAGTCCAGTTCCCTTCCCAGCAGCAAGGCGATCTGCTGAGGAATCGTGGCCTGCTTGAAAGGCAAGATCCAGGGTTTCCGAGGCTCCGCTCTGAGTGCACACCTCACGTGCGTGCGGTTATGGCAGAGTTGGTCCTGTCACATGCGGTGCCACTCCTGCACTTGTTTGGGAAGGTGGTGGCGGTGGTGTTGCTCACCGGCTGCTTATGTGCTAGTCTCGGAGGGGAGCCGTGTTCATCTGTATCTGCAAAAACAAGGAGTCCTGTGGTGCCAGAGAGACCAACAGAATGTATCTGCCGAAGTGGATTTTAGCCCCGGAAGCTGATGCCCCAATAAATCTTTTAGTCCTTAAGGTGCTGCAGGACTCCTTGTTGCTTGTGTGCATACTAGTCACTGCTCTGCCTGCGAGTGAGGGGGAGGAGGAGCTGTGTGGGCCAGATGGAATCATGCTGTTCTGTTTGTTACAGAAATAGTGAATTATGAATTTGATTCCAAGGACCTTGTGTGCCTGGCTATGAGCAGCGTCGTTGGCGTCTGGTACCTGCTGAGGAAGGTAGGAAAGGGAACAAAGCAAAGTGGGATATTCAAGCTAGGAAGCGGGAGGGTGGAGGAGGGAACGAACAGCAGCTAAATCAAACTTGGGAGTCTCTTGGTAATTGGCCCACAAGGACTAGTCGGTTAGTGCTGCCATCTGTGCTGAGCCAAATCCATCTTCCTGCTGTGTTTGGCCCGTAGCACTGGATTGCAAACAATCTCTTTGGACTGGCATTCTCTCTCAACGGTGTGGAGCTCCTGCATTTGAACAACGTCAGCACTGGCTGCATCCTGCTCGGCGGCCTTTTCATCTACGATGTGTTCTGGGTAAGCAGGCGTGGCTGCGGGCGTTGGAGGGGAAGGGGCTGCGTCACACACACCCCCCCCGTTACGTGGGTTTTCTGGCCATGGGGCCAGTGTGATGTCATGCTGATTTTGGGACAGGAAAACCATGACTGCTGTCCAGTGTACGCGTTCACGTCTGCCCGGAAGCAGGGGGAAGGGAGGGGAAATGACAGGGTGTTTGGCCAAAACTTGGCCCAGCAAATACTCTTGCAAATGTATTCACTTAATTCCAGAGGGTGGCTCCCAGAGCATGCAGCTCTCCAGTGAGAAATCTGCTGTGTTGCATAAAGGAGCTGGCACCACCCTGCTGTCTGTTTGCTCTAGTGTATCTGGTTTTCTCAGCTGATTATCATGCTGTGCCTACAAGTAGAATCCAGCCAAACTTCCTAGCTCTGTACAAAGGACTCATCCTTGCTTCTTGATTTCATGTGTCTCTTTAGTGTTAAAAGTGATTCCCAATTTGGGATCTAAGCTGATGATTTCACAGTAAGGAAAAGATAAATAATGTAGTGAACGTGCTACAGGTACCTCTTGTGACCTTGGTACGAAGTTTTGCTGGAATAGTAAAGATTTTCCCTAAATCTTGTGGTTGTTTCAAGGCACAGTCTGCTGGAAAGTCCCTTTGGATACTGTTCTCTCTTCGGCCCTCGCTAGAGCTTTCTGACCTCACTTCTTGGTCTTAATAAACATACACTCCATAACTGCACCATTGTGTCATGCTCCTGTCTCTCTGAGTGCCAACTCTTGAGTCCCACTAGCCAGGAATTCGTTGGCCTCTGATGTGTAGCTTTACTGTTGGCTTAAACTAAACTAGGTGCCATGAAATTAGTGGGAATTGATGAGTCCTGACAAACACATTCCCAGCCAATCAAACAAAATGTGCCAGGATTTCAAATGGACACGTTCCTCCAGATAATACGCTAAAAATAGATGCCCTCAGAGCAAAATACAGTTCAGGAGCAATTGTTACACTTCCTATTGAAATCAGTTCTCTTTGAAGCTTCCAACTACGCATTGTCTGCTAATTGAGGCCACGTGAGCAGTTCGTACTTTTACAGAAACGTGTTCATGTGAATTTAGGCCAGTGGCAGGCATGCTCAATTTGGTCGACTTAATGCATCTTCTGCACATACACATCATACATCATCTGGAAGCTTCTGAGGGCTGCTTTAGCATGAGGCATGCTCTGGAGCTGTCAAGTGGTGCTGTTACCATAGAAACAGGGATAAACGATGACGCCATCCCTCATTCAAGTGACCGCTTTGAAATACTTGCGTTCGCTTCTGTTCATTTAATGTGTGTCTGTTATTTCAAGGTATAAAGTTGGGTTTCTTTATGACCTCAAAGCATCATAACAACGATCTAAAGGATAAAACAAAGTCTAGTGATAAACTTGTATAGGTATCACTGAAATGGACTCGCTCTGGTGACACTTCTAGTCAACACCATCCTCCTGATCTCTGAGTGTGGGGGCTAGTGCTGTCTTCGTTGCCTGGGCATGCACCGGGAAGGTTGTTCTGGTGACACAGTTGACTATGCAGTGACACCTACTGGTACATGCACAAATAAGGTCTTGTCGAATCTGCCAACAGGCCCTTGAAGAACCCTGGAGGTAATTCATCATCCACTTCTTTCCATCCCTGTTGGAATGGTGATCCCGTGTCTAGTTTACCTGTGTGGGGGGGCATCCAAATCTTGTCAGTTGAGATGCTCTTCAAAGCTGTCCTCGCATGGTGGAGTTTGGCTGGTGGCTTATCCTCTTTGATGGCTAGTTGGAGGCGTAAGCAGATCAGAGCTGTGGGTTACCTTTTCTCTCCCACTCCGGTCACGCAGCACGGTGACCAACTTCCGTGCCACAGAAATTGTGGCTTGCCTGTCCTCCCTCCTAGAAGCAGTAAGCTGCTTTTGTTTTGACATGGATGTTTTTTTCCCAATACCAAACGCATGAAGCAGTCACATCCTCCAAGTGCACGTGCAGCGTGAGGTGTGTTGCACAAGCCAGGAGGGAGTGGGCCACAAGCACGCACAGGTGTGAAGTGGTGCATGTCCGTTGTGTTGATAACAATGCCCATGTTATCTCTGCATTCTGGTTTTGGAAAGTAGAGAGCAGCAAGGACCAAAATGTCAGTATCCAGTGACCCGATTACTGCAGCTCCTTTGGCTTTTCGGTCTCCTGCTGGCATGCTGGCGCACACAGCAGCAGGTGGATCCTTGTCTTCAACGCCTCTACTGGTGCTGCTCTTTGCTACTGCGCCGCTGGAAAGGTCTCCAACCAGGAGGGGTGTGTTTGCTGAGTGTTTTCTTCGCACTCGGGTGTGTTTTGAACCATATAATCGGAGGGGTTTTACAAGTGACCACTTTCAGGATGCTGCAATTAGAAACTTCTTCCAGGGAGGTGCAGGGCATTCACCAGTCACCTGCTTTTCCTGCCTCCATCCTTAGATCCTGTCCGGCGCTGTCTTTCTGCAGTTTTCATAGAGTTACAGTAGTTGCATCTGTCAAAGACTTGGATTTCAGAATTAGCTTTGTCAGCTCCTTTTTGGACCTGCCTCAAATACTCAGCAGCCGGTTCATCAGCTGTGTGGAATTTGTCTCCAGTCGTCCCTTCCATGACAGCCCTGGCCTCTTTGAGGTACGCTGTGATTTCTGTGTTGCATGCTCTTAGCTTATTGATTCTTCCCGCTTGAGTTTCCCATTGATGTCCGAATTCAGCTTTGTCTGTTCTTCTCATTGTTTTATCAGTGTGGAGGAGGGACAAATGCACAGATCCTGTGGGGTGACTAAGAACCATTGCCACTGAAATATCATCTGCCTCTTGGTAAGAACAGGGCTCTGCAGACAACAGTTTCTGGATGGATAGCTGTTGTAAGCATCCCTCCCTTGACGGACTTGCATTTGGTTGTCTTGGCCATGTTCGCAGATGGTTTGGTGCCAGATTTCTTCTCTGGGCTGAAGAAGCTGCAAGTCTCGTTAAATTAAGTGCAGTCTGGCAGCTGTGTTTTTAAGCACCTTGAGATATGATACAGGGTCAAGTGGGTTTGTCGTGTGGTTGGTGAAAGCCGGAATGTGCTCTTCCTCTCCCTTCAGTGCAGAGGCAAGGACTTGTTTGTGGACTTGGTCTTCACTACTTCTTGTTAGGCCACTTATTTCTCCCAAAGCTTTTGTATGTTCGTAATAGGAAGCTTTGCATTGTCATCTCTGACCCAAACACTGGCCTCTGCAAAGCTACTTTCTGGAAGATTTCAGAGGCTCGTATTAAAGGCATAGATTGTTACGAATTGATGCCTTCTGTCAGGCAGACTAGGGAATGGATTGTATTTACAAGAGGAGAAGGATTACGTTAGGAATTCACGTATATTTATATCTACCCACCGTGCAGGACAAGCTAGAGACATGGAGTCTGCTGGTGCACAACCTTCAGTGTGACACTGATCTGTCAGCCAGTTGCAGTTAAAAATACAGGACAACTCTTCTAATCATTTGTGGGATATTTTGACAATTAAGAATGTCACATGAAAACATTTCATGTGAATGTATTGCAAAATGTCGCTCTGCACCAATAAACATCTTTTAATAAGTTGTTTGGTAGTGTGGACTAGTAAACACCACAACAAGGTGCTGAAATGCATTTCAACCATAAAAGCTCCAGTTATAGTCCTGTTAGTGTTTCTTGAATTATACAAAAATGACTCTCATTGTTTCCCCTTGACTACATGTATATGGCAACACTTGACAGTTCCACATTAGGAATGTAAAATCCCATGTCATTGGTTAGCTGGTTAATCAGTTAACCAATTAAAGGCGGGGCAGGGGCTGCTCCGGCCAGGCTGAAGTGTCCCCCCCACCCACGGTGCACCCCATGGCGCTGGAGCAGCCTCCTGCCTACGGGGGGGGGGGGGGGGGGGTTGGAGGGGTGCTGCTCCAGCTCCCACTGGTTAACCAGAACCAGTAAACCTCACCCATTAAGGGTAAGCTTACCAGTTAACCAGTCAAGTCCGTATTCCACATCGTGCCTCCTCCAAACACACCTAACATAATCCTTCCAATGAGACATGATATGGGGCTTTGCTGGGCAGGTACATTGAATTCCTGAAACAGGGCCCGTTTGGGAGAATTGCTGCATGCCTGTTACTCTGGCTTCAGGCTGGACTCACCTGAATTCGAGTGGAAAATGAATACTGTGATCCTCTGAATGATGGGAGTGCCGTCTCTGCTCTGGCCAGGGCGGTGGTAGCTGGCTTCTCTCTTTAGTTGAGCCTCTGTTTTCACTGTGGACTATTTGCTCGTAGGTTTTTGGCACCAATGTGATGGTGACTGTTGCCAAATCATTTGAGGCACCGATAAAACGTGAGTAGATCTTTCCTGCTTCCTGAACGGGCCTGTCCTGTCTCCTGCCTATCACCCTTGCTGCATGGGCTCGGTGCGCCACCTGACTAGTGTTACATTGCATTGTGGGTGCCACTGGGCATTCATGGATTTTTTGTTTTGTTTTGTTTTGTTTTGTTATCCTGCGTTCTCTGGCTTTGAGTTAGGATCCTACTCCTGGTTGCATTCTGCCCGCAAGGGCCTCGGATCCTCTCGCTGCCATTTGCTCTAGATTTGTAGAAGGTCTCTTCCTGCCTGTCCTGTTGCAGGCATCCTATGAAGTACAATAGATCTGCTAGGCAAGGCAGCATTGGACGTGGGTGTTCAGATCTCTGATGATGGGGCAGGAACATCTGCAGAGACCTGCTCCAGCCCAGAGAAGGGGGGAAAAGCTCCTGAAGCTATGGAGTCTGCAGCATTTGGGGGAGGGGGATAGTAGCCACTTTCCAGTTTAGGGTTCCTGGGGATTTGCTTGTAAAGCTGGAATAGAATCCCTCTCAGCCTCGGACTTGGCCTAGTGACTCTGCAGTAGGGATGGAAGCGATCAGTCGAGTCACTACTCAACTACTTGCTTTCCCTGCCCCCTTGCTGCCTCTGTATTAGTGTTGAGCGGAGCCGGCTTAAAAGTCAGTTCCCTGCAGCACCATCTCCTGTGCGAGGAGAGGGGGGGCACAGGAGGCAGAGGTGCAGCGGGGGACCCGGGGCGAGCCAGGACTGCCCCCAGTAGCTAACCCCCTTATCGACTAATCAAGTAGTCGATGGAAATTCCATCAACTACTCGATTCGTTTATTAACCGCTACTTAGCATCCCCACTCTCCAGAGGCCGATGGACTCTCCCAGCTAATACCTTTAGAAAGTAAAGGAAACACCGTTGAACAGCAGAACGGCCAGACCAATGGTCCCTCTAGCCCAGTGTCCTGTCTTGCAGTACCAGGGAGAGTGACAGTGCATTTTAGAGAGTGATTTCTCCTATTGTCCAGTCCCAGCTTTTTGCAGTCAGAGATTTAGGGAAACTCAAAGCTTTGATTGCATTCCTTACCGTCTTGTCTAATAGCTGTTGATGGATCTGTCATCCATGAATGTATCGAATTCCTTTTTGGACCCAGGAATACGTTTGGCCTTTACAGTATGCCCTGGCAAGGAGTTCCACACATTAACTTTATGTTGTGTGAAGCCGTGCCGCCTGATGCTTGTTTTAAATCCACTGCCTATTAATTTCACTGGGTGACCATCGGTTCTTGTGGATATCTAACACTTCCTTATTAGTTTCTCCACTCCATTCATGATTTGACAGACCTCTATCCTATCCCCCCTTAATCGTCTCTTTCCTAGGCAGTACCACCCCTGTATCTTTAATCTCTCCCCATATGGAAGCTGTTCCATACCCCTCATCGTTTTTGTTGCCCCTTCTCTGTATTTTTTTTTCTAATTCTAATATCTTTTTTGAGGTGATCAGAACTGCATGTAGTACTAAAGGTGTGGACCTACCGTGGACTTGTAGTGTATCCCTTTCCTAATAGCTCCTAACGTTCAGTTTGCTTTTTTGACTGCTGCTGCATATTGAACGGATGTTTTCAAAGAACCATCCACAATGACTCCCAAGACCTCTGTGTGGATATAGCTAATTTAGACCCCATCGCTTTGTATGTATAGTGGGGATGTTTTCCAGTGTGCATTTATCGACATTAAATTTCATCTGCCATTTTGTTTTCCAGTCACCCAGTTTTGTGACAGCCCTTTGTAAGTCTTATTCTGCCTTGAACTTTACTATCTTAAGTAGTTTTTGTATTGTTTGCAAACTTTGCCATCCCCCTGTTTACCCCTTTTTCCAGACTTACAAATATGTTGCACAGCACTGGTCCCAGTACAGATCCTTGGGGGACCCTGCTATTTACCCCCTCAGCTGTGAAAAATGTCCTATGCTTTGTTTCCTGTCTGACCAGCTACCGATCCATGAGAGAACCTTCCCTCTTATGCCATGACAGCTTCTTTTGCTTAAGAGCCATTGGTGAGGGACTTTGGGAAAAGTTTCCGAAAGGTCCAGGTATACTGGATCTGTTTGAATTCATCAGTTTGTTCCCAAACCACCTCCACTGGGAACGGTTCCTCAGATTTGTCGCCTAAAAAGAATGGCTCCCGTGTCGGACTCATCCTCTCACCTTTCGCAGTGAAGACCAATGCAAAGAATTTAGGTAGCTTCTTGGCAAAGGCCTTGTCTTCCTTGGCTGCTCCTTTAGTACCTTGGTGGCCCACTGGCCGTCTGAAGGCCTGGCAGGCTTTGGGCCTCTGATGTACTTAAAAATGCGGTTAGCATCTCTCTTGCTACTTGCTTTTCAGATTCCCATCTGGCCTGTCTAATGATACTTGACTTGCCAGAGTTTACACTCTTCTGCTTTCCTCGGTAGAACTGGATTCCAGTTTTTAAAGGATGTCTTTTTCTTGCTGTTTAGCCAGAGTAGCATTTTGGACTCTTGCTGGTTTGGTTTTTATGTAGGGTTACGTATGAACTTTGAGCCTCTGTTGTAGTGTCTTCAGAAGAAGGTCCCTGCAGCTTCCAGGTATTTCACTCTTGTGTCTCTTCTTAATTTCTATTTAACTTGCCTCATTTATGTGTAGTTCCCCTTTTTGAAATGAAATGCTACACTGGGGGGGGTTTCTTTGGTATTCTTCGCCCCTACAAGGACGTTATGGCTGCTGTTACTGAGAGGTTCTGGTGTGTTCACCTCTTGGGCCAGATCTTCTGCGCTACTTAGGACTAAATCAAGAATTCTCTCCCCATGTGAGTTCCAGGAGGAGCTGCTCCATTAATGGTATCTAGAAATGTTCTCTGCATCCCGTCCTGAGGTGACATGTACCCAGACAATGGGGGGTAGCTGAAATCCCCTGTTTTGGGGGTTTTGTTTTTGTGGCCTCTTGAATCTTCTAGTCAAACCAATTCGGGTCAGGTGACCAGTACTGTGTTCCTACTACTGTGCTCGTTATAGTCAAGCAGGGAATTTCTGTGTCTAGAGTCTGGGGGACTGTTGGATTCATGTCCCACATAGCAAAAGACCCATACGCCACCGTTTCTTTGCCTTCCTTGAGCTAAACACCCTACCCCACCCTGCATTCCTCTTGCATCTCAGGCCTGGGTCCCTCTGCACTGTTCGCCCCCTGCGGCCTGAATGGATACAGACTGCTTGTGATGCTCCAACAGCTGCCTTCTTCCGTGGCCCACCCTACCGTGTGTAATGTAGGGTAGAGAGATGGGACAGTTGTCATTCACAAGCTGAGCTGTCGGCTCCTCTTTGCAGACCGCAGCTCCTGCAAGCCACCCTGTGGGACTCTCTCTCCAGCTGGGGACCCGGCGCAGGGTGCAAGGAGGAGTGTCGTCTCCCCCCCCCCCCCCCCCCCGTGTCTGTCGTCCCCTCACTGTGGCCCTCTCCCAGGCTGGCACCACGCAGCACTGCTGCCTGCGAGATGGGGGAGGCCAGACGGTCCCCTCTGGCTGTCCTAATGCCTTGGCTTCCCCAGCGCCCCAGGAGGAGCTCAGCCTTTCGCGTGGAAGACCCTGCATGTAGATGGAGCATGTGTCTCCGTATTGCCCTGCCGTGGGTGTCGTCTGGCAAGGGTGGAGTGTGCATGGGATGGTCAGCGGTTTGTCTCCTCGTTCCCTTTCCAGGGCATGCAGCGGGGGCAGGGGGGGGGCGTTGCGGTGGGTTGATGCAGCTTTGTGGCAAGAAGAACAGATGGAATTTGAGCTGAACCTCTCCTGTGGCTTGTTCCATGCCTGTAACCCCCTCCCCCCATGCTAATCTCTACCCAACGCATCTGCTTGTGTTTGTGCTTCTAACCCTGAGCTCTCTCTGCCTTCCCAGTGGTTTTCCCCCAGGACCTGCTGGAGAAGGGGCTGGAGGCCGACAACTTTGCCATGCTGGGCCTTGGGGACGTGGTAATTCCAGGTAAAGAGGACTGATGGTGTGTTAATAGGAAGTGTCTCCACCAAGGCTGTGAATTCAGTGCCTGGGACTCGCATCTGGGGCCGGGGTGGGGCGCGTAGGCTCCACATCCAGCTAAAAGCCGCAGGGTGGCCAGCGACCCCTCTGCATAGGAGCTGAAGGAGGGCATGGCCCCGCGAGTGGAGGCCTCAAGGGGAGATCGGGGACACCTGCTGCTGGGAAGAGGCGGCCTTGGGGGAGCCTGCAGCTGGGAGCAGGGAAGGGGGCAGTTGCAGAGGGAAGCCGCCCAGCCAGGGTTTGGCGTTGGTGCTGTTGAGAGCTGTGGTCTGCTTGCCAGGCTGATCTGCAGCCCTAGAGGCAAATGGCTCCGTGCTATGCCGGCCTAGGCCGCCTCCAGTCACCTGCTGGGAGCTGGGGCCGGCCTCAGCTGTGAGTTCTGGGCTGCACTGCTGTCTTGTGGCCTCGTAGGAGATCCCTTTCCTCCTGGCTGCTGCCGTCAGACCCTCGAAGGGCTGGGGGGGAGCAGGCGGCGTAGAAGCGTTGCTGGCAGTGTGGTTAGGGGTGCTCACGGGTGTGCCAGGCCGTGTCACGTGCTCTAGCCCCAGGGTGCTGACGGTACGTCCGGCCTCCCTGGTTAGGGCCAGGGAAGTGCTCTTGTGCTGCCCGGCATGGAGAGGGAGAGAGCCGTGCTTGGCCATGCCGGGGGGTTGCCTGTTTGAATTCCAGACTAGGGGCCACTTGCCTGAAAGGCAGTGGGGTGAGCATGTGGTTCCGGGGCGTCCCTTCTCAGCTCGCTCTGCCCTGTGCCCCAGCCTACGCTCCCCTGATCTTCGGTGGCCCCCTCCGTGCAGCGAGAGGCTGGGAGCTCTACAACAGCGGTTCTCAGACGCTCCACATTAGTGAACCCCTCTCAGGAGACCGATTGGTCTCACGTCTCCCCAAGTGATGCCTCCCTCCGAAGCGACTGGCTCGCGCAATCCCCGAGATCCATCCAGAAGTGCCGCAGCCCCGCGGTTCCTGGACAGTGGCTGACTGTCCCCGTGTAATTACACAGGCCGGTGGAATGTAAATATCAACGTCCCTGTCAGTGTGCGGTCGAGAGCGCAGTGCACGCCAGTCGCTGCGGGAAATTGTAGCTTGCACTGGCTTTGCTAGGGCCTTGGTTGTAGCCTGGTGTCAATCTAGGCAGCTACCAAGGTGGGCTGATGCAGCCCAGGGTCAGCCCAGGTTGAGGGTCACTGCTTCACCAGCTAAGGCGTCGTCCTGTGGCCCCGGGGATGGGGCTGTGCCCATGAAAGCGTATTGGCTAGTCTGTAAGGTGCCACAGCACACCTCGTTGATTTGAAAGTTACCGACTGACCCGGGTAGCCGAGATTGTTCCAGTGCCAAGCGAGTGGGGACTGACTTCGCTAGCACTGGACCGATAGTGAAGTTGGCCACAAGGGGGTGCTGCAGCCCCGGGATGCTCGTGGCTGTGGCCAAGTACAGAATTCTCTGCTGTCGCTCCGCAGTGGGCACCTGGCTCTGTCCCTTTCTCTAACCCTGCCTTTCTGCCCCCTCAGGGATCTTCATCGCCCTGCTGCTGCGCTTCGACATCAGGTGAGCTGTGGCTCGGAGCACGTCTGCTGTGCAGCTGGATTTTGGCACTGCATGGGGGGGTTGCCCCAGGGTGCTTTGCTGAACTGGCTGAGAGAGGCCTGGGCGGCCAAGCGTCTTGCCCTGAGCTTTGGGCTGGGGAGGGTCTGACGGGAGGCCCCGGGGCTAATCTAGGAAGCTGAGGACACCAAGGAGAAGGCTCCTGATGCCGCTGTGGTGACTGAAAAGAGGCTGATGCTAGGCTAGCCCCGAAAGGGCAGGTCTGTGAGCTAGTCTGGGGAAACCCCTGGGACAGGGGGCATGTTGTCTGTGCCCAGGGCCCTGTCCAGTCGTTTGAGCTGGGCATGATGCTGCGTCTGCATACTGGGACTGGGAGAGCCGGTGCTGGAGGCAGAGCAGGAGGAGACGGCTGTGGGGGAGCGGGGAGAGGCAGAGGCAAGGCAGCAGCGCGTGGGAGCAGGAGCGCTCGGCGCCCGGAGGCGGGAAGAGGAGCACTTAGGGTCACCGTGGCAGATGGCGTGGGCTGGTGGGAGTGATCCTGTCGCACAAGGGAAGCACTGGGTCCATCTGCTGCCACGTGGAGGGGAAGCCAGGCCTTCAGGTGACATTCTGCCTGCCTCTGGGACCCTAGTTCTGGCGTCACTTGGGGGACGGGCTCCTAAACATGCCCCCCCCCCCCCCCCCCCCCGGCTCCCACTCCTCAAATGCCCCACTGGCTGCGAGAATCAGGGGCCCGCGCTGGCTTCTCCATGCCGGGCTGGACGTGCTACTGGGGTTGCTCTTGGCCCAGCCTGACGGGCAGTAAAACAGCTGCCCCGCCAGGGAACGGGGCAGGGAGAGACCGGTGACGAGCTGCTCCCAGGGGGTGGAGGGCTTCTCCCTGCAGCTTCCTCACTTGGGTTAATGGCATGAGGCTGCCGGGCACCTTTTGTGCTTCTTGGGCCAGGGCTGGGAGGTCCAGGATCCTTTGGGACCCCTGCAATGGAAGTATTGGCATCCGCTCCCGGGGATAAAGCCCCCTCGTTCCATGAGCTGGGGCTTGGGCCTGGCCGCACGGAGCCCCGTGCTCACCCTGCGCTCTTCCCGCCCGCTAGCCTAAAGAAGAACACGCACACGTACTTCTACACCAGCTTCGTGGCGTACATCTTTGGGCTGGGCCTGACCATCTTCATCATGCACGTCTTCAAGCACGCCCAGGTGAGCCCGCCGGCCTCGGCCCGCGCCCGCCCTGGGAGGCGGGGCCCCAAGGCCCCTGCTCCGTGTCCCTGAACTGAGGCTCCGTGAAGCCTGGCCGGATCTCGCGTTACAATCCAAGGGGGGGGCAGGGATGGGCCGCCCGCCCTGGGGCCGCCGCAGCAAGTGGTGCTAGACGTGGCCAGTTTGCGGGCGCACGCTTTGTGCAGAGTTCACGCCTGCCGGGACAGAGACTCCATCAAATGCAGCGGTCGCCGGGCCTGCCCCTCGCTGCTTCTAGCCCGGCCGAGCGAGAGATGCTCTTGCAACAGTCCCCCTGCCAGGGGGAGGCAGGAGGCAACCAGGCCAGCAGGGCTTAGCTCCCGGGGGAGTGTGCGGTGGAAGAATTGAAAATTGAATTGTAAAGTGAGCGGATGGGTTCTGGGATTCCCAGCACTGCTGCAGGCATCTCTATGGGTAACTGGACTGGAGTGTCCTCTGGGGGGTGGTTCTGGCGGTGGGGAGCCGTGCTCGAGTGCTGAGAACTGCCTGCGGTTTAGTAGCACGGCACAGCTACATGTCTGCTCTGGGTCTCGGTAGCAGGTGCACGGGGATCAGAACTACCGGGTAGTGGGGGGGATTCCCAGCTGCCCCCTCCCGGTGTGCGAGCGTGGCAGCCACTGTGCCCAGAGCGAATAACTCCGCTAGCCTGGGGCATTGGGCTGTGCGGGGGCGGGGGCAGGACTCGGGTTCTCCCCTCTGGGGCAGTGTCCCGAGGTCACTAATCCGCATCCAAGTGGGTGCCAGGCAGCCGGTCGGGCCTGGGCGATGGGAAAGTCGGCACCTGGAGCGCAAGGGAAAGGTCTGACCCTGAGCGTTCCCTCGTGCGGCAAACTCCTAATCTGGGGGCTGCGACTGGCCGGGGTCCTGAGACAAGCCAGCCCCGTTCCTCCCCCGGTCTCCGCTGCAGGCTTGGCTGGCTTTTCTGGCAGCTTTGGTGCTGTGTTTGGTCATGGGCTCTGTTTCTCCCCCAGCCAGCCCTGCTGTACCTGGTTCCTGCCTGCATTGGGTTCCCTCTTCTCATGGCCTTGGTGAAGGGAGAAGTAACCGAAATGTTCAGGTATGTCAGCCACTGGCACGGCTCCCTGGCCGCCAGCGCTGGGCGGGCCTGATATGTGCAGGTGTTCCCATGCGGGGGCACAGGCCAACGGCCGGGTTCACCTGGGCATGCTGAGGGCGTGTGCGGGCGAGGAAGCGACTGTTCAGACACGTCTCCCTGGAGTGCTCCTCTCTAGCCCGGTCCCTGCCCACCGCCTGGTAGCCGGGTGGGAACGCCGACTCTCGGCATGGGGAACGCTGACTCACGCTTCCGCCGAGCGGGTGTCAAGTCAGAGGGCGGGCCGCACACCTGGCTCGTCAGCTCCGGGAGCCGTCGCTGTGCGCACTGGGGGAAGGTGGCGGAACAGCCCAGCCATGGAGACCGGAGCGGTGATGGCTCGCATCAGCATCACAGGCTGCTTAATCTTCCCTCCCCTCTTCCCTGAGCAGAGGGACTAGGCCCTAGCTAGGTAGCCGGCGTCTCTGTGCGACTCCTACCCCAGCCTGTCTAGCCCCGTCCTCCACTGCTCTCCGCACAGCCGCCTAACCTGGTCCGCAGCCTCAGCGCCTGCTGGCTGGCCTGGCCCAGCCAGGGCGGTCCCACCACCTCCCAGCCACAGTGGAGCCAGGGCTGCTCTGCCCTGTGGGTTTCTCTCCAGGGCCGGCGCCCCTCGCACACGTCCCGGGAACAGTTGGACTGTTGCGGCCCGTGGACGTGTGAGCTCCTCGTGGTGTTGTCTCCTCTCAGCCGGAGGTCCGAGAACTACGGGGCGCGAACGTGTGGGACGGGAAAGGGCCGGATTGTCATTCACCTCTTGGCTGCCGGCGGAACCCGACTTTCCTCTCCCTCTCCTAGCCCAGGAGCTGCTACTTTGCACTTTCCTCGCTGTGGCTCTTAGCTGTGACCTCTCCCCTCTTCCCAGTCCTTCCGCGCCTGCCTGGTCTTTGATGACAGTCTCTGCTGCAGGCACTGTGTTCTGGCTTCATCCGCCCTGTGCACCTGGCATCCTGCACCCGCTTTCCACACACGCCTGTGACTCACCAGCCTGCTGCAGCATCACAGCCCTGGGGAGAGCCAAGTGGCTGGCCCCGGGGGATCCGAACAAGGAGCTTGTGGATTCTCGCGGCAGAGCGAGAAGGGTTCCAGTTCCCGAGCGCTGGGCTGGCATTGGACACAGCCTGTGGCTCGTACCCCAGCAAGCCCCCTTAGATGGGAGAGCAACCCCCTCCTAGCCTCCGCGGCAGACGCAGCCCTCTGCAGCTCCGGGTGTTGGCCGCCTGGACAACAGGGGGTTGGGTGCCCTAGGGGTCCAGCATCGCTTGAAACTGCTCCAGTATTTGGAGGAGAAACTGGAACGCGATAGAGCTCATCCGCCCAGAGAGGCGGAAGGCTCCCCCCTCCTCCCCCCGAATTCCACCAGGTGTAGCAGCCGAGGTCGCTTTGATGCCGCTTGTGTTCCTGTGAGCGCTGAAAGTCTGTGATTTGAGCTGGTGTCTCCATCAGCCACCTGCGCTTCTGGCAGCCGCGGTGCTCCGGAGTCTGAGGCCAGCACCCGGTCCCAAGCCCTACGCAGCCTGGCGGCTGCCGGCCCACCCCTTGTGCTTAGCGGTGTGTGCTGGACACGGGGAGCGGGGGGGATCGCTGCCCAGCACGGCGTATGTTCAACGGCCTGGTGGTTATAAACCCGGGTGGCTTTCACAGGCTGGGGGGGCAGATCCCTGCTGTGCCTGGCGGCCGAGGGGCTTGGGGGGCAGCCAGGCGGCCGTGGGAGAAGAAGCCGGGGAGCAGTTAGATGCAAAGGGCCGGAGGGAGGGCAGGCTGGAGCACGGCTAAGCTCGGCACTAACTCTGGGGTTCACATCCCTGCAGAGCCCCCTTGGACAGGCCCTAACCCCCCACCTCCCTTTGTGCTCTGAGCTAGTAACAGGCAAGCGGAGAGCCAGCACGCCCCACCTGCAGCCGCCTGCTCTGACCTGCAGGGAAGAGCCTTGGCACGGCTCCGTCTCCTGCCTCCACGGCTGGGCCTGTCCCTCCCTGGCTACGCAGCTGTGCGCCTGCTTTCCGTGCCGCGCTGCAGGACCTGCCTCGCTCCTTACACGGCCCAGCAGCGGGCGCTTCCAGGAGCCCCCCTGGGGCCAAACGGCCCCCCGGCTCATCCCAGTGCTGGGGCCAGGCGGGTGGGGGAGAAGAGTTGGCAAGCAGGCTTGGCAGGGCAGCGCGTTCGCAGCCGGGGTGCTCAAAGCGACTTTCATTCCTTTCTCTCTCTCTCTCTCTCTCTCTCTCTCTCTCTCCCTCCCCTCACTTGCTGTCCCCTTCCTCCCCCCCCCCCCCCCCCCCCCCCGTCTTTCCTGCAGCTATGAATCCTCTGCTGAAATCTTGCCACACACTCCGCGACTTACCCACTTCCCCACCGTGTCGGGTTCTCCGGCCAGCCTTGCCGATTCCATGCAGCAGAGACTGCCCTGCCCCCGCCGACGCCGGCAGCAAAGCCCCAGCGCCATGTAGCAATCACCCGCGATGCCCTTGCTTTGTCTGTCTGGCCAGGTAGGGGCTCTCCAGTCCTGTCTGCCTGGCTGGGCTGGTCTCTTTCCTCCACCCAAGGGATCCTGGGCGCAGCGCTACGTGCCCCGTCAAACCCCGTTTTCGGGAGCCCTTCTCTGCAGGCTCCAGACCCCCCCAGAGCACTGAGTGTCTGGGGGGGGGGCTGTAGTAGGTGGGGCTAGCCCGGCGATGCCCCATGCTAGGGGGGTGGCATTGTACATGTTCAGCTCTGAGCCTGCTGCCGTTTCTCTTGGGGGGACTTCTCCCCACCCTGCACTGCCGAGGGACTAGCCTCCATGCCCCCTTCACGCAGCCGGAGCCAGCCCTCCCCCAAGCAGGGGACTCCTAAACCGGCCTCGCTGAACCGCCCCCCAGCTCCTGGCTTCGCCGAGTCCGAAGCGCACGTGCGCCTCTCCACCCAGCCCGTCCGGCCTCGTGAAAATGCTAGTGCCACGTGGTGCAGAGGGGCCGCGCCTTAGCCCGGCTGTCTGAACGCTCGGTGTGGTGGGCGGGCCGGGGGAGTGGAGCCACGCACTGCCAAGGAAAGCCATGGCCGCCGTGGGCTGCGGGGCCGGGAGGGGAGGTCGGGCCGGGCGTGTTGATGTGTCTGTGCCTGCGTCGTGCTGCCTTAGCGAAACCCTCTCGTCTCGAGAGCTCTGTTCTTCCAACGCTCCCCAATACGGAGGGGATGTGTGACCCCCGGCAAGCTTCACTAGCAGGGGGAGGGGGCTGAGGGGTTTGCAGTGGGGGGGGGGGGGGGGGTGAGAGCCTGTTATGCTTAAATGAAGTACGTGAGATCTTTTACGGGGGAAACTCCGCGTTTATTGAGAATACAACAGTTGCGCGCACACACGCTCCCCCGCCGGACGACGTCATAGTTACCAGTCCAGATTCTCCATCAATCGAGTGGCCAGCCACACTGAACGCAGGGGGAGGCAGGGCCTGTGTCGGTCGGTCCATCCAGTGCTCCTCTGGAATTGGTGGCTGGCAAGACGAACCCAAAGTTCCCTAGCAAAGCACCCTGCTTTTATAATCCTCCTCTCTGTTGAAAGCCACGTATTCTGCTGTCAGCCTGCGACGGGAATTAATGGCTCATCAATCTGCCAATATCCAATCGTCCTATGAGTCGGGGTACGCAGCGATGGCTCCTTTCAGTCTAACAAGCTCTGGCTGTGGGCTCGGGCTAGGGTGGAGAAGTTTGGAGGGGCAGGCTGCCCCAGGCCTGCGTCTGGGCGAGAGGACCCTCAGCAGCACCTGGAGTGGGGAAATTGCAGCAGCTCGGGGGGGGGGGGGGGGGGGGGCTGGGAAGAGGTGTCTCTCCCTGCCAGAGCCTTGAGAGGTGCTTAGCAGCAGCTTGGAGAAGGCTTAGCTGGGGAGATGCCTCTGGGGGGGAGAGGTACAACCGTGCAGACGATCTGATGGTCACCCTCGCCCAGCGCCTTCGGCTGACTCCTGCATGTGACGCTGCATTGAGGGTGGTGCTCCCCTGCCCGGGTACTGGGTGCTGCCAGGCGGCTGGCAAGCTGGGCTAGTGCTCGTGGGGCTGAGCCGCACTGTCCCCCGGCCGCTGGCGGCCCAGAGCGGAGGCGCTGACTCCCCAAGAACTCCGCTCCCAGCCCCTCTCCTCCTCTTGCCCCCAGCTACGAGGAGAATTCTGCACCCAAGGAGGGGTCTGGAGACGCCACAGACGCAGCGACGGAACAGGAGAAAAAGGAGAAGTGACCTTGCACGTCGGGGCCAGGATGGGCGTGTCGGGACCAGGCCGGGCTGGGATCCACACTCCCCCCGCACGGGATGAAGACGAAAAGACCAGTTGTGTATCCGCATCATGTGCGTGTGTCTGTGTGCGTGTGTGTGCGTGTGTCCGGAGAAACCGTCGGGGTGGGAGCGTCCAAGCCGCAGCGTTCTGCCCGAAGTCCTCCTGCCCCCCCGGCGCCCCCCGGGGCACATCCGCCGCCACGCTCCCTTGGTTTATTTCATTTCTCCTCGTCTCCTAAATGGGTAGAAAAAGGGGAGGGGCAAACCCCCGGGCTGGTTTTTAAATTTTGTATTGTGGACTCGCTTTCTCTCATATTAAACCATCTGGAAGGATGGAGGCGCTGTGTGGGTCTGTTCCTGGCAGCCAGTTGTGGGGAGGAGCTGGCCTCTGCCTTGGGACCCAGTAGGGAGAACGTGCAGCACCCCAGAGCAGTGGCTCCGTGGGGGGGGGGGGGGCCTTTTGGGCGGAGAGGAGGCTGGCTAGGAACCTGTGACCTTTGGCATCGCCAGCTTGTGTGGGGGGAGGAGAGAATTTCTGTCCTAGGTGCTCATGTGGGCCTTTATCTGTGCGCTGGTCAGAGCTGTTATCCCATTGTACAGATGGGGAAACTGAGGCCCGAAGCGCTGTGCCTTGAGGTGTCTGAGCATCTCTGGCAGAGCAGGGCTGAACCCGGGTCTCGCAGGGCTCAGGCTAGGCCCAAACCTCTTTTCTCCCCCGTTACTGTCTCACGGGAGTCGAGCGACGGCCGAGGTGGCTTGGAGAATCCCGCTCCTCACCGCTGGCCGCGGATCATGTGCCTCCTCCTTGGCCAGTAGCAACGCCGCAGTGAAGCATCTCTGGCCGCTCCCTGGGCAGAGGACCCGGGCAGGCACCGGTGCTTGCCTGGGCAAAGCAGGCCGGGACCAGCCCTGCTGGGCGCCCTGCGAGGAGCCCCCGCCAGGGGGCACTGCCGCCTGGCTGGCCAAGGGCAGCAGGTTCCCTGCCTCCCAGAAAACCCGGGAGGAGACGCCTGGACCCTGCTAAGGCAGCAGCACTAGAGCAGCTGGTGCAGGTAGGTGGGGGAGGGGACAGAGGGTCCCCTGGGGCACTGCTGCTCGGAGCAGGGGGAGTGAAGGTATCAGGGCGGTGCCCATCTGTGCCAAGCATCAAGAAGCCAGGAAATGTGCCCGTGTGGGGGAGGGGACCAGTTGGAATGAGTCCGATCCGTTCCCTGCCCTCATCCTGAGCCTTCCTTTCTCTAACTCCTGGGCCTCGGCACCCCAGGCTCCGTAGCCAGGATCCTGTCCCGGGGCAAAGGGATTAGGCAGCGCTCAGACCCCCATTCAGCCGCGTGGACTGAGGCTGCCAGCCCCTGGGTCTGTCACCTACTGGTTGCGCCCGGAGCCCCGATCGGCATCAGGGCCCTGTTGTGAGAGAGGCAGAGGTAGAAAGGGAAACTGATCTCCCGCTGCTCTTCCCAGCCTGCCCTGCTGGGGACCTGGAGCAGCAGGACCGTCCCCTCTCCCGCAGGGCTGGCCAGCAGGGAGGCAGGCGAACCTCACTTCCCCGCCCCTGGGCGCCAGCTCTGCCGTGGGACCGAGACCAGGGTCTCAGCATGGTGGGCACAAAGGTCAGAGGCTTCTGGTGGCAAGGGATCCCCTGCTGGCGTCTCCTCTGCTGCCCCTCTGCCTTTGGCCAGGGCTGGCCGTTCCCCGGAGGCCGGGCAGAGCATAGGGGTGGGGACCTCCCTGCTCGCCGGGAGGCTGCTTGGCCAGAGGTAGTGCTGCTCCCCGTAGCGCAGAGTGTTCAGGCTGCTGTGCATCTGCGGGTTCAGGGCCCCGCAGGCCCAGCCTCAGGCTAGAACAGCTGTTTGCCCACCACCCGGGCTCCCCTTGGCAGCGAGCGCCTGGCTGCTCCACCTCGGGTCAGAGCAGTCTGGGAGCCTGGGGGGCCCGTGGCAGGAGCAGTCCGGAAGCCCTGGTGCTGAAAGCCCCGGACGTGGGGCTGGTGGTGCGGATCCCCGCGGCGAGGGATGGGTGGGCGATGCCCACGTGTGCAGAGCGCCCAAGCCGCCAGCACGCTGCGCTGCCTGTTCAGCTGCGGCAGGGCGAACTGTGGCTCCAGATCCCTGTCCCAGCAGAGAGCTGGGAGGAGAGGCCCAGCCAGCCTCCTTCCCACGATCTGGCAGCAGCTGGGGGCCCCTGCATTGGCTGGGGGGCCCCTTTGGCCATTGCTGGAGAGAGAAGGGGGCTACCCTGCCCCTCTTGCCATGGCAGCGACCTTTCCGCGTGGGGGGCAGTGCCGGTGTGGGGCCGGGCACCCTTACGTTTGGTGTAAGGCCCTTGCTGACTCCACAGCCCCTGCTCGGCCTGCCCTGCACCTCGCGGCTGGATGCCTGAGACTGTCCAGCCCTGGCTCCGGGGCCGTTTGCCTGCCTGGCGTGTTTCCCCCTGCCCCCAGAGCTGCAGCCAGGAACCCGACCCGCCGGCTTGGGCCCTGCTCAGCTCCCCACACAACACGGAGCCTCGGCACCCGCCCTGTCCAAAGGGGAGCAGGCTGGGCCCGGGGCTGGGCAGGCTGGGGGTGGCCACAGCCTGGAGGGGCCGAGCCAGCTCCTGGGTCATTTCAAAGCTGCCGCCGGGAGGCTGAGGGAGAAGGGGCCCTGGCTCTCCAAAGCCGAGACATCTGCGGCCCTGGCCCTGCCTCCCATTGTGCGGGGCGTTCCACCGCCGGCCTCCCTCACACTGGCCCTTCTGTGTCCCCGGGCAGGTGGGCGCCTGCCCCCCGGACGAGGCCTGGCCTGCCCGGGTCAATGCGGCCGGCCGTTGCCTGGCAGTTTCTAAGTGACCGTCTCCTCCCCCCGGCCCGGGCAAAGGGCCAGCTGGGCCCACAGCGCCTGGGTTTGTCACAGGCCTGGCTCAGCCTCACGCAGCAGCCAGCCAGAGTGAGGGGCCTGGCCTGCTGCCCCGGGCCCTGAGGCCAGGGCGTCCCGGGCGAAAGCGCTCCAGGGCGCCCCGGCCCCTAAAGCACCGAGCGGGAGAAGCCAAAATACGGGGGTCAGGGGGGTCATTTGGCTCGAGGGGCCTCTGCTCTGTGTGAAGGTGCCCGGAGCTGGGGGCTCCAGGCCAGGGCCTCGGATCCCCCTCCCCTTGTGCGGCCTCAGGCTGGAGGGGAAAGGGCGCCCAGCCGGGCCTGGCACCAGCAGATACAGAGCAGGGGCCGAGCCGCAGCGCTGGCGGCTCCCTCCTTGCCCTAGAGCTCAGAGGCTGAGCCAGCGTTGCCAAGAGGCCAATGGGCTTCCTCACTGGTCCCAGGTTATCGAGTGACCCGGCGTCCTGCCCTTCTCTGGCGGGCCCCGGGCCCCTCCACCCCCCCTCCCTGGCACTTACACAGCCTCCCGCTGCGGCCCAGTTCCCAGGTGCCGCCGCGAAGGAGGGGCGCACCCCCTTCCAGCTGGGGGGACGGAGGCGGGGTGCTGCGTGCTGGCAAGGTGGGGGGGATGGGTGCTGGGGCCGAGGGCCCCCCCCGGCCCGCGTGTTGGCTGGGCTGGGGCCTGCTGCGCCCCAGGGAGGCAGCCTTTGAACAGACATGGGCAGCTGGCCTGGAGCCTTTGGCCTTGGCCCGCTCTGAGCGCCTGGCCTGGCTCCAGGCTAGGCCTGAGGGGAGCTAGCTGATCCAGGAAACAAAGCTGGAGGCTTTATTGCATCAGGGAAGGTTCCCATCCGCACCCCCCCGGCCGGGGCTTGTCCGTGTGCAGTTGTGAGTAGCCGCTTGCCTCGTCCCTTGCCTGTGCTCCGCAGAGGCAGCCAATAGGTGGCCAGGCCTGCCGGCTCCTGCCCAGGCTGTGGTCTGAGCCGCGATGCTGCCGGGGTGGGTTTTCCCTGACTGGCAGCTACTCCCCTCTCCTCCCCGGCCCCACGCTTTCCAGCCCCTCCCGGTGTGGGTCGCCTCCCTCCCATCGCGCAGTAGCTGAGCCCTGTAGTAGCCCCCTTCCTCCCCCCGAGATTTCTCCGGGCGTGCTAGAGACATCCTGGGGCAGGGGCGATCTTTTACTGGACTGAGGCGCCAGTGACGCAGACCTTTCCTCGGGCACGTGTCTCCCCCCCCCCCCCTGCGCTCTCTAATAATCTGGGATGGACCTGCTGCCGAGCACACCCCACGCGCTCAGGCCCGGTGTCGGCAATGAGGCTCTGTCCAGCTGGCGAGCGCCAGGGACCCTGCTGGCATGGACTGAATTGCTGTCCCCCCCCCGAGGAGGCTGCTGGGGGGTTCTCCAGCTGGCGCCGTCTCCCTCGGCGAGGAGGGAGGGGTACCGGTTGCGCTGCTGCTGGTTCCTGGAAGTTCAGTTCCTGAGACAGGAAGGCAAAAATCTCAGTCCTGAAGAGACAGTCGTTTCAAACCCCTTTCCCAGCCCTTGTGCTGACTGGGCCACGCTGCGGCTCCGTGGCGCCACGGCCCGTGGGGAGCTGCTCCATGTCACACGAGAGATCCCGCCTTCGCCGTCCCTGGCTGTAGGTCCTGCTCCTCCCAGGATGGGTGGCGTGCGCCAGCGTTAAATCCCCTTCTAAAGGGGAGTGGCAGCTTCCCAGGCTGGGCCTCTATGTCGGCATGCTGCAGGGTCCTTCCAACCACAGAAGGCCGCTGGAGGTCTCGTGGCAGGCCGTGGGGCCTGAGTTCCTGCTCTCTCCTGCTGCCATCCGGCCTGCACCCAAAGCAGAGCAAGGATGGCAGCAGCTGGCTCATGTCCCCTGTCCCGGGAGCTGGCCCGTCCCTCTGAACCCAACGGCTCACAGAATGCAAGTTGACCTGTGGAACTCCTTGCCAGAGGATGTTGTGAAGAGCAGGATTTTAACAGGCTTCAAAAAAGACCTAGATACATTCATGGAGGTTACGTCCATCAGTGGCTGTTAGCCAGGATGTGCAGGAATGGGGTCCCTGGCCCGTTTGTCAGAGGCTGGGAATGGGTGACGGGGGTGAGGGGATCACGTTCTGTTCTGTTCCCTCCCTCTGGGGCCCCTGGCATTGGCCACTGTGGGCAGACAGGACCCTGGGCTGGATGGACCTTTGGTCTGTCCCAGTACGGCCAGTCTGACATTCTTAAGCCCAGTCGACCTGCCCAGCCTCTCTCACAGAAGGTCTCCTGCCCCATGGCTGGAGAGAGGCACGTGGGAGGGGTTTCCGCGGGCCACCCCTCAGCGCAGAGCCCGAGAAGCCCCATTGTCCGGGGCTAGCTGAGAGCCGGCACACCCCACATCTCCCCCTTTGGTGCTTGGAGTATCCCCACGGCGCGCCCGCTGCCCAGCGCCAGAATCAATAGCCGGGTTTGCTGGCTGGGCCGCGCCTCCACAAAAGCCGTATTGAGCGGCGCTTCCCCACGGCGGCTGCGAGCACTAAAAGTGGCGCCTCGCGTCCTGCCGTCTAATGACCCTGCGCCGTCTCCGCCAGCTGGTTTCTATGACTTACAGCTCCTTTTCCAGCAGCCCGTCCGCAGAAACAAGAGGGGCCACTTGGATTCCAATTAAATACCTCCAGCTAAGCAAACAGAGTGCAGCAGGGAACGGGCCGAGCCCAGCCGGCAAGTCCAGCCCACAGAGTCACTGAGTCTAGACTCCAGATGTGATTTCACCAGCCTCCAGTGTCCCATGGAAAACCGACACTCGGCGCCCCAGCGCCGGCAGAAGCGCCTGAGGAGACGCGCTGCCTCTAAGCTTGCACTGCCCGAGGAGCGGGCGACCCCTGGCACTAGTGCCCTGCCAGGCCGGCCCTACAGCCCACCCGAGAGCAAGTGGCAGCCCCGCGGGTGGCAGCACGAAGGCCGGGGCTGGCGCGGGCCGGAGAAGCCTGGCCCTGGTGCAGTGCGGGGTGTGGCTCCTACTGCGCGTGGCTGGCTGCCGACAGGCTGGCGCTCGTGCGCTTGGGCACGTCCCCTCCTGCGAGTGGGACTCCTGGCCCCGTGTCAGGCCCAGGTTGGAGCCTGCGTTTCTGCCCGGCCGGAGCAGGGCCTGATTTCAGCCCCAGGCGCCACGTGGGTCAGGATCCTCTCGCGTCTCTCCCCTCTGGGGGCTGCATTCAACGCTGGAGCCCCTCCAGGCGTGTTGCTGAACACTGGCCTCTCTGTGCTGGCAGGGCCAGCTCCCCGCGTGCCTCCCCGTGGCCAGTGGACCCCAAGTCGGAGCCCCTTCTTATCAGCTCCCCAATGATGCAAACGTCAGCTTTCCCGGGGCATCCCCCTTGCTGGTCCCAGCCAGCGCTAGGCAGAGCAGAAGCAACGCACAGCGGGGGGGGGGGGGAGATACATTGACAAAAGCTCCCATCAGTTCTGGCATCCCTGGGGGGAATGGGGGGGGGGGGTTCCAGCCTTCCTCGGGAACTAACGCGCTTACCCCTCGCACCTTTCTGCTCAGCTGTTCTGGGCACGGATTCCAGCCGCACGTCAGTCCCTCGTGGGAAACAGCCCAGAGAGATTAAGGCTTTCGTTTGGCCCTTTCCCTCGGGCATTGGGAGTGTTCTCCGAGGAGAAGGGTCAGGCGACTTGATTAGAAGCAGAGGTGGGAGGGGATCGGGGCTCTCTTTGCCTTCTCTGGTCAAGCATCCGCTCTCCAGCCAATGCTGATTTCCACACAAGCAGCTGGCACTGTGCTTGAGACTTTGCATCTATAACATGGTGCTACGAAGGGCAGAGTTAAGGTTGTTTGGGTGACTTTTTTAACTAGGGATGTTAGCGTGTGGTTGTTTAAATGGTTAACCGATAAGCCTGGATGTATCGGTTAATCCAAATGACTACACGACTCCCCCTTGCCTTGCTGCCTCTGATACAGAGGCAGCGAGGGGGAGGCGGAAGCCGGTGCCCGTGAGTGCTGGTTCCCACGGAGCCGTCTTCTCCCACTCCACCAGAGGCAGCAGCATGGGGGGCAGGCGGGAGCCAGTTTTAAAAGCTGGTTTAAAAGCCAACTGCCCGCGAGCACGGACTTTGGGGAGCTGCCTGCTCCTCCCCGCCCAGCACTGCTAGAGAGGCAGCAACGCAGAGGGGGAGGGGGGCAGGCGAGAGCCGGTCCACAGGAAGCCAGCTTTCAAGCAGAGGCAGCGGGGGGGGGGGGCTGTCTGCGGGGAGCTCGGGGCCCCCATGGATGGGGGGGCTGACAGGAGCCGGTCTGGCGGGAGCTGATTTTTAAACCAGCTGCTCTCATGGACCGGCTCCGCCTGCCGCCCCACATTGCTGCCTCTGATACAGAGGCAGGAGTGTGGGGTGCAGGGAGCTCCCTGGCAGAGGGGAGCGCACTGGCTGCCGGCCCCACCCCTCCGGGGGCATTTTCGTAACCGCGTAACCCATGAACTTGTTGGCCGCTCCACGATGACTAAACCGAACGTTCTCTAGCTCCCGAATTCTCGCCCTGCGCTTAATCCTGCCTGGGGGATGCTGGGCTGTATTTTCAGTGTAACCTTCACGCTGACCGTCCTGCTCCAGCCGCGCCGGGGAGAGGGCCCGCCGGGCAAGGACGCAGCAGGTCCCCCGTGAGCGTGGGACCTGGCTCCCCCCGCCTCCAGAGCTCAGTCCCAGTTCCTGCCCCAGACCTCTGGAGCTGGGGTTTGGAAGAAGCGCACGTCCTGTCCGGGCCGGGCCCCCGATTTTCAAGCACCCCTACAGCCGGATCTCGCCCATGGAGCCCGGTGTGACCTGCAGGTGCGAGGAGGCTGAAGGAGAAGCCTGCACCACAGGGGGATCCGGGAGGCAGGGAAGCCTCGAACGTCCTGCCAGGCGCTCACTGAAGTCCTGGCTTCCAGGTTTCTCTGCCCCTTGAACGGCCGGACGTTCCCCTCTGCTACCGCCTGTCGGTGCTGTGTGTGTACGATCCCTCCGCCTTCCGGGGCCGGCGGGGCGTGAAGACAGACGCCTGCCCAGCTGTGTGCCAAGGCCCCTTCCTCCCCCAGCTCCTGCTGCCGCCTGTCAGGCGGTGGCTGCTGGCGCCTGTTTCCTTCCCCCCTCAAATGGGGAGCTGCAGCCGGGCCCTGCCAGCAGGCTCCCACCGCGGTGCCGGGGGGGGGGGGGGGAGGCCAGGCCGGGGACCCCATGTCCCAGTGGTGGGACCCGGGCGGGCGAGGTGCTTGCTCAGTCTGCTGGCAGCCGGGCTCCCGGGGGGCCTGTTGGCTCGTCCTGGGGGGAGCTGGCAGCGAGGCCAGGGTGCTGCAGGGGCAGGGCGTGTTGTGCAGATCCCAGCGCCTGGCCTTGGGGCTGGGCGGACAGCACAAGGCCTTGCTCCCGGCGCTGCTGCTGCACCTGGGCCGCGTTTTCCCGTGTCGTTCCCGGGTGCTTTCTGCTGCCAGAGCCGGAGCAAGGCAGCCCCGTGCGCCCCACCCAGCTCCTGCGAGAGGGGGGCAGGCGCGATCCACCCCCCACGCCGGGGCAGCTGGCCGGCTGCGCGGCAGACGTCTTGGCCCTGGCATTAGGAGCGGAAGGGGGATGCGCCGTCGCCCTTGGAGCTGAGCAAGGTCCTGGCCTGGGACAGATAAGAGGGCTGCGGCGCGGGGGCGGGGCAGGGCCGCTGGGAAGGAAGCAGAAGGGTCGCGGGACGCGCCCGGCCCGTGGGCTGCGGGTGCCAGCAGGAGCCGCGGCCGGAGGGACCGTGCGCCTCTGCCTGCCCCGGCTGGGCTCCGCACCTGGGCTCCCGACCGTAACCGCTTCCCCCGCCCGGCTCCACGCTGTCTGGGCCGCTGCTCCCACCCCCTTCCCTCTCGCGGGGGGGGGGGGTGCCTCCAGCTGGGACAGCGAGGAAACGCCCGCCCCTCCTGCAGGAACTCTCCACTCCGCTCTGCCCCGCCCCGGCCAGTAGCTGCAATTCCGGGGGGGGGCTCGGCTGGGCCGGGCCACGGGGGGGGGGCCATGGGTCTGTGCGTAATTGCCCTGGGGCCAGCCGCAGCGCCTCTAATACAGCCCCCCGCGTCCGTGCCAAATGGGCCACGTCCCCTCCGCCGGCCTCCTCTCCCCGTGGGCGCTGCCCAGCGTGAACGGGGCCCGCGGAGGCTCCTTCGGTCCCCCCCCCCCCATTCGAGTCTTGGGTCCCAAGGCAGCGGCCCGGCCTCCCACGCTGCAGGGACCCTGCTGCTTTAGGCTGGGCCAGTCCCAAGGGCTCTGCCCCCCGCTGGCCCCCCATGGCCTGGAGGAGCCCGGGCTGGAACCCACAGCAGGGCCTGTCTCCCCAAGGGCCAGCCGGCGTCCCGCTGCCTGGGGCGTTGGGGGGTGGCGGGGCTGCAGCCTGCTCCAGACCTGGGCCCTGGGACCTGCCCCTCTCGGCCCACGCTCCTGGGGGGGAACCTTGCTTGAGCTGGGAGCAGCCCCTGCCCCGTAGGCCGGGGGGGGGGGGGGGCACGTCATGAATTTTCGCAGTGGTCGTGGGTTTCTCACCCAAACTCCCCAGAAGGGGCGGGGCCTCAGGCAGAAGGGGGCGGATCCCTCTGGGCACTGAGGGGAGGAGACTGCATGCTCCCCCACCCCCCAGGTCCTGCCTGGCCCCTGCCCCCGGGTCCTGCCAGGCCCCTGCCCCCGGGTCCTGCCAGGCCCCTGCACTCGGCTTGGCGGGCCGGATCTGCCCCACGGGCTCCATCCTGCCCACCCCTGCCCTGGGGCCAGGGGCAAACGGCCCTGCCCTATAGCTCCTGCACCCACCGGGCAGGGCGGAGCCTCTCCTCCTGCCTGACCAGGGTTTCACACAAAGCCAAGGACTGGAGGGTTCCCACTGCCAAGACCCTGCTGTAACCATTTGGCAACACAGCCACTGACTTCCTGGCCCAGGCAGCGGCGTCTCTGGGAGCTGCGGCCTCAGGCCACGGTGTTATAAGATGGTGACCATGAAGGACGTAGGTGGCCTAGTGGTTAGAGCCAGCCAGGTTGTGAATGGCTGGGTGGGAAGGGCGGCAGAGCGGTGAGGCGTGATTGCTCAGGCAGAGCCGTTCGCACGGGCTGGCATTTCGCAGCCCCGGAGCCCCGCCGGCCGAGGAGCCCCGGGACGAGGAGGGGGACAGGGCTGTACCAGGCGGTGCATAACCTGCCAGCAGCCTCCAGGCCCCGTCCCCCCGGGGGGGCCGCGGTGGGAGATCCCCCAGAGGAAGGCGAGAACAGACACGGTCCTGGGGCCACGCGTGACCGCCATGTCTGTCGGGGGGCTCCGGCATGCTGGGCGCTGTACAAACCAGGCCATTCCCCGCCCCACGGAGGTGCGGCATCGCTCCAAGCTGACCGCCCCGGCAGCCCTCGCATCCCCGTGTCCCGGAGAGCCACTCGCCACGCCGTGAACAAGGCCCGGGCCGTCCCTCCGCCGCGCTCTCCTCCCCAGCTCACCCCTGGGGCGCCGGCCTTCCCCCGGGGTGCCTGAGGGATGGGCTGCAGCCGGGGTGTGATGGAGGCCGCAGGCCGGGCCTGGGGGCAACTCCTGCTTTGAGGGGAGAAAGGAAACAGGCACGAGCAGCCGCCGCTTGCTGCACGAGGAGGGGCAGGAAGCTGGAATAAATCGCAGGAAGGGACGCTTGGCTCCAGCTGGTCTGGACTGAAGCGGATGGAGCCGGGGGACGGGAAGGGAAAGGGAGGGGGAGGGAACAGAGGGTTTCTCGGGCAGCTCCCAGGCCTGGGCCCTGCTGCGGCTGTGCAGCGCGTGAGCCTGTGGGCCAAGGGAGCCCGCCAGTCTCCAGGGTGCCTCCTGCCCGGCAGCCGGCCCCCGGGGAGCCCCGAGAGGCTGAGCGAGGCGCCTACCAGCCCCACCTGGCTTGGCGCCCACCTCCAGCTGCTCTGGGCAGGTGTGAGCGCAAGGGCTGCTGAGACCGAGCCAGGAGGCCTGGTGCCCGGGGGTGGGGGGGTGGCATGGAGCCGACGGAGCCAGGGCGCGATGCCGCGGGGGAGTACAGCACCGACCCCCCGCCCCGGTGCCATTTACGGGGGTGGGCAGCTCTGTTCCACCATCTTCGTCTGGGCGTCACGAAGCCCTCGCCCTAACAGGCCGCTGCGGGTTCAGTGCGCCCGCTGGTCCGTGTGTCCATGGCCGGTGGGTGACCCCCCAGCCTCTGCCCCCCACCCTGGGGCTTGTCTTGGGCTCGTTCAAAGTGTACCCACCCACCTTCCCTTTTACGCCCCCCGTTGCCTCCTGCGGCGTCGGGGAGCCCGGGAGCGACGTGCGTGGCAGATGGGCCCAGGCGTGGGGCGTCTCGCGGGGGGTCCGGCTGGCGTAGGCGTCTGTACCCACGGGCCGTGTGTCGGGGGGCCCAGCTGCCACTGCCCCCCCAACGGGGCCCTGTGTGTGCGGGCGCAGGAGGCTCGGTCGGGCTAGGGATTTTCCGAGGGTGGGAGTGACTCTTCCCCAAACCCCCGGCCCCACCCGCCCACCCCAGCTCGGTGCTTCACGGCTCCTCCAGCTGTACCCCAGGGCCCGCCAACACCGCGCCCCGGCCCCGGCCCCGCTCTGGCCAGATGCACTCGGCCAGGGCCCATCTGCCCACGTGCCCTGCCCTCCCGCCGGCCAGGGGAATCCAGCCACAGTAGCGCCATGCGGGGCAAGGAGGCGGGGGGCAGGGCGTGTCCCTCCGCTGGGCTCCCCTCCCCCGCCTCCGGCCCCTAATCTCCTCAGAGAAAGGCAGGGGCGCTCACAAAGGCCAGCCGCTTTCCCGGCCCTGGCCCGGCTTTGTCATGCTAAGCGAGCCAGCGGAGAGACAAACCGGCCATCTGCATGCGAGGGGGCCGCACAGCTGAGCACAAGCAAGTGCCATCTGGAGCCAAGCCGGTTCCGGGCGCCCGCCCCTGCGGCCCCTTCTCCCAGGCCTGGCGGAGCACGGGGGGGTCGCGCAGCAGCCAGGGCAGGGGCAAATCGGACTCTGGTTGTGGGCCAACTGCAGCCGGGCCGGGGCAGGAGGGCATCTGCCCTCAGCTAAATGCCCAGAGCCTGTGCAAGGGAGGGGGAACATCCGGCCCCTGGCTTGCCTGGATCCGGCCCTCGGGGCTTCCCCCGCCCAGCCCTGGGGAGCTGGAGCCCCCCACCCACCCAGGCTCCCGCACCCCCACTCCGTTCCTGCGCCCTACCGCCCTCCCAGACCCAGCAAGCCCCAACCCGCTCCTGCACCCTCCCTCCTGCCCAGACCGCACCCCCCAGCCCACTTCCCGGCAGCTCCCCCCAACTCATTTCCGGCCCCAGAATCAGGGCCCCCCACAAAATCTACCAGCCGGGGGCCCCCCTAGGTCCTATGTATGAGGGGAATGTGGGTGGGTGGGTGGGCTTTTTGCTTCTCATTTGTGTGCGGCCCCCGACTGATTTTTCTGTGGGTCAGTGGCCCCCGACCCACAGGAGGTTCCCCGCCCCTGGGCTATGCCCTGCACGAGCTGTTGGGGGGGGCCCATCAGGTGTGAACAATCCCTGGGCTGCCCAGAGATCCACACCCTCCCTAGCCCCCCAGGTCGCCCCACACTGCGCCCGACGGGGGCTCCGCTTCGCCCCTTGCCAGTCAGATCAGTAACAGCCAGGAGGAGCCGAGTTCCCCCAGAAGCCGAGAGGGCTCGCTGCAGAGCCGGCGTGCAGCAGGAGGTCTGCGCAGTTCTGGGCTCCCCTCTGCCGGGGGCCTGCTGGCACAGGGCTGCCGGCCTGGCCCCGGCTGCAAAGGGGCTGCCTTGTGTCTGGCCTCCCCCCAGGGGGCTGGTGCGGAGCCTGGGGAGGCTGCAGGCTGAGCCGGGCCCGTGGCTGCTGGCAGCGATGGGACCTGTTGGCTGCTGGAGGACGGGACGCCAGCAGCGCGGCTCTTCCCGCAGGCGCAGAGGCGAGGTGCCCCCCGGGCAGCAGGAATCCAACCAGCCAGGATCCGCTCCCCTCGCGTCGATCTTGCGGCCTCTGCACCCTCAGTGCGCTGGCCAGACCCACGGGCGCAGCAGCGCCACGGGGGCACCGGCAGGGAGCGCAGTGCCCGGGCTGTGCCTCCGCGCGGGGGGCAGGGCCCAGCTGTTATTGCAGGGGACTCCTCCGAGCCCAGCCCTGTGCGGCCAGCTGACGCCGGCGTCGTTACCCGCCCAGCTCCCCACGGGGACAGCGCTGCGGCGGCGGGAGCGCGGCTCGGGGAGGTGGATCTGCAGGGCCGCTGGGAGCAGCGGCTGCTGTACGCACAGGAGGGGCCTCCCCGTCCCTGTAGCCAAGCCCCATGCGTGGGGGGCTCCGGGGTTTTCCAGGCCTGCGGCAAAGGCAGGTGAAGTGACGCGGGAGGGCTCCATTCTGTTCCACTTGCATCTGCTGCAGGTGGAGCAAATCCAAGGGGCGGGGCCTGAGGGGGCGGGGGCGGGGCCTGTGGCAGCCCTTGGCTCGCCCCTGGTGCAGTGAGGACACCAGGGCTTTGTCTACACTCGCGGCTTTTTGCGCGAGTAATATGCAAACGAGGCTAAGCGTGGAATATCGCCGAGCCTCATTTGCATACCTAATGAGCCACCATTTTTTTCAGCGTCTACACTGCCCCTTCTTGCGCAAGAAAAACCCTCTTGCGCCGTTACACCTAGTACTTTTCAGGAAGAACGGCGTTGCGCAAGAAGGGGCAGTGTAGACGCTGAAAAAAATGGTGGCTCATTAGGTATGCAAATGAGGCTCGGCGATATTCCACGCTTAGCCCCATTTGCATATTACTCGCGCAAGAAGCCGCGAGTGTAGACAGAGCCCAGGTCTTTACAGCAGGGCTGGGGAATAGAGCCGGGGGCTGCTGACCCAGAGAAAAGTCAGTCGGGGGCTGCACACGCACGAGAAGCAAGAAAAAAAAACCCAAACTTTCGCTGAGGTGGCCCCTGATGGAGAAGGAGAAAACAGGCCCCCCCCCAATTCCCAGTGCACGCCAGAGCGGGGGGATCCAGCCTAGTAGATTTTGTGTGCTCCAGCCCCGTGGGAAAGATGGTGGGGGACTGGTGCACCAGCGTAGGCTCCCCAGTGGTGGGGGGGTGCCTCTCCAGAGCAGTGACGTGGGAGCGGGACCCCCAGCTGCCAGCATGGGGCTCTGATTTCCACCTGGCGCGGCCCAGGGGCTGCTCGGCACGGGAGCTGAGCTGGCCCGTAGCAGAGACGAGGGGGGCAGCAGTCTGGGCGCCGGATGCTGAGCCCCTGGCAGGACGGGGCGCTCGGAGCCTGGGCACCGCCCCCGGCGCGTCTCGCGTCGCAGCAGCAGCCGCGTGCGGTGCTGCTGGCTCTGAGCTGGCGGCTCGTCGCCCCCGTGCGGGCGGGGACAGCCCGGGCTCCGAGCACAGCCCTGCCCTGTGTGGTCTCCTCAGAAGCCTTGTGTGGAAGCGCCCGCGTGAATAGCCTTTAGTCTGCAGCGCCTTTGAGAGCCGCGGCTGCCGGGCAACCTTTGCTCCGCTCAAAGAAGCTGGGAGCTGCCAGCGGTCGGCAGCTTAGCTCTGCGCGGGCGCCATATGGGCCGGGCTGGTGTTCCCGGCCGCCTCGCCGGTTTCCCAGAATTCACATGGTAATGAAGCTATTCGTCTTGCACTCTGACACCGGCCCAGGCTGGCCAAGATGCTGCGCAGGGACCTGCCAGCCGGGCGCCTTTCACGCCGCTGCCGCGCCGCATTGTCCCGGGCCTTCCAGCCACCTGTTGGATTTTCCCACCGCGCGGCAGCGTGCCGAGAAAAAGCAGTTCGGGAAACCTCGGCTGCCCGCCCGCCCACCCGGCGGCTGCCAACGCCTCCCCGGGCTTGTGCCATGAGTGCCGGCTGCGCTGCCTGCAGTGGCTGTGCGGGGCCTGGACGTAGTTTCGCAAACCCACCCGGCCTTTCCTCTCCAGCCGCCAGCGCGCTCCTGCCCCTTCTTCCCCCAAGTATCTGCTCTCCTGCGCCCCCCACTCCCTGCCATCGCCCTGTGCAGGTGGCTGGGGCTAGTTCCAATCCCCAACGGAGCAGGAGCAGCTGGGGCCCTCGGTGTGTTTGTCACGTGTGTCCGCACAGCGGGTACGGCCCTGCCTGCCTGGGGGGCGCGGGTGGGGCCAGGTGGGAGAGCAGGCCCCGGGCACGTCAGCGCCTTGGCGCCAAGCCCAGCCGCCCGCCAGGGACAGGGGTGGAGGCGGGGGGACTCAATGGAGCCCCCTTGCTCACTGTACCACTTTGACGTGGCCACGTGAAGCCCCTGGGCGGGTGGCTCCGGTGAGCTGCTGCACCCCTGGCCGGAGCTCTGGGACCTGCCAGCCCAGCGCTGCTGCAGCCTGGGGAGCCACATTTCCAGCCACTTCTCAACAGGACTCTATGGCCCACACGGGCCCTCAGCTGCTCTCCTGGGCTACCAGCCACGAGACTCATCCAGGGTGGGTGCGAGCCTCCCTCGGAGCCAGAGCTGAGCCGGCCAGTCCGTGGCAGAGCCCACGGAGCAGCCCCCAGCCGACACAGGGAGCCAAGCTCCTGATGAGCTCCGGGTCCCCAGGCATCCGTGGCTGGGACAGGGGTTGGTCCCCCGGGGGCCAGCTATGGCTGCTCTTTCCCTTCCCCTCCGAGGGTTGCTCCGTCCTAGTTTCTAACAGCAGCGGCTTCTGGGGCACTTCCCCGCAGTCCAGGCGAGGGATGGCCTTGTGCAGTCGATGAAGCCAACGCTCACAGGTGGACCGCACGGCCAGTAAATGTTTTAGCAGGGTAGCCAGCAGCCCGGCTCAGTCGTGGCTCGTGACGGGGCTGAGATCTCCCCCCGCTGCGGCTCTTCCCTTAAAGTGTATTAGGAGCCGGGTGGGCAGGCAGCTCGCTCACGTCCGGCTCGTGCTGGGCTTGGGAACTCAGACCGTCCCCCCGGACAGGGGCTGCTGCCTCTGATACAGAGGCAGCAGTGCGGAGAGGCGGGGGCTCCTTGGGGGCGGGGCCGGAGCGCACTGGCTGCCGGCCCCGCCCCCAGGACTATCGAAGAGTCGAGTCACTCTTCAGGAGGATAATCGACTATTCGGTTAACCGATATTTAGCATCTCTAGGTCAGGCCAGCTGGGTCCCAGGCTGCCCTGCTGCCCCCCAGCGCTTGGCTCGTGCACGGTTGGACGGAGGCTGTGTGCACCAGGTACTGCCCCGGGAGGCTCCGAATTCGGCCCTCGACGGGGGCCACCCAACCAGGCAGGAAGCTGTGTCCTCTCCTCAGCCAGAGCCGCCGGCCACGTGTCCCGCTCCCCTTCCCTGTGCAGCCCCGGGCCTGGGGACAGGCTCGTGGGGGATACTGAGGCACAGGGGAGTGGTAGCTGGTTTTCCCTGGGGCTCCTCATGCGATATCAGGACAGCCCCTCTGCCCCCGGCATCCTCTCCTGAGCGCACAGCCCCTTCCGGGCCACACCAGCGCCAGAGACCTTCCCCCGGCTGCCCCCATCCTGACCACGCCGAGCGAGCCCCGTACGGGCCAGAGGAATCTCCGCGGTGCTCCGCTGACTCCAGTGGGCTCCACCATGACCCCCGGCGGCGAGTCAGTTTCATTATCCCTGCATAGCTGCAGGGGAAACTGAGGCACGGGGCGGTGCCGCGACTTCCCCCCAGGCCATTGAATGGCTGTGCATCAGAGCTGGGCTCGGAGCTGCGATGTCCCTGGCTCCCCCTCTGGGCCTCGTCTTGCCTCCCTGGGTCTCTCGGGTCCCCGGGGGCCGGGGCAGCAGGTGGAGGGGTGTGAGCCGGCCTGGGGGATTTCAGCCCATCGAGGCCCTGTGCGTGGGGGGGGGCCCTGAGCCAGGCCCGGGCCAGTGACTCCTCGTGGGGAACGAGCTGCGACGCGACCCCTTGGCCCTCGAGGCCTGAGCTTTGACACGAGGCTAATCCGGGCCAGGAGCCCGGCTACGGAGCTAAGCGGGGCGGGCGGCTCGGGGAGCGGCGCAGGCCCCCCGGCATTGTTCGGGGCCCGGCGGCATGGCCTGCCTCGCTCCCAGGCCGCGGCTCCGGCCGTGAAAGGCATTCCTGCACACAAAGCCTCACTCCTCAATGGCCCTCGGCTGCCACCGGGGGTGGGCTGCTGCCGCCGGCAGATGGGGGCTAATTAGCGGCTTTGAGAGCCTGTGTGGGAACAGGGCACCCCCGGGGCGCGCGGCGGGGCCGTGTGAATGGAGGGGCCACCCTGCCGGCCGTGCCCGCCTGGGAATCCGGGCCGGGAGCAGGGAGACTGACAGCCCGGCCAGGCTGGGCTCCCGGTCTGGTGCCCCGTGCCGGGCAGGCCTGGCCGGAGCTCACTGCATCCGCCACAGCCGGCGCTGGGCATCCCCGGACGGGGATCAGCCTGAAACAGGCCCTGCCGGGGGGCGTTCCTAGCCCCAGCTCCCAAGGGATCGGCGCGGGCGGGGGGTAGAGGCCAATCCAGACGTGACAGCTCTCCAGACGCAACCTGGAGCTGCCAGGGCTGGAACGAGGGGCTTGCTCGGCTCCCAACGGGCAATCCAGGCACCCAACGGTCCCAGCGGGGCTGGTGCACTGGGAGACAGGCGGGCCCAGCTGCTCCAGGACAGATCTGCCGGGGATGGTGCTGTTGTGCGGATGGACAGATTGTTGCATGGACCAGCAGGGGAGCTGCCCGTTCCCTGCCCCGATGCCCCTGCCAACGCATCCCAACCCCCCAGCCCTGAGTCACAGCGGGCCCGGCACACACTGCACGGCTGTGAAAACTCCCAGCCCCCCGGGGCGGGTGAAAGCGACATGGGAACCAGGGACGAACAGTTCCAGCCTCTGGAACAGCCTGTCTCTCCCTTCCCAGATCTTCTGCCTTCCTCCCCTGCCCACGGCCTTGCCCGGGCACCTGGCTGGCAGCAAGGGGCCATGCAGTGTGCTCCGTGACTCACGGCCCCCTCCGGGCCCTGCCCCACCCCAGAGCAGGTGCCTGGGCCTGGGCAGAGAAGGCAGAACCCGGCTGCACGGGAAACGCCTGCACACACCCGCCCCTGCCCCTCTGGTGAGCTGCTGATTTTCCCACAGGCCTGTGCCAGGGGGAGGAGGCTGACCACCCCCCCATCCCCGGCCTGTGGTGCTGCCCTTCACTGGCACACCTGCCGCGGGCCGGCCGATCCCTATCAGCCGGTGGGCCAGAGAGGAGAGGCAGCGGCACGCACAGCTGTCCCTGGCATGCACAGCGGGGCCGGGCTAGGGAGCCATCGGGGAGCCGGCCCGAAGGCGCACAGCCAGCCAGAGCCGCCAATGAAACCCACCCACCGGTGGCCAGATGTCCCTGCGCGGGGCGGCGGGGCGACGAAAGGGGACTGGATTTAGTGCGCTCAGTAATTAGCTCTTAAGGACCTCTGTGTCCGTCCAAGCTGCGCTCTCCGGCGTGGAGTCATTGTAAAGCAGATTTTTTCCTGGCTCACTGAGCAGAGCCGGCACTGGGGGGCGGAGCGGGCGAGGGGCAGGCGGCTCAGATCCTGGCAAAGCCTGCCCATATCGCCGGTAGCCCAGAGTGTATGGACCAGGGGACTCCGGGCTCATGGCTGGGCAGCAGGAAACGTGCTGGTGAGGATGAGAGAGCCATGCCAAGGAATGGTTGAGTCTCTGGGGTGAGGCACAGGGCCACGTTCAAAGCTGTGCAAAGGTGTATGTGTGCAAGCATGAGTGGTGCAAAGCCAAGTGTGCAAAGCACGAGAGGTGCAAATGTGTATGTGTGAAGCATGAGAGGTGCAAAGCACGAGGGCTGCAAAGCCATATTTGTGAAACACGTGAAGTGCGAAGCCGTGTGTGTGATGCACGAGGTGTGCAAAGCTCTGTGTGTGTGAAGCACGAGGGGTGCAAAGCCATGTGTTTGAAGCATGAGGAGTGCAAAGCCGTGTGTGCAAAGCACGAGGGCTGCAAAGCCATATTTGTGAAACATGTGAAGTGCAACGCTGTGTGTGTGAAGCACGAGGGGTGCGAAGCTGTGTGTGTGACGCACGAGGCATGCAAAGCTCTGTGTGTGTGACGCACGAGGAGTGCAAAGCCGTGTGTGTGAAGCACGAGGAGTGCAAAGCCGTGTGTGGCTCTGAGGCGCAGGGATGTGTGCACGGGAGGCGGGCAGCCAGGCACGTGGGCAGGCGAGGACGGTGGCAACCCCCCGATTGCAGCCCACGTGGCCACGAAGCGCCTGGCACGGCCGCGTCCTGGGGGGCCGCCCAGTCACTGGGGGCTGGGGCACCACTGGCGGTCGCACACATTGCTCAGGGAGGCCCGGTGTTTGATGGGACGCTGCCGTCAGAGACGCTACCAGGAGAGTCCCCGGTGGAGGCTCCCACCAGCCCGGTGGGTGGGCACATGGGGGGCAACCACAGGGTGCACGGGGGGGGCAACCCACCGAGACACTGAATTTGCAATCCCAGCCCCCCGGGTCAGCCCCCAGCGCTGGCCGGCTGCATGGGCCTGGCTCCACGTTCCCGCCATGACACCTTTAACTTTCCCCTCCTGTTGTCTTGGCAGCCTGGCCGGTCCAGGTCAGCAGCGAGGCAGCGGAGGGCAGCGGAGAACAATGGGCGAGCAGTGTGGGATTGTGGGAGGGAGCCGGGCTGGAGCCGCACTGTCTGGGGCGCCGGTTCTAACCTCTGCAGGCTTTGTTCAGCTGCAGCGGCTATCAATACTTCCTGCCACAGCCAACAATGCGCAGCACAGCTGGGCGCTGGCTCATCTGCTTTACAGGCCACACATTCAAGGGGGAATTGGAGCAGGACGGGGCGGGGGGGAGGCTGAAATAGTATAGTCACTCTGTGTGTGTGTGTGTGTGTGTGTGTGTGTGTGTGTGTGTGTGTGTGTGTGATGGGAGGGAGGGAATGGGCCTGTGTGTGTGTGTGTGTGTGTGTGTGTGATGGGAGGGAGGGTATGGGCCTGTGTGTGTGTGTGTGTGTGTTCAGTGTGTGTGTGTGTATGTGTGTGTGTGTGAAAAGGTTTGTGTGATGGGAGGAATGGTGTGGGCCTGTGTGTGTGTGAAAGGGTTTGTGTGATGGGAGGGAGGGTATGGGCGTGTGTGTGTGTGAGAGAGAGAGAGAGAGAGAAAGGGTTTGTGTGATGGAAGGGAGGGTGTGGGTCTGTATGTGTGTGTGTTTGTGTGTGTGTGAAAGGGTTTGTGTGATGGGAGGGAAGGTGTGGGCCTGTGTGTGTCTGTGTGTGTGTGTGAAAGGGTTTGTGTGTTGGAAGGGAGGGTGTGGGTCTGTGTGTGTGTGTGTGTGTGTGTGTGTGTGTGTGTGCGCGCACGCTTGCGTGAATGTTTGTGTGTGTGTGTCTGGGCTGGGAGGCTGATTCTACACTGTGTTTCTGGAGCCCCTTCCCAGGGGAAGGTCTGATTGCATGGTCTGAACGTTAGTAATAAGTGTCTGACTTAACCCTCACACACCTCCTGTGGAGCGGGAAACAAAACAGCAGCCTCATGTGGCAACTGGGGAAACTGAGGCATGCCCGGGTTAAATGACCAGCCCATGGCCACACAGCATGGCTGTAGCAAACCTAAGTGTTCTGATGCCCACTCCTGGTCTGTGCCTCCTGGGCGTGGTGCTTGTCCACGCAAGTTTTTGCACCGGTTTCACTACAGGTGTGACATTGCACCAGTGCAGTTAGCCAAGCCAGGCCTGACAGCTTCCCAGAGGGGCAGCCCGTGCCCATGCGTGTGGCCTTGCTTCTGCTTGGCCCGTGCTCTCGCCCCCTGCAGAAGCGGGTCCGTGTGTGGGAGCTCGACTTCGATCTTGTGACGGTTTAGCTATGTTTAGCGTGATGCTGCAGCAGAAATCTGCTCAGAGCATTTGGCATGTACTGCCCCAGCCCCCTTGCTCTGCGCAAGAGATCCCCAGCCCCTTTGGACAGAGGGGGAAAGTGAGCTGCAGAGACGCTAAGGAATTTGACAAAGTCCATGCAGCCAGTCAGTGGCAGAGACTGAAGCAGCCTCCTGCCAGCCTGCTGCTCTGGCCACCAGACCATATTGTCTGCTCTGCCCTCCTGTAGCCTCTTTTTTGACTCTTTCAAGCCTGGTACATTGTCCTGGTTCAAGTGAACCCAGAAGGGACTCCCGAGAGCAGGAATCAGACCCACATCTTCTAACTCAGGCTAAGCTCTGCTCCCCTGAGCTTCTGCTCCCTGGATGTTCCTGCTGCTCGGACTGGCTGCGGGTCAGGGGGCCACGCGAGGCGGCTGCATGATTGCACTGGTCCGTGGGATGCTGGAAGCCCTGGTCCGTGGGATGCTGGATGCCCTGGTCTGTGGGATGCTGGAAGCCCTGGTCTGTGGGATACTGGATGCTCTGGTCCCGTGGGATGCTGGATGCCCTGGTCTGTGGGATGCTGGAAGCCCTGGTCCGTGGGATGCTGGATGCTCTGGTCCGTGGGATGCTGGATGCTCTGGTCCGTGGGATGCTGGAAGCCCTGGTCCGTGGGATGCTGGAAACCCTGGTCCGTGGGATGCTGGATGCTCTGGTCCGTGGGATGCTGGAAGCCCTGGTCCGTGGGATGCTGGAAACCCTGGTCCGTGGGATGCTGGATGCTCTGGTCCGTGGGATGCTGGATGCCCTGGTCCGTGAGATGCTGGATGCTCTGGTCCCGTGGGATGCTGGATGCCCTGGTCCGTGAGATGCTGGATGCTCTGGTCCGTGGGATGCTGGAAACCCTGGTCCGTGGGATGCTGGATGCTCTGGTCCATGGGATGCTGGATGCCCTGGTCCGTGGGATGCTGGATGCTCTGGTCCGTGGGATGCTGGATGCTCTGGTCCGTGGGATGCTGGATGCTCTGGTCCGTGGGATGCTGGATGCCCTGGTCTGTGGGATGCTGGAAGCCCTGGTCCGTGGGACGCTGGATGCTCTGGTCCGTAGGATGCTGGATGCCCTGGTCCGTGGGATTCTGGATGCTCTGGTCCTGCGGGATGCTGGAAGCCCTGGCCCGTGGGATGCTGGATGCCCTGGTCCGTGGGATGCTGGATGCTCTGGTCCCGTGGGATGCTGGAAGCCCTGGTCCGTGGGATGCTGGAAGCCCTGGCCCGTGGGATGCTGGGTGCCCTGGTCCGTGAGATGCTGGATGCTCTGGTCCTGCGGGATGCTGGAAGCCCTGGTCCGTGGGACGCTGGATGCTCTGGTCCGTAGGATGCTGGATGCCCTGGTCCGTGAGATGCTGGATGCTCTGGTCCTGTGGGATGCTGGAAGCCCTGGTCCGTGGGACGCTGGATGCTCTGGTCCGTAGGATGCTGGATGCCCTAGTCTGTGGGATGCTGGAAGCCCTGGTCCGTGGGACGCTGGATGCTCTGGTCCGTGGGATGCTGGATGCCCTGGTCTGTGGGATGCTGGAAGCCCTGGTCCGTGGGACGCTGGATGCTCTGGTCCGTAGGATGCTGGATGCCCTGGTCCGTGAGATGCTGGATGTTCTGGTCCTGCGGGATGCTGGAAGCCCTGGTGTATGCAGGTCTGGGTGACAAAAGGCGTCAGCCCCCGGAGCTGCAGCATGGGAACCGTCTTCTGCTTCCACACAGGCTCGCTGCTCAGCCACAGCAGGGTAAAGCCGGGAGACTGAGGTGTTGGCAGCAGGCCTGGGGCTGATGTTACACACGTCTGTGTCCACGCGTGTGGGCAACGCCTGTGAGCGATGGATGTCATACGTCACTGCCGTGTCATGAGATGCCTGGACACACACTGCACATGTTCATTAGACTGGGGGGCAGACATATCTTATGGCTTCCCCCTCGGGCATGGGCCAGTATTGTAGGCCAGGGAAGGCACAGCCCACATGCCCGGCCGCCGGGAAGGCTGGGCCATGGTGTGGCAGCTGGGGCAGGGCTTGCATAGTGGCGTGGCAGCCCTGGCCACCGGGGAGGGCCGAGCAGGGGCTGAAGCAGAGGAACTCTGGCTCTCCAGGTGGCCAGGAAGGATCAGGGTGAGGGTGGGTGGAGCTTGACTGCAGGGGCGTGGCCTCAGGCGGAAGAGGCAGGGCTGGGACTTGCCTTCCCAGCTGAGCCTTCACCAGCTGCCCGTGCCCTCGGGCACTGCCCAGGCTTCCTGCTTGCTGCTGCTTCCCCTGAGCCTGTCCATCTTATTGGCGTGATGCCGCCTGGCGCTGGGGGCTAGCCCGGCGCTTTGCGGAGAAGTCGCGGGCAGGTCGTCTCACCGGGTTTCAGTGGGGCCGGGCAGGTCGGACAAGGCAGGCCCATAGTCTGACCTCAAAGAGTAAAGACTTGCTTGGCCCAACACAGGGCGATGGGGACACAGCTGAACGCAGCCGTCGCCCTGGTTTCCCATCGGGCACGGCTCGTCTGTTGGCGAGGCCGCTCCAGATAGACCGGAGGTTGACGTCCTAGCGCCGTGCTCTGCGGATAGCGGCAGACCCTCGCTCAGAGCGCGCCGTATCGGCTTGGGGGCATCAGGAGTAAAGAGCCCCACCTTGGCAGAGTGGGCGGGACTAGGCCCTCTCCCCGGTCTGCCTCGCTGGGCACGTCTCCGTGCACGATGGCGGTGAAGCGCTTCGGCAGGGCGGACAGGCAGGGCTGCCACCAGGCTGAAGGAGCAGCCCCGACCCCACAGGCCGGGGGTTCGGTCCCCGCCTCCCTCGCCTTGGCACGGATGGTGAGGCGGGGCGGTTTCCTTTCTTGCTAATTCTATTCTTGCGGCGGTTTCCATCCGCGCCCCAGTGGAAAAGGAGGAGACTTTCCAGCAGCCGGTTCTCGCTCCTCGGCCGGGCTCTCCGGGGGGCCGGGGGCTCTGCACGCAGCCGCCGATCGGAGCGGAGCTTTCCTAGAATTGTTGTACCGGGGCCAAGGCTCCTTCCATTGACGTCAAGTCTCAAGCAGGGCAAAGTCCAGCCAAGCTGTAAACCCCTGGCCACGAGGAGCCATCATGGAAACGCTGGCAGATCCTTCCCCAGAGCAGGTGCTGCAGCAGTGTGGACAGTGCCCCACTCCAGCGCCCCAAACAACTGCATGCGGGGGGGAAGGGAATCGCGAGCCGTCTCTGCTTCTCCTGTCCGAGGAAGAGAGCCAGCCAGCTGGGACGCAGGCCCCTCCTTTCCCAGCTCCCTGCCAGCGAGAGCCAGGGGCTCCACGTAGCCAGGGCCCCAGGAAGTGTCTGGCACAGCAAGTGCCTAAACTTGGCTCTGCCTCCAGTAGCAGGCGCCCGTCTCCTCCTCTTGCAAAGAAGTGAGCCCAGAGGTCGCCGGGGAGTCCAGGGAGACGAAAGAAAACCCCGAGTCATCTACCCCTGCGAGAGAAACCAAGCGCACGCAAATCCCCCCCCCCACCCGCCAATAAATAAACAGGGGCCGCATCCCCTGAATCACCTTCCGCATCGTGCCGTAAAAACGTCAGAGATGCAACTGGTAGCGTCAGCACTGGACCTGGGAAAGAGCCATGCGGAGGAGGACGAGCCATGGCAATGCTGCCCGAAGCCAGCAAAGACAACCCCAGGGATGCCAAAAACCAGCTTCTGTCCATCGAAACAACTAGGAACCCAATACGCCTCTTTTTCGCCGCGTGATCCCCAAGCGCCCAATCCTGCCACGCAGCCCCCATGCCACTCTTGTGGGAGTTTTTCACAGGTGGGTGGGACGGGGACCCGGCATCTGGCCAGCTGATGGAGGGGCATACGGGAGACCTGTGCTCAGAGAGGAGTTTGTGCAAGCATGGAACAGCGGGGGTGTCTGGCAGACAGGGCTGAGGCCCCTTGCAAATCTGATGTCAGTGGCTTTCGTCTGGCATATTTGCTCTTCCCAATGTGCAGCTAGATGCCACTGGAATAGACCCCATGGGGAGCCACGTCTTGGCCCTTAGGTCAGGGCACTCACGGGCAGGGGCGGATGAGAGTGCTGTGGGGCCCCGGGCAGCGAAAATTCGCAGGGCCCCTCCTTTGACACGGCGCATGCACGGGGCCTCGGGAAGTGCGGGGTCCGGGGCAGCCACCCCGCTCATCCTGCCCTAAATCTGCCGCTGCTCACGGGCCTGCATCCAGCGGCATTAAAAGAGCCTATAGCCTCCGGATCCAGACAGTGTTTGCCTGCTTTGCTCCTCTGGTGCAGGGTGACTCTTTACACACCGGGTAAAACTCTTCAGTGTGGGAGACTGAGATCCTGAGGGGCTGGTCCCACCCAGTGGGACCCCCAGGAATAGGGACCGTTCCCAGGTGTGTCTCTGGTAGATCTCAGCTGAGCACATCGGCTGTGTCTACATAGGCAAGATTTTGCACAAAAGCGGCCGCCTGTCTACATCGGCGGGGAGTTCTTGCGCAAGAACACTGACGTTCTAATGTGTGAAATCAGGGCTTCTTGTGCAAGAACTATGACGCTCCTGCTTAGGAATAAGCCCTCTTGCACAACTGTTCTTGTGCAAGAGGCCAGTGTAGACAGACAACATGAATTTCTTGCACAAGAAAGCCCGATGGCTAAAATGGCAAAAGCACCTCTCTTGCGCAAAAGCACATGCCAGTGCAGACGCTCTCTTGCGCAAATACTTGAATGCAAAAACTCTTGTGTTAAAAGTATTTGCGCAAAATCTTGCCAATGTAGACGTAGGCAATAACTGGCCTGCGGGCTGCACGCGGTTCGCCTGGGTTAGCTCCCGGCAGGCCACCTCTGCTTTATTTACCTGTACCGCCATAGGTGTGGGCCCTGGAAGTTCCCATTGGCTCTGGATTACCATTCCCGGCCAATGGGAGCTGTAGGAAGCGGTGTCTTGGCCTGCACCACTTTGCACAGCTCCTATTGGCTGGGAACGGCGATCCACACCAACAGGAGCTGCAAGCAGCCATACCTGCAGAGGCACAGGTACATGAAGCGGCCGCCCACCAGGGCCTATCCCTGGCGAACTGCCTCCATGTTATTGTCCACCCCGTTCTAGTTGATGGCCGTCTTCGGGTTGGGAAGGGAGTACGTGGGGGAGTCTCTGGAACTTGGACATTTTAAAATCAAGATTTGAGGCCTTCAGAAACTCAGCCAGAGGTTCTGGGCCAATTGCCTGGGACTACGTCTACATGGGCACGATTTTGCGCAAATACTTTTAACGCAAGAGTTTTTGCATTCAAGTATTTGCGTAGGAGGGCGTCTACACTGGCATGTGCTTTTGTGCAAGAGAGGTGCTTTTGTGCAAAAGCATCTGTGCCAGTGTAGACGCTCTCTTGCGCAAGAAAGCTCCAATGGCCATTTTAGCCATCAGGCTTTCTTGTGCAAGAAATTCATGTTGCTTGTCTACACTGGCCTCTTGCACAAGAACAGTTGTGCAAGAGGCTTTTTCCTGAGCGGGAGCATCATAGTTCTTGCACAAGAAGCCCTGATTTCACACATTAGAACGTCAGTGTTCTTGTGCAAGAACTTGCGGCCAGCGTAGACAGGCAGCATGTTTTTGCGCAAAAGTGGGTGCTTCAGCGCGAAATCATGCCAGTGTAGACACAGCCAGAGTGTGTGTGGGGGGCAGAGGGGAGAGGTGCTTGGCTTGTGACATGCAGGTCAGACCCACATGCTCAGGATGGTCCCTTCTGGCTTTAAAGTCTATGAGACCATCCCAAACCTCACCTCCTCCCACTTCTGGTGCAAGGCCCGTGTCTTTGACCTGCCTTCTCATACATGTACCTACCTTGGGCCCGCCAGAAATCCAACCCCCCCCCCCCGCCCCACACCCACATCTGGCCCCGGGCGCAGGAGAGAACAAGCGGGTGAGAGATGTTGGCCAAGGGACCCCCTGAAAGGCGTCAGACGCCATGGTGATGAATGAACGTAGTGTCACCACCGACGGAGGCAGGTGACCTGCAAATAAAACCGGGTTCTAACACACAAGCGGGAGAGAGAAAAAGGATGGTCTCGGCCTAGCCTGGGAGGCAGGAGATGCCTGCCGTGTTCCCGGCCCTGCCAATTCTGAGCAAGCGCCTTAGCAGCTCAGTGCCTCGGTTTCCCCAGGTCAAGCGGGAGTAACGATCTTTGCTTCCTACAGTGTCATGGGGGGCAGGAGGCTGCATTGACAGAAATATCTGCTTGCTTGCACTGGAAAACAACCCCTCAGCTCTCCCTCCCCCCGCATCCCAAGCCACAAACGGGTGTATGGGAATGCCCGGGGGGGCGTCCCGCAGGTGCGAGGGGGAGGGGCGGAAATGGAGGGGCTAGAGGAGCGACCGGCCGGGGTTGCAGGTGACGGGGGGGAGGGGGCGGCTCCCTGTTTGCGGTCTCCATGGGCACCGCCCGCGAGGCGCCAGGCTGACAGCGCTGGGGGTTTTATGAATGGGTGACGTCACAGCCCTGGCGTCGGGCGGTCTGCGCAGCTTGGGCAGTCCCAGAAGCGGCCGGCCGAGGGGCGGGGGCTCCGGCGGCTGCTGTGGGAACCGCGGAGACGCCGAGAGGCTCCACAATGGGCGGCCCGGCAAAGCGCCCCCCCCTCCCCGGGGGGGGGGATTGCAAACGCGCCGGGGCAACGCGGCCCAGCTCAGGGGGCGCTGCAAATGTGCACCAGGAGCCCGCCAGCTGCTGCTTCCCCCCCCCCCCCGGCCTGGATCGCGACGGAGCGGGGAAGCGCACACGGGGGTCTCAGGGACGGTTTCCAGGGGGCCTCGCCGCGCCCGGCAGGCTGCCCCCGAGCAAGGGGAAGGGCCTGTTGTAATCGACGCATCCTTGCAATCAGTAACAGGCGCTGGGTGCGGGGCCGCTGCCCGTGGGATCGGGCCCCCCTCCCCCCCGCTGCTGGGAAGACCGGATCCCGGGCTCGCTTAGCGCTGAGCAAGCCCCTCCCCCCACGCTGCAGCGCTGTTGCATGGGCTGGGGTGTGCCTGTGTTCAGCCTCCCCCCTCCCCCGGGCTAGGTGTGGGGCAGCTGGATTTGCCAGCGGTGGGGAGAGGCATTTGCCAGCACGGTGGGGGGGGGCGGTGTCGGAAGGGTCATTAAGAAGCGATTCCAAGCGCTCGTCGCCTTCCTTTCATCCTCCCCCTTTCTCGGCCATATGCCCTCAAGCTGCCTCCACCTGCAAGCCGCCCCCCGCCCGGGAAACCCTCCCGCCCCGACCATTTGTCTCTGCGCGGCACTGTCCCTTTAAAAGAGTCTCCGAGCGTGCTCCAGGGGGCGGGGCGGAGGGGAAGCTGCGAGCCACGCCCCCTGGAGGATGGCGCCTCGGATTGGCTGCGGGGGGCGGGCGCTGGCCCCGCCCCGCAAGGCCCCGCACTCTATAAGTAGTCGGCGCGGCCGGCGGCGAGCGAGTGCTCCTCGCAGGGTCCTGCCGCCGACGGATCATCGACCCCCCCGCCCAGCCGAGCATGAAAGTCGCCAGCGCCGCCGCCGCCACCTCCCCCGGGCCCAGCTGCGCCCTGAAGCGGGTGCGGCTGGGCGGGGGCGCGGGCGAGGCCGCGCGGTGCCTGTCGGAGCAGAGCGTGTCGCTGTCGCGGGCCGGCGGCGGCTCCCCGCGGGGGCTGCCGCTGCTGGAGCAGGCGGAGCAGGCGGCGGCCGCGGCCTCGCTGCTGTACGACATGAAGGGCTGCTACTCGCGGCTGCAGGCGCTGGTGCCCACCCTGCCCCGCCACCGCCGCGTCTCCAAGGTGGAGATCCTGCAGCACGTCATCGACTACATCTGGGACCTGCAGCTGGAGCTGCAGCACCCGCCGGCCCGCGGCCAGCCCCTGGGGGGCGGCCCCGACGGGGAGCCCAGCGGCGCTGCGGAGGTGAGACGGCCGGACCCCCGCTCCCCAGTCCCGGCTGCCCTCCTTCCCCGCGCCTCTGCTGGGCCCCGGTGCCGCCCCCACCCGCTGCTCTGCAGCCCTTGATTCTGGGAGCCCAGCCGTGCTCTTCCCGCGGGGTGCTCAGGCCGGCCTGCCGTGAGCTTCCCCATAGCAGTGCCCGGGGAGGGAGATGCAGAACGTCCCTTGGTATACAGGCCCTTCCCGTGATCTGGCTGCCAGCGTTGGGGTGGCCCTGTGCAGCCAGCCCCCGCTCCGGCACAGGCTGACAGGGTGGGGAAGAGGGACTGAGAAGAGTCTCTGCCTAGATCTGTGGGGCTGGCCTTCTAAAAAGCCCATCTGGTTGTGGGAGGCTGGAGTGAAGCTAGCTGTTGTGCCTGCTGGCCTCTGAGATGGGGGGGGATCCTGCCATAAGGGCCAGGGGCTGCCCTGTCCCCAGACTGGTGATTTACCCTTTGCCTCCTCCATTCCAGGCTGCCTGCGTGAGCGACAGGATCCTCTGCCACTGAGCCCCTGCCTGGGAGCAGGGAGGACTCCTAGCATAGAGGAGCAGTAGCTTCCTCTGGCTCCATCCCGGGGCGCTCTGGCTAGCGCCCCCCTCCACTGGAGCAGGCCGAAGGGAGAGCCGTGGAGAGGCAATCAGCGAACGAGGGCTCCTGAGCGCGGGCCGGCTGGGATCCTGCCAGGAGGGCCAGGCCCAGTGTCTGCAACAGCCCTGGCGCTGCAGCTGCTGCTGTGACATCAAAGACTCTTGAGACTTTTCTGTACCAGAGACTGTAACTTTATGAAAGCCGAACCCGTATCCTTCTCAGATGGCTGAGGAGATCCCCTGTATTGTATATTACAATGATGCTACCGCGAATATTGTTCTACAATAGCTGGAGTTTTTGTTATTAAACAAATGCTGATTGTTGGTGGAGAGCTGGCTCCTTGTCACCCCTGGCTCCCCTCTGCCAGTCTGGGGGGTGCCTCTGCCCAGTGCTTGCTGTGGGGCTTTGCTGGACTTGGCTCTGTGACCGGAGCTGGTCACTTGTCAGGTGGGGGAGCAGCTGGCAGCTCAGTTGCTTCCACAAGGCCAGGCTGCCTACATGGGTGCTAGTCTGGAGGCATGTGAAGAAGCTGGTCCCAACAGGTTTGGGGGTCACCAGGCCTGGCTTAGACTTGCTGAGTCTGGCTACTCAGGGCTGCAGGCGAAGCCAGAGGGATTCTGCCATGTAGGTACCAGGCCCTTGGCCTTTGAGTCCTATCCCAGAGTGGTAGGGGTCAGGCTGTGTGGGCACCCCCCCCCATCTCCAGCAGTAGGGCTTGGGAGGGCTCTGCTCTTTCTCCAGGGGTGGTGATGGGGGAGGCACCCCTCTCTGGCCTCTGCCTCCACTCCCCTGGTGCCTGTTGAGCAGTGCAATGACTCCTGCAGTGAGGGGTGACTAGACTCCCACGGCTGCTGTAAGCCCTGGCCCAGCTGGCCAGTTTGGGGACCGTTCCAGCTGGGTTGGACAAATCCCTTGATCAGAGGTGTTCAAAGGTGCTCTTCCCCCATTCAACTCCAACCCAGTTTGGGAAGGGGGAGCTGGGGGAGGTGCTCAAACAGCTACCAGCAGTCAAAAGCTACATCTTGAACTTTTTAACCCCACCAGCTGGGCCATGAATTGCCTCCTGTCAGACAGGAGTTCTTGCTTTGGCCTCAATAAATGCTAATTAGGGCACAGTGACACCCCCCCACCCTGACCAATTCATCTGAAGAAGTAAGTTGGACCCCCACAAGCTTATGATCCCAGCTACCTTGTTTTGTTAGTTTTTAAGGTGGTGCAAAGCTATTGAAGTGTTTCCAGTTAGACTCTCAGCTACCCCTCTGAAGCTCTGAAACCTCTTAACCTGGTGGTTCTCCAACAGGGGAGACCCCCTCAGTCTGTTCTGCACCCTATCCTTAGCCGCACCTTTGCTGCAGGTTTGTACTGGGTTCACTGATCACCTGCCCCCTTCTGCTATCTCCTAGGCTGGGCCAAATAGCTAACACCCACCGATTACCCCCTTCAGAGGCTCAGCCCCCCTCCCCCATCAAACTTTTCAAAACTTCCACCAACAAAACTTCTAGGTGAGGGTTTTAACCATCTTCTCTCTCCCCCCCCCCCCTTACAAAGGGAGGTGCGAGGCTCTAGGCAGGGGGTAAAACAATTCTGCTCCGAGGTGTTTGCTGTTCACCAGGCCCCCTCCCCCCAGCCCCACTAGTGTAGCAGCTGGGTGTTCTCAGAGCGGCTCCCTCGGCAGAGTTGCTCTGTTCCTCTTCTTTCCCTTTTGGCTCCCTCCCAGCCCATCTGGAGCCTGGCTCGGCCTGCCTGTTTGTTAATGTTTCAATCAGCTGGCTGCTGCGGAATGTGCAGTTACTTAACCTGAACTTCCCCAGGTGTACACAGGCGCCTCTCTGTCTGAGGCTGCGGGCCCTTCCCAGGCCTTTGGCACAAAGCTGGGAGACACACACTCGCCCCCCCCCCAGCACACACGGCTGCCTTGTGGCGCTCCCGGCCCACCCCACAGCTGCAGCTCAGCCCTGGGAACGCAGTTGCACAAGAGCCGTTACACACACACACAACTCCCTCTTTTCAGCTGCTGCTTGGAAAGTACAGTGCTTCGCCACTTCCCAGCCTTGCCGGGCTGAGAAAATACGGCCCCGCGCCCCTGGGCCAGGGCTAGGTCTTAGGGGCTCTAGCGAGTGAGTTAGAATCCTACGGCCGCTGGAAAGAATCCCCCCCCCTTTTTTTTGCAGTGCTATCTCTTCCTGGGACTGCGATATGGCCCATAGGCCCCTGGGAACAGAGCTACTGGCTTGGATGGGGCTACCACGTGAGGCTCTGCCCGGCCTCCCGCTGGTGTTCCCAGACAGACGCGTTGGAAGTGCTTTGAGATCCCCAGAAGGGAGGCATTGGACAAGTGGGGGCGTATGGCTGGATGCTCTCGGGGCGTTACCCTGGGGAAGCCACTTAATCCCTCTGTGCCCAGGTTCCCCAGGGCAGCCCTTTCTCCCAGCCTCTGGCCAGCTGTTTCCCAAGGAGGTGCGGAGCTCGGCTCCCCACGTGAGCGTGAAACAAGCCCAGCTTCCTCTGCGGCTGGAGCCCTCTGCGCTGCGCCTGGCGCGGCTTTGAAGCGCTCTAAGAATAGCCGGCTTCCCGGGAGGAAGGTGGGTGGCTGAACGGGACGGTGCAGCCAAGGGCCAGGAACAGAAGCGCAGCAGCCCCCCAGCCCTGGCTCCGAAGGGGCCTGGCCGAGGGCAGTGGCTTTTCTTTTCATCCAAAGGGAGCAGCATCTGGTGTGCGGCCGGGCCGAGGTTTTCCCCAGGGCTCCAGCTGGGCTGACGGAAGCAGAAGGGGCTTGTTGGAGGTCCTGCCTGGCGTCGGCGGTTCGGCCCCGTTTGGGAGGCAGGCGCCTGGCCTTGGCTGGGGCCGCGGCGCTGCGGCTGGGCCTCTCGCTGAAGCGGGTGGCGCTCTGGCAGGGCCAGGCCAAAGGGGAGAGGGAACACGGGGCGCAGGGGACACGCCAGGGCTGCCTGCAAAGCCCAACAGGCAGCGTTGCACAGCGAAGGGCCGGGGGGGGAGGAAATTGCATCAGAAGGGGGTTGTGCAATTCCAGCCGCAGCTGCAGGGATGCCTCAGAGGGCGAGCGACGCGCAAAGGGCACCGCAGCCCTGCCTGACGCGGGCCCCTTGCATCCGGCAGGGCTGACTCACACCACCCAGGCCTTCCGGGGCTCCAGCTGCCGCAGCTGGCTTGATTGGCTCCCAGAGCCTGGGCATGAAACTCCCTTCCAGCTCCCTGTGTCATTCGGAGCCAAGGCGGGGGCAGGGGGAGTAGCCAAGGGGTTCCCATGGCCAGCTGGGGCCAGGGAGAACCCGACACCCTGGCTAGAGGGACCTTTGGTTCTTATTTCACCCCCACCCCGTAAGTGAGCCGTGGGGGATGTGAACCAGCCGCACGTCCCTGTTTAACCCCGCACACGCCGGGCAGGCTCAGGACCTGGCTGTAGTGAGCAGTGACAGTCGTGTGACTGGAATCCCGAGCACTGTGGCCCCTTGTAGCCCCGGATGGGCTAGACCAGCCCATGTTCCACCAGGGCGAAGGCAGGTGGGTGGGTGGATGGGGAGGGACGGAGCGGGGGAGACGTCACCTTGTGCGAGGCTGCAGGGGGGCAAGTTAGCGCCCTGAAGGGGCTAAAGAGCCTCCTTCCCCCCCACCCCCCGTTGCAATTCTCAGCTCCCGTCCTCCCCCACACTTGTGGCTCGGGGGCTCTGCTGGTGCAGCAGGAATTTGCAGGAGAGTTTGCCGTGGGGATGGTGTTAGTCTCCCCTCGTGAAAAAAGAGGCAACTCCCCCAACCTCTCAAACGTGCCACGGCCCGGTCTACACCGGCCATACCTCTTGTACCAAAGGAGCGACCCCAGTGCAAGCGGAGGCGGGGTGTGTGCGGGCACAAGGGGGAAGTTACTGGGGGAAGTCACACCGGCCCGGCCCTGGTTGGTCCTGGCAGCGTGTCTCCCTTAGGGCTGGCTGGGCTCAGACAGGGCGAATGCCTTGGTAGTTCAGAGAGGAATGTGGGAGGGAGCCTGTGTATGGGTGTGGGGGGCAGGGGAGGGTAGGTTTGAGTCCTTACCTAAAACCACCCCCTGTTCCATGCATGCAGCTCTGGGCTTCCTGGATCTGGGTCTCTGTGGAGGAAGATGTTACCCAACCTGGAGACAGAACAAACAAGGCACAAGCCAAGCCAGGCGGAGGCTCTGGGTGGGCCTGCGGGTGCTAAGCTTGCAGTGAAGAGAACTGTGAGCTAATTAGTCAGGGAGCAAGAAACCCAGCAAGGGACTACGTGCTAAATGGGACAGTCTGTGAAAATGACTCATCATTGGAAGTAATAATAACCCAATTAATATTTCCACTTGGACGCCACCTTTCATCCCAAGGGATCCCCAGCGTGCTTGGCAAACTAGGTCCAGCGTTCATTGAATCGGCCCCTGAAATGCAGCCACCTCTTGGGTGGAACCTGGCCGCTGTTTACCACAGGTTGGGATGTGAGGTGAAGAAGGCTGCTAGCTGGACGTGTGAGCAGACAAAACCCCCGTCAGGTGATTTTCTGTTGGGTCAACTCCTGCTCCCATTGAATGATCCCAAGGGACAGGGCGGCGGCTTTCGTCCCAGGGCGAGGCAAGGAGAGAGGGGGTACAGGGTTATGATCAGCAGGGATGGTCTAGGGCAGGGGAGGGGAACCTAAGGCCCAGGGGCCGACTGCAGCCCCCGGCTTGCCTGGATCCAGCCCCTGAGGCTCCGGGCTCCCCCTGGCTCTTCACCCCGCCCCCACCCCACTGCAGGGCTGGGGCACACAAAATCTACTAGGCAGGGTCCCCCAGGTGCTGGGGTGCAAGGGGAACGTGGGGCGGGTCTTTCTGCTTCTCAGTCGGGGGCCACGTCAGTGAGGGGAGTTCTTTCGCTTCTCACTTGTGTGTGGCCCCCGACTGATTTTCTGTGGGTCAGTGACCCCCGACCCACAAAAGGTTCCCCATCCCCGAGGCAATCCCTAGTCCTGCTGTGGGTGCAGAGGACCGGACTAGACGATCTCTCGAGAATTGCAGCTTGCAGCCTCTTGGTCACCGTCCCATGGGAAGGGCAGCAAAGGAGAAGCCCCCAGAGCCTCCGGGATTGAAAGCACTTGAGAAAGCAGTCCCAGTAGATCCATGGCCCGCGCTGTGGCCATGCTGAACCCGAGCGGGGCTTTTTCCTCACACGGAGCAACGAACGCCCGGGACCAGCGGAACTCACCGAAGCAGGGAGGACAAATGAGCTCGAGAGCCGAGCCGCGCTGCAGAAGACAGCGCTTGCAGGGGCGGCCGAGCAAGAGGAAGCCGAGGCTCGAGAAATGGGTGGGAAGCGGGTTGGACCAGGCACCTGCGCTTGCGGATGGAACAGCTGTGAGCATCCCCTGCCTCCGGCTGCATGCCCAGAGCCTGCCCTGGGAGGGGGCAGCCAGAGTTCCTGGGAGCCTCCCAAGAGCCGGGTGTCCAGGGTGGGCAGAGTCTGGCTCTGGAGTCACAAGGCACCAACGGGCCCCAGGTTTGTCACTCAGGGCCTGTCGAGCCGCGTTCCCTGGGGTTCTGGCGTCCGCCTGCCCCCCGTGTGGAGGAGAACGAGGGAGCAGCAAACCCCCCAGGCACTGCCTTAGCCCCAAAGCAGGCCAGGCACTACCACTGCTGGGCCGGTGGCAGGTCTGAATCCTGGGCAACGGCGCCCCCTCGTGGCACCTCAATTTGTGACATGCTGGAGCCAGGCCTGGCCTAGTCCCAGGCCCCTGCCAGGCCTACGCTGCCTTTTCTCCTGCTCTATTTGCGCCTTTTATTGCTAAGGACGAGGCCTGTCCCTCAGCAGGGCTGTGTCCACCGGGAGGGGCATGAGGCGAGCTGGCTTCTGTGCCTGTCTTGGCCACTGGCCTGGTATGTGCGCCTGGGAAAGTCACTGCCTCAGTTTCCCCACCTGACACCTATGGACTGTAATCCTAATCCCTCCCTTGGTAAAGAGCTATGAGTCTCGCTGGTGCCAAGGGCTCCGTGCGTGCCCAGGCTGGGTGTGTGCCGCACTGGGAGAAGTCACAATTCCAGGCTCTTTCCTTCTGTTTGCTTTATTTGAGTCCTCTGGCCTCGGAGCAGCCTCTCCCTTGCTTTGCTTCCTGCCCAGTGCTAGATACTGGGGGGTGAGAACTCAGCTCCAGCAGTAGCCATGCGGAAGGGAGCAAAAGACGCAGAAGTGCAGCTCCGTTTCCTGGGCGGCCAATCCCTGGAGGCGCGGCTGCTCTCTTGAGACGGCCCGAGGAGTGTCCGTTGTGCCCTGCGGGTCATGGAAAAGAGGGAGGGTAAAACGTCACAATTGCCTGGCCAGCCCAACCCGCCTGCTCATTCTTAACCCCTGGCCGCTAGGAAGTGAGGCCGACATAGCACCATGAACGGGGACGGCCAGAGACCCCAGGGCGGGATGGGGAGTCGGGGGCCGGGGGGATCTCGTCCTTCTCCGGCACAAGGCGACTGAGGTGCGGTGTTTGGGGCCAGGCTGTGTCTGTGCCAGGGCAGGACAGATGCTGGGGTTGACATAGCAGAGCCGCCCCCTCCTAGCCCCACAAGCAGTGGCTCAGGACAGGGGGGTGGGCTGCTCGCACACACGGGTGTCCCAGGGCTCCTGGCATGAGCGGGGCCGGAAGGTTTTCCTTTCCTGCGGGCTGATAAAAGGGGACGGGCGAGTGGGCCTGCCCCTTTGAAACCCAACACAATCCCTGCCGCTTGCTGGCTCTTTAAGCTCCGCCAGGTGCAGGGAACTCGTCTTTCCACCGCCACCGGCAGCCTCCCTGGTGAGGTGGATGAAAGGCCCCGGCGAGCTCAGCCCCACTCCTGCCTGTGCCCACGCCCTGCCGGCGGATGGCAGGGGAGGAGGGAGCTGAGCTGTTGATAAGTGCTGCCCAGGGTGGCCTTGACCTCACGGCCTGGCTTGGCAAATGCCATCAGAGCTCAGCACCCAGGCGACAATCGTGGGCCACTTGGCCTTACTGTGGGGCCCCTAGCACCGCCAACGCCTCGCCCGCGCCAGGCGGGTTACAGCCCGGCCCCCCCACCTGCCGCAGGCCGACAGGGGAAGGCGCAGCCCCTCCTCCGGGCGCTGTAATAAAAAGTGGGCGTGTCCTTCCTAGAAAGAGGCGGGGCCAACTCACCCCCTCCCCAGAGGCCACGCCCCCTGCTTAGATGTCCCAAGCATTCACCTGCAAGACTTGCCATTGCAAAGGGAAAAGGCGAACGTGCAGAGCGAGTGCAACGCACAGGCGCTGGGGTTGTGTCCCGGTGTGTGCGCCTGGGCCTGCCTCTGTGTGTGTGTGTGTGTGTGCGCCTGGGCCTGCCTCTGTGTGTGTGTGTGTGTGTGTGTGTGTGTGTGTGTGCGTGCGCCTGGGCCTGCCTCTGTGTGTGTGTGGCTCCGTTGTGACAGCCTGACTCGAACCCCACCCCCACCCCGCCCAGCAAGGAACAAGCTAACGCAGCCTCGGGCACTTGGGCGGTTCAGCCTCCCCCCAGGGCCCTGGGAGCCCAGTGGTCAGCAGGGGAGGCAGGTTCCCCGGCAGGACAGAGGCTCTCCTCGTGCTGCTCTGGGACCTGGGCTGCCGGATTCTTGCCCCGGGCTGATCTCTGCTCCTCCGCGGCCGGGGCTGATGCTGGCGGCAGAAGGGACCCATGCTCTGGTTTCCAGTCGCCGGGGCAGCGCAGATGCTGCTCTCCCGCCCACGCTACCGAGCAGAGGCCTTTGCAGCTCTGCTGTGCTCTGCGGCAGGTGAGTGCCTGGCCTTTTGCAGCACAGTTCTCAGCTCCTACCGCTCAGCTGTTGCTTCTGGGGTTGGCCTGGCTCACGCCACGGGCCTGTTGCTGTAGCTGAGGTGGGGCCTGCCCAGCAGCCGCTAGGGATGGGGAGGGATGTGAGTCTAAGATCCCCCTGGGTTTGGGGTGTCTGTGGGATTTGGCCCAGCAGGGCTGAGGTCTGATCCCATCTGCTCGAGTAGACAGACCTGGCTGTGGGGAATCCCCGTACGGAACGAAAGGGTCGGGCATGTCCATCTGGGCTCACTCCAGGCTCCAGGGCCAGGCAGCCCCATTGGGGGACAATCGCATGGGGACCGGTCCCCACAAACTTGCGTAGCAAAAAAAGCAAACATGATTCTGGGCTGCATGAACAGGAGTGTTGAGAGCAAGGCACGAGGAGTCATTCTTCCGCTCTACTCTGCGCTGGTTAGGCCTCGGTTGGAGGATTGTGTCCAGTTCTGGGCCCCACATTTCAAGAAAGATGTGGAGAAATTGGAGAAGGTCCGGAGAAGAGCAACACGAATGATTAAAGTCTAGAGAACATGAGCTAGGCGGGAAGGCTGTTTAATCTGGAAAAGGGAAGACTGAGAGGGGACATGAGAGCAGTTTTTAAGTAGCTAAATGGATGTTACAAGGAGGAGGGAGAAAAGTTGTTCTCCTCGGCCTCAGAGGACAGGAGAAGAAGCAATGGGCTTAAATTGCAGCAAGGGAGGTTTTGGTTGGACATTAGGAAAAACTTCCTGTCCGGGTGGTTAAACACTGGGATAAATTGCCTGGGGAGGTTGTGGAATCTCCATCCCTGGAGATATTGAAGAGCAGGTTGGACAGATGCCTGTCAGGGATGGTCTAGATGGCGCTTGGTCCTGCCGTGAGGGCAGGGGCTGGACTCGATGCCTTTCGAGGGCCCTGCCAGTTCTAGTGTCTGTGATTCTATGGTTCATTGGTTCTATCCCGTCCCCCGGCTGCTGAAACTGCTCTGCCTCTCTCCTGACTCGCTCCTCAACCCCTGGCTCCCCTAGAATCCAACCAGCCCGGAGTTCCCAAGGGAGGGAAAGCAGAGCCCACGGCACCGGTGGCAGCTTGCGCGGAAAGGAGCCGGGAGGGGATGGGGACAGTGTTCTGAAAAGGGCCCTAAGGGAAGCCACATCCCCGGGAACCGTGTTCCCAACGGGCGCCGCAGGGACGCTGCACAGAGGTGCCTGTGTTCTCCCCCCACCCCGCCCCCGGCGCTCAGCTGGCCAGCGGAGCTCACTGGAGAGCAGATTCTAACAGGATGAGCCACCCTAGGATTTGCCGAATGGGGGGACTGGCCATGTCTCTGCGTGCTGGGGAGCCACGGCCCACGAGGGGTGCCCCGCCAGCCTGCCACGCCTTGCCCGCTCGCCATGCACGCTGCCCTGCAAGGCCGGCGGAGCAGCAGCGGCTCTTCCAAACACTGAGCTCTCTGCATACCCGGCGGGGCTGGCAGTGACTCAGCTGGAGATGCCGGGACAGTGACTGTTGTGGGGATTAGGAGCAAGGAATCCAGGCATCTTTCTGGTTCAACCAGACCATCAAGAAGTTGGGAAGCCTCGGACATCAACACAGGCCTTAAGAACAGCAGCTCTCCTGGTGCTGGGACTTAGCCCCACTGGGATCAGCCCGTTCAGACGCAGCGAGGGCTCTGGAAGCAAACAGGTACCAGTTGCATCCCTCTACCGCGAGGGCTCGGAGAAGGGAGACGCCCGTATTTAGGGGGGTGTCTCATCTTCGGGGTTCACATTTCTGGGCCAGCGGCGATTCCCCCGTCTAGCTGTGCAGTGCAGCCGGGAGGACCTGAAGGACGGATGAGGGGCTCGTCTGGGCGGTAATTGTCTGCCCATAGTTGTGCAGAATGACTGGCTCAAGAAACGCTGCGTGGGTGACCCCAGCAGAGCTGGCGGGGTCTCGGCAGAGGGAGGAAGGGTGGGGGAGCAGCTGTGTTCCTCCCAGGGGTTGCAGTAGCTGCTCCGGGCGGAGCTGAGCATCAGGGACTTGGTCTCTGCTATAATAATAGGTTGCACAGCTCAACAGGCGCACACTAGGCAGGAAGGGGCAGTGGGTGCACAGGTGATGAAGTGGGGGAGGTCTAGTTACAGTGGGGGAGGTCTAGGTTGCAGATGAGGACAAATTAGTTCCCTAGCAGGGTGGGGGAGCACTGGGTTGGGTTCCCTAGGGAGGGGGTGGAATCGCCATCCCTGAAGGGCTGTGTCTAGACTGGCAAGTTTTTCCGCAAAATCATCTGATTTTACGGAAAAACTTGCCAGCTGTCTACACTGGCCGCTTGAATTTCCGGAAAAGCACTGACAATCTCATGTAAGATCATCAGTGCTTTTCCGGAAATACTGTGCTGCTCCCGTTCGGGCAAAAGTCTTTTTCCGAAAGACTTTTGTGCAAAAGGGCCAGTGTAGACAGCTCAGATTTGTTTTCCGCAAAAAAGCCCCGATGGCGAAAATGGCGATCGGGGCTTTTTTGCAGAAAACCGCGTCTAGATTGGCCACGGACGCTTTTTCGCAAAAAGTGCGTTTGCGGAAAAGCATCCTGCCAATCTAGACGTGCTTTTCCGAAAATGCTTATAACTGAAAACTTTTCCATTAAAAGCATTTTCGGAAAATCATGCCAGTGTAGACGTAGCCGAGGTGTTTAAGTCCCGGCTTGACCAAGCCTTGGCTGGGCTGATTTCATTGGGCTTGGTCCTGCTTTGGCCAGGGGGCTGGACTCGGAGATTCCTGAGGTCTCGTCCAGCCCCCGGGCTCTAGGATGCTCTGAGGGAGAGCCAAGGGTAGCCGCAGAAAGAGCGTCGTCCCTTCTGTGCACAGCATCAGCAGAAGTGATGGTGCATCTTCACCACACGAGAGCTGGGCCCGTGTCTGGGGACCAGCAGCCTTCTCCGGTCTTAGAGACAGGCTGGAAGTCAGGGGGGTCCAGGGAGCGCGAGGTCTGATGTAGCCTCCTATTGGCTGCGGGGCAATCCGGCTGGATAGTCCCTGAAAGCCTTCCTGCAAGGAGAGCTGGGAGGGGAGGGTAAGCCGGCAGCTTTCCCCCGCTCTGCTTCCAGCCTGCAAACGAGGCCTGGCAAAGCCCCCCGTTTGTCCCACTGGCAGGGCACGGCCCTCGGACCCTGCTGGAGGCAACAGGACTCTCTGCTCCTCTTGGGCAAGACACTGTCCGTAAGCGGCACGAAGCCTCGCGAGTGTGGGCTGGGAGTGCCGTTCACACTGGCAGCTGCTTCAGGCGGGTCGTGGCAGGGCAGACGTTCTAGAGGGGAGGCGATTTTCCAGGCCAGGTTTTTCCACTCTTGGCCAGAGTCGCTGGAGAACGACTCAGCCACGGCCTCCCCGCTAGCTGGGCTCTGTCTCGCGAGGCGGAGCTGGTGCCCGCACTACCAGGCGCGTGTGCCGCAGCTCAGCCAGGTCTGGCGTGGGGCAGGCGAGGTTTGAAAAGGCTGCAAGGATCTGAGCCCGACCGGTGCCACTTTCTGCCAACAGGGAAGTGGGCACTGACACGCTTGGGGTCTTATCGTGGGGCACAGCGCCCTGGGACGCCAGCCCACGAGCTGAGTCGGTGGCAACACTCGCCTGGGGTCAGCGCAGCCAGGACGCCCGTGTCGGGGGGTGGCTCTGAGCGGTTATTGCTCCTGGAGACACTTAAGAGCCCATGGGAGGTGCCCCCCGAGCACGATGCCCCCCAGCCAGAGCGGGGCGACCACAGCAGGAGGTACCTAGCGCTGGGATGACCTGCGGTCACGCTCTCCCGCTGACGGATGTCTGGTGCTCGGCTTGCCACGTACGTAGGCACCGCGCCCCAAGCCCTTGGAGAGATTTCAGCCGGTTTCCATGGGAGGCGGCTGCGTTCGTGCCCTTGAGGATGCCCGAAGCCCCTTGCTGCCCGCGGAGGCTTCCCAGTGACTCCCGACTGCACAGCGCCTGGCTGGCATTAGGTGCCTGCTCTTCCCTCCCTGGCAGGGATCTCGTCTGCGCCATGCAGGCTGAGACGGGGCGTGGCTCTGTGTGTGGCCCAGTTAGCAGAAGGAAAGGCAGCTCCCAGGATTTTCCCCAGGCCCTGCTTTCCTTTGGCTTGCACATCGCTGGGCCCCAGGGCTCGGGGCCGGAAGCATTGAGTGTGAACGAACGACCCTTTGCTCCGTCTTCGGCGCTGCACGGCCCCGGCTCCGGATGGGTGTCGGTTCCTTTATCAGCCACGAGCGTTGGCTGAGCCGCTCCTGGGGCTCCACGGAACCTCCGGGCGGTCCTAACCCACTCACCTAGGCCACGTCCACACGGGGGGTTCAGGGCTGCATGAAGGGGGGCTAGGTGGGCAGCTGCCTGGGGTGCCAACCTATGGGGGGGCTGATGGCAGCTGTAAGGAGCACAGCGCACCCAGCTGCTCCGGATGCGCGGCGCCTGATCGCAGCTGTAAGGGGCGCAGCACGACCCCTGAGCGCCTGGCGCCTGATGGCAGCTGTAAGGGGCGCAGCACGACCCCTGAGCGCCTGGCGCCTGATGGCAGCTGTAAGGGGCGCAGCACGACCCCTGAGCGCCTGGCGCCTGATGGCAGCTGTAAGGGGCGCAGCACGACCCCTGAGCGCCTGGCGCCTGATGGCAGCTGTAAGGGGCGCAGCACGACCCCTGAGCGCCTGGCGCCTGATGGCAGCTGTAAGGGGCGCAGCACGACCCCTGAGCGCCTGGCACCTGATGGCAGCTGTAAGGGGCGCAGCGTGCCGGCGGGGCAGGGCTGTGAGTACACTGTGCACCCAGCACACGCATCGCACGCCCGCTGCCCGGGGTGCAGGAATGGCTCAAGCCGGCCCTGATACTACTAGGACAAAATACACACAGCTCGGCCCCAGCTGACCCAGGTCAGCTGACTCAGGAATGGGTTGTGGGGCTCAATAGTGTCGTGTCGACATCCGGGGCATGTCTCAGCTAGGAAACTATTTCGAAAGAACGAACGTCGATTGAATCACTCCCGGAATATCAAACTCGACCTAGCGCGCCCTTGCTACGGGGACGCTTCCAACCGAGTCCGAGGGCGGCTCCGGGAGCGTGGCGGTGATATCTCGATTTCCAGGGAAGCACTGGGGAGTCGTTCGTTCAAACGACTTGGGGGAGTTGTTATTTCGAAATAGCAGCCCCACGACCGCTATTTTGAAATCACTCTTTCGAAGTTAGCATTGTTCCCCCAGGAAAGCAGGCGTACCGATTTCGAAAGAAACAGCCCGTTATTTCAAAATGAAAGGCGTGGCCGTGTGGAGGCTCTGCTTATTAATTCAACCGAAGGGGGGTTATTTCGAAATAACGCCCTAGTGTAGGCCAGGGCGAGGGAACCAGGGCTCTGGCATCCTCCCCCGCTGGGCCCAAGCCGAAAGGTCTCATGGAAGATTTTTGGCTCTGTAGCTGGAACGGGGCTTAGTGCTGTAGAGGTGCTGGTCCTTTAGGGTGCTGGGAGAGGGACCTTTGGGCGTGTCCAGGGCCCTGAAGATGGTCGTTGTAAGTTCCTTAATTCCCAACAGCACCGGCGCAAGAAGGTTGCAGCCTGTACCCAAAGGCTGGCGAGGCAGCTTCCGAGAGCTGCCGTGAGGGGGGCAGCGACGGCTGGGCAGAGAGATCAGACCAGACTGTGTCGAACTGTAAGAGGCGCTCAGTATAGACCCCGGCCGTACTTCAGGTCTGGCTAAGAGAACGACCTGAACCTCCCCTAGCTACTCCCAGCTGATAAAAGAGGTCAGAGGAGGAAAAACAGCCAGGCTGCCAGGGGACTGTGGGAAGCCTCAACATCCAAGCCCGTGGGCGGCAGGTACGCTAGGCGGGGGGAGGCGTTGCCTTCCCAAAGGGCCAGCCTGGCCCCGCCCACGCTCCGCCCCCAGAACACCTGCTGTAGGCTCCTGGGGGTAGAGTGTTGCTGTTCCCAGCCCCCGCCCTCTCCATCCCCCAGGACCGAGGAGGCTCAGGCCATGTGCTCCCCATGCACCAGGGCTGGGGAGGCTGAGCTGCACACATGCGTCTGCCCTTCTCCCCTCCCTGTGGCGGTGGGGGGATCGCATGTATGGCAGGCTGCCCCACCTCCCTGTGGTGGGGGCGGGTGGGGAGGTGGCTTGGCTCCTGTGGGGGCGGGGCCTCTGCAGAAGGGGCGGGGCCTCTGCAGAAGGGGCGGGGCTCGGGGGCTTGCCTCCTTCACTGCCCGCCCATGTCTGAGCAAGCCAGCACAGAACCCGGCGGAGTTTACCGCATGCAAGACGCTGCGGTGGGTAGTTGCGGGTCTGAGGGCGCCGGTGAGCGTAGACAAGGCCTTAGAGAGCAGACGGGTAAGAGGGGACAGGACTGTAGAATGATGGGACTGTAAGAGCTTAAGGAACTAACCGGCGGCCAGCTCGGCTCTGTCTCACGCTGAGGCAGGAGTAGGTGCCTCTAAGAGGTGTTTGTCTAGCCTGTTCCAAAAACCTTTCTGGGGTTTCCACCACCTCTCTGGCCCACCAGGTCCCATGCGTCACTCGCCGGAGAGTTGGATGTTTTTCCTACTGTCGAACATAAACGGCAACCTAAGCTGACTGCGTCTTCTCCTGCCCCCGGTGCAGAAAATTTGATCGCTGTCTCCTTTAAACGTCTGTAAAACAACAGCTGGCAGGCATCTGTTCTCCCTGTCCTGTAACACCTGGACAAAGGGCCAGTCTATGACATTACAAGGTCGGGAATTCACACCTGAGAGGAGGAAATACTTTTACGTGCAATGGGAGAGGAGACGGTGGAACTCACCGCCACATGGAACCATTGAGGCGAAGAGTTTAGCGAGATTCTAAAAGGGATTGGACATACCCCGGATAACAAGCACATCCAGGGTTAGCACAGAATGGGGGCAGGGCTATTAAACCGCCCGCTGCAGGGTTCAGCTGATTTCTACGAGAAACCAAGCTGAGCCCCACTAAAATGGTATGTTCTCTGGAGCAGGGACTGTTCTGTTCTGTGTTTGTCCCAGGGTGCCCCGGAAACATAACACATGGCATGTCCGCCTGAACCCCCTGCCTTCCTCTGGGGCTCCCGCCTGCCCTTCCCAGCCCGCCCCCTTGCCTGGGCGCTCAGTGCCTCTGCTTGTCCTTGAAGTAGGTCTTGAGGCTTTGAGAGACCTGCAGGAGCAGAGGGAATAAAGATCAGAACGGCCAGACTGGGTCAGACCAAAGGTCCATCCAGCCCAGTATCCTGCCTGCCCACAGTGGCCAGCGCCAGGTGCCCCAGAGGGAGTGAACAGAACAGGGGATCCTCACGTCATCCCTCCCCTGTCACCCACTTCCAGACAAACAGAGACCAGGGACACCACTCCTACCCATCCTGGCTTATAGCCATTGAGGGACCTAACCTCCATGAATCTAGCTAGCTCTTTTCTGAACTCTGTTAAAGTTCTAGCCTCCACCGCATCCTCCGGCAAGGAGTTCCACAGGTTGACAGTGCACTGAGTGAAGAAAAACTTCCTTTGGTTTGATGCTGTGGGTGGAGGACCCCGATGCAGGAGCCAGCCCCCCCGCAGGTGTGTGGCGAAACAGCCCTTGTGGACCCACTGCCAGCTCCGTCACAACAAGGGGACAGGTGGGCCCAAACTGAGGGAGCAGCACGGAGAGCTCGGTGCTGCTTGGGTTTGGCCCAGGGTCCCTGTTCTGGAGGGTCACAGTGGCTGGGGGTCATGGTGGGGCACTGAGGGGAGCAGGCCCAGGGTCCCTGTTCTGGAGGGGCCGCAGGGCCAAATCTGAGTGCGCAATGAGGCAGCAAAAGCTGCTTCTCACTGCTGCTCTGGGACCAGCTCCTGCACCAGGCCTCCTCCACCAGCGATGTCTATGTAGGTGCCACTGGATTGCAGCTAGCACAAGGGGGCCCAGAGAATTCTAGGTCTGGGTGGTGGATTCTCCATCCACCGCCTTCCTCTGCAGCATCAGGTACGTACCACCGGCCCTGTGAGAGTCACTGGGCTAGGGGCCTGGGACTGTGTCGTGGGACTGCGCTCCTAGACCGGGACAACTCATTCCAGCCACCTGGCTGCAGCTCTGTTGCCTGCCTGAGTTTTTAGGCAGAGGGGTGATTGGCTAGCAAACAGTGAGCCCTGGGCATCTGAACGCCCTGCCTGCTCTGCGTGGGGTCTGGGTTCATGCACAGAGCTGCCACTTCCCCAACTGCTGGTGTGAGAAACCTCCCTTCCCTCCTTTGCAAACTGCTCAAAAACAGATCAATTGACTGCGGCTTTCTCTTGGTTTCCCCTCTGAGTCACGGTGTGGGGAAAGGACGGGGTTTCCACCACGGGCTGTAGGAAGGAACAGCGTTTTAGCGTCACAGGCGGGCTCACGGCGGCTCTGGTGCAAGTATCGGGCGCAGTGGGAAGCGCAAGGGACGAGGCTTGCGTGTGCTTTCCAGCCAGTGCCCCATATAAAATGCGGGGTCGTGACTTGGGTTTATCCCTGGGTGCGCACTGTAGCCCTCTCGGCGTGACGGGTCTCCCCAGGAGCTGAGGTACTGGCAAGGGTGGGTTGTATTCTTGGGTGCCCAGGCTGTCGGCCCTGTTCCAGGCTGGCCAGGCAGGGCTGTGGGAGGGAGAAAAGGGGTTTCTCGTGGACCTGGCTCTTGGGGCAAAGGACTGGCCCAAAGTCCTGCTCTGCAGCGGAGCTGGGAATTGACGAGGCCGGTAGCGCCGAGCTGGGTGGGGGGCGCTGGGAGCGCTGCGAGCTGCACATCTTCCTTTCCCAGCTGCAGGGCGTGAGGAGGATCCCAGCGCCGGTCCCCGAGGATGGTTTGGGGCCTGGTCCTTGTTCTGCTGGGCGCTTGCTCTGGGGCGGAAGGAGCCGATGCCGGCGTGAAAGGCAGAGTGACGCAGAAGGGCCTGCAGTACGGTCTGTGGCGCTGCGCGGTTACTAACCTGGTCGTCTTTCACCCGAACCGCGGCCTGGGCTCTGAGCCCAGGGCTTGCCTGCTCCTCTCGGGGCCCCGCCGTGACCCCTGGCCTGCTCCCCTCGGGGCCCCGCCGTGACCCCCGGCCTGCTCCCCTCGGGGCCCCGCCGTGACCCCCGGCCTGCTCCTCTCGGGGCCCCGCCGTGACCCCCGGCCTGCTCCCCTCGGGGCCCCGCCGTGACCCCTGGCCTGCTCCTCTCGGGGCCCCGCTGTGACCCCTGGCCTGCTCCCCTCGGGGACCCCCTGTGACTCCCTGCCTCTTCCCCTTGGGACCCCCCTGTAAACCCCGGCCTGCTCCCCTCGGGGCCCCGCCATGACTCCCGGGCCTCCTCCCCTTGGGACCCCCCTGTAATCCCTGGCCTGCTCCCCTCGGGGCCCCCCTGTGACTCCCGGGCCTGCTCCCCTCAGGGCCCCACCATGACCCCCAGCCACTGTGACCTCAGGACCTGCTCCTCTTGGGGCCTCCGTGACCCCCAGGCATGCTCCCCTCAGGACCCCCCTCCGACCCCCAGGCCTGCTCCCCTTGAGGCCCCCCTGTGATCCCTGGCCTGCTCCCCTTGGGGCCCCACCTTGACCCCCGGCCTGCTCCCCTCGGGGTCCCCCTCTTACCCCCAGGCCTGCTCCCCTCAGTGCCCTGCCGTGACCCCCAGCCACTGTGACCCCCGGAACTGCTCCCCTTGAGGCCCCCCTATGACCCCTGGCCTGCTCCCCTCGGGGCCCCGCCGTGACCCCTGGGCCTGCTCCCCTTGGGACCTCCCTATGACTCCCGGCCTGCTCCCCTCGGGGCCCCGCCGTGACCCCCAGCCTGCTCTCTGATTCCAGGTCAGCAGTTCGGCCTGGAGCTGGCGCTGGCGCTGCTGAGGAAGGAGCAGGTCCCGGATCTGAATGGTTCATACAACTTGCCCCTCATCGGGGTCGTGGGCTACTCCGTGTCCAGGTCAGAGCCCGGCTCCTCCTCCCTGGGGCTGGGGCTGGGGCCGGGGCGCGGCCGTCCCCCCACGCGAGCGGGGCTCCCGGGCTGTCTGCACCGGACACCGCGGGCTCCTCACTGGGGCTCCGGGGGCCGCTGAGAGGGGCTGCGAGAGCTGGTTTAGTGCTGCCCCCCACACCCGCCCACCCACGGCCTGCCACCCCGGGGGCCCCGAGCCCGCACGAGAGGGGGTGCAGCCAGGAGGCAGGAGGGGGTCTCATCGAAGGGGGGTGCTCTCTGTTCCAAGCCACAGATCCTGCCACGGGACCGGCTTCCTGAGCCGAGCCAGCACCACAGGGACGAGGGGCGGCCCAGCTGTGCAGGCGCCAGTCTGAGATGCGGGTTCAAATCCTGCTCCACCTCCGCCCCAGGCCCCCTGTGCGCCCTTGGGCCACGTGCCTTGTGCAAGGGCAGTGCAGCCCCCCCCCCACTGAAATTCTGGGGGGGGGGCCTTTCCCTGTCCCACATGAAGGGGATGGGCCAATGAGAAATCAGGACCTGAGAGTGACAATCTCCAAGGCCAATGTGGAGCAGATAAAATTTTAGGGCAGTCTGATTGACAGGGCCGGCCGGCCAATGAAAGAGTCAGGATGTAGGGCCCTGTCCTCCATGTGAGGGGACAGAGGGTCTGGGCTAGGGGAGCTGAGCTGAGGGGGGAGCAGGGCCAGGGCTGGGGAGACCAGGAGCTGAGGCTGGGGCCGTCCTAGAGAGCCCGGCCCTGACTCTCTAAAGCACGATCTGAGCTCCCCCCCCACTCCCAGGACACAGTTGCAATAAATGGCCCTTTGCCCATGTGGCTAAAAGCAGCGCGGCTCCCCCAGTGCTCACAGTCCTGGCTGACCCCCCCCCCCACGCACACGCTGGCACCCCGCCGTGTGCAGACGTGCGTTCGTACGCGCACCCCGCCACACACACGTGCACGCCGTCTCGGTGCTCTCCGTTTCTCGGAGAGGCTGGGCAGAGGGCAGCCCCCGGAAGCCCGATTCCCGGCCGTGCACTCGGTGGAGCGTGGCGCCGGGGTCCCCGGACGTTCCTCGGGCGTTCAGGGCAGCGCACGGTCCCTGGGCGCTCGGGCTGAGCCGTGTCTGTGGGCTGCTCCGCAGGATCCGGATTCAGGAGCTGCAGCTGAGCGAGTCGTCCCTCAGCTTCTCCGAGGGCACCGGCGTGAGGCTCGTGGTCAGCCACGCCCGCATCCTGCTCAGTGGTGTCTGGCGCGTGATGGCGCTGTTCGTGTAAGGGCCAATCTGCGGCGGGGGCCCCATGCTCCCAGCGAGCGCCGGAGCCAGCTCAGCCCTATTCTTCACCGTAACAGGAGCGGGGGGCCCTGCACGTGGCACCTTCTGGGCTGGGAGGGGACTCTGGGGCGGGCACAGCTCCCGCCGTGGTTACCCTGCCTGGCACGGGGCGGCTCGCAGCCCTACAGGGCCTGATTGCCCAGCTGGGTCAATGGGTCTCAGAAAGCGCAGGCGTCCCCGTAGGGAAGGGAGCAAAGGGTGCAAGCACCAGATGCTGCGGCACTACTCCTGGGAGGCCCCCGTGGCACAGCCTGGGCGCTGTTGCCCGTGCCCGAGCCTTGTGGCAGGAGCATGGCTAGAGAGAAGGGACCCTCCCCGCCCCTCCCCGGTGCCCTTCCTCCCGCCCTGCCCTGGTTCCTGGTGGCTGCACAGGTGCAGGGAGGAGGGGCCGAGGGGGAGGCCTGGCTCCGGGGCATGGAACAGAAGGCAGAGGAGGGAGGGGAGGGGGCTCCGTACTGGAGGACTGGACAGGGGGTGCAGGGTGCAATTCCTTGGGGGGGCAGAGGGCCTCGCAGAAACTGGTGCAGGTGGCAGACTTGTGGGGGAGAGATGGATGGGCCATGGGGCTCCTGCTTCCCCCCCTTAGAGGGAGTCCCTGCAGTACAGAGCACTGCCCGGGCTCTGCTCTCTCCTTCTCCAGGTACAGCTCTGGCTTTGCTCTCCAGGGCTGTCTCCCCGGGGTCTCCCCCCTGCCTCGGGGCCTGTGGCGAGGGCAGACCGAGCCCTGCTGGCCGGCGGGTGCTAACTACCCTGCTCTTTCCTCCCTTCCCAGACCCGACAGTGGCTCCTTCCACGTGAGTGTGAGCGGCCTGTCCCTCTCCGCTGAGCTCGGGGTGAGCAGGGATGACAGCGGCCGGCCCCAGGTGTGGAGCGCCAGCTGCCACTCCACCATCGGGAGGCTGGATGTGAAGTTCCATGGTGGAGCCAGGTGAATTCTGGTTTTCTGAGGCCCGGCCGTCTCCGTCGCGAGGGCCGGTTCCGTCTCCGTCGCGAGGGCCGGTTCCGTCTCCGTCGCGAGGGCCGGTTCCGTCTCCGTCGCGAGGGCCGGTTCCGTCTCCATAGGGAGGCCCGGTTCCGTCTCCGTCGCGAGGGCCGGTTCCATTTCCGTAGCGAGGGCCGGTTCCGTCTCCATAGCGAGGGCCGGTTCCGTCTCTGTCGTGAGGGCCGGTTCTGTCTCCGTCGCGAGGGCCGGTTCCGTCTCCGTCGCGAGGGCCGGTTCCGTCTCCGTCGCGAGGGCCAGTTCCGTCTCCATAGGGAGGCCCGGTTCCGTCTCCGTCGCGAGGGCCGGTTCCATCTCCGTAGTGAGGCCCGTCCGTCTCCGTCGCGAGGGCCGGTTCCGTTTCCGTAGCGAGGGCCGGTTCCGTCTCCATAGCGAGGGCCGGTTCCGTCTCTGTCGCGAGGGCCGGTTCTGTCTCCGTCGTGAGGGCCGGTTCCGTCTCTGTCGCGAGGGCCGGTTCCGTCTCCGTTGTGAGGGCCGGTTCCGTCTCCGTCCGCGAGGGCCGGTTCCGTCTCCGTCGTGAGGGCCGGTTCCGTCTCCATAGTGAGGGCCGGTTCCGTCTCCGTCGCGAGGGCCGGTTCCGTCTCCGTAGCGAGGGCCGGTTCCGTCTCCGTCGCGAGGGCCGGTTCCGTCTCTGTCGCGAGGGCCGGTTCCGTCTCCGTTGTGAGGGCCGGTTCCGTCTCCGTCCGCGAGGGCCGGTTCCGTCTCCGTCGTGAGGGCCGGTTCCATCTCCATAGTGAGGGCCGGTTCCGTCTCCGTCGCGAGGGCCGGTTCCGTCTCCGTAGCGAGGGCCGGTTCCGTCTCCGTCGCGAGGGCCGGTTCCGTCTCTGTCGCGAGGGCCGGTTCCGTCTCCGTCGCGAGGGCCGGTTCGGAGCCGTCTTTTCAGAAGGGGAACTGGGACCGGACCATGTCGCTGATTTTATTACTCTAGGTCAGGGTGTCCTAGTCATTGCTGTGGGGACCAAAGTACATTTTGACTTCCAGGCTGTGGCCAGGCTGGTGAGTTCTGGGGCATCTTAGAACCCACAGGAGGAGAGGCAATTCTTGATTTAGTCCTAAGCACAGGATCTGGTCCCAGATGTGACTGCAACTGGACTGTTTGGTAATCGCGACCGTCATATAACATCCCTGTGGAGGGGAAAACACCACACAGGCCAAAACCCTAGCATTCCATTTCAGAAAGGGGGACTCCGCAAAAGTTAGGAAGCTAGTTACACAGCAAATAAAAGGCACAGTATCAAAAGTGACATCCCTGCAAGCCGCGTGGAAACTTTGTAAAGCCCCTGTAACAGAGGCGCACCACAAATGTATCCCCCACATTTAAAAAAAACATAGTAAGAGAACCAAAAAGTGCCACCGTGGCTAAACGACAAAGCAAGAGAAGCAGTGAGTGGCAAAAAGGCAATGTTTCAAAAGTGGACGTTAAATTCTAGTGAGGAAAATAGAAAGGAGCATAAACTCCAGCAGGTAGGGCTGCCAGGTGTCCGGTATTGAACCAGACAGTCTGGTATTTTCGCCTCCTGTTCGGTAAAAAAATTTACCGAATTTACCGAATCTAAAAGGTCTGGTACTTTCTGATTTTTTCCCAGCCAGGAGGTGAAAATGCCGAGCTGTCCAGCTCAATATAGAGACAGCCTGGCAACCCCAGTGCTTACCATGTTCCCTAGGGGAGCTGTCCGGCACAGCGCAGGGAGGCAAGATGGCGAGCGGCCGCTGGCAGCCTGTTAGGGCCCAAAAGCCTCACCACATGGTTTTTAAAGGGGTCACGGGGGGTTTTTTGTTTGTTTTTTTGCTTAACTCTCGGGGTTCTTTTTTTCTTGCTCAACCAACTTTTTCCTGGCGTGCTTTTTTGTTGTTGTTGTTCGGTATTTTTTCTGAAACCATCTGGTAACCCTACAGCAGGTGAAGTGTAAAAATATGAGGAAGGCCAAAAAAGAATGTGAAGAACAGCAAGACAAACACTCAAAAAGCAATAGCGCTGGTTTTTTAAGTCCACCAGAAGCAGGAAGCCGGTTAAACAACCAATGGGGCCACTGGACGATCAAGATGCCAAAGGAGCACTCCAGTGTGAGAAGGCCATTTCTTGCAGAGAAACTAAACAGAATTTCTGCGTCAGTCTTCATGGCTGTAAGGGAAGAGTCCCAAACCTGAGCCATTCTTTTAGGTGACAGATCTGAGGAATTGTCCCAGATTGAGGTGTCCTGAGAGGAGATTTTGGAACGAATCGATAAACGTAACAGTAACAAGTCACCAGGGCCAGGTGACATCCACCCGAAGGAGCTCAGATGTGAAATTGCAGAACTACAAACTGTGGTTTCTAACCTATCTCTTACACCAGCCTGTGACGTAGTGGGGCGTGCTGTCTGCGCTGTAATCCAGTGTGCTATGGGGGTGCCTTGCTGGTTGCTGGGCTTGGGCAGTGAGTGACCTCCACTGGTGGCTGTTTCTAGCAGGACCCAGCAGGACAGCAGATGAGTCACTAGACAAAGGTCTCACAACCTGCCCAACAGGTCGCCTCCCAGGGAGAGAGACAAAGGGAGGAAGGCAGAGACCAACCCCTGTCTGGGGGGCAGGGCTGGAAGAGAGTCAGTTTCTGTCTGGTATCATGGAGGAGACAGCCTAGGGAAAGGGGCTGGGATTTAGGGGCCCAGTCTCCCCCATCTCAAGGGGGGCTGAGGCATCCTAGGCCTGCCCTGGAACCAGATTCCATCTGTGCTGTGCTGTATCCTGGAGAAGCAATAAACTCCCTCTGTTCTACTGGCTGGGGGAGTCTGTTCGTGCCACTATGGGGGTGAAGGAGTCGGGGGAACCCCAACGTGCCACCACACAGCCTCTGTACCAAGTGACAGAGAGATAGCTAATGCGATGCCAACTTTGAAAAAGGGCTCCCTGCATTTACAGGCTGGTTCATACCAGGCAAACTGGTTGAAACTACAGGAAAGAACAGACTTGTCAGATGAGTGGGGGCAGGTCAGTACCCGAGAGCGGTGGTTTCGGGCTCTCTGCACACGCAGGAACATGCCCTTGCGCTCGACAGTGACTGGGGGGCGGTGGAGTTTCATGCCGGGCTTGGAAGCGGTCGAGCGGTCAGAGGGGGATTTCCCAGTGCTGCCCGAGAGCGGAGCGTTTCTGGAGCTGGGCCGGCCCCGAGTTCCTTGGCAGCCCCTTCCCCTGACTGTTCTCTCTCCCTCTCCCCACAGCTGGCTCTACAATCTGTTCACGGGGGCGCTCCAAGAACCCCTGCGGCATGAAGTGAATAAGCAGGTGGGCGTTTGCCCAACTGACAGCAGCTCCGCAGCCTTTGCGACCCAGACTTGGGAGCTAGGAGAAGGGTGTGATGGGCAAATGCTGAACAAGCCTTTTCCTCCCGGGCCTTTCCCACCGAGCACTAAACTCAGCCGCTCGTTGCTACTCGGGGAGCTGCTGAGTACGGGGCGCTTTGGAGGGAGCCTGCTCAGCCTGGGTTCTCAGCAGGCTCGCTCCTGCACTGTCAGCGCCGCGGCCCAGACCTTCCTCGCTTGAGCGAAAGGAGAAACTCCACTCACTGGCAGCAGCAGTAGGCTGTTATCCACTCGTGGAACACGCTCCTAGTGGGAGACGTTGGCCATTTTGTTACTCTTACCTTATTGTGCCAGTGCAGGTCACTTCAGGCCTCCTGCCTAATGTACCTGGGACACAGGGCAAAATATGGGTCCAATACCATCTCTGCGTCATCCTGGACACCCCTGCATCCTGGGGCAGGGGAGAGTAGCTCCTGGGTGGAGATTGTATCAGTGTTTGTATTTGAAACCCAGCTCAGATCCACAGCCATTCTGTTGGAAGAAAGAAAGAAAGAAAGAAAGAAAGAAAGAAAGAAAGAAAGAAAGAAAGAAAGAAAGAAAGAAAGAGGGGGATGGAGGAAAGGAAGAAAGAGGGGGATGAAGGAAGGAAGGAAGAGAGGAAGGAAGAGGGGGACGGAGGAAGGAAGGAAGAGGGGGACGGAGGAAGGAAGGAAGAGAGGAAGAGAGGAAGGAAGAGGGGGACGGAGGAAAGGAAGAAAGAGGGGGAGGAAGGAAGGAAGGAAGAGAGGAAGGAAGAGGGGGACGGAGGAAGGAAGGAAGAGGGGGACGGAGGAAGGAAGGAAGGAAGAGAGGAAGGAAGAGGGGGACGGAGGAAAGGAAGAAAGAGGGGGAGGAAGGAAGGAAGAGAGGAAGGAAGAGGGGGACGGAGGAAGGAAGGAAGAGGGGGACGGAGGAAGGAAGGAAGGAAGAGAGGAAGGAAGAGGGGGACGGAGGAAGGAAGGAAGAGGGGGACGGAGGAAGGAAGGAAGAGAGGAAGGAAGAGGGGGACGGAGGAAGGAAGGAAGAGAGGAAGGAAGAGGGGGACGGAGGAAGGAAGGAAGGAAAAGAGGAAGGAAGAGGGGGATGGAGGGAAGGAAGGAAGAGAGGAAGGAAGAGGGGGACGGAGGAAGGAAGGAAGGAAAAGAGGAAGGAAGAGGGGGATGAAGGAAGGAAGGAAGAGAGGAAGGAAGAGGGGGGTGGAGGGAAGGAAGGAAGGAAAAGAGGAAGGAAGAGGGGAATGGAGGAAGGAAGGGAGGAAATCAAAGAGGAGATGACTATAAAGTAGGTCCATACCCTCCTCGTTCACCTTATGGCTGATCCTGCTTTGCTCCCCCATCCCCCACAAGAGCCCCTGGCCTACACTTTCCTCTGGGAGAGAGTTTCTGAATCTGTAACGCTCTTCCCTTCTTCCGCCCAGCTCTGCCTGGGGCTCAGGAAAGGGGTCAGCGATCTGGAGCGCGCCCTGAAGATCATGCCAGGTAGGAACCGGGCGACCCATGGCGGTGTGAGGGGAGAGGGGCTGCGCAGCAGGACAGGAGCAGACAGCAGGGCCGCCCGGGGAGGGGGGCAAGTGGGGCAATTTGCCCCGGGCCCCACAGGGCCCCCCACGAGAATGCCTGAAGTCTGAGATCTGAGACAGGGAGTGCCAGGAAGGGGCCCCCAAAATGGCTTTGCCCCAGGCCCCCTGAATCCTCCGGCCAGCCCTGGTAGACAGCTCAGGCTGACTCTGGGCCGAGACCTAGACTGAGCCCGGGCTGGGGGTCAGCTCAGCCGGTGACGAAGAAGAAATGAAAAGAGACCGGCTGGTCCCCCAGGGCCGCGGGGGCCGGCTCAGCCGAGCGTCGGGACGGGGCGGGAGGGGCAGCGCTTCGGGGCGTGCTGAAGGGTTTTCTGGCTTCTCCGCAGTCACAGCCCAGCTCGACCCCTTCGCTGCCTTTGACTACTCCTTGGTCAGCAAGCCGATGATTGCCAGGGACCATGGGGACATGGACCTGAAGGTACAGGAGCCGGGCCAGCCACCCCCCGGGGATAGGGCCCTGGCTGTCTTCCAGCCCAGACTGGCCGGGAGCAGGACACCTGCCAAGCAGGAGAGCAAGCTGCCTGGGCAGAGAGCAGCCGCGACGTTAGTCAAGGGAAAATCTGGTCTTGGCAGCAAAGGGGACAATCTCTAAATCTGCAGAGAGCGCAATCCCCCTGGCTGGGCGCCGCGCCTCTAGGCATGGGGGGGGCAGAGCTGTCAGTGTGGCTTGCCCCTCCATGGACCCAGTTAGGCGCCGTCACTCACCATTGGGGAGGATTGCCTGGCCCTGGAGTGGTGGCGTCTGTAGCGTCCAGCTTGTCTCAGGCATCCCCTGATGCCTTCATCCATTCTTACAGGCCCGATGGACCTTAGCGAGAACGGCCTAGAGAGGACACTTCTAAAGTTGGTGGAGGATACCACCTGGGAGGGGCTGCGAGTGCGTTGGAGGAGAGGGTCATCATTCAACTGATCGGGACGCACTGGAGAAGTGCTCTCAGGAAAATAGGATGAAGTTTATAAGGACATTTGCAAAGGGCTCCACTTAGGGAGGTGCAATCCGTGTCACAAACAGGCTGTGTCTACACTGGCCACTTATTCTGGAAAATCAGCTGCTTTTCCAGAATAACTTGCCAGCTGTCTACACTGGCCCCTTGAATTTCCGGAAGAGCACTGACGATCTACTGTAAAATCATCAGTGGTTTTTCGGAAATACTATGCTGCTCCCGTTCGGGCAAAAGTCCTTTTCCGGAAAACTGTTCTGGAAAAGGGCCAGTGTAGACAGCACAGATTTCCGTTTTAAGCATTTCCGGAAAAGGGTGCCAGTGTAGACGTAGCCATACAGAATGGGAAGGAGTCCTGCAGAAAGGGATCTAGGGGTCAGAGGGGACCTCAAGCTAAATAGGAGTCAACAGGGCACGAATCTGGGATGCACTGACAGGTGTGTTGTGAGCGAGACGCGAGGAGTCCTTCTTCCGCTCTGCTCCACTGATTAGGCCTCAGCTGGAGTCTTGTGTCCAGTTCTGGGCACCACATTTCAAGAACGAAGTGGAGAAATTGGAGAGGGTCCAGAGAAGAGCAACACAAATAATGACATGAGCTATGAGGCAAGGCTGAAGGAATTGGGTTTGTTTAGAGAAGAGAAGATGGAGAGGGGACACGAGAGCAGCTTTCGAGTACAGGCAGTCCCCAGGTTACGTACAAGACAGGGACTGTAGGTTTGTTCTTAAGTTGAATTTGTATGTAAGTCGGAACTGGCGTCCAGATTCAGCTGCTGCTGAAACTGACCAGCGCTGACTACAGGAAGCCCGAGGCAGAGTTGCTCTGCCCCAGGCTTCCTGGAATCAGCCGTTGATCAGTTTCAACAGCGGCTGAATTTGGACGCCTGGGACAGAGCAGCTGGGGCGCTGCTGGGTAGGTCTCCACAGCGCCGCACCTCAGCACTGCGGGGACCAACCTGGCAGCACCCCAGCTGCTCTACCCCAGGTGTCCCCAAGTCAGCCACTGCTGAAACTGATCAACGGCTGATTCCAGGAAGCCCGGGGCAGAGCAACTCTGCCTCGGGCTTCCTGTAGTCAGCGCTGGTCAGTTTCAGCAGCGGCTGACTTGGGGACGCCTGGGGCAGAACAGCTGGGGTGCTGCCGGGTTGGTCCAGTAGCACCGAGGAGCAGCGCTACGGGACCAACCTGGCAGTGCCCCAGCTGCTCTACCCCAGGCATCAGCGAGAAAAGCCTGGTCTGCTGGGGGGGGGTGCACCCCCCCAGCAGACCAGGGAGACACGGGTGGCGGGACCGCCGAGACGCGCCGCGGTCCTGCCCGCATCCTCCGCGGCTTTGCTCCTCATCTCCCTGGTCTGCTGTGGGGCACTCCCCCCCAGCAGACCAGGGAGACGCGGAGCAGCTTTTCTCACCCTGGAGGACGCGGGCGGCGGGACCGCAGCGCATGTGGGCGTCCCGCCGCTCGTGTCCTCCGGGGCGAGAAAAGCCCCGTTCGTAACTGACATAAGTCGGATCCGCGTAACTCGGGGACTGCCTGTACCTAAAAGGGTGTCACAGGGAGGGGGGAGAAAAATTGTTCCCCTTGGCCTTTGAGAACAGGACAAGAAGCAAGGGGCTGAATTGCAGCCAGGGAGGTTCAGGATGGACATTAGGAGAAACTTCCTGCCTGTCAGGGTGGTGAAACGCTGGGATAAATTGCCTGGGGGGTTGTGGAATCCCCATCCATTGAGAGCAGGTTGGACACACACCTGTCAGGGATGGTCTGGATGGTGCTTGGTCCTGCCGGGAGGGCGGGGACTGGACTCGATGACTCCAAAGTCCCTTCCACTTCTGGTGTTCTGTGGTTCTAGAGCATCTGCTCTCCCGTCTGGCCAGACCCGAGTGCCCTGCTGTGCCCCTGCACTGAGCCACTCTGCTCTTCTGCCCTGTCACGTGCTGGGAGAGCCAGGCTGGGGCTTGGCACATGCGGCTGACTCCCAAATCCGCATCACTGACCAGCATGTCCCGTGATTCTCTCCTGTGCTGCCCGCCCAGCCCCAGGCCTGCCCCAGCTGTCGGCCCGTGCTCTGGGGCGCAGCACCCACCCTGCCCTCTCTCCGTCCCCCAGGGCGAGTTCTATGGCGTGGGCAAACACACTGAGAGCCCCTTCTCCCCCGCCCCCTTCCTGCTGCCGGACGAGGGGGACCGCATGCTGCTTCTTGGCCTCTCTGAGTTCTCGGCCAACTCGGCTGCCTTCGTCTACTTCACCGCAGGGGCCTTGCGGAAGAAGCTCACGGACAGCATGGTACCGGGCCGGGGCGCCCGCGGCGGGGCGAGGGAGGGCGACCCTGCGTCCTGGGCTCAAGCAGACGGAGCCCCGCAGGCCAAAGGGCCCCCCGCCCTGTCCTCCCTGGCTAGTGTGACGAGGGCTCCCCACAGGCCGTTCCTGAGCGCTGCACCCAGGCCTGCGGCCGTAGGATTTCAGTGCGGGCTGGCGGGGGGCTGTTGATCTACAGGGCGGGTACAGCCCCAACGCCAGCGTGGCCCAGCCCTGCCCCGGAGGGCCCCGCAAGGCTGCCGCATGTCCAGGTCCCTCCCTCGTTGGAGGGCGCTGGCCCAGGAAAGCAGAGTGGGTCTCAGAGCAGGCTGCCAGCTTGGGCTCCGGATGTTGGGGGGTTTTTGCATCTCAGAGGCGGTGGCAAAGGGGAGGGAGAGCCACGCAGCCCGCAGGCAGCCTTCCCCGCCGGCCCCCCGGGGCAATGGCTCAGGCCCTGGGGTGCGCTCCCCAGCAACCTGGTGTCCCCCGTGTTTGTGCTGCAGATCCCAAAGCGCTCCCCCATCCGGCTGAACACGCGCAGCTTGGGGCTCTTCTGCCCACAGGTGAGTCAGCCTGGCGCACCGCATGGCCACTGCTGGATCTGGGCCAAACCCCGCCCTGGCCTGGCGCCGGGGCCACGTCCCTGGGCTCCCCCGTGACGGACCGGCGCACACCTCCCCTCCAGGGGCCCTGCAGGGGGTTCCCAGAGCGCGCATCACGGCTCTTCGCCAGCCCTCGGGAAGCTCAGCCCCCCGCAGGCCAAGGGGCAGGGGAAGGAGGGGGGCTGGTGCCATGCGCTCCCGGGGTGGGGGGTCAGGATCATGCCCACGTGGGGGGGGTTCCTCTGCCCCTGGACGGGTCAGATCACGCCCTGCCAGGGACGTGTGCTCCTGGGGGGGGTCCCTGTGGACATCGAGGGGGCTGGGGCCAGGCTGCGCGCTCTGGGGGAGGCTGGTGTCCCGGAGGCTCAGGGATCAGCGCTGGCTGTTTCTGTCCCTGTCCCGGGCCGCTCTGCCTCGCCCTGGCTCAGCTGAAGAGGCTCTACCCCGGCCTGCCCATGGAGCTGCACCTGTCTGCCCGCAAGCAGCCGCTGCTGACCTGCCGCCCAGGCAGCCTGGCCCTGGCCCTGGCCGGCGCCGCCGAGGCCTTCGTAGTCCTGCCGAACGCCACCCTGGCCTCGGCCTTCCTGCTGCACCTGGTAAGTGCTGGGGGGGCCGGGATCCGGGGCAGGGGGGGACTCGCGCGGGCTCAGCGCCAGGCATCGCTGCCGGCTGCAAGGCTCCACGTGACAGCTGGCTCTGTTGGCAGGACGCCAGCCTGGCGGGGCAGCTGCACCTCGACTCGGCCAAGGCCGGGGGCTCCGTAGCTCTGAGCAGGTGAGTCTGGGGCTTGTCTGGAGCCTCCCCCCGTCCCCAAACGCCCCCTCCAGCCCTTCCCGGCCGGCCGGCCCAGCCAGATCGTACCCCCTGGGCTTAGAGCCCCGCTCTGGGACCTCACATCCCAGCGGGACAGTCTGGCCCCAGGGGTGTCTGTCTCTGCCGTGGGGCTCCCCGCCACCCCCGCGCCCACCGGGACAGAGAAACCCAACCCAGAGCCCTCCCAGCGCGCTGTGTCTCCTGAGGTCACCCCCCCTCGGGGCCCGGCCTGGCTCCAGGGGACACCGTGAGCCCCCTTCCTTGGGGCCCGGCCTGGCCCCAGGGGATACCATGAGCCCCCTTCCTCGGGGCCCAGCCTGGCTCCAGGGGACACCGTGAGCCCCCTTCCTTGGGGCCCGGCCTAGCTCCAGGGGACACCATGAGCCCCCCCTTCCTCGGGGCCCAGCCTGGCTCCAGGGGACACCATGAGCCCCCCCTTCCTCGGGGCCCAGCCTGGCTCCAGGGGACACCGTGAGCCCCCTTCCTTGGGGTCCGGCCTGGCCCCAGGGGATACCGTGAGCCCCCCCTTCCTCGGGGCCCGGCCTGGCTCCAGGGGACACCGTGAGCCCCCCCTTCCTCGGGGCCCGGCCTGGCCCCAGGGGATACCGTGAGCCCCCCCTTCCTTGGGGCCCGGCCTGGCCCCAGGGGATACCATGAGCCCCCTTCCTCGGGGCCCAGCCTGGCCCCAGGGGATACCGTGAGCCCCCCCCTTCCTCGGGGCCCGGCCTAGCTCCAGGGGACACCGTGAGCCCCCCTTCCTTGGGGCCCGGCCTGGCTCCAGGGGACACCATAAGCCCCCCCTTCCTCGGGGCCCGGCCTGGCTCCAGGGGACACCGTGAGCCCCCTTCCTTGGGGCCCAGCCTGGCCCCAGGGGATACCATGAGCCCCCTTCCTCGGGGCCCAGCCTGGCCCCAGGGGATACCGTGAGCCCCCCCTTCCTTGGGGCCCAGCCTGGCCCCAGGGGATACCATGAGCCCCCTTCCTTGGGGCCCAGCCTGGCCCCAGGGGATACCATGAGCCCCCTTCCTCGGGGCCCGGCCTGGCTCCAGGGGATACCATGAGCCCCCTTCCTCGGGGCCCAGCCTGGCTCCAGGGGACACCGTGAGCCCCCTTCCTTGGGGTCCGGCCTGGCCCCAGGGGATACCGTGAGCCCCCCCTTCCTCGGGGCCCGGCCTGGCTCCAGGGGACACCGTGAGCCCCCCCTTCCTCGGGGCCCGGCCTGGCCCCAGGGGATACCGTGAGCCCCCCCTTCCTTGGGGCCCGGCCTGGCCCCAGGGGATACCATGAGCCCCCTTCCTCGGGGCCCAGCCTGGCCCCAGGGGATACCGTGAGCCCCCCCCCTCCTCGGGGCCCGGCCTAGCTCCAGGGGACACCGTGAGCCCCCCTTCCTTGGGGCCCGGCCTGGCTCCAGGGGACACCATAAGCCCCCCCTTCCTCGGGGCCCGGCCTGGCTCCAGGGGACACCGTGAGCCCCCTTCCTTGGGGCCCAGCCTGGCCCCAGGGGATACCATGAGCCCCCTTCCTCGGGGCCCGGCCTGGCTCCAGGGGACACCGTGAGCCCCCCCTTCCTCGGGGCCCGGCCTGGCCCCAGGGGATACCGTGAGCCCCCCCTTCCTTGGGGCCCGGCCTGGCCCCAGGGGATACCATGAGCCCCCTTCCTCGGGGCCCAGCCTGGCCCCAGGGGATACCGTGAGCCCCCCCCCTCCTCGGGGCCCGGCCTAGCTCCAGGGGACACCGTGAGCCCCCCTTCCTTGGGGCCCGGCCTGGCTCCAGGGGACACCATAAGCCCCCCCTTCCTCGGGGCCCGGCCTGGCTCCAGGGGACACCGTGAGCCCCCTTCCTTGGGGCCCAGCCTGGCCCCAGGGGATACCATGAGCCCCCTTCCTCGGGGCCCAGCCTGGCCCCAGGGGATACCGTGAGCCCCCCCTTCCTTGGGGCCTGGCCTGGCCCCAGGGGATACCATGAGCCCCCTTCCTCGGGGCCCAGCCTGGCCCCAGGGGATACCATGAGCTCCCTTCCTCGGGGCCCGGCCTGGCTCCAGGGGATACCGTGAGCCCCCCCTTCCTTGGGGCCCGGCCTGGCCCCAGGGGATACCATGAGCCCCCTTCCTCGGGGCCCAGCCTGGCCCCAGGGGATACCGTGAGCCCCCCCTTCCTTGGGGCCTGGCCTGGCCCCAGGGGATACCATGAGCCCCCTTCCTCGGGGCCCAGCCTGGCCCCAGGGGATACCATGAGCTCCCTTCCTCGGGGCCCGGCCTGGCTCCAGGGGATACCGTGAGCCCCCCCTTCCTTGGGGCCCGGCCTGGCCCCAGGGGATACCATGAGCCCCCTTCCTCGGGGCCCAGCCTGGCCCCAGGGGATACCGTGAGCCCCCCCCCTCCTCGGGGCCCGGCCTAGCTCCAGGGGACACCGTGAGCCCCCCCCTTCCTTGGGGCCCAGCCTGGCTCCAGGGGACACCGTGAGCCCCCCCCTTCCTTGGGGCCCAGCCTGGCTCCAGGGGACACCGTGAGCCCCCCCCTTCCTCGGGGCCCGGCCTGGCTCCAGGGGACACTGTGAGCCATCACAGCCCATGGGGTGGCCCCGCTCAGCCCTGAATTTTGTGTCTGTCTCCACCAGCTTCAGCATGTCCATGGTGCGCTCCCAGGTGGGCTCAGTCCAGGTGAGCGTGGGCAGCAGCAGGGGCCGGGCGGGCAGGCCAAGAAGGTTTCCCGGGGCCAGATCCCCAAGGGCTCCCTCCCGGGGGGCGCGGCCCTTCCTCTGACAAAGCGGCCGCAGCGCTGCAGGCGGGATGGGCTGGCGGGGGGCGGGGGGGCAGCCAGCCAGACCGACCAGCTGGCAGCGCAGCCGGCGCGTGCTCCGGTGCAGACACACACGCCAGGCAGACATACGTGTGTGTGCACGAGGCGCACGTCCCCCCTGCACGTGCGCACACAGGACACTGCTCGTGCACACGGGCTACATACCCAGTTGGAGCATGTCAGTCGTGCATGACACACACACACACACCCCCACGTACACTCCTCCACCGCCTGTCACCTGCCCTCCTCCAGTCACTCCCGCTCACCTACAGCCGCTCCGCTTCTGGGGGTACGTTCCCGTGTTCCCACACTAGCACCCTACGCAGCTTGTGTGACGGCGCGTCGGGGTCCCCCTGATCCTGCACCCCCGTAGCAGCAAGAACAGACTCCGCCAGCCCGTAGAACAGGGGGGGGTTATTGTTTCCCCAGGATACAGCACAGACGTGAGGTGGCTACAGGAGTCAGGGCCAGGCAGCCTCAGCCCCCTTGGGCTAGGGGGTCCATCGCCCCCCAACCCTCAGCCCCCCAGCTTAGTCTCTTCCCTTCATGTTTTCCAGCCCGGAACTGCCTCCCTCCCAGACCCTGCCCCCAGCCAGGCGGCCATCCCCCCTCCCTGCCTTTGTGTCTCCCCTGGGAAGAGCCTTGTTTCCTGCCCAGGCTGGGCCTGGGTGTCTGGGCCAATGCACATGTGGGGGAGTCCGTGGGAATCGCACGGCCCAGCGCAGGGGGGCCTGGGTTACAGAGCAGCCAGCCCCCCCCCCCCACGACACCCCTCAACCCCCCCCGCCCGGCCTTGCACACACAGCTCCTCCCCCGCGCTGCCCAGCTGGGCCACTCAGTGCCCCCTGGCCCAGACGCAAGAGCAGAGGACAAGGCCAGGCTCTGCCCCGCGCCGTGTGGGGCCCTGCCGGCCCCCGGGAGCCAGGCTCTGCCCCGCGCCGTGTGGGGTCCTGCCAGCCCCCGGGAGCCAGGCTCTGCCCCGCGCCGTGTGGGGCCCTGCCGGCCCCGGGAGCCGGGCTCTGCCCCGCGCCGTGTGGGGCCCTGCCGGCCCCCGGGAGCCAGGCTCTGCCCCGCGCCGTGTGGGGCCCCTTTCGGCCCCCGGGAGCCAGGCTCTGCCCCGCGCCGTGTGGGGCCCTGCCGGCCCCCGGGAGCCAGGCTCTGCCCCGCGCCGTGTGGGGCCCTGCCGGCCCCCGGGAGCCAGGCTCTGCCCCGCGCCGTGTGGGGCCCTGCCGGCCCCCGGGAGCCAGGCTCTGCCCCGCGCCGTGTGGGGCCCTGCCGGCCCCCGGGAGCCGGGCTCTGCCCCGCGCCGTGTGGGGCCCTGCCGGCCCCCGGGAGCCGGGCTCTGCCCCGCGCCGTGTGGGGCCCCTTTCGGCCCCCGGGAGCCAGGCTCTGCCCCGCGCCGTGTGGGGCCCTGCCGGCCCCCGGGAGCCAGGCTCTGCCCCGCGCCGTGTGGGGCCCTGCCGGCCCCCGGGAGCCAGGCTCTGCCCCGCGCCGTGTGGGGCCCTGCCGGCCCCCGGGAGCCGGGCTCTGCCCCGCGCCGTGTGGGGCCCTGCCGGCCCCCGGGAGCCAGGCTCTGCCCCGCGCCGTGTAGGGCCCTGCCGGCCCCCGGGAGCCGGGCTCTGCCGTGCCCCATTTCCCACCAGCCGGCTTTGTGCTGCAGGTGAAGGTTTTGGAGAAGCTGCTGAAGCTGGCGCTGAGGCTGGTTGTGCTGCCGATGGCCAACAGTGAGTCCTGCCGCGTTCCCCGCCTCTTGCCCCTGCCCTCGGGGAGGCATCCCCCTCCCAGCTGGGCCCGCCAGCCTCACCCGGGCTCCTGTTGTCTCCCCAGAGAAGCTGCGGGAAGGATTCCCCCTGCCCAGCATCTATAACCTCAGCCTGGCCGATCCCCACGTCACAGTCAAGCAGGTAGGCAGCAGCCCTGGGCCTGGCTCCCGGACGTACCCTGGGTCTGCACAGGGAACCCCCCCTGCCTGGGCCCTGGCCGGGGGTTCTGTTCCCGGGGGGGGCATCTGTAACCGTGGTTGCAGGAGCTACCTGAGGACTGAGGGGCTCTTAGCAGGTAAGGCAGGGATCAGCTGGCAGGGCGCCGTGTCTGACTCCTACCCGCAGGGGAGGAGTGGAGCATTAGAGCCACTCGGCTCTCCTAGCCGCCTGTTCTGCCAGCTAGAGCCTGGTTAGGGTTAAACATGAGGGCTGCGTCTAGACTGGCAGGATTTTCCGGAAATGCTTTGAACGGAAAAGTTTTCCGTTAAAAGCATTTGCGGAAAAGCTCATCTAGATTGGCAGGACGCTTTTGCGCCAAAGCACTTTCTGCGGAAAAGCGCCCGTGCCGATCTAGACGCGCTTTTGCGCAAAAAAAGCCCCGATCGCCATTTTCGCAATTGGGGCTTTTTTGCGGAAAACAAATCGGAGCTGTCTACACTGGCCCTCTTGCGCAAAAGGGACTTTTGCCCGAACGGGAGCAGCACAGTATTCCCGCAAGCAGCCCTGATTTCAGGCAGTAGAACGTCAGTGCTTTTGCGGAAATTCAAGCGGCCAGTGTAGACACAGCCGTGCAGTGTGTATTCTGCCTTTGTGAGTGTCTCCGCAGAGAGACTGCCGGGCTCCTGAGCCCTGCCTGAGCCCGGCGAGGGGCCTGGGGGGTTACAGCGGGAGGGGGCAGGTACCTCTGGGTTCTGTGTAAGAGCGGCCAGACTGGGTCAGACTCCAGCTCCACCCAGCCCAGAGTCCTGGCAGCCGGCGGTGGCCAATGCCCTGTGTCCCAGGGAATCAAGCCCATCCCCAGCTTCTGGCAACATGGTGTCGGGTCCCTGCCCACCTGGCTAATGGCCATCGGCGGGCCTGCCCTTGGCCATAGCTAGTTCGGGCTGGAAAAGACGGGGAGAGTTTTGCCCTTCGCCAGCGCCCCCGGCAAGGAACCCGCTGGCAGGCTGAGAAGAAATCCTTGGGTTCGTGTGATTGAAATGGGCGGCCTGTTAGAATTGCAGCAGGTGACCCCTCGCTCGTGTGCTATGGAAAGGGGAGAACGGCAATTCCGCATCCCTCCCCCTTGGGATAGTAGAGCGCCCCCCCCTCCCCCGCCCCGGGACATCTCTCCTCCAGGCTGAACAGTCTGAGCCTTTACTCGCTCCTCCTGCGGCAGCTGTTCCACCCCTTAGGCCCTGCCGCTTCCTTTCTCCGGGCTCTTCCGAATCCAGCATCTCTCTGGGGAGACGGGGTGACCCAGGCCTCCCAGGACTCAGTGTGGGGGGCGGCCGGTGGGTTTATACAGCGGCAATATGAGAGACTCTATCCCTTCCTTACCGAGTCTCCGGGTTCTGGTTGCTCTGGGGATTGTCGCTGCCCATGGAGCAGATGGTTTCGGAGTGAAGTGTCTGGAGTCATTCTGTGCAGCGTGGAGCTCTGGCGTCTGGACGGCCCTTGTCCGGCAACATCTGTGGGCCAGCATCCCCGTGGGTAGCGCCCTGCAAAGCTGCAGCTATCTGCCCTGTAGCCGGGGGTAGCCCCGGATGTGGGTGCGGCTCGGCACGGTGCTTTTTCGGGGCTGCGGGTACAAATTGTGTATCGAGAACCCTGCAAGCCTGCGGAGATGGCGTTCTAGCCGGGGGTCTCCGCGCGCGCGGCTGTGGCTGTGGCGCTCCCTGGCTTGCGTGGGAGCGTACAGATGTGGATCCGCGAGGGCTTTACCGCGGGCGCTCCCAGGGAAGAGCCGGGACGCCGTGCTCAGCAGCGCTGCCCCTGCCCTCCTGGAGCCCTGCAGATCGCTCCGGGAGGGAGAGGGAGGAACAGGGGTGGGGGAGCTCCGGGGAAAGAGGCAGGAGGGCTGCGGAGTCTTGTGGCCAGGCGCACAGCCCCGTAGCCAGTGGTGAGGGCCAGGCTCCGTGCGCTCCCGGCCCCCAGCCGTGGGGCCCTGCTGCCAGAGCCGGGCGCAGCAATGGGGCTGGCACTGAGCTGCCCTGGGCCGGGACCGGTCAGCTCCCAAGGGGGCCAGGCCGGGGCGGGCCAAGCCGGGTCAGCCCCGTTTGCGGTGCACACGTCGCCCCTCCTCCACTTCTGAGCGTGTTGGGCGGCCCCCGGGCACAGCGCTAGCCCCCCCTCGGCACTCTCACCCCTTCCCGGCCTTTCCTTCCTGCCCCCACGGCTCTCCTGGCCGAGGAGCAGACCAGCCCTTTGGTCGCGGCTGCCCCGGCTGTGTGTACAGACCGCCCACCCCCAGGGCGTGGAGAGCAGCCAGAGCCCATCGCCCAGCTGTTCAGAGCTGCCTCGGGGGCCACACCTGGGCGGGCGCAAACCGCAGGGGGAAACTGGCGGGGGGGGCGGGAACAGAGCTCCTCTGCCCTCCTCCACTAGCACCCTTGGCCTTGGGTCCTGCCTGGGGCTCGCTCGACCCTACCCCAGCAGTCCCCCCCCCGGCCAGCCCTCCTGCCCCCGCAGTGACGCCACCCCCAGCCTCTCATCCTGCCGTCTTGTCTTTGCAGGGCTTTGTGCTGGTAGCCACCGACGTGCAGTACAAGGCCTGAGCTGCCGTGGCTGGGGAGCCCCCCGGGGCGAGAGCCGCTGCCCAGCAGGAGAACCCCAGGCCCCCCGGCTCCCTGCCGCCTGCTGCTGCCACCCGGGAGCTGGCCTGGGGCTCTACCTGTAGCCTCCCCAGGACTTCTGGGCTGTAGCCGAACTCTGCCCCCAGCTTCCCCGCTGCTGCCGTCCGACCTCCCGCTCTGCCCTGCGCGGCCCACGGGTCCGTGACCCAGGCAGGGCCCCGCTGCTGGCCGGGGGGCGCCAGAGCTGCGACCCCGGGGCACGGAGGTAAAAACGGATTTTTCATCGGCCTCTACAGCCTCCCCTCCCACCAACGAGCTGGAAGACAGCAGCCTGCCCGCTCCCCAGCCCTGCCACGGTCCCTCCCAGTTTGCTGCCACTGGGACAGCCAGGCCTCGAGGTCACGTCTCCCCTGCCCGTGGGGGGCGGGGCTCCAGCCCTGCTGGGGGCGGAGCCATGAGCCCTGGTCCCAGGCCGTGTGCGAGTCTGTAAAAAGCAGCCCTGCACTTCCTGGGCACGGCCCCACTGCCCCTAAGGGGTCACCATGGCCCACTTGGGCCCCCCCCGCTCCGGTGCCGTGGGGGGCGCCCCGCCCTGTGGAGGGAGCCCTTGTACCTGCTGGTGCCTCCGTTGGGCTGCGCAAAGGCGCCTTGGGCTGGGAATAAAGAAAAACCACCTGGACTCCTGTCACTCGGCTGGTGCTTCTGGGGAGGCCTGCCTCCGGCCATGGGCCTGGCGCTGCAGTTGAGCCGGGACCTGCCCGGCAGCCGCCAGGGATGGGGCGAGATGTGGGTCTAAGGGGGGCTTGGGGGGGTCTGCGGGGTAGAAGGACCTGGGTGTGGGGAATCCACGTACTGAGCGAACGGATCGGGCGTGTCACGGGTGCAAACACAGCACCTGTCACTCACATGTGCATGACCCCCCCACGCACACTCATCCACCGCCTGTCACTCTGCCTGTCACGCTCCCTCCGACAGTCGCTCCCGCTCACCTACAGCCGCTGGCAGGTGTTTGCCCTTGTTCCCAACGTGCCGTCAGCCCCCAGGCCTGGCCCCTGCATGGCCCAGCTGGGTTGCAAAATCCCTCCCAGCCCAGACACCTCCTGTGCCCCCGGCCCAGGCAGACGCAGGAGCAGAGGGCCACAGCTCTGCCCTGCCCCCCACCAGCCCTAGGGCCCGGCACCCCACCAGCCCTGCCGGCCCCAGGGAGCCAGGCTCTGCCCTGCCCCCCACCAGCCCTAGGGCCCAGCACCCCACCAGCCCTGCTGCCCCTCTTGCCCTGCCGTGTCTCTGCCCTTGGTAGAGGCAGCCCCCCTGCAACCGCCCTGGGGCCTCCACCCTCACCAGGGCTCCTTCCAGCTCCTGGTCGGCCCCACCCCTGGGCAGCGGGAGCCAGCCCCACCCCCGGGCAGCGGGTGCCAGCCCCAGCCCTGGGCAGCGGGTGCCAGCCCCACCCCCGGGCAGCGGGTGCCAGCCCCACCCCTGGGCAGCGGGCGTTGGCTGCCAGGCTGCTGCCTTGGTGGGTGGGGCAGGGGCAGGGGGAACGCGGGGCCGCCACCCTGATGCCACGTACCCGGGGTCTGCGCAGGGACCCCCCCGCCCGGGGCTCACGCTTGTCGCACTGCGCCCCCTGCTGGGGGCTCTGACCCCGCCCTCCTGCCCAGCTGTGGCTCCAGCCCCTGCAGCGGGCGTTATATGCGGCTCACCTGCCCTGGGCCTTCGCAGGCTTTGCGCTGGGAGCCACCGCCCGGCAGGGCAAGGCCTGAGCTGCCCCCGCCCCCTCGCCGCCGCCCGGCAGAGACCCCCCTCCCCCCCCCTCGGCACCGCCCGGCAGAGACCCCCCCACGCCCCCGCCCCCTCGGAACCGCCCGGCAGAGACCCCCCCGCCCCCCTCCCTCGGCACCGCCCGGCAGAGACCCCCCCGCCCCCCTCCCTCGGCACCGCCCGGCAGAGACCCCCCCACGCCCCCGCCCCCTCGGAACCGCCCGGCAGAGACCCCCCCGCCCCCCTCCCTCGGCACCGCCCGGCAGAGACCCCCCCGCCCCCCCTCCCTCGGCACCGCCCGGCAGAGACCCCCCCACGCCCCCCCTCCCTCGGAACCGCCCGGCAGAGACCCCCCCACGCCCCCCCTCCCTCGGCACCGCCCGGCAGAGACCCCCCCACGCCCCCGCCCCCTCGCCGCCGCCCGGCAGAGACCCCCCGCCCCCCTCCCTCGGCACCGCCCGGCAGAGACCCCCCCACGCCCCCGCCCCCTCGGCACCGCCCGGCAGAGACCCCCCCCGCCCCCCCTCCCTCGGCACCGCCCGGCAGAGACCCCCCCCCGCCCCCCCTCCCTCGGCACCGCCCGGCAGAGACCCCCCCACGCCCCCCGGCTCCCTTGCCGCTGACCGGCAGGAGACCCCCCCCCCCGTAGCTCCTGGCTCCCTTGCCACCTGCATCCTGCTGCTGCCTACCAGAGACCCACCAGTTCATTCCAGCTCTTCCCCTCCCCCCCCCGGGACCTTCTAGTGCCCCTTGCCCTGGGGCAGGGTCTCTGGTCCCCCTGCTCTCTGGGGGGAGGGGGGGCGGCAGTTTCCCTGGTCGGGGTCTGGTGCACACAGGATCCGGCCGGGCAGGCCCTGGCCACGGGGCCATTCTGAGCCTCTCCATCCGTGCCCCCTTCTCCAGCCGCACCTGCTGCGCGCCCCCTGCACTGGGGTGGCAAGGGAGGTGGGTCTGAGCCACTGAGTGGCAGCAACACCAGGACCCTGCTGACCCTCAGCAGCAGGCCTGGCTCCGTCCGGCCCCGCTTCCTCCCCAGCCCGGCTCCATCGCCTCCATCCAATCCCTCCCCTGCCTGTGTCAGCTGTGCAGCGCTGCAGCCGGGCTCCATCACCCTCCAGCTGCCCCCCTTCCTGCCCCAGGCTGTGTCAGCTCTGTGACTCCGCAGCCTGGCTCCATCACCCGCCAGCTGTCCCCCCTTCCTGCCCCAGGCTGTGTCAGCTCTGTGGCTCCGCAGCCTGGCTCCATCACCCGCCAGCTGTCCCCCCTTCCTGCCCCAGGCTGTGTCAGCTCTGTGACTCCGCAGCCTGGCTCCATCACCCTCCAGCTGCCCCCCTGCCCGCCCCAGGCTGTGTCAGCTCTGTGGCTCCGCAGCCTGGCTCCATCACCCTCCAGCTGCCCCCCCTTCCTGCCCCAGGCTGTGTCAGCTCTGTGGCTCCGCAGCCTGGCTCCATCACCCTCCAGCTGCCCCCCCTGCCTGTGTCAGCTGTGCAGCGCCGCAGCCGGGCTCCATCACCCGCCAGCTGCCCCCCCCTTCCTCCCCTGCCCGCCCCAGGCTGTGTCAGCTCTGTGGCTCTGCAGCCTGGCTCCATGGCCCTCCCTTCCTCCTCTGCCCAAGCCATCTGTGTCCAGGACTCTTATGGCGCCTCCGGCTCCGGGCTGCCAGGGGTGTCTGTCTGGGAACTGGCCCCCTGCCAGAGGGATCCATTCCAGCCCACACAGCCCTGCCGCCCCCGCCTGAAGGGCTCGGCCAGGGGGGCTCCGGGGGGGTGGAGGCAGGGGAGGGGGCCGCACGCTGGGGGGCAGGGGAGGGGGCTGCCGGGTGGGAGGTTCTCCCACAATCCCATGTCTGCAGCGCTGTCCTGCTAGAATAAGAGTCTCCCCTGGCCCCGTGCCCAGAGCCCAGCGCAGGCTGCACTTCGGGACGCCTGTTGCCTCCATTTCCCAGCTGGCTGCAGCCTGCCCGGCCTCGTCCTGCCGTGAGTACGGGCCGGGGATCCGCAGCCGTGCGCTGCCGGGGCTGGGCGGACAGCGGAGGGGTCGCTGGGGCTCGGGGCAGGGACGCGCAGCTCCGGCCTCTGCTCCAGCTGCTCTTCGGTCCGCGGCGGGGCCCTCTGGGGGGGTGATGGGCAGCGCTCGGCTGCACGGCTGGGGGGGAATCGCCTGCAAAGCTGCCTCTTGCTGCCTGGCCCCCGCCCCCGTCGCAGCCGGGGAAGGGGGCCTGGGGCTGCTCCCTAGGCCGGGGCGGGGGGCTCTGTAACTCCCCAGGCCCAAAGGCGCTTCCTAGGTGCCCCTGCACTCAAAGCATGGGGGGGACCCCTTCTGCTCTGATGTCGGCACCTAGTGCAGCCGGGGACCCCCCCCCCCGGGTGGGAGCAGCCCCTAGCGCTGGCCGAGGGCTGGGGGCCGGCGCCCGCAGGCTGGCCTGTCCCACTGCGCATGTGGCTGAGCCTGGCCTGCTGGTAGAGGTCACACAGGACGGGCCCTGCCGAGTCCCCGTCGCCTCGGGGCTGAGCCAGCTGGGCTTGGAGCCCTCGCCGGGGCTGGGCAGTGGCAGCAAGTGCCAAGCTCTGCAGCCTGGGTGCCCCGGGCATGGCTAGCGCCAGGCCGGCTCCATGGCAGGCAGGGTACGAAACCCAGGACGTGTGGGCTTGCCCTGGGCCATACGACCGGCCAGCTGCCGGGTGCCCGGCCCAGCTACCGCAGCCCAGGCACGATCCTGGGCAAACTGGCCGCATGGCACCTCGGTGGCAGCTGCCCCTGTAGCCAGATCCCCGCCTGCCCAGCGGAGCACGGGCACAGCAGCTGCCCTCCGGGCCCCAGGAGCCGGGCCAGAGACCGGCGCCGGCAGGGGAGCAAGCCGGAGGCAGAGCGGCCTGGTAGATACAGGAGAAGGAGGCTGGTGGGGCCGGGCTGAGCTGTTTGCAATGAAGGCAACAAATGCTCTACAAAGCTGGCCCCTCCACCGGGCCTGGCAACGCGCTCGCGGGCTAGGCTGGCGCTGCAGGGGCCCATTGGCAGCCTCCACCAGGCCTCTGTGGGCCCTTCCCAAAGGCCAATGCGCCCAACACCCCACCGAGGAGAAACTGATGGAGAAACTGAGGCACGGTGCGGGGGGCGAACGAAGTCACCCAATGCATCAACGACAAAGCCAAGAACAGAACCCAGGTGCCCCGGCTCAGTCCTGGGCCAGTTCCCAGGGCGGCTGCTCGTGTCCTTGCCCCTGGGAAGGGGGGTCGGGACTCTGACCCCGGGAAGGGGGTTCAGGATCCTCCCCCTTTGCTCTAGGGACCAGGTCAGGAGCTCTCTGTGCCGGACAGCACCAGGGACGGCCCCACCCTCCCCTGCCACCAGGGGGCAGCCCCCGGGCTCTGCAGCCCCAGGCTTTTCAAGCTGCTGATGGGGTGGGGGAGGACCCGAGTGCAGGGCCAGTCCACGTGGTGCCGTGGCAGCCTTCCAGCCCACGGCCATCCCGGGGCGCCGTGGCCGCTGAGGGCCGTGGGGCTGGACGGGTGGCGAGATGCTGGATCCGAGGCAGGCTGCGTTCTGGCCAGGGACAGCCGGGAGCTGGCCCCGGGGGCGGCCGGCGGATGCTCCCCCCTCGCCCATTGACAGAGCCCCCCTGCTTTGCCCCAGCAGATGCTGTCGCTGCCGGCCCTGCGCGGGGGCATCCTGGCCAGAAGAGGCGTCCTGGGCGTGGCCAGTGTCAGGGCAGCCCATGACCACAGCGGGCACGGTAAGACCCTCCCCGGCCGGACCCCCCTTGGAGCCAGCTCTGGGCTGCGGGAGCCCATCCCTGTCCCCCCCCGGCCGGTCTCTGGGGCGACGTGGGGCAGCCCCACCGGGTCAGGTTTCCATGCCAGGCGCAGGAGGGAGCAGGGCGCCTTCCAGTTCTAGGAGACAGGCAATCTCCAGTCATGTATTTATTTCTCACGTGCGCGCTGAGAACGGCCCAGCCCACGGGCCCTCCCACGCCGCCTGCCCCAGTCCCGGCTGCTGCCACGCCAGAGGCCAGACGCCTGCCCCTGGGCTGCCCCTGCAGCTAAGGCCCCGCGGCTGGCTCCGGCCAGCTGGCTCGCACCGGCAGGGCTGGGAAACCGCAGGGCTGGGGCCCCCGACATCCACGCCCTGCAGCCGAGCCCGGCTCCACTGACGCAGGCCAGTGCAGACCCCTGGGACCCCTGCGCTGCGGCGATTCCCTCCTGACCCCTGCATGGGGCTGGGCGTCGAGCCGGGCACTGGGTCTCCGAGCCCCGCCCAGGCCCAGGCCCAGGGGGCGTCACCCCGAATCGTGGCTCACACAAGGACCACGTTCTCTCAGACCCGGCTGGGGTCTCGGGCTGCTCCCCCCCGGCCCGGCCCCCCAGGCCTGGCGGAACCCCCGGCTCTACTGACGTCTGCGGGGCTTTGCCACTGACCTCAGTGGAACCCGACTTTCGACCCGCGGGCCGGCGCTGGCTCCGGTGGATTCTCCGACGGCACGTTGCTCAAACATGCCCGTCTGTGGCAGCGACTTGCGATTCTTTCCGCCAGCGGGACGGGGGGGGGGGGGGGAGGGTCTGTCCTGCTCCCCGGCTGTGGTGGCGTCCCGGCTCCGCCTCGCCCCCGGGACCTCGCGCAGAGACCAGCCTCGGGGCCCGTGCCAGGGAAGGGTCCCCGGGCGCTGGGCCCTTCTCTGTGCTGGAGAGAGAGGGCCGTGGCCATGGCCGTGGCCTTTACTCGTCCCTCCACGTCTGTTGCCGGTGGAATTCGGGGCCTGTCTGGCCAAGGAGGCTGGAGACGCCTCCCCACGATGGAGCCGGGCCGCCCTGCGGAGAGGGAGCTCTCGTCAGGCGTGCAGCGCACATTGGCTACGTCTACGCTCGTGGCTTCTCGGGCCAGAAATATGCAAATTGAGGCTACACGTGGACTATCACTGAGCCTCATTTGCATACCTAACGAGCCGCCATTTTGCGGAAGAGGAGCTGTCTACGCGGCCCCTTCTTGCGCCACAAAACCCCTCTTGCGCAACGCCGTTCTTCCTGAAAAGTGATCGGCGTAGCGGCGTTGCGCAGGAGGGGTTTTGTGGCGCAAGAAGGGGCTGTGTAGACAGCTCCTCTTCCGCAAAATGGCGGCTCGTTAGGTATGCAAATGAGGCTCGGCGATATTCCACGCTTAGCCTCATTTGCATATTTCTGGCGCAAGAAGCTGCGAGTGTAGACAAAGCCATTGACTGTGCTACTAAGACACGCGTGGGAGAAAGAAAGTCTTTGTTAAAGAGTCGACTGGCTCCCCGCCTCCTTTGCACTCCCCCAGACTCAGGGAAAATCATCCACTCCAGCACCCTGCCCTGTGGCAGGACTCAGCCCATCCCGGACAGGGGCTGTCTGAGCGGCCGTAAAAACCTCCAAGGAGGGAGATTCCTCGGCCCCCTGGGTAATTTGTTCTGGAGTCTAGCTACCCCGACCGGAAGTTTTTTTAGTGTCCAGCCTTAGCCACCCTGGCTGCAATTCAAGCCCATTGCCTCTTGTCCTGGCCTCAGTAGTTAGGGAGAACAATTTATCACCCTCCTCCTTGAAACACCCTTCTCTGTGCTTGAAACTTGCTGTTATCAGATGCTCGCTCGGTCTCTCATGGGACTAAGCAAACTCGGTTGTTTCAATCGTCCTTCATCCGCCTTGGTTTTCTTTAATCCTTTAATCTCCCCCGAAGTGCGGTGCCCAGAACTGGACACAAAACTCCAGCTGAGGCCTTATCAGCTGAGTGGAAGAATCACTTCTTAAGAACATCAGAACGGCCAGATTGGATCTGGACAAAGGTCCCTTTAGCCCAGTGTCCTGTCTGCCCACAGTGGCCAATGCCAGGTGCCCCAGAGGGAGAGAACAGAACAGGGAATCTTCGCTCACTCCCAGCCTCTGACAAACAGAGCCTAGAGACACCATTCCTGCTCGTCCATGAATTTCTCTAGTTCTTTTTTGAACTCTGTTAAAGTCCTCGTCGTCACAACAGCTTCTGGCGAGGAGTTCCACAGGTTGACTGTGCATTATATGAAGAAAAACTTTCTTTTGTTTGTTTTAAATCTGCAACCTATTCATTTCATTGGGTGACCCCTAGTTCTTATGTTATGGGAGCAAGTAAATAACTTTTCCTTAGTCACTTTCTCCACACTGGTCAGGATTGTATAGACCTCGATCATCTCCCCCCTTAGTCTCCTCTTTCCTAAGCTGAAAAGTCCCAGTTTTAATAATCTCTTCTCAGATGGCAGCTGTTCCAAACCCCTCATTTCTGTTGCCCTTTTCTGAACCTTTTCCAATGTCACAACACTTCTGCGAATACAGCCCGGAATGGTCTTTGCAACAGTATCACACTAGTAACTTGTATTTAGTTTGTGATCCACTGTGACCCCAGATCCCTTTCTGCAGTATCCTTCCTAGGCAGACCTTTCCCATTCTGAAAAGTAATAGAAATGGAGCCGTGTTAGTCTGGTGTAGCTGAAGCAAAAGACAGGATGATGTAGCACTTTAAAGACTAACAAGATGGTTTATTAGATGATGCGCTTTCGTGGGCCAGACCCACTTCCTCAGATCAAACAGTGGAAGAAAATTGGCACGACCATAGATACCAAAGGATACAATCAAAAAAATGAACACATACGAAAAGGACAAATCAAATTTCAGAACAGAACACCAGACTTAAAAGAGAATCCTCTGAACTGTCATTCATGCTTAAATTCCACACTTTACACCTAGGTCTAAACAAAGACATTAATTATCTTACCCATTACAAAGATAGCTTCCCCAATTATCACCTCTAATATCATTAGCTCACAGACATTTACCTCCCCCCCAACTCCCCTCTGTTCTGAAATGTGATTTGTCCTTTTCATATGTGTTCATTTGTTTGATTGTATCCTTTGGTATCTATGGTCGTGCCAATTTTCTTTCACTGTTTGATCTGAGGAAGTGGGTCTGGCCCACGAAAGCTCCTCACCTACTAAACCATCTTGTTAGTCTTTAAAGTGCTGCATAGTCCTGTCTTTTGCTTTCCCAGTCTGCGTGTGTGCAACAGATTGTTCCTTCCTCAGTGGAGCGCGCTGTAGTCGTCCTTATTGAATTTCATCCTGTTTATTTCAGGTCGTTTCTCCTGTTAGTCAAGGTCATTTTGAATTCCAACCCTGTTCTCCAAATCACTTGCAACCTTCCCTGTTGGGTGTCATCCACAAACTTGCTCCTGTGCTGTCTATGCCATTATCCAAATCACCGCTGACGATATTGACTAGAACCCCAGACCCCCGCGGGACCCTCTCAACATGCCCTTCCAGCCGGAATGCAAACTAGGGGTGTAAGCGACTAGTCGACTAACAGGGAGAGGCAGCGGGGGCGTGGGGGCAGGAGCCAGTGCTGGGGGGAGCCGGCTTAAAAGCTGGTTCCCCCCAGTACTGTCTCTGTGGGGAGGGGGCGGGAAAATGGCAACTGCTTGAGTCCCCCACTGGCCCCGGGCGTCCCGCAGCGCTTCCGCCTTTCATAGAATCATAGAACTCTAGGACTGGAAGGGACCTCGAGAGTCATCGAGTCCAGTCCCCTGCCCTCACAGCAGGACCCAGCACTGTCTAGACCATCCCTGCTAGACATTTATCTAACCTGCTCTTGAATATCTCCAGAGACGGGGATTCCACAACCTCCCTGGGCAATTTATTCCAGTGTTTAACCACCCTGACAGGTAGGAACTTTTTCCTAACGTCCAACCTAAACCTCCCTTGCTGCAGTTTAAGCCCATTGCTTCTTGTCCTGTCCTCAGAGGCCAAGATGAACAAGTTTTCTCCTTCCTCCTTATGACACCCTTTTAGAAACCTGAAAACGGCTCTCATGTCCCCCCTCAATCTTCTCTTTTCTAAACTAAACAAACCCAGTTCTTTCAGCCTTCCTCCATAGCTCATGTTCTCTAGATCTTTAATCATTCTTGTTGCTCTTCTCTGGACCTTCTCCAATTTCTCCACATCTTTCTTGAAATGCGGTGCCCAGAACTGGACACAATCCTCCAACTGAGGCCTAGTCAGCGCAGAGTAGAGCAGAAGAATGACTCCTCGTGTCTTGCTCACAACTTACCTCTTAATGCAGCCCAGAATCATATTTGCTTTTTTAGCAACAGCATCACACTGCTGACTCGTATTCAACTTGTGGTCCACTATAACCCCTAGATCCCTTTCTGCTGTACGTCGCTTCCCATTCTGTGTGTGTGAAACTGATTGTTCCTTCCTAAGTGGAGCACTTTGCATTTGTCTTTATTAAACTTCATCCTGTTTACCTCAAACCATTTCTCCAATTTGTCCAGATCATTTTGAATTACTCTATCCTCCAGATTAGTCGCAACCCCTCCCAGCTTGGTATCATCTGCAAACTTACAACAACCGGCAGGCCCCTTGCTACATGTCAAAGGCAGAGGTGCCCTTATCGACTAATTGAATAGTCGATGCAAATTGCACCGACTATTCTATTTGTTGATTAATTGAAATTGAACATCCTTAATGCAAACCCATGCTCCAGCAGGAGTTTCCAAGCACCCACCTTACAGCTGGTTCATCTTGGCTGTTTCTCTCGTTAGTTTAAGACGGCTCATAAGAGACAGTATCAAAAGCTGTGTTACAGCCAAACAGTATCATCTCTGCTGCGTTCCCCTGCTCCCTAGGCCTGTCACCTTGACACAGAGGGGTGTGAGATTGATTTGACATGGTTTGTTCTTGACAAAAATGTGTTGTCACCTTGTTTTCTTCTGGTCAGTTACCGATTGGTTGATGGGTTGGTTGCTCTGTTATCTTTCTGGCCGGGAAGTTAAGCTGGCTGCTCTATAATTCCCTGGCTTGTCTGCCGCCTTCTTTTTATTTATTTAATTTTTTTTGCCCTTTCTTCATCCTTTTTTAGCTCTTTTCCATCCTCCCCCATTTCTCGGAGAGTACTGCCAGTGGCTTGGAGATCTCTTCAGCCAGTCCCATGAGTATTCAAGGGGGAATTCCAGCCGGCCCGGCTGACGTGAAGTCATCGAACTTGTCCCCGTAAATCTAAATTTGCTCTTTTGGTATTTTCGGTTCGCTCCCTCCCCGCATGCCCTGATGTTCGCGGGGTTAGGTCGCCCACTCCCTGCTCACTTGCATGGTGAAAACTAAACCAAAAAAGGCATCGGACGCGTTCGCCATTGCTGCAATATGTTATCCCCTTTCCCGCCGCACTGGCAGCCTCCCCAGGGAAGCACCAGGGGAAAGAAGAGGAAATGAGTCACAAGCCCAGTTCTCTGTCCCCTGCCAGGCACCTGGGGGATCTGGGACGCGCTGTCCCCAGTGCATCCACCAGGTGGCACCAGTCCCCACTTTCCACAACCAGCGGCTTGTTTTACCCCCTTAACCCAGGGGTCTCCAGCCTGTTTGAGCAGGGGATCACTTTCTGAATTTAAGTGCAATGCAGGATCCACCTCAAACCCAAATACCCTGGCCCCGCCTCCTTCGGGCCCCGCCCCTCCTCCCTCCCTCCCTTTCACCAGGCAGGGGCAGCGGGTTGGGGTGCAGGCTCCGGTCTGGGGCTTAGGGATGTGGAGTGTGAGAGGGGCTCTGAGCTGAGCCTGGGGCAGGGGCTTGGGGTGCAGGAGGGGGTTCATGACTGGGGCAGGGGATCAGCGCTGGCTCCAGCTGGATATTGCTGACCCCAGGTGGCCCCTGGGTGGGGGGCCACGGGGCTAAGGCAGGTTCACCCCTGCCCTGGCCCTGCCCCCCTCTCAAGGCAGCCAGCAAACTCCCTCCCAAGCCCTGTTGTGCCCCCTCTCTGCTCTGTGGGGATGGACTACAGGCTGGAGGGGGCTCCCTGCCATTGGCACCCTCCTGTCCCTTCCCTGCTCTGCACCGCAAGCAGGAGGCTCCCGGGGAGGGGCAGCTGAAGTGCTGGGCTTGTAGCCTCTTGGCCAAACCAGTCAGGATCGCCTGTCAGTGGCGCCGAGCTCTCCCTGTCGATCCCGATCTCCTGGTTGGTGACCCCTGTTAACCCCTCAGGGCCTGCCCGGTTAGTAGCTGCTGGGGGCCTCTCGCTCAGCCCGAGCAGGGGAACAGGACCTGGGCCAGGCCTGCGGTGCCGAGCCCCGAACACTGACCCGCCCAGGGGAATGGGGGGCACCGGGGCAGCAGCAGGGCTGCGCTGGGGCTTTGCCGAGGCCGGACGCTGCCATCTTCTCGCTCCCCAGTGGCGACTCAGGAGGACATGTCGGTGCCCCACTACTACGACAAGCGCAGCTCCCCGCTCCCCGACGTCCCCTACCAGCAGGAGCTGGGCGCCGAGCAGAAGGCCCTGAAGGAGAAGGAGAAGGGGTCCTGGAAGCAGCTGAGCAACGAGGAGAAAGTGGCCCGTAAGCAGGCGGGGGCGGAGGCCCTGTTGCTGGGGTGGGCCCAGGAGAGGGGGGAGGTCATGGCACTGGAGGCGTTGAGGTGCAGGGGGTCTGGTCAGTTACCTCCCCTGTCCTCTCTGGGCAGCCTCTAGCTCCTGCCTGCAGGCTGGGGGCTTGCCTAGGGACGGAGCAGCCTGCGTCTGGGGCAGAGGGAGGGGGCTGCTGCTGCACCCAGGGCCTCCAAAGCCAGGTGCCCCGTTGCTCCCAGGGGTGGGCTGGGGGCAGGAGAGCCTGGTCGAGGGGCTTTCTGACTGCTGGGAACTGCGGGGTGAGAGCTGCTGCCCCACGCGGCCCAGGGCTGGGACCCAGAGGCACTGGGGGAGTCAGACGGTCCAACCAGCCCACCCACTGCACACAGGGCAACCCGAACCTTCCCCTCTTGACCACAGCACCAGGGATCTGCCCAGCCGCCTTCCTGCCGGCCTGCCCCATTGAAAGGCAGGCAACTCCGCCCCTGAACTCGCTGCCAAGCATCCTGGGATCCCCGCGAGCTGCCCCAGGATACTGGCGGTGAACGGCCCTGGCACATGCAGAATTGGATTCCCTCCCGCCACCCCTCGCCCTGAGCCCCACCCTGCAAGCTGCGGCCTCCCCAAGCCTGCTGACATCAGCCGGCGCCGTCATCTCAGCTCCCCAGGGCCAGGCCTCCGGGCCGGGACCAAACCCAGTTTTAACTGGGAGGAGAGGGGGGTTAAGTTGCTGAGGCTCCAAAGCCTCTTGAGAAGTCAGAGCCAGGGAGCAGCCCCGCCGCCTCCTTGTAACTTGCCTTCTCCACTCAGCCTGGCGCTGCCATGCCTGGCAAACCGGCTGCTTTAAGGCCTTGAATCCGCTGCTCCCCCAGCTGGAGCGTCGGCCCCGAATTCTCGCTCCCGAGAGTAGCCAGACGCCGCCAGCCACCGGCCGTTCCTGGGGAGCGCGCGGCCCTGAGCCGGCAGCTGGCAAACAGTTCAATCTGTTCCAAGTCAGTGCCCTAGTCAGGGGGGTGAGCAAACACGGCACCGGCCTGCAGCCGCGCTCGGCCCAGGGAGCGCTGCCCCCCGACAACCTGAACCTTGGAACCAAACTTGCAGCCAAGAGCAGGGGCTCCCAGGTGCGCACCCCCGCAGGCTGCCCCGGGCTGGAACACCTGGCTGCACGGGCGGGAGGTGAACCCCAAAGAGCGCGACACACGCAGCCAGGATCTGGCTCTGTCCCAGCCCCAAGCCCTCAGCAGCACGGCCCTGAAACGTCCCCAGAACCGGCCTAGCAACTGCCAGGGTCGTCCTGCCCCTTGGCCCTTCCCCTACCCCAGCCAGCAGCGGCTTGACGCTGGCCCCGGCCCTGCTGGTCCCAGCGGCCTCCACCCAAGCCAGTTTCATGGCCATGAAAAGTGCAGCCGGGACTGTGACATAAGCCCTTCCCCGTGAAATCGGAGGCGTCCTGGCTCCTAGGGGCCCCGGCGCAGGGGCTCCCTGGCTCTCACTAGGCAGGGGAAGGACAGGCCTTGCCTCTCCCATGCAAACTGCTCTGGCAGTGGGAGGGGGCCCAGACAGCCCCACCTCCGGGTGTCTCTCCCTGCTGCAGGATGGGGAGCAGGCTGAGGTTCCTGCTGCTGAGTGGGGGGCCGTGAGCAAGTCTGGTCCCTCCGAGCCGGGTGCTTCCAGCAACGCAGGGGAGCCCAGCCCGTCTGCCTCTCGGTGCGGCTGCAGGGAGCGCTGCCACGTCCGGCTCTGCAGGCAGCAGAGTGTGTGTGTGTGGGGGGGGGGGGACCGATCCCACACCCCCGGTGACACCACTGACATTTACCTCTGGCCGGGAAACCGCCCATCATGGACGGTGCCGTGGGCGGGCCCTACCCACCCCCTGCAAAGCTGCCGCGGCGAGGGGCGACATCCTCACCCCACGTCCCGTCTCCTGTCGGTGGCACAGCCCGGACCTGCCCCCGGATCGCTGCAGCCTGCTCAGCAGGGGTCGGCCGCCGGCTGGGGGCAGATGGGTTTCTCTCTCCCCACCACCGTAATAGCGACTCTCCAGCAGCAAAACCAGTCACCAGCTTTCAGCCCTCAGCAGCAGCACTAGTGCAGCTGGGCCCTGCTGGCCTCAGCCCCCCGGCCCAGGGCTAGGTGGAGGGAGCCCCAACCTGGAGCTGCATCAGAGCGGAGACGGGAGCCCCCCAAAACAGGCTTCTGGGCCTGGGGCTTCATGCTTCCCCTGCTGGAAGCCAGGCTGGAGCAGCCCAGCACCATGGATGGACTTAGCACAGACAGCTGGCCCCAGTGCAGCTGCCCTGCCCCTGCGAGAAAGCCCCTGGTGCCAGGGCAGCCGCCCCTTACAACTCCTGCTTTGCCCAGCTCCTCCAGCCCGTGCTGTGATTTCAGCTCCCTGCCCAGCTGGCGTCATGCTCTGAGCTTGGCCCGTCTCCCCCTGCCTGTTAACGGCTGTCCCAGGCCTGCCAGAGCCGGCCGTTCCACGCGTCCAGCGTCCCGGGGGAAAGGCAGGGTGGGACGGGGCTCGGCCACAGGACTAGCGAGGGGAGCAGCTGACAGCCCAAGGGGGCTCCGACATTCGCGTCCACCAGAAACCGTCGCCCTTTGCAGACTGGGGCTGAGGCTGATCTGCGCTCGCCCCCTCTGCCAGGCCGCCCCGGGGTGGGTTAGAGGATGGGCTCTCTGCGGGGGCTGGGGATTTCTGCGCCATCTTCGCCTCCCTCCCCTCTCGCTAGTCTATCACCTGAAGTTCAAGCAGACCTTTGCGGAGATGAACAGGCCCTCCAACGAATGGAAGACGGTGTTCGGGGGCATCTTCCTCTTCTTCGGCTTCACCGGCTTAGTCGTGTGGTGGCAGCGAGTCTACGGTAAGGGCGGGCAGCACCTGGGAAGGGAAGGGGGGGGCCGAAGTGACAAGCTACTGCCCATGTAGCGGCTCCCCCTTCGAATAACTACTCTGGGGGTCCCACCTGGAACGTCCTGCCCCTGCTGAGCCGGGACGAACCCTACCCGTCACTCCGAGCTGGTGCGGCTGCCAGCCAGCCAGGGCTGGGGCAGTGGGGCACCAGTGGGGCGTGGAACGGGCTGAGGCCCGAGGCCCCGGCTTTGGGCAGGGGGCATCGAGGATCGGGGCTAGCACTGCACTGCAGAGCGCGGCTGGGAGACTTCTAGCCAACCGGGCCTGCGCCAAGAGCTGAGCCTGGGATCCAGCTGGGCAGCCCCAGTCCCTGCTCGGTGCACGCGGGCAGCAGGGACTCCAAGGTACCAGGGACAAAATCCGCCGCAAACGTTCGCGCTCAAGCCCGACCCGGGGAAGCCACTAGCCAGCCAGCAGAGGGCGCCTGGGCCAGCCCCTGGCTGCAGCCGATGCCCTTGGACCAGCGGGAGAAATCAAGGCCGAGCCGGGTCAGCCCACGCTGCTTGCTGCTGGCCACAGGAGGCGAGGGCCGAGCCAGGACCAGCCCGGTGCCCGTGACCACCCTGGCCCAGCCCAGCTGTGAACCGGGAGGGAAGGGGCCCAGGCGTGAAATCGGTGGCGAGTCCCGGGGGGGGATACGGTGGCCACAGCCATGGTAGGCGGGGTAGCCAGGCTGCTCCGGCTGGACACTCTCCCCTCTCCCCAGTGTTCCCCCCGAAGCCGCACACCCTGACGGAGGAGTGGAAGGCGTACCAGGTCAAGAGGATGCTGGACATGCGCATGAACCCCATTCAGGGCTTCTCTGCCAAGTGGGACTACGACAAGAACGAGTGGAAGAAGTAGGGGGGCTGCTCCCCCCAGGCCCGGCTGCAGCGGGCAGGGCCCCGGCGTTCCCCCAAGGAAGGGGCCAGCGCTTTGGGGAAGCACGGCCGGAGCCAAGCCACTGTGCCTGTCGCCCCTACCCAGCCCCACCGCTGTCCCCTTGTGCCTTGGGCAGCAGCTCACCTTCCCGTGCTCATGGGGCAGTGAGCTGCTCTAGCGTCCGCCCTGCCCTGTTATGGGAGCCATCCCGCAGCCCTGCCCCCCTCTGGTGAGCCAGCCTTTCGCAGCCTCTGTTCCCTGCTCCCGTGGAATAAACAGTAAACGGGCGGCGTGCAGCTTGTCTTGTGCCTGACGAAGGGGAGCCCTGTTCTTGGGCAGCGCCCCACTCAACCCGGCCCTGCTCCGCTGGGCGCAGTGGGGAATCCCGCTCAGCCGGGGGCAGCTCCATAGAGCCGCACCTGGCCCCCGGCAGGCCTGATTCGTCAGCTTCTCCTTGTCCTGCTGTCGGCAGAGATCTAGGCCTGGGCGCGGCTGCAGGGGGGAGCCAGTAAACCCGGCCCCCAGCCAGGGGCACCGGAGGAACCCAGGGGTAGTGCCCTCGAGGAGAGTTCTGGGAGCCCAGGCAGCTCCCTCCCCGTCCACGCACCCAGGCTGCACAGCGGCATCCGGCTCAGGGCTCCAGCTGAGGGCTGCAAGCGGAGGCCGCTCAGTAGCACGTGGCAGGGCCCACCGAGCGCCCGCGGGCTTCGAGCCCCTCGCTCAGCTCCCAAGGGGAATAAGGGCTGGAGCGGCTCTCGGAGCCCAGGACTCGGCCACGCCAGGTGCTGGGCTTAGGCCCCCCTTCTTCTAGTCCACAGAGGGAGGGAAGCCCCTCCGGCTCCTGCTAACGGCCCCTTACCCTGGCCGGGCTGGGCTGGGTTCTCCACTGCGGCCAGGCAGGGCCCAGGACTCCGGAGGTCAGTGCCGTGTTGGGCCGGGCTGGGTTCTCCCCTGTGGCCAGGCAGGGCCCAGGACTCCGGAGGTCAGTGCCGTGGGGGGCTGGGCTGGGCCGGGCAGGGCCCAGGACTCCGGAGGTCAGTGCCGTGGGGGGCTGGGCCGGGCCAGGCAGGACCCAGGACTCCGGAGGTCCGTGCCGTGGGGGGCTGGGCTGGGCCGGGCAGGACCCAGGACTCTGGAGGTCAGTGCCGTGGGGGGCTGGGCTGGGCCGGGCAGGACCCCGGAGGTCAGTGCCGTGGGGGGCTGGGCCGGGCAGGACCCAGGACTCCGGAGGTCAGTGCCGTGTGGGGCTGGGCTGGGCCGGGCAGGGCCCAGGACTCCGGAGGTCCGTGCCGTGGGGGGCTGGGCTGGGCCGGGCAGGGCCCAGGACTCCGGAGGTCCGTGCCGTGGGGGGCTGGGCTGGGCCGGGCAGGACCCAGGACTCCGGAGGTCAGTGCCGTGGGGGGCTGGGCTGGGCCGGGCAGGGCCCAGGACTCCGGAGGTCAGCGCTGTGGGGGGCTGGAGGGGCGCGACCCAGCCTGTCAGTGCCCGGTGGGCACGTCGCACAGGAAGCACAGAACCACACCCAGCTCCACCTACACTTTTATTAATAGGATCGAGCCTCCACCTGCAAATCCAAGCGTTTCCGCCACAAGCTGCGTGGGGAGTGACGGCCGCACCCCCGGCCTGGGCAGGCCACGCCCCACCCCGCCCCAGGAGAGGCTGAGTGGGGAGCTGAGTGCGCAAGGGGGTTCTTAGTGTCTGTGGGGACTTGCTGTCTTGCCCAGGTCTCCGGGGGGACGTTGCTCAGCCCTGGGGCCTGCGCCGCGCAGAGGGGCCCGGCGGTGCCACTGGCACCACACATAAATACAGACGTACAGTTAACAAAAATAGCATTCGACTCTTCACACGTGAATAAAACTACTCGGGGCTGTACAGCAGAGCACAGGAAATCCCTACGCGGAGCAGCCCCGCTAGCGCCGAGGGGCGCAGGCGCTGGACAGCCGGGAGCGCTTCACGCGCTGGAACACCGCCCCAGGGCCCAGCCCCTCCGCAGCAGCTGGCGGGGGGAACAGGAGGGGCGGGGCCACAAGCGGCAGAGTCCAGTGGCTGCCGGAGCCCTCAGCCAGGTGGGGCACGGCCCAGGGCCAGGACAGGAGATGCCATGCCTGCGAGGGGCGAGCCCGCACCGGAGGCGGAAGGGCTGAGAGGAGAGCCGGACAGGGCTCCCGCCAGGTGTTGCTGTGTGAGCAGGACAATCAAGGGGAGCACCAGCCACCCTAGAGCCTGGGGGGGAGATCAGCTGGCTCCGAGCACTCCTGGCGGTAGGGGGCAGCTCCCTTCTAGAGCTGGAAATCAGCTAAGTGGAACCCCTCAGGAAGGCAGGTATCTTCCGCCGTCCCCATCCGCTGCCGCCTGGGCGGCCCTGGCTGTGCTCTGAGCTCCGAGCTCCATATACTCCAGCGTCCAGGCTCCTGGGGGGCTGCTATAGGTCCCCACTCCTGCTGGCTCCATGGGGCAGCTTGCACCACTCGCTCTAGCCCCCCAAACTGCCCTGAGGCACAGCGAGGAGGGAAGGCAGATGGGCATGCTGCTGCTCCAGGAGAGGGGGGAGAAGCAGCCCCACTTTGCTCCTGCCTGGCCTGGGCAGAGCAGCGCTCACTAGCGCCCATGAGCCGCAGCCAGCCGAGGCAGGGAGCCCAGCCCAACGCCAACATCTCCCAGGGGGCTGCTGCCAACACAGGGGGGGCTCCAGCTACGAGTCCCCCGTCGGACACTGGGGGGGCTCCATGCAAGCAGAGCAGGCCTGGGCCCCACAGTGGGACATGCCGCAGCCATTTCCTGCCTGGCTGCCCCCTGCGCAGAGCAGCCATGCCTAGCGCCTGCTGAGAGCGGCCGAACGGAGCGACGTGGCTCCCCGGGGGGGTGGGGCGCTCGGGGAAGGTGCAGCCAGGGGCAGAGGGCAGGAGGCGGCACAGTGTAACCCGCTGCAGAAAGCTACATTCATCGGGAGAGACCAGCATGGGGCGCCCCTGCGCCCAGGCCGGGCAACACCCCTCAGCCAGCCCAGGGCGGGGCCGGGGGCTAGAGGCGGTGGGAGAGCAGCACACGGCCCTGGGGGGGGGGGTCTCCTGCAGCAGGAGGGAGGGGGGGATTAGGCCCTTCAGGGCTGAGGAGATACCTACTGTAAACTCTACCCCTTGCCTTGAAGAAAGGGTCTGAGGCCTGCTCAGGGCAGACCTGGGGCCTGGCTGCACCTGAGCCCTTCCTGCCTGCTCCAGGCACTGCCCACAGCAGCCCATCAGCTGCCCTTTGGGCCGCTCCCCGCCCCCCCCAAAGGGCCAACAGCGGCTCTGCTCTGGTCAGTCACGGGACACAGGGACACTGCCGGGAACAGCCTTCCAAGCGCAGGGCACTGGCTAGACACCCAGGAAGCCTGGGAAGAGGTGGGGCTGCGTGGGGGGCAGGGCTTGGCCCTACAGCCTGCCTCCGACACAGCCACCCCCCAAAGCTGCTGCTCCCCCCAGCAGTCTCCACCCCCAAGCCCTGCTGTTTGGGACACGGGGCGCAGGTAGGAGTCCCCAGCAGCCGCCAGGGAGCAGGCTGCAGAACAGCTGCCTTGGGCTCAGGGGCTTTTAAAAGCAACAGTGACTGGAGACAAGGCTAAGCGGGAGCCGGTGGCACCGGGGAGAGGAGGCGAGGCGAGACCCTGGGGCAGGAGGCTCTGCCCGGGCTGCAGGCAGGGGTGCTGCCCTTGGAATGGTCCCGCCGCTCTGGAGCGCAGGGGCCCGGGGCCATCCTGGCGCTGGGGGAGGAGTCCGTGTCCAGCTACTTGCGGCTCAGCAGCGAGCCCAGGAGGAGCACGCCGGCCACAGTTGCCCCCGTCAGCAGCCACCTGTTGAACTGCTCCTGGCCTTTCCTGCTCTTGGCAGCAGCATCGTTCCCGTAGAGATCCACAAAGCGCTCCTGTGGGCGGGCGAGAGAGAGAGAGAGAAGGGTTAGGGGGCTGCAGGGGCCAGGGCCGTGGGGCTGCCACGCCAGTGACCAAACGCAGGCAGAAGGGGGGTGCGAGGGGCTCCCCCAGGGCTGCTCCCCGGGCACTCCTCAGGGTCGGGGGCACTGCGGGAGGTGACACTGGGGCTGTGGCTCGGGCAGCCTGGCCTTGAGGTGCCAGACTCGGTGCCGGTGCCGAGGGCCAGGTCATCCCCACTGACAGGCCACATGCTCATTCAGAGCCACCGGGCCCCAGCGCCCAACTCACGCACCATCACGAGCGGCCCCCTCCGCTGTGGGTCCTGCTGCTGCCTCGCTGCGTGCCAGGGGCTGCCCCTTCCGCCCCATGCCGCTCTCCCTGCCCGGCGGGGCCGGCGAGCCTTGCTAGGCAGCATCAAGGGGCAGCCGCCTGCCCTGCGCTGGAGCCAGCTGAGCAGCAAACCAAGGGAGACACTCAGGAAATTCCTTTTATTCAGCTCCTTGCCGAGGTCTGCCCACGGCGCGGAGGCTGCAGAAAAACGCCGCCCAGGAGGGACTGGGCCTGCCCCAGCTCACAAGCACGCAGTCGGAGGCAGCAGGAAAATCCGGGACGAGACCCGCGGAGCCGATCTCCAGCATGGGGGAAGGAACAACGGGTGTGTTCCTGAGAGGGGCGGGGGGGCGTAAAACGCAGGGGAGGGGCAGGTGCGCCGCTTCCCGAACTCGCACGCAGCAGGAGAGGGGCAAAGCTCCCAACAGGCTCTGCCTCAGGAGCGTCCTTCTGCCAGGCCAAAGCGGGCCCAAGGGGACGATTTCAAGATGAGCTATGGAGCAAGGAGGCAGAAAGCGCCTGCGGGGGGCAGACTTTGCCCATGTTCTGCGGGGCCTCTGCCTTCCCGGCCTGGCCCCAGCAGCGTGGGGACTGTACAGCGACAGGAGCGGTTTGGCCAAAGGACGGACAGGGCGTTAAACAAGTGTAACCCCCCCGCCCCCCCCCCGTCAAACGTTTCCCAGGGTTAAGGCCCAGGTGTGACTGGCTGGAACAGGGTCTGGCAGCGAAGGGCTGGAACCGCCCTGCGCATGCTCCCTGCTCCAGCCCAGGTGTAACCGATCCAGGGCTCGCAGCTGTTGGCCTGTTCACGGCGGGGCCCGGGGTCCAGGGCTATCAGATCAGGGCCCCGAGGTGCAGTGTGGGCACAAGGAGGCTGCCTACGGCAGGGGAGCCCTGGCCAATGGCTCCTCCACGGGCTACCCCGCTAGCAGGGAACGAGACCCCAACTGCAGCTACTCTGCCACGCTGCCAGGCCTGCACTTGCCCTTCGCTGCGGGTATCACCCTTCCCCCAGGCGCGCCAGGCCTGCCAAGAGTCGGGAGCTCCCCAGCACTCCTCCCGCCAGCACGACCTCTGCGTGTCTGCCCAGGGACCGACCTGCCCCAGGCCGGGCCAGCACGGGGCCCAGGCAGCATCCGAGAGCATCAGGCGTTTCTCAGCAGCTGAGGGGGTGGGGAAGAGGCAGGAGGTTGGCATGTGTTCTCCCAGCGGGTCAGGCGTCCTCGGGCAGGGCACTGACCCCACAGACACACACGCACTGCCTCCCGCCCCCACACAGTCTGAGCAGGGAGAGGGGGAAGCACAGGACCAGTCATGAGAGAAGCGTGTGTCTGAGGGGGAGAACGCCACGCGGGCAGGGCGGGGGATGCCCCTCAAGCCCGGCTGAGTGCAGGGAGACAGCGGAGCTTTGTTTGCAAGGAGGCTGGACGGGGTGAACCATTCCCTGATCGGCGCCCAAGGACGAACGCCCCCCGTCTGCGCTCTGTGCCCACTCCCCAGCCAGCGCCCCGCGGCAGGGAGCGTCTCCCAGCAGTCAGCAAGGACACGCTCCGGGGCCAGTTCGGGGAAAGGGCGTGTTCTGCTCCACCAGATCCCCGGAGCCGCGGGGCACAGGGCACAGTCTGAGGCATCTGCCAGGAATGCAGCCACCCAGGGCTCTGCCGGTCCCGGCCCTGCTCCTCCAGCCAGGGGATGGCAGGGCCCCCGCCCATCCAAATGGTGAAATACACAGAGACTTCAAGCGGCCAGCCCAGCCCAGCTGGAGGGGGATGGGGAGAAGGGGCAGGACAGAACCAGGGAGAGTGGTGGGACCAGCTGGGAAGGTAGCAGGGGAGAGGGCAAAAGGCCACAAAGGTTTTGATTTGGGGGGACACGTTGGGCAACCCCACCCCCCACGTGACACATGCCCCCCCTGCCAGGACTCCTCTTCCCATACCTCCTGGCAACAAGAGCTCTCCCCGTCCCCCCACTCGGCTACACAGCCCGAGCAGCATCCAGCCAACGGCAAAGCACCGTCTGCGCAGCTGTCTGGGGGGCTGGCGGGGCTCATGCCAGCACGAGTCTCCCCAGAGGGACTGGGAGGCTCGTTTCCCGGGCTGGGTACACATGCACCCCCGGCTCCGAGCTCCCCAGGGCTGCACAGATGGAGAGCAATGCCCAGAGCCAGGGCCCCGGCCTGCAGTGAGATGCCCAGGAGCGGCGGCAGGAAGGCAGCTTGAAGACCCCCAAGGCCTCTCCTTGGTGAGAGGCTGAGTCTGGCTCTAGAGCAGGCCCCGACACCTGCCCAAGCAGCCAACGGAGTCTGGCACCAGCCTGAGATCGGAGAGCGGCTGAGGCGGGCAACGCCTTCTCCTGGGCGGGCCAAAGCCAGCGGGCCGGGCAGGACCTCAAGGAGATGCCTCCCCAGGCCTGGGGATCTGGCTGATCCTCTGGGCCCAGAGCACATGAAACAGCAGCAGCTCTGCAGCCACGCCCAGGACACCCAGACCCTCCAACTCTCCCAAGAGCCGGGTGCTCCAGGAGCAAGGACCGACCCCACACACAGGGATGGCGCGGCAGCTGCCAGAGGGTCTTCCTGATCCATACAGCTGTGCCGCGTGCAGGATTCCCACGGGAGCCAGCAGGAGCAGGCTACCTCGCTACTGAGACAGGCCTGAGCCTGTGTCAGAGTGCGGAGGGGAGAGGGGACCCTCCTGCCACAGAAGGTAGGTGGCATGGCTGTGCATCGGAGACAGGGGGACCTGCCAAGCCAGGCCTGCCGACCCAAGAGCCCCAGCAATCCTAGGGGTCCAAGTTCAGCGCGCAGCCAGAAGAACTTTACCCCGGCAGCCCCGAGGTTTGTCAATTACCAAGCACGCCGCTCGGCCAGATTAAAGCAGGAATGTGGCTTGCGACCATTTCCCAACCCAGCGTTCCAGGGAGCAGGCACATCTGAGGCGAGCTCTGCTCTCCTCCTCGCCTGTGGGGCGGTCACGGGCCTGCTCCTTCTCTAGGGCACAAACGGCAGCGCGCCCGCCTAGGGACCGCGAGTCAGTACCGCGAGCAATGGTAACGAGAGCTCCCCAGCCTCGCATCTCCCCACGCACAGCACCCACGGGCCCCGGACAGGTCTGCTCCCAGAACGCCCTGTGCTGCGGACCAACCTGAGCCAGGCCGAGGGCCCCTTCCTCCCCCTCAGGAGCGGGGGGTTATTCGATTCAGGCTGCCATTTGCCCAGCAGGAGGCTGCAGTCAGCCAGCCAGACTGGAGCAGCACAGATAAGCTCGGAGTGACCCCGAGCGAGCGTGTCGCCTTATTGTGCGACGCACCGAAATCAGACAGGCAGCAGCTCTCTGCTAAATCCCCTCCTGAGCCTCTAGGTTCTCCCAGGCCCACAGCTGTGCGGAGGAACTGCATGGGACACCTGGTGATGTCCCCATGAACAGCCAGACAAGACAAGCTGTGCCTGTTGCTGAGGTCAGTTGGGTGGGTTTCAGTTCCTAAGCTACAATATTGATTGACAAGTAGCTCAGCCAATTGCTTTTAAACGGCTCCTCCCCATAAGTCAAAGAAAATACAGCTCACCTCCCCCCATTCCCTAAGTAGATGTGAAGCATCCACAACCCTCTCCGGCTCCATCGCAGAGCACCCAGCCTTCCCCGCCTTGCTGTGTGCACAAGTTAAGATTTTAATAGGCAGCCCAGCTCCAGCCTGAAATAAGCGAGGATCTGGGGATTTTCAGAGGCCCTGGGGCTTTGCACCTGCTGGTTCCCAGATTGAATTTGGCCTGAAGCCTCTCTCGTTTGTTGCAGACCTTCCCTTTTGTGGTCTGCCCCCACGAGGCTGCTGCCGAGATTGAGAAATGTGCAATTTCAAAAGCAAGTTTTTCACTGGCCTGTTTGGAACAGATGTGTGTCATGTCAAATCCCAAGCCATCTCAATGCGTGTGTGGCCTGGAGCAAATCGCCTCCCCTCTCTGCCTCGATTTCCCCTGGTAAAACAGGGCTCAGGTTACCTCTCAGGCCTGTTAGCGAGGCCAAATTCGTTCCTGTTTCCATAGGGCGCCAAAGCATTGAACACGCAGATCACATTACAGCCAGCTGGGCGGGGCCGATCCAGTTGTCAGAGGTGCACTTTGGTTACAGCCTCGTATACCCTCTAAATCAGGGCTACTCAACTTTGGAAGCCCCGGGGGCCACAACACACGCCCAGGGCCGCAACTTAAGTGTGGTTGCATATACATGCAAATATATGCAAATAGCTTCCTTCACACCGACAGACATGAATACAAAGCACTTGCCACAATGCCCCAGCACTCCCGGCACCTCCTCCCTGGGGGCTAATGAAATGAAATATCGGTAGATCCTAGGCATTTCCCTGGCAGTGCGGACTTCTGCTGACTTATACCGGGCGCCCCAACATTCTAGCCTTTTTCTACGCGATTCTATTGGGAAGGATGTACCAGGTGGGTCTTTAATTCCCAGCCCTTTAAAGGAACCCAGAAGGCCGCTAGGTTTCCGTTTAGAACTACCACTTCCTTTGAGACCGCCGACGTGCTGTATCGTACCCCTCGTTCCGCTGCTGGGAGGAGCAGACAGGACATGGATAGATTTAAAAATCCTGCCCAGGGAGGGGGGGGGGGGGGAGAGAGAGAGAGAGAGAGAGATCAGGATTCTTGTATATTTCCAACGTCCAACCCATTACAGCTGGGCGAGGGAAGGTCAGCATGATGTGTGTGATGAAAGAGAAAGAGAGCTCTGAATCTGTTGTGCCCAGCTAGAACACGGGGATGCAGCATTTCCCCCTCCAGGACTGAAAGTTTGCAACGCTGGGCACGTCGGTCTTAACAATTCTCTCTTCTCTCCGTAAAGGGGCAAGAGGCAGCAGGCAGTCTCCAAACCTCTGTACCATGCAGAGAGGTCCAGGGGCTGCAGGAGCCGGGGGTGACCTACTTCAGGAGGTGGATGAAAGGGAGCAGGGGAACGGATGCTGTCATTCATGCAATGCACTCCAAACAAAGTCTCCCTGTGGACAGACGCTGAAAGGCAGCGGGACTGACACAGAACACTTCACGCTTCTGCATCCTCAGTGCTGGCTGGAGGGGTCACCCAAAAGAGGCATTAGGGGGAGTATACAACCCCCCTCACACAAGAAAGGGTGCGGAAAGGGAGAAGTCTCCCTTTCCAGAGCAGATAAGCAAAATCCTGGCCTTGCTCCACCAGAATCACTGTTCAGCTCCCCTGGCACCCCAGATGCCCAGTCTCTTTCTACTGGGGCAGTTATGACAACTCACTCCCCCCAAAAGAGCCCCGACACTTTGGGCTGCAGGGTCAGGGGAAGCCCTCTGCTGCCACGGAAGTTGTTACTGCTGCCCCAGCATCCTGGCACGAATGCAGAAGCTCCTCCCTCCGCAAACAGCCGTGTTGCATGGAGACGCAGGACCCTGCCACTCCAAACTCCATGCTCAGGGCGTGTGCCGCTGCCCACCCCCAAATTGTGCACGTCGGCAGAGGCATAGTCAACCCCCCCAACTTGCTGAAGTGTATCTGGCAACGCAGAAGGGTCCGTGCAGTCATTCTGTAGCTTCCCAGCCTGACTGCTCCCGATCTGCCTCTGAGGCAGCCCCAGCTGAGAACAAGAGGACGGGAGAAGACAAAGGCACGTCTCTGGTGGTTTGCTACAGAGCATCTAGGTCAGGTGCACCACAGCCTGTCCCCTCCCCCCCCCACAGACGCTGCCTCTCTGCATCCTCAGAGGAAAGACCCAGGCCTTTGTTCTTAGGGCAACCAATAGCACAGTGCTGGGCTGTGGGGGAAGGGAATCAAGACCGTGAAGATCCTTGTATCGAGCCCAATGCTAGAAAGGGGGGAAAAAAATCCTTGTTCCTCGATACAGATCTCAAGCACCCCCTGGCTCTGCACTAATTAGGCTTCCAGGAAGGGGGGGCGTTACCAGGCAGAGGGATAACACACCTCAGTAGCTGACAAGCTGCCATATTTGCAGAGATGTGCTGCACTAAGGGACGTAGACAAAGTCTCATCACAGCACCAAAAGCCGGCACAAAGTGAAGAAACTGAGAAATGAGTCTCTCTACTTGGTAATAAAACCGGCCCCACAAGACACGGCAGCTGCAGAGATACCCTAGCACACAGAACTGTGCCCGGGAGCCAGAACGCATAAGGAAGGGCCCTCATTAGGGTTGGAGAGATGAAGCAGGCTGGCTTGGCAGGGCATGATGGGGCAGGCGGGCGGGCCTGGCGTTTTGTTCCTATGTTGATAGATCGCATCTTGCTCGGAGCTTGTGGAAACCCTCAGAATTCTTCTTGGAACTGGACTTGTTTTGAACCGCTCAGTTCTCAGAAAAAGTGTTTGCAAAGCAAAAGATAAATGGCACTGGAGCTATCGGGCAGTCCAGGCGGGGAGGGACAGCAGCTGAGGAGCATGGAGCACCTTGCCAGAACTGGACAACGTGCAGGGCACGGAGCAAGGGCCACCCAGCTGAGCACCCCATCCCTTCCACAGAATTCACTGGCTTCTGCAGCCCGGCTACAGTGCATGGTGCGCTGCCCCTCCCAGCCTGGATCCCAGGCCCGGCACAAGCCCAGGGCGGGGGCAGGCAGGACAAGGCTGCCTTAGTTCAGGATCTGGTGGGCTAGGAAGTGCAGGTCTCCTGGTTACCTTCCAGTTCATGCACTTACCTAGGGCCTTGCTTCCCTTATGCCTGAGGTCTAGCCCCCCAAGTGTCAGTTTCAACATCTTCAGCCCCATGTTCCGGATCTCAGACTAGTCCCGACATGCCCAGATATTTCTAGCCTCCCCAGTCACCTGTATAGGGGAGGAAATGTCTGAAATTCCTGGGTTGCTCCAATGACGACTCTAGGACAGCAACAGCACGTTCGTTCGTAAGAGGATCATGGACATTAAGTACTGACTCACCCCATCCTCCCAAGGGTATGTTGTTCTACAGTAGGCTCTCTCTGCACCCACCCCCCCCACACACCCAACAGATACATAGCCTGGATGGGGCAGTAAGTGAAGGTGGAATAGAAGTATTTATATCAACAGACACTGAGGTGTCTCCTCACCTCCAAATCAACCAGGAACCATCCACTGGTTCCGCAGGGCAGTTCAGCACCTCCCTGTATTTGTTCCTGTCACCTCCACCCTCCTTGCAGCCCTGATGGTCAGAAGACGTTGTGCACACACAGACTCAGATGCACGGCTCCCTTCATCACCCGACCAGGGACAAACGCCAGAGGAATCCTCATTTCCAGCTGCAGCGCCGAAAGCACGAGCCCCATCGAACACGTGCTGCAGGACCCCCCACTTTGCATATCTATTTAGATCGGTAAAGCAGGCAGCTCCCAGTCACCTCACCCACCCTACCACACAGCACCCTCTGGGGCGAGAGGCGGCAGGTGTTTAAACAGTGCTAACAATGCTCCTCCGGTGGAGCGCAGCCAACGGGGCATGAAAGAGCTTCCTCAGTAGATACCACAATCTATCAGATTGGAAATGCGGCCAGGACTCTGGCATTCCCCCCTGGCGAGACTGGCAGGAGGGCTGCTTTATCACAAGCACCAGCCCTGAGAGCCGGGTTCCTTCCACTCTCTCGTGACTAGGTAACTACCTGAAACGCCAACACTGGCCAGGTGGGACGGAAATAAACAGGGACCAAGGGGCAGCAGGAGGAGCAGTACCAGGACAGGCGAAGAGGCAGATGCAGGGAGTTAACCCGTCTCGTCTCTTTGGGCAGCGCCACGGGGCTGTGCCATGGCCGGGGGACAGAAGAGAGCAGGGAAGGTACCGGGGAAAGCAGAGATGTGGGTCCCTGAGTGTGGCGAGTCCCTCCTCTAGCAGAGGAAGCGTGAGCAGAGACAGGGAGGGAGCCGGACCCTTTGCAGAGCGAGTCTGGGCAGGGCTCAGAGAAAATGCAAACGGCCTTTTACCCGGAACATTCCACACGGAGGAAACAGGCAGTAAACTAGTCCCAGGGCCACACCTCAGGCTGCTGCTGCTCCTGCTTATTTACAGCCCAAGCCTGTCCAACAGGACCTGGCCCGATGCAGTGACCGAACACATGGCGGGGATGTGAAAGTTGAACCGGTGGGGGCTGGAGCAGCTCCCCACCTGCAGGGGGCAAAGGCTGCTTCGTCAGGGAGCGACCCGCCTCCCTGCCCTCCCCTCGAATCAGTGAGCCAATTAAACAGGATTTGACATCCCTAACAGGCAGCGGGGTGACTGCCATACACGCAGCTCTCTCCTCCATCCCCGCCACGAGATCTGCTTGAGAAAGGGAGTCCTGAGAGAGCAGAGCAACGTGAGAGCCAAACGCTCCGCAAATACACGAGGCTTCTCGAGCAAGACTCGCACGCGCTGTCCAAATATTAGCAAGCTCTCCACACCACCCTATCACGTGGATCGTTACTGTCCCACAGAGCAGTTTAAGTGAGCAGCCCACGGCAGAGCTGGGAACATAACCCAGGGCTCCTGACTCCCAACTCCAGCCACAGGACCCAGGTTCCTTCCAACGCAGCTCTGAGTGGCTCTAGTCCCGTGCCCGCAGAACAGCAGCTGTGTTGCTGCTAGATTATGGATGACGCGCGCCAGCCCGCGGCCAGGAATTCGTAGCCATGTGCATTTGGGAGCCGTTCCACACAGAGCGGAGACAAGGTGTGCCACAGGAAACGCCCTGGTGCAGCGGAGCCCTGAAAGAAGAGCTGCCCCTCATTGGAGGGCTGCTGGCTCCCCACGTGGTATTGGCATGTCCAAACCTGCACATGACGCTCAACGGGGAAAGGCGCTTTCAGAAAAGCTGAAAACAGGAGTATTCCCAAAGGCTGCCGCTAGAATGCAGTAAACACAGCTGAGCGGGCGCCCATGTGACTACTCGGGCTCAAGAGGGCTCCCAAAGGCCCCCAGCGCCAGCTCTCCCCGGCATGGAACTGGCTGACAAGCCCCCTCCCCCATGCGTGGCTGCTCAGACAGCCCACAAAGCCAGGACCTGGCGACAGGCAGCAGCGACGGCCACGCGGCTAGAACCGCCTCTGCCACCCAGCACCACGCTGGCGAGCCAGGGAGCTCCGAAAATAAGCCACCGCCGCCCCTCCCCCTCCCCCTCCGAAGTCAGGAGAGTCTGACATCAGAGCCAGGCCTTGTTCCCTTTCTGGTGCTGCGCCGCACAGGGGGACACACAAGTGCAGCTCTGCTTTGCCAGTCACTCCCCACCAGCTTCCACCGCAGAGGGGAGACGCACAAACAGCGTCCGCAGGTGCAGATGCTTCAGGGACTCCGTTGTAACTGTTATGCAAATGACTGACCTCCATGGAAGCAGCTGGTTAATTTCAATTACAATAGCAGGGAATGCTGCCTTGTTCCAGAAGCAGCCAGAATGAGCCAGAGTCTTGTGGAGAGATAAACCCTCTGCCCTGGTAAAGGAAAAGGGTTGAACGCCCCTTCCTCCCCCCAGCAGGGCGGACACTAGCTAGCACCGGGCTGGCTGTTCCAGTTTGCATAAGGGCTCCAGCCGGACTGGGAAGCGCAATAACGCTCTAGAGTTCAGCGCACGCTACGGCCAAAGCCAGGCCTCTGCTAACCAGAGACAGTCACTAGCACATTCCATTCCTAACCCTGCTGCCAGGGACACTTGTCAAACAGGTTTCATCACCAGCTTCCCGGAGCGTACGAGGGGCTTGCACCACTCAGGAGGACGTGCGCCCACCAGCAAATTCAGCCTTTCCCAAATGTACACAGAGAGCCGCAGCCCCGCTCGCCATCCCAGGAGTCAGCCCGGCCTGCTCTGCACACGGCAGCCGAGACGTTCGCTCTATTGCAAGGGAATCAGCCAGCAGGTTAAATATTCATGTGCAGCAGAACCAGAGCTGGCACGAATGCCTAACCCTCTTGCCGCCAACTTCCACCAGTGAACGTTATTTCCCTCAGACCCTCTGGGCCACTGACCAGAACCGGGGTCAGGAACACACAGGAGCGGGAGCGCCGGCAGCCATGAAGCTGTAACCCAGAAGCAGAGCGGGGAACATGGAGGTGGAGCCAGATCCACTGAGGAGATTAGCCCCTGCTGGGAATGGGATTGCCTTTCCTTGAACTAACCCCCTTAATGCCTTTTGGAAAACAACCTCCATGCAGCTTCTCCCCACTGGACAGATGGCGTCTGAGCCCCAACAGGGCAGACCAGTCTGCTGGCCGTTCACATCTCAAGACTCCTTGTCTAGCCTCACAGCTACGTGGAGCCGAGAAGGTCTTAGTGCAATGGCCATGCGCCTAGTGAAGCGGTTGTGTAACGGCTCCCAGGGAGAAGAACCAAGCCATGTTTTCACCCACTCACACTCTTCGCCCCCAAACATTAAGAAAGTTCCTGTATCCTTCTGGAGCTGGGTATGAGGCAACAGGAGGCCGCTTTTGCAAGGATCCTGAGCTTCGCTGGACCCTGACACTGCAATCACATTCCTCATGCTCTGGGGCTGGAGCGCGCCGTGCGCGGAGTGTGATCTTGTCACTTCTGAGGCAGCTCAAGACTGGCTGTCAAAACATGCTCCTGTGACTCGTGTTCTCCCACACAAAGCACGCCCTGGGAAAGGGCTAGGTTTGGGGGTAGGCAAGAAATGAGGACCCACTTCTCCACACACAGACTGGACCCACTCTGGTTTAAATAGGCTGTCTCAGCCCTCTTCTCTCCAGGTAAGTCCTTAGACCTCCCTCTCCCTGCTGATACCCCCAAGGGAGCCAGAGCAGGGCAGGGAGCTGCATTCCTGGAAAAACTTAAACAACAAATAGTCTTGCAGCGCCGTAAAGTCTAACAAAACATGTAGCTGGGATCACGCGCTTTCCCGGGCACAGCCACCTCTTCCGATGAACGGGCTTAGAAGCGGGTTGTACCCACGAAAGCTCATGATCCCAGCTACATTGTTTGTTCATCTCTGTTTGTTGTTTTTTAAGTTTTTCCAGTTACAGACTCACCCGGCTCCCCTCGGAGACTTTTGAATGACTGAGTTCCTGTTAGTCCATGTGAAACGTACAGTGATCAGCCCATGAAGTCACAAGCAAGAACCCTCCTGACCAACAGCAGAGGCAGGCAAACAGGATGCCTAACATGTGAGGCAAACTGCTGCAGCCAGAGAAGGTTCCTCCACGGGACTCTGCTTTGGGCCTTCGTCACCCCCCGGAAGCAAAAAACGGTCTCATCCAATAAGGCCTTGGTGAGCCACGTCACTGCCGGATGGAGCAACCAAGTCCTTATGGCCACGGGGTTCCAGAATCGGGTGCCCTCCCTACATGAAGCGGGGCCATATACACACAGCCTCCATTTCTTGGCCAGGGACCACGCGCCAGCACAGCTCGCCACTGCCGGAGACAACAGCGTCACCACAGCCTGCCCGCCAGCCGCAGGCCAATCCCCCGCTCCCACGGAAGCCAAGGACTTGTGAGCGGGCCCAAGATCGGGCCCGTATCAGCAGCGAGACGGTCCCAACAGGGAAGGAGCCAGCAAGCCAGCAAGCCCTTGCTCTAACGCCAGCATGTGCAATGGGGAGCTTGGCAGCTTGCTCCTGCCTGTGGTTGGGCGGGGGAAGCAGGGGAAGGCCGGCACTGGTATCAACAGCGGGGTGGGGAAGAGACCTTTCGTTCTTCTCCCTGTGCTCCAGGTGCTCAGACACCTGTGCTGTCAAACAGACAGTTCTGCCCGTTCCCCTCTCGCCAGCCCGTGCCCACGATTCTATTTCCAACCAAGTCAGCCCACCCTGCACCTGCTGCTTTCGTCACGGGCACAGCACCCAGCGCTGTCCAGAGCCACCCCTTCATGCCTGACAGAATCCCGCATCGCTAGAGCGGGCTGGTCTCCCTCCAGACCCGTATGCAGGAATGTCGGGGGGGGCTGTTTTTGTAAATGAGGACCACAAGGTTGTGAATGCACCCCCCACGATCCCCCAAGTAAGCGGGCAATCAGCCCCAGCGTCCCCACGGCTGGTCAGAGCACGGTGCAGGCAGCGCGCCAGAGCATGCTTACTTGCAGGACCTGGAGGGGGGTGCTTTCACACCCTTCGCACCCCCAGGTACGGGCCTGCCTCAGAACGCCAGGTGACTTTGGAGGAGCTCAGCTCCTCCGATGCAAATGTTACCGCCACGTATCTACTCCCCGAGTCTGGATGGCAACTGGAAGCCAGGTGCCTGGGGCAAAGAGAAACTGGCTGCCCTTCCTCCTCTGATCAGGCTGGCCCACGGACTAGACCCAGCCTCTTGCTCCCTGCTGACACTCATGTTGGAAGGGAAAAATGGCTGCAAGTGAGCCCACAGGCGCTAACCACGCACACTGAGATCAGGAGAGGAGATTCAGCTCCCCGGTCAGCCACCCCTCGGCTTTCTTTGCGAGAGAGAAAACAAATAATCCCAGAGGCAGCGGGAAGGGCTCTGGTTAAAACTCCAAAGAGGCCTCTGAATTCCATCCACTCCTCCCTCCCTCTGCTAGAGGCAGGCGCCAACACGGAGGGCGTTTGGGTTCCTATTAAAGGGATCCTGAGAGACAGCAGTGGCTCCGTACACGTGAGCATATGCCTGGGAGAAAACACGTGCGGATGTAAAGATGCTGGCTGCATGGAGGAGCTGTACTGGGAGTTTCCGCCTGGAGGATGCCCTTCCCAGCACTAGTGAGCTCCTGTATTCGCTAGCTAAAATAAACACGTGGATAAAAATAAGTGAAATGCCTAAAAATAAAGAGCCAAGCAAGCCGTTTTCTGCACCAGATCTAGGTCACCCAGCGCACCAGCATGCAAGTTGTGGCAGCCGGCACACAACCGTCCCGGCCTCCTGAATTCAAAATCAACATGTCACTCTTCAGATTTTCCTGCCACGAAACTCACACCTGCTCCCCAGTAACCCCCAACTGGAGCCATCTGTTAACCGCTCTGCCCTCCAGTCAGCTTGGGCTGTTTTGCTTGTGTGGCAAACGGTAACCTTATCCCCCACCTGAGCGCTGCAACAATAACACCCGCCTCCCCCCCCCCCCCCCAAGGACGCAGCCGGAGCTGCCCTGTGCACTCAGACGAGGCTGCACTTCCCTCTTTAGAAACGGACCCCTGAGCCCGATGCTGTAAAGTGGAGACAGCTCTTCCCTTTCAGTGCCCATCACAATGAGCAATGAAACTTGAGGAGGTCTCATGCTAATCAACAGTCACTGGCACAGCGTAGATAGGATGGGAGGGGAGGTGTCTGAGAATGCTCAGAGATGAGAACTCTGGCCTAGGACGGGAAAGCTAAACGGACAATCCTACGTCCCATGGTAACCCGCCTGCGAGGGACCAGAATGCTTCCCTTCCCTGTAACCTGTGCTCCTCGATAGCCACTGCAGAATAGTGGGTTTACAAGAGCAGCATCCATGCCAGGAGGGGAGCGGAAGAGGAGAGCTCTTGCTACCACCCAGAGAGAACACCACTTAAAGCTCCTGCTGCCATCAGTGTGTGCAGATTATCCCAGTGGTGGGAGGGAGGGACGGTGAGATCTCTGCCTACCAAGGCTGTTGTTGTCACCGAAACAGCCAGTATCAATCAGCAATGGCTCCCACTTTTGTTCTCAGCCTTCGGAAAGGTTCTTGGATGAGCCCACCCCACTCCTGCCTCCCCTCTCAAGCCCATCAATCCAGTGTCTTCCAGGACTAGTTTAGCTTGGTAGAGCGGTGCTCCTGGCGCTCTCCGGAGACTATTCCCACAGCATTCCTACTTGACCTCAACAAGGCATGTGTGTGTGGAGGGGAGCAAAGAAGAACCGCAAAGGCCCCGAAACATCACATCACCACTCAACCTCCACACTCCGCCAAGGGCCTGCTGCGTATGTTCCTTTCGACTTACGTCAAGGGAGGTCTATGTCCTTGCTGACAGTCACCCCCAGAAACAAGGTGTGGCTATGCGTGACAGGCACGTGCAGAGGAAGCAGCAATGGTGAGGGACCGACCCTCTGGCTGGGTCAGACAAGGGCATCGCAATAGCACAGATATGCAACGACCAAGGGCAGCTCACGGTTGGAGCCCGAACTCCAATTTCAAACAGCACCAGCAGAGAAGGGAGACTCAAGTTAACGGGAGCAGCTAAGAATCAGTAACTGTGTGAAACAGGCTGGCAAATGCATCTTGGGGTATTTTTAAAGTACTTTGTTCTTTGAATCCCAGGACCTCAGAGAACTTCACAAACATGAGTTCTTGCAGTTCACCGTGCAAGATAGCGAAGAATTATCCTTTTACTAGGGTCCAAAGTAGGGAGGTAATAGTGTAGTTGATTAACCGCTTAATTGAGAAGCAAAAGCTTATAGGTTAATGCGATAGACTATACACATTTCCCTCCCCCCACCCTTGCCAGTACATTTTTTAGCAGGCTGGCCAGCAGCCCAGCTGAGTTCTGGCTCATGCTGGGTCCAGAACGTACCCCTGCTGTGTCTCTGCATTTAAACTGTATTAGGAGCCAGGCAGCCTGGCTCAGTTCCAGCTCACACCGGGTCGGGGAACGCAGGCCCCCTTTAAACAGGGGCTGCTGCCACCCCGTACTGCTGCCTCTTTATCAGAGGCAGCAGTACTGGGTGACAGGCACACAGGGAGCTGATTATTAAACTGGCTCCCCTTGTGGACCAGCCTCCCGCCTGGCACCATGTGCTGCAGCCTCTGATAGAGTGGCTGCCAGCCCCGACCCTGGGGACTGTAGAATAGTTGAGTAACCAATAAGGAGTCATGAGGTTACTTGACTATTCAAGTAATATTTAACAGCCCTAGTCCAAAGGGGTTAAAAGACCTGCTCTGAGTCACTGAGTCAATGACAACAAGGAGGTGACAGATGAGGAGTTCGAACATGCAGATTCCTGCTTTGATCACATACCCACAAGAAATATAATCAGACTGTCCAACACAGAGAGACACCGCATAGGAAACAGACAGGGAGAGAGGGGAGGCAGAACCTGAGGAAGGGGGCTGAAGAGTGAAAGTCTGCAAAGATTTCTTTCCATCTTTCACTTTTTAGCAGGCAGGAATTCTGCTGCTGGGCTGGGACAGGAAGCAGCACTGGAAGTCATTCCAATGGCATTTCCTGAAGAGCTGTACAGAAAAGCCCCCAGCGCCTAACCAGTTTGAGAAGATGCCAAAGGCCTACATGCTGAGCAGAGATCTCAAACAATCCCATTGTTCAGAGTGACCCGCCTGCCACGGGCCACCCTGCTTCTCCACCTGGTACTTGGTCTTCTGGGAAAAGGGAACGGCATGCAGGGAGTGCCGGGACCCACACCATTGCGACCATGAGACTGAATCCGATGAAAGAGAAGACAAGCTTCCACTGGGAGAGAAGAGAACCATCTAGTGTTCACAAGCATATTTTTTTGACCCAAGCAGGTGATGCCTACAGAGACATCTTCCCCAGCCCTAAATAGCATGTAGAGTAGACATGGGCAGGATACTTGTTGGGAAGACAGGGGAAGAGAAAATAGGAAGAGTTTGCTGTCTGATAATGCAGGTGCCTTACAGTTAAGGCACTTCACTGTCCCGAAGAGGAAAAAAGACACCCTAAAGCTGTCTCCAGTCAAAGCTAACTGTGCACCTGGAGATACCGTCCTTTGGCCAAAACATCAAACAGATCACGTATGGACATTAAAGATCCCACGGCACTTCTATGTAAGAGTCTGCCCTGGCCACAGTACAATTTGCATAACAGTATTTGGCCCACATGGATTTCCTGTGTAACTTAATAAGAACACTACATTCTTCTATCTTGGCATTGATACCATGCTCATCACTGTCGTATCTGAGCGCCTAGTCTTCATTCCAGGTCTTTCATCTGCTGTGTACAGTGTTGCTGTGTGTTAAATAGCAACTACATTCCACCCTGAGATAGCTGCACTTCCTTGAAAACGTAGTGGATTCCAGCTCTCTGAAACATGCAATAAGCTATTACAATCAACGCTTACTCTAACAGCAGTTAATCTCACAGTGCTAACTACACACCAGGCCTTGGTTACCCAAGCTGTCTGATCAGACAGACAACTTCTCGCTGCCCAAACAGAAAGAGGCAGAACTGAAGACACAAACTCTCTGAGATGGCAATGAGACAAGCTAGGAACAAGCTCAGCATGCGGCTTTGCTCATCCAAGCCAAGCATGGATTTAGCATCTGCACACAGTGTAGTCAACGATTCTACCCGATCAGTCTCTAGGGCAGGAGGACTGCCTCCACCTGGTTATTCCCCATCCCCATAATGGAACAGCAATCACAGAAAGACACATGAAGAGGAGCAAAAAGCGTCACTGAAGGGTGAAATGCAACGTCTCAAGTTCTCTCTCGGGAAGACGACAGGGTGAACACCGAGCACAGTTTGCCTGTCATACGACAAGTGTCTCATTTCTCAGCATTCAAAAACGACATTAGAAAATGGACTGTCTGGAATGCCATTTTCTAGAGGGTTTTCTCCACAAAGATACACAACTCCATCCTGCCCCAACTCCACTCAGCAGTGACCAGCTGTCCCCTTTTCTAGGCTCTGTCCTGGCCGTTCCGGCTTGTTTGGTGAAATTGGGCATTTGTTCCATTTGCTCTTGCCAGATGAGGATCAGTTGGCAAGAACAACCTGGACAAACATTCAGTTTTGCCAAAAAAGTGGGGTGTGACCACTGGTGGGCATGGATGAACATGCAGTGGGAAAGTGAGCGCTTATACCAGCCCTGAGCTAGAGGGAGGGCTCGGGACAGCCAACCCCGCATGCCAGGAGGGAAACATGGGGGCCGGGAAGGGTGTTGGACTGGCTGGCTTTGCACACAGGGAGAGGGGACCTGAGGCAGGGAGGGTGGGGGCAGGCTCAGGCTGGCCCCGCCCCACATGGAGTGGGGCTGGAGGAAATTCTCCAGCCAGCCCAGGGGGTGTTTTGTTTTCCCTTTGGGAACATATGGCCTCCCTAACTTAGCAGGACTGTCAAACCTGGCTACAATTCAGTGACTGGGAAAATCTGGGCTGGGCAGGTCAGAGGAAGAGTTTTATCTAGTCCACCCCCTTTGGTTTGCAGACTTCAGAGAATTCTCTTGAATATTTGTTGAGAAACGATTCCTCTATTGCATCTAAGTTCTCCCCAACGAGAAGTGTGAACCCCAACCTTTCCTTTGTTGAATCTTTGCCCATTATGTCTCACGATACTCCCGAGCCAGCCTCAATTGCTTTGCCTCCTTGGTGTTTACACATTAGGGACAGTTTGTGACGCCATCTAGCACAAGCTTCCAGGAAACCAGTACCTGAGGGCATTGTTCGTGTTACTCCAATGGGACAGCGCGCAGTGCCCCAGTCAAGACAGGGCAGTCAGCATCTGCAAACAGCAATAGAGTCTCCAGTTCCCAGTTATTTATGGAATTGCACAAATGTTGCCAGAGCCTTTAATTCCAGCCTTTACTTTCGGGCCAGATCTTTAGCACAAATTTAAATGAGTCACTCATCATGAATCACTCCCAGCCTTTACAGATCTCTCGGAAAAGCATTAGTCACATCCAGGCTCAGCAAGCAAGGATTTCTCTCTGATAATGGTGACCCGGCCCTCCATGCCAAGCACCACGGAAGCCCTTTCATTTTCAGCCTCAGAAAAGCAGGAACCCTTATTTGAAAGACTGTCCAGGACTACTGCTGCCTATGGATGTTACATTTAGAATAACTGGCTAATCAAAGAGTTGATGCAATTTGTATTGACTATTTGATTAGCCAATAAGGGCGCCTCCACCTCGGGGCTGTTGCTACACTTCAAAGGCGAAAGCGCTGCGGGGAGCACGAGGCCAGTGGGGGACTCAAGCAGCCCCAGCTGGCCCCGTGCTCCCTGTGGTGTTTCAAAGCTGTAGCTCTGCGTGGAGTCCAGGGTCGGGGGGACACTCAGTTGGCCCTGGGCTGCATGAGGCATTTCAAAGCAGCAGACCCCAGGCTCCATGAGGTGCTGCCGTTTTGAAGCACCCCTCCTCTTCACACCCCCCTGCTGCCTCTTTCTGATAGAGGCAGTGAGGGGAGAGGGGAAGACAGATAGTCGACTAGTGTGTCGACTTTCCGATAAACATTTGCTTATCGGAGCGTCAACTAGTCATTCCCACCCCTACGCCTGCCCTCTCTCAGAGATTGGCAGTAGTGAAATGCTGTGATACTCTAGAAAACAAACATCAGGTACATGCCAGGAACAGGCCAGCCAGAACTTGCATACATCTGATTGGGACTTGGCTACAGCACCTTTTTGTGAGAGCATTGTTTGCAGGGGCCAAGCAATAGCAAGTACCACACACACTGTACGTAAGCAGCAGTCCTGATCCACCATCACTGGGCCTGGAAGAGCATTCACTCGTGCAGACTTACCATGGGAGAGGCCAATGGTTTCTCTTTGCATGCAGAAGCAGGGGACAGTGAAAGCAAAGATATCGATACCCTCCCCCACACATCAGGAGGATTCCTGAACTTTTACAGCCAGTTACATTAGCACTATTGTTAGCAACAGCAGAACTGAACAAGGGGAACAAGATCAGGAAATCTGGGGCCAAAAAGTACCTAGTGTGGACACGGGGTTGCCAGGTGGTTTCAACAAAAATACCGGACACAGTTGACATTACATCTTATTTAGCAAATACCGGACATTTCTATTTTCTTAATTTGTCTCCTGAACAGAAAAGCTCAAATACTGGACTGTCCGGTTCAAAACTGGACACTTGGCAACCCTATGAGGACAAGGCCACAAGCACTACTAAAGCTATCACAGCTCCTAGTCTGGTATCTGCATAAGCCCCCGTAATGGACACACAGAAACTGCACCCTACATTTTTCTACAGAAACAGCCCAGACCTCCTCTCTGGGCATCTGCACCGCCTCCCTGTGCAAATTAGTGTGTTACACAGTTGGGCCAGCTTGCCACAAATGATACAAGCCAGCCAGGGTAGCTAAAAATAAACACAGGGATACCAGCTCGGAGCAAAACTGCTGTTCTGTCTAGCCAAAACAGCAGCTCTTAGCCATCTTAAGAGCAGGAGACAGTGGGTGTGTCAGAAAGGAAGGAATCCTGCCCCTCATGCAATCTGCTGAACAAATATTTGTTTCAAACAATGAATTTGTGCTCAGACACAAAGCAACCAAGCTGTGATACTTGGCTGGGGCGGGGGAGGGGTACTGCATTCCCAACAAGCAGAGACCAGTGACTTTCCATCAGTGATTTAATCTAAATCTCCCAGGGAGTTCATTTACAAAATCAGATTGCATTATCGCCTAGGTCTCCAGGAGACAACCCCATCGTCACCCGCAGCAACAGCCACAGAGCCTGGGAAACCTCCACTGGATCACCCCATTCCACAGCTAATCTCTAGTTTTGAAAGCCAGCCCTGGAGAGGGGAGGGATGAAACCCAGCTTCAGCTCTGCTAGGAGGACCCGCAGGGCCAGAGAGCTCATGGGCCAGAGACCACCTGCTGAGCTGGCGAATGAGCGCCTTGGTTATTAACGTGAAGCAAAATTCAGTCTGTTTGGGCAGCCACACCCCAGGCAGTGCCCCAGGCAGATTGCATTCCAAGCATTCCTGGGCTGGAGCGCACATCCTCCTCCTGCCTCAGCAAGGCTTCGTGTCCTGGGTCCAGTGCTGGGTGAGCGCCAAGAGGCCAGCTCCAATTCACCTGTGGCAGGTGCAGTTGCAGGGCAAGGCTGGGCTGGAGCAATCTTGTCTCCATACTCCCCTGCACTTCCTGAAGTCCCCTCTACCTGTCAGGGGGAGGTACCTGCCGGGCTGGGAAAGTGAACACTAGTCCCAAAACCACAGCTCCTCAATGGGCAAGGGAAACAAAACTCCACTGCTTAAATTCGAGTAGCTGGCACTGTCCTCCCTGTACTCTTATAGGCCTCGCTACCATGGTAGAGAATCAAGCCCCACATCCCGTGGACCTAACACGTCCATAGTGCAGGCCTTCTGGTGCAAGCACAAATCCACTAAAAGTGTCCACAAGCTCGGTGCTCAGGCAAGCAGGGGAAAACAACTGTGATTGGAGCCAGGCATACAGCAGGAGTATTAGCTGCCTCTCTTCAGGTAGTTCTAGCTATGTACTTCAATTCTCAAACAATGGGGAGGACAAATACCCCGGGGAAGAAGGCCTACTCTATTGGTGAGCAAATCAGAAGGGGAGTTCTAGTCTTCAGAGGAGAAGAGCTAGCATGTCATCCCACTCCGCTTCAAAGCCTACCCCTGGCATTTTAGGACAAAGGTGGAAGGAAGATTCAGTCCTGAGCTGGGTTCCCGACTACTGTCGGTCATGCTAAGGAACATCAGGAGCAATCCTGGATGACCGGGACGCCAAAAGGGTTTCTCCAACATCCAAGGAGGCTAAGAAGCAGAGGGATTCAGACAAGCCTGGATGGCAGGCATGGTACCAGTCTGGATTGTTCTGCCAAAATGGAGTGACCCCTTGTGGCAAACCGCTAAGAAAGGGGAAAAAGGCCCATTCGAGCTGTCTGTTTCCCTAGGGACATCTAAGACCATTACTACCATGCACAAGGCACTCAGCCAGTTACATTTTAAGCAGACTTGTACAACAGTTGTCAATAAGGTCGGATGAGGGGGAGCGCGTCCCCTTGGACGCGAGACATATTCTTACCCAACCGCCATTCTCTTGGATCCAGGGATCAAGGTGGTCAGTCAGGTAAGTGGTCATCCAAGAGGCGATGCGTCCCACCAACACCTGCATCTCCTTGTCCACACTCTCCACGCACAGGGCTCCTCCAAAGGAGAAAAAAGCCACAATGCGCCCCCAGTTCACTCCGTCCCGGAAGAGTTCATTCACCACCTGCTCGAAGCTCTGGTAAGCCGTGCCCAGGGTGATGTGGAGCTGGGAAGTGAGGTCACTGAAAGCCCTCCGATACCTCAATTCAAACTCATCTCCTGCCTCTCTCAGCGCCTGCCTCACTTCGGCTGCCGGAACCCTTTCATGGGCTTCAAGGCTGTTACTGTGCCCGGCAGCCCCGTTCACTACGTGGCTGGCACCTGGATGCCAGGATGGACTCCCATTAGGGACGCTTGCCATCTCCGCCTCTTCTGCAGCCTCAGTCCTGATCTCATCCTCCCCCTCGAACCAGCTCCAGCTGTGTCCCCTCTGCGATAGCTTGTAGGAGAGGAAGTCAATCACTAATTCCCTGTTAGTGTTCGACATTTTCACATTAGGGGGATTCTCATCGAGTCCATGGTCCAGAACACGAGCTGACCAGCGTGCTTACCAGTTCCAGGCTCTGCTTTCCTCTGGGGTCAAGGCAAACCTCAGAATGTGGAGCAGACAATCTTCAGAGGGAAAAGAGAGGCAAGTAAACTGTTAACACAACATTATACTCACATTTGGGGCATTAACATCAGTAGCTTCTTCCTACACTGAGACCCTGGAGCGTCTGCGGTTACACCCTAGGCAGAAGCTCAGAAAACTGATGGAAAGCCATCCATTTCGACGAGCCCTAGGCTGAAACCCCTTGGACTTGCTTCTGAAACAGCCACAAGTCACATGAAACGCAAGCAGTTCAGCCACCTCTCCATGACCTAGGAAAAGCCTGAAAGCTCTTTTGTGATGTAGCTGCGCAGAAGGTCGAGGGGTTCTATACCTCTGCAGAAGGTCACCAAAGGCTCGGTAGCCAGCCAGCCCCAGCTGCTTAGTCTCAGACTAAGCCTGAGAAGAAAAAGCAGCTCTTGCTGCAGCGACGGCGCGACCCTGCAGGCTGGAAATTTGAAAGCAAAGAGGCTTTGAAGCCCCAAGAGCTCACCCTCCGCTTGTTCCTCCATTACCTTGATTGAGTGGTGCATGCAGCTCCGCTCTGCTGCAGTAACGCAAAGAACCCTCCTTCCCGCACGCCCCCTTCCTCCCCGCCTCCCGGAGAAGATCAAAGCCCTTCCTGATTTTTTTTTTAAAGGGACCGGTACTACTGGGTGAGGTCCCTTGAAATATTGGCTTGCGCACTAAAAGAACAATGCACCGTTCTCTCACTCCTGTCAAGTAACATTTTCCAATAATTAGAGAGGCTCAGTTTAGAACAATAGCAGTTGGCAGCCAGCACGGGGGAGCTGGTTAAAGCTTTACAACATGATTTTCCTTTTTCCATTCCAGAGAGGATTATCCCTGGGCTGAGTTTCACAAGCTTCCAGGTGCATTGAAGGTGCACAGTTCCTCTTTGCTAGGTTTGAGTGCCGCTACCACCGTAGGGAATCCTTTACAGACCTCTTCTGCATTTTACTGGAGTCCCACACCCTCAACCCTACTCTGGTAGCAAAGATAGGGAGAGGAAGTCATAGAATAGTTTCAGGGTGCCCAGGAAAAGCAAGGAAAGATTGGAAGCACATTCAATCTATGCTGCCTTACTTCGGGTGTAATTAATCATTGCAGAGGGAGGTTTCCAAGGAAAGGGAATGCATACAAACACAGATCTCACTGGGAGAGACTTGAAACAAAAAACAGGACTATGTAGTTAAAGACTAACAAGACGGTTTATTAGGTGATGAGCTTTCCTGGGCCAGACCCACTTCCTCAGATCAAAAAAGAGAGACTTGGCACTCTTCAGGGAAACCCTGAAATATTACTAACGACCCCTAGAGTATTGTAAGAACAGAAATAACTCTATAGAAATGTGTCCCAGATACACTCTTTTTCAGTGTTTTGCCATCACATCTATACAGTCAACATCTATAGGCCAAAGGGGGGGCCATGGCTTCCTGTATTCAGAGCTTTCTGTAACTACTTGTATTAGGAAACCTTATAGTGCCACAGAAAAATCACCAGGTAGTTAAGTCACCAACTGCAGTCACTTTCATCTCATTGCTCTTTATTAAAAGCATTTTATTTTGTTCTATGATTTTACCAAAGCAACTTCTCTCTGCCCCATTTCCACCCTGTCCTAGGTCCTACAAGGGGAAGCAGCAGAGTGGCCTCATCTCTTTTGTACAAGGATCTGTACCAAACAGGATACATAGGCTTCCCCTCAGAATACACATTGGAGAGAGAGCATACATCCGTGTTTGTACTCACCCCCTACAGTAGCTGCCGGGAGAAAGCTCTGGCCTGGGAAATCTGTTCACCGCCCCTTTCGGACCAGCTGCAGAGGAGAAAGACAACTACTGACTCAGCACGTAGGCTACTCCCTGATCCTCCCACAAGATGCATTGAGCTGCCCTGCTCCCCATCCCTCTTGTCCCTCCCTCACTAGTCTTCTAACCCTTCCCTTGCCCCACCCCCTTACCAGACCCCAGATCTTTGGAACTAAACATAGCAAGCTGCCTTTTCTCTCCAGCATTGCAGTAAGCCCTCAACACAGCATCTACCTGACCAACATACTTTGCTCTGACACTTTACATGGACCTGGGTTTTTATGGCTGTTTTGTTTAAAATCCATTCTCTTGGCAAAGAGGCTTGGACTGGTTCTTACATCCCCCCCTTGAGGGGCTCCTGTTGAAAACTGTGCTGAGGGGTCTGCTCTTGCAAGTTTCACCTGGACTCTCAGATAGAGTATTCCCTTGGCTTGAAGCACAGTGTTTCACAAGGTCACAGATGTCAAGGTGATCTCCAAAATAATCAAGATCTAGTCTTAGTGTTTTGTAAAATAAAAGATTGATATTCATGTATCTGAATTATCAGTTGGGTTCAAAAATAATGTAGATCAATTCCTGGAGGATAAGTCCACCATTGGCTATTAGCTAAGGTGGTCAGGGTCATGCTCTTGTTGACACTAAACCTCTGACTGCTAGAAGCTGAGTGGTTAACAGGGAATCAGCAGCTTGTTAATTGCCCTGCTCTGTTCATTTGTTCTGAAGAATCTGGCAGTGATCACTGTAAGAGGACAAGCTTTTGGGCTAGCTCACTGTGCAGGCCCATATGCAGGGTGTGTGTGAAGGGTGTGAAAGCACCCCCCTATGATCCCCCAAATAAGCATGCTCCAGCCAGCCAGGGGAAGGTAGGGACAGTGCACCGCCCAAGCTCTGACCAGTCAGGGAAGACTGGGGCTGATTTCCCCATTTATTTGGGGAAAGATGGGAGGGGAAGTGCATTCACACCCTTGTGGGCCACATTTTCAAAAAAGTGCACACACCCCTGACAGAAATTCCCGCATGCAGGACTGCTATGGTGGTTGTTTTTATGTACCAGAGTGAACTGGGAGCCATTGGATTATGCTAAGTCCCAGTGTGATTGGTTCTTGACAGTCTTAGTGGGGTAGCCATGTTAGTTTGTAACTTTAAAAAAAAATAAAAAACACAAGTGGTCCGGTAGCATCTCAAAGACTAACAAAAAATATACATCGTATGGTGAGCTTCCTTGGGCACAACCTACTTGTTCAGATGAATGGAGCAAAAGGGGATTCCTTAAAGAAAATCAGCTGCATGCTGTACGAGTTTCTATGTATTCACCTTCAGGCCCAAGTGGAGTTACAGCAGTTAACAGAAGCAAGGAGAAAGTTGATTACAATTGATACATACTCATTCACAAGAAATTGCTCCTGGTAAGATGGACTGGTCTTTCAGCCAATATTGTAATCTGTATATCTAGAACACAAGAGTTCATACTTCTTTGCTGACAAAAAGATGCTGCACACCATCAGAGAGAGCAGAATTAAAACCCAGAGCATTTCATCATCTTTCCAATGGGTCTCATATATATGTTGAAAAGGAGAGTCGGTAAGAATAATTGTTACAGGACCTATTGGGGGTATAGTATTGAGTTAGCTTCATTAATCCTCCTGCTAGGTGTTGTGTGTGACTCTGCAACAATTTCTGTCTTAGCCTTTGTTAATTTTTGGAGGAGGGAGGCTAACATTTCAGCACTCTTTATTGTGAAGAAAATCCTACAGATGTAATTCACTGCTGCTAGGAGTTGGAAATTTGTCACAGTGATCATAGTTTCTACAACCATCCAGGGTAGACTGTTGGGACCCTCTTTTTTCCCTGGCTATGGGAGAAGTACCAGTTAGTTGCTGATGGTAGCTGTATGTTACCAGAAACTCCCTCTTAGCTGGCTGCTCACAGAGAAGTACAACACATTACAAAGGCAATTTCCCCTCTCTGAATATTCACATGTTCAGAACAAATGCTATGAAAGACCCACTTTCACCTAGACTTGATTAGCTTCATTAACGCAAGCAACTCCTTCCTTATATACACTTCTGCTGCTGTGACTTACACTCCAATTCACCTGATTAAGTAGGTTTTACCCACAAAAGCTTTTACCATGATAAATCTGTTAATCTCTAAAGCAGGGGTTGGGAACCTTTTTTGGTCAGCGGCCACTGACCTAGGGATGTAATAGTGTAGTTGTTTAACCGATAAGCAAAAGCTTATCACTTAATGCTATAGACTACATGCATTTCCTCCCCCCACTTTTTGCCAGAATTTTTTTTAGCAGGCTCACCAGCAGCTCAGCTCAGTTGTGCTGGGTCTAGGACCTACCATTGGTGCAACTCTGCATTTAAAGTGTATTAGAAGCTCGGTGGGCAGGCAGCCCTGCACCAGGAGCAGGAGCTCAGACCAGTCCCTTCCCCCTGACATGGGCTGCTACCACCCCACGCTGCTGCCTCTGTATCAGAGGCAGCAGTGTGGGGTGACAGGCTAGTCCACGAGGGTAGCTGGTTTTTAAACTGGCTCCCCTTGCAGACCAGTTCCTACCTGGCTCCCCATGCTGCTGCCTCTGATGCAGAGGCAGCAGCGTGGAGTGGAAGGGGGTACATTGGCTATCAGCCCCACCCCTGGGGACTACAGAATAGCCAAGTAACCAATAAGAATTCATGAGGTTAATCAACTATTCAACTAACTAATATTTAAAATCCCTATACTGAGCCACAGAAAAAACAGTTGTGAGCCACACAGTGCAGGCTCCCCAATGCTGGGTGGCCCCCCGAGCCTTAGGTTCCTCACTTCTGCTCTAAGGTGCCATTTTGTATCCCTCTTAAAATAAGGGATCTTTCGGAAAAGGCTTTATTTTCCAAAAGATCCACGTCTAGACTGGCGCTTTTTTCCGGTAAAGCTGCGTGCCGAAAAAAAGCGGTAGCCATTTTTATGCTAATGAAGTGGGGGAAATTTAAATCCCCGCTTCATTAGCAATTGCGATACCTCTAATTTGCATCCCTTTTACGAAAAAGGGATGCAATCTAGATGTAGCCACTGAGTAAATGGCTATTCCTCGGACACTTTTCACAGAGGAGTTGGCTTCTTTGCTGAATAGCCAATGTGATTTCTGGCCAAAGAGTGGCAGCTCAGTAGTGTGAGAAGTAGGATGGTGTAAGGGGCGAAGCACAAAACCGACTCTCTTAGCTTTGGTAGTTAATAGTGCCACTTTCCTTTCTGTCTTCATGCAGTGGGGAAAACAGGGCAGGCACGGGCTGAGGCTTATGGCTAGGGTCTTGCACCAATACAAAATTCGTATCCCCCTCTGCAAAAGCGAGCCACAGATAACCACAGCTACATCCACGGACAGGGATACCTGCGGACAGGCACGAGTGTGCAGAATGCTAGATACAAAATTCGTAGCCGTGCTGGTAGAAACAAGCCGGGGATACAGCACCCATGGCTATGGCAGGGTCCTGCTCCTGGCCAGGCCTGTCACCCAGACCAGAGCCCCTCCCCCAGCACTGGGAGCAGAGCACAGATGGGCGAGGAGGGGAATAAGCAGCAGTCACGTGGTGCCTGTAAAGCCTGTAACCCCTCCCCCACCTCTGCCCCTTCCAACGGCCCCGCCTCTACCCTTGGGGCCCTTCCCACGTGATGGAGGCCGAAGGCGGGGCCAACAGCCACCTTCCCATTGGCTGCTGCCCGTTGTCACTCACACCTCGCCTGCCCCCCTCACCTCAGGCCGGCGAAGGGCCTAACCCCCACCCCACAGGCGGAGGCGAACGCCGAGGCAGAGCAACAGCAGCCCGCGGACCTACAGCCGCTTCGGCGGCCTCCTGCTCCACCCCCGCCCCTCAACGGCTGCCTCATCCCCGTCTCTGGGCGGGGCCGCGGGGGAGCGCGCATGCGCGAGTGGCTTTCACGCGCGGGGCATGAACATCCGGCTAGGCGGGGGGGGTTAATACGCATGCGCACGCGGCGTGGGAGGCGAGAGCATGCGCAATGCAGCGGGCGCCCCTGTCAGCGCGAAGGCGTTAGCGACCCCGCGTGGCCGCCTGGGAGAAGTGGCTATTTAAAGGGACAGAACCTCCCCGCCCCCCTTCCCAGTGATGTCGCTGTGCAGCCAGCCGTCCCGCCCTATCGCCTCTGTTCTGCGGGGGGGAGTGTCCAGGCGCCGATGCCAGCAGCTTCCAATTGAAAAGCCCCAGGGCCACCTCACTCCCATGGTTTGTACCAGCTCTTCCCCTCCCTTGGCAGGAAGAAGGGGGGGGTGCAATGGAGCATTTCAATCTTCATCTTCCTGCTCATTTTTTCTATACCAGCGTGGAATAAATGTTGTTCTGTGCACCAAGGCATGTACAGAGATGCACCACCAATAGAAGCACATGCTGCCAGCTTTGGGCACTCTGCTAATCCACTGAGCAGCATTTGAATCTCTCCTGGGTGGTTGCCCCAGCATTCAACTTATGGGGAACACTGGTCAGTAGGACAGGCCTGGAACGTTCGTCAATAGGTCATCTAAATCAGTGTTTCTTAAACATTTTAAGACCGAGGAACACCAAACAATTTTTGTTTATGGGGAACACCAAGAATTTTTGTTGAGCACAAAAAAAAAGGAAAAAAAAAAAAGGAAGCTTGCCCCTTTAAAGGATGGCTATTTGAACTGTTTTCTCCGCATATGGACTATGTCTACACTGGAAGATTCTTGCACAAGAACCCACAGAGCGTCCACACCTGCTCGCCCGCTCTTGCGCAAGAAGATTTACAGTATGGCATCAGAAGAAAGGGCTTCTTGCACAAGAGCTACACTCTTTTCTAACAAATGAAAGCCTTCTTGTGCAAGAGGGCAGTGTGGACGTGCGGCAGGGGTTTCTTGTGCAAGAAAGCCCTTTGGCTAAAATGGCCATCAGAGCTTTCTTGCTCAAGAGAGCATCCACATTGCCATGGATGCTCTTGTACAAAAGCAAATGGCAGTGTGGATGTGTTCTTGCACAAGAACCCTTGCACACGATGTTTTTGCACAAGAACCCTTGCACATGATGTTCTTGCGCAAGAACCCGCCAGTGTAGACATAATGATGACCATATTTTCTGAACCAAAGTTAGGGACACATTACCTGCACCCCCTGACCTCTGTTTACTATGCCCCTGACTCTCGGGGTCAAGATGGACACATGACCAGAAGTAAAAGTAACCCCCTCTAAGAACTTTTCCCACCATCCTCTTACCCATAGGTAGTGGTTCTCAACTCGTTTCAGTTCACGGACCACCAGGCCAATCAAAAATTTTTCATGGATTACCTCCATTTTGAGACATGATAAAAAAGAGCAGACAACAAATATTTTGATTTGAAATGTATTTCTTACTAACAAATTTTAGGGATTCTCTTCTCACTGACAAGCTTTTCAATGTTTGGAGTGGTACTTGATAATGCACAACGAATATTGCTTTCCACTGCAAGCCGATTCCTCTGTTTGGACTTAACGTGCAACAAACACGAAATTCCAATCTCACACATATAAGTTGATGCAAATGGCAAAAGAAATCTGACTGCGTGTGCTGACAGATTTTGGTAACTTCTGATCACGCTGGCCCAGAATTTCTCTATGGTAGACTGCTGGTACATGTCTTGAGCCGCAAAATCATTTTTCAGATCCAAGAATTTTTCCTGCAGATCCTCTGGAACACTATTAACATCTGTTGTAAATGGATTCCTGACGAAAGATAATCCATCCCTTGTCCTGTCCACCTCCAAAAAGTATCGTTGGAATTAATCTTGTAGCTTCTGTAAATGATCGAGAATTTGCGTCCGAATGGCTTCCTTTTCCCCGAGCATGGCATCCACATATGGAAATTGAACCAACGTATTGCCTTCGACTCTTATGATCCAGAGTTCCAATTTATCAAGAAAAGCCTTAACGATGCTTTGGTGAGAGAACAGATTTGCACCTTTCCCTTGCAGCTGAAGATTCAGTTTGTTCAAGATTCGAAAAATATCGACAAGATACGCAAGTTCTAAATTTGACTGTGTCAGCACATTTCGGAATTCCTCTTTCCCTTGAGCCTGGACTAATAAATCCAACTTCTCTCTCAACTGAAAAACTCTGTTGAGTATGTTCCCTACAGAGCCACCATACAGAAGCGTAGAACAGCAACAATGTGGATAAATCCCTGTAATATTATACTTTGTATTAATAAGGATACAGGCAGTCCCCGGTTACGTACAAGATAGGACTGTAGGTTTGTTCTTAAGTTGAATCTGTATGTAAGTCGGAACTGGCGTCCAGATTCAGCCGCTGCTGAAACTGATCGGTTTCAACAGCGGCTGAATCTGGACGCCAGATCTGACTTACATACAGATTCAACTTAAGAACCCCAGGCATCCCCAAGTCAGCTGCTGCTGAAACTGATCAGCGGCTGATTCCAGGAAGCCCCGGGGCAGGGGCTTCCTGTAGTCAGCCACCGGTCAGTTTCAGCAGCGGCTGACTTGGGGACGCCTGGGGCAGGGCTGCTGGGGTGCTGCTGGGTTGGTCCAGTAGCATCGCCGCTCCTCGGCGCTACTGGACCAACCCAGCAGCACCCCAGCTGCTCTGCCCCAGGTGTCCTGATTCAGCCGCCGCTGAAACTGATCAGCAGCGGCTGAATCAGGACTCCTGGGGCAGAGCAGCTGGGGTGCTGCCGGGTTGGTCCAGTAGCGCCAAGGAGCGGTGCTGCGGGACCAACCGGCAGCGCCCCACCTGCTCTACCACAGGCCCGGGGCTTTGCTCCACGTCTCCCTGGTCTGCTGGGGGGGGGCACTAGCTGCGCCCCGCCCCCCCAGCAGACCAGGGACACGGGGAGCAAAGCCGCAGCGGCGGCGGGGTGCCGCGCCTCTGAGGCTTTGCTCTGGCAAAGCCTCAGAGGCGCGGGACCCCTCCGCCTCCCGGCTTTGCTCCAGGTGTCCCTGGTCTGCTGGAGACGGTCCCCAGCAGACCAGAGGCACCGGGAGCAAAGCGGCAGCGGCGGCGGAGTCTCTCGCCTCCCCCCCCCCGCCGGCTTTGCCAGAGAAAAGCCTCAGAGGCGCGGGACCCCTCCGCCTCCCCGGCTTTGCTCCAGGTGTCCCTGGTCTGCTGGAGACGGTCCCCAGCAGACCAGGGGCACCCGGAGAAGCTTTTCTCGCCCCGGAGGTCGAGGTGGCGGGACCGCTGCGCTCTGGGCGGTACCGCTGCCTGCGAGCTCCGGGGCGAGAAAGCTCCGTTCATAAGTGCGGATCCGACATAAGTCGGATCCGCGTAACTCAGGGACTGCCTGTATATCTAAAAGGACAAGATCTTAAGTGTTCTTATAGAATCTCTGTAACATTTCTCCTATAACTTTGTATTAAGATATTTCCATCTTGTAAGAAAAAATGTCTTTTGAGCTCTGCCCTTTTCTTGATTGTCCTGTTGAAATGAATGAGGTGTGAATGGAGAATGAAAGGTGAGCACCTCCAGCAGCAGCTGCAAGGGAGGAGAAGGTCTGGGAGCCAGATCCAAGACAATACCTGTAAAGTGAGGTCATTAAGACATACAGACACCTTGGGAGTCAAGCAGCAAGTGCCTGACCTTGGAAGAACTCTCTTTGACTTAGCATTAAGAAAGGCGATGTGATGACTAATTGGCTGCATGAGAGGAATAAATAGGAGGCATCTTGCAGAGGGACCCCGGGTTTTCGTCTTGTCAACATAGGAGCATCGATCCGGATTGGCAGAAGCCCGGCTCTACCCCTCCCCCATCTAACTCACCTGGCCGGTGCAGTTAGGGGGAGCAACTTTTGGTAACAACAAGATGGAGTGTGCTTGTGTGTGTGTGAGAGTGCATGAGTGTAATGTATCTTATGCATATGATAAATATTGATTGATCTATGTATGTTCAATAAATGTGGCGTGTTGCCTTATCCCCCTGAAAAATAACCCGGGTGCTTCTTTTAAGCACAACAACACATCAAAGTTGGAACCCATGTCCAGGCAAAATCTTTTGAACAGCCTGGTGTTCAGAGCCAATGATTTGATGTGATTCATGACTTTTACTAACCCTTTGAAAACGGCGTTCAGTGGATCAGGCAATGTTTTTGATGCCAAAGCTTCCCTATGAATGAAGCAATGAACTCCGGTTACCATTCGAGCGTGCTGTTTCACCAGCATTTGGAAGCCCAATATTGAGCTCAGCATGGCAGGTGCACCATCAGTGGTGACACCCAATCCAGACCACGTACTTCAAAGAAATTGTTAACAATTTCCATCATATCCTGAGCCTTTGTGGTGGTATCAAGAGTCTTACAAAAAAGAAACTCGTCTTTGAAGTCTCCCTCAGTTATGTATCGGGCAAACACCAATAGCCGAGAGCACAATGCGACATCGGTCGATTCATCCAATTGTATGGTAAACAATGGAGACGTCTTTATTTCATCCACAACTTGTTCACTGATGTTCTGTGATATCTCATTTATCCGTCTCGATAGTGTGTCGTTAGAGACAGATATATCATTCAGCTTCCTTGCTGCTTCCTCACCAAGAACAAGCCGCACCATCTCTTTTGCACAGGGGAGCACGAGTTGCTCTACAATGGTATGCGGCTTCTTGGCCTGTGTAACTTTGTATGCAACAATGTAGGAAGCGCGCACTGCATTGCTTGTCTTATTGTAGAATGCACTTGTGGAGTCGAAGTGCTGCCGTTTCAGACCTTATAACTGCCACTCAAAATAATCTTCATCCTTTTGCAACAAGTTGGGGTGACACTTTTCAAGATGGAGTTTCAGCTTAGCCGGCTTCATTGAGTCATTCCCCAAGATTTTGAAACAACACATTGTGGCAAATCCATGCCTTTTTCTTGACAAGTGAAGCTGAATTTGATGTAGTCCTCCAAATACTTGCGCTTGACATTTCTTCTTGTCGTTGCCATTATAAACAAACTGCACCACACCTGTAAAACAGCACACGTAGCACAGAATGAACGACACAGCAACCACTCAGCACGACAGCGGTAGCTACACTGATGCTCAGAGCCTCAGACGGAAGTTACTGGCAACACGATGCGGTTGCGTCCTAGGTGACTATGATGTGCCATGTGCTTGTGAACACGGCGTAAAACAGCCTAATGGTAGTGCCTGCTCACGCCATGTGCTAGGAAGGAGCATGGCGGAAAGGGATCTAGGGGTCATAGTGGACCACAAGTTGAATATGAGTCAACAGTGTGATGCTGTTGCAAAAAAAGCAAATATGATTCTAGGTTGTATCAACAGGTGTGTTGTAAGCAAAACTCATGAAGTCATTCTGCCGCTCTACTCTGCACTAGTTAGGCCTCAGCTGGAGTACTGTGTCCAGTTCTGGGCACCACATTTCAAGAAAGATGTGGAGAAATTGGAAAGGGTACAGAGAAGAGCGACAAGAATGATTAAAGGTTTAGAGAACATGACCTATGAAGCCAGGCTTCATGAACTGGGCTTGTTTAGTTTGGAAAAAAGAAGATTAAGGGGGGACATGATAGCGGTTTTCAAATATCTAAAAGGGTGTCACAAGGAGGAAGGAGAAAATTTGTTCCTCTTGGTTTCTGAGGACAGGACAAGGAGTAATGGGCTTAAAGTGCAGCAGGGGAGGTTTAGATTGGACATTAGGAAAAAATTCCTAACTGTCAGGGTGGTCAAATATTGGAATAAACTGCCAAGGGAGGTGGTGGAATCTCCCTCTCTGGAGATATTTAAGAACAGGTTAGATAGACATCTGTCAGGGATGGTGTAGACGGAGCTTGATCCTGCCTTGAGGGCGGGGGGCTGGACTCGATGACCTCTCGAGGTCCCTTCCAGTCCTATGATTCTATGATTCTATGTGACTTTGGACAATGTTCCTGTGGACCACCGAAAAAGTCACCATGGTCCACCAGTTGAGAACCACAGCCATAGGGTATGAGTTTGGCCCCTACCGAACCCTCTCTCCTTTGGTGCTGGTCTCTCCCCTGCAGGTGTCTGCCCTTCTGCTTCACCCCAGAACCCCTGGCACCTGCACCTTCCCTTACCCCTGAACCCTCCTGGTGCTTCCTCCTTCCCTCACTGCTCCTGCCTCCTTTCTCCCTGATGCCTATCCCCTCACCACCTTCTGCCCCATTCATTCCCTCCCTCCCCCACTCTCATCTCTGGGTCCCCGATGCGCCTCCTTCTGGACGTTTTTTTCAAAGTGGCAGCTGAGTGGTAACAGCAGCCCTGCCCAGAGCAAGCCCCGGCAGTAACCTGCCTGCCCATTGGTCGGACGCCAGGCCCTAGCCAATCGCAGTATTGAAGAGGGGCTTCTATATGCTTCCAGCAATGGCAGGGAAGCCACTTCTCCCCGCACTGCCAAGCGCCGTGCAGCCTTGGGGAGAGGCATCGGTCTCTCATCTCTTCCCTCCCACAGGACCTTAAAACCTTCTCCTGGAGGAAAGGTTACCCCATGGACAGTTTGGTTGCAGCAGCTCTTATAGTGTCCAAGTTATTAGAGCACAAACATTCAAACATTCTCCTTTATGTATTAGATTTAACATTCCTGGGGTGGGAAGAACATCTCAGCAGCCCAACACTGTGGCATTTAATTTCAAAAAGGGGAACTATGCAAAAATGAGGAGATTAATTAAGCAGAAATTAAAAGGTACAGTGACTAAAGTAAAATCCCTGAAAGCTACATGGACACTTTTCAAAGACACTATAATAGAGGCCCAACTTAAATGTATACCCCAAATTAAAAAACATAGTAGAAGAGCTAACAAAGAGCCACCATGGCTTAACAACCATGTAAAGGAAGCAGTGAGAGATAAAAAGACATCTTTGAAAAAGTGGAAGTCAAATCCTAGTGAAGTAAATAGAAAGGAGCATAAACACTGCCAAATTAAGTGTAAAAATGTAATAAGAAAAGCCAAAAAGGAGTTTGAAAAACAGCAAGCCAAAAACTCAAAAGATAATAAAATGTTTTTTAAGTACATCAGAAGCAGGAAGCCTGCTAAGCAATCAGTGGGGCCCCTGGACGATCGAGATACAAAAGGAGCACTTAAAGACAATAAAGTCATTGCAGAGAAACTAAATGAATTCTTTGCTTCAGTCTTCACAGCTGAGGATATTAGGGAGATTCTCAAACCTGACCTGTCCTTTGAAGATGACAAATCTGAGGACTTGTCACAGACTGAAGTGTCATGAGAGGAGGTTTTGGAAATAATTGATAAACTTAACAGTAACAAGTCACCAGGACCAGATGGCATTCACCCAAGAGTTCTGAAAGAACTCAAATGTGAAATGGTGGAACTATTAACTGTGGTTTGTAACCTATCCTTTAAATCAGCTTTTGTACCCAATGACTGGAAGGTAGCTAATGTAGCACCAATATTTAAAAAGGGCTCTAGAGGCAATCTTGGCAATTACAGACCGGTAAGTCTAACGTCAGTGCCGGGCAAATTAGTTGAAACTATAGTAAAGAATAAAATTGTCAGACACATAGAAGAACAGAATTTGGCAAAAGACAACAAGGTTTCTGTAAAGGGAAATCATGTCTTACTAATCTATTAGAGTTCTTTGAAGGGGTCAACAAATATATGGACAAGGAGAAGCCAATAGATATAGTGTACTTAGATTTCCAGAAAGCCTTTGACAAGGTCCCTCACCAAAGGCTCTTACGTAAATGAAGTTGTCATGGGAAAAGAGGGAAGGTCCTTTCATGGACTGAGAACTGGTTAAAAGACAGGAAACAAAGGGTAGGAACAAATGGTAAATTTTCAGAATGGAGAGGGGTAACTAGAGGTGTTCCCCAAGGGTCAGTCCTAGGACCAATCCTATTCAACATATTCATAAATGATCTGGAGAAAAGGGTAAACAATGAGGTGACAAAGTTTGCAGACAATACTAAACTGCTTAAGGTAGTTAAGACCAAAGCAGACTGTGAAGAATTTTAAAAAGATCTCACCAAATTAAGTGATTGGGCAACAAAATGGCAAAGGAAATTTAATGTGGATAAATGTAAAGTAATGCACATTGGGAAAAATAACCCCAACTATACATACAATATGATGGGGGATAATTTAGCTACAACTAATCAGGAAAGAGATCTTGGAGTCATCGTGGATAGTTCTCTGAAGACGTCCACGCAGTGTGCAGCGGCACTCAAAAAAGCAAACATGATGTTAGGAATTATTAAAAAAGGGAAAGAGAATAAGACAGAGAATATCTTATTGCCCTTATATAAATCCATGGTACGCCCACATCTGGAATACTGCGTACAGATGTGGTCTCCTCATCTCAAAAAACATATACTGGCATTATAAAAGGTTCAGAGAAGGGCAACTCAAATGATTAGGGTTTTGGAACGGGTCCCATATGAGGAGAGATTAAAGAGAGTTTGCAGACAATACTAAACTGCTAAACTAATACTTTTCAGCTTGGAAAAGAGGAGACTAAGGGGGGATAGGATAGAGGTCTATAAAATCATGAGTGGTGTGGAGAAAGTGAATAAGGAAAAGTTATTTACTTGTTCCCATAATATAAGAACTAGGGGCCACCAAATGAAACTGATGGGCAGCAGGTTTAAATCAAATAAAAGAAAGGTCTTCTTCACACAACACATAGTCAATCTGTGGAACTCCTTGCCTGAGGAGGTTGTGAAGGCTAGGACTATAACAGGGTTTAAAAGAGAACTAGATAAATTCATGGAAGTTAAGTCCATAAATGGCTATTAGGCAGTATAGGTAAGGAATGGTGTCCCTAGCCTCTGTTTGTCAGAGGGTGGAGATGGATGGCAGGAGAGAGATCACTTGATCATTACCTGTTCGATTCACTCCCTCTGGGGCACCTGGCATTGGCCACTGTTGGCAGACAGCGTACTGGGCTGGATGGACCTTTGGTCTGACCCAGTATGGCCATTCTTACGTTCTTATGACATATGGTCACCATATCTCTGTGGCACACCTCCGACTGCCTCGTGGCACACCAATGTGCCGCAGAACACAGTTTAAGAAACGCTGGATTCCTGCGCATCCAGAAATATAATTTACGCTATCATGTGCCGAAAGTGTCCATCTGCTATGTACATTGGACAAACGTCTCAGACACTTCGCCAAAGGATCAATGCCCACAAAACAAATATTAGACAGGATCACAAAGAAAAAACAGTTTCTTGCCATTTCAACCAGAAAGGACAGTCTCAACGACTTAATTACCTGCATCCTGCTTCAGAAGCCTTTTAAATCTGCACTTGAAAGGGAATCCTCTGAACTGTCATTCATGCTAAAATTCGACACTCTACGCAGGGGGGCTCAACAAAGACTCTGGCTATCTTACCCATTACAAAGATAGCCTCCCCAATTATCACCTCTAATACCATTAGCTCACAGACATCTACCTTCTCCCCGCATCCCCCTTCTGTTCTGAAATTTGATTTGTCCTTTTCATATGTGTTCATTTTTTAAAATTGTATCCTTTGGTATACAGGCAGTCCCCGGGTTACGTACAAGATAGGGACTGTAGGTTTGTTCTTAAGTTGAATTTGTATGTAAGTCGGAACTGGTACATATTGTAGGGGAGACTCTGGCCAAACATTTCTCCAGAGCTCAGTTTTATTCTCCCACACCTCACTTCCCTCAGTCCTTTATTCTCAAGCTGAGGTGTGTTACCAGATTTGCCCAATACTCTGGGGTATGCTCATTTATCAGGGTTACCCTTATGGGACTGGGGGGAGGTTAACAGTTCTATCAGTGTGCTGTTGGTGCTTACTTGGGCTCTCATATGGAGCTGAATTCTCCCTGCTGCCAATTCCCCCTCCCACTGGAGCTCTCCTGCAGGAACTAGGTTCCTCAGGATGGGGTTCTTCCCACCTTAGCAACACACACAGACACTCACACCCACTAACAGAGCACGTCTGAGAGGACTGGGTACTCAGCACTCACAAGCTGACCCCCTCATATGTCCCTGGACTCAGCTGGCTGGGTTTCACAGCAATGCCACACTGCACCCTCATGTGCCTTTGGACTCCGTGGGCTGGATTAAACAGCACTTTAAGCTGCTATCCTCATAAGCCCCCAGGTTCAGCACCCCCTATCCCCACTTTCACACCACAGTCATTCACTGGTAAACCACACGATGAGCAAACCCCACAGGATTTTGGGCACTACAGGGATCTTTTGCTTGGGTACAAGAAGCGTTGTTGCAGAGCGAATGGGGAAGCCAAAACAACACCCCTTAAGGAAGAGTGAGCAAAAGAGAAAGAAAGAGAGAGAAGCAACCAGTTTAACAATGAAAGTGATTTATTTCTGAGTAGTGAATAGATATCAAACAGTTACAATATTAAATCTAACAATTACAATATTAAATCTAAATTGAAGCTGATTACAAATGTTAGGTAACCATATAACAGTTTACATAGGGCAGGGTCAGGAGGCTATGCTTAGAGAGATAGTTGAGAGAGAGAGAGAGAGAGAGAGAGACCTCACCACTCCACTCCACGGAGCTTGCACTGATCAGGGTTCCCAGATGATGACGGTAGCCGGGGGTCCAGAGGGCAGGAGAAAAGCAGGACAGAGCCCCCAGCACGATCAGACAGGAGATGAAGAAGTCTCAATGGAACTGATGCAGTTTAAGTCCAGGTATCAGAACAGTTTTCTTGGGGCAAGGATAGGAGTTTTATAGAGATAGTTCAAAGAGAAAGAGGAGAGACAATAGAGACTGATCACACCTGGTTATGGGTGATGTTCCTTGAACGAGCTCACAATGCAACTTGGCAGTTTCAGTATTTTAGATGTCAATAGGATCGTTACTAGAATTGGTCTGATAATGATTAATTTGGGTGTGAGCAGGCCTGGGTTCATTAGCATCTGGAGCAGGGATTTCCCATCAGGCAGTGCTTCTCTGCTTTCGGTGTCCCATAGTTCAGTGCGGTTCCTGCCTTGGAAGAGCTGCTCTCCATTCTGTATGCTAATGAGATGTCCCTCTGTTCCATCTTTAATGCAAATGAGGCTGGGGTGTTTCCTTAATTGTATCACCCTTGTCTGAAGCAGTTTAGGTGTGTCTTCCCCGGCCTTTTCATTGCTTTGTCTTTGATTCTAGCAGAGGCCTGAGGGAGGGGAATGGTTTTCCATGAGTGTCACTCCCTGACTCCCCAAGAGCACAAGGCTGACAGGTGACCATGTTTTGGTTCCCCAATAATCACAGAGCTGGTGGGGAACAGGTGTCTGCTGAGAAAAGCCACTCCGCGTCTCCCTGGTCTGCTGGGGGCGGCGCTAGCTTCGTGTCTCCCTAGTCTGCTGGGGGGAAGCAGCTAGTGCGGGGTTGCCTCACCCCATTTGTAAGTAGGGATCTGATGTAAGTCGGATCCATGTAACCCGGGGACTGCCTGTATATGGTTGTGATTATTTTCTTCCACTATTTGATCTGAGGAAGGGGGTCTGGCCCATGAAAGCTCATCATATAATAAACCATCTTGTTAGTCTTTAAAGTGCTACATAGTCCTGTATTTCGTTTGAGCTAAACCAATCATTGCAAAATGGCATCTGGAATGGATGATGACCTCTCAGTATGGACATCCATCATGAGCAATTAGCTAGATTGAAGACAAAATGGAGGAACCCGCAGGGCTTTTTATGTGGAGGGAATTCCATTGTTCCAGTTTAGGGGTGCAGATCTAGTAGGAGGCTGGGGTGCAGGCTCTAGGAGAAATTTGGGGTGCAGGGGGCTGTGTTGGGGTGCAGGGTGTTGGAGGAACTCAGGAGTAGGGGTTGGGCAGTAAGGTGTGGGAGGGGTTTAGGGTGTGGGAGGGGTTCAGGGTCGGGGTGCAGGAGGGGCTCAGGGTTGGGGTGCAGGCTCTAGGCGGAATTTGGAGTGCAGGGGGCTGTGTTGGGGTGCAGGGTGTGGGAGGGGCTCGGGGTGTGGGAGGGGCTCAGGGTTGGGGTGCAGGTTCTAGGAGGGATTAGAGGCTTGAGGTGCAGCCCCTAAGGGAACGGTGCGCGGGCCGACTCGCGCGAGGACCGCTATCTCCGCCTGCCTGCCCTGTCTTCTACCAGCTGCGCCCACACCACGTGCCCTTCCTCGAGAATGTAATCAAACCGCGCCTCCCGTGTTGAAAGGTGATTGGCTGCTCCGTCTCAACAGTTCAAACTTTAGTCCCGCCGCTGATTGGTCACGCACTGCGGTGCCCGCGGCTTTCTGGGAGGTGTAGTTCCCAGGCTCGCCGGCCGTTGGTTGGCTTCAGGGCAGAGCAGGGGCGGGGTGGTTGATATCCGGGTACTCGGGACTGTTCCCGCCCCTGCCCGCGGCTCGTCCAATCTGCGCGCACGTCCGGGCCGGCGGCCGGCGGGGATTGGTGAGTTTGGACCAGCGACGCCTGTTCAAAACCGTTAACGGCGGCGCTGGGTGCTAGAGCTGTTTGTGAGGAGGCGCGCGCTCGTGGGTGGTAAGTTTCGGCCTTGCTGGCGCCGCGGGGAGGGGCCCTTCGCCGGAGCGGGCTTCCCGCCGTGAGGAGGGGGCTGGTGAGTTGCACCGGGGGGCCGCTGGGCTGGGCCGGGGAGGGCCAGCGCGCCTCAGGGTGCTGGGGGGGGGGTCTCCGCCCCGGGACTCCCGCCCGCCTCAGCTGTCGCCTTGCCCGGAGATTTGACCAAATCAAAATGGGGGGGGGGGGGGGCTGATGGCCGCGGTGGCGCTTCCTGGGTCTCCTCTCCGCGGAGCTCGCCTCCGAGCGGCTGGGGGGGGGGGCAGCTTTCTCGCTCCCCGCGGACCAGGTGGGGGCTGGGCTGTAGCGGGGATTGGCAGGCGACAAGCGGGGTGTGGGGGGGCGGTTCTTTCGGGGGCTCCCGGTTGTCCTCGCTCTGGCGGAGCAGCCGCCCGAGGGCAATTCCCGACGTGCTGAGGGGAGTATCCCAGCGCCCAGGCTGTGGCTTAGGCGATTTTGCGGTGGAAACACAATGCAGACACTTCGAATTGGGTCCGCTTCGGGGGACGTGCTAGTGCGAGGTAGGGATGGTGGGCAGAGGTTCTGCAACTCTTCAGTAGTGCCTGGGGCTGGCAGCCAGTCTGCTCTTGGCCCCACTCCCAGGAACCCCCCTGCTGTTGCCTCTATCAGAGACCATCCTGGAGCAGCATCAGGAGCTGCTCTGCAAGGAAAGCTGATTTATAAACCAGTAATATAAGTTTACTGGCGTTCACCTGCCACCCTGTGCTGCTGCCTCTGATATCACCCCCTATGTCATTACCTCACAGACACTAACCTTATCTCCAATTACAGATTGGCCTAGCTGAAACAAAGGGCAGCACTATGTAGCACTTGAAAAGACTAACAAGATGGTTTAGTAGGTGATGAGCTTTCGTGGGCCAGACCCTCTTCCTCAGATCAATGTGTGGAAGAAAATTGGCATGAACGTATATACCAAAGTGATACAATAAAAGAAGTGAACACATAAAATTGATACATCAAATTTTAGAACAGTGGGGGCGAGGGGGGAAGGTTAGTGTCTGTGAGGTAATGACATTAGGGGGTGATGATTGCGGAAGCTATCTTTGTAATAGGTGAGATAATTAGCATCTTTGAGACCATATGTAGTGTCAAATTTAAGCAAGAATGACAATTCTGGAGCTTCTCTTTGAAGTCTGGCGTTAAAATCTCTCTGAAGCAAATGCATGTTTTAAGGTCACTGAGCGAATGGTCATTCTGTCTGAAATGCAAGCAACAGCTTTCTCAGAGTCTGTCTGTTATGTGCATATAAACAGGGCTTGCCAGGTGCGCAGTTTGCTCTGCGCTGGCTCTTCCAGGTTGTAATCTACTCGCCATGGGCGAGTAGATTCCTATTGTTTATAGGCAGGGCTCAACAAATAATGTAAAGTGTAGTGACAATGATCATAGGATAAAGATTCCACAACATCCTCTATTGATAAGCAGAAGGGTGTGACTTCAAGCTTTGTTCTTTACCCATCTTGTGATCTGTTTCTTTATTTGACAGTGGGGGACCTATCAGGGCAAAGTCCCCTCCTCACAACCTGGTGTGACACTGTAATACAATTTAGATGGAACTGAGAGTAGGTGACCCCAGACCTTACAGTAATGGCTGCTACTCTTCAGTTTGGCTGCAGAAGGCGGCTCTGGTTCAGGCCTTCCAACATGGCTACAGAAAAGCCATACTGTTACAGGTTGGGCTGTGGGGACAAGGGGGGCGGGTGGGGGGGGAAGACGGGCAGGGAGATGGGTGTGCATGGAATAGGGCTTGATGGTGTGGAGATGGGGACCCGGTTGCAGCTGGTTGGTGCTTAGCAGGATTAAGCTGGCTGGCTTGTTTGGGGGAGAAGAGAGAGTCCATACGTAAGAGCTCATCATGGTGAGGGTTAAATGGGCTTGCTTAATGGGGAAACCCCAGCTCATACTGAGGGGGATGCTGTGTGCCAAGCTCCTACTTCCCTGCACAACTTGTCACCTTTCCTTCCCCTTCCCTATTGTACTGCCTCTTTCTCACTCCTTTTCCTGGCCCTTATTTACCCAGCCCTGCCTTGGGAACAGGAAGGCTCCCAGACCACAGAAGGGGGCAGCAGGGGGGCATTCAGGACCCATTCAGCTACAGAGTCAGGAGTATCCATATATTGCCTCCTTCAGGCTGCACAGCTCTGTTTGCAGAAATGGGGGAGTGTAGTGGCAGGTAACCACGTGCCCCCTAGAGATGTGAAGGTTTAACCAGTTAATCAGTAAGCCTCACCTTTACGTTTAACCAATTAACTGATTAAATGGGATTTTACATTCTGACTTGAAAAGCATTTTTCCATAGAAACAATCTTATAAATTGTAGGTTCCCATACTAACCCAGAAAAGCCTTTTTATATTTAACCCATAATGAAGCTGAAGTTAGAAATGTCAAAGCCGGTAATTGTTACCACTAAACTCAGCTGTTACATGCATCTGCTCCCTGGAGGCAGTGAGCTGGAAGTTGGCTTTAAGGCAATGTGACAATGCATCAGGGTCCCCAACCCTGCACCCCCATCTGCTGGATGTGACACTCAGCCAGTAGAGTAGAAGGTTTATTAGTTCTCAGACACGGTGTAGCTTAGGGCCCGTGTTACCATAGGAGACAGGGCAGCCTGCCTTATTCCTCTTGGGGGAAGGGGTTCATGGGCCCCTGATCCCCTCTTCTCCCCATCTTGGACTTAGTCTGCTTTCCTCATGCATCCCCCAGCCCAGACTGACTCAGCTCCCAGCCCCTAACCCCCAGCCAGGTGGCCATCTCCACCTATCTTCTGTTGCAGCAGTTCCCAATCTTTTCCAGTTGGTAACCAAAGGATATTCAAAAATGGGAGGAGGAGAGGGGGAAGAGCCACCTGAGGAGACTCTTGGTAACCCTTTTGAAATGTAATGGTGACCCATGTTTGGATCCTGACCCATAGGTTGGGAAACCCTATTCTATTGTCTCTGGGTTATCTGCTGAGGCTGGGACTAGGTGTCTGGGCCAATACACATGTGGGGTGAATGAACGCAGCCAGGAGAACATGGGGTTACAAGCTTCAGGGGGTAGAGGAGTCAGTCTGTACAGGATAAACTTAAAACAACAAATGGTCTGGTAGCACTTCATAGACTAACAAAACATGTAGATGTTGTCATGAACTTTCGTGGCCACAACCCACTTCAGATGGCCAGTTATTATCAATAACCTACAACCAATGCTGGAACAGGATACTATACTCTGAGAGGCTCTGGGTGGTAGACCTATACTCTCCTACAGACAGCCACCTAATCTCAAAGATTCTTACTAACATAGGGCATACCACATTAATACTAACCCTGGAACTTTCCCTTGCAACAAAACCCACTGCAAACTTTGTTCACATATTTACTCTGGAGACACCATTACTGGACCTAACCATGTCAGTTATATGATCCAGGGCTCATATTCCTGTATGTCCAGCAATGTGGCTTATGCTGTCATGTGCTAGCAATGTCCCTCTGCAATGTATAATGGACAAACTGCTCAGTCACTTTGCCAAAGAATTAATGCCCACAAATAACATAGATTAAAATGTTGACTAACAGGTTTTTCCAACTGGCCATTCCCTTAAAGACCTGACAGCGAGTGTCTTACTGAAGATACTTCAACACCAGATTAGAGAGACTTCAGAACTTTTATTCATGCTTAAATTCCACACTTTCCAAACAGGCCCTAATAAAGATGCTAATTACCTTACACATTACAAAGACTGCCTCCCCACCTATTGGTAGTTGTAGTAACTCCAGATTAGCCACTTATTGGTTTACAGTAAGATTTCCTCCTTCCTTCTCTTCCTTGCCCCCTCACCCCCACCTTCTGTTCTAATATCTCATTTGTTAGTACATAATTTGTTAACTTTTTTGTATTCCTTTGTATATGGTCATGACAACTCACTTTCAGAAGAAGTGGGTCTGCCTCAGGAGAGCTCATCACCTAAAACTATTTTGTTAGTCTTTAAAGTGCTATGTATGTATTCCCTTTGTTTACCTGCATGTGGTGTTAGTCTATGAAGTGCTACTGGGTTACAAGACAGACAGCGCCCCCATGATGTCACAGGCAGCTTCCAGCAGCCTGGCTCTGCCTGCTGGCCCTGGTCCCCAGGAGCTGGCTGCTGCCCTGTACTGCTGCCTCTGACACAGAGGCAGCAGCATGGGGTGGCAGCCAGCTCCCTGGGAGCTGGCTACCGCCCCCACACTGTCTCAGACTTCTGGATATAGACTCGGGACTAAATTGAGCATGTGAGCTGCTCAGTCAGAGGGAGTAGTTTTGCAAGTCATAGGCTGAGGAAGTGGGGGAATAGATGGAAAGGGAAAAAGTGAAAACTGCTAAATTGATATTTCTTTTTGTTTATCCATCTTTGAACAGCAGGGTGGTTGGGTGATTTCAGTGGCTATATTAAAACAAATTCTGTTTCAGTTGAAAGCCTATGATTGTCCCATTCTTTTACTAATAAAAAGGAATCTTAATGCTTATGGGTCTGAACAGAAGTCTACATGTGCATAAATATTAAGGTATCTGTTTGGGATTTGTGGACTGGGGACAGAGGTCATGCAAGACCTGCTCTATTTGTAGCTGCTCTTAGTCATGTTACTACAGAAGTATGGCACCCTGGCTCCCCTCCAGCTAGTTCACAGGCAGGCAAGATCTCTAGAATATGAAAAGAGGGAAAATATCAAACCCAAATGTTCAGAGAATTGTACAGCTGGGCAATGTAACAGTAAAGCTCTGCATTTGGAGAAGGATGAGGGGAGAGCCCATTTGTGAATGTCAGACAAAGGCTTCCATGGCAAGGAGTTCTTACTGATGCTGCTATTGTGGGAAACTATCCTCTGCTAGTTATAGAAACAGTACTGTATCATGTTATGGAAAGGTTTGAAACTTATAAAAGCTTGGTGTTCTCAGAATGCCAAAATGCAGAAAGCACAGTCTATATACGCCAACAGGCTTGATGTTGAGATCTTTAGATTAATTCAGTTAATCATAGGCTGTTCTCTCTAAAATTGCACAAACTAATCTTCAAGAAACATCAGTTAAATGAAATGAGAGCTGGCATGTGAACTCTGCTACATGGAAATTGACACTGGGTAAGAACAATGGTCAATTTCAGCAATAGCCAGTGCCCTCAAAAGAAGCCAATGCTAGATGCTTCAGAGGACATTCTAGCATCCTCCACTGTGCCCATCTGCCTAACGACCTGGCATGACTTATGCTCTTAAGCAGGATGATGTGTATGGCAAATCTTTATCTGGGAATATAATTGTGCATGTTCTAGTCTATCTTGCTAAGCACTTATCACTATAAAAAGTAATTGACAAGTTCCACATGCTAATGCATTGAATGGAGCCCTTGTTCATCTTGAGACAGTTAATAGGAGAATTAGATTTACCTCCTCTACTACTCATTTTGACTACCTGTAGCTTCTTCCAAGTTCAAATCTTTTCAGTTTCCCTTCAAATTATTTTGTTGCTACTAGTCTTCATTGTCTCAAACTTTATTTTCATAAGATGCCAGAAATAATGTGTGAACTGTGTACATATCACTTGATTGATATAGAAACATTAATACTTCTGTTCCATTCTGTGTACAGCCTAGCATTGTACAACTTTTTGACTACTGGTCTGCAGCTGCTCATGAGAACTGGTTAGGCTAGCACATACTTGTGTATTGTGAATTATTCCTTGGCATTTTATTAATCAAAACTGAATCTCATTTCTCACATTGTTTGGCTTTATGCTTCTCTGGAGAACCCTCAGTCATCTTTAGTCTGCACTAGCCTACTCTGTCTACAAAACTTTTCACTTTATTCTTTTTACCACCTTAGCTGTTTTATGTAATTCATTAGTTCTCTGGGAAGCTGGGCTGAACTCTGCATGGACTAGCATTCTTTTAGGACCGATCTGTGCTTGAAAGCGACTCAGAATGCCGAAGGTTTGGTTTAAAGTGCAAGAGTTTCTCCTGATGAATTGTGGCCCTCTGATTCCAGAGAGAACCTCGTTTCAATTAATCTTAATCCAAGGCACTTGTTTAAATTTTGGAATACAAATGTCAACATAGCTATTCATGAGTAACTCCATGCATAGGGAAGTCCTTAGTTGGGACAGAAGCTCACCACTTAAAAACCAGGGGTCTCAAAAGGATGGGGGGTAAAAACCAGGGGTCTCAAAAGGATGGGGGGTAGACTACACAAACCTACGTAGCTTAGCTTTTAAGCTGGTTCCCCATAAGCACTGAATTTGTGGGGGGTGCTGCCTGCTCCCCACCTCTGTGCTGCTGCCTTTGATAGGCAACAGGATGGAGGATGAGGCAGGGTAGGTGAGAACTGGTACACGTGGGAAGTTTTGTGGATGCCAGTGCGGCTCCTGTCTGCAGGGAGCTGGGATCCCCAGACAGGGGCTGCCTCTGTCAGCAGTGGGCCCTGGCTCAATGAGGACAGAGGCTGCTCTGTGGGATGCTGGCTCAGCCTCTATGGCGCTCAGAGAACTGTCCACCCCATGGATAGGGACTGCTGCTGCCCCATGCCACTGCCTCTATCAGATGCAGCCATGCAGGGCAGCAGATGGGACTGACTCCTCTAATACAGAGGTAGCAGCACGGAGTGGCAGGCGGGCTCCCCCAGAGTGGTTCCCAGAGCACTGGCTGCTGGTCTCACCCCATGGACTATAAATAATCATGTAACACTAAGTTCATGTGGTTATGCTAGTCAATTAATTGACATCTAACATCCCTAGGGCTCAAACTCCATTTACATTGGGACCAGTGTCAGTCTTCAAATGCTAGTGGGCACCATGTCAGCACTTCAAGGGGTGGGGTGGTTACTGCATGTTCTGCCCATGTGTTCCTCAGCCCTGCCTGCTGCCCCTGAGTTATTTAACCCCCATCCCTGGGAATTCTGACACCACCACAGTGAAAGTGGCTCCTGGCTTCTAGCTCTGCCATTGCTGGCACATCCCTGTGGCTCAGGAGAGGCATGTGCAGAGCCATCCTGTTCATAGGACTGTTCAGCATGGCTGCCTCAGGCCCAGTGCTTTGGGGGCCCCTGCAGCAGCCACTCCAATTGTCCTATAGACAGGATGGTCCCATGTATGCAGGTTTGGCTGGGGCCAGCAGCAGGGGTCACCTCCCCACCCCCCCCAGCTGCAGGAGCTGCGGAGAAGTAGAACTACACAGCAGCTTGCTCCGCTGCCATTTTCCAAGCAAGCCTATGTTAGGGTGCTCTTCTTTCTGTTGCTGTGGTGAAGTGGCATTACCAGGGTGTTCTGGGAGATGGTGGCAGAGCAGAGGCAGCTGGGGTGCTCACTTTCCTGCTGGTCCCTGCATCCCTGGGTGGAGTAGTCTTGAAGGAAGGTTTTGGGGGGGAGGGGTAGAGGGCAGGGCAGAGTTGGAAAGGGGTAAGGTGTGGGCAGAACGGGCTGGATGGGGGGGAGAGAGGGTTACAGGGACTCATAGGCCAGCAGCCATGAGCTGGCTGGATTTTGGAAATGCTGGGCTTCAAAAGGCCTGTGGGGTATGACTCAAGACCCCTGACTTATTCTTGTCCTGTTAGGTACTCTGTGAAGTGCAGTTTTGTAACTAACCATATGCATCATTCACAAATGTAGCATGCTGGTCAACTCTTTGAGCTGACCTTGAAGGAGAATTTAGCAAGGTAGATTGTGCCCCATGCCTGGCACCATACAAACTGTCCTTTGAAAATGGTATCAGCAGGTCACTTTCCCAATGCTAATCACATGGGTGAAGAAATTGTCCAATTCTGCTACTTAACAAATGTCTTAAAGGGACAGATTGCAGTGGGATGCAAGCCTTTATGCCAATCATGTGTCCATGTGAACTGTGCAAGACAAACTCCTCTTGGTTATGAATACGAGAATGAAAGTTTCTAGGGAACTGTCCAAATTGTCTTAAACTCACTAATTTGCCTAGGCTCAAATAGCAGAGTCTAGAGCTCAAACTGATGTTACTAGAATGGCATCTCAAAGTTGTGCACTGCTAGTCTGCTATAAACCTGACTCACTTTGGGAATGGACAGTGTGGGGAATGAGAAGAGCCATAAATGCCAATTTGAGGTAACTGTTAGAGAAGGAAATGGCATATCTCAATCTCACTGGAGGCAAATTAGCAGCTCCCTACTGGTTTTCTAAGAAACATGAGGCATACTATGTACAACTGGGAAAACATTCCCCCTTCATTAATGCTTGTCTGACTCTTCGCTTTGCCATATAAATTTGCAAAACATGTGCACTTCTAATTCAATAACTGCCTCCCCATTATCAGGGAACATGCTCTAGATTCTCACAGTAAAAACAGAAGTAACTTGGCTTCACAGTGAGGTGTTATAACTTTTCAGCAGTCTGGCACTGGAATCTTGCATTGGATACAAATATTTGTGAAATGTGATGCCTGGTGCTCCAGCTTGGCAGATTGGCTTGTTTGGAGGGGGTGGGAAAAGAATCCAGATGACGCACTTGACTTAAAAAAAAAAAAAAAAGCTAGTAGTGTTGACAGAAACCCAATCCTGATTAAGAGTAGGAGGAAGGCATCTGATTCCAGCCATGTTTCTGTCTCAGTTACAGTTGGTTTTGGCCATGGCTTGCTTTTCTGCTTGCCTCTTATCAGTTTTTTAAGCTCTTGCCCTGACATTTCCACAATCATGTAGTTGACTCTTCTCTAATGACAATTTTCTCCCTAGCTACAGCAGTTTCATATGGGGGAACTGGAGGTTTCTCAAGTATGCAGTAAACTTTGGATGGGAGGACCCACGAGTTGTAAATTACAATGGCACCTGCTAATAGTATTCTGATTTATGCTCAGACAAACCTGCCTGCTGAATGGAGCCAACCTTTTTTAGGCGTGTGTGTGTGTGTGTGTGTGTGTGTGTGTGTGTGTGTGTGTGTGTGTTGCTCTAGACTGAAACATACTTGACTTGTTTAAGCAGCAAAATGGTCTGTTCAACTTCTGGTGGTTGAGAATATTGCCTGCCTCAGAAGTGGTTGTGTTCGTATATAGCAAATGGCTAAGATTCCCACCCCCACACAGTCTCGCAGCTTATTGTCCTAATGTTTGCATTACACCATACTATGAGCTGTGATGAAAGTGGCCAATGTCTTGTATGCAAAAAGTTAAAAGGTTGCATTGTAAAATTGTAACTTCAATCTTGGTTTTCTCGTGTCCCTGAGTCTAATATTGTCACTTAAACTTGAAGCGTTGTATCATGTCTCCAACTTCTATTGCAGTTGAAGTTGGAACTACTTTTGCTGACTGTCAGTACTGCTTTGGCATCCTGCATACACAGACAAACTTGTGGGAGCAGTGATGTGGCATTCTCCATGGGTTTATATTGGTGACCTGTACAAATGCTTAACTAGCTATTGCAGCATCTGTTTCTGTAGTTTAGTAATTAAACATTGTACGAGGGCATGGCTGTACTGAGTGAATGTTGCATGCTGAGTACTTTAACAGAGATGCTAATGCTACAAGATGGTAGCAGAATTCCAAAGTTGGTTGTTGGCCACCCTAAAGTGTAGGGTTTCCCTTTATCTGAATTAAGAGCATGACTTTAAAAAAAAAAAAACCATTGCCAGCAATGAATGGAAAAATCTTTGTCTTAAATGTGGGTGGTGCTAGGTAAAGATGTAAGTTTAACTGGCTAACCAATAACTAGGGGTATAATCTAGTTGAGTAATCTTTTGCTTATCGGTTCTAGGTAATACTATAGACTAAAAACCTCCCCCTCCCCTACTGCCAGTACATTTTTTAGCAGGCTGGCCACCAGCCCAGCTCAGTTCCGGCTTGCACTCGGTCTGGGAGCTCAGATCTTTCCCACACCCTCCCCACCCCAGACAGGGGCTGCTGCCACCCTGTGATGCTGCCTCCTTTGAGAGGCAGCAGCACAGGGTGACAGGCAACCTGTCCATGAGGGGAGCTAGTTTTTAAATAGGCTCCCTTTGTGGACCAGCTCCAACTGGCATCCCATGCTGCTGCCTCTACAGCAATAGCAGTGCAGAGTGGCAGGGGCTCCTTGGGAGTGGGGCTGAAGTGCACTGACTGGCCCCAGTAGTTGAGTAACCGATAACTCATTAGGTTCATCGACTGCTCAGTTGACCATTACCTAACATCCCTACCAATAACTGATGCTTATTGGCTTTTTGTTACTAATTGAACTCTACCTCCTTGGAGCCAGCTACTGGCTCTGCAATACGAACCCACTCCTAATGCACACTGGCTGCCAGCCTTGCTGTGCAATACAACTTCTGAGGAGAGCACAGTGTTTGGAATTGTCCCCAAGTATAAGCCATTCAGTAATGTTCAGGGACTTCTCCTATATTCAAGTGGCAGGATTCTTCCAAAGCTTTCTAAAGAGGGTAACTATTTAAATAAGCACTTTTTATTTAAAAATAAATAAGGCAGCCTTGGAAAGGGTTCAGAAAAGGGCAACTAAAATGATGAGGGGTTTGGAACAGGTCTCATATGAAGAGAGGTTAAAACCGTGGTCCCCAACACAGTGCCCGCGGGCGCCATGGCGCCCGCGGGGGCATTTCCATGCGCCCGCCAGGTGCTCTGGGCTGGCCTGGCACCGGGCGCATGGTGGGGGGAGCGCCAGCCCCGGGCGCGCGGCGCTTGGCAGGGGGAGCGCCGGCCCCGGGCATGCAGCTATGGCGGGGAGGGGGCCAGCCCCGGGCGCGCAGTTATGGGGGCGCGCGGCGCATGGCGGGGGGAGCGCCGGGCGCGCGGCGCATGGCGGGGGGAGCGCCGGGCGCGCGGCGCATGGCGGGGGGAGCGCCGGCCCCGGGCGCATGGCGGGGGGAGCGCCGGCCCCGGGCATGCAGTTATGGGGGGGGGCCGGGCACGCGGCGCATGGCGGGGGGAGCACCGCCCCCGGGCATGCAGCTATGGGGGGGAGGGGGCCGCCCCCGGGCATGCAGCTATGGGGGGGGCCACCCCTGGGGCGCAAGTGTCCCCGCCCCCTGGTGCCCGGCAGGCAAACGGCCACGCCCCCTGGCGCCCGACAACCTTGAAAGGTTGGGGACCACTGGGTTAAAACGACTGGGGCTTTTCAGTTGAGAAAAGAGGAGATTGAGTGGGGCTATGATAGAGGTCTCTAAAATCATGAGTGGTGTGGAGAAGGTGAATAACAAAGTTATTTTAGTTCCCATAATAGAAGAACTAGAGGACACCAAATGAAGTTAATGGGTTTCAGGTTTAAAACTAACAAAGTTCTTCACACAGCATGTAGTCAACCTGTGGAACTCCTTGCCAGAGGAGGCTGTGAAGGCTAGGACTATAACAGTTTAAAAAGAAGCTAGATAATGTTATGGAGGTTAGGTCCATACAAGGCTATTAGCCAGGGGATAGAAATGGTGTCCCTGGCCTCAGTTTGTCAGGGGCAGGAGAGGGATGATAGGAGACAAATCACTTGATCATTGTCTTCGGGCCTGTGACGGCACGTTGGGGGTCCCCGTCTCCTGCACCCCAAAATGGCACAAACAGACTGCACCAGCTGGTGGAATAGAGGAAGTTTATTGTCTCTCCAGGATACAGTACAGCACAGATGTAATCTGGTTAGAGCTGGGCTAGGATGCCTCAGGCCCCCTTGAGATGGGGGAGACCGGGCCCCTAAACTCCAGCCCCTTTCCCTAGGCTGTCTCCTCCATGCTCCCAGACAGCCACTAACCAACTCTCTTCCAGCCCTGCCCCCCAGCCAGGGCAGCATTCCACCTTCCTTTGTTCCTCTCCATGGGGGGTGTCTGGCCATACTGGTTTGCATAGTGACTCATCCTGTTTTGCTGGGTCGTGGTACCCACGGCAGCCAGTGGGGGTTACCCCAGAGCCAGCCGCATAGAAACCAGCCAGGTACCCCCACTACATCACAGGGCCACCCTCTCTGGGGCACCTGGTGCTGGCCACTGTTGGCAGACTGGTCTGACCCAGTACGGCCGTTCTTATGTTCTTATACCCTGACATGAAAAAAGATACAGCTGCTCTCGAGTGCTTGAGCCCAATTAGGCATCTTGCCTGCTACATTCTGTCCTTCTGTCTTTAGAGATGCTTGATACTGGTGGCTTTCAGGGTCGAACATTCCACTGCTCATTGTGTGGAGCGCTAACGAGTCTTGTAATTGAGAATACATAACCTAAACAAACTCTTTTCCCTGTGATAATATAGAACTGATTTGTGGCAGTCTCTGACCGACTTCTGCAGACGACTGCAGCAAAAAATGTCTAATGCAAGAGCTTATACCTATGATGCTGAAACCACCTTCATCAACTTTGAGACGCTTAAAGATGATGACCTGCAGAACGTAGATTCCTGGTTCGGTGAGTATCAGAGTTGGGCGACTGTCTGCTTTCTGCTGACGTGAGGCTTTGTGGAAGGTTAATCTCTCCACCTTACTAGGCCTGACTTCTATAGCAAGTAGGTTATGCTGACTTGTGCTGTAAACTGACTAAAATCCAAGTACAGTGAAGTTCTATCCCTGATTAAGAACTAGCGAGTTGATGACAGGCTTAACTAACATCATAATTACTTGCATACCATGTGGTTTTGTTATAGGTGCTTAATATAGAATATGTGTTGACAGTGTTTACTCTTTCACAGACCTGAAAGCAAGCATAGAGAATGTCCCTCCTGCGGAGAACATGGCAACAGGCTTGTGCTGCAAGATAGACTTTGAAAAGTCTAATCTTCCACAAGCTATTGTTTCACCAATGGTCAAATCCAGTAAGTTGGCACAATTCTGAAAATAACCTCCATTCACTAAAACAGGGTGCTCAGACGTCATTGTACCCAACCCAATTCTCACAATAAAAAAAATACAATCGCTGATGTCTGAGCGACACTGACCTGAGCGGGAGGCCAAAGACTGAGTCCCACCACTCTGGGGGATGGATATGGGGCCACAGCTCAAGCTCTCTGGTTTTGGCCCTGGGTAGTGGACTTCAGTCCTGGGCCCCAGCAAGTCTGTCAGCTGTTGCAACCCACTTTAGCATCCCAACCCATAGTTTGAGAACTCTTGCACTAGAAGATGAGACACTAACACCAAGTGACATAATGGCTAAGTCCAAGCACGATTCTGAGTTTATGGCCTTCTCAGAAGCTTGCAGACTTACCAGTCTTGTCATGAGCAAAGTTTTAGAAATGCACTGAGGTACGAAATTTCTTCCTGCCTTGTTAGATTTATCTTCTGAGCAGACTCTGGATTCAGTCCTGCCTCTCCACTGTTCAGCTTTGAGAGATCTCTCAAACCCTTTTGCTTCTGGGGTTCTGTTCAACTTTTTTCTTTTGTTTACAATCTAGCATCAGAACTCAACTGAAGTGATTTATAGAAAGCTATGCTGTCTTGGGCAGGTGTAAAATTTTAACCTTATAAACACACTTTCTAGAGTAATATTATTCCCCTGTTGATGGGGTCTGGGAAATGCTACCAATAGACTGCCTCCAGAAAAGTGTGGAATATCCTAGTTTTGGAACTCTTCATAGGACTGGAAGGGACCTTAAGAGGTCATCAAATCCAGTCTCCTACAAGGAGCGCAGGAGTAAGTATTGTCTAGACCAGTGATGGACAACCTAGGCTAGCTGGCCGCATGACAGGCCTTGCTTCATCTCAATGGGCTGCAAGACTGTCGTAACCAAGTTGGTCTCCCAGGATAACCTAGTTTTGCTAACTGCATTTGCATACCTAGAATTTGCAGTTTGTGCTGACTGAACCATAGCAGCACTTTGGATGCAGAGGGAGTACACAGGCTGTTATAAGCAACTAGCATACACCTCCCTTCATATAAAGCAAGTGTAAGTGTCACTTTAATACTGCCAAGAAAAAGCTACACAGATGTAATCAAATTCTACTGGTTTACTGTTGCCTGTGTGCAGGGTTAAGAAAATGTCTCACGGCCTACACCTAGAATATCATTAGGCCACAGGTTGCCCACCGCTGATTTAGACCATCCCTTGGGTGTTTTAACATGCTGAGATTCCATAATCTCCCCAGGCAATTTATTCTAGTGCTTAACCACCCGGACAGGTAGGAAGCTTTTCCTCATGTCCAACCTAAACATCCCTTGCTGCAATTTAAACCCATTGCTGCTTGTCCTGTCCTTAAAGTTAAGAACAATTTTTCTTCTTCCTTGTAACAACCTTTTAGGTACTTGAAAGCAGTTGTCCCCTCTGGAGTCTCTCCAGACTGAACAAGCCCAACTTTTTTCCAGTTTTGCCTCATAGGTCATGTTTTCTTGACCATTAATTGTTGTTGCTCCTTTCTGGACAGTATCTTTAGTCCTCATCTTTATTGAAGTGACACCCAGAGCTACTCTGGTTGAGGCTACTCAGTGCCGTTTAGCCACTGAAAGCTCTTTAGTGTAGTTATAGCCTTCACTTTCTCAAAAGCAGATACTAGCTTCCCTGTCTCTTCATGTAGGTGAAAACCATAAGATGGAGGGAGAAATGGGGCAGCCAAAGCAGAACATTGTTGGCTCGCTAGCAGCCTGGAGAGTCCAATCAGAAAATGCTTCAGCTCCTGCTCTTTCCGGGGCTTCTCAAAGGTAAGAAAGCGTGTCTGCTTAACCAAGCCCCATGTGAAGCCTGGTGATGACTGTTACCTGCATGCCCAAGATGTGTGCTGAGCTAGCTGAGTGGTAATGGCATACCATATCCCCTCTTCATGAAGGTCCTGTTTTGATAGAACTGGAGATTGGCATAGTCTTCACCCACTACATGCAGCGGCACAAAGCCCTTGTGTAGCCCAGGTTGCAAGTGAGCCTTAGGGTACGTCTAGACTAAATGCCTCTGATTAGGTTTTCAATTAGCATTGTAACAATTAACTGCTGTTAGTCTCCTCTGAAGCAGGTCTGTATATAGTGCCGTCTGAATTTGTGACTTACTAGCAGATATTGAAATAGGTTGTATGGAACTGTCTCTTCTTCCTGAAGATCACATGGGAGAGCTGACTCAATTTTTTGCTTCAGGACACGATCCAAAAGACTCTCCTCACAGCAGAAGAATGCCCAGCAACGCCAACAGCAAGCCAGAATCAGAGAGAGATGCCCAGTCCCATCCACCAAGGAGGAAGATCCACCCACCAAAAAACAGAAAATGTACATTGCCAGAGTTGTCTTTGGGGCTGAGGGCGGGAGAGCTGCTATTTCTCTCCAGTTCAGAGACCATGCTTCTGAATAAGTTCCATCCTAGATGAGGTGGACTTGGAGGCTTAGGTAGAAGTGGTGGAGATCTGGTTCACAATATCAATCCCATAACACAGGAATCTGGTGACGTGGGTTTTTTCCAAATGTAAGTAGGCTTGCTGGTGTGAAGGTGTGAGGAGAAAGTGAGTCATGCAGTTTTGTGCACTAATTAAGCACAGGGCCCAGAATGATAGTGAATTCTCTCACTTCATTCATGCTGCCCATGAGGGTGGAGATGAGCAATTCTGAACTAGGAAAGGAGAATGTTTCTCCAATCCTGCTTATATAGGACTCCACTTGGTGCAAAATCCTAGCATATAGAACACAATACATTAGACAATTGCCACTGGATGGGAATGGGATTATGCCTCAAATAGGAAGGGACTACTAACAGGATCTAGATCACAGCCCTTCCAGGAAGGCAAAGCTAAATTCTGAAACTTCAGTAATTAGTCTTCCCTTCTGCAGCTTTAACAGAGTACCAGGGAAAGCTGTGCCAGCCAGTATGGCCAGGTAAGGCTCTTCCTTGGGTTATCTTCAGATCAGTGGTGAAGGTTTGGAATGCCCAGAGCATGTTGGTGAGAGCTTAAATGGGTTTTCATTGAACACTGGTATCCAAGCATGTGTTGATCTTTATCTATTTTTGTTGCTCTAGGTCTAGCAGAGAGAAATTGACTGGGAATGATCTCTGTTCTGAAGTGCCACTGAACAGAGAACGCTCCCCTGCCAGACCCAAGGGCAAGCTGACCATGCCTGAAACACCAACAATACTGAAGTATGTAGCTTTCCAGTGGAGGAACAGTCTCTTGTGCTAGTAGCTATAAATATAAAACATAGCCATTTAAGGAAAGCTTTGTCACTAAGCTCTCTAGTGTCACTATAGCCTTAACTTGATGTCAAGTCTTACTATTTTGGGGGCAGTGGGAGAAGCAATGTGCCTGCAAGTATTCTGAGCATGTATGCAGTAATCCTCAGGTACAAAAGGGAAGGTGGCAGCCTTTTAGGTACCCAAGTCTCTAGATGTGTACTCCTTGAGATACAAAATCAGACATAGCTAGCCAAAAACTTAGGTGTTATCCTGTTAAACATGAGATTTAGATTTCTTCTGCACTGAATTTACAATTCTGTTTTGCCAGCTGTCCCACCTGATGTGAGGTGGGACTGCACTATCAAATAGACGTGGGAAGCTGTGCTGGTTGAGAGCATATAGGTTTGGTAGGGGGGGGTTAGTGTCTCCCAGGGCTACCGAAAGAGCAGGCAAACCTCCTACAAACTTGTGGAAACCACTCACTCCTCTCTGCCTCTGCCATATTTCATTCCTTCAGAAGGAAGAATCTGTCTGGGAAGCCCAAGAGCACAGAAGAACAAGAGCTGGAAAAAACAAAGCAATTGCAGCAAGAGATAATGGAGCTGCGCAAAAGAAATGAAGAGTTCCTGAAAGCATCTATTGCTGGCTTAGGTAGGTCTAACTCTGGATTCCTTTCTGCACTATCCCACCGTTCAGATCATAAAGATGAGTATCAGCATGCACAGTACCACCTCCCCGATGTGGGCACTGCACATGTAAACTAAAGACAGTCACTATGACTAAAAGTAAAAACTGAGGCAAGAACACATCCATGAAAGTGGAAATTAAACCGACTGAGGAAAATAGAGCCTGCTCTGTCAAGTGAAGTCTAAAGTAATTAGAGCAAAAACTGAGGTCTACCAAAGATGCAAAGTAACAGCAAAAGTTTTAAATACATCAGAAGCACAAAACCAGGGGTGGAGAACCTAAGGCCCAGAGCCTGGATCCAGCCCCCAAGGCTTGGGGACTCCCCCAACAGCATGCTGGTGCTCCAGCCTTATGCCCCCACCCTCTGCAGTGCCCCCTATGGGGCTGGAGCGCTAGCAGAGGCTCCCTTCTGTGTGGGGAGGAGCCCCAAGCCTTGTGGGCCAGTCAGGTGAGCCAGAGCTCGATCTGATCCATGGACTCTGCCTGGTCTGGGGAGGGAGAAGCTCTGATGTTGCTGTTGCTGCTCCCACACCCACCCTTGGCTGGTGCAGTAAAGCACTGCCTGGAGGCTTCCCCCTCAGTCTAATAGCCAGGACCCACCTCCCCGGCTCTGTTATGTGAAGGGGATGTGGGGGAGTTTCTCCTCAGTCGGGCCATGTCCATGGTGGGAGGGGTTCAGGTTTTTCCTATGGGTCAGTGTCCCCAACCCAAAATAGTTCCACATCCCTGCAGTAGACTCTCAACATGCTAAAGCACAGTTTCTCAACCTTTTTAAAGTACCACCTTTTTAAAAAGTACGCCCAGCCCATGCACTCTAACCCATACCTCTCCTCCCCCGGAGCCAGGCACTGGACATGTGGTAACCCTGCCTTTGAAGTGCCCACTCCCACCGCCCAGCCCAGCCTCGGCAGCTTGTCTGCAGGGAGTAAGTGGCCCACTCAGTACCTGGTTCGCTGCCTGGAGCTGTGCATTCCCACCCCAGCCTGGCACCCCTAGTGTGGCACCCGGGGGCAATTTCCCCACCACCCTCCCTATGCCACTGATGCAGGGGTCCTTTGGAACAAAGCTTATTGTGCTGCTTCACTGCCTTTTAGCTTCTCTCTGCAGCGCCACGGGGAAGGGGCAGTGGGGATGCATTGCACTGAACTGCTGGTGGGGTGCAAGTAATGCACATCTCCAGGTTCAGCCCCCTCCCCTCTGGGGCACCCCAGGGAGGCTGCCTGAGAGGAAACTAATTAGGGGAGGTGATCATGGAAGTTTCTTTCTCCTCTCCACCCAAATCCAACCCCTAACTTGGAACTGCCCTGGGTATCACTAGAGCTGCCACAGCCACACGCTTTTCCCACCAGGTGCTGGGCTGTGTGCACAGAGTGGCTGTTAACATCCAGGCGCATGGTTCTGAATGGTCAACTTGACCAGCATGTGCCATCACCTCTTCCCTGATCCCCTTTGCAGGGCAAAATCCTGGATGTTTTTTGCCAAACTTCACTTGTTTCACTTTTAATAATTTCCATTTGCTTTAGTACTTGTGTTGGTGGGGGGCTGGTGTCCTCTTGCAGATGTAAGTTTACCAGGTATGTGTCAGGTCTCTGCACCATGTAGCAGACCAGTATGTCCACAGCCAGGGCTCAACAAGCTATGTAATCTACTTAGCTGTGGCCAGAGCTGGGTTCTGGTGATCTGCGCGTGCACAGATCGCCAGACAGCGTGGCTGGTGAGCGGGGCTCGGTGAGCCCTGGCCATGACTAAATAGAGAGACCTCCACAGACTTTTTTCCACATGTTTCCAGAGCCACATTAAATGGCATATGTAAAGGGTATTGGGGCCCCAAATCTACTTGGAAGCAAAACATTACTATATTATGAGGAAATAAAGGGCTGAAGATGGCTTTGTAGGCCTATAGAATGCATATAACTCCATAGAAAGCTCAGGCTTTGGATGAGCATAAACTGTATCCATCTCAAGGGGTGGTTTTCTTTTCTTTTTATTAAAGGACAACCTGTAAAGGCGGCAAAAGGCCAGGTAACACAGCCAGTTGACTTCCACTTCTGTTCTGACGAGAGGATTAAGCAGCGCACGGAAAGCCAGCCTGTGAACGAATACAAGGAGCTGGATTTTGCTGCTGCCCTGAGAAAGCACCCTCCATCTCCGGTGAGGAAACAGCAGAGGACGCTACCAGATCTAAATCTATTGTTGGCTGGCTCTTCCTGCTGTATTGTTTGCTGATGTGGGGTTTGTTGGTTGTGAAAGCAAGAAGTCATGTGGGATGTGACAGACTAATAGAAGTGCTGTGACTTTTATGGTGTATCCCCATGGTAGCTGTCAGCATCTCAACAGGGTTCCAGTCTGGCTCATCAGAGCTTGTAGTAAGTGGACTCTGGAATTCTATCTGCTACTCCAATAGATTGAGTTCCCATGAGGCTCCTAAAAGACTCTTCTGAAAATGTGGTATGACTTCCCCTTCAGCTCTGCGGCAAGAATTAAGCCTCCATTCCTAACAGATGTTAACATGTAGACCATTACATGATTAACAAACCCAGTCTTCTCGGTTAATCCTGTCAGCTAGATGCATTCCTCCACTCCTTGCTGCCTCAGCATCAGGGGCAGCAATGTAGGTGGAGGGAGGAGACGGTTAGCCTTGAGGAGTTGGCTTTTAAGTGGGCTCCCCAAGAGCACCAATCCTGTGGAGCTGCTTTCCCCCTTCCCTTACACACATTGCTGCCTCTGATAGGTGGGCGGAGAGGGGGTGCAAGCAGGAGATGGTACACATGGGAAGCCAGCGGTCAAGCGGGCTGCCTGCACATTGGATCCTGCTGAGCTGCCTCCCCCTCCACACTGCTGTCTCTCTAGGGATGTAATAGTATTGTCTGTTAACTGATGAGCAGAAACATAGGTTCATGCTATAGACAACATGCATTTAATTCTTCTCCCTCCTCCTCTTCCCGCCTCCCCTCCCGTGCTACTATACTTCTTAGCAGGCTGGCCAACAGCCTGGCTCAGTCCCAGCTTGTGCCAGGTCCATGAGCTCAGATGCCCCCAATACAGAGGCTGCTGCCTCTGATAGAGGCAGTAGTGCAGAGTGGCAGGGGATCCTCTGAAGTGGGGCCAAAGTGCACTAGCTACCGGGACTATAGAATAGTTGAATAACTGCTAAGAATTCATGAGGTGGATCAACTATTCAAGTAATCGATATTTAACATCCCTGCTCTGAGGCAGCAGGGGGAGGGGTTGAGCAGGGGCTGCTGCCATGGAGTAGCCTCTGTCTGGCAGGCCCAGCCTCACTGTGGGCAGAGGCAGCTGAGATACCAGCACAGCCTCTGCCCAAGAGGCACTCAGGGCCCACCTGCAGATGGGCGGCTGCTGCCTCTGTATTGGGCAGTAGGGTGGCAGGCACTTGGGTGTTCTATTTTGTGTGTGTGTGTGTGTGTGTGTGTAACTGGCTCCCACCTGCCGCCCTGCACTGCTGCCTCTGAGAACCAGCAGTGCAGGGTGGTGGGGGCTCCCCAGCAGTGGGGCTGAGCACACTGGCAGCCAGCCCCACCCCCAGGGGCTATCAAATAGTTGTGTAACCACTAACATTTGATGCAGTCTCTCAACTATTCAACTACACGTTCTCTAACATCTCTAGATTCCTTATCAGCAAGACTGTTAGTTCCTAGCCCTAGTAGGCATGTGACTAGGTGATGCTTACAGGGTAGTAATGGTTAACTGTTACCTGGGAGTAGTTCTCAGCCTGCAGCTGCTGGCTAAAACATATCGATCTCCTCCTGTAAGTATGTCCCAATCAGGTGGCATAGTGTTAAATGAAGGATTGTACAATACCTCCCTTGGATTTGTCACATGCTAAGCACGGACCCTTCCCCAACCTGCAGTCAGGTGGAAGTCTTACATGGCTATTGGCATGGAGTTTGGTGGGATGACTTGTTCAGATTTCTACAGTGACTAGTGACTTCTCTTTCCAGGCACGAGTGGCAAAAGGACCCACTATCCCGAAACCTTTCCATCTTTCCCAAGGCAACAAAAGGAAGTTTGAAGAAACTGTGTCCGAGTATGTCCCACTTGCTCAGCAAATTGTGAACTTCCAAAAGCGCACGCCCTCTCGTTACCACTTGAGGAGCAGGAGAACTGATGAAAGTAAGACTTGGCAAAGTGGGCTAGCTGTTAACTTGTACATGCAAGTAATAGGGGAGCAGGAAGCATAACTTGTTGAGGTTTTGCCTACTTGGCCAGGTTCTGTGTGAACGACCCTCTACTCAAATTGTCAGTTTCAGCTCTAGCTATTAATTGCTGGTTTCTATGGCTTGGATTTGTAGGTCCGTGTCCAGTTAAGTCACTGAAGAGCAAGCTTACGCAGCCCAAAACTCCGCTGCTTCAGACAAATCAGCGCTGCCGACCTGTGACGTGTAAGAGTGCAGCAGAGCTGGAGGCGGAGGAAGTGGAGAAGATACAACAGTAAGTAGAAGTGTTTAGACACTGAAATATCTGTGTCCAAAGTCTCAATGTGTAAACCCGTCACTTCTGAGGAACATGGGCTTGTGTATATAGATTTAAAGCAAGGGGGAAATAGGAGTGATCATTTAATGTAGATATGAAAATGATCTAGTTAATAAAAGGACAGTTGTGAAAGGAAAGGATTCAGCTCTTAGCCAAGAACAGTGAACGGGCCTGTGGTACCTTAGGGTATGTTTACACAATTTGCACTGTGCAAATTGCATATCTTATTTCAAATCCTATTTCAAAATAGCTTATTTTGAAACTGGGCACATCTACACAGCACCAAATTTCTATAACACTATTTCAAGCCATCCCTTATTCCTTGTCCAAGGTTTACCAGGATGGCAAAATAGCACACCCGCCCATTATTTCAAAATAATGGGCAACTTGTGTAGCTCAAACTTTCATGGGTAAAACCCTGGAAAGTTCATGATATATTTGTTAGCCTCCAAGGTGCCACAAGATTGCGCACTGTTTTAAGTTAGACTTAACATGGCTATCCTACTGAGATGCTTAGTCAAAAGTATGGCTAAGTATACACTTGCTAACTTTAGCTGTCAGGTTTTTGTGCAAAAACCTCACTAGCCTCTTCCCTGGCAATCCACGTTTTGCCCTAAAATTGCGTTTCAATGCAAAAATAAAATGAACCCCACAAGCCTCTTCTGCATTGGTGTTCCAGTGAAGACTCAGTTGCTTTTACTAGTGCTACATTTTTAAAGTGCTACATTGTCCTGCATTTTGCTTCAACTACCCCAGACTAACACGGCTACATTTCTATTGCTTTTACTAGTCTAACTGCCCTCTAGAGTAGGGGTGGCCAACCAGTGAGATGAAGAGCAAAAATAGTGGTGGCTAGAGTGAACAGCCATGTAATTCTATATATCTATAGATATAGAAAGATCAACATAGTACACAATGTAGTGATAAAAATAACATTTCAGGACATTTTGGACAAAACCCAATAAAGTCTCCAGTCACTTAAATTCATGACCCGTCCACAGATCTTCAGAGAACTCGACAAGGAACAAACACCAAATTAAAGAGAACCTTTAAAATAGTCTCTCTAAAAAAACATTTAAAATACAAGGTGAGGATGCAACACAAGTGCCCTATTATGTCCTGTGACATTTTAAAAATTAAACTTAACAGAAGTAAATCAGCACAATTTGAAGTGCCTGTTTCACTCCAGCTTGTTGATCTCTGGTATGGTTTCCTTGGGTTTTTTTACTTAAGAAGATTGTGGCTTTTTTATGGTTCTAAAAGGTCAGGTCTGTCCTAGACTGCAAATGAGAGGTTCAAAAACCAGAAGGAAGGGACTCGTATCTCAGAATATTGCTTCAGCCTGGCAAACAATAGCTTTGAATTTTCTTTAGAGACAGTATAAACCAGGTACATGCTGATTCTCTCTCCTCTAACATGGAATTTAAATGACATTTGTATTGGCTGCCTTACTCTGCATCCACAAAGACTTTGAGTAAGGTGCTTCAGCTCTAACCCAATCCCCTTCTCTCCTGCCCCTGCTCCCCCATGCCTGGGTCCCAGAGCTGCCAGCACACACTTCTGCCTCCAGGCGCTGGGGTGTGCACAGAGCAGCCAGCCATCAGCAGGCAGTGGGGCACAGCTCAGAACCAGCAGGAGCTGCATCTCTTCAGTCAAAGCCTTGTGGCTCGAGCCATGGGTTGGCCACCCTTGTAGAGCTGTCCCACAATGCAGAGTGGGTGTGGCTGCTCTTTGAAACTCTGCAGACCTGCCTGTTAGCTCCTTGGAACAGCTGGTGGTGTCACTGCTCTGGGACACAACAAATCATTTGAGGAATGCTGCTGCTACCTCCCACAATGCAAATGGAGTGGGGGGAGGGGCAGTGCTGAGGTGAGTGGTCTCTCCCTCTCCCTGCCTCAGGACTGGTTGCTTTCAGCAGTTCTCGCCTACCCAGAGCTGCCACAATTTGCTGTGTCCAGGAGCAGTGCATACTGGGATAGTTGCTCTTCATCCAAGATGCAAGTGCGTGCTGCATATATAAACCTGCTCTGTTGCCTGTGAAACCAGTGTGAACACAAACCAGCGCACTCAGACACAACTGTCAGTGGAAAACCTCTGCATAGGTCTATGTAGCCTTACTGGGAGTACCACTCGATTAAGCGAATACCATGCAGTACAAAACTGCAACCAGCCTTTTTGGTAGTTGGGGTCTAAAACCGTGTAGTCTCCATCTAGTGTCGGAGCTGTGCCTGGGGAGCACCAGGCTCAATGTGGTGAGTGACTCAGTTCATCCTTGCTGACTCGCAGTAAGGAAGTGGCCCTTTGCACAAGGTGAAACATGCAAGGTGCAACTCTCGGTCATTGTTGCTGATTTCTCCCGTTGAGGCAAGGCAGAAACTACTTGTGACTATTCTCTGCCTCGTTCTGTGTGTAGATACTTGTCCCTTTATTCTCCATGCAGGTACAAATTCAAAGCCCGAGAGCTGAATCCAAGAATCCTAGAGGGTGGGCCAATCTTACCCAACAAACCCCCAGTGAAAGAGCCCACACAGCCTGTTGGATTTGACTTGGAAATTGAGAAAAGGATTCAGGAGCGGGAGAGCAAGAAGCAGCAGCAGGAAGAGCACTTTGAATTCCGCTCCAGGCCATGTCCGGCTAAAATCTTGGAGGATGTGGTGGTAAGAACTCTTGCAACGCAAGCTCTGATCCAGAAGTGAGACCATCTGATGTGGTAGTAAGCTTCCATTTCAGAGCACACCTCTCCTCCTGTCCTGCAGTTAGTGTCTCAGACCTCTGCCTATCACTTCACATCAGGGAAAAGCTACAGTGGGTTAGTTGTGCCAGGCTGCTCCTGTGAAGTATCTTCTAATCAGGGCCAGATTGTCACTAACCTGACTGTCTCCTCCTTATGACAGGGTGTTCCAGAAAAGAAGCCCCTTCCAATTACAGTTCCAAAGTCTCCAGCATTTGCACTGAAGAACAGAGTCCGAATGCCTACTAAAGAAGAAAAGGTGACCAATTTGGAAGAGTTTTGGGGGCCATGGCATGTGGCAACTGGGAATAAGCTTCCTGTAGCTAACAAGCAACAGCTTCACAGGCAGTAATCGGGTTGAGAAGCTGCTCAACCACTTGGGGAAGAGACTAAGTGGAGAGAACTCCATTTAGCCCTTGTTATGGCCATTACTTCCCAAAGAGAAGCCCTTCTGTCTGCAGAGAAATCAGACCCTCTCCATGTCCTAGGACTTGAAGAGTGAAGGTTCTGTCTCTGTGTCTCTGTCTGTCTCTCTCTCTCTCTCTCTCTCTCTCTCTCTCTATATATATATATATATATATATATATATATATATATATAAAAATGCAAAAATCTTGCTTCTGCCCAAATAAACCTTCAGACTGATGCTAGCATTGTAGCTCTTTGTGTATCATGCCTGTTAGTAGGAGAGGAGGATTCCTGTCTTAAGCACCTCATTTTTAGCAACCCCAGGGATCTCTCTGCCAAAAGGCCTAAATCGGCCTCCAAGAACAACCTTAGTTGGGGTTCAGTGTTTCTCTTGTATTTCTCAGCCTGTCTCCTAATGCTGATATGCTTTTAGGGAGAGGAGGTGGTCCCCGTGATCAAGGCGAACATCATGCCACACTATGGCGTGCCTTTCAAACCTAAAGCCCCTGAGCAAAGGCATGTGGAAGTATGTCCCTTTTCTTTTGACTCACGTGACAGAGAGCGGTGGCTTCAAAAGGAGAAAAAAATAGAAGAGCTGCAGAAAGAGGAGGTAAGTGCTGGGGAACTTCTTGGATTGTTTCAAACTCTCTTGCCTACTGTGGGGCTTCATGTCCAAAACTGCTCGTGGCTGGCCAGATTGTACACCTTTTGGAAACCTACTTGTAGGGCCCTACCAAATTCACAGCTATGAAAAACACATGGACCATGAAATCTGGTCTCTTCATACAGTATAGGGCACTGGTTCTCAGACTTTGGTTTGTGGCCCACCCCTTCAACAATTCTTTCAGCAGGCCACCAGCCAGCTACCTATGACAAATCATGCGGGTAGAGGAGCTTGCCCACAGGAGTGGGCTGAGGGTTATGGAGGAGAGTGTTAGTGGGAGGGAGTGCAGGTGTGGGGTAGAGATGCAGGCTAGTGGGAGGGAGTGCAGGTGTGGGGTAGAGATGCAGGCTAGTGGGAGGGAGTGCAGGTGTGGGGTAGAGATGCAGGCTAGTGGCAAGAGGGGCATGGGAATACTTACCTGGTTCGGTACCTTCTGCTGCTCCCAGGTATCACCAAGGCTCATCCCATTGGCTGTGATTCCAGCCAATAGAAGCAACAGAGAATGCATGTAGGTGAACTGTTTCTTGTCTGCTGTTCTCCCCTGCCCCCCAGCCGACGGGGGGACGGACAGCAGAGTGCAGAGCTGCTTCCTTCCCTTGCAAGCTGGATCTAGCCTGTGAGGCTCAGCCCCCCTCTGCAGCAGAAGGCCAGCACTGTTGCTCCAACTTTGGGGCTGGAGCACCACCACAGGCTCCCCTTTGCAGGGGCACAAGCTCTGTGTCTGCAAGACAGCAGTGGTCTGCAGCCCCACACTGAACCACTGGCATAGCGTGAAAGCATCCAATTTTGCAGGGAAGACGTCAGTTTCTCAAATGGGGGTCCTATCCCAAAGGAAGTTGCAGGGGGTCTCAAGGTTATTTTTGAGGGTATTCTGGTATTTCCCTGCTTATTTCTGCACTGCCTTTAAAGCTGGGTGGCCAGAGCAGTGGCTCTAAAGGCAGTGCCCTGCCAGCAGCACAAAACTAGGGATGGGAATACTATACTATGCCATGCCAACCATCCTCCTGAGCTGTTGCTTTCAGCTGGGTGGCTGGGGAGTGGCAGCTGCTACTGAGGGCTCAGCTCAGCAGTAAGGGTACAATACCATGCCATCCTTCTGGACTCCCAGCTCAGCACAGAAGTAAGGGTTGCAGTGCTTCACCCCCCCACAATAGCCTTGTGAACCCCCCACAGACAAGGCTCCTTTTTTGCATCAGAACCCCAATACTTAAAACATCATGAAATGTGCTATTTATACTTAAAATCCCATGATGGAAATTGACCAGAATGGACCATGAACTTGGATTTCAAGAGTGCTAAAGAATCAGTGAGATTTTTCTCTTCCCCCTCCCCCAATGGTTCTCTAGGGAATATCTTTACTCCAGAACTGGGGGGCATGCCTCCCTGGGAGCATGAAGAAATTCCAGGGGAGGGGGATGCAAGGCAACCCAGCTCCAGTCAAGCCCACCCCAAGTTTTGCTGCAACTTTTTTCAGCCCTGGTCAGTTGCTTTTTTGCTCGAGTTTTGCTGCTATTTTTTGTGGGGTGCCCCTGAGGGTTTCCTCATCAAAGGGGGTGATGCTGAAGTTTGGGAACCACTGCTCTAGAAAGTCTTCCTGTGATGGTCGCTTCCCTTAAATCATTGGTGGAAAATGGCATTCCTGCTTTTCTCCTTTCCGGCCCAACATTCCGTGGAAGCATATAAACTGCCATCCTTACTGGATCAGTGCATTGGGCTGTGTGGTCTGGGGGGCAGTAATATAGATGCTTTGAGGAAAGTATAAAATCTTTAAAAGGTAGTTATGCAGAGACATGCCTTAAAGCAAGCTGTTGCTTACCCCTCATTGGTCTCTTTCCTGAAGCAGGCAGACCTTCTGTTCCTTCACCCTTAGTTATCTTTTTAATCGCTAATACTACACAGCTGGATAGCCATAGCCATGTAAATGATCATTCCTCTTGAACGGGCTAAATTCCTGAGTTTTCAACAGTACCTAAGGGACTTAGATGTGCAGTTCCCATTGGAAATTCAGTAGGGGTGGGACACTTAACTCCTTAATGTTCTCTGAAAATCCTGCCAAAGCTCCAGTTGGGTTTCCCTCAGTTTCAAATTTGCTACCTGAAAAGTAAGGGTTGATCTTAATCCAAGCAGGACATCTTGCAAAACAGTCTCAACATTCAGGCTTGACTTTTTTTTGTAGATGCCAAAGTTCAAAGCACTCCCCCTGCCTCATTTTGACCACATCAACTTGCCAGAAAAAAAGGTGAAGAACCCAACCCAACCAGAACCCTTCCATCTGCAAACAGACGAACGGGGAGCAACTAAGTTGCAGAATTGGCAGCATCAGGTAGGACTAGTGGAGCGGCAACTGTCTCTCTCCAAGGTTTAGTCACATGGTAGCATACTGGTAATAGTTGGCCCAGTGAATTATCCTGCCTTCAGTGCAAGTCTTCACAGACCTTTGGTATTGTAAAGAGCACCCCGGAATTGCTGTCTCCCTGGATGGCTGAGAGGCTGGAGTGCTCCTGTGGTCTTTGATGTTGGAAGTACAAGTGCTGGCTGTACTAAAACTGACCACTTGCGTCTGAAGCTGTTCTCCAGCCAGCTCACTGTACAAATACCACAAACTGCTTGGCGGCTTTTGGGTTTCAACTCTCCATATTCAGATGCAGAACTGTCTGCCTGAAGTCTAACCTTTGTTCTCAGTGCAGCAGGGAGTGGGGTGTATCTCAGTTACTCAGCTCCTGATGGGACCCCTCTTTCTCCCTGCAGGTCGAAGAAGACCTGAAACGGCAGAAAGAGGCAGCATGTTTCAAAGCGAATCCAAACACTGTTGTGCACCAGGAGCCTTTTGTACCAAAGAAGGATGTCAAGCCAATATCAGGTGGAGTTGCATGAACTCACTGTGCTGGCTTGCTGGCAATCCAGGGCTGACGCAGTTCAACAGCCCCTATGCACCGGGAAAACCTCCGACGCCTTTTTAGTATCAACGTCACTAGTCATGCTTGTGCAATACTTAGTCAACAAATCCTCTGAGTCCAGAGGGGAGGGGGGTTGCTTCCTCTTCTGCTCTAACATGGCAGCTGCGTTAACAGCTTTGCAGTTGGCAGATAATGGTTACTAGTTTGGGATAAGGGTAGGGAGCATGCAAGGAGCTCCCTGTGGAGACAGCTGACACTTCCGTAGCAGCTGCCAGCCTTCCCTTTCCCTTTATGAAGGGGGGGGGGGGGGGGGAGGCTTAGTTTGTGGGAACTGGAGCTTTGTCTTCTCGCTAACATACAATCGTCCCCTTTAAAAGCCTGTTTGTAAACAAGTCTTCCAAGAAGCACCCTAGACCAGGGGTTCCCAAACTGATGTTCATGCCTGGGGCTATGCAAGACGTCTCTGGGGTGGAAGAGAGAAATGGGGTACAGCGGATTGTGTTTGTGCATTTTCACACTAGGCAGGTCTGCTAAATCTTTACTTCTGTGGGAATTTGTTGTATAAACTGGTAGTGTACTAGGACAGAGCCATCCTTTCCAATCACTGTAAAGCATGGTTCAGTTGAAATATGGACAGATGGCTGACAGGTAGCTTTTAAGAACACAAAGTATCGGTGAAGCAGCTGTGGGTAGCAAAGTTTGGGAACCTCTGTCCAGACTGATCACCTACATTCATTGCCCCATTGTTGATTGGACTCTGTATCAGCATCCCAAATGCACATAAGCGTCTCTTCCTTAATCCTAAGCGCTTCCACTAATCTACTTAAAGCATGGACCTCTAGAGAGGCCGCTTCCGTCTAACCCTGATGTAGTTGTGCTTGGATGACTGTTGCACCAACATTCCCTGTGTTTCTAAACTTAGAGAGCCTTTCTGGTTCCGTAGTTCCCGAAAGATTTGAATTGGCAACAGAGAAAAGAGCAAAGGACCGCCAAGAATTTGAAAAGCACCTGGCCAAGTTGGAAACTGAAAGAGAGAGGCTTCAGAAGAAGGCCCAGCAGCAGGAAGCCGAACAGGAGAAGAAAGAACTTGCCAAGCTGAGACAAGAACTGGTAAGTGGGCGGGCTAGTCAGTCAGGGCCAGAGCACTGACTGGGCCTATGAACTTATGTCTTAGGCATGCAGCAGCCAACCGCAGCGCTGGGTTGGGCCCAGTGCCCCACTGGGCTAAAAGCCATTCCTCCTTGGGATGTTCCTGATCCTTGTGCCGCTTGAGAGCTACCTGGCAATCAGCACTTAAGGCACCTATGGTACATGTGTACAGCTTGAATTGAAGAGCAAAACACAAGCCTGTTCTAAACATGCACCCGCTGTTGCTTAGGGTGTAGTACATCTTCCACTAGCAGCACAGTCGTTACTTAGCTCCCAAACACATCCCAGATTTCATCAGATGGCTGCTGCACTATACTCTAACTGAATGAGTGTGTGTAAGCCCCATAGTAACTGACCATTCTGTCCTTTTTGTCTCTGGAGGTACACAAGGCCAACCCAGTTCGTAAGTACCGCAGTCAGGACACGAAGCCAAGTGACCGGCCTCTCACCATGCCAAAGTCTCCGAACTTTTCAGACCGATTTCGATGCTGAGATGCACCAACGTGTAGATAGGAGCAATCTCTTCCCAGTGTCCTGGGTGCAGAGGCAGATATTTTTTCCTTTTAACTTGGAACTCTTAATGTCAGATTCCATTACTTTATATTAAGTAGTGTTAACCATTTCATGGAGGCAAATGGCTGAAATGTGCTCTGGATGGAGATCACCAGTCATGTGGCTTCACGCAACATGTAGAAATCTTAATTTTAAAGACTGAGTCATGTTTTGATAGTATACCCGAATAAACTATTTTGCACACATTAATAAAAGGGTTTTGCTCTTGGGTATTTTTGTGGAAGAGGTTCAGATGCCTTGGATTCAGTTGGTACACACCAGTCAGATGTAGATTCTGGAAAATGAGGTGGCTATGGTGGCTTTAAAAAATACTTCATTGCCAGCTGTGAGCTTCAGTATGAATGATTCAATGATGCCTTGGTTTGTAGACCCTGAAACTGTAGCTGAGGTATGAACTGCCCCATTCATTTCAGTGGGTGCTCAGATGCTTAAAGGGCAAGACTTAGAGCAAACAGTTAGCAAAGCAATGAGGGGGGGAGGATCATAGTGTATATCTCAATCTACTATGAGACTGCCTTCTCATGCACTTGGGAGTAATACCAGCTAGACAGAACTGTCACGTCTTGGAAAGCAAGAAGCTCAAGGGATGTCAAAAGTAGTTTCAGCAAGTAGCAGTAAGCAGCCAACAATGTGTATGGGGATGCTTGTCTATTCTGCCCAGATGTAAAATCACTAACAGGCTGCCTCAGAGGAGCCTATAGCCTTCTGGAACTTCACCTCTTTTTGGGTGATCTTCAAAGGAGCAAAAGATGCTTTGGACAATCCCCAGTAGACATCTCCCTGTGCATAGGGAGACTAAATAGACAGCTGGAAGACCACAGTTTTGGCAATGGCATACTCTGAAGCAAAGACGAGTGAATCCAGCACAAATAGCATCTTCAGAGCTGTGGAATTCAAAGGTAGGTGTCTCTGGTTTGTAGTCTCTGATTTGCTATGACTTTAGAAATAGGCCAAGTCATAGTGCCTGAGTAGCTGTGAAGGACCAGTTAACCTTTCCTTTCTGTTGCTAGAAGAGCTAGGATGTCCACCAGCAGATACTTGCACTCCACCTTCCCTAGTTCTGCACACGTTGACTAGTTAATGCTGTAGTGCTAACCTGGGCTGAAATCAGACTTGAGTCACTCTGGGAAGTCTTGGTATATCTTGCTGGTAATCCATTCAGTCTTGGCTATCGAATGTTCAGAGCATTTGGGACGCTTCCTTATAATTCCACCTTCCTAATAATTTCAGACCGACACTTGATCTTGCCCAGTAGCATTGCATAGCTCTGCATGATATTTCCACGATGCCTGGATTTTTTTTTTCCCCCCTTTCACCTTTGCCTTAATGGTATCTGTCACAATATGTTCATAGCTTGTCTGGGGAAATCCTTAGTGCTGATAGAAACGGTTCAGGAGCTGTTGACTACAGCGCCTGCCTGACTTGGCTGAGAAACCCAGCTATCTTAAGTTACAGCTTAGGGGCTAGAATTCAGGTAGGGAAGCTGTTCTCATTCTGAATCTCAACACCATCTGCCTTGCAGCCTGCTGCAACACTCAATTTAGACAAGGTATAAGGTTTCCTGGAGGACAGACTGGCTGTGTGGAGTTTCTCAGGCCTATGAAAAGAGCATAAAGGTTAAAGTGTGTGGTGCTTAGAGCTGTGACGCTCATGTAGCTAGGGAACTGGCGTGCTTGAGGTCTTGCCAAGTATCCCAGGACACTTTGTTTTCCAACCAGAGCCAATGTGGATCCTGGCTCAAGTTCCTGAGTGGAAAAACACTTGGCATTTTCTTGGTTGCTTCCTGCTGTCAAGAGCAACCTGGAGAACGGTTAAAAACATTGGATGTGGCTTGTCGGTCTTAAACTTGGACTCTACATGACCACTATCCCAAGTGCCTGCAATCTGTTTCTAGAACAAAATCCAGCAAGCACTCGCCTTGGGTGGGTATTGCTGCCCCCATCTCTGCAGTAACTCTCAAAGTCTAAAGAGAACCCCTTTCACTTCTTACTCATGTAAGCTAGCTAGCGGTAAAGGCTTTACTTTCTCGCATAATTCAAAGGCTCCATCCTGTAACCTAATCCTTGCTGGCCTGGACATCTTTGTCTGGTACTGAAAGATGACTGCATTACTGGCTCTGTGCACTTTCCCGGAGCCTACTTAAACAGTCGAACAACTCAGTCTCTTAAATCCCTCAAGCTGAAGTTGAGTAGAATGGAACAGCCATGGGTTCATGCATGCTATGCTATGAAAAGCAGACTCTTCACTATTCCAGTGGGAGTTTGGGGCAGTGACCAAGCAGGACATTGCAGGAGGGGGGCGGCAGGCGAGATACTGCAGTATGAGCCTTGAGGTGTGGCTTCTAGATATCCTGCCGGCTGCTCCTAAGGAAGGAGAGAACATAACTGCATATTGATCAGACGCTATCATTGGCTTAAATGTGCTGCAAAGCCAGCCAGTCCCCTGAGCACAATTTCCTGCTTGCTTGCCTCTCTACTTGCCTCTTGTATAATCTGAGGGTTATGAGTGACCTGGACTTCTGGTCAATTGACAGCATAGTTGCCATTCCTAAGCTCATACAAACTTAACTGTCTAGTCCCATGTGTGCAACAGGATCCATTGATGAAAGCTAAATTTCTGCCTCATGTATAATTGAATTACCACCTTGAGTAACCTTCTATAAGTGGCAAGAGCTGTCCATTCAGGAGCTTATAAATGAAGCTGTTAAGCAGGAACAGATCTGACTGTCACCTATAACTTCCGTGTTCTTCAACAACCTTCTTTCTGCAATAAGATGTCCCGGTCCTCAAATAGAGGTGTTCAGTTTCCACTGAAATCAGTGGCGCTTAGGAGCACAAATACCATAAGGATCTGTGGTTTATTTCTCCTCCTTGCTAGGAGAACTCTGCCTGTTGGAAAGGGCAGCCAGGGTTGTGGAAACAAAGATGTGAACTAACTGCACCTCATTTGGTTTTTATTAGCTTTTGAGCTTAATGATTCCTCAGATGTAACCACTACTAATTTTGTGCCAATTGCTTTGGCATAGACGTTCACCTGGTGTCTTTATCCACCTACAAGTGATGCCAAAAGCTAGAGCTGAAGGGGAGAGGCCAGGTCTACATGAGACCCGGAAGGTCGGCTTAAGGTACACAACTCCAGCTATGTAAAACACGTAGCTGGAGTCATCTTACCTTAAGCTGAGCTTGGCACAGTCCTCTCAGTGGGAGGCTGACAGGAACAAACTTTCTTGTTGGCTTTCTTTCTTCTTTGCAACTGCAAGGAAGATGAGCACTGACTGAGTCACCTTCAGCATTTGATTTAGCAGGTCTTAACTGGACCCACTAAATCGAACACCAGAAGATGGATCTCCAGTGCAGCAAGTGGACACAGCCTGAGTCATCACCTCCTTCCTTGCTGCTGCAGCCTGGTTCTTGCAGGCAGTTCTTCAGGTTCATTTTTAAAATGATCTCACCAACAGTGCTACCATTGCTTCGGCTGAGACTCGCTATCAGCAACTACCTTTTCTTTCCCATCTTCTCCTGTTAGCCCAAACTTTCCTTAACTTCCATTCTCCATGTGCTGCTAGGCTGCAGATGAGTTCACCAGCACTCTGAGGAAGTTGTGGGAACTAATCCTGGGGTTGTGAGGATATCAAGTGGCTTCCCACATCCCTTCCCACTGAAAGGAATTGCTGCATCACAATAGCGGCCAGTACGGGAGCATCCTGTTACAGAACGGTTCCTAGTCCCCTGTTCCTATAATGCAGGGTCATGGGAGTTGGCCACCAGTTTTTTGGAAGGTACTTTGAACAGCTCTGGCAGGCAGCAAAAGTACTGTGGATGGACAACTCTTGACACCTTCCAGGCAAAGTGGCCTAGGTTAAGCACAGTATACAAGTTTCATGAGATTGTCTCTACATCTGCTATGGACCAGCCCTACCTGTCACCTGGATTCGGGTGGGCTTTTGGTGTCTGCTTACACTTGGCTTTTCCTTTTAAACTAGTTTGTCATCAAAACAGTCTGCAGATTTGTTCTGGTCCCAGAAGCTCAGGACCGACCTCCTTGGAAACCCTAGGTCCTAGGCTAGGTTTGACACGTGCTGGGCGCAGAATCATAAGGCCAAAAACAGGATTGAGAGCACAGGGAGAGATTGTGGGATATTTCCTGATTGCCTTAAGGCAGTGTTGCTCCAGTGGGGCCATGGACCCATTTTGAGAGAGCTGCTAAGGGACTGCTTTGGTTATACAGCTCTGCTGCCACAAGGCATCCACTCCCCCGGCTGCAAAGTAAACTGGAGTAGCCTGTTGGCAGCTTTCTCAAAGTGGGCCCACAGCCCACCTGGAGCAACACTGCCTAAGGTGCAGGTAGAAGTATAGGGCTCATCACAGTGCAGGTTTGCATCAAGCCAACAGTGTGAATTGAAACCACCTGGATGACTTTGGTGCCAGTCTGTGTGAGCCATTATTTTAGAATTAAACCCATCACAATGAGGCATTCTCAAGCCAGAGTTGGGTCATGAGACTCTAATTTGGGGGGGGAAGGGGGCACGCATTGTGATGTGTAAGCCTCCACCTCTTTCTAACACTGATCATGGTGCTGAATGTCTTTTTTAATATGATGGTTGTACCGGTGAGCAAGCCACCGAGCACAAGGGTTTGACAACTGTTTCAGCAAAATTCACTGGAGCCCTGTTCAGTCGGAACTGTGTCCCCCTGCCCAGACTTCACCAAGGCCAGACTCTGTTTTAGCTAAACAAGGTCCCTTCCAGTTGTAGTTTAAAAAAAAAAATTAGAGGACAGGGCTGGGCTGTCTTGAGGCATGATCCTGCAAGCACCCACATGGCCCTCTTTGAAGGGAATGGTTGTGCTGAGCCCAGTAAGCCTCAGTTAATGGAGGAAGGCTTTTTAGTCATCAAGCCTGGTGCCAACAACCTCAAAACTGGCTCCCTTCCCTCCCAGCACTCTGAGCTGAGCAGGGCTGACTTGCTTGCCCTGTGGCCCAAGCAGGCTGCAGCTTTTCTCCCCTGCTCGAAGCAGGGCAAATGCAGCAGCCTGTTCAACCTCAGTGTCAATAATTATGGTCCGCTTTTTAGCACCCAATTTTGAAGTTGAGGGTGCAGGTTTCTGCACATCTCCCCCCACCACTAGGGTGGCTACCATCGACTTTGTCCGCTGCACAGGGGATAGCTATCCCATAGTTCCTACCACCCCCTTTGCATTCTGGGTTATGCTCCTAGTGCACCCTGGGCCCAAAACTGTGGCAGGTGGTTCTGGGTACATGAGGGCATTATGGGATGCAGACATCTCTAGCCCTCTTCCCCCACCTTGCTTGAAAGAAACTGCAAAGTCTTTTCATGCCCTTTTCCTGCTGGTTATCCATGCCGCAGCAGGGTAAGCATGGTGCCCCTTCAGCAAAGTATTGACCATAGCATGCCTTAAGCTGGAGTGTACCCAGAGCATATCTGGACAAATCTCAGGAGGCCATGAACGTACTCTTATTGGAAGAACCTGAGCAACTGGCAAATGCTGCTGGCATTTGCTCCACTGGACCTAGTGGAACACCAGCTCTGGTGCTGAGACACACAGGCTGGCAGAGACACATAGTGATGCAACTATAGAAGGCTCAGCAATAGCGGCAAAACTTTCCCATGTATAATACTGCTTCCCCCGCCCTGAAGCGCAGAACTACCAGAAGGAGGTCTGCTGACAGGTGAGAAGCGAGTGGCCATAGCCCTGTGGAAGCATACAGCGCCAGGTAGCTACTGCTTGGTTGGACGTCTATTTGGTGTAGAGAACGATACAGTGCGTGCTGCTGTTATACAAGTAGCCACGGTCATCAACCTTCCTGCTGCAGAGGGGCATGACTGGGAAATGTGCAAGACACAGTGGAGGGCTTTGCTGTGCTGAGGTTCCCTGACAGAACCCACATCCCTCATCATGGCTCCCGCCCACCTTGCCAAGGAGGGGACACGGCAAAAGGGGGTACGTGATGGTGCTGCAGGCTCTGATGGATCGATTGCACCAAGAACCAACAGGGCCAGGCTGGAAAAGAGCCGTCTCTCAAGAGCAGCAAGCTGGAACTTTCTTCCCAGACTGCAAAACTAACATGGGAGGCGTTGAAATGCCAATAACAAGCCCTGGAGACCCAACCTACCCCTTGCTCCAGTGGTGCTCGAAGGCAGACTGGAGTGCAGTGAGGAGCATCTCTGCTAGAGCCTGAGCAGGTACAGACTGGTGTTGGGGGGAGGGGGGGTTGGAGAGGTTTCAGTCTGACTAGGTTAGACCTTAGCAAAAGCAACATTCCCATAGCTGTGGCCACCTGTTGTGTGCTCCTAATCTGTGGGGAGGGGGGAGGTGGAGGCACAGCATGTAGCCAGTAATTATGAGCAGCCAGACACCGACTAAGGAGAGCACAGCAAGAGGCACTGCAAATGAGGCTCAAACGGCTTTATGAAAGGCCAGGCACTGATAGTCCTGCACGTAGGTGCCTCTGCAGTAAGTGTGCTTACCGGTGGGGCACCCCCTTCAACACAGGCCATAAAAGAAAGTGGGAGGTTGTCAGCCATTTGCTCTGGGAAGCAACCCTGGGGGTTGAGGCTGCCCTGGCCGCTCCATCCCCTGCGTTCTAGGGCCCCGGGCGAGGAGGCTCTGGAACTCCGTGAGGCAGGGAGGCGGGTCTGCAATGGCTGGAGGGGGTGCCTGTGCATTTCTTCTGCTGGTTTCTAGTTCTGCAACCTAGCCTCTCCCCATACAGCACTGAGGGCCAGGATCCTCCGCATGCTTCACCCTGGTGCTCAGCTGAGCCGGGGCACTCAGAGGCAGGGGTGCTGCTTGCCACGCTGGCTACACAGGAAATAAATTAAATATTCCCAGGTCTTTTCCTGTGCACGCGGAGCAGCAGAGTTGAAAATCCTGGCCCGAGAGATCACAGTCGGGTCCTGCCGGACACCGCCAAAAGTCCACAAACATCGACTGCCACAGTGCAGCAGCTGCACTGGCCTAGAGCTGACTGCAAGATGCATTTAGCATTACTCCTTGTGGAAAACAGGCATCCTGGAATCTACTGATATGCCCCTCAAAGGCGGCCGAGCAGGCTCCGTGGTGTGGCCTCATGGTTTAGAAAATTGACCTAATGGGGCTAAGTTTGACCTACACTCCCAGTGTAGACCAAACCCTGGTGAGCCCATTCAAAGGGTGTTGTGGCTCCCTTTGGGATCCTGACCTGAATTTTGAGACTGATTCCCCTCCTCTCCCCATAGATGATGCATGCTTTGACATTTACCTGATGGCTTTCTTCCCCAGGTAACTAATTTACCAATTAAGCCCTTCAGTTGAATATATTACTTTGTTTGAGAATGTGTGAATGAGAAATGCAAAAAAGCAGAAGTAAAAGGCATGGTAAATTAAACCTTAATCAAAACAACTCACATTGAAGGCCTGGGGCCTTCAATATTTCTAATCTCATTAACAGACAATACCAAAATCCCGTCTTACTTACTAAACCTTAGGACAGTCTCACAGACCTTCGGAGGTATACAATGTCAGAGCCAGATGACCAGGAAAGGAGGGGGTAACCAGGTGAAAACACACTCATCAGCATCAGAAAACCCACCAGTGCGGACCCTTGGTCAGGGACTGGCAGAATTGACAGCTCTAAAGGTGAAGAGTGGGCACTCCTGAAAACAGCTGATTAAATCCAGAAAAGGATGACTCTCTCGGAGATGTTTGGAATGGTAACATCAAGAGAACACCGGACGCACTGGCACAGTAAAATCCATACAGGAAAGGATTATAAAAGCAGGGTGCTTTGCCGTGGAACTCTGGGTTCATCTTGCTGCCAACTTCAGGAGAACATTGGATTGCGACTGACAAAGCCCAGCTCCCCCTCTGTGATTGATCTGGTTGGCCAGTAGCTTGATCCGGACTCTGGACTGGTAACTATAATATCACCTGGCGGGACACTGTGGCTACGTCTACACTGGCGCGTTCACGCAAAAACTCTTCCACAAGAGCATCCACGCCAGTGTAGACGCTCTTTTGCGCAAAAGATGTGCCATCTTAACCATAGGGCTTTCTTGCACAAGAAATTCATGTTGCCTGTCTACACTGGCCTCTTCTGGAAGAGCTCGTGCGCAAGAAGGCTTCTTCCTGAGCGGTAGTGTCAGTTCTCCTGCAAGAAGCCCTGATTTCATACACTAGAATATCAGTTACTTGTGCAAGAACACACGGCCAGTGTAGATACGCAGCAAGTTTTTTGCGGAAGAGTGGCTGATTTTGCACAAGATCACACCAGTGTAGACACAGGTGTCAGTGTGAGAGAGACTGAAAAGCAAATGCTACTGCTGTATTCTCCAATGTGGCATACTGCCTTCCCCTATAAACAAAGCACACAAGATCTCTTAAGCATAACACAACGCCCAGCATGAGAACAGGAGCCCTGCTGCCTTGTTAAAGCTCAGGCCTGGCTGTGTTGGGTTCCTCTCTTAGGCTGTGCTGCAGGGCCCTGGCTGGTTCACTTGGGGAACATGAGGCAGTAGGAAGCCTGGCATCAAACGCCAGCCCTGGCTGCTGGCAGTGGAAGCCATGAAGGGCTTATCTGGGCTGGGTGGCCTAGAACGTGGCCCAGAGGGAAGCTCTCCTAGTTTGGCTGCAAACTGTCCCTCCTCTCCTAGGCCCCAAGGCCTTGGCTAGCCGTTCTGTAGCCGGAAAGCTTGTTCTCCAAGTGCCCCTCCTCCCAGTGTCCTGCCTCCTCCTTCCACTGAGCTGCCCCATAGGCCAGCCCTTGCCTTAAGCCCCCACTCAGGTCCCTGCCTCTAGGGGCTGGGCTTAGTTCCTGGCCCCTGCTGGCAATGTCAGCCGCCTGCCAGGATCAGGGGGTGATTGCAAAGGAGCATCTTCCTCCACAGGCGGTCAGGGCATCTGCTCAGGGTGAACTGCTCAAAACCAGGGCAGCTTACAGCCCTCGACTGGAGACCTTTCCCAAATGGTCACGAACCAGTTGCAGCGAGCGCTCCAGCTGCCAATCCGGCCAGCAGGAAGCCTCAGGAGCAAAACCCCTCAGATACCCCAGCTCTTCTTGTACCCTAAGCAGCCCTGGGCCTAACACACTGGGTTCTAACCACTCATCTATCTCCCCTACCCCGAACAGGTTCTCCCAGTCCCAAAGAACCAGCCACTGATCCTCAGTCAGTTTACACTTTAGATCTTACCCCCAAGAGCATGCTGAGCCAACCCTTTTGAATCTACGGCTGTGTCTACACTAGCAAAATCTTGCCAGCTGTCTCCACTGGCCACGAGTATTTGCACAAGAACACTGACGTTCTAATGTACGAAATCAGGGCTTCTTGCACAAATACTGATGCTCCCGCTCAGGGATAAGCCCTCTTGTGCGGGTATTCTTGCGCAAGAGGCCAGTGTAGACAGGCGATGTTCATTTCTTGCACAAGAAAGCCTGATCGCTAAAATGGCCATCGGAGCTTTCTTGCGTAAGAGAGTCCACACTGGCACGGATGCTTTTGTGCAAAATCATGCCAGTGTAGACGCAGCCTAAAGGTTTATTTAGAAAAGGGTTGAGGCTGTCAAGGAGGGTGCATGTCATGCACCAATCACCAAGTTCCTGATGCAGGCGCTTAGCCGTTTGCAACATCTCTGCTATCTCAGGAGTCCTTGGTGTCCATCCTGTGTCAGGATGGGGGCAGCAATCCTTCGTGGCTCTCTGTCCCTAGCAAGGCTGCATCTGGGATCAGTAGCAAGATGGCGATGGCCTCATGACACTTTATGTTCATTCCTGGTGTCTCCCAAGCTGGAGCTGGTCACACAACGGTCTGTTTCACATGCCAGCAGCCCTGAGCAGGGTCCCAGATGTGTCCCTCAGGTGTGTATCGGCTCCTCTGAGAGCCATTGGCCCTGAAGCAGTGCTAATTAACAGGCAGTCTAGGCCCAGTGCTGTCTGACAACGTTCACAGCACAGAGCACTGATTCATACCTCCACATACAAACCCCTACATGGACATGAGTAGCATCCACAGAATCAATAGGGCATAAGCTGCTGTTTGACACCTCACATGGCCCACTTTGTACCGAATTTGAGGCAGCCCCTCTCCCCTCTCCCCTGCCATGATCTGGCTGCTCACTTTAAAAATCCAGTAATGTGCAACTCTTCCTCGGCAAAAAGCCCTAGAAAAGGCTGTGGGGGGGCCACCGCAGACCCTGAAGGCCATGGCTTAAGACCCCGACACTCCCACGTCTGTGGCCTGTCTGGTGGTCGGTGAAGTTTACCCGCAGCCCAGGCCTTTGGGGAGCACTGACCGAGCGCTTGCTGCCCTTGAAGGGAGGAAGGCGCCATCCTGGTTGGACGCTTCCAGTCTAGCAGCAGGCCCATGACAGCTCTGGCTCTCCCATCTAGCCTGGTGCATGCTGGGGGCTGACTCTGGCAAGGAGGTTGGGGGCAGAGAGGTGTTAAAGGGGGGCTGTATGGGAAGCTGGGATGGCTCCACCTGCTGCCGCTTTGACGGACTCCCCAGCTGCCTGTCCTCTGTGGGGTGCCCTGCTCACCACTGGGATGTGCCACCCCCAGTGGCTGCCTTCTGCTGGCTGGGGGAGGGGCCTGATGGGCACAGAAGCAGGCAGTGGGCAGCACAGTCGAGTCTCCAGTGCTCTTAGGAGCAGAGGGGAGGGAGGGCGAGCACGGAGGACCAAGCAGCAGGGGCCCGTCGGAGGATGTGTGGCTGGGTGGCAGGCAGAGGCCAGTGGCTGGGGAAGCTGGAGGTAATCCCCGAGTTGTGATGCCCAGATTCCACAGGGACCCCCACAAGCCTGGAACACCCCAGCTTCTGTCCTGGGGGATTGTGGCCTCTTGCCTTCGGCGGTACCCCGCAAGCCTGCTGCCAACCCCTCCGCAGCCACCGGCTTCGTCACAACTGCTGCAGCTTCCCATTGACTCTCCGCACTCCGGTGGGACCTATCCATCCCCTGCAGGGCAGGTAAGGGAACGCTACCCGCTCCGTTTCACAGCGAGGGAAACCGAGGCACGTCCTGCGTTCCTTGAGGTGTCACTGAGTTGGTCTGAGCCCCGGATCGAAGCTGGGGCTCCTTGCCTGCCATCCAGATCTATAGCCACTAGCCCCCGCTGCCTGCCATGCCTCCCTTCCCCCAAGCTCTTCTTGCTTTACACCAGACGGTAAAAAGTCAAGGCCTCTACTCGCCCCTTGTGTTCGCGCAGGGGTCTCCAACCTCTCTAAGCACAGGATCACTTTTTGAATTTAAGTAGAAGCTTAGATCTACCTCAAACCCAAATACCCTGGCCCCGCCCCTTCTGAGGCCCCGCCCCTGCTCTCTCCCTCCCTTTCACCAGGCTGGGCCAGAGGGCTGGGGTGCAGGCTCTGGTCTTGGATTAAGGGATTTGGAGTACAAGAGGGGCTCTGAGCTTGGGGTGGGCAGGGGCTTGGGGTACAGGAGGGGGTTCACGATGTGGGTACCAGCTGGGCCCTGCTTACCTCAGGTGGCTCCTGGGTGGGGGGTGCCGAGGGGCTAAGGCAGGCTCACCCCCGGCCCCACTCCCAAAAGCAGCCAGCAACCTCCATCCCACGTCCTGCTGTGCCCCCTCCCTGCTCTGTGGAGACAGGATGGGAGGGGGGGGTATCTTGGCATCAGCACCCTGCCCAGCAAGCAGAGACTCGGGAGGGGGCAGCTCCAAGGCAGAGGGCAGGAGATGCGCAGGGGGGGGCTGAAGTGCTGGGCTTGCAACCTCTTGGCCAAGCCTGTTAGGATCCCGTCAGACTCCAAGATCTACCTGCAGATCCCGATCGACTGGCTGGTGACCCTGTTAGGGAGCGGACCAATCCCGCACGGCTCAGCCCCTTTGCCCTGCACTTGCCGGACACGAGCCTCTACCAAACTGCGAGTTGTCCGGCTCCACCCACCCATCAGCCGCTACTTAGCATGGGGTGGGGCCGAACAGCTGAGTCCTCTCCAGGTGGGGGCGGGGAGGGGCAGCCTCAGCGGCTTGGCTGGAGTGAAGCTCAGGTGGGACAACACGGAGGCGATGAGTGGGGGGGTCCCCCCCTCCCCCCAGGGCTACGGTGCTAAAGCCAGCGGGCTGGTGAAGTCTCTGTCGCTCGGCCCGTGTTTACAGGCTCGCTGGGCGGTGCCAGGGGCTGTTGTGGGTTCCCCGATGAATCTGGTTTCGCTCCAGGCTAGCTGGGGGCGGTCCCGTGGCGCTCCCCGAGCCGTCCTGGGCAGCCCCGCTCCGTGGCTAGGCCGAGCTCCGAGGGCTGCGCCACGTTCCTCTCGCCCGGGGCTGAGCGGGTCCCGTCGCGGCCGGGGTCCCTGGGCTGCGAGCGGACAGTGGGTCGGTCCCGGCCAGAGCCTGGGCCGCGCTGGACGCTTGGGTGTCCCAATTCCCTGGCCGGTTGTGCCGCGAGGGGACGGGGGGAGCCTGAGCCCCCCCCCCCGCCCTTCGTGCGTGCGTCTCCCCAGGGCACCGCGGGGGTGGGTCGGCACGGAGCCGGCTCCCCTCCCTCCACGATGGGTCCCTGGCTGGGGAGGGCCTGGGGAGCCCGCCAGGGGGGCGGCCGGGGCATCTGTTCTCTGTTTGTTTGAATTCCCGTCGGCCCCGCGCAGAATGGAGCGTCCTTTGAACCGGCTCCAGCAGCGACAGGTGGCCTGAAAGGCGACGCGCAGCGCGCTCGGGCGGGTGTAAAGGATACGGCTCTCCCGGGCTAATCCGGCTCCGGCCCGCTGAGTATAGAAGGGGCCGGCTCGCCCCGGCCTTGGCACAGCTCGGATGCGGCTGCCGCGCCAGCTCTGACCGCCCGCTGCAACGGGGACCCCGGGTAACCGGCCCGCTGCGCCCCCGCGTCTCGGGCCCTGCTCCCCGCGGCCGGCCGGGCTGCCCAGCAAAGGCCTCGCGCGCCCCCGGCTCCCAGCCTGGCGGGCTCCTTAGCAGGTGCCATTCCCGCCCCTCTAGGGCATGGCGCGGCGGGGCTAGGACTCGCGCTCCCCATGGACGCGGCGGAAGGGAGCCCCGAGCGCCCGCTGCAGAGCGGGGCACCAGGTAAGCGACCCGCGGGCCGGGCCGGCTCCTTCCCTGCGGCAGATCCGCCGCGACAGGTGCTGCTGCTGCCCCCCTGCAGCTCCGCGGGGGGGGGGGGGGGTCTGCTGCCCTTCTGGGCGCGCCGGGCACCCCGCTAGCCATCCGGAGCGGCCCTGCTCCGGCCCCTCCCCAGCCCCTGCCAGGAGGGCAGCTGTGCCCCATGGCCGGGCCTTGGGCTGCGCACCCCACGCTCGTGCCAGGCTGCGGCTTGTGAGCAAAGCCCCCGGTGACGGGCACTAGCGCTGGTGAGCCGGGCCAGGGGCTTTGAGCCCCTCTGAATTCCCTGGGCTCCGAGAGGTGCGGGGGAGGCTCAGCCCAGTGGCAGCAGGGGGGTCCCGGGGCTCCAGGCGGCTTTTTGTAGGGCAGCCCCCAGCCGCAGGCCACCCAGCGGGGCTCGGGGCCCGGCCTGTGAGGTGCTTGGGTTCCACACGGTTGCCAGATTCTGCTGCTTTTCTTGCACGCCGCAATTTCCCCACTGCCACTGCTCGAGGGACGTGCCCGCAAGGCAAAGGTGTGTGCAGGGAGGGGGCCGTGGGCCGTGTGCTCCCCCCGCCGCCCCTCCCAGCGCTGCGGTGGCTCCGGTGGCCCAGCCCGCACGTCTGAGCAGCGCTGCCCTGACCCGGGAGACGGACTTGGTGGGGACCATCCTGCGGCCGCTGACGTGAAAGCCGCACCTGCAGCCCCTCGCCAGCCTGGGTTGCTCTGCGCCATGGTAGATGCTTGTGGGAGACTCTTTTGTCCGGGTGCCTGGGTGGGGGGCACGGCTCTGCTCTGAACCAGGCCTCGCCAGCGAGGGCAAGGGCCCGGCCCCATGTGTGTGACAGGGCGTCCCTCTGGCCCCACCAGATGCCCAGCCACCCCTTGTTGCAGGAGAAGCCAGGCTCCCCAGGCACCAGGCCGTCCCTGTGGGGCCGGGAGCCAGCAGCTGGGGAGTGAGAAGGGAGCCCCCGGGCTGCCGGTCTCTCGAGGACGGGCTCTGAGCCGTGGGACCTGCCTTCCTCACGGAGGGCAGCTGCGAGCCAGGATCTGGGCCGGTGGCTCTCTCCCCGGGGTCAGAGGCAGATCCCATGGGGGGCAGCTGGAGCCGGGGAGCTACTGTCTTTCTCCCTGTGCAGAAGCCTCACCAGAGCCCGCGGAGATGCCCCAGGGTTTGGAGGGCACCGCAGGGCCGTCGGGCACTGCCACGGTGCCTCCGGAGGGGGCGCTGCTGGGCCAGAGTTCGGGGCCGGGCCCCAGCGTGCAGGAGGGCGCGGCGCCCGGCGGAGCAGAGAGCGGCACCGGCCCGTCGGCCCCAGCAACCTCGCAGCCCCCAGCCAGTGAAGGAGAAGAGGCAGAGCCCGGAGAGAAGGGGCCACAGGCCAAGGAGAAAGCAGCGGCCACGGCGGGGCCGGAACACCAGCGCCAGCCTCAGCCCCCAGCACCCCAGCGGAGCCTGAGCTGCCCCGTCAGCAGCCAGAGGTAACCTCTGGGGAGCTCTCTCCCAGGCAGCTTGGGGGGCTGGCCCTGTAGATCGGGGAGCCTCTGGCTTAGCGCCTGATGCCGGGGTCCCCTTAGATCTTCCACCGTGCTCTGCACCCCGGGCCTCCAAGTGCCTGGGTCGCAGGGTCTGCAGGCGCCAGGCCAGAGGCCCCTTGGCTGGGGGTGCGGAGACGGGTCCCCTCGCGGGAGGGGCAGCCTGTGCTTCCGCCCCGGGAGCTTTTCCGAGAGCCCAGCCTCTTGGGGACATGCTTCCCTGGGGCTCCGCCCTGCAGCTCCTGGGGGCGGAGCTACCCCGAGGGACCCCGCCTCTGGGAAGGGATCCCCTTCTGCTCACCTGCTTGGCCTCCCCTACCTGTGGCGTGAGGACCTGGGCAGGCAGCTGGGTCCCTCGTAAGAGGGGTTCGAGGCGGGGTGAGTCGGGCGTACCAGGCTCACCCTACCTCTCCCGCTCAGGCCCGAGGAGCAGCTGTGGGTAGCTGAGGAGGCCCCGCTAGCTGAGGAGGCCACGGCAGCTGAGGCGGCCCCAGCCACTGAGGAGGCCACGGCAGCTGAGGCGGCCCCAGCCACTGAGGAGGCCACAACGGCAGAGGAGGCCACGGCAGCTGAGGCGGCCCCAGCCACTGAGGAGGCCACGGCGGCAGAGGAGGCCCCAGCAGCAGGCGCGGAGAAGAGCCCGCAGGGCCCAGCGACTCCCGCCGAAGAAGCCAGTGCGTTGCCGGCAGAGCCCAGCCTAGCCGAGGTGCCTGGCCCGGCTTCCGATGCCCCCGGAGACCAGAGCCGTCTAGAGGAAACCCCCGCAAGCGGGGAGCCCTGCCCAGCTAGCAGCACTGGGGACGTGACGCTCGCCGAGCCCCCCAGCTTGGGCCCCTTACCCCAGCCCGCTTCAGATGAGATCCCTGCGGAACCCAGCTCCACGGAGCAGCCGCATCCCGCCTCGGCCAGCCCCGGAACGGCCGGGCACCAGCCGCCTCTGCCGGACGAGGAAATGGAGCCGCCGCCCAGCCCCTACCTCACGCCAGACTTCGGGAAAGAGGACCCTTTCCAGATCCTGGGTAAGGCAGCCGGGGTGCCGGGGTCCCCAGTCTGCCCACCAACGGTGCTCCGGCTTCTGGTTCCCTTTCCGCGGGGCTGCCCTGTCCCCGCGCCGGGATCCTGCGGCCATGATGGAAGCCTGGCGCCTGGCGTGTCTCCGCTGCTGTGCGCGCTCGAGCTGAGCGAGAGCCTCTCTGGGGGGCTCGGAGCAGGGCAGGAGCCCCAAGAGCTCCCTGGGACGTGTTGCTCCGAGCTTGGCCCCCCTGCGTTGGCTAGGGCAGCGTGGCGCTGGCTGGCAGTGCCGGTGGCAAGGGGCTGGGCCCGGGCTGGGCGCAGTGGGGTTGCCGGGTTGGACGGGGGCGCTCAGGGCCAGGAGCTGTCGGCCCGGGAGGGCAGAGCAGGGCCAGGGGGAGCTGTGGCTTACGGAGGGGTTGGCAGCCAGAGAGGAACTGGGGGGGCTGAGAGGACCCGGCGGGCTCCAGCGGGGTCTGGCAGGGTTCTGAACGCCATCGGAGCTGTTGCTGGGCTTGGTTCCCTCGTGACTTATTGTCGAGCGCCTTGCGGGGGGGGTGGCACTCGTGGCTATTTATACAGCAGGGGCGCAGCGAAGGGACAGGCCTGGGAGGCTGTGGAGCGCTGGCTGCAGGCGGTACCGGCTCTTTGCCACTAGGTGCCGGCCTCTGCCCGTGCGCTGGAGAAGCTCTCGTTCCACCAGCCGGGAGCGAGGGGGGGCAGCTTCCTGGGGCTCTCCTGGGCCTCTAGGCTGGGGCGCGTTGGCGCATGGCCGAGTGCTCCCAAGTGCCTTGTCTCCGCAGACGATGTCCCTCCGCCGCCCGCTCCCTTCACCCATCGCATCGTCGCCCTCAAATCCGGGACCGTGAACAGCATGTTCAGCATCAACACCAAGGAGATGCTGGGGGGGTAAGTGCAAGCCGCCGCGGGCGCCGCCGGGGTCTCTGGGAAGCGCCGGGAGTTTGGAAGCGTCTGTCCCGTTTAGTAACGGGGAGGGGAAACCCCCAAATGTGGAAATTTCCGGCAAAACGAAATCCCCCAAACTCGCCCCGGACCAACTTCCGTTCTCTGGAGCCTTAAAAATAGCCCCTGAAACAATCCGGGGAGGGGGGCTCGTTCCTCATTGGAACCCAAGCCCAAGTGGTCTGGCCTGGGGTTGTCGCCCGGGGGGGGGCGGGTCGACGCAGTCGCAGCATTTCCTCTTCCTGCCTCTAACCAGCTCTGCCTGGGGGCGACAGTTTCAGGGAACCGGTTCTGCCCCTGCAGCCCCTGCCTGGGCGCAGGGGGACGGTCTGGGCCACACCGGGGTGATAGCGTCAGGGCAGTTGTTGTAGCAAATAAAAGCAAGCAGGATCTTATGAGGGGGACAAGGCAAAAAGCCACATTTATTGTAAAGATAATAATAAAAAAATAAAGAAAAGATAGAAGCAAACAACGTTGTTTAACTACTTATTCCTAACACTACTTAACCCTTATACACTTTTACACACACACACACACACACACACACAACCATTCATTCAAGTTCTGTGTATAGTTCCCAGCCTGGAAGTTGCTTGTGCCAGAACACTGGCCAGGTATTCTGTACACAAGTGATGGGAGTGGGGAGCGAAGTCCTGATCAGATGCGCATCTGAAGCTCCTGGTGGGCTGGCAGCAGAACCTTGGACTCTGACTCCATAGTTTTTTAGTCCAGTTCTTATAGGGATTTCTTCCTATGCCAGTCTATGGGAATTGCTGCGTCATGCTGATGTCTCCAGGGTGGCTGCCAGGTGCTCGTCAGTGATCTCATGGGGTGGACCTCCAGTACTTGGTTTTCTCCACTTGACACCTTTTGGTTGCACTGGCACCTGACGCCTTCTTCAGCCCTTTGTTGCTGTATTCTCAGGCTGGCACCTCTCAGAACCATTCACTCATCGTCCAAGCACTCTCTCCTACATTCGTACAGTATTTTGTATAATAATAAAAGTTGTAGTTACGAAAGTTTCTGGGTGGTTTTGCTTAAAACATTCTCCGAGTGCTGAGTAAAGTTACAATGTTTTAAAGAGAACAGGCGTCAATTAAGTAACAATGCCCTTGGTCAATTACAGGGCTTGGCTCCCAGAGCAGAGTTAGTGGCTTGACAATGCATTGTTACAATGTATCTCTGCAATGTCAATTTCAAGCAGCCCCTTGCACAAGCTGGAGCATGCCCTGGGGCACAGAGGGGGGGGCTGTTTCTGGTTACATAGGATTATATTCTTAACAGTTCTAAGTTACATGACCTAATACATTATATTCTAAAGGGGCAATAATAATCATAAATCTAAACATTTAACATTTTTAACTAATAATAATAAGAATTAATAATAAATCTAAACACTTTAAGTTGTGGGGAACAAATTATGGGGGGTCACTTCCATTTGGGGAATCATTTTCAATACATTAATATGTGATCCCTACACCGTTCCGTAGCCAGCGCCGGCGTGAGCGCGCTGTGTGGCTGGTGCCCTCTAGTGGCACAGGAGAGCGGGGCGGCACACGTCCCGGGGCGGGGATGGGCCTGCGCCGATGGCAGCGGCGTTGCTGGCTCCGTGCAGCGGGGAGACTTGCCGCAGTGACGGGGCAGGGGTTCAGCTGCACCCCCAGCGAGCAGGCCCCCCGCTTGGCAGAGGCCGGGTGTCAGCGGAGGACTCAGCCCTGCTAGCACCTGCTGTGTGCTGCCAGGACCCGTACGCCCCTTTCCTGCCCACCAGAGACCCAGCTCACTGGCCTGCTGCCTAGGGCCCTGCCCCGCCTTGGCCAGGGCGGGTGGGCTGCAGAGCCCCCCCCCCACCCCGGGACGGAAGTGCTGCTGCTCTGTCATCGGTGCCCTCCTGGCCCAAGGAGCGGGGCTAAAACGGGGCTTTCGGCTGGGCGGTGGGAGGTGCTTTAGCGCCCCCTGCCCCCCACCCCCCGTGCTTGAAACTCCCAGACTCCAGCGGCCCCTGGATTGAGTGTGGGTGCCCGTGACGCCTCAGTTTCCCAAGAACTGAAACCCAACCCCCGCCCCTCGGACCCACTTCCAGCCCCGCTGAGTTTGGCCCCTTGGCAGCCGGTCTCTGGGCTTGTGCCCCTGCCTCTGTCGGGGAGGGAAGGAATCGCAGCTTCTCCCATCGGCTTTTCTTCGCCCTAGGGGGAAGTTTGGCGAAGTTCGCACGTGCACCGAGAGGGGGACGGGGCTCAAGCTTGCCGCCAAAATCATTAAGAAGCAGAACCCGAAGGACAAGGTGGGTGTGTGCCACGGAGCTGGGCGCTCGCCTGGCCGGGAGGGTGGCCCCGGGGGCTGGGAGAGCTGCCCCCAGCCCTGGCTCACGCGGCGCGTCCCTGGCAGGAGATGGCCTTGCTTGAAATCGAGGTGATGAACCAGCTGAACCACCAGAACCTGATCCAGCTCTACGAAGCCATCGAGACGCCGCGGGAAATCGTCCTCTTCATGGAGTTGTGAGTGGGGCCCGTGGGCGGGGCCGCCGTGGGGCTGGGGGGTGGCCCGGGAGCATCCTGACGGACGGGCCCCGCTCGGTCGCTCCGGTGGGGAAGCCGCCTTCCTGAGCGCGCTTGCTCGGGGAACCACTTGGAGACGCGTTGCCATGCGGCACTCGGTCCCCACAAGGGCGTCTCCTCCCTCTTCCCCTGCGCCCCGGCGAGGGGCGTCCCGACCCAGGTAGCGAGGGTCTGTCTGGAAGGGACAATCTGCGCCCTGGAATCGGAGCATTCTCGCTAACCTCCCTGCTATCCTGGATCTCGGCTAGCGCAGCCTCTCCGCCAGCCTGCCCGGGGCCAGGATGGGGGCGCTGGCTGGCACAGCCTCCAGCTTCCCTCCGGCACCTCCCTGTCTGGAAATCCCCTCCTCTCGGTGCCCTGGATCCAGCACGAGCAGCTGCCTGTCCCGTCCCGTCCCGTCCCCTCCCATCCCTCTGCCGCACGACCTCGGCCAGGGCCCTGCTCGGTTACCCACCCCCTACCCCCCTGCCTCTGAAAGGGGGCGTGCTCTGGAACCAGCACCTGGGCTGCCTGTGCCCTGGCCGGGGGGAGGCACTGTGAATGGTGCCCCTGGGGAGGCACAGGGGAGCGTCCCTGCACATGGAGTGGAGGGGCCGGGCGTCGCTTGCCTGGCCCGCGAGGGGCGCGTCCGTGGTCGCGGGGCAGAGGGGCGGGGCGTCGCTTGCCTGGCCCGCGAGGGGCGCATCTGTGGTCGCGGGGTGGAGGGGCGGGGCATCGCTTGCCTGGCCCGCGAGGGGCGCGTCCGTGGCCGCGGGGCGGAGGGGCCGGGCGTCACTTGCCTGGCCCCGGTGGCGGGGTCCCCGCTCGGCACCGTCCACTGAGGTTGCGGCGTGTCCGTGTGCAGCGTGGAGGGCGGGGAGCTCTTCGAGCGCATCATCGACGAGGATTACCACCTGACGGAAGTGGACTGCATGGTCTTCGTGCGGCAGATCTGCGACGGCATCACCTTCATGCACCAGATGCGCGTCCTGCACTTGGACCTCAAGGTGCTGTGGGAGGGAAGACGGGAGGGGCTACGGCCCCCAGGCTGTGGGGCTGGAGGGGGAACCGGCTGTGGGGCTGAAGGGCTGCTCTGAGAGACTGTGCGAATAGCCCTGGGGGGCGCAGGGTCCAGGCGTGGGACAAGCCCGGCAGCGGTTGTGTCTGGGGAGACAAGGCCTCCAGATGCAGGAATTTCCACCTCCTGAGTTCCAGGGGTCCCTGTGCTAGGTAGGGGGGCAGCATTGCCCCCCCCCCTTTTCCCACAGTCCTATCGCTCGGGGCTTTGTCACGCGGACTCGTGTCTTGGCTTGGCACAGCGGCCTGGGCCAGGTTACTGGGGGTTTTATGGGGGTAGAACCTTGGGGGGCCGGGCCGGGTCTTCTGCTGTTCAAAGGGTCGATCTCGGCATATGGGCCAGGAGCAGGGTTCTGGGCAGGGTCCCCTGTAAGCTGTGCACTTGGGCGGCCACCCAGGAGAGAATCAGGTGCCACCCAGCTGATTAGCAGAGTGCCCAGAGCCAGCAGCCCGTGTTTCTTTTGGTGGTGCACATCCGCGCACACAGTGCACAGAACAAAATTTATTCTGCACATGGATGGGAAAAATGATTGGGAACATTGGTTCTGGGGGGCATGAGGAACGCCGGGGAGGCAGATCGCTGGCAGGCCTGGGGTGTGCACAGCAGCATTAGGGAGGGAACCACGGGCAGTGTGGGTCTCTCTCAGTGCCTACAAACCACAATCCACGTCCCTGGTGGTGCATCCAGAGCCTGGCGACGCTGGGTGGCAGCACCGTGCTGCCCTGCCCCTGGCACTGAAGTGCCCGGCCGCGAATCCAGCAGCTGCTCCGTCCCTGGCGCGGCTCGGGGACAGAGAAACCGTCCCGCCCTCCTGCAGGCCCTTCCGGGCGGGTTGTCCTCTGCGGGGGGCCAGGAACCGCTGCCAGGCCGGAGGCGGGCAGGCGCGTAGCCAGGAGCTGGCTTCTGACCCCCAGGAACTTCATCCCTGCAGCCCGAGAACATCCTGTGCGTGGCCTCCACGGGGCACATGGTGAAGATCATCGACTTCGGGCTGGCGCGCAGGTAATTCCCCACGGCCGGGCCGGCTCGCTCCTTCCCTCCCCCGGCTCGCCTCCCTTCCCACGGCCCTGGGGGCCGGGCAAAGGCCGCACTCGGGCCAGCTGTGCTGGCTTTACGCCTGCCCCGGTGACGTAGGCCTGGGGAGGACAGGAAGGAATCCCTGTGGGGGGCAGAATCTGCCATCGGGGCTTGGCAGCCGCGCTGTCGAGTCAGCTGTACCTGGCGGGGGGCAGCGGGTTGGGGCCTTTCTCATCACTGGCTGGGTTCTGGCTTGGAGCAGCGCCGGGCCGGGTGCCGAGTGTGGATGGGGCTGTCCCTGGGCCCAGCGCCAGGAGCTGTCCCTGTCCCCGCCTGTCCCGCCCACAGGTACAACCCACGGGAGAAGCTGAAAGTCAACTTTGGGACCCCGGAGTTCCTGTCCCCGGAGGTGGTGAACTACGATCAGGTCTCCTACTCGACGGACATGTGGAGCCTGGGCGTGATCACGTACATGCTGTGAGTGGGGGCGCCGTCGGGGGGGAGGGGCAGGGGGCGGGTTTTCTCGAGAGGGTGGCTGGGCTGGCAGGGAGAGGAGTAGGAGGCTGTTAGAGCCCAGGGCTGGCAAGAGAATTCCTGGTTCCATTCCCAGCCCTGCTCCCGAGTTGGGAAGTGACCTCAGGCCAGTCTCTGACCCTCCGTGCCTCAGTTTCTCCATCTGTAAAAGGAGGCAGGGCCTGCCCCCCCAAGCCTCTGTAGGCGGGCTGACCCTGCCAGTTGACACCGAAGGGAGTGGGGAACCATCCGGCGGCTGCTCGGAGCTGGGGGGCTGGTACATCTGCGAGGGTCGGGCCGGGCTCCCCTCTCCCCGGGGAACACCGCAAGGTGCCCGCTGGGAGCACACACGGGTCCCATGCTAAGCGCTGGCCGCTGGCCTCGCTGCCTTTGCCCGGGCAGAGGGAGGGAGCGAGGCTTGTGCAGGAGGAACTGGGAGCCTGCGGGGGACGTGGGGCTGCCACTGTCCCCTCCTGAGGCGTGGCCGGAGACCCGTAACTGCCCCCTCCCCCCAGGCTAAGCGGCCTCTCCCCGTTCCTGGGGGACAACGATGCCGAAACCCTGAACAACGTCCTGGCGGCCGGCTGGTACTTCGACGAGGAAGCCTTCGAGGGCATCTCGGACGAAGCCAAGGACTTCGTCTCGAATCTCATCATCAAGCAGAAGAGGTTGGAGCCGGGGGTGGAGCCGGGAGGTCTGGCCGGTTCCGTGCGCCCAGGGCCGAGGCCCCCCCCCCCGCAGCCAGGCCCCCCCATGGCCAGCAAGCGCCCCTGCGCCTGGCCCTTCCCCCGGCGCTCCTGGTGCCCTGGCTGGACTCGGGGATGCGCCTGGCCAAGGACAGTCCGACTGTCCCTTGCTCTGGCTGCGCCCCGCCGGAGTGGCAGGGTCCGGGCACCCCAGGGCCTGGGTCCTTTCCACGGCGGGGGGGAGGGGAGAGCGGGCCCTGGTGGCGCCCCCTGGAGGCAGGGGCCGGGCGAGTCAGAGGAGCCCAAGTGCTGCTCCCGCAAGGCCCAGCCAAAGGGGGCCAGCAGCGGCCTCCGGGCCAGCAGCAGCGTTCCGAATGCACCTTGTTCCGGGCCCAGTCCCCAAGGGCGGGGGGCAGCCCCCCGGGGCTGGGCCGGAGTGGAAAGCAGGAGCGACAGGACAGGGTTGACCTGCTCTCCTCTCCCCCTGCAGTGCCCGCATGAGCGCGGCCAGGTGCCTCCAGCACCCCTGGTTGAACGGCCTGGCGGAGAAGGCCAAGCGCTGCAACCGGCGCCTGAAGTCCCAAGTCCTGCTCCGGAAGTACGTCATGCGGCGGCGCTGGAAGGTACGTTGGCGGCTCTCGGGGCGCGGCGATGGGGCTGGCGGCTCTCGGGGGGGGGGGCTGGCGGTCCTCGGGGGGGGGGGCACGGTGACGGGGCTGGCGGCTCTCGAGGGGGGGCTGGCGGCCCTCAGGGGGGGCATGGCAACGGGGCTGGCGGACCTCAGAGGGGGGGCTGGCGGCCCTCGGAGCGGGGGCTGGCGGCTCTCTGGGCCGGAGGTGGGGGTGGGGGGCGCGGTGAGGTGGCTGGCCCACAGCGGGGAAGGACTGATGAGTGCCAGTTCCCGGGAGGGCCTGGGAGCACTCAGAGCCGTGGTGCAGCAGTCCTGGCAGAGGATGGGGCAGGGCTGCTTCTCCGCTCCGTGTCGGGCGCCAGCGTGGGGCCATGAGGAGGGAGAGCGCACGGCAGGGGGGAGCTGCTGCTTTGATTTCTCCTCCCCCCCCCCCGAGAGGGTGACCTCCCCCCTACAATTCCATGGATCTCAGGGCACCCCCCCCCCCGGCCGCCCTGACTCTGAATGATGATGGGACTGTTCTGAGCGAGCGGTGAGTGCGTGGCGTCCCCGTGGCCCGCCCCAGTGCTCCCTGGAGAGAGGACCCCTGCGGGGCTAAGGGCTACGCACGGGGCATTTCCCCGAAACGTCCTTAACGTCTCCTGTGGCTCTTCCCTCGTCCCCTCCCCCGCCGTCGCCTCCGCGTGCGCCCCCCACGGCTCCTCTGCCCCTTCCTGCTTCAGGGCTGGGCCATGGGGGGACCGATGTCAGGGCAGCGCGACTGCAGTGGGGGCAGGGCGCTCCCCATGCCCCCAGCCTGGATCTGTGCTGCCTGGTTTCCTCTCGGGGGGGCTGGGCTTCACGGCCAGGAGCCCCCGTTGACCCCTCGCCAGGCCGTCTGGCTTCCCAGCACCGCTCAGCCAGGAGCCAGCCGGGCCCAGGGCCGGACTGTCTGTTCTGGGGCCCCGGGGCTGGGACGACACATCGGGGAGCCCCAACCCCGCACCCGCGTCCGCAGCCAGACGTGGCTCTCGGCCGGCTGTAGAATAGAAGGTTATTTGCTTCTCAGGGATCCAGCGCAGGCTTGATGCCACTGGAGCCAGGGCAGAGCCTTAGCCCTGAACCCCCTGTCTGGACTTAGTCTGCTTCCTTCATGCATCCCTCCACCCAGGCTAAAGGAGAGTCGCCCCCGCCCCCACCCCCCAGGAAGCTCCGCCTCCTCCACTGTCCTGCTCCCAGACCCAAGGTGAATCTTTTGTCACCTGGTCCCCAGGAGGTGCGACTGACATACTTCCCCAGTGAGTCCTGCCTGGCCTCTCCCCCCTCATGCAGAGAGAGCTGCAAAGGAGGGGAGGGAGACTGAGGTACAACCACACACACACTCGCACCACAGCACCCCCACTACGTCACGCTCTGGGGCTCCCCCGTGCTCCAGGGTGCAGCCAAAACTGAGGTCCAGTGTAGGGAAAGCGCAGCAGGAGGGGTGAGTTTTCTGACACGAGGTACAGGCTCTGGCATGGGGATGGTGAAGTGTGCAGGAGGGGGGCCCCTGGATGGGGCTAAGGGGGGTAGGCTCAGGGCAGGAGGCTGGGGTGCAGGTGGGGGTACAAGGTCTGGCAGGAGTCAGGGTGCAAGAGGGGCTCAGAGCTGGGATGTGGGGTCTAGGAAGGAGTTTGGGGGGGAGGGGGCTGGGGTTGGGGCGGGCTTACCTGGGGCAGCTCTGGTTTGATGGGGATCAGTGGCTCTGCACAGCCCCGCGCTTCCCTGCAGGCACTGCCCCCCGTCTCCCATTGGCTGGGAATCGTGGCCAGTGGGAGCTGCAGGGGCGGAGCCTCCAGGTGAGGGCAGCATGGGAGCGGAGCTTTCCCCAGTGCTTCCAGGCCTGCAGCCCCAGCCTGGGGGCAGGGTGGGGAGGAACAGCAGTGGGAAGAGCCCCCCCGCCCCCCACCAGGAAGGTGCAGAACACAGGGGCTCTGGTGGATCCCCAGGATCCCTGGCTTGGAGGCCCACTGCCGTCTGCCACGCCCCAGGGGCTGCAGGGTCCCGTGCTGGGGGAGAGGGACTGGGGAGCCTGTGAGCTCCTCAGCCAGGAGTCTCAGACACTAGGACCGGGAGGGCCCCCGTGAGGCCTCACGTCCAGCCCTGTGCCCCCCCGGCAGGGCCAAGCACCGTCTAGACCAGCCTTTCCCAACGTGAGCTCCGCGGCCCAGTGCCGGTCCTTAGAACAAACATCGCGCACAAGCCTATTAATGTGTGTGATGGTAGCAGCGCCCCGTACTACCGCGTGCGGCAGTGCAGCCCTCTTGGGGGAGAGCCCGCTGCGGCATCTCTGCCAGGCATGCTCCCGGGCAGCGGGGCTGGATCCGGCGGGCACTAGGACCCAGGGAGGCCGGGCACCGCGCACACCGCTGCAGACTGCCGGGCGCTGGACACAGCCAGGGGAGCCGCTGCCGGCCGATAAAGTGGCCGGGATTGGGGCGGAACAACCCACCAGCCAGGTAGGGCCAGTGACCCAATTGATTTGCATATTCATCATTTGTTTCATGAATATGCAAATATGCTGTGACGGCGCGTTGCGGTTCCCCTGATCCTGCACCCCCGTAGCACCAAGAACAGACTCTGCCAGCCAGTAGAACAGGGGGGTTATTGCATCTCCAGGGTACAGCCCAGCACAGATGTGAGGTGGGTACAGGAGTCAGGGCCAGGGTGCCTCAGCCCCCTTGGGTTAGGGGGTCCCTTGCCCCCCCAGACCCTCAGCTTTGGCTGTTTCCTTCATGGTTCCCAGCCAGCAACTGACCCTTCCCCCGAAACCTGGGGTTCGTCTCCGCCTCCCTCCCTTAGTCTCTCCCTGGGAAGTGTCTTGTTATCTGCTCAGGCTGGGCCTAGGTGTCTGGGCTAATACCCATGTGGGTGAGTCAATGGGAATCTCAGCCCAGCACAGGGGGCCCCCGGGTTACAGAGCAGCCAGCCCCCCACTACATCACATATGCAAATAAATGTTACTGGTCCTCCAAGAGCTTGTGAATGGGTTTACTGGTCCCCAGGATCAAAAAGACTGGGACCCACTGGTCTAGCCCATCCCTGCCCGGCGTCTGTCCAACCTGCTCTTCAATACCTCCAGGGATGGAGGTTCCACAACCTCCCCGGGCAACTTACTCCAGTGTTTCACCACGCGGACAGGCGGGATGTTTTTCCTAATGTCCAACCTAAGCCTCCCTTGCTGCAATTTAAGCTCCTTGTGCCATCCTCAGAGCCTTTCCAGCCTTACAACGGGGAACCCCTCCCTTCTTGGGGATAAGAACTAGAGGACACCAAGGGTACGTCTAAACTACATGGCTCCATCGATGGAGCCATGTAGATTAGGCTGATCGGCAAAGGCAAATGAAGCCGCGATTTAAATAATCGCGGCTTCATTTAAATTTAAATGGCTGCCGCGCTGAGCTGACGAACAGCTGATCAGCTGTTTGTCGGCTCAGTGCGCTAGTCTGGACGCTCCCCTGCCGACATGAAAGCCCTTTATCGACCTCCCCGCTATGCCTCGTAGGATGAGGTTTACCGCGGAGGTCGATAAAGGGCTTTCATGTCGGCAGGGGAGCGTCCAGACTAGCGCGCTGAGCCCACAAACAGCTGATTAGCTGTTCATCGGCTCAGCGCGGCAGCCATTTAAATTTAAATGAAGCCGCGATTATTTAAATTGTGGCTTCATTTCCCTTTGCCGAACAAATATACATGGCTCCGTCGATGGAGCCATGTAGTTTAGACGTACCCCAACTGAAGTTAATGGGGAGCAGGTTTAAAACTAATAAAAGAAAGTTCTTCATCGCACAGCGTGTAGTCAACCTGTGGAACTCCTTGCCAGAGGAGGCTGTGAAGGCTAGGACTAGAACAGAGTTTAAAGAGAAGCTAGATAATTTCATGGAGGTTAGGTCCATAAAAGGCTATTAGCCAGGGGATAAAATGGTGTCCTTGGCCTCTGTTTGTCAGAGGCTGGAGAGGGATGGCAGGAGACAAATCGCTTGATCGTTGTCTTCGGTCCATCCCTTCTGGGGCACCTGGTGCTGGCCACTGTCGGCAGACAGGCTACTGGGCTGGATGGACCTTTGGTCTGACCCGGTACAGCCGTTCTTATGGTCTTGTTTCCCCAACAGAAAAACTTCATTGGGGTGTGCGCTGCCAACCGCTTCAAGAAGATCAGCAGCTCGGGTTCCCTGACCGCGCTGGGCGTCTGAGGGCCGGGCGGGAGTCGAGCCACGGGGGAGCCGAGGCCGAAGGGCGACCCCCCCCCCCCCCGCCAGCGGAGCTGTGCACTGGCGCCTCGTCCCTGCCTCTGGCTGAGGTAGGTTCGTGCTCGACCCGCTTCCCCCATCCGAGGCGCGTCGGCGGAGCAAGGCCGGGCCGTCCCCGTCCTGTGCAGCTGTGAAATTCCTGCTCCTGCTGCAGTGAGGTGACCACTGGATCCCAGCCTGCTGAGTCCTGACCTAGCGCCTCGCCCTGCTGTGAGATCCCTGCTCTAACCCCTGTGCCGCGCTGCCTTGCTCTTACTGCGCTAGGGGCCGGGCTCTTCTGGACCCTGAACTGCTGCGGGAGGACTCTGCTCGGGCCTGCAGGAGGCTCCTTCTCGCTGCTGCAAAGCCGCCGGTGGGGGGCTTCTGTTGGCTCCCCCACCCTGGAGTCCTGCTCTGGTCCTGCTGGGGCATCTACCTTGGATCCCGCTGGAGAGAACTGGGCTGGAGCTGGCCCCGTGTGCAGCACTCGGCCCCCTGCCCCAGACTGTCCGGCTGAGCCCCCTGGGACCCCGCTGGAGCTGGCCCCGTGTGCAGCTCTCGGCCCCCTGCCCCAGACTGTCCGGCTGAGCCCCCTGGGACCCCGCTCCCAACCAAGGCTGCAGGGCTCCGCGGCGGGCGCTGGATTGTTACTGTGTGGGACGGGCCTGGCTCCATCGCTGCCATGAGGGGCTGCAACTGCGCACACCGGGCAGGGGCGGGGTGCGGTGGGGGCGGCGGCTGCTGCTGGAAGGGCCCGGAGCCCCACTGCCACCCCGAGCCTGCAGCCCCTTCGACTCGGCGGCGCGGTTCCCTGCGCCCGGCTGCTCGCGGGCCGCACCCGTGCTGGGCCTGGCGGAGCAGCTGGCCGAGCGCTGCCAGGGCTGTTCTGTGGGACTGCGTTACCCTTCCCCCGTGCTCCCTGAGAACCAGGCGTGGTGCGCTCGGCCGAGGGGCGCAGGAGCCCCGCACTCAGGCTTGCAGGGCTGCTATGAGATCCAGGCGCTGCTGTCTGGCTTTATGCTCCCGTAACGGAGGGCTAGGGTCCTGCCGCCTGGCACAGCCCGACCTGGCGCTTGGCGCGGGAGTCTCGGCCGTGGGCCCGAAAAGCCGGCTGGCTCCCAGCCGCGCCTCCGTGCCTCGCGGGGGGCCAGTGCATCGCGCCCGGCAGGCGGGAGGGTGACACCAGGGTCCGGCTTTGTACGCGAGCCCCAGCCTGCAGCCACGGCTACCGCCGGCCACTTGCGCTGCTCCCGGCTCGCCCAGCCCGCGAGGCTGCTGCTGGCGCAGGCCCCCTCCCCTCCCCGTCCTCCCCCCGCTTGGGGACGCTGGAAGCCGGCAGGGCTCAGTTCCTGCTGGAGCCGGCAGGGCTCCAGGCACAGGAAAGGAGGAAGGGCCGCGCACGGATTCCAGGCGCATTCCCCAGCTGGAGGCCAGGGAAGAGAGAAGGAGGCTTTGTGCTCGTCCCTAACCTCCCTGCCCTGCGGGGCTGCGGGCGGGGGGAGAGTCCAACCTTCCCTGCCCACGTCCCCCAGCACACAAGGCGAGGGCGCAGCCTAATGCAGACCAGCTGGCCCCGTGCGCGGGAAGGGCTGCACACGGAACCGCTCCCTGCTGCCCCAGGTGCGGGCGGTGCCCAGGGACTCCCCGCGGGGGGCGGGAGGGCGAGCGCCCTCGGCCTGGGGTTTCTTGGGCCTAAGCCCCTGTGTGCGGCAGCCTGCTGGCCCTGGTCTGGATGAACCCCCTGCCACGGCTCTCGGTGCTGCCTGGGCCGGGCTGTGGGACCCCAGGCCCTGGGGTGGTGCCCGTCCCCAGGCAGGCAGACGGCCGTTCTCCGGAGAGCTGCCGGCGCGCTCAGCTTCGTGTAAATAAATGTACAGGTCCGAGGCAGCGCCCGTGCCCTGGCTTGTGTCGGACGAGGTGGGAGGGCGGCTCGCGCCGGGGCCGGCCTCGGTGGAGCCAGGGGCTAAATCCCTGTTTCTGCTGGCCCCTGGGAACCGAGCCAACGGCGCTGGGGCCGCTTCAGTCTCCCTTGGGGGCTCTGACCCCTTCCCCTGCTTCCAGCCTGGGCCTCCGGCTCCCTGCAGAGGCCGCGCTGTACGCTCTGGGGCCCTGGCACCAGGGTCGAACCAACTCCTGAGTCTTTTCCTGGGGCCTCGTCCTTCGAGCACGACCGCCCCTCCCCTTGCTGCGTGTCCCCTTCCGTCCCCCCGCCCGGCTTGGGACATGGTGCTGGCTCTGGTCTGGCTCCTCCGTTCTCCTCCAGCCGGGGCAAGCTTGGTGCTGGCAGAGGCGGGCCCTCGGGGGGCAGGGGTACTGAGGGGGGCCCCGTGGGCACTGAGCAGAGGGGCTGGGAGGACCAGCGTGGGGGGCTGCAGCCGCCTGGGGGGCGAGGGCTGGGGTCCAGTGAGCTTAGCGGGTCTCCGCTCAGGTAGCAATGGGGAGGGGCCTGGGGCAGACTCAGGCAGGTCACAGCAGCCCCGGAGGCTCTCCCTCTCCAGCAAGGCCTGGAGCCGGGGCCTGTACCAATGGGGCGATGTTGGCTGCTGTCTGACCAGAGCTTGCCCCCATGCCCTGGGCGTGTTAGTGCTGTGGGGGAGGGAGCACGGCCACCGTGCCTCAGTTTCCCTGCTGAAAGCTACCCTGCGCCCTCCAGCAGCAGAGATGAGCTGTCTCCCGTGAGCGCTGGGCTCCGTGACCAAGCAGTGGGGCTCGCCCTGGGCTCCTTCCCTGCCCCGAGCGGCTCTAAGCTCTTCCATCGCACCCCACCCCCATCTCTCTTCCTCAGTGAGGCGAGGCCTCTCCCCTGCCGTCACCCTGCTGGGCTTGGAGCGCCGCCCGCCCTGTCTCTGTCCTTGCCGCTCTGCCTCTGCCTCGCAGAGCCGGAGGGAGCCTGTTTCCCAGCGCTGGCCTCTGACGGAGGAAGGGGAGTGAGTCAGGCCGGAGACTCGGCCTTTCCAAGCAGCGCCTGCCTGGCAGCTTCCCCGGCCCTGCGTGGCCAGACAGTGGCCAGACGTTTCCACCGCAGCGCTGCCGCCCTGTCTCCTCCCCTGCGCCAGCTCCAGCACCGCTGCCGCTTTCGCCCCTGCGGCCTGGGCTCCAGCCTTTGCCGCTGCGAACTTCCCTGCAGCAGTGCCCAGTTGCACCCCCCGCTTCCTGGCCTGGGGCCAGGCCCCTCTCTCTCCCTGTCCTCCCTGCAGCCAGGATCTGTCTCCCCCAGCTCCCTGCCAGGCAGCCGAACCTCAGGAGCGAGGCCAGTGCCTCTGGGTGGGTGGGCCAGAACGCCCCAGCTGCCCTCGCCACCGGGCCCTGGCCTGGGCGGTTTGAACAGAGCCAGAGCGCATGGGGGGGAGCGCACTGGCCCCGCAGTGGTTAAACCTGCCTGAGCACTGGTTCCATCTCCCCCAGCCCGGGGAGTTTCCTCGGCCCGTTTCCTGCTGACAGCCTTTGACCAGTTCCTGTCGGTGACCACCCCGCAGCCCTGGCAAGCACAGCGGCCCCATCTGCTTTGAGTTACGCTCCGGCCTGCTGACGTCTCCTTCCTGTCTGGTCCCTGGCAGCTGAGCGCAGGCGGGGATTCGAGCCGCCACCGTGGGCTGGGGGCAGGGAGGGACGCGCCTCGCCCGGCCGCTGGACCCCAGGCGGGGGGCTGTGCCGCCGGAGGGCCGGCGGGGCTGAGTGCGGGGCAGTTTTCCTTGGCCTGTCCAGCCTGAGGTCCCCGGGCGCGGACGCGGCTTTCGGTATCGATGCTGGGCGCTCCGAGGCCGAGCCTGGCGAGAACTGGCCCCGAGCCAGGGGCGGTGCAGCCAGCCAGGCACAGGCCGAGCACAGCCCTCGCCCTCCGGCTCTGGGCCCCGAGGGGAGGGGAGGGGAGGGTGGAAACCTTACTGGAGTGAGCCTGGGGGGGCGGGTGGGTGCCTGGAACTGGGGGGGGGGATGGCGGCTTCTCCCCCGTACAATGCCCAGGCGGTGACGGGTTCTCCCTTGTACCTGAAGCCATGGGGGGGGAGCAGTTCCCGCTACCCAAAGCATCGCCTCCCGCCGGGGATCCAAACCGCTACTGGTGGCGGTGGCGGCGTCGGCGGCTTGGGTTGGCCTCTGGCTGACTTAGCCCTGCGGCGATGGGCTGGCCACGCCAGCCGGCTCCAGCCAGAACCCAGCCCTGGGCCACGCAGGGCCCGAAGGCACCACTGCTTCTGGGGGGGTGGGACCCAGGCCCCCGACCGCCCAATCAGCACGCGCGTCCCTCCCCCCAGCTACAGCTCCCCAAACCTGTCAGTGGGGCAAGGTGAGGCAGCAGCCCCCCCCCCACGTGGGATCTGACCCCCAGCGTGGGGCGAGGGGCCCTAGGGCATCTCTCTGCCGGGCCCTAGGGCATCTCTCTGCCGGGCCCTAGGGCGTCCCTCTGCCGGGCCCTAGGGCATCCCTCTGCCGGGCCCTAGGGCGTCCCTCTGCCGGGCCCTGCTCCCTCCAGGGGTGTCTCAAGACCAGCAGGCTGCAGCGTTTCTCCCTGCGCTCTGAGCACCTGCCTGGTGAGAGCCCCAGGGTCCCCCAAGGCAGCCACGTCCCCCCCCGCAGCAGGGCCAAAGCAAAGGCACTGCCCCCCCCCCTCCTCCTCCGGGTGCCGTGTGGGCTGCCCAGAAAGCAGGGCTCTGAGCGACCGGCCCGCTGGCCCCGGGGCAGGCCGGCCCATGGCGGCGTTCCTGGTTAGCTCGCGGGGTGGATGCGTTTACTCCGGACCCAGCGGGCCTGGCTCCCGCTTGGCCGTGTGCGGCCAGCCCGGAGCGACTCCCGTGAACTTGTGAGTGGCGGGAAGCGGAGGCCGGCCGGGGTGCGGGCTGGCAGGCTCGCCGTGGGTCCAGCCCCTCTTTGCTTCCCGGGCGGGTGTTGTTCTGCACTCGCTCCGCAGCGCTCGCCCTGAACCCCTCCGAGGGGCTGGGAAGGGCATGAAACAGCAGCAGAGAAAGGAGCAAGGATGGGGGCTGAGCTGGGCCTAGAAGCCAGGTCTTTGAGCCAGCGGGCTCTAGCCGCTAGACAGCACTGCCCGTGCCCCAGGCCCACAGCCCCTGGGGTGCCACGCAGCAGGGCGGTGCAGCCACATTCTCCGGACGATGCCGGGGGGTGAAACTGAGAGCAGGCCCCTGTCCCTCCCAGCACGGGCTCAGAGCAGGGGGGCCGCCGGTGGCCGCCAGGGGCTCTGGCCAGCGGGCCCGTGGCCCAGTGCGTTCCTCGGCCCGCCGGAGAGTCGTCCTCCCTCTGATCTCCCTTGACCCAGTGGGACTGCGCCACCTTCCACCAGCCAGAGCTTTGCCCCAGCAAATCGGGATGGGCTACAGCCGGACACACGTTGGGGCCCATCTAGAGAGGGGCTCGGGGGGGGGGCTCCCAGGACTGGCCCCCCCTCTGTCCCAGCCCCTCTCCTAGCCAGTGCCTGGCGTCTCTCCAGCACAAGGCTCGTGGTCCCCCGCCCTCGCTGCTCTTCCGCCCGCCCGGCTGCTCGGCGCTCGGTGGGTGGCCTGGACGGATGCCGGCCTTCTGTGCAGCCCCCGTTCCCAGGATGGCTCCCGCCTCCGCTGCAAGGTGGAACCGGACGGATGGGAGGAGGCAGAGCCCTGGGCCCCGCGCTGGCTGGGGGGGGGGGGTGACGAGAGCAGGGGGGAGTGGCAGGTGTTTGAACCCGCAGCTCCAAGAGCAGCAGCTGGGATCAAAGCGATCCCCTCCCAAAGCTCGGCTCCTGGAAGCGCTGCTTCTCGGAAGGGCACATGGGCAGCTGTGCAGAGTCCGGGGTGGGGGCGCCTAGTGGGTAGGGACAAGGAATGCCCTCGCCCCTTGGGCAGAGCCGCCCGCCCTGATCAAAGCTGGGGCTGCTCGGCGAGCGGGAGAGCAGAGCGCCGGACGAAGCAGAGACGGGCTTCCCACCCCACCCCGGCATGAGCAGCAGAGTTCCCTGTAGGCTGGGCACTGATGCAGCCTCTCAGGACAGATTCCAGGGCCACCCAGCTGCTTAACAGAGTGCCCACAGCGAGGTTTGTGTTTCTTGGGGTGGTGCACATCCGCACATGCCTTGGGTGCATAAAATTATTCCGCACACAGATGGAAAAAATTAGAGGGAAGCTTGATGAGCTGGCTAGTGTCCGACAAGACCCGGTTTGGTTCTATTGACAAGGCAGCGGTGAACAGACGGTCGTTCCCCTTGCCTGGAATTGGGTCTCCTTTGAGAGGCTTAAGAGCAACTCGTGCTGTTCCAGAGAGGTTCTTGAGTTCTGCATGCGGCCGCTTGGGCCTGGCTGGCAGGCAGACTGTCCAGGCTGGCTCCAGTTGAGGATCCTGGGGGCCGTGTCGCTGGCTCAGTGCCCCTGGGTTTGGGTGCCGTGGGGGACGGAGCGGACGTGACATGGGGCAGTCGGTTCCCGGGTTCCCTGGAGTGACAGAGGCGGGCCTGAGAATGCAGCTCTGGCCACCCGGGCAGGATTCCCCGAGGTTTCCTGAAGCACTGAGAGGCTGAGACCCGTGCCCCGGAGCCCAGCCCAAGTGAGGGGAGGTCCCGGCGTGAGCCGACTCCCCCGGGCCAGGCTGCACGGGGGGCTCAGCGCTCAGGCAGCAGGTCTGCCTCCCCTCGCGGCCTCGAGGGGCCTTTTGAGGGTTTGACACGTGGGGGTTTCACTGTGATTTGGACGAGCGGCAGGGCTCCGAGGGGCCGAGGGCAGCGTGGAGCCGGGGTGACGGCTTCGTGCTCAGCCTGCTTCCGCTCCAGAGACGCGCACCCAGTGGCGGCAGCGGGCTGGCCTGGACCGGTAGCTTCCAGGTCCTGAGCGGGGACCAGTCCTGGTCCTGCTCCCTCCCAGCTGCCCTCCCTTGCCTGGAGACTCCCCTTCCCAGCCTTGCCTGCCCCACCTTAGAGGCCAGCCCCGACCGCGCCATCTCTGCCGCCTCCCACCCGCAAAGAACCCCGAGCCCGGAGCCGCCCACCCCAGCGCTGCGATGGTGCAGCCTGCCCGGGCGAGGGATGCCAGCGCTGGGAGCCGCGCTGCCCTGGCCCGGGAGACCCACGCGCTCCGGACGGTCTCAGGGCCCGCGGCGATGGAGGAGGCTGCTCCTCGCCTCGGTTGCCCCTCGCTGGGCTAGTCACTCAGCAAGGGCAAGGAGCAGGCTGCAGAGGGGGCGGGTGCTCCCCAGTGAGGCCGGGGGCCGCAGGAGAGAGGCTGAAGAGCCGGAGAGGGGGCTGAGAAGACACGTGGCTGAAGGAGGAGGGGAGCTCTGGCCGGGTGAGGGCTGGGAGAGGCCCTGGCGACAGAGGATGAACCGCGCCTCGGAGGTGCGTCCCGTTGGGCTGCCTCCAGGCTGGGGCTGGCCCAGGCCTGGCGCTGCGCTCGCGCCCTTGTGAAGAGACCCGGCAGTGCCAGGCTGGCACCGGGGCTGGGACAGGAGCGTCAGGCCGAGGGCGAACCCGGCGTCCCAGGCCTTGTCCGTTGCACTCCGATGCCCAAGGCAAATCTCCACTTCAGCCGGCTCCCCCATGGGTGGGGGGCTCCATCGCTGCCCCCCTCGCGGCAGGCGGCCAGGAGCGCCCAGTGGAGACGCTTTCTTTGCCCTGCCCCCGCTCCCCTGGGGCCGGCAGCCCCGTCTCTGCCCGGCCCTGCTCCCAGGGCCGACTGGGTTTCCCAGCCCGTGGCTGCGGGAGATGCAGGCAGGAACCAGACACCGCGAGAACCTCTCGAGCTGCTGTGTGGCCCGGGCCTGCCGTGGGACCGGCACCAGTCCAAGCAGCACACGCCGCCCGGGCCCCACGCAGCCGGACGGAGCCCCCGGCTCGGCTCCTTCCGCCGCCGCTTTTGGGGTCCCTCCGCAAACGCGCTCGGCCACCCCCAGAACCTGCGGCGCCCGGCGCTCCTGCTGCTTATCTCGCGCTGCTGGAGACTCCAGCCCGGGGTGGAAAACTGTGGGGGAGGAGGGCGAGAGAGGAGGCAGCTGTAGGGGAGAAAGCGCGTTCCCAGCCCCGCCGCTGGAACCCCTCCGTGCGGGTGAAAGGCCCGGCCCGGATCTGTGGGAACCAGACGGCCCCTGGGCACAGCTCGGCAGGGCTCGCTTCCTCCAGGGCCCCTGGGACTGTGAGAAGGAGGGAGCTGAGGTCAGCCGTTCCCCGCACAGGCGGCTTTTCAGACGCCAGCATGAGCTAGGGCCCAAAATATTGTTTTTCACTGGGAAAAAAAAAGGGAGAAAAGGAAAACCTGGACCCGAGTCCTGGGATGACGAATCGCGCCCCCTCGCCGCCCTCTGGGGGGTGGCTGGGCTTGTTCACAGGGGGTGACGCAGCTCGAAATGCATTTGGTCACGACCGCTGCCAGCCCTGCCTCTCCTCCAAGAAGCCACCGCGAGTTCCCTCCGGCTTCGGCTCTCCGTGGTGAGAAACTGAGGAACGGCCGGGCCCCGGGGCCCTCTCCCAGTTGGGCCCCTGACCCAGCGCCCAGGGGACTCAGGGCAAAGCGCAGAGTTTGTTTCCTGTTCCGTTTCCTCGGCAGGGCCGGTGCGTTGGGACAAAAGGAGGGGAAAGCAGGTTTGAAGGGAGCCCCCCCAACACGCTCATGCTTCCCTAGCGCGACCCCCGGGACAAGTCCCACCCTACGCGGGGCCCAGCGTGTCCCGTACAGCTGGGGGAGGTTCGGAAAACGCCAGGAGAGGCAGGGGCGCCCCAGGCCTGCAGGCTCTGTTCATGTGCGGGGCCGTCTCCCCTTTCCTGCCCAGCTCCCTCTCCAGCCCGGACGCTGCCGGTCACCCAGGCGTGGGGCTCGGTCACCGCCCAGACTTTGTGCTCCCGGGTCGTTCGCCTCCTGTCTCTGCCCTTCTCTTCGGATTGCTCCCCCTGGCCCCGCTTCCCAGCCACGCTCTGCCCTCCCCTGGGCTCGGGGCCATGAAGCTCTGCCCTGAGTTTGGTCTTTGGGGCATTTGAGGAGGTTGAGGCGCTGACATTCCTGGCTCTAGGACAATAGAGGAGCAAACAGTTCTCAGCGTGTCAATGAGGCTTAGAAAATAAGGCTTCTTGGGCGTGTCACTCCTGTATGTGTCTGCGTGTCCCTCCACCAGCCAGAGACCAACGGAGGGGAACTCAGGCTGTGTGCCGCAGCTAACCTGTGGAACTCCCTGCTACAAGATATCGTCACGCCCAGTGCTTAGGGGGACCAGAAGTCCTGTTTTAAATACAAGTCTCGTATTTAAGCCTTTCTGCCGGTGTTGCTACTTTTTTTAAAAAATGGACCAATTGTCCCATATTTTCTGTGTCGCCCATCACATCAGCACAGGTGGGTTCTACTGGCCGGATCCTTGCTCGCCAGCCAGCCACCCACTAGTGGTGAGTGCGCTGGGGGGGCCGTGGCTGACGATAGGGGCGGGGGGGAATTCAAGGCTGGTGGTCGAGCAAAACTGCAGCATTGGACCAGCCACTCCCTGTGCTGTCCATGAGGGCAGTCCCTGCCGTGTGCTGGCTCGTGGCCAGTAGCCACTCCACGGCCGCCCCGCCACGTTTGCAGCCAGCACTGGCGACCTGCTCGGTCTGACTGGTGAGTGCAGATAGGCAACAGCGGATGGCCGGTGACACGTCTCCTCTGCTGCCCACCCTTTGGCCTGCTCCACACTGCCACTCTCGCTGTCTTCTCCCTGCTGAGCCTGTTCAATTCCCCCGCCGCGCCCCCCTCCCGCATAGAGACCCAGCCCCTGGTCCGATCCCTCAGCTCCCCACCAGCCTGGCTGGCAGGCTCCTTCCTCCCCCCACTGCCTCTGGCTGAACAGGCCCCCAGGGAAAGCCCAAGGCCCTACAGCTCTGAGCTCAGCCCAGGGGGAGCCAAGCCCCGCATGTGCCAAAGCCCCCACAGCACTGGCCTGGGGAAGCTTCTCCGCCCCTCAGCTGAGCTCTGCAGCCGCAGGGAGGAAGCTATTTCCAGCCTGTCGGTGTCCCAACCCTGCAGACCCCCAGCAGCCTCCCGGGCTAGGGCTCAGTATCCCCTTCATCCACTGGCCTCACCAGGGACCCACCAGGGGCTGCTCTGGCCCCCAGGTACCCTCTCTGCTGAGCCGCCTCTCTGGCCAGGTTTGCTGAAGTCCCTGCGGAGAGATTCTCTGAGCCCTGGAGCACAATGTAGCCTTAGGGCTCAACCCCTTCCTGCCAATACGTTAGCCATGGGACAGGAGGTGGCTGGGTTATGTCAGTGACCAGCAGCAGCCTGGAAGTCTTAGCTGCCTTTCCAGGCTGCAGGAGGGAAGGGACAAGCTGCTTCCAGCCATAGGGGAGCGAGAGAAGAGAGAGGGAGGGAAGAGATGACTTCTCCAATATATGGACCAAATCATTCTTACCTCCCACCTCCACCCTCCTGCAGCTGGAAACAGCTCCCTTCCCTCCTACACAGGGCCAAAAGGCTGCTGCTGGCCACACTCTTCTGAGGGGATTCACACCAATCTGCGGAGGGAGGCCTCTGACCCTCGTATCCCCCAAATGATCCCTCGATAAGACACAGTGCCAGGTACCAGGAGAGGCAGGTCCATGCCGGGGGCCCAGCCAGGCCTGGCGGGGGAAGTGCATTGGGTAGAGAGAGTTGGTCAGTTGTCCCATCCCCACAGGAAAGAGGCGTATGGGAGCACGTGCATCACTTCTCCCCAGGCAAACCTTAAAGAGAAGGTAAACACACAGACGCCGGCGACACCGAATTTCTCTGCCACGTGATGCTCCTCTGCCCGACTGTAGGGCCTAGTGCTGCCTGGCCGCGAGCGAGGCATTTCACCCTGCCATCCGCCTCGGAGGTGCAGCCAGCACTTGGCTTTGCCGCGTGGCCGGAACGACCAGCCCCGTTCGCAATGTCCCCACGTGCCCCGAAAGGCCCTTGGGCTCTTCTACCCCCGGCCGCTGGGGAATTCCAGCTGCCCTTCCTGGCAGCAGCGTTTCAGCCCTGGGTCTCACAGGTCCCCACGCGGGGGACGCCTGGGCTAACCCGTCCCGTTCCCCTGGTGGCCGGTTCTATTCCTCTCGTCCCCTGGGCAGCCTGGAAATTCTCCCCCACCGCGCCGGCTGCCCGCAGAGCACGCGAGGGGCGGCACCGGCCTTCGCGAGGGGGCAGCAGGGGGGCGCGGATGTGGCCCAGGCTCAGTGCGGGCCTGTCCCCCTGGGGGCTGCTCTGGCCCGTCTGCCATGGGGCAGGTGATGAAGAAAAGCCAGGCTCCGGCCCCAGATGTGCATGGGCGCTGCCCAGATGCATGAGAACGGCACCGGCTGGGGGGGCACAGCCCCCAGTGCTGGGAGAGGGGTCAGGGCCTGGCAAGGGCTTCCAGGGGCGGGGGGCTGCCGTGCTCTGGGCTTTTTGCAGCCAGGGGATTCGGCCTCCGCCCAGCACACGTAGGGTTCTGCTGCCCCAGGCCAGGCGCTGCCGGGCCCTGCCCCCGCACACTTCCACCCCGGCACCACGCCAGCAGGACAGGGCAGTGACTCAGCCCGGAGGGGCCTCGCCCGCAGCACCCGGCTGAGCAACGCGGGAAGAATTCAGCAAACCCGCAGGCACTTTCCCCTGCACGGGGCCGTCCCCGGCCCGGCAGCGCCCAGCCAGGGGCCTGGGGTGTCTGAGGCGGGGTCTGCCCCTCGCCCGGCCTGCCGGGGCTGCACACAGCTACCCCCCGCCCTGCCGAGGGAACAGCCTTCCCGCTGCCAGGGGGCCCGATTCTCTGCATCCTGCCCACTGGCAGCCGGTGACAGGATTCCTGGGCCCTGGCGAGGGTCTCGCAGGGCCCCTGTCACCGAGGGGGCTTGGCCCCGGCGGGATGGGCAGCACTTTTCCGAAGCTGCCTCTTGCGCCTCGCCGGGGCCTGGTCGCCGGGGCGGCCGCACACCCTCCGCCCTCACACACTCGGCCCCGAGCAGCCCCGGCCCCTCGAGGACCTGGGCCACCGGCCTTGGGGACTGGCCCACAGTGAGTCGCTGTTAAGCGGGGCTTTGAGTACAGCAGCCTGAGACATCACCCGGGCGCCTGCCTGGCCCGGTCAGCTCACCCCCTAAGGAACGCTGTCCATGGAGCCCGCTGGGTGCCGCGCAGAGCACATACCCTGCACCTGTCACCAGGCCAGGGTGTGCTGTGCGCCTTACACCTGGGCAGGGTGTGCAGGGTGTACTGTGCGCCTGATATTGGGGAAGGGTGAACCATGTGCCTGACACTGGGGCAGGATGTACTGTGCACCTGACAGCAGGGCAGGGTGTACTGTGCGCCTGACAGCGGGGCAGGGTGTACTGTGTGCCTGACACTGGGGAAGGGTGAACTATGTGCCTGACACTGGGGCAGGGTGTACTGTGCACCTGACAGCAGGGCAGGGTGTACTGTGTGCCTGACACTGGGGCAGGGTGAACTATGTACCTGATACTGGGGCAGGGTGTACCGTGCTCCTGACAGCAGGGCAGGCTGTGCCGTACGCCTGCAGGGGTGAGCGGAGAACACCCGCGTGGTGCCATGAGACGCGGGTGTACATGACAACCCAAGGCGCAGGGCGCGGGAGAACCAGCGGACCCCAAACGGCACCTTCTCCCCTCCTCGGTCCCGCCTGCCCCTCAGCAGGACGCCCCCCACCCCCGAGGCAGACACGGAGGCAGGAAGCAGGGGGGTCTGCATTTTATTCCACTGGCCAGGACACAGCTCCCGTCAGCCCGTCTCACGCAGGGCGCTAGTCTCGTGGCAAAGGGCCCTGGCAGCGGCGGTTTCTCCGGGGAGCCCGGGTCCCTCTTGGCGCCGCCAGGCCGGGCAGGAAGCAGCGGGCGGGAATAACTTACATGGTGCGTCCGTCCCGTGGGGCCAGGTGGGATGGCCGGGGCGGCCTGGGCCCCGCGTCTGTCCCGGGCAGGGCCCGTCACTCAAAGAAGAACATGCCGGGTGTCCTGTAGAGGCAGTGGGGCAGCCCCAGCTGGTAGCCGGTTCCCCCCGGCAGGGCGAAGGAGCCCCCAGCCCAGGCCTCCTTCTGCTCGCCCTGCAGCTGGGCGGCGGGTCGGAAGGAGGCCGGTGGGAGGGGGGTGCCGGGCGCCGCGCTCGGGGCCGCGCTCAGGAGGTGCTCCAGGGCGTTGCCGCAGGCCCGCTCGTTGACGCAGAAGCTCAGCGCCTGCACCCGGCACTGGAAGTTGCCGGCCCGGGGCTCGGCGGCGCCCGAGCAGCCGAAGGAGCTGAAGACGGGCAGCGCCGGGGGGACGTAGCCGTCGCAGGCGGGCGAGGGCTGCCGGCTGCAGGCCAGCGGGGGCTTGCTGGGCCCCAGCAGGGCTGGGAACATGGGGGCCCCCTGGCCGAAGGGCTGGGCCAGCCCCAGGGTGCACGGCACGAGCTCCTTACGTTCCAGCTCGCTGGCGGGAGCCACGGTCGGGCCTGGCGGCGGTTCCTTGACCTCCCCGCTCAGCTGGGGGGGCTGCTGGCTCCCTCGCTCCCCGGGGGCTGCGTGCTGGGGATGAACTATCTGGAGGGGGGGCTGAAGCCCCCCAAAAAGAGTCTCCTTCAGCCGGGGGGGCTCGTGGCCCGGCGTCTCCAGCAAGGGGCCCTCAAGGCCTGGGTAGCCGGGCTGCTTCTCAAAGCCCGGCCCGTCCGACGGGTACAGACAGGCCTGCCTGGCTTTCGGGGGGTGTTTCCTGGGGTTCAGGAGGCCGGCCTGGCCTGGCTGCTCTGAGCAAGGGCGGCTGGGCTTCTCGCACCCCTTGGCCCCCCTTTGGCCCTCCGAGGCGGGAGCCGGCCCCCCCCACGAGCCGAGCGGCTGGCCGGCGGGCACAGGCGAGGCGCGGCTGCTCTCCGTCTTGATCTCCGAGAGCCGGGGGCTCTGCCGGGCCCGGCCCTTGGGCGGCTTCCGCCGCACCCCCGGGGCCCCCCCGTCCGGGCCGCGCTGGCGGGTGAAGCGGCGCCGGCGGCGCAGGAAGCTGCCGTTCTCGAACATGTCGTGGCAGTCGGGGTCCAGCGTCCAGTAGTTGCCCTTGCCGGGTTTCTGGGCGTCGCGGGGCACCTTGACGAAGCACTCGTTGAGCGAGAGGTTGTGGCGGATGCTGTTCTGCCAGCCCTGCCGGTGGTCCCGGTAGAAGGCGAAGCGGCCCATGATGTAGCGGTAGATGCTGCTCAGGGTGGCGCGCTGCTCCGGGCTGCTCTGGATAGCCATGGCGATGAGGGCGATGTAGCTGTAGGGCGGCTTGGTGGCCTCGCCCGCCGGCGGGGGGACCCCGGTGCCCGCGCTCGGCCTGCCGCTCTGGAGGGGCTCTGAGCTGCAGCACGGAGCCAGCCCCGGCCCCAGCGAGCTGCAGCCTCCTTGCTCGCAGCCGGGAGGCAGGATGCGCAGCGCGGCGGCCGGCAGGGGATACTCCGGCTGCATCCTTCCCAGGCAGGGAGCCCTCCCGTCCGGGCGGCTGCGAACGCCCCGCTCCGACTCCTGTGCAGACCGGCTTCCCACGCGGTTAAAAGGCTGCAGCCCAGACTCCCGCCGCTGCAAAAGGCGAAAGGGGGTGGAAAGTCCCTCCTCTTGCCCGGAGCGCCGGGGGGCGGCCCAGGGCGGAGCGAGGGGCAGCGAGAGCGGAGGCTCCGACTCCTGTTCCTTCACAGAGGCGGCCGGGGAGGAAACGCAGCCGGCTGGCCGGTCCCCCTGCCATTCCCGCACTCCGGACCGGGCGGGAGGGGGGAGCCCTGGGCCCGGCAGCTGGGGTTTGGGCCCCAAGTTCTCCTTAGGCAGCCCCGTCTCTCCCCCACCCCCTCTTGTGAAGGGCCTCTGGGCTCTTTCACACCCCTCACTCCATCTTTTCGGGGGGCTCTCAGCTTTGCTCGCCCGCTTGCTCACCCCAGCAAATGTATTAGCAAGAGCCTGATTCTCAGTGACCTCGCCGCCCCCACCCCCGGGCCTGTGGGAGGAAAAGGAAGGTGGAGGGAGACTGGGCTTTTCAGGGGGTCGTCAAGGGAAGGAGGAAGGGAGCAGAGCTGGGGGGGGAGGGCTGGAGGGAGGGGGCAGAGCTGGGGGGGAAGGGCTGGAGGGAGGGGGCAGAGCTGGGGGGGTAGGGCTGGAGGGAGGGGGCAGAGCTGTGAGGAGGGGGCCAAGCTGGAGGGAGAGGGCAGGGCTGGGGAGAGGGGGCCGGGCTGGGGGGAGGGGAGCAGAAATGGGTGTCACTGGGAAGTTTTGGAGGACATGGGTGGCTGGATGTTTTGTGCCTCAGAGGCAAGGTGTCCACCAGACCTGTGCCCTGCCCCCTGCATCCTGCCCCCTGTGCCCTGCCCCCTGCCTCCTGCCCCCTGTGCCCTGCCCCTGCATCCTGCTCCCTTTGCCCCCTGCATCCTGCCCCCTTTGCCCTGCCGCTGCACCTTGCGGGGGGGGGGGGGGCACAGCATAGCCTGTCCCGTGGCTGGGGACCGGCTCAAGATGGGGCAGACCCATTGCCCAGGGTGGGGCTTCCAGTGGGATGCAGCGAGGGGCTTGTGGGCAGCGGGTGAGGCTGCCGGGGCAGGGGGGCCAAGCTGAGTCAGGGGGGCAGGGCAGCCCCCTGGCTCTCTGTGCCTCAGAGGTGACCTCAAGCCAGGGCAGGGCAGGGGAGGGGAGGCTGAGGTGTGGGGCACCGGTCGCCATGCCCAGGGCTGCTGGGCTCCCAGGCCCCTGGCACGAGTCTAGTTTATCCAGCAGAAGAAATACATTCCTCTGGCTCCTGGCTCCCTCTAGCGGAGCCCTGGGACCTCGCTAACACAGCCCGTCCCTCGCACACTCTGCAGTGGCTTTGTGCTGAAGGGTCCCCCCCTTTAGCAACGTAGCAAAAATGTCTCTTTGAGACGCTTCCGGGGGCAGCGGAGTCCGTCTGTCACCGGGCAGACTTCAAAACCACCACGTGGGCTGGTGGCACTTTATAGCCTAACAAACCATGCCGATGGGATCGTGAGCTTTCGTGGGCACAGCCCCTTCTGCAGATGACCCGTTCGTTAGTATTGGCTATAAGACTGGTGGGCTGTGTCTAGACGGGCAAGTTTTTCCGCAAAATCATCTGATTTTGCGGAAAAACTTGCCAGCTGTCTACACTGGCCGCTTGAATTTCCGGAAAAGCACTGACGATCTCCTGTAAAATCATCAGGGCTTTTTCGGAAATACTACGCTGCTCCTGTTTGGGCACAAGTCTTTTTCCGAAAGACTTTTGCGCAAAAGGGCCAGTGTAGACATCATAGTATTGTTTTCCGCAAAAAAGCCCCGATCGCAAAAACGGCGATCGGGGCTTTTTTTGCGGAAAACCGCGTCTAGATTGGCCACGGACACTTAAAGCATCCTGCCAATCTAGACGCGACTTTTCCAAAAATGCTTTTAACAGAAAACTTTTCCGTTAAAAGCATTTCCGGAAAATCATGCCAGTGTAGACGTAGCCTTAGTGTGATGTATAATTTCATGTCTGATGCCTTGCTTGTAAGGTCTGTAGCTTCTATTTCTCTCATGAGTAGATAATGTTCCTGTAAGGCCTTGCTTTCCGTTAGCATTACAAATGAAGTTGTTCATCCCGTCTGCATCACAAACTCATTTGGTACCAGAGTGATAGAAATGGAGCCGTGTTAGTCTGGTGTAGCTGAAACAAAATACAGGACTGTGCAGCACTTTAAAGACTAACCAGATGGTTTATTAGATGATGAGCTTTGATCTGAGGAAGTGGGTCTGGCCCACGAAAGCTCATCATCTAATAAACCATCTGGTTAGTTTTTAAAGTGCTGCATAGTCCTGTATTTGTTTCATTTGGTACCATCTACATGGGTTGTGAGTCTGTAACATGCGACCAGACTACTGGTTGGTTTTTACATTTATCCTGTTCAGACTAACTCAGCTCCCCCCTGAAACTAATTTGTGTCGTTTAGTAATTAGGGCACTTGTGTGAAACTGCACCATTGTGTGGGGTGAAGGGAGGGGGAGGGAGAGCCATCACAGATGCCCAGGTGATCAAGAAGTGGAAACTTTGAAGATAACGAGGAAACAGCCATTGTGTCTTGAGGCTGATTCGAATTAGCAGCAGTGAGGAACCCTGGAGACAGGTACATGTAATGTCTTTTCATTTGCTTTCATTGTATCCTTTGGTATCTATGGTTGTGACAATTTTCTTCCACTATTTGATCTGAGGAAGTGGGTCTGGCCCACGAAAGCTCCTCACCTAATAAACCATCTTGTGAGTCTTTAAACTGCTGCATAGTCCTGTTTTTTGTTTCACCTGGAGACAGGCAGAGACATAAGAACCTAAGAACGGCCGTACTGGGTCAGACCAAAGGTCCATCTAGCCCAGTAGCCTGTCTGCCGACAGTGGCCAGCACCAGGTGCCCCAGAGAGGATGGACCGAAGACAGTGATCAAGCGATTTGTCTCCTGCCATCCCTCTCCAGCCTCTGACAAACAGAGGCCAGGGACACCATTTTATCCCCTGGCTAATAGCCTTGTATGGACCTAACCTCCAGGAAATTATCTAGCTTCCCCCAAGAAATTATCTAGCAAGACCCCCAAGAGTGAGAGACAACCATAGGAATCCTGACAATCGCCATCAAAGGAACACAGATGAACACCTCCTCGGGGTGGATAATGGCAGCATGACACTGCAAAACCCACAGTACACTGCAGAGGGGAAGCGCTTGCCATGGGACTCTAGGTTCAGTCCTGTAAGCCAGACTCCTCGCTCAGCCGCCCTGCCTGGCCAGTTGTGACGGCGCGTTGGGGGTCCCCCGTCTCCTGCACCCCGAAATGGCACAAACAGACTGCACCAGCCGGTGAAATAGAGGAAGTTTATTGCCTCTCCAGGATACAGCACAGCACAGATGTAATCTGGTCACAGAGCTGGGCTAGGCTGCCTCAGGCCCCCTTGAGATGGGGGGAGACTGGGCCCCTAAACTCCAGCCCCTTTCCCTAGGCTGTCTCCTCCATGCTCCCAGACCGCAACTAACCAACTCTCTTCCAGCCCTGCCCCCCAGCCAGGGCAGCCTTCCCCCTTCCTTTGTTCCTCTCCATGGGGGGTGTCTGGTTCAACAGGTTTGGCGTCACCTTTGCATAATGAGGTTTTCCCTGCTGGGTCTTGCTCCAGACAGCAGGGGTCACCACAGCCCAGCAAGTACCCCCACTACGTCACACCAGTAAGACTGACTTAGTCACCATAGACTGGTAACTATGCGCCAGCTGCAGGACGTGTGTGTGTGTGTGGAGCTGGGTTTGTCTTTATAAAGCAGATGCTAACTGCTTCTCTCCTGTAATCTCAATCAACAGCGTGTGTTGTCTCTTCCCCTGAAAAAGATCCCGGGTGCTTCTTATAAGCATAACACTGATGTGGTGGGGAAACTGAGGCACGGGGCAGCACCCAGCAGGTCAGTGGCTGAGCCAGACTTAGGTTGGGGCTCAGATGTGCTCAACCCACTAGGCCACGCTGCCTCCCCCATTTTTTGAGATCTGGCTCCCTCCCTCCGTTCTCCGCCTCACTAACGGAGAGGCGGCTCTCTGCAGCCCACCCGCCCCTCCTGCCTTGCTCTGGGCCTGGCACTGTCCTGGGGAGGTTTGCTGCCCTGCGCGGGCTTTGGAGCCCTTCCAGGCAGCCTGCCCACTGCCCAGAGACCCGCTGGGGGGCCAGGGACTTAGCAGCAGGGTGTCAGCCCTGGGTTGCTCCTGGCTGGCCCTGGGCACCCCAGCACGGTGGCGTTTTCTCTCTCGCTCCCCACTGGGCTTTCCCCCCGCGCTGGCATCTGAGGCCTCCCTCCCTGCGTCTCCGCCCTGCCAGCGCAGTGGGGCCCATCCCTGGCAGGCCTCGGGCAGCCTCGCCCCCGCAGTGACTCTCCGGGCTGGCTCTTCCGGCTGCGGATTTTCCCTGCGGCGGGGCCAGGTTCCCTCCGGCACCAGACTAGTCACACAGCTATGGGGCGGCCGAAGGGGACGGGAACTGGGATCATGCGCAGGGCCCTGTGGGCAGGGGAGGAGGCGTGTGGGCGGCAGGCGGGCGCAGGCCCCGTGCGTGGGACAGCAGGAGCCGTGGGAGCTGCCGGGGAGGAGAGCGGGCACCAGGATGGCATGGGAGCCCGTGTGCCGCATGGGGATGCGGGGCCTCCCCTCCCCCTCCCCAGTGTGGTGGCAGCTCCTGGGATGCGGTGAACCCCGCAAGCCGCCGCCTTGGGCACCTCCGCTCCCTGGGGACGCACCGGAGCGCACCGGGCAGAGCCGGCCCAGCCCATGGGAACAGGAGGGGAAGTGCTGCTTACCCAGGGTGCCCCTGCGAGCCTGGCATAGGAAGGGAGCCGCTCTGCACCCCCCCACCTGCCTACAAAGCCTCCCCAAAACCCTGGGGTAGGACATGGGTGTCCAATCAGCACAGGGATTGGGGAGGCAGCAGGGTCCCTGTGCGACGGGGGGAAACTGAGGCAGGGAGCTGTGATGAGCATGCTCAAGGGCACTGCCAGGGCCGGGGTTAGACATCAGGAAATCCCAGCTCCCAAGCCAAATCCATGGGCCAAGGCCGGCCTCTCACTGCAGAGAACGGGGCCACTGCAGGGGTGGGGCACCTCCGAAAATCTTGCAGAGCATATCCTCAGGTGGAGGAGAGGAGGAGGGTTCCCTCTAATTTTTTCCAGCCATGCAAGGAATACATTTTGTTCTGTGCACCAAGGCCCGTGTGGAAGTGCACCACCCGTAGAAACACGCTGCCATCTGCGGGTGCTTTGCTAATCCGCCCGGCGGCATTGGAATCTCTCCCGGGTAGCCCCCCCAAGCGCTCAGCTTCCAGGGAACCCTAGAGAAGGGGCCAAGGCTGCCCCAGCTCTGATCCCAGGAGCCGGGCCAGGGCGCAGCTCTTCTCCCAGCTGGGAACCCCCCCTCTCCACCCAGGGGAACCACCCCTCCCTTTGGCCTCCCCTCATGTCTTCAACTCAGGGCCCTGCCACTCCGGCCGCTCTCGACTAGATGGCAGCCGCAGCCCTAGCAAAGCCGCAGCAGAGAACTCGCTCTGCACAGCTGGGCCCAGCAGGCAGCGCCCGCGGCAGGGAACGTGAGGGCAGCTCTGGGCCGGTCTCCCTGCGACCAGGGGCGGCCGGGCACTAGACTCCCTGGCAGCCCGGCAGGACATGGATGGAGGTTGCTGTTCCCGTCTCTGGTTTTAGTCTATTCTCCTCAGCCGCGCTGAGCCCCCTGCCCTGCCTGGAGTTCTGTGCGGCCGAGCAAACGGTTTTATTCCACGCCGGGCCGGAAGGGCCGGGTCCTAGGGCCCAGGAATAACCTTCCCCTGCCGCAGCCAGAGAGCAACGCAGAGCGGCCAGGGTCACACACGCAACACGGTTAATCTCCTCATCCGTATGAACACCCCTCCCCCCCCGTGTCCCACTGTCCGGGGCGTGTTCCCGCCACGCAACACGGTTAATCCCCTCGTCCGTATGAACGCCCCTCCCCCCCGTGTCCCACTGTCCGGGGCGTGTTCCCGCCACGCAACACGGTTAATCCCCTCGTCCGTATGAACGCCCCTCCCCCCCGTGTCCCACTGTCCGGGGCGTGTTCCCACCATGCAACACGGTTAATCCCCTCGTCCGTATGAACGCTCCTCCCCCCCCGTGTCCCACTGTCCGGGGCGTGTTCCCGCCATGCAACACGGTTAATCCCCTCGTCCGTATGAACGCCCCTCCCCCCCCGTGTCCCACTGTCCGGGGCGTGTTTCCACCACGCAACACGGTTAATCCCCTCATCCGTATGAACGCCCCTCCCCCCCCGTGTCCCACTGTCCGGGGCGTGTTCCCGCCATGCAACACGGTTAATCCCCTCGTCCGTATGAACGCCCCTCCCCCCCCGTGTCCCACTGTCCGGGGCGTGTTTCCACCACGCAACACGGTTAATCCCCTCATCCGTATGAACGCCCCTCCCCCCCCGTGTCCCACTGTCCGGGGCGTGTTCCCGCCATGCAACACGGTTAATCCCCTCGTCCGTATGAACGCCCCTCCCCCCCCCGTGTCCCACTGTCCGGGGCGTGTTCCCGCCACGCAACACGGTTAATCACCTCGTCCGTATACACGCCCCTCCCCCCCCGTGTCCCACTGTCCGGGGCGTTTCCACCACGCAACACGGTTAATCCCCTCGTCCGTATGAACGCCCCTCCCCCCCCCGTGTCCCACTGTCCGGGGCGTGTTCCCGCCACGCAACACGGTTAATCCCCTCGTCCGTATGAACGCCCCTCCCCCCCCGTGTCCCACTGTCCGGGGCGTGTTTCCACCACGCAACACGGTTAATCCCCTCATCCGTATGAACGCCCCTCCCCCCCCGTGTCCCACTGTCCGGGGCGTGTTCCCGCCATGCAACACGGTTAATCCCCTCGTCCGTATGAACGCCCCTCCCCCCCCCGTGTCCCACTGTCCGGGGCGTGTTCCCGCCACGCAACACGGTTAATCACCTCGTCCGTATACACGCCCCTCCCCCCCCGTGTCCCACTGTCCGGGGCGTTTCCACCACGCAACACGGTTAATCCCCTCGTCCGTATGAACGCCCCTCCCCCCCCGTGTCCCACTGTCCGGGGCGTGTTCCCGCCACGCAACACGGTTAATCCCCTCGTCCGTATGAACGCCCCTCCCCCCCCGTGTCCCACTGTCCGGGGCGTGTTCCCGCCATGCAACACGGTTAATCCCCTCGTCCGTATGAATGCCACTCCCCCCCCGTGTCCCACTGTCCGGGGCGTGTTCCTGCCATGCAACACGGTTAATCCCCTCATCCGTATAAATGCCCCTTCCCCCCGTGTCCCATTGCCCAGGGCGTGTTCCTGCCACGCAACCCGGTTAATCCCCTCGTCTGTATAAACGCCCCCCCCCCACACCCTCCCCCAAAAAAGTGCCGGGAAAATTTTGTTGAGGGGAAAAAAAAAAGGGCCAGGAAAATGTTTGTTGAGCTCCTCTGCCACCCCCCCCCCCCCATACTCCCCCGCTGCCGCCATGTGTCTGTTGGGCGCTGAGCAGGAAAAGCAGAAAATACCGGACAGTTTATACTTCTGGTATTTTCTCAATCTCTTTACCGGACAGAAGGCACAAATACCGGACTGTCTGGTTCCATACCCGACACCTGGCAACCCTACCCCTGCTGCCAGTCCTTATTGCAGTGGCAGACTGGCCACTGGGTGTTAGGCAAGGCTACTCCAGTACAGGCAGGGTGGGGGCCCTGGGGCTATTTAAGGGGGGGTAGAGGGGCCAGCTCTCCCCGCTGAAGTTTGAACCCCTGGATTTCACACTTGAGGTCTGCTTAGAGCTGCCTGCCCTGGCTCCAGAGGCAGCTCTTAAATGCAACAGTTTGAGGGCTCGCAGCTTTGCCTTTGGGACAGGGAGTTTGTGATGAGAAGAGGGAGGCGGGGGATGAAGGATAACAAAAGGCTGGTGGGCATTCAGTCACCGAATGGTCCTTAGATCACCATTGAAACATTGCCGGGTACTTAAAAGCTAGGGGGTAGTGGGGGAGAGTAGCAGTGGGTGTTGTGCTGCTGGGATTTGCATTTGGACCAGTTCTGTTAAACTTACACATGTCCTTGAAAAGGGGGTAAATAGGGAGGTGGCAACATGTGCAGATGCTACAAAATTACTCGAAATAGTTAAGTCCAAAGCTGACTGCCCAGAGCTCCAACGGGATCTCACAAAACCAGGTGATCGGGCAACTCAAGCGCAGATGGAATTCAGTGCTGAGAAATGCAACGTCATGCACATGGAAAACTATAATCCCACTATACATACGAAAAAAGATGGGGTCTACGTTAGCTGTTACCACTCAAGACAGAGATCTTGAAGCCTTGTGGATAGCCCCCTGAAAACATCTGCTCTGTGTGCAACGACAGTCTAAAAACTAACCAAGTACTGGGAATTATTAAGCAAGGAATAGAAAATAAGACAGAAATACCATGTGGGCTCGATATAAAGTCATCGTGGTGTGCCCACATCTTGGATACTGTGTGCAGATCTGGTTCTCCCATCTGAAAACAGATCTATTGGATGCGGGAAAGGTACAGAAAGGGCAACAGAAGTTATTAAGGGTAAGAAACAGCTTCCATATGAGGAGAGATTAACAAGACGGGGACTTTTCAGTTTGGAAAAGAAATGACTAAAGGGTGCGGGATATGCTGGAGGTCTTGAAAAGCATGAACGGCATGGAAAAGTAGACTAAGGAAATGTTATTTATTCCTTCACTAACATAACACAAGACGCCGACCCAATTCAATAGATAGGCAGCAGATTTCAAACAAATTGGCTGCGTCTAGACTGGCATGATTTTGCGGAAATACTTTTAACGGAAACGTTTTTCCGTTAAAAGTATTTCCACAAAAGCGCGTCTAGATTGGCCCGGATGCTTTTGCGCAAAAGCATCCATGGCCAGTCTAGACGCGATTTTGCGCAAGAAAGCCCCGATCGCCATTTTAGCCAGTGGGGCTTTTTTGCGCCAAACAGTTCTTCCCTGTCTACACTGGCCCTCTTGAGCAAGTATTCTTGTGCAAGAGGGCTTTTTCCTGAGCAGGAGCGTGAAAGTATTTGCACAAGAAGCACGGATTTTGTACATTACAAAGTCAGTGCTCTTGCACAAATTCAAGCGGCCAGTGTAGACAGCTGGCAAGTTTTTGTGCAAAATTTTGCCAGTCTAGACACACCCATTATGTCTTCACTGTCAACCTGTGGAACTCTCTGCCAGGAGATGGTGGAAAGGCCGAAACTGTAACAGGGTTCCAATAAGAACAAAATAAGTTCAAGGAGCTTAGGGCAGGGTGGGCAGGGGAACGGTGCCCCTAGCCTCTGTTTGTCAGATGTGAGGAATGGGCGACAGGGTATGGATCCTGTGATGATGCCTCTTCTGTTCATGCCTTTTGAAGCACCTGGCAGTGGCCGCTGTGGGAAAACAGGACACTGGGCTAGATGGACCAATGGTTTGACCCAGTCTGGCCGGTCTGATCTTATACAGAGCCCAAATGCATCTGCCCCCTGCTATAACCCACCAGACCCCCCTCCCCTTCTGGAGCTGAGAGAGAGCCCACGAGTCCTGACAGTATCTCTCTGCAGTTAGTAAGAAAGTGAGGATAAATACGAACATTTTCAGGCTGTCCCTTAAGTGACTTGCCACTAGACGCCAAGAATGTTGATATTAGAGTCAAGTGGGTCTAATATTTATGTAAAGGTTCTTTATTTTATATAGGAGTTGGATACAGTGCTCCTGCCAGCTAACTGCTACGTTGTCTGCCAAAAACCTAGAGTTTTCCAGTGCTTTCGTAGCCCTAGAAAGACATGATCGGGGGGGGGGGGGGCAGGGGGAGGGCTGTCCCCCCATTTGCTGTGACTTGTCCCCATGATCTCCCCCCATTTGCCGCTTGGCTTGTACTGAGCATGCTCAGTAACACTACAGAAGCTGCTGTCCTGGGTCCGACTCCTCCACGCTCTCACTGCCCCCCCCCCCCCAATAGGGCGTGCACAAGTCGCTCCTCCCCCACCAAAATCTGAACTGCCCCCCCCGGCGGAGGCTGGGGGGGGGGCACAATCTTTCCCGTGCGGCGCACGCTCGAGCGCCCCCTGCTGGTGCCACCTTGCTCCGCCGGGCGTCAGGGCTGGCACAGCTGCTTCAGGAGGTGGGCGAAGTGGCTGGAGGTGTCGGTGGCCGTCCGCGGCTGGGAGGCGTCGCGCAGCGGCCGCATGCGCTGGGCGTGAAGGAAGAGCTCGCGGGCGAACACCGGCTCGACCTGCAAGGTAGCGGACGGCCCGGTCAATGCAGGCAAACAGCCCGCGCGTGGGCAGGGCCACCTCTGCCCAGCACCCCCCCCATCGCCGCCATCCCTCCCTGGCACCTGCCAGCCACACGTGGCAGCCTGGTGGCCCCAGAGCTGGCTGCCAATCAGGGAGTGGCTGGTGAGAGGTGCCCAGGGGAGAGGCTGAGAGGAGCTAGTGGTGGGCAGGGGGGTGGAGACCTGTGAGGGGCAGGGCAAAGGCGGGAAGAGTGGGGGTGGGGGCGGGGCCTCGGGGTGTTCACAGGGGCCATGTGACAGACCCAGGACAAACAGCTGGCCACGGCCAGCGGCGCCCCCACTGCCTGCCCCCCGATACTCACGTGGGCCATGATGAGCTTCTGGAAGTTCTGGCTCGGGACGGGGGGGTACTCCTCTCCGAAGCACAGGTGGATCTGGTACTGGGGTGTGGGCTCCCCATGGCTCAGGTAGCTCCGGAGCTCTGAAACCCACAAGCATGCCAGCCGTGAGCTGGAGCCTGACACGCGGCCGGGGGGCTGGACAGACCCGCCTCAGGGCCTGAAGGGGACACGACAGCCCTGAGGGAGGACCCGGGACACAGAGCATGTTCACGGAGCACGCAGGGACCTCGCGGGGAGGCCGGGCTCTCGCCAGGGGGAGGAGAAAGGGAGGGCGACAGCAGCAGGGGTGGGGCTCATGCTATTCCTCTCCCTGGGCAGTAGAGCCGGGGGCTCCGGACAGCTCCCAAATGGGGGGTCTTGGCTGGGTCTGTGGGTCTTACTGGTTGACACCGTCCCAAAGCTTTGAGCTCCCACGGCGACATGGCATCGCTACAGTGCTTGGCGGGCAGGGGTGCCGGCGGGGGGCGGTGGGAAGGGGGCAGCTGCCCTGGGGCCCGGTGATTCTGGAGGGCCTGAGGCTCCGGCTGCTGCTCTCGGTGCAGGGCCCTTTAAATCACCGCCGGAACTCTGTGCTCCGAGGGCAGCATGGTGCACTTGCTGCGGCCACGCCCCTTCCGGCTGAGGCCACGCCCCTTCTGGGAGTACAGAGCCGCCCCCCCTTTTGCCAAGGGGCCACTTAGAACTCCCCAGCCTCAGCACAGAGAGAGAACTCCTGCTCCTATAACACGAGGTGCTGGGGCCCAAGGGGAATCCCCGCTAGCAGTACGGGGCATAGGACACACGGCTTAGAAGGCACAGATGCTCTAGCCGGCTCACTCCCAGATTCGTCCCTGCCCCGTGACATAGACGCCCACGAGCGCCTCCCCGCCTCGCTCCCTGCGGCAAAGCGCACAGGCCCAGCGGCCAGGGCAGGACGAAGGGGGCGGCCTGCCCCACTGCTCCCCCACCCGGTGCCCAGCCTGCCCCAGTCTGGCACAGCCACGTACGCTGCAGGAACTGCTGGCTGTCCAGGAGTTTGTAGGTTTTCTCCCGCTCCAGCTTGTTGGGCCGGTCGCGGTGAGGCGCCGTGGGCCCGTTCCAGTACACCCGGCCCTGGCACTGCCGCTTCATGAACACCCCTTCGGGGGCCACCCACAGCAGGACGCCCCGGTCCAGGTGGGGGAGGAGCCGTTCCAAGACGCCCGCCACGCCCGCCAGCCTGCCGTGGCCGCTCAGCGCCCGGGGGGAGGGGAACTGGATCTGCTCCATGGAGGACGGGCCGTAGAGCCGCTCGTTGTCCGCCGGCACCAGGCGGGAGGTGATGCGGCAGCCCTCGGCCGTGTGGGTGGTGAACTCCTTCACCAGCACGTCCCGGTAGTAGAGGCGGACGTGCAGCCAGCAGTCTGGGGAGGGGGGAGAGGGGTCAGGCAATGGATGGAAGTCGCAAGTACCCGGGTCCTGGGCCAGGCAAGGCGCTGAACGGGCCCCTCAGCCACCGCAGGCCCCAGGGCCCGCGCCTCAGCCCAGCCCCCTCCCATCAGCTCCCTCAGGAACCGCCTGGACACGGCTGGAAGGGGCTCCCTCCCCTGCCCCGGGCCACTCAGCAGCCAGCCTCCCCAGAGTCTTACAAGGGGCTGCCCGGAACCACAGAGCCCGGAAGCCGAGCGACCCCAGGATTGCCAGCTGCGGCTCGCTGGCGGCTCAGGGTTCGTGGGTCGGGGGAGGGGAAAATGAAGGGCAAACTGTGATGGAGTGGGTAGGCCATGCACCAGGGCTACGTCTACACTGGCATGATTTTCCGGAAATGCTTTTCACGGAAAAGTTTTCCGTGAAAAGCATTTTCGGAAAAGAGCGTCTAGATTGGCACTTTTTGTGGAAAAGCGTCCGTGCCGATCTAGACGCGCTTTTGCGCAAAAAAAGCCCCGATCGCCATTTTCACCATCGGGGCTTTTTTGCGCAAAACGAATCTGAGCTGCCTACACTGGCCCTCTTGCGCAAAAGGGACTTTTCCCCGAACGGGAGCAGCACAGTATTCCCGCAAGAAGCCCTGATTTCTTACATGAGATCGTCCGTGTTCTTGCGGAAATTCAAGCGGCCAGTGTAGACAGCTGGCTAGTTTTTCCAGAAAAGCGGCTGATTTTCCGGAAAAACTGGCCAGTCTAGACACAGCCCATGGCTATGTCTACACTGGTAGGTTCTTACGCCAGAAATATGCAAATGAGGCTAAGCGTGGAATATCACAAGCCTCATTTGCATACCTAACGAGCTGCCATTTTTGCGGAAGAGGCTCTTGCGCCAGAAGGAGCTGTCTACACTGCCCCTTCTTGCGCAAGAAAAACCCTCTTGCGCAATGGCGTTAATCCTGAAAATAATCAGCGTAGCGGCGTTGCGCAAGAGGGTTTTTCTTGCGCAAGAAGGGGCCGTGTAGACAGCTCCTTCTGGCGCAAGAGCCTCTTCCGCAAAAATGGCAGCTCATTAGGTATGCAAATGAGGCTTGGAGATATTCCATGCTTAGCCTCATTTGCATATTTCTGGTGCAAGAACCTGCCAGCGTAGACATAGCCATAGGTATCCGCTGGTGGCTGTGTGTGGGCTGGGGTGACCCCTACTGGCCGATCCCTGTAGCACTGCCCAGCAGGACGGCTGCCTAAGATCACGTAAAAGACCCAACCTGTTCGACCGGTTGACAGCAGGGATGGAACAAAGGAAGGGAGGTTTCGGGGGAAGGGGCAGTTGCTGGCTGGGAAACATGAAGGAAACAGCTGAAGCTGAGGGCTAAGGATCTGGGGGGGCAATGGGCCCTCTAACCCAAGGGGGCTGAGGCATCCTGGCCCTGACTCCTGAAAACACATCACGTCTGGGCTGTGCTGTACCCTGGAGGAGCAATAGCCCCTCTGTGTTCTACTGGCTGGCGGAGTCTGTTCTTGCTGCTACGGGGGTGCAGGATCAGGGGGACCCCGACGGGCATCGCACAAACCCCTACTTCCCTCACTGCAAACACCTGACTGGAAAAACAACAAGGAACCCCGCGGCTCCTTAGAGACGAACTGATTTAGCAGGGCGTCTGCTTTCCCGGGTAAACCCACTTCATCAAATGAATCGGAGTGGAAGTGCCAGAGGCAGGGAAATATCTATTAGGGAGCCCCTGCCTTTGTAGTGAGACAGCCACGTTCGTGGACGTGGTCTCTGCCATCCTGGGCCAGCAAGGCCGCTCTGCCACGGATATTGGCCAAAGCGGACAGTCTCTGCGCCAAGGGATAAATGGACACAAATCGGAGATCAGGATCGGTAGCACACTCAGACCTGTCGGAGAACACGGTACCCTCCCTGGGATGTAAAAGTAGCCGTCCTACAAAAACCCTTCAAACCTGCATCGCAAAGAGATCCAGCAGAGCGACCATTCATTTGCAAATGCAATACGAGCCAACGAGGCCTGAACAAGGACTTCAAATGGTTCTCTCCCTACAAAGGCAATTTCCCCTCTCTTGGGCTACGTCTAGACTGGCATGATTTTCCGCAAATGCTTTTCACGGAAAAGTTTTTCTGTGAAAAGTATTTACGGAAAAGAGCGTCTAGATTGGCACGGATGCTTTTCTGCAAAAGCCCTTTTGGCGGAAAAGCGTCCATGCCAATCTAGACGTGGTTTTGCGCAAGAAAGCCCCAATCGCCATTTTCACCATAAGGGCTTTTTTGCGCAAACCAGTTTTTAGCTGTCTACACTGGCCCTCTTGCGCAAAAACATTTCCGGAAAAGGGCTTTTGCCCAAACAGGAACGTCAAAGCATTTGCGCAAGAAGCACTGATTTCAGGCAGTGGAACGTCAGTGCTTTTGAGCAAAATCAAGCGGCCAGTGTAGACAGCTGGCAAGTTTTTGCGCTTTGCGGAAAAACTCGCCCGTCTAGACGCAGCCTTGGTGTTCACACCTCCCCATCAGCCGCTGGGAGTGAGCCACATCCACCCCAAATGAACTGGCCTCGGTAACACTGGTCCTACCCTTGAGAAGTAACTTTCTTCTTTTGTTTGACGAGTACACACGTAGATATATATAGATACCCTGCCTGCCTCTGGAACTTCCGCTCCAATGCATCTGATGAAGTGGGCTTTGCCCACGAAAGCTGATGCCCCGATAAATCTGTTAGTTCCGCAGGACTCCTCCTTGCTTTTGCAGACAGACCAACCTCTAAAACAAGAACTGAATGAGCCTCAGAAGGGCGGGGTCACCTGGGGTCACCCCTTGGTCCTGTGCCCGCGCCAGAGCCCTGTGACGTGCGGGTGCAGCTGTGCAGCCAGGACTAGGATCCCGCCGGCAGATCCCAGCAGAACCTCAGCTACCGGAAGGAGCCTCAGTTCCTAACAGCCTGGAGACCCCAAGCACCCGACTCCCAAGGGCGGGTGACATCCGGGCCTGGCGGAGGTCGACGCCCAAAGGCCTGATGGTTTCCATGGGGCCGGGAGCTCCCTCTCTGCCCCAGCCCCTCTGCACCAGTGTGGGGGGATCCCGGCTGCCCCCTCCATTCCTCTACCTGAGTTGTTGATGTCTGCGGTGGGAACGCAGTTGGAGCCGGGACTGGCCGGCTGCGGGCTGTGCAGGAAGCGAGCGTGGCTTGGGCCCCAGCCACAGAAAACCCCTTTCACCTGGTAGCCTGGGAACACAGCAGAACAGAGCTTGTGACGTTCGCCCTAGGCTGTCCCTGCCCAGGGTGTGACGTAGTGGGGGTACCTGGCTGGTTTCTATGCTGCTGGCTCTGGGGTAACCCCCACTGGCTGCCGTGGGTACCACGACCCAGCAAAACAGGATGAGTCACTATGCAAACCAGTATGGCCAGACACCCCCCATGGAGAGGAACAAAGGAAGGTGGATGCTGCCCTGGCTGGGGGGCAGGGCTGGAAGAGAGTTGGTTAGTGGCTGTCTGGGAGCATGGAGGAGACAGCCTAGGGAAAGGGGCTGGAGTTTAGGGGCCCAGTCTCCTCCATCTCAAGGGGGCCTGAGGCATCCTAGCCCAGCTCTGTGACCAGATTACATCTGTGCTGTGCTGTATCCTGGAGAGGCAATAAACTTCCTCTATTCCACCGGCTGGTGCAGTCAGTTCGTGCCACTACGGGGGTGCAGGAGGCGAGGGACCCCAACACGTCGTCACACAGGGTTACCCAGCAAGCGCGGTAGCCATGGGTCTCAGCTAGGGCTGCGTGTACCTCTGGTGCCCAGCGCTCTTCCGGGGGGCCCTCAGCTCCGCTAGACCAGTGTTCCCCAACCCGGGAGGGCAGTGGGCCAGGCTTGGAGACAGTGAACAAGCCACGACCTGGGCCTCTCGCCACGGAGCAGCCCTGAGGCTGTTACATGCGTCAGCCATGGGGGTGGGGCCGGCTTCTAACTAGAACATAAGAGCAGCCTCATTGGGTCAGACCAAAGGCCCATCCAGCCCAGTGTCCTGTCGGCCAACAGTGGCCAATGCCAGGGCCCCAGAGGGAGGGAACAGAACGGGATCTTCACGTGACCCCTCCCGTCGCCCATTTCCAGCCTCTGACAAACAGAGGCCGGGGACACCATCCCTACCCATCCTGGCTAAGAAGTATTGATGGACCCATCCTCCATGAACGTATCTAGCTCTTTTTTGAGCCCTGTTAAAGTCCTGGTCTTCACCACATCCTCTGGCGAGGAGTTCCACAGGTCGACTGTGCAGTGTGTGACGAAAAACATCCTTTCGTTTGTTTTAAACCTGCTGCTTATTTGTTTCATTGGGTGACCCCTAGTTCTTATAAACTTAAAAACCAACAAATAGTATGATCGTACTTTAAAGACGAACAAAACACGTAGGAGGCATCATGAGCCAGTCACCTGAAGAAGTGGGCTGTGCCCACAAAAGCTCATGATCCCCTCCACATGTTTTGTTAGTCTTTAAAGTGCTACCAGACCATTTGCTTTTTAAGTGTATCCTGTTACAGACTAACACGGCTACCCTCTGAAGCTTTTGAACACTCTAGTTCTTGTGTTATGGGACCAAGTCAATAACTTTTCCTTAGTCACTTTTTCCACACCACTCATGATTTTATAGACCTTGTCCTGTCCCCGAGTCTCCTCTTTTCCAAGTGGAACAGTCCCCGTCTTTTTAATCTCTCTTCATATGGGACCCGTTCCAAACCCCTCGGCTGTGTCTAGACTGGCAAGTTTTTCCGCAAAGCACTGCTTTTGCGGAAAAACTTGCCAGCTGTCTACACCGGCCGCTTGAATTTCCGCAAGAACACTGCCGATCTCATGTAAGAAATCAGCGCGTCTTGCGGAAATACGGAGCTGCTCGCGTTCGGGCTAAAGTGCTTTTGCGCAAAAGGGCCAGTGTAGACAGCTCCGATTTGTTTTGCGCAAAAAAGTCCCGATCACGAAAATGGCAATTGGGGCTTTTTTGTGCAAAAATTGGCACGGACGCCAAGCTATCAAATGAGGCCCCATCTCGAGAGCTACACAGATGTGTGCCTGCTCCAAGGGCTTTTGTTTTACACCGAGACGGTGCCAGTGAGAAAGGCAGCACTTTTCCCGGGCCAGCGCGGCCGCGGCCCCTTTGTATTCATATGTCTCCTTTCCCAGACCCCCGCCAAGACGCACTGAGTTCCGTGATCCAAGGGACCCCCGAGCGCTTGGTGTAGCCAACACCCCAGCTGGAAGAGTTACCCCAGATGGGCAGAGCCACGGTCCTTCCAGATCCAACGTGGAGCGGTATTTGGATCCCAGCTTTGTCTGTGCCCACGTCTCCCAGGGTATGTCTACACTACAGAGTTTGTTTCGGAAAAACAGCCATTTTTCCGAAAAAACTTCACTTACGTGCACACTGCAATCGCGTTCTTTTGAGAAAAAAAATGGAAAGAACAGAGGGGTTTTCCCAGCATTGGTAACCCTCTTTCTACGAGGAAGAAGCCTTTTTCTGAAAGAGCTCTTTCAGAGAAAGGCATGTGTGGATGGGCTGGGGGGGAGTTCTTTTGCGGAAAGAGGAAAGAGGATGGCCACTGGGCCCATAGGAATCACCGCTCACATGCGAGAGAGCCTCCGGGCAGGGTGGCTTTCCAAAAAGCAGGTGGCTTTTTTGATGCGCTTGGCGGTGTGCACGCTGTCTTCCGGAAGAAGTTTTTTTAGAAGGTCTCTTCCGGAAAAGCTTCTTCCGAAAGAAGCCCGCAGTCTAGATGCAGCCCCAGGGACTCCGAGAAAGAGGGGGGGATTCCTGGGGGAGTTTGGTCCAGCCCCTGCTGTAAGGCTCCGGACCATCCCTGGCTGGAAGCAACGGGGGAGGGGTGGGAAAATGAAATGGGTGAAACGAGCCTTCAAGACATTAAAAATCACGTCTCTAGCGACTCTCTCGTGGCCTCCAATAAGGGGCTGGGAATGGACACGCCCCCTTCCTTACCCTGCTCTGCCGGATGGCTTGGCGAGTGAGAGACCAGAGGGCCTGGAGAAGTCTGGCTGGTGTCCCTCAGTTCCTTCTTCCCATCCTGCCCCGGCCCCGAGGACACGCCAGCCTGGGAGGGTGAGAACAGAGCCCATGAGAAAGGGATGCAGGGCGGAGCGGAGCAACGACCTGGGAACCGGGTCCCCGCGTTTCATTCCAGGCTCTCTGGACAAATCGCTTCCCGCGTGCCTCAGTTTCCCAGATGGAAAACAAGGTCAGTCAAAGCAGCCCCGCAAGGCAGCGCCTGCTAGACGTTGGCGAAGCTCTTGGAGAGCCTCGGGCTACAAAGGAGGGAGCAAGGAAATGAGCCGGAGACGCTGCAAAATGCCAGGCCAGCGCTCTCGGGGGCAGGCAACAGGAGGAAGAAACCCACCTTGTCTGGCCTGCAGTTAACCCGCATCTCGGGGTTCCTGGGGGCCGGGGGCTGGCTCGACGGCTGCTCTTCGGGGGGCGGGGACTCCACGCTGCCGTCCGTCTCTGCAGCGAGAACACAGGGCCTGTGACTCACCCGAGAGCTGGTGTCCTAGGCTATTGCTGCCCCGGATCGTCCACCTTCCCCGTGCTGCCCACCCTCTCCGTGATGGGGGCGTGGCCTAGGCAGAAGGGGCGTGGCTGGGGGCGTGGCTGGGGGCTCGCCTCCCCCAGCTCTTCCTTCACCAGACCCCCATGCTCTCTGGCCTCCCAGAAGAGCAGGGCTTCGTGCCCCTCCTTTCGCTGCACATTGGGGCGCCAGTTTCGAAAGGACACGAAAACCCCACACTTCCGCTGGGCCCACCCCCCGCAGCGGAGCCCCCAAAAGCTGGGCGGGGCCGTTTCCTGCAGGGGGTGGGAATTCTGAGCTCCCGGCCGTGCGTCCCCTCGTAGCCTGGACACGCTCCGCCTGCCCGAGCCAGCGCCGGAGCGCGGAGCCACCGGCCAGCAGTGCTGCCCAATCAGGGCACATTTCCTCTGCCAGCACCCTGCCATGGACACCGCCGGGTGCCAGCCTGGCACCGCCCTGCCCGCTCCCCGGGGCACGGGGCGAACAATCGGGAAATGTCCATTTGGCGTTTCCCGTCCCCGTCCCGCAGGCCCCACCCTGGCTGCTCTTGGCAAAGGGAACGATCGTGGGATTGACGGTCCCCAGGGCAGGCCGGGTGCTGGCCGAGGAGGGTGATGGGCACAGCGCAGGGGAGCGGGAGTCTGGGCTGGGCCACGTCTGGGCAGCAGGGGGGCCAGGAAGCGCCTCCCGCCAGGGAATGGGGGTTGGAAGAGGTGACTCCCCCCAGGCCGCACCGTGCTCCCGGGCGCCGTCCGACAGGATCTGGTACACTTTGTAGGGCTCAGAGATGTCCAGCTGGCTCCTCTCGGGGACCTCCTGGAAGTCGGTGCTTTTGTTCAAGGCGCAGCGGAGGCGGGTTTTCCAGGTGGAGGGGTCGGCCTTCGTCCCTTCCCGGTACTTCCCCTTGTAGACTGCCCAGGCCTGCGACGGCAAGGAAACGGGCAAAGGCTGTTCCCCCCAGCCCTTTGGGGAGGGCAGGTCCCAGCTGAGCATCCGCAGGCATCAGCCTCCAGCAGCCTAGGAGGGAAGGGGGGCGCTGGAGGCAGCGATGGGGTGCTGGAGACAGGGAAAGGGCAAGTAGAGGTAGAGGTGGAGAGGCTCTGGAAGCAGGGAAGTGGGCGCAGGAGGCAGGGAAGGGGAGCTGGAGGCAGAAGTGGGAGCATAGGAGGCAGAAGTGAGGGCGCTGGAGGCGAGGTGTGGGCGCTGGAGGCAGGGAAGGGGGCGCTGGAGGCAGAGGTGGGATCACTGGTGGCAGGGAAGGAGGCGCTGGAGGCAGAGGTGAGAGGCGCTGGAGGCAGGGAAGGGAGTCCTGGAGGCAGAGGTGCAGGTGCTGGAGGCAGGGATGGGAGCGCTGGAGGCAGAGATGTGGGTGCTGGAGGCAGGGAAGGGGGTGCTGGAGGCAGAAATGGGGAGATGGTGGCAGGGAAGGGGGTGCTGGAGGTGAGGTGCGGGCACTGGAGGCAGGGAAGGGAGCACTGGAGGCAGGAGAGGGGGCGCTGGAGGCAGGGAAGGGGACGCTGGAGGCAGAGGTGTGTGCGCTGGAGGCAGGGAAGGGGACGCTGGAGGCAGAGGTGCAGGCGCTGGAGGCAGGGAAGGGGGCGCTGGAGGCAGAGGTGCGGGCGCTGGAGGCAGGGAACGGGGTGCTGGAGGCAGAGGTGCGGGCGCTGGAGGCAGGGAAGGGGACGCTGGAGGCAGAGGTGCGTGCACTGGAGGCAGGGAAGGGGATGCTGGAGGCAGAGGTGCAGGCGCTGGAGGCAGGGAAGGGGGCGCTGGAGGCAGAGGTGCGGGAGCTGGCAGCAGGGAAGGGGGCACTGGAGGCAGAGTTGAGAGATGCTGGAGGCAGGGAAGGGAGTGCTGGAGGCAGAGGTGAGGGGCACTGGAGGCAGAGGTGAGGGGCACTGGAGGCAGGGAAGGGGCTGCTGGAGGCAGAGATACGGGCGCTGGAGTCAGGTAAGGGGGTGCTGAAGGCAGAAATGGGGAGATGGTGGCAGGGAAGGGGGCGCTGGAGGCGAGGTGCAGGCGCTGGAGGCAGGGAAGGGGGCGCTGGAGGCAGGGAAGGGGGCGCTGGAGGTGAGGTGCGGGTGCTGGAGGCAGGGAAGGGGGCGCTGGAGGCAGAGGTGCGGGCACTGGAGGCAGGGAAGGGGGCGCAGGAGGCAGAGTTGCGGATGCTGGAGGCAAGGAAGGGGGCGCTGGAGGTGAGGTGCGGGCGCTGGAGGCAGGGACGGGGGCGCTGGAGGCGAGGTGCGGGCGCTGGAGGCAGGGAAGGGGGCGCAGGAGGCAGGGAAGGGGGCGCTGGAGGCGAGGTGCGGGCGCTGGAGGCAGGGAAGGGGGTGCTGGAGGCAGGGAAGGGGGCGCTGGAGGCGAGGTGTGGGCACTGGAGGCAGGGAAGGGGGCGCTGGAGGCAGGGAAGGGGGCGCTAGAGGCGAGGTGCGGGCGCTGGAGGCAGGGAAGGGGGCGCTGGAGGCAGGGAAGGGGGCGCTAGAGGCGGGGTGCGGGCGCTGGAGGCAGGGAAGGGGGCGCTGGAGGCGGGGTGCGGGCGCTGGAGGCAGGGAGGGGGGCGCTGGAGGCAGGGAGGGGGGCGCTGGAGGCGAGGTGCGGGCGCTGGAGGCAGGGAAGGGGGCGCTAGAGGCGGGGTGCGGGCGCTGGAGGCAGGGAAGGGGGCGCAGGAGGCAGGGAAGGGGGCGCTGGAGGCAGGGAAGGGGGCGCTGGAGGCGGGGTGCGGGCGCAGGAGGCAGGGAAGGGGGCGCAGGAGGCAGGGAAGGGGGCGCTGGAGGCGGGGTGCGGGCGCTGGAGGCAGGGAAGGGGGCGCTGGAGGCGGGGTGCGGGCGCTGGCGGCAGGGAAGGGGGCGCTGGAGGCGAGGTGCGGGCGCTGGAGGCAGGGAAGGGGGCGCTGGAGGCAGGGAAGGGGGCGCTGGCGCCGATGGCGCGAAGGGCGGGTGGGCGCCGCCAGTCCCGGGCCCGGGTCACCCCCGCCCCGGGGCCGGCGCAGGCCCCGCTCCCTCCCTCCCGCCGCGCCGCGCCGCGCCAGGCCGCCCCACCTTGAAGAGCGCCGCGTCCTGCTGCTGCCGATAGTCCTGCTTGGCCGCGTGTTTCCAGGGGATGCGGAACAGGGTCCGCTCGCGGTTCTCCCAGCGCAGCCCCGGGTAGCGGCCGCTGTCGATCTGGGCCAGGAGCCATTCCCGGAGCCGCAGGTGGCCCCCGCCCTCCGCCATGCGCCCCCCGCGCCCTCCGCCGCTAGCTGCGGGGCCCTGCGCCTCTGCGCGCCCGCCTGCTGCTCGGCTCCCTGGACCCTGCCCTGGCCCGCGGGCGCGGAGGAGAGCGGAGCCGGGAGGGCGCAGGTGTCCCCGGAGCGGCGCTGGAGCGGGCAGGGCGAAAGCGAAAGAGCCGCTGGAGCGATTTCACTTTCTCTTTCCTGCCGCGGGCCCTTTCGGTTCTGAGGGGGGGACTGAGAGGGCTGGGGCTGGCCCAGGGACTAAGGGCCAAGGCACATGGGCCCCCTTCCCGGGCCCATGGAGCAAGGAGCCACCTCGGAGAGATGCGCAAGGACCCGTCTCCGGGGGTGGCTCTGGGGTTATTCTCCCCCCCCCCCCTCCGTGACATGGGTGGCTGGGACCAGCCAGGGCCGGTTAGTCCCCCACTCGGACAGCTGGGTCCATCCCCGTGTGGCGGGGTCCCCGGCTAATCTCTGCGGCTGGTGCTGATCCCCGCAGCGTGGCGCAGGCCAGGCGGTTGGGGGCGCGGGTGTGACACAGCCGGGCCCGGCCTTGCAGGGACGGTCACAGCCTGGGACAGCGGGTGGGGACGAGCCCCTTCTAAAGCCCCCTGGCGCTGGGCCGGCTCCCTCGCAACGTGGAGGCCCGCGAGCGGGGGGCCGTTCAGAACAGGCGGGAGGCTAGTGCATGGCTACCACGTGGCAACCGCTTGTTTCCTGGCCCCAGGGTGCCCTGTATTTCGCACAGCTCCTTGCTGTGCCTGGAAGCCAGAGCAGCCGGGTGATTGGTCTTCTCCGCGGCCCAACCCACTGGCATTTTTGTTCCTTCCCTGCCCAAAGAGAACCAGCTGTTTCTGGCCTGTCAGTCACCAGCCACTTACTCCCCATGGGACTGCTCCCCAGTGACGGGGCTGGACAACCGGGGCGAAGGTCAGAGAATCCCAGAATCTCAGGAGTCACCAGGTCCGGCCCCCGGCCCAAAGCAGGACCAACCCAACTCAATCAGCCCAGCCAGGGCTTGGTCAAGCTGGGATCTAAAAACCTCCGGGGATGGAGATTCCACCCCCTCCCTCGGGAACCCAGCCCAGCGCTTCCCCATCCTCCTAGGGAAATCGTTTGTCCTGATCTCCAACCTAGACCTCCCCCTCGTTAGGCCTGTGACTAACGAGTTGGTGGTGGAAACACGCTCAGGAGTTGCAAGGCGACTCGGGCTGGCGTATGGCGTTGGCTGTGTCTTCACTGTGCAAAGCAGAGCACGGCACAGCCAGGGCGCGCTGTCGTGGATCCCCATGGAGCCAGTGTGACACAGCCGTGCCCGGGGGGAAAGGTCACGCCTGGCGCTGGCTTAGCTCTGGGCGATCCTGGTGGGGGAGCCTGCACACGGCTCGTTTGCCCCCCCCTTTCAAAGCTGAGTTGCTGCTTTCACCCGCGCTAGCTCAGCTGACCCAAGATAAAAGGCACCTTTCCAGCAGCGCAGAGGAACCTTCTGTCTAGTCCCTACTAGGGATTCGCCCCGAGAGGGCTACCCGCAGTCGGCTATCGGGAGGGACAAACACCCTGATTCTGCAGGAAAGCAAAGCTGTTTGGAGTGGGGCTCCGGGCAGCGCCCTCCTTTGGCTAACACTGGCCAACACGTGGCAAGCAAAGCAGGGGCCTCTCTTCTGTGTGCTGCCAACTGGGGGGCCGTGCTTTTGGCCAAAAATGGAACCGATGTTTGTAGCCACATTTTTATGAAACGCGCGTTAAGAAAATGTGGTGCCCAAACGCCTGCGTTTTAAGAAGAAACGGAGGCTTCCGGGATAGGCAGGACACGGCTAACAACTGTGGAAGTGATTCTGAGAAAAATGTGACAAGTGGCATTTTTCCGCCAAAAAGGTTTAAAGCAAAGTATTTTAGCCAGGTCTAGGCTTAGTTTCCTGGGCTGCTATGGGGCCTAGGGTTACCAGACCATCGGCTTTTCCTGGACATGTTCTCCCTTTCGGTCCTTAAATCTCCATCCGGCCGGGTTTTTAAATATCCAAACCTGTCTGGGATGCGCCCAACTCATTCTTTTACAAACAAACGTAGCTCTGTTCATATAGCGCTCTGGAGCAGCCCGCCAGCCCCGCCCGAGGGGAGCGTGGAGCCCTGCCTGGCCCCGAGCCACGTTCTTGGGGCTGCAGCCGCAGCTGGGAGATCCCAGCTCCTCTGCGTGCTCAGGCGTACCCCGGGGTGCTCATTTGCATACCCACGATGCACTGCACACGGTGACGTGAATCCCTAGCCCGTGAGCTGGGTTTGCTCCCGACTTCTGGTTCTGCTGCTAAAACGCAGGCTTCCAGCGCGCCCGGGCACCGGGCTGCAGAGGGGGGGCCGGGGTTGTTGGCTGGCGTGAGTCCTCTTTTTTGAAAGTTCAAACACGGTAACCCTATTGGTGCCCCCTCGTGCCAGGGGGCGGGTGATTCCAATGCGAGCGATAAACCCGCATCCCGATGTTGAGTGCGGCGCTTTTCCCGGGGCAGCCACTGATCTGCCCCCTCGGTGGCCTCAGGCCAAGCTGGGCTGGGGTCTGGCCATTGGGGGCATTTGTAGGGCTTGTGCTCCTGGAGCAGGTCTTGTTTGACAGCTCGCATGCAAACCTCTGCTCTTCTCCATGCCCCGTCCTGGCCCCGCCTCCCTCCAGGCCTGGGCTGGGAGTAGGGAGCTGAGTGGTGCCCAAAGGTGCTGGATTAGCAGCAGGGAGCAGAGTGGAGCCAGAGTAAGAACAGCTCCCCTTGCTGCCGCCCGGCTGGGGTCTCTCAACTCCGGTCCACAGGAGTGTGTCTGGGGACCTCACGGCCTCGTCGTTCTTCTTACTTTCCAGCCCATTTGCTCCTTGAGCAGCCCCATCACCGTAAGAACGGCCAGACTGGGTCAGACCCTAGGTCCAGGCAGCCCAGGGTCCTGTCTGCCAGCAGCAGCCAATGCCAGGGGCCCCAGAAGGCATGAACAGAACAGGGAATCATCCAGTGATCCCTCTCCTGTCGCCCATTCCCAGCCCCTGACCAACAGGCTAGGGACACCATCCCTGCCCATCCTGCCTCAGAGCCATTCAAGTCCAGGTCTTCACAACATCCTCTGGCGAGGAGTTCCACAGGTTGACGGTGCGCTCCGTGAAAAAAAACCTTCCTTTGGTTTGCTTGAAACCTGCTCCCTGTTAACCCACAGAACCACTAATGCTGGTTCCGATGGGGGCCCAGGTGGGCTGCACACGTTGACATTGGCCCCGTAGAAACCACCCGAGTCATGGGACACAGCCCCGTAGCGGTGCACTGACCCCATGCTGGAGCAAGAGGTTAACTCCCAGCAGAGCCTGGCCTGGAACCTGTCGCCTGTTCTTTGGCAGAGGACGCGTTTGGCTGGCGGGCCTGTCGCCAGGAACCAGGTGGAAGTGGGGCCGTGGTTGCTCAGAGGGGAAGGGGATTGGACTCTTCTCCCCCTTGCTCCCAACCTGGGGCAGAACCAAGCAGGGGGACCCGGCATGTCCCAGGCCTGGCCTCTCCCTGGAGAGGCTCCATCTCGGGGCTGTTGGTTGGGAAGGCTGGCAGGGGCCTTCCGGGGTAGTCACGGCCTGTGGAAGCTGGGGGTGTCATTCTCCCTGGGGGGGCTTGCTCACCGGGGAGTCAGCGGCTGCTGCTCCAGGAAGCCCGGCCCAGCCCTGCATGAGGCACATCTCAGTCACCCGCGGCGGCGAGGCCAAAGGGTCCGTGCCCCGCGGGGCGGTGCCCCCGCTCATCTCGGCCTGCTCTGGGCCTGGCGAGAGGCTTTCCAGTTCTGAGTAAGAGAAAGGAGCCTGAGGGGGCAGGTGCGGCCCTGAAACCCGGCCAGCTCACTGCACTGGAAAGCCCTGAAATCAATAGGCCCCGGCATGCCCTGGCCGACAGTTACTAGATGGCTTCAAAAAAATACCGGACACACTTGATCTCAGATCAGAGCGGGGGGGGGCAGCCCGGAGGGGAGCAGGGCGGGCCAGGGGAGATTGGGGGGGCGACCAGCCAGGAGGGGAGCGTGGCTGGCCGGGAGGGGGTTGGGTAGAGCGGGGCTGGCTTGGGGACCTGGGAGAGAGAGAACCAGCCGGTGGGAAGCAGGGTTGGTTGGGAGGAGCAGGGCTGGCTGGGAGGGGGTCGGGAGGAGCGGGGCTGGCCAGGGAAGAAGTGGGGGAACCAGCTGGCGGGAAGCAGTGCTGGCCAGGAGGGGGTCGGGAGGAGCGGGGCTGGCCAGGAGGGGGTCGGGAGGAGTGGGGCTGGCCAGGAGGGGGTCGGGAGGAGTGGGGCTGGCCAGGAGGGGGTCGGGAGGAGCGGGGCTGGCCAGGGAAGAAGTGGGGGAACCAGCTGGCGGGAAACAGGGCTGGCCAGGAGGGGGTCAGGGAGAGTGGAGCTAGCCGGCGGAAAAGGGAGACGGAACCAGCTGGCGGGAAGCAGGGCTGGCCAGGAGGGGGTCGGGAGGAGCGGGGCTGGCCAGGGGAGAAGTGGGGGAACTGGTCGGCAGGAAGCAGGGCTAGCCGGGAGGTGGTCGGGAGGAGCGGGGCTGGCCAGGGGAGAAGGGGGGGAACCAGCTGGCAGGAAGCAGGGCTGGCCGGGAGGTGGTCGGGAGGAGCGGGGCTGGCCAGGGGAGAAGGGGGGGAACCGGCTGGCAGGAAGCAGGGCTGGCCGGGAGGGGGTCGGGAGGAGCGGGGCTGGCCGGGGAGAAGGGGGAGAACCGGCTGGCAGGAAGCAGGGCTGGCCGGGAGGGGGTCGGGAGGAGCGGGGCTGGCCAAGGGAGAAGGGGGAGAACCGGCTGGCAGGAAGCAGGGCTGGCCGGGAGGGGGTCGGGAGGAGCGGGGCTGGCCGGGGAGAAGGGGGGGAACCGGCTGGCAGGAAGCAGGGCTGGCCGGGAGGGGGTCAGGAGGAGCGGGGCTGGCCGGGGAGAAGGGGGAGAACCGGCTGGCAGGAAGCAGGGCTGGCCGGGAGGGGGTCGGGAGGAGCGGGGCTGGCCGGGGAGAAGGGGGAGAACCGGCTGGCAGGAAGCAGGGCTGGCCGGGAGGGGGTCGGGAGGAGCGGGGCTGGCCGGGGAGAAGGGGGGGAACCGGCTGGCAGGAAGCAGGGCTGGCCGGGAGGGGGTCAGGAGGAGCGGGGCTGGCCGGGGAGAAGGGGGAGAACCGGCTGGCAGGAAGCAGGGCTGGCCAGGAGGGGTTCGGGAGGAGCGGGGCTGGCATCTGGCCTGGCATCTCTGCGCCTTGTGTGTCTGGCCAGCAAGCTGCCCGGGGCGATGGTTTGGTTTTGTGCTGGTGTGACCCGCCCACAGACCACTTCCAGCGAGAGGGAAGACCCAGGGAGCTCTACAGCCCCAGGTGCGAGCCCGCTGGCTTTCCCCGCGATGTGCCCAGCACACCTCGCCCACCGGGCACCGCACTGCAGGCAGGGCCGGACTCAAGGCACCACGGCACTCGGCTGCCATGGAGGCCACGCTGGGAGGCAGGCGTGCCCTCGCCCGGCCAAGCTGTCGCTCGCAGGGCTTGGTTTCGAAGCGGTTGGTGGGGGAAGTCGGGCCGCACAGGAAGTCTCTCTTGCTGCCGCACTCCCTGCGGAGGGGAATTCCACCAGGCTGGCGTCTTGTGACGCAGAAGCAATCGCACTTTGACTCAGGGCCCTCGCCGGGGCCCAGCTAGTTCCCGGAAAGGCAGGACCACGCCGGGGGAGGTGCCGGCGAGCTGCCTGGCCGAGGGGGGCTTTTGGCTCCCGCGTGGTCCCCCCCGACCCCGGCACATTCCCTGCTCCCTCGGGGCGATGCCGAGCCCGTCACTCCATCGAACAGGCGCTCTCCTCCCTCGGGACACGGGCTGTGGAGACCCCCCGGCATTAGGCCAGTAGACGCCACAGACCAACCCAGACGCCAGAGCCGTCCCCTCCATACGAGGAATCAGGGCGATGCCCCAGGCCCTGTGGCTTTGGGGGCCCCGGGATGGCTGCCCTGACCGTCCTATGGATGGGAGGAACCAGGGGACTACAGGGGCCTGGCACAGCAGAGAGAGCAGGGCGAGAGGTGCCACTCAGCACGTTCCTGCAGCTCATGGAGAAGTGAGGTGGGGTGGGGTGGAAGGGTGGCAGGGCACAGCAGGGCGGGGAGAGAGGGTGGGGCAGAAGGGCGGCACAGCAGGGTGGGGTGGCGGGGCGGGGTGGGAGTGTGGCAGGTCACAGCAGGATGGAAGGGTGGCACATCAGGGCGGGAGGATGGCAGAGCACAGCAGGGTGGGAGGGTGGCAGGGCACAGCGGGGCAGGGCGGTGGGGCAGGGCGGGAGGGTGGCAGGGCACAGCGGGGCAGGGCAGCGGGGCAGGGCGGGAGGGTGGCAGGGCACAGCGGGGCGGGAGGGTGGCACAGTGGGGCAGGGCAGGAGGATGGCAGAGCACAGCAGGGTGGGAGGGTGGCAGGGCACAGCGGGGCAGGACGGTGGGGCAGGGCGGGAGGGTGGCAGGTCACAGCGGGGCAGGGCAGTGGGGCAGGGCGGGAGGGTGGCAGGGCACAGCGGGGCAGGGCGGTGGGGCAGGGCGGGAGGGTGGCAGGGCACAGCGGGGCAGGGCAGGAGGGTGGCAGGGCACAGCGGGGCAGGGCAGTGGGGCAGGGCGGGAGGGTGGCAGGGCACAGCAGGGTGGGAGGGTGGCAGGGCACAGCGGGGCAGGGCAGCGGGGCAGGGTGGGAGGGTGGCAGGTCACAGCGGGGCAGGGCGGTGGGGCAGGGCGGGAGGGTGGCAGGGCACAGCGGGGCAGGGCGGTGGGGCAGGGCGGGAGGGTGGCAGGGCACGGTGGGGCAGGGCGGGAGGGTGGCAGGGCACAGCGGGGCAGGGCGGTGGGGCAGGGCGGGAGGGTGGCAGGGCACAGCAGGGCGGGAGGGTGGCACAGCGGGGCAGGGCAGGAGGATGGCAGAGCACAGCAGGGTGGGAGGGTGGCAGGGCACAGCGGGGCAGGGCGGTGGGGCAGGGCAGGAGGGTGGCAGGGCACAGCGGGGCAGGGCGGGAGGGTGGCAGGGCACAGCGGGGCAGGGCGGTGGGGCAGGGCGGGAGGGTGGCAGGGCACAGCGGGGCGGGAGGGTGGCACAGCGGGGCAGGGCAGGAGGATGGCAGAGCACAGCAGGGTGGGAGGGTGGCAGGGCACAGCGGGGCAGGGCAGTGGGGCAGGGCGGGAGGGTGGCAGGGCACAGCGGGGCAGGGCAGTGGGGCAGGGCGGGAGGGTGGCAGGGCACAGCGGGGCAGGGCAGTGGGGCAGGGCGGGAGGGTGGCAGGGCACAGCAGGGCGGGAGGGTGGCACAGCGGGGCAGGGCAGGAGGATGGCAGAGCACAGCAGGGTGGGAGGGTGGCAGGGCACAGCGGGGCAGGGCAGTGGGGCAGGGCGGGAGGGTGGCAGGGCACAGCAGGGCGGGAGGGTGGCACAGCGGGGCAGGGCAGGAGGATGGCAGAGCACAGCAGGGTGGGAGGGTGGCAGGGCACAGCGGGGCAGGGCAGTGGGGCAGGGCGGGAGGGAGGCAGGGCACAGCGGGGCAGGGCGGTGGGGCAGGGCAGGAGGGTGGCAGGGCACAGCGGGGCAGGGCGGGAGGGTGGCAGGGCACAGCGGGGCAGGGCGGTGGGGCAGGGCGGGAGGGTGGCAGGTCACAGCGGGGCAGGGCGGTGGGGCAGGGCGGGAGGGTGGCAGGGCACAGCGGGGCAGGGCGGTGGGGCAGGGCGGGAGGGTGGCAGGGCACAGCGGGGCAGGGCGGTGGGGCAGGGCGGGAGGGTGGCAGGGCACAGCGGGGCAGGGCGGTGGGGCAGGGCGGGAGGGTGGCAGGGCACAGCAGGGCAGGGCAGTGGGGCAGGGCGGGAGGGTGGCAGGTCACAGCGGGGCAGGGCGGTGGGGCAGGGCGGGAGGGTGGCAGGTCACAGCGGGGCAGGGCGGTGGGGCAGGGCGGGAGGGTGGCAGGTCACAGCGGGGCAGGGCAGCGGGGCAGGGCGGGAGCGTGGCAGGTCACAGCGGGGCAGGGCAGCGGGGCAGGGCGGGAGGGTGGCAGGGCACAGCAGGGCAGGGCGGTGGGGCAGGGCGGGAGGGTGGCAGGGCACAGCGGGGCAGGGCGGTGGGGCAGGGCGGGAGCGTGGCAGGTCACAGCGGGGCAGGGCGGTGGGGCAGGGCGGGAGGGTGGCAGGTCACAGCGGGGCAGGGCGGTGGGGCAGGGCGGGAGGGTGGCAGGTCACAGCGGGGCAGGGCGGTGGGGCAGGGTGGGAGGGTGGCAGGTCACAGCGGGGCAGGGCGGGAGGGTGGCAGGGCACAGCGGGGCAGGGCGGTGGGGCAGGGTGGGAGGGTGGCAGGGCACAGCAGGGCGGGAGGGTGGCAGGGCACAGCGGGGCAGGGCAGCGGGGCAGGGCGGGAGGGTGGCAGGTCACAGCGGGGCAGGGCGGGAGGGTGGCAGGGCACAGCGGGGCAGGGCGGTGGGGCAGGGTGGGAGGGTGGCAGGGCACAGCAGGGCGGGAGGGTGGCAGGGCACAGCGGGGCAGGGCAGCGGGGCAGGGTGGGAGGGTGGCAGGTCACAGCGGGGCAGGGCGGTGGGGCAGGGCGGGAGGGTGGCAGGTCACAGCGGGGCAGGGCAGCGGGGCAGGGCGGGAGCGTGGCAGGTCACAGCGGGGCAGGGCAGCGGGGCAGGGCGGGAGGGTGGCAGGGCACAGCAGGGCAGGGCGGTGGGGCAGGGCGGGAGGGTGGCAGGGCACAGCGGGGCAGGGCGGTGGGGCAGGGCGGGAGCGTGGCAGGTCACAGCGGGGCGGGATGGAGCAGGGTGCTGGGCTGCTTTGGTTCTCCTTGCCCGGGTGGTGAGGGGGGGGGCTGATGCCACCCCGCCAGGCACTTGTAATCCCCTGGAGACCCGTTGCTTGGGGGAGGGAGCAAGGGGGGCGCGGGGGCGCGGCTGCAGGGAGGCGAGCGCTTGGCCCCTCCTCAGGGTGGGGGAGGGAGGCTGCCCAGCTGCCCTTGCGCTTTGTGGGCTGCTGCAGAGGGGGAGTTAACTATTAACCCAGGGACCCGCCCTCCCGCCATTGGACAGAGGGACAGAGCCCCCCTGCTGTGCACCCAGGCTGGGCTCCAGGGACCCGCCCTCCCGCCCTGCCACGGACAGAGCCCCCCTGCTGTGCACCCAGGCTGGGCTCCAGGGGCCAGGTGGCTGCTGTCTGCCCAACGGCCACCTGCGTGTGGCACTTGTGCATGCAAACGGGGAGACTGCCCATGCAAATCTATCTGCATATGCAAATGCACTAGGCAGAGGCCCCTCAGTCTGAAAATCAGGGCCTGAGACTTTCCCCGGGCCCATAAAGGAAGGCCCTCCCCTCCTCTCCGCGTCTGAGCACGGCCGCTGAGCCCCCCGAATCCCAGGGGCCGAGCAGACACCGGTGGGCAGCAGCCTGCTCATTTCAGTGCAGCTCAGGAAAGCGGGGGACATGGCGGGCAGTCGGGTTGCCAACCCTGCCGGGTGCGCCTGCCCTGGCCCTGTGCCCCTCCCCGCGGTCCCAAGGCTAGGGGGCTCAGGGGTGTCTGTGCACCACCCCTACCCCTGTCTCAAGCGATGACTCCACGGTGCCCATTGGCCAGGAACTGGGAGCTGCAGGCAGGGGCAGAGCAAGGAGCCACCGGCCGCCCAGCCTAGGGCCCCCAGGGATGTGTTGGCTGCTTCCAGGAGCAGCACGGGGCCAGGGCAGGCTGGAGCCCCACCTTAGCTGTGCTGCCCTGCTGTCCGGGGTTTAGAGTCACCTGAAGTAAGGCCAGAGCCTGCACCCCAACCCCTCCTGCACCCGGACTCCGTCCCCCAGCCCTGAGCCCCCCCCCCACACCCAACCTCCCTCCCAGGGCCTGCCCCCCTCACCCTCTCCTGCAGCCCAACCAGTGTAACCAGCTTCCATGATCATTAGTGTTTTCCTTAAAGCACCAGCTCCTGGAGTCACGTGGCCTGTGGGGCCCTCAGCCTTCATTCTTACAGAAAAGGTGCGTGTGTTGTCCTGGCGGCTGTGGAGAAAGCGTCCAACAGTGACCCTGGGGCGTCCTACAGGCAGGGTTCCCTGTACGCTGGGCACTTGGGCGGACATTCAGGAGAGATTCCAGTGCCACCCAGCGGATTAGCAGAGCACCACAGCTGGGTTTTGTTTCTACTGGTGGTGCACATTTGCACATGCCTCAGTGTGCATCAAATTATTCCACACATGGATCGAAATGATTAGGGGGAAGCCTTTAGCTCAAAAAGCAGGAGGCAGATGAGAACCCCACATCGGGTATTTTTATACAATCCCACTTTCTAATGCCAGTCTCATGATTTTTGGTGAGTGCCTGCTGGGTTTGGAACCCTGGAAGTCCCATGGCCTGTCCCCTAGAGAAGGTTGGACTTTTAATTTCCAAATTTCATGTGGGGGCCCTGAATGACTCTCCCCCACACCCTCTGCCAGAAATAATAACAGGGGGCGCACACCACGTTGCTTGCCGGGGAATCTGGCGTGAGCCGCATACCACCTCAGGGCGGGGGTGAGAGACAATCTATGAACTCTGGGTGATGCTACGTGTAGTCCCCTTACTAAAGGTGCCTTTGACTTTTTCTGGGAGGATCCTACGTGCTGCAATCTAGCCCTAGAGACTACAACTCCCATGAGCCCTTGAGGAAACCAGGAAGAGAGGGCTTGTCTGGGAATGTTGAGTCTGGGGCTCTCCATTTTGGGAGAGGGGAGCCAGACTGCTGTGGAAGAGCCTTCTATCCAGCCCAGGAGCTGTTGTGTTGCGGCTACAGCTTGGGAATGAAAGTCTGCCATGCTTGGATCTAGCAGGCTGCTGATTGCCCTAGAGGGGAGAGACTCTGGCTGCACCTGTGGCTGAGGAGAACTGCACAACAACCAGCACACAGGAGGAGGCTGTAAGTAACTGGGTTCTTTGGGAAAGTGCTGATAGGGACAGACCTCAGAGATACAGACTAACTCTGAGTCCAAAGAGAGGCAGAGTGTCCAGTCCAGTGAACCAGAGCTGCTGGCATTTGGTGGAACCTGCTCCAGTGGCAGAGGGAGTGGCAGCTGGCTGCACAGCTGGGACTAACACACACACACACACACACACACACACACCCTACAGAGAACCTCTACTCCAGCTGCAGACCTTCAAACATACCCACGCAAGCAAGAATCAGGGACTCTGAGTCCAGAGGAGTGCACACTCTGGGGTGAGATAGATGGTGGTAGTGCAAATGCCAGCTAGATAAAATTCCTGTTGCTTCTGTGTACTTTGTTAATGTTATTCACTGTTAATCTGTTAAACCCTGTGGCTGTGTCTAGACTGGCAAGTTTTTCCGCAAAAGCAGCTGCTTTTCCGGAAAAACTTGCCAGCTGTCTACACTGGCCGCTTGAATTTCCGCAAAAGTACTGACGAGCTCATGTAAGATTGTCAGTGCTTTTGCGGAAATACTATGCTGCTCCCGTTCGGGCAAAAGTCTTTTTCCGAAAAACTTTTGCGCAAAAGGGCCAGTGTAGACAGCAGAGATTTGTTTTCTGCAAAAAAGCCCCGATCGTGAAAATGGCGATTGGGGCTTTTTTGCGGAAAAGCGCGTCTAGATTGGCCACGGATGCTTTTCCACAAAAGGTGCTTTTGCAGAAAAGTGTCCTGCCAATCTAGACGTGCTTTTCCGAAAATGCTTTTAACGGAAAGCATTTCCGTTAAAAGCATTTCCGGAAAATTATGCCAGTGTAGACGTAGCCTGTTTCTTTAAGTTGTTAAGTAAAGGTGTGTTCATTTTAATGTAATCAGTTAGATGTATATTATTCATAGTTGTTGTCCTGGAGTTAGATCCAGATTATTGTTGGAATATTTTATTCCTGGAGGCTCCCAAGGCACACCATGAAGAGTGTACAGGGCCAGCCAGGTGAAGGCACCACCACTGTATGTTCTTTATGAGCCAGGGACTGCAGCAAGGGTGTGGATAGGTTTTCCCCAACTAAACAACATCACCACTGGGGTACTCAGGATCTCCTTTTATGTTAAAACCATCAGGCGCACAGGCACACCTGTGAGTGTGACCTGCTCCCGAGTAACGCGGGGAGGAAAAAGGGGGTTACATACGGAATTGCGGTACCATTGGCTGCCTCCATTCAAGTGGAATTCTCCATGTGCTGTCCAGGTTGCGCTGCAATATCTCCTACTCCAGGAACCAGGGAGGCTCCTTACTCCGGCCTCATCCCCATTCCGGTGGGAGCGCCCCAGGACCACTGGCTGCCTGACGTCAGATAAACCACATGGCCATGTATGTCTGCAGGGCTGGAGTTGGAAGCCACAGGATTCCCACAGAAAGGGAGCCAGGAAACGGGTTGGCACAGGCATTTAAACCCCCAAAGGCTGAGGAGCTGAAAGGGGAATTCGGAGGGACCCGCTGGGGCCTAGGAAGTTTGGGGTAGTGGGCGGAGGAGCAGAGGGATCCCATTTGGCTGCACAGCCAGACAACTCTGCACCGAGGGGGTGGCAGACTCGGTGACGCAGCGGAGAGGGGGAGCAACAGCTGGGCTGGCTACTTTCCCTAGAGCAGGGCTCTCCAACCTTTTTAACCACAAGGTCACGTTTGGAATTGAAGTGCCGTCTAAGATCTACCTCAAACCCAGACACCCTGGCTCCGCTTCCTTCCTGTCCCTTCTTTGGGGACCTGCTCGTGCTTCACCCCTTCTCCGAGGCCTCCCCCTGCTCACTCCACCCCCCTTCCTCACTCACTTTCACCAGGCTGAGGGGTGCAGGCGCTGGTCTTGGGCCAAGGGGTTGGAGTGTGGGAGGGACTTGGGGCTTAGCCCAGGGTAGAGGATTGGGGTCCAGGAGGGGTTTCAGGGTGCAAGCTCTAGGAAGGAGTTTGGGTGCAGGGGACTCACGTCTGGGGCAGGAGGTTGGGTGCAGGAGGGGGCTCAGGGCTGGGAGAGGGGTTCAGGAAGCAGGTTCTGGCTGGGCACCGTGTCACTGAGATGCCTTCCGGGTGGGGGAGCAGTGGGGTTAAGGCAGCTGACTCCTGTCCTGGCCCTGCACCTGCACCGCTCCTGAAAGCAGCCGGCATGTGCAGCAATGGCTCCATGTGCTGCCCCTCATCCACCAGCACAGCCCACAGCCTCTCCTGACCACCGTTCCTGGTATTGATCAATGGGAGCTGCAGGAGTGGCGTCTGCAGGCAAGGCCGGCATGTGGAGACCCCCTGCCCTGCCTCTCTCAGGACTGCAGGGACATGCCAGCCACTGCCAGGAGCAGCAATTAGCACAGGGAGAAGGACTCCAGCCACGCCAGGTTCAGCGTTCGAGAAGACTTAAATATAAGCGTAAGAGAGAAATGAAAATGATGAAATGCACAGGCCAGTCAAACCAAAACGAACCCACTTTGTGAGCAGTAAAAGTAACAACCACCACCCACGTGTGTGCTGGGTCGGGAGAGAGAGAGAGTGAGTGAGTGTGTGTGTGTGTGTGTGTGTGTGTGCGCGTGTGCTGGGTCAGGAGAGGAGAGGGAAGGACAGCGCGCGCGTGTGTGTGTGTGTGTGTGTGCGCGTGTGCTGGGTCGGGAGAGGGAGAGAGAGTGAGTGTGTGTGTGCGTGTGCTGGGTCGGGAGAGGGAGAGATTGTGTGTGTGTGTGCGTGTGCTGGGTCAGGAGAGGAGAGGGAAGGACAGCACATGTGTGTGTGTGTGTGTGTGTGTGCTGGGTCAGGAGAGGAGAGGGAAGGACAGCGCATGTGTGTGTGTGTGTGTGTGTGTGTGTGCTGGGTCAGGAGAGGAGAGGGAAGGACAGCGCATGTGTGTGTGTGTGCTGGGTCAGGAGAGGAGAGGGAAGGACAGCACGTGTGTGTGTGTGTGTGTGTGTGTGTGCTGGGTCAGGAGAGGAGAGGGAAGGACAGCGCGCGCGCGTGTGTGTGTGTGTGTGTGTGTGTGTGTGTGTACGAGAGAGACACAGTGTATGCGAGTGACAGGATTTGAATTGCCAAGCTCCCTCCATCCCCTTCTCTGTGTGGAGACAGTACGGGAGTGGGGGAGGAGGGACAGCCTGACATCAGCCCCCCCCCCCCGGCCTTCTCCCTCCCACGCCCTGCACAGCAGGCAGGAGGCTCCCGGGGGGCTGCCCCGAGGCAGAGGCGGGAGCAGCAGGACAGTGGGTGAAGGGGCAGCTGAAGTGCCAGCGCTTGGGAGCTTCCCGCCAGACCAGCCGGGCGTGTCTGGCTTTCCACACGTGACTCTGCTTGGGGCCGGCCCCGAGCTGCTGGGGAGCCCTTCCCTGGCACAGAGCTCTGGACAAAGGGGCACCACCAAGCTGCTGCACAGCCCAGGGGCTCCAGTTCTGGCTCCAGCTCCCGGACGGGCGTGGGCTGCGCTTTTCCCCTGCTCACATGCCCAGACCTGCAGGCACTTCCTGGAGCCAGACACACGGTAGCCCAGGGCCAGCAGCCAGGTCATAGCCATTGATTTGGGGCGGGTTGGAGCTGGCACGGCTCCGTTGTTGCGGCTACACGGCCCAGCACTGGCATGTGCACCCGCGCAGGGGAATCCCAGGCTGAGCTCACCCCGTGAGCATGGCCACAGCCCCAGGAAAGGGCATTGCTCAGCACTGAGCCAGAGAAACCAGCCTGCTCACCGCGCACTCCGCCTGGCTGGAGCCCCGTTCCCGGGCTGGAACGCCGAGCGCAGCTGCGTGCACGGGGCTGTCCAGACCAAAGAGCCCGCGAGCTAAGAAGGCCGATCCGATTCCAATTGCTGCTTGCAAAGGGCTCTCCAGGGTGTCCAGCCGTAGCCGCCACGCGCGTGATGGCCTGTTATCTGGGTAATGGGGAGGCAGGACTCCGGGGCCAAAAGGGGCAGGTTGGCGTGGTAGTTAACTCCATGTGGCAGGGAGAAAGTCACGGTCCGTCTGCGACGCAGGCTCCTGGGGCCGGGAGTGCTGGCAGTCTGCCCCCAGGGACACAGCAGCATGAAAGAACAGTTACTCACCTCGTAGCTGTTGTTCTTCGAGACGTGTTGCTCATGTCCTTTCCGTGTAGGTGTGTACATGCAGCGTGCACGTAACACGTACACACAGACATGGAATGGACGTGAGCAATCACTCGAAGGAGAACTCGCTGTTCCATTCATCTGCAGCCTGGCACCTTCACACCCGGCTCTCCACGCGCTCTGCACTCAGAAATTGCACCTCACCAATGCCCCTGGGATGTCCAAAGGTGACTGTGTCCCCCAGGACGGAGCCGGGGGGCAGGACACGGCAGCCGGGGAGGAGCTGTGCACGAGGGCAGACAGAAGGGGAAGGGTGACACGCCTAAACAGAGTTGTTTTCACAGTGATACGTGAATGTCCTAAGCAACTGGAACCAGGTCAGGCCCTGACCCCCACGACGAACTCTGCGCAGACAGAACCCCAAGTCTGCGTGGTCCCCTCGGATGCCCGGGAGCTCTCTGCTGACGCAGTGTCTTGTGCATGGAGCTTCCTGAGGGACCGGGACAGATATTGTCTCTTTCCTTGCTCTGCAAAGCGCCGGGTGCACGCATAAATTAGCAATAAGCTTTAATAATGAATGTCCTGGTCTCTCTGCTGTAGCCACACAGGGGAGTCGGTGGCTGGAACGTTACGTTCTCCCAAAGGCTGGCTGGCTGGCTCCAAAGAGCCTTGCTCCCTCCCAGTCTTCCCAAAGCATCAGCCCTCCCGCCTTTTCCAATCAAACTGTGCCCTGTGCTGAAACATACGTACAACCCTGCACTGAGGAGAAACAAGTATGGAATAGAGTCATCAGACAAAAGGATAATATTCAGCTCTAGCAATACCTGGCCCTGTGTTAAATATCTTTTCGCCTTTGTGGGAGACAACACTAGGATCAGAGGAAATCATAATGCAACCCTGTTAAAACAACACCATTCACGCTGGGCTACAGCCTCACTGCGAGTTTTTTTGGCAGAAAATATGCTAACGAGGGACTCATTAGCATAAGTTGCAATTCATTAGCATATTTTCTGTCGCAGTAAAGACGTAGCTTCTGATTTCTGCTTGTTGCCTGCCATTGGCCTTTGCCTCCTGGCTGGGGTACTGGGTGTAATGGAACACACACACACACACACACACACACACACTCTCTTACTTTTCTTATACAATCCCCCTTGCTGATGTTAAAGTCTCTTCTATCCCCGGCTTTCTTTTATTTTCATGGGTGCTGTGCAGTATTTATTTGAAGCGCTACAATTCACTGTCAAAGTCCATTCCCGGCTGGGATTTTGCATCGGTCTCTTAGCAGCCGGAAAGTCCCCTCCTCCATAGTGGTTGTGATCCGTTGTGTTCAGTAGGCTGGGACACAGTCTTGTGTACTCAAGAACGGCCATTAGCACCTCTGCCCCTCAGTGCCCTGGGCACATTAACTAACCGACCTTCCTAGCCACCTGGGAGACAGAAACACCAGAATGAATCCCTCCTGTTAGATGGGGAAACTGAGGCAGAAGTTAAGTGACTTGACCAAGACCACAGAGGAAGATTACAGAACCTCGAAGGGAACCCAGGAGTTCCTGGCTCCCAGGCCTGAGCTTGTTCCACGAGACCATACCTCTCCCCGACATATAAGAGGAGGGACATCCTTTGCAGGCCGTGGTGTTGCCAGCTGGCTATGTTACGCTAGGTATTTCCCAGAATGCTTCACTTCCCTCCTCTCCGTGCCTCAGCTGGACTCATTTCAAAACAGGCGGGGATGCAGGAGAACGTCTGCTTCACCCGCAGCAGAAAGGGGACCGGGACCTTCGGGTCTCTGCTCCTTGGCCCCCGTCCCTGCAGGGGTCCTGCTGTCCTGGACGCGCCGTCTGTGTCTGCAGGAAGCAGGGCCCTGAGCTCTTCCTTGTCTTTGAAAGGGTCGGTGCCATATCTCTGCGCCAGCTGTCTGTGGATCTGCGGGGTGCAAGGAGAGTGATGAGGACCCGGCTGATTCCCACAGTGCAGAGTGCCCGAGGCTGGACATGTGCTGTAAGATACAACGGCCTGGTCACCTCTCCTGGGACTCCTCGACCCCTCTCCTCACATCATATGGGCCAAATCGTAACTGGCCCCCGGAAAGGGAAATGGATTGGCCCCGTATTTCAGTGGCAGGCCTCCCGGGCTATGGCTACCTATGTCATTAGCATATTCTCTGCCCAGGGCTTTTTGCACAAGAGGTTTTTGCGCAGAAACAAGCAGCATAGATGGATCCGTTCTGTGCAAAAACTCCTTTTTGTGCAAGATCCTTATGCCTCAAAAAAGGAGGTACACGGATCTTGCGCAAAAGGGAGTTTTGCACAAAACGGATCCATCGACGCTGCTTGTTTCTGTGCAAAACCCTCTTGCGCAAAAAGCCTCGGGCAGAAAATATGCTAATGACAGTGTGACAGATGCTAACGAGCACTTCATTAGCATACTGTCTGCCGGTAAAAGCCGGCAATGTAGACATAGCCTCGGATACAGGGCTCGGCAAGGGGTGCTCGTCCTCTGGAGTCTATTTGAAGCACGGGAGAGTGGGCGGGCGAAGCCTTGTGGGAGGGACGACTGGACCCGTGTCCAGTTAATTACTGGGGACAACTAATGACAAAAGGGGCAAGGAGTGCAGGCTAAAGGTTCATAACTAGGGAGCCGGATGGGGACACCGAGCAGAGAACCCCGGCAGCGCCCACCGCTCCTCAAAGCTGTGGATGGAGCCAGTGGGCGCCGCCCAGAGGAACTCTGCCCGGATTCGTGACACGAGGGAGGAGCGGAAATGGGCCCCACAGTCGCAGAGAACCCCTCGTCCAACATCTTACTCCTGGGGTTATAGATGGCGGCCTTTGCTAGGGCCAGGAGTAGGCTGACGAGGTCTCGCGACTCTGTGGGGCCACGGATGGGGTGTGCGTACAGGAAAAGGTGGGGAGAGAAGTGCAGCCAGAACCTCAATAAGAGGTTCTGGAGGAGCCAGAATAGGGGCTGCACCCTGGCGCATTCGAGAGATGCATGCGCCAGGTTTTCCCTCACGCCGCAAAAGGGACAGGCTTCCGGGATGGGGGTGAACCGCGCCAGGTACACGTCCATGAAGGAGCCGCCAACTGATGTCCCCGACGGGCCGTGGAATTAAGGTGGAGCACACACTGGCCCATCGGGGTCCCCCGCCCTCTATAGGTCTGAGATAGTCCTGCCACTTGGAATCAGGGCGGGACAGGAGGGTGGGGAGATGCAGAGTGTGGAGCATGAGCGTGTACAGCTGTTCCTAGGCGCGGTCCAGAAACAGACTGGCTGCAGCCGGCTGGGAGTCCAGGGGTGGGGAGGCCAGGGGGGCCCGTGGAACAGGGGCCCAATAAAAATAGACGGAGGCTTTGCAGGAAGGGAGGGGCGGGGCATCCCCTCTCGCAGGGCTCTCTGTAGGAGGTCGAGAGCGGGCCCCGGCAAAGCCGCCTTCACCTCCTGGAGTAGGCGCAGGAGGGTTCGGGGGGTGGAGAGCCCCATGCGCCGAGCGAGCGCTTGGGGATCCACCCAGTCCCCCCTGTCGTAGTCCAGGAGGTCTCCGACCATGGTGGTTTCTGCCAGGATCAGCCTCCAGCGCACCGAGGGAGACTCCGCCACCTGCACGCTCAAGGCTGGATTGTGGAGCAGGGGCTCCGTGAGGAGGTCTGCTCCCTCGGCGGCCACAACGGACCTGGTCGCCGAAAACAGCTTCCAGGTCTGGAGGAGGTCCTGGTAGAATTCCGGCAGCTCTGAGAGGTCTCGCGGAAGGCCCCTCGGGTGGATAAGGAAGAGCTGCCGGTCATATCTGAGCCCTCGGAGGCGGCGGAGGAAGGTGCGCGCCAAGGTGCCCCATGCCGGACTACCTGCACTAAAGAGGAGTCTCTGCAGGGCCTGGAGGCGGAAGGTCCGGACCTGGCTGCGCTTGCAGACCAGGCCCCGGCCCCCCTCCTCCAGGGGGAGGGACAGGACCCCTGCAGAGACCCAGTGCAGTCCCGGCCAAAAGAACCCCAAAGCTGCCCTCTGGAGCTTGGCCAGGACCTCCAGGGCCGGGCGCAGGGTGTTGAGCCGGTGCCAGAGCATGGACAGGACCAGCTGGTTTAGCACCAGTGTCCTCCCGCGAAGGGAGAGACACCGGAGCAATCCTGTCCATCTCCGCAGCCGCTCACCCACCCTGGCCTCCAAACCCTGCCAGTTTTCCGGCGGCGAAGGATGTGTGGCGGATAAATAGACGCCCAGATAGAGCAGCGGACCCGCGCTCCACCTGATGGCCTGAAGCGCGGATGGGAGGGAGCCGGCCCGCCACCCGTCCCCGACCACCAGGCCAGAGCTCTTGACCCAGTTGACCCGGGCGGAGGAGGCTGCCGAGTAGACGGCTTGGCAGGCCTCCACCCGCGCCAGGTCGCCCGGGTCCTGGACCACGAGGAGCACGTCGTCGGCGTACGCCGACAGGACCAGCCGCAGCTCCGGCTCTCGGGGCACCAACCCCGTCAACCTCCTACGGAGGAGACAGAGGAAGGGCTCGATCGCCAGAGCGTACAGCTGGCCCGACAGCGGACACCCCTGACGTACCCCCCGCCCAAAGCTGACCGGCTCGGTCAGGGTCCAGTTGAGCCTGACCAGACACTCCACGAGGGCGTACAGCACCCGGAGAAAACCCACAAAATGGGGCCCGAAGCCGAAGGCCTGTAGGGTGCCCAGGAGATACCCGTGTCCATCCTGTCGAACACCTTCTCCTGGTCCAGGGACAGGAGGGCGAACGACAAGCCGTCCCTACACCCGAGCTCTAAGAGATCCTGGACCAAATACAAGTTGTCAAATATGCTGCGGCCCGGGACGGTGTAGGTCTGGTTGGGATGGATCACGTCCGCCAGCACGGACTGCAGTCGTAGCGAAATGGCTTTTGCTACGACCTTGTAGTCCGTGCTGAGGAGCGAGACGGGACACCAGTTCTGTAGGTCGCGGAGGTCCCCCTTCTTCAGCAGTAGGGCGAGCATCGCTCGCCTGCACGACAGAGGGAGGACCCCGCTCTCCAAGGACTTGGCCCAGACGGTGCCGAGGTCTGGGCCGAGGACGTCCCAGAACACGCGGTAGAACTCCACGGTCAGCCCGTCCATGCCCGGGGTTTTATTGTTGGGCATGAGACGGAGGGCTTCCAAGAACTCGGCCAGAGTGAGAGGCAGCTCCAGCCGGTCTCGGTCACCCACGCTGACGGTCGGGAGCTTGGTCCAGAGCGCCTTGCAGGCGTCGGCTTCGGTCGGATCCGGGGAGAACAAACTGGCGTAGAAGGCCCTGGCCCTTCCATGCATCTCCGCCGGATCCGTGAGGGGGGGTGCCGTCCTCTGCCAGAAGGCAGGTGACGTGCTTTTTAGCCCCCCTCCTTTTCTCAGCCAACCAACAGCCCGGCTTGGTGTCATCTTTCACATGGACAGAAATCCAAGGCGCTGGGCGCTGGTGAGCCTGCAGGGTTCCATACGAGGTGACATGTGGGAACGGAGGAGGGGGTTTACGTACTGCGCTGCCGAGTTGATTAGGGTTCAGTCTCTCCCCTTTTGCTTTCTCTTCACCCAGCTGCCTGGCTTGCCCACCTCTTAGTCTGGCCCTGGGTTTTCTCCAAACCTCTTCTAATTTATCAACTGCCTTATTGAATTGGTCACAGCAGTCACATCGGCGCCCACACACAGAGCTAAAATAACCCGCCCCCTGCTCCTGCTCCTGCTCCAGATTTATGCACTCGCTCGTGTGACCACTGTCTCTGGGAGCTCAGGTCAGCTGATTATCCACCAGGACTCCCCAAACTTTCAGCGTCAGAGTCCTCCCTCTTGCCAATGTGGCTACCTGCTTTCTGCCTAGAGGAATAGACATCCATTTAGCAATGTAAAATACGTAGTGCCTGCTTGCATCCAATGTACCAAGTGATCCGCATCACTCTGAATCAGCCACCTGCGCTCCTCCAGTATTTACCAGGGAGGGTGTTATGTTTTCTTCCAGGTCCTGGCTCAAAATGTTAAACAGCTGAGGGCCAAGAATCAATGTCTGTGGGACCCTACTGGAAACATATCGACTTGACAACTATTCTCCATTGACAGGTACAATTCGAGACTGATCCGTTAACCAGTTTTCAAACTGTGTAATGTGTGCCATGCTCATGTTAGATTGTTCTGGGTTTTACCTAAAACATCATTTGATACTAAGTCAAATGCCTTACAAATGCCTGAGCACATTACATTACTACTACTATTACTACCTTTATCAACCAGCCCCCCCCCCCCACAGAGTTCTTCTTCACACAGCGTGTAGTCAACCTGTGGAACTCCTTGCCAGAGGAGGCTGTGAAGGCTAGGACTATAATAGAGTTTAAAGAGAAGCTAGATAATTTCATGGAGGTCAGGTCCATAAAAGGCTATTAGCCAGGGGATAGAAATGGTGTCCCTGGCCTCTGTTTGTCAGAGGCTGGAGAAGGATGGCAGGAGACAAATCACTTGATCATTGTCTTCGGGCCACCCTCTCTGGGGCACCTGGTGCCGGTCACTGTCGGCAGACAGGATACTGGGCTAGATGGACCTTTGGTCTGACCCAGTACGGCCGTTCTTAGGTTCTTATGTTCACACCGCTCCACTACCTTGCCTGGGATCGATGTCCGGCTAACAGGCCCGTAATTAACTAGGTTGGCCTGTTAAACAGGTCCAGGAACATGCTAGAGCAGGGGGCTGGACTTGATGACCTCCTGAGGTCTCTTCCAGCTCTATGGTTCTAGGATTCTATGCTCCCGGTTTGTGCTTGTGGCCATGGGAGTGACCAATCGGAATGAAGGGGCGGGGCAGGGCAGACTGGCTAAGCAGGTGATGAAGGCTACCGTGACCGGTGGGGGCCCAGAGAAGGTCCCAGCAGGGGACTACACTGCTCCAGGCAGGCGTCTGGGTTCCATAGCCCTGACAGCCTGGCCCTATGCAGTATTTGGAAAGTGGGTGGATTGTATGGCTCCCTCATTGGGAATCTCTCCCACCATTGGTCCCAAGCCTTGATCAGTGTCTTCCTAGTGACCTCATTTTCCCTCTCTTGGTTCCACACTCTTTGCTCCCAGGTCCCTCTCTGGACCCGGAGTCCTTCTCTCCCTGCTTGGGCCGTGCCCGGGAAGCGCTGCGTAAGGACTGACCAGCGTTACCCTGGCTCTACGCCGCCGTCTGCTCTCACCTTCTGTGCAGCGCCCTGGCCGAATTCCTCCAGCTGCTGCTTGAAGCCTGGGTTGGGATTGGCGATCGGCCGCACAGCTCTTACTGCCTGCAACACCTCCTGCCAGCTCAGCTCCGTCACTGCCATGACATAGGCAATAACAAGGGTGGTGCTCCGGGAGATGCCTGCCAGGCTGCAGACAGAAGGGGGGGAAGATCAAGGCCTTCATCCTGCTGTCTTCTTCCTCCTCCTCTCACAGCCCTCCTCCTTGGAGCCCATGGGCAGCCCCGCCACCACATGCTCCTTCCCTTGTCATGGCTATTTCAGTGCCTCCTGCGAGAACTTCTCCTGTCACCCTGATCTGATCTGCATGCACATCACAGCCCCCTAGAAGTGAAAACGTAACGGGACCTCGGGCACTTAGTGTAGGAGCCTCTACAGTAGGAGGGAGGAAAGTTGTTTGGGGTCAGGGGCCGCTGACCCACAGAAAAATCAGTTGGGGGCCACAAAACAAAACCCCCTCCCTGACGTGACTGAGTAGGGAGTCACCCTCCCCACGTTCCCCTCGCACAACAGAGCCTAGGGCAGGGGCTCCCAACCTGGGGTACGTGTACCTCCAGGGGGGACGAGACGCTTGTCAAGGAGGCATGGGGAATATTTGTTAAATAACTAGATTATCCTAATTGAAATATTCCAGAAGTAGCAGTGTGAGTGAAAAAAGTTGTGGATTCTAGAGTCTAGAATGTGTTTCCTTTCCTATTGAATGGGGGTACGGGAAGGTTTACTAAAAGCCAAGGGGGTACGGGAACCAAAAACAGTTGGGAACCCTTGGCCCAGGGGGCCCCAGCCTAGTAGATGTTATGTGTTCCAGCCCCACAGTGGGGCAGAGGAAAGGCTGGAGTGCCAGTGCAGGCTCCCCAGTACTGGGGGGAGCCCTGAGACTCAGGGGCTGGATCCAGGCAAATCAGGGGTTCCCCTCCCCTGCTCTGTAACTTGAGCTAGAAAGCCGGCTGGCTCTCAGCTTAGGCTGTAGCGCTCACTCCTTACCTCTCGCTGGAAGTGGGCTAAGTGCCGCTCCCCAGGGCCGCATTACGACTTTTGGGGGCCCTAGGCACTTCTGCCTTCGTGGGCCCCTCTCACCATAATAATATCAATATTAAAAATTATTTTTGATCTCACTTTAAATACTTCACCATTTTATTTTTTTTCTGTTTTAGGCAAAATGTAATAGATTTTCGTGGGCCCTAAAAGTTTCGTTTTTTTCTGATGCGAGAAAAAAATTAAACCATTTTCTTCGACCCTAAAAGTTTATTTTTTTTCTTCTGATTTTAAAAGAAATTAAAACATTTTTGTGGACCCCTAAGCATATCGTGGGCCCTAGGCACTGTGCCTAATGGATAAGTCGGCCCTGCCGCTCCCTGGGACAGTGACCCACCCCCCGTAGGCGTGTGGGTTACAAAAACACGAGCCACTTCCTGGAGCCCTGCCCCCCAAACTGGTTCTTCTCCTCCCCCACCCATTAAAGCTGAAGCTCATGCTGCCCTGTCTGCTTGGTCAAGGCTCCCCTAACCCAGCGGCCCCCGTACATCAAGCTGGGCTAGGAAGTCTTTCACTTCATCCCTGACTCCAGGCAGCAACCCCGTCCCCAGCGGGGTTCCCCCACCAACAGAGCCCGTCCGCCCAGCATGTGTGGTCTGTTTTCTACAGAGCCGGAGCCTCCTGGGGACTCTACTTCCCAGTCCAGTTTCCTGTGGTGCTGTGCTCCTCCGGTTATGGGAAAGGACCCTACCAGTGAACAAGGCAGTTCCCTCCGTGCAGGCGGCAGCAGTGGATGAAACGGATACAGGCCTTAAAGTGCTTCTTGCTAGCAGACAAAAGCGACAGAGAGTGAAGACTCCAGGCTGTTAAATAGGGTGTCACAGGAAGTGCAAGTGTTCCCCTGGGTGCAGGGCCAGGCGGTGGCTGCTTCTTTCCTAGGCACCGTTCCCAGCTGCTGATTTAACAGCATGGTGCACGGGTGCCAGGGGGCTGATGGGCCAGGCTACTCCGGGCACCTTGCAGCTGCCAGGCTTCCAGAGGGCCCCTCTGCTGTACCCACCAGGCCAGTAGCACAGCTGGGGACTGGGCAGCCCTTTCCTGGAGCGACCTCAGTTAAAGGAAACGAGCCAGTCTCTGGCCTTGGGCAGCTTGTCTGCTTACGCCCTTCTCTTTGTGCTCACCCGCCACAGCGCTGGGGGCAGGACACAGCACCAGACAGCCCTGCTCTGTTATTCATGCCTCCGAAGTGTGACCCTCGGCCCCTCCGATTCAGCTAAGCCTGCGGCCCTTCTCCCGCAGTGATGGGTGCCCACTGGATTCTCTCACAACGAGGCGGCCACCCACCCGGATCTCAGGCAGCCTTGTGCCTAGCTTGTGACCCCTCTCACACAGAGCTCTGGCAGGCTGGCGCACTGGGACTATGACCTAGCTTCCAATGGCCGATAGCACCATCCCTGCAGCATGGCATGATGGTTTCAGCCTCCAAGGCGTCTCTTGCAAGGCCCCACCTTGGGGGCCCACTTGAGACAGCTGGTTTGAGACCTCGGCTGTACAGTCAGGGACTTCCCTCCCCCCCCCCATACGTCCTGCACGCTCCCAGGTTCCCTCAGACTCTGGAGCAGCCTTGGCTTGGCACTCACATGTTGGCCTCGGGCGTGTCCTGCAGCGGAATGAGTAGATACGTAATTTCCTGAAATGTATACAATACATTGGTCAGAGAGATGTGGAGGTCTTATTGTCCCTAGCGCTGCCCACTCTGCAAGGACTCCTCTCCTTTTGTGTTTTAGTTACTGCTTCCTTCTCTCAACCCTGGCTCTACAGCAAAGCAAGTACGCCCCCACCCGAAAACACTTCCAGAGGCCATGGAGCAATGTCCGCTGTCTGGGAATGCAGCCCAAGGACTGAGCGATCAGGGAAGGAAATGGATGACTTCCGACAGCGATGGGATAAACAGACGAGGACACTGTGATCTCCCACTAGGGCCGAAGGGCCGACAGTCTCTGATCATTTTGCTTTCAGATCATGGGACTCTAGGATTTGGGTGCGATAGACACAGGAAGGCCCATTTTCCAGGCGGAAAGAGCAGCCCGCTGTCCCTGTGGCTGTTCTTCTTGAGGGAGGAGGAAGGTGTTAGGGGCGACCGATGCAGGGGGCGATGTTCGGGGCTTAGGTACCTACCTGCAGCAGTGGCTGGGGAGATTCATGGATTGAAATAATATGGGTGATCTTATTCCTGCTCAGTTGCTCCACGTCTTTGGCATCTGACAGAAGGAAAAGTACAACAAGATGTCCGTATGCCCTTTGTTCTTACCCGCCCCACAAGCGCGCCTGCCACACTGCTGCAGACAAAGAAACCTGCACATGCCTAGCTGCATAGGAACACACAGCTGCATTATATAGACACACAGAGACGGGTGCCCATATACACACCAGGACTACGTCTACACTGGCATGATTTTCCGGAAATGCTTTTAACGGAAACGTTTTCCGTTAAAAGCATTTTTGGAAAAGCGCGTCTAGATTGGCAGGATGCTTTTCTGCAAAAGCACTTTTTGTGGAAAAGCGTCCGTGCCAATCTAGACGCGCTTTTCCGCAAAAAAGCCCTGATTGCCATTTTCGCGATCGGGGCTTTTTTGCGGAAAAGAAATCTGAGCTGTCTACACTGGCCCTTTTGCGCAAAAGTCTTTCGGAAAAAGACTTTTGCCCGAATGGGAGCAGCATAGTATTTCCGCAAAAAAGCACTGATTTCTTTTGGAAGTCAGTGCTTTTGCAGAAATTCAAGCGGCCAGTGTAGACAGCTGGCAAGTTTTTCCGGAAAAGCTGCTGATTTTCTGGAAAAACTGGCCAGTCTAGACACAGCCCAGGGGAACAAATGCTACCACAGGTGAAAACACAACCTATAAATCCAGGCGCCCACACACGCTACATCAACAGACACATCCCTGCGCGCACCCTTACCCTGCGTGCTCACATCTGAATGAATACAAACAACATGCACTCCACACACACACACGCCAACGCTTACTGAACACAGGCCTGGAAAAATGGGAGCCGACACATGGGCCAATACATGTATCCGAATGCGGCCACATGACGGAACGCGCTCTTCCCCCACATGCACAAATGCCAGCTTGTACTGCTGCCTGCACCATGTACCCCATCCATTACCTGGGATGGAGCTACAGCCACGTACAACACGTCTGCATGTGGCCCCATCTGCCTGAACTCTCTAATGTCTGACTTTATCTCAACTGATGCCCCCATCTCCTGCCTGGCAGACGGGATCCCGCCCACGGGCCGGTATTTGCCCACTGCTAGTATGAAGGGTACTGAAGCCTCTTTGTCTGCAACTACAGTGACAAAGCGCAAGGAGCTTAATAGGATATAAAGGTGCTTCTTAGTCATGACCAAACCAGGGAGAAGCCTCTCTTCTGTGCCCACGTGGCATGGAACAATCCCTGGATGTCCCTGCCTTCTCTGGGACAAGTTGTATGGCTCAGCATCTCCGGACATCACCTCTCAGGATATTAGAACATAAGAACGGCCGTACTGGGTCAGACCAAAGGTCTATCTAGCCCAGTAGCCTGTCTGCCGACAGTGGCCAGCACCAGGTGCCCCAGAGAGGGTGGACCGAAGACAATGATCAAGCGATTTGTCTCCTGCCATCCCTCTCCAGCCTCTGACAAACAGAGGCCAGGGACACCATTTCTATCCCCTGGCTAATAGCCTTTTATGGACCTAACCTCCATGAAATTATCTAGCTTCTCTTTAAACTCTATTATAGTCCTAGCCTTCACAGCCTCCTCTGGCAAGGAGTTCCACAGGTTGACTACACGCTGTGTGAAGAAGAACTTTCTTTCATTAGTGTTAAACCTGCTACCCATTAATTTCATTTGGTGTCCTCTAGTTCTTTTATTTAGGGAACTGTAACGTGGGAGCCCAGTCCTGCTCCCCGTCGTCTCAGGTTCCCCGGTAAGCCTCCGGGTGCCGGTCCTCCGCCACTGCGTGGTAGGGGGGTCCGGGCCCACCCTCTCTCCCGGACCCCAGCCCAGGGCCCTAAGGACGGGCGAGTGGCCACCAGCTCTGCTGTGGCGGTGCTTGTCCGAAGCGCCCCGGTCCGCCGCGTTCGCCTGCCCTGGGCTGCTTCCTACCCCCTCTCTATTACCCCGAGACCCCCTCACGGGCTCATGCTACCCTCACCCCCTCTTCCTGTGTTGTGTCTATCTCTCCTCGCCCTCCTCCGCTAGTTCCTCCTTCCTCCGTCTCGTCCTCCCCCTCACCGTTCCTCCCCCGGCCTCCTCCGTTCTCCTCCGCGCTCCCTCCCTTGCTCCACCGGGCCTGTTTTTAAAAACCGCGCCGACGTCCGGCCCTGATGACGTCAGGCGCCGCGTCGGTTGGCTCCTCCCCCTCCGTGCGTCCCCACTCCGCCGTCAGCCCCACCCCCGCCGTGCCGCTCGTCAGCTGGGCCGCGGCGGCGGAGCAGGCCTGGCAACTCGGCCCCGCTCCCCGGGTAGTGCCCAGGAGTGTCAGGGCAACCGTGGGTTTAGTGCGGGGCGGGCCGACGTCGGTGGGAAGGGGGCGGCGCGCCCCATCACAGGAACTAATAAATAACTTTTCTTTATCGGCCCTCTCCACCCCACTCGTGATTTTATAGACCTCTATCCTATCCCCCCTCAGGCTCCTCTTTTCTAAACTGAAAAGTCTTAACGGCTTTAATACCAGTGTTCCTGATCTAAATAGCACACACTGTATTGTCAGGGCCTGGAGAAAATGAGGCCCTTTAGGAATGGGGACGGGGGGCAGAGGTTTACATGCAAGTGATGCAACACAGACTATCTGGAGCTTCCCAACTCAGGCAGTTCTCTGGCTCCTCTCAGCTGCGCTGCTCACCTATGAAGTTCCCAAGGTAAAGTCCAGGGAGAACCTGCAGGACACAAAAAGGAAGATTCAGCCGGAAAGTGGGTGACACCTAATGTGTCCCCCCCCCCCGCCCCCCAGAGCTGGCGTTCAGACAGAGACGCCTGGAGCATGCTTGCCGCTCGGAACAAGCCAAGAAGAACCAAGACAGACAGAGGAAACCCCCCTCTCTGCACCACCAGAGCTCCCCCTTCCTGGACCCCTGCCCACCTCTGCTGGTGAAGTCGCTAAAGCTCTTCCTGCGATGAGTGTGTGGGGACAGGGTGCTCCATTAGTGTGAGGCTCCTGCTTTGACTCTGCTGCCTCCGTGGACCCCAGTGAGACGGGCCTCCCACGCGTGAGGAGGGCTAGCAGCCCCCCCATCGGTCCCCCGCTTAGACCACTAGGTTATACTCCCTCCTCCATTTAGCCAAAGAGTGCCAGTCTTATAAGCAAATTCTCACCAGCAACTATAGACCGCACCACAGTAACTCTAACTCAGGAACCAATCCCTGCAGCAAACCTCGGTGCCAACTCTGCCCACATATCTACACCAGCGACACCATCACAGGACCTAACCAGATCAGCCAGACCATCACGGGTTCATTCACCTGCACACCTACGCCATCATGTGCCAGCAGTGGCCCTCTGCTATGTACATCGGCCAAACTGGACAGTTCCTACGTAAAAGAATAAATGGACACAAATCAGATATTAGGAATGGTAATATACAAAAACCTGTAGGAGAACACTTCAATCTCTCTGGACACACAGTAGCACATTTAAAGGTAGCCATCCTGCCGCAAAAAAACCTTCAAGACCAGACTTCAAAGAGAAACTGCTGAGCTACAGTTTATCTGCAAGTTTGACACCATCAGTTTAGGATTAAACAAAGACTGTGAATGGCTATCCAAGTACAAAAGCAGCTTCTCCTCTCTAGGGGTGTGTCTAGACTACATGCCTCCTTCAACGGAGGCATGTAGATTAGCCAGATCGGAAGAGGGAAATGAAGCCGCGATTAAAATAATCGCGGCTTCATTTAAATTTAAATGGCTGCCCCGATCTGCCGATCAGCTGTTTGTCGGCAGATCGGGGCAGTCTGGACGCGATGCGCCGACAAAGAAGCCTTTCTTCATCGGCACAGGTAAACCTGGTTTCACGAGGCTTACCTGTGCCGATGAAGAAAGGCTTCTTTGTCGGCGCGTTGCATCCAGACTGCCCCGCTCTGCCGACAAACAGCTGATCGGCAGATCGGGGCAGCCATTTAAATTTAAATGAAGCCGCGATTATTTTAATCGCGGCTTCATTTCCCTCTTCCGATCTGGCTAATCTACATGCCTCCGTCGAAGGAGGCATGTAGTCTAGATACACCCTTGGTGTTCACACCTCCACATCAGAGACTAGAAGTGGGCTTCATCCTCCCTGACTGAATTAACCTCGTTATCTCTAGCCTTATTCTTGCCTGCATATTTATGCCTGCCTCTAAAAATGTCCACTACATGCATCTGATGAAGTGGGTCTTTGCCCACGAAAGCTTATGCTCCAATACATCTGTTAGTCTATAAGGTGCGACAGGACTCCTTGTCGCTTTTGCAGTCTTATAAGAAGTCCTTTCTTTTCTTTCTATTGCTTCTGAAGTAAACTTGTTCCCAACACAAGAATAGCAGGCCAGTTTGTTGCAGAATTTAGGAACACAAATGCATGTCTAATCTGTGCAAGCAATCATAGAATCATAGAATCATAGAATAATAGGACTGGAAGGGACCTCAAGAGGTCATCGAGTCCAGCCCCCCGCCCTCAAGGCAGGACCAACCTTCGTCTACACCATCCCTGACAGATGTCTATCCAATCTGTTCTTAAATATCTCCAGAGAGGGAGATTCCACCACCTCCCTTGGCAATTTATTCCAATATTTGACCACTCTGACAGTTAGGAATTTTTTCCTAATGTCCAATCTAAACCTCCCCTGCTGCACTTTAAGCCCATTACTCCTTGTCCTGTCCTCAGAAACCAAGAGGAACAAATTTTCTCCTTCCTCCTTGGGACACCCTTTTAGATATTTGAAAACCGCTATCATGTCCCCCCTTAATCTTCTTTTTTCCAAACTAAACAAGCCCAGTTCATGAAGTACCAATCATGGTAACTGAGGTGCATACTTTGCAATTGTGTACCTGAACGGTCTGAAAATCTGGTCCTAAAGTTTTAAAGATTTTCATTTCCACATGCTCTCAATTCCAGTAATCTACCTACTGCTATTTCCCATGGTGAGATGACATCTGTTGTAGTCTTAACTTTGTTAGGCACAGTACGAACTTCCAAACCACAGAAACATCCATTTCTTTACCGCCCTAACCAATAGCACCATAGACTGTTAGAAGTAAGGCATTTAAAAATTCAGTGCACTCAGAACCTTTTAGGTTACCTTTTTACATTTCTCTCAGTCTGGACAATGAAAACAAATTGAGTCGTTTTCACTATTTCTAGAAACAGAAGATTAGATGAGATCTCAGAATCATTGAGTCCACCCCCCTGTGTTGTGGCAGGACCAAACAAGCCTAAACCATCCTTGACAGGTGTTTCTCCAACTAGCTTTTATAAGCGTGCTAGATGGGAACTCCATGACCTCCCTTGGCAGCTTGTTCCAGAGCTTAATTACTGTCACAGTTAGAAAATTAACACACCCCAAAATCGTATTTATGCAGCTGCATCTCGTTGACGATTCATATTCAGTTTGCGGCCCACTATAACCTCCCGATCCTTTTCAGCAACACGGTCACAAAACCAATTATTCCATTTGTGGTAGCTGAGCATTTGACTTTTGTTTATCGTCAATTTCAAGTTCTTGATGCTTCCATGCTTGGCTCACAAATTCTGCAGGGGAATGCTCAAAATGACAGTTTCACTTTTTTTTCCAAAGTACATTTGGAAACGTTTCTATTGGCCTCATAGTTCATAAGAGGTCTTTGAAAACATTTACAATTTGGACATCGACAATGTGCCTTTAACAAACTAACTTTCAACTGCTATCATAGCAGCTAGCTACTAAGAGACTGCTGTAGTGCATGGACTCATATTCAAGGGAAACTGCAGTAGCCACGCACCCAGGCATGTCCTTATTACACAATAATATGTGCCTCATTCAGTCCTGCTCTTCAGAGAATGGCAATAACTTCATTATATTGCATCCTTCATCCAAAATATCACAAGATTCTTTGCTGTGCAATGACAGCGTGGAGATAGAATGCGTTAAAGGGTGAAGTGTGCCGGTTCCTCCATGGGTAAATGAAGTCACTTCCTTGCAACCTGAGAAAAGTTCATTGAATGGGAAGTAGTGGCTGCCCTTTCCATTAAGCTATGCCCTGGATACCGGCTAGAGCAGTTGTCACCAACCAGTAGATCAGGATCTACTGGTAGATCTTGGAACCTTTGACAGGTGATCCTGAGAGGTTTCACTGGGAGGCTAGCAAGTGCCGGCACTTCATCTGCCCCTCTCAGCACTGCTGTGCTGCTCCTGCCCTCTGCCTTGGAAATGCCCCTCAGCCCTGGGAGTCTCCTGCTTGCTGTGCAAGGCACAGGAAGAAGAGGAGAGGGTGATGATGTCAGGGTGCCCCTCCCGCCACCCTGTACCCCATTGCCACAGAGCAGAGGGGAGAAGGGATGGAGAAAGTTTTCTGGCTGCTTTTGGGAGTGGTGCAGGGCCTGGGTCAGAGTGAACCGGCCTTAGCCCCCTGCACCACCACCCAGAAGCCACCTGTGGTAAGCGGTGCCCAGCTGGAGCCTACATTCCGAACCCCGGCCCCAGTCCTGAACCCCTCCTGCCCCCCAAACTTCTGCCCCCAGCCTGATAAAAGCGAGTGAGCATGGGGGAGGGAGGGTGGAGTGAGCAGGGGCGGGGCCTCAGAGAAGGAGCAAGTAGGAGGCGGGGCCAGGGTGTTTGGGTTGGCGGTAGATCCTGGATTGCCCTTACATTCAAAAAGTGATCTTATGCTTAAAAAGGCTGGAGACCCCTGGGCTACAGCAAAGCCAGTGGGATTAGAGCAGCTGCCACTGAGAATGCTGAGCAGCCAAGTGCGCCAGAACAGAGCTCTACAGATCTCTTCTCATGTGCTCGGGGCGGCCCTAGACTGGCTGCCAGCAACTGGCGCCCTAGGCGAACCATGCAATCAGCACCCCTACCTCCAAACCCCTCGATGATATTGCGCCACCATTCGGCGCCCCATTTAACTTGATGCCCTAGATGACTGCCTAGTTTGCCTATATGGACGGGCTGCCCATGCATGTGCTCATCTCATCTAGTTCTCCGGGGTAAAACTTTGCTTTCACCTGCACTGGGTAGTGTCCTGGGCTTTTCCTTGGCCTCCCTGGTGTCCCTGCTGTAATCTCCTGGGGAGGAATCCCAGGACCGCCATTCATCTGCTCTGACGTCTGTCTACTTACTGCTGTCTTCCTAGGGTGGGAGCACAGGTGCTTGGAGCCCTTACACTGCAGACTGGTACTAAGGACCTTGCCTACTGTCTTGCATGACCTCTAAAGCCAGTGTCCAACCAGTTCTGAAGCAAACTAGCCACATTCAACCAGCCACATAGACACATGGTTCAAGCCAACTAGCCACACACAACCAGCCACCTAGACACATGGTTCAAGCCAACTAGCCACACTCAACCAGCCATATAGGCACATGGTTCAAGCCAACTAGCCACACTCAACCAGCCATATAGGCACATGGTTCAAGCCAACTAGCCACACTCAACCAGCCACATAGACACATGGTTCAAGCCAACTAGCCACACTCAACCAGCCATATAGGCACATGGTTCAAGCCAACTAGCCACACTCAACCAGCCATATAGGCACATGGTTCAAGCCAACTAGCCACACTCAACCAGCCATATAGGCACATGGTTCAAGCCAACTAGCCACACACAACCAGCCATATAGGCACATGGTTCAAGCCAACTAGCCACACTCAACCAGCCATATAGGCACATGGTTCAAGCCAACTAGCCACACTCAACCAGCCATATAGGCACATGGTTCAAGCCAACTAGCCACACTCAACCAGCCATATAGGCACATGGTTCAAGCCAACTAGCCACACTCAACCAGCCATATAGGCACATGGTTCAAGCCAACTAGCCACACTCAACCAGCCATATAGGCACATGGTTCAAGCCAACTAGCCACACTCAACCAGCCACATAGACACATGGTTCAAGCCAAATAGCCACACTCAACCAGCCAAATAGCCGCATGTGGCTAGCGGCTAGCGTGTTAGACACCACGGCTCTAAAGAATCCCCATGTAATTTCCTGCCCAGCTTTGCACAACCTGTAGCTGAAGACCCACTTCTACTCAAGGAACTGGATTTTGCTGGTTCCTTAAAGTAGATTTCACTCTAAACTTAGGCACACACGAGGGTGCCTTGAAATCTAACAGAAAGTTCACCTGGCTCTTGCTTTCCAAGAAACAAGAGTACAATAAAAAGACCTCACACCCTAAAAGCTCTGCCAAGCCTGTCTCAGAGAGAACAGAGATCCCCAAAACCGGCGTCTCGGAGTGTTCACCTTATTCATGCCATTTCCCATGGTTCAAAGCAATTACTACCGAAGGCCAGGAGGGATGCAGGCGATGTTTCCTGATGCTTTGGCACAGCGGTCCCTCAGCTGATATCGTAGCTGCCTCTCCAAAATGCTCAATGGCAGGATTTCTGTGTGGGTGAGGAAGAGATTCACTGTGTTTGTTGCAATAGGAGCGGCTTGCTTGTTTTTTCCTCTTCACAAGCACCAAAACTGATCTGGCAGCAGCTGAAGCCCTTCTCTCAGGACGGCCTCCCTTCCGGATGGTGAAACTGCTCTCAAAGTGCCTTGTACCAGTTGTACTCTTGGCCAGGGCTGAGACAATAGAGGAGAAATCTGAAACCACCCCTCTCCGCACTCTTGTGGGAGTGCTAAGGCCATGTGGGTCTGCTGTCTTGTGTTGCTGCTTTCCAAGCAAATCTGAACAAAGCCTCCAGTGTTGGAGAAATAACAAAACCCTTTGTCCCTCTTGCTCTCTTACAAGGAAGGTTTGTTAAGCCACGCAGCTGAATGCTCAAAGGGATGCCCACTTCTTCTGCATGTGGCCCCTTGGGGCCGTGAGTACTCCTACCCCTCCAGTGAAACTCGAAGCCTCAAAGCAATTCCAGCTCTTGGTTTTCACTCACACAGAGGCAAAACTTCCCTGCTTTTGGGGTACCTTCTTGCTTTGTACTGCCAGGCATGATAGTAGCCTCTGCAGAGCAGAAAGCAAGGCCAAGGGATCACAGAGGGAAAGTGGGGTTCGGGTACCATCCATCAACATCATCGTACTTGGCAGCATGGCACATACGAAGTTCATGACAGTCTGGACAAGTATGCCTCATAATCAACCCACTCTTCAAGGTATGTAACCACCTACCCTGTTTGCTACATGGGCATGCTCAGCATTGAGAGGCGCTCAAGCAAAACTCCTGTTCCAAACATGCCTGAACTTGAGAGGACTTGGATCTGATTGGGTGCTAGCCTGTGCTGCAAGGAAGACACTTTATCTATATTTTAACGTAGGGAAACTGAGGCAGAAAGCGAAATTAACTTGAGAAAGGTCTGAAAATCCATAGCAGAACGGAGGCAATTCTCATTTCATTCTCTGCTGTGCCACAGGTGCTCCCTGTGTGACCTTGGGCAAGTCCCTTAAGTCTCTTGTACCTCAGTTTCCCATCTGTGAAACAGGGATTATAACCCTGCTCTGCATCATGCTGTGAAGCCAAATCCATAAAGACTGTGAGGTGCCTGACAGTGTAGTAAGGGTGGGGAGTATGCTTAGATCCTTGTGACCTGTGACTGTTCCTTTTACAGGACTGTATCCACTGTGCCTTTAAGAATTTAAGCTCTTTGGGTAGGAACAGGGATAGTGTTCACAATCTATCTACTATAAAGTTTCATGCCCACTGAATGCTGCACAAATTACCTGCCAGCAGGCCCCAGACAAAGATGGAATGGTGTAAAAGAATTGAGTATGCATTTGCAAATAGGCTGCGAGAAGATTCCCTTTAAGTCCTTTTAGTAAAGAAATGTTTTCTCTCTCTAGCACCCAACAGTTGTGGATTTCAAAGCACTCCATTATATCACTGTGCTGCAGGGAAGGCACATTATCTACATTTTTAAGGTGGGGAAAACTGAAGCAGAAAGAGAAATTAACTTGATAAAGGTCTGAAAATCCATTGCAGAACCCAAATCCTGCAGTTCTTTCTCAGGCAAGGCACCCAATGAAGTCAACCAGGATTTTTCTTGAAGAAATGGCAGCTAGTGCCACCCCCCCTCCCCCCGCGATTGTCGTGATCTTGCTTAGACCATTAGGCAATACTCTTTCCAGTATTAGCCAGGAGCCTCACTCACTTATTGCCTCACCAGTGACTAATGTTCCCCCTGAGAAAGGACACAGTGTATCCTTGCTCCTAGCTTCAGCAGCCAGCTCTCTCCTATAGAGCTTGAGTGCTGCTTGTGATTTCCCCAGCACCCTTCACTCTGGGAAGAGGAGGCGTGTGTCATACCCAATGCCTGGCAAGTCAGACACTGAAGTTTCTGAAGCTTCAGGGGGTAGCCGAGTTAGTCTGTTACAGAAAAAAACAACCAATGGTCTGGTGGCTCTTTATAGACTAACAAAACATGCAGATGGGATGGTGAGCTTTCGTGGGCACAGCTCACTTCTTCAGATGACCAGAGTTATGAGTTTAGGAAGTGCAGACCCAAAATAAATAGGAGGGGGAAGGGGAAAAAAGGGAAAGGGGGTGGGAGACAGGGAGCTAGAGGGAATCAGGACAGTACATATCTAAAGATTGGGTAGTTAAAATGAAGCAGATAAGAATCAATGTCAATTGATAGGATCCTTCCTGACTTAGGAGTCTACACAAAGAGCTGTTTGGACCTTCAACAGCTATTAAGGTGGTAGTGCCCCAACTTCAGATACTTACTGATTCCCTCTAGCTCCTCTCTCTCCTATTTATTTTGGGTCTGCACACCCTAAACTCATAACTCCAGTTGTCTGAAGAAGTGGGCTGTGCCCACGAAAGCTCATGATACCGTCTACATGTTTTGTTAGTTTATAAAGTGCTACCCGACCATTTGCTGTTGTTTTTACTGAAGTTTCTGGCAGATATCACTGACCAGTCTCTTTCCTACACAAATCCTTAGTTTGGTGCCAGGGATGCCTTTGGTTTGATAATCAAAAACATTATATACTCCCTTTGCTTCAAAAGGATTCAGGGTGGTTCTTTACTTGTGTAGGTCTCTGCCCCGTCACAGCTGTAAGCATCTGGATTGAGAACCGTGTTCACTGCAACAGAAAGGCAGCTCAATCATCACTCAATCACGGGTTTCAGTGAGGCCAGCGTGGAACCCAGAAAATGTTTCCTTGAATCCCTGGGATGCTTTACTAGTCTATGGATTGCCAAGGATGTTACAACAAAGCTGGGCCCAAGAGGCTGTTGCCCAGCCAGGCCTTCTGGAATCAGCCTTGTCCTTCCAGTGAAAAGTGGATGGGGGGTGTGTGTGTGGGGAGGGGGGTGCATTCACAGAGCAGTCCAGCTGCAGCTCCCAGAAGGGGCTCAGAGCAGGCTGGCTGCTGGATCCAGTTCTACCTACCACCAATGTTCTCTCTAGTCTTTTCTATACATGTGCAGAATAATTTGTGATGTGCACCACCAAGAAAAACACAAAACCTAGTTCTGAGTGCTCTGCTAATCAGCAGAGAGGCACTGGAACCTCTCCCGAGCAACTGCACAAGCACCCAGCTTGCAGGAAACACTGCCCCCCATGCAAGTCTGGCCAAGAGTCCAGCTGGAGGCCTTGAGGCTGGCAAGCAAAGGTGCATGGAGCAGACAGGAGCAAAGGCAGGGAGCCTGGGGGACAGGACCCAATGTGTGCGTGTGGCGGGGGAAGGAATGAGGAGATGGGCTGGGAGGGGGAGCAGGAAGGGAGATAAGATGGGGGAAGGGAGATGGGGGAACGTGGGGCAGAGGACAGTCTAGTGGGGGCTGGGGGAAGAAGGGAGGAGAGGTGCAGGGCAGGAAGGCAGAGTACAAACTAGTGAGGGCTGGGGGAAGAAGTGGGAGCAAGAAGGCAGAGGGGGTAGAGGACAGGGTGGGAGGACAGGCTAGTGGGGGCTGGGGGAAGAGGTGGGGGCAGGAAGGCAGAGTGGGGGGCAGAGGACAGGCTAGTGGGGGCTGAGGGAAGAGGTGGGGGCAGGCTAGTGGGGGCTGGGGGAAGAGGTGGGGGGCAGGAAGGCAGAGTGGGGGTAGAGGACAGGCTAGTGGGGGCTGGGGGAAGAGGTGGGGGCAGGCTAGTGGGGGCTGGGGGAAGAGGTGGGGGGCAGGAAGGCAGAGTGGGGGGTAGAGGACAGGCTAGTGGGGGCTGGGGGAAGAGGTGGGGGCAGGCTAGTGGGGGCTGGGGGAAGAGGGGGGCAGGAAGGCAGAGTGGGGGGTAGAGGACAGGCTAGTGGGGGCTGGGGGAAGAGGTGGGGGCAGGCTAGTGGGGGCTGGGGGAAGAGGGGGGCAGGAAGGCGGGGGGGGGACAGAGGACAGGCTAGTGGGGGCTGGGGGAAGAGGGGGGCAGGAAGGGGGGCAGGGTGGGGGGGGCTCTCGCCTCAGGACGCCCCGCCCCCCGCGCGGTGTCTGTGCGTGGGGGGGAGGGTTGGTTGGTTGGTTGCTATGGGGACGGGACGCGCAAGATGGCGGCGGCGCTGGCGTGAGCGGCGGTGCCATGGCGAAGAATAAGGTGGGGGGGGGGCCGGTCGCGGGCGCCGCGCACCTGGGGGGGGGGCGGCGCAGCGGGGCGGTTGCGCAGGGCCACGTGCCCCCCCGTCCCCCCCGTTTACCGGTGTGTCTCCGCTTGCAGGGCGCGGCCCACAGGGGGCCCTACGGCGGCGCGCGGCTGAAGGAGCGGTGAGTGGCGCCCTGCGGCGGGCCCTGGTCGGCGCCTCCGCCCGCTGGAGCCCGGGCCTGCTGGGTGCCCCCCCCTGCACGTGGAGCCCCCCCCCCCCCACAAGGAGCCCCCCCCCCCCGCGGACTCTTTGCTGATCCCGGCTCCCGGTGGCGCTGCCGCTGTGAAGCGCCCAGGATGGCCCCGCTCGGCGCTTCTAAGCGGCAGGTGCCTGGAGCCGCACAGCGCTGCCGCTTTCAGGTACCTGCCTCTTCCCCGCCCCTGCTGCCTCTCTCCATAGGGACAGCAAGGGTGGGGAGGGCTAGTCCCGCACATCCCTACTGCACCTGACTCCACCTTTGTTTCTCATCACACAAGTGCTCAGGTTTGGGCTGCCTTGGATGGTGGTGATGGGTTTCAAACAGACCTTGGTATTGTCGCTTCAGCCGCAGCGCCTCAGGCTTGCAGAGTCCTTGGGCTTTTGTGAAAATGAGAACAGTGGTTTGGGAAAGTTCTGACTCGACATTTTTGGTTGGAATGGAAGGCTACGTCTAGACTGTAAGCCTCTGTCGGAAAAGAACGTCTACACTACAACCAGTACTTTTGAAAAAGCAAGCCACTTTTTTTGAAAGGGAGCACCCAGGCAGGCTGGATGCTCTCTTTCAAAAAAAAAAAGCACAGTTTGCATTACATAGCGCCTTTTTTTTCGAAAGATCACTTTCGAAAAAAGACATTCTTCCGCGTAAAATGAGGTTTTCTGCGGTCAGAAGAAACTGCTGCATTCTTTTGATTTACTTTGGCAGCAGTCTAGACGTAGGGGAAGTTTTTTCGGGAAAAGGCCATTTTTTTTTTCGAAAAAACTCTGTAGTCTAGACACACCCTAAGGCTACGTCTACATTGGCACCCCTTTCCGGAAAAGGGATGCTAATGAGACGAGTCAGAATTGCAATCTGCGGGGGATTTAAATATCCCCCGCAGCATTTGCATTTACATGGCTGCCGCTTTTTTCCGGCTTCAGATAAGCCGGAGAAAAGCGCCAGTCTAGACGTGATTCTCCAGAAAATAAGCCGTTTTCCGGAGGATTTCTTATTTCTTTCAAGTAGGAATAAGAAATCCTCCAGAAAAGGGCTTATTTTCCGGAGAATTGCGTCTAGACTGGCGCTTTTCTCTGGCTTATCCCAAGCCGGAAAAAAGCGGCAGCCATGTAAATGCAAATGCTGCGGGGGATATTTAAATCCCCCGCGGATTTGCAATTCCGACTCGTCTCATTAGCATCCCTTTTCCGGAAAGGGGTGCCAATGTAAACGTAGCCTAAGTGTTTTGTGAAGTCAGTGTGATTTTTTTTTTTTTATAAAGTTTCTCCAGCAACTAGGCAAGTCCCAAAATGTTTCCTGGTTTCTTGCCAGCTTGCCTGCCCACCCCTTTGGCAGGCTGCGAGGGAGGATGGTTTCCAGAGTTCATAACTCTGGGGTAGCTGTCTAGGAGGATTACCTCTGAGTCTGGGACTTCAGGGCTCTAGGGTTCTGCAAGTTCCAAGCAGACTGACCCAGAGCCAGGGATCCAGAATTTCAAAAATTGGGGCTTTTGTTCCAAATTGGAATGAAACTAAATTTCAAAATTCCCCATGAAATGAAATATGTTTCTCCGCCCAGCAACAGTCATATCTTGCCAACTATATACTGTTTTTTCATCCCAGCAAATCTCAAATGTAATACACTGATGGGAATCATTTCATGCACCACAAAAATGCAGCCACATATGGGGTGAAGTGCAGCAAATAGTTAGCAGTGCTTAGTAACAGCGCATACTGTTTTGCTTATGCTAAATTATTATCAGTTGAATCAGCAGGTAGGTAAAATAATTACTTGAGATGGAACTTGACCATGGCACTGAAATTAGCCCCCCTGAGTTTCATGGTGTTTTTAATGACCACACGTGGTCAGTACCAGATTTTATATCTGATCTGAAAAATAGTATCTCCAGCACCATAGCACTTCATTACACAATTCAGGGCATTTATTATTTACAGACGTAAAGGAAAGAGTTAGAACCATTGTTTGCAGCACCGCCGTGTTCCTTGGAAACTCACATCCAGTATTTCATGCACTGACCAACCTTTTATTTAATCTGTAGGGTTGGATAGGATCATAATACAAGGTAGTATGACTGAAATGTAATTTAACCAGGGGTCTGCAAGTCATTTCAGGGGACCACAAGCCCCAGTGCCCTTCAAGGCAGGAAACCCTGCAGGGCAGAAACCGTGAGCCCCAGCATTTCATGGGGCTAAAGCCAGGGAGCCCAGAGCCACAAACCTTGGGAGTCCTGCAGGGCAGAAGCCCAGGAGCCCTATGAGGCTAAAGCTAGGAGCCCCTAGTCCTGGCCCTCTATGGGGCTAAAGCATCAAGACCCCCTCTTCCCATCCTGCAGGGCAGGGCTAGGGCCAGGAGCCCCTCAGGACAATAGCTCTCAGCCCCCAAACTATGTAGGACTAAAGTCCAGCATCTCATGGGGCAGAAGCCCAAGCCTCCTGCCTCAGCCTGGCAACTCCCCACTCCCCCCAGCAGGTGAAGCTCGGAACCCCAAGCCTATCTGGAGTCCACTAAACCCTAGAATTTTGATCACATGTTGGGGGGCTTCAGAAGGAAAAGGATTGAGAACCCCTAGATTAGAGGGTAACTTGACAGTCCGAATTACTGAAGTATAAAGGGGAGTGAGATGTTCTGCACTTCAGGACTTCATGCTGGTAAAGGCGTACATGAAAATGATTTGGGTTGTCTCAGCATAGTTAATTTTAAAATTAGGGCTGTCAATTGACCTGCATTAAAGCCTGTGATTAACGCAGGGCAGGATTAATGCGTTAATTGTTTTAATGTGTTAATCGCAGGTATGAATGCTGTACTGCCCCTTTGAGGTGCCGCTCTGGCACTTCAAAGAGGCAGCGCAAGCGGAACCAGGGATTAGCTGGAGTCCCCAGCTGATCCCCAGCTCTGCTGTTGCAAAGCCCCTTTGAAGCTGGGGACTCCAGCTGATACTGGGCTTCATGCAGCGCTGCTCCATTGAAACGCTGCTGTGGCGTTTCCAAGGGGAGGGGCATGCAATTAATTGCGTGATTAATCGCGATTGCATTTTTTAATCACTTGACAGCCCTATTTACAAATTTTTTATAGTCTTCTCCCTGATGCTCATCACCATAGTATTTAAAAACTTTGCCTATGTTAATGAATTTATCTTCATGCCACTGCTGTGAGATAAGGAAGTATTATTAACATTATTGTGCAGATAGGGAGCCTGCAGCACAAGAGATTAAATGAGTTTCCTAAAGTCACACCAAGAGCCTGTGGCTGAGCAAAGTACAGAATCCAGATGTGCATCTCAGGCAGACTTCACAGAGTGTACAGTATCTTTTTTCTTCCCCACAGAGAACCAAGAGCTTGTATCCGCTTCAAATGTGCGCTCACAAATACCATCTTAGATATCCTGCGCCAGAGACCAGGATGGGTTGAAGTAAAAGAGTAAGCTCCAGATCCTTTCCCTTTGCAAATGGGTTAGTTTCCCCCATTCTTTCATCAGTTCAGCTTGTCTGCACTCTAATTTTCAGTGTTGGCAAACATTGAAAACATTCCTCCTTGTCACTTCATGCTGAACTTTGTTATATTGTGGCTGTGGACCAGGTCATACAATGGTCAAGGCATGGTCAGTCCTTTCAAAAAGGCACGGTCAACCCTTTTTAGAGTGAAAGCTGAGTGACTGGTTTGTTGAAGCTGAACGACACTGTACACGTCATCAGAACAATTGAGCTCAACGCTGCGTCAGTCGGGGAAGGAGAAACCATGTTTGACTACTGTTGTTAAATGTGGCTGAAAATTACAGTGCAGACACAGTCTCTCTTCTTCGCCAGTCTCTCCTTCTTACTCTGATTTAGGATTGCAACCATTTATCCTGACCCTAGCTTTTTCTTTCGTTCACTGATTTGTTGTGTTTGAAAACTGAACTGCTGGGTATACTTTTTCAGTTTGAGTTCAGCTGCTATTGGTCTATCATCTGTTCACTGGGATCTTATAAATACAATTAAACAATGAAGTATTGACTCAGGAGGAAGACTGTCACACAGCGAATTGGAGGGAACTGACTTCAGTGGAGTTAACCTGGCGGTAGAGGATACCATTCTAAATCCAGCTTCTGATTTTCTAACTGGATGATTTCAGTTAAACTGGTAGGCAAGAATCAACACGGTAACTGTTCTGTGCGTGTGGTCAGCAGTCAACCATGAGGTGCCCTGACTACTAACTTGCTTTGTCTATTGAAGATAATCATTTGGCTGCATGGATGTACTCCCCTCTATGTCTCACTTGCTCTGCGCAGGTAGCCAGCATCGCAGACTTTGAGAGGGCCCCCAGAACACAGAATCAGATGAGGCATGAAGGCGCCCGGCCAGGTTTATTATAAATGACACACTGTCCTAGCTTCCCTGGATCGGGTGTCTACAATCAGGCTAACACATGTCTGCTTGTTACAGTGGACTCAGATCAAGCAGTGGGATTTCCGACTGTCACCTAGGCTGGACAAGGACAACCCCTTTAGGGTACATTTTTATACATCGGTGCAAACAAATTACACATCACTCCCAAAGTGTCATGTTGCCACTCCTCTGACATTACTAGATACCACTGCTTACTTCGCATATGGTGGTTCGATCAAAACATTTCTATCTGTCATGCTGTCATTTTAGACCCTGCCCTGAATCTGGGTCGGTATGTCCCTGTTATCTGTGGGGAATGTGTTTGGTACCAAGATGTTTCCTAGCAAGGTTTTCTGTTACCATCCCTCTGGAATGTGTTTATGCCCTGTGTCTAGTACCAATTAAGTCTAAGTGTTTCTGCAATATCAGCCCTGTTCGTGCCAAGTTCTGTGAGCAGATCCTGTCTTTTGCTCACAGTTTAACTTTGCTTTCTATTAGCAGTTTGGACCATTGGTGCCTAGGTCTCAGGCCTCATACCAGGCCAGCGGTTCATGTTTTATATATCGTCTTACTTCTTCCCTAATACATTGGTAAATTCAGACTAAAACAGACTTGGTTACAATGGGGATCATTAAGAGCCTAAAATTTTAAAGAACAAACATTTAAAAAAATAATTTAATCATGCGTACCATGGCTTTGTATTAGACTATAAAAACTGCAAGGAGAGAAGGAAGCAGTGGTGATGATGATAGCTGGTGGCTGTCAAAAAGGTTGGGTGTGGTGATGACCTACAACTCAATGCTTGCCTTATTGATTGTCTCTCCCTATAGGGATGGTGAGTGGGATTTTTACTGGTGTGATGTCAGCTGGCTTCGGGAAAATTTTGACCATACCTACATGGATGAACATGTTCGCATCTCCCACTTTCGGAACCACTATGAAGTAAGAAACCACTATGGGGCGGGGTGAAACATATGGGTCAGGATGATTTGGGGAAATAGTTTTAAACTGTTCGTAAACTTCCATGGGGAAAGCTTATTGATTAAAGTGCCTTGTAATATTCCCTCCCAGGAGACCTAATCCCCTCCTGACTGCTGGGTAACCCCTCTTCAGAATCTATCAACCTCTGCCACTCCAGGAAACAGAAGAATGACTTTGCCAGGAACACTGCCCTAGACTTAACTGTATTCCATGTCTGCTAAATCTCATGAAAACTGAGCTGGACTGTCTCAGAAATCCAGGACCAACTATACACTGTGTTGTAGCAGTTTTCCTTGGTACAGCTATAGGGTACGTCTAGACTACATCCCTCTGGCGCCAGAGGGATGTAAATTAGACATATCAACATTGCAAACGAAGCAGGGATTTAAATCTCCTGCGCTTCAATTGAATAAAAATGGCCGCCGTGTTTTGCCAAGTCAGCAGTTTGTCGGCAAAAAGCGGCTGTCAAGATGGGGATCGGGCAACAAAGAAAGCCTTTGTCGGCCAATCCCTTATGCCTCGTAAAATGAGATTTACAGGATCAGGCGACAAAGGCTTTCTTTGTTGCCCTATTCCCGTCTTGACAGCCGCTTTTTGCTGACAAACTGCTGACTCAGCAAAATGTGGTGGCCATTTTTATTCAAATGAAGCGGGAGAGATTTAAATCCCTGCTTCATTTAAATCCCCGCCGGTGACAGAGGGATGTAGTCTAGACATACCCATAGTGTAGTTCTAGAATGCAGCATGTCCAAGGCTTTAGCAGAAGCAGAAACCCAATAAGGTCCCATGTGCACTACAAAATAGAACTCTGTTTAAATATATCTGAAGACAATTGCGTTGCAACCAGGTCATCTGTGAAATGGTTGTATTTCCAGTATAGACAAGCCCAAACATTTGGTGGTCACCCTGGAAATCAGCATAGCAGCTGTTTCTAAGGGTGCGTCTACACTGCACCCTTAGCTCGAAATAAGATATGCAATTTGCATAGCATATTTTATTTTGATTCTGTTTCAAAATAGTCTATTTTGAAATTTGGTGCATCTACTTTTCAAAATTTCAAAATAACACATCCCTTATTTCTCATGGAACAAGGTTTACAGGGATGCTGAAATAGCAGGTCCGCTATATTTTGCAATAGTGGAAGTGTTCAAAAGACGTGGGATACCCAAAATAGCCTTGCATTGTAGACATACCCTGAGAGTTTTACACCAGGAAAATGTGCTGTGGATTGTGACAATTAATTTGTTTTAACATTTGCAGAGTCTGCTCTTGTATTTCTCTTTCCACTTAGCTGACTCGGAAGAACTACATAGTGAAGAACCTGAAGAGGTTTCGGAAGCAGATAGAGAGAGAGTTGGGAAAGCTGGAGGCAACAAAATGTGACTTTTTCCCCAAGACCTTTGAGATGCCCTCAGAGTACCACCTCTTTGTGGAAGAATTTCGCAAGAATCCTGGCATCACCTGGATTATGAAACCCGTAAGTATTGCCCTGTCCAAGGAAGGGGACATGGCTCACCTGGGTGTTCCGGGGGTGAGGAGTATGCACAAATCAGTAGCAGGCATTGCTCTTAGCCAGGCGAGCAAAGTAGAAACAGCACTTTTGGACCAATCTTCTGGTTGATGTTTCTTCTTTTATAACAACTTCTTTCAAAAATTGAAAAATAACCTCATTCATCTACAGTGACAAAGTAAAATGAGAAAACACAATGGCTATGTCTACACTGGCGGGTTCTTGCGCAAGAATGGCTATTCTTCTACAGAGCATCCACACTACCCGCCTGCTCTTGTGTAAGAAGATTTACAGTAAAGTGTGATAAGAGAGGGCTTCTTGCACAAGAGCTATGCTTTTTTCTAACAAGTGTAAGCTGTCTTGCGCAAGAGAGCAGTGTGGACGTGCGGCAGGGATTTCTTGCTCAAGAAAGCCCTATGGCTAAAATGGACCAACCCGGCAGCACCCCAGCTGCTCTGCCCCAGGCGTCTGGATTCAGCCTGCTGGTGAAACTGACGCTGCTGGTCAGTTTCAGCAGCGGCTGAATCCCGACGCCTGGGGCAAAGCAGCTGGGGTGCTGCCAGGTTGGTCCCGTAGCACCGCCCCTCTGCGCTGCGGGACCAACCCGGCAGGACCCCAGCTGCTCTTCCCCAGGGGTCCCCAAGTCAGCCGCTGCTGAAACAGATCAGCGGCTGATTCCAGGAAGCCCGGGGCAGAGCAGCGGGCTTCCTGGAATCAGCCGCTGATCTGTTTCAGCAGCAGCTGAATCGGGGACCCCTGGTGCAGAGCAGCTGGGGTCCTGCCGGGTTGGTCCCCCAGCGCTGTCCTTTGGCGCTGCGGGAGCAACCCGGCAGCACTCCAGCTGCTCTGCCCCAGGCGTCCCCAAGAGCAGCTGGGGTGCTGCCGGGTTGGTCCCGCAGCCCCGAGGGGCAGCGCTACGAGACCAACCCGGCAGCACCCCAGCTGCTCTGCTCCCGGCTTCCCCGATTCAGCTGCTAGTCAGTTTCAGCAGCAGCTGAATGGGGGAAGCCTGTCCGGCTGCCCCAGCACTTCCGGGTTCCTGATGGTGCCGGACCATCAGGAGTCCCAGAGCATTGGATGCCGGACTAATGGAGTTTTACTGTATATATGACAAATTAAGTTGTGCTGGTGGGGGAGTGGCATTGTATACAAAAGAAAGCATAAAGGCAAATGCAGTAAAAACCTTAAATGAATCAAACGGTATCTCTATGGATAGAAATTCCATGCTTGACTAGTAAGAATATAGCATAAGAATATGCTGCTGACTACCTAACTTGACAACAATGGCTGTAACATGATCAAGTAGAATAGAGAGGCTACAAAAATAGAAAGCCTAATAATAATGGGAAATTTTAGCTCTCCCCATGTTGACTGGGAACATATCACCTCAGGCTGGGATGCAGAAATAAAGTTCCTAGATGCCATTAATGACGACTACTTGGAGCAGCTAGTCCTGGAACCCATAAGGGAGGAGACAATTCTTGATTTAGTCCTAATACCACAGTCGCATTTAACTTCAAAAAGGAGAACTCCACACAACCAAGAAGGCTAGTTAAGCAGAAATTAAAAGGAACAGTGAGAAGAGTGAAATGTCTGCAAGCTGCACAGAAACTTTGTAATGACACAATAATGGAGGCTCAAACTACATGCATCCCCCCCAAATTAAAAAAAACAAACCAAAAACCAGAGGAACAAAAACACCACTGGGGCTAGTGAACAGGAAAAGAGGTGGTTAGAGACAAAAAGACATCTTTTAAAAACTGGAAGCCAAATCCTATTGTGGAGAAAAAAGGAGCATAAACTTGGACAAGTGTAAAAGTCTAATGAGCCAGTCCAAAAACGAATTGGAAGAGCAACTAGCAGAAGACACACAAACTAACAGCAAACTTTTGTTTAAGTACCTCAGAAGCAGGAAGCTTACCAAAATATCAGAGGAGCCTCTGGACAATCGAGATGCTAAAGGAGCACTTAGGACATCAAGGCCTGTGCAGAGAAGCTAAATTAATCCTTTGCATTGGTCTTCACTACAGCAGAGATGAGATTCCCACATTTGAGTCATGTTTTTTAGGTGGCAAATCTGTCACCTAAACTGTCCTAGGTGGACACATCAATAGAGGAGATTTTGAAATAAACTGACAAATTAAACAGCAGTAAGTCACCAGGACCGCATGGTATTCACCCAAGAGTCCTGAAGGAACTAGAGTATGTAATTGCCAAACTACTAATTGTAGTACTTAACTTACTGCTTAAATCATTCTCTATACCACTGTTTCTCAACCAGTGGTACAAGAACCCTTAGGAGTACTGGAGAGAAGTCTGAGGGGTACATTAACACAACTGAAATTTGAAGAAAACTGATTTTTTGTTTGAGTTTTACAGTGCTTTATTACTTTTGTACTTTTTACACCCAAAAATGTCATCACCTGCCCGGCTACGATTAAGTTGTTTAAACAAATGTGTTGCAGTGGTAGAAAAAAATTTTGTGTGTCTGAAAACTGTAGATATGGGGGGGTGCTTATAATTTTTTTTTTTTAAAGGGGGCACTTTATAAAAGAAGGTTGAGAAACACTGCTCTGTACCAGACTGGTGGTTAGCTAATCATTGAATCATCGAATGCTAGAACTGGCAGGGACCTCAAGAGGTTGACTCCCATCCCCTGCACTCCCAGAAGAATCAAGAACCATTTAGATCATCCCTGATAGATGCCTATCTCATCTGCTCTTAAATATCTCCAGTGATGGAGATTCTAGTACCCCTCTAGGCAATTTATTCCAGTGCTTAACCACCCTACAGGAAGTTTTTCCTAATGTCCAACCTAAACCTCCTTGCTGCAATTTAAGCCCATTGCTTCTTGTCCTATCATCAGAGGGACAATTTTTCCCTTCCTCCTTGTAATACCTTTTAGGTACTTGAAAGCTGCTATCATGTCCCCTTCTCAGTCTTCTCTTTTCCAAACTAAACAAACCCAGCTCTTTCAGTCTACCCTCGTAGCTCATGTTTTCTAGATCTTTAATTATTTGTTGTTCTTCTCTGGACCTCCTCCAATTTCTCCACATCTTTCCTGAAATGTGGTGCCCAGAATTGGACACAATACTCAGTTGAGGCATAAATGGCACAGAGTAGAGCAGAAGAATTACTTCTTGTATCTTGCTTACATCACTCCCTTTAATGCATCCAAGAAGGATGTTTCCTTTTTTTGCAATAGTGTCACACTCTTGACTCATATTTAGCTTTGTGGTCCACTATGACCAGATCGCTGTCTGCAGTACTCCTTCCTCAAATCCTTATTTTGTATGTGTGAAACTGACTGATCCTTCGTAAGTCATGTACTTTGCATTTGTCCTTATTGAACTTCATCCTGTGTACCTCAGACCGTTTCTCCAGTTTGTCCAGATCATTTTGAATTATGACCCTAGCCTCCAAAGCACTTGCAGCTCCTCTCAGCTTGCTATCAAATACTTTATAAGCGTATTTTCTATGCTATTATCTAAATCATTGATAAGGATCTTAAACAGAACTGGTCCCAAAACAGACCCCTAAGATTCCCCAGCTCCTAATGTGCTGCTCTTTTGAAGCGCCGAACCGGTGCTTCAAAGGGGCAACACAGCATTAATGCCTGCGATTAATGCATTAAAAAAATTAACGTATTAATCCTGCCCTGCGTTAATCGCAGGCATTAATGCAGATCAATTGGCAGCCCTATTTTGTATACAGACAACTAAGGGTACATCTAGACTACATGCCTCTGTCACCAGAGGCATGTAGATTAGGCTACCAGACATAGGAAAATGAAGCAGCGATTTAAATAATCGCCGCTTCATTTAAATTTACATGGCTGCTGCGCTGAGCTGACAAACAGCTGATCAGCTGTTTGTCGGCTCAGCGCGATAGTCTGGACGCGCAGGTGTCGACATCAAAAGTATTTGTTGACCACCCAGGTATACCTCATCTCAGGAGGCATACTTGGGTGGTCAACAAATACCTTTGATGTCGACACCCGTGCGTCCAGACTATCGCGCTGAGCCGATAAACAGCTGATCAGCTGTTTGTCGGCTCAGCGCGGCAGCCATGTAAATTTAAATGAAGCGGCGATTATTTAAATCGCCGCTTCATTTTACTCTGTCGGGTAGCCTAATCTACATGCCTCTGGCGACAGAGGCATGTAGTCTAGACGTACCCTAAGATACTGATTTAGTTTTGCCCCTCAGTTCTGCCTTTCTCTTCTTTATCCCTGCGATTACAGCCCATGCTCTCTTCCCAATTTCTGACCCATCTCCCAGGTCTCCATGTTTCTCACTTACCTGTGGGCTTTGGTCACCTGCCCCCCTCAAACCTATTTGAAAGCCCTCTTCAGGTTAGCCAGACTGTATCCAAATACTCTCTTCCCCTTTCTAGATAGGTGCACCTCATCTCTGCTTAGCAGTCCTTCTTCCTAGAACAGCATTACAATGTCAAGGAAACCAAAGCCCGCCCAGAGACACCATCTTCACAGCCATACATTCACCTCCAAGATGCATCTGTTATGCCAGTTTTTAAAATAGCTCCAGCAGCAAACCTGGCAACTAGAGGCCAGTAAGCCTAACTTCAAGTATTAGACAAACTGATTAAAACTGTAGTAAAGAACAGTTGTCAGACACACAGATGAATATGATATATTGGAGAAGAATCAATACGACTTTTGTTAAGGAAAATTAGACCTCACTAATCTATTAAAATTATTTGAGGATGTCAAGGAACATGGCTGAGTGATACAGTTGATATAGTGTACTTGGACTTTCAGAAAGCCTTTGGCAAAGTCCCTCACCAAAGCCTCTCAAGGCAGACTCTCGTGGGATCAGAGGAGAAACTTGAAAAACAACAAATATTTCTGCAACATCTTAGAGACTAACAAAAAATGTAGATGGTATCATGAGCTTTCGTGGGCACAACTCACCTCTTCAGATAAATGGAGTTTAAGGGGTCGGTCCAATTTTCAAATAAATAGCACTGAGAGGGGGATGCGGGGGTAGAGGAGGAAAAATAAGGAAAAAAAGGGAAATAAATTGTCAATTCGTGTCCATGCTAAATGAGGCAGATAAAAATACTTAGTGCCCTTTTGTTAGTTTTTTTTATGTCATTAGGATGTGGAATGTAGCAGGCCATCCAGCCAATAACTTTGTTTAGACTTCTCTTGTAGGTATCAAACTTGTAAATAAAATTAAGTTGTGTAGCTTCCCTGTGGAGCCGGCTTTTGAAATAATACGGTGACGCTTAGATCCATTACTAAGTGCCCAGGCAAGTTAAAATGTTCCCCAACAGGTTTCTGTGTGTTGCCTTTTCAGATATCTGAGTTGTGTCCATTAATTCTTTCTCATAGAGACTGTCCAGTTTGGCCAATATACATGGCAGAGTTACATTGCTGGCATTGATCACATTGGTGGATGAGTTGTATGAGCCTCTGATGTGGTGGTTTATGTGGTTAAGTCCTGTGATGAAATCACCTGTGTAGATGTGCGGACAGAGTTGGCATTGGGGTTGATTGCAGGGGTGGGTTCCTGGGTGAGTATGATGAGGGGGTGTTGTGTGGTTGCTGGAAAGAATTTGTTTGAGGTTAGGGAGTTGTCTGTAGGTGAGGATTGCCCTGTCCCCCAAGGCCTCTGAGAGAGAGGGGCATTTTCCAGGCTAGGTTGTAGAGTGTTGCTATCGCGCTGGAGGGGTTTAAGTTGGGGGCTGTAGGTGATGATCAGAGGGAAAGTCCTCTCTTAAACAGGCTGGGGGCTGCCTGTTGAGTAGCTCTGGTCTAGATAATACTTAGTTGTGCTTAGGGAAGTTAAATTGAGGTTATTTTAGCAATCAAGTAGTCGATAGAATTTTTATTGACTACTTGATAGGGGAAGCAGCCCCACTCAGTCCCGCCTTGCACCGGGACCTAATGCCACTGTGATTCTGCAATTTAAAAGGCAGTAGGAGTTGGGTAGCCTTCTCCACACGCGCACACGCACACGCACACGCACACACACACACACACACACGGCTCCTACCGCATTTTAAATTGCAGAACCACAGTGAGGTTTGGTCCCTGACCCAGCGTGAGCAGGGACTAAGCTAGGTTGCCTGCCCACCTGGCTCCTAAAGTTAGTTTAAATTGCAGAGCCGCAGCGAAGTTTAGTCCCGGTACAAGCCAGGACTGAGCGGGGCTGTCTGCCTAGCCTGTAGCAGCCCCTGTCTGGAGGGGAGTCCCAGCTCCCTGCTGGGACCCCACAGGCAGGGGCTGCTTTGCAGGCAGCAGCCCTTGGCCACAGGTGATCCCAGCAGGTAGTTGGGATCCCCCTGGACAGGGGCTGCTACCGGAGCTGCCTCCCCTGCTCCCCTCTCCCTGCTGCCTCTGATAGAGGCAGTGGTGGGGGGAGAGCAGAGACAGTGCTGGGAGGAACTGGCTTTTAAGCTCCTGCTCCTCCCTCCCCCCTCCCCTCTGCCTCTGATATAGAGGAGGGGTGTGTGTGTGAATGCAAGTAGTCACCGTGACTACCCGATAAGTTTAAGCTTATCAACTAATCGACTAGTCTCTTACAACCCTAGTCTTGCCTCAGTGCAGGGGACAGAAGTAGATGACCTGTCAGGGTCCCTTCCAATGCTACATTTCTGTGATTCTATGACTGAGCAACAAAAATGGCAGCTGAAATTCAGTGTTGATTAAAACAAAGTAATGCATGCTGGAAAACATCCCAACTATACATGTAAAATGATGCCATCTAAATTAGCTGTTACCACTCAAGAAAGAGATCTTGGCACCATTGTGGCTAGTTCTCTGGGAACATTTGCTCAATGTGTCATGGCCAAAAAAGCTATAAAGTGTTAGGAACCGTTAGGAAAGGGCTAAACAAGAAAATGTCAGAACGCCACAATATAAATCTATGGTACGCCTATTCCTTGAGTACTGCATGCAGATCTGGTCTCCTCTTCTCCAAAAAGGTGTATTGGAATTTGGAAAAAGTACAGAGAAGGACCAAAAAATATGAGGGCTATAGCACATACAAAGAGAGATTAAAAATACTGTTCAACTTAGAAAATAGACAACTAAGGGGGTTCAGGTCTGAGAGAGGTCTGTCAAATCATGAAGTAGGGAGAGTGACTAAGGAAGTATTAGTTCCCCCTTCACATAACACCAGGATCCGGAGTCATTGAATGAAATTAATAGGCAGCAGGCTTAAAACAAACATCAAGTAGGACTAATTCACATAACATACAGTCAACCTGTGGAACTTGTTGCTAGGGGATATTGTGAAGGCCCAAATTATAACTGGGTTAAAAATAATTACATACGTTAATAGAGGATAAGTCCATAAATGGGTATTAGTTGAGATGGTCAGGAATGCAGTCCCATGATACCTCTGATTGCCAGAAGCTGGGACTGGAAGACAGGAGATGGGTCACTCAATAAATTGCCAGGTTTTGATCATTCTCTAAAGCATCTGGCACCGGCCACTGTTGGAAGACAGGGTAGTGGGTTAGGTCTGACACAGTTACCATTCTTAGGGAAAAAAACTTCAAAAACAGACTGCAAGGGGTACTACTGAGCTGGAATTCATATGCAAATTGGAGGAATGGCTCCCACATTTCCCCTTCAGGTCCTCTCCCCTTCTCCTTACTGTTGGAGGTGAGCCACATACACCCTGGTTTAATTAGCACTAGGGTTACACTCCCCTCTCTGTATCCCTGCCTTTCTTTCACTTCAGGCATCTGAGGAAGGGACTTGTATCTCATGAAAGCTTACGCCCTAATGCCCTAATTTTGTTAGTCTTTAAGGTGTCACCAGAGTCCTTGTTGGTTTTGCTGAAACAGACTAACACAGCTACCTCTCTGAAACCTGGACGAGGTCTGGCACAGTATGGCCATTCTTTGGTTCTTGGGGCAGTCATTTTGCTCTGCAGGTCTGGCAGGAGGGGACGAGATAGGCCTGATCTGCAGCGACAAACTATGAGTAGTGAATGGGAGGCAATTATGCAAACTAACAATTTAATTACAGCCAGGAGGATAACAGCTAGTGATTATCCCAGTCTACAGATGTTAATTTGGGTTAATCAGCAACAAGAAACATTCTATTAAGCTTACATTTTGTGCCCACATCCTCAATTATCACTGGAAACAACCAGAATACAATAAATGAGAACATATTAAAAGATGGTCGTCACAAATTATACCAGCAACTGGAATGAAGTAGTTTGTGGTTGACCTCAACACTTGCAGGTAAAAATAAACTTCATGTTGCTTCTCATGTTACTCTGTGCTCCTGAAAGGCCCTAGATTTTGCAATCGCAGCCACTGCATGTGTTGTGATTGTGTTTAGAGGGATATACACAACTCTGGTCCCAGAGCTGAACTCATGTGAGGCCAGGGACAGATCTTTCTTAGTGGACAATCCATGGGATTTCCATCCTCAGATGCTTCACCAGTGTCTGGCCACTTTTACTGTGCAAGGCAAACTTGGTGGTCTTTAAGCTCATACTGCTCTCGTGCTGCTTTTCGTAGCTCTCTAGCATCTCTCTCGACTGTTGCTTTAACCACATTCTCGTTGCTACTGTAACACAACCAGACTCCAAACAGAGCTTAAATCAGAAACACGTGTTGTATTACTTTATTTCCGTAACCATGTGATTTACTTCTTGTATTTGGTCCCTTGGAACAGCCTTACCTGCATTCTGCCTACTAAGCTATCTCCACTTGGCTTACGTCTAACATCTGAGCTACTCTGATAAAAGAAAAGAGCAGGGAAGTCTCTGCCGTTTTACTTCTTTTCCCAGAAATGTACAGTAGGGAAAATGGAGCCTAAACTTAGAGGCTACAGCTACACTGCTGGTTTTGGAATCCCAGCTCTCCAGTGTGATAAAAACAAGTGTTTCTAGCTTCAAACTACCAGGACAGTAGATCATCCCTCTGGCTACGCCTACACTGCCGGTTTTGCCAGCAGTGAGTATGCAAATGAGGCACAGATTAGCATATTGCCACACCTCATTTGCATAATGTACGCAAGGCATTTTTGCGGGGGGGGGGGGGGGGGAAGTGGTGTGGATGTTTTCTTTTTGAGCAAAAACCCCTTTTCCCGCCAGATCAGTAAACCTCTTTTTTGGGGGGATAAGGAACTGGCAGGAAAAGGGGTTTTTGCACAAAAAGAAAACGTCCATGCTACTTTTTTCCCCTGCAAAAACGCCTTGCATAAATTATGCAAATGAGGCATGGAAATATGTGAATCTGTGCCTCATTTGCATACTCACTGCTGGCAAAACCGGCAGTGTAGGCGTAGCCAGAGGAATGATCTACTGTCCTGGTAGTTTGAAGCTAGAAACACTTGTTTTTATCACACTGGAGAGCTGGGATTCCAGAATTTCCTGGGGTAAAGCTTGTTTCTATCCTTGGCCTGTCTTCCTAACATCATGTCACCCTGAATTTACAGAAAATAGCTGAATTTTGGGAACTTTTTTTAATTGAATTTTACATTCACTCCAAGGCTGGTAGTTAGTAATTAAGGCAACGTGGCTTTGCTCACAGACGGAGGTGAAAAATAGTCCCCATAAAAACTTCTTACAAAATCTGAAAACTCATGGCACCCCACTCATGTGTAATGTCAGTGTGACGGCGCGTTGAGGGTCCCCCGTCTCCTGCACCCCCGAAATGGCACGAACAGACTCCACCAGCCAGTAGAATAGAGGTGGTTTATTGCTTCCCCAGTATACAGCACAGCACAGATGTCATCAGGTTACAGGGCAGGCCTAGGATGCCTCAGCCCCCCTTGATATGGGGCAGGGGTCTCGGCTTCTAAACCCCCCAGCCTTTGCTGAGGCTGCTTCCTCCATGCTCCCAGACAGAAAACTAACTCACTCTCCTCCAGCCCTGCCCCCCAGCCAGGGTAACATCCACCTTCCTTTGTTCCTCTCCATGGGGGATGGCTGGTCAGACAGGTTGAGACACCCTTTGCATAATGACTCATCCTGTTTTGCTGGGCTGTGGTACCAACTGCAGCCAGTGGGGGTTACCCCAGAGCCAGCAGCATAGAAACCAGCCAGGTACCCCCACTACGTCACAGTCGGCATCCCAATAAAACATTTATATCACCAACACCATCAAGTATTTGCTTTTTATGGCTCTGTGTAAATTGCATCTTCTGCCTTTTAAACAGAGTATGGAAAAGCACTGACATATTCATCTGTACTGGAACTGTGCGGGGTTTTGGCCGACTTTTGTAAATTAATATTATAGCTCCCTTCATCCCAGGAGCTCAAAGTGTTTTACAAAACATTGTCTCACAATATGCCTGCATAGATACACCGGTTCACCCACCGCTCAAACAGCAGCATAAAAGATCCTGATTCTGAGCTTCTTGACCTCTCAGGTCCAAGCAGCACAACGCAACAGTTCAGGACAGGAAGTGAAGTAGGACACAATTGCCTATGAGGAAGTGCAGGGAGAGCTTAGGGAAGCCAAATGTTGTTACCTGAGTAGGAATGTGGCAAATACTCCAGTTGACACTCTTATTCTTTCTTAAGTTTTAAATGGTGTTAAGTGTCCAGCAGCTGGTTTTGTCTCTTCCCACAGGTCAGCCCTCAGATAGGTCCATGACTCAGACTTCTAGGTGTTAAGGTATCACACGTTAGTGATAGCAAATGCTGTACCAGCATCACAGTCTGGAGCTGCTGGCCAGTGACGCCTGTTGAGTCTCCTGTTTCTAATTTTTTGTACAGCACCCAGAATGCCAAATGGGTGTTTAAGATATAAATGATGAATCGGTGCGCGCACCAGGTGGTCCATAATCATCGCTTAGAGGACTGCCAGTGCTCCTGAAAGGAATGCAAACTGCTGTCTGTGACTGTTGCCAACTGTAAAAGGGGCAGGAACCTGCATTTTCTGCCACAGTGCCCAGAAATAGATTCCTTTCCGGAGTCACTGGCTCCCAGCTGGAGGCGAGTGAGAAAACTCAAGAACAAAGCGACTAATACATCCCTTCTTTATGCCACAGGTTGCCAGGTCTCAAGGGAAGGGCATTTTTCTGTTCCGAAAACTCAAGGATGTCATTGACTGGAGGAAGGTGAGACATGTACTTTCTCTTCTCACACCACCAGAGGTTTTTTGGGAAGGTCCACTAGAGCAGAGGTCACCAAAGTGGGGGTGCAGTACTCTAAGGAGGTGTGGAGGACCATCCAGGGGGGCATGGCAGGGCCCAGCCAGCCCTTACGGGGGTGGGGAGGGAGTACAACCAGTCTCTTCCTGCCCCCAGCTCTGCTTCACTCCAGCCCCTAACCATATTTCCTCCCTCTCCCCCCCCCCCCAACGTGTGCATGGCCCCAGCTTCTACTGCAGCTCAGTTCCTGGCCCAGGGCTGAAACTGGGGGCAAGAAGACCCAGAGTGGAGCTGCACCTGTTCACTGATGTGGGTGCCAGCCCCCACTGCAGCCCAGCTGTGGCTCCACTCCTGCCCCCACCCCAGACCCACCTCCAGCTGTGGCCTCAGCCTTGGGCCCTTTACCCCTGTTCACAGACCTCTCCCCCCACCCCAGCCATGGTACTACTCCCAGCCCAAGCTCAAGGGAAGTGGGGGGCATGGACAGGAGAAGGGGGCACAACCCTCAAAAGTTTGGGGGCCACTGACCTAGAGCTTTGGTCTTCCAACTGTATCGTCAAGCTTTTGGTAGTCACTGGTCCCATCTATAGCTGTTTATGTAACACTTATCACCAGACCCCAGGATTACAGCAGATTTCCTTACTGTCCAATAAACCAAAAGGTGGGATGTTTTGTCATTAATCTAAAATCTAAAACTGAGTCCGACTGACTGGAGACTCATGCGAGTGCTCGTGATTTGATTTTCTCCTTATCCAGTCTGGTCCATGGAGAAGAAATAACTTGTTTTATTTTGCAGGATGGGATCCGTACAGATGATCAGAGAGATGAAACTCAAGTAGAGAATTATGTAGCTCAGTGCTATATTGAAAACCCATATTTAATAGGAGGTAAGGCGCTAGTTTCAGTCTGTATCCTCCTGACATTTGGAGGGAAACACTCCACCTCTGATGTTCCTGTCACACAGGGTGGGAGTCCTAGATAGCTCTTTCTGGTGAAGGTTAAGACTTTCTCTCGTTAGTTCGTGCCTGAAATTAGCTGGATTTAAATGTGAATCTTAGAATGCTGCTCATAGTCAGCGCTGCTGATGCGGTAGGTTAGTGGTCCTACCCAAAAAGACTTTGAGAATACAGAGGTGATCAGATGAACAAAAATGAGATCTAAGACAAGCCACAGATATTAAAAGATATTGTCATATAATAGCAGGTTCCTCTCTAAGAGCTTGGTCTTCCTACAGCCAGGTACCAAAATTACTAAATGGGTTTTAGCGCAGATCTTTCGTTATTTTGATGCAAGTCTGTGTTTGGCCACTTATTTTAGATCAAGAGCATCCTAGGGTATGTTTACACTGCCACCCTAGTTCGAACTAGGGTGGCTAATGTAGGCTATCGAAGTTGCAAATGAAGCCCGGGATTTAAATATCCCGGGCTTCATTTGCATCTTGCCGGGCGCCGCCATTTTTAAATCCCCCTTAGTGCGGACTCCATGCCCGCGGCTACACGCAGCACGGAGTAGGTAGTTCGAATTAGGCTCTCTAATTCCACGAGGTGTACTGGTAGTTCGAATTAGAGAGCCTAATTCAAACTACCTACTCCGTGCCGCATGTAGCTGCGGGCACGGAGTCCGCACTAAGGGGGATTTAAAAATGGCGGCGCCCAGCAAGATGCAAATGAAGCCCGGGATATTTAAATCCCGGGCTTCGTTTGCAACTTCGATTGCCTACATTAGCCACCCTAGTTCGAACTAGGGTGGCAGTGTAGACATACCCCCAGTGGTTTAAAGTGTCAGCAGGACACTCTTAATCTGAAATTCACGTCCACACACAGATTGGCACCAAACAACAAAAGGTGTGATTTAAGTCCTATCTCGTTATTTTGATGCACAGCTCTAACTTAGGTATTTTTAACAGTTGGTATGCAGAGCACTAACTTTGCTATGTTACGTTACTGAGTATTTCTCTTTGATTCACAGGTCGAAAGTTTGACTTGAGAGTTTATGTTCTAGTGATGTCTGTAAGTGCCAACATCCGTTGTATTTTTAGTAGTGACTGGGTTGGATTTTCTTGCTATTCACCGTCAGTTTCTCTCTCCCTTTTCTCTCAGTACATTCCCCTGAAGGCCTGGCTATACCGGGATGGCTTTGCTCGCTTTTCCAACACACGCTTCACGCTGAGTAGCATAGATGATCATTGTATCCTGCCTGTCCTTGTGTGTTACAGGGCAGCTGCAAAGGAATGGAATGTATCATTTTAGTATTTCGGGGGAAGGAGATGGAGGGGAAAAGAAGGGATCTAGAAGAACAAGAACCCTTATCTCTTGACTCCTGGATACTTACAGAATTCTCACCCTCTGCTCTAGTTTCTCACTGGCTGTTCTGCTGTTGCCTTGTTTTGCTCGCATCATCTGTCATTGGAATTCTGATATCAGTGAATCTCCAGAAACATCAGCCAGCTAGGACCAAACCTGAGTGATCAGTCCAGGTGCACTTATTGCTGCCTGCTTTTTTCATGGATTCTTGGTGTTTAAAGCCAGAAGAGTCATCTAGTCTGGCCTCCCACCGTCCATTAAGTTTCAGCCAGTTACCTCAGCCCAATAACTTGTGTTTAACAAAAACATAATTTGAATATGGCTACAGTTAAGCATATTCTTTGAGAGGCGCATCCAGTCTTGACACCGGGAGAGAGAATCCACCACTTTCCTTACTCAAATATTTAGCAACCCGCTTATTCTTGTTCAGTCTGATTAAAAGGGGGGTTGTTTTACTGAGGCAGAGCAGGTCTCCATGCCAGGCTCTTGGGCACCAGTGCTCTGCACAAAGGTTAGGCTGTATTCCCAGAAGAAGAGCCAATGAGGGCTAATACTTGTTATGGGATTTGCTACTAGTTTCTCCAGATTTCTATTTTTCGCTGTATTTATTTTTCCTGAATTTTTCACCAAGATGTCTCCCTGCAGTGTGGGTATAAGCACCCCCATTACGGAAGGGAGGAGAGATTCATTGGCAAAAGGGGCAGAGGTTGGTTTGGGACCCAAATTGAATTTCTGTTGGTTTAAATGTCATTTTTTGTCTCCATGATCCTTAACTCCTCCTCCTGTCAGATGTGCATCTCACCAATGTAGCAGTGCAGAAGACTGCACCTGACTACGATCCAGAGAAGGTAAGTGAAAACTTCCTGACTACTGCAGTTGGCCCAGCCTGAGTCCAAGAGCACATACTATGCTGGGTAGTTCAGGGAATGCAGGCACGTACCTGCTCTGGCCTCATCGTTCCAGCGTCTGTCCAGTGTACATGGCAGCTTGGGAGTCTTTGAGGATGTACTCTATGGATGCTCTGCTTAGCTGTCCTCGGCTAGCCCATGAATCTGTCCATTGATGGCTGAGTCAGGAGATCCAGTGAGCCAGAGCTCTGCTCTCATTGTTCCATTACAACTGTGCTCTACTTAGTGGCATTGACTGTTCTGACTCCAAAGCAATTCATTCTGGGGTAATGCTTCTCAGAGACTCAGCCTAGTGGTCCCGAGCATTCACTGCTATACCCACAGCTGTAAAATGAGCTTAGCATCTTCAGAGGTCATCTCAGATTGCTACCCTCCCCCCTTTTCTGGGGGGCCTGCAGTTGGAACAAAGAGAAAAGCTTAAACAAAGGAGATCAGCATTAGACAGTCTTTGTGAATCTGAGAGTTTAAAAGTTCATAGAAACAAAGGTTTGCATTGAACTTTCCATTTTATATGTTTTTCATCCTCTAAATCTCTAGTCCTGTGGTGTCCAACACGCTAGCCACATGTGGCTGTTTGGCCACTTGAGTGTGGCTAGTTCGCTATAGCAGTAACTACCCTATCATGGCTACTGCTTCAGAACTGGTAGGAAACCATGGCTCTAGCCTAATATTTCAAGGTCCCTTGGAAAGGGAAATCTTAGATGTGCATCTTGAGAAACTCTGATGGAAAGAGAAGGTGGGATGGTGATCACTGTTAGAATCTCACTCCTGGTCTTGGGGGAAAGTTTTGGTTTTACTCCACTTTCCAAGCAGAGACTGCAGTTTCTCTCTAGACTATGGTTCAATTATTCCTTTCCAAGATGCACCAAGAGGAGTAATATCTGATTCTGGGTGTTTGACTTCTTATGCAGAATTATCTCTTGACTGCAGAGAACACTGAATGATTGTTTCATGTAGGGGTGGTCACCTACGTAGGAAGAGCTTGTCACAGTTATCTTTGTACGCATTAGGGCTGCAAGTGGACGCTTCAGCGGTTCCGACAGTACCTGACTGCCAAGCACGGGGCAGAAGGGGTGGAGATTCTCTTTGCAGAGATGGACAACATTTTCATCAAGAGCCTACAGAGTGTTCAGAAAGTGATCATCAGCGACAAACACTGTTTTGAACTGTATGGATACGACATCCTCATAGACCAGGATCTGAAGCCGTAAGGATGTTAGTGCGCAGACAGGTGGCATGCGGTGCATGGAAGGCTGCCGAAACAGCTGAGCAATGGCCAAGGAAGGGAGGCTCATGGGAAACCCCTGCCAACTCCAATAACACGTAGTACAGTAACACTCCCAGGAACATTGAGATTCAGCCAAGTGCCACTATTGAACTGATAGGACTAGACATTAAGTACACTTGCCATAACCTCAAAAGTAATCGTGTGAAGTGTTGGTGAATAGGCAGCCCTTGTTACAGAGTTTTAGACCTCAGGGGGGTATTTCTGTTAAAGACTATGGGAGGAAACAGACTCCCCAGAAATCTTAGAGACTGTAACAAATCAAATTTGGTTCAACTTTGATTTTTATAAAAACCAACTTTCACAGTGGTCTTACTAGAAACAATTCAATTGTTTTTTAAATATGCATCAATTAAAATGCGCTTTTAAATATATAAGCTGCCTTCTGCAATGTTTGCAACCCAAATATTTCAGTACTGCAAACCTGAAATTAGAGCACACTTTCACTGCAAAAGTAAGCAAAGAGCAGCAAAGGCAACAAGATTAGATTTGTACGGTTTTTGGTTTTAATTACAAATTAATTAAAACTGCTCTTTGTAACACTGATAAGGAAATGTGTATAACACGTGGTTCAAACTGACAGTGCCCCTCTGAGCATCCTTATGTTTCTTCTTCCTCCCTCTAATGACGTGTGGGTAGCCAGTGTTCCAGTTACAACCCTCTATGGCTTGTCAGCATCAGTCTGATGCCTGTGCGGTGCCACTGGGGACAGCTTCATTTCAAGTGAGCTAATAAACGCTGCTCAGCTGTGGTCTTGGGTAACCCAATTTTGTACAGGCTAGTGTGCTGCAGTCATGACTTCAAACCAAGCTACTGCTTCCGTAGTGACACTCTGCTCCGAAAGAGCTTGTGTAACTTCCAGTGCTCAAGAAGCAAGTCAAGGTGAGGTGAACTGGAAGGAATCACTGATGTAACTATAATACCAGGGTTTGCTGCTGTCAACTGAGCAACTTAGTGGGAACTTCCAGAGCCACATAATCAGACTGCCTTTTTTTTTTTTTTTTTAAGGAAACTACTTCCAAAATCCCTCCACATTTCCACACTGCGGAAAGGGTTAAAATTAACCTGATTGAAGAGGATGGCAGGGGAGAGTGTTTCATCTAGCCTGTAGTTTTATTGGTATACTTTTTAGATGCTGGAGGGGCTCTCTCTTTATTACAGTCGAGCTGAATGATGTTTGCGATTAGATTGCCTATCACTTCACGCCCTCTCTCCAGCAGTGCAATGAGGTTTCTATAGATAGGCATTTCTGTTAGGTGGACTGATGATTTAGCTGTCCGCTTCCCTTTAATTCACTGTTCTTCTCTCTCCAGCTGGCTTCTTGAGGTTAATGCTTCCCCCTCCCTCACGGCCAGCAGTCAGGAGGACTATGAGCTCAAGTGTCGCCTGCTCAAGGACACCTTGCATATTGTGGACATGGAGGGCAGGTGGGTGAGGCAAACAAGTTTACTGCTCCCCATGTCTCTCACCAAAGTGTGTGAGATGTGTCCCAGCAAGTCCTTTGGCTTCTGTGGGCGAAAAGATCGTTGTCGGGGCTGTAGGTTTGACATGGTGGCATTTGCCTCCACCACCACTTGGTGCCTGTCACTGCCCTGTGATCCATTGGTGAGTCAGGATCCACTGCTTGGAAAACAGGTTCACACACATTTGTTTTACACGTCAGGAAATTGAGCCACCAAGAGCGCTCTCCCAGCGGCCCTTCCTCAGGGCCACAGAGGAAGGTGATGTCAAAGCTGGGTCTTGAACTGGAATTTCTGGTTCCCAGTCTGTTGCTCTGACCTCACTTCTCACCTCTCGCACCTTACGTATCCAGTCTCCTGTCCCAGGAAGCTTACACCTTGCATCACTTTATGATGGACTGTACAGTGTGGCTAACCCAAGATGTTCATAGTAAATATCAGCCCATTGCAGCTCTCATTTGGTTTTCTTCCTGATGATCTGCACCGATTTCCAGGCAGTGTGCAAACAGTGAATCTGAGAGCCGTTACTCCTGCACATTAACCCCTTGCATGTGATCTTGCAGGCTGACCGGGAAGGAAAAGCGTGTTGGGGGCTTTGACCTGATGTGGAACGACGGCCCTGTCAGTAGAGCAGATGGGAATGTGGATACACCAGTCAATGGAAGCTTCGTGGCAAACACACATTTAGGTACCTCACTCCTACGCAGCTGGCAGGCACCCCGCTCGAGGTCCTTCACGGTTTGGACATCACCAAAAGTGCAAAACATTCTTTTCCCGCAAGAGTAAAGGGACTGGGGGTGAATTATCACACAGGTTAGTGCTAGCTGGGCGTAGTAACCATGTGAGGTTCCGTGGGAAGGTGTGAACATTTCTCCATTGGGGGCGTAAGTGATCAAAGTTAGCACTCCTATAAAGCTGATGTGGGGGCAGCAGTTAAGATTTTTGGAATTCCTTACCTCCTGAGCACCCACAAGTATTCTTCACCTGCCAGTTCCTTTAAAAACTATTCCTAAAGGTCCATACCACAATCGTGACAGCTGTTTATTGTGCACATTTCTACGGTGGGTTGCATGTTTGTTTGGTAGCAAATCATGAGACTCTTAACCTCCCCAGTTCAGTCTGGCAGAAAGTGGCTAGTGCAGGGTTTCACATGGCATACATTGCTCCCATTTTTTTCTCTGGCTGCAGCTTCATGCTGATTGGAGCGCAGCTTTGTCTGAAGGTAGGCGGTTATCTCTGCTCTTCACCCTTTGGAGGGACTAAGTCATCCGTCCCTCCGTTGATGCTTTCGTTTCAGGCTACAACAATGACAGGAAAAAACAGCTGAAGCAGCTCTTCAAACCTCTCCCTACGCAGCAGAAAGTTTAATGCTGATCCAGAGCACCAGGCAAGAGAAGTTGCAGAGGATCGAGCTCTTTCACTCCCTCTTCCTCATATTGTACAGCAGCAGTTCTCATTTGTCTTGGACAGTTTTGCTACCTCAGCATAGGATGACCGGCTATTTCTTGGCTCTTGTGTGGGAATCTTAAACAACAAGTGAACTCTGTTCTGAAGCCAGAGCAACACTAGGAGCGGGTTGGCTTTTAACTCTGACGTGATGCAGGCAGGTGTTTTGATTGTGTCCCGGTGTGGTTGACCAGTTCTTCAGTAAAGAATGAATTTGTTTTGTTCCACTGTGCAGGCTGTAGCAAGGCTGTCAGCGGGGGGGTCCTAGCATGAAGGGAACATTATCTTGTGTCTACTGCATATGGCTCTAGATCAGCTGTACACACCATGTTGCAGCCAAAAAGCACTCCTAGCCATCACTTCGCCTCTGCATGCTGAATAAAATAGATAATGCCTTTGTGCTGTAAGAAATCCAGACGTGCAGCTTCACTGGTCCTCCATTTGAGGTTATTGACATGACTAGATTTCCTTTAAAGTGTAAACTATAACAGAGGCTATACAGACTGCTCAGTAAAATGGAAGCTTTTAAGAGAGGTGGGCATTTGAGCCTCCTGCTGCTATGATTACAGAAACCTGTCAGATCATAAAACCTGTTGCCATGATACTGTAGCAGTAACCATACCGTTATGTTTTATGAAGGCACTGAGAGTGGCTCCACTCTTCTGGTTGTGTTAAAAGGGCTCTTGTAACGAAGAGATTTAGTACCTCTGAGATAAGGAAAGTCCCTTGGCTGCCTTTGCTACAGCAGAGATGTCATTTTCTGGAAAGCTACAGGAGGGGCTATTCACTAATGGGAATTATTTTTAACTTCTGCAGCTGGAATGTAAGCTTACAGTGCACAGCTTTGCTTTCGGCCTTTGGAAGCTTAGGTGGACGTCACTCTGAACAATCTTCGACATTAGCTAGCTAAATACAGCCCCCTTCAAAACCAAAGCAGTCAAGCAAAGCTGATAGATTTATCAAACCAGCCCTGGCTTTAAGGAGAGTGGAACAGGCCTATTCTGGTGCAAACCCACTCCTCCTGAGCTCCACTTATATGTGCAAAACTGAACAAGGCAGTGGATGGTGGGGTGGAAGACCGGCTCAGGAGCAAATCATTACAGTTGTTCTGTTTAAACACCTGGTGCTCACCAGCTGTTCATCCAATCCAGCAAGAGGGGGAGTGCTAGACAAAGATAAAGGGTCAGCTACAGTTCTCTGCTGTGTCTACAGCATTTATCAAAGCAGATGCAGTTCTTTCATTGGCTTGCTAGCTATTCCTACTGCACTAAAATTCCCCACCCACAATCAATTTCCTGCAGTGCAAACACTTAAAATGAAAAAGAATGAAAATGATTCTGCTAGGCCCCTTATTCTCTTTGCTGTTTTCCGAGGAGCTCAACCTTGAGTTTGTCAAAATTAAATAGTAATAAGATATAATGCACCTATTACTGCACTATCCTCTATTGAAGCGATGAAATATGAAGGAGAGCTGCTCATGGTGGACTTGCCTTAACTCTTTTCCTGTGGTTTTTGCATTAACAATTAACTATACTTTATCTAGAAACCTTCACGTCTAGAGGGAGAACAGCAGGTTTTTCTTGCCACTGTATGTTCCTCTTCCCCAAGCCTGTGCACAACCGTAAGCAGTCACATTTGCCGTTTCATTAGAGGAGCTAGGAACAGAGGAATGAGCAGACATGGGATTTAGCTAGTCACTATACTGTTGCCAGCAGAGGCTGCTTCCAACAGCTTCTCAGAAAGGTTCAAGAAAACCTCCTTTAGGTAGTTATTGAATAATCTACCCCCCCAAGCAGTTTCCTCTGAATTCCCCAGCATGCCCACACTCCTCTTTCTCCACTCCAAATCGTTAACGTTTGTCTGAAACCCTGAAGCCTCAGGGTGTATTTTAAAAACACTATTATAGCTCTGCCAAGTCTTATTTGCCAGTGTGCAATCCTGTTTTGAATCTTGCTGTTAGCCTCCCTGTAGCTAACTGTGTAAAGAAAGTATTTCCTCCATTTTATCAGTTCTGAATTAATCACCTAGCAATTGCTTGTTCTTGTGTCGAGGCAGGATGAGACACCTCATCTCTCTTCTCTAAAAGATTCGCTGGTTTGCATACTCGTGTCCTTTCCCTAATGTAAACCATCCCACTTCTTCCAGATCTTCTTTCAAGTTTAATCACAAGATCCTAGCTCATAGGCATGCCCCTTCAGATTAACAGGCACTCTTGTATCTCTTGAACATGTATGAAAATTCCTGAATTTTTTTAAGTGCACAGTTTAATTCACAAGCAAGCTTTACAACGCAAAGTGTCTATTTATTCTTTGAAGATGCTGTGGATTCTTTCCCCTTTCCTGCCAAAAGAACACACTAGCTGGGAGATAAATTACAGGGGCTCATATATATATATATATATATATATAAAAGAAGATGCAGTTAAGAATGCCCTGTTCTTCTGATTCTAATAATCCCAATGCCACCCCAGTGATGGCAGGCAGTCAAATAATGAAAAGGGATGGTGTTCTAACACTTGTCTCTGCAGCGTCCAATCCACAACTAACACTGAACCCTGATGACTGAGTGACAGTCGGAAGTAAAGCTGAAGTCCCCAGGATGAAGGTCTAATTTCGTCCTTCCAGTATCTGGTGGATTGCTTTCATTTCCTCGGGGGTCATGGGGTTCAAGTTAAACCCCCTCAGCTCAGGCTTACCTGAGGAAAACAAGCAGAAAACACAGATATGGTTAAAAAGCATGCGTACACTGGTCCCTGCTGAAAGAGTTTAAACTGCCAGTAGAAGTAGTCTGGAAAAACACTGCTGTATCAGCCTGTCTCCATGGCCATCACTGACTCAACTGCTGTCTATTGGAAACAACTGATAACGTGGTAGTGCTGGGCAGAGGGGTCTGCGACAGGACTCATGCCCAGGAAACTGGGCAAACATGGGGCTTTTGCTGTCAACAGAAGAGAGAGGGTTGTTAAAAAGCAGGTAACTGGATAACTGTACTGGCTCCCGCCCTGCTCCCAGGGAACTAGGTGCCGCCTCATGCTGCAGGCTCTGATATACAGCCAGCAGTGCGGGGTGACAGCTGGCTCCCTGAAAGTGGGCCCAGAGTCTGTGTGTCACCGTTCACACTGACCAATAAGCCCAGACTTATTTGGTAACCGTGTAAACACTTAACCTGTTACATCCCTAGAAGAGAGGAGAGTTATTCTCGGACTCTGTTTCAAGGATTTTTTAATATCTTCCCTCCACCCCTCCTCTGATTTGTGCCTCCCACCAAATGTTCCCTGAACCTTTCACAAATACCTTGAGCTTCATAGAGACGGTTGACTTTTACTCTCAGCTCTTTCCGAAGTTGGTTTATTTCCTCATCCAACTGCTCCTGATCTGAGAAGACAGGGATGATGGTGATAATGAAGCATCCAGGAGTACAGTGAGTTAAGGAAACACAAACAGCAAGCTCTCGACTGCTCCTTATGTTGTATTCAGATTTTAACCACAAGTGCAGGGGAACTCTTCCCTACTGCCTATTCTTCAGATTCTCGTGCTCGTTGAAGTGGCTGCATTTTTTTGGTCATATAGAAATACAGCAATGTTCCCTCTAATGTTTTCCATCAATGGATGGAATAAGTTTTATGTGCACCAAGGCATGTGTGGATGTGCACCACAAGTAGAAACATGCTGCAGGCCGTGGGCTCTCTGCTAATCAACTAGGTGGCATTTTAATGTCTCCTGGGTGGCTGCCCAAGCGCTCAGTTTATAGGAAACACTGGGAACTTATACAGTTCTCTTTCCATAGCCTATGTTCCTGCCAGATAGTCCCGTCCAGCTGAGTACAATGAACTGAATGGTAAAAGGTACAAAGTTTGTGGAGCCCATGCAACCTATCAGAAAAGATATGCCACGTCAGTGCTTCTAGCCAAATAGGCAGTTTTTAAAATGGAACCATAAGCTGTCTGGAGCAAGCACTGTCTTTTATTGGGGGGAGAGGGATGTAAGTAACTAACCATCAGGGCCTGTGGGCACTACCACAATACAGGTAACACTTGTAAACCTGCCCACTTTCACAGATTTTAAGGACGGAAGGGCTGACCTGCATAGCACCAGCCAGAAAATGTCACCCGCTTACCCTTGTATTGAGTGCAGCTTTAAAATGTGCCTCCTTTCAATTTCATTGAATGTCCTTTGCCCTTTGCATTAGAGGCAAGTTGAATACACCTTCGCCTGCCCCCCCCTTTTGTTTAATACCTTTATCACATCCCCTCATAGCAGAGATTTTTTTGTCACTCATCTCCAAAGCCCCTCGAATTCTGTTGTGCCTCCTTTGATATGGGGGCCCAATGCTGCATATAGTATTAAAAAGACAGTGCCCTATTGATTTATAGACTGGTACAGCCGGTCCCTGAGTTACGACCGTTCGCATTTACGACCAAAGCTCCCATGGAGCGGTCATAAAGGCGGTCCCCGAGTTACGACCGTTCGCATTTACGACCAAAGCTCCCATGGAGCGGTCGTAAAGGCGGTCCCCGAGTTACGAACAGCGCAGTCACTATGTAACTCAATGGGGTCCGAGTTGCGAACAGATCGAGTTACGGCCAAGTGTTTGGTCCGTAACTTGTTCGTAACTCGGGGAGAGGCTGTATTCAGATATTTTCCATAGCATTCCCCAGCCTATTGTACCCTAACACAGTTTGCTTTAATGCACATCTCAGTGAAATGTATGAGGGGTTCAAATTATTCCCTCTAATATCTATTTGTCCCCACTGAATTCCATCTGCCACTTTGTTGTTCATTTACCTACCTTGCCTGGGCCCCTCCGAAATTCCTCCTCAGCTCTGCGCCCTTAATTCTTTGACCTAATTTGTCCCTGTACAGTTTATACTTAAGTGTTAAAATATGCACATAGTGTAGCTTTATGCATTTAGTCTCCTAGTTTCTTGGGAAAGAGTAAAGTCTCAGTTATGTGCACAATATGGACAGAGACCATCTTATTTCCCAGCTGAGTTCAGTGCCTCTTCCTCTGATCTGCCTCAAGAATGCTGTGCCACGCTTTGAAAAGGAAACACAGGGTACATGGTTCACAATGCAGGTTGGCACATGGGATAAAACAATAACCTGCGTGTTAGGAAACTTGAGTTCTACTCCTTATTCTGCCACTGCTCTGTGTGTGGCAAGCTACTCCTCTGTGCTTCAATCTCCCTATCTGTAAAATATAAATACTCGTAATTAAGCCTTCTCTGTAAAGCACTTTGAGGCCTAGGGATGAGAAGTGCTAGGTAGGAGCCAAGCTTCTACATGGCAGCAAGAATAAAAGCCCCGCGTGCAAAAGCTCTAAGTCGGTAAAGAGAGTAACTCAGCAACTAAATTAGCACAAGTACCACACATCTGACAACTCCTGTGTCTGTGTCCACGGTATGCAAAAAAAACCCCTTGTTCAATACTGGCTGACGCTTGAGTTTTCAAACAGACTTTAGAAATCTGACATCTGTCTTACCTTTCTGAATCATTTCTTTAGTCTTTGATTTTGGAAGCTGAATAAACATGTTTCCAAAGCAAACCATTGCTGTTTCTGAAAAGAGAAAGCAAGCCTATGTAGATATTTTCACAATGCGCTTCTCTGCTTCCTACTGGGTACAAAATAAATGTAAAATCTAACCAGCAGGCTAGCCTTTGTAAATCCCCCTATAGTCTACTCTACAGAATCGTTTAGGTGTGTTTCTAAGAGAAATTAAGCAAGATGCAGTCTCGTGGATTTCAATATTTTGTACTGGCATCTGTATCCACAAAAACGAGGTACAGATACCTGCATCCATAGCCGCAGATATAAAGTGGATATCCACAAATGTGCAGGGTTCTAGATGCAAAATTTGTATCCGCATCCACAAAAATGAGATATGGATATAAAGCAGAAATCACGGAACCTATGCAAGAGTGAGTTAAGTCACCACAAACAATTCTACCCTTTCAGAGCAGAAAGACACACACTTGGTTTCCCAAAACCCTTATTTAGTTTCTGAAACTATTCAATATTTACTACAGAGATCAAGTAAATTTTTAAATGCAGCTCTGTTTTAAGAAGTGACTTTAAAGATGGCATCCCTCTATTTTTGTCTGTAACTTTCTAATTCAATCTCCTCAATTTTTAAATTATAAACGTTTCTTCCAACGACCAGCTCTTCAAAACTAACTTGGGATGTCTGTGCCCAAGTTGGGTTCTTTCACCATCCCAGTGAAGAGTCTGCCATTGGGTCTTAGTTAATAAATCTGTTGCTAAAAACGCAGAGCAGAATATCATGTTCTCATATACAGAGTGGCTGCGTCTAGACTGGCATGATTTCTGTTAAAAGCATTTTCGGAAAAGAGCGTCTAGATTGGCACGGATGCTTTTCTGCCAAAGCACTTTTTGCGGAAAAGTGTCCGTGGCCAATCTAGACGCGCTTTTCTGCAAAAAAGCCCCAATCGCCATTTTTGTGATCGGGGCTTTTTTGCGGAAAACGAATCTGAGCTGTCTACACTGGCCCTTTTGCGCAAAAGTTTTGTGCAAAAGGGACTTTTCCCCGAACGGGAGCAGCACAGTATTTCTGCAAGAAGCCCTGATTTCAGACAGCAGGAAGTCAGTGCTTTTGCGGAAATTCAAGCGGCCAGTGTAGACAGCTGGCAAGTTTTTCCGGGAAAGTGGCTGATTTTCCGGGAAAACTGGCCAGTCTGGACGCAGCCCGATTCCAAGGGCCAGTGAGGGGTTGCAATGACACCCGCCCACACTGTAGGCAAGCAGTGGAGCTGTAGCTGCCTGGCCTGGCTGCAACACAAGGCGGGCCCGTGCAGACTGGCAGGGCGGCTCGGCCAATGGGGGAGCCGGACGCTGCAGGCGGCCCGGGCGGACACTCGCGTGCAGCCCGCGGGCCGCTCTGCAGCGGGAGGGGGGGGCCGCCCGGCGCATGCGCGCTGGCTCCCTCACCGGCGGGCTCCGGGTCCGTCCGCAGCGCCCTGAGCGCCTCCCGGTTCTGGTTCCGCTTCGCGTCCAGCTCCGCGATCTGCCGGAGAGAGGGGGGGTCAGAGCCCGGGGGGGGGGAACGGGCGGGGGGGGGTCGCGGGGGTCCCCCCCCCGCTCCCGGTACCTGCCGCCGCCCGGCCAGCGCCTCCTCCGCCAGCGCCTCCAGCTCGGCCAGGTAGCGCAGCACGAGCTCGGGCTCCCGCGCCATGGCCCGGCCTGTGCAACGCCGGCCCGCCCGCCCGGCAACCGCCGCCGCGCGCCCCGTTCCGCCCCGCCCCGCGCCCGGCCCCTCCCCGCGCCCCCCCCGCCTCCGCCCCGAGCCCCCCCCGCTCTGGTGTTGGGCCCCCCCGCCTCCTCCCCGCGCCCCCCCCCCGCTCTGGTGTTGGGTCCCCCCCGCCTCCTCCCCGCGCCCCCCCCGCCTCCTCCCCGAGCCCCCCCCCTCTGGTGTTGGGTCCCCCCCGCCTCCTCCCCGAGCCCCCCCCCCGCCTCCTCCCCGAGCCCCCCCCCCCGCTCTGGTGTTGGGTCCCCCCCGCCTCCTCCCCGAGCCCCCCCCGCTCCGGTGTTGGGCCCCCCCGCCTCCTCTCCGAGCCCCCCCCCGCTCTGGTGTTGGGTCCCCCCCGCCTCCTCCCCGAGCCCCCCCCCCGCCTCCTCCCCGAGCCCCCCCCCCGCTCTGGTGTTGGGTCCCCCCCGCCTCCTCCCCGAGCCCCCCCCGCTCCGGTGTTGGGCCCCCCCGCCTCCTCTCCGAGCCCCCCCCCGCTCTGGTGTTGGGCCCCCCTCGCCTCCTCCCCGAGCCCTCCCCCGCTCTGGTGTTGGGCCCCCCCGCCTCCTCCCCGAGCCCCCCCGCCTCCTCCCTGAGCCCCCCCCCCGCTCTGGTGTTGGGCCCCCCCGCCTCCTCCCCGAGCCCCCCCCCGCTCTGGTGTTGGGTCCCCCCCGCCTCCTCCCCGAGCCCCCCCCCGCTCTGGTGTTGGGTCCCCCCCGCCTCCTCCCCGAGCCCCCCCCCCGCTCTGGTGTTGGGTCCCCCCCGCCTCCTCCCCGAGTCCCCCCCCCCCCCGCTCTGGTGTTGGGTCCCCCCCCGCCTCCTCCTCGAGTCCCCCCCCTGCTCTGGTGTTGGGTCCCCCCCGCCTCCTCCCCGAGTCCCCCCCCTCTGGTGTTGGGTCCCCCCCGCCTCCTCCCCGAGTCCCCCCCTGCTCTGGTGTTGGGTCCCCCCCGCCTCCTCCCCGAGGCCCCCCCTCTGGTGTTGGGCCCCCCCGCCTCCTCCCCGAGCCCCCCCCGCTCTGGTGTTGGGTCCCCCCCGCCTCCTCCCCGAGCCCCCCCCTCTCGTGTTGGGTCCCCCCCGCCTCCTCCCTGAGTCCCCCCCCCCGCTCTGGTGTTGGGTCCCCCCCCGCTCTGGTGTTGGGTCCCCCCCGCCTCCTCCCCGAGCCCCCCCCTCTCGAGTTGGGTCCCCCCCCGCCTCCTCCCCGAGCCCCCCCCTCTCGTGTTGGGTCCCCCCCGCCTCCTTCCTGAGTCCCCCCCCCGCTCTGGTGTTGGGTCCCCCCCCGCGCTGGTGTTGGGCCCCCCTGCCTCCTCCCCGAGTCCCCCCCCCCCGCTCTGGTGTTGGGTCCCTCCCCGAGTCGTTCCCCCCCCCCCCCCGCTCTGGTGTTGGGTCCCCCCCGCCTCCTCCCCGAGGCCCCCCCCCCGCTCTGGTGTTGGGTCCCTCCCCGAGTCGTTCCCCCCCCCCCCCCCGCTCTGGTGTTGGGTCCCCCCCGCCTCCTCCCCGAGGCCCCCCCCCCGCTCTGGTGTTGGGCCCCCCCGCCTCCTCCCCGAGTCGTCCCGTTCCCCCCCCCGCTCTGGTGTTGGGTCCTCCCCGAGCCCCCCCCCGCTCTGGTGTTGGGTCCCCCCCGCCTCCTCCCTGACTCCTCTCCCCCCCCCGCTCTGTTGTTGAGTCCCCCCCGACTCCTCCCTGAGTCTCCCCCCCGCTCTGTTGTTGGGTGTCCCCCGACTCCTCCCTGAGTCCCCCCCCCGCTCTGTTGTTGGGTGTCCCCCTCCGGACTCCACCTCTAGGGCTAGCCCCCACATTCCTCTCTGGGAGGCCCCATCTGCTGCTGGCCCCTCCCCCCACGCTCCTCCCAGGGGGTTCCCTCCTCCGTGGCTGGGGCTCACCTGGTCAACCCCCCCTCCCCTTGGTCCTCTGTTGCAGAGGACTTCTCCTCCTCCATGCCCCCCCCATTGCGGGGCTCTGTTGCCAAGCCCTCCCCTCCCCATGGGTCTCTCTTGTGGGAAGTGCCCTTGGGGTCTGTCATTCCCTGTCACTCATCGCAAAGCCTGTTGCCAGCCACCTCCTGTCCCAGAAGGACCATTTCACCCTTCTCCACAGTGCATCGGCCTCCGGGCTGGGATGTAGCAATTGTTTAAAAGCCACCAGTAACACTGCATACCAGTTTAGGGCAAGGACTGGCAAAAAATTCTGTTACCTGGACCTTGCAGGGGAGTCCAGGTGGGTAGAACACAGTTACCAACATTGTAATTGACCTGGGGCATTGGGGTTAACAACACAAAACTTAAACGTGGTTGGCCCTGCTGTGAGGGCAGGGGATTGGATTTGATACCCTTTCAGTTCTGGTATTCTGTGATTCTCTGCCATGGGATTGCTAATGATCACCAAGTCAGCATGGGTGACACATGTCCTGCTTCCTAAGTCCAATTCTTGAGACCAGTGACGCACCTGATCTAAACAGACACTTAGGTCTGTCGATTATGGATACTCGTAGAGGTTGCTCAGTTGCATAATTCTTCCTTCGAATTCCGGCTACAGCAGTATCCCAGATAACTTCAGCTTTCAGCTGAGATGTGTGAACTGGCTTTACATTTTGTTCTTCTCACAATAATTGAATGTTTGTGGAGAATGGAGACGTTCCGTGTCCATTTGTAGGGGATGTTTGTGCGTACGTGTGCAAGAAAGAAGGGGGATCTTAGCTGAAGATGAAGTTGTCTTTATATGGCAAACATCATTTGAAATTAACAAACATATTTTAGAGAATTCCCTGCCAGAGAGAAGAGGGCTTAGGCAAATAGCCCCTCCGTTTGAAGTAACTGTGAGGCAGGGCAAAGGTGCTGTTTGTAGTATAAGAGCAAAGCGTGATGTCCAGTCCTTGGTGAAGAATAAGGACAGGACTTGGCAGCATCCCCTTCCATGCCTCTTCTGTTTGATCACTGCCTGGACACCCCTTTGTTGCCAAAACGCTCTGCTGCAGAAATGACAGCTGAATATTTAGCAACTCAGGATGGGGAGATGATTCTGTGGAAGTGAGTCAGCACCATTTTTAATGAAGCAAGCAACTCTGCTGCATGAAATAGTAAATTACATGCATGTAATTAAATGGAGGCTCTCAGAGAAGCATCTGTTTAATGCACAAAAGCAATACAGGCAAAGGATCAGAGCTTCTCCAAGGCTGGTCCCTGCCAAGTCACTGAACCGTTGTCATGACAGTATTGAAGGCTTTTCGTGGCATTAAGAACCACTTCAGCTGCAGAAGTCCTTGGAATAATGCAGCAGCGAGTAACTTTGGCATCCTGTTCTGGATTGCACGAGGGACAAGATTTGGCCAAGGAAATGCACAAGGAAACCTCACAGAATTTGTATCAATGATTGATTTGCATAAAGGTGGGGGGGTTGCTGTGCTTAGAAATCACTTAGAATATTAAGACCCACTCTTGTAGTGCCAAGTGTCTGCAAGGATGGGAAATCAAGTGCGATGAAAAGGCACAATGCAGGCAAACAATGGTACCCATGTGTCTGCAAGCCCTTAGAACATCAAGGAGTGGGTAGGGGAATTAAAGGGGATGAAGCAGTTGGAGAGAAGGTAAATCAGCAACCTTCCTAAAGCAGATGAGAAGGAAATCCCTATTTCAGGAAATCAGAGAATGGCAGGAACAGAGCAAGACGGCTCTGAGGAAGAGATTACAGAACAGCTCAAGTAACTTGAATGCAGGCAGCTCCTGGAACCAGATGGCATTGACACGAGATCGGAAGGAACGAAAATGTGAGGCTGTGGTATGGGCAGGGATCTGGGACTGGTCCCAAACCAGCTACTGAACCTGAAGAATGGAAATTCACCACTGCGGTTATCTTCCACAGAGGATCCAGGGTGACAATGAGAATTATGAACATGCCTCATGGCCGCACCGGGAAAACTGATTGGCTGTGTCTAGACTGGCAAGTTTTTCCACAAAACCAGCTGCTTTTGCGGAAAAACTTGCCAGCTGTCTACACTGGCCGCTTGAATTTCTGCAAGAACACTGACGATCTCATGTAAGAAATCAGTGCTTCTTGCGGAAATACTATGCTGCTCCCATTCAGGCAAAAGTCCTTTTACGCAAAAGCTTTTGCGCAAAAGGGCCAGTGTAGACAGCTCAGATTTGTTTTGCGCAAAAAAGCCCCGATCGCGAAAATGGCGATCGGGGCTTTTTTGCAGAAAAGCACGTCTAGATTGGCACGGACGCTTTTCCGCAAAAAGTGCTTTTGCGGAAAGCGTCCGTGCCAATCTAGACGCTCTTTTCCACAAATGCTTTTAACAGAAAATTTTTCCATTAAAAGCATTTGCGGAAAATCATGCCAGTCTAGACATAGCCACTGAGTATAATCCCCAGATAATGCACCATGTAGAAAAGTGTAAATGAATACAGTCAAACTAGCACAGGTTTTGGAAGAGTAAATATTGCTGCTCTGACCTCCTAGAAATTGACCAAGCCCTGGCTGGGATGATTGAGTTGGGATTGGTCCTGCTATGGGCAGGGGGCTGGACTCGATGACCTCCGAAGATCTCTTCCAGCCCTGGGATTCTAGGATTCCATGAAATCTTTGGCAGAACTATTAAAATACCAGAGGAGGGGGTATTGTGCAGATAAGCTTTTCTTGGATTTTCAAAAGCATTTACCGAGGTTTTTCCAAGATGCTATTAAAGAAAATAAATAGCCATGGAGTAAAGGGGCAACCTCCTCTAGGGATTTTAAAAGTAGCTAAGTGATAGGAATTAGTGTCATAATTAACTGCTGCTTTTCATAGAGGGAAGGTGCTTAATAGTGGGAAACCATGGTGATCAGTGTTGGAATTAGTCTTAAATGTTATGAAAAATGTGGTGGAAGGGGGAAATGAGCTATCTTTTCTGATGACTGAAATCTATGTAGGTGATTAACACTTATCAAAGATTGTCAGAGTCGTCCGAAGGAGGAACATTGGGGTCTGAGCATCACAGGGACATGGGACATTCACTCACCTCTCCCTCCCCCTCTCGTCAATTCACACAAAGGAAGGGCTTAATTGAGGTGTATGAAATACCAAAAGGGCTATTGAAAGCCTTCTCATTTCTGGGCAGGTAACACACTGGATGTGAGGGGACAGTGGCACTACAGCTGAAAGGCAGTACATCTAAAATGATGGCATAGGTGGGGGAACTAGGGATGTGGGGGGTGCTGCAGCACCTCCAGGCTCTCAGCCTAGCACCTAGAGTCCAGGTTGCTGCCCTACGCTCCCAGGGCTCTGCTGCCAAACCTGTGCCCAGGGTCCCGGCTGCTGCCCCATGTGCACATCACTCTGCTGCTGGCCCTGCACGCCAGGGGCTCTGCAGCTGGCTCTGGGCCTAGGATTCCAGATGTTGAACCCACACCCTGGGGGCTCTGCTGCCAGCCCTGGGTCTCAGCTGCTGCCCTGCATGCTAGGGCTTTGCTCCAAGTCTCAGCTGCGGGGAAGGGGGGAGGGAGGACAGCGGTAATGGGGGGAGATGTCAGCGCTCCACTTTTTAAAATGTTCCCGTGCCACTGAATGGTGGCATTTTTTTTTCTTCTAAACACATTGTGCAATCAACCTGTGGAACTCCTTGCCGCAAGAAGTTAGTTACACCTAGTGAGAAGTGGTGGAAAGAATAAACTAATTTCCCTGGAGAATGTCAATGAATCCATCACAGACTGAGTCTGACTAAAGAGAATGAATGAATGAATGAATGAATGAATGAATGGTGTCTCACATCTGGGAGCATTTAGCAAGAGAATGGCTTTGTGCATATTTTGGAGAGTCTAGGAAGCAATTCTTGCTTGGACTTTGAGTAACAGAGTTGAAATGACTGTGCATGAACAGATGTAGTAGCAGTCATGGGCCAGATTCTGCTGTTGGTCATGTTGGGATAAGCGCGGAGTAATTCCACAGAAATCAGTAGATGTAGGCCACATCAGTACTGCTATCATAGAGCATCGCCCGACCTAAGACAAGAGTCTAAACAGAATGGTAGTGAGGTCAGAACTGAGTGCCAACGAAAGGAGGACATTTCATTTCAGTAGGACACATTCGGAGACTCCATTCAGATTTGGGCAAAATTGAGAAGAAAAAGCAATGGAGGAAAGGGACACATAGGAAAATGGAAAGAGTTTGAAGGCAAATTACTGTATCCCCGAGTGTCTGTGCACCATAGAGCTCAATGAATACCTCAGGAGCAGAAAAAGGCCAATGGGAACGAACAGGGAAGCACAGGAAGTAATCAGGAGAGACAGCGAATTGCCCTCAAGACCTAAACCAGTGTTTCTCAACTTTTCTTATAAAGTACTCCCTTTAAAAAAAAATTATAAGTTCCCCCCGTACCTACAATTTTCAGACGCACAATTTTTTTCTACCATTGCAACACATTTGTTTAAACACCTTAATCGTAGCCAGGCGGGAGATGAAATTTTTGCGTGTAAAAAGTACAAAAGTAATAAAGCGCTGTAAAACTTAAAACAAAAATTCAGTTTTCTCCAAATTTCCATTGTGTGGACGTATTCCCCAGACTTCTCTCGAGTACCCCTGAGGGTCCTCGTCCCACTGGTTGAGAAACACTGGCCTGAACCATCGAACGGAGAAGGGCAGGAGAGTCTTCAGTGCAAAGCTAAGAGTCGATCCGTGGCAGTGAGGACCAATGGGAAAGCTGCAGCATTCAGACAGAGTATTTATGGTAGAAGGTAGCGGTTACCGAAAAGGCGGAAATGACTCCGTGGTTGTCGATTTGACAAGACAGGGTGAGGAGGGAGCATTTCTGCCGTGTCTGTTTCCCATCCAGGATGCGGCGGTGCTGATACTGAAAGTAAAAGGGGATCGGAGACGTGGGGAGGGGGGGACAAGCAGCTGGTGTAAGAGCCCTGTCCTGCCTCCGCATGAGGAATCCTCCTGAGGGCAATGCCACTGCTCACATGGGAAGGTGGGTTTGCAGATTCCGACGCCTGCCTTGGAGCACAGCTACGTGGCCCTGCCAAGGCTGCCTCAGGCTTCCCAAACCCAGAGCTGGGCAAGCGAATTGAACACAACCAGAGCCAAAAGGCTCGGGCTTGCTCACATCAGAACCAGATCTTTCTCTTTATTTTTGGGAATAAGACTTTTCCTCCCAGTGGAGGCTACAGATCTAAAATAATTAGACAGGCAGGACGAACCGTGTAAGTAAGAGGCAGGGAGCTGGGGCAGGTGAATGCACCCTAGGAAGGGGTACGCCTGAAGTGAGAGGGAATTTCTGTGACTAGTCAATGTATGGAGATATTTACCAGGAAGAACAACTTCTGTATTTCAAACAAAACGACATCGGGGTGGGGGGGGAAGGGGCAGCTTGCTTCCTCAAGACACGAGTACATACTGAGATGGAATTTCTAGCATCCTATGCCACATGTGTGGCAGGACAATCACATCATGGAAATCCCCTTTAGTCTGGACAGAAATCTGCCCTCACCATTAACCAGGCACCTCCACTGAAGTCATGGGGGTGTGCAAATTTGATCCACGATTCTGAACCCGAGGAAGATCGCGCTAGGACCTTAGCAGGAAGATCCTGTTGCTCCAGCATTCAGATTCACGGAGCAAAAGAAAACAACCAGGACTCTTCCGGTGGCACCTTGAGGTCTATTTGGGCCTCAGCTTTCATGGGCCGGAACACGCTTTGTCAGAAGCATCAGGTGGAGTGGGCTGCAGCCCCCTGTCATGCGGTTCGATTGATTTTAGATCCAAGGGAAACCAGAGAGACTTAACCACCTTCTTATTTACTGCAAGCTTTAAGCAGTTAATAGTTATTTAAGTTTTACAAGCCTTAAAAACAATTACTACACTATTTAAAGATTAAATACTATAAATTCTAAAGCAATAAATACAGTGCAAAGCAATGCAAAAGCAATTAATAGAAGATCTACTATAATACAATAATCAAGCGTAGCTCACTTACACTTCACCCATATGCTACCTGCAGTACCAGGGAGGAGGTGGTGGTCCCTTTGATTCCCACCCATCGGGATGCCAGGCACTGGGGTCGCCAGTGTGAAGGGCGGTTTCCTTCTAGTTACAACAAGCAGGACCTGAGGGTCAATCTTGCTCACTCCCTGCCATTGATTCTTCTTACTGAGCCATTTATAGCAAAGCGAGACTCGGTCGTTCTACTAATATTTACCAGTTGATGACGTATTGTGTACGATATCTAAAATGCCCAATGCCCTGTCTGGGGTCCGTCCTGATCAGGATGTTGCAAACACTCTGGCTATGTCTACACTGGTGGGTTGTTGCGCCAAAAGTATGCATATGAGGCTAAGCGTGGAATATTGCTGAGCCTCATTTGCATATCTAATGAGCCGCCATTTTTGCGGAAGAGGCTCTTGCACCAGAAGGAGCTGTCTACACTGCCCCTTCTTGCGCAAGAAAAACCCTCTTGTGCAATGCTGTTATTCCTGAAAATAATCAGTGTAATGGCATTGCGCAAGAGGGTTTTTCTTGCGCAAGAAGGGGTAGTGTAGACAGCTCCTTCTGGCGCAAGAGTCTCTTCTGCAAAAATGGCAGTTCATTAGATATGCAAATGAGGCTCGGCGATATTCCACGCTTAGCCTCATTTGCATACTTCTGGCGCAACAACCCTCCAGTATAGACATAGCCTATGTGTGTAGTTGGCAGTTCTATGGCTGCATCTGTAATTTTTGCTTATCAAAAACAGACGTACCAGTACAAGGTTGCTTGTCGTGTGTTCTTGACGTGGTCTCGCTGTACCCATTAATCGGCATTGTTATGCAAAACATTCCTGCCTCTCCCAGCCCCCGCCAGGGCCTGGCCTGCGTGCTGACCTGCACCAGACCTGAGACAGGCCTGGGTTTTGCTTTTTAGGGATCCGAACTGTGGTCAAGGTAGACATCGCCGTTCACTGTCAAGGCAGGGCTGCCTGGGCTCCCCTAACAACCACGAAAGCTGATGCCCAAATAAACGTCTCAGTCTTTAAGGTGCCACAGGACTCCTGGTTGGTTTTGCTGAAACACACTAACCCGGCTCCCCGTCAGAAATGGTGCCAACTAGGAATGTTAAACATCGGTTAATTGAATAGTCGATTAACCTCATGAATTCTTATTGGTTGCTCAACTATTGGATAGTCCCCGGGGGTGTGGCTGGCAGCCAGTGTGTGCCTCCCGAGGAGCCCCTGCCACTTCGTGCTGCTGCCTCTGTATTAGAGGCAGCAGCGTGGGATGCCAGGCAGGAGCTGGTCCACGAGGAGAACCAGTTTAAAAACCAGCTCCCTTTGTTGACTGGCTGCCTGTCACCCTTGCAGCAGTGTGGGATGGCAGAAGCCCCTGTCTGGTGGCGGGTCTGAGCGCCCAGACCCAGCGCGAGCGGGAACTGAGCCAGGCTGCCTGCCCGCCCAACTCCTAAAACACTAAATGCAGAACTGCAGCAGGGGGAGCTCCCAAACCCAGCGCAAGATGGGACTGAGCCAGGCTGCTGGCCTCCCTGCTAAAAATTTGCTGGGGGGGGGAGAAGGAAATGCGTGTAATCTATTGCATTAACTATAAGCTTTGCTTGTCAGTAAATCGACTACACGATTACATGCCTAGTGCCAGCAAGAGTAGGAGCTTGCCTTTAACGCCCCCTTTTCTGAACTCGGGCAGGAGGACAGGCGGCTCTGTCCGGAGGTGGACTGATCTGTTGTGTTGTCACCTCTGCCATGGAACGGTTATCGGAGGCAAGGCGCTCCAGTCACTGGCTGACCCCCGAGGACGTGGCGAGGAGGGCGTGATCCAGGATCACGGTTTGCCCCTGCTTCCCCCACGGGAGGCCTTACTCCTGCTCGCACACAGAAAGGATCTTCTGAGATGAAAGCCGATGGCGTCTCCACATTGCTGCCGCTGTAAATAATTTATCCTTTGTCATAAACAATCCCCCAGCCCAGCCTCCCGAGCGGTGCTCACTGGGGTTTGCGTTTTCTCGCTGCTTTCTAACAATACGCCCGTGTCAGGCAGATGGTCTCATTAATAGCAGAGGGTTGGCAGCGGCTGCGGCTGTGTTTTTTTAACAATGCGTAATAAAGAGCATTAGGAGACACAGCCGATGAGATCACATTTCACTCCCTGCAGCTTGGCTGCTCTTTCGGCGCTCAGCTGGTTATCCGCTCCTGACAGGTCCCTGGGGGAAGGGGATCGGGCTGCGGATCGGGGCAGCACCCAGCGATTAATGGAAGACGCCGTGATCTGCACTCAGAGCTGGGCATCATTCATCGTAAAACCTGCCCGATTACCCACATCTGGTGAGGCAGCAGCAACAAATCCATCAATGGAGTTCAAAGTCAGAGGGTGGGTGCCAACCACGGCCCTGGGGACCACACTGGCAACTTGCCAGGACTTTGAGGCTGTCCGATAGGCTGTGCATTTCAACCTTCAGACGGTTTAAAGGAGAACTACACTCCCCCTGCTCCTCTCTACTGATGCTATTGCGAAATAGCACGTCTACACTGCAGGGAAGCCTCAAAATGAGTCGGAGGCAGGCTCCCCTAATGCAGATGGGCTATCTCAATGTAGAGCCCCAATAGGCACGGGGGAGGAATAACTTAGAATGGCCGTGGTGAGGGGTTATTTCGAACCAGCAGCAGTGGAGCGTCTACACATGCCTTATTTCGAATGACGCTCGTTATCTCGAAATAACGGTGCAATGTAGATGCACCCTGAGTGTCCAGCAGGAGGCGCTGCAGTGCTGAGTTACACACCATGCTACAAGCAACAGCAGGGGCCGTTTCTCATGACTGACTGCGAATGCCAACAACGGACCCTCCGGATTCCACGTAGGACACGTTCCTACTTGCTTCCTCCCCTGCGGCAGGGATGGGGGGCGCTCCCAAACCACAGGCGCGGGTTCGCTTGATGTAAAATGCCAACGCTGGCTGGAAAGGGTCCCATTTCTGAGTGCCCAGGATTCCAAATGTTTTCTGCCAAACCAACCTCACCGATCAACAGCAGCTGGGATGCGCCTTGCTTGATGGCTCATTTCCGGTACTCATCAGACCAAAGAGGACGGCTGATTGGCGAGTGTTTTCTTGGAATGCACCTGTTATCCTCTTGGCTTCTCCCCAATCCTCGGCAAGCTGGGGAAAGGCGGGGGGGGGGGGCGCAATGGGATGCCTGTAATCAAGAGACACTGAGCCGGAATCGCAAGGGGAGGGGTAGTGGCCGGAACGTTTTTATGACTCATACGGCGCTTTTTGAATTTTAAAATGTGCTTGAAGAATTGCACAGCAGCCAGTGAACAGAGGGGGGCTGGGAGGCTGAGGGGAGATTGGCCCAGTCTACCCTTGCCGGTGAGCTGATGATGGGTGTGTGACGTAGTGGGGGTACTTGCTGGGCTGTGGTGACCTCTGCTGTCTGAAGCAAGACCCATCAGGGAAAACCTTATTATGCAAAGGTACCATACCGGTTGAACCAGCCTACCTCCCATGGGGAGAAACAAAGGGAGGTGGATGCTGCCCTGGCTGGGGGCAGGGCTGGGAGAGGTAGAGTTAGTTCCTGGCTGGAAAGCAGGGGAGAAGGAGCTGGGGAGGGGGGCTGGGAACCCCCCATCTCAAGGGGAGCACTGAGACCTCTTAGCCCCAGTTCCTGTAACCAGATTACATCTGTGCTATGCTGTATCCTGGAGGAGCAATAGACCACCCTCAATTCCACTGGCTGGTGGAGTCTGTTTGTGCCATTTTGGGGTGCAGGAGACGGGGGACCCCCAACGCGCCATCACAGGGTGTGAACAGGGTTGCTCGCCCGGAGTCTGGGACAGATAGCTACATAGCTCCAGCTATCGCTACAGTGCCTTGAGCCCCACACACCTTCCAACCCCCTAAACGTGAGTTAGAGACCTGAGCAGCTCCGGGTACATCCACTAGTCTCTCTGTCTCTAGGTAGGTGGATTTAGAGAGTTTGTGCATCAGTCTGTCCGTGAGTCCGTTTGTCTGTGAGTCTGTTTGGACAAGAACTCCGCCTAAATGGTAAGAGCTAGAAACCCCACATTCGGTAGGCAGTTCCCTCTGATCCTAACTTAAAGCAAGGTCAGGGTTTGGTTGTGCCAGGACAATGGGATGTGCCTGGAATCTGACTGTTTTCCATCGCATGGAAAGGGAGGAGGCTGATAGGAGGGACAATTATACTGCAGAGTGACCGCTGGGGCATGGGGGACCATGGCCAGCTGGAGCCAGGGCTCTCCATGTTGCTGGCTATAGGCCCTGGTAAGTGGCCTGTCTCCCCAAACCCTTCCCCCCAGCCCTTGGCTGCAGCACCAGACGGTGGAGGGAGGGAGCCCTGCTGACCAGCAGTCCCACTGCCCTGGAAGCATAGACTGGGGGTAAGCAATGGAGTCCTGGCCTCCACCAGAAAAGCTGGGGGCTCGGGCCAAGCAGCAGAGCCTCACCCCCCTGTCTCCCCATGGACAGGCAGGAGCCAGGGCTGGCCTGCAGAACCCTGCCCCCCCCCCAGACAAGCTGGAGGCCGGGGGCGAGGGGGGCAGCAGGAGGCTGGAGCCAGCCCACAGAGCCCCATCCTCTGACAGACAGGAAGCCAGGGCAGGCCTGTGGAGCCCCAACCCCACCTCCAGTGAGGAGCCGCTGCGGGGCCTAGATAACCCATCCCCCGCCCCAAGAGGAGCTGCCAGCTGGGGGTCCAGACAGCTTCACCCCCACAAGTATCTGCCTGCCAGAGGGGCCAGGCCGTGCCACTCTCGCAACCACAGGCAACCCCAGTAAGCCTCTCCCAACCTCCCAGCCCCCCCGATCTGAACCCCCCCCCCCCGCCCTGACTTCTGCACCCCTCACACCCACAGCCCCGTGCCCTGACAGATCGAGCAAGGGCAGGTAAATCTTCTAGTTAGGCATAAAGTAAACCCAGTGGAGTGCAAGACAGGAGATGGGAAAAGGCAACCTGCTGACGGGCCCGCCAGGAAGCACCAGACTTTTGTTTGCAGATAATCTCTTCCGAAAGATTACGCAGGGCTGGGACGATTACTGATCTTAATCACATAAGGCCATTTGTTCTCGTTAACTTGAGATGTGTTTCTGGCCCACAGCAGCGCGTGCGGCAGCAGGGATGTTTCCAGCGAGCACGGCGTTAATTAAATCGTGCCCTTGTCCACCGCGAGTTTGGCCACCACAGGGCTAAATTGGACGTCTGAGATTTTGTGAACACTGGCTAAAAAGGCACTGGAAGACAGAAATGAAATCTCCTTCTTAATTCCAGCCAGGAGAGACCCACTCTATAGCCACTGCTTTCTACCCCAGGTTTCCCTGGCTCTCCTCTTGTTCTCCTGGGAACTCCGGCATCAAGTGCTTCCTGGACAGACGTCCCTTCAGCTTCTTGGCCCACGGCCCACTGTGCTCAGTGCAAACTTTTGCACGAACCACCAACCACCCAGGCACACACCAGTGCCGGACCAAGTCATAGTTGCGTCCCGGGCAACTTCACGCATGGTGCCCCTTACCACTTCAATCAGGCACCCCCATAGGTTGGCGCCCCGGGTAGCTGCCCGGCTAGCCCCCCCCCCCACCCCTTAATCTGGCCCTGCCACCCACCCATGATAACAACATTGGTGCAGAAGCGGGTTGAGGGTGAGGGTCTCAGCACAATGGGGGTGTGTGAGGGAGATGGGGTGTAGGGTCTGAGCATGAGGAGGTTTGGGGGGCACTTACCTTGCTTGTGCCCCCTGTTGCTCCTAGGCACCGCCCCCCACTGCTCCCATTGGCTGAGATTCCAGCCAATGGGAGCAGTGAGGAAAGCCTCCAGGCAAACACTTTCCCAGCTGGGGGTAGAGAGAGCAGCAGCGGATGAAGCTGCTTCCTGCCCCCGTGAGCTGGATCCTTCCCTCCAACAACGCAGGCTTGGGGCTCCCCCTCCAACAACGCAGGGGAGGCACAGGGCTGGAGCACCAGTGGGCTCCCCAGTGGGGGGGGCGAGCTCCGAGCCTGCAGCCCACCTGCTGGATGTTTGCAGTTCACTAGTGGCCCATGGAGCACACTTTGAGAAGCACTGCGCTAGCCCCTTCTCTCTGGCCCTGCTGACCTTGGACCCCGCCCCCCGGACGACGTCATTCCACGTACGGTCCAGCAGTGGCTCCCGACTCACCGCCCTGACACATCTCCAGGGGCGCTCTGGTCGCCCGAGTCTGCTCCACACAGGAGCGCTGGCCTGACCGTCCTTTTGGGTCATTGTCCCTTCAGTAACACGGGCAGCTGTTTATCAGAAATCACTCGGCTCCTCTTGTGCCCGGCCCTTCTCTGCTGAGCCCTCCCCTTGCCACCAGCCAGCCCCGGGGGTGCGAAAAGCAGGAGCCTCGTTGGGGTGCCGGCTCCCCGGGTTGCTCTCAGTCTGTCGTGCTTCCACTCAAGTGCCCCCCATTGGCTTCAGTGTTTCCTCGTTCTGAGATGGGCGTGTTTTAGTTCCCTCTTCCAGGAACCAGTTCTCCAGCCCAGAACTTCCTCTCCAGCTTGGAAAGAAATACGAGGGAAAGGCTTCTGCTTGGTCTGAGGTGAGTGGCTGAAACCCAGACTCTGAATGGGCCCTGAGGGTTCCCCACTGGGACACTGGCTCTGACCCCATGAGCATTACTCTGGCATAACAGCGGTGCACGCAGAGTGGAGAATCGGGCCCCAGAGCCTGTCCCATGCCACTGCACAGGGTAAGGCCTGGACGCAGTTGCACTGTTGAAGCCTGAGATCAGGGCCCCAATGGGGCGGGCAAAGGGGGCAGTGACCCAGGGCCCGGAGCGTGCTCCATGTGGCTCTGAGGGCTGGAGGGGGGACATGCTCCGGGAGGCAGAGAGGGCTGGCTGCCCTGGCCATGCCCCTTTCACCCACAACCCCGCCCTTTGAGAACATGGAGCCAGGAGCCTGCGGAGGCTGTCGGCTCCCCTGCCATGATAAACATGACCTCAGTGCAGCTGTCATTGTGGTCCTACTTCCACTTGATCCTGATTGCTTTGAGGGGCGCAGAAGATAGAACCCTTCACTAGAAAAATACACAGGCGGGTCAGTATCAGTCCTGGAATCTAGACGGAGCTTTGCTTCACAAGGACACCAACTGTTAACTTCATTTCCAATGACAAAAGGCCTTATGGGCAATTATCTTTTCCATCCATGTGCGGAATACATTTTGTTATGTGTGCTGAGGCACGTGCACGTGTGTGTGGGTGGGTGGGTGCTCGGCGGGGAGGCATCTGACTGTCTCATGAGCACCCGGCTTCGAGGGACACTGCCGCTGGCAATAAAACCCGTGGATGTCCGACCCTTTCCAACACGTGAGCCGAGAGCTCGAAAGAGCCTTTTGGGAGAAGGGTTCAGCCATGGAGAGGAGGGAATCCCGCCGGCAGCTGTACTCTGGATGGCCTTGGATCCGAGAACACAGGGCCCTCCTGGCTCTCCTAGTCCCGCCTGCCTCTGCTAAGCAGGCTCCCTTTGAAGACCTCTGAGGTTGGGGGTCGGTGACTCCCCTTCTCAAACGGCCCCATGGCCTAATGGCCACAAGTCTTTCCCCCACCTCCACTTTCCCCGTCCTTTTCTCCGCTGGGAAGCCACGACCAGCCCACAAGATCCATGCTACCTCCTTCGCCTCCCTTTGTCCTCGTGTCCCAGCGCGGCCGGGGGCCCCCGACGCTGCACCCCCACCCGCAGCCAGATGTGACTCTCAGCGGGCAGGTGGAACCGAAGGTGTTATTGGTCTCCAGGGACACCGTGTAGCAGGAGATCGATGTTAGCACAGACCCCGAGAGCAGGCAGCTTTATTCTTCTGGGGGAAAGAGGGCTCCTGACCCCTCTCACCGGCCCTACCCCCCAGCCTGGGGCAGCCCCCCCTCTCCTTTGTGTCTCTTCCCGGGCAGGAGTGAATTCCTACGTTGCCCCCAGGAGTCTGGGCCCAGTGGGTCATGCTCAGCCTCACCCCCCCCCCCAATACAGCAGAGCGATGTAACAGCCCCCCACTGGGTCTCACCTCGCTTCTCTGAGCAGCCCCTATTAGCCCCCCGAGCGCTGCCGTCTGGACTGGAGCTGGAAGAGAGTCGTGGGGGTTCCCCTAGACACAGTCCCACTGGCGCTGAGCGTTGCCCTGCGCACAGGGGCTGCATTCCCGCCGCCCATTGGAACAGCCGCTCTCCGCCAAGCGCCTGGCGGGGCAGCCAGACCTCGGCCAGCGGGAGGGCGCTCGAGAGCCAGGCTGGGGCCTGTGCGGTGCGTCCCGGCCGGCAGGTTTGGAGCGGGGGGGGTTGCCCAGTTCTCCGCGCAGCCAGAGCTGGCAGCGTTCGCCCGAGGCCTGCCCGGCCTCGCCCAGGGAGCGCGCAGCCGGCGAGGGCTGGCTGCGCGCACCGCCCAGGTGCGCCTCCGCCCGTCTGGCGGGCTGCCCGGGCAGCGCGTCCCCCCGCAGCGCACGGAGAGCCGCGGCCGGCGGGGCCCTTTCTCGGGAGGAGCCCGGAGCAGCGGGGGGAGGCGCTTTCCTCCGGCCCAGGAAGGGTTCCCAGCCCGAGCGAGGCCCCTCCCCCAGCGGGCCGGAGCTGTCGGGGGCGCTCGAGGTTAGGGATGGGAGTCACGTCGTCCGAGCTTCCGCCGCAGCGCGCCCAGCTCACCCGGGGCCGGGCGCCCCCAGCCGCGAGTTACCCCACAAAGGGCTTCACCGAGTTCGGGGCAGGGGCGGGGACCCGGCCCCCGAGGCTTGCTGCTCCCCCCCCCCCCCGCATTAGCTCCAGCCCTGCGCCCCCTCCCCAACCAAACCGTGCACCTCCACTCCGCTCCTGCGCCCTCCCCGCAGCCCCTTCCCACCCACCGAGCTCCGCATTTTGGGCCCCACCCCAGCGTGTAGGGGGGGCCACAACATCGACTCGCTCCCGCCCCCCAGGCGCTGGTCTGCAAGTGGAAGGGGGGGGGGAGGTTGCTTCTCCCTTTTGCGCGACTGATTTTTCTGTGGCTCCCTGGCCCCCTGCCCCCAAAGAAGGTGCCCGCCCCTGTGTCGGGGGCAGGAGTCCGAGCCGGGGCTCTTTCGACTGGGCTCATTCTGCGGAGCGGTGCGAGGAAGAGTTTTCAAAGTTGCCAGCAAGTTTGGCCGCCCCCAGCCCCCACCCCCCACCCGCTCGGGGCCGGCCGGCGTCTGGCCCGTGAGCGTCTCAGACAGGCCCCACGACAAAGCTCCAAGGGAAATGGGGGCGAGGACGGTGCATGGCTGCTGCGAGGGGGTGGGGGTGGCCCGGGGAGCTCTGTGCGGCACAGATCAGCGCGGCCTAAAACCCGCGCCAGGGAGCAGCAGCAGCTGGTTATGTAGGTGCCTGGACCATGCGCTGCCCGGTGGGATGGGGGTGATGGTGGAATTCTTCCTCTGCGCCCCTCCTCCTGCATGTGGCTTCTTCATGGGCGCAAAGCCCTGTTGCTAGGGGCTTCGTGCTACTGCCCCCCTGGTGGCTATTCCCTCACATGGATGGCACAGGCACAGCCGGGGCATTTGGACCCCTTTGGAATACACCTGCCCCTCCATTTGCGCCCCTGGTCAGAGACCTAACCAACTCCCTGCACATCCAGGGGCCGCTCCATGCATGCCAGTGCTGGGCCTGGACCTCTGACTCTCCCAGCAATGTGGCACGAGACCGAGCCCTGCGTTCCGAAGGGTCCCACAGGAGCAAACGACAGGCCTGGGGTCATTCTCACGCCCCGGAAATGCAGCCGCCCACAGGATGGCAGGGGGCAGCTAGTCTGCATGAGAATCACTGGGTACCAGCTCGAATGGAGGGGAGCCGGGACCGGTTCTGTGGGAGCCGGTTCACACCTGGCCTGCTGTGCCGACCCCAAAATTCCCTCCGTCTGCTCGCCAGCTCCTGCCGTTGACTCCGCGGCTTGGCACGGCGACTCCCGGGACCCAGGCCTCTCCAGCTGGTTAAGTTCTCCCGGGGTCGTGCCCTCCGGAAGAGCGTGGCTGCGGTGGCGTCTCTGCCCGAAGCTTGAAGGAGCGGCCAGCCGTGGCTAAGGCGTGACGTTGGCATGGGAAGCCATGTCACCGGTATGCAGCACGTGGGATGTGAGGGGTCTGCGTGGCCGGCGTGGAACATGTGGCCTGAGGTGTGGAGGGCTCGCATGGCTCCTGAGAGCAATGGGCACGCCGGGCGCCAGCCCTGTGCCTGCTGTCAGGCCTGGTGCCAAGCTGAGGATTTACAAAGAAACCCACCCCGGGCAAAGGCTCTGGATGGGGGACCCCCTGAGTAAGGGACAAGAGTTTGTAGCTGGGTGAGAGAAGAGGAAACGACACGGTTTATCCCCTATGGAGGAGACTCTGCTAACCTGGTTCTCATGACCAGCGCTGGCCCATCCCATATTCCTTGTAGGCTGGGGGCTTGGGAGGTCACTCAGGAGAGATTCCAGTGCCACCCAGTGGATGAGCAGGGTGCTCACAGCTGGGCTTTTTGTTTCTATGGGTGGTGCACATTGCACATGCCTTGTGCACATGAAAAAATTATTCCGCATGTGGATGGAAAAAATCTGCCCATGGATGGTTAAGACGAGAGGGAATATTGGTCCTGTCCATAGGATGAATCAGTGGCCATCCCAGGACCTGCATTTTTGGGGGTGCCCTGTGGCAGCCGCTGCAACTGTCCTATAGACGGGAGGGATTACAGGGGCCTGGCGCAGGGCAACAGCAGGGGACCCCCCCACCACACTAACCACTGGGCAGTGGGAGCTGGAGCCGCCTGGCAGCCTGCCCCACCCTGCCACGCTGCCCTCTCAGCCTGCTGGGCTCTGCTTCTCCTCGGCAGCTGGAAGCAGAGCGCCCCGGCTGCAGGGCACTCTGCTTCCCATCACTGTGGGGGAGAGGGCGGTGTGGCAGGGCAGAGCAGAGGCGAGACTTAGTGGAAGGGGGGGGCGTATGGCGGGGGGAAGGGGTTGCCCCTGCCCCCACTCCGCTCTCAGGGTGGCCCCGTTCATGGCAGGCTGATCCCAGCTTTCTGGCCTGGAGAAGAACACGTTGGCTGAGAAATCCTCTCTTAGACAGGGAAGCAACATCAATCTAGGCTCCAGGTTGCGTTTTGTGTTTTCCTTTACCCCGGGCCTGATGTTTCCGAGCTTACACTGGCTTTTCTTTGAAAATCGGTCTCCAGTTCTGCTAACTAGACTGCCAGCCGGTATTACTGGAGCCAGGTCTGGGCGCCTGGCAGCAAGGCGAGTGGGGAAGTGAGGGGGACCAGCAAACCCGATGGGTGTGCATTGCAGGGGGCCAGGGGAGAGGGGACTGGGTGTAACCAAGTGTGTGGGGAGTGTAAATTCCTAGCCTGCACTGGGAATGAGCAAGCCTGATGGAACCCAGGAAAGCATTTGTCTTGCCACCAGCCAGTAGATGGATAGGGCTCCCCCAGGGGTGAGGGGGGGGCAGGCATGGCTGTCTTTGTAAGCCAGTGGTGGTGATTCACCCTGGACGCCTTGTGGATTGGATTCACTCTGCTTGCTTTGTTATGTTGCATGTGATTTCTACTGTCCTGTAGTAACCCCGTGTGTGTGTGCCTCAGTTTCCCTGGGCACTGCACCAATAGCTAGATGGGGATGGGAATTCTGCAGTGAGTGTCTCCCACAGGCACACGATGGCTGATGCCTTCTGTAACCTGAGCCTGGGGGAGGGGAGGGTGACCAGAAGGCTTGAGGCCAGGTGGGCTGCTGGGGATGTGAGTGGGTCTCGCTGGCTTGGGGTACAGGGCGGGGGGCTGGGCCCTTGGCTCTGGGCCCCCTCTCCCCAGGATGGATGGTGCTGACTGTTCCTGGTTCTCCTGCTGACAAGTCTGTTCTACTGGGAACTAATAAACCTTCTGCTTTCCCTGTTGGCTGAGAGTCACCTGTAGGGTTTAGGCTGCCATGGGGCGGGGGTGGCTGAAGGGTGCAGGGGTTCAGGGGCAAGAGGGACACCATGTTCCTGGGGGCCAGGGAAGCCAAAATCCAAGTTCGCCAGGTGCCATTTGCCCTAGGGCCGGTCCCACTGATGGGTATTTCCATTAAAACCCACCAGGCCCCTCCTGCTTCCGCCTCCCCAACTTTCCCCACGAATGACCCAACGGCTCAGTTACAAACTACCCGGCACCGGGCCCCCAATGGCCCCTGTCGCCTGCTTTCCCCTGCGCCCCGCAAAGGCACCGGCTTGGCTCCAGCCAGGCCCCTTCCCCAGCGCTGGGGGGTCACACGGTCGGGGGCTGAGACTCTGCCGGGAGGGGTTCGCCGCAGGACCCGCCTTGCTTCCCAGAGCCGAGGCGCGGGCTGAGCCCGGAGCCCAGCGCAGCGCGCACCGCCCCGGCTGCGGGGAGCCGCCCAGGAGCGCGGAGCAGCCGCTGCCGGCCCGGCCCCGAGGGGCCCCTCGCAGCGCCCGGGATGGAGGGCGCGGCCCGCGATCGATCGGGGCTGGCGGGGGCGCGCCCGTGCGAATGCGGCGCCCTCGGGGGAGGCTGAAAAGCCAGGACAGCCGGGCCGGACGGCGCGTCGCAGCCGGGTGGGTGGGGGTGGGGCCTGCCCCCGAGCCCCTCTTCGCTGAGGGGCAAGGCCCCCCCCCCCGGCAGCGGCCGGCGGGGGAAGGAGCGAACGGGAGGGGCTGGGGAGGGCAGGAGGAATGAAAGAGTAACCCCCCCCCCCCAGCGCCTCCGCCGGCTGCCCCATCCGGGCAGGCTCCGGCTCCTGCTGCCTCCGGGGGAGGGGGGCGTTCAAAGAGGGGAGCGGGGTTTGGAGAGGGGCATCCAGCAGGGGCCCTTCTTCCTGCCCCCTCCCTCCAGCCCCTCCCGACCCCTCCTCTTCCCTTCAGCCCCTCCCCCAGCCCTCCCCTCCTGCACCCCTCGCCTCCATCCCTTTTCTCCTGCCCCCTGCCCTCCATCCCGATCTCCTCCCTTCCCCCCTCCCCTCCTGCATCCCTCTGCTCTTCCCTCCAGCCCCTCCCCAGCTGCACCCCTTCCCATCCCCCCTCCCCCTCCATCCCTCTGCCCTTCCCTCCAGCCCCTCCCCAGCTGCACCCCTTCCCATCCCCCCTCCCCCTCCATCCCTCTGCCCTTCCCTCCAGCCCCTCCCCAGCTGCACCCCTTCCCATCCCCCCTCCCCCTCCATCCCTCTGCTCTTCCCTCCAGCCCCTCCCCAGCTGCACCCCTTCCCATCCTCCCCTCCCCCTCCATCCCTCTGCCCTTCCCTCCAGCCCCTTCCCAGCTGCACCCCTTCCCATCCCCCCTCCCCCTCCATCCCTCTGCCCTTCCCTCCAGCCCCTCCCCACCTCTTCACCCCTCCCCTCCAACATCCCTCCATCCTCCTCCCCTGCACCCCTCCCACTCCCCTTCCCCCAGCCCTCCCGCCCCCCTCCCCGCCCCCCTCCGGAAGTCTCTCCCTCCTCTCTCCTCCTCTCCGCCAACATGGCCGCGAAGTCGGATGGAGCGGGAGCCGGGGCCGGGGCCGGGGCCGCCGTGCGCCTGGAGGGCGCGGAGGACGCGGGGGGCGGCGGGGCGCGGCGGGGCGGGGGCGCGGGGCCCGGGCCGGGCCGGCGCTACAGCCTGCGGGACGGCTGCTGGCTGCTGGGCGCGCTGCTGGTCTTCTTCTCGGACGGGGCCAGCGACCTGTGGCTGGCGGCCCATTACTACCTGCGGCGCCAGCGCTGGTGCTTCGGCCTCACGCTGCTCTTCGCGCTGCTGCCCTCGCTCGTGGTGCAGCTGCTCAGCTTCCGCTGGTTCGTCTACGACTTCGCCGCGCCGCGCCCGCCCGCCGGCACCAAGGACAGCGGCTGCAGCAAGGGCAGCGCCCGCCCCGGCCCCGGCCCCGGCCCCGGCCCCGCGCCCGCCCGCGCCCGCGGCTGCTGCCGCCTCTGCATCTGGATCCTGCAGTCCCTCATCCACCTCCTGCAGCTGGGGCAGGTCTGGAGGTAGGGCGGGCCGGGGGGCGCGGCGGGGGCAGGGCGGCGGGTGGGGCGGGCCGGGGGGCGCGGCGGGGGCAGGGCGGCGGGTGGGGCGGGCCGGGGGGCGCGGCGGGCAGGGCGGCAGGTGGGGCGGGCCGGGGGGCGCGGCGGGGGCAGGGCGGCGGGTGGGGCGGGCCGGGGGTCGCAGCGAGGGCAGGGCTGGAGGTGGTGCGGGCCGGGGGGCGCGGCAGGTGGAACGGGCCGGGGGGCGCAGCGAGGACAGGGCTGCAGATCGGGCGAGCGGGGGGGGGGGGGGGGCGCGGTAGGGGCAGGGCTGCAGGTGGGGCGGGCCGGGGGGCGCAGCGAGGGCAGGGCTGGAGGTGGTGCGGGCCGGGGGGCGCGGCAGGTGGAACGGGCCGGGGGGCGCAGCGAGGGCAGGGCTGGAGGTGGTGCGGGCCGGGGGGCGCGGCAGGTGGAACGGGCCGGGGGGCGCAGCGAGGACAGGGCTGCAGGTCGGGCGAGCTGGGGGGCGCGGTAGGGGCAGGGCTGCAGGTCGGGCGAGCGGGGGGGCGCGGTAGGGGCAGGGCTGCAGGTGGGGCGAGCGGGGGGGCGCGGTAGGGGCAGGGCTGCAGGTCGGGCGAGCGGGGGGGCGCGGTAGGGGCAGGGCTGCAGGTCGGGCGAGCGGGGGGGCGCGGTAGGGGCAGGGCTGCAGGTCGGGCGAGCGGGGGGGCGCGGTAGGGGCAGGGCTGCAGGTCGGGCGAGCGGGGGGGCGCGGTAGGGGCAGGGCTGCAGGTCGGGCGAGCGGGGGGGCGCGGTAGGGGCAGGGCTGCAGGTCGGGCGAGCGGGGGGGCGCGGTAGGGGCAGGGCTGCAGGTCGGGCGAGCGGGGGGGCGCGGTAGGGGCAGGGCTGCAGGTCGGGCGAGCGGGGGGGGGGGCGCGGTAGGGGCAGTGCGCGAGGTAGGGCGGGTCGGGGGGCGCAGCCGGGGCGGGGCTGGAGATGGGGCGAGTCCAGGTCCTTGACCCTGGGGACCCCGCGGGGGAGCTCAGCTGGAGCGGGTCCGGAGGTGGGGCGGTTCTGGCCCCGCTGCCTGGCCTGGCGGAGGTTGGGGGGGTGAAGGGAGGCTCAGCTTGGGCAGGGCTGGAAGCCACGTGCTGGGGATTTTCGGCGGTGCAAGGGGGGGGCAGGGCAGGAGGCCTAGGCTGGGGGGGGGGTTGGGGTTCCCGCCCCTCTTTCAGGGGTAGCTGGGGCCGGGCCCTAGCCTCCCCCGGAGTGCGGGAGCTGTGTGGCTCTGCCCCTCCCCACACCAGGCTCTTCAACCCAGGCCAGGGGCTTCTGCCAGGCTCATGCCCCCCCTGCCGCTGCCAGTGGAGGAGTTTGAGGAAGGGGGTGGGGGACAAAGGACCCTGCCCTGCCCGGAGAAGTCGGCTGCCAGGCGGGGGGTAGGGGCCCTCGAGGGGACGGGAGCTGGTTGTAGCTGAATGCCCCTGGCCGGGGGGGGCCCATCTCTGGGTTTTGCCCACGAAAGCTGATGCCAAGTGAATCTGTTGATCTGTGATGCCACCGGCCTCCTTGACCCTGAGGACGGGCCAGTGGCTCTGTCCCTGCCCCCTCCCGCCCAGCTGCTCTGTCCCCTGCCTCTGGATTCCTCCTCTGAACCGTTCCGCAGACCTCAGCGAGCAGGTGGGGCCAGGGGCTCAGCCTGCCCCCCAGGCCCAGAGGCCCATCGCCCGCTACCCCCTGGAACCTGCCACTCCAAGCCCCTCTCCCCCAGCTCTCAGGCTCCTCACTCCTAAGCCCTGTGCTCAGCTGCCCCCACCCCAGGGTGGGGGTGAGGGGGATGGACATGGCCCCAGCTGCTTGCCTGGCACAGCTGGGCGAGTGCAGGAAAGAGTCTGGCCTGTAATCAGATCCGAAGCTCAACAGCTCGTTCGGGGGGGGCCGCTCCCCTGGGGTGGGAGCATCCGGCCAGCATGGGGGGAGGACGGTGGCGGAGACCTGGGCTGCTTCTCCTTTGGCGTGTGTCTGGACATTGTGATACAAACTCCCTCCTGTGAGTCAGAAGAGCGTAGAGTCCTGGCCAAGCCAGAGTCTGGGGGATGGGGGCAGCTCTGGGTCGAGCCAGGCTTTGAGTGCTGAATGTAACTGATGTGCCATGGGGCGGCTTTACCGAAACACCGGCAATGGGGAGGGGGAAGGGGCCCCTGGACCGGGGGCTGTTTTGAAATGAGATGTGGAGAAACTGGAGACGGGCCAGAGAAGAGCAACAAGAATGATGAAAGGTCGAGAGAACAGGAGCTGAGGGAAGACTGAAGGAATTGGGCTTGTTTAGTGTGGAAAGGAGAAGACTGAGAGGGGACCTGACAGCGGTTTTCAGGGATCTAAAAGGGTGTCACAAGGAGGAAGGAGAAAAATTGTTCTTCCTGGCCTCTGAGGACAGAGCAAAAAGCAATGGGCAGCAGGGGAGGTTTAGGTTGGACATTAGGAAAAAATTCCTACCTGTCAGGGTCTTCAAACACTGGAATAAATTGCCTGGGGAGGTTGTGGAATCCCCGTCTCTGGAGATATTCAAGAGCAGGGTAGATAAATGTCTAGCAGGGATGGTCTAGACAGTGCTGGGTCCTGCCATGAGAGCAGGGGACTGGACTCAATGACTCTCGAGGGCCCTTCCAGTCCGAGTGTTCTGTGACTCTATGACATTTGTGGAGCATTGTCCTAGCAGGCAGATGTAGGCACCAGGCAGATGACAGGATCAGCCTGCCCAGCCAACACCCCCCAGTTTATAATGCACGTGTGTGGATGCCAGCCAAGCTGCCAGCCTCTCAGGAAGGGGTGAACAGGGGCCCTGGGCCAAGGTCCTCAGCCACTCACCTGCTCAGCCTGGGTTCCCTGCAGGGCCTGATCCTGGGAGGGGCTGAGTGCATCGGCTGGGGTGCTGGATGCCTCTGGCTCAGCACAGGCTCCTATTCTGCGCTCAGCCCCATGGAAGCCAGTGGTGCCCCACAGGATGGGCAGGGGTGGGGGAGGGCCGTTGGTTCAGAGCTGGGAGCAGAGACGGTCCACGTGAGCGGGCGAGAGGGCACGGGCAGGCGCCGGGCACAGGTCCGCTCTGCAGCTGGCTCTCCGGACAGCCCAGCGGATCATTTCCTGGCGGGTGCGGTTCCCAGAGCCAGGCTACTGAGTTTCCCTTCTCCACCACGGACAGAGTCCCCGAGCTACACCCAGCACCGGGAGAAGGAGCTCAGCTCTGCCCTGGAACTGATTGCCAGACAAATCGATGCTGGGAAAGAAAGGGGAGACTGCAGCAAATTGCTTAAAAAAAAATACAACTAGCAAGTGAGGCTTTGAGCTCCTGTCCTGGCGCTAGTCCCTCCCTGGATTTCTGTGTTCTGGGGCCTCGCTTGGAACATCAGAGTGGCCAGACTGGGTCAGACCAACTGTCCATCCAGCCCTGTGTCCTGTCTGCCCACAGTGGCCAATACCAAGTGTCCCAGAGGGAGTGATTACAACAGGCAATCTCACGTGTTCCCTCCCCTGTCACCCATTCCCAGACAAACAGGCTGCGTCTAGACTGGCATGATTTTGCGCAAAATCTTGCCGCCTGTCTACACTGGCCACGAGTATTTGTGCAAGAACACTGACTATGTAATGTACAAAATCAGTGGTTCTTGCGCAAATACTCTGATGCTCCCGCTCAGGGATAAGCCCTCTTGTGCGAGTATTCTTGCACAAGAGGGCCAGTGTCGACAGCAACGTTAATTTCTTGCGCAAGAAAGCCCGATGGCTAAAATGGCCATCAGAGCTTCCTTGCACAAGAGCGCGTCTAAACTGGCACGGATGCTTTTGCGCAAAAGCACATCTTTTGTGCAAAGGCACATGCCAGTGTAGACGCTGTCTTGTGCAAATACTTTTAACGGAAAAACTTTTCCGTTAAAAGTATTTGCGCAAAATCATGCCAGTGTAGACACAGCCACAGAGGCTAGGGACACCATTCCTACCCACCCTGGCTAATAGCCATTGGTGGACCTAACCTCCAAGAATCTATCTAGCTCTTTTTTGAACTCTGTTAAAGTTCTAGCCTTCACCGCATCCTCTGGCAAGGAGTTCCGCGGGTTGGCTGTGGGCTGAGTGAAAAACTTCCTTTTGTTTGTTTTAAACCTGCTGCCTATTCATTTCATTTGGTGACCCCCTAGTTCTTTTCCTTATTTACTTTTTCCACACCAGTCATGATTTTATAGACCTCTATCCTATCCCCCCCTCAGTCTCCTCTTTCCTAAGCTGAAAATTCCCAGTCTTTTTAATCTCTCTTCACATGGGACCCATTTAAAAAGACTTGGACTTTGTCTTGTCTCAGCTTGTCTGTGGGGAGGCTACGCTTCCCAAGCTCAGGTAGCAAAAGTCCCCTAACTTTGTCACGATCTAGAGTGCGTCTTACTGGTGAGATTGCCTGTCCCCTCTCCTTCACGGCTGCCTAGACCGCCACCCTGGCCCTTCCTGGTCCCATAACAGCTCTGGGGCATCTGTAGCAAATGCTCACGTGGAAAAGGTTTGGTAGGGAAATGGGTTGGGTAGCACCTGTCTTTAATGTGCAGTAGCAGCTGGAAACAGTGGGGCAAGGCAGCGGGCTACAGACTGTTCCCAAGTGGTCTAGGGCCCACGGGCTTCGTGGGCCATCGATTTGAGACTAGCTCAGCCAGTTACACTGTAGTCATTTGTTCGTTTATTTCTTTGCACCGGGCTCTCTAAAGAATCTGGCCCCCTGACCTGCTACAGGGCGGTTGGGCGTTGAGCCGGTTCACGGGGTACCTCTCAGGACTGATCGCCTGGCAGGTCTGACTCAAAGCGCAGTCAAAACTCTTTCTAATCTTGGGATTGGTGGCTTGCACCGGTGGCCAGTTACATGCAGCTTGCTCGGCTCATTGGCGAGGCTGGATTGGGCGTGGGGGGCGTGGCCGTTTCTAACCGCTGGCGTACGGCTTATAAACGATGCGTGCGAAGAGGAGACTTTTCCCCCGAGCTCCTTTTTCCGTGTGGACCTGGCCGGGTTGCACTGGGGCCTTTGGTGCATCACAGCTTATGGTCAGTCAGTGCCTTGGCTGGGTGGAATCGCCCTTCGCTTTCCGGAGCACCATTTGCCCCTGCGGAATTTGCCCCGGGCATTTTTCTTTCTGCCCCTGCAGAAGGATTGGCAGCTCAGGGGTCCGCCGGGTGATCAGAGCTGCGAGTATTCCACCTTGCCCTGCAGCTGAACTGAACCATAGAATCATAGAACCATAGAACTGGAAGAGACCTCAGAAGGTCAAGTCCAGCCCCCTGCTCTAGGCAGGACCAATCCCAACTAAATCAACCCGGCCAGGGCCAAGCCAAGACTTAAACACCTCTAGGGATGGAGACTCCACTACTTCCCTAGGGAACCCAGCCCAGTGCTTCCCCACCCGCCTAGGGAAATCGTTTTTCCTAATATCCAACCTGGACCTCCTGGACCAACTGTAGGCACAACAGTGAAGGTGCACGTTTTGGGGGTGCAAACGGAGTCTGCTGAGGAGTCTGATGATAGGTCTTTGCTGTAGGAAGCTGGTGCGTAGCTGGGGGAAAGCGATGGCAGGAGTCCATTACGGCCTGTTGTAACCCGCCCATCCACAATAAACATGCGAAGTCAGCCTTGTGGGTGTGCCGGGGAGACATGGGGGTGAACCTGCGGAGTCTATTCAGGGTCCCCGCGGGCGAGCGTACCAGTGCTGGGAAATCCTTCGCACTGGACCCCTTCTGGGCCCCCGGAGCATGGTGGAGGGACAGTTCCTCGCATGCAGATTTGCAGCCCCGTCTTAAATGCCCTTCCTAAGCAGTGAAGCACAGGCCTGCTCAGAGTGGGGGCAGGTGGAGACCCTCTGAACCCATTAGCAGCCCGGATCACTGGGTGTCTCATGCTGACCAGCGGTTCCCAAACTTTTCGGCATCACGCCCCCTTTTTGATTTTTGAGAAACCCTCATGCCCCCCCCCCCGCAAGCAGCAAAACCGGGTCCGAAAAACAAAAATTGCAGCAAAACTTTTTTTTTTGGGGGGGGGGGATTAAAGAAGGGAGGGGGTAGGTTGTCTCATGCCCCCCCTGGAATATTTTCACGCCCCCAGTTTGGGAACCCATGGTTTAGATTCCTACCCCCTTTGTGCAAGAGGCCAACACTATCCCCGCAGCCTGGGGAAATAGCCAAGGGAAGAAGGTCCTTCCGCAGCTCTTCTCCCCTGGACGTGCATGCCTGACCCCCAGAAGTGTCAGTAGGAGCCTGTGCACCCAGCAAGGGGGCAGCCTCTCTCCCGTCTGTGCGCATCACGCAGAGTATTTGCATTTGGCCTTCATTGCTCTCGGCTCGTAATACCTTCGCTCAGAAAAACCTCGGCGTGGGGGGGCGTCTGGTTTCCCACTCGTGTTCTGCTTCCGCCCGGCTTCACGCCTACTTTGGTCCAGGCACGGCGCGGCCCCCTGATTTTGCAGCAGTCTCTTGCTGGCTCTGCCTGGTTGGCGTTTCTCTCTCTGCCGTCCGAGGATCTCAATGTGCTTCGCCGATTTCCTTAGGCCTCTGCGTGCGGCCGAGCCCTCCCATTTCAGCGGGGGGCTCGCCAGGAGAAACGTCCTGCCTGGGATGGTGCAGAAAAGCCAGTCTTTTTGCCAGGGCTGTAACCCAGGGGAGGTCTAGGCTGGAGATTAGGAAAAACGATTTCCCTAGGACGGTGGGGAAGCACTGGGATGGGTTCCCGAGGGAGGGGTGGAATCTCCAGCCCTAGGGGTGTTTCAGTCTCGGCTTGACACAGTCCTGGCTGGGTTGATTTAGTTGAAATTGGTCCTGCCTTGGGCAGGGGTTGGACTTGGTGACCTTCTGAGGTCTCGTCCAGCTCTCTGGTTCTATACTCTCAGGCCTGGGAGTCGTCTGGATCCAGCCCCGAGGCTCAGCCCCCCACCAGTATTGGGGAGCCCTCACTGGCACTCCAGCCCCCCATGGCCTCCCCGTGGGGCCGGAGCCCACAAAATCGACTCTCCTGGGCCCACCTAGGCTCTGGTGTGTGAGGGGAGTAGAGCGCATCTTTCTCCTTCTCGGTCATTTATTTTTTCGTTTCTTCTCACTCGTGTGCGGCCCTTGGCTGACTTTTCGGGGGGTCAGCAGCCCCTGAGCCAAAAAAGATTCCTCACCCCTGAACCTCTCAAACGAGCAGGGATTCCTTCGCGTCCCCATTTACACCGTTTTCTGGGCTCCAAACTTGGGCCATTGAAGAGCGACTTGTATTGAAAGCAGCAGTCCTGCTGTCTCGTCGGGGCACCTCCCGCATCTCCTTGCTGCGTGCTGGGCTTTTCAGAGCATGAGCTAAGAAGCGGCTGTCAGGCCTCCCCGGGGGCTTGCAGAAGTCAAGGGGGCGGGTGGGAAAGGAAGGACTTACAGCCTTTACGCCGAGCCTTGGTGTGACATCACTCATCCGGTGCCACGTGGCGCTGGTTCCAATGATTTCACTTTGCAAGAGGTATAATGGATTAAAGTGGCTGCAACTGAAAAGCAATTTTCTCCTTGTTTAAATAAAGGATTAGGGAATCATATCCCAACCGACCTGTTCGGAGAATTGGACTCTGCGTCACTCACTTTCAGATCAGTGGGTCTCTCTTGTTTTTTCAGCCCAGGACAATGATTCATGAATTCCGGTGCCGCTGGGGCTACGTGCCTCTTTGTAGTTTTTTTTATTTCGACACTTAAAAATCGGAGTCGGTAATTGGAACACGTGAAGGACCGAGCTGGCTGGCAAAGGACGGGGGGAGAGGCTGGTATTGTTTGGGGTTATTTGTGTCACACTCGACAAGGTTAATAATGAGGCTCTTTAGCAGGCCACTTGCTTGGCGGCTTGTCTCTGGGTGACCCTTGCCAGTGAGACGGTGCATTTCAACAGGTTTATTCCGGAGGCGCGAGGTTTAGCAGCACACACCAGCCACCGAAGGGCTAACGGTGCTTGTGCTAACCCTTCCGACGCTCTTCAGAGGAGAGCGGCTACTCAAACCCTTCATTTTAATTTTTACGCTCGTGTTCCTTGGATTTGGTTTTTTTTTTTACTGTGAAGAAGGTTGTAATTAGCCCTCGTGCCCTTCTCTGTAGATTTCTGCTTGATCATCAGGGTTTTTTTTTGAAAATCAAACGTGGTTTGTTTTTTTTATTGTCATTGATTTCTTATTTCGCAAGCAGCTGCCGCTGCGTTTGCGTCGTAAAACAATCTCGCCCCGGCCTGTCAGTGCCCGCCAGACTCTTTCTCTGAGTTGAAACACAAACTGCTTGATCAAATGCATAACAAATAAGAATCAGCGTTTCATTGTGGCGAGGGGCTGGGAGATGAAGCCTTGTTTTAATGAGCTCCGTGGCAGTGACGGGAAGCCGGGGGAGTCGTTGTGCCCTGCAATGAACACGCCGGGCGGGGGACAGACGGAGGGAGGCCGGGTCACTTGTTGAATCTGGGGAGCGTTGGGGACTGCATTAGCAGAGGGGCATATTTAGCGGGGCCTTAGCCCTCCCCGTTCCCTTTGTTCCCGTAATGAACTGTGCACAGCAGCTGCTGGCGGCACCGCGGGGAAGGCACCGTCACAGCCATGGGGGAGGCGGGCGTGTCGGGCCCCTGTGCACTGCAGACAGCGGGATCATTCCAATGACAAGCCCAATTAGCGACTTTGATGATGTCAAGAGGAGAAGGTCACTGGTGTGTGGGCTCCTGGGCACAGACTGGGCGGGGAAGGGGGGGGCCTCCCTGTGGATCCGGACGGCCCTGGGCACCAAGAGAGCAGAGAGCTGGGGCATGCTTCAGCTGAGCGGGCGGCGGGGTGCCGCTCCAGAGGAGGGGGCTCTGCTTTGTCCAGCCCTGCACAGCTTTGACAGCTGCCTCTCCTCCCGGCGGGGATCCTTCCACTCGAGGGCTCGGCCCCCCGTGCAAGGGGTTATCACGTGACTGTGTTGGTGCAGCGCCGAGCACAGAGGCCCGGGGCGCTGGCTAACTGGGGCAGCCGGGCACGACAGTCGTCCCGCGCCCCCTACCACCCGCTCACGTCTCTTCCCTCCGCTCCCCTCGCCTCCGGGAGTGGGCCTCCCTAGCCCTGCTCGCTCCGCGCAGGCCAGCTCAGAGGCTGTCTGTGTGTCCGTCCATCCCAACCACTCCTCGCACTCCCGAGTGTGCGGTGACTGCAGACAAATGGCTCCGCCCCTGCCCAAGGAGCTGGGTCTGTCTGGGGAGCACAGAGCGCACGTCTGTGGGGGGTGCCCTGCTAGTCCCTTTCATCGCTAGTGCCTGTCATGCTGGGAGACTGGGGCTAACTAGGCCTGCTCCATGCTCCGTGGGTCACCTTCCAGCAATGTGCTTGGGGCTGTCTCCGCAGCGTGTCTGCCGCTGACCCAAGCTTGTCAGCAGGGCCGTGCAGTAAACCCACCTCCCTGAACCATGCCAGTGTGGACCAGGGATGTGAAAGTGTCACCGTGCACATTCACGGATACACGCAGGCTCCCGGTATGTGCAAGGAGCCGGCTTAAAAGCCAGCTCCCTGTGCACACCGGCTCCCGGGGAGCCGGCTCTGGCCTTGCGCGTAGCTGTCACCGCTGAAATTTCCCACAATTACACAGTCACTTAATTACATGCATTTTAACATCACTAGTGACACTGCTTGACTTGTGCTGGCCTAACAGTCCTCCAGCAGCTGGACCACAATGCAACAGTGGCCGCTCTGGTCACTCTTGTGAACTCCGCTGCCTGGGGGCCACAGAAACTAGACGCCACTCCTCAGAGCCCTCTCAAGTATTTTTGAAATGCCTTTTCCTGATTGTCCAGCTTGGCGAACGCCCTCGGCAGCTCTCCCTGCTGCCCGCAACTGCCCCGCTACCCAGGCCAGAAGGAGCAGCTGTGCAAGCCCAGCTATGGACCAGCTGCAAAACCGTGGACATCTAGGAATACATTGCCCCGCCCCCAGCAGCGCAGGCCGAAGGGGTCCCACAGGGGTTAGCCACAGGGCTGCATAGAAGCCAAGGAGCCACCACAGGGCCAGGGAGGCCCACAGCCACGTGAGGCTGAGCCACGGAACAGCCACGTGTACAGCAGGCTGCATGCATGTCATACTTGGCAGGGACGTCCCCCTCCCCGGCACCTGGCAGGCCTTGGGGACACTGCCAGGGCCAGCGAGGAGCAGGAGGAGGGAGACGTGGTTGGAGGCGCTAGTAATGCCAGCAGCTGTTCCAGTCTCTCCCGGTCTCCCGCCAGCCTGAGCGCCGGGATCGATGCAGGGAAGGGCCCATGGGAAAGGGCTGGGGGCGTTCTCCCTCACAGGGGTGACGTGTAAAGATGGGGCCTGGCCCGCTCCCCAGACGACACCAGAATCAGCTTCTGGCGCTTTTACTCCTGTGAGGAGAGGCAGCAGCGCAGCCAGGAGCTGGCCTGAGCTTTCTGTTCCCCGGCTGGGCTGGGGGGCACAGGGAGCAGTTTGTTTACGCGCCCAAGGCCCTGGGAGCCTCTTGGAGATCGTCTGCAGCCGCCTCCGGAAGGTTTCGAGGGGCAGCGGCTTTATTTCTTCCTCTGCGGCGGGACACTTGGGGTCAGGGCTACGTTTGGCTGGCACGGGGGCAGGAAACAGGCCGTGGCCTAGAGAGCCGGGCAGCTCCGGACGCTAGTCGCAACTGAGGAGAGGCTGAGGGATTTGAGGTTATTTTGCCTGCAGAAGAGACGCGTGAGGGGGGATTTGAGAGCAGCCTGCAACTCCCCGAAGGGGGGTTCCAGAGAGGCTGGCGAGAGGCTGTTCTCAGTGGGGGCAGAACCAGGAGCAATGGGCTCAAGTTGCAGCGGGGGAGGTCTAGGTTGGAGATTAGGAAAAACCATTTCCCTAGGCAGGTGGGAAGCGCTGGGCTGGGTCCCTAGGGAGGGGGTGGAATCTCCATCCCTAGAGGTGTTTAAGTCTCAGCTTGACCAGGCCCTGGCTGGGTTGATTGAGTCGGGGCTGGTCCTGCTTTGGGCAGGGGGCTGGACCTGATGCCTCCTGAAGTCTCTGCCCGCCATGGGGCTCTCTGGGTCTTTGTGCCCCTCCAGAGTGAAATATGGGCGAAGTCCCCCCGCCTGTGGCAAACAGCGCCACGCGTCGGTACTGTGGCCTGGGCTCCTACCCGTGGGATAGGGGCTGGAGTTTTGCTCCATGCACCCCACGTTCCTTTCCTGCCCCACAGCAGAGGCGGCAATAAGCCTGCAAACTCGTCTGGGTGTCGGGAGGGTTTGGGACGTCGCTTTCCCCAGCCGTCGCGACTGCAAAGCTAGTGATGCCGCCGTCGGTTTGGATCAGCCACCGCAGGCCTACGGGGCGGCCTCGCACCCGCAGCCTGCCTGGCCCTGGGAGCAAGAAACGGGGTCAGTGAGACCCTGCAAACCAGGGCTGCCTCCGGCTGCAGAGGGTCTGGCCGGCCACCGTGGCAGACGTCCTGGGGAAGGGGCAGAGCAGAGAGGAGCGGGGCCCAGGAATCCCAGCAGACACAGGAGAGGCAGATGCACCAGGACGTGGCTGGTCTTCTCGGGCAGCAAACCCAAATGCTGAAGGCCCTGCCTGGCCTACAGGTCCAGCAGTCCTGCCTCCTCACCCTTTGCAGCCTTCGGGAACTCCTGGGTAGCAGCCCCGTCCCCCCTCCCCCCAAGCCTCTGACTTCCCACATGGCATCACACGGCAGCCGCATTTCAACTGGCCGGCCGCGAGGAAACCCCCGTGTCACATCCCCGGCCTGTGGGAACCGGCGGGCGTCTGCGTGAGCGCAGCCCACCACAGCGGGGCAGTGAGCCGGACCGAAACGCGTTTGCTGCCTTTCCCGGTGCAAAATGCCAGCCCCTGTCTACAGGCCCCGGGCTGAGCCTCAAATGCTGAAGCAGCAGCTTGCACAGTAGGCGGGAGGTGCCCGCTGACCCAGGAACTCCCGGCACCGTCTCCCTCCGGGTTCGGAGCCGTGCCTCAGTTTCCCCAGGTGCAAGCCGGGGTAATGGTGCCTCGGGGGAGGGGTTGTAAAGCACGATGAAGGGGGGGAATGCGAAACGGCATTATAGTTGGTTTGATTGTTATTTTATTTGCGTTTTCTGGCTAACACCTCCCAGTTCTCCGTCAGGACAGGCAGGTCCGGGGGTCTTGGAAGCCTGCAGCCGACACACGTGGCTTGGAAGGGGCTCTGGCTTTTCCCCGGAGGGAAAGCCGCAGTTGTGGTTAGGCTGCTAACGCGGTGGTGAACTCGGACTCCGGTGCTGCAGGGACTTTGCCTTGTTTGCTCCCTGGCCCGGCGTACCCCGGGCCCTGAGCGTCCCAGACTTGCTCAGCTGTCGGTGCCCAGCGGCGGGGAGCCAGGCTGGGGCCCGGCGGAGGAAGTGCGACCCGTCGGGGAGGGCGCGGCGTGGTGGGCCGCACAAAACGCTACAATGAGCTGCTCCTTCGGCGCTGCCTATTAAACCCTCCTTTCTTCCGCTAATGCAAACAAAGCAGCTGGAGCTGGGGAGCCTGGCGGCAGGGTCCCAGGCCGGCCCGCCGCAGTAATTGGCACATAATGAAACTGGAATTGAACTATTAAAATCCCATTATTTGCTGACACGAATGTTTTGTTCGGTTGCCAGCGCTCGGAAGGGCCTTGTGTGACGCGCGGCAGGAGAGACGCCGCGCTCTCTCTCCCTCCCGGGGGGCAGGGCGGGAATAAGAAAACGAGGCCATTAAAGCAGCTCCTAAGGGCTCTGTCCCGAGCGACCGCGTGAGAACGATACCGCGCCGGAAACCCGCCTTTCGTCCCCGCCGTTTGGCGAGAGGTGCCCTGGCGGCGGCGCGGCTGAGAGCTCCCCCTCAGCCCGGCGCTTGGAGCCCCCCATGCCGGCGCGCCAGCCCGCATGTTTGGTGTCTTTTCAGGGCTCGGCGTGGCCTGTCTCGCACGAGGATTCTGTGACGTGGGGGGGGCCCGGGGTTCCCCGCGCTGGGCCGTGCGATTCCCACTGACTCCCCCCACGTGTGGTTTGGCCCAGACACCCAGCCTGAGCGGATAACAAGGAGCTTCCCAGGGCGAGAGACAAAGGGAGGGAGGCGGAGACGCCTGGCTGGGGGCAAGGCCTGGGAGCTGGGCAGGTTTTGGCTGGGATGACATGAAGAGAGGAGACTTAGCCGAGTGCTGGGGGCTCAGGGGGGAGATGCACCTGCCCCAAGGGTCTAGGGCTGCCAGCCCCTGACTCCTGTAGCCACATCACGTCTAGGCTGGGCTGTGTCCTGGAGAAGCGATAACCCCCCTGTTCTACTGGCGGGCGGAGTCTCAGTCTCATCGTGTGGCAGACGGGGTGCAGGATCGGGGGCCGCGGATTCACCCTTTCGCGCCGGCAGAGGCTCCGAATTGTTCCTCTCCCCGGCTGAGGCTCAAGCTTCCCCCCCCCCACCTCAGGGCCGCCTCCTGCCCGACGGGGGTGTGCTGGGGGCCGGATGACTTCCCGCAGAGCTGAGCTCCTTCGGCCCGCATGGCGACGCAGCCTTCCTGCTGCTCCTTGGCCCCTGGCCCAGGAATGTGGCTGCCCCTTTGAGGGGGGTGGCTAGCCCCGCTGGGGCCCTAATTAATTAGCTGCTTCCCAGCCTGGGGGGTGGGCTAACGGGGGCTTTAATAGACCCTTGGCTCTTACCAGAAGGCTGAGGGGGGGTCAGGGTGGGTGGAGTCGGGGGAAGCGGGAGCCGAGGCCCGGGTAAACCCGCAGCGCAAGAGCTCAGTAGCAGAGCTGGGAAAAGACTGCGGGGCCGGAGGAAAAGGCAGAAGGGTTTGCTTGCTGGAGACTTGTCCCCCGGGCGGCAGTTACCTGGCTTTGCTGGAGGCCAAGCCCCGTGTCCAGCGCCGACCGGGCTGGATGGAGCTCTGCTATCTGGGCTGCCGGAGAAGGAAACTGAGTCAGGGCTGCAGAGCCCCGCCCCCGGGCAGCCAGGTGGGACATGGCTGCCCCGGTTCTCCCACATGCAGACTGGGCTGCTGGGGCTGGCCTGGGAGGCCCGGCGCTGATGAAATCGCCGCGGGATAGCGGCCTGCGCAGCTCCAGGCCGTTCAGAGCGCCCCCGAGACGAGCCCGTGACCTCGAGCTCACGTCGGCCAGCCCTGCACCTCCCTACCCACCTCCTGTACCTCAGCGGCTTCCTCCTCAGCGCTGCAGGCCCACGGCCCCCTCCCTGCTGCGGCCCTTTGTCTCTGAGCCCACCTCCCTAGCCCCCGAGCCGGGGGAGGAAGGCCCCTGTCCGGAGGTCCCGGCCACTCTCCCCGTGTCTCGTTTTTGCTGCATTTCCCCAGCCCCGGGCAAGGCTCCTGCAGGCGAAGAGCAGGGGGCCAGGGCATCTCTGCAGGTGGGAAGGCCCTGGGATAACCCCCCGCCCGCTCCTCTGCTTTCGCTGCTGGCTGCAGACCCGCCTCCCCTGCAGCCCCAGGGGGACTCTGACTCCGGGGGCGCGGTCGGGGAGCTAGCGAAGAGGGTTGGCAAGGAGGCTGCCCAGCGACCAGTCTTCCCCCTGCAAGAGGCAAGTGAATCCCACTGGAGGCAGCAGGCCGTGTGTGTCCGGCCGGGGCTGGTCAGACCTTGGGCTCCTGTGTGGCCGTGGGAGACGCCGCCTCCCTCCAGTTCCCCATCTGTGGAATGGACGCAGGGCACCTGGCTTCCTCAGGGGGTGCTGAGGCTCGATTCCTCTCTCTTGGGTGCTCAGAGAAGGGGAAGGTGCTGGCGCAGAGCTAATGGCGTGACTGGGCTGACTGCTGCTGACCCCTGACTCACGTCCCATTGTACCCAGGTCCTTCTTCCGGCGTAGCCTCCCGACTGCCATGAGAGCTGGGCCAAGTCTCACCTCAGTGAAGGGCTCAGGCAAATGGCTGGTTCCTGCGAGCCTGGGGCTTGGCGTGGGGCCGCGGCGCTGGGATACGGGGCACGCACTCTCCTGCGTATCACCAGCAGCTCCCATTGCTTCGTAACTGGCTGGGCACGGTGTCAGAACCTATTTCTTCATGCTGCGCACTGTCAACCTGTGGAACTCCTTGCCAGAGGATGATGTGAAGGCCAGGACTTTAACAGGCTTCAAAAAAGAACTAGATACATTCATGGAGGTCAGGTCCATCAATACTAATTAGCCAGGATGGGCAGGGATGGTGTCGGGAAGAATCACGTGAGGATTCCCTGTTCTGTTCATTCCTTCACTGTGGGCAGACAGGACCCTGGGCGGGATGGACCTTTGGTCTGACCCAGGCTGGCCGCTCGGATGTTCTTACCTGTGCAGAGCCGAGCCGAGTTACGTGGCAGCGCCTGGGTTGCCCTGGCACAGAGCGGTCCCAGAGAGCGGGGAGGACTCCGCCCGACAGGCTCCGGCGCCTGGCTCGGGGTGTCTGTGTGTCCCTCCACAGGACCTGCAGAGGACTTGGGGAGTAAGAGCCACTGCCCGGCCTCCTGGCCCCTCCGAGTGGCTGGAAACTCGTCAGGAGCCCAGAGACTCCCCCTTGCTGCTGAGTAGCGCGAGCAGGAATCGGGATGAGCGCTCGCTGCCACAGGCCCGTGTCCTTGGCAACGCGGCCGGCCCGGGAGCTGTCAGCCGTGACAGCAGAAAGGCTGCACAGATACACCCCCAGGCCTGCCTTTCCTCTCCCCGCCGGGCCCCGCTCTGCCTCCTTCCTCCCGGGCCCTGGGGCACTGTCTGCCGCAGGCGGTTCGGCTTCCCCTCTGCTCCCGCCCCCTTTTCCTTTCGCCCCCCTCTCTCCCTGCTGTCTGCCACCCCACAGACCAGCTGTCGGGGGGCTGCGGAGGGGCCTTCCCCCCGGGCACCAGTTCTGCAGGGCTGCGGTGTTGCTGGGCAGGTGTCTGTGCAGTAGGGCTGTGAGTGGGTAACTGGTTACCTGGTTACCATCATGCTCACCAGGCGATGCAACCGGGTAATGGTTAACCGGTGCCTGGGAGTAGCCCCCCCCGCCCACAGCTTGCCATGGCTCCAGCCCTGCCGAGCTAGGCCTGGGTGGGAGGTGGAGCCCCTTGTGGGAGCCCTACGAGGGGCTAGGCTGGGAGCCTGCAAGCCTGGGAGCCTGGGAACCGTCCCCCGCCCAGGATCCTGCTCGCTTGGTTAACCGGTTAACTGCTGGAATGAGATTTCACAGCCCTGCTCTGCCGGGTCCAGCTCTGCGGGTGGCAGCAGCCCGGCTGGTGGAATGCAGCAGGGCTGGGGCAGCAGGGGGATGCGTCCCGACCAGGGCGGGCACCAGCAGCCACATTCTGTCCGGCGGGGCAGGCAGGGCTCTGGTGCAGGCCGGTAGGGTTGCCGGGTGTCCGGTATTGGCCCGGACAGTCTGGTATTTGCAGCTTCTGTCCGGTAAAAAAAACAACCCCAGAAAATACCGGCCATGTAAAACGTCGGGTATTGTCTGTTTTTCTCAGACTGAAGGCTGCTTGGGACATTCTTCCCCTCCTGCGTCTGGCGGGCTGGGGGTGGGGGGTGCAGAGGGAGGGGGAGGGGAGATTTAAAGGTGCAAGTTTTTTGTTTTTTTTTTGCTCAACCAATTTTTTTCCTGCCATGTTCGGTATTTTTTGTGACAGTATCTGGCAACCCTACAGGCTGCAGTCAGCAGTAGTGGCCCCACCTCCATCGCACTGGGATCCCCGGTGGGTCTCTGGGCAGGGAGGGTCCAGGTCTCCGTCTCTTGCAGCCTCTGGGGCTGGTTTACTCCCCGGCGTGCATGCTGCACACACAGGCCCAGGGCCCTGCGGCTGTCCAGGGCAGCCCTGTTGGTTTCAGGCCCCGTCTCTTCTCTCTGGGCCCAGCTGCCACCCAGCCTTGGGGGCACATTGTCCCTCTCTTGTGTCTCTAGGGGAGTCTCCCCTTCCTCTGCGGCTCCAGGGCCCATGCACCCCCGCCACAGTGCCCCACGTTCCGCCTGCGCCTTCTCTTCTTCCCTGGACCTCTCAGGCTCCAGGAGTCCGGCAGCCCTGCAAACCTGCAAACCTGTCTCCCTGTTGTCCTGTGCTAGTGAGAGCAGCCTTCAGGCCGGACTCCCTTCCCTTGCCTTCGCCAGGCAGCGAAAATCTCCTCCACACGAGGCCGAGAGGGCCACGGCTCCGGTCCTGAGGGACAGCGCAGCCGCGAGGGCGGCCCAGAGGCCAGGCCAGGCTTGCAGCAGCCGCGCTTCTCTAAAGAGAAAGTGGTTTCTGGGGCACATGGGGCACGTTGCACGGACAAAGGGCTGTTCCCTTTTGTAAGCGGGGGAATGGTCCCGCTATTGTGGGGAACTTTCCTGGCTTCTATACACCCCGGTGAAATGGACCAGCGAAAGGATCTGAGTCCCCGCTCCCACTTCCTTTACTCCACGGCTCCCTGATCCTGAGGGCTCCCCCTCCACTCTCCTGAGTAGCAGAGCCCTCGAAACCCCAACAAGGCTGGGCCCAGGTTTCCTGGGGCTTAATCCCCGACCTTGTCGTCACTAGGGGCAGGAGTCAGGGTGTCCCCACTCCGAGGTGCTCTCTTTGCACTGCAGGCCTTCTTGGCCCAGTGATCACTTCATAAGGTTCAAAGCAAATACAATTTATTAAACATCAACTGATTAAAGAGAATAGAATAAGAAACAATGAGAATGGTTAAATGAGAACACACAGCCCTGCTCTGTAGCACAGGGACATCAACACAGCAGTCTGCAGAGTGTAAGGACAGTTCACAGTCTCTTCCTTAGAAGCCCTGGATGTGCTGCAAGGGGCTGCAGGCTGGACACGCTTGCACTGGCAGTGACCACACAGCCTCAGTCTCTAAGTGGCCAGACCCCTCTCCCAGTCCAGAGCCTTTCCCCACACTTTGCAGGTCCCAGTAGCTCACCACATCCAGCTGCAGGCTGTGCTGCTTGGCCAGTTCCAGCTCCTTGTGTTGCTTCTCTGTTCCTTTTGGCTTTCTGAGCACTGCCAGTCTGCTGCTCAACACAGGGTCTGCACTGCTTGGCCTGTCTGTGTCTGGTTCTGTCGCTGCAGGACTTCTTCTTGTACTCCTCTTTCAGCTCTCTGTCTTTGCAGGACCTCTTCTGCACACAGCTGGCTCTGCTCTTTCAGCTCCCTGTTTGCTCAGAGACAGAGCCAGAACAATCCCCACTTACAACCTGTCAGTCAGGCTGAGCTGGAGTGTTGGCTGCTTTCCATTGTCTCTGGGGTCTGTCAGTCTCATGAACCCTTCCCCTTCTGAAGCTGGTAAACCAAAAAACTCCCACAGAGTTTTAGTAAGGGGTAACAGTCCCCTTACACTTTGTTTGCTGCTCCAGGCTGAGCCTCTCTAGTCCGGCGCCCTAGGACCTGGCCGGTGCCGAACCAGAGAATTGCCGGCCCACGGGAGGTAGCATTGTCTAGCAGCAGGACCGGCGTTCCCACCGCTTGCGGGGCTCCGAGAAGACATTGTGGGGTAAGTTAGAGCTAAAGAACAGCACAGAGCACAGAGCCAGGACTGGGGGCTGCAACAAACTTCATGGGGCTGCAGGAAACTTGGCCGCACCCATGAGACGTGGACATCTGATTAGCTCTCATCCTGCCGGACCACGGATGTTGCCGGGCCAGAGCGTGCCGGACTAGAGGGGCTCTGCCTGTACTGGGCTGCGAGAGAGACACAGAAAGATCCAAGTGTGCCCTGTGCCCCCATCCCGCCTCCCCGCATCATCCCACTCCCTGGGCTCCTCTCATTTTCCTGCTGCAGTATAGAAATGACAGCCCCTCCTCGAGCTCTTTCCTGTGCATAGAGCAGCCTGCTGCAGTCCCTGCTCCCAGGGCGGGATCGAATATCTTCCGCCTGCCCCAGACTTCCTGCTGCTTCCTGGGGGAGGTCTGCGAAGGAGCTGTCTTTCAGCGCCCAGTGGCCCTGCCCTGCCCCCAGACACCAGCTGCTGTGTGCTCTCATCTGCTCGTCTTCCCATACTGGGTCTTGCTTATTCCCCCAGCCCGGGGTCTCCCCCCCCGGCCGTGCGGTGGGGCTCCACAGATGGCTGCATGCCTGGGGGGGTCCCAGGCCTAGCCTGCAAGGCGTTCTAGGCCAGCAGCGGGGCTCAAACTTTTTTTTCTCCTGACCCAGTTGAAGAAAATGGTCGATGCCGCGACCCGACGTCATGTGACTGGAGTGGGGGCTCCGGGGTGGGGCTGAGGATGGGGTGCAGGAAGGGGCTCCGGCTTATCTCCAGCGGCTCCCGGTCAGTGGTGTGGAGGGGGCGGGGCGGGGCGAAGGCAGCTCTCCTGGCCCCGCAGACCAGGCTGCCCCCAGATGCCACCAGCAGCAGGTTTCCAGCCAATGGGCGTGCGGGGCTTGTGCTCGGGGCAGGGGCAGTGTGGGGAGCCCTGTGCATCCCCACCACCACCTAGGAGCTGGGCCTGCTGCCGGCCGCTTCTGGGGCGCGGCTCAGTCTGTGGGGCCAGGCCAGGCAGGGAGCTGCCTTAGCCCCCCCACTGCTCACCTGATCCCTCTGCAGCCACAAACCCCAGTGCCCGACATCCCACCCACCAGTGCTGGGGTGCAGCCCGTCATTTGAAAGCTGCTGCTCCAGGGGAGGCCCGGTCTCTTGGTCTGGGCGAGGGTGTGGAGTCCCCCCGGCTGGGGGTGCTGCTGCGATGTTCTCTGGCACAGCCCAGTGGGGAACCAAGCTGCAGCTTTGGGGGGGCGGTGACAGCTGGTGGGGTCGGAGGGCGGAGCTCTGTCCAGGCCTGAGTGTGGGGGGACCCCTGAGGGAGGCGGTGGCAGTGACGCCTTTCTCTGTGCACACTGGGAACATTGCTTCTCTGTGAGCCGGTCGCCGAGGGGCCACAGGCCACGTCCCGGGCTGGCATAATCAGGCAAATCATCACCGAGACCAGTGGTGAGGTTTGCACCAGGCCTGACTTTGGCCCAATATGAGGAGCAGTTCCCCCCTGAGTGTGTGCCCTGGTGCGGATGGGTGTGCGCCCTGCTGCGGATGGGTGTTGCCCCGGTGTGGATGGGTGTTGTCCCGGTGCGGATGGGTGTGCGCCCTGGTGTGGATGGGTGTTGTCCCGGTGCGGATGGGTGTGCGCCCTGTTGCAGATGGGTGTTGTCCCGGTGCAGATGGGTGTGCGCCCTGGTGCGGATGGGTGTTGTCCCGGTGCGGATGGGTGCTGTCCTGGTGCGGATGGGTGTGCGCCCTGTTGCAGATGGGTGTTGTCCCGGTGCAGATGGGTGTGCGCCCTGGTGCGGATGGGTGTTGTCCCGGTGCGGATGGGTGCTGTCCTGGTGCGGATGGGTGTGCGCCCTGGTGCGGATGGGTGTTGTCCCGGTGCGGATGGGTGTGCGCCCTGGTGCGGATGGGTGTTGTCCCGGTGCGGATGGGTGTGCGCCCTGGTGCGGATGGGTGTTGTCCCGGTGCGGATGGGTGTGTGCCCTGGTGCGGATGGGTGTGCGCCCTGTTGCAGATGGGTGTTGCCCCGGTGCGGATGGGTGTGCGCCCTGGTGCGGATGGGTGTGCGCCCTGGTGCGGATAGGTGTGTGCCCCGGTGTGGATGGGTGTTGCCCTTGTGTGGATGAGTCTGCGCCCCGGTGCGGATGGGTGTTGCCCTGGTGTGGCTGGTTGTGCGCTCTGGTGTGGATGGGCATGCACCCCAGTGCGGATGGGTGTTGCCCCGGTGTGGATGGGTGTTGCCCTGGTGTGGCTGGTTGTGCGCCCTGGTGTGGATGGGCATGCACCCCAGTGCGGATGGGTGTTGCCCTGGTGTGGATGGTTGTGTGCCCTGGTGTGGATGGGCATGCACCCCAATGCGGTTTGGTGTTGCCCTGATGCGGATGGGTGTGCGCGCACTCGTGCCTATTGCACAAGGGTGGGAGTTGCTCTCTTGATCCAGACGAGTTGTCCATCTGTCCTCCTAGCTGCAGCTTTGCGTCCTGCTCTCTCCCCTGCGTCCCCCGGGGAGCAGTGCTGTCCTGTGGGTGGTGTTTGGCCTCAGTCAGACACACTCTGGCTACCCCACACTCTGAGGTACCTGTCCCCAGCTGCCTGTCACCGCTGGCCGACTTGCAGCCTGTCTCGGATACAAGCCTAACCCTAAGGTTACTCCGAGCATGTCAGTGAGCACTCGCTGGCTCTCACTGTTAAATCCACCCTGCCTTGTTCACTCACACAGCCCCCGCTGCCACGGGCCCCCTGTTAGTAGGAGTGTAAAAAGTACCCAAAAAAGTGACTTGAGTAAAAGTACTGCAACTTTGGAATAAATGTAACCAAGTAAAAGTCAAAGTACCCTTCTGAAAAATGACTTGAGTAAAAGTACAAAAGTATCGCATCTTAATTGTACTTAAGTATCCAGAAGTAAAAAGTAGCCGTCCTATGGAAATCTATGGTTAACCACCCAAGTTTTTGTAGGGCACCATTATTTTTCACACACACAATGTGCATGTATCTATATACTTATATGTGTGCGTACGTATGTATATATATGTATGTGTGTGTATATATCACCCTCCCTACCCCGTCCTTTAGTCATTTATTTTCTAAGCTGAAAAGTCCCAGTCCTGCTAATCTCTCCCCATGTGGAAGCTGTTCCTTACCCCTCCTCCTTTCTGCCGCCATTTCTGTACCTTTTCCAAATCCAATTTATCTTTTTTTAGATGGGGTGACCAGATCTGCATACGGTATTCAAGATGTGGGCGTTCCATGACTTTATATACAGGCAATATGATATTTTCTGTCTTATCTAGTCCTTTCCTAATGCTTCCCAATATTCTGTTGGCCTTTTAGTTTTTAAACTGCACTGCACACTGAGCAGATGTTTTTGGGGAGCTATCCGCAAGGATTCCAAGATCTCTTTCTTGAGTGCTAACAGCGATTTTAGATCCCGTCATTTTTGTGTGCATAGTTGGGATTATAGTTTTCCATGCGCGATACTTTGCATTTATCAACACTGAATTCCATCTGCTATTACGTTGCTCAATCACCCAGTTTGGTGAGATCCCTTTGCAGCTCTGTGCAGTCAGCTTTGGACTTAACTATTTTGAGTAATTTTGTATCATCTGCAAATTTTGCCATCTCCCTATTTCCCCCCCTTGTAAGAACATTTAAAAGTTTAACAGTACTAGTTCAAATGCAAATCCCAGCAGCACAACACTAATTGCTACTCTTCCCCTTCACCCCCCAGCTTTTAAGTACCTGGCAATGTTTTCATGATGATCTACACCCGTGTTTCTCAACCTTTTTAAATAAAGTGCCCTTTAAAAAAATTATAAGTACCCCCACTACCTTCAGTTTTCAGACACACAATTTTTTTCTATCTTTGCAACACATTTGTTTAAACAACTTAATTGTAGCGGGGCAGGCGATGAAATGTTTGGGTGTAAAAAGTACAAAAACAATAAAGCGCTGTAAAACTTAAAAGAAAAACTCAGTTTTCTCCAAATTTCAGTTGTGTTGACATACCCCCCAGATTTCTCTCAAGTACTCCTAAGTGTACTTGTCCCACAGGTTGAGAAACACTGATCTTAGGGCCCCTTAATTACTTAAATCACCAGCCTTAATCACCTACCTCCTTTTTTTTATAACAAACTCCCTACCCCAAAGGCAAAGCTGCAAGCACTCAAACTCTGTTGCATTTAAGAGCTGCCTCTGGAGCCAGGGCAGGCAGCTTTCAGCAGATCTCAAGTGTGAAATCCAGGGGTTCAAACTTGGTACCTAGCCCCCTCTAAATGTCACCCATGCGCATGTGGCAGTGTTTTAGCAGGTCAGACTGCTGGCTCGCACAAGTGTCAGTGGGGTGATAAAAGTAGCGAGTAACTGAGGGTATGTCTACACTACCCCCCTAGTTCGAACTAGCGGGGTAATGTATGCATACCGAACTTGCTAATGAAGCCCGGGATTTGAATTTCCCGGGCTTCATTAGCATAAAGCCAGTGCCGCCATTTTTAAAAGCCGGCTAGTGCGAACCCCGTGCTGCGCGGCTACACACGGCACGGACTAGATAGTTCGGATTAGGCTTCCACGAGGCGTACAGATAGTTCGGATTAGAAGCCTAATCCGAACTATCTAGTCCGTGCCGCGTGTAGCCGCGCAGCACGGGGTTCGCACTAGCCGGCTTTTAAAAATGGCGGCGCCGGCTTTATGCTAATGAAGCCCGGGAAATTCAAATCCCGGGCTTCATTAGCAAGTTCGGTATGCATACATTACCCCCCTAGTTCGAACTAGGGGGGTAGTGTAGACATACGCTAAGCGCTTCTGGAAATTGTAGTGGGGTAAAACGTACAATATTTAAAAAAACCTACTTAAGTAAAAGTCAAAGTATCACAAAAATACGTTACTTGAGTGAAGTACAAATACCGAAAAGATGTACCTGAGTAGTGTAATGATGTATTTCTACTTAAACTTTAAAAACAATAGTCTGGTAGCACTTTAAAGACTAACAAAACATGTAAATGGTAAATGGTATCATGAGCTTTCGTGGGCTATGCCCAGGAAAGCTCACGATTCCGTCTACATGTTTCGTTAGTCTTTAAAGTGCTACGAGACTATTTGTTGGTTTTTAAGTTTCTCCTATACAGACTAACTCGGCTACCCCCTGAAACTTTTATGTCTACTTGGTTACTTTCCACCTCTGCCCGTTAGGGGCTCTCTCTCTTCGTGCCTTCTGAGCAGACCCAGGCGAGAATTTTTTGGCACCTTTGCCGAGCAACGCATGTTTCTGGACCCCGGCACTGTCCGTGAATGCTGATGCCCTTTGGCAAATGCCTCTTGCTGACAAAGCACCTGGCAACCAAGCAGTTGAAAACCTTGAAGCATTTTGCTTTGAAAAACAATCGGAACAGCCCGTTTTTGAAATGTCGGGTTTGAGGCGACATTGGGAACGTTCCATGTCGACCTCCGTGTCGTGTCTTTTGTTCCACCAACATCCCCCCCCCCCCAAAAAAGTCAGTTTGGGTTGAAGCAAACCAATGGGTTTTTCGGGGGGTTCTCAGGTCATCTCCAAACAGACAAGTGCTGAGTGCTCAGTTCCGGCCCGGCATTATCCCTGAGGATCAGCGCAAGGCCACGGAAATGGAAACACTGATCCCCACTCGCTGACGTGCCAGCAGACTTGGGTATCTGAAAGCTGCCTTGTGGCTGGGCACAGCCAGGGACTCGGAAAGAATTTAGCAGGAAAGAAAGGCAGCACCGTGCGCCAGCTACACCCTGATTTCTGACTTGGCCAAGTTGGTCTTTGTCTAGCCCTGGTGCCCCAGCCCTTTGAGAGCCGTTGCTGGGCAGCTTGAATGGCCATGATGCAGGCAAGGAAAGGCACAGCCTTCCCAAAATTGCCTAGGTGCCCCGGCCACCTGGGAAGACTGGGGCCGCGGTGCGGCACCTCTGCTCCCTGGCTCCCAGGAAAGGCTGGGGCCATAGCATGGCAGTCCCGGCCCTCACAGTGGCCAGGAAGGATCGGGCAGGAGAATGGGCGGGGCTTGGCTCCAGGGGCGGGGCCGGGCAGAAGAGGCGGGGCTGGGGCTTGCCTTCCCCAACTGGGCCATCACCCGCTGCCCATGCCGGACAGCTCTTCACTTTTGGCCACACAGCCCCCCCAAAGTCCCAACCCGAGTAATGGGAGCGCCTAGCACAGGGCAGCCAGAAGGCGCGGGGGCCGAGTATGAGACACTGTTATGGAAAAGGACTCCAGACCCATCCGGGGCCATCCTGCCCCTGCCCCTGCCCCGCATTGCTGCTGCAGCAAGGTCTTCCTTCCTCCCTCTGCCCGAAGATCGGGGGGGCTTGCACCGGGTGGGAGGTGGCCCCGCTTGGGGATGCCCGCCCCTGCTGCATGACGTCCCCGGGGCCTTGCTCGGAGCCTGCATTATTCCAGGGAAATGGCACCCACAGACTCCAGCTGCATGTCCCACGGGGTTGGGGGAGACCCCCCTTCCCTTCCCCACGCCTGGAAATCTTGGGGGAGACCCGCCCCGGATGGACTGGGCCAGCGCTTCCTGCACGACGCTGGGGGGGAGGAGAGCGCTGACCCCGATGCACGCTCGGCCGGAACAGACGGCGACAACAGCGGAGGGCTCGCGGGGGCTGCGCTCGCGGGGCCTTGCGCCTCGGGAAGGACGTGTGAGGTCGCAGGGGCCAGTCGTTTGGACGCCCGCTCGAGCCAGCCCGGCCCCCGCGTGCCCTTCGATCGCCCGGCCCCCGGCCAGGAGCCCAGTCGCTGACTGCGGCTAGGAACAGGAACGCTGCAGGAGCTGCTGCACTGCCGGGGCACGCCAGGCCTGGGCGTCTGCCGGCAGCCAGCGGGGGCCCAGCCCTTTGCAGGACAGTTTGACTAGGCTGGGAGGGCGCTTCGGAGTCCCGCTTCCTCCGGCTCAGCCCGCCTGCTTTCCCGGCCACTTGCCTCTTGCCTTCCAACACCGACACGAGGGGCTTCAGGAGTGGGAGGCACAAGCCAGGCCCCAGCCAGGCCCTCCCGAGACACCTGTCCCCAGGGACCCAGCTCCCCGGCTGGCCCAGGGTTCGTCCAGTGCATTCAATGGCTAGTCAATAATTCAGAGGGGGTCATTGACCGTGAGCGCCAAGGCTGTTTGTGCCGAGCGGCCGGGAGAGGGCACAGAGTGAATAGCCGGCCCGGGAGGCAGGTCGGGCAGGAGCTCAGCACCAAATCCAGCTGCAGTGCAGTTCCGGCCACTTGCAGCCAATTTTCCTTCAGCACCTGTGACTGGGTTGATGAACAGCGGGGCCGAGGCTACAGGGCACTGCTACAGGGAAGCTCACATCCCTGGGCCCTTCTGGCCCAGGCCAGGCAGAATACTGCTGTAGGACAGCTCAGATCTCTGGGCCCATCTGGCCCGGGTCAGGCAGGGCACTGCTGCAGAGAAGCTCACACCTCGGGGTCCTTGTGCCCCGGGTCAGGCAGGGCACTGCTGCAGGGAAGCTCACATCTCGGGGTCCTTGTGCCCCAGGTCAGGCAGGGCACTGCTGCAGGGAAGCTCACATCTCGGGGTCCTTGTGCCCCGGGTCAGGCAGGGCACTGCTGCAGGGAAGCTCACGCTGAGGGCAAGGCTAGAAACCCGAAGGAACTTTGAACCTTGCCCCCCTGAGGGCTCGGTCTGCCCTGCCGTGGGAGGTGTGGCCGCAGCCTGGCTCCGCTCTACCCAAGCGTAGGGATTCCTCACTGCAATAGGCACAGGCAGGGCTGCATCTACTGGCGGGGGGGGGGGGGGTGTAGTTGGGGGCCAGCGTCGCTGTGCTGCTGAGGGCTCTGGCTAGTGGAAACCGGCATGGGTGCCAGCCACACCTCAGGCGGTCATGTAGGCAGGATTCCTGTGGCCCACAGGCTGCATTGGCGCTGCGTCTCCCTGGGCCTCCAGCAATGGCCCACCTTGACCCCGGGCAGCTGATCCGCCCTGGCTTGTTGCTGGGTGGGGGGGGGGGGGAGTCCCTGGTTGCAAGGGAAAGATGGCCTGTAGCCCACAAACCCTTCCGCGGACCCCACGCTGGCTGCCAGATGGCAGGCACGCGCCACGGGAGGGCAGCAGCCCGAGCCAGGCAAAGCTCCGTCATCAGAACCTCCTGGTCTCAGAGCAGCTGTTCCCTCCATCCTGTCTGAGCAGCAGGGCCGGGAGGAGAGGCTGGCTTCAGCCGGGGCGGGGGAGGCAGATCTCTGTTCCGCAAGCCGGCACGCAGCCTTCTCCAGCCGAGCTCCAGGCCTGTGAACAGACGGGCCGGCCTGGGGATCTCCCAGGGGCACCCGCCTAACCCCAGCCCCTGCCCCTGCCCCTGCCCCTGCCCCTGTCCCTGTCCAGCAGGCCCGGTCTCGCCTTGGTCCCTGGGAAGGCGGGTTATTCTCTGGCTGATTGGCAGGCAGGCTGACCACTTTTCTTCCTGTCCCACTGCTCCCCCCCCCCAGCCACGTAATCCACCTGGCCAGCCCAGGGTGGGGGTTCTTGTACATTTCAAAAGCAGGGAGCGCGGGGCCAGTAGGGGGCAGCGCGGGGCCAGTAGGGGGCTGCTCAAGTCCCTGCTGGCCCCATGTTCCCTGCGGCGCTTCCACCTTGGAAATGTAGCAAGAGCCAGCAAAGGCAGAGCCGCCCTTATCGACTAATCGGAATTGAACACCCTGCCCCCAGCAGGTCAGAGGGGAGCAAAGCCAGCTGGCCTGCTAGCTGGCCAGGGGGGGAAATACTCGTCTTCCCGTCCCTGGTTCCTGCAACCAGCCAGTCATGTGCACGGGGTAAATCGGAAACACTTGGAAGGGGCCTGGAGCCTCCCAAAGGGCTGGGCCAGCCCCGGCCCCCGTGTTACAGGGTTCTGCTGCCTGGGTCCGCGGGGACCAGCTGCTCCCGGCCTACCCCGGGCCTAGACCGTGTGGTTGTGCCGGGCGCTAAGGGGGGGCACGGGCTCGCTCAGGTCTCACCCGCTGTCCTCCCCGCCCTGCGCACAGGTACCTACGAACCCTGTACCTGGGCCTGCAGAGCCGCTGGCAGACGGAGCGGCGCCAGCGCCACTTCTACTGGCGGATGATGTTCGAGAGCGCGGACATCAGCATGCTGCGGCTGCTGGAGACCTTCCTGAAGAGCGCCCCCCAGCTCGTGCTGCAGCTGAGCATCATGGTGCAGCAGAACAACATCGAGCCCTTGCAGGGTAAGGGTCGCCCCTCGCCTGCCCGGCCCCCGGCCACCTGCCTGCGTCTGTCCCATCCCGGCCCTCCTCCTGCCTTCCTCCCACCTCTCGTCCCCTCTCGCGGCTGGGGGCAAATTCAGAACGGGGGGAGGGGAAGAGTTTCTCACATAATGCAGGAAGGGCCTGTGGAACTCTCTGCCGCAGGAAGTTGTGGAGGCCAAGAATTTCATAAGAATGAAACAGGGATTGGATGCTGGTACCAAAACCATCCAGAGTTGTCAGTAGTTCATGATCACATTCTGGAAGGGATTGAAACCCTGCTTCAGGCTAGACAGGGCTGGGATCTGGTCCAGCCGTGCCATGCCCATGTTCCAGCTTCTGTCTTCCCTTCCTCCTCCTCTGGTCTCTTCCCCTCCCCCTGTTTCTCTCCTTCCTCTCCCCTCCCACTCCCGGCCTCCCTCTGTCTCCACAGGTCTCTCGGCCTCAGCCTCCCTGGTGTCCCTGGCGTGGGTGATTGCCTCCTACCAGAAGGTGCTGCGGGACTCGCGGGAGGACAAGATGCCCATGTCCTACAAGGGGGCGGTGGTGCAGATCCTCTGGCACCTCTTCACCATCGCGGCCCGCGCCATCGCCTTCGCCCTCTTCGCCTCCGTGTTCCAGCTCTACTTCGGCATCTTCATCGTCACACACTGGTGCATCATGACCTTCTGGATCATCCAGGGCGAGACGGACTTCTGCATGTCCAAGTGGGAGGAGATCATCTACAACATGGTGGTGGGCATCATCTACATCTTCTGCTGGTTCAACGTCAAGGAGGGCCGGAGCCGCTGCCGCATGGCCATCTACTACGTCATCACGCTGGCGGAGAACGCAGCCCTCACGGGGCTCTGGTACGTCTACTACGACCGCCAGGCCACCTCCGACTTCGAGGCCTTAATCATCGTCTGCGTGGTCTCCTCCAGCTTCGCCCTGGGCATCTTCTTCATGTTCATCTACTACTGCCTCCTGCACCCCAACGGGCCGGTGTTCGGCCCCCAGGCCACAGGCTGCGCTTGCAAGAAGGCGCCGGCCACGAGCGGGGGTCCCCCGCAGGACGTCATCACCAGCCCCCCGCGCTCTCTGCCGCGGACTACAGGGGGGGAGCGGGAGGGGGTGCCGGGGGACAGGGACAGCTGCGGGCCTGTGTTTCAGGTCAGGCCGAGCGTCCCCCCGACCCCTGTGGCCCGGGCCCCCCGGACAGAAGGGCCCGTCATCCGCATAGATCTGCCCAGGAAGAAATACCCAGCCTGGGACGCCCATTTTATTGACAGGCGGCTCCGGAAGACCATCCTGGCGCTGGAGTATTCGTCGCCGGCGACCCCGCGCCTGCAGTACCGCAGCCTGGGGAGCTCGCAGGAGGTGCTGGAGTATGAGACCACGGTGTAGGCCGCCGCGGGAGCCGTGGGACGGCCGCGCGCACCCCCTCACCGTGGGGCTGCCCCGCGGGTGCATTTCCGGAGCCCAAGGGGGGCCTCTGGTCGGAGCCACCTGGCCGCTGCCCTGGAGCGTGGCGGTCCCCTCCCAGCGTTTGCCTTTTGTGTTCATTAGCATTGATGGGGCCCCCCTCCCCGCGCTGCCCCCCATCCCCAGGGGTCGGCGGGGTCAGCTGGTGCTACCCTCCTGCTCGGCTTTGCTCGGCTCTAGGCGGGGCCCTGGCCGTTTGCCTCCCTGGGCGCCCCACTGGCATCCAGGCTGCCCCCACAGCTGGGCTCCGAGGAATCCGTCCTCCTGGCCCGGTGGGAGGCTTTCTTGGTGCTGAAATCCCCCAAGCAGCTGCCGTCCCTGGACCTGCCCCTGGGGCGGCCTCTCCCCCCGCCCGGCGAAGGGGCAGGGCAGCCGGGGGTGGCATAGAGCCCGGCTGGAGGGGGTGGGGAGCGGCTTCTCTGTGGCCGTGGGGCCAGGCCGGCGCAGGGAAGGAATCGGGGCAGGCTCAGTGCGGCGGATACAGAAATGTACCGTGAGCCTCCGCTGCTTTGGGCCCAGAGGGGCCTGGGAAGTGGGGCTGAGGCGTGTGGGGCTCTGGGGGGAGGCTGGGACCCAGGCCGAGGGCTGGGGCCCACCGAGGGTGCTGGGTCAGGCGGAACGTGGCAGTGATCAACCAGCACAGCCCTTCATTCGCCCTGTCTGGAGCCTGTTCCCGCCATGCTTGGGGCCTTGGAATTGGGGGACTGACCCCCCACGTACCCTGAGACGCCTGCCACGGCGGTGCCTGTCCACGGGGGCACTGACACTTGAGCCGGTGAGTCCAGGGGACCGAGGGAGGTTAAGAAACCCCCGTCCATGGGGTAGGCATGGGAGGGGGATTCTCTCTAGAGCGTGGGGGTCAGGACAGAGAGAGCCTGGGGGTCCCAAGGAGCAGCCTTGCCAAGCTGGGCCGGCAGGAGCTGGAGAGCATGGGGGAAGGCAGGGGAAGAATGGAGGTTTGCTGGTGGCCAGGCCAAGGCAGTTTCGGCAGCCCAGGCAGGATAAATGCCAAATGGGTACCAGTGCCCGTCGGTGTTCCCTGTATGCTGAGTGCTTGGGTGGCTGCCCAGGAGAGAGATTCAGATGCCGCCCAGCTGATTAGCAGAGTGCCCGCCGCCAGCAGCAGGTGTTTCTACTGGTGGTGCACGTCTGCATGCGCCTTGGTGACAGAACAAAATTTATTCCACACACAGCTGGGGAAAAAATAGAAACAAGGTGCCCTGTTGCTGAACAGGGGGGCCGATGAGAGGAGGCAGCTGGATCCCACAGTGCCCCCCGGGCTGGTCCCAAGAGCCCCTCGGTGTCACCCACAGAGCTCCAGCGCCTCATGCCAGGGCTGCTGGGGGCATTTGCATCACGGGGGTGCTCAGAGCCAGCGAACTGACCGGTAAGCCCTGGGTATAGTGGAAACCACATCCAGCCAGGGGGCACCCCCCACCCCTCTACTCCTGGCACCGTGAGCCCCGGCAATTCTAAAGGGGGGCTGCCACTGCAGGAAGGGGGAGGGTGCCCTGAGAGCGAGAGAACCCCCAGTCTGGCTGCAGCACCGCAAGAGTGACATGACACGGAGAGAGAAGGCGAGAGAAGGGTGCATCAGGGCAAAGGCAAAGCCCCTTGCCTCCTGTTATGCCCAGGGCAGGGACCCGGGGGGGGGTGCTCCCCCCCTCACAGGCTGCTCACACTCCTGTGATCCAAGATCCACTAGGGTCAGCCCCAGGGCTCCCCTCTCCGCCCGGCTGGGGCTGGGCTGGGCGAAGGGGGGCAGCTCCCCATGGCCTGAGTTGGGCACCTTAGGGGAAGGTCTGAACTATCCCATGTCCTGTGTCCTTTTGCCCTCCCTCCAGCATCTGCTCATCCCATCTGCCCCATGCCCCCCATCCCTGCATGCTAATGTGTGCGCAGCGCCTGACACAGCATAGGCTGTGTAGCCCCTATCGGCACTGCCTGCTGGGCACGCTGACCCGAATCTGCACAAAGCGCCTGTGGTCTGGTTGTACCACGACAGGCCCAGATTACAGTCTCGGTTCAGTGGCACAGACCCAGAGTAATGCCACCATCAGTGGAATCACTCTGGATCTCCATCCAGGAGTGCAGATGCTGAAATGTTCCCTCTAATTCGTTCCTTCCATGTGTGGAATAAATTTTATGTGCACCCAGGAAGTGCAGATGTGCACCACCCATCGGCACACAAGCTGCTGGCACTCTGCAACCAGCTGGGCGGCATTGGAATCCCTCTGGGGTGGCCGCCCAAGCGCTCAGCTTCCAGGGAACCCTGACGCCGAGAGAAGGCCATCCCCTCTGCCCCGTCACAGCCTGCCCCTGCTGCTGCTTCGTTCTGACGCCCACCCTGTGCTGTCCCACCCGGCGCAGTCTGCAGCATTGTTAGCGCCAGCAGCTGGCTTGGAACCGGGGCCCTTGGAGCATCCCCGGTGGCAAGCCGGTTGGCAGGGGGAGGCGGACCCCCGGAGGCGGGTCTGAAATAGACCAACGAGCGACGGGTGGGGGGAACGGACCCAGCTGGACAGATGTGTCTCAGCACAGCCTGCGAGGCGCTGCTGCAGGGGTTCCTTAGCATCAGAGTCATTCCCACCCGATGGAGACGCGCCCGAGGAACAGGTAGTCCAAGAGCCAGGGCAGAGGCAGCCAGCGAGCGCGTCACGGCTCTCACCGGGACTTTAGACCCCCCGTGCTTCCCCTTGCCAGCAGTCGGGAAGCAGCCTGCTGACAAAAAGCCCTTTGGCTTTCCCTGGTGTTTCTCCAGCGCCCGCCAGTCCCGAGAGCCGTAGGGCACAAGCTGCCGGGGGCTTGCCTAGGGCCGCAGTATCGAGGGGTCGGCCTGGTGTTCCGGGGGCACCCCACCGCTGCCGTGTCCAGGGACCCGTCTAGGCATGGCTGGGGTGTGGTTCTGCGCAGAGCGCCCAAGCTGACGCAATGCGTTTTTTGCAGTCCGAAGGGCTGGGTGAAAGCCGTTGGCTGGGGCGTTTCTCTATCCTTCCGCTCTCAAGGGCAGCCTCAGAAATCCTGCCTGGGTGCACTCCTGGGTGGGCCGGGTTACGGCTGGCACCTAGAGGCACAGCGCACGTTTGTACTAGTGAACGGAGCACGTTTGCACTAGTGAATGGGCAGAGACGCTGTTTTGCTTTATCAGTTCCATTGGGAGGCATTCCGGCCCCCTCCCAGTGCAGCATTTACCTGCTGGCCTTTGGCAGAGCATCTGGGCTGTGGCTTCCGGGCCCTGAGGGACTGTCTGTGTGGGAGTCAGGTTTGGGTTCTGCTTCTCACTGGCTTTTGCCTCAGTAAGACAGTTGTGGGTCAGAAATAGCACGAGAGCGGGTCCCTGGGGGTTATGCGGACAGAGAAATGAGCGTTGTGTCATGGCCAGAGTGTGGGACAGGCAGTGAGGAGTTTGGGGTTCTGAGCATGGCTCTGATTCTGAGTGACTGTGTGTCCCTGGGCATGTTCACTTAATCTTCCTTGTGTGCCTCAGTTTCCCCTCCTGTACGACAGGGTAGTGGGCTCAGTGTTTGTAAGGGGGTTGGAGAGGCTCAGAAGAAAGAGGCCAGAGAAGCGAGAACTGAGGCACATTATTAGTTCCACGGTGGGCCATGCCCCACGTCACTGGTTTGGCCCTGGAAATGGCGCTGGGAGAGACGAGGCAGGTGAGGGCCCCTTTCTGCCGATGGCTGAGGCTGTGTCTACACTGCACTTGATCGACAAAACTTTTGTCGTTCTCAGGTGCTAACCCCCGACTCTCTGAACGGCCAAGTTTTGCTGCAGCCGGTGTGGGTGTGAAGGCTGCTTTGTGGGCAGGAGTGCTCTGCTGCCGAAACCTGCTCGGTGGGGAGGAGGAAAGTACCTTTCCAGCACAAGCGTCGACAAACAAGGTTCGCGCCCGCTGCCGGTTAGCGACAGGGCTGGGCCGACCCCGCCCTGGCACTACAAGCTGCCGAGGGTGGACGGACCCTGCGTCCTGCCTTCCCTGCTGTTCGGGCTCTAATTTGGCGCAAGCGTTGCGTCCCAGGCGACGGGGAGAGCCGCGGCGCACGGTTCCTCGGCCCACGGGAGGAAATCTCCTCGTAGCAAGTTGGGACGTGTCGGCTTTGTGTCCCAAGGGCGGCGGGGTTCAAACTTTTTTTCTCGTGAAAATCGTTGACATCTGCCACCCAACATCACATGATGGAGTGGGGGCTCCGGGGTGGGGTTGAGGACGGGAGCTTTGTGGGGGGGGGGCAAGGCTGGGGCAGGAGGGGCTTCCCTCGAGCGGTGTCCGGGCAGCAAGGGGTGGGGGAAGGAGGGGCTAAAGTGGCCCTGCAGACCACGCTGCCCCCAGAAGCAGCCCCCAGCGGGTTCCCAGCCAATGGGAGCGCGGCACGCTCCAGAGAGACTGACAGGGCGCCGTGTAGATGCAGCCACGGCGCTTTGAAGCGCACACCCGGCCCCTTACCCTCAGCGGGAACCGGCTGCAGCCGGCGCAGGTCCTAGGGCTCCAGCCGGAGGCGCGCCACATGCGCTGAGGGAGGGCGTGAGGCAGGGTCGGGGAATCGCTGCTTGGATCCGCAGGAGGCTCCGGGGCTGGGCTAGCAGCCAGGTGGCACCGTGCTACCAGAGCCGGGGCAAGAGGCCTTCTTGCGTGGCCTCCGTCTCCTGCATTCGGCTGGCCTTTGCCGGGGAGGCGGGGAGACCAGGACGTGCCCTTCAGACTACAGAGGCTTCCAGGGGCTGGTTTGCTTCAGCTTCGCCTGGCATCCAGCCCTGTCGGCCAGCGGGGGCCCGTCAGCAGTCGGAGCAAGGCCAGCCTCGCCGTCCTCCATCGACCTGCCCGGGGCAGCTCCCTCCAGGGCAGCGATGCTCTTCCAGGGCGACCCGCTGGGCTTGCCACGGGCGCAACGAATCTGCTTCTCTCCTTCCCCACTTGCTGGGGCCCTGTAGAAAGGCTTTCCGGGGGGCAGGCGGGTGCCCGGAGAGCCTTGTGCGAGGAGGAGCCCTGCCAGGGGTCTGTCCCGTACACGTGGGACAGCTCGCGTGCTCCTGGCTGTGTCCGGGTCCCCCTCGGAGGGACAGCGGTGGGGGGTGTTCCTGTGTTTTGCTGTGGGCTCTCCATGATGTGGCCTTGTCCAGCACACGTGGCCTGAGGCCTGCAGCCCGTCTTTCCAGCCCGGCACTGGGGTCAGGTGTCCGACGTGCCTCGAGGAAGCCAGCGAGCCCCCAGGCTCTTGCTGCACGGCTTGGCCACGCTCCCTGCCGGCGGGTAGGTCTCGCCCGAGGTGGCTGGCGCGTGGTGCGGAATCCCCCAATCTGTGGGCTGGGGCCTCGTCCCACCGAGCTGGCAGGTGGCTAGGACAAAGGACACAGTCCTCTGGGACGGGCTGCTGGCAGCGAGCCGGAGGTGGTCGCTGGCGCCGTGGCCCAGGGCGGGGCTGGGGGCTCTGCCGGGCGGGTTTCGCTGTGCACCGAGCCATGGGCGGGTTCCTCGGCAGGAGCCGTCTCGGAGCAAGGGCTGGGAAAGGGATAACAGGGCCAGTTTTCTATGCACTCTAGCCACGGTCTCCACGCCCTCTCCCGGCTCTGGGGAGAGGGCCGATGCGCCCGAGCCGCTGCAATAACCTCCCAGCAGCTCGGCAGCTGGACCCCTGCAGCCGCGGGGTGGGCGAGGGGCGGATGGGGAGGCGGACCCGGGAGTCTTGCTGGTGAAGGGCACTCAGGAGGGGAATCCCTGAGCCCATGAGGCTCAGCCCACACGATCCCTCCGGAGGGGCCTCGAGCGCCTCACTCCTGCCGGACGGTTGCCAGGGAGAACAGGGCCCGGCCCAGCCGCACTGTCTCTCAGGCAGGCAGTCCCTGGCTAGTGTCGGGGGGGACTTGGTAGTCCGGCCCCCAAAAACAAGCCCATTCCCTGCTATCGTCATGGGACTCATAATAGGGCTGAAAAAAGGCCCCAAGGGAGCGGGAAAGCTGCCCACAGCCGCTGGGTGTTACGTTCCCCTCAGAAGGTGCCGGGCACATGCACCGCTGCGCCCCACACGCCACCCTGACCATAGCAACGCCGGAACGGGCCCTTCCCGGGGGGGGCGAGGCGGGGGCCATCTTGAAATCAGGAGCCAGAGGCGGATTTTGACCCGGCTCCCCTCAAAAACATCCCAAACCATGATTTTGGTCCAGCCAAAGGGACAAAAAAGTGAGCCCAGGGCCAGGTTCAGCGCCTGCCCCCTGCGGTAAGGACGGGGGGCTCAGCCCTAGGGCTGGGTTCTCCCTACTGCACGAGAGACGGGTGCCGGGGCAGGGCCGCTCGCCCCCAGCACCTTGCGCGGAGCTGTTGGTGTCTCCCCTCGCCCTCCCGTCCGGCAGCCGGGAGCACTTCCGTCGTGTACTGTAAATACTGCGTGTGCCACCTTCTCCTTCCTTCCCTTCCGCGGGAGGCAGGCTGGGCCGGGGCGGGGGGAACGCGACCGAGGTTCTGTACTAAGACTTTTTTGTATTCCACAAACTTTTTGTATATTTTTAATTTTGCTGCGACATGAGATAATTAAATTCCTTTCAATACACGCTGCCTGCAGGCCTCTCCTTGCTCTGCCCTCGTGCGCCACGAGGCGTGTCCCAGCCTGGGGGAGGTGGGGGGGGGGGGGGGTGAGGCAGCAGGCTTCATGGGGCTGGAGAGAACCAGCTACCAAGGGACCTTCTAGCCATACCCGCAGCTGCCTTGTGGTAGAGCAGCGGCCAGGTTACTGCCCGCCATAGCTAGGAGCTGGTCTCTGTGATGTAGTGGGGGGTGCTGTCCATTCGGGCATTCGCTGGTCACTATGCTTGGGCTGTGGGTGACCCCTACTGGCCTGCGTCTGTAAGCACTGCCCAGCGGGGGTCGCCCTGAGGACCCTCAGGTCACGTAGTCCATGGCCCAACCCGTTCTTACCTGCCCAGGGAAGGGGTCTGAACAAAGGAAGAGTGTGGCCAGGAGAAGGGGCAGTCATGAAGAGAAGAGACTAAGCGGAGTGCGGGGGGTTCAGGGGCCTGTGGACCCCTCCCCACGGGGTCTAGGGCTGCCAGCCCCTGACTCCTTATGTCCACACCACGTCTACACTGTGCTGTGTCCTGGAGAAGCAATAAACCCTTCTCTGTTCTACTGGCTAGCGCAGTCTCATCTTGCTGCAGACAGGGTGCAGGATCGGGGGGTACCCGACGCGCCGCCAGTCTCCCATGGGGCAGAGTAGTCACAGCTGGTGGCAGTCAGAGCTGAGACTTTGCCTCACTTGTTTGTGGCTGAGCTGGGGGTGGCCCATGGCCAGAGGACGGGGAGCCAGGAGTCCAGGACTTCCTGGGTTCTGTTTCCAGCTCTGCCCCTAACTTCGGGAAGCTGCCTCAGTTTCCCCAGTGGCAAAATGGAGATAATGGCTCTGCTGCCCTTCCCAAGGGGAGCCACTATGTCAGTGAGGCGGGAGACACGCTGCAGGGAGGGAGCAGCATACGAGCATGTTGGTGTGATCCCCCTCCCCCAGAGCTGGGAGAGGGCAGGACACGTGCTTCTGAAAACATCCCCTCGATGTGCAGCAGCAGGCAAAAAAGCCAACAGAATGCTGGGAATCATTCAAAAAGGGAGCAAGAATAAGACAGAGACCCGCCCATTGCCTCTGTCTGAATCCAGCGTCCGCCCCCATCTTGAATCCTGCCGTGAGACAGTGTCGGGACATCGCCGGTCGCGAGGCTTGGGCTGTGGGTGACCCCTACTGGCCTGTGTCTGTGAGCACGGCCCAGTCGGGGGTCGCCTGAGGAACCTCAGGGCACGTAGTCAGTGACCCAACCGGTTCATACCTGTCGAGGGACGGGGCTTGTGATGGCGCGTCGGGTCCCCCTGATCCTGCATCACCGTAGCAGCAAGAACAGACTTGGCCGAACCGAGGGGTTATTGCTTCTCCAGGGTACAGCACAGACGTGACGTGGCTACAGGAGTCAGGGCCAGGATGCCGCAGACCCCTTGAGATGGGTCCTTGGGCCCCTAGATCCCAGCCCCCTCCTTAGTCTGTCCCCTTCATGGTTCCAGCCAGAAACTGACCCTTCCCCCAACACTCACTTCCTTTGTTCCATCCCTTCCTAGAACTGGTCCAGTCACTGTCATGGGGGCCCTCAAGGCGCCCCCGCTGGGCCGTGCTCACAGACACAGGCCGGTAGGGGTCACCTACAGTCCACAGCCCAAGCACAGCAACCAGCAAGGTAGGGACACTACGTCACAGGGCTGAACAAAGGAAGGGGCAGGTTTGGAGAAGAGTCAGTTTGGCTGGGGCAAACATGGAGAGAAGAGACTAAGCCAAGCGCTGGGAGTCCAGGGGCCTAGGCACCCCTACCCCAAGGGGTCTGAGGCTGCCTGGCCCTGACTCCTGTAACCACATCACATCTACGCTGTGCTGTATTCTATTCTACTGGCTGCCGGAGTCCCATCTTGTAGCAGATGGGGTGCAGGATCGGGGGGTCCCAGACATACCGGCACACCTGCGTGCAGATGTGGTCGCTCTATCTCAAAAAAGATCTCTTGGCATTGGGAAAGGTTCAGAAAAGGGCAACAAACATGATGAGGGGTTTGGAGCAGGTGCTATATCATATGAAGAGAGATTAAACAGTCTGGGGCTTTTCAGCTTGCAAAAGAGGAGACTAAGGGGGGACAGGATAGAGGTCTATAAGATCAAGACATGCATGGAGAAAGTGAAGAAGGAAAAATCAGTTACTTGTTCTCATAAGAACTAGGGGGTCACTAAATGATATGAATAGGTAGCAGGTTTAAAACCAACCCAAGGAAGTTTTTCTTCACACAAGGCACAGTCAACCTGTGGAACTCCTTGCCAGAGGATGTTGTGAAGACCAGGACTTGAGGGGCTGGCTATGTAGCCTCACTGGGTGGTCCTGGGTGATTCCCAGTGGGGGGAACTGCAGGACACAGCCGCCCAGGCTGGGCTTGGGAAGGATGCGCCGCACATGGCACATGGCGGGGGACCGACTTTCCACTGCCGGAGGGCACCTCGCAGGAAATGGAGCCGCCCAGGGGCTGGCCAGGCTGTGGGGACGCAGGGCGTGCGTTAGCACAGGCCGAGGGGCAGGGTCGGCCCGGACAGCAACGGGCCCGCCCCAGGGAAGGGACTGGCCCCGGGAGAGCGGTGCCGACTCTGGGGAAAGTCCCTGGCTGGCATCGAGTGGCCTTCACCCGGGGGCCCGTGTGCAGGAGAAATCACGGAACGTAGCAGCCTCGTGAGGCGCCTGACGCCAGCGATGCCCCAGCTCTTGCAGCGCCTGAAGGTCTGTCCCCTTCCTGCCCACAGGCTGGCGAGGGAAGAGGACATGTCTGCAGCTGCTGGGGCAGGGGCCGGGGCAGGGGGGAGGCGGGGACCATCCCTTCTGGCCAGGTGTCTCTCTCCCGCACTCCACGGCGTGGGCCAAGCCCGCTCCGAGCTCCCCGCAGTTCAGGGGTGGCGGGTTGGGCCTCCCATCAGCGTTCCCTGCTCACCAGCTGGGGTCCCTTGTGGGTGCGGATTTGGAGCCCTGCTGGTAGTTTCTGAATCCCCCAGGGTCTTGGTGCAGCCCCCACCATGGGCAGCATTTCAGCTCCCCGGCTCTCGGCTCTGCTCCGGGTCCCGCCTTGCCCGACAGTGGCAGTGCTTGGCTCCGGTTTGCTCGGGCAGGAGACCCAGGGGAGCCTTCGAAGACGGCGCTGGCAGAACCACCGCGCTCTCCCAGTTGGGTTATTAAAATTCGGTGGCCCGACCGCGCAAGGAGGCCAACAGCCCCCTTCCCGGGGCCGAGCGAGGGCCGGCATCTGTGTGTGATGGAGCCAGCGTGTGTGAGCAGGACAGACAGGCAGACGGCAGCAGCGCCCAGAGACACGGTGGGCTAGGGGCTGGGGCAGGTGCGAGCCCCTTAGGGGCGAGTGTTGCCCCGGGCGGGGGGGTGAGCAAGCTGGTTTTGGCAGGGCAGGCCCAGCAGCCCCTGCGCCCCGTCTGTCGGCCAGCGCCCAGCTCTCCGAGCCCTGTTCCCGCCCTGGAGGGGCAGGAACTCCACAAGGTCACGTCGGAGCCGGGGCTGGTGGAGTTTCCGACACAGGAAAAAAACAAAGGACTCGCCCGGAGCGGAAAGAGCTGCCTGGTCCGTGACAGGAGCGGAGCAGGGACAGGACATGGAGTACGAGGCCAAGAAGGGGAAGAAGGTACGTACCCGCCGAGCTGGCATTTCTCACAGGATGGCTCTGCGGGGCGGTGGGCCCTGGCGGGGCACAGTGCAGGGCACCGAGTCTTGCCCGGGGGGGAACAATGGCCCACGTGCCCCCCCTAGGCAGCGTGGAGGAGCAGGTACGTGGGAATTTTACAGAGCTGGCCGTACAGGGGAGAATGGCAGCCACTGGGGTAAGGGGAGCCCTGTGGCCAGCCGTGCTGCTGCCACTGGGATATGGGGAGCCCTGTGGCCAGCCGTGCTGCTGCTACCGGGATATGGGGAGCCCCATGGCCAACCGAGCTCCTGCCACTGGGGTATGGGGAGCCCCGTGGCCGCCGTGCTCCTGCCACCTGGATCCAGGGAGCCCCGTGGCCAGCCAAGCTCCTGCCACCGGGATATGGGGAGCCCCGTGGCCAGCCGAGCTCCTGCCACCGGGATCCAAGAAGCCCATGGCCAGCCGTGCTGCCACTGGTGTGGCTGGGGAGCTGGGAGCTGCATGCAGGACCCTGGGGGCTGAGCTGTCTCTCGTGGATGGCGAATTGCTCTGCCCTGCTCTGCCCTGCCCGGCCCATGGGATAAGATGGTGCAGATGAGGCTCTCTGGCCAGCTAAGGGCTTTCCCTTCAGGGGCTCTGTGCAGAGGGGAATACGCAGCCTGCCCCTTGGGTCTCTTACTCCCCTTTGCCCCTGCCACTGACCTGGGGCCGAGGCTTGGCCGGGTTTTTCCGCGAGGCAGCGGGCAGCCATCCAGCCTTCTGAGCTTGGCCCAGGAAGCACCCAGCTCCATCCTTGAGTCCTCCCTTCAGAGCAGCCCTGCCATTTCCTCCCTCCCCGGGGGCTGGACCTGGGGGGCTGTTCAGCCCCAGCCCACCCACAGGAAGGGCACCCCCAAGCCGCTCCCTCCAAACCCGCTGCCCCACCTGTTCTACGCTGGGCAGGCGCCTTGGGCCCAGGGCCTGGGTTCACTGGATTTGTTTCCATGGCGCCATCGGGGCCGACTCCTGAGGGAGCTCGCTCTGTCTCTTGGGAAAGATCCCCCCTCAGCATTTCCAATGGCCCCTTTACTGTACATGGGATCACCCCCGGGGGTGGGGGGGCGGCTTCCTCTCATTGGGGTTTGCTGTCGAACCCAGCGCCTGAGAGTCATGTTTGTACACGGCCAACGCCAGCCCCTCTGGGGCTGGGGACGAGGTGCCGGCTTCTCACCCGTCCTCTGTTCTCAGGGGTTTGTGTCGCCCATCAAGCGGCTCGTTTTCCCCAAGGCGGCTCGCAGGCCGGCGATCAGGAGCAGCGTCTACCGGCGGCCTCTGCATTCGGTCCCTCTCTACCCCCCCGACTACCTCATAGACCCCCAGATCCTGCTGCATGACTACGTGGAGAAGGAGGTGAAGGTACACAGGGGCAGCCCAGCCGCTCAGGGGCCGTCCCCGACGCTCAGAGCGGGGCCCAGAGGCCTGCCAGGGGTCCCTGTTGCCATGCTCCAGGGTGGGGGCTCACCTCTGGCTGGGGCACGGGGTGCCTGGCCTGCCCCAGGTGTGTGGGAATTGCCCCCGGTGATGTGGAGTGAGGAGACAGGCCAAACTGGGCTGAGCCGTGTCTGCCACAAACACACCTGGCCCCTGGCTCTTCCCTCGGTCCCTGGCCTCTCCGGGGCTTGGCAAATGCCCAGTTCCCAGGTCACCGGGCCCGCGAACGCCCGGGGGAGGCTGCGCTGAGGGGAGCTATTTGAGCTGTGAAGTGACCAAAAGTTTCAGCTTCAGAGCCACGTGCCCGGCAGGGCCCTTTGGCAAGAGCAGGCTGGGCCCCAGGAGCCGGGAACCCTCCTGCAGCGGCCGCCCCCTCGTCTCATGGGCTCCCCTGGACACCCCCTCCCTCGGCCAGGATCAGCGCCCACCCCCTGTGCTTGTTTGAGGGGGAAGCACATGTTGCGGCCACGGGTTCCCCCTTCACTCGGAGACCCGGGGCGGGACTCAGAGAGGAGACCCCTCCCCTTGTGTCCTGCAGGGGTATAGGAATGTGCCCCATGCTGGGCAGTGCACCCCACACGGACCCGCAATGGGGGCTTGAGGGGCCCTGTACGCGCTCTAGCTGCCCCTGCGGGGTGAGCAGGCAGGAGACCCAGCTGGGGAAGCAGTTGGGGATGGGGGGCAGAGAGGGGATCCCACTAGGGAAAGACTCGGCAGACCCTCTCTGGGAAGAGAGCAGGGAGTCCCGGCGGAAAAAAGCCCCTGCAGAGAGGTGGGGAGGGGAAGAGCAGACCCCGTGACAAGAACGAGGGATCACCAAATGAAATGAATAGGTATCAGGTTTAAAACGAACAAAAGGAAGTTTTTCTTCACACGCGCACTGTCAACCTGTGGAACTCCTTGCCAGAGGATGTTGTGAAGACCAGGACTTGAACAGGGTTCAAAAAAGAACTAGATAAATTCATGGAGGTTCGGTCCATCAATGGTGATTAGCCAGGATGGGCAGGGATGGTGTCCCTCGCCTCTGTTTGCCAGACCCCTGAGGAAGGGGGAGACCCCAGATGGGGGGGCTGGGTTAGGCCCAGAAGGACAATGTGGGAGCCAGACTTGGCAAAGCGCAGGAGGGGGATCTGGCAGAAGCCAGCGGGGGTGGGGGGCGTACTGGGACAGCGACTCTGCCACCGGCTGCCTTCCAGGGTGGGGAGGGGAGCCGCCCCGTCTTGTCCCGGATGCTGCGTCGACGGCGCCTGGTGTCGGGCCCCTGGCGCCTCAGGCTCGTCTCTCTTCAGTTCTTAGGCCACCTGACCTGGGTGACGTCCTCCTTGAACCCCTCCAGCCGGGATGAGCTGCTGCAGCTGCTGGACACGGCCCGGGTAAGGGAGGGAGCCGCCTCCACTCAGCCCCTGTGCTCCGAGGGCCGGCGCCACTGCCCCAGGCTGCAGGGAGCGGACGGGCAGCCTGGCTCAGGCGGCTTTGGTGTGGAGAGGGCTGGCGAAGGGCTTCATGAGGAGGGAAGGGAGGGGCGGGGGGGGCCGCCCTCCCAGCCACGCCCTGGCACTGCCCATCCTGACTCAGGGACTCCTCGCTGCCCAGCGCCCCCCGCCGGGCCACGTCCCTCTGCCTAAGACCGGGTTCCTTCGCCCCCTGCAGCAGCTGAAGGAACTGCCCCTGCAGACCACCCCGGAGCAGGACAGCATCCTGAGCCTGTCGGCCCGCTGCCTGCTCCTCACCTGGCGGGACAACGAGGAGCTCATCCTGCGCATCCCCACCCACGAGATCGCCGCCGCCTCCTACCTGCGCGACGACGCCCTGCACCTCCTGGTGCTGAAAACAGGTGCCCAGACTCCCCGGGCCCCGGCGGGGTCCTTCCCTGCACGCCCGTCTGCCCACGCTGGGTCCGCCAGCCCCATGCCCGGCTGCTTTGGCCTGCCCGTCGTTACTGGCGCCCCAGCCAGCCTGTGTCATATCCCTGGGGCCATTCGGCATCTGGCTGTGCCCAAGGACCCACTGCTCTTGCGGCCCCCAGCTGCATGCCACAGTAAAGGGGGGGGGTCCTGTGTGCCTTGCTCCCTGGCAGCGGCAGGGCTGTGGCTCACGACAGCGCGTCCGTCCTGGGCAGGTACAAGAGCTGAGATCTCTCTGCCAGCCCTTGATGGAGCTGCTGGGGGGGGGCCCAGCGGGTACCAGCTGCTAAGCTAAAGGAAGGGGTGTGGCACCTGGCGCCCCCTAGTGGCTGTAGATTGCAATGGCGTTAGGGGTTTGGACCAGGTCCCATCGGAAGAAAGATTAAAAAGACAGGGACTGTTCAGCGCCGAAAAGAGGAGACTCAGGGCGCGTCTACACTGCACCATAACTCGAAATAAGAAGCGCCCTTTGAGCGGCGCACATTGCAGATCTTATTGCGATGCTACTTCGAAACAGCTTATTTCGTCATTTGGCGCGGTTCACCCCGCGCCAAATCTCCACATAAAGCGCTCTTCCAAAACGTCCCTTACTCCTCGTGGAATGAGGTTTACGGGAATGTCGGAATAGCGAGCCCAAAATGACAGGCTTGCTGTGGAGACACGGGATAGCTATTTCGGGATTCTGCAGTATCCCGAAATAGCGTTGCAGTGTAGACGTATCCTAAGGGTGGATAGGATAGAGGTGTATAAAATCAAGACATGTATGGAGAAAGTAAAATAAGGAAAAGTTATTGACTTGTTCCCATAACAAGAACGAGGGATCACCGAATGAAATGAATAGGTATCAGGTTTAAAACAAACAAAAGGAAGTTTTTCTTCACACGCGCACTGTCAACCTGTGGAACTCCCTGCCAGAGGATGTTGTGAAGACCAGGACTTTAACAGGGTTCAAAAAAGAACTAGATACATTCATGGAGGTTCGGTCCATCCATGGCGATTAGCCAGGATGGGCAGGGATGATGTCCCTAGTCTCTGTTTGTCAGAGGCTGGGAATGGGCGACAGGGGAGGGATCACTGGACGATTCCCTGTTCTGTTCCCTCCCTCTGGGGCACCTGGCATTGGCCACTGTGGGCAGACCGGACACTGGACTGGATGGCCCTTTGGTCTGACCGTTCCTATGTTTTTATTGCTTTAGCGTCCCTTTATGGGGGCCCAGGCTGACTTCCAGATGCCAGGGGGTGTGGGGAAGGAGGAGAGTCACCTCGTAGGTCCCAGGGTCGGATGCAAGACAGGCAGGGAACAAAGTGGGTACCAACCCGCGTCCGGTGGGGGAGGCAGCATCTCCTCATGCCACTGGGGGGGGGGAGCTTTCCGAGCACTGGGCTTGTCTCTCCTCTCTTCCAGGCCTGGGAGTGGATCCTGTTCCCGCAGGGGGGAACCTGGACATGTACCCAGGGGGTAGCCTGGAGAAAAAGTTCCCTGGAGGGGCGTCTGAGAAGAGGCCAGCGGGGGTCTGCCTGGAGTCCAAGCATCTGGGGGGCACCATGGAGCGGCGGCACACCATCTGCAGCCTGGACTGGAAGATGGCCCGGGGCGGGCAGGAGGGCAGGCAGGGCGGGGGCGGGAGCCTGGAGAGGAAGCAGGCGGGTGGCAGCTGGGAGAAGAGGCGCAGCCGCCGGGTTGGGGGCAGCTGGGAGCGGAGACAGACCAACAGCAGCAGCTGGGAGCGGAGGCAGCTGAGCAAGGCTGGGGGCAGCTGGGAGCGGAGGCAGACCTACAGCGGCAGCTGGGAGCGGGGCAAGACCTACGGCAGCTGGGAGCGGAGGCACACGGGGAACAACCCGCTGGATCCCAAGGAGCCCAGCCCTGAGGCCTATTGCAACCTCATCATCCTGGCCGTGGCCAACAGGGTGAGTAGCCGTCCCAGGGGCGACCCACCCGTCGGGCGACCCGCCGCAGGTCACAACAGGCGTCTTCTCTCCTGGGGGCAGGATGCTGCTGAAGAATCCTGCGCCCTCATCTGCCAGGTCTTCCAGATCATCTACGGGGACCAGAGCATCGAGTGCGTGGACCGGGCTGGCTTCCACTACACCTCCACCCCCGAGCGGCCCTGGCTCTCCAGCAGGAGTGAGCGCCTGGAGGAGTGGGGTGACCGGACGGGGGGCCCCTCCCGCTGCTGGGTGGTTATCACGGAGCTCCGAGGCGGGGAGGCCCACATCCGGTGGCAGGGTGGGGCAGTCTGGCAGTGGGGGTGGGGTGCTGCCGGGGGGCAGCATTTGGGCTGGCAAAGCACGGAGGCAAGATTTGGGGGTGGCTGGGATTCCGCGTACGATGCCTCGTGTTCTGGCCTCGTGCCGGACCTGGCACCGTGTAGCAAACAGGAAAGGGGGGCTGGTGCCTGGGGAACACAGGGATGGGACAGTTCCCTAATCCTCCCCTACGGCCTTGCTTTTCCCAGGCGAGAGCTGCCACACTGACGGGACGTACGGATACGACGCCGATTTCAGCTGCTGCAGCTCATTGTACGTCCTGCTCCCTGGGGGCCAAATGACCCCCCCTTTATTCCTGGGCATGCTCCATGCAACCCTACGCTGCCTGCTTGCCCCTTGTGTGCGGGAGCCAGGCCCTGGGCAGGGACTCAAAGCAGCCTGAGTTAGAAACAGGGGGACACATTTATCTGCCTTTAAAGTGCTTGCGTCTGTACAAAGGGCTGGGAGCTGCCAGCCAGAGTCCAGCACCGGGCACGTGAAACAAAACCTCTTTGGTCCAAAGGGAAGCCAGGAAAGTCCAGGAAAGACTCAGGAACAAGGTTATCCTAGTCCAGGAGTTTTCTTGCTCCCAAATGGTAGGCTTCACCCGCGGGGTCATAGAATCATAGAGCTGGAAGACACCTCAGGAGTCATCAAGTCCAGCCCCCTGCCCAAGGCAGGACCAGTCCCAACTAAATCAGCCAGGTAGGTTGTTTGTAATGCAGCTGGCTGGTGCCACAGAAGAAAACAGCCTACTACAGCTGCCAGCTGGTGGAGTTGCACTTTTAGTTCAAAAGCGTATTGCAACCCTGGGTGGTCCCAGGGTTCCATCCCTGCTGACCAATCGCGCAGAGGGTTATTACATGAGGAATTACCCATAATCCACCCTGCAGAGATTTCAAACTTCAACTTCCTTTAGCAAACAAATAACCAGCCAACTCGCACCCAAGGAAGCTAGCCAATCAGCTCAGCACATTATAGCGTCAAAATATCACGCTTAAAAATTCCACGTTCCTTTATTTTACTCAATTGCAAACCTGCCTGTGGCAGTTTTCAAGTGCCTAAAGGGTGTCACAAGGAGGAGGGAGAAAAAGAGTTCTCCTTGGTCTATGATGATGGGACAAGAAGCAATGGGCTTAAATTGCAGCGAGGGAGGTTTAGGTTGGACATGAGGAAAAACTTCCAAACTGTCAGGCTGCGTCTAGACGGGCAAGTTTTTCCGCAAAAGCAAATGCTTTTGCGCAAAAACTTTCCAGCTGTCTACACTGGCCGCTTGATTTTGCGCAAAAGCACTGACGTTCTACTGTCTGAAATCAGTGCTTCTTGCGCAAATGCTTTGACGTTCCCGTTCAGGCAAAAGCCCTTTTCCGGAAATGTTTTTGCGCAAGAGGGCCAGTGTAGACAGCTAAAAACTGTTTTGCGCAAAAAAGCCCCGATGGCGAAAATGGTGATCGGGGCTTCCTTGTGCAAAACCGCGTCTAGACTGGCACGGATGCTTTTCCGTCAAAAGTGCTTTGGCGGAAAAGCGTCCGTGCCAATCTAGACGCTCTTTTCCGCAAATGCTTTTAACAGAAAAACTTTTCCGTTAAAAGCATTTGCGGAAAATCATGCCAGTCTAGACGTAGCCTCAGGGTGGTTAAACTCTGGGATAAATTGCCTGGGGAGGTTGTGGAATCCCCATCACTGGAGAGACTGAAGAGCAGGTTGGACAGACACCCGTCAGGGATGATCTAGATGGTGCTTGGTCCTGCCGGGAGGGCAGGGGAGTGGATGTGATGACCTCTGGAGGGCCCTTCCAATTCTAGAGTTTGAGTCTATGAAAATGGCCACTAAGCCCCTGAACTACATTTCCCAGAATGCTGAGCATGAGGTCAGAGGTTACAGCCCCATCTCAGGTATAAAAGGCTCCAGCGGCCAGCCATCTCTCCTGCAGGGGAAGTTCCTAAGAAAAAGACTCCAGCCAGGAAGCAATCCCACTGCTTGGAAAGTGGGGTGGGGTGGGGGGTGAAGGAGGATGTCTGGAGACAGCCCCCCTGATCTCCTTCCCTTCTGCCTGCAGCGATGGCTCCCACGAGACCTTTGAAGCGTATTACAGCGGGACGTCTTCCCCGTCCTTCCGGGAGTCACGTCACAGCCTGGCCACCGCCTGCAGCGGGAGCGACCAGAGCAGCGTGGGCCTGGAGCAGCTGCAGGACTACATGGTCACGGTGCGCTCTTTGCTGCTGCCTCCTGCCCCTGCCCCCGGCATCCTTCCAGCCCCGTGTCCTGCCCCATCGTTGCCGGGGAGCCTGGGGTGAGGCAGGGCTGGATGGGGATGTCTGCAGCCGCCTCTGACCTCGCTCTCCCTCTGCTCTGCAGCTGAGGAGCAAGCTTTCTCCCCTGGAGATCCAGCGCTTCGCGTTGCTGCTCAGGGAGTACCGGATGGGTCGGTCCGTCCAGGAATACTGCTCAGACCTGCTGCAGCTCTACGGGGACAAGAGGAAATTCCTCCTCCTGGGTAAATGGCTTGTTCCTGAGCCCTCCTGCCGGGGGCGCAGCCGGCTGGTGAGCGCAGCGTCTGGGGCATGAGACCTGGCGGCGCCTCGAGGAATGGATGCGGCCTGCGCAAAGACGGGCCCGTCGTTCCAGGGAGCTGAGGTTTGCATGGCCTGGCTAGAGCCGGGCCCAAAGCAAAAAGCCCAGGGCCAGAGTTTGCGCAGCCTGGTCCAGGCGCCCCTGAATGTGGGGCTCAGAGCCTGCGAACGTGGCAGTGCTTGTAATTAACCCACCTCCCTCCCCCGCCCTGCGAAAAACCAGGGGTCCAGACATGGGTCCCTGTGAGCTGTATGGCCACATGTCAGCACGGCTGCCTAGCTCGCCCTGGGCTGGGCAGGGGATGGTGTGAACCAGGTGTCTCCCGAAGCCAACCGTGGCCTCCTCCCTTCCACTGTGGCTGGAGTGGCCCATCCCTGGACCTCCCACTCCCCACACTGTGGCTCATCCCTGGACCTCCCACCACCACGATCTCTCCTTCTCCTCCCCCCCGGTCCATCCCTGGACCTCCCCCACACTCCCAGACAGAGCTCTTGCACCCTAACCCTTGGTTGCAGCCTGAGCCCCTCACCTCTGGCCCCATCCTAGGGCCTGCACCCCTAGCAGGAGCCCTCACACTCTTGCACCCCCCACCCTCTGCCCCACGTGAATGTTGTTAGGTGCACCAATATGCAGGTGATGTCGCATGCCTCCCCACCCCCATTCTGCACGTCACCACAGTGGTACACATAAGAAAATTCATTCTGCTCAGGGCTGGGAAAAATTAGAGGGACACTAGCCAGGTGGCTCCCAATTCTGGTTTGGGTTTCTCTCTCTAAGGCAGGGATTGAAAAGAGAAGCCTTCGGCTTATAAAGGTTCTGCTCCGATAGGGGTGACCCTGCCAGCTTCAGTGGCCCTGTAGTGGGAGATCAGACCCGAGAATATGGCCCGGAGTGAGGGGCTGCAGGGACAGTGTGTGCAGGGGGCTGGGGGCACAGGACGGCACCTGTACAGGCGGGTGGATTAGGGGAGTCTCTGGGCCTCCGTTGCCCCTCTGTAGGATGGAGGGGACAGGCCTGCCCTCCCAGAGGGGTGTGAGGAGGATCTGACGAGCAGCGGGAGGTGCATGGAGGGTGGGGTCCGGAGGGTACAGCGTGCCTGGGTCCCCTTTAACCAATTAAGTGGGGGGCCAGGCTAGAGCGGCCCCCGCAGAAGGCAGGGGCTGCTCCAGCCCAGCTACCCCAGGCCCTGCACAGGGGCTACCACAGCTGCCTCTGCCGGATCCCGTGTGGAGGCTGCCGGCTCCCAGCTCTCACAGGCTGGGAGCCGGCAGCCCCGTGCTGAGGGCCTGGTAGGGCTCTACCCATGGCTGGGCTGCTCCTGGATGCCAGGTAACCATTTCACCAGTCCCCGTAGTCGGGACTTGCTGCCTTTAGACACAGAGACTCAGGGGGCAGCCCCTGGGCTCCCCCGACCTCTCTGGCCCCCGGGAGCCCGAAGGCCTCGCAGGGCAGCAAGCGCCTGCCGGCTCCCGCCCCTCCTGAGTGCGCGTGTCCCTGCAGGCATGCGGCCCTTCATCCCCGACCAGGACATCGGCTACTTCGAGAGCTTCCTGGAGAGCATCGGCATCCGGGAAGGGGGCATCCTGACCGACAGCTTCGGGCGGATCAAGCGCAGCATGAGCAACACGTCGGCCTCCGCCGTGCGCAGCTACGACAGCTGGTCCCTGCACTCCGAGGCGGAGTCCTTCAACCGCCGCATCACGGACATCACCCACGACATCGAGGCCCTGGCTCGCGACGAGGAGGACGAGCAGGAGGAGGAGGAAGATAACTATCTGTGAGGGACTCCTCCCTCCCCCGGGGAGTCGCGCTGCAGGCGGGAGATTCCTGGGGGGCCCGAAACCTCCTGGCTGAACCCAATGGGAGCCAGCTCCACCCGCCTTTCGCCGCTGCCCTGCTGGCTTTGGAACTCTCCCTGCTCCCGCGCGGCCTCCTCAGCTCCTCCGGGCCTTGGACTCTGCCAGGGAGAGCTGGGGGGAGACGGAGCTGGGGCCTTGGCTGCACCCGCCCCAGAGTGGCTCTGTATGTGCCTCGCCACCCCCTGGCATGGCTGGACTGAAGCCGCACAAAAGCCCCCAGAGGGACTGGGGCAGCAATGTACTGTTACATGCCCAGAGACTCTACTCAGCATTGGGGGGGGGAGGGATCCTGCATCCGCCCCCGGGAAGCAGAGACCCTGCGGGCCAGGTAGGGCCGTGTGTTCCGAACAGAATTAAACGGCGGGGCTGGCGCATGTGGTCTTGCTAGGCCTGCAGGTCAGAGGGGCGCCCGGGGGCAGCCTGGGAAGGGAAGGGCCGCGTCCCAAGCGAGGTAGGCCCGAGGGAGAGGGCCAGGGTGCCATGCTGGCCGCCCTCCAGGGAGAGGAGCGGGGGGAGGGTCCCCGTGTCTGAGTGCTGTGTAGAGCAAGGAGGGGACAGGCCCACTCCAGATCGGGCCTCGGAGAAGGGCGTGGGATGCTCGTGAGCGCTGGGTGGCTCCCGGTGACGTTAGGGCCACGCTGGCATCACTGGGAGGCCGGAGCGCCAGCTGTGGGCCAGGACTGCCCCCCACAGGGGCCTTTAGAGGAGGGCAGGGTTCAAAGGGGGACCTGAGGAAGGCGACACCCAACACGGCCCATGTGGAGCCCTGCTCTGGAGCTGACTGAGACCAGCTGGGATTGGTGCTGGGGACGCTCGGATGCTGGCGAGGGGGGGCTGGGCAGTGTCGAAGGGCTCTGTAAGGGGGGGGCTGGGACCATTAAACCCACTGAGCACGAGCCCCCATCGTGGTGGGGGGAGGGAGGGAAGCATTTGCTCAGCTAGGAACTGCCTTTGCACGGCAGCCAGGGTGTGAGGCTACGGGTGAGCCCCGGACGGGACGGGATGGGAGAGCAGCATGGCCTGGCCTGGAGCATCCCCCGCCCCTTGCTCCTTTGCACTCTGCCTGCCGGGGGCACAGCCTGCTCCTTGGCTCAGTGGATGGGGCGATGGCCGCTCGGGGTGGGCTGGTGGCAGGTGGCTCACTGCTCGGGCCCCAAAGGGGGGTCTTTGTCTCCCCAGTCGCTGCACTGAAGGCTTCCGGGTGAGCAGGAGAGAGCCCAGCCAAGAGGTCCGGCCTCCTGGGGCCAGCAGTACCCGCCTCCCAAGCAAACATCCCCCCCCCCCCCGGCTGTCTGGGCAGATGGGCACGGTCTGCCCTAGGGAACGGGCACCCCCTTGCTGGGGCTTTTCTCTGCAGTGAGCCAAGAATCGGTCTGTCCCAGACGACCTCCCACCCCTGGAGAAAGTCTCCGCGGGGCGGCCGGGTGAGTCTGTAACGTTAAAAGCAACGAGTCCTGTGGCACCTCAGAGCCTAACCAAAATATGTGAACCGGGAGCTTTTGTGGGCAAACCCCACTTCCTCCGATGAGCCTGAGTGGAGGGGAAAAAGGGGGGAGTCTCAGAATAAGCGAGGAGAAGCGGGGGGGACGGGGACCTACCAATTGTCGTCCTGGTGCGAACGTTTGCACTTGGTTTGTAAAACTCCAGACCAACACGGCTACCCCTCCGAGACCTGTGACCGTGCAAGGCACCGCGTTCACCGCGTGGAGTGGAAATCCATCCACTGCACAAGGAATCTCACACTGATTCGCACGGACGTCCTCTTCCCGTGCAAGTGCAAACCTCACTAGCACCGGCACGGCAACGGCAGGTATTTTTTAACTTCTCCCTTCACGTTCCGAGGAGTCCCCCCCCCCCGCCCCTTTTCTCCTCCACTCAAGCTCACTGGAGGAAGTGGGCTGTGCCCACAAGAGCTCACGGTACTCCAGGTATATTTGGGAGGCTCTAAGGTGCCACAGGACTGCTCCCCCCATGGAGAGAGCCCCTGGGGCAGGCTGCAGCAGGCAGACTGAAATGAGGGGTGCACTTTCTGGGCCGCCTGGAGCTTAGTTGGGGGGGGCTGTTTGCAGGGAGCCCACTGGCCAGGGCTGGGACTTGATGCTGTGCTGGCCCTTGCTGGGGGCAGCTTGCTGGGTGCTAAACGCTCTGCCCCTCTTCTCGGGGAACAGAACAAGACGGGAGCACGTGGTCAGGCATCGGGGGGAGGGCAAGCAGCAAAGCCCAGAGCCAGGCTATGAACGGTCCCTCCCCTTCCCCAGCGCTGAGGGGGTCTGGAGCCGGGTTGTGCCTTGGCAAAGAGGGTTCTGCACCCGGCGCCCAGGCATCCGGATCCAGGAGCCGCCTTGAGCTGGTTGTGGGGAGAAATGGGGCTTGCACGGGCAATGCCACAGCAAGGCACTAGGGGGCACTGTTCCCTCTCGGCTTGTCCGCGTGAGAACAGGGCAGGGGCCAAGCCGGCTGTGTGGGGCAGGAGTGGAGTTTTGTGCCCCAGCTACGCCTCACGAGCCAGCCTCAGTAACCCCCGATCAGCTGCCCCCAGGCATGTCCCCCAGGGCCTTTTGAACGCCGCTGGCTTCAATTAACGCCCAGTTCTAACGATCACAGAGACCAGCCCTCGGCTGCCCTGCCGGGCTCCCCGCTTTTACACGGGTGGGGGTCCTTTGTGGGCTCCCCAGGCCAGTGAGTGACTGGCCAGGCTGCCCATGGGTTCCATGCTCAGCAGCCGCGAGCAAGGTCTGGCTGGGTGGCCTTGGGACCTAGACGTGCTCTGAGCTCCCCATGTCACTCCAGGGCGCCCCCGCCGGGCAGCATCCGGTGCAAGGTGGCTGCGTGCTGGGGGGAGCCTCCGTCAAAGGGGGTGTCTGACGTGGGGCCTTTGAGAGGGTGGAACGGTTCCCCCAGGTGAGTAAGTGACTTTCCAGTGCTGGAGGCCACCTGCCAGGAATGGTGCAACCCTGGTGACTGATGGTGACACACGTGCCCCATTGCACAAGAGCACACGGGGCTGGCAGGGACGGACTGTACAAGTCTGAATGAGCTATTGGGCGGCCGGGAGGGGCGTGTGAGAGTCAGGCGTGCCCGGCTGGCGGCGGGGGGGTGGCGCATCATTTCCTCTCTGGGCAGCTGATGGACTCCAGCCGAGGTCTCCCAGGCGGCGGCGAAGCGCAGCGCTCACTCTGTCGGTGCCACCAATGTGGAGTAATTTGCATTTCACAAAAGGAAGTTCGCACCCTGCGAGTCAACTTCCTGCTCCGCGACCAGCCGGCGCTGTTACCCCCATGCAGAGTCTCGCCCCCGCCCCTGCTCCCCCGGCTTCGGCGGCAAAACCTCCTGCGGGAGCAGGGCTGGGCGCCTCCCACGCTCCTGGCCAGCGGAATTGGATGTATCTGGCGAGGCGGTGGGGTCCAGGGGTAGCTCCTGGGCCCAGCCGCCCAGCTCCGGTCAGCATTTCCTGCACAGGGTGCGCCAGGCCTGCGCCATGCAGGGCTGGACACTCCCTCCTCCCCCGTGGTTAAAACGCCCAGGGCCTCTATGCCAGCGGGTCAGCAGGGCTGCTCTGGCTCTAGTAGGCGGCCGGGACGCTCTGCCCAAGCTCTATACAGCCCCGAGCACCCCTCCGGCTGGCCCACCCGTGGGGGGGGGAGGGGGGCGCTGCTCATCCCTGTCTCTTGCCTCAGCCTCCGGCACAGGCAGGGGGAAACCAGGAGCAATTGCAATAACAAAACTGCCCTTTCGGCTTCCCCTTCTCCCCCCCCCCCCGGGAATCCACCCAGCCCAGCTGTGACCCCCACGTCGCGCTCCGGCCTGTGCACACGTTGCATGCTCGTGCCACTGCTGCCAGGAGGGGGCTGGCGCTAGCTCTTGCCCCGGTGCCTTGAGGCCCTGCCCGGGACTGGGCCCCGCTGGGCAGGGGCTGCACAAAAAGCGAGCCCAGCTGTGAGGTGCTTCCCGTCAGCGGCTCTGGCCAGTTCCCGGCATTTGTCGGAGCACCAAGCCGGCCGGCGTCTGGGCTTCCCCGGGCCAGGGCATGGTGGGAGAGGCCTCCCCGCCTCAGCCCCTGTTTGCACCATTTCCTCCCGCCGCCCGCGGGCTTCATGCGGAGCAGTTCCCTTTTCTCAGCGTGCTGCACGTACAAAGCCCTGCCGCGGAGGAACAGGAAAACGGTTCCCGAGCAGCCCCGGTACCTGCCGCTCAGAGCACAGGGAAGTCCTCGGTGCTGACTGCGCCCGGGGCTTGAGCCTGCCTGCTCGCTTGAGACCAGCTCTGTTACCAACCCAGGCAGGAAGAGGTGGCTGGGTTAGTCTGAGGAGGCCCCCATCTGTGGTTCACTGGCCTGCTCTGCCACCCGTGCAAACTAGGGATGTTAACGACTAGTCAACAGGAGAGTCGACTAGTTGCATCCCCACACATTGCTTCCTCTATCCGATAGAGGCAGTAAGGGGGGAGAAGAAGGGGTACTGCAAAGCAGCAGCACCACACGGAGCCCGGGACCCGGGGCTCCGCCACTTTGAAACGCCGCCGTGGCATTTCAAAGGGGCAGGCCCGCCCTATCGACTAATCGAATCATTGAGGCAAAAATGCATCGACTATTTGATGACTCAATGAGACGCTACGTTACACCCTTCATGCAAACCCAGTAAGGCTGAAAATGTGACATCATCATGACTGCTTATGGGTTTGTCCCACACGAGACAGAGTTGAATGACAAGGCATGGGGTGGCGGGGGAGGTGGAGAAATCTAATGGAAAGCTAAAGCCAGCTCCCAGTTATCTGCCAGGAACCCCGTGAAGCAGTCTGGCTTAGCGGGAAGAGGTGCGCTGTGCCCACGAAAGCTCTTGATAGTCTCTGGTTTTGGTTAGTCTCTGAGGGCACGTCGACACTAGGAAATCATTTCGAACTAATAACTCCCGCAATAACTATTTCGAACTAGCGTGTCCACGCTGCCAGGAAGTCTTGAAATGAGTCTGAGGAAGCTCCCTTAAGGTCAGTGTGCTGCGAGGCAATCTGAGGTGCGCCTCGGAAAATAACAGAGTTCAAAATGGCCACCCTTAAAGGGCCAAGTGACCTTTCTTTTCTTTTCTTTTCTTTTCTTTTCTTTTCTTTTCTTTTCTTTTCTTTTCTTTTCTCAATAACTTCCCCTCAACCTTTTTTTTTAAATTCCCCTCAACAAAAAGTGGACACCCTCCCTCCCCTTAGCACCTCAGGGAGCACTGGGGAGTCGTTACTTGGAACGACTCTGGGGAGTCGTTATTTTGAAAGAGCAGCAGCGGTGCGTCTACATGGCCGCTCTTTTGAAATTCGCGTTCTTCCCCGTGGAAAGCAGGAGTTGTTAGTTCGAAATAGGCCCCTTATTTTGACATAGCAGGCTTGGCAGTGTGGACGCGCCGCTTATTATTTCAAAACAAGGGGAGCTGCTTTGCAATGGCTCCCTAGGGTGAAGCGGGGCGAAGGTGCTACAGGACTACTCGCTGGTTTTGTAAGCTACAGACGAGACTTCTAGCTTAGAAGGGTTTCTCTGTCCTCCCCTGCACAGCTAGACGAGCAGGTGTGTGGGGTACTGGTGGGTGCTAACGGCCGGCGATGTGTGTCACCCAGCCAGCCACAGGAACGTACACGGAAACGCCGGCTGGCCGTAGTTATTTATTTAAAACAACAAAGAAAGATGCAAATGAAGATGCAAATTTGGTGTCATTCTCAGGACTCCCGGGCAGCTTCCTGTAAGGCCGTCAGTGTCAAGATTTGGAGCAAGCCTGTCCCGTCTGTGTGTCCCTCCCAGACATCTGTCCTTGAGCTCATGCTTTCTCTGCTGGAGAATTGGCAAACTGTGTTACATTAGAGCTGCATCCCTCCCCTAGCCGGTGAGACACAGACCTCAACGGCTCAGGACCAGCGTTCCCTGTCAGCTGATCACTTGGGCGGCCCCCCTGGGGGAGATCCCAATGCCTCCCACCTGGTTAGCATAGCGCCCCCAGCTGGCAGCGTGTATTTCTATGGGTGGTGCCCCTCTGCACATGCCTCAGTGCACAGAACAAAATGTATTCCGCACATGGATGGAAACAATGAGAGTCAACATTGCTCAGGGGCCAAAGGAGTAATCAGGCGTCTCCACAGGAGAAACAAGCGTGTGAATTCAGCGGGCTAGTTACGGTTGATAGGGATGTATTATTCTCACAGCACAAGGGCTGGCCAAGTATTTTACCAACTGCAGTTGATTAATGACAGAGCCCAAGCACCCAGATTGGGTGATAATTAGACTCGTTAACAATTAAATCAAACAGCAGTTTAAGCCCTGGGTTTTCAAATGATGGGTCGTGCCCAAGGACAGGGAGAGGGATGTCGGGCGCTGGGGCTCGTGCTGCAAGGGGATCAGGTGAGCAGTGGGGGGCTGAGGCAGCTCCCTGCCTATCCTGGCCCTGCAGTCTGTGCTGCACCCCGGGGGGGGGGGACGCAGAGGGATCCCTGCACTGCCCCTACCCCCAGCACTAGTCCTGCACTCCCATTGGCTGGGAACCTTGGGGCTGCAGGACCAGGAAAGGCAGGAAGCTGCCTTAGTGCCCCCTCCCCCCCCCCCGCTGACCGGAGCCGCTCAAAGTAAGCCCCTCCCCCATCCCTGACCCCTCCCCAAAGCCGGAGTCCCCTCCTGGACTCCAAAGCTCCATCCTCAGCCCCACCCCGGAGCCCACACACCAGTCCCACAGCGTTGGGAAACATGGAACAACGTGCCCGTTTTTTAAAGAACGTCGGGTCGCCAGGATCAGCCCGGGACCGTCCCGGGAAAACGGGCGGGATGGGCGCTGTCGCCGGCGCGCTTGCCAGCAGCGAAGAAAACCGAACCCACTTGAGGCCCAAGCAGTCGGAGCGGGGCGCGACTCCCTCTGGCCTGCAGTTTCCTGCTCCGCTGAACTCAGCTTCCCCTTCCAGCTGTGGTCGCGCCTGCCGGTTCCTTCTAGGCTTCTGCCCCGCACTGGCCTGAAATGCTGCCTGTCAGGAATTCCTTTCGCCATCAAATTATGCTTCCCGGTGAACCCCCCCTCCCCGCCCCCCATGGGGTCCCTAGCAGCAAGCGCCTCCTGCTCCTGTCTCTTCTCCGTGGTTCCCACACGCAGGCCGAAGGGGCGAGCGAGGGAAACTTGCCCGGGTGGCTCAGAACGTGCTGACCGCGGTGCTATGCATGGGAAAGAGGTGGCCAAGGCCGGGCAAACACGAAGGTGCAGGAGTTCACTGGTGGCTCCATCCAGGCGGGCGGTGCCGGAGCGGCTCCAGTCTGGCTCCGGGAACTGGTCAAGAGCCATTTGCAAACAGGAGCCGTGCTGCAGGCGGAGCCAGCGGGGGTGAGCTGAAAGTGTGGCAGGAGAGCGCCCCATGGCGGCGAGGCCGGCCGAAGGTCCGGACAGTCTCCTGGGGGTTACGAGGGCTGATGTGGATGGCGTTCCCCGGCCCGGCGCTTTACACCTGTCAGGACGGCAGCCCTGTGTCTGAACGTCTCTACCCACCTCCTCCCTGAGCAGTCACTGTGGGACCAGGGGATGCTGGGGAAGGAAGGCTGCAGCCCCAGTGGGCCTCGTAAATATCAGCCAGAGAAGAAAACAGCCAGGACCCTCCACCCCCGGCAGCATCTGGGCTACACGGCCTAATGCAGGCGTCATGGCCTGCAGCGCAGGGAGGGGAAGTAGAGGGGCATTTCCTCTTTTCTCCTCCCCAGAGGCTGTGTGCTAGTTCGTGTTTTAGACGAGTGACCTTCCCCTGCCCCCCCCCCCTCCGCCCCGGTGACGAGACAGGTGCCCGCTGGGCAGGCCGGTGCAGTTAAGCAAACGCAAACTGTCTCAGGGCTGCGGCTGTGGCATCGCCGTCTATTTCAGGACGGGCTCCGCACGCCTGTTCCTTCCCCCCGACGCTGCGCTCGGGGCCGCCGGGGCATCGCCAAGGGGCCCGTGACCGCATGGAAAGGAACATTTTATGCCCTTTGTGACTATCGTGCCCTGCGATCTCCGTCTGCCGGGGACCACACCCGCCTGCTGGGAGGCTGCTAAAATCTCAGAACATGGCCTAGCCGCTTGCCCTGGTCTCTGAAGGGCGCCTGGCCAGAAAACACTGGATCCTGCCTCGCTCCTGCCGGCCGAGGATCGCAGAGCACTTTCTAAGGTGAGTGACGGCAGCATCCCCATCTTGCTGGAGCCAAGGTTCAGGGGTGAAATGGGGCGGAAGCCACATACAGCGTCACTAGCAGCACAGAGGCCGGTGTCTTGTTCCCAGGCTGTCAGGTCAGGGAGTTGATCCACCCACCCCGCCCCCCCATCAGAGGACACGGCCGCAATTAAATTCATGCCGTCTTTGATCTGAGGACAGGCCCAGACTGGCCTATACGACTCGATCTAACGTGAGGTCCTTTCATAAGCCTGGGGTGCTTTAGACCAAGTTTACTGCCAATCAAAATGTAACCCCGGGAGCTTGTTATTCATGTTACAGTGCAGCAATTAGTGTAGGTGTGTGCCACTTGCCTCCATTGTCCAGCATCACTACAGCTCAGCTGTGTGTCATATCACCTGTAGTACCAACGGAGAGTCTTCTTGGGGCGCAGGCAGCGAAGAGTGGTGATGTTGGAGCAGAAGCAGCTGAGTTTGGCCCCCGTTGTAATGACTGAGGTGTGCAGGGTGGGGACAGGCGTGACATCCTAGCTGGCCGCAGTGGGAAGCGAAGTGCAGTGAGATATGGAGACTCGGCACATGGGCGTGGACCCAGCTTTTGGGTTGGGGGAAAAAAACAATCGCTCCTTACACTTAGCACCTGGTGTCATTCTCCCTTTGGGGGTCTTAATCCTCACCATCTCCTCTGCCCATTTGTCATGTACTCACCAGCCTCTCAGGAACCAGCGTCAGCTCCCGGACCCACTGGGGAGGGTGAGGCTGGCAATGTACAGATTACAGGATCCAAAGCGGCATCTTGCAGCATGGCTACTGTGCAATACATCCCTGACTCCCATTGGTGTGGCTAATTGCCAGCTGGAAATACATGGGGGAGTCTAGAAATGGCATCGGGACACCAGCCACACATGTCTGTGTAATGAAGCCCAGCAGAGCCTGTGAAATATACAGACAGTGATCGTGAAAGGGGGATGTGTGATGGTCTTCCATGGCTCAGGATGTTGGAAGGCAGCAACTGTAGTGTCTGTATGAGATCACACACACGAATTAAGGTTGCAAAGTCAAACATGCAGACTTTAGGAAATACCTGCGTTAAGGATGCCTGTGCAACCTTAATTTACCCCCTTGTGTGTGTGCATGACAATACAGCCTTTAATTATGTGATGACATATTTGTTTCCACAGGCCCCTGACCTCATTCTGTGCCTCGGCCAGACAGGGCTCACTCAATGGGCAACAATTCAACATTTTATTTTATTGTTCTTGTTTGATGTATGCCCCCAACCCTTATATACCACTCTTGCAGGGGGATGCAAAAGGCGGTTGACTGTAAGCGCCACGTGCCAGAGGGTAGGGAGCAAACTTCTTGCAGGATGGGGGCAGGGCAGGAGGAGACTTCACCCGCTCCCCTGGCCCCCAAGCCCTGATTGGCCGGGGGGGTGGGGAGCAGGTCTCCTCCACACAAGGGTGTGTCTAGATGACAGGGTGTTGTCTACAAAGTGGACTTTTGTTGACAAAACTATACCTGCGTCTACACTACCACCGAGTTCTGTCGACAGTAAGTCGACAGAACGCAGCCGTTTTGCCGACGGCAGTAAACCTCATTCTACGAGGAATAACGCCTTTTGTCGACAGAGCGCTGTCGCCAATGGGGGCTATTGCAGCCACACTCTGCTTTTTCAAAAGAGAGCATCTAGACACTGTTGAAAAAGCGGCTTGCTTTGTCGACAGAACTGTCTGTCGTCTAGACGCTCTTTGTCCACAAAGCCTCTGTCGACACAAGCCTGTAGTCTAGATGTACCCTTAGAGTCAGCTGCCAGCTGTTCTGAACAGCTGGTGGTTCTCGCCGGGGCAAAGACTTCACGTGGTTCCCCACCCACAAACCAATCCCGGTCTACGGGTGAGGAAGCATGGAAGTGCCCTGGCCCCGCCCCTTCCACCTGAGGCCCCGCCCCTTCCACCTGAGGCCCCGCCCCTTCCAGGGCGACTTGAACTCCAGGTAAAAAATGATTACCCACCCCTGCCCCTCGTCAAGCCCCACTCTGAAAGGGGAATTACTCATTTCCTCATAGCCCTTCTCAGTGGGGCTTCATGCTTCTCATTGCATCTCCCTCAGATGGGGAACAGAGGCACCGAGAGATTGTGAAAATCTCATTTAGGGTGCCCAAATTCAGAGGCCTCGCACCGGATTTTGCAGCGTATGGAGCACGGCCGAGAGCTTTATCTGCAGCGGGGTCGGCTGCGAGTGCTCACCGCTTCCACAAATCAGGCAGGGGGGTCTCATGGGGGGCACCCGAAAAACGAGGAGCAGACAGTCAGTGACCACCCGGGAACCGCTCTGGCTTGAAAAAGTGCCACAGTCCCGGGGTCTCTCCAGTCCCCTCTCTGTTCCCGCAAGGCCGCCCGTATGAAGTCTCCCAGCCATCACTTGTCTTGGGCAGAGACTTGCCTCTCTCCCTCCTAGCTGATGATTTTTGCTCCCTGCCTTCCCCGTGCTATCCTCAGCAAGCCGGGCTGCCCACACCGGCCAGCGTCTGCACTTGGCTTTCTCTCTGAGGGCGAGGAATGAAGTCCCAGCTGTCCCTGCACTGCCTACCTCCACCACGGATGAGGAGCAAACTCAGCTGCTTCTGCTCCAACACCACAGATCCCTGCTACCTTAGCCACAGAAGACTCTCCACTAGCACTATAGGGGATAGGACACACCGCTCAGCTGCTGTGATGCCCTCCAAAAGAGGCAAGTGGCATTTCTACAGCCACACTAGTCTGTGCGCTGTCATTTGAATAACAGGATCACAGATTTCCATATTACAGTCCCCCAGCGCCTTCTAAGCAAGCACATTTATTCGTGAGGTAAAAGTGTTACAGAGAAGACTTATTCACACCCTGCGAGAACCTACATGTGTGCTGAAAATCTCATGTGTGCTGAAACCTACATGTGTGCTGAAAACCCACCAGGCTTATCCCAGTGTTTCACCACCCAGGGCAGCCAGATGTGACTCTTGGCCAGAGAACAGAAGGTTTATTAGTTCCCAGGGATTCAGTGCGGCACCGACTTGTCAGCACAGGAACAGCCAGCACCATCCGACTTGGGGAGAGGGGCTGGCTCTGGGCCCCCTCCCTGCCCCCCAAGCCAGCTAGACTCCCTGCATCCTAAGCCAGCCAAGACTAAGCCACACTCCCAGCAACAAGTCCCAGCCTTGCAGACAGCCCCGCCTCCTCCTTTGCCAGCTTCCTGGCCAAAAGGTGTCACTGGGTCGCCCCCCCCTCCCGTTACCGAGGCTCAGGTCACGAAAGAGCCTGAGCTTTTGTGTATGTGCTGAGCAGGTGCAGCCTGGGGCAGCCTCAGAGAGAGGCACACGCAAAACTCCCATCCCCAGCCAGGCACTGGCGCAGTGCCCAGAGAAACTGAGGCACACACACACATCCCCACTGCCTCATACCCTGGCAGGCAGGAAGTTTTTCCTCATGTCCAACCTAAACCTCGCCTGCTGCAGTTTAAGCCCATTGCTTCTTGTCCTGTCCTCAGAGGCCATAATGATAATAATACAGGGCTATGCCCTCTCATAGAGATGGAAGGGACCTTGCAAGAGGTCATCAAGTCCAGTCCTCCGCCCTCACAGCAAGACCAAGCGCCATCCCTGACAGATTTGCCCCAGATCTCTAAATGCCCCCCAAGGATTGAACTCACAACTCTTGGTTTAAACAGGCCAGCCCTCAAACCACTGAGCTATCCCTCTCGCCTTCCAAGGGGAACAATTTGTCTCCCTCCTCCTGGGGCAGGAGCGGCCCTAGACGAGCTGCCAGCAACTGGCACCCTAGGCGAAACGTGCGATTGGCGTGCGATCGGCGCCTCCAAAGCCCTCAACGTTCATTTATCTTGGTGCCCTAGGTGACCGCCTAGGCCACCTGTATTGACGGGCCGCCACCGTCCTGGGGACACCCTTTTAGGAATCTGAAGCAGCCGCTGTGTCCAGAATCACAGGGGCTCATTTCCTTAAGGACTGGATCCTCATGCAGATACGCCTGGGGGGCTGCAGCCAGGCTGTACAGGCACCCTGGAGTCTGGCATGTCCGTACTTTGGAGCGCTGCCCCGGCCACCTTCACACTGTTCATTTCACCTAATTACAGTGAGTCCGAATAGCAAAGCAAAAAGCAAAAAAACGAAAAAACCACCAACAAACCGCAAAAGCCAATAACGTCCCTCCCCCCCCCCCAATTCCATCGCGTAGCAACAAACCGTGCCAGCCCGGCTCATTGGGAGGGCTGGAGCGTTAGATCCGCCCCCGCTAGGATCTTGGGGTCCCTTGCAGGGTCTGCCGGGGGGCGCGCTCTAGTGCACTCAGACACTCCTGCCCCTTCCCCATGTGTGACCCCTTCTGCCTCTTCCATCCAGCACGCCCCTCCCTCTCTCCTTGTCTACCCCAGCTCTTCCCTCCCCGCCCCGTCTCCCCAGGTAGTCTCTCTCCCTGGTCTCCCCATCCAATGTGAGTCTCCCCCGGCCCTCCCTGGCTCTTTGCTCCAGTGTCCCCCACCCATGACTCTCCAGTCCCAGTTCTGTCCCTGGGGCCACAGCTCCTTGTCAAATCTGCCTCTCTGTCACCCACTCCCCCTGGTCCTAGGCCTCTTGTCCAGCCCCCCAGTTTCTCCCACTATCCAGCGCCTGGTCCAAGTTCCGTGGCTCCCCTCCCAGCTCACTGGCCCCCAAGTGCTCATCTTTCCCTCACTGGCTCCCGGGCCCCTTCAACCAATCTCCTGGCCCACCCTTCTTGTCCAGACAGTAGCCATCTCCTCACCCAGCTCGTCTCAATTTCTCTCCCCCTTCCAGGCCCAGTCGCCACAGACTGCACAGCTCAGTCTCCTCCAGGAGCCTGGCTTCAGTTGCCTCTGCATTTGAATCAGCATCTTCCCCTGTGGGGCCTGGGACGAGCCCCCTGCTCTGAGCTCCGGTGCTCAGCCCTACCCCAGCCTGGAGCCGGAGAGAGCAGCCATCCCAGGGGAAGGCCAGCTTCTCCCCTGGGGTGCTGGGGTCTGGGGCACACGCTCTGTGGGGATGGCGGTGCTCAGCCCTCGGAGCTGTGAGAGGACGGAGTGTGCTTGGAGGGGGGGGGGACCGAACTCTTCCAAGGTTGTAGCTGCTAAAGCGGAACATGATTCTACCAATGCAATGCAGGCTGGGAAAAACAATCCCAACGATACATACAATAGGATGGGGGCTAATTTAGCTACAACTACTCAAGAGAGATCTTGGAGTCACTGTGGAGAGGTCTGTGCAAACATCGGCTCCGTGTGCAGCAGCAGTCAAAACAGCAAACCGCATGTTAGGAATCATTAAAAAAGGGATGGAGAATAAGACAGAAGATATCTTATTGCCTCTGTATAAATCCATGGTACACCCACATCTGGAATACTGCGTACAGATGTGATTGCCTCATCTAAAAAAAAAGGTATATTGGCATTGGAAAAAGTTCAGAAAAGAGCAACAAAAATGATGAGGGCTTTGCAGTGGGTCCTATATGAAGAGAGATTAAAAAGATTTGGACTTTTCAACTTAGAAAAGAGGAGACTAAAGGGGGATAGGAGAGAGGTCTATACAATCATGAGTGGTGTGGAAAAAGTGAATAAGGAAAAGTTATTGACTTATTCCCACAATATAAGAACTAGGGGAGCACCAAATGAAATGAATAGGCAGCAGGTTTAAAACAAACCAACAGAAGTTTTTTTTCACTCAGCGCACAGGCAACCTGTGGAACTCCTTGCCAGAGGATGTGGTGAAGACTAGGACTTTAACAGCATTCAAAAAAGAGCTAGATAGATTCATGGAGGTTAGGTCCATCAGTGGCTATTAGCCGGGATGGGGAGGAATGGTGTCCCTAGCCTCTGTTTGTCTGGAAATGGGTGACGGGAGGGATCATGTGAGGATTCCCTGTTGTGTTCCCTCCCTCTGGGGAATCTGGCATTGGCCACTGTGGGCAGACAGGACACTGGGCTGGACAGACCGTTCGTCTGACCCCGTCTGGCTGTTCTGATGTTCTTAAGCATGTGCAAACTGCAATTTTCCCAAGGCGTATCGATTTACTAAGTTTGGTCAGATTTTCCTGGGCATGGGCAAAGGAACATCCCTGACACAAAACCCACCCTTGCCAAATTTAAATCTCTACTCAAATGCATGGAGGTGCCAGGGCTGTTCAAAGGAAAACTCACCCACTTCGCCAGCCTCCATCTCAGACAGGGCTAAATGGCACTGGCAGAAATCATTTTAAGAAGGGAGCCTGCAGCCGGAATGGACAGTTTCCATCTGAACAGTTAAGTTTGGCAAAGTTGTAAGCAGCTGAGAACAGGGTTTTGTAGTGGGAAGTGTCAGGCAACCTAACAGTAGGCAGTGCTTTCAGCCTGCCCTAAAGAGAGAGAGAGATGTTCAATGTTGGGGGGTGGGGGGGGTTCTAGGTTGAGAGAGATCAAGTCAGAGAGAGAGAGAGAGGGGGGGGGGTTCTATGTTGAGAGAGAGCAAGACACAGAGGCTGTGTCTACATTGGCACCCTTGTCCGGAAAAGGGATGCTAATGAGACAAGTCGGAATTGCAAATGCCGCGGGGGATTTAAATATCCCCCGCGGCATTTGCATGAACATGGCTGCCGCTTTTTCTGGCTCGGGGCCTTGCCGGAGAAAAGCGCCAGTCTAGATGGGATCTTTCAGAAAATAAAGCCTTTTCCAGAAGATCCCTTATTCCTCGTAAAATCAGGAATAAGGGATCTTCTGGAAAAGGGTTTATTTTCCGAAAGATCCCATCTACACTGGTGCTTTTCTCCGGCAAAGCCCCGAGCCGGAAAAAAGCGGCAGCCATGTTCATGCAAATGCCGCGGGGGATATTTAAATCCCCTGTGGCATTTGCAATTCCGACTTGTCTCATTAGCATCCCTTTTCCAGAAAAGGGTGCCAATGTAGACACAGCCAGAGAGAGGGAGACAGAGAGAGAGAGGGGTTCTATGTTGATAGAGACAGAGAGAGGGGTTCTATGTTGAGAGACAGACAGACAGAGAGAGGGGTTCTATGTAGAGAATTTCTCTCTTTCACAGAAGTTGATCCAATAAAAGCGATCACCTTGTCCATCCTGTCTCATAGTTAGAGTCAGAGATGGTGGGCGCAAAAGAGGGGTGCTTGGGGAGAGATGCTCGGGGTCTCAAGGACACAGAATATCCCTGGCCTTTGTGTGTAAAGTGCATCCCAAGCCAGTTCCAACAACTAAAGACGGAACTCGAGATGGCATACAACAGGTTGCTTCATTTTGCTCAGAAGAACCGATCTACCGGCAGCCGTCACGGTTCAACCTCTAGTCTAGAGGCAGCCCCGGTGCAAAGTGGCCAACCTTTGGTGGCAAGAAATCAGGTTGTTCCGTGATGGTGCGAAAGGAAGTTTTGTCCCAGTGGACCGTGGGTCAGAGTCTGATCTCTGCTGCACTGGTGTCAATCCAGAGCGACTCCACAGGCAGTGCCCGGAGTGGGGAGTCTGGCACCCCACGGCCAGAGCAGAAGGGTGACATTGCAAATCCCCTTTCACCGAGATCGGGGACAGCACAGGGAGCAAGGCAAAGCTTTGGATAAGGGTCTTGCACAAAATGAGCCCCTTTGCCCAGGACTCTGGCTGCTACTTGGCTGACACCACAGTGCTGGTCTGGTGATACCCAGAGCTCGGCTTCACACGGGATTCACCTGCCGGCTTCTGCTAGGTTCTGGCCGTGTCGGTTTTTTCCTTCTGGTGTTACTAAAGTGACACGCACGTAAAGCCAGGGTCCAGGACGGGAGGGGCATGTGATTGCACACAGCACGGACTTGTGAGAGCCCATGAGCTCCCGCTGCAGCCAATCACAGCTCTGCTACGGCTCAATCAGCCCGGCCGGCAAATTCTAGGTACACAAATGCCAACGGGCCAACAGCCACTGCCGGCCCGGAGCAAGGGGGGGCAGAAGGGGCGGGGGGAAAGGGCAGAAGGGGTGGGGCGAAAGGCGGAAGGACAGAGCTAAGGGTAATCAGCCCTTGGTGCCACCCAGCCGGCAGTGCCCCCCTCTGCTCTCGGAGCTGCACAGAGAGCCAGTGGCAATTCAAAAGGGCCAAGAGTTTCGGTGGCAACTGGGAGCTCCAGGCCCCCTTGAATCTCCAGGCCCTGGGGCAATTGCCTCCTGCCCCCGTCAGCAGGTCTGACGGGCAGAGTTAGCAGAGCTGCCCTGTCCCTGGAGACCGACGTGGTTGACAATCTTACAGCCACTGAGGAGAAGGGGCCAGGCCCTGCGGCACTCACTAGCCCAGGCTGCCTAGAACCATGCAGGTGCCAAGTTGCTAGTGGGGCGGGGTTAGACGTCGGTGGGCGGGGCCTCGGCCGTGTGGGCGTGGCCCGATACATGGAGTGCCGTCCCTTCGCCGGCTCAGGGCAGAGCGCGCGGCAGCCTGAGCTCCCGGGAGTCCGGGATAAGCGGCGGCCCCAGCCCTGCAGCAGCTGCACCCCGGGGCCCCGGGCAGACATGCAGCAAAGGCGGGGGGGGCTGAGCCCCGGGCGGAGCCGCGGCTGCAGGCGCCGGTGAGATCGCGGGGCAGCGGGGAGCCGGCCCCGACGGGCGGGCGGTGAGGGGGGGAGCCGGGAAGACGCAGGGGGCTGGCGGCCGGCGGGGCTGGCCTCGGTGAGAAGGGGCCCGGCATCTCGGGAGGGTTTGTCCCGGGCCCAGAACCGCGCTCCGGAGCTGCGGTGGGACCCGCGCGGGACGCAGCCGGGCGCACCCAGCCCCGGCCGGGCTGGAAAAGGCAGCTCGCTCCGATGTGCGCTGGCCCGGGGCGCTCCTGGGGTGCGGGGCTCCGGGGGGCGCTGTCTGAGGAAGTGGGGGCACGGCGGGGTGCGGGGCTCCGGGGGGCGCTGTCTGGGGAAGTGGGGGCACGGCGGGGTGGGGTGCGGGGCTCCGGGGGGCGCTGTCTGAAGAAGTGGGGGGTGTGGCGGTGTGCGGGGTTCCAGGGGGCGCTGTCTGAGGAAGTGGGGGCACGGCGGGGTGCGGGGTTCCGGGGGGCGCTGTCTGAGGAAGTGGGGGCACGGCGGGGTGGGGTGCGGGGCTCTGGGGGGCGCTGTCTGAGGAAGTGGGGGCACGGCCGGGTGCAGGGCTCTGGGGGGCGCTGTCTGAGGAAGTGGGGGCACGGCGGGGTGCGGGGTTCCGGGGGGGCGCTGTCTGAGGAAGTGGGGGCACGGCGGGGTGCAGGGCTCCGGGGGGGCGCTGTCTGAGGAAGTGGGGGCACGGCCGGGTGCAGGGCTCTGGGGGGTGTTGTCTGAGGAAGTGGGGGCACGGCCGGGTGCAGGGCTCTGGGGGGTGCTGTCTGAGGAAGTGGGGGCACAGCGGGGTGGGGTGCGGGGCTCTGGGGGGCGCTGTCTGAGGAAGTGGGGGCACGGCGGGGTGGGGTGCAGGGCTCCGGGGGGGCGCTGTCTGAGGAAGTGGGGGCACGGTGGGGTGCGGGGCTCCGGGGGGGCGCTGTCTGAGGAAGTGGGGGCACGGCCGGGTGCAGGGCTCTGGGGGGCGCTGTCTGAGGAAGTGGGGGCACGGCGGGGTGCGGGGCTCCGGGGGGCGCTGTCTGAGGAAGTGGGGGCACGGCGGGGTGGGGTGCGGGGCTCCGGGGGGCGCTGTCTGAAGAAGTGGGGGGTGTGGCGGTGTGCGGGGTTCCAGGGGGCGCTGTCTGAGGAAGTGGGGGCACGGCGGGGTGCGGGGTTCCGGGGGGCGCTGTCTGAGGAAGTGGGGGCACGGCGGGGTGGGGTGCGGGGCTCTGGGGGGCGCTGTCTGAGGAAGTGGGGGCACGGCCGGGTGCAGGGCTCTGGGGGGCGCTGTCTGAGGAAGTGGGGGCACGGCGGGGTGCGGGGTTCCGGGGGGGCGCTGTCTGAGGAAGTGGGGGCACGGCGGGGTGCAGGGCTCCGGGGGGGCGCTGTCTGAGGAAGTGGGGGCACGGCCGGGTGCAGGGCTCTGGGGGGTGTTGTCTGAGGAAGTGGGGGCACGGCCGGGTGCAGGGCTCTGGGGGGTGCTGTCTGAGGAAGTGGGGGCACAGCGGGGTGGGGTGCGGGGCTCTGGGGGGCGCTGTCTGAGGAAGTGGGGGCACGGCGGGGTGGGGTGCAGGGCTCCGGGGGGGCGCTGTCTGAGGAAGTGGGGGCACGGTGGGGTGCGGGGCTCCGGCGGGCGCTGTCTGAGGAAGTGGGGGGGTGTGGCGGGGTGCGGGGCTCTGGCGGGCGCTGTCTGAGGAAGTGGGGGGTGTGGCGGGGTGCGGGGTTGCGGGGGGCGCTGTCTGAGGAAGTGGGGGCACGGCCGGGTGCAGGGCTCTGGGGGGCGCTGTCTGAGGAAGTGGGGGCACGGCGGGTTGCGGGGCTCTGGGGGGCGCTGTCTGAGGAAGTGGGGGCACGGCCGGGTGCAGGGCTCTGGGGGGTGCTGTCTGAGGAAGTGGGGGGCAGGGATCCAGGGGGTGCTGTCTGAGGAAGCGGGAGGCATGGCGGGGGGGTGGGGCTCCGGGGGGGCACCGTCTGAAGAAGTGGAGGCGCTGACTTTCTCATCCGTCCCTTTTTTCAGGAACTGAAGGGCAGCGCCGGCAGCCGAGGAGGAGGAAGCGAAGTTCTCAGTTGCGAGGTACGTGGCGGGGGGGGCGGTTTCCAGGGTGAGATCGGGTGAGATAAGAGCTGACCTGGTGACACTTGGGGTCAGTTCCCTTTTGCTGCTGATGTGTAACCGCCAGAGCTAGGGGCCGGCAACTCTGTCTGCATCTACCCTGCCCCCCCCAGCCTGGTCCAGGGGGCAGGCTGGAAACCACAGCTGGAGCTGGGCGTCTGTGCTCCCAAAGGCCCTGCATTGACAGCCCCCCGGGATGGGGCGGTGCTGGCCACCACGCTGGGGAGGATTTCGTCCTTGCGGGTGTAACTACCGACCTCCGTGACGCAGCAGCTTGGCCTCTGGCATGTCACAGGTTGCGGTGACTTTCAAAGGGGCCTATTTACTTTCCCTCTCCTCCGCCAGAAAGAAAAGTCATTCGAACGCACCTTGTATCCGCGCCCTCTCAGACCCACCGCTCCCTGTGCCCGCAGCGGCCTGGGCTGAATCCAGCAACCGTAGCCGTGGTGCCTGTCCCAGCCTGGGGACTTCATTTTGTCTGGGTATTTGAAGTAGAAGTCCCAAATTTACAGCAGGGGTTCAGCCTGGCCCCTCTTATTTGGAGGTGCAATTGAACCCTGCAAGACTGAACTCCGCTCCCCTCCACCCCAGCTGGGGAGTGTTGTGTGCAGAAGTTAGCAGCTGGGTGGCTAAGTACAGGGTCTGCGGCTCCAAATATTTGTTCTCGCAATTGGAGCCTGTAGAAAGGGGAGCCTGAACTTTTGGAAATACGATGCTAACTCATAGTCCCGTGTCTAGACAGTGCTACGGAAAATGGGCATCTTTAAATACCCCCTGCCCCGTTCACTATGAAAACGGACACAAGAGAAGAGTCCCCCGGTGGTCGAAGGAAGGGAAGGAGGCTCGGAGTCTAGTTCCTCGCAGACGCGCTTTAGTACCGAACGTCCACCTCTGCAGAGACTCCCTGGCTGACCCCCCTGGGCCCTGGTGGCTGAGCAGTGTATGGGGGAAGCTTGCAGGGACTCCCTTGTCTGCTGCGCCGTTTCGATGGCAAAGGGTCTCCCCTTTCCCCGCCTTTTAATCTGGACCCTTTTGCTGGTACGAAATGCGTCCAAACAAGTTGAGGGGCGACATGAAAGAAAACCAGAAAGTAAAACTCAGCAGATTCTGCCCCGGGGTTTTCGGTCTTTTTTCATTTGCCGACCCCTACCATGGTTCACATGGAGGTGCAGGACCCTTTAGAAAGTCCGTGTAGTCTGGGGACCCGCGGACAACAGGTTGAAAACGGGTGGGAATGGTTGACCGGTTACTGGGTGATGTTTCCGGTTATGGTTAACTGGTGGCCCAGCTTGGCCAGAGCATCCTTCAGCCATGGTGGGGGGACTGCTCGAGCCTGGCCTGAGCAGCCCCCTCCCACCCCCGGTTAACCGGTTAACTGACTAAACAGGAGTTTACATCCCTAGTTGAAAGCCGCTGTCCTCGGGCTGTCGGGAAAGTGTCATCCAGGCTGCTGCCGAGGGCTACAACGGCAACGTTTGGTGCTCTCTACCTGCATAAAACGTCCAGGGCCAAGCCCAGAGGCTGGGGTAACCCCCAAAACTCCCAGTGCCTGGCTGAGGCCGGGCTGCAGGGGCTGGCCTGCGAACACCTGGCCGGAGTGAGCCCTCGAGGCCAGGCCGCAGCCTTGGGTTCAAACGCCCTCCACTGCGGCGCCTTCGTTTTCCCTTTCTAGAGAGTGATTGCGGCTCCGGGCTTTGCTCCCTGCCCGAGGGGTCTTCGGAGAGACGGCGGCAAGGGTCCGTCAGTCTGGGGGTGAGAAAGGAGGGGCCCAGCAGCTCGCTGGAGGGGGGCTTTGCCACCGCTTGGTCGGAGACTGTTCAAAGGTCGGAGACTGTATTGCAGTGTGGGGCGGGGGTGCTGGAACGATTTTTGGAGGGAGGGGCACATCCTCCTGGACTCAGAGGGGGGAGATCCAGGGGCGGGAGGCAGGGCCCGAGTCTCTGCTGTTTAGAGCAATGCAGTTTTACCTGTGGGCGGGCTGCCGGGCTCTTTCCAAAATGGAGAACTGCTTTCAAGCGCCTTTCAGCTGGCTGTTCTCAACCTCACCTGGGGCTCAGGTCCAGGCCTCATCCTGAGAGGCGCTCTGAGCCTGCTGGGAGCCAGGGGTGCTCCCGGCCCTGCAGGACCACGCCCAAGCTGTCTGCCTGTTCCACGGCGCCCCGGGCTTGCAGCGTGGTTCTCTTCTCTTTCCGTCCGCAGCCCTAGGCAGCTTCTCCTTTCTCGCCTGCTAAGCGAAGTCTCCCCAGGACATTAGGAAGCCGCATTTCCTGCCGGCTCTGCTTGCCGCGTGGGCCCTGCTGACACTCGAAAAGTTCGCTGACCTCTCGGGGGGGACTTTAGAAAGGCCAGCGCCGAGGGAGGGCCAATAGCCGCCCAGCCTAGCTCCTCACCGCCCTCTTACGTGAGGAACCCAGGAGCCGCAGAGGGGGCGAGGGCCACGCGGGAGGCAGGTGTAACAGGCCGAGGGTTAGGGATCAGTGACGGTGAATAGCGGGAATTGCTCCTGGAGGCAGTGGAGGAGTCTGCTGAGGAAGGTGGCCGAAGCCCCATCGCTGGGGAGGTTTAGGTTCCAGGCTGCACCCCGCTCGAGAGAGCGTGCAGTCAGTCTTGCTTATCAGCGTCTATTGAATTTACAGAAAACAAAGCCTTTGCCTTGTGAAGCCTTCAGTAAGGCTTCGTTTTACCGAGCGCCCTTGTTCCCGTTAGCTGTGGAGAGCTTTTCTACGGCAATGGCCATCTGACAGCTGGTGCTCTGTTTAAAGATGGTAATAACTGTCCTTTTTTGGGGGCGGGAAAGCGAAACGAGGAGTTGAAATGGTCTGGAGCTGCTGCTATTAAAGTCCAGCCCCATTTCCTGGAAGATAAAACAAGGCAAACATGCAAGAGCCGAAAGGACAGAAAAATGCAACAGGCCACGGGACCTCACTCACCTACTCCCAAAACAGACCCATAGCCTCTGGCCGAGTGACTGCCACCCCCACATCACGGTATAAAGGCTTCTTGCTACAGACGATCCACCATCTACACTAGTTTAACCCTGCAAGTGGCCCATGCCCCCTGCTGCAGAGGAAGGTGAAAACCCCCCAGGGTCTCTGCCACGGCGCCTTCCCCAGATGTGCAGGCCTGTCAGTTACCCCACCCCCGGCCCTGCTGTGCTCCAGTGGGTTTGCGGGGAGTGGGTGTGAGTGTGAGTCACGGTGAGGGAGACCGGGGCATGGCGGTTGTTTGCTATTACAGGGGAAGGGACTCTGACCTGGGGGGAAATTCTTTCTTGCCCCCAAATCTGGTGATCAGTTAGACCTTGAGCATGGGGGCAAGACCCAGCAGCCGAGCACCTCGGGAAGAATACTGTGTACAGATGTGGTCTCCTCACCTCAAAAAAGATATTTTGGCCTTGGAAAGGGTTCAGAAAAGGGCAACTAAAAATGATTAGGGGTTTGGAACAGGTCCCCTATGAAGAGGTTAAAAGGACTGGGATTTTTCAGTTTAGTAAAGAGGAGACTGAGAGGGGATATGATAGAGGTCTATAAAATCAGGAGTGGTGTGGAGAGGGCGAATAAAGAAAAGTTATTTATTAGTTCCCATAATAAAAGAACTAGAGGATACCAAATTAAGTTAATGGGTAGCAGATTTAAAACTAATAAAGAAAGTTCTTCTGTAGTCAACCTGTGGAACTCCTTGCCAGAGGAGGCTGCGAAGGCGAGGACTATAACAGAGTTTAAAGACAAACTAGATAATTTCATGGAGCTTAGGTCCATAAAAGGCTGTTAGAGGCTGGAGAAGGATGGCAGGAGACAAATCGCTTGTTCATTGTCTTCGGTCCACCCCCTGTGGGGCACCTGGTGCTGGCCGCTGTCGGCAGACAGGCTACTGGGCTAGATGGACCTTTGGTCTGACCCAGTCTGGCCGTTTTTAGGTTCTTAAGAATTCTCCCACCTAGTGCCCCGTCTCCAGCTGTTGGGGGATGTGCTGCCGGCAGTCGCGAATGGCCTGCAATAGCATGTAGCCCATCTTGTGCCACCCCCCGCAATCCCATCCGGCTCTGTCTCCTCTCCAGTCCGGTTTTATGCCCCACTGCTCCCCCGTTCAGAAGGCCCCGCCTGCGACAGTCCCGGTTGTGACACTGCTGCCCCTGGGAATCCAGCCGTGTGAATGGGGGGCCATGAAACCTTCATGACACTTTCCACTGAGGTTTTATTTTGAAGCAACCCCCCACCCCAACCACTGGTTTTGATGCAAATTTTAGATACGGCCCCGTTGCGCAAATAGAGCAGCGCTGACTCCTCGCTGTGAAAGTCCCCGGCCCGCGGGGATGGGGGCTGCCTGTGAGCTCTGCGGCTCAGACCCGGGGCTATTTAAAACCCCGCTATCAGCGAGTCTACTGCCTCCAGCCTGTGACCAAAGCCACAACGTGGCAGCCCTTGGTGTGAGATGACTCAAATAGCCGGCAGGGCGATGGACACTAGCTGAGCACACAGCAGAGTCTGGAGTTATGCAGGACTGCCCCAGGGGTGGCTTGGATTGGGGGGAGGGGTAATTGTTTTTGGGGGGGGTCCACTCCAAGAATTTGGTAAGTAGTCAAGGGCTGTGCTCTTCCATTATATTAATGGGGGAGGTGTGGGGTTTTGGATGGAGGTTGGGTGCAGAAGAGAGCTTGGGGTAGGGAATTGGGGTGCAGGAGGTTGGGTGCAGAAGAGAGCTCAGGGTAGGGAATTGGGGTGCAGGAGGTTGGGTGCAGAAGAGAGCTCGGGGTAGGGAATTGGGGTGCAGGAGGTTGGGTGCAGAAGAGAGCTTGGGGTAGGGAATTGGGGTGCAGGAGGTTGGGTGCAGAAGAGAGCTCAGGGTAGGGAATTGGGGTGCAGGAGGTTGGGTGCAGAAGAGAGCTCAGGGTAGGGAATTGGGGTGCAGGGTCTGGCAGGGGGTTGTGACCTGGGGCAAGGGATTGGGGTGCAGGATCTGGGAGAGAGTTTAGGTGAAGGAGGTGGCTGTGACCTGGGGCAGGGGATCGGGGTGCAGGAGGGGGTGCAGAGTCTGGGAGGGGGCTGTGACCTGGGGCAGGGGATCGGGGTGCAGGAGGGGGTGCAGAGTCTGGGAGGGGGCTGTGACCTGGGGCAGGGGATCGGGGTGCAGGAGGGGGTGCAGAGTCTGGGAGGGGGCTGTGACCTGGGGCAGGGGATCGGGGTGCAGGAGGGGGTGCAGAGTCTGGGAGGGGGTTGTGACCTGGGGCAGGGGATCGGGGTGCAGGGTCCGGGAAGGGATATTGGTGCAGGGGTGGAGGTGCAGAGGATTTGGGTTGTGTCTGGGGCGGGCGCATGGCCTCCCTTCCCTCCCAGGGCAGCAGAGAAGCTATGTTTGGAGATACAGGCGTCTCTGTGGGGGCGGAAGTGTGTTGTTTTAACAAGGATTCTCGTTATCGGGCCACATCCTGCTGCCCTTGCTCCTCAATTGCAATTCGCACCGAAGCTGATGGGACGTGCACCTCGCAGGATCGGGGCCAGCGGGGGTCTTGTCTCTGTACAGGCCCTGGGTTGGGTCTGTTGTTGGCATCTCAGTCCCCAAAAGTCCTCCCAGGCAGGCAGCACGAGGGGCCGCGGCCGGGAGCAGGCTGCCAGGGCTGGGCCGTTCGAGGAGTCTTCTCTCTGCTCTGTGAACCAGAACGGTGGGGAACGGGGTGTCCTTGCTCCCCGCTTGCTCCGCTCTGCCAGAGCCGCTGACTTTGGTCTGCCGTTTGCCAGTGCCCTGAGACGGCCGGGGAGAATGTGTGTCCTCCAGGCCTGGCCCCCCTTCCTGCATGGGTCTGCACAGCCCCCATGCTCTCTCCCACCCTTCCTTTGGGCCTCTCCCTGCTGCCTCGCCCTGGGGAAGTGCCCCACCGAGACGTCCCTTTTCTCTGAATCAAGGACATTTAAACCCATCCCCTCGTTTCATCCTGATGTTCTAGCCCTTCCTCAGACCGCCGGCCATGCCCCCTCCTGCCCCTCGCCGTGCCCTGGCGAATGGTACTTTGTAAGCGCCGTGGGGTCGGGGTTCCTTCCCCTTTGGGAAGTTTTCACCGTGTCCGTGGGCACCGTGAGAAGTCGCAATGCATCTGAATGACGCTCCTGCTGCACGGGTGAGCTCACCCCAGGCTGCCTAGACTTAGGGAGAGATTTCCCCCGGCGGATTTTTCTGCCATCACCAGGGTGGGGTTTTCCAGCGCTGGCGACCGAGCAGGCGAGGGTGTGGTGTGGTGCCGGCTCCGGAGGCGTGAGGCCGGGATCTGCTGGTGTCGAAGGGGTTTCCTTTCTGCGCGACCTGCCGCCCTGAGCGCTCTTTTTTTCTCTTCTTTCAGCGGCAGGATGGGTTGCGCCAAGTCAAAGGTGGCCCAAGTCCACCACAAGGACTCGAAAACCGAGCCTGGGCCTGGGCCCGTGCAGCCGCACTATGTGAAAGACCCCACGTCCGGGATCAAGAAAGTGAGTGGGGACGTTGGCGGGGGGGGCGGATGCCCCTGTGTTTGCGGATGGGTCAAGGCCCGGGGAAGAGGGAGGCGGGTCAGAAGGCAGCTGCTAGAGAGAAAAGGAGCTGCTGCCGCTCTCCCCTACCCCGCCCCACGCCAAGGTCTCTTGGTTTGGATTTGCCCTAGGCAGTGGGGCAGCCTGGCTTGGGGGCATGTGGGCCCGGGACACCCGGAGGAGACTCTTGTCCCCGGTGCCTGTGGCTGCGGGCAATGCCAGTTTATTCGGGGCTGGTACTGCAAATGTTGCAGCCGTTCCTGGGGCCGGGGAGGCGGGTACGCTGCGGGCGACGAAGACGCTAATGGAGACTGAAAAGGAAAGGGAGGGGTCAGAGAACCCTAGAATCCTGGGGCCACCGAGTCCAGCCCTCGCCCCCCCCGCCCGCCCAAAGCAGAGATGTGAAGGACGAGTCGCTCCCCCCCCCCCCCCATGCTGCCTCTATCACAAAGAGGCAGTGGGGGGGAAGAGAGAAGAGGGGGAGCATCAGCGGCCCCGCTGTGTGGAGCCTGGTGCCAGGGCTCCATGTGGTGCTGCCGCTTTGAAACGCCGCAGGGAGCACGGGGCCAGCGGGGGCTGCTTGAGTCCCCCGCTGGCCCCATGCTCCCTGCAGCGCCTTCGCCTTTCAAGTGTAGCCACAGCCCTAAGTCTGTGTCTACGCTGCAGAGGCGCTTTATCGACTAATCGAATAGTCGATGCAAAATGCACCAACTATTCAATTAGCCGATGAATCTAAATTTAACATCCCTAGCCCAAGGCAGGACCACGCCCAACTCAATCAGCCCAGCCAGGGCTTGGTCCAGCCGGGACTTAAACACCTCTAGGGATGGAGATTCCGCCCCCTCCAAAGCCCATCCCGGCGCTTCCCCGCCCGCCTAGGGACTAGTTAGGAGGAAACAGGAGGAGGAAGAGGCTGGAGAGAGAAGAGGAGGGGATGAAGGTTGTGGCTCCCCTGGAGGTCAGCAGTGAATGGGTTAAAGAGCGAAAATAAATATTGCCGGAGTCTGCCGTCCAGAATGGAGAGCCCCGAGATGGGGGACGGCTTTGGCGTCCACCGGAGCACGTGCTCCGTCCCACCGTCCAGCCAGGCTTTCATGGGGAGGCTCTCGGCTCTGCTCAGCCCTCTCCCTGTGCCCCCAGCGCTGTCCGCCTCTGGTCTCCATCCCACAGGGGAGTGGTGGTGGGGACTTCCTCCTCTAACCACTCCCCTCGTCTTGCTTTGCAGAACAGTAACTCCGGCCCGACTCTGCCCCACGCAGTGGATGGTACGTCTGGACGGGGGTGCGGGCAGCTGTGCAGGGAGCTAGTGTCAGAGATGAGTGTGCTGGGGCCTTCACGTCGGGGTCAAACTCTCCCAGCGTGGGGGGCCTTTGGAGCTGGGGCTTTGGGTTGGGCCCAGGAGCAGCAGAAGCACCTTAAAAGTGTGGGGGGCACCAGGGCTGCCTCTTCCCTGAGTCCCTGCCCTCACGGCATCCCTTCCCCCAAGACCCTGCCCTCCACTTGCTCCTCTCTGCCCCGCCCCCGGTAAAAAGTGAGAGGGTCAGGCCCCCCCTGTCCTTTGCCACTAGTTGGACTCCTCCCTTATGGGAGAATCCAGGTGTTGCTGCACAGCCGGGCTCTGGAAGGGTGCGTGCGATGCAGCCTCCTTTCGCCGCCGGGAACCTGGCTGCGGATCCCACTTGCGTCTGTGCACCAGCCACCGTGAGGGTCTCTTGTGTCATGACCTCGGATGCTCAGGCATGTCCCGAGCGGCCTGCCCTGGTTCATCCTCCCATGGGACCTCCCCCGCGTGTGCAGGCCTGTCAGTCGCCCCGCCCCTGCTGTGCACCAGTGGGTTTGCGGGGAGGGGACGTGTGCATGTTACTGGGAGGGAGACCAGGGCTTGGCTGCTGTTTGCTATTACAGGGGAAGGGGCTCAGCTGCCATATTGGGGTGGGCTGGGTGAATAAGGAAGGAGCCACCAGAAGGGCCTGATCCTGGCCAATCAGGGTTGCAGTCCACTGGGGCAGTGTTTCTCAAGCAGTGGGACGAGAACCCTCAGGGGTACTTGAGAGAGGTCTGGGGGGGACGTCCACACAATGGAAATTTGGAGAAAACTGAATTTTTGTTGTAAGTTTTACAGCGCTTGATTATTTTTGTACTTTTTACACCCAAAAATTTCATCTCCCGCCCGGCTACGATTAAGTAGTTTAAACAAATGTGTTGCAATGGGAGAAAAAAATGGTGTGTCTGAAAACTGTAGGTCCTGCGGGTACTTATGTTATTTTTGAAAAGGGGGTACTTTATAAAAAAAAAAAAAAAAAAAAAGGTTGAGAAACACTGCACTGGGGAATACAGCGGCTACAGAAGCGGAATTCCCTGACGGATCCACGGGGATAAGGGAGGGGTCCTCGTGACTGGTGAACAGAGAGGGACTTGAGGGCGTCTCGTGTTGGAGTCAGTGCTCCCCCTTTCCCAGGGGATCCCCTCTGCCATTCTCAGGGAAGGGGGTGTGCTCCGCCTTGCAGGCTCCGACGACAACATCGTGCTGGCCCTGTATGACTACGAAGCGATACACCAGGAGGACCTGAGCTTCCGGAAAGGAGATCAGCTGAAGGTGCTGCAGGAGTAAGTGCAGCCCTGATGCTTCTGTGTCTCCCGGGAGCCTGGCACCCCCTCGCCATGCCCTGGCTCTGCGGGTCCGGGGCAGCTGGGAAGGCTGCCTGCCCAGGCTGACTTCTCTGGGCTCCCGTGCCTGTAGAGTCCCTCTGCACCAGGGCTGCACAGCCTGGGTGCAGCATCGGAGACCCATGAGAACGGCTGCCTGTGGGGCTGGGGAGGGCAGGCAGTGCCCTGGGGGGTGACCCCCCCGCAGTGGCGGGGTGATGGGAACCGGCTCGTGTCTGCCTCTCTGCAGGTCGGGAGAGTGGTGGAGAGCGAAGGCGCTGACGGGGCAGGAAGGCTACATCCCGAGTAACTACGTGGCCCGAGTTAACTCCCTGGAGTCGGAAGAGTGAGTCTGGCGTCCGCTGGGGTGGGGCCGGGGCAACCTCGCGGCTCCCTGGGCAGCCTGCGCTCTGCTGCCGTCCCTAAGCCGCGGTGCTTCACCCCCGTCCACCACCACAGAAGCACAGAGCAACAGCAACCCTCCCCAGCCCGGGCCTTTCCGGGCACCCCCTTCCCGTTGCTGTTCTGCCGCTTCACCTGGACAAGTTAACTCCTGCCGGGCCTGCCACCCGTCTCTGCTTCCCACTTCCCCACCCACTCCCCCGCCTCCTCCTTGGGAACCACCAGCTTCCCCGGCCTGGCCCCAGACCCCCGGGGAACGAGTTGCCCTAATTCCACTGAGATCTTCGCAGCCCAGTGATGGACACTTAGGAGCCGGCCCGGCCTCGTGACCAGGGAACGACCCTGGCAAAGTAGAGCTGGGAGGCAGAACCCCCCCGGCCAGCCCAGCTGCCTGTTCCGCCCCCCTCGGCTGGGGTCCGGCCTAGGCTTGGAGGGGCAGCGTTTCAGGGCGGCGCAGGGGGCTGGGCTCAGCTCTGGTGTCGCCCGCCAGGTGGTTTTTCAAAGGTGTCAGCCGGAAAGATGCAGAGCGTCAGCTCCTGGCGCCGGGGAACATGATCGGCTCCTTCATGATCCGAGACAGCGAGACGACCAGAGGTGAGGCGGGGGCGGCCGAGGGGGGGCTGCTTCTGGCAGCCGGGGCAGGAGGAGGTGGAGGGAGTGGCGGGTGGCGGGCGATCCTGACCCAGACAACACAGCAGTTATCTGGCCTCCTCTGCTCCATCCCTCTTGCTGCTGGAGGCTGCAGTTGTGCTAAGCCATTGCTGCCACACAGTGTTGCGAAACACCCCCCCCCCCCGCCCCCCCCCACTGTGAGAGAGGGGAGGGATTGCAGGAAATGGCCCTGTCTGAGGTTAGGGGGAGGAGATGTCCAGGGAGGGCAGAGTTTATCTGCTTCTCAGCTCAGCCTTACAGCGACCCAGCCCCTGGCGAACGCATCCCTGTGTGGAAGGGGCTGAGTGCCTGCCTAGAACAGAGGCGGGGAACCTAAGGCCAGGACCTGGATCTGGCCCCCCAGGCTCTGGGCTACCTCCGCATCATTGGGGAGCCCGTGATGGTGCTCCAGCCCCACCCTCCCCCCCACTGCCCCACGGCAGGGCTGGAGCCCACAAAGTCAACTGGCCTGGGCCCCCCTGTGTGCGAGGGGAATGTGGGGGGAGTCTTTCTCCTCAGTCGGGGGCCCACCTCAGGGAGGGCGTTTTTGTTAGTTTCTCTCGTGTGTACAGCCCCCGACTGATTTTTCTGTGGGCCAGCAGCCCCCCGCCCCAAAAAAGGTCCCCCCCAGCCTAGAAATCCCTCTGCCCAGCCGCTGGAACTCCTCGCTGGGGTCCGGGGGCACTTTGGGGGCTGGGGAAGGAGGGGTCAGGCGGGCTGAGCTCCCTGGCTGGCTGCTGAACCGGCTGCCTGAGGGGTGAGGGCTGCGCCGCGGGCAGGGGGCCGTAGTGTGGAGGAGGGGAGCGCAGCCTGGCCGGACGGGGCCCGTAGCTGCCCGCCGATACCCCCGGCGCCTCCATTTGCGTCTCTCTCGGACCAGGGAGCTACTCCTTGTCGGTGCGGGACTTTGACCCCCAGAACGGCGAGACGGTGAAGCACTATAAGATCCGGACGCTGGACAGCGGGGGCTTCTACATCTCCCCGCGGAACAGCTTTGCCACGCTCCAGGACCTGGTCAGCCACTATAAGAGTGAGTCCGCCCTCCCGCAGGCTGCCCCGCCGCCCCTGCTCACTGCCCGGCTGTGGCCATGGCTAGGCGGTTCCCTCGGCTCCTGGCGCCTGCCGGCTCCGTCCCTCTCTGCCCACGGAGAGGCCGTTGCTGGATCCTTTCCGGGAGCGGGGGGCGGGGGGGGGGGTGGAGAAGCTGCTGCACACACAGCTGGCCACAGAAGGGCTGGATGGTTTCGGGGCCCTCGATCGGTTACAGATTCTTCCACCTCTGGGTCCCTGGTTTGAATTTTGGAGCCTGCTGGCCAGCTTGGTGCTCTAGCCCAGGGGTGGGGAACCTAAGGCCTGGGGGTCGGATTCAGCCCCCCGCCCCTCCCTGTGCTCTTCCTCCCGCCCAGACCCCACCCCCGAGCCTGCTTTCCAGCAGCCTCCTCCCGCACACTAAACCCCGCATTTTTGGCCCCACCCCAAAGTCTAGGGGGGGCCCCACAAAATCTACTAGCCTGCCCCCCCCCAGGCTCTGGTGTGGGAGGAGAATGTGGGGAGGGTCTTTCTGCTTCTCCGGGGGCCAGGTCGTCTCACTTTTGTGTGGCTCCCGACTTATTTTTCTGTGGGTCAGCAGCCCCCCAGCCTAAAAATGACACTCTCCCCCTCTGCCGCCCACCCGCTCTAACCCAGCATTTCTTGGGGCAGCTGTCCACACCCCCAGACTACACCCCTGCCTGGAGAGCTGCACAGACCCTAACTTCCCCACACCCCAGAAGGGGCTCGTGTGCCCTGGCCCCCCAAGCTTGGGTGCATAGCTCAGCGGGGACGCTTCCTCAGCGCAACGCAGCTCCTTGGTGCACCCAGGGGACTTGGCCTCCGGGCCAGGCCTCATGAGGACGAATGTTGATCCCATTAAAGCAGGGTGAGGAAGCTAAGGCCTGGGGCTGGTTGTGGTCCCTGGCTTGCCTAGGTCCAGCCCTGAAACTCAGGGCTCCCCTCCCCCAGCATTGGGGAGCCTGCACTGGGACTCCCCCCCCCCCCCCCCCCCCCCCCCATCCTCCCTGCAGGGTTGGAGCACAGAAAATCAACTAGCCTGGACCCCCTGGCTCTGCGCGAGAGGAGTGGGGGAGGAGCTTTCTCCTCAGTCGGGGGCCACGTCCGTGAGAGGCTGTGTTTTGGTTTTTTGCTTCTCACTTGTGTGCGGGCCCCATGTGGTTTTTCTGTGGGTCAGCGGCCCAGAGAAGGTTCCCCGCCCTGGCCTGAAAGCGAATCCGGTCCTCGGGGCTGGCGTCGTTTCCATGGCAGCCTGCTAGGGGAGTCGTGCGAACGCCTGCCTTCCGTCTCCACTGGCCCGTACCCTCTTGCTAGGCCAAAGGGGGCTGCTCAGGTGCTGAGGAGCTGGCCCAGAGTGGAGGAACACCGCTCCCCCTGCCTGGCAGCATAGCCTGGCCCTGACCTGGAAATTGTGTTCTTCTTTCTCAGACCAAAGCGATGGGCTCTGCCAGAAGCTCACTCAGCCCTGCACTGCGCCCAAGCCGCAGAAACCCTGGGAGAAAGACGCATGGGAAATTCCCCGGGAGTCCCTGAAGCTGGACAAGAAACTGGGAGCTGGGCAGTTTGGAGAAGTCTGGATGGGTAAGAGCAACGGGGCGGCTCAGGAAGAGCAATGATTGGGCCGGAGGGGAGAGGGAAGGCAGAAGCGACAATGAGGCAGGGGCTCCGAAGGCGGGAGGGTGAGGGATGCGGTAGACGAGGAGGCAGGGGCTCCGAAGGCGGGAGGGTGAGGGATGCGGTAGACGAGGAGGCAGGGGCTCCGAAGGCGGGAGGGTGAGGGATGTGGTAGACGAGGAGGCAGGGGCTCCCAAGGCGGGAGGGTGAGGGATGTGGTAGACGAGGAGGCAGGGGCTCCCAAGGCGGGAGGGTGAGGGATGTGGTAGACGAGGAGGCAGGGGCTCCCAAGGCGGGAGGGTGAGGGATGTGGTAGACGAGGAGGCAGGGGCTCCCAAGGCGGGAGGGTGAGGGATGTGGTAGACGAGGAGGCAGGGGCTCCCAAGGCGGGAGGGTGAGGGATTCGGTAGACGAGGAGGCAGGGGCTCCCAAGGCGGGAGGGTGAGGGATTCGGTAGACGAGGAGGCAGGGGCTCCCAAGGCGGGAGGGTGAGGGATTCGGTAGACGAGGAGGCAGGGGCTCCCAAGGCGGGAGGGTGAGGGATTCGGTAGACGAGGAGGCAGGGGCTCCCAAGGCGGGAGGGTGAGGGATTCGGTAGACGAGGAGGCAGGGGCTCCGAAGGCCGGAGGGTGAGGGATTCGGTAGACGAGGAGGCAGGGGCTCCCAAGGCGGGAGGGTGAGGGATTCGGTAGACGAGGAGGCAGGGGCTCCGAAGGCGGGAGGGTGAGGGATTCGGTAGACGAGGAGGCAGGGGCTCCGAAGGCGGGAGGGTGAGGGATGTGGTAGACGAGGAGGCAGGGGCTCCGAAGGCGGGAGGGTGAGGGATGTGGTAGACGAGGAGGCAGGGGCTCCGAAGGCGGAGGGTGAGGGATTCGGTAGACGAGGAGGCAGGGGCTCCGAAGGCGGGAGGGTGAGGGATTCGGTAGATGAGGAGGCAGGGGCTCCGAAGGCGGGAGGGTGAGGGATTCGGTAGACAATGAAGGAGGGAGGCCGTTGGCAGGTAAATACATTCTCTCTCCAGAGGGGGAGAGAGGGGGATTTGAATGACGACTCCTCCCTTGCCCACAACGCTCCTGTTCATGCAGAGCCAAATTCTGCTTTGCTTTTTTCCATGGTTTCCCTCCCGGGGCTGGGCCAGGAGCAGGGGAGGGCACTGACGGCCTTGTCTAGCCACCAGCCTTCGGGTTGCACCCGTGTCCGTGCACACCAGGGTCACACTTGTGCAATCTAACGATGTGTGCAGAGAAGCCCTGGTGCAAGCAGGGGCTGAGTCACTGGGGGTGGATGGAGGAAGAGAGATGAGAACGAGGAGCAATGGGCTCAAGTTGCAGTGGGGGGGGTCTAGGTTGAAGATTAGGAAAAACGATTTCCCTAGGCGGGTGGGGAAGCGCTGGGCTGGGTTCCCGAGGGAGGGGGTGGAATCTCCACCCTAGAGGTGTTTAAGTCTCGGCTTGACAAAGCCCTGCCTGGGTTGATTTAGTTGGGTTGGTCCTGCCTTGGGCAGGGGCTGGACTCGCTGGCTCCTGAGGGCTCTTCCAGCCCTGGGATTCTGGGGTTCTGTGAGCAGCCTCAGGGGTGCCAGCACCTAGACCAGGACCAGTGTGTAGGGACAGGGCTGTGGCCACTGGAAGTGAGGCAGCCATGGTGGTGGGTGAAGGTGGGGCAGGGGGAGGCAAGCCTCCAGCCCCGCCCCTTCTTCCCAGGCCCCGCCCACCACAGGAGCCAAGCTGCCCCTCTCCCCTGCACCATGGGGAGGTGGAGTGACATGTCGCCCCATCCCCGGAGCATGGAGAGGGAGGAGGGCACAGGGCTCCAGTCTCCTTGGGCTACAGTAGGCGTTGTGTGGGCGGGGCCAGGCGTTATGTGGGCGGGGCCAGGCGTTGTGTGGGCGGGGCCAGGCTGGTGGTGCGGGAAGCCAATGCCTCCCCCTGCCTATGACACCCGGCGCCCCCGGAGGAAGCCCTGTGCCATGGCGATGTCTGCAGCCCCATGCGGGCTGGGACCAACCTGGACGCGCCCTCGTGTGCCCTCTCTGCCAGCCACCTACAACAAACACACCAAAGTCGCCGTGAAGACCATGAAGCCGGGCAGCATGTCGGTGGACGCTTTCCTGGCCGAGGCCAACCTGATGAAGAGCCTGCAGCACGACAAGCTGGTGAAGCTGAACGCGGTGGTGACCAAGGAGGAGCCCATCTACATCATCACGGAGTTCATGGAGAAAGGTAACACAAACCGCCCCGCACGCACACGTGCACACGCACGCACACTGATCTGCCCCAGGGCACGGGAGAAGCCCAGAGCGCACCAGGGCCGTGCGAGGACACCGGCTGTCTGGGCCCTCGCAGGGGCAGGCGGGTCCTGCCTTTTGGCAGTGCCAGGCGGGCGCTGTTTGCCATCCCCCTCCCTGGGTAAGCGAGGAGGCAGCTGGCCAGGATATGGGTCAGGGCTGGGAGTGTGTGATAAACCGTGGTGGGCAGGAAGAGGGGATGGCACATGGGAAGTGACAGGGAGAGAACGAGGCAAGAGGCGAGGGACGTGTGACACCCCAAGAGTTGAGCCCCCCCCCCGACAAACCCCACCCGCGGGCATGCAGAAAGGGGGCAGGGCGCATCTGGGGCTCAGAGCCAGGGGGGCCCAGCCCTGGGAGAACTCATGGCAGGGAGCCTGGCTCTGCAGTGGGGCCTCTCTGTTTCCCGGGGGCGCGCGCTGAGTTCGCAGGCCCTGCCCCGGGGGCTCGGTGGCAGACGGGACCCACTGGCCGCGCCCTGAACCCCTCCCCCTCCTGCCCTTCGCAGGCAGCTTGCTGGATTTCCTGAAGAGCGACGAAGGGAACAAGCAGGTTCTCCCGAAGCTGATCGACTTCTCTGCCCAGGTGAGGCGCGAGCAGGGCGGGGGCATCTGAGGGCCGAGCCACCCTGGGGCCGGGGAAGCTTCTCCTCTGGGCACGAGCCACGGAGGAGGAATGGGCTGGCGCGCCATGGCCGGCGGTAAGAGAGGCCGAAGGCTTTTGTGCTGGGCATCAAGACCCCACAGGACTGGGCCATTTAGCATCAGCAGGTCACTGAGCCCCACGGGAGCCGAAAAGGGGCCGAGCAGGAGAGCGGGGCGGTTACAGAACAGAAGGGCCCTTGTACTCAAAGGCAGCGTGGTCTGGAGTACTGAGCGTGCCGCTTCACTCCGTGCGGCCTTGGGCAAGTCACTTAACTTGTGACCTGCCTCTTCTCTTGCTGAGAGCAGTGACCTGGGCCCAGCTCCCCTGAGGGGTACTTGAGAGCGGGAGCTGTAAGAGCCAAGGGCTGGCAGGTCGAAGGGCCAGGTGGGGTCCTGGCAGGAAGTGTGTTTGGTCAGCTGATTGATCTGGCCTGGAGGTCGCTAGCTGCTGGGAGCAATGCCCCGCCTGGGATGCTCCTCTCGGTAAAGGCTGCTGAGGAGGGAGGGGTTGGAAACCAGGTAGGTGCTGTGAAGAATCCAGCTGTCCAGCATGGAACAATGGGGAGCTGTGAACGAGATTTGAATATGCAAATAAGCCTGGTTTGCCCCAGGAAAATATGCGGGAGGGACCTGGTGCTTTTTCTGCAAGGGGGAAGGGGGGGAGAGGAACTCTGGAAACAATCCAGTGAGTTTCCCTCCCCTGCTGCCTGCGTGTTCTCACTCTGCTCTTGAGACAACTGGCCGCCTGTCTGCGCTGGCCCCGGGTGCGGCTGTGCGCCACGGAGCAGCAGCAGGCGCGCGGGGAAGTTGGTTGTTCTCGGAGGACTAACCTTGTAACGCTGGCGCTTGGCAGTGGCCGTTAGAGGCCTGGGACTGCCCGGCTGGTCAGTGTTGGGAAGCATCCTGCCAATCAGCAAGTGGACGGCTCGCCCGGCCCAGCCTCTCCCGTCAGGAGCTGGCGGAGACCGTCTCTGCCCCGGCGCCGGCCTTTTCTGCTCTCCGGTGGCCACCGAGATTCTGGGGGCAAGTTTCCGTTTTCTTTCCGTTTTCCAGACTTGCTCTGTCCTGTCTCGGGGATACAACACTCCTGGCTGAAATCAGCTCACGGCCAAGCGGCTGGCTCCAAGGGGCAATAACTCTGTGTATTGCGTGACCTGGCTTAAAAGCCACTGGCCACCTGGCGGCTCCGCCACTGACACCTTTCTGCCGGTTCTGCAGTCCTCGGGCAGAGCCGTGCAGCTTCCCATTCTGCGCAGTCTTTACTCAGTCAAAATGGCCTGGTTTGAGCCACCGACCACTCTCTCCTTCTATTTCCCCTACCTTCCCCCCCCCCACCCCCCGTCTTCCTTCCCCTCACCCCGGCTCTGACCTATTTCATGTTAGGACACCTGCTTTAAACACCAGACTGGTGTTGTCTTGGGCGGGGCTTCTGGGAAGAGGCGAGGAACTTTTGTGCCTGGCATGAGTGTGTTAGATGAAGCCCTGTCTCCAAGTAGCTTCCTAGCAGAGGGGAAAGCGGGTTGCAGATAAGGCCAAGGGGACTATAAAGTTTCACAGGAGTTTGCAGAACACTTCCTGAAAATAGCTCGTCAAGTTCCACTTTCAGTGTGAGATGTTTAGATAAGTTGGATGTGCAGTTGTGCATCTCATTTGCGTGGGCAGTAATCTGCTTGTGCATCCAAATGTGGTGGTGGTGTTTATCTTTCAATGGCCGCTGGAAACCCCAGGGAAAGTCCTAGGGCTGTAGGGCACAGCAGTACGCACAGGCCAAGGTTACGCTATTAAGGTTGGCCAGCATAGCTGTGAAAGTCACATTCCTTCTCCAGCGCAGCTGGAAGAGGGTGGTTCTAGCAACACAGCTTATGGGCTTCAGGGAGGTGGTGGTGTACGCTGGGAGAAGAAAAGAGTGGGCATACTAGGTCAGACCAAAGGTCCATCTAGCCCAGAGTCCTGCCAATGCCGGGTGCCCCAGAGGGAGCGAACAGAACAGGGAATCATCCAGTGATCCCTCCCCAGCCACCCATTTCCAGCCTCTGACAAACACAGGCGAGGGACACTATCCCTGCCCATCCTGGCTAATAGCCATGGATGGACCGAACCTCCATGAATGTATCTAGTTCTTTTTTGAACCCTGTTAAAGTCCTGGCCTTCACAACATCCTCTGGCAGGGAGTTCCACAGGTTGACTGTGCGTTGTGTGAAGAAAAACTTCCTTTTGTTTGTTTTAAACCTGCTGCCTATTCATTTCATTTGGTGACCTCTAAAACCTCCGGTCAGTATGCTTGATGCCTCCACTCGGAAGCTCTGCTGCAAAGATGTCAGCAAAGCCAAAGTAGCCTGCAGACTAGCCTCCCGTTATCGGTTTCTCTACACTTACAACACCACAGTGTCACACCTTCAGCGTGGCACTCGCTGTGCTGATGGGAGAGGGTTTCCTGTCAGCGTCGGGAACCCAACTCCCTGACAGGCAGTAGCTCGGTGGAGGGAAGAATTCTTCCATTGACCTGGCGCTCTGCTCAGGTGGATGTAGGTCAGTTTACATGCATGGGGCAGAGGGTGGATTTTTCACACCTCTGGCTGGCATAGTGAAACTGACCTAATTTTCTAGTGCAGACCGGTTGTCTTGGCCCTGGAGAACTTACCCTCAAACTGAGGGTGGTAGAGGCAGAAACGTGACGCGATGTGCCCAAGCTGATGACGAAGCTGGAAATTGAACACTGAACTCTTGAATGCCGTAGCCACAGGCTCATGCTGCCTTGGGGACAGCCTTGTGCAAGTTAGATACGCTCTTGTGCATGCTGCTTTTCTGGCTCGGAGACTTTGCAAAAGGCCCAGCTTGCTGGTTCTCAGTCTGCGGCCCAGTCAGCACACAGCTGCAGCCGGTGCTACATCCTCAGGGCCATACAGGGAGTATTGGCCCACCAGGGTTCGGAACCACTGTTGCACCTGCCTCTTTCCATCCGCGTTCCCAGAGAGAGGAATTCCGTATGCAAACAGCGCATAGGCAGCTGTGTGAGCTCACGTTTGCACATTCAGTAAACGAGGGTGCAAATAGGACCCGGGGTGTGAAATGACTCTCTTGAGTTTGTGACGCTTGTGGTTTTGCATGGACAGCTCAGCTGCACATATGTGAAGACTTAGGCTGCCAGATTCTCTGGGCCCGACTCTCCACAGGAGTAAGCAAGTGCAGGATGTATACTCCCCCGCCCCTCATGAGCCCTTTTCCTTCCAGCTCCATGTCCATGCTGTCCTATTCCTTGTCACCTTCTCCCTCCCACTGCTGACGAGTGCCTTTTGGGGCGTGCTTTGTGGCATTGGTCGCGGGTGCCCTCTAGTGGGCTCCTTCACTGCTGAGTGTAGTCGGATAATAAAGGAGTGTTGAGTTGTGATATGCAGTGCTACCGTGGGAATGTCAGAATTAAAATTCCCGCCTTCTAATGAAATAGCATGGGTGCCACATCCCTGGATGTCCAGGAGAGAGGTGTCTGGGGAGAGCTGTGATCGTCATATGTTTAGGTTCTTGGAGAGCTGCTCTCAGTTCTATGGAGTTTCTCCATCCTAATAGGAGAGCTGTATGCTCTCGCAGCGTAATGTCTCCCTAGGGAATTTCTTCATTCTTCTGGCCCTGCTGGGGCAGGAGGGTCAGTGGAGAAGGTGCCACGGGCACCGTTACAGTGAAACCTGGGAAAAGATTCTCGCTGAGGTGGCTTAAAACCAGACATGAACCTAGCAGCGATTCCTGTAAACTGAGCACTTGGGCGGCCACCCAGGAGAGAGTCAAAGGCTGCCCATCTGATTTAGTAGAGTGCCCAGGGCTGCCAGTGTGTGTGTATACTGGTGGTGCACATCTGCATTTGCCTCAGTGCACAGAACAAAATTTATTCTGCACATGGACAGAAAAAATTAGAGGGAACATTGGAGTCTAGTTTATTCTAGATCAGTGGTGCATCCCACTGGGGCTCCATCTGCGGCCCGCACACATCCCCGGCTGCTGCCCTCCCCCATGTGCCTCTCCTGCACTGGTACACCGGAGCCCCACACTTCCTGCTCCTCCCCCTCCCCCTCCCAGCCCTTTCGTGGCTTTTCAAGCTCTGGAAGGGAGGTGGCAGAGCAGGGATGGAGTGTGAATCAGGCACTTTGCATGCTCCAAAAGTGCTGGAGGAGCAGGTAAGTTGGGGCTCTGTTGCCACAGTGTGTGAGAGGCACAGGGGCAGATGGGGGTCCACGGGGCTGCAGGTGGAACCCCAGTGAGCCGCGGGCTGCAGCGGCCCACTGACATGAAGGAGGGCCTCTCATGTGGCCCACTCGCTATTCGTGGCTGCCCATTACTGGCCTAGATAGTAACGTTCAGGGCCTGTGGCAGCAGATTTAGTTGTGCTTGTGTATGTTCACTAGCTTGGGTGTGTGCACTAGCAACACAAGAGGAGTGTGTTTGCGTGAGTCCATGTGTATGACTGTCGGTGAAGAGGTAAAATCCCAGCTTCTAGTTCATGGAAATGTGCAGAGGCTTGTTCTGATGTATCAACTCATCCGCCACTGTCCTCTGTCATTTCCCCACTGTGGCTTCATGTGATGCATAAGTCATGTGTTGGCCCAGCCTCTGTGGAGGGCTGCATGTCCCCCAGAATCCTGGTCTTTGCCTGTCTGGAAGCATGATGAACAGCCCTTTCCTTAGGGAATAGGGATTTTAATCTGTCACTCCTCCCCCCCCCCCCCCCCAAGAGAGGGGGTTCCCTGAGCACTCTGATTGCCAGGGGCTTGTGAACAGTGAGTTAACTTCTTTCCTGGGGCCCACGAAGGGCTTGATTGTTCTGGCTCTCCAACGCTGAAACTTGTGTGCGTGGTGTATCCCCCTTTCTACAGATTGCGGAAGGAATGGCGTTCATCGAGCAGAGAAACTACATCCACAGGGACTTGAGAGCTGCCAATATCCTGGTCTCCGCCACCCTGGTGTGCAAGATCGCCGATTTCGGACTGGCCAGGATCATTGAGGATAACGAGTACACCGCCCGGGAAGGTAAAGAGCTGCCAGGGTGACACATACAAATGCAGCCTGCATGCCCTAGTTGGCATGACAAAATGCACGTGGCCAGCCATGGTCAGAGGGGACCTGAGATGGTGTAACTTGGTCTCCCTTAGGCCCACCTACACTCACATACCCGGGAGCTTGAGGTGGCGTGATCTGCATGTCAAACATGTGGAAGTTGGGTCTGTTGAGCAGGGGGGCTGCTTACCTTGCATCTCCGTGCATCCCGCTGTTAGTGACTTCTCTTGTTATGTGCCTCACTTCCGGCCCCTTGGCTTGTGAATTACACTTGACAGTTTCAATCTCTTTGCCAGGTGCCAAGTTTCCCATTAAGTGGACTGCGCCAGAAGCGATCAATTTTGGATCTTTCACCATCAAATCCGACGTCTGGTCCTTTGGAATCCTCCTGATGGAGATCGTTACCTATGGGCGGACCCCGTACCCAGGTGGGAGGTTGAGCTGTCTCCAGAGGCTATTCTTGGCTTGTCCATATAATCTACTTCTAGGTGAAGTTAGCAAGGGACCAGGGAAGGGAGGGTGCCTTGAAAACTGTGAGCCATTAGCCTTCTTGGCTACCAGGGCGCCATGTAGACTCAAATCCATCTTCTCGTCTGCTGGAACCCCCAGGACCTTTCCTGCAGAACTGCTACTTAGCTAGTCAGGCCCCAGCCTGTAACAATGCCTGGGATTCTTCCCTCCCAAGTACAGGACTCTGCACTTGGCCTTGTTGAGCCTCATCAGATTTCTTTTTGCCCAAACCTCCAATGTGTCAATCGAGTGAGAGCGTTTGCCTGTATGGGCTTGAGTGCATCATTGCTGGTAGAGCTGGCATCAGAACTCACAAGTTCTTGACTCTGAGCCTGCGCTTGGTCCACCAAATCCCATTGCCTCTTCCTTCTCAGTTTGAATTAGCATATTTGTGTGGTGCTGGAAAGCACCCCCAGATGTTTTAGAAGGGCTAATAAAGATCTGGTGGCAGAATCAGCAACTCTTTCCATTTATACTAATCTGTCTCTCTGGTACCTCTTGTAACTGGCTGGATCACAGAAATCCCCTTGGGGTTGTCCCTTAGTGCGCTGATCCAGCCACTGATACCAGCCTTCCTGCCCTCTGGGGCTCCCCACCACCCTGTCCTGCTCTGGTCTCCTCCAGCCAAGGCACAGAGTTGGGGTAACTGCCCCCCAGCAAAGTGGCACAGACCCTGAACCAGTTCAGCTTCAGAAGGGCTCAGCTCTGAGGACTCAGCACCCAGGAAATCAACCCCCAAAAGGGACCAAAACCCCAAATAAATCCATTTTACCCTGCGTAAACGTTTTACACCGAGAATACTCATGAAGATGTTTGCTCCCTTTATCCATGAAAAAGAGAGATGCCCGGTGGATTCGCCCCCTCCCCTCCACAGTAACCATTATTTACACTGCACTTGATAATAAATAAAAGTGTTTGTATTGAGTATAAAAAGTTGGATTTAAGTGATTACAATGAAAACAGACCAATCAAAGCAAGTTACTAAATTAAAATAAACAAACTCCAGCTAGGTCTAATATGCTAAGAAATTTGTTATATGCAAATTCGTACGCTAAACAGTTGATCTTATCTCGGGTAATATGCTTCAACTCCCCATTGATCTTTACTCTGGGCCTGGGTCTACAGCTGTTGTCAGGTTTTCTATGTGTGTATCCTCTGTGGGTGGGTGATGCAGTTTCAAAGGTCAGTTGAAGTCAAAGACCTGATTGCTTTCCATTCCTTAAATAGACTCCCCCCCACCCCCCAGGGCAGGAACCCTTTTCTCAGTCTCACCATCCCTATGGAAAAATACTAGACTCAAGATGGATTCCAGTACTAGGTGGCATGGTTACGTGTCTTTCTAGGACCAACCACAGTTTGGGCTTACAGGACTCACAAGATCATTCACGGGTCGTTGGTTTGAGTACTGAGTAATTAAGTTCCTTAAGTAACACTAATAGCACTCATTGGTGCATTTAGAATTAAAACCAGATTCGTACTTTGTATGTCTAACTTCACATTCAAGAGTTAGTCAGCAACTGGAAAAACTTCAACAACAACAAATCATCTTGTAGCTCAGAGACACTAACAAGAAATGTAGCTGGTATCATGAGCTTTCGTGGGCATAATCCACTGCTTCTGATGAATGGACTTAGATGTGGGTTGTGCCCACAAAAACTCATGATTCCAGCTACATTGTTTGTTAGTCTCTAAGGTGCTGCAGGATTATTTATTGTTTTTTAAGTTTTCCACATACAAGAATGATCCTTGCATGAAAATAGGATATACGGATTCGGCAGATTGTTAGTTTGAAATTGATATGTTACATGATGCATTTTGCATAGTGTATTCGAGTTATGCATATTCGTAAGTCAATTTCCATAAAGCATGGGGGGGCATGACACCTCTGAGAGATAATAAATGATTCTGCCCAAGCAAGGTGATCTGTCCATGATTTATTCACGTAGGGACTGAATCCTAGGGCAGGGCTACTCAACATGTGGCCCACGAGCCACATGTGGCCCACGAGCCGTATGTGGCCCGTGGCCTGTTTGTTTGCAGCCCGCAATGCAGTTTGGGTTTACGCAGGGCCCGCGGGTGGGAGCCAAAACAAAAAAGTCATCAATAGAATTGTCTTCTGTTGAGATGCATTTTAGTAGTTAAATTCCTGGACTGTCATTGCTCATTAAAATTGCTGTCATATGGGTGGAAATTGGGTAACTATTGCATTTTATTAATATCAGCAGAACTGACTTAATTGGGGCCTGTGTGTTGTGTAGTCTTGCCTTAATCTTTGTATTCATGTCCGTCAGTGTAAAAGAAGCTATTTGCATATATTTGCATATAGATTTGCATGTATATGCAACCACACTTAAGTTGCGGCCCTCGGCATGTGCTGAGAGCATCACTGTGGCCTCCAGGACTTCCAAAATTGAGTAGCCCTGGTCTAGGGATTGTTGGGGAAAGGGCCAATACGACTTCTCAAATTGTCCTTTCACATCAGAGCGGCCAGGCCGGGTCAGACCAAAGGTCCATCTTAGCCCACTGTCCTGTCTGCCCTCTGTGGCCAGTGCCAGGTGCTCCACAGGGAATGACCAATTCTCCAGTTATCCATCCATTTTTGTCCATTCCCAGCTTCCGGCAAACAGACTAGATCATTATCCGTGGCCAATAGCCATTGAGGACCACTGATGCTCCATTCAACTTTTCTAATTCTCTTTGAACCCTGTTTCATCTTCTGGCAAGAGTTACTCAGGCAGACTGCGCGTTGTGTGCAGAAATGCTTCCTTGGGTTGGTTTTGAACCTTCCGCCTATTACCTGAAGAACATGGCTGTTATTTTGGAGTGTTTTGCAGAACTGGACTTTGTAAATAATCATTTTTTATCTCAACTTAAGAGAGATTATGTCAATACAGCTTTAAATACCATTGTCTGATGACTCCATTGTTTTGCATGTGGTGATATAAGGGCTCATCCTATCCCTCTTCCTGTGTTTCCTCCTGTCCCTCTATGTCAAGAGATCACAGTCCCTAAATGAGTTGTTAAAAATCAAAATGAAAACACTTGTCATACTCTGTTTTCCTTCTGCCTGTTGTTGTGTTATAGGGATGTCTAACCCGGAAGTGATCCGTGCCCTGGAGCGTGGGTATCGAATGCCACGCACAGATAACTGCCCGGAAGAGCTGTATGATATCATGTTGAAATGTTGGAAGAACAAACCAGAAGATCGTCCTACCTTTGAATACACACAGAGTGTTCTGGAGGATTTCTATACTGCAACGGAGAGCCAGTACCAGCATCAGCCTTAATGTAGAAAATCCAATGACAAGAATGGAGAACCTAAGTTGTGTCTGCTTTAGTACCTGTAATATATACACACAGTCTGTTCTTCAGTTCCATCCCTTCCTTCATTTTCCTTTAATACATACTGTCCACTTCCATCAGCCTCTTCTTCGATACCAAAGATTCCCTGACACTGGCTCAAGTTGAGTTGGAGGCAGAATGCAGTCACATTACCTTTCAGCCTCCCTGGGTTGTGAACTTGCCGAATAAGCGAAACACCATTAGGCTTGTTAGCACGCAAGTGTGCGACTGCCATGGAAAATCCATTGCTGCAGAAAGGCAACAGCGGGTGGCTTCCTTCACTTTAAACCCAGACAGAACTATTGCCCTAGTGTAGTGCAAGGAGGTGCTTTGAGACAGAAGTTGCCATCTTTCCAATGGGATATAAAACTGTGGTCTTGGCCCTAAAGATCCCATGGCACTTGTTTGCTTTATGCAGCTCCAATTGCCACGTGCTGAAGGGGTATATTGTTAAACAGCTGCTGGATTTCACCCCAGAAGTGGTCACTTGTAAAGTGGTTTGTAAAGGGCTTCAGAACCTATGGATAAAAGGTTTCATGTAAAGCCTCTTTCAAGCCCATTTCTCTTGATTGTTTCCTGCCTGGATCTGAACATGGATGATTCTTCTGCCTCTTCTTGTGGATGAGCTATTGACAAGTGTATTGTATTGAACTGAACTAGATATCAAGTGCCTTGAAGCAGGAACCTTATCTCTTCACAAGACATGTAAAATGACTCTCATGTAAATGGTGTCAACAAATAACAGACATTGGCCTGATTGTTTTTCCCCCTTGAGTTGCTGAGTGATGACACCAGCATTTGTCACTTTGATTTTTTTTCAATTCCTTTTTCTTGAGCTGTTTCTGTGGGTTTTTATAGCGGCGCCTTTACAGCTGTCTGAGAATTATGGGGGTGTTATCTAGAAACTATATTAAGAACAGGATGCTAGAGACTGATCAATTCTCAAGCATCTTGCAGTGTGTAGTGGGTGACACTGGAAATCTGAAGAGAAGGTAATTGATGTCACTGATTCCATCCAATTTCTTTTCGCTGGGTAGGGGAGGGTAGTAAACTGCAAATTGTAATAACTTGCATTTCCACTAAGGAACCTGCATTTCTTGCACATTTATTTTGGGGGTTGTGTGGTGTTTTTGTTTTTGTTTTTTTTATTTAGTATTTAAAGATAGATTATTTGGGAGAAGGGATGGAGAGATGACAGGAGGAAGGATAAAGATTGTGGACAGATTTAAATCTCTCTCTCTTTTTCCTAGTGAATTTCTGAGATAGTTGTGTGACTTTCCCAGCCAATAATAACAGGAGGGACACAATGGATGCTGTACTTCGATCTCAGCTTTGATTTTCAGTCAATAAATGTGAAAATGTCTTGCATTGTTTGTGGCTTTCTCTTGCATTGTGTATTCAGGAGCTAGGCAGGCCCTAGAATTACCTGTTTCTAGCTATGGGCCCGTACTCTTCTCACCCCGCTAGAGGAAGAGGCCTTAGGGCTTGGTTTCTTTCTCATTTTTATCTCAGCAAAGGTATCCAGTCTTGCCTGTGCCCTCTGCTGGGGATACCCCAGCCTGTTCAGCGGAGGGGGAGGGGGCAGCCATCAGCCAGGATGACAGCTGCGACCGATCGCCGTCGTTAGGGTCCAGAGTAAACGATCCATTGCCCCAGATAGGAGTATTTCACACCTGCCCCCTTCTGCCCTTAGTAAAGATGGCGCCGAAGCAGGAAAAATCGGCTCCCTCTTGAGAAAAGGAGCCCTGCTGCCCTCAGTAAAGATGGCTCCTAGGACCGCCCCCACCACGCCTGAGGCTGAGCTGCTGCCCTCAGTAAAGATGGCTCCGAACGTGCCCCGCCCCCCACGTGCTGCCCTGAGTCAAGATGGCGCCGAGCGCGCTCTGTGCCCGCGCCTGACCCCGCGGCCCTGAGTAAAGATGGCGCTGCCGGCAGTGCTGTGCTGGGCGCCGGGCCCGGCGGCGAGGGGGCGCGGCGCGCCGGGGGCTCTGCCTGTGCGTGGCCCGGCCCGGCCTCGCTCGCTCCGCCCCGCGGGGTCGGCCCAGAGCCCCGCTGCCCGGAACCGGCGTCCCCCGCCCGTCGCCGTCTCCATGGTGATAAACTTCCCCGGCCAATCGCGAGCTACTTCCGCTTACGTCTGGCCCGACACGTGGATCCAAGATGGCGGCATCGGGGGCGATGGTGAGTGGAGCGGCCCGGGCACAGCCCCTCCCGGGGCCCGACCCCCTCCCCCGCCCCGGGGCTTGGCCCGGCCTCTGGCTCCGGAGCCGGGCCCGCCGCGGCCCCCGGGCCCTCCCCGTCTGGGCGGGGGGCGGGCGTCGGGGTGAGTCTCTGGGGGGGGTTTGCGCTGAGCCGGGGGGTGCTGGGGGCGATCTGGGGGGGGGGGGGCCCGGCCCAGCCCAGCCCAGTTCGGCTCGGCTCGGTTCGGCCCGGTTCAGGCGTTGGCTTCATCCTGCAGCGTGACCCCGCCGCTTGCTGGGAGTCGCAGCTTCACTGGCCCCCGACAGCCTCTTGCCAGAGGGGCGTGAACCGGGGCGTCTGTGGGATTTGTCCCCAGGGTATCACAGAGACCCAGAGGCTCTAGCCCAGGGGTCGCCAGCCAGTCCATCGGGATCGACTGGGAGATCGGGGCGCCTCGGACCGGCGATCCTCACTGGCTTGGCCAAGAGGCTGACAAGTGCTGCGCTTCAATTGCCCTTCCCCCCACTGATGTGCACCTTTTGCCTTGGAGCTTACCCCCCTCTCCCCCCGCATACACACACATGCTTGCTGGGCAGGGGAGAGGAGGGGGTGCCAATGTCAGGGTGCCCTCTTCCCACCCTGTAGTCTATCTCCACAGAAGGGTTTTGGGATGGAGGGAGTCTGTTGGAGTTTTTTGAGAGGGGTGCAGGGTCAGGGCAGGGGTAAGCCGGCCTTATCCCCACAGCACCAACACCCAGGAGCCATCTGTAGTAAGCACTGGCCAGCTGGAGCCTGCATCCTGAACCCCTGCCTCAGTCATAAACCCCCTCCCTCCTGCACCTCAAGCCCCTGCCCTAGCCCTGAGCCCCCCTACACCCAAACTCCCTTACAGAGCCTGAACCCTCTCCTGCACTCCAACCCCTCTCCAGGCTCAGCTCAGAGCCCCTCTCATACTCCAGATCCCTTAACTCAAGACCAGAGTCTGCACCCCAACCCTCTGCCCCTGCCTGATGTATTGGAGAAAGGATGAGGGAAGGAGGATGGAGTGAGCAGGGGTGAGGCCCTAGAGAGGCACAAGGTGGGGGGGCAAGGCTGTTTGGGTGTGAGGTTGGTCCTGGATTGCATTTAAATTTAAAAAAGTGATCTTGTGCTTAAAAAGGTTGGAGACCTCTGCTCTAGCCTGAAATAAATGTTCTCCCTTGAATTCTGCTTCCTTTGAACTGCGTGAAATAAACGCCCTTCCCTGACTTTTAGCCCTGTGCAGATACAAACTCTGCACAGGCCAAACATTGTCTCGGGAAAGCATGCCATGCATTAAGCGTGAGTGGGTAGCAATATTTGATGTAGCCCTCTAAGCTCAGGAGTGTCCTGAGTCTAGTAGAATCACAGAGCTGTGAAATGGGACAAAGTGGTTACTTGAGTAGGAACAGTGGTTGTTTCAGATCAGCCAAGTTGGTGTGTTAGCAGAGCCCAGCCTAAGGTTGGATATTTGATTCAAAAATAATATTCAGCTATTGTCAAAAGCAGTCAAATATTTTAAATCACTAAATTATCAGAACATTAAAACAAAAATTTGAAGAGCTCCAAAAGGCTTAGTCTTAGTTAAATACTTATGCCTAATTACAAAAAAAAAGTAGTTAATGAAGTTATTTTAACTCAGAGTTGCAAAACAGTGAACTGAAGTCCTTAAAAAGTGAAGGTATGGGACTACTATAAGGTGGGTGCATAACTGGCTGGATAACCGTACTCAGAGAGTAGTTAGTAATGGTTCACCATCCTGCTGGAAAGGCATAACCAATGGGGTTCTGCAGGGGTCTGTTTTGGGACCGGCTCTGTTCAATATCTTCATCAACGATTTAGATATTGGTATAGAACGTACGCTTATTAAGTTTGCAGATGATACTAAGCTGGGAGGGGTTGCGACTAATCTGGAGGATAGGGTAATTCAAAATGATCTGGACAAATTGGAGAAATGGTCTGAGGTAAATAGTATGAAGTTTAATAAAGACAAATGCAAAGTGCCCCACTTAGGAAGGAACAATCAGTTTCACACATACAGAATGGGAAGCGACTGTCTGGGAAGGAGTACAGCAGAAAGGGATCTAGGGGTTATAGTGGACCACAAGTTGAATATGAGTCAGCAGTGCGATGCTGTTGCAAAGAAAGCAAACATGATTCTGGGATGCATTAACAGGTGTGTTGTGAGCAAGACAGGAGAAGTTATTCATGGTTATTAAAACCATGATAGCGGTTTTCAAATATCTAAAAGGGTGTCACAAGGAGGAAGGCGAAAATTTGTTCCTCTTGGTTTCTGAGGACAGGACAAGGAGTAATGGGCTTAAAGTGCAGCAGGGGAGGTTTAGATTGGACATTAGGAAAAAATTCCTAACGGTCAGGGTGGTCAAATATTGGAATAAATTGCCAAGGGAGGTGGTGGAATCTCCCTCTCTGGAGATATTTAAGAACAGGTTAGATAGACATCTGTCAGGGATGGTGTAGATGGAGCTTGATCCTGCCTTGAGGGCGGGGGGCTGGACTCGATGACCTCTCGAGGTCCCTTCCAGTCCTATTATTCTATGATTCTATGATTCTTGTGCTCTACTCTGTGCTGGTTAGGCCTCAATTGGAGTATTGTGTCCAGTTCTGGGCACCACATTTCAAGAAAGATGTGGAGAAATTGGAGAGGATCCAGAGAAGAGCAATGAGAATGATTAAAGGTCTAGAGAACATGAGCTATGAGGGAAGGCTGAAGGAATTGGGTTTATTTAGTTTAGAAAAGAGAAGACTGAGGGGGGACATGAGAGCAGTATTCAGGTATCTAAAAGGGTGTCATTAGGAGGAGGGAGAAAACTTGTTCACTTGTCCTCTGAGGATAGAACAAGCAGCAATGGGCTTAAACTGCAGCAAGGGAGGTTTAGGTTGGACATTAGGAAAAAGTTCCTAACTGTCAGGGTGGTGAAACACTGGAATAAATTGCCCAGGGAGGTTGCGGAATCTCCATCTGTGGAGATACTTAAGAGTAGGTGAGATAAATATCTATCAGGGATGGTCTAGACCAGTGGTCCCCAACATGGTGCCCGTGGGTGCACATTTGTGTGCACCCGCCAAGTGCTCGGGGCCACCCCCAACCTGGGCGCATGGCGCATGCACGGTGCTGGCCCCAGGCGCATTGTGCATACGCAGCACCAGCCCCGGGCTCATGGCGCATGGAGAGCGCCAGGCCCGGGTATGCGGCGAATTGGCCGCCCCGCCCCCGGGTGTGCGGCACATGGGGAGCGCCGGTCCTGGGTGCATGATAGATTGGCCGCCCTGGCCCCAGGCATATGGCAGATTGGCCGCCCCACCCCCGGGCACGTGGCTATGGGGGGCACCGGCCCGGGGCGCATGGTGAATTGTCCTCCCACCCCCGGGTGCACAGCTATAGGGGGTGCCAGCTCTGGGCACGCAGCTATGGGGGGATGCTGGCCCTGGGCGCACGGCTCTGGAGGGCGCCAGCCCCAGACTTGCTGCGAATGGGCGGCCCCGCCTTTGGCTACGCGGCGCATGGGGTTGCTGGCCCCAGGCACGTGGCTCATGGGGTGTGGCATATGCGCGGCCCCACTCCTGGGTGTGCGAGTGTCCCCGCCCTCTGTCGCCTGATGGGCGAACGGCCCCACCCCCTGGCGCCCGGCAGCTCCAAATTGTTGGGGACCACTGGTCTAGACAGTATTTGGTCTTGCTGTGAGGGCAGGGAACTGGACTCAATGACCTCTCGAGGTCCCTTCCAGTCCTAGTATTCTATGATTCTGTGATCATGGAGCAATCAGAGGTAGAGGAAGGAACAATCAGTTTCATACATACAGAAGGGAAGAGACTGTCTAGGGAGGATACTACAGAAAGAGATCTAGGGGTCATAGTGGACCAGGAGCTAAATATGAGTCAACAGCGTGACACTGTTGCAACAAAACCAAACATGATGCTGGGATGCATTAACAGGAGTGTTGTGAGCCAGATATGAGAAGTAATTCTTCTGCTCTACTCTGTGCTGATTACGTCTCGATTGGAGTATTGTGTCCAGTTCTGGGCTCCCTGTTTCAGTTAGCATGTGGAGAAATTGGAGAAGCTCCAGAGAAGAGCACCAAAAAGGATTAAAGGTCTAGAAAATATGACTTGTGGAGGAAGACTGAAAGAATTGGGTTTGTTTACTTTGGAAAAGAGAAGACTGAGAGGGGACATGATAGCAGGTTTCAAATGCCTAAAAGGGTGTTACGAGGAGGAGGGAGAAAAATTGTTCTCCTTGGACTCTGATGATGGGACAAGAAGCAAAGGGCTTAAATTGTGACAGGGGAAGTTTCAGTTGGAATAAATTGCCTACGGGGGTTGTAGAATCTTCATCACTGGAGATATATAAGAGCAGGTTGGATAGACATCTGTCAGGCATGATCTAGGTGGTGCTTGGTCCTGTAGTGAGGGCAGGGGACTGGACTTGATGACCTCTTGAGGTCCGTTCCAGTTCTGGTATTCTAGGATAGGTTGCTGCCTGCATCAGGGCATTCGTGTTGGAACATTTGACAGTGTTTGACTCTGGTTAAATAATAGGCAGTGAGTTAACACATGACTGCTCAATTAATTGGCTTGCCAAGCCTACCTCAGCCTAAACTAATCACTTTTCCTAATCAGGACAAACTTTACACTTTGTCATCATTTCTTCCCTCCCCACGAAAGGTCTGGCCCACGAAAGCTCATCACCTAATAAACCATTTTGTTAGTCTTTAAAGCGCTACATAGTCCTGTTTTTTGTTCCTGCTTTTTGTAATCCAGTCTGAGATCTTGGTTAGGCCTTTTTTTCTGCACTTTAAAAATAAATAAACCTCTTGCTGTTTCACCGCTACCAGTAGATTTCTATAGTTGGTATGAACAATTGCAGAGCTAATGTAAGCAAGGCCCCTGTGATTCTTACCACAGGGGTGGCTGTTTGACTTTGCTCAGCGTAGATCTAGAGGGCGCAGTGGTAAAAACATTGATGCTGTGTCTACAAGCACTACCACTGATAACATTGGAATCTGTGTCTCTGTCTCTCTCTCACACCTACGTTTCTAGAGTGGTTTTTGACCAGAGTATCTTTTTTTAAAGCCCCTCTTTGTCTTTGCTGCTTTGTGTCTGTTGCGTCTTTTTGTTTTTCTGGTCGGCTTTAACGTCACTTCAATAATAATCACATTTGTGGCTGATACTAACATTGGAGGTGGTAATAAATACACCGGAAAACAAATCCGCAGCATAACTTGTAGGCAACAGCAATGTGGAATTTTTGTAATTATTAGCTGTATGACTAGCTTCCTGAGGTTCCAATCAGATTAAGGTCCCATTTTATTGGGTGTTGTGCAAAATTAATATAAGTTGGTCCCTGCCCAAAAGCATTTGCTAGCTAAAGTGCTGTCCCCACAAAGAGGAAATAAACAGACCAGCAATAAAACGGGATGTGTGAGGATTGAGCCAACTAACTATACCTACCACAAAGCAAAACTATTTTCATGTCTCCTATAGGGATGTAAAATCCCGTTTGATTGGGATTGTGTAATTGGGAAACATTGTTTAACTGGTTAACTGATTAAGGTGGGAGCCAGTGGTGGGCCTGGGCTGGAGCAGCCTTCTGCCACAGGCAGGGGCTGATCTGGTGTCCTGCTCGGAGCAGCTGCCTGTAGGGAGCCCGGGCCTGCTTTGGACAGAGGTTGCACCATCAGGGACACCGGAGCAGCCCTGCCTTGTGGTGGGCCCCCCGCAGGGCTGGAGTAGCCTCCTGCTCGCAGCAGGTAGGGAGCTGCTCCAGCCTAGGGATATTAAATATCGGTTAATTGAATTGTCGAATAACTTCATGAATTCTTATTGGTTAGTCGACTATTCTATAGACCCCAGGGGTGGGACCGGCAGCCAGTGTGCTCAGGCCTCACTCCCAAGGAGCCCCTGCCACTCTGTGCTGCTGCCTCTGTATCAGAGGCAGCAACGCAGGGTTCCAGGTGAGTGCTGGTCTGCGAGGGGAGCCAGTTTAAAAACCAGTTCCCCTTGCGGACTGGCTGCCTGTCGCCCTGTGATGTTGCCTCTGATACAGAGGCAGCAGCGCTTGGTGGCAGCAGCACCGGTGCAAGCCAGAACTGAGCCGGGCTGCCAGTACACTTTAAATACAGAGCTGCAGCGGGGGTAGGTCCCGGACATCACAGCCAGGACTGAGCCGGGCTGGCTGTTGGCCAGCTTGCTAAAAATGTACTGGCAAGGGGCGGGGAGGGAAATGCATGATGTCTGTAGCATTAACTATAAGCTTTTGCTTATCGGTTAATTGGTTAATCAACTACACTTTCCAGCCCTCACTGGTTAACCTTAACTGGTTAAACCTTCTCGTCCCTAGTCTACCATATACTCTTAATACCATTTTGTCACAGAACCAAGCATTTTAGCTGACCCAGTTCAGAGAGGGAGAGAAGTGTCCATCACACCAGGTGGCCCACAATCTGAAAAGGTTGAATTGTTGTCAGTAATGGCAGTATTGAGGGTAGGACTGTTTTTGGTAATGCACTTAGCAGAAACGTGGACTTAACCCAAACACTTAATGCCAGCTTTAAAGGGGCATTGTATTTGAGCATCAAATATTAGTGCAAATTGCAGTGATAAAACTAGATGAGTATAGCCTTCTTGGGTCCTGGAGCTCTTTGCCAGCATTAATTTGTTACACCTCACAAACCAGCCTACATCTGCAGGTTGGTTTGTGAGGTATAACAAATTAATGCTGGCGAAGAGCTCCAGGACCCAAGAAGGCTATACTCAAGTACCACGTATGTGGCAAAAGAAGCCCATGAGAGATCATGTGACTTGCTTGAGGTGTCACTCGGGGCAGTACTTTTTTCCCTCTATCTGGTAATGTTCTTTCGTGGAAGGAAACTCAGACAGGTTGGGCTAGCGTACGTGGGCTTATAGATGCTTTGTGGCTATAAGTGGTAGGGCACTGCTGTGTGAGGTGTTGTGTAAGTGGGGGGGCCAGCAAATACCACGGAGGGGGGAGTGTTTTCAAGATTCTTTGCACAGAAGAACTGGAATTTTCATTCCTTTTGCTTAAGGCATCTGTACTACTTGGTTCGCTGCGGAGTTGTTCCTTTGTCCCGTCGGAAGGCTGAGGCCGCAGGGCTTGTACATTGGAGCACTTGAGTAGAACTGAGGGTGCTCAGAGGTCTGGAAAAGGCCCCCTCCTTGGTGATGTAGGTTACACTGACCTAAGTGCCAGTGTGGATGGGGCTATGTTGGTGGGAGGGGAGCTTCTGCTGATGGAGCTGCTGCAACTCTGGGAGGTGGAGTGATTAGGCCCATCATCAGAGCGCACTGGCATTAGCAGCCCTGCAGCTGTGCCTTGGGAGCTATTCTGGTATAGACCAGTCCTTTGTGTTGTGTGGAGGTGAGAGCAGAGGGGGCTGTTAACAGCTCTCCAAGTGTAAAGGGGCCATCTGAAACCAGCGTGAATGTGCATCTGTCTCCTTGCCAAGGGCTTTCCGTAGCTCCACTGAATGCATGTGAAAGCTGGTCAGACGGGTAATAAAGATGAGCTTGTTTGCACAGTTGCCAAGACTATCTAGCAAGGCTGCCTTAAAAGCTCTGGGATGCACTAGATGGGTTTCTTGTCTCTCTTTCGCTGGCTTTTTCTTCCCAATCCGGCAGTCTGCCAGTTAAAAAGGGCCTCGCACCGCCCTAGCAGCAAGGCCAGACCTTTCCCAACCATTGCTGGTTCGGCACCCCCACCTCTCCGTTTCCACCCTCTGAGTACCTGTGCTATTGCCACCGGGTTTGCAAGTGAACATGGAAACTGTGGTCACAAGGAAGTCCCAGAGCAAGCCCGGGCCAGTGTCTGACACAATTAATGTCCCCGCCATCTAAGGGTAGCCTGGGTGAAATAAAGTCCTGACCTTGGTGCCGTCCCCAGGGATAACTCACAGGGCCAGTCCTGTGGGCTGCTCTGCTTGTTGGCAGTCTTGGCAGAGAGGCCTTTGATCTGAATTAGGGTTGTAAAAAGTCGTTTAAAAATTTAACCACTCAACCCCCTAACAGTTACGTGCACTGCGAGCTCTGCAGGATAAAGCTGACAAACTTTATACCTCAAAGCCTGCAGCGAAGCCTCCCTAGGATGCCCCTGCCAGCTCCACCCCCACCCCCAGGGAGCCAGTGTGTAACCTGCAGTGGAGGGGCCAGGTGGGCCCACCACAAACAGGGACTGCTCTGTCCGGAGCAGCCCCTGCCTGCAGCGGCCTCTGCAAGGCTGGAGCAGCCCCCTGCCGGAGGTGGACAGGGAGCTGCCGGTACCAGTTAACCGGAACTTGTAAGCCATTTACTTCCCTAATCTGACCGAGCTTTGAGATTGGCTTCCTCACTCCCCTAGAGTCAGTCCCTCCAGATGAGTTTTGAGGCACGTGGGCAAACTGGCATGGAGAAGAGCTTGCAGTGCATTTGTTCTGTGGAACTCAGACTCTTGTACTAGCATCTTCAGTGGCTGTGAATGCTCACACATTGTGTGGGTGCACTTGTAAGAATACAATAAAAACATCCAGTAAGCTCCTGTCTGGCCACGACACAGTTGGGGAGGGGCATAGCTATAAGCAAGTGTCTGTCTTGGAAATTGCTAACAGATGCACAGGGGAACTGGTGGCTCTTGTTAATGACTTTACAAATTGGCTTAGTCAGTCAGTGAAACTTCCTGCTGCAGTTGTTTGCTCGTGTTAAGTCTGGTGGTGATTATCTGTGTAGAAGGAGCTTCTAGGGGAGTTGGCCCAGGAAAGCTCATGAGACCATTTACATGTTTTATTAGTCTTTAAAATGCTACTTGTTGTTTTTTAAGTTTATGCTGTACAGACTAACTCGGCTACCACTCCGAAGTTCTAGGGGAGAGTTAGGCTGTGACTGACCCTGATGCTTATCAGTGCTGTTTCATACACAGAGGAGTGGTGTTTGTTTGGTGGTATGATTATAATATTGGGGGGGGGGGGGGGGTTGTGTGTTGTGAGGTATCAGGAATTCCTGGTGGGGAAGGATTCACTTAAGCCTCACAGCAAATCAGGGAGTTCTCTCTGGTCTATCTCCATGAGATTTAACTTCCAGGACTGCCGAAAAGCATAGAATTCCTGTGCGGCTAGAAGTAGACTTGCTTGAAAGAAAGCGCTGCTGCTTTTTCCATGATTTCCTCTCCTCCAGATTGTGCTGTATCTGCCCTTTGGGTGGGTTTATCACAGTAGTTCCTGTCTTGTTATCCAACTTCAGCGTGAATAATGCTGCTCCCGCTATTTGGTTTCTCTCTTGTTTACAGCTTAGTCATTTTTGTGAGTAACTAAATATTTAAACGAGATATAAGCGACTAGTCGACTATCTGATCAGCATAAGGTTATTGGATAGTCAGCTAGTCCCTCAACTAGTGGCTCCCCCCACCCTTGCTAGAGGCAGCCGGAAGGGGTGAGGGTGGAGGGGAGAGACGGCTTAAAAGCCAGTTCCCCCCTAGCGCTGTCTCTGCAGGAGGCAGGGGGTAGCAGAGACTGGGCATGAGATATGAATCAGCTGATTCCTGGTTTGTGCCCAGTCCCAGGACACTGCGCCTCTGCTTTTTAAATGTATTAAGAACCCGGTGCAAAGCACGGGAGACACAACGCGAGCCAGGACTGCTGGGTCCCCCCCTGCACTTCAGCCTTGTTAACGTATGAAGAGCCTGCCAGCTCTTCATACTTCTAAAAGGCAGAGCCGCAGCAGGGTTAGCTCCTGGGGCTGGGAGCTGACCCCACTGCAGCTCCCCTGCTTATTGACTAATTAGCTAGTTGATTAGACTAAATGTAACGTCCCTAATTTAAACTTAGTCCGTTACGATTCCCATGTGCCTAAAGGTTTTCAGGTGGGATCTGAACTTGGTACCAGGGAATTACACACTTGCTGCCACGTGGTGCAGCTCCCTCGTACATCAGTGGGGTTTTCCATCACTAGAGTGATTGACTGTGTTGGTGGTGACCACGGTTCCATTGACCCGTTGTTCCACGTGGTTGTATCGATCAGAATGTCATGCAGATTTGTTAAGGTTCCTTTACACGGCCCAAAGTAGCGTGGCCTTGTAAATGGATGATTGTAAGTGATCAGAACTGGTCTGAATTTTTGGACTTAAAAAAAAAATCCTATCCAGTCGCTTTCTGGAGATGTTTATTTGCCAGAGTAAATTGTGAGCTGGTTCCCAGCCCTGACTTGCTCTTTATTTGCCTGCGAGGTAACACTGAGCAGCTGGCTGCATAGATTTGTTGACTAATAACTAGAAATAAACGGTCAAACTTAGTTACATTGCTCTAGGCAAGGGGGCTTGGGGATTTCCTCCAATGCTCCCTACACCCATTCTTCATCCACTGTATCCTAGTTTAAATAAATTACCAAAATGATTGAAACCAGAGTGATTATAGGGTGGTGTTTTGGCAAAATATGCAGAATTTTAAAATTTGTGCAGAATTTTTCATTTTTTGCAGGACACAGTCCTTCAACCTTTTAACTCCTTCGGCTCCTGTAGCAACCTAAAGGAGCTTCCTGTGTGCAGGAACTGTTGGGCTAGGCCATGGAGTTGTGCAGACTGTTTGGCACACATCCATATTGCTGCAGCAAAAGTTTCTTTTTTTGTCTTGAAAGAAGGAAGGAAGCAAACCTACAAATGTGAAAGCGAAGGTTCTGAAACCAGCATTAACGCCTTCCATTGTGCGTGTTGCATGGTGTTGCACATCAGACAGCTATGCCAAGAATTTAAATTGGGGAGTTCCCGCAAACCCTACCTATCCTCCTCCTCCTCCTCCTCTGTCTGCTTGATTTCACCTTCAAGTCTTTGCACAATCTCATCTCTGCTTGCTCTGTATCTTTGCTTTTGTTCCCTCCTCCCAATCCTCTGTCCGTGCGATTTTCTGTATCTGCACCTCAGTTTCACACCACCTTGCTGGCCGGCTCTTGCACCGCAACCATCGTCTTCTGTCCAACGTCCACTGAAGACACGATACTTCTTCAAATCCTTCTTACGAAGCGTATAGGTCTGCTCGTTTCCCGAGCCCATCATTTTAGCCAATTGTATTGTAAGTTCCTCAGGACACGTATTGTGCCTTACTGTTTTGAAACGTGCAGGGGATGTTTCTGACAGTGCAGTGGCTGTGGCAGGAAGCCGGCAGCTGTGGGGAAGGTGTGTGATGCAGAGCAAGGATGGTTTCTCCTCTTAATGTGTTCTCCACCTAGAAGACCTTTTTCCTCTTAATGGGCTCAAACTAGGATTTGTGCAGAGGCTTATGTTTAAAGCGCCTATTCTCTGTCAGATTATTGGACTTGGTGACTAGTAGTAAAGCTGTAATTTTGTGTTGAATGACTGTGGGAAATCAGAGAGCACCTCTGGATTTATTGGATATTGTAACAGGTATCCAGTGCTTGGCTGTGCATCGCTGGTCAACTTCCTTTCTGCGGACTCGTGCTGTCAACCATCCCAGGTGGGGTGTCTTGGCTCTGAGGTTACGGAAGGCAGAGGCAAAATAGGGTCTAGTACAGAGGGGCTCTGTAGGCGAAACGCATCCGAGTAGCTTGTCTCAGGAGGAAGCTGAGCTGAGGTTTGTTGTTCGAGAGCTCGGGGAAGGGTTCAGCGTGGGCCTTACCGAGTGTGTGCTAACAGATACTGTAGTGCTTTGTCATAGCCTCGGGTTGGGACAGGTGTCTCGCTCACCCTCCTTGTTGTGAGGCTGTGTTGGGTAGTGGTTGGTGGGCAGGTGTGAATCTCCAGAGGTCAGCATCTACTCCTGACTGCTCTGCATAGTGTCTGTTGCCTCTGGCCACACAGGCCTGATTTATGTTAGGTCCCTGAGCCTGCCAATGCAGCCTTTGTTGGAGAGAGGCAGTACATACCTCTGCCGGGGGCTCCATCCTCAGAAGCAGGAATGTGGAGCCTTCACGCTGCTCCCACATGCTGCTGACCAAGCAGCTAAGCTCTGTCACCAGCGCAGCTTCCTTCCCTCTTCCTCCTCCAGCCCTGCGTCATCTGGTCAGTCTGTTCCCTCTCTTCTGTTTTCTCAGCTCCTTCCCTGTTCTCTCCCGTACTTCCTTTCACCAAGGCCCCCAGCCCCATGGCTGCTGCCTAGCGACATGGGGACACTGGACTTTGCTGCTTCCAGGGGGAAACTTCACGGGAACGTATTGACTAAGGGTTTGTTTTCAGTGCACTGTTCGCTCGTGGTGCAATGTTAGTGTTGCCCCAAACCTGGCCCTGCCCATACACAGATCTCTAGCTTGAGTTAAGCGAATACCTGCTCTGGAGTGAAACCGGGAGTTACCAGGTTGAAGGATAATGTGTATTGTATGTGAAAATAGGAGAGTCATGGTGAATATTACAGCTGCTTCCAAGCTCTTGTTTCCCTAGATCTGCAACACTTTGCGGTTCTGATCAGTAGGATATTCCACCTAAAAACTTTGATGTGCTTAGCAAATATTAACTGAGTTTCACCACACACGTGTGAGGTAAGCAGGCAAATATTATCCCATTTTAAAGATGGAGAAGCGGAAGTGGGAAATGACTTGCCGAGAGTCACCAAGTCCGGAACAGAACCCACATCTGCCGAGCCAGTTGTACTTGTATTGCTAGACCATGCAGCCTCTATAAATGTCGTTAGCTGAGTGGAGAATTTCTCATCCACCATGTCATCTCTCTCGTTGGGTCTTGCTCTGATGCGTGCCCTCCAGGCAGTGCAGCTGTGATCTCTCTCTTCCTTTGCAGGAAAGGCTGATGTGTTTGCTGCTGCTCACTCTCTTTCATGAAACAAGCTCCTTCTATGTACCAGGCGTAGCTCCTATCAACTTCCACCAGAAGGACCCCGTAGAAATCAAGGTAGGATGCATGTCACAAGAACACAAAAGAGCTGGCCTAAGAACTTTCCAAAGGTGGCGACAACAATAACACCAAACCGTTTTCACAAACTTGTGACCTGGCTGGAGGAAGGCTTCTAGCATGTTTATAGCATGGTAGCCAAGAGGGGCTATCAACATCAATCATTAGGATCCTGCCTCTAAAATTCAGTGTTTTTATAACCTGTCAATAAAAGGGCCTTCCGGACCAGACCATCCTTCTCCTCCTCCCTCAAAGTCCCAACTTTATTGTTTGGTTCTCTTTTTGGCCACCCATTTCTTCTCTGAAGTATATCTTTGAACTTGGCAAACAGCTGCACCAGAATCCCTATAGGCCTCTCTCAGCTTGGCACAAGAGGTTTCCTAGCAGCACTGGTTACAAAATGAAAGTAACCAGAAGGTCTCTGTTTCCAGTACTGTGAGTGATACATGCATGACGTAACTGAATGCAACTGTCAGCCGGGCAGTACTTGGGGGCCCCGGCAAAGCAAGAAGTGACATTGTCCTGCAGGCGATCAGATAAAGCCAAGGATAGAAAGTCATTAGCTCAAGTCAGTTCCCATGAGCTGTCTCCCCAAAACAGGAATAAACTGAAATCCATCGTATGCCCTGTTGTCATCCTCTAGAATATGCCATGGAGATGGCAAAGGCTGCCACAAGCCATTCATTATCATTTACACCTGACTCTGGAACAGCTTCTGTCCTGCTTGGGAGGGCGGGGGGAGTGCGTGCGCGCACGCGCGTAGACTTTGTCTCCAGACATTAGCATACTTAAAGCTGTCTCTTTATTCTAAAGCTGTAGGCTTAATTTCTGACTGGGCAGCCAGGAAAGTAGATGTCTGTGGAAATGCTGGAATTGGCTAGTCCGGCACTAAGCACATGGCAACTTGCTTTCTGGCTACAAACCCCCTGACGGAAGCTATTTTTAAGCAAACAAAACGAGCCTTGGAGTACAGTAAAATCACAAAGTAGCCATAGGAGGTATTGGATTAGAACAGTAACTCTCAAAAGGAATTTCAAAAGCTACGTGTCCTCCAGCAATGAGACCGGTTGGCAAATCTTCCTGTATGTTGGCAGTAAGTGAGATTGGCTTCCGTTCTAAACAGCTCCAGTTTGCCAGAACAGCTGTGTCTTTTCTATTGAATCTTTGCACCTCAATGGTGCCCTACATCTTCGTGGGTACCCTCCAGCAATATTCAGTTTTGTCACGATCGGTTATCTTCAGAAACAACTTCTGCTTGACACTTCATGTAGGACTGAGATGTGACCAGGGCCAATCTAGACTACAAACTTTTGTCAGCAGAGCTGTGTTGGTTGGGTGCGCAGAGAGCGATCTCTGACCAGAGCTGGGAGTAAAAGCCCCGACTGCAGATGCAGGTATTCCCACAAAAGTGCAGCTTTGCTTGGATGAGCTTCTTCCACACAGGGAGTGCCCTGCCAGGTAGAGCAGTTGTGCAGAGCTGGCCTAAGAACTTTCCAAAGGTGGCGACAACAATAACACCAAACCGTTTTCACAAACTTGTGACCTGTTCATGTGCTTCAAAAAACAGGCACAGGAGAGGTTCGAGGGGACTGTAGCTACAGGTAGGGATGTGAACGACTAATTGACTCTCCCATAAGCAAATGCTTATCGGATAGTTGACTAGTCGCTCTCCCCCTCCACCCCCCACTGCCTTTATCAGAAAGAGACAGCAAGGGGGGAGGAAAGAAGAGGGGTGCTTCAAAGAGGCAGCGCCGTGTGGAGCCTGGGGCCAGACCCTGGGCTCCACGCTGCGCTATGGCTTTGGAATGCCATGTGCAGCCCGGGGCCAGCTGGGGACTCCTCTGCTGACTTCATGTTCCATGTGGTGCTGCTGCTTTGAAACGCCACATGGAGCCTGACGTCCGGCTATCTGTGGTGTTTCAAAGCGGCGGCAGCACCACTGGGGACTCAGAGTCCCCAGCTGACCCCGGGCTCCCTGCAGCACTTTCGCCTTTGAAGTGTAGCAACAGCCCTGGGGCTGTTGCTACACTTCAAAGGCAGAGGCGCCCTTATCGACTAATCGAATAGTCGATGCAAATTGCACCGACTATTCAATTAGCCAGTTCATTGAAATTTTACATCCCTAGTTACAGGGGAGTGATGCTCCAGCTGTATTGGCCACGTCTGCTTCAGGCATCTCCCTGCTACTTAAAGATGGGGCTGCTACAGCAGGTGTGGCACACAGAACTATGAATAGGCTGCAGAGGGGAAGAAATTTGGACTTCATGGCAACTCCCATGTCCCCTTTCCTGGATCAGGGCTGCAGATAAAGACATGGACCTAAGGTATCGGGTGGTGGAGACAGTGACATGGTAAAACCTGAGCGCGACACAGAACTCCATTCTGGCACTCCAGCGCTCTAGTTAACTTTGCTGGAGCCGGGTTCGCTGTGAGAGCTCTTGTGCTGTAGAGAATGGCCCCACGAAGCCTGGCGGAGGTGGCAGGCTACCGATGGCAGTTACTGAGGTACTGTGGGTGGCAAGAGGGTTGCCTGTGGTTTTGGTGGGTGATGATGGAGAGGGCCGTTCAGATGGTCTAGGTGGGGAGCCAAGTTTACAGGTTTTTTTCCCCTTTGAAATTAGTCTCCTGAATGAGACTTCAACTTCTAGCTGCTGTAGGGCGAATTGGCAGTGGTCTGAGTGTTCAGCAGGTTGCAGAGGGGAAGATAACAGCTGCTTTTCTCTTCAGGCGGTGAAGCTCACCAGTTCGCGTACCCAGCTGCCATACGAGTACTACTCACTGCCCTTCTGCCAACCCAAGAAGATAACGTACAAGGCTGAGAATCTGGGTAGGTTCCCACCCCCCAGCGTGCCCCTCGTAGGTATGTGTGGTGCTGATTTGGCCTGTGCTGTGTCCTAGGCTGAGCAATAGCAGCACCTGTCCTTGGAACACAGCAGTACGTGCATGGCATGGGTGGGAGCGGCTCCAATGAGCGCATGGCGAAATGATTGCAAATGTAGCCTGTGATGGCTTGTGTCATCAGCGGGGAGGTTTTCTCCAGTGTCCCATGCTCTTCTTGCAAGCTGATCGGAAGCAGCAGCAAGTGGTGGAATCTCCATCCCCAGAGGTGTTTAAGTCCCGGCTTGACCAAGCCCTGGCTGGGATAGTTTAGTTGGGTTGGTCCTGCTTTGGGCAGGGGGTTGGACTCTGACTCCTGAGGGCTCTGCCAGCCATGGGGTTCTATGAAGCGGGAATTCCCAGTTAGCCAAGAAGTGATGGGGAAGCAGTACTTTGGAGAGCTACTATTTCTGTAGTTCTATCAATGTACTTGGTGCTTCACACAAGATCTGTGCTTCAAATTGTCCTTTCCCACGTCTTTCTGTACAGTCAGCATGTGCTACAGCCTCTGCAGCTTCCTTAAGGCTCTGTTGTCCAGCTTTTACTCACTCCATGATATGGAGTGTGCTAGAAACCCTGCGGCAGAATCATTGTTGCTTGATAATGGGGTGTCTCACCCTCCAATTGTCTGTTTCTTAGGTGAGGTTCTGCGAGGGGACCGGATAGTAAACACTCCATTCCAGGTGTTCATGAACATCGAGAAGAAATGTGAGGTTCTATGTGACTTGCCCAACAAGCCAGTCGTCTTGACAGTGGAACAGAGCAAGCTGATTGCTGAGCGGATCCAGGAGGATTACTATATCCATCTGTGAGTTGCCACCAGAATTTCGGAGTAGCCGGGATGGGGGTTGGCTTGGCTGTGCTGTAGGGATGTTAAAATTAGATTAATCAACTAATCGAATAGTTGATGGAATTTCCATCGACTATTCAATTAGTCGATAAGGGCACTTCCGCTTGGAAATGTAGCAAAAGCCTGCCCCGCTGTTGCTACATTTCAAAGGTGGAAGCTGCAGAATGAGCAGAAAGATTGAAACTCCACATGAGGCCTGGAGCCAGGGCGCTTCTGCTTTGAAATGTACAAGAGCCCCAGTGGGGACTCTTGTACATTTCAAAGTTGGAACGTTGCCACTGCGCCCCTGCCCCTCCCATGGAGCTGCAGGGAACCGGCTTTTAAGCCGGCTCCCCCCAGCATCTGCTTCTCTTCTCCCAACACCTTGCTGCCTCTTTCTGATAGAGGCAGCAAGGCAGAGGGTGACTAGTCGACTAGTGTGTCGGCTACCTAGTAAGCTTTTGCTTATCGGACAGTCAGCAAGTCGATTAGTCACTTACATGCCATCTGTGCTGTGGGCTGGATTCATTTGAAGGCATGGTGTGCTTTCAGGATTGCTGATAACTTGCCTGTGGCCACGCGGCTGGAGTTCTACTCGAATCGTGAGGAGGAGGAGAAGAAGAGGGAGAAAGATGTGCAGTTTGAGCATGGATACAGGCTGGGTTTTATGGACAGTAATAAGGTAACTTTGTCTTGAAACTTCCTGTGTAAAGCCTGTTCGGGACTCCGTACGAAGGGCACCTTGTGGCCTCCATAAAAGAAGTATTGAATTGCATCATGGTGTTAGAAGCTGCAGCAAGTGAAAGGTTGTGCCGGGTGAAATATGGTATTTTAGCTCCTCTGCCCGAGGTTATGTCTGCACTTACACTCCAGCAGATAGCAGCTGTAGTAGTTTATCAGAGTGGACATTCCAGTGATGGGAGGGTTTCTCTTGTCACTGTAGTTAATCCCCCTCCCCACCCCCCATTGAACGGCGATAGCTAGGTCAATAGATAAATTGTTCTCTCAACCTAGCACTTCTACACGGCGGGCGAGGCTGCTTAAAGTGTGTCACCCAGGGTATGTCTACACTACCCTCCTAGTTCGAACTAGGAGGGTAATGTAGGCATACCGCACTTGCAAATGAAGCCCGGGATTTGAATTTCCCGGGCTTCATTTGCATAAGCGGGGCGCTGCCATTTTTAAAACCCCGCTCGTTCGAACCCCGTGCAGCGCGGCTACACGGGGCACGAACTAGGTAGTTCGAACTAGGCTTCCTAGTTCGAACTACCGTTACTCCTCATTCCACGATCACTGGGGGACCTCCGCTCTTATGGACTAGGGAAGCTGATGTACTTGCGTGGAGCTGCTGTGCCTTGCCCAGGTGTGACGGGATACAGTTGCCCCAGAGAAGCCGTGACTAGCCTGTGACAGCCAGGATCCCCTGCAGTAATTGTCTGGTGTTCTACTGATATGTTGTGGAGCAGTAAGTTCAAAGGAGCACCCGCTGCTAGTGGAGTTGTTGAACAGGTGGCTGGGTTCTGTCCCTGTATATCTGGGGTCATCTGGTCTGAAATCAAGTGCAACAGTGTCATTCCTGTTTAGACCCAAAGCCTGAGTCTGTTACTGAGAAGAGGAGCCCCGTTCCTTGTCTCGCTCTGAGAGCTCAGAGATTGCAGCCCAGATGGATCGAGGCCTTGCCCTTCTGGGGAAGGTGCAGCTGTTGCCCCAGCTGTTGTCTATTTCTATTGAGCTGCTAACACTTTTTCTAATGTCCGTCTGTTCTAGTTCTACCTGCACAACCACCTCTCCTTCATCCTGTACTACCACAGAGAGGAGGTGGAAGAGAACCAGGAGCCCACCTACAGGGTCGTGCGCTTTGAAGTGGTTCCTCAGAGCATTAAACTTGAAGGTAAATTACATAGTCTGCTCTGGCCTGTGAGGGTGGCAGTAGAGCTCCCTACAGTCTCTGCCATCTACATTGCAGCTCCAAAGTAGAACCTAAATCCCAGCTGGCAAGTTTCAGGTGCAAAGCAGACTTGGACATTGGAACGAGAGATTTTGAAACAGGCCCCTATAAATCATAGAATCATAGAACACTAGGACTGGAAGGGACCTCGAGAGGTCATCGAGTCCAGTCCCCCGCCCTCATGGCAGGACCAAATACTGTCTAGACCATCCCTGATAGACATTTATCTAACCTGCTCTTAAATATCTCCAGAGATGGGGATTCTACAACCTCCTTGGCCAATTTACTCCAGTGTTTGACCACCCTGACAGTTAGGAACTTTTTCCAAATGTCCAACCTAAACCTCCCCTGCTGCAGTTTAAGCCCCTTGTGTCTTGTTCTATCCTCAGAGGTCAAGATAAACAAGTTTTCTCCCTCCTCCTTATGACACCCTTTTAGATACCTGAAAACGGCTCTCATGTCCCCCCTCAGTCTTCTCTTTTCTAAACTAAACAAACCCACTTCTATCAGCCTTCCTTCATAGGTCATGTTCTCTAGATCTAAATAAAAGCTCCTCTGAAACCAGACCAGTGGGATGCGTGCTGGAAACTGAAATGCACCACGTGAAAGGTCTTTTTGCATTATTAACCTGTGGAACTCATTGCCTCTAGCTTTAACAGAGGCTGATGGGGCTCAAAAAAGACAGCAGGCAGAACCATCAATGTGGATAAGGAGAACATCCACTGCTATGCTGGATGGAATTTTTTAAAAAAATTCTTAGATGGGCTACGTGTCCACCTGTCTCAGGGTACGAGCAAACCGCTTGCTGTTGAGGTTTGGAATGAGACTCCCTCAGCTCTGTTAGACTGTCATATGCCGGACTAGGGATGTCAAATTTAGATTAATTAATTAGTTGAATAGTCGATGGGATTTCCAGCCACTATTTGATTCGTCTATAAGGGCGCCTCTGCCTTTGGACTGTAGCAAGACCCCTGCTGGTATCTTGCTACAATTCAAAAGCGGAAGCCCCGCAGGGAGTGTGGGCTCCCTGCGGCACCTGAGCCTCTGAAATGTACAAGAGACCCAGCTCGCGCTGTTTCCTGCCGTGCCTCTACTTCCCCTACCTCCCGTGGAGCTGCTACTGGGGGGACCAGCTCCTGCTCCTCCCCCTTGCTGCCTCTCTCTCATAAAGCCAGCAAGGTAGGGAAAGTGACTAGTCCCATCACTGGTCACTTATATCCCTGTGCAGGACCCTGTTGGACACAGGGGATGGCAGGCGATGGACCCTGGTCTGATCCCATATGGTAATGTGATCCTGCCACTGCACTGGCTATGGGAGGAGCTGGGGGAAGAAAGAGGTTGATGGGTTTTCAGTATTTCTGATGATGCTGAGGATCCACCTGGTTGTTTCTCTTCAAACCTCTATCTTAAGTAGGGGTGTTACATTTTCACTAATCAGCTAATTGAGTAGTTGATGGAATTTCCATCGACTACTCGGTTAGTCGATAAGGGGGGTGGGGCGCTTGCTATCCCGCTGCCTCTCTCCCTTTGAAATGTATAAGAGCGGCCCACGGCTTCTATACATTTCAAAGGGAGAGACCCAATGGCTTTCCCTCTGTGCCTCTTCCTTTGAAATGAGGAAGGTGGCTCTTGTACGTTTCCAAGGAGAGGAGCAGCGACAGGTGCGATCAGGACTGAAACAGTCCTGAAAAGCTGGTTCCCCCAGCGCTTTCTCCATGTGAGCGGGGATTGAAACAGTCCTGCTTGCGCCCCTTTCCCGCTGCCCCCCGCAGAGACAGTGCTGGGGGAACCGGCTTCCCCCTCCACTGGCTCCTGCTCCCCCACCTTGCTGCCTCTTTCTGATCGTCAGCAAGTGGGGGAAGCGACTGTCCCTAGTCTTAGAGGCTCGATCGCTGTAGCCTCCATCTTTCCAGCTCAGGAGGGGCTTGACCAGGACACCCTGCAAGCAGTGTTAATGCTGATCCTTTATTGGCTGAAAGAACAGCGCTTGAACAACACAGGGCTGCTCAGCCAGCAAGGCAGGGGACTCGCTGTCCCCACAGGGCACACTGCTCTCTCCAGTGAGTAAGACTGTGCCATAGCTCTCCAGGGGAAACTTGCTTGCTCCTCCCTGTGTGGTGGAGAGAAATATTTGGTGCATATAACATGTGGGTATTTTCTCCGGTAGATCTGAAGGCAGATGAGAAGGGCACGTGTATGCTGCCTGAAGCTGCAGGCTCAGCCCCTCAGGAGATAGATCCCACTAAGAAGAACCAGCTGCTCTTCACCTACTCTGTCCATTGGGAGGTGAGGGCGTCGGGGGGACTTGGCTGACCTGTACCCTGGGTGGGGAGGAGCATGCACATGGCACCAGATGAAGAAGAGTGCCTGATTGTCTGTGACAAATGGGGTAGTGGGTGTGTGGGTAATGAGCCGGCAGCGGGGGCTGGCTTTTGGGGCATCGGATCAGTTTCTGCTGTTCTTTTCCTCCAGGAGAGTGACATTAAATGGGCTTCTCGCTGGGACACCTACCTGACCATGAGTGACGTGCAGATCCACTGGTTTTCCATCATTAACTCCGTCGTGGTGGTTTTTTTCCTTTCCGGTGAGTGAAGTCCTAGGAGGGGGGTTAATCTCCCCATTGCTGGCCACTGAGGGTCAGGAACTTGCTTTAAATGCCAGTGTCAGGTGGGCGTGTCTGAATTCCCAGACAGGTGCCGTACGCAGAAGGTCTTGCCAAAAGTCAGTGTGTGTGAGACTCTCACTCCAGGCAGCACCTTTTGGAGTCGGCCGTTGGCTTGTTTCTTGTATGAGCCAGTTGCATGGAGGAGTCCTCTTCTGCCATGCACCATGCTCTCAAGTGTTGGTGTGCGGCTGCCTCCGCCCCTTAGTGTTCTACTCGCTGGGGTGGGGGGAGGAAACAAACCTGAATAGACAACGTGGCTTTGCACATAAGGACTCCTCTGTGCACGCCGGAGGCAATGGCAAAGCTCCTGTCGACAGCGGTGCTGCGGGAACAGGCTCTGGGCAAGCAGCTGAGCTGCTTCAGTTGTGTAGCCTGAGCCCAAGCGCTGCAGGGATGAGAACTGACCAAGGGACGATGAGTCTGGGCGAGCAGGGGTGGCAGGCTCACCCGGGAGCCTGGTAACAAGTCTCATTCTCTCCGGGTTTGTGTGTTCTAGGTATCCTCAGCATGATCATTATCCGCACCCTCAGGAAGGACATCGCCAACTACAACAAGGAAGATGACATTGTACGAAACGTATCTCTTCTGCGGGGCGCGGTGTAAAACCAGAACGTGCGGGAAGGGCCCTTCTGGCCACGCGGTTCATTTCCCCACCCCCACTTCGTTAGAAGCACCCTGGCAGCGGGGGGCAGCTGTGTAATGAGCGGAAGGGGAGGATGATAGGATGATGAGCCGAGCCGCTGGTACGTTCAGCAGCCCAGCTGCCGGGAGCTCATTACAGCTGACTTGATTAAATCCTGCCAGACTTACTGAGTAAGTCGCTAGTTCCTTGATACACGCACGTCCTGGTATGCGAGCCAGATTGAAAGCTCGGCTTAGATGCCTTCGGTTTCACATCCCAGAAGAAAGCAGAGTCTCTTGTCAGAATGGAGGGATCCCTGACGTGGCACGGGTGCGGGGAGGGACACCTCTTGAAGGAGCCCGTGTTTCCATTTGGGTGATGAAATTGTAACCCCTCCTTTTCTGGTTTTGCGACAGGAAGATACAATGGAGGAGTCTGGTTGGAAGCTTGTGCATGGAGATGTCTTCAGGCCTCCACAATATCCCATGATTCTCAGCTCCCTACTGGGCTCTGGAATCCAGCTCTTTTGCATGATCCTGATAGTTATCTGTGAGTATCTCCCTGGGCTTGAGGATCCTTACCAGGAAGGGAAAGAGTGAACTGGATAGGCCTGACCATGAGCAGAACTTCAGCAGCAGGGGATCCTCGCCTCGGGATGAGCCTCGAGTGTTCTATGAAAGTAGAACGGGAAGGGACCTTGAGGCATCGAGTCCAGTCCCCGGCCCTCATGGCAGGACCCAGCACCATTGAGCCATCCCTGCCAGGTGTCTGTCCAACCTGCTCTTCAATATCTCCAGGGATGGGGATTCCACAACCTCCCCAGGCAATTTATCCCGGTGTTTAACCACCCTGACAGGCAGGACGTTTTTCCTAATGTCCAACCTAAACTTCCCTTGCTGCAGTTTAAGCCCGTTGCTGGCTATGCCCTCTTTCAGAGCTGATTCAGACTACAGAGCTATCCTCGGAAGTTCCAGTTTAGGGGCTGTTCCCAAGAAAGAGAATCTGTATGTTGGGGGGGGCGTCAGCTGGTTTTGGGTGCTGGGGTCCACCAGTGATCTGAGAGCTCTGTGTTGGGATGGCTGTTGGGGCTGTGGGAAGAGTTAACGGTAGAGCACACGGTGTATTCCTTAGCTGCACCTGGGACAGTAGTTGTCAACACTAAGAGGTTTGCAGTGTGTTGCTCCTTGGGTCTTGCCTCTTGAGCCCAGCATGGATACAAATGTCCAGCTGCAGATGGACATTGGTATCCACTGAACTGCAGAACTCTGCTCCCAGGAGAAGCTGTGGCCAAAGGAGAGGAAAGGGGCCAGTGTCCGCTGGGGTAGATTCTCCCAGCTGTGTCTTGTCTGGGGTCGGTGCAGCCCACAGCTGGGAGGCGTTGCAGGCGTGAGGTGCTGGCCTGTCCTTTGGCCGCAGCATCTCCTAGGAGTAGAGCCCTGCGGTTCGGCAGATACTGAGGTCTGTCTGCGGATATCAACATCCACGTGCATCTATGCGGGGTTGTACTTCTCTCCCTCCTTGTCTCTGTTCGCGGGGGGCTGTTGGTCTCAGCTATGACTGAGGAAATGAGTTGTGGTGGGGAGGTGAAGCATTCCAAGGCTGCTGGGTTCTGCTGCAGACAGTGAGACGAGGGCCCCTCGAGTGAGAGTTTGCTAGCACACGTCCATCTGTGGCCACCTTCTTCCTGTGTTTTGCTTTGCAGTTGTCGCCATGCTGGGGATGCTGTCGCCATCTAGCCGGGGCGCCCTGATGACCACTGCCTGCTTTCTCTTCATGTTCATGGGGTAAGCATGGCTCCTGCCATTAGGCCCTGCTGCTGTTGCCTGTCTGATCTCCGGAGATAACCTGGCTCCTTCCTGTCCTCCATCCTAGGGTTTTTGGTGGGTTCTCTGCTGGCCGTTTGTATCGGACTCTGAAAGGCCACAGATGGAAGAAAGGGGCCTTCTGTGTAAGTGACTCTGCGCTCCTTTGCTAAGGCAGCAGTTCAGCATCCTGTTGTGGCTGGACAAGTGGGCATGGCCCTGCTGTACTGTATAGCGAGAGGCTGCGTATGGGGTTGGGGTCCTGGCAGCAATGTGGGGGAGGAGAAATCCTGGCGAGAGGGGTGTGTTGAGTCTGGATCACAACAAAGCAGAAAGGCCTGGGGGCAGGATCACAGGCATGCATGAAACAGAGGGGTGGATAGCAGTGTTCCTTATAAGCTGGGTGTTGTGTGGCCACTCCGGAGAGATTCAAATGCCACCCAGCTGATTAGCAGAGGGCCCACAGCTGGGTTTGTATTTCTACTGGTGGTGCACATGCATTGGTGCACATAACAAAGTTATTCCAGACATGGACTAAATTTGCACATGATTGGAAAAGATTAGAGGGAACATAGGTGCAGAAAACACAACTATCCCCCAAATTTACCCCAGTGATGGGCCCATTAAGAATACCTGGGGCAGTAATTCCAAATCTTTTCCTCTCATGCCCTCCCCTTACTAGTAAAGGAATGTGTTTGCTTCCTCCTGGGAGTTGTGGTGTGGCCTGAGGTTGCTGGTGGCATCTGGGGAGCAGGGTTCCAGGGTGTACCTCCCAGTTGGAAGATCAGTGACCTGGATGATAGGAAACTCCCACTGGTTTAACATGTGTTCTTTCCCACAGACGGCAACCCTGTACCCTGGCGTAGTCTTTGGTATCTGCTTTGTCCTGAACTGTTTCATCTGGGGGAAGCATTCCTCTGGAGCGGTGTGTACCCACCTGTAGCAAACCAAGCTGGGTGGGGTGGCGGTAGAGTTCTTGGGAGGTCGCTTAATCTCTGGGCTCTTCTAGTTTATGGAGGTGTCTGCAGCCAAGAGCTGGCCCTGTCATGGGGCATGTCACAAAGCGCGTTTAAGCTGCTGGGGTCTGGAACACTGTTGAAGAGAAGCGATCCAGCTGCAGATGCCCTGGAGAGGGAAGTCCCCTGGGCTGTGCCCTTTGGGAGGGCCACAGTCTGACATGCTAACTCCCAAAGACGGGAACTGCCTAGAAGGGCAAATCGGTCGGCGTTGAAAAGGCCCTGCCCGCGCTCCCGGCAGCGTTTGATGTCCCTGGACACAAGTGGGATGTGAGCAGGGTTCCAGACAGCGTTCCCTATGGGCTGGCACTTGGGCAAGAGACGTTGAGATGATGCCCAGCTGATGGGCGGAGTGCCCAAAGCCAGGCTTTGTGTGTCTCTTGGTGGTGCACACACACTAAGCTCCGCACAGGGACGGGCCAGATTAGCAGGAACATGGGCTACAGCTGGCCTGGGCAAAATCCGGCCCGCCGAGGCAGTGGAGAGCCCCAGGCAGGCTCCCCTGCTTGCCCCGCAGACTGTGCAGAAATGTGGCTGCAGGGCTCCATTTCTGTGTTAAAACTGGAGGGGAGAGGGGGAAATTTTAGGAGCTACCCCGCCCCCAGCACATTCCCATTGGCCGGTTTCTGGTTAGAAACCGGCCAATGGGAGCTGCTTGTTAGAATAACAGGCAGCTAAGAAGAATGACACCCCCTCTCCTGGGCTCAGTGGCTGGCCAGGCAGGCTGGGATGTTTTAAGCTCTGCAGCAGGCAGGTTGGCAGCTGGCAAGTCTCTTGGCCACAGCCTGCTTCTGGCCCCCCAGCCCTTTCCTTCCCAACTCTCTGCCCCCCCACTCAACATACTCAAACCCTCTATCCCTCTCACACCCCCTCCCAGATCTGGCACCCAATCTCCTGCCCCAGATCACAGTCCCCTCCTACCCTAGGTCACATCCCCAACCCCTGCACTCCAGTCCCCTGCCCTAGGTCACAGCCACCTGCCTCATCCCAACTCCCTCCTACACTCCAGTCCCTTACCCCAAGCTCCCTTCTGCACCCAACCTCCATCCCAGACCCTGCATCTCCATTCATATCGTGGAAGAGTGCGGCTCTCGACCACTTTCCAAAATCTTGGAGTGGCCCCCACGGGCTACAGGGAAAGGTAAAGGGATGCCTGAAGGCCAGGCAGGGTTGAGCCCAGGCCAGCTGCATTTCCAGCTGTGATTCAAATGCTGCAGGGGAGATGTTAACCTGTGGGGACCACAAGAGAATGAGAGACTAGATAAAACATATGGGATGCAGCCTCTTAGGTTCAGGTTCTGTTTGCTCTGTCCTGTATGGTCACTACTGAGTCTCTGTCTTGAAATTGGCCATAGCCTGAGCTCCTCCACCATTCAGAGGGACTAGGGGTTTCAAGATCTTCAGGTTTGGAAGCATCTATACTCCCAGAAACAGCTAATATTAAAGTCTGTGTGAATGGTAGAACCTAAAGGATTCCCATGGTGTGATGACAGGCCACCTCTGGTCCCTCCCTGAAATCTGACGGCTGGCTGGTGAGCCAGACTTTGAAAAGCCTGGTCTGATTGTTGACATTGGTGGATTTGGTGGGTAGACTTGGGAGGACACTAGCGGTGACACTTGGTGTGGTTCCAGGTTCCCTTCCCCACCATGGTGGCCCTGCTGTGCATGTGGTTCGGTATCTCCTTGCCCTTGGTCTACCTGGGATACTACTTCGGATTTCGCAAACAGCCCTATGATAATCCTGTGCGGACCAATCAGATTCCAAGGCAGATCCCGGAGCAGAGGTGGTACATGAACAGATTTGTTGGGTGAGCGGCAAGTATTTAGTAAATCTGATGGTTTGGAAGACTCCCCCAAATCTCTCTGCCCACGCTACAATTCGGCCATCGGGTGGTCTCTGGATATGACAAGTGAATTGCAGGTGTGTGGGTGACCCCTCCCACTTAGTTTCTCAAAAAATACCAAACATGGCGGGGGAAAAATTAGTTGAGCAAAAACTTTGGGCAACCAAAGTTGTTGACCCAAACACAAAACCCCCCAATCGCGCGCACAAAAAAAAGTCACGGCGCCTTTAAATCCCCACAGTCCCCCCCATCCGATGCGGCAGGGGAAGAATGACCCAAGCGGCCTTCTGTCCGAGAAACAGAAAATACTGGACATTTTACATGTCCAGTATTATCTGTTTTTTTTTTACCGGAGAGAAGCCGCAAATACCCCACTGTCCGGATCAATACCGGACACCTGGCAACTCTTCTCCCACTGCACCTCACTTTATTCATTGTAATACTGGGCTGCTCAGAGGCATAGTAAATGTACCCTGGTCTGTAGCTTAGTACCTCCGAACTGCCTACCTACTGAGATTTAAGTGCCAAAAAAGCAGGACTTGCTCTCTTAATTGAGAGACTTATTCCAGCTATATTCTTTGATCCCAAATGTGTCTTATCTGGGTGGTGGTTTTTCTAATCTTTGCGTGAAGACAGTCATGTTTTTGCTGGTAACAGAATTTCTCCCTCACTTGTAGGATTCTGATGGCTGGCATTCTCCCTTTCGGAGCCATGTTCATTGAACTCTTCTTCATCTTCAGTGTAAGCATCAAATCTGCCCCTTTGAAATAGGAATTCTATTCCTGCTGCATTGTACCTTTGAGAGGGAGAGGGCTTATCCACCTGGAATGGAGTATCTTGGTGTGTGCGTGCAGGAAGTGGGTAATGGCTTTGCTCACACATGCATGCACGCTCACACTCAGTGGAAAGTCCTGGCCACAGGTATTCCAGACTGGTTTCTTGCTGGGGTCTTGTGAAGATTCTGTGGGTTAGCTTTGATCTGACAGAATCTTCTTGAGTTGTTCTTCGCAAAGGACAGCCAGGTGAAGGGGTGCCCCATGTTTGCTACGAAGCATAGAAACCACAGGTGTCAGGCTTTTCAGATGAGACAAATGTATTTCCTTCCCATTTTCACCTTCACATAACATTGGACTGGAAGAACTTACAGGGGTCTTGTTACTGTGGAGAACACAGTCTCAGAGAGGGAACTGTGAGAGTCTGCAACTTGAAAAACAATGAGTAGTCCTATGGCACCCTAGAGACTATGTATATATAGTATCCGCTCCATGAGCAAGGATTCGTGGGAAGGAAGGCGGTACCGTGGTGGCTCTTCCCACTCATACTATCCCTCTGAGATTGCTTGGCCCCTTTCCCTTAGATGTTCAGAATCCAGGCAGCTATTTCTTGCTTGGTTGTGTGAACTCGCTCCTCCAGTCTCTTTCAAGGCTTACTGTGACGTATACCAGGTTTCATGTGTCTGCTAGATCCACCCTAGCAGTGACCTATCACTTGGGTCAACAGTTCTGAAAAGTTAAATGAATGTTTACTGATTTACACCAGTGTCTTCCGGTGCTGTGTTGTGCGAGGAACTTATGCCGCCTTTGTTCCAGGCGATCTGGGAGAACCAGTTCTACTACCTCTTCGGCTTTCTCTTCCTGGTTTTTATAATCCTGGTGGTATCCTGCTCCCAAATCAGCATAGTCATGGTGTACTTCCAGCTCTGTGCTGAGGTGAGACAATACCCCGTTGCAGTTTCAGTAGCGCTCTGTGAATGGCCCTTGTGTCTTTCCAGAAATGTTTACTCGATTGTTACATCACTGTAGAAGCCTAGTCTGCTGATGTGAAGCCCAAATGTAGAAGGTGCTGAATGCCCTCAACTCCCACAGACTTCAAGGGGTGTGGGCTGCTGTCTGAAAGGGAGCTGCAAAGGGAGAGGTGCAGGAAGATTAGTTTCAAATATAATCCGTTCCTGGAGAAACACCTCTAGTCTGCAGCCAGCTGAAGGAGAGCTGTGCCTTGTTTCTCATGGCATATGCCACAGCAGCGACCTGGCAAGGGGCTGGCTTTCTGTTTCAATAGTTGTCCGATCTACTTCATTTAGAAACTATTTATGGTAGTTTCTTCTTTAGAAGATGAATGAATCCCTAAGAGGGAATTTTGTTTGTTTTTGTTGTATAAAGAAAGGCAGTAACCTGCCTGGTGTGGGGATAATTCATATTCCACGTGGGCCAAAGAGGCAATATGGGTCATATCTACCTAGGAGCCCCAGAGGAAAATGAACTTGCAATAATGCAGTCTCTCTTCTATCTTGTCAGGATTATCGCTGGTGGTGGAGGACCTTCTTGGTGTCTGGAGGATCTGCCTTCTACGTATTGATTTATGCCATCTTTTACTTTGTGAATAAGGTATTGTCCATCCCCACTGTGTAAAAGTTCTACCTGTCCTGAGAGTGTAGTAGAATTTGAAGAGTTAAGGCCTACTGGGTCATTTTGGTTCTAGTCCATCCACTTGTCAGTACAGTAGACTTCCGATAATCCAGAACCTATGGGATTTAGGTGGTGCCAGATTATCAAATATGCCGGACTATCAGGAGGTACTATAAGCAGCTTATATATATACTGTATATATTATATACAGTATATAAAGTGTTCTTAACCCTTTTTATTGTACATACTGTATACAGTATACTGTAATGTTTAGATTTTTTTAAGCCTTTTTTTACCCTTTTTGCTTAGTTCAGCTGCTGCCGCTGTTAACTTGTGACTCTTTTTTTTTTTTTTTTTTTTGCCGAAGCTCACTCACTAGGCTCTTGCCATTTTGATGCCGGACTATCAGGAGTGCCGGACTATTGGAGTTTTACTGTACATGGCTATTTTCGACAGTATCTCTCTCCCTCACTCCCCCCCCCCCCCCCCCCCCCAATTGTTGAGTGCACTTTTGTGTCCCTAGAAACAATTCTATTAATTACCTGAACCTTCTTGCACTTGAATGGTGTATTTGGAGACTCCAGTCTGGCCTGCATTCATCTATGGGGAGTAATCTAATATTTGCCTAATGTTCTCAAATCCTACCTTGGCGGGATCATCACCAGGTGGGGTGAAATTAATTCGGGTTGGCTTACCTGTTCTCTTTCTTCTGGTGGATCCCAGCTGTGACTTGAAAGGAGCGCTGTATTCTAGGGGAAGAGGAATTTAGCTCCTATGTTCAACTCCTCGTGCTTTCCTTTTTCACTCTGCTTCCCCTGACGCTCGCTTGTGGAAGAGTAGGCCATTGACTGAGCTAGGGAGTTGACTCTTAGCATCACTTTGTACTTAGCCTCACTTTGCTTTTTCTCATCTATTTTAGCTGGATATCGTTGAGTTCATTCCCTCCCTACTCTATTTTGGCTACACTACTCTCATGGTCCTGTCTTTCTGGCTCCTCACTGGCACCATTGGCTTCTACGCAGCCTACATGTTTGTCCGTAAGATCTACGCTGCTGTGAAAATAGACTGAAGATTCATAGACTCAGCACAAAGCAGATACCTCTGTGTGCATTTCCTCCTGGAAAGGAAAGGAAGAGCGGGGAGGATCCTTTTCCAGTTCTTTTAAGGAAACAAAACCCAATGGTGGCGTGATGAGAGAAATAATAACTCCTCATTTTGGAATGTAATTTTTGGCACAGCGTACATGGATTCTGGGACTACTTCTGGGGGGTGGGGTATGTAGATTTTAACTTCATTATTCCAGAGTCCCTTTTTTGCTAATTCATTTTTTTTATGTTGAATAATGAATGAATTTGAAACAGCAATGGAAACAGTTGTGAAACACTTTTTTCAGCTCTTACGGCACTTGAGTTCAGGGAGCGTTTTCAGACCTATACCACACAGGGTTTGTCTCCTGCCTTTGAAGAGGTGGAGCGTGCTTCAGACCACAGTGAGAGAGGAGGATCTTGAAGGCTTCTCCTGCATGAGTGAATCTGGCATGCTTTTGACTATAGCAATTTCAGTTCCAATTGGTTTACAGTTCCATGGAGGTGCCATTGAGAACCTGGCAAGTGCAATTTTGCTCTGAGAGGGCTTGAGAACCATAAGCCTCTGCATTGTTTCTCCCTCCCCCTACTTTTGGACAGCATATGCCATCCCAGATGCATAAACTGGAGGGGCTGAGACGGGCAGAAGTGATTCTCTTCTGGAAGAGCTGAGTCGCCTTTAGTGGCAGCATGATGAATCAGAACATGGCATACGACAGGCGGCGTGAACACATGTTGGTTCTAGAGCACAAGACCCTGTGCCCTGGAGAACATTTGAGGGACACATGGTTTTGTTCCACTAGTTGCTTTGACTGGCCATATGAGGAAGCAGAACAGCCCCGCTTCTTGGGAGAGGGCTCGGAGGCTGGGTAAAGCCCTGTGTAGAGAAACTCGTTACAGTGTTGCGTTAGTGCCATGAAATCTCTGCTTCCATGTGGGGACACGTCTACTACAAATCGCATGTAGGCCATATGGAAACAGCCGGAGGAGTTGGAGTGAGTGGTTCTTGAGGATTTCCTCCCTCTTCTGTTTCTTAAAGGGGAGGTGTGCGTCCCACACGCTCTGTCTCTTGGCTGGTCCTGCTCTCAATTGCTGTCTTCTGTTCTTAGACACTTTGCCTCCAGGGAGCAGGAAAGAGTCACACCTGAGTGACCTGTATTCCGCTCTTTGCTGAAAAATGGGATGATCCCTCTGGAATAATTCCTGATATTCTATAGGGGATTCCTCATTTCCCATGGCTGGAGGCCTGGCTGTGGCCATGGGAGGCATGTTTTAAAATACATTTGAACGATTGAGTAATTGAAAACAAAGCTATGGCTACTAGCAAATCTAGTCCCCAAATGCAGTGAAGCCTCCCTCCATCCCCATATCTATGGGGTGACTTTAGTCAGGGCTATAAGAATGTTTTATTTTTTAATATGACAGAAATCCCCAAATATTCTGCTCTGTCACAGGCACCATTCAAAGACTCTTAACAAAACCCCTCTGTGTTGCTAACAGTTAGTCAAGTATATTTGAGGCTTTCTATCACCTTAGCAGTCCCCATTGAGGCTGTCTAAATGGTTCTGACTTTCAATGGTGACCCTTTGTTCCCCAAGCAAGAAGAATGGAGAACTAGAATCCCAAATCATTCAATTTCTCTGCATTACATCTCACCTAATAATCCTCAATTACCCAGCCAAGAATCAAGGATGGAAAGGGGGCTTGGGATACACTATTACCTGTGGTGTGGGATCCTTAGTAATCTCTGGTTTTGAAATATTTTTCTCTGAGATTCTGGTTGATTTCCTAGTGGAGAGTTTCAGCTAGCATGAATTTCTCTCCCTCCCTCCATACTGTTTTATCTGTATTCTATTCTTTGTATTTTTAATTAATGTATGTATTCTGTGTCCGACTGTAAATAAATATGCCATTGTCCTGTTGTCCTAGTGTCCTGTGTGAGCAGCCTTTCATGGTCTCCTCTCCCATAACACCTGTTTTGATACAATCTCTTGTTATTTAAAAGACAATAAAGCTCGAAGTGGAATTGCAGTAGGAAGTACAATGTGGCTCTGCTTAGGGAGAACATCTAACTTAATTACTCCTGCAAAAGTCACTGTAAAGTTAGGCTCTTCCCAGTGCAGCATGTTCCTCATACTGAGGCACAATTTTGTGTGGCCAGAACAGAGATCTGGAAGTTGGGGTTTTGTTCCTGGCTATGATACTGACTTCCAGTTTGATGTAAGACAAATCACTATGGTTATGTCTAGACCACAACTTTTTTTTTTTTTTTTTTTTTTGGACAAAAGTACGCAAAATGCACTCCCTTCCTCCCCTCCCCACTGGGCCAAATTTCAGGAAAAAAACCTCTTTTGGAAGATTCCTTCCTCATGGAACGAGGAAGACAGGGCTTCCAAAAAAGCATGTCTGCTCTTCTGCCAAAAAAAAAAAAAAAAAAAAAAAAGTGGAAGAGCAAACACATTCCCTGGATGCAGCAGAGTTTTTTCGGGATACCAGTGGTATCCCGCAAACCCCCCCCCCCCCCCCCCCCCCCCGCGCAGTCTAGACGTATCCTTAGTCTCTCTTTGTCAGGTCTGTCACCAGTAAAATGGGGATACTTCTCTGCCTCCTGTTCTTTTCTCCCTGCAAAGTTCTGTAAGCTAAGAAAATTAGATCTGGACCTGCCTTCTTGCATAGATCAATTAATGGTTTGCGTCACATGGTAGAGTTGCTGTTTTCCAGACTGAACAATGTTGCAGAAGCCCCAACGGAAGTTATGTGGTTGCTTCTATTGGAGTTCCCGTTGCACTCTTTAGACTGGAAAACAGCAATTGGAAGTGTACTAAGTGACTAACCCAGGTTTCAGACTCTTTCAGAAAGAGAAATTTCTGATAGGATGCACGGTGCCTCCCTCCATGCCCAGTTATTTTTGTCTGGGCACAATTGTTGGGCTAGTGAAGCTTTTAAGAAATGCAGGCGGCTTTATAGTTTCTGAACAGGGAAGATGCTGGATTCTTCACTTACAGGGAAATCATGGGTCAGTTGTAGAGCTGTTAGCTTTTTCTGAGAGAGGACTGCATATGGGTTAAAGCAAGACTAGTTTCAGGCTTGTAGGTTCTATTTCTGGCTCTGCGAATGAGTTGCTGGGTGTGGAACCAGTGACCCAGGGAAGCTATGTAAAATAGAGATGACACCCATGTAATAGGTACCATGAAACTTTAGTTTTGCAGTGCTTTTAGTTGTCTTACGCACAGTGCTGTTTGAGACGGTGGTAGTTTAATGTCCCAAGTAGGTTCCCAATTGGAATCAGTTACACAGGACACACCTTGGTGCTTCCAGGCTTCTCCATGGTAACTTCTGATTCCTGATTTAAAAGCTTCAGCAGAACCTATTGAGAAGATGTCATACCAGTTTTTGACATTACCAACAAACTGACTAGCCCCAATCTTGTTCTGAACATTTAATGGGTTTTGTTTTGTGATGTTGTATAAGTTTTGTCTAAACTACAAATTCAAGCAGGCCTCGGATAGTAATGTGAAAACACCCTGCTATGGTTTGGTGTGACAGTGTGGATGTCAGATCTAAGTACATTTTAATCTCATTCAATGCTTGAGTACAATTCCAGGCTACGCTACATGTTGATACTGCATTGATAACTGTTAAACAGATTCCCCACTATGACTGTACGATATAGCCGGGGGATTTAGCTAGTATGCATCCTCGAAAGTAAACAAGAGTTTTGTTCACTCTGGTCAGGAAAATGGTGTTAGAGCCTTAGTAGCAACAGTCTTGTTTCAGCACTGCTGGTAGCTATAGCTTTAATCAGGGTGTTTAAATGTAAGCCTATGAAATGCTGTGTTCTTGTCACTTCGTTGGCACAAGATAAACCGAACCAGCCCCCAAAAGAACAGAGGCACACGTGAGAGAACTGTGTTTTCACCCATTTGCTCAGACGTGCTCCATATATGTGAAAGCAGAAATTAAAAGCACAACCACATCCATGAAGGGAATTGGAGCTTTGCGATCTACCCTGTGCTCCAGCCTCCAGAAAAAGTGCAAGCTCAAGGCAGACAGTTCAAACATTTTTAATAAACAACTTCATTATAAAAAACCCTTTCATCTTGGACTTAATTCTGTAAGACAATGGAAAAGCTAATTTTAACAGATGAGCTGTACATTTCCTAATGGCACTTGATATGTTACAATTCAAAACCTTGTTTTATATAAAGCCCAAAAATACTCTGATAAAGAGGTTATTCACTGTGTAGAAAAGTGCTAGAAAGTTTCCTTTACAAATAATCCAGCTTTAAGGAGGGGAAGCTGCTGGCCTTGGCAGCTGTGGCTGTAGGAATGGCAGCATGGACAAGGTGGCTGTGTCCCTGGTAAAAGGAGTTAGTGGCTCACTCCCTTCCACCTCAGCGACAGTGGCTGAGAAATTCCAAGTTGCTGCTTTTCATGCTCCCAGCCTTTGGACCAAATACTGCCCTCAGAAGCCCCACTCCTGCGTACTGGGACCTGAAGGCAGAATTTGTTCACTGGTGACAGAGTTCAGCCTGACTTTACCATGGCTGTGAAGGCCACTGTAGCTTCTCCTCCAGCAGCAGGTTCAGAGCTTGACTACTTCAAGGGGTGAATCTGGGTGGTTTCCAGAAGTTCCCTGCACTGTCCCTCTTATCACCACCCAGTTTTTGAACCTACACTAAGGCAAATCTTTTTTTAGTTAAATATCCTTGTTAAAGTAAAATATTGATACAAACATTACAAACTTTCTAAAACAGCTCCTAGATATTAGGGAAAACTACAAAAAAAATCAAGAACTTAATGATGCACTAAAAAAAAGGGGTGGGGAAAACTCATAAGCTCAAGACATGAGGCTTTCAGCACAAGTAATCAAATCTGCCATGCAGACTTCAGCACTCAAAGAACCTGAATGTCATTTCTTTCCCCGAAATTGCCAAAAGCTGCATCTCTGAGCAGGATGTGCGGGTGAATTCCACAAGGGGAAACCTTAATGGTACATTACTTTGAAAAGGAACAACAAAAAGCAGAAGAAAATTCTGTTTTGCTGGTGCAAATGCCAAATGTGAACTGGTCTTTTCAGATGGATACTTAATTCAGCTAGGACCCATTCTCTGAATGATGTGTTGTGGTTATTCCTGTACTGCAGAAATTGCTTCACATGGAGCTTTCCCTTTATCATCTCAGCATATTCTATGCAATAGACCTGTTTGTTCTGATTTTTGTTAACACTTTCAGGGTGCAGTACCTGTGTTAATCACTAAGAATACAGTGGAGAGGGAAAATTGTTAATACACTTATCTTACAAAATAAGTTCAGATGCTTTGACTTTGGATTGTGCAACTGCCCTATTTAATAAATGAAAATAAAATCCCACATTCTCTTTATTTTCTTCTGTTGGGCTTTAAAGCTTCCTGGTCACTCACGCCAAGCCTACCACTAGTGAATAAATTCAAATTAAGATACGCAACCCCAGCTATGTTAATTGCATAGCTGGTGTCAATTTACCTTAAAGTTTGGTGCAGTCCCCACAGCGGGAGGTCGATGGGAGAAATGTTCCTGTTGACTTTCCATATTCCTCACAAGGAGTAGGAGTACCTGCAGGGGTGCCCTTAGTGTTTGATTTAGCGGGTACTTATTAGATCCACTAAATCCAACGCCAGAAGTTCCATCTCCAGTGTCAATCCACAGGTAAGTAGATGTGGCCTTATGCTGGTTTCTCTAGTGACGTGTTGTGAGAACATAATCTGAAATGATTTCCTTGTTTTCCAAGCTTTGAGTTCACTTTGTGATCGAGGCTGGTGGGATGCAAGATTGCAGGGAGGGGCAAGGAACAGCCTACAAAAGAACTGAGGCACCTGGTTTCATATAGGAGGAAAAACAACTCATTTCTTTTCTTCTTCTAAAACACTATATATAGTTTCAAGTAACCTATTACTAACATAAGAAGCAAAATGTATTTTCAATGGGAAAGCTAAAAAAAAAAACTAAAGTGATGAGTTCTTGTATGCTCTCCATTATGAGGGTCTAGTATTCCTGGTGACTATAAAGGTTTAGTAAAATCCTTCAAGTTAGAGTCTTTATAGAGAGGAAGAAGTGTACAGTGAGCTGCCGTCTAGGAAAGCGTGGGAAGAAGATGGTATTTATACTGAATGGATGTACATTAACAAACTACCTTGGTAGGTAACAGATCTTGCCTTTGCTGTCACCAATAAAATAAGAATGTCAAATCAGCATGGTTCAGAGTACAGTAAGATTCTAAAAGAAGGTTCTAGTTTGTAATCTTCTGCCATGCTTAGAGAACACAGCCTAGAACAGGAAGATGAAATGGAAGTCACTCTACATATTTAAGGTAGACAAACACAAACTAATAAGTGGCAGTATAGTGAGAACCTGGGACAGGTCTGTGAACATTGGAAACACTGGTCCGGGACTGGAAACAAGGCAGTCCTGTGAAAGAAAGGAATGCTTAGGTTCTTAACACCTCTCTTACCTACTGCTTCTCAATCAAAAGGATTTTATAAAGAAGGGAAGTATCACCCCCATTTTACAGATAAGGAAATTGAGAAAGAGAGGGGAGGTGACTTTCTTGTGAACAACCAGCAGGCCAGTGGTGGATCTGCAATCAGAACTCAGGTTGCCAAAGTCCTGATCCAGTGTGCTGTCCACTAGGCAACACTGACTATAAATAGCAAACGAACCATATTTAGAATCCCAGGTATCAACTTTACTGCTGACACATCACAGAGGATGAAAATCATACAAGTGGCTGTAGTAGCAGAGATGAAGAAATATTGACCAGCTAGATGGCAAGACCTAGATGAGGCTTTTGATCAACAGTCCTATACAAACTATTTCACTAAAAGCAGGCTCTACTCTGATTTGTAGAAGTGCATTTATAGTTTTAGGGAAACTAAATCAATTTGTACAATAATCTGTTCCCAGCATACAACGTTCTGGATACGAGTTGTCCAAATGGTGCAGGATTTGTGTATGCAAGGCCAATAAGTCTAAACTATTGTTATTTAAAAGGACTTCTGCTGTTCCTATCAGTGGTGAAGATGTTGGATTATGGGCATAATTACTGAGTCAGATCATTACAAAGAAAACAACTTCCTGCCTGGATCAACTGGAAAATATTATTAAAATCTGGTTAAGGGGGAACCAGAAAAGCAATTAACTACAAAGAGGGAGTCCATGAGAGAATCAGTCTGGGAGGGAGTAAAAGGGATGACCAGTATGTAGGAAAACTGGGAAAGCATCTTAAATGATTTTTGCACCAGTCTTTATCATAGAAAACAATGGGAATTGCCTATGGCAGGATTTTTTTTTCCAGGCAGTGAAGGTGAAGAAGCAATGTCAGAAAAGGAGTAATGGGGAAACTCAACATGAATTACAAGTTAGTCATCTAGAAAGCTGCTGTTCACCTGTCAGTACTGAAGGAATTAAAGAACGAAGAGCCAAGTTTCCAAACAAAAGTAATCTAATCTACCATCTATTTAACCTGGAAAAGAAGATGAACAAGGTGATTCCCTCCCCCCCCACATTATTCAGATTAAAGAGCGAGCCTATTATGAGGCACTCGAGAAGAATCTAGCAAAACCAGATAAGTGGCTAACATGGTGGCAGATGAAATTTAGCATAAACAAATGCAAAATAATGGACATAGTTTCTTCCTGTTTAAGCTACCTGCACACAGAAGGATTATTGAACCAGCTGTAACCCTCAGGAAAAAGATCTAGGTGAGTTGTATTCTCCTAGTTTTAGAAATCTGAAATTGGGAAGGCCCAAGAAGCCTATCTCCTTGGCACTGCAGGATTATTCCTTACAGTATGTTTGATAAGATTCCGCTCAGACTAGCTCAATTTTATCTTCCATTGGGTGACTATCACAGGTCCTGTGACATGTCCTTCCTGCTATTCAACCTAAACTTTCCTTTTTATTAATTTAATCCCCTTGTACTACCCTCAGTAATTCCTCTCCTGGGTCTTCACATTCTGAAGGTCATTACAAAGTGTCTATTTCAAGATGAGCCCCTCAAGCCACTTAACCATTTTAATTGCTTTCCTCTGAAACTTCGTCTATGCACTTCTGGTACAGCAGTGTCTGTAAACATACAGTACTCTAGGGCACAGCATGGTCAAGCACAATGCAGGGCTAGAGTAAGGAAGTCGATTGATGGGTTCTACCTCTCAGCAAGCCAAATATTGTAGATTCTTAGCACTTCTCAGGTTTTGATGTCGACTTTGGATTTCTCTGCCTCATCCCTATTTTTTACTTATTCAATTGAGTGGTAGAAGACTAGGGATGTAAACTCTGCCCCCCCCCTCTCTCTCATATATATATATATATATATATATATATATGTATGTATATATATATGTATGTATATATATATGTATGTATAAAAATATGTATAAATAAAATTATTACAGAGGAGGTTCTTATCAGTTATAGAAATGTATTCCTCTGATGAACTGATGCTTTGCTTTATCCAGTCTAATTATTCCACAGGGCTTTTATCATTTCATTGTAAACATACATCTAACTTGCTGTCCTCTAACAGCTTTAGTTTTTTTGCGATAGTGCTTTCCAAATGTCTCCCCTTTAATATTTCCCCCCCAAGATGTTTTAACTTGCACGTCCCACATGAATCTTATTTCCCAGCTCTTTAGCTCTTTCACATTATTTCTATGTCCACAATGGTATTTGCAACGCTTGACATTTTACTCTACTATCTGCAAACTTAGTGTCTGATCCAATATCCACTGAAGTCAATAGAACCTACTACGGGTCAGGATGAATCTTTGCATCAAGTTCCCAGTGCAAACAGTTGGTTTGAATTCCTGGCTTGGTTTCCATTAATATATTCCCTGATGTTGGTTCATTTTCTATATGAACTTGCTTGCTAAAATAGCCATGGAAAGCAAACCAAGTGATGCAAAAAACTAGCAAAATGAATTCCACTGATTCTTTGAGAAAATATTTGTAGAAAACTGATACATTTGCTGCTCTCTAGACTTGGCTATTACTGAAGATATTTCAGTGAAGACCTCTTCTCAAAGCACAATAAAAGCAAAAAATAAAATAAAAATCAGATGTTTGAAATAGAAAGACAAGGAAAACTTATTATGGTACTACATAAATCTAATGTTTTCAGTTTTGATCAAGTTTTTTTCCTGTTTTTGCTTTCTTTACTTTTTTTAAAGCCAAGAATCACATAAAGAGGAAATTGTGAAACTAATTTGGAAAGAGAACAGGAGCCGTGACTGAGGTATTTAAAAATGAGTGGTTAAGAGAAGACCAGCTGAGATCATCTTTTCCAAATTAAAAGAAGGCACTTGCTGAAACTTGAAAGGCAACATTTAAAAATGGATAAAAGGAAGTACTACTTTTAATCCACAGAATTCATTGTCACAGTGTATTGCCGAGGTAAATATTTCGTAACACTTACGCTATATGAAAGTAGTATTTGCAGTTTTACTAGCTAAGCTTCAAGGTTTATCACTACTTATGTTTCAAGGTACAGTTGCGGTTAGGAAGACATTACGCAAGGATTTATTGTAACTTTTTAGTAAAGTGTAGGAACGGCAAGGCCTATGAGCAAATAAACAGAAGCAATTGCACGCAGTAGGGTTGAGACAAATAGATGAAGACAGAGGCAAATAATGTGTCATTTGAAGATGGAAATGGACACGTTCTTGGGAAAGAGAATGTTATGGGGACAGTAACTGACTTCATTTACCGAGTTAAAATAACAGGATAGAGGTAGATCTGTATTTTGAGGGTTTGTAAAGAATTCTGTCAAACTCCCTGGATTATCTTTACCTCGGATGCTTCTGCATGCTGAGGTATGAAAAAACTGCATGTCTGTGTTTGTAGATGTGCATTCAAACAGCTGTATTGAACATATCCAAGATTGAGCTACTGAGCACACTATGGACAGGAGACAATGCAGTGCTAATCAGACTGAGTCCACTGCCCCTTGAAAGTTTAACCTTTTTGCTATCAGGTGGAGGTTCCACAAAGGCAAACTCGAGGGCTGCAGATGACAGAGAACAAGGGAAGTGGCACCCACGGGTTCAGGAGGTATGGCAGGAGAAAGGAGAAATAAAAAAGGCCCACAACTCCAGGTTGGAGGAGAGGAAGGGAGACTGTAATCCCAGAGACTTCAGCTATAGTTAGGACAATTAGTGTTGGGGAAACAGTTCAAATACAGTGACTATATGTAAACAAAACTAGGGCCAGTTTTGTTTTCTCCTGACTCTTGCTATTACTCCACTACGAAGGTTAAAAGGTCTCGACACTGCTTTATGGCTCAGCCAGGAGGGCACTGACCCTGGCTAACTGGTGGGAATGTCGGCTCCTACCCTTTCCTTCATCTCCCAAAACTGGGTCTCCTGTATGACAGACAACACTTGATGCTACTGGCGCTAAACCTTGCTTTTTCACATGCTTTGGTTTCCAAGATAGAGGCAGGATTTGTGTGGTTGTGGTGTTTTTTCTTTTTTAAAAAGAGCTCACTTCATACACCACAAAAGCGAGCCACCTGTCTAAGTTTTGCTCCATCCCTCTTTGACACACATGAAAGTCAAAGGGAATGTGCAAAGAACTACCATTTAAAATGGCAGAGACTGAAGTAGTCCAAGTCAGTTTATTTTCCCCATGGGGGAAAAATGTGACCAGTGAAGAGGAGAAATCAGTGCAATCTGACTTCATTGTGTAAACAGTATTCTAGCTACACCAGATACAAAACCAATGTACATCGGTGCCTCTTATTTTTGCAATGACAGAAAGACTCGCGTTGTGTTTAAAAAAATTCACTGTAATGAGTCTAAGCTGATGGCTCTTCAAAAAGAAATGAGGTGATCTGAATCCATCGTATTGATGCTATCATTATTGCTTAACACTGCTGCAAAGTTGCATAAGCGGTACAAGTGACGGTATGAGGGTAGAGGGAAAGGACAGCTCTTTCCCTGTCTGCTCCCTCAGGGATACATCTTTGAACTTGCCCCTCCTCCAGATTCACCGGCAGGTACTAGCTTTAATATCAGAACTGCAATGTGTTTAAATAAAATGGAAGTTGGACTCTTCAAAAGGTTAGTCCAAGTATGCCCAAGCTAAAACAGTCCCAGCTCCTTGGATTCAATCCCCTTCCCAAAAAGGAACAAGGCTCCAAAGCCTCAGGGAAGGTCAGTGCTAAGTGTGGCTCCCGATTCACAGATTAAAAATTTTTTTAAAAAAAAGACAGCTGAAACCTTTTCACAAAACAGGACTGGGACATGCACAGGGATAGCTGCTCTTCCAGTCTACAAGTGCTCCCTCCAGACACCAGAATCATCCCGTCTGAAACAAGCTTTCAAAAGCTTTCACATCCCAGTGGGGAAGTATCAGAGTTGTGCATTTTCAAGGCTCTCCAAGCAAGGACGAGGGGACGATCTGCTCGCCACTGCCACAGTCATCTTATTGGAATGCCTGGTGGAAACGTGGCAGGGTGGTCGTGCTCAAGCTCGAGGTGAAGACCGGGGGTAATGAATGAAGAGGACCAAAGTTCAGGGAGCCTCCAGATCCAGGAGATTCTTGAGGTTGAGGTTGCAAAGTGGTGAGCAATGGCTGGTTTTCCCCTTGTGAGTAGCCCATGACCAGCCCTCCTGATGACACAGGTGGACTACATGGAGGAAGATTCAGGGGGAGGAAGCCCAGAAGATGAGAAAAGTCCATGTTAGCAGCACAGAGAGCCTCTGAAAGATTAGCAGGGCTCTTGGAAAGCAGAGTCTCATCCAGAGTTACTGACTGAGGCGAGGACGACTGAGGCTCACCAGATGAGAGAGAGAGACTGCCAGGCAGCTCTGACAGAAAGCTCTCCACCTCTGCTTTGGGTAGTTTCTCAGGTAAATATGAGGTAGATCCAAGCTGGTACTTCGGAGGAGGTTGTGGTGGGGAGGAGATAGGAGAAGATTCCAGAGGATAACTCATTCCCATTGGAAGAGAGGTGGGGACCAAAGAATGGGGCATCCCTGAGCTTGGCATAGCTTGGAGGTGTGTACTGTACATGCCCATAGGTAGCATGCCAGGAAAGCTCTTACCACTCATCATGTCTCTGGATGCCATACATAAAACTGGACTCAACTCTTCTTTCACTGTTACAGCGGAGCTGCAGCTTAGGAGACCCAACATGTCAACTGGCTCTGTCTTGATCTTCAGCAGTTCTTGGGAGTGGCTCTTCTTCATGTGCCTGGTCAGATGGTCCTTCCGCCCAAACCTCTGCGCACAATACTGGCACAGGAAGTCCTTCCGCCCTGTGTGCACCACCAGGTGTCTCCGCACATCTTTACGTGTGTAGAAACGTCTGTCACAGTGATCGCAAGGGTGCTTCTTTTCCTTCGCTCCACCAGACACCCTCCTGGAATGAGCCTTGAGGTGTTCCAGGAGAACCTGAGTGCTCTCAAATGTCTGCAAGCACACTTTGCAGCTCAGATCACCACTGGCAGCTGCATGCATAGCCAAATGTCGCCTGAAGCCTAGTTTGGTGTTGTAGTTCTTGCCACACTCAGGGCAGTGAAGAGCTTCCTTGTTGGGGTCATGCGTCTGCAGGTGATTACGGAGATGGTCCTTCCGGTGGAACATTTTCTCACAGTACATACACTGGTGAGGCTTCTGAGCAGAGTGTGTGGCCATGTGCCTTGTGTGAGGAAAATGGAGAAGGACAATTAGGACAATGTTCAACACAGCACAGTAAGTGCTGTTTTTGCAAGCTCTCCCAATGTTCCCTCAAAGCCTTTTTTTGTTTACAATCTTGTGTGAAATTTGTTTTTAAAGGGGTTTTATTGAAAGCTTTAGAACCACCAATCCTCCATCCACAAAAGCAGTAAAGGATCATGAGTAGTGGCCTTTCAAACTTCCCTGACAATACCCTTTCTAAGTTGCTTCAGTCCTGAAAGAAGAGTATACTGTAGTCTTTCAGTCAGTTCTTGCCTTCTCAACTGAGCCTACCAACCAGGGTAAATAGCTAGTGCCAACTATGGTAGTTTTTGTGTTGGATACTTGTCTCCTGGGGATTGGAGTGAGACCAGTAGTGCATTTCATCAGCAGCCAGAGGGTAGTAAGCATCTGTCAATACCAGTTCAGGCTGAGTTCTAACCTGAAACCTACAGATGGAATTTTCTTTAGCCTCTCTCAAACCTTAATCAATCCAGCCTTTCTTCATAATGACCTCATTTAGCAAATTTAATGATCCCATCCTATTCTTCAGCATTTAAATTTGGTGTTTGGTGGCTGGTTACTCAGAATGGTAGCCAGGGACTTATGATTAAAGCACAGGAGGAAGATTTTTAATACCGTGGCCTTCTACTGTTTGCTTTGTAAGATTAACTTGTGTGACTCAAAGTCCTCCTCAATCAAACAGAGCAGCGGTTCTCAAACTTTTTGGGCTCCGGAGCCCTTTACATGCGTAAAAATTTATGTGGAGCCCCAGAGGTCCACTGATTGTATGTGTTGTACCTATCGATGTTTCCAGTTAGTTAACCTCGCGTTGCCCGTGGAGATGTCTCGCAGAGCCCTGGGGCTCTACAGAGCACAGTTTCAGAAACACAAACAGAGAATACTTATCCTGGGCCTAAAATTTTTAACTAAAGTGAGGTCTTCAGGTGGAAGGGGCTAAAGAAATTCCAAATATGGTAACACCTGGAACTTAACTACTTGCAAAATAGCAAGGGTTTTCCCTCCTCCACCCTGCCAATAGATATGTCATAACCCCAGCGTAGTGGGGTTCTCCCTGTCCTACGATGGGAGAGAATTGACAGATACTCAGCGTAGTCACCTACCTATAGAGTTTGTACTTGGATGCAAAGGCCTTCCCACAGTGCAGCTGAGGACAGTTGTAAGGTCTCTGCTCCGTATGAGCAAACGTGTGACTTCTCAGCTTGTCCACGTTGGTAAAGGAGGTCCCAGAAATTTCACACTGGCATTTCCCTTGACTTTCAGCCTCTCGACCCCTTTGCCTGGAGACTAATTTCCAGCCCATCTCCTCCTCCTCCTGCTTTGCATCTTGAATCCAAGTAGGAACACTGGTAAAAAATGCAGTCATGGCAGGCCTAGTAGAACAGGGCCATGTTAAGCAGAACTCATACCTGTGGATGACTTGATGTTACAATGTCCCAGTACAGCTGGAACCTTTACAATTATATGGCTTTAACAGCAAGAAATCTTCATCTGAAACAACAGAACAAGTGGGGTGAGTATACTGCACGGTTTCAGCTGTGCACCCAAACAGGTACACATATACCTCTGTATAAAGCCACTCATATTTATGCTGGCCCACTGACTTAAGAAATTCTCCTGTTTCCATTGATTACACAACACAACATAACATGGCTTGATACAATGGTTTGGTTTAAGAATGCTTCCATTCTGGTAAGATCTGGATGTGAGGTTAACCATGCTACCCAATCAAGCACCCCATGAGAAGAAATCTTACTAACAGGCTGGAACATTCTTAGCACAGAGTGCTGCCAATGAGAGAGAGAGAGAGAGTTATTCTCAAACCCCAGGTCACCTTCCTACCAGTCCTCTTCCTCCCTTAATCTCAGTCAGGGGGTTCTAAAGGCACTTGAATTAATTCTGTATCAATACAATGAGAGGAGGGTTAGACCTTTCCACCACAATAGCCCTTATCTGATCATATAACTACTGTATTACAAATCATTGTGGGCTGGTGTATACATTTCCTCTAAACATATTGGCTGGCCATGCCTCTACTCCTCTAAGCTTGTCACCTTTTTCTCACTGCTTCTTCACACTAACAGCCACTCCTTATCCTAGTCCCTTTCTTTATATATGTCTCTCTTATTTACTCTGGATGGTGGGTCAACTGGGCTTCCTGTCCTGCATCACCTATCTCAGAAATTCTACAATTCTCATTTAATGTTTTTTGTTTGTATTTTACAGCTGTCTAGCAGTTTGGTCAGTTGCCAAGGGCAGTTCCCATAGAGCAAATGAGTGTTCCACCAGGGCCTAAGACGAGCACATATGATCCACTGAGGGAGGCTAATGTAACCTGCCTCTGTTTCAGAGTTTGATTAGTCTTAGAATTTTCTTTCCACCACATGTGGAATTGTTCCTGACTATCTGGCTCTACAAGCTTGCTATAATGACAGACAACTCCCCTCTTACCCTCTGACCCGACCTTTCACATCATCATGGGTAGTTTAAATATTTGCTCTTCAGCAAAACTAAACATTTGGCAGTATCCTTATAGTTCTATGGATTTCCTGGTTCCTCTTGGATGGTTTCTGCTAGTAAATTAAAACTCATATTGATTTGTCACTGCAAGCTCTAGTAGGAGGCTCCTGAGATTTGACTGCAGTCTGGCCACTTTTTTCACTTCAGTTTCCTGTACATCTCCATAACCTATTGTGGTAGGGGAAGGGTTAACCTGAATAGCTATTTTCACCAAAGTCACAGTGGAGTATATCTTCTTCCTTTAAATTTAGCTGCATGAGAAACTCTTCTTAAAATAGCATCAAACTCTCTAACCTCTTCTCCATGAATGCATATGAGGGAGGAACTCTGTACCCACATATCAACAGCAATGCCAGATGTGGGCCAGATCTGCAGCCAGGAAGGGAAAGAACCAATCCTTCTGCTAAGACAGAGCCCCAGTGAATGTTGTAAATACGTGAGACAGCAGTTGCACCTGGCTACATGATCAAACTGCAAATGGTTTCTCCAGACAAGATGGAAAATAGTGGGGATGGGAGGACTTCAGGAGAATTAGTATCTAAAAAGCATGATGTTTTGAAGTCATACTAAGAGAAAAATCTTATTTATATAACTTGAAAAATGTATCAGACACCTATTACAGAACAAGAAACAAACTACGGCATTGGTCCCCAACGCGGTGCCCGCTGGGGCATTTATGTCTGCCCACCTAGTGACCAGGGCCGGCCTGAGCCATTCTTGCGCTCCGGGCACCCGGCGCATGTGTGGCCCCCACCTGGGGCACCCGGCACATGCGCAGTGCCACCCCGGGCTCACAGCGCATGCACAGCCCCCGCCCTGGGTGTGCGGCGCATGCACGGTGACGCCCCGGGCGCGCGACACATGCGCGGCCCCACCCCCGGGCACCTGGCAGCCCCAAAAGGTTGGGGACCACTGAACTATGGTATCCCATCTCTCAAACCCAGTAGCAATGGGCTGGTGCCCTCTCCTCTCTCCCCTGGTTAGAGTCTTACCAAATTTATGGTGCATTTTGGTCAAATTTCAAGGTCATTGTATTTTTAAAATTGTTAATGTCACTATTTCAACTATTTAAATTTGAAATGTCAGTGTTGTAATTGTAGGGGTCCTGACCTAAAAGGGAGTTGGGGGGGGGGGGTTTGTCACGGTACTGCCACGGTGTTGGTTTTGCCTTCAGAGCTGGGTAGCTGGAGCACAGTGATTGCTGGTGGGGAGCCCTGCTCTGCAAGGACCAGCACCAGTTCAGAAGGATGACATAGAATGGTATTGTCATCACTGTGCCCTGTAAGCTGTGTGCTTGGGTGACAGGCCAAGAGAGATTCAAATATCCATCTAATTAACAGATCTACCATAGCCAGTAACATGTGTTTCTATTGATGATGCATATCCACACATGCCTGGGTGTACATACAAAAATTTATTCCGCACAAGGGTGGAAAAATTAGAGGGAACATTGATTGCCACCTTACTTCTGTGCTGCCGCCTTCAGAGATGGGTGCCCTGCCAACAGCTGCAACTCTCTAGCTGTGAAGGCAGTGCAGAAGGGAAGCAATACTGCAACCCTTCTCCTCCCGCCCCATAACTTTATATTCCCCTGCAACTCCCTTCTGAGAAATGGCGGCATACCCATATCATCTGTACAGTATAGGGTAAAAGCACACAAAAAACAGATTTCGTGGTCTGTGACATGTTTTTATAGCCATGAATTTGGTAGGGCCCTACCCATGGTGTTCAGGAATCCCAAATTTCATGTAAGCAGGTGCCCCATTATCTTCTTATGAAGGCACTTATACACTATCATCACCTCAACCTTTTTGACAAGCTAAATCTTTAAATCCCTCACAAAGGCATTTTTTTTCCAGCTCTTGAATCATTTTGTACTCTTCTGCATCCTAATTCTTCACCATTGTTTTTAAAAAGTGCATACCAGAATTGTCTGCGGTATTCTAGTATGTGTCTCACTAATACTGTATACAGAGGTAAAATAGCTTTTCCTTGCTCCTATTCATTATACTTTTGTTTATACATCAAAGGAATTAATACGTTAGCCTTTTTGCCACAGTATCACAGCAGGGGCTTATGTTGTTTGCTTGTCTGCTATCATCCCTAAATCCTTTCTAGGGCACAGTTCCCTCCCCCACCATTCTGTAGGTATGACTTGCATTCCTTGTTCCTAATCTATATAACTTTACTCTGTATTAAAAACAGTGTATTGGAATGGGCAGAGTTTACCAACCAATCCAGACTGTGTTGTGCATGATGGCCTTGTCATCCTCCTGATTTACCACTGCAACCATTGGTGTCGCTAAAGAATTTTATCAGGAGCGATTTAGTATTTACTTCCATATCACAGAGGAACATGCTAAATGGTGCGGGCCCCAGGACCAATTGCTACAGCATCCCCTTACCAGCCCTATCAGAGGAGGATTCCTCTTTTACAACTACTACAGATCTGAATTTAATCCATTTAGCATGTACTTTATGGATAGGGGATAGTGGTTTTGTTTTGTTTTTTAAATCGAAACGCCAAGCAGCAATAAGCCTTCCCCACCCTGTGGCTGCGTCTAGACTGGTACTTTTTTTTTTTTTGCTTTTGCGGAAAAACTTGCCAGCTGTCTACACCGGCCACTTGACTTTCCGCAAGAACACTGCCGATCTCATGTAAGAAATCAGGGCTTCTTGCGGAAATACGGAGCTGCTCCCGTTCGGGCAGAAGTCCTTTTGCGCAAAAGGGCCAGGGTAGGCAGCTCAGATTTGTTTTGCGCAAAAAAGCCCGGCTGGCGAAAATGGGGATCGGGACTTTTGTGCGGAAAAGCGCGTCTAGAGCGGCACGGGCGCTTTTCTGCAGAAAGTGCTTTTGTGCGAAAGCGTCGGTGCCGATCTAGACGGGCTGTTCCGCCAACGCTTGGAAGGGGAAGACTTTTCCGTTCAGAGCATTTCCGGAGCATCACGCCAGTGTAGACGCTGCCCCGGGGCCAGGCCGCTCTCCCGGCAGGCCCCGCGGGACGGGGCTGACAGCGAATCCCACGGGGCCGCCCCCCCCCTCGCTCCGCTGGGGCAGGCGCTCGCCGCGGGGGGGGCTCCAGGGCCGCTGCGGCGGGGCACGTGCCTGCGGCTGGCTGGGCCCTGAGGCGAGCTCGGGGGCGGGGCTCAGGGCTCGCGCCTCTGCCCGCGCGGCCCCCTCAGGCTCGAGCCGGCGGCTCCCTGGCCACGCAAAGGGGGGGGGGGCGGCTCCTCGCGCGGGGCCCCCCCCCGCACCGGCCCGCGCGGGGGGGCGTGGCTTGTCAGGCCCCTCCCCCGCCCCGGGGCGCGCCCCCGGCCCCGCACTCACCCCGTTGCCCCCGGGCCCCGCCAGGCGCGGCTCCGGCTCAGGCCCTGGCGGCCCCATTGTGCGGGGCATTGTGGGAGTGACGCCGCGCCCGCCCGCCCGCTCGCGCTCCTTCCGCCTCGATGGTGCCCGCGCCTGCTAGAGCGCCCCTGCCGGGCCGGAGCCCGGGGCATGCCGGGATAGGCCGCCCGCCGGCCGCTTCCCCCGCGAGCATGGGGGCCCCCGCGCTCCGGCTCCTGCTGCTGCTCGCGGCGAGCGGCTCGGCGGCGCCTGCCTGGGACCCGGCCGGGTACCTGCTCTACTGCCCCTGCATGGGTGAGGCCGGGCCCCTCCGACCCCTACCGCTCCCTGCCCCCCCGCCGGGCCCCCCTCCCCGCCGGGCCCCCCCGTCAGCCCCCCCGCGTCCCCCCTCCCCGCTGGGCCCCCCCGTCGGCCCCCCCGCTGGGCCCCCCTCCCCGCCGGGCCCCCCCGTCGGCTCCCCCCGCGTCCCCCCTCCCCGCTGGGCCCCCCCGTCAGCCCCCCCGCGTCCCCCCTCCCCGCCGGGCCCCCCTGTCAGCCCCCCCGCGTCCCCCCTCCCCGCTGGGCCCCCCCGCGTCCCCCCTCCCCGCTGGGCCCCCCCGTCGGGCCCCCCCGCGTCCCCCCTCCCCGCTGGGACCCCCCGTCGGCCCCCCCAGCATCCCCCCTCCCCGTCGGCCCCCCCCATCCCCACCGGGCCCCCTCCCCTGTCAGAGCCCCCCCCAGCATCCCCTCTCCCCCCACCGGGCCCCCCAGCATCCCCCTCCCCCGCTTGGCCCCCCCATCTCCACCGAGCCCTCCAGCATTCTCCTCCCCCGCTGGGCCCCCCAGCATCCCCCCATCCCCGCTGGGTCCCCCCGTCAGAGCCCCCCCAGCATCTTCCCATCCCTGCTGGGCCCCCCCCATCAGAGCCCCCCAGCATCCTCCCTCCCCCCACCGGGCCCCCCCCAGCATCCCCGCTGGGCCCCCCTATAAGAGCCCCCCCAGCATCCCCTGCCCTCCCTCCGGGCCCCCCAGCATCTTCCCATTCCCACTGGGCCCCCCAGCATCTCCCCATCCCCGCTGGGCCCTCCCGTCAGAGCCCCCCAGCATCCCCCGGTCCCCCAGCATCTTCCCATCCCCGCTGGGCCCCCCCCCCATGGCTTTTTGTGATGACACAGAAATGGGGGAGAGTATGGGATTGTAATGAGTCTGTGTGGCAACATAGGCATTCCTGATTAAGCCAATAAATCCAGTGCTTGTCACTCTTTTTAGGGAGATTTGGGAACCAGGCGGATCATTTCCTGGGCTCCTTGGCATTTGCCAAGATGCTGAATCGTACTCTGGCTGTTCCTCCCTGGATTGAATACCGACACCACAAGCCTCCCTATACCAATGTGAGTCCTGTTCAGCCCATTGATATTTTCATGTTGGGTTCTCTACAAACGAACTCATGTTCCACTCGCTACCTGTCAGGTGCATGTACATTTGTAATGCTACGTACACGTTCCTGATTAATACATTCAGCACAGCTTAATATAACAAGTGGGCCCAGACAGGCTAAATGTTCTACATGCATAAAGGAAAAAAACAGTCTCTGCTCCAAGCACTTTGCAATCTAATAGTCTAGGGAGACAAGCGTCCGTATGGCCGGTTGTATATTAACATAACTCAGGTTATTGGCTTTGAAATGTGGAAACCAGTTGGGTTTTGTCTTTTCAGCATTATTATTGATGTTTATTAAGAACTGACAGTGTACTCCATGATGTACAAGACACAAAATAGAGAGAGCCTCTGCTGCAGAGAGCTTGCATTTTGGAAGAGAGGATGTGCTGATACACAATATATAAAGAGACTCCTGAGTTTGACAATCTCAGAGTAGTTGCTATTGGACAGATGTTGCCAACGGCACTAAGTGGTCCCATTATTGGTGGTTACAACAAAGACTTCAAGGTCTGAATGGATTGTGGGGACTGAATTTCCATTGTGCCTGTAGAAATGGTCCCTCCAACTAAAACACATTGCTGCGGCATTTGGGGATTCTTGTCCTGCTGTTTGCATGCACTGAATCTCTTCCGTGGACATCTAGAGGATTTGAGTCTTTAGGGCAGCTCTTGTACGTTTCAAAGGGAGACACGCAGCGGGTTAGCGGGCACCCTCCTTATCGACTAATTGAGTAGTGGATGGAAATTCCATCGACTACTTGATTAGCTAATTAATTGAAATTTAACATCCCTAGCGGGAAAACATTATTACTGAGTGGTTTGCATCAGCTGCTGTTCAAACAATTCTTGTCTAGTCCTCTTATCCCTGAACTTTACCACCTTTTGTAATGGGCCAGTGTTACTTTTATAAAAAGTGTCAACCTGTTGAAAGTGGGGTATAAAAGTTCCAGAGATAGCTGTTGTTCACTGGGGTGCCTCTCATAGGCTGATCTGGATGCTAGTGGTGCATTTGATGACTCATTAGGTGATGTTTGGACTGACTTCCATTTGCAGTAAGCAGATCTCATTCTCTCATTCACAGTTGCATGTTTCCTACAAGGAATACTTCAAGATGGAGCCTCTCTTAGAATATCACCGTGTTATCAGCTTGGAGGACTTTATGAAGAGCTTAGCACCCATTCACTGGCCTCCTGGCAAGCGAGTGGCTTACTGCTTTGAAGCAGCAGCTCAGAGAAGCAGTGACAAAAAGACTTGTCCCATGAAGGTAAGTGTCTCGCTCCTGTTCTGCTAGTTTAAGTAAGAGCAGGGGTGAGCAATAACTTTTGACAGGGAGCCACTCCCAGATTTTGGAAAGTAGTCGAGGGCCGCACTCTTCCATGATATTAATGGAGGCCATGCGGGGTCTGAGATGGAGGTTGGGTGCAGAGGAGAGCTTGGGGTAAGGAACTGGGGTGCAGGAGGGAGAATGGTGTCTGGGAGGGAGTTTGGGTGAAGGAGATGGTTGTGACCTAGTGCAGAGGTTTGGGATGTGACCTAGAGTAGAAGAGGATTGTGGTCTGGGGCAGCAGATTGGCGTATCAGATCTGGGAGGGGGAATGGGTGCAAGAGAGGGGGGCAGAGAGTCTGGGTATGTTGTTTGGGGGCAGAGGGTGGGGCAGGGAGGGGCTGGGTTGCCAGATGCAGGCTCTGGTCAGGAGACTTATCAACCAGCAGATAAACCAGTCTGCCAGCCTGCAGAGCTAAGGCTTGCAGAGCTTAAAACCTTTCCCAGCCAGCCTGCCTGCCCAGCCACATGCTTGTGTGAATAACTGAGGGGAGGAGAGAGGACATGAATCTTCTTGGCTGCCTGTTATTCAAACAGGCAGCTCCCATTGGCCAGTTTCTGGCCAGAAACTGGCCAATGGGATTGTGCTAGGGGCAGGAGCAGCTCCTGAAGCTTTCCCTTCTCCCCTCTAATTTTGAAACAGAAATGGGGCCCGGCAGCTGCGTTTCTGAGTGGCATGTGGGGCTGCGGGGCAAGCAGGCAAGCCTGCCTGGAGCTCCCTGGTGCCTCTGCAGGCCACATTTGGTGGCTTGGCGGGCTGAATTCAGCCTGCAGGCCATATTTTACCCAGGCCTGAGTAAGAGGAATGATTGGGTCTGAGACTGGTATTTATTTACTATTTTGGGACCTTCCTAAGGCCTGGTATCTTAGACCACTGTACAGTGCAGTTCTTCCCGTGCTTATTGTAGATATTCACTCTGCAGGGCATTTCAGGCAATCTATCCATGTACAATCCTTGCACTAGAACCCATCTCTGGGGTACTTACATTCAGGTTTGATGGGGACAGTGGAGGGCCAGGAGTCAATAGAGTGGTATGTTTGAGTGAATTTATCATATTCAAAGTAACAGTACCTTAAGGTGAAAACAAGACCTTAATGGAAAAGCAGGCATTCTCTGGCCTTTTACCCAGATATCAGACCCATACGACAATTATTCCCAACTGGTTTTAAAAGCCCAGCTCCTTCAGGACAAATGGTCACTGGACATCAGACCCCTGTAACTTGATATATTTTTAGGACACCTTTTGGAATAGTCTTTTATTTTAATATAAGGACCCTCCTTATTTTATCTCTTTCTTCCCAACAAAGTTGTTCGGTGGTGAATAGGGATGTGAATGATTAACCAGTGAGCCTCACCCTTAACAGGTGACCTGAAGAGTTAGACTTATCAGTTCTAGTTAACTGATAGGGGCTGGAGCAGCTCCCCACCTGCCCCGGGTAGGAGACTGCGCCAGTCCTGCAGGACCCAGAGCAGTCCTTATCCATGGCAGGTCTGGCCACCCCCGCTGCAGGCAGGGGCTGTTTTGACCAACTGCCTGGGGCCACTGGGCTGGAACACCTCCCCCCTCCCCTCCGCTAGTCTTCCCCTTTAATTGCTTAACCGGTTAAATATAATGTGTACCCTCCTTAGGGGAGGGTCTATTAATTGAGATTCTCTATGTTCTAGTCAGGATGAGAGGATGGAAGATGATAAAGTATGGATAAGGTCAGATGAGAAACAATCACATGGGAGAGAGTCTAACACACCATGAAATGGCAGACAGATAAATAGTGACACGTTTTTAAAGTGCTTATATACAAACGCTAGAAGCCTCAATAATCAGATGGGTAACTAGAGTGCCCCATATTAAAGGAGGATATTGATATAATAGGCGTCACAGAAACTTGGTGGAATGAGGACAAACAATGGGACACAGTCATACCAGGGTTCAAAAGGACAGAACAGGTCGTGCTGGTGGGGGAGGGGCACTATACCTGAGAGAATGTGTAGAATCTAATGAAGTAAAAATCTTAAATGAACTAAACTGTTCCATAGAATCTCTGTGGGCAGTAATTCCATGCTCTAATAATAAGAATATAGCAGTAGGGATATATTATCGACCACTTGACCAGGACCGTGATAGTGGCTATGAAATACTAAGTCATTTTGCCGCTCTACTCTGCACTAGTTAGGCCTCAGCTGGAGTACTGTGTCCAGTTCTGGGCGCCACATTTCAAGAAAGATGTGGAGAAATTGGAAAGGGTACAGAGAAGAGTGACAAGAATGATTAAAGGTTTAGAGAACATGACCTATGAAGCCAGGCTTCATGAACTGGGCTTGTTTAGTTTGGAAAAAAGAAGATTAAGGGGGGACATGATAGCGGTTTTCAAATATCTAAAAGGGTGTCACAAGGAGGAAGGAGAAAATTTGTTCCTCTTGGTTTCTGAGGACAGGACAAGGAGTAATGGGCTTAAAGTGCAGCAGGGGAGGTTTAGATTGGACATTAGGAAAAAATTCCTAACTGTCAGGGTGGTCAAATATTGGAATAAATTGCCAAGGGAGGTGGTGGAATCTCCCTCTCTGGAGATATTTAAGAACAGGTTAGATAGACATCTGTCAGGGATGGTGTAGACAGAGCTTGGTCCTGCCTTGAGGGCGGGGGGCTGGACTCGATGACCTCTCGAGGTCCCTTCCAGTCCTATTATTCTATGATTCTATGATTAGAGAGGCTATCAAAATAAAAAACTCAATAATAGTGGGGGATTTCAACTATCCCCATATTGACTCGGTATGCGTCACCTCAGGATGGGATGCAGAGATAAAATTTCTTGATACCTTAAATGACTGCTTCTTGGAGCAGCTGGTTCTGGAACCCACAAGGGGACAGGCAATTAGTCCTAACTGGAGCGCAGGATCTGGTATAAGGATGTTAAATTTCAGTTACCTAGGTAATTGTATAGTTGATACAATTTGTATTGACTGTACGATTAGTTGCAGAGCCACAGCAGGGGTGGCTCCAGGAGCCGGCTCAAGTTGGGACTGAGCAGTCCCAACTCGTGCCAGCTCCCAGAGCCACCAGTGCTACGGCTCTGCATTTTAAATGTGGTGAGAGCCTGGCAGCTCTTACTACATTTAAAATGGAGAGCCTCAGCATCACAGACCAGCTCGAGCCGGGACTGAGCAGCCCCGGCTCTCGCTGAGTCCAGTAGCCTCTGTCTGCCATGGACAGCCTCTCTTTGTGGTGGCGCTCTTGCTCCATTTCAAAGGCTGAAGCACCACAGTGGGAACCACGGTTCTCTGCTATGCCTTTGCCTCTCCTGTCCTCTGTGGAGACAGTGCTGGGGAGCCGGCTTTTAAGCTGGCTCCCCCAGCACCGGCTTTTGCTCCCCACCCTCCCCTGCTGCCTCTTTCTAATAGAGGCAGCAAGGGGGAGGAGAAGTTACTGGTCGAATCACTACTTGACTTCCGATAAGTTTATGCTTATCGGATAGTTGACTAGTCACTTACGCCCCTAATCTGGTCCAAGAGGTAAATATAACTGGACCACTTGGAAATAGCAACCATAATGTAATAACATTTAACTTCCCTGTGGTGGGGAAACACTGTGGCATTGAATTTCAGAAAGGGAAACTACACAAAAATGAGGAGGTTAGTTAAATAGAAATTAAAAGGTACAATGACAAAAGTAAAATCCCTGCAAGCTGCGTGGAAACTTTTCAGATACACTATAATAGAGGCCCAAGTTAAATGTATACCCCAAATTAAAAAATACACTAAGAAAACCAAAAAAGTGCCACCATGACTTGACTTAACCAAATAAAAACAGCAGAGAGAGATAAAAAGGCATCGTTTAAAAAGTGGAAGTTAAATCCTATTGAGGAAAATAGTAAGAAGCATAAACTCTGTCAAATTAAGTGTAAAAATATAATAAGAAAAGCCAAAAAGGAGTTTGAAGAACAGCCAGCCAAAAACTCAAAAAGTAATAGCAAAATGTTTAAGTACATCAGAAGCAGGAAGCTGGCTTAAACAACCAGTGGGGCCACTGGATGATTGAGATGCTAAAGTAGCACTCAAAGACAATAAAATCATTGCAGAGAAACTAAGGGTATGTCTACACTTGCACCCTCTTTCGAGAGAGGGATGCAAATGAAGACATTTGAAATTGCAAGTGAAGCTGAGATTTAAATATCCGCGCTTCATTTGCATTTTCGTGTTATGGTGCTATTTCGAAATAAGAGACTCTGTTAAGACGTGGTTATATTTTGAGAGAGAACCCTTCACTCGAAATAACCCTTATTCCTCATACTATGAGGTTTACCAGTTATTTTGAGAAAAGGGTTTTCTCTTGAAATAACTGTCTTAACAATATCTGTTATTTCGAAATACTGTCATACTGCAAATATGCAAATGAAGCACGGGATATTTAAATCCCGGCTTCATTTGCAATTTCAAATGTCTTCATTTGCATCCCTCTCTCGAAAGAGGGTGCAAGTGTAGACATACCTTTAATGAATTCTTTGCTACAGTCTTCATGGCTGAGGATGTTAGGGAGATTGACAAACCTGAGCCTTTGTTAGGAGACACATCTGAGGAATTGACCCAGACTGGGGTGTCGTTAGTGGAGGTTTCAGAACATATTGATAAACTTAACAGTAGGGATGTTAAATTGAATTCTTCTCAGTTACTCAACTATTCTGTAGTCCCTGGGGGTGGGGCTGGCACTCCAGTCCTACTCCTGAGGAGCCCCCTGCCCTGCTGCCTCTGTATCAGAGGCAGCAGCAAGCTGTGTGAGGCAAGAGCTGTTCTGTGAGGGGAGCCAGTTTAAAAACCAGCTCCCCTCGTGGACCAACTGCCTGTCGCACCGCGCTGCTGCCTCTTGATACAGAGGCAGCAGTGCGGCGTGGCAGCAGCCCCTGTCTAGGGTGGGTTGTGAGCTCCCAGACCCAGCATGAGCCAGAAATGAGATGGGCTGCCTGCCCTCCTGGCTCCTAATACACTTTAAATGCAGAGCTGCAGCAGGGGTAAGTCCTAGACCAGGCGCAAGCCAGGACTGCACTGAGCTACTGGCCAGCCTGCTAAAAAATTTAGTGGTCGGGGGGGGGGGAGGAAATGTGTGTTGCCTATAACATTAACCGATAAGCTTTTGCTTATCGGTTAATTGACTACACTGTTACATCCCTTCAAATAGATCTCACCAAACTAAGTGATTGGGCAACAAAATGGCAAATGAAATTTAATGTTGGTAAATGTAAAGTAATGCACATTGGAAAAAATAATCCCAACAATACATACAATATGATGGGGACTAGTTTAGCTATAACTACTCAAGAGAGAGATCTTGGAGTCATTATGGATAGTTCTCTGAAAACATCCACTCTGTGCAGTGGCAATCAAAAAAGCAAACTGAATGTTGGGAATCATTTAAAAAGACACAGAGAACCTCTTATTGCCTCTATATAAAACAATGGTATGCCCAAATCTTGAATACTGCGTACAGATGTGGTTGTCTCATCTCAGAAAAGATATATTGGCATTGGAAAAGGTTCAGAAAAGGGCAAGAAAAATGATGAGGGGTTTGGAATGGGTCCCATATGAAGTGAGATTAAAAACACTGGGACTTTTCAGCTTAGAAAAGAGGACATTAAGGGGGGGATAGGATAGAGGTCTATAAAATCATGAGTGGCACAGAAAAAGTGAACAAGGAAAAGTTATTTACTTGTTCCCATAATATAAGAACTAGGAGTCTCCAAACGAAATTCATAGGTAGCAGGTTTAAAAGGAAGGGTTTTTTTTGTCATTCAGCGCACAGTCAACCTGTGGAACTCCTTGGCAGGGGATGTTGTGAAGACCAGGACTTTAACAGGGTTCAAAAAAGACTAGATAAATTCATGGAGGTTAGGTTCATCAATGGCTATTAGCCAGGATGAATAGGAATAGTGTCCCTGGCCTCTGTTTGTTAGAGGCTGGGATTGGGTGACAGGTGAGGGATCACTTGATGATTCTCTGTTGTGTTCGCTCCCTCTGGGGGACACCTGGCATTGGCCACAGCTGGAAGACAGGACACTGGGCTAGATGGACCTCTGGTCTGACCCAGTATGACTGTTCTTATGAACTGGTTAACCAATTAAATGGGATTTTTACATCCCCAGTGGTGAGCATACCAGACTGCAGTCAACCCCTCAGTAAGCATGTCTCTCTGTAGCAGAATTCTGACTGCAGACCTCTGTGTCCTCCACTTTTTTGGACTCTAGCTCTAAAACCAGGGATCCTGCTAATTGCACACAGCCAGGTTCCATATGCTGTGTTGAATGAGTAGTTACCTTTGTTTTACAGGATGGAAATCCCTTTGGTCCATTTTGGGATCAATTCAACGTGGACTTCAATAAGTCTGAGCTCTTCGGAGGCATTTCCTTCAGTGTCTCTTACAAGGACCAGTGGCTCCAAAGGTAACGAGCTTGGGGAAGCTGTGCATGTGAACTTCAGAGAGAAATCTTGCATCTGTTTCCGTTTTGCATTGGCCCAAACTTATTTCCCATGGACAGTATTAGAAGTGTAGTATGTAGGGATGAGCGACTTGCCAGCCAATAAGTGATTGATAATATTTAATTACCATGTTTATTGGCTGAGTCTTCAAGTGCTTTTTGGAAGTAAATCAGAAATAATTCAGATCTCAGCTGGTGAATAAAGGTCACACTACACTACACTTGTTCATTATCCACGTCTTGTTCTCAGAGCCACAAGTGGCCTAATATTTATTTCTACAGTTGGCCTGTTCATCAAAACTACTTTGTCCTGAGGTGAAAAATATCAGTACCCTTCAGTTAAGTAATTAATCCTCTACCATGGGTGTCAAAGCTATTTTTGTCATTGTTCAGTCCCTCAGATTGCAGTAATTCACTTCTCATTTGCTGTTGAGTCGGAGGTAAAAAACAGTGTCTTGTTACGAGTTGTGTATAATTCATAAGCTGAAATGGTGAAGAGCCATTTTATTTGACAGCAGGAGTGATAGACACTGTTATAATTCAGTTTGTATAATGGTTTCCATTCTAACTCACTGTTTTCAGTACTTTTTACACAAGGTTTTTCACGAAGCTCATAAATTTCACAGCTAAGCTTGGCTGCATCGTGCATGTAGGGACTAGCTAGCTATGCCCTGAAACTTGTAGTGCAGGAGTGAAGACCAGAGTTCAGCGCCTACATCTCTCATATGGTTGTTCTAAGGTGGACACAAGCTAGACTTCTCCTTGGACTTCCCACGTGATGGGGAGAGCAGGAATTTCTCCGTCCCTTAGGACGTAGGTTTGTAGGGGCAATAGATGGAGATGAGGGACTCAAGGACACGTGAGAGAACTGTAAGGATGGTGGTGGAGAAGAAGACGTTTAGTTTGTTCTTGAAAGTGTCTGTGATCGTGTAATAAAGACTGAATCCTAATGCACGTACCTAAAGGGATGGATTTAAAATCATTCAGGTAGCTCTAATTTTGGCAATTCTTGGTTTTGACTGGCTAGCCATATCATCTCTTCATAGGTGTAATTCTAGATTAAAATCTACTGCTTGAGCTGCTTCTTTGCTGGTTGGTTCACTAGACTTCTGTAGTGCAGGACTGCTTTGTTCTTTCCACTCCATGGAGTAACTGGCTTTTCTCATTTATCCAGGCAAGCTAACAAGGCCAAAAGGTTTCCTGCACACCTGTTTTCTTTCTTTCCCAGAGATGTTGAATATACACGGATCTCCTCTCTTATTTCTACTTCCAGGTTTCCTCCATCAGAGCACCCTGTTCTTGCTCTGCCTGGAGCTCCAGCTCAGTTTCCAGTCTTAGAGGAGCATCGGCCTCTGCACAAGTATGTGGTGTGGTCTGATGAGATGGTGCAGAAGGGAGAGGCCTATATTCATTCTTTCCTGGTTAGACCCTATGTAGGAATTCATCTGAGGATCGGCTCAGACTGGGTATGGCTCTTATGTCAATTTTGGTGGGTCTGGTGCATGCAGTCAGTGTCATCACTACGCCACTGGCCTAGCGATCATTGTCCCTATAGAACAGTGTTTCTCAACCTTTTTTTTTATCAAGTATCCCTTTTTAAAACTATATGGCTGCGTCTAGACTGGCAAGATTTTGCACAAATACTTTTAACGGAAAAGTTTTTCTGTTAAAAGTATTTGTGCAAGAGAGCGTCTACACTGGCCCAGATGCTTTTGCGCAAAAGACATCTTTTGCGTAAAAGCATCCGTGACAGTGTAGACGCTCTCTTGCGCAAGAAAGCTCCGATGGCCATTTTAGCCATCGGGCTTTCTTGCGCAATAAATTAACTGGGCTGTCTACACTGGCCCTCTTGCACAAGAATACTCACACAAGAGGGCTTATCCCTGAGCGGGAGCGTCAGAGTATTTGCGCAAGAACCACTGATTTTGTACAGTACAAAGTCAGTGTTCTTGCGCAAATACTCGCGGCCAGTGTAGACAGGTGGCAAGATTTTGCGCAAAATCTTGCCAGTCTAGATGAAGCCTATAAGTACCCCCAGAACCTACAGTTTTCAGACACAATTTTTTTTTCTACCATTGCAACACATTTGTTTAAACAACTTAATCGTAGCCAGGCGGACAATTAAATGTTTGGGTGTAAAAAGTACAAAAATAATAAAGTGCTGTAAAACTTAAAACAAAAATTCGGTTTTCTCCACATGTCAGTTCTGTTGACGCACCCCCCAGACTTCTCTCAAGTACACCTAAGTGTCCTCGTCCCACTGATTGAGAAATGCTGCTATAGAAAGAATACCAAAAGAGAAACAGCGAGTAGCACAGATTCAATCAGTCGTTCTGGGATGAGAGTCTAAACCGAGTTTGCACTCAATAACCAGCTGTTTGGATACTAGAAATGCTGGCTGTGTTGGAGTCAGTTATTTTTTCATAGCTAGAGCCATTCATGTAGGGTCGTTCTTTTTTCTCCTAATAGAAAAATGCATGTAATATGCTGAAGGATGGGACGGCTGGATCTCACTTCATGGCTTCGCCACAGTGCGTAGGCTATGACCGAAACAACGCTGCGCCTCTCACAATGGACATGTGCCTGCCAGACCTGACGGAGATCAAGCGTGCACTCAAGCTCTGGGTGAAGCAGGTGGAAGCTAAGTCAGTCTACATTGCCACTGATTCTGAGGCCTACACTATGGAAATACAGCGGCTTTTCAAAGGAAAGGTGAGTCTTTCAGGCTCTCAGACTTACAGGACTAATCTCATCATGTCTTTCCCCTGCTAGTGCTGCTGCGTGCTCTGGACATCTGATTGTGTTGTGTGTTTAAGACTGACTAACCAGTAGATGGCAGGAAGTACTCTTTGTGCCGTAGTGCTGGATTAACATTGGGGTAGATAATTTAGTGAGTGTCAAAGGATTGAATGTTTATTAGCTTGATCCTCTGAGGTTCTGAGTGTCCTAAGATTTGGGGAACATAAGGATGGCCACACTGGGTCTGACCAATGGTCTGTCTAGCTCAGTATCTTATCTTCTGACTGGCCAATACCAGAATGCCCCAGAGGGAGTGAACAGAACAGGTGATCATCAAGTAATCCCTCTCCTCACCCATTTCCAGCTAGGGACACCATTCCTGCCCATCCTGGCTAATAAGTATTGATGGACCTGACCTCTGTGAATTTATCTAGTTCTTTTTTTAACCCTATTTAAGTCCTGATCTTCACAACATCCTCAGGCAAGGAGTTCCACAGGTTGACTCTGCATGAAGAAAAACTTTTTTTTAAACCTGCCACCTATTAATTTCATTTGGTGATCCCTAGTTCTTATGGGAACAGGTAAATAACTTTTCCTTTTTCACTTTCTCCTTACCTGTCATGATTTGATAGAGCTCTATCATGTAGAGACCTCCCCCGTCTCTTTTCTAAGCTGAACAGTCTTTGTGTGGGACCCGTTCCAAACCCTTAATCATTTTTGTGAGCCTTTTCCAACGCCAATATATTTTTTTTGAGATGAGGCGACCACATCTGTACGCAGTATTCAATATGTGGGCATACCATGGATTTATATAGAGGCAATAAGATATTCTTTGTCTTATTCTCTATCCCTTTTTTAATGATTCCTAACATTCTGTTTGCTTTTTTGACTGCCGCTGCGCACTGAGTGGATGTTTTCAGAGAATCCTCTATAATGACTCCAAGATCTCTCTTTTGAGTGGGTATAGCTAAATTAGTCCCCATCATTTTGTTTATATAGTTGGGATTATTTTTTCCAGTGCGCATTACTTGGTAAATGAATTTTAATGTTGACAAATGCAATTTTACTGCCCAGTCACCTAGTTTTGTAAAATCCTCCTGAAGCTCTTCACAATCTGCTTTGGTCTTAACTATCTTGAGCAGTTTAGTGTCATCTACAAATTTTGCCTCCTCACTGTTTATCCCTTTCTCCAGATCATTTATAAATATGTTAAATAGGATTGATCCCAGGACGGACCCTTGGGGAATCCCACTAGTTACCTCTCTCCATTCAGAAAACTTACCATATATTCCTACCCTTTGTTTTCTGTCTTAACCAGTTATCAATCCATGAGAGGACCTTCTCTATTATCCCATGACAACTTTACTTAAGAGCTTTTGATGAGGGACCTTTTCAGAGACTTTCTGGAAATCTAGGTACAATCTAAGCATTCAGAACCTTGCAGATTGGGTCCTAGATAAATAACCGTAACCTCTTAAGAATCCCTGCACTCTCCCCTTTCCCATCAGTTGGCATGGGATATGTCGCTTTTCACCCAGGCATTGACCCTGGGCAGTGGAGCCCCAGTCCCCATGCCAGTGTAGTGGGAAAAATTGACAAGAGAAATTAGAAAAAAGAAGTTTGGAGAAAAATAGAAAATATGGTAGCACCGCTATTTACCACCCTCACTAGTAGGTTTATTACTTGGGCTAACAAGTGTCGGGTAGCATTTCTAAGTCCTCCCAGTGTAGATCCATGTGAACTTCAGGGTCAGCTTACCTTCCTCTTTGGAAAGTAATGCATGGAATGAGAAGTGACTTTATCCATAGCAACACGACTAAGGCACTAAGGATCCTTTGAAGATTTCAGCTTCCTCCAGAAGCAAAATATCCTGCGTTGGCAAGGACGTGGGCTGAGTTGAGATGCCAATGTCATAGCATTACTTGCTGGAAGTCTTTGAAAGGGAAAGTTTAGACTGATTCCAGTTTGTATCCATTTGCTATGTTATGGCCGGGACATGCCTACCCTGGGACCATCTGTTCTGTACAGGGGATGGCTGGATTAACTTGTTCCTTTCCTTTCACTTTGCAGATCAAAGTGGTGAATTTACAGCCTGAAGTGGCCCAGATAGACTTGTATATCCTTGGCCAATCTGACCATTTTATTGGGAACTGTGTCTCTTCATTTACTGCCTTTGTGAAACGAGAACGTGATGTGCATGGGAGGCCCTCCTCATTTTTTGGCATGGACTATCCTCCGAGGCTGCGGGATGAATTCTGAGCGGGAGAGGAAGAGGCAGATTTTGATTGTTCTCATAGCTCTAAACACCAATACACTGTCAGAAAATACACTATGATAAAAATGTCATTTCACTTCCACTATGACAGACCTGTGCCCAAACCTTCATCTTGATCTCACGTTACTCTTTGGATTTTTTCTGATCATCTTCTCAGTAATTCCATGATACCAGCATAAGATAAGAAATGGAAAGTGAATTTTTAACTCTGGGGTTGACCTCTGGAAACCTTCCGTTCTCATTATTTGGGATTTATCAGCCATCCCAATCAGATAGCAGCTCAGATTTCCCTCTCTCCATTTCCTCTATCTTACTGTTTCTTCTGCAAGTGCTGGGAAGCATTTTCAGATGCACCTGGGATGACAGGTGCTTAAGTGCACACTAGTTTTATAAAGGGGCATGATCCATGAAAGGGAATATTGCCTAAAGCTTACCACTGAGTATCAGAAGATCTGAGTTTTATTTCAAGCACAGCTGCTGTCTGACTTTGGGCAACTCACCTCTGTGCCTCCGTTTCCCACCTGTAAAATGGATTTAATACTTCTACCTCACAAGAGTGATGGGACTAAACTTAAAATATTTTGAAATGTCAAAAGTATGGTGTAGATGGTGATAGTACAGGCTGAAACTCTCAATTCTGGCACCCGGGGAACTGACTGGTATCGAACAAGAGAATTTGTCAAGCCACGAAAGGTCAATATTTTCTAGCAGCATTGCCAACATTGCCACTGTTTCTGGGCTCTTAGAAGACATTTAGGGATAAATTGAAGCTAATAACAGCACAGAACGCTGAGAGCCAGGACTGGTGGCTGTAAGCAAACCTTATGGGACCACAGGAAACTTAGTCACGCCCATGATAAGTGCACATCTGGCTAACTAAGATCATGCCAGACCATGGATGTTGCTGGAATAGAGAGGTTCAACCTGTATATCATCATCATGACGTGGCTGTCTGTTCAGTCTGTTTTAGTGCCTGCACTGAGCAGGGCACACAGGACACTAATGGGGCAATCTCGTTCAGTTTGTCAGGGCTAGTGTTTTGTGATTTCATTGCTGATGTCTCTTTCTCTGTGATGAGGATTATATTTGGTCCCAGGGATCTGTGAAAAATCAGTAAACCTTAACAATATTTTAAAATGAAACAAACTTTTAAAATAATCTCAACAGAGCATTCGGAGGACGTATGCTGGGCTTTTACCATGGGTAGGTTTCTGCATATTGTAACAAAGGGCCCTCTCTGCTGACAGCAAAACCTGGGCCACAATGATGGTTCCCATTCAACTGGTTAGGGACATTGTCCCTTTACAGTGAGATGCTAACAAACTCGGATTAAGACTTTTGACCAGTACAGTTTAATTTTGCACGGGCAACTCGATAGCCATGAAAAGATAACGATGTGGATCAACTCTTGATTGGACAACACCGGGCATCTTCTTGTTCCTGTGGCTATTTGTAAATGAGTGAGTTTTGACAGACGCTCCTTTTTTATACGGATTAGTTGTACAGGTAGGGCATTTTCTCCTGATGTGGAACACTCTCAGATCTGAGCATCACTCTTTGGTTTAATTCTCAGTGTCTCCTTATTTGTGTTCCTGTGGTTTGTAGTGAATGTCAGAGGAGTTGAGGCCCAAGTTAAATTGGAAGCTAACTGTGGTGCTGCTTCAATATACACTAGCCTAGTGCTTTTCAATGCTAACTTTCAAAAATGTATCTGATTTGGTCGTTTCAGTAGGGCTAACTGTGAGCAGGTTTTCAGCTAGCTAGGGATACATGTAACTATGGAAGCCCATAAACCTAAGCAGTCCAGATCCATCAGTATTTGCTTCCAATTTGTGGTGGTACTGAAAGATACACTCAAAAGACTGCATTGATTAAGAATGGTGAATGATTGAACAATTACTGAGATTTGCAAAATATCATGGTTTAGAAGGTGTATTTTGATTTAAGCATTGAAAAAATATTTTTGTACTTCTTTTTTCATAATAAAACACAGTTAAATATATCTTTGTCTTGAGTGTACCGAAGCTTACTGATTTCCCTTTTCCCTCAATTTGGATTGACATATTTGGTGATCGTTCTGCCTAAAGCAATGTACTTTAAGGTTGCCACATCTTAAAAAAAAAAAATCCCATTACAAAGGTAAATCAGTGCTGTCATTTCATTTTACTTAGGAATATTCAAGAATATAAGAACAGCCTAACTGGGTCAGACCAGGGTCCATCTTGCCCAGTAACCTTTCTCCTACAATGCCCCATACCTGAGCATCGGGGAACGTACAGAACAAGGCAATTCTGGATGATCTACCTCATCTACTCCTGGCTTCTGACATTCAAAGGTTTAAGGTCACCCCAAACACTCGGTTGCGTTCCTGACCCTCTTGGCTAATAATCATCCATGGGCCTATCTTCCATGAATGTATCTAATTCTTCTCTGAACCTAGTTAACTCTTTTCACCATCGTAACATCCTGTGGCACTGAGTTCCATGGGATTGTGCTTTGCATACTTTTTGTGTGTATTAAACCTAATGCCTATTCATTTCATCAGGTGACACTTGGTTTTTGTAATGTATGACTGCGTAAATAACACTTCTCATTGGCTTCTTCCTCCCTCTCCCCAATTTTATAAACCCTTTATCATGATCTTCCTTATTCCTTTATTTTCTAAAATGATCCCTAATCTTTTTAATCTCTCATATCTGCAACTAAATCTGTGGATGTAACTATCCCCAGATCAGATGCAGACACAAATTTTGTATCTGCACAGGGCTCTACTTGTATGGGAACCATTCCATAATCTTGATGATCTTTGTTGCCCTTCTCTGAACTATTTCCAGTTCCGCTATATCCTTTTTGAGATGTTCAACCAGAAGTGAATACAGTATTAAAGCTACAGGCACACTGGATTTTATGTAGTGGCATGATGATATTTTGTCTTATTTTGTATCCCTTTCCTAATAATTCCTAGCATACTATTAGACTTTTTTGACTACTACTGGGCATTTGTAGGAATCTTTCAGAGAGCTATGCACAGTGATTCCAAGATCTATTTTAGGTGGTAACGGCTAATCTAGAACCCATCATTGTGTATGGATAGCTGGGATGATTTTGCCAGTGTATGTTACTTTGCACTTATCAGTATTGTATTTCATATACCATTTTGTTGCCCAGATACTCAGTTTTGTGAACTTCTGCTGTAACTTCTTCTGCTATATTCTTATTCAATATGGAATTTCTATCCATAGAGATTCTGTGATACACTTTGATGCAATTGCAGTTTTAACTTTTTTTGACACTGCTGCTTTTAGCATAGTGCCACTGCCCCACCAGCATGACCTACTTCGTCATTCCTATTTCTTTTGTACGCTGGTATTACCAAGCCCATTTGATTAGCCTCATTCCATCATGTTTCTGCAACTCTCCTTATATCAATGACATAATTTAATATTGGGCAGTCTAGTTCACCCATCTTAGTATTTAAACTTATAGCATTTGTACATAAGCATGTGTACATTTTGTCAATATTTAGTCGCTTAACTTCATGTATCATGTTTAAATGGGATTTTTTTTTTTTTTTTACATTTGACTGTTCTGTACCAGTTTCTGCTGGTTCTTTACCAACTTCTTTCCTATCCTATGTACTAGGATATAAAATTTCTCCTTTAAGCGTCTTCCAAGGGGATTTCTACATCCAAACCATGTAGTCTTCCATACCTCTCAGTTCCTCCCCTGCCCCAGCACTTAGTTTAAAAAAATCTTCTCCAATCTGTTACATTTTGTGTTCCAGCTGTCTGATTCCATTTTGGTTAAGGTGAAGTCCATCCCTCCTGAAAAGGCTACTCCTTCTGCTAAAGGTTCCCCAATTCCTAATAAATCTAAATCCCCTCTCCCTACACCAGCATCTCATCCTCATAGGCTAAAATAACTATGGGAGAAGCTTATGCTTATAACAGTTTATGGACTCACTTTGTGACAAAAGGTATGGCAATGTTGTTCCTGTGCCTTTCGGGGTCAGATTTAATATAATAATGCTACCCCTGTCACTTGGTGCAATTATTCTGATCAGTCAGAAGGACAATGCTATGCTGCTTTTGGAGTGGTCATTATGTTAAAACACAATTTGATGGAACCTTATGAACTAACTTCAGTCATGTCTTATCACAAACCTCAACCTTTCTTTTTTGAGAATGAATACTTCTGCCCATATTTGCATTTCCACAACTGCTTACAATGCAGTTTTTTAAAATAATCTTCTATGATATGTGGTACTGTCCATTTTCAGATACAGAAGACTAGATCAAATGGACTTCTGATTTGATCTAGTTTGGTAATTCCAGCATCTTCTCCAGTATTTGTTCTGCAGCAGATTTCAACAGAGAGCTATTTGCTTCTCAGATATAAATTACAGAACCAAAATGGAAAAAAATAGCATCTGGCTAGCAAATCTGAGCTGTAGGGAAGATTCACAAAATAAAAAACAGGCAGCTGAGCTGTACTAATACTACATACAACTGAAACTACGTGTCTGGATTAGGGATGTAAAACAATATACAAAAGCATTAAATGTGTAACTGATTGAAATTCAATTGGTTACATAGTTAAAGGTTGTACCAGGAATGTAAGGTTAAGGAGGTATTGGAGGGTCAGCCTCAACCACCATGGGCTCCCGGCCTCTGGCCCCACTGTCACAGCTAGCCTCCCTGCTGTGGGCTTCTGCCACAGCCAGCTCCCTTTTCTTGAGTCATTAGCAATAAAATACATCTGGCAAGTCGTCCAATGAGCCCTTAAACTAAGGATATATCTTCATTCTCACGTGTGACCAGCTGGTCAAGAAAAGATTGAGAGGATAAGCTGAAATGTCTTGGCATTTCTTAGAAAAGCACCAGACACTTGAAAATGGAAACCATTAACGTCTTGAAACACAGGGGAGTCTGAATTAGAGCTGCCACCTTTTTGAAAATGGAATGCTGGACAATCACGGAAAGCTTGCAAAGTGATGTGAACAGCAGTTCCAGCTCCAGAAACCTGAGAGATTTAGATCCTGAGATGCAATTTCATTTCTCACAAAAAACTTGAAAATATCCCATACAATTAAAATGTCAACAACCCCTAGGCTGCTGGTTTCCTGAATTAAGCTTACGCCCTGATGCAGCTCTTGATTCTGTGTTCTGCTATTTAAAGCCTGTGTTAAAACTCAGACAGCATGGTATGTGGAATATAAAGTTCAGAGGGCAAGCAGCCTGTGCCTGGATTTATCTCAGTGAGATTACAGAGCTCAGGAGCCTTTGGCCATTGTCTTTGAAAACTTGTGGAGATTAGGGGAGGTCCCAGACTATTGGAAAAAAGGGAAGGACAATTCAGTGAACTACAAACCAGTTAGCCTCACTTCAGTCCATTGAAAAACCATGGAGGGGCTCCTCAGGGAATCCATTTTGAAGCACTTGAAAAGTGATCAGGAATGATCAACATGGATTCACCAGAGCGAGTCGTTCCTGCCCAACCTGATTGTCTCCTCCTATGAGGAGGTAACTGGCTCTGTGGACATGGGGAAGGGGGTAGTCGTGATATGCTCGGACTTTAGCAGAGCTTTTGATAGGTCTCCTACAGGATTCTTGCCAGCAAGTTATGGAAGTATGGATTGGATAAATGAACTGTAAGGTGGCTAGATTGTCAGGCCCAACAGGTAGTGATTAACAGCTCGATGTCTGGTTGATGGTCGGTTTCAAGCTGAGTGCCCCAAGGATTGGTCCTAGGGCCAGTTTTATTCAACATCTTTATTAATGACCTGGATTGAGGGCATGGATTGCACCCTCAGCAAGTTTGTGGATGACACTAAGCTAGGGGGAAGAGGTAGATACATTGGAGGGCAGGGATAGGGTACAGAGTGACCTAGACAAATTGGAGGACTGGGCCAAAAGAAATCTGATGAGGTTCAACAAGTGCAGAGTCCTGCATTTGGAACGGAAGAATCCCAAGCATTGTTATAGGCTGGGGACCGACTGGCTAAGTAGCAGCTCACCAGAAAAGGACCGGGGGATTACAGGGGATGAGAAGCTGGATATGAGTCAACAGTACACTCTTGTAGTCAAGAAGGCTAATGGCATATTAGGGTGCATTAGGAGGAGCATTTCCAGCAGATCTAGAGTAGATATGTAAATGACTAGTCAATTATCCGATAAGCAAATGCTTATCAAATAGTCAACACACTAGTCAAGTAGTCGCTCTTGCCCTCTCCCCGCCCCTGCCTCTATCAGAAAGAGGCAGCAAGTGGGGAGGAAAGAAAGGGGTGCTTCAAAGCGGTAGCGCTGCATGGAGCCCGAGGTCAGACCCTGGGCTCCACACAACGCTGCTGCTTTGAAATGCCGTGTGCAGCCCGGAGCCAGCTAGGGAGTTGCCCCATTGGTCCCATGCTCCACTCAGTGCTTTCGCCTTGGAAGTGTAGCACCAGCCCTGGGGCTGCTGCTATACTTCAAAGGTGGAGGTGTATTATCGACTATGCAAATTGCATCAACTATTCCATTAGCCAATTAATCTAAATTTAACATCCCTAATCTAGAGAAGTGATTATTCACTTTTATTCGGCACTGGTGAGGCCACATCTGGAGTATTACATCCAATTCTGAACCCCCACCCCTCCCCTGCATTGGAGAGAGATGGTTCAGCAGAGGGCAACCAAAATGATTAGGGAGCTGGAGCTAATGACCTATGAGGAGAGGCTGAGGGATTTGGGCTTGTTTAGCCTGCGGAAGAGAAGAGTGAGGGGGGATTTGATAGCAGTCTTTAGCTACCTGAAGGGAGGTTCTAAAGAGGCTTGAGAGAGGCTGTTCTCAGTAGTGATGGATGGCAGAACAAGGAGCAATGGTCTCAAGTGGCAGTGGGGGAGGTCTAGGTTGGATATTAGGAAAAACTATTTCCCTAAGAGGGTGGGGAAGCACTGGGATGGGTTCCTAGGGAGGGGGTGGAATCTCCATTCCTAGAGGTATTTAAGTCCTGGCTTGATAAAGCCCTGGCTGGGGTGGTTTAGCTGGGTCCTGCTTTGAGCAGGGAGCTGGACTTGATCACTTCCTGGGGTCTCTTCCAGCCCTAGGATTCTATGAATGTGCATGCTGCTGGACAGGCAATGTGGGTGGGAGACAGGCATACTGGTCCAACCACAAGACTCTCTCTTCCTTGCCTCTAAGCACCTAATAATTACCTACCTAAGGAAAATGGCTGCAGGGGATTGGGAGGAGGGCATCAGTGCTTACTGGGGTGGCTCCTCAAAGTGATCAGCACTCCCTGCTGGCAGCAATGACTGTGGGAGCGGGGAGGGGGTCTCCATTTGACATGCCCCTGCAGCTCCCACTAACCACAGTTCCTGGACAATGGGAGCTGTAGAGTCAGCACTCAGGGCAGGGGCAGTGTGCCCCGCTGCCCTACCCAGGGCCATAGTGACATGGTGCCAGCTGCTTCCGGGAACACTGCGAAGTGGGGACAGGCAGGATGTCTGCCTTTGTCCCTCAATGCTGTAGGGTGGTGGCAGCCAGGATCTTCTGGGCAATTGTCCCTCCCCCATGGGCAAGTCTGCTTTTCAGTAGTACTACCATCTAGCCAGTTGTTCCCCACTAATTTGTCTTCACTGAGTTTCATCTTCTTCAGACCAATTCTCTAATTTGTCAAGGTCATTTTGAATTCTAATTCTGTTCTGCAAAGTGCTTGCAAGCTAATCCAGCTTGATGTCATCAGCAAATGTTATAAGCATACTCTCCACTCAAGTATCCAGATAACTAACAAAAATACTGTATAGTTCTCCACGTAGGGGTTACCTTAGTGGGACCCTACTAAAGACACTGTCCCAATTTGACAGCAAACCATTGGTAATTACTTTTTGAGTAATCTTTCAACCAGCTGTGTACCCATCTTATAGTAATTGCTTTTATGCATTTCCCTTTTTTATGAGAATATCATGTGGGACTGTGTCAAAAGCCTTACTACAATCAAGATAGAACATCTACTGTTTCGCCCATCCATTAGCGTCTTACCAGGAATCAAAGCTGATTGATCTAGAATTCCGAGTCTTCTTTGTTCTCTTTTTCAAAAATAGGTACTATGATTGTCTTTCTCAAGTCCTCTCTAGGACCTCAACTATTGTCCATACATTCTTGAAAATGATTGCTTCAGCTATTTCCTACAGCAGGGTTTATACCTGTTTTATACTGCGGACTAGCAAACCTGTTCACAAACTTTAGGTGGACCAGCAACATTTTATCTGTCTGCCTAGTCCCAACCGAGCTCCTTGCTCTGGCAGTGCCTAACACCCTTTAACCCCCACCCCTACACCCTGTGCCAACACCCTCTTGCTCTATGACCCCACCAAGCCCTCACCCAACATTCCTTTGCTCTTTGATCCCACCCCACCCCTGCACTCCCCAGAGCGAGGCTGTCCCCTCCTGAGACTGTGGCAATTACTGCTGCAGGGGCAGGGGAAGCAGCCATTGGTGCTGCATGCACTCCCTCCTTCCTGCCCTCTCCCTCCCCAAGTGTCTCATGCCCCCAGGGGTAAAGGATACTCTGCCTCCTGCTGCTGCTGCCTCAGCACTGCCACTGGTGACTGCGCTGAGTGAAGAAAAACTTCCTTTTGTGTCTTTTAAACCTGCTGCCTATTAATTTCTTTTTTTAATAATGGAGATTGCCTATCTCCTAGAACTGGAAGAGACCTTGAAAGGTCATCGAGTCCAGTCCCCTGCCTTCTCAGCAGGACCAAGTACCATCCCTGATGAATTTTTGCCCCAAATCCCTAAATGGTCTCTGGAAGGATTGAACTCACAACCCTGGGTTTAGCAGGCCAATGCTCAAATCACTGAGCTATCCCTAGTGACCCATGGGCTATGTCTACACTGGCCCCTCTTCCGGAAGGGGCATGTAAATTTCACTAGTCATCGTAGGGAAATCCGCGGGGGATTTAAATATCCCCGCGGCATTTAAATAAAAATGTCCGCCGCTTTTTTCCGGCTTTTAAAAAAGCCGGAAAAGAGCGTCTAGACTGGCCCCGATCCTCCGGAAAAAGTGCCCTTTTCCGGAGGCTCTTATTCTTACTTCAAAGTACTTACTTCAAAGTAAGAATAAGAGCCTCCGGAAAAGGGCACTTTTTCCAGAGGATCGGGGCCAGTCTAGACGCTCTTTTCCGGCTTTTTTAAAAGCCGGAAAAAAGCGGCGGACATTTTTATTTAAATGCCGCGGGGGATATTTAAATCCCCCGCGGATTTCCCTACGACGACTAGTGAAATTTACATGCCCCTTCCGGAAGAGGGGCCAGTGTAGACGTAGCCCTAGTTCTTATATTGTGGGAATAAGTAAAAAACTTTTCCTCATTCACTTTTTCTACATCAGTCCTGATTTTACAGACCTCTATCATATCCCCCCCTTAGTCTCTTCTTTTCTAAGATGAACAGTCCCAGTCTTTTTAATCTCTCTTCATTTGGGACCTGTTCCATACCCCTAATCATTTTTGTTGCACTTTTCTGAACCTTTTCCAGTGCTAATATATCTTTTTTGAGATGAGGCAACCATATTGGTACGCAGTATTCAAGTTGTGGGCATACCATGGTTTTATACATAGGCAATAAGATGTTCCTGGTCTTATTCTCTATGCCTTTTTTAATGATTCACAACATTGTTTGCTTTTTTGACTGCCGCTGCACACTGAGTGGATGTTTTCAGAGAACTATCCACAGTGACTCCAAGATCTCTCTTGAGTAGTTGTAGCTAAATTGGTACCCATCATATTGTATGTATAGTTGGGATTTTTTCCCAATGTGCATTACTTTACATTCATTAATATTAAATTTCATTTGCCATTTTGTTGCCCAATCACTTAGTTTGGTGAGATCTTTTTGAAGCTCTTCACAGTCTGCTTTGGTCTTAACTATCTTGAGCAGTTTGGTATCATCTGCAAATTTTGCCACCTCGCTGTTTACCTCTTTCTCCAGATCATTTATAAATATGTTGAATAGGACTGGTCCCAGGACAGACTCTTGGGAGACCCCATTAGTTATCTGTCTCGATTCAGAAAATTTACCATTTATTCCTATCCTTTGTTTCCTGTCTTTTAACCAGTTCTCAATCCATGAAAGGACCTTCCCTCTTATCGCATAACAACTTACCTTACTTAAGAGGCTTTGGTGAGGGACCTTGTTAAAGGCTTTCTGGAAATCTAAATATACTATATCCACTAGATACCCCTTGTCCATATGTTTGTTGACCTCCTCAAAGAATTCTAGCAGATTAGTAAGGCATGATTTCCCTTTACGGAAACCATGTTGACTTTTCCCCAACAAATTATGCTCATCTATGTGTCTGACAATTTTATTCTTTACTATAGTTTCAACTAATTTGCCTGGTACTGACGTTAAACTTACCCGTCTGTAGTTGCCAGGATCACCTCTAGAGCTCTTTTTAAATGTTGACATCTTTTTAGCTATCTTCCAGTCATTAGGTACAGAAGCCTATTTAAAGGCTAGGTTACAAACAACAGTTAATAGTTCCACCATTTCACATCTGAGTTCTTGGCTGAATGCCATCTAGTCCCCGTGACTTGTTACTGTAAAGTTTATCAATTTGTTCCAAAACCTCCTCTCATAACACCTCAATCTGGGACAATGCCTCAGATTCGACACCTAAAAAGAATGTATCCTTATATGCTTGTGGTAATCTTTTGTACTCTTCATTATTAATCCATCCATGTTTCCACATTTTTTACAAATCCTTTTTTTTTATTTTCAGGCCATCAAAACTCTCCTGATGGAGCCATAATGACTTCTTACTATTCTTTCTATCTTTTCATCACATCAGTATAGTTTGCTCTTGCACTTCAAATATTGAAACTTCCATCTCTCCTGAATGCTTTTCATTTTAGTTCCCTCCCCCCTCATGGAACCTTACTTACTAGTACTGCCTTTATTCTGATGTTCTCAATCCTTCCCAGGCCTGACAAGGGGGGGGGGGGGGAAAGGAGCAGTTGCCCTAGTGATTCAGAAGAGCCTGCAGCTCCTGACCAGTGCTGCAGCAGCAGCTGAAGCTCCAGGCTCAGATGGCACCTCTGGGGGATATTAAGGACTGACTGGGGAGAGGGGACATGCTAAAGGCTGGTCGGGTCTGCCTCTTCCAGCAGCACAGGGCCACAAACACGCACACACCCCTTTCCCAGGGGCCCAGCAAGTCTATCGCCCCCCCTTCTTTGATTCAAATCACAAACTCTACCGTTTCTTGATCACTTTCACCCAAATGGCCCTTGACCCTCTGATTCTGCCTAACCGGGAGTTTGCAAATCAAGTCCAGAACAGCCACTCCCAGTGACACTCTTGACTTTCCAAAATAAAAACTGTCCCCAAAACATCCGCATAACTTAATTGGAAATATTGTTCGGCCATCTGAGAGGCCCCTCTTGCAACCAATCCCTCCCACCCCCACCTGCCTCCACCCGTCCACCCCCCCACCTCCCCCTGGACCCACACATCCACCCTCTGCACCCCCCCTTAGCCCCACACATCCACCCTCTGCACCCCCCCTTAGCCCCACACATCCACCCTCCCTCCCCCTGGCCCCACACATCCACCCTCTGCACCCCCCCTTAGCCCCACACATCCACCCTCTGCACCCCCCCTTGGCCCCACACATCCACCCTCCCTCCCCCTGGCCCCACACATCCACCCTCTGCACCCCCCCTGGCCCCACACATCCACCCCTCTGCACTCCCCCTCTCACCTCCCCGCCCCCTACATCCACTCCCTCTGGCCCCGCCTCACGCCGCCCCCTAGAGCCTCGCCTGGCCCCGCCCCTAGTGAGCAGAGTCCCCGGATGCAGCCCGCCTCGGCAGGGCGGGGCTCGTTGCCAGGGAAGCGGAGGCGCCTCGTCCCTGTCCGGTCGCCGCGGAAGTGAGACCCGTTGCTATGGCGGCCCGAGGGGCCTGTTGCTAAGGAAGTGATGGCGTGGGGGCGGGCGCGCGGGTTGCCAAGGAAGTGCGCGGCGGCCGCCCCCGCCGTATCCGGTGCAGCGGGCGCGGCGGCGGGGGAGGGGGCTCCATGGTGACGGCGCAGGTGAGTCCCGCACTGACCTGCCAGCGCCAGCGGAGGCGGGGAGGCCCTGCGGGGGGAGGGGCTCCCACGGCACCGGCGGGGATCGCCTCCCCCTCGCGGGGCGAGCCACGGAGGGGCGGCGGCAGCCCTGGGGCACGCGCGTGTGCGCTGGTGGGCGTGCAAAGGTGGGGCGGCAGTGCCTACTGTACACGCATCTGCGCACTTGGGCGTGCAAAGGAGGGTTGGCTGCCCTTGTCACGTGCATCTGTGCACTTGGGCGTGCAAAGGAGGGTTGGCTGCCCTTGTCACGTGCATCTGTGCACTTGGCCGTGCAAAGAAGGGTTGGCTGCCCTTGTCACGTGCATCTGCGCACTTGGGCGTGCAAAGGAGGGTTGGCTGCCCTTGTCACGTGCATCTGCACACTTGGGCGTGCAAAGAAGGGTTGGCTGCCCTTGTCACGTGCATCTGCACACTTGGGCGTGCAAAGAAGGGTTGGCTGCCCTTGTCACGTGCATCTGCGCACTTGGGCGTGCAAAGAAGGGTTGGCTGCCCTTGTCACGTGCATCTGCGCACTTGGCCGTGCAAAGAAGGGTTGGCTGCCCTTGTCACGTGCATCTGTGCACTTGGCCGTGCAAAGAAGGGTTGGCTGCCCTTGTCACGTGCATCTGTGCACTTGGCCGTGCAAAGAAGGGTTGGCTGCCCTTGTCACGTGCATCTGTGCACTTGGCCGTGCAAAGAAGGGTTGGCTACCCTTGTCACGTGCATCTGCGCACTTGGGCGTGCAAAGAAGGGTTGGCTACCCTTGTCACGTGCATCTGCGCACTTGGGCGTGCAAAGAAGGGTTGGCTGCCCTTGTCACGTGCATCTGTGCACTTGGGCGTGCAAAGGAGGGTTGGCTGCCCTTGTCACGTGCATCTGTGCACTTGGCCGTGCAAAGAAGGGTTGGCTGCCCTTGTCACGTGCATCTGCGCACTTGGGCGTGCAAAGAAGGGTTGGCTGCCCTTGTCACGTGCATCTGCACACTTGGGCGTGCAAAGAAGGGTTGGCTGCCCTTGTCACGTGCATCTGCGCACTTGGGCGTGCAAAGAAGGGTTGGCTGCCCTTGTCACGTGCATCTGTGCACCTAGCCGTGCAAAGGAGGGTTGGCTGCCCTTGTCACGTGCATCTGTGCACCTGGCCGTGCAAAGGAGGGTTGGCTGCCCTTGTCACGTGCATCTGTGCACCTGGCCGTGCAAAGGAGGGTTGGCTGCCCTTGTCACGTGCATCTGTGCACTTGGGTGTGCAAAGAAGGGTTGGCTGCCCTTGTCACACGCATCTGTGCACCTGGGCATGGAAGAAGGGTTGGCTGCCCTTGACACACGCATCTGTGCACCTGGGCATGGAAGAAGGGTTGGCTGCCCTTGTCACACATCTATCTATGCACCTGGATGTGCAAAGAAGGGTTGGCTGCTCTTGTCACATGCATCTGTGCACTTGGGCATGCAAAGAAGGGTTGGCTGCCTTTGTCACACACGCATCTGTGCATCTGGGCATGGAAGAAGGGTTGCCTGCCCTTGTCACACACGCATCTGTGCACTTGGGCCTGCAAAGAAGGGTTGGCTGCCCTTGACACACGCATCTGTGCACCTGGGCCTGCAAAGAAGGGTTGGCTGCCCTTGTCACACACATCTGTGCACTTGGGCCTGCAAAGAAGGGTTGGCTGCCTTTGTCACACACGCATCTGTGCACTTGGGTCTGCAAAGAAGGGTTGGCTGCCTTTGTCACACACGCATCTGTGCACTTGGGTCTGCAAAGAAGGGTTGGCTGCCTTTGTCACACACGTATCTGTGCACTTGGGTCTGCAAAGAAGGGTTGGCTGCCTTTGTCACACACGCATCTGTGCACTTGGGTCTGCAAAGAAGGGTTGGCTGCCCTTGACACACGCATCTGTGCTCCTGGGCCTGCAAAGAAGGGTTGGCTGCCCTTGTCTCACACATATCTGTGCACCTGGGTTTGTGAAAAAATGGCTCAGCAACCTCTGGGCATCCAAAGGAGGGGCAGCAGTCCCTGTCACATACATGTACGCATCTGGGCCTACAAAGGTGTGACAGAAGTCCCTGTCTTGTGTGCGTATTTGGGCATGCAAAGCATGGAGAGCAGCCCCTGTTGTCCATGGTTGTGTGCATCTGCATGCACAGGGGGCATGGTAGCGCCTTTTACTGTGCATGTACACACCTAAGCATGCAAAGGAGGGAGAGTTTCCACCCATATGTGTATGTGAAGGAAGAACCAGCCCCATGATTATAGAAAGGAAGAAATCTCTCATGCGATTGGCATGTAAATGGGTACTCTTCCTTCCCCAACCCCACTCCTGTCTGCGTCAGCCTCCTGATTGGCCTACTGTGTACTTTCGGAATGATTTCTGTGGTGTTACAGGCTATGGCATGATCTCATAACCCACTGCAATGGCTTTGAGTTGTTTCCAGGCCAAAATTCACTATTGCTCGTCTGCATTTGTTAAGTGTCATGCTCATCATAACACATAATGTTATATCAGAAATCTAATGTGTCAAAGTACCTACAGTATAGGACTTTTGGTCAGTAGTGTGGTTCTGATATTGGTTTGAAACTGAAGGCCGACACTCAGATGCTTTGTGATCTGCTAGCTGGAGATGAAGTTATAGCCTCAAATGTACAGACAGCTCGGGGTTTACAGAAGTCTCGCTAAACTCTGGTTTCTCTCTCAGTGGAAGGCAGGCATCTGGGAAACAATAATGGCCAAACAGTCTTGGGATGGTAGCAGGCAGAAAATTAAACATGGATTTGCATTCTGTGGTGTGATCATGCCTGGGATTATCTATTCTGTTCTTGGCACTTCTTTAGCAGAGAGAGAAATCAGAAGATGTTTAGAGAAGAGCCACCGAAAGGAGATTGGAGGTATTGGGTTCTGAGAAAAGATTAAAAGAACTAAATGCAGTTAAGTGGGGAGTTAAATCTACAAACATCTGAAGACCATACACAGCAAGGAGGTAATGCAGTTATTTAGGGTGATGCCTGGAGGTATAACCAGAGTAATGAGATGAGATTATGAAACATAAGGATTAGGCTGCATATTAAGAAACTCTTCCTGACAGGAAGACCTGTTAAGTTTTGCAGGGAAGAGTGTTAAAAAAGAGAGGTTAAAGCATACTAGACAGTATTTGGTCCTGCCATGAGGGCAGGGGACTGGGCTCGATGACCTCTCGAGGTCCCTTCCAGTCCTAGTATTCTATGATTCTATGATGTCCAGTATGGTACCAGTCCTGCATTGGCCCCATGACCAGGGAGTGGGTTGGTCCAAATGTTCTCTGCCATCTCTAATTTCTAAAATTCACCCATGATTAAATGTGACCTCACTTATTTTTTCAGGCATGATCTCATATTGTATTAAAAGAGAATAGGGCTTAACATTCTTCCTGTAATCATTCAAGGCAAAATTTCACATACACTAATCTCAACCTTAAAGTCTAACTGGCAGTTTGGGATTTTATCCAGATCTGTTTGGATTTACTGCTTTCATGAGGAACAACTGTTCATCACAGCATACAAAGAAATGGTGCTGGGTTGTAAGCCAAGTGATAGTTTGCAGGCTATTTCATTCCATCTATCACCTGCTGTTTCTTCTAGTGAAAATTTTGCAATAGAATTTTTGGTGATTATAAAATCTATATGTTAAATTGCCTTTTAATTTTTAGGTGAGACAAATTTCTGTTCATATTCCCTAGAATACTAGTAAAAAGCATTCAGCCAATTATTTGATGCACTAGTAACTGTTTACAATAGCAACCAGAAACAATGGAAATGGATCAGGATAAGTTATCATGATAGGAGTGCAAATCACAGGTGAGAAGAGATGAATGGACTGACTTGTTTGTGGCAAAAGTAGATCTGAGAGATGCATTTGAGCAAGGCAGTCCTAGGTGACTGACAAATAGACAATATAATTCTTTCTAAAGTATAGATAGGCTACCAAACTGTGAGAGCCAGTGGGCGGTTGGTTCCTCTGCTGTTTATGTATATTTTCTCTTACATTCAAGATGGCCACATGTGAATAGCAATATACTTTTGTACTGTTTTTTTTTTTACCAGCAGATTAAATAAACTAGGATCACCTAATCCTAGTCAATATCTCTTGTGGGAGGTGCCAGAAATAAAGGCAAGAGGACATGAGTACACTTGGCTATCTTCAGCTTAGGATGTATATACTTTTAGGGTTTCTCCCACAGTGTAGACCTGGCTGTAATAGTTGAAGCTGGGGAAAATTGGTGTTACTTTGCAAGCCCCAACCCTTAGATAGCAGTTACACCTAAAACCAGTTCTGAAGCACTAGCCACTATAGTGGCTATTGCTATAGAAAACTAGCCACAGTATTCTGAAAATGTAAATCATTTTGAGACAACTAGCCACACTCAACTGGCCAAATAGCCACATGTGGCTAGCGTGTTGGATACCATGCACCTAGAAGAAGGTGGAGTATGAACAAAGACATTTTGCTCATATTCTTTATTTTGATATTAAGTTCAATTTATTTTATGCTTTCTTCTAATTTTAAAGACAGAGTCCTCAGCCCCTCATAAGAAGCGGTGCAAAAGGGCCCTAAACCAGCCTTAAGAGGGAGGAATCTGGCATCCTGAGTCTCTCATTTGTCAACTCTCAGTTCCATGCAGAATATGTTTTTGGGCTGGCTGTGAGGGAATAGGAGCATGTTGAGAGTTGGAGGGGGAAGATCCAGGACCAGACTGCAGTGCACTTCACTGATCCCTTACCAGCTGAATAATACTAAAAGGATTGTCATAGCTAGTGCAAGTTATAATAGCCCATAGCTGCTCTAACTTGCACTTGGTCCAGGACCAACCCCAGAGGCAAAACATAACCTAGAGCTATTTTGTATGGCTTCTTCTATTTTTCATGTGCTATAGCTGTTTGTATTGCATTGGAAAAGTTTCAGAAAAGGGCAACAAAAATGATTAGGGGTTTGGAACTGGTCCCATATGAAGAAGGGGGGAGAGAAGAAGACTGGGACTGTTCAGCTTAGAAAAGGGGAGACTAAGGGGGGATAGGATAGAGGTCTATATAATCATAACTGGTGTTGGAAAAAGTGAATAAGGAAAAGTTATTTATTTATTCCCACAATATAAGAACTAGGGGTCATCAAATGAAATTAATAGGCAGCAGGTTTAAAAGAAACAAAAGGAAGTTTTTCTTCACTCAGTGCACAGTCAACCTGTGGAACTCCTTGCCAGAGGATATTGTGAAGACTAGGACTTTAACAGAGTACAAAAAAGAGCTTGATAGATTCATGGAGGGTAGGTCCACCAATGGCTATTAGCTAGGATGAGTAGGAATGGTGTCCCTAGCCTCTGTTTGTCTGGAAATGGATGACAGGAGAGGGATCATGTGAGGATTACCTGTTGTGCTCCCTTCCTCTGGGGCATCTGGTATAGGCCACTGTCGGCAGACAGGATACTAGGCTAGATGGACCTTTGATCTGACCAGTATGGCCATTTTTATGTTCACTGTATATGTTGTTAGGAGGAACCTGAAGGTTTTAGAAACAGTGTGGAGGGCAGTTGAGATTTACAGCTCCCAGTGAGCTGTACGAGGCAAAAGTTTTATTTTTTTTCTGTCATGTCAGACTTTTAACACTGGGCTGGAATACTTCTCTTCCATCCTTCCACCTTGTGGCTTGAGGTCTTGTCATAACCAGCACTGCAAGCCTTAACAGCAAAAAGCTGTCTGCACTTGTCCCAGGTTCATCTATTAGCTCTAACTTCTGCCACAAGGACAGTACTTAAATTAAGTGTTTATATTTAATTCCAGTTGGTTTCATTCATTGAGATGAATGGGGATTGGTTAAGTTACAGGCATTTCCCAAGTATGCAGACAATTCTGCCTTGGTTCATGCTCAGTTTACATCGTAGGTTTTCTTTGCAATGATAAGAACTAGACGTGTGTGCACGTGCGTGTGTGCGCGCGCACATGCATGTTTGAGAGAGAGGTTGCCTGGCCCTTGTCCACATTACAGACTCATATCAGTATAACTGTGTTGCTCAGGGGTGACTTTGAACACACCAGTGAGTGACATAGCTATACCAACCTAATTCTTGGTGCAGATAGCGCTTTGTCAACGGGAGAACTTCTGTCGATATAGCTATGCCAATGGGAGGAGCTCTCTCATCAGTGTAAATAGCATCTTCACTAAGTGTTGACGCGTCCTTGTATGCTGCCACATGTTCCTGTCGCAGATAGGAGATTCGGCATCCAATTCCATGGGTCTGGAAACAGACTACACAAGGCGTTAGGTATAATGGTCGGAAGGTGAAAAGATGCTTAATGGGTTTCTCATGAATCCTGGCAGTTCCATTAAAGATTTGTTATGCTGCAATTAGACTTACAGAACGTGATTTAAAATCTAACAAAGAAAAGGAAAAAGCATGAATGGCACTTTTCCAGGCACTTTCCTTTAAGACGTCCTACAGATGAGTTCTGAACCTCTGGGACTGGCAGGAAACTGATGCGCTGCATACTTCTGATGACCTAACATCTATGGCATAGGACTAATTAAATCTGCATCTTGACCCTGAAGTGCCAGAACCCATATGTGACTCTCCAGAATCCAGTGTATTTATACTTGATTCCCAAAGAACCTCACAATCTGTCAGCTGCAGCTGCAGTAAAAATAATCAAGGACAATTTTTAGGCAACTAAAAATGCAAGCGGTTAAAGCTGGCAGCTTATAAGGAGAGGCACACAGGCTGCCGTTCACCGGTTCCTTTTTGTCCTGTAGGGGTGCTCCATGACCTTCCATTTCTCTGCAGTATAAGGGCAGCTGAAGAGGGAGAGGCAGCAGCATTAGGTAATGTAACTGTTTCATGCCTCTTCCCTGAAATTAAATGTGATATGCCAGGAAGGGTATTGGCAAAGGAGTGGCCACTGTTAGGTCTTTATTTAACTTCTGTGCCAAGAAAGATCATGGAGCAGGTAATTAAGGAATTCATCTGCTAATATCTGGATATTAAGGTGATAGATAACAGCCAGCATGGATAGAGAACAAATCATGCCAAATCAATCTGATAGCTTTCTTTGATAGGATAACAAGTCTTGTGGATAAGGGAGAAGTGGTGGACGTGAATACCTAGACTTTAGTAAGTCATTTGATACAATTTTGCATGATCTTCTTATCAATAAACTAGGCAAATATAACCTATATAGGGCTACTATAAGGTGGGTGCATAACTGGCTGCAGTAGTTCTTAGAGAGTAGTTATTAACGTTTTACAATCATGTTGTGGCATAACAAGTGGGGTTCCACTGGGGTCTGTTTTGGGACCGGTTCTGTTCAATATCTTCATCAATGATTAGATATTGGCATAGAAAGTGCGCTTATTAAGTTTGCAGATGATACCAAGCTGGGAGGGGTTGCAACTGCTTTTGAAGATAGGGTCAGAATTCAAAATGATCTGGACAAATGGAGAAATGGTCTGAGGTCAATAGGATGAAGTTTAATAAGGACTAATGCAAACTAAACTCCACTTAGGAAGGAGCAATCTACTCTGCACTGACTAGGCCTCAGTTGGAGGATTGTGTCCAGTTCTGGGCACCACATTTCAAGAAAGATGTGGAGAAACTGGAGAAGGTCCAGAGAAGAGCAACAAGAATGATTAAAGGTCTAGAGAACATGAACTATGAGGGAAGACTAAAAGTATTGGGCTTGTTTAGTTGGGAAAGGAGAAGACTGAGGGGGAGATGATAGCGGTTTTCAAGTATCTAAAAGGGTGTCACAAGGAGGAGGGAGACAAATTGTTCTCTGAGGATAGGACAAGAAGCAGTGGGCTTAAACTGCAGCCAGGGAGATTTAGGTTGGACATGAGGAAAAACTTCCTACCTGTTAGGGTGATTAAACACTGGAATAAGTTGCCTAGGGAGGCTGTGGAAACTCCATCACTGAAGATATTTAAGAGCAGGTTAGATAGACATCTATCAGAGATGGTAGACGATGCTTGGTCCTTGGGATTGGACTTGATGACCTCTCGAGAGCCCTTCCAATTCTAGTATTCTGTGAAATTAAAATGTTTAGTAACAGAAGGTAGTTTTAATCAGAGGCAACTTTCTAAATATATGCACAATTTCTTGAGATCTCTCCTGAATTTATAACTTTGCGGGATGAGATGAAGTACTTGATCTAGACACTGACTGGGTTCCTTACAGGAACCTCTAAACACCATATTTTTAATGCTGTAGGCAACAACATAAGCACCAGGCAAAATGACTGAAAAGTGTGTGTGTGTGTGTGTATTAGAGTTATAAGTGCTTTGATTAGAACCTGAAGCTAATACCTTTAGTCAGTTAGTTTCAGGTTCTAATCGCAGCACTTATAAACCAGAATGTAGAAGATGTTTATTGCAATGGATTTAATTAATTAAAAAGGGTTAAGCAGTATTTCTAATTTTTAAAGGGAAGGGAAATGGGTAAATTTACCAACTACAGCGATTTTGTTTCATGAAGATTCTTGGCAACACTTCTTTATGTAACCAAATATTAATATATAAGTTTTTGAGATATTGTTTCAAACAGAGTCAGATTTTTAAAAATGTTTACCTTGTACTTTATTTGTGTGCTTCAGAATCCTTCACAGCTCAGTTGTCTCAAGGCCTGCAGAATTAAATAAGTTAAATGTGTGCCGTTGCATACAATAGTTATTTATTGAAACTGTTGTCAAATGCACTTTCTTTGTTTATTTGTAGGTTTTCAGCGCTCCTGCCCCATCTGTCAAATCTACCCAGCCACCATCCGGTCATCATGTCTAAGTTAAAGAGTTCTGAATCTGTCAGGGTTGTTGTGCGGTGCCGGCCAATGAATGGCAAAGAAAAGGCAGCTTCATATGATAAAGTTGTTGATGTGGATGTCAAATTAGGGCAGGTATCAGTGAAGAATCCAAGGGGAACGTCTAGTGAGCTGCCTAAAACTTTTACCTTTGATGCTGTCTATGACTGGAATTCCAAGCAGTTTGAACTTTATGATGAGACCTTCAGACCGCTGGTGGATTCTGTCCTGCAAGGGTTCAACGGGACTATCTTTGCCTATGGGCAGACTGGGACAGGGAAAACGTATACAATGGAAGGAGTGCGTGGTGATCTGGAAAAAAGAGGAGTAATCCCCAATTCATTTGATCACATCTTCACCCACATCTCTAGATCTCAGAACCAGCAGTATTTGGTTAGAGCGTCTTATCTGGAAATATACCAAGAAGAAATCCGAGATTTGCTATCAAAGGATCAGTCCAAGAGGCTGGAGCTGAAAGAGAGACCAGACACTGGTGTGTATGTGAAGGACTTGTCATCTTTTGTCACAAAAAGTGTCAAGGAGATTGAACACGTCATGAATGTGGGGAACCAAAACCGCTCAGTCGGTGCTACCAACATGAATGAGCATAGCTCCCGGTCCCATGCCATTTTTGTGATCACTATTGAGTGCAGTGAGGTGGGACTTGATGGCGAGAATCACATTCGTGTAGGAAAACTCAACCTAGTGGACCTTGCAGGCAGTGAACGCCAGGCCAAGACTGGAGCACAGGGGGAAAGATTGAAGGAAGCTACCAAGATTAACCTCTCCCTTTCAGCTTTGGGCAATGTTATATCTGCCCTAGTAGATGGCAAAAGCACTCACATTCCATACCGGGACTCAAAACTAACTAGGCTACTTCAGGACTCACTAGGTGGGAATGCCAAGACTGTGATGGTGGCCAATATAGGCCCTGCCTCTTATAACGTAGAAGAAACTCTTACTACCCTGCGATATGCCAACCGTGCCAAAAACATCAAGAACAAACCAAGAGTTAATGAGGACCCTAAGGATGCACTCCTACGAGAATTCCAGGAAGAAATCGCTCGGCTCAAGGCACAATTGGAAAAACGATCTGTTGGCAAAAGAAAGAGAAGAGAAAGGAGAAGAGATGGTGGTGAAGGGGAAGAGGAAGAGGAGGATGGAGAAGAGGGTGATGAAGGGGATGACAAAGATGACTACTGGAGAGAGCAGCAGGAAAAGCTGGAAATTGAGAAGAAAGCTATTGTAGAGGATCACAGTTTGGTGGCAGAAGAAAAGATGAGACTGCTAAAGGAGAAAGAGAAGAAGATGGAGGATTTGAAACGAGAGAAGGAAGCAGCAGAAATGCTAGGTGCCAAAATCAAGGTAGAGTGCTTGTTGGACTCCTTAAAGAGACTGTTTTCTGGATTTAGGGGAGGATGGTAGGTTGTTGGATTGGGAAAATAACCTTGTAGGGAAAGTTTTGGAATAAGGATGATGAATTGTGCCTTGCTCAGAAATTTTAAAAATCAACTTTGGGAAGACAGCAGTGGGAATTCTTTTAAAACTGAGTTTAGAATTAGTGGTGCACATTGTAAGATGTTTTATATCATTTATAAATTGTGGCTATAGAACCTAATTCTAGGACCCTGGGAAGTCAGTACAGTAGATTGAATGTGATGTACATGCTTCTTATTGTGTTGCAACTTATAAGTAACAAACTTCAGTCTGTTACTATTGTGGCACGTCTACACTGTACAGAAGATCGACATTCCAGAGGTCAGTCTTCTGGCGTTCAATTTAGTATGGACCCATATGTCGAATGCTGAGCGCAGCTTTGGCCAGCATCCGGTACTCCTCCTTTTGTGAGGAGTAAGGGAAGCCGATGGGAGCATTTGTTCCCATCAGTCTCCTGCTGTGTGGACTGTACGGAAACGCAATTTAAGATATGTCGACTCCAGCTAAGTAATTAACATATCGGGAGTTGCATATCTTATTTCAGCCTTCTGCTGTATTGTAGACATGGCCATAGAAACTTATGTGTGTGAAAGCATCTAGCTCAACCTCTCAGTCCAAATGTGGGAAAGATTTCCACAATGCAGAGCACAAGACAATTTACTTAGTGCTTAAACCAGTGGTCCCCATTGGCACCACGGTGCCCGCCAGAGCATTTATGTGCGTCCGCTGAATGATCTCGGCCGGCTCCGGGCACGCGACGCATGGGCGGCCCTGCAGCGCGTGCGGCCCCGGGCACCCGGCAGCCCCTAAAGGTTGGGGACCACTGGCTTAAACCTTACAGTTATGTAGGATTTCACAGAGAGCACCATTTCCATAACAATACATTTTAAATTTGAATGTTTAGTCAGTGATACCCCTTAGAACGAAGGAGAGTTCGGTGTTAATCATGTAAGAAGTTGCTCCTGCTTTTTAAAAAGGATTGGCTGCATGGCTGTTTCAGAGGTTAACCTCTCAAGCTGTTTTTTGTTTTAAACAGGCAATGGAAAGCAAGCTCCTTGTTGGAGGGAAGAACATTGTAGATCACACAAATGAACAGCAGAAAATCTTAGAGCAGAAACGTCAGGAAATTGCAGAACAGGTAAGAGGGGGAAACATTTATTATTTTGCGGCAGTTAGTTGCTTTTCTAGACCAAGGGTGTGGAACCTCAGGACCGGGGCCAGATGTGGCCCTCGTCTTGCCTGGATCCAGTCCTCAAGGCTCAGGTCTCCCCCCCAGCATTGGGGAGCCCGCACTGGTGCTCCTGTCCCCCTGCTATTCGCCGGGGGCTGGAGTGCACAAATCTACTCAGCTGGGCCCCCCTAGGCTCTGGTGTGCGAGGGGAATGTGGGGAGTGTCTTTCTCATCAGTCAGGGGCCACTGTGAGGGGTTTTTTCCCACTTCTCACTTGAGTGCAGCCCCTGACTGATTTTTTTAGGGGTCAGCGGCCCCTGACCCAAAAAAGGTTTCCCACCCCCATTCTAGATGTTTCAGAAAACATGAAGGTAAGAGAAATTATAAATTAGTGTTCTTGAAGTACATGATTGATCCCTCACCCTAGTTTAATGATTACTGGCAAAAGAGAGGCAAAAAGGACTTCTGACCTTTTTGCTGCATTATAATGTATAGAGAAGACCAGTAATCTTTTTTCTTCTTTGTTTTTTACATTAGAGACTCTGGTTCTGTCTTGGTTGGAAATTTTTGTGGTGAAGAACTAATGAAATGAGGAAATCATAAGACCCTAGAGAGTGAAAGCTGCAGCTATTAAATGAGGAAAAATGTAGTCAGAATATTTACACCTTTTTCTATATTGTGTTTTTGTTGGTGCATATTTAACTGCAATGACTACTTACAGTTTTGGAGAAAGAAAGTCCTTGCTCAAGATTCAACACTCCCCCTCCTTTAACTGAGCTTATTCCCAATCAATATCCTATGAGGCCCCCAACAAACCCTTCATCAAAGTCACATAAGCAGAGAGTTGATGTTCCTGATATTTCTAAGAGGGGAAAAAATACCTTTAATTTGGAATCTAAATGCAGGGACCTGGGTCCCAGGCAAAAGAGACGCCTTGGATGTGGCGTTCATGTATGCGAGCAGTGAAGGTAATAATAAGACAGTGTTGATCTCATCCTGTCTGTGATATTCATTAGAAACGTCGAGAACGAGAAATCCAGCAACAAATGGAAAGTCGGGATGAGGAGACGCTGGAGCTGAAAGAGACCTATAGTTCCCTACAGCAAGAGGTGGACATCAAAACAAAAAAACTCAAAAAGGTAAAAAGTAAATAATGGTAGATCAGACAGATTCGAGACTGAATGGCTCTGCATGTGGAGGTGATAGCAAGTCATGGCTCTGGTTCTTTTCCTCTCTTCCAGCTGTTTTCCAAGCTGCAAGCTGTGAAGGCAGAGATCCATGACCTCCAAGAGGAGCACATCAAAGAACGGCAAGAACTGGAGCAGACCCAGAATGAGCTTACTAGGGAGCTAAAGCTAAAGTAGGTCCCATTGCTCAGCTGCTGCCCTTAACTCTTACTGAAGGTGTTTTGTTTTATTTTTCGAGGTGGGTTGCAAGCCATCTGCTTGTAGAATAAGATTTAAACATGAGGGAGAACTAGACATTCCTTCTCTTTTTCTAGGGTTGTTTTGGATCAGTGAGGGAGAGGTGACATGAAGACAAACAGAGATGTGAATTCTCCTATTTGCTTATGTCCCATCTTTGTTCTTGCCTGTTATCTACAGGCACCTGATTATTGAAAACTTTATTCCCCTGGAAGAAAAGAACAAGATCATGAACAGATCTTTCTTTGATGAAGAGGAAGACCAGTGGAAACTGCATCCCATAACCCGGATAGAGTGAGTTTACCTCTTTAACCTTACATTAAGACTAGAGTGTGGTCATGTGATGACTTCAAGTTGGCCAGCCCAAGAAACTCCAGATAGATAGGTTTATCCTCATGCAGCCAGAGTGCTTAACTTTTGGTTGCAGTATTAATCCAGAGTAAAGTTCTAGCTAGACAAATAATGAGCAGCCTAGGCTAGTGAGTGGGTGGCCCTCTTGACTGTTGTAACCAAAATGGTCTCCCGCTATAGGGTTGTTTTGCTAATTGCACTAGAATTTGTGGGGTGTGCCGATTGAACTGTTTCAGCACTTTGATTGGATACTGAGGGAGCGTGCGGCTCTCACAGTCAGTGTTGTGTGCAATCAGCAGGCACCTTCCTTCATGTGCCCTGGCTTTATGTGCTTGTCACGTTAATAATACCGGTAAGAAAAAAACGACATGGACAGAAACCAGCAGAATCTGTCAACCCTGCACATGTGCAGAAATAAACAAAATGTCTTGTGAGCCACACATAGAACCCCGATGGGCTGCATGTAGCCCCCACGCTGCAGGTTGCCCACCACTGGGGCAGGCTGTAACCTGAATAGAACAATTGTGAAGGCAAAGCTAGGAAAATTCTAACCTGTGAGGAGAGGAAGGAAGTTCTACTGATAATTTTTTATATTATATATAGCATCTTTCTTCCATACAGTGCTATGTTCACCATTAAAAAGTTAACAGATTCACATACATACTACTACAGTTATTTCCTATTTTAAATATAAGATGTCTCCGAGGCCAGTGTTTAGAAACAGTTGACAACTCTTGAGTACTTTATAGGAGGTTCTAAAGAGCAAATGTAGGATGAGAGGGCTAGGAATGTACTCACAATAAGCATAAAAGAACATATTGGACAGTCCAACTGTCCTACTTCCATGTCTCTAACTGCACAATGATATGAAGGATGGTATCGGATACTACTTGCTGGGTTTTTACTGTCCATTTAGAATACTTTCCCAGGTGCCTGTAGCAATCTTATTTTTCCATATAGATACCTTGGATTGTCGCAGAGCATTGCAGATGTTTTGATTTATTCAAATAACGAGAAATCGTGTCGGTTTTTGGCATGTAATGGATTTGAGTACTTCTCTCCTTTTCAGTAACCAGCAGATGATGAAAAGGCCAGTGTCAGCAGTGGGATACAAGCGACCTTTGAGTCAGCATGCCAGGATGTCCATGATGATTCGTCCAGAGGCTCGGTACAGGGTAAGCCCACATACGGATGCAGCTTGCCAATATGCTTGCCTCTTGTATTCAAAGGAGGATGAAGTTCTGAGACGCATAGTTGTCCTACATAAACCCCTCCCTCTTGCCACCTAAAAAAATGTGTCTTAAAATAAACCCCGCTGCCTGGTGTTGCTCGAGCAGAGTTTATGCTCTTCGTGCTGCTGCTAAGTTACCTTCACCCAGAGTTGACAGCAAGTGAAACTGGCTTGGGCAGGGTGGTAGGAAAGTTCTAAGCCAGAGAGAATGAAGTGGCCCGAGAGGAATCTTTGCGACAAGTGTAAAGTGACCACAAGCACACAGGAAATAAACATTTCCTATAAATCTAGGAGTTCTGCTAACAGTCCTTATCAAAGCGTGGACTATGTCCATACAGTAAGTGGACAGTATGAGTATGCGTTGACATTGATGGTTCCGGTTCTGCTTCCACTTTCTTAGGCAGAAAACATTGTGTTACTGGAGCTAGATATGCCTAGCCGAACAACCAGAGACTACGAGGGCCCAGCCATTGCTCCCAAAGTGCAGGCTGCTCTAGAAGCAGCTCTGCAGGATGAAGATGAGATACAGGTGGATGCCTCCACTTTTGAGAGCATGTCAAATAAAAAATCGAAATCCAGGTGAGTCAAGTTGTAGAAAGTAGGTTACGTCCAGGGGCCCCTGCCAGCAGTGAACGCATGCACACACAGGGCCACTGTCTGTCTGCACGACTCGTCAGTTGGGTGAAAATTAAATTCACCCTGAGGTAGGTGAAGAGAGGTGGGGAAAATAGGGCAGCGGCACAAGCTGAGGTTGACTGGATATAGTTTTCTATCAAACTCATTACACTTTTGGGAAACGAGTGTTAATATCTAACAGGTAATTTTCTTTGTTTTTTTTACTTCAGGCCTAAAACTGGAAGGAAATCAGGGGGCTCCTCTTCCTCAAGCACCTCTGGGTCTCAGCTCTACCCACAATCCCGGGGGCTGGTTCCTAAGTAAAACCAGCAATTCCTCTCCAGGGTGTGAATGGCATTTACCTTCTGAGAGCAAAGACAAGTCAAAACCTGCAGAGAAGCCTCTCAGCCAGACTCCATGCCCTTTCCTTTGGGGAATAGTAATGGTCTCCTTGCCATTTAACTGACTTGCGTCAAAATGTGCCAGTCCCCAGTGTGCTGAACCTTGCAGGAAAATCTAGGAATCAGCCCCTAGTGGAAACAGATTTTAGTTAGGAAATCAGAAATGCATGAGGTACGTTAAAGTGTAATAGAAGCAATGGGAAGCATGAGGATCATCTCAGAACATTGCCCTCTCTCCTTCTGTTCTAGCCCCCTTACTGCACTGGGCTCTCTTGCTGATGGGCAACAGGAAAGAGTTGAAAGTCATCTCAACAGAATCCACTCTCCAGAACCTCAGGATGAAAACTTAGTGAGATTAAGAAGGGGAAGGCGTGGCCAGGCATGAGTAGATGCTTTGTTTTCCTCTTTCTGTTGAAAGAATGGCATCTTCATTTGGAGTTAGTCCGGTTGAATAACCCTGAGAAGGGCAGGATTGGTGATCTGTCTCTGTGCACTTCACAGCTAGCCCTATCTGCTTCCCTTTAGAAAAATAGGACAAGAGAGGGTCTTGGAGGTGTGTATTGCTCCTCTAGAATGAATGCAATAGAAACTGACATTCTCTGTTTACAGGCATCAGTAAGAGTCTGACCTACTAAAGACTCGGACCCTACCAGCAGGGACCACCTTGTCAAAGAGTAAGTCTGTAAGTTAGTGGCAGCTCCATGTTAGTTTTCTTCCTCTCTTCTCCATCCCCTACCTGGCGTTTTAGGCCAGCATCCATACTGAACAGCTAAACCCCAGGTTGGGTCTGGCCATTTTCTCAGCTCTTCCACCATCTGCAGGACATGTAGATCTAGGTTGGTACTAGATCTTGGCCAGGAGGCAAACATGGCTACTTCTGCTATTCCCTATGACAAGGGTGGAATCTGAAGCACTAAGAGGCAAAGCCATACCAGACTGCACTTTTCTAATAAGCATGCCACCTTTCCCTTGTTGTTATGAGGAGGTTCAGTGCAGGAGTGCTGCCTTTTGTGTCTCATCCTGTTCTAAGTTAACAACATTCCCACTTCTCAGTCTTAAGCTTTCCTGAATACAGGGGGGCCATGTGTAATCACAGGTCTGTGAATGTAAGGAAATCCGATATAAATTCCAAGGATGGTACACTGGAATTGGAGGGGGAAGCACTACTTTAGATGGTCTCTCTTCAAAGTTTGCCCTATGACTAACGTAGGCAACAGGCCTGCATGGTCCAGCGGGAAGAGGGAAACTGCTGTACTGGATGAGCTCAGAAGACTGATTAAGGTGTTCCTGTCTTGCATCTCGCTGTTGTTCAGCTTGTAAGTTTTAGTTCCCTGTATATTGAGAGTTGGGCTATTTTTTTTTTCTTGACTGTTGTCAACTGTTGTCCTGTGATTGCCTTTATCCGTTACCTCTTCCTTGCAGATGACCTCTCCCTAGACTGACTGAAGGTGTCTGAGAACTTTCCTGTTCTTAGAAATACTCTAATGTAGGGACTCTACCTTGTGTTCTTGTCAAGTATCCACTGATTGACTCTGTCTAGTCTGGAAAAACTAGGAACACGACACCTTTAGCATAAAGCTCTCCTCTGCATCTTGCTGGCATGGTGCTTGGGGAGCTAACTGCTCAGGTGGCCTTGGGTTAAGTTCTAAATCAGCAGCTTTGATTCAAGGAGTGTATTTCTGGGTGTGGACCAGATTAATATTTTTTTTTTTTTAGATGTTGATGGGGGGGAGTTTTGCCTATGGATGAGGGAGGAGCCATCTGCTCATTTTCTGCTAACCAGATAATGGAAGCCTGGCATAACTTTCCTTTTTATAACCCTTTTCTGTACAAAAAGCCTTTTCATTGTCTCTTGTGGTATAAAACATGTCGTCCCCCCCCACCCCCCCACCCTCTGGTATATAATCTTCTTTATTTCCTAACTGAAAAAGGAGATTCCATGGTTCCAGAATTCAAAGAATTGAAATGAGGCAAAGTAACTGTTCAACCTGAGATAGCATATACATGCTATATCTCGGCCTCTTCATGCACTACTATTTCATTGGGTTTCTCTATGAAATGTATAAGATGATAATTCCCCATGTGACAGATATAAGTACCTGGAAAACCACAGCCCAAACCCAGACTGCTCTGCTTTCACTGTTAATATGCTAGAATGGCTGATACCTCAGAAAGATGTTTATAAATGTGTGTAAGTTAGAGTGAGAGAAAAGGGAATAGAGTAGGCAAAGTTATAGTGTTTAAATTGGAACTGTGGATAAAGTATGTACAGTGAATTGAGATAAGCAAATCACAGGGCTACAGCAGCTTTCAGCATCTCACTGTGACTTACCTGCCCCTGGAGTAGATCCGTAGGTTATATCTACACTGCAATTACAAATCTGTGGCTGGCCTGAGACTGCCAGCCTGGGCTTATGGGGTTTGGGCTAAGGGGCTGTTGAATTATGGGTAGCCCCTGCGAGATCCCAAAGCTCAAGCTGGAGTCCAAGCCAAACACTGAAAGTAAACCGCCCTTTAGCCTGAGCCCAAATCAGCTGGCACAGGCCAGCTCCAAGTCTCTAAAGGCCGGGCGGACATACGTTTTGTGACCGCGAGCTTGGGATGAAACGAATGTGTTTTGTCTTAAATTGTACAACATTAGTGAAGTTCTGGAGTGACATGTCTAAAAAGCGATCCTGCCGGGCTTGTGCCACTCTGGTGCATGTGGGTATGATCTGAACCATATGGGTTTTCTGCAGGCTAACAGCCAAAGAAGACAGGAAATCCATCAAGTTCCTGGAAGAGGCCTTTGGAGAGTATGCAGATCTGTCTCTTCAAAGGAATGTTTAAAACCCTCCTCCTCTTTGCTCTGATCTGTATAATTGGATGCAATTTTATTTTCCAGGTTACATGCAATAAAGGTAGCTCTTCTGTTCCAGAGCCAGATCACACCTGAAATGGAACACATTAGGAATTACAGCACTTAACATTCTTAATATAGGTCTGATCACCCTTAGTTGAAAGGTTTGCATGCTGCTTGAAGCTTTTGAACACATACCTCTGTGATGACCTTTTGAACTGTAATGATGCATTATACAGACTTTTGGTTTAATACAGAACTGTCTGTACAGCTGTACTAAGTCCTTCTTCACTGTGTCTAGATACATTGCCAAGTTTCAGAGAAGCATTGATTTCTAAAAATCTGATTATTTTATCTGTCCTGTCTTTCAATTTATAGTGTCTGACCATACAACCAGGCCTTAAAAGGGAAAGGGATTCTTGTGGCTCCCTTTCGACAGTGTTAAACACACAGACAAATTAGAAAAAAACATATGTGCATAGTGTAAAAGTTATAATTGGATGCTCATTTGAAACCAAACAAACTCCCTGTGAACTAGGCACTTACTACATTACCCTCAGACAAATTAGAAAAAAACATATGTGCATAGTGTAAAAGTTATAATTGGATGCTCATTTGAAACCAAACAAACTCCCTGTGAACTAGGCACTTACTACATTACCCTCCTCAGCTCCATGTTTCTTGTTTCTGGAATGAAGTGCCCAACGGTGCTTGGAGGCACAACTGCCTTTGTGAGATTTCACACTCCTTGATCTTATACTGATCTTGAGCTTTTCTTTGGTGACCTGTAGACAAAGAACATCCCAGTTCTGTCAATAAGTTTTACAGCTTATATTTATTTGTATTCATCTCTTTTGGCTAGGAATGTAAAAGTGATCCTAAAATAAGATGTGGAATAAAATCAATCAGATTTATGATATCTAGAATGTGTCCTTTTTTTTACATTCTTCAATGAATGTATAAATTATGGCAATGTTCACGGAGCCTTGAGTGTGTGTAAAACATCAGCCCCTTTTTCCATTAGTGTCTGCAGAAACTAGCTAGTTGCAGCTAAACAATGGAATGTTAATGTGGTGACAGACTGGAGCCCCAGAGAGAAACACCCTCCTGCTCTCAGAAAAGGTGTAGTTCAAGCTAAAGCCGCACAAAGTCCTTGGTCTCCTCCCTGCACCTGGAGGCTCACCTCTGTTCTGAAGAGACCACTTGTGGGGCTGAAAGGGTAATTTGGTTCCCTTGTCCTTTCTGCTGAGTGACCAAGAGGGATCGAATTAGTGGTAATTAGGGTGGCGATTTTTGTGCTGTAAACACCTGGAAAATGGAATGAGACCACTCAGCTCATTTAATATAGGTCACTATATGGCCTCTGAGTTTAATATTTTGGTTGGAAAAACAATCTTTTGCTCTATTTATTTAATTTGTGAAGTTTTATAAGCAGTAGCAAGGCTTTGTATTTAATGAAGCATGGCGTTCTGTTCCTCAGCTATGTTGTAATGTGGCATGGCGAGGGATCCATGCCCCCCCTCCTCAAAAAAAAAAAAAAAGCTCCAGTGGAAAAGGTGGGAAAAACTCTAACCCCTTCACTCTCCCCAAGCTTTACTTGGAACACACAATAAGGCCCAGATCCACAACGGTATTTAGGCTCCTAACTTATATTGATTTAAATGGACGTTAGAAGCCTACATCCTTTGAAAAACTGGGCCTAAATCCTGTAGTCAAGGAAATAAGGTCAAACGTGCTTGCAGTCCCTAATTTCCTTCACTAGAGGGAAGTAAAGAGAATGAGAATGGGCAAGGTTATATAGAAAAAGATAGCTGCAAATAAGCAATTTAACACAAGCCCTGGAGAGGCCTGACATTTCCAGGACTGCAATTCAGCTGATTGTAGAAGATAAAAGAAACAAGTGAGATGAGCAAAAGGGGTACTGGAAGCATTGAATACAATCCATCACTCTAAAATGCTCCAAGCAGCTGCAGGAATCTTCAAGCTGGTCTTGAGTTGATAGTAGCAGGAAGACTGTGTAGTACTGATCAAGTAGTTAGAGCCCCATGGTTTGACAATTTTTAATATTTATTGTACCTTTTAAATTTTGTTTTAATTGCAAGAACGTGAGTTTTGATTCTGTATTAAGAGTAACCTGGATCACAGAATATAATGCTCTTCATCTGTTGTATTCTAATTAGGATTAAAATATTTCTATGGTATCAGTCAAATATTCAGACCAGTTCTTTTCCCTGCTGTGCTGCCATCACATCTGCTTCTCAAATGGCATGAGGTGAAGAGAAGCGGCTTTGTTATACAATTACAGGATACGAATATATGACTAAATCAGTTCTCTGCTACAAAATGGTTTGCTTTCAATTTGTTCTTCTGATTCTTTTCCTTCTTCTAGCTCAGTGGTTTTCAAACTGTGGGTCAGGCACTGGGTTGCCTTGCTGTAGGGGGACCGAGTGACTAGTGGTGGGTGCTCAGGCAGGCTGCCTGCCTGTCCTGGTACTGCAGACCACGCTGCATCCCAGAAGCAGCCAGCAGCAGGTTTAGCTCCAGAGGGGCAGGCATGGGGCTCCATGCGCTGTCCCCTCCCCGAGCACTGACCCCACCCTTCCACTGGTCAATTCCCAGCCAATGGGAGTGGAGGAGGGGTGTGTGTCTGTGCCTGTGGGCAAGAGCTTGTGTGCCTGTGCCTTGGAGCTAGACCTGCTGCTGGCTGCTTCTAGGGAGAGGCAGGAAGCTGCCTTAGCACTTGGGATGTTAAAATGCATTTATTTTGGTAAATGTGTACCTGTGGAAATGTTCAGCATTTACACACTTACGCACCCGGGGGAGGCAGCTCCATGGGAGCTGGTATGCCTCCTTTCCTCCTCCCCCTCCTCCGCCCACTGCTGCCTCTGTATCAGGTGGGAGCCAGTGCTCATGGGGCGCCTGCTTAAAAGCCGGTGCCCCATGAGCACCAGTTCCTGCTTGTGCAACCCCTCCACTGCTGCCTCTGTATCAGAGGTGGCAGCAGGGGAGGCAGCTGCATGTAACCGTGAAGATTAACCAATGAGCCCAGGATTAACCGTTTAGATGTTTACACTGTCACATCGCTACTTAGAACCTCCACTGCGCTGCTGACCAGGAGCTGCTGGAGGTAAACCTGCGCCCAACCCCTTGCCCCAGCCCTGAACCCAACCCGAAGCCCCCTCCTACACCCCAGGCCCCTCATTTCTAGCCTCCCCCCAGAGCCTGCACTCTAGTCAAAAGATACAATTATGTTGGGTCACGAGCATCAACCATTTTCTTCAATTGGCACATAAAGTTTGTAGACCACTGTGCTAGCTGTTGAGTTTTGGCACTGGAAGTTGTGATTTTCACCTATTAGAAGGGAAAAATCACTTTTTAAATGAGAACAGGAAAAACACCAAGATTTTTTTTGTGTGAAATGAAAAATTAATATACATTGTAAGCACAAAAAAAGTCCAAAATTAAAAGCTTCCAATTCTATAAGTAAAACACAAAAGCACAGTTGTAGTCTGAAGTCTATTGTTAATGTTTGGCATTCTTTTGTATCTAATCTTAGAGGCCAACATATATTTTCCCAATTTATTTGCTATTTTAGGACCTAGCCTATTGTGAAGTTTTGATCAAGCTTGTGTGAATTAAATTCCTATTGATGCTGTGTTGACTGAGGAATGCAAATCCTCAAAAAAGGAATGGCTTCAACTGTCCTGTTTACAATTATTTTATCTCCACACATTTCCAACATTTTGATGCAAAAACCAGCGACCCAACCTCCTTCGCAGATTTGACACACAAATCGGAACCTGCAATTTTATGTATGAAAATTCCTGAAGGGAGGTTCCAAAGAGGCTGGAAAGAGGCTGTTCTCAATAGTGACGGATGGCAGAACAAGGAGCAATGGTCTCAAGTTACAGTGGGGGAGGTCTAGGTTGGATATTAGGAAAAACTATTTCCCTAGGAGGGTGATGAAGCACTGGGATGGGTTACCTAGGGAGGTGACGGAATCCTATAGGTTTTTAAGTCCTGGCTTGACAAAGCCCTGGCTGGGATGATTGAGTTGGGATTGGTCCTGCTTTGGGCAGGGGGCTGGACTCAATGACCTTCTGAGGTCTCTTCCAGCCCTGGGATTCTGTGAAAGGAACTGAGAATTTCCTACACTCAGCCCCATTTCGGCCTTTTTTCTAGCTGTCAAATGTACAACCTATTTAGGATCAACTTTTTTGATAAATAAAGGAAAGAGTTCATTTGTCTCTGAGGATTTCATTTTATTTTTATTTTTTTTTTCAGTCCTTTGTTATTTAGTTCGAGCTAGATTCCACTGGGATTCCATATAATTCATTTGCCTCTACTTTGTGAAATCCCTTGTTTTGGCTTGGTAAGTATAGTGCCCTCCGTTAAGTGTCTCATTTTGCAAAGCACTTGCTCTGGAAAGTCCTCTTCAGGTTCATCTTAAGATAGCGGGATACAATAGTCTGATTTTTCTCTTGTGAGAGGTGGTGTTGTCACTAATGTCAAAAAACATTATTGCTAGAATGTCTTTTTGCAGTTTCCCAAATCTGCACCGTCCTTTGTGGGTGATGAATCTGAGGAGCTGTCCTGGATTGAAGTGTCATTAGAGGACGTTTTGGAACAAATAGAAAAACTTAATGTTAACAAATCACTGGGACCGGATTGCATTCATCCAAGGGTTCTAAAAGAACTCAGATGGGAAATAGCTGAACTATTCTCTGTGGTTTGTAACCTATCCTTTAAATTGGCTTCCGTACCTAATGACTGGAAGGTAGCTAATGTGACACCAATATTTAAAAAGGGCTCTAGAGGCAATCCTGGCAATTACAGACCGGTAAGTCTAACTTCAGTGCCGGGCAAATTAGTCGAAACAATAGTAAAGAATAAAATTGTCAGGCATGTGGAAGAACGTAATTTGCTGGACAAAAGTCAACATGGTTTCTGTAAAGGGAAATCATGTCTTAATAGATTAGTAAGAGGCTCTTGTGTAAATTACATTGTCATAGGACAAGAGGGAAGGTCCTTTCGTGGATTGAGAACTGGTTAAAAGACAGGAAACAAAGGGTAGGAATAAATGGTAAATTTTCAGAATAGAGAAGGGTAACTAGTGGTGTCCCCCAAGGGTCAGTCCTGAGACCAATCCTGTTCAACTTATTTATAAATGATCTGGAAAAAGGGGTAAGCAGTGAGGTGGTAAAGTTTGCGGATGATACAAAACTGTTTAAGATAGTTAAGACAGAAGCAGACTGTGAAGGACTTCAGAAAGATCTCACCAAACTGAGTGATTTGGGCAACAAAATGGCACATGAAATTTCATGTGGATAAGTGTAAAGTAATGTAGGTTGGAAAAAATAACCCCAACTATACATACAGTATGATGGGGACTAATTTGGCTATGACAAATCAGGAAAGAGATCTTGGAGATATCGTGGATAGATCTCTGAAAACTTCCACACAGTGTGCAGCGGCGATCAAAAAGGCAAATAGGATGTTAGGAATTATTAAGAAAGGGATAGAAAATAAGACACAGAGTAACTTACTGCCCCTGTATAAAACTATGGTACGCCCACTTGTTGAATACTGTGGACAGATGTGGCCTCCTCACCTCAAAAAAGATATTTTGGCCTTAGGGTTCAGAAAAGGGCAACTAAAATGATTAGGGGTTTGGAACGGGTCCCATATGAAGAGAGATTAAAGCGACTGGGGCTTTTCAGTTTAGAAAAGAGGAGACTGAGGGGGGATATGATAGAGGTATATAAAATCATGTGTGATATGGAGTGGGTGAATAAAGAAAAGTTATTTATTAGTTCCCAGAATAGAAGAACTAGAGGACACCAAAAGAAGTTAATGGGTAGCAGGTTTAAAACTAATAAAAGAAAGTTTTTCTTCACACAGCATGTGGTCAATCTGTGGAACTCCTTGCCAGAGGAGGCTGTGAAGGTGAGGACTATAACCGAGTTTAAAGAGAAGCTAGATAATTTCCTGGAGGTTAGGTCCATAAAAGGCTATTAGCCAGGGGATAAAATGGTGTCCTTGGCCTCTGTTTGTTAGAGGCTGGAGAAGGATGGCAGGAGACAAATCGCTTGATCATTGTCTTTGGTCCACCTCCTCTGGGGCACCTGGCACTGGCCACTGTCGACAGACAGGCTACTGGGCTAGATGGACCTTTGGTCTGACCCAGTACGGCCATTCTTAAGTTCTTATGTCTTTTTCAAACTTTGAGGGCCAGTCTTTCACCATTACTTTTCACTTGCCTTGGACCAGAGTTAGAACACAAGCCTTTAAAAGACACTATAAACCCACTGTAGCACAGCTGCAGCTATGCCACGGTAGTGCCTTAGATGCTTCCTACATTGACAGAAGGGCTACGTCTAGACTGGCATGATTTTCCGGAAATGCTTTTAACAGAAAAGTTTTCTGTTAAAAGCATTTTCGGAAAAGACCGTCTAGATTGGCACAGACGCTTTTCCGCAAAAGCACTTTTGCGTAAAAGCATCCATGCCAATCTAGACGCGCTTTTCCGCAAAAAAGCCTCGATCACCATTTTCGCGATTGGGGCTTTTTTACGGAAAACAAATCTGAGCTGTCTACACTGGCCCTTTTGCACAAAAGTTTTGCACAAAAGGGACTTTTGCCCGAACGGGAGCAGCATAGTATTTCCGCAAAAAGCACTGATTTCTTACAGTAGGAAGTCAGTGCTTTTGCGGAAATTCAAGCGGCCAGTGTAGACAGCTGCCAAGTTTTTCCGGAAAAGCGGCTGATTTTCCGGAAAAACTGGCCAGTCTGGACACAGCACAGGGGTTTTTCTATTGATGTAGATAATTCACTTCACTGAGCAGCAGTAGCTAGGTCAATGGAAGATTTTTTTTTTTTTAGTCTAGCCATGTGTATGCCAAAGGCTGTGTTGTCACAGTTACGGTGCTCATGGCTGTGATTGTTTTTACAATGCAAGCAAGGTAGGTGAATCTAAAAGTATAGATCAGGGTTCAGTTATCATTTTGATAGTACAACAATGGTAATATTTGGCTTGGGGGTGCATGTGGCCCTTCATACTCACACACACTGCACCCCTGACTACATGACCCTAGAAGGGGAGACTGAAGCCTGAGTGTGCCTGATTCACACTGTCCCAGGTCAAGGAGCCAAAGTTCAAGCCCCCCTACCCTAGGCAGGGAAGGGGTCAAAGCTGAAACCCAAGGGCTTCAGCCCCAGCTAGGGGGCCTGTAACACAAGTCCTGCCACTGAGGACTCAATCCCTCAAACTTCAGCTTTGGCTCTGGACCGTAGAGCTCGGGACTTCAGCTCTGAGCCCCAGCAAGGCTAAGCCACTCCTGCTGACCCCAGTAAAAAGGGCTGCGATTAGGGATGTGAATGTTTAACCAGTTAACTGGTAAGCCTCACCCTTAACCCGTGAAGCTTACTGGTTAAGCCAAGGTAACACACCCACTACCTGCAACCCACTTTGGGGTCCAATCCAGTTTGAGAACTGCTAGTCTAGATTGCTTCTAGCTCTGAAAGTGACTGTGGCCTCAGCCCTTAGGCCTTGTGAATACCCTTCACGGTTTGCTATGCTGGGTTGCAAGGGGTATGTGTGCATGCATAGGCAAAGCCCTGGTGTGTGCATTTATAAATGGCTGTGGGCAGGTGTTTACATGAGCAAACAGCTCTGTGTGGTTCTGGGTTCAAAGTGTGCATGTTTGCTCCTATCAGTACAGATGGCCCTGTGGGGGTTCACAAGTGCAAAGAGCACCTGTGGGTGGTTCATCCAAGTGTGAATAAGCCGGTGTGGCATGAACCTTTGGCTGTGTCTAGACTGGCGTGCTTTTGCGCAAAAGCAGTTGCTTTTGTGCAAAATCTTGCAGCCTGTGTACACTGGCCGCGAGTATTTGCGCAAGAACACTGACTGTAATGTACAAAATCAGTGGTTCTTGTGCAAATATTCTGATGCTCCCGCTCAGGGATAAGCCCTCTTGCACAAGTATTCTTGCACAAGAGGCCAGTGTAGACAGCAATGTTAATTTATTGCGCAAGAAAGCCCGATGGCTAAAATGGCCATTGGAGCTTTCTTGCGCAAGAGAGCGTCTACACTGGCATGAATGCTTTTCGCAAAAGCAAATCTTTGCGCAAAGGCACATGCCAGTCTAGACACTCTCTCGCACAAATACTTTTAACAGAAAAACTTTTCCGTTAAAAGTATTTGCGTAAAATCATGCCAGTGTAGACGCAGCCTTTGTGTATGGGGGTGTGTTAAGATGCAAATGACTGCATGAATGGTCCTGTGTATCTGGGGAGAGGGTGCTCATGAGGGTGAATGGCTAAGGGTGCATGTATGCTCACACGAGGGTGAATGAGCCAGGACGATGGGGACCCACATGAGGGTGAATGGCCCTGGGGAGGGGGGAAGACTCAAACAAGAGTGAATTGCTGTGGGGGGGTGTGTGTGCTCACACAAGGGCGAATGGCCACTGGGTAGGTGTGCTCACACGAAGGTGACTGGCCCGGGGTAGAGGGGTGGACCTCATACGAAGGTGAATGGCCCTGTGGGGGGGTGCTCACACGAGAGTGAATGGTCCAGTGGGGGGATGCTCACACGAGGGTGAATGGGCCTGTGGGGGAGGGGGGTGCTCACACGAGGGTGACTGGCCCGGGGGGTGGACCTCACACGAGTGTGTATGGCCCTGCGGGCTGTGTGCTCACACGAGGGTGAATGGCCCTGCGGGCTGTGCGCTCACACGAGGGTGAATGGCCCTGTGGGGGGGGGTGCTCACACGAGGGTGAATGGCCCTGCGGGCTGTGCGCTCACACGAGGGTGAATGGCCCTGGGGGGGTGCTCACACGAGTGTGAATGGCCCTGTGGGGGGGTGCTCACACGAGGGTGAATGGCCCTGCGGGCTGTGCGCTCACACGAGGGTGAATGGCCCTGCGGGCTGTGCGCTCACACGAGGGTGAATGGCCCTGCGGGGGGGGTGCTCACACGAGGGTGAATGGCCCTGTGGGGGGGTGCTCACACGAGGGTGAATGGCCCTGCGGGCTGTGCGCTCACACGAGGGTGAATGGCCCTGTGGGGGGGTGCTCACACGAGTGAGAATGGCCCTGCGGGCTGTGTGCTCACACGAGTGTGAATGGCCCTGTGGGGGGGTGCTCACACGAGTGTGAATGGCCCTGTGGGGGGGTGCTCACACGAGGGTGAATGGCCCTGTGGGGGGGTGCTCACACGAGGGAGAATGGCCCTGCGGGCTGTGTGCTCACACGAGTGTGAATGGCCCTGTGGGGGGGGTGCTCACACGAGTGTGAATGGCCCTGTGGGGGGGGTGCTCACACGAGGGTGAATGGCCCTGTGGGGGGGTGCTCACACGAGGGAGAATGGCCCTGCGGGCTGTGTGCTCACACGAGTGTGAATGGCCCTGCGGGCTGTGTGCTCACACGAGTGTGAATGGCCCTGGGGGGGTGCTCACACGAGGGAGAATGGCCCTGTGGGGGGGGGTGCTCACACGAGTGTGAATGGCCCTATGGGGGGGTGCTCACACGAGGGAGAATGGCCCTGCGGGCTGTGTGCTCACACGAGTGTGAATGGCCCTGTGGGGGGGTGCTCACACGAGGGAGAATGGCCCTGCGGGGGGGGGTGCTCACACGAGTGTGAATGGCCCTGTGGGGGGGGTGCTCACACGAGTGTGAATGGCCCTGTGGGGGGGGTGCTCACACGAGGGTGAATGGCCCTGGGGGATTCACACGAGCGTGAACGTCCCGCTGCCGGGACTTGGCCTGCGCTGTGACCTAGGCTCCCCGGGGCAGGGGAGGGGCTGGGGTCCGGCGCCTGAGGCAATGGCCGCCCCAGGCACAGGAGCCAGGCCCAGCATGCTTGGCGGCGCCAGCGCCTGGCGAGGGAGAGCTTGCTGGGAGCTGTAGTCCCTGGGCCGGGGTGGCCCGTTGGCTGCTCGCGCCGGGCGGCCGCGGGACTACAACTCCCATCAGCCCCTGCGGTTTGTTTTCCTTCAAACGGAAAAGCTCCCTCTCCCCCCGGAGCCGCGCGCGGGGGTTGGATTGTCCTGCCGAGGCCACCGTTGAGGAGGTCCCTCCCCCACCACCACCCCGGAGCCCTTTGACCCCGTTGTTATGTCGGGCCCGAGCCGCCGCTGCTGCTGCTGCATTCCATAGCGCCCTCCCCCGCCTCGCCGCCTCGCCTCGCGCCCTCCCCGCCCGCCGGCCGCGCGCCAGCCCCGCCCCCCGGCTAACGGTCCGCACCCGCCCCGCGCGCCCCCGCCTCCGAACCCCCGCCCGCGCGCCCGCGCCCCCGCCCCGCAGCAGGAGGAAGATGAAGGAGATGAAGCAGCGGAGGAAGAAGGAGCGCACGTGGGCTGAGGCCGCCCGCCTGGTGAGGGGGGGGGGAATCGCCCCCGCAGTGGGGGCGGGGAGGCCCCGCGGTTGCCGGGCAGAGCCCTGTCCCCGTGACTGGAGGGGCCCTGAGGGGGGCGTCGTGCAGTGGGGGGAGGGGACCGAGGCCTCCCCCTCCCTGGGGGCGGGGTGAGCGTCCCCGCGGGTGCCTCGCAGGGAGGGGCCCTGTCACGGGGGGGGGGGGGGCTCCCCAGTGCAGCCCAAGGGTTGTTCCTAGTTCGGGGGGCGCAGGGGGAGGGATCCCCCTCCTGGGGGCAGAGGGCGGGCTGAGGCCCCCTTGGCTGCCTGGCAGCCCCGTCCTGCAGCAGGACCCCAGTGTGTCAGGGGCTGTGCAATTCAATCGAGGTGGTCCCTGCCCCAAGGATCCTACAGACACACCAATCTCACCTCCTGCCAGTAGCCAGGGAGGGGAGCAATCTGTGGACAGTGCTTCTCCTATACAAGAAGAGAGACCACAACCTCTGTAGCCTCAATATGAGAGAGGGAAAAAAGAAGACAGTTTCTGGAGCGCAGTAACATACACTCCCCCCCCGCCCACCACCCAACATCATTGCAGGTCATTTCCTTTGTAGAAAGGTAGACTCATCGACTTTAAAGTCAGAAGGGACCATTATGATCATCTAGTCTGACCCCCTGCACAATGCAGGCCACAGAATCTCACCCACCCCTCCGAGAATAATCCTCTCACAAAAGTGAAATAAAGACAGGCCCAGACAATGTGTTACATTTGCAAATGGAGATTTGAAAAACTCCTGACAAGATTCTTGTTTCTGGTCCCATCACGAGCCTGGAAGCATAGACAACTCTAAAAGTTATTTAGCAATACCTAGGTCTTACATAGCAGTTTCATTAGTAAATCTTTGTAAGGTGCCTTACAAAGGCATTCTTAGTATCATTACCCCATTTTACAGATGGGAAAACCAAGTGACAGAAACGCAAAGTGACTTGTCCAAGACTTGTCCAGGCCCGCAGCTGAGCTAGGAACTGACCCCAGGCAGTGTTCTAGCCACTAGGCAATGAGTCACAGCTTCCACCACTTCTGCCTGTTCCTTTTTCCGTCTCCATCCCTCAAGGGAAAGAGATAAATTACTAGTCTATTTTCTCTGTATGTTATTGGGAATAGGAAAGGGAATGGCTTCTAGTCCTAACCTATGTACTGCCAGCAGGGTCTACATTCTAAAGTACAAGAGGAGTGCTTCCAGAAACACTTCCCCTACAACATCATCTTGAGAGATGGTCATATTACATGGGGGGAAGGGGCTACTGTCAAATATTTCTCCCGTTCAGATCACCTGGTGTGTGGGGGCTTCACTCAGAGAGGGTGAGAAACAGATATTTTCACATGCTTTCACCCATATTACCAAGAGGAGGGATTGGGTCTTCTAGAGAGAGATTCTCCTTTAACCATGAAAAGAGGAAAATATTCTCTTTTGAGAGGTGTGAGCACACACCCCATTTACAGTGGTTGGATACATTTTTTTTCTGGGAAGATCTTCAACAGTTTTTAAACATTGCTTAGGTTTCTCCATATATGTCTTAAAGTATCTTCTCAAATGGTGTCAATAGTCTCTCTTGGCACTGACAAGTTCTGAGATTTCTTCCCTGTAGAAAATGGTACTGTTAGCCTTTTTTCTGCTTGGGTCAAATTTACTTAACAGGTCAGCAATGGCTAAGTAGTTTGGTAACCATTCTCAGTTTTATCAGGTCATAGTTCTTCTTCTGTTTTCCCTTCTTAGATTTATTTAAATTTTCCTGGAAATTCTGAGAAATTCCTTCTGAGAATTTCCAAGTTTGAGGTCCAGAAAACATTACTGCCAGAAATTTCCTTGGGGGCAACAAGTTTCTCCTTGACACCGCTAGTATGGGGAAGTGAGGCATTTTAAGGGGCGGGGTGTTCAAACATACATGAAAACATAAATCTGTTTCCTATCTACCATATGGCTTGATTAGTGGGTGGTTTGTTTCATGGGCAACATTTTCATTTGGTCATAAGCGTGTTCTTGATAAGAAATCTGGTATGTGTGTGATATTTCAAGCAGCAAATTTCTAAAATAAATACTTACTTTGGTTATGTCCATTAATACTGTCCTGTTGGAGCCCTGCTGCCCATCATCATGTGGCTTTTATAAAAGAACTAAGGTCAGATCTTAATCTGGAATCCAGATGTCTACTGTAAAATCTGAAATGGAAACAAACTTGAAAAAAGTCTGTACGACATAGGAAAATATAAACCCACCAATACACTACAATCAAGCTAATTTTTTTTAAAGAGGAGGAAAAGATGGAGGAATATGGGCTGGTTGATCCAAATGGAGATTGAACTCCTCATCTACAGTCTGAACAGTTGGTGCCTTTAATACCCAGTCCTGTAACTTGTTCATAACACTCTCCATTTCAACTCTGTTGGATTGGGAGAATGGTCACATTGCAGGGACATTCAGTTTTTAATGTGTTTTATAGTGCCGATTGTTGCGGCTATCTACTTTTTATTGTCAATTGGAAGACCTGTTCTCTGTTTCCCCCCCTCCCCCCCGTAGGAGCCAAAATTTCTTCACGGTAAACTTTTAAAAAATACTCTGTAAAACTGAATGCAAGTGACATGGGGAGGCAAAGTAATCCTGCTATCATCATATGGAGACTAATGATTTAGGTTTTTTTCTTCTCAGCTCTGTTTGGGTCAGATGCACTTGATCATTGACTTACTAGCACAAGGGCATACTGTGTGTGTAGTATATTGGCATGTACAGAAATACATGCATTTTAGTTTTTTGTTATGGTTTTATATGTCAAGGTTATGTACCAGGCCATGTAGATTTAAAGAGAGCTGGATCTATCTGATCTGGGTTAGCATCCAGAGGATTCTAGTAGTAGTTCTAACTTTTTCTGAATAAGACTTGCTTGAACACAATGGCTGTGTCTACATTGGCACCCTTTTCTGGAAAAGGGATGCTAATGAGACAAATTGGAATTGCAAATGCCGCGGGGGATTTAAATATCCCCCTTGGCATTTGCATGAACATGGCTGCCTCTTTTTTCCGGCTCGCGGCTTTGCCGGAGAAAAGCGCCAGTCTAGATGGGATCTTTCGGAAAATAAAGCCTTTTCCGGAAGATCCCTTATTCCTGATTTTAAGAGGAATAAGGGATCTTCCGGAAAAGGCTTTATTTTCCGAAAGATCCCGTCTAGACTGGCGCTTTTCTCCGGCAAAGCCCCGAGCTGGAAAAAAGAGGCAGCATGTTCATGCAAATGCCACGGGGATATTTAAATCCCCCACGGCATTTGCAATTCCAAAGTGTCTCATTAGCATCCCTTTTCCGGAAAAGGGTGCCAATGTAGACACAGCCAATAGGAGATTCCCAGGGCTGACCAACGAAGAGAACATATGAGAATGGCCATACTGGGTTAGAACAGTGGTCCATTTAGCCCTGTATCCTAGCTTCTGACAGTGGTCAATGCTATATGCTTCAGAAGGAATAAACAGAACACAGCATACACTTGTGTGATTCATCCTCTGTTGTCCAGTCTCAGCCTCTGGCAGTTGGAGTTTTAGAGACACTTGGGGCATGAGGTTGTATCCATGATCACCTTGGCTAATAGGTATTGTTGAATCCATCCTCCATGAACTTATCTAAGTCTTTCTTTCTTCGCATGGTTATAGTTTTGACCTTTGCAATATCCTCTTGCAATGAGTTCCGCAGGTTAACTGTATGATGTGTAAGGACGTATTTCACTATGTAACCTATGCAGACTAGACTTGTGGTATTATTTTTGAGCTCAACTGGCTTTCACTCTTCTGCTCTTCAAGCTAAAAATTGCAGCTGGAAAAAATTAGTGCCAGGTTCATGCTCAGAAGTGCTTCAACCTGCAGCTCCTGTGGGGATCCTAGTCCTGTGGATGGAATACTTTGAATAAAGGCACCTGGGTTACCCTGCAAACACTAAGGATACGTCCACACTAGAAATGTTACAGCTGTGCCACTGTACTATGGACACTTATAATAGCAAAGGAAGGGGTTCTTCCATTGCTGTAGTAAATCCACCTCTCTGGAGAGGGGGTAGCAAGGTTGAAGGAAAAATTCTTCCATTGACTTAGCACTGTCTACATTGGGACTTAGGTTGGCTTAACTACATCTCTTTGAGTAACATAACTAGATTGACCTTACTTTCTAACGTAAACTAGCTCTAAATCTGCTTGTATAATTTTCCTCGCCAACCAATACACTGAATCCTGTGGTAGTTCACTGCTTATTGGCTGTCCAAAAAGTACTGCATAAAGTCTGCAGCTCATCTGTAGTCATTTAATGGCACAGTAAGCACACTAGTTAATCCTCCCTGGCATTTGGTTCATCAGTGAATCTTTTCATAGATGTCATTTGTTACCTGCCTCTTGGTTGGAGCTTCTCCCTATGTGCATTAAGTGTATGAGGTCTCTAAACCCCAGCTTCATCTTTGTTCTATTTCTGGTTTGTCATTGGCTCAGCCTCATACCGGATTATCCACTTAGGGAGACCAAGCCTTTCCTAGCACTTCTGGGTTACGGGGCTCTTTTCAAGCTGATCTTAAATCCATTAAAATAGATGTTTGTTTAATACTAGGCTTTACCACACTCCCAGTCAAAGTGCTGTTAATTTGACTCTTTGTTAGTATCTGTTACATTTTTTTTATTCCATTAGATGCTCCATGGATGGGAAGTAAAAGTACTTTTTGGAGCTTCCTGTTGTGGTGATAAATGCTTTGAGTGTTCTATTTAAAAAAATATTTTGAGATTCAGTGGAGTACATAGAGCTACAAGAATACTGAACAAGTGTTCTGAGGACGATATTGCAAGTCTAGTAACAAGGGTAATTGGAAGACTAGCATAAAGACCAGTTAGGTCTTTGGGCAGGCAGGAAATGGAAATATTACAAACACATTCAGTGTTTAGGGGAAGTATTGTCTTATCCCAAGACATTCCTTGTGGCCAGTTCTCAAAGCTGCATTAATAGGTTGCATTAATGGAGCCATGATGTCCTACCATAATCAGTGAGAGGAGGTGTTGCTTCATCGCATGCAGCCTTTTAGACTAGTTGAAGGAATGAGAGAGAATCTTGTTGATGCTTTGTCTTCCAGCTCTGATTAGGATGACTGTATTTCCCTATGCTGAATACGGGACACCTGGTAATATTACGTGTTTTTAAGCAAGGTAATATTAAGTTTTAATATTACTCATTTTCAATGACAGTCAATCAGAGCTATGCTGTACAAACATTCAAATTAACATCATGTTGACTGAGACCCCATTAAAAAGAAATTGGGTGTCGCCGGAGTCTTTGTGTTTACCTTCTCTTTAAGGTTTGCCTGGGGAGAAGTGATGCACGTGCTCCCATACGCCTCTTTCCTGTGGGGATGGGACAACTGACCAACTTTCTCTACCCAATGCACTTCCCCCGCTAGGCCTGGCTGGGCCCCCGGCATGGACTTGCCTCTCCTGGTACCTGGCACTGTGTCTTATCGAGGGATCATTTGGAGGATACGAGGGTCAGAGGCCTCCCTCCGCAGATTGGTGTGAATCCCCTCAGAAGAGTGTGGCCAGCAGCAGCCTTTTGGCCCTGTGTAGGAGGGAAGGGAGCTGTTTCCAGCTGCAGGAGGGTGGAGGTGGGAGGTAAGAATGATTTGGTCCATATATTGGAGAAGTCATCTCTTCCCTCCCTCTCTCTTCTCTCGCTCCCCTATGGCTGGAAGCAGCTTGTCCCTTCCCTCCTGCAGCCTGGAAAGGCAGCTAAGACTTCCAGGCTGCTGCTGGTCACTGACATAACCCAGCCACCTCCTGTCCCATGGCTAACGTATTAGCAGGAAGGGGTTGAGCCCTAAGGCTACATTGTGCTCCAGGGCTCAGAGAATCTCTCCGCAGGGACTTCAGCAAACCTGGCCAGAGAGGCGGCTCAGCAGAGAGGGTACCTGGGGGCCAGAGCAGCCCCTGGTGGGTCCCTGGTGAGGCCAGTGTATGAAGGGGATACTGAGCCCTAGCCCGGGAGGCTGCTGGGGGTCTGCAGGGTTGGGGCACCGACAGGCTGGAAATAGCTTCCTCCCTGCAGCTGCAGAGCTCAGCTGAGGGGCGGAGAAGCTTCCCCAGGCCAGTGCTGTGGGGGCTTTGGCACATGCGGGGCTTGGCTCCCCCTGGGCTGAGCTCAGAGCTGTAGGGCCTTGGGCTTTCCCTGGGGGCCTGTTCAGCCAGAGGCAGTGGGGGGAGGAAGGAGCCTGCCAGCCAGGCTGGTGGGGAGCTGAGGGATCGGACCAGGGGCTGGGTCTCTGTGCGGGAGGGGGGCGCGGCGGGGGAATTGAACAGGCTCAGCAGGGAGAAGACAGCGAGAGTGGCAGTGTGGAGCAGGTCAAAGGGTGGGCAGCAGAGGAGACGTGTCACCGGCCATCCGCTGTTGCCTGTCTGCACTCACCAGTCAGACCGAGCAGGTCGCCAGTGCTGGCTGCAAACGTGGCGGGGCGGCCGTGGAGTGGCTACTGGCCACGAGCCAGCACACGGCAGGGACTGCCCTCATGGACAGCACAGGGAGCGGCTGGTCCAATGCTGCAGTTTTGCCCGGCCAACAGCCTTGCATTCCCCCCCGCCCCTATCGTCAGCCACGGCCCGCCCCCCCCCCCCCCCCCCCCCCGCGCACTCACCACTAGTGGGTGGCTGGCTGGCGAGCAAGGATCCGGCCAGTAGAACCCACCTGTGCTGATGTGATGGGCGACACAGAAAATATGGGACAAATGGACCATTTACAAAAAAAGAAAGTAGGGAACCTGCAGGAGTTTAAATATGGGACTGTCCCTTTATAAACGGTACATCTGGTCACCCTAGCTCTGACACTTAAAAGTGGTGTCACATCTGAAACAGTTGGGGGCTCAGAACTGTTCTTCTGGCCAGGACTTCTTATTTCTGACAGTAAATATTCATTCATTCTCCATTGTGGGCTCTGTTTTATTTGATTGTCATTGAGTTCAGTGCATTTCAGGCGTGTTATGGGTTGTGAAAGTTTTTCTTGATTTCAGAAACATGAATGTTTCATTTTGTAACTCTCACATTTAAGTATTGAGTGATATGTTCTCCACAGCAGATGCCCATTTCATTTGGGTGATAAAGGATGACAGTGTCTGAAAATGGCACTGAATTACTGTACCCTAAAGAAAACTTGATCAGTGCAGGAGACTGGAGTAGAGCTGTATTGCCTCAGAATAAAAATGGTTTATTCCATTTAAACGTAGCTTATCATACAGCTAGCAGTTCTGGCTGTCCCATCTCAAAAATGATGTCTTAGAATTGGAAAAGATGCAGAGAAAGGCAACTAAACTGTTTAGTATGAAACCGCTTCCATACAAAGAGAAATTAAAAAGACTGGCACTGTTGAGCTTAGAGAAGAGACAACTAAGGAGGGACATGCTAGAGGTCTGCAAAGTGAGGAATACTGTGGAGAAAGTGAGTATGAAGTGTTGTTAGCCCCTTCAGATAACACACAACTTAGGGTTACCCAATACAATTAATAGGCAACAGGTTTGCAAACAGAATGAAGTACTTCACACAGCACACATTCAATCTGTGGAACTGGTTGCTAGGGAATTTGATTAGGTTAAAAGAATAACTCAGTTCAAAAAAAGAATTAGATAAATTATTTGAAGATAGGTCCATCAGTGGCTGTTAGCCAAGGTGGTCAGGGATACCACCTGCTTCCTGGTGCCCTTAAACCTGTGACTGCCACAAGCTGAGACTGGATGACCAGGGATGGATCACTTGGAAATTGCCTTATTTTCCCTCTGAAGTTTCTGACACTGACCACTTTAGGAAGACGGGATACTTGGGCTATAGATGGACCATTGGTCTGACCAAACATGGCTGTTTTTAAGTTTTGGATCTCTTTTTTGAGATTTCCTTGGCACTTTCATTGTGTTTAACTGTGAGTTTCACAATTCCAAACTTCCAGTCCCTTGCCAAGCTAATGCTATAGTGCTTTGTGTTTTATTTTTGGATATTTGAATGTCATATAGTAGATATGATTTGGTTTTGCTTTTCTAGAGACAAGTATGTAGACTTTTAATTGCGTTACAACACTGGAGTATGTCATTCATATTGGGCTTTTTCTTTCTTTTTGGAGGCTGGGAAGTGGGGGTGATAGAGATATTGACATAGGGATGTAAGAGGCTAGTCTGGTAGTTGAGTCTCCACTTGACTAGTTCCCCCCCCTCCCCCCCCACTTGCTGCCTCTTACTGCATTTAAAAGACAGAGCCGCAGCAGGGTTTGCTCCTGGGCCAGGAGTTAACCCTGCTGCAGCTCTGCAGTCCCCTCCCCCCCTTCTTGACTACTTAAGTAGTTGATGAAAATTCCATCGAGTACTCGATTAGCTGATTAAACACAATTTAACATCGCTATGGTGACACACACTGTTTTCTTTCAGAAAGTCCTGCTACTCTTTCATAAGGAGACTGTAGTCACTGGTCCCTGACATGATGCTGCAGTGACTCAGTTCTAGATGTTGCTAACATAAAAAGGGCATTCATTTTCTTTGCTCACTTCTTGTACTAGTTGAATTGAAAGACACAGTCATGTTGCCAACTTGTAAAAAGTATTGTCTCTGCCAAAATCAGTATTGCATGTCACTGTGGCCATTATATTAGGGAAATTTATTAAATTACTAGATTTACCCTGGCATTCCACAGGCCCTTAACTCAAACATTTTTTTAAATGTATATGCTTCATATGAATCATTGCTCCGAGGTGGGGCTGAGGATGAGGGGTTTAGTATGCAGGCAGTCCCGGGGACTACCACAGCCCTCTCTCACTGCAGCAGCTTGGGGCCAGGTGACAAACGCCTCTCCATGGCTGCTGCAGGGCCAGTAGGCACAGCTGCAGGAGGGGGATGCATTATCCCGACTGGGGAAGTTCCAGGTTCATCTGCCCCCTGCACTTCTCAGCCAGAGTGAGGAATATAGCGAACTGTACACTTTCCCTTCATTCCCTGGCGAAGGGGAACAGCCAACAATGGCCCTACACAGGGCAAGAGCAGTCCCAGACAGGGTGGAGGTGTGCCCCCAGCCAACCTCTTTTACTTGCCTGGTGATTCTGTCTCTTTTGCATGGCTTTCTGAGAAGCAGTCCCATTCCAGGCACATCCAAACCCTTATCTTGCTTTAAGCTCTCATAAGAGCCTATTTGAAATCATGGGAAGCTCTCATAAGAGGAAGCTGCATACCAAATGTGGTAGCCTAGCTATTACCATTTAGGAGAATACACTTAAAAACAACAAATGGTCTGGTAGTACTTTATAGACTAACAAAACATGTAGAAGCTTCCATTTAGGAGGAGTTACTGAACAAACATTCAGATACACAAACTTTCTCAAATACATAGTAGATTACCAGCAGAATATCAAAGACAGAATGTCAATTGTCTCTTCACTTAGGTACCTTAGGCCATATAGTGCAGTGTATTTTTACATTAGAGCTGCTGCACTTGCAGGTGTGGGAAACCTACAGCCTGGGGGCCACATGCAGCCCCCGGTTTCCCTGGATCCGGCCCCTGGGGCTCTCGGCTCCCCCCCAGCATTGGGGATCCCCACACTGGTGCTCCCCTGCCATCTCCTCACATGGCTGGGTTTCACAAAATCTACTAATCTAGCCCCCAAGTGTGTGAGGGGAACGTGGGGAGTGTCTTTCTCCTTCTCTGTTGGGGACCATGTCAGAGAGGGTGGTTTATGGCCTTTGCTTTTGTTCTTTTGTTTTTTGCTTCTCACTTGTGTGCAGTACCCGACTGATTTTTCTGTGGGTCAGCACCCCCCCAACCCAAAAAAAGGTACCCCACCCCTGCTGTACTGGATTGGACTAGTGTTCTATCTAGGCCAGTATTTTGTCTCTGACAGTGCCCAGTATAAACTGCTTCAGAGGACGATGGAAGAAGTCCCTCAGAGTAGGCAGTTATGGAGTACATGTCTGTGGGGAAAGTTTCTTCTTAAATCTGAATAATTAAAGCTTGGCTTCTGCACTGAAATGCTAGGGGATAACCTCTTCTGAAACCTTGTTTTTTTAAATATTTACTATTACAATTCTGGTTATTCTTGTTATCAGTATAAATACCCAATCTTTTTTTTATATCCTGCTCAACTCTTGGCTTCCATGATATTGTGTGGCAGAGAGTTCTACAGGCTAATTCAGCATTATGTGAATAAATATTTTGTCACTTTCAATTTGTCATCTTTCATCTTATATACATGTCCCTTTGTTCTTGTATTGTAAAGACAGATGAAGAGAAACTCCTGATCTACCTTCTCTAGACCATTCATTATTTTATGTTTCTCACCTCCCCTCTTTCTCATCTTTCTAAGCAAACAATTCCAATCTTGTTAAATCTCTTCATGCTAAATTTTGTAACCATTCTTGTTACTAGTCTCTGAATCCCTCCATTTCTTCTGTATTCTTTTTGAGATGGGATGATTAGAACTGAATATAGTGTTCCCTCTGAGAGTGTACTATTCATTTTATGTAATGGAATTATTATTTGTAACTCCAACAACGTGTTAGATGCTTCACAGGTAAGCATGAAGAGAAAGTCTTTGCCCCAAAGAGTAAACAGTCTATATCTACTATGTTAATATCTATTTCAGTGGAAACCTTTGACTCTTAACATCTTTTTGAAAGTTGCATGCAGTAAAGGCTTCATCTGATGTTAATGAACATAGCCGGAAAGTGTCCATTAACTTTAATGGTGCAGGATCAGTGTCTTTAATGGCACCAACTCTCCCCTTCTCCAAATGCATGCACAATTGCACACCTAGAGACCTGACGAGAAAAACAGGCAAGCTGTTGGTAGCCCTAGAAAAAGTCCAGAGATCATGCATCAATACTGTAGCATGCCCTTGGATTAACCTGAATTTTGTAGCAGGTTTTCTTGGATATATTAAGTTCTAGCAGATAGATTCTTTTCTTTGAATCCCAACTCAGGAAACAACTCAATGCACGTGAATAGAAAATGTAGCATGAAGCTTTGATATTTATATCTCTTCAGGTTCTGGAAAACTACTCTGATGCTCCTATGACCCCGAAACAGATTCTGCAGGTCATAGAAGCTGAGGGACTAAAGGAAATGAGGTTAGTATTGATCTTCTTGTCTATAATACAGTGTGTGGAGTGTGGGGGAGGGTGCTTAAAAAGCACTGGATTACTTAGAGGAGTTCTTCCTCCTTTCTCTAATCCACCTTTCTTCTCTCTCTCTCAATAATTTGGGGGGTAAGAATACCCTAGCTTTTTTTCTTTAACAGTTGCTACTGGAGGATTTCCAGTTTCTTGTAAACACTGAGTGACCATCTCTGCCTTTCAGTGGAATTGTAGGACTCTTGTAAAATATTCTAAATGCCAACCACTGGCTTGTCTCCAATATAAATGCTTCTCCTGTGTGTGTCTGTGTTTGTGTTCTACAATAAATAACTGCCACTGGTCTGCCAGTGTTGGCTTGTGTTTGTGTAATGAGTCAAACTCAGTCCTCTTTTAAGCATCACCTGTAAAGCAGATTGCTCCTTTTCCTGGGATCAAGGAAGAAGCTTCCCTTATGTATGTAGTATAGTGCACTTTCTACATATTCTATCACTCCACAGTGTTAATGCTGCTGAATTTTTGTGGCCCCTGATGTATACATTAGGGATATGAAAGCGTAAACGTGGAGAGCAGCATGAGGGGCAGGCGGGGAGCTGGTCTTCATAGGGAGTCAGCTTTTAAGCTCGCTCCCTGCATGTACCGGTTCCCACAGAGCCTCCTTTCCCCACATGTAGACATGTAACTGCAGAAATGTTCAGGGGTTACATGTTTACCAGAATAAACACATTTTAACACCCCGAGTATACATCACTACATAATGTAAGAAACTACAGGTGGATGGAACCCCAGGTGGTTGGTTTAAATTCATGTTCTGGAATTTCCATCTGCTTCTGTTGAATCTTGGAGAAAGGAGAATCAAATACCTTGGAGGTCAGAGGAAGTAGATTTTTGCTAGCCATCATGCTGAGAACTCCTTAACTTGTGTTACAAGATGAAAGTTTCCAAGTTTGACTGCACATAATAAATGAAGCTATCTGTGATAGTTCAGCATTAATTTACTCACATGTGGGAACTTAACTCTGTGCTGTTCTAACTATGCTCTGTTTTTCTTTTTGGTTTTATGAACTGTCTTTCACCATCTCGCCTGCACCACTGTTGAACTGCTGTCTAACCATAGAAGGTAAATGAATCTCCTTGGGACTGAAGCAGTTCAGAATGTTAACTTTTTTCTCATCTCACTATCCCTGAAATTAGGAAACAATTGTGATGGTTTGAGTAGTGAATAGCTTCATAATTCACAGACAGAGGAATAATGCGTAGGAGTTACCATTGTTCAGAGAGGGGCTGTTCAGCATGCTTTACTCCCTTGATAGCAGAGCTGCTAGAACACCCACTTGATACTAAGGATTCCTAGCAATTAGGTTTAGAATGGGAATGGACTTGGGTGATGGTTTCACAGCATGGTGTATGGAGAGTGGAATGAGGATAGGCTTATAGTGAAAAGCTCCATATTCCTTCTCTTCTAATCAGATATTCACTCTGCACTGACCTACTTTCTTTCATCGGTCCTTGTACCTAGAGAGGTAGCTGTGCTGTTTGAGGCTTTATGGGCATTAAGCTATCCTCTGCTAATGGCAGTAACAAGGTGTCTTTTCACTAAAGCAGATTTTCTTGTCTTCCAAGCTTTGACTGGTAACTTGTCAAAATAGGTATCTAAAACCAAATTTGTCTGCATGTTGAAGTTAAATCCCTCAGAGCTTAGTATTTTTTCTAGGGATTGATCTGTCCCTCCAGGTATATCTGCTTCCTTTTACCCAATTGTTAATTTTCTACTTCAGGGAAAGATGGCTGGCTTACTTTACTATATAATTGAGAGGAGCAAGTATTGTTTATAGATCTAGTGTTAAAATACAAAATAACCATCAAGGCTGTGATCTTGTCTAGCTAAATAGCATTGAACTTCATCAATATTTACATGGGGGACTTCAAAGAAAACCTTCTTCCTAAAGGAAGTAGCATGATGACTAAAGGGACACCATCTTCCAGGTTCAGTTCTGAACCAATGCCACCATGATTTGGAAACATTTCGTTATTGGAATGCTGCCTTTCTGGAGATATACAAAATAGTTGTCTCTGGTGGTTTATGCGAGAGTAGGGTTGTTTGGTCCAGTCTCATGGCTAAATTGTAACCCCACTGAATGTTTTGATGTCTCTTTCGTCTACAGTTTCAATTAGGGAAGTTAATCTTTTCTTTCCCTACAACTTGCTTGTAATTTATTTGCAGCATTCTGCTCAGTGCAGAGGGGGGAAATGATGTGTAATTTACAAGAGAATGTGGTTGGGATTTCTTTGTGGTGTATAAAAATGACACATGGTAACTGTGGCTTTGGCTTTGCAGAGAAATGCCAAAAAGCAAACCAGCAGCCAAACAATCTTAATCAAGATGAACTGTGAAGTTGTTCTAAATCCTGTTTTCAGTTTGAGAAGTTGAGACTCGATAGTTTGAGCTTTTCAGATTGAAACATTGCACATAGACCGGTTTTCAGTTTCTGTTCTAATAATACTGAACTCTTACATTGCTGTAATAATGTCCCTTTCGGGCTCCAGAGGTAACATTTTACATGTGCACGTGTGATTTATGTGGAAAATCTGATGGTGTAGGTTGGCTGGTTTACTTACAAATGGCAAACAACCACTGAGTTATGTGGGCTGTGTCAAATGAACATCGTTGAAGCCTTTATGCTACACTATACTACAGGCAGTCCCCGGGTTACATGGATCCGACTTACATCGGATCCCTACTTACAAACGGGGTGAGGCAACCCCGCACTAGCTGCTTCCCCCCAGCAGACCAGGGAAACGCGAAGCTAGCGCGTGCCCCCCCCCCCCCCCCCCCAGCAGACCAGGGAGACGCGCTTTTCTCAGCAGACACCTCAGCTTGAGAATAAAGGACTGAGGGAAGTGAGGTGTGGGAGAATAAAACTGAGCTCTGGAGAAATGTTTGGCTAGAGTTTCCCCTACAATATGTACCAGTTCCGACTTACATACAAATTCAACTTAAGAACAAACCTACAGTCCCTATCTTGTACGTAACCCGGGGACTGCCTGTACCGTGTAGTCTCTTTGTGTCATGTATGTTGCACGAAACTATTTTGGAAATACCCGAGTTGGTAAACATTTTATTGGTAGGGTTTTGTGTAGTTCTCCAGCTATAAAGCAAGGCTTCCTTAGTACCATGAGTCCAGCTATGAAGAATTCAGAGAGAAAGAGAAATATCTCAAGTTGATAGCCTTCTAAAAATGACCTAGAATGGCTTGAACACTAGTGTAACATGCTGCTTTCCATCTCCTCACCATCCCTTTTGTTACCTGCCTTTGATTTAAACAAATTATAAGGTTTTGTGTATTATCTAAAAATTGGCATTTAGCTAATCTAATCCTCGTCTCCCTTTTTTCTCTCTGGTTTCAGCGGCACTTCCCCCCTGGCCTGCCTCAATGCCATGCTACATTCCAATTCAAGGGGAGGTGATGGACTCTTTTACAAATTGCCTGGACGTATTAGCCTTTTTACGCTCAAGGTAAATTGTGAATTGCTGTCTTCAGGCTGGGGACAAAGAGTGAGTTTAACTTGTTACCTATTGCTGCTGTTGCTAAACCATCACGGGTGATCACAGTATGAGTTCAGCATATTGCCCTTGGTAACGTCATGCGAAACAGAGTCTCTGGGATCCAGAATTCTGTACACAGTGGTTCTTGTGCCTATCAGCCATATATAATAAATTTCTGTGGTTTTTAACTTTTGTAGTTCTTAAATTACACAAGCAAGATAAACTCTCTTCTTTCAGTACATGGAATGTTACTGTTTAGTTCATGCAATTTTAAAGGATGGAGCATCATCAAAATAATGAAAGCTGTATGTTTCCAGTGTATTCCCAACCATCCAAAATCCTGTTATCTGAACCTCTTTCTTGTCCCCCGTGTGTTTCATGCTGTAAGACAGGAAAGGGATTTGGATAAGGCGGAGTTTTGTATAACAGCACATTCCTGATCAAGACTGCAAGGAGGAGGAGGACAGACCCCTAGCTATGGGGGAGGCCATCCTGCTACTGAATGGTTTCTGTAGCAGTGTAGTAAGGCCTCTGTCGCCCCACTGTTTTGGAAATAAGTGAACAGGGCCATGATAGCAGAGGTGCAGAGGCCTCCCTGCGCTGCCACAGGTACAAGGAAGATTTGCAGTCATCCTGGCTGAGGATGTGTGCTTTGTCCTGCACTTTGCACCTGCAGGGATCAAGGTTTCACTGGTTGTATGACAGTACAGAGACCCCTCTGCAGCCACACAGTGAAGGAAGTAAGTGGGGAGAAGCAGGTTTCCCCTTCCTCCACCCTGGCCAGGAGTGCAAGGAAGGTGAGAAGAATGAATCCCTGGCTGTGGGGGAGGCCACCATACTACTGAATGGCTCCCGCCCTCTCCATTATCTGAACTCTGAGTTATCTGAACAAAACCAATGTGTATCTGTTGCTATTCACAGTTGAGTTATTTATACCAATATCAAAGGGCTGCAGTCTGCTTATAGATAACAACATTCACTGAAAGTTTGTACGGACAGTTGTTAAAAGTAAATGAAACGTGTGTTTCATTTTTTTTTTTACTCTGACAACAGTCTGTGCATAGTTCATTCTCCTCCTCATATAGGCTGTTCAGTTTCTTTGCGCTGAAAAGACTCTTACAAACATCAACTGAGGGGGGAAAAATATACATTTTTTAAAGGAATTTTTGTAAAAAGTCAAGGCACGCTGTTTAAAAATGCTTTACCTGAAATACATTTTTTTGCACAAGTTGACAGTTCCTTTAATTTGAAATATAGAAAAATATGCATCTGCACCTACATGCCTCCTTTTCCACCCCACCTCTTTGAATGCACCTCTGAACCTCTTTCTTCTTCCTAAAGATGCCTTATGTTAATGTGTCGTTCTGTGTTGGAACATAGACTGAATTCCAAATTACTTTTATTTGTCATTCGCATAACCAGTAAAAATGAATATCACAAATGTGACATCTCTGTAGCTAGTTAATATTGTTGGCTCTTTATCTCTAGGAATAAAAAGTGGCCAAGATTCTCATCCCAAGAATGAATAATATTTCTGAATATTAAAAAACCCACAGTCACTGTGCATGGACAGATATGAACAAACTGTTTCATTTTTCTCGGGTATGTTTGAATTACAGATCCGAGAAGGGTCAACTGAGCATTCTAAGAATTCATTTCTACTATTTGAAAAGAGAGCATGAGGGTTAATTTAATTAAAACCAACTTTGCTAGCTCCTGTTCTGTTAGGAGCTTGAATGGGAAGTCCCAAGGGATTCAAGTATTGAGGTGAAAAAATAAAGTGAAAGCTGCAGAATCTTCACTGCTGCTGTCTGTGTTGGCAGTCTGAGATCAGAATAAAGCCAAGGGATACTGCCAGAAGGTGGTGGAACAGAAGGCCACAGTTAGGTAAAGGCAAGTGCAGGAGTGACTGCAGACAATAAAAATTGCCAGTTAATGCACAGACGGAGGAGCTGTTCTTCCTCCCACTGCTCACGTGTGCGCGTACGCACACTGCTGTTTTGCGTATTTAATTTTGAACCTTAATGTCCATACGAAATGTGATCTTATTGCATGAGTTTCTTTCTCTTTACAGGTCAGGCATTATCTCCTACAGCCCTCATCACTCCATACTTCTTGTGTACATGCCACACACACATTACAGTGCATCACTTCTGTACTACTAAAATAAATGGGGCACTTACATGATTATGAATACTTCAGGTTAATGTTGCTTGACTGTTTTGATGGGTCACAGTTATTGTGAACATAGGATTAGAGATTGGATTAAAAAATGTTCCTTTGACATCAAGTCATAATTTGGGCATGTTATATGCTAGAGTTTCTTTCTGAGGAAGTGTAACTGTAGCCATTAGTATGTGTGTTCCTGTAAACCTAGCTCAGGGAGGGGGATCTACAGCCTATGGGCCAGATCCAGCCTCTGGCTTAATTGGATCCAGCCTGCGTCAAGTCTCCATGTCACGAGCCAAAAGCCCCCAGTTTTGGCATCCCCTTGCTGGAGCTGGAACACGGTGTGCACCAAGATAAGCATGAGTGACAGGTGTTGGGTTTTTTGCTTCTCACTTTGGTTTTTTTGTTTGACTTTTTTTGCTTGTGTGTGGCTCCTGATTGACTTCTGTGGCTCAGTGGTCCTTGACCAGAAAAAGGTTCCCTGCCCCGATCTAGCTCCTAAAGCTCCAGAGGGAAGGATTCTAATCACTTCTGTTCTGCGTGGCCTTTTTAGAAGGATGCCTTGCAGTGGTCTCGGAACCTGTCTGTGCCAGAGGGAGAGGAGCTGGATGATGCAGTAGATGCAGAAAGCTGTGGGTCCAATGAAGCCAGCACTGTGAGTGGCGATAATGATGGTAAGTGTCAAATAGTATTAATATGAGACCACAGGCATCTTCTTCGGGGTCTGATCACCTGCTCTTTTCTTCCAGTGTCTCTTGATGAAACCTCTTCTAACGCCTCCTGTTCCACTGAATCTCAGAGTAAGAGTCTCTCTGCTTCCAGGGAGAGCTGTAGAACAGCCTCACAGGTAGGGGTGCGTGTGGGGTTAATGGAAAGGGGCAAAGCCATGCGTATTTATTGAGAGATCACAGTGCCACATGAAACTGGGTGGGAGTGAAAGGGTTTAGAGGCACATCAGTGTCTTCCCAGGTAGAGGCAGAATTACAGAGCCAGCTTATGAAGTGGTAATGAGTGAAAGCTGCAGCAAAATGAGAACTGTTACACAAGGCCTTGATTCCAGGGTGAGTGGGTATTGTGGAGGTGGTGAAGGGATTCTGTGCCGTTAAAGATATGCTTAATGAGCGAGGAACATTTGAACACTTGGCTGGTAGCTCATTTGTGGCCAGGTTGAGCTATCTGTCTGAGTTCTTGTAAGAGGAAGTGCAGTTTAGAAAGTATCCTACGTGTACTTTAGCACTCTAAATAGATTGTGCCTGGTTTTTCTCTGGGACACAGACAAGCAAACAAAAGAAAAAGACTGGTGTGATGTTGCCTCGCGTTGTCCTGACTCCACTGAAAGTAAATGGGGCACACATGGAGTCAGCCTCAGGTGAGCATGTTTGTTGTACCTTGTGTGTTTTCAGCCAATAGCCTGTTATGGCCCTTCAGCATTGGTCCTGTGTAAGCTTTTCCTAGGCCAGGACAGGGGAAAACTGTATTTAGTGCTCACTACACGTACAAGTGATTCAAATTAATTTGTGTAGTGCTGCTGTATTGGATAAACATTGTATGTAATATAATCAGTCCCCCAATCAGACCTGCCGGGGATGGAGAAATGGTCTCATTTTGTTTATCTCCCTCAATGGAGCTTCTGCTCCTCATCCACGAATCTGTGACAAGTGGCCTTGCCTTTAGGTTTCACAGGAAGGCATGCAGATGGAGAGAGCAGCAGCACTTCCAGCAGCAGCAGCTCCTCTTTGGCCCTGTGTAGTGCCACCATGCGCACTAGGGCAGAAATCAGCAGGGATCCTCCACAGCTGCTGAGAGGTATCCGGAAGCCAGCAGCTGGTACGTGCTTCTGACTATGGTTGTAAGAATGGGCTATAAAAACTGAAGCAAAGGTTGGATGCGTTGAAGTCTGTCCCTCTCTTATGGAAAATCCTAAGACTTATTCTTCTTAGCCTGTCTGCCAATGGCAGAGCTCTTCAGCATCACACACCTGTCTCCTCACCCTCAGTGAGGAAGCAGGGACCTCTTAAAAGTTATTTGCCTAATCTGAAATGTAGCATTCAGGGCCTTGGCGGTGTGAGAGCATGCTTATGCAAGGTGGAATTTTAGAGAGGTACTTTCCAAGTCTTTGTGAACAAATTTTTTTATAAAAACTGTCGTGATTGAAGCTTAGTTTTTATCAATCATCTTGTATGTGTTCCACTATGTGGCACTTTTTTATCCATGTGATAATTCATAAGGCACATTCAAGTCAGTGACATGATGCATCCAAATCCCTCCCCTCTATAAAAGGTCTAGCCAGGTGAGCTGGAGAGTGATCCTTTTGGAAACTCATTAGTCCCATCCTTTAACTGTATCGCAGAGATACAGGAGTAGAGAAGCATTGTCTCTTAAATGCCACTTGTTGTACTTAAAAGAAGTACTCGGGATCTTTTTCAAGGGGATAAGGCAACACGCCACATTTATTGATCACACATAGAATAATTAACAGTTATCATATGCATATGATATATATATATATGTCACTCATGCACTCACACACACACACACAAGCACACTCCGTCTTGCTGTTGTTACCAACAAGTTGCTCCCCTTAACTGCACTGGCCAGGTGAGTTAGATGGGGGAGGGGTGGAGCCGGGCTTCTGCCGATCCAGATCGATGCTCCGATGGTGACAAGACGAAACCCGGGGTCCTCTGCAAGACACCTCACTTTTATAGCATCCCTCTCATATGCAAATATATATCCCAGATTCAAACTCTGGGTCTGTGTCCCTTGGTCCCTTTGTGCTGCAGAGAGGGTGTTTTCCAGAGAAGGTGCCTGCTTCTAATCCCCAAGGCAGTCAGTATGTCTGCTCTCCTTTCTTCAGCCCACTTGACACCTTGGGTCTGGCTTCCACCCCCTCTTCAACTCGTGTAGCTGTCTGGAGGTGCTTGGCTCCCAAGTCTTACTCATTCACACCTCATTCATTCAACAGGGCAATTAATTACAGAGTGGGGGGAAGAGAGTGGGGGAAAATCTTATTCTGGGATTATATTCTTAACAGTTCTAAGTTACATGACCTAATACATTATATTCTAAAGGGGCAATAATAATAATAAATCTAAACATTTAACAATCTTAACAAATAAGAATAAGAATAAGAATTAATAATAAATCTAAACACTTTAAGTTGTGGGGAACAAATTATGGGGAGTCACTTCCATTTGGGGGAATCACATTTTTAATACATTGGTATGTTATCCCTACATACTGGCCCCATGAGCACAGTAGGTGCAAGGTGGAGTCACTAGGCCCCTGTATATTAGTCCAAAAGCTGTCTGACTGCAGGAACCCTAGATAGGATGGATCTGAAACAGACAAGAGGATTGTGTGTGTTTGCCGTGATTCAGATATTCAGGGAACTGGTTTCTGAAGCCACAGGGGTGTGGTGCTTTGAAAAGCAGTTAACTTGATTTCAAACACCGTAACTTATCTAAGAAGGGCACTCTTATATCAGAACACTAGCCATCTCCTTTCTCAGGTAAATATGCTATTTAGTTATGTAGTAGAATATGACTTATTTGTTTAAAGATGTTTGAGATCCTTCCTTTGTACTGGAGTGCCACAGCCGGTTCTTTGTAACTTGCTCATTTGCACCAGCACATTCCTTTATGAAATGTTGTGTCTGTGTAGTTTTGATTTATTTGGTTTTCTGGAAACTACAGGGCAAATGAAGCGCAACAGAGGTGAGGATATAGATTTTGAGACACCTGGTTCCATTCTTGTCAACACAAATCTCCGAGCACTGATAAACTCCAGAACCTTCAATGTACTCCCCCCACACTTCCAGCAGCAGCTCCTTTTCCTCCTGCCAGAAGTTGACAGACAGGTACAGGCAAATAACAATCACTGCGCATCTTATTGCATGTTATGTTGTATCGTTCCTGTTCCCAAAGAGCTGTTGCTTGTGGTTTTCCAACTATTATACTTTTGTTCTCCATAGGCTGGGGCAGATGGGCTGATGCGTCTCAGTGGCAGTGCTCTGAATAATGAGTTCTTCACCCATGCAGCTCAGAGCTGGAGAGAACGACTGGCTGATGGTAGGTAGATTTCCTGTGCTGAATAATGGGATGAAGCCTGCCGTGCACCTTAGAAGAAAAATAAACTGTCGAGTTTTTGATTCTGTACCAGCTTTGGAGTCTGTTTGGATAAAAGTGCCCTTTTTTTAAAAGATTTACCTTACGCATTTCCTAGGTGCCCAAAGGCCTTCAAATCTAAGTGCCAGCTAGATTTGTGTTTTCTCAAACACTGCCTCTGAGTGGAATATGACTCTCAGACCTGATCTAGTGTGTATGATCATGTTGCCTTTTATTGGCGGCAGTGTAAAGAGAAAAGCTGCGGCGAGAAAAGCTGCTCCGTGTCTCCCTGGTCTGCTGGGGGGAAGCGCCCCTGCGCTGCCGGAGGCGGCGACAGTGGGGGAGGCACCCCGCACTAGCTGCGCGCCCCCCCCGTTTGTAACTAGGGGTCCGACTTATGTCGGATTGACGTAACCCGGGGACTTACTGTATATTAAGTTGGGTTTCAGTTATTGTGCATTGGAAAAAAAAAAAAATAACCCAACTTTAGCTGGCTCATGTTAGGGAAAAGAGGCCAAACATTTTTTTCTGTTCTATCTAGTCATAAAGAGCGGGAGGTGATCAGGACTAGGAATGCAAAGGGTTCACTGGTTACCCAATAAGCATCACCCTTACTGGCATGCTTACTGAGTTAACTGGTGACGTAGGCCAGCCAGAGCAGAGTGTGGTGCGCCCGGCCTGGCTGGAGTAGCACCCCACCTATGGGATCTCGGTTATTCAGTTAAACATTGCATTTAACTGGTTGATTTTTTTTAAACGTTATTTTACATCCCTAATCTGAACATCCCTGGGCCTGTTTGTGACTCCGTTTGAGAGCTATGCACCTCTACTATATTCATTTCTATGGTATATGAGCACTTAATCTTTTCTCCCTTCCTCCTTCTCTCCCCCCCCCCCAATCTTCCCATCACAAATGGTTACAGTAAAATGTCCTGTAGGAGGGGAGAATGCATATCATATCCTAATCCAACTCCCCGTGTACTCTGCAGCAAATTGGACACCAATTGTGTAGTATGCTCCCCAGTTTCTGTGATAAGTATTAGAGGGATAGCCATGTTAATCTGTAACTTTAAAAAGTCGAATAGTTCTGTGGCACCCTACAGACTAACAAATAACATGTAGTATCATGAGCTTTCGTCGACAAAACCCACTTCATCAAGTGAACTTTCAAGCTCATCTGAAGAAGTGGGTTTTGCCCACAGACCTCATGATACTATATGTAATTTGTTAGTCTGTAAGGTGCCACAGAACTATTCAGCGTTTTTACAGTTACAGATCATTTATTTGTGATGAGCATGTGAGTTGTGTGGCAGTTTCTGGTAAACTTCAAAATGGAAACTTATGTATAAACATGACTAATACATGCAATACAGTATCCCTCCTGCTGGTTTTTGTATTTAATCTAATTAACATTGCTTGTACGCTTTCAGTGTCAGAATTCATTTCTAACACGATGAGTGTGAGAATTTCACATTTCTCAAAGCTATTGTTTCAGGCTCTCTGAAATCTCAGGGAGAAAGACATCCCTGCATTGGTTACATTAATTTTACATTTTGAAGGCTTTCTGTACAACTCTGAGGGCTAAACACTTTTTTTAAAGGAATGCAAGATTAAAATTTCGTGCACAAGAGCAAGGGAAGGTTCTGTGGCCATGTCTACACACTGCCCCTCGGGGACTACAAGCTCGTGAATAACAACAAGCACCACAGCTCTGCACTAGTACTCCCCCATATGGACTGAAAGGTTCATGCCCTGGTTGTCCAGCAAGGGGAGTTAGTGTAACTATTCGCACACTTGTTGAATGAACAGGGTAGTAGTGTACATGGCCCAGGACAACTTCTATGGCCCCTGAATCATCACATTTTCATTTTCTTTTTGATGTGACTTCATACGGTCAGATTAGGGTAATTTCTTGCAATATAAACTCTAGGGTTGAAATCCAGGCTTCACTGGAGTCAGTGGGAATTTCACCGTAGGGGTAAGGACACTTTTCTGCAAAAGTGTTTGGTCACAGCCGAGCATCAGTCTGGAAAGAACAGAGGAGCCTAATTTTTTCCTCTTAGGAGAAATTGATGCTTTGACCACTAGCAATATTTCAATATGCTGGAATCTTGCATCAGGATATCTAGAATTTCAAAGGGTAGAAAGTGTCCATGTACTGGACAGGGATGTTTGAGCTTAACCAATGTGCTGATTGGTTAATATGATCAATTAAACTCTGCCCAGCTCCCATGGAGGTGGCTTTGCTGCCGTAGCAAAACTTCCTGCCCAGAAGCGGAGCTGGCAGCTGCTGCTCACCCAGCTACCAGGGAGGTGACTTTCCTGCAGCAGCGAAGCCTCCCTGGGAACAGGACCGGCAGGGGAGGCTTCGCTGTGGGTTCTGCAGCATGAAGCTTTAAGCTTTATACCGCAGAGCCTGCAGTGTGCGTAACCGCTAGGATTTTTAGCGGTTACACAGTTACCTTATTAAATGGCTTTTAACATTGCTAGGAGTGGATGGGTGTTTTCTGGCAAGCCCAGGGTGTTTATTATGCATGCTCTGAGGGCTATGGAACTAGCGAGCTGGTTTTGGAGAGTAGTAATACTTGTTTGTTTCTCGTCAGGTGAATTCACTCATGAGATGCAGGTTAGAATACGACAGGAAATGGAGAAAGAGAAGAGGGTGGAGCAATGGAAAGAGAAGTTCTTTGAAGACTACTATGGACAAAAGTAAGAAATTGAGTGAATCATTCAGATGATCACTGCAAGGGAATATCTAAAATTGATTTGTTTTTGTTTCCAAGGCTAGCAATATTACAGATTAGTTTTAAAGTGCAAATTCTGACCTCATGTAAGCAAGCGTTCTCCTTATTCCCTGAGAGAGGTACCAGGAGTAGTGAATACATAAAATATGTCTTTATAGACTGAGTGAGATTTTGTAATCAGTAATGCACCATGTACTGCTCTGGTAGTACACATTGATAATAATAACTTGTACCCTTCCCAGGGGATGAAATCAGACCTAGCCTAGGTTGCTCCAGCATTTATGAGTCTGTGGTTGCTTTACAGGTTGGGTTTGACTAAAGAAGAATCACAACAGCAAAATTCAGGGCAAGAAGATGCTGAGAACAGGACCGAGTTTTCTGTTCAGGCAGAAGCAGCAAAGCCACAGCATGGTCCTTCTACACGTCAGCGAGATGGACATGTCAAGAAACGCTCTCGGCCAGATCTGCGATGCAGAGCCAGAAGGAGCTTGTATAAAATACGAGAGCCTGATCAGACTGAGACCCCCAAAGAGACTGTGTCTGTGGGACCAGACTCCTCCTTCCATAAAGAGACTAAAGCGGAGGTGGATTTGGGAGGAGAAGATCTGGCAGGCTCTTCGTCTGCATCATTGAAGCCGGAGAGTCCAGAACTGCTGTTTTCTTCAGAGTCTTCCAGACTGCACAGTAAAGTGGAAGATCTGTCTTTGGCAGCCGCATCTATAAGCAGAATTCCCAGTTTGCCCCAAGAAAACTTAGATCAGGAGTCAAAGGACCAGAAAAGGAAATGCTTTGAGGAGGCTGCCTCCACCTCCTTCCCCGAAAAGAAGCCCCGGCTTGAAGATCGTCAGTCCTTTCGTAACACAATTGAAAGTGTTCACCCAGAAAAGCCACAGCCTACTAAAGAGGAGCCAAAAGTCCCACCCATCCGGGTAGGAGAGACAATTATACCTGCTTATTATGTTAGGGATTTTGTGCCCAGTAGTGTCCAAGTAATATGAGAGTGTCATGTCACTTGTTCAAAGGGGGGAAGGGAAGAGTCTCTCATTGATAGCTCTTGCTAAGATCTAATTACTGCAATCAGGCCCGCCAACAGGGCCCGGAGCTCCTGTTGAATTATTCCAGGGTCCCTTTGAATTGTTATGTTCGCGCCAGAGCTTTGCTCTGCTTTGCTCTGAAGGTTGGGGCGGAGGGTGGGGGGTGTTGCGATCTGATTGGCACTAAGGCTGTGTCTAGTCTACATCCCTCTTTCAACAGAGGGATGTAAATTAGACACTTCGAAATTGCAAATGAAGCGGGGCTTTAAATATCCCGTGCTTCATTTGCATAATTACGTAATGGAGCTCTTTTGAAAAAGCGCCATTTTGAAAGTAAAACCGCGGTCTAGATGCGGTTCTATCATAGAATCATAGAATAATAGGACTGGAAGGGACCTCAAGAGGTCATCGAGTCCAGCCCCCCGCCCTCAAGGCAGGACCAAGCTCCGTCTACACCATCCCTGACAGATGTCTATCTAACCTGTTCTTAAATATCTCCAGAGAGGGAGATTCCACCACCTCCCTTGGCAATTTATTCCAATATTTGACCACCCTGACCGTTAGGAATTTTTTCCTAATGTCCAATCTAAACCTCCCCTGCTGCACTTTAAGCCCATTACTCCTTGTCCTGTCCTCAGAAACCAAGAGGAACAAATTTTCTCCTTCCTCCTTGTGACACCCTTTTAGATATTTGAAAACCGCTATCATGTCCCCCCTTAATCTTCTTTTTTCCAAACTAAACAAGCCCAGTTCATGAAGCCTGGCTTCATAGGTCATGTTCTCTAGGCCTTTAATCATTCTTGTCGCTCTTCTCTGTACCCTTTCCAATTTCTCCACATCTTTCTTGAAATGTGGCGCCCAGAACTGGACACAGTACTCCAGCTGAGGCCTAACTAGTGCAGAGTAGAGCGGCAGAATGACTTCACGAGTTTTGCTTACAACACACCTGTTGATACAACCTAGAATCATATTTGCTTTTTTTGCAACAGCATCACACTGTTGACTCATATTTAACTTGTGGTCCACTATGACCCCTAGATTCCTTTCCGCCATGCTCCTTCCTAGACAGTCGCTTCCCATCTTGTATGTATGGAACTGATTGTTCCTTCCTAAGTGGAGCACTTTGCATTTCTCTTTATTATGGAGAATATCAGGCGTTTTCAAACAGGATCTTTTGAAAAAGCCTGCTGTTTTCGACAGAACTGTGTCTAGACTGCGGGTTTACATTCGAAATTTTTTGAATGAGCTCCATTATGCGATTATGCAAATGAAGAGCAGGATATTTAAATTTCTGCTTCATTTGCAATTTCAAAGTGTCTAATTTACATCCCTCTGTCAAAAGAGGGATGTAGTCTAGATGCAGCCTAAGGGTTGACTCGGCTCTGCCCCTGCTACCCAGCTTTGCCCCTTCTGGGAGCACGGAGCTGCCTCTCCTCCCCCTAACCTTGCCTGGGGGACTGTTGGCCCTGCTGACTGCAATGTGTTTAGATAGCCAGAGAGTAGACTGGAGAATTATTCCAAAGTCTCCTGTACAAGAATGCAGAGGAGCCTTTTTTTATTATACAGCTCCTTTGTAGTTTAGTGGCTGCAGATACGGCTTTTCCTGAAATGGGCTGATTTAATGTAGTGCAGACTTTCATTGTAACCTTGTAGACTCCTCCTCTTCCTCCATGTGAGAGAGAATCCTCTTGTCTCATCTCCGATTCTCCTGTTGGTGGGATTGCAGCTGGGCCCTTTTTGGCAGCAGCAGGCCATCCTACTAATATCAGTGAGAACAGATCACGCTTGACAAAAATCAAACCGGTGTCTTCTCCGGAGTCCAGCTTTACCTCGCGTTGAAGCTGTCAGTTTAGCACTTACGTCTGGTGGGTAATGCGCAGATGACCTCACTGTAAAATGGATTTTAAAAGATGCCATGATGTGGCATCTGCGTAGAAACCTCTTGAGGATCCCATAAAGAGGCTAAGGGCAGCAGCGCTACCACTGTGCCAAAAATCACTTCCTCAGAACGTTAACGAAATGGATTGAATTGCCACGAACTGATTTAAAAAATGTTGCTCTTGGAGAATATCAAGTATTAGATTAACATCATCTCTTCTGATTCTTTTTCAGATTCAACTTTCACGTATCAAGCCACCCTGGGTGGTTAAGGGTCAGCCCGCTTACCAGATATGCCCCCGGATCATCCCCAACACAGAGCCCTCTGGTCGGGGCAGGACTGGTGCCAGAACACTCGCAGACATTAAAGCTCGTGCTCTGCAAGCCAGAGCCCAGCGAGAGGCCGTTACAGCTGCCATTGGAGGTGGGGGTGGGCCAGGAGGAGGAGGGAACAGCACCGATAAAGGAGGTGGTGGTGGTGGTGGAGAATCCAGTAGCCATAGAGAGTCCAGGAGATCAAAGAGAACTCATGGAAGGTGTGCGTCAGATCTACAACGAACACAATTACTGCCGCCTGTCCCTCTAAACAGAGAAAAGAGTAACTTTGCTGAGGTAGCTGTGCAGGTAGCTAAAATAAATTTAGCTGAACCTGGAAAACAGGACTCCTGCCCACCTAATGGTGAGGGAGCCTTCATTCTTGAACGTGCTGCAGATGTTATCTCAGGTGGAACAGAAGATGTTGCTCAAAGTACTAATGGCTTAGCTAATCGCCAGCTTGATGATGCTTTGATTGGGCTGTCTTTTGATGCTGCAGCTTCTCTGGGGCAGGAGGAGAGCTTTGAGCCGCTCCTCCATGATGTAAGAAGTGAAAACACACCTCATACTGCCTCTCAGGAGGGTCAGAGTACTAAGCAAGAACACTCAGTTCCGTCTGAGAATGGTGTGTGTTGTTCTCAGGTACAGGGGTCTGCAGTCATAGATGATATCAGTACTGTACCAAGAACTGAAGATGTTGGCACTCCCCCAGAGTTGAACAGTAGTTCTCCTATGAAAGAAACTTTCTCTCATAATTCTAGCCTTACCCTAGAATTGTCATCAGACGGTAAAGAACAGCATGAGCCAGAAATTGAAATGCGATTTAATGGCTCTAAGAAACCCACAGGAAAACATGTAACTGATTGTGATGATTCAAAAACAAATCGTATTGGAATGGAGAATGTGGGCTCAGAGTTGTATGCTCTCACACACCGACAGACAGGAAAACACGAAAGTGAACTGCTAAATGGAGAACGGAATCAAGAGTCCTTGGTGAAACCTTTTTCACTTGGTGATTGGACTGTTCAGAATGGAATAGGTACCTCTGAAAAGCTTCCACACCTGTGGAAGAGGCCATCAGGGGAAAACACAGATAATTTGTGTCAACACATGAAAGAGACACAAGGGTTTAAGACAAATGGAGATGATGAAATCCAGAGTACACACAGCGAAACTACAGATACTGCTTCTGATTTTGAAGCTGACCTAACTGATGAGAATGTGGAGGTGGATATCTACTTCAGGAATGTCCACTTCAAGGAGGCTACAGGAAAAGGAGATGCCTCCCACAAGTGCAACACTGAAAGAAATGACGGCATTAGATCTGACTCCTCTGTGAAAAATAACAGTCTCCCATACGTAGCAGAGTTGCCGTCAGTAGCAATGGTGAGCAAGATGTCTCCACCCCAGGCATGGGCACTACATACACCTCTTTCTCAACAAACTCCGAGTCAGAAAACACCGGGCTCCAGTAGGCCCATATCATCTATTGAAGCCAATAACCCTCTGGTGATGCAGTTACTTAAGGGAAACCTTTCTTTGGAAAAGGTTCTACCAGTATCACATGCCAGCATCAAGCTGGAAATTATGGAATCACTTCTAGACAAGCCATCAGAAAACCACTCCCTACAAGTGGAGAGAAGCAGCAATTGCTGCTTTGGCCAAGAGTCTTCCCGAGATGCAGGAATAAATACAAGTGGCCGAAACAGAAGTGGTGACTTCCACTCTCCAGATGCTTTCAGAGATCATCAGAAAACACAATGCAACTCTGGGACAGTACTGCCCAAAACAGAAAGTGTGGAGAACCAGCCTGATGTTCCAGAAAAGCATTCCAATGTTGGCAGTAGCTTGAGCTCTCCAGACCCACTGGACAGTATGGTGAGCGGCTCTCAGAAACCTAAAGAGTTGAGCCATAGAGAAAGATCTTCCTGTAGTTTTGGAGATCAAAAAGAGTTACCCCTGGTCCATGATGTCCCACAGCACAATCCACTAACACATACTATTATAAATGAAAGCCCTGAAAAGCTAAACCCACCAGTAGCACCTCAGTTTTTAGCTCCAAATGTAACCTCTCTCGGAACAAAGCGCATCAGTGGAACCTCAATTAATAAAAGTTACGTTGGCGTCCAGGGCAAAAAGCTCTTTGGTTCGGGCTTCCCCTGCAACGCTGCTGCTAGATTGCCTCATCCAAGAGCTTTGGAGCACCTCGCAACCGTGGGAACTGCCTCCCCCAGCAAGCAGATCCCGTTAAATAAGAGCACTGCATCTGGAGAAGGAGCACCGACTGCCAGGGAAGACTGGCCTTCAAAACAACACGCAAACACACTAGGAGGAATAAAAAATGAGAATATACTGGCCTGTGGAGGCCCAGCCAAGGGCAGTGTGAAGAACCGGAAGGATGTTGGGCACAGCCCTGTGGAACTGATGGAGCATTTGCAGAGTGTTCCCCTTGTTATGGACTTGCCGTTTTTCAAGTTACCAAGAGAACCAGGAAAAGGACTCAACCAGCCCTTGGAGCCTTCTTCCATCCCCTCTCAGCTCAATATCAAACAAGCGTTTTATGGGAAGCTTTCGAAGCTGCAGCTCAATTCCACCAGCTTTAATTATTCATCCCACACAGCTCCAGCTTTCCCCAGAAGCCTTGCTGGAAGTATGATGCAGCTAAGCCACAAAGCGAACTTTGCTGCAAACCATAATGCATCTCTTTCTGTGCAGATGTTTGCTGATAGCAGCAGTGTTGAAGAAATATCATTCAAATGTTCCTGCAGCCTTAAAGCCATGATTATGTGTAAAGGATGTGGGGCATTTTGTCACGATGACTGTATAGGACCCTCAAAGCTTTGTGTATTGTGCCTTGTGGTGAGATAATAAATTATGGCCATGGGAAAAATTGTATATTTAGTGTGTGTATTTTGATAACTGACCCAAAAACCTGTATACAAAATATTATCCTGTTTATAATAGAGACAATATTATACTTTGAGTTGTGGCGAGAGAGTTGATTTGCCTTCCCACTGAAGCTCACAGTGCAAGGCCTGTTCTTAATCACAGTTACACTCCCGCATCTGTGGGTCGTGCCCTACTGGAGCAGTCGTCTTAAGGCCATCATGGAAATGTTGATTTGCGCTCTGGGCACACAGGCTCTGGCTACCACCTGACTGAGGTGGTTTGTCCTGGGAATCCATGGACCTTTTCTAAAGGAAACCTTTACATCCAAAGGAACTGGAATAGAGTGCTCTCTGTTTGGAAGGGTTGAGCTAGGTTAGTCCCAGCTATGCCTTAGCAGAGCAGAATACAGTCTTCCACTCCATTCCCTGGCTGCGTGGGAAGAGTACTGTACAATACACGTGGACACGAAGCTTCTCCGTAAGTGGTGGCTGTGCAGTACCTGGAATGCTATAGTAGAATCAAGTGACCATAAAACCCTCGGCAGATGGCTGACGAGCCATATACGGGTGATCGCATCTTGGATGGAGCTGGTGAAGCGAATGCAAGAAGCAAATGGGAGTGGCTGTCTGCTTCCGTGCCTTGTGTTGGGCTGAAGGCAGATGTATGGCTTGTGGAACTCTGCACCTGGCTGAACTGCTGGTCCAGGCGGCCTCTTCTGGCCAAATGTTGCTACAAACGTGTATGAAAAGCCAGGAGTTTAGAGGAGTTCGTGAGTGCAGCTGAGTACCTCCCCATATTACAGTCCTACACTGAGAACCTTCCCATGCCAGCACCTCATCACCTGCAAGTGTCTGGCTGTGCATCCGTGTGTGCTGGTCATTTTACATTCTCAGCGGTGTTTCCTTTTTTATATTTTACCTTTTTTCATTCTTGACTGTATCAAGTGAATAATTTGATTCCTGTAAGTATCCTCTATGCCTCTGTTTGATCATGTATTTATATGTTGTACACAGTACTGGCCAATTCTGTAAATGGATGTAATGTACATAGAACATAAAGGGTTTTTTTTTCTTTATTTTCAGGCTCTACAGCAGTATTACATTAAAGTGGTGTTTGTTATTAATCGACATCTGTAGTCAAAGCCACTGTATTCTGTGCTGCCTAATGCGAGGCTGAACATGTAAAGGGGTCACTCTGGGTTCAGACTGCCTCCCTTTCTGCCTAGGTGGCTTTGCTGTGGGCAGACAGACTGCAATGAGCAATCTCAAGGTTAACCTGCCCTGATTTGCTGAGCTGGGAGCATTTTGCTCCTTGCTATCTGGAAGCAAATTCCTGTAGCAGTGACTGGTCACTCGTAACTGGTGAGTCTCCATGAACAATGTTGTAGCTACAGTGCAACAGTGTGAAGAAGACCCTTGTCTATCCAGAGTTGATGTGAACCAAAATGAGCCTCCCTCCTTTTGAGCAATTGCCTCTTGGGGGTGGGCTGCTCCAAGGGGGGGAGAAGCCCCCCTGTCATTTCGTTGAAAGCTTTCTCCTACCCCTTTCCTATCTCTGACCTACCTCTGTCTTGACTATGCTTTTTCTAATTGTAGACCTCCCTGTCTGAGAGCTGTAGAGAGTGCACAATCTGTGGGCTTCAGCAAGCTTCTTTGTCTCCCAAATGGTTTACCCATAACCCATGTGGCAGCTTGATAGTGTGAAATGGGGGAGAGACAGACGGACACAGGGGTGAATTGAAATGCAGTATTAGTGAAATCTTGAGGGGATGGGATAAAAAACCTGCTAACCAAAGATTGGGAGCAGAGCTGGGGCAGTCTGGCTCTGTATCCTTTGGGGCCGCTGTAGGGCACAGATTAAAGCTGGTGTGGTCTGCAGAGATCTCCAGAGGGACTCTGCTCTTGTACGTCCCTGTGGTATTGGAAAAATAAACATTCTGTAAAACCTGCACGTGTGGTTTCAATCCTCTTCTGAAATGGGCTTGTTGTTTTGGGATCTGGAACTTACAAGATTGACATCTTGCCACAGCCAGGCTCAGAGGGAAAACACTTGTTTTTTCAGGCAGGTTCTCCTGCCCACCCTTATTTTTTTCCTTTGCCCTGGCAGTGTTGTCACAAGCTTTAAAACTGAGCTGATCGAAAGGGGACTGTCCTTGTCTGAAGTTAAAATTATCGCGGCACAAAACAAGTAATTTAGGTTGTTAAACTCCCTGCCAAAGCAAAGTTCACTGCTGTACAATCCCTTCCGCAATGGTGTTACTCTCTGATGTTGTATAATGCACAACACACAGTAGCAGCTCCTTAAGGAATTCCTTAAGTGTTTCTAAGGAGGTATTTGGTCTCTGCTGTTATATGGCATTGTCTTCTAATGTCTTGTTAAATTGCTGGTCATCTGAAGAAGTGGGCTATGCCCACAAAAGCTCATGATACCATCTACATGTTTTGTTAGTCTATAAAGTGCTACCAGACCATTTGTTGTTTAAGTTTTTCCTGTTACAGACTAACTCAGCTACCCTCTGAAGATGTTGGATTGGGATTTTCAGTGCTGATTTCAAAGCGGTGCACTAGTTTGGTACCAATTGCAACAGTTTTGAAACTAGCTGTAATCTCAGTTTATCAATACATTGATTTCTCTTCTAGGCAGTGAGAGGGGTAGGGGGAAGGTTAGTAAGAGCTTTTATGCTGCGGTCAGCTACTGCATCTGTCAGCTCTGTTCAGTAGATCTAGCTTTCACTGTAGTGAAATTTCAGCAAGGCAAATGATGCTCTGATACCTTGTTTAATGATACATTTGGACTATATCCTACAGTATGGAAGCTAACTATATGATTTATGTTCTGCTGTGTTGCCCTTACAGTAGCACCCACTGCTATTGTTTTCTAGTGGCTCTTACACCCAATTCAGACTTAGGATAACTGTTAGTTTAGAAATGGTGGATTCATTCTTGCCTGTAACTTCTTTAGTTTGCTTGTTACCAAAACTAAATCTGCTAGGGTAGGAGGGAAGAGTGATATAACTAAGATCTGCTGCTACTGTCTAATATTCATTATGTTCTAAGTGTGGAATAAGGCTCATGTTTTAAAATTATAGATGTCTCACTGTGACCTTGGAGATTGCATATGTAAACACCAGTTCTAACAACAAAGCAGTCTCTCCAGTAATACGAACAGAACGCAGGAACGTGCAGGCCTTAATCATCCTCTAAGCTCTGATGCTTTGGCGATGTATTTGTCATAAGCAACCAATTGACATTTAGGAACAAGTTTTGTTTTTGTTTTTTGCCATCAGCTGAAGCTCTCTGGCTGTAGCTGCGTAGACCTGGAAGTGTAAGTGTGGATAGATGGGGCAGTCCATGAAAAGAAAACTTGATTTATTTGTGAAAAATACATAAAGTCACTGTTTAGAAATGTTAAATAGAATTTTAAATGGCTGAAGATTCAAAGTCCAATAGCATGTCTTTCTGATGATGGTGTACTATAGTAGCAGAGTTAGCTGTTTCTAGAATAGCAGGGGCCTGGTAGATCTCTCCGCTGATTATTAAGGTAAGCCCTCGTATTTTTTGCTTGAATCTCACATTGGTCTAATATGAAGAATGCTTAAGTATTTTCTCCATGTTTTTCTAGTAAGTAATAGAATTTACTTTTAAAAAAAGAAAAAACTGAGCTCCTGCTTGCCATTTGCATTCAGCTGAGCCAGGCTCAGAGTGTAACTTGTCCTAATGGAATGACTGAACAGCTGGGAAGTAACAGAAAAATCCATCACTTCCTTGAGTCAACAGAACCATTTGCAGTTGTGGAGATACTGAGCCAGTGACAGGTATTTCTAAATGGTCTCAAACCTCATTGTAGGCACACACAGTAGTACCCGACTAATCCCCGCATCCCAGATTTAGAATGATTCATCACTCCTCAATGTAGTTTTAAGCGGAGAATGTTGTAGAAGCCCAGTATTATGAAGACTTCATTATGCTTTCAAAACACAATAGCATACATGTACGCTATTAAGATTTTCTATAAACTTATATATTAAATATGAATAGTTCAAACTAATATCAAACTTAAGTACATTTTAGGATGCCCTTTCCTTACTATTTCTTATAGACTTACTAATGTACAATATTCAGCCATTCACTATGGACCTCCTGGTCACTCCCTTGCAAATATCCAAAGGCCAATTTCTGTCTGTTGTTGGGGAAGCCCAGCCCATTTTGGAATCAAGGGTGTATGGCAATGGAAATTGTTTTAGCATCCAGTCTGGCTCTTTAAATCTTGTCAGACCTGTCTTAGGCCTTCTGTCTCTGTCACCAAACAGTTGGCATGAGTTAGTGAGGTTTAATCTTGTTGTGCTTTGAGATCCTTTAGTACAGAGGAACCATGTAAGTGTAAGTATTGATTATATGTAACGAATGGTTTTGGTCAGGAAACTATTTTATGGGCAAAATCGATTTTTTTTTATTTTAATTAGTAAAAGCAAACACTTCTAGCACAAATTTCATTTTGTCAAAAAACATGGATAGCCCTGGTACTTAATGTAGCTGTGTACAATATCAGAATAGCAGCAGCTGACTGTTGAGGAAGAGAGCCCCGCTTGTTTTAAGGTTCTTGAGTGACGAAGGTATTTGTTTATTTAAAAAAAAAAACACCCAAATTTGAAAGCAGTCCTTGGTGGCAGTAGCAATCCAACTGACCTTCCATGTGTTAGGTCACAGCTGACATGGGGTTGCAAATCCGAGATTTCTAATGGGAACTTGGGAGACAGATGGTGGCATATGTCTCAGTGGGTGGAAGAAGCCGTAGAAGTGACCCCATCTGAGTGTGATACGGGAGGTCTGAGACCTGTTTGTTATACAGTGTTTATTAAGTAGATTCAGTCTTATATATGATATACAGAGTCAAAAGAAAAAGAGGATTCCACATACTTATGAAATCAGTGCATTTAGCAAGTAATACCATGGAAATAACAGCTTGATTAACAGCTCATTGGTCTTTGTTAAGTGAGGGGGGAGAGGGAGTTGGCCTGTGCTAATCATTCCACAAACAGAACAGAATTAAGTTGCATCACATATAACAGACACACAGTCTAAGAATTAAAATAGTAAGCCACACTTACTGGAAAAATCCACAGTATAGAACACAAATAATTTTTATAGAGCGTATTGAGGAGGAAGTGCTCGTCTGCTTAAAAGAGCCACGTTAAGTTGCATAGGTGCCTAGCTGCAAAAATATTTAGAAATGAATCAGTCGATTAAGCAGTAAAGTGTCACCTTAGAAGCTGGATTCTCTTTCCATGGTGATTTAAGTGCCATATGCTCAGTATCTGAGCCCCCATCCCCCCGCCCCCGAATGTACGAACTTTCTGAAGGAGCTGCCTCCTCCTCCATTTTGGAGCTCCTGTGTCTAGAGACAGAATCCTCTCCTGTCGTTTTCATCTGAAATGCTCATCTTAGATGATTGAACTGAGAATCAGTAAAAATGTGTTCAATTGTGCTGAAGGAAAGAGGGCTTTTCCCCTTTTCCCTGGCCTCCACTCCACTAGAACCCTCAGGTCAGCTAGGTAGCTTTCACCTTCATGCCTGGGGTGTCAGGGAGGAAAAGTGGTGAAATAGCACCATCATATGGTTCTATTTCTGGTTGGGGTCCTGGCTGTTTACCTTCACCTCACCCTCTCAGATCAGCTGTCAATGTTTAAGCTACAACTACTGTTTAATTGATCACTTAAAGTGTGATAGGGCTGTGCAAAAGCCGAAATCTCTTTGCAGTACATCCCAGTTTTGTGGGGTTTAAGGTGGTTTGTGTGTCAGCGTTGTCTGTGGCTTTGCTAAGCAGATGAACTGGGTGAGGTGCAGCTTCCTCTTCAGCAGCAGGTCTTGCAGAACACACAGGGGCTGGGAATTCTGTACATGTAAACAGTACACTTTCACTGAGTCCAAAATTAGGAGCAAAAATACAAAGGTTCACATTGGTCTTAGGTAGATACAGGCGAAGAACTGAGCTTTACAGCTCCGAAACAACCAAACAAAAGTTTCTAAAGCACCACTAAATTATATAAAAATCAGACCATGGACGGATTGTAGTTGGTATTCTGGTGAAATACTATGCTACCTTGTAAAAAGTTTTACAAAAAATTACAAATCAAAAGTATATTAACCCTCTGAGTTCAAAGCAGCATTTTGTAAATGACTGATACTAAATCCTATGACCACCTGTGGGAGGAAGATGGCCCTGTGGAGGGGGGAGGTACAGGTCACGTCTGCTGGGAATCCTGTGAACACTTCCCCTTACTGAAACACTGTGCTTGGGAACTAACCATTCCCCGCGTACAAATGGTGGTGGTGGTGGTGGTTAGGAGGAGAGTTTATCTTCTCTGTCACTGCTTTTTCCAGAAACTCAGCACTCCCCTTTTACTCCTCACAAAGGCTGGAGAGCCGGGGTATTTTGCTCCTGCTCATTCCTTCTCATTGAGAATCATAAATTGAGATTTCAAACCTTTTAAAACTTATGAAGAGGGCTGCAAAACAGCCTTTGAGTAGAGAAGGACCACGACGGAGTAAGGATCAGTGAGAGCACAGAGATGTTCTGTGGAGATAGCTCCAAAGAGTAAAAGATGCGATTTACATAAAACTTTCCCTGCCACATGCATATGGTGGATCTCATTTGTTCCACACCTTGTCACAGGTACCACTGCCACCAGACCTTCGGAAATCTGAGTTTGTCTCATCCAGCTGCAAGTTATGAACATTAGTTGGGCAATTCATCCTATGCACTTGTAAGTCTCAACAGCTCTACCAGTGGTATAAATATTAAGGGCTGCTAAACACAAAGTTGGATGGTTATCTAGTAAAGACAGCTACAGCTTGAATAAATGCAATTTTAAACAAACTGCTGTTGATCTGTTTACAAGAGGCCCCTAGGCAGTGTCTTTGTCGGTTAGTTGGCTGGCAAATTTATGGCTAACGTGTTCTTGATGGCCTCTTAAAAGGAACAGAGGCAACAATTAAGTAATTTATATAGAGCATTCTGGGACAGCGATTGTCTCTGCCTCTCTTTTAACATTAAGACTTTCACAAAGACTGTGGTTAATGTTTTGTAAAAGGTTTGCTACTTCATGGTATTGTTCACCTAAAAATAAATATTTACATAAATTCAAAGTATGGGAGGATGCAGTGGACAAATCAAGCAGGCTCATGAAGTGCCAGGAAAAGTATGGGCCTGAAATTTGGGTCTCTGTGTGGTCATTCTGTTCCCAGATACCTTGGTGCTGATACAAGCCCACGCTCCCTGGAGGTTGGCCTGACTTTTGTCTATTGTCCATATATGCAAATAACCAAAATGGGAACATGTTCCCCCAGAACCCACCTCGTTGGCTCGTGCTGAGAGGAGGGGAATCAACTCTGATTTACATCAAACTGCCACTTTCTCCCTGCAAGGACTCTGACTGACTGTAGGAAATGACCAGGAATTAAATCCCTTTTCTCCAGCAGCTGGGGAAGAGTTCAGAGTTTGGGGAAAGTGGCCAATGCACTAATCCCTTTGAGGGCCAGGCTCAGCAGTCCTGGTCTAGCGAGCCAGAAGCCTGGTGTGTTTCAGCTAAGAAAAGGGACAGGGCCTTGTTCTTTAGCCAGTTCCCCCTAGTATGACAGGAAAGTAATTTGGTTAAAACTGTTGACAAACCATCGGCGGCTCCGTCCTTGCTGGAGCCCAGCCTGTGCTCCCTGAAACAGTGTGAAACCCAGCTGCTAGCATGGTTACTGCTGCAGTAGGGGTGGGGGGCAGTGTGGACTGCAGAGCACAAACCTTCAAAACAGGAGTGAGCGCTCAATAAACTGGTGTAAAAGGAGCTAACTTCAGAGAAGGAACCACCTGCACTTAAAGGATCAAAACTATTTTAATGGGCTTCAAGTGTCTCTGGTGCTGCTGGTTATGGTCCTTGCCTTTAAGAAAGGGCCGGAGAAGAATTCTGCTCGCATGGACAAGGGTGAGAGAAATTCTCACAGACTCTTAGGCAGCAATTTTCTGCTGCTTTCTATGGCTACAGACTATGTTGCATCGCTTGGCCCTGCTCAGTCCCCTGATGCCTGAGCCAAGTCCCTGGTTGTAGCAGCACTGGGAGTAGGTATTGCACCGAGCAAAGGGAAGTGCATGGTTTTATGCTGGGGCAGGTGGGAGTAGGGGAGAAACAGCAATGGAAATCAGACCGATTTTTTTCACACTTGAGAGCTTTTCCCAGGACTAGTACAGGAGGGTGAGGATGGAACAAGACCCCGGGGAAAATTTTCACCCTTTCTGCTGTTGAGTGTCTCTTAATGCCTTCCTTCTGAGTAGGAAGGAGCTGCTTGTTGACCTGCAGTCATCTCTTCTCCCAGAAGGGCTGCATGAGTATTCAATTGTGTTTATCTAACCAGCTGGCTGCTGCTTCCACATCGGCTTGGGGAGACAGCCTGGGTGTCCTCAGTGGGGAGGGGTCAGGCCTCATCCCTGGTACCAGGGAGCTGCTGTCCCTCAGCAATGCGGCTCCTTCCTCCTCTTCGGAACGAAAAGGGAGCCAGCTTTGGCCAGCTGTCCATCAGTGTTATCTAGCGGCCTGCGCCCCGGTCTTGGATGCAAGGATGGTGTGAACCGTTCAGAATACCCATGATCCTGAAAAAAGCCCCCAACGCAGTGAGAGGTAGAAGAGGGGTGGGAGTGGTTCTCGGGTATTTCCCGTTTTGCACTGAGTTAAATGAGCATGAGAGGTCCTTCCAGTTGGCCTACGGAGCTCAGTTTGGCAGGAGATCTCGGACCCATTGCTGCTGCAGGACCGGTGGCATGAAGGTCTGACAAGACACTTGCCACATTGTTCAGCTTTTGCCTAAGCTTGCTGGCAGCAGAGCAGCCTAGAAGTGCTGGGCTAGATGGAAAACTTGTACCCTGCAGAGCAGGGTCTCTCCTGGGAGAGGCTGGGGGCGCGGCCCAGCCGTTAGTAGTGTAGTGATATGGAATGTGTTACTTCACAGGAAACAAATTCCTTCCGCTCAGACGGACACAAAACTGGCAATCTGTACAAACTCAAAAGAATCCATTTTCAGAAAAATAAATTACTAAGGGAAGAGGAAGGTCCATTTCTCAATAAATATGCAATTCTGCTCACCTAAGACCTTGAAAGGTAATTATCTGGGGATGGGATTCTAACGCTGGGGTCCACAAAGGTTATTCTAAATACAGCTGCAGCCCCAAACCTCCCCAGGCTCCTTTCCACCCCAAAAAAATCCCACACCCATCCAAGCTGGAGGTTTGGCTTCTGCTCAGCTAGGCGCACCTGTGTTGAGAGTCAAAAATGTGTCCTTGTGCCCCAAGTCCCAGGTGCTCCGCGTGGGAAAGAAAATAGTTCTTGGGTTCCAGCTTTTAAAAGCAAAATGTACCAGCTACGTGGTGGGAGGACGATGACTAGTCCTGAGCAGGATACCCGGAGGAGCCTGTTTCCAAAGGATGTAAATTGTCTTCTGAGACAGGAGCTACGCCGCCGCCAGGCGTCAGTTCTGCTGTAAAATGAGGTTTTCCAGTTCGTCTGCAGACCGAAGGAGGAAAGCTGCTGACTCTCGGTAGCCGGCAATCAGTTGTCGCACTGCGCTGATCTCTGTGGGGCTGAGCTGGGCAGCTGGCATCGCCCTGCTGGTGCTATTAGAAGGGGCTGTACTAGATGCCCCGCCTTTCATGCTGAGATCAGTAGGACCTGCAAATGCAGAGTGAGAGAGAGGTTCAGGAAAAGACACTGGCACAGCTGCTGCCCCAAAGTGGCCCGTCAATTTGAGGCAAAAACTCCCAACAGCACCTGCTGTTTGGATTCACGGCCCTTTATCCAGCTCGCTACATACCGAGGGCAAGAGGCAGTCATGAGCCCCATGGACCAGACCCCCACGCTGTGGGCACTTCCCAACTGCTGTCCTGCCACGTCGCTGTGCTCCCCTTCTCAGAGTGTGTTTGCGTACGTGCCGTTTGTAAACCTAACATTGACCGTGTCTGTACTTAACAGCAGATTGACGCTCCGGAGGTCAATCATCTAGCGTTTGATTTAGCGGGTCTAGTAAAGCCCTGCTAAATCCAACGCTGAGCACACACCGCCTACTCATGCAGAGTAAGGGAAGGCAGTCAACCTCCCGCTGTGGGGATGGTGCCACAGTTCAAATCAAGGTGCATCAACTCGAGCTACATCATTGACACAGCTGGAGTTGCACATCTTAATTTGAACTTATCCCCTGGTGTAGATCTGGCCTGTATGACCTGTCAACCTGTTGCTCTGCTAGGAGTTGGCTCAAACCCAGCTCAGACACATCTGCTTTAATGCTGCAATAGAACAGGAAAGGCAGGAGCGTATTTTGCATCTATAGTACAAAAATATATTCAGCCCAGCTGGGTGCATGGCTAGAATTGCAACGAAGCACTCGCGAGCGGGGCTAAATTGGCATAACCCTTAAATGATCAGTCCACTGGGCAAATAGTGGCTCTACCGTTGGTCCCCGGACTCCTCCGCCTACTGGCACAGAAGGGTTAGGAGAGACAATGTTCTCAGGTTCTGTTTTTTTCTCATTTGTCAGCATGCTGCATGAAGTGCTTTCATTGGTTGGATTGAGGGACAGTTGCATAATTTTCATGCTCCAGGCAAAGGCATTGGAACCGGGGGTTGGTCCAGCTCTCCTCTGTCTTGAAGTGGTTTCCAACAAATAAACAGGGCTTCATAGAAAATTAGATTTGGAAGAAACCTCAGGAGGTCATCAAGTCCCAGCTGATGCCCAAAGCAGGCCCAACCCCAACTCAATCATCCCAGCCAGGGTTTGATCAAGCAAGATCTTAAAAACCTCCAAGAATGGAGATTCCAGCTGGTCACTGCCCTCTTAGGCTATGTCTACACTGGCAGGTTATTGCGCAAGAACTCTGGCGCAGGAACCCGTCCACACTGCCATGTGCTTTTGCACAAGAGCATCCATGGCAGCGTGGACACTCTCTTGCACAAGAAAGGCCATTTTAGCCATAGGGTTTTCTTGTGCAAGAAACCCCTGCCCTGCGTCCACAGTGCCCTCTTGCACAAGAGAGCTTACGCCTGTTAGAAAAGCACGTGGCTCTTGCACACGAAGCCCCCTCTTACCACACTTTACGGTAAATCTTCTTGCGCAAGAGCAGGCTGGCAGTGTGGCCGCTCTGCAGAAGAACGGCCGGTCTGCAATAACCCGCCAGTGTAGACACAGCCTTAGGGACGTAGTTTTTTCTAATATTCAATCTAGACGTCTCCCACTGCAGCCCTGGTCCAGCATGAGGAGGTTGGGGGGCTCCGAAGCTGCTCTGCTAGGGATGTTTCCCAATGGCAGCAGCACACCAAGGAGACAAACAGGGAGCGCGGTAGCCACCAGCATGTCCAGGGATGTTGCTCTTTAGCCCGCTCAAAAAAACCCTTCACCCATTTGCATGAAAAACTTGACACGTGGGAGCCAATCCCCAGCGCAGGAGCGCTAGTGGCAACCCCGCAAACGCAGCCTGCGGCGAGTGACTCTCTCTTGCCTGCGCCATCTGTGGTTCCCGTCCCTACGGTCTCCCCGCACCGCGCCACCTCTAGTGCGCTCGCAGCATCCTGGCGGGGCAGATATCATCTTCCTTTGCAAGTGGGGACGAGGCACAGAGAAACCAGCTCATCTATGCGAGGCCCCCAGCGTGCTGGCAGTACAGCAGCAAGCTAAGCCCGCGTCTCCTGAGGCCCAGGCCAATGCCCTGCCCACTGCGCCCCCCCTCACCCCTCCGGCAAGCGCCCTTGAGCTCAGCGAGGGAGCCGCTAGCTCTGCTTTACCTCAGGAATCTGAGGCTGCTTAAGAAATGAGGAGCCTCATTTTAGACCTGGATTAATCCTGGCTGCTCTCTGCCGCTGCCGGTGTCGTGTGGGTGGCAGAGGAGCAGACGGCCTCCGCGAGGAGGTCGGGATGGGCATGAGGCACGGGAGTGGGTATAACAGGCGGTGCTCGGGCAATGAAAGAAGGTACCGAACGGCTGGCGGGGGGAGGCGAGCCGGGGAGCAGCAAAGCAGGAGCTGCAGGCCGGGTGCAAGGGGGAGCGAGGACCTGAGCGCGGGGCAGCGCTTTAATAGCAGGGACAAGGACTTGGGCAGGCGTGCGGGTGAAGGTCCCTGGGGAGGGACGGTGCGGGAGGAAAAGAAGGGCAGGTGTTGGCGTGCAGGGCAGGGAGGCCGGCCGAGGCCAGAGAGCCTAGTGCGAGGCACCAGGCTGGTGGCGGGGCAAGGAGGATGGAGAGGAGGAGATGGCGAGGGCAGAGCAGTAGTGGGAGTGGCGGGGAGGGGTGAAGCCCGCAGCGATGGAGGGGGGCTGGGAGACGCTGGGTTTGCTGAGGACGGGTTGGGACAGGCAGGAAGAGAGAGCAGAATCGGGCAGCTGCGAGTCCAGGCAGGGGCACTTGGGCGCCAGCAGCACAGTGGAACTAAGGGCCAGGGAGGCGAGGTCGCCCGGGGGAAGTGGCAGGGAGAAGGGAGGGAACAAACCAGTGGGTGGGACGGGACAGGAGGGGAAAGGGGCTCTCAGAGGCAACGCGAAGCGCACGTCTCTCTGCTGAATCGATGGGCGGCAGCGGCGCCAGCAGGGGCCGATTTATCGCATCTAGCGGGGGCGCGGTGAGCGGCACGCCCGGGAACTCGGGTACGCCCCACGATGAGCAGCGCAGGCGCAGCTGATTGGGGAGGGGGGGTCAGCGGGAGCCGCTGCGGCTGAGTCACCGCGGTACCAGACCTAAGGACGGCGTCTTCGCTCCGGGATCGGCGTTGCTGAACTGGCCGCGGCAGGGCAGGCTGGGCCTACAGCCGTCGCCTGCACAGTAGGAGCAGAGCAAGTGGTGGCCCTTCAGGGAAATGGCTCAGCGGCGAGGGGAAGACGACGGGCAACGGAGAAGGGAGCTGCCGTGGGAGAGGAACCAGGGGACTGGGGAAACGGGTGGCAGAGCGATGCTAAGAGACGGCCAGAGCTGCAGCCAAACCCAGGGGCTCGGGGGTGGAATTGTGGAGGCGTCATTCGAGCAGGGGTGAAAAGGGACACACAGACGGGGAGGGGGAGAGGATCAGGCGGGGGCTCCCTCTTGGCTTTAAAGGCGTCAGCAGGAGCCTGGGCAGAGGCCCGAATGGGGAGGAGAGAGAAGGGGGATTTCACTGTTGGGCTGCTGGCGCGTGCCCACTATCGACGCTGATCAGCGGTGTGGCTGGGCAGCGCCCCAAGGAAAGCCGCAGGGGAAACTGCCCCCGGAGAGGAAGGCCGTGGAAGCCGTGGGGCCCAGGAGAGCCGGCACTAGTCTGGAAGGCAGGCACAACGTCCTCTACGGGAGCCGCGAGGATTAGGGCTCGGCAGCTGGAGTCTCGGGTGGGATCTTTGCTCTGGGCTAAGAGGCATTAGACAGGGATGATAACAGTTAATCCCAGACAGGCATCGGTCAGGACGCCGGAAATCACATCCTTTCAAATCCTCACTCCACTACCGAGGGAGGGCTGGGGACCCAGGCCACGGGGCGAGGGGCCCACGGGTGAGGGCTGCGGAGGGGACGTCTCGGGGAGGACGGGAGTCTCACACTACGTGTGTGTGTGTGTGAAGACTGGCAGGGTCACTTGCACTCACAAGCAGGGCCGGTCCTAACCACTCGGCGGCCCCAGCTGGGGAAAATTTGTCAAGGAAAAAAAAAGTAGGGCCGAAATGCGGGCGCAGCCCCTTTAATTGCCACGGGCTTCTGCCGGGCTCTGGCGGCAGCCCCGGGCCACTGCTCAGCTCGCCCGCCCAAGACCGGCTCTGCTCACAAGAACCCTGAGCCAGCAGCAAAATCTCTGTTCCTCTCCGACTCCGCCGGCCCTGCACCTCGAGGCTGTCCATGCCTGCACCCCCTGAGCAGCTCCCAGGTAGCCCAACAGGCCCAGCCATGGCCGCTCCAGCACTAACCCTCGAGGAGACGCTGGATTCCATGCTTTGCGGAGGCGTCTGCTCAGGCTGTTCGGGCCAGGCAGGGTTGGCCCTCCGTGTGGTCCGATGGCCTGATGCCAGGGGCAGTGGGTGAAGGCAGGCTCCCTGCCCTGCTCAGGAGCCAAGCCGCCCCCCCTTCTCCCCAGCATCACTGGGAGGGTGGAGTGCATGGCCCCAGCCTCCTCAGCCCCGGAGCACAGGGAGGGTGGGCACTGGGGGACAGCAACTCTTCCCCCCCCCCAGATCTACAGCAGGCGTTCTGGGGGCAGCGCATGGGCGGGGCCAGGCTAGCTGCTGGTAAGGGCAGTGCCTTCCCCCGCTTAGCATACCCGCCGCCCATGCCCAGTGCCTGCTCCAGGTTGGACTCATTTTGTTTCCTGTATCATTCATAGAATCACAAACGCTAGGACTGGAAGGGCCCTCGAGAGGCATCGAGTCCAGTCCCCGGCCCTCACGGCAGGACCAAGCACCGTCTAGACCCTCCCTGCCAGGTGTGTGTCCAACCTGCTCTTCAATACCTCCAGGGATGGAGATTCCACGACCTCCCTGGGCAATTTATTCCAGTGTTTCACCACCCGGACAGGCAGGACGTTTTTCCTAATGTCCAACCTCAACCTCCCTTGCTGCAGTTTAAGCCCCTTGCTTCTCATCCAACCTCAGAGGCCAAGCAGAACAATTATCTCCCCTCCTCCTTGTGACACCCTTTAGATACCTGAAAACTGCTCTCGTGTCCCCTCTCAGCCTTCTCTTCTCCAAACTAAACAAGCCCAGTTCCTTCAGCCTTGCCTCATAGCTCATGTTTTCTAGGCCTTTAACCATTTTTGTTGCTCTTCTCTGGAATTTCTCCACATCTTTCTTGAAATGTGGTGCCCAGAACTGGCCACGATACTCCAGTTGAGGTTAGCGCAGAGTAGAGCGGAAGAACGACTTCTTGGGTCTTGCTCACAACACACCTGTTAATGCAGCCCAGAATCGTCTTTGCTTTTTTTGCAACAGCATCACACTGTTGACTCATTTTAGCTTGTGGTCCACTATAACCCCTAGATCCCTTTCTGCAGTATCCCTCCTAGACAGTCGCTTCCCATTCTGTGTGCATGAAATGGATTGTTCCTTCCTAAGCGGAGCACTTTGCATTTGTCCTTATTAAACTGCATCCTACTGACCTCAGACCATTTCTCCAGTTTGTGCAGATCATTTTGAATTCTGACCCATCCCCCAAAACACTTGCAGCCCCTCCCAGCTTGGTACCACCTGCAAACTTAGTAACTGTACTCTCTATGCCATCAACTAAATCATTAGATATTGAACAGAACCGGTCCCAAAACAGACCCCTACAGAACCCCACTTGTTATGCCCTTCCAGCATGACAGTGAATCGTTAATAACTGCTCTCTGAGAACGGTTATCCAGCCAGTTATGCACCCACCTTATAGTAGCCCCATCTAGGCTGTATTCCCTATTTTATAGATAAGAAGGTCACGCGAGACCGTATCAAATGCCTTACTAAAGTCTAGGTATACCACATCCACCGCTCCTCCCTTATCCACAAGACTTGTTATCCTATCAAAGAAAGCGATCAGGTTGGTTTGACATGATCTGTTCTTTACAAATCCATACTGGCTGTGACCTATCACTTTACTTTCTTCCAGATGTTTGCACATGAATTCCTTAATTACCTGCTCCATTCTCTTCCCTGGCACAAACTGACTGGTCTGTAGTTTCCTGGGTTGTTCTTATTTCCCTGTTTATAGACGGGCACTAGATTTGCCCTTTTCTAGTCTTCTGGAATCTCTCGACTTCCCTGACTTTCAAAGATGAGGGCTGTAGGCTCAGATACCTCCTCTCTCAGCTCCTCAACTGTTCTAGGATGCATTTCCTCAGGCCCTGGTGACTTGCAGACATCTCACTTTTCTAAGTGATTTTTAACTTGTTCTTTTTTTATTTTATCTTCTAAACCTCCCCCCTTCCTACTAGCATTCACTATGGGAGACATCCTGACACCATCCATCTTCTTAACAAAAACTGAAACAAAGACGTCATGAAGCACCTCTGCCGTTTCAAGTTTCCTGTTATTGTTTCTCCCTCCTCACTGAGCAATGGGCCTACCCTGCCCTTGGTCTTCCTCTTGCTCCTAATGTATTTATAGAAAGTCGTCTTGTTGCCCGTTATGCCTGTAGCTAGACTGAGCTCGTTTTGTGCCGTCGCTGTCCTGCTGTCCTGTTATTAGATCTAACTGATCAGGCTGCTTTTCTCCCTCTCCTCAGGTTCTTCCTTTCCCCACCAGCTGGCTTGCCGTGCGACTCAGACCCACTCCACTGCCTCCTGGACCTCACAGCCAGCGCTCACTCACTGCTGCTCCTTTCCTGGCCTCCTCCACACTGACGCTCCTGCCTTATTTACCAGCTTTTAGACTGCGGCAGCACCCACAGCCTGCTCAGCAGGGTGCCCTGTAGACTGGGCACTTGTGTGGCCACTTAGAGAGATTCCAATGCCCCCAGTGGATTAGCAGAGCGCCCACGGCTGTTTCTCTTGGTGGTGCACATTCGCACATGCCTCGCTGCACAGAACAAAATTTATTCTTCATCACGTCTATTCCAATCAGGTGTGCGCACGCCACACACACGGCTGCTGGAAAATTCTTCCCTAGCTGCTTCCCATCAGGTTGGCTGTGGAGCCCCCAGCATGGTGCCGGTGAGATGCCCTATAAGACCCTGCCGCCCTCTGTTCCCTCTTACTGCCAGTGACAGCTGTTGGCACTGGGGCTCTTGCACTGCAAACGCCACATGTCCCTAGCGTTGTTTGACAAGAGTTAATAGTTCACAATTAGTGTGTGTGTGAGAGAGGAGGGGTTTTCCCTTCTCCCCAGTGTCCTCGCCAGGACATGGGGCATGCCAAAGCCCCAGGCTCTAAACCCTGCCGTTCTTGCCTTAAATCTATGCTCCCAAAGATCTCCACCCGGCATCGGTCTCACTCGGCACTGTCGCCCAGAGCGCCCGAGTCCTCGTCAGCACAGGCAGCACCTCCAGCCTCCACGTGTGCAGGCCTCGATGGTCTTCGGCCCTGAGGCATGGAGGGGTCGAGCTCCTCTCACATCCCGAGCCCGATCATCTCGGAATCTCCACGGGCGGAAGCGAAGCCAGACGGCCCCTCTTCCCCGCCAGACACGTCTGCGGCTGCTCGGGGTCTCATCGAGATGGTCCAGTCACCTCCGAGGAAGAAGCCCTCCAGGCCCCGCCAGCCTTCATGGGGGAAGCCGGCTATGCTGGGCCCACTTGTTCCGGGCCAAACATCTCCCCGCTGGGAGTCCTTGCGCCACTCAACCGAGCGCCCCTCGTCTGATGCGTAGCACGGCACTCGGTCCTCCCGGAGCGGGCGAGCAGGTCCTGCCACAGGACTCCGACCGTTCCCTCCACGAGCGGCACTGAGGGACCTCGCAGCCATGGCGACCCCGGCGCCACTTGGATTCTGGCTCCTGTGAGCACCAGCAGCGTGCCCGGAGCGCTCCTTGGCACCATCCCTCTCGGAGCCACCCTTCGCGGAACGCAGCCTCGACTTGGCGCCGCTATTCGGAGCATGGAGCTTCCCTGTGGCACCGTTCTGTGCCGCGGGGCTCCCGGCACCGCCCCCGGCCCTGCTCTCAACACCGGTCCCAGTCTTGACCCCGGAGCTGGTCTCCATCCCAGCACTGCTTGTCCACTGGGCAACACCCACGATCTCCACGCCAGCCATGGTCCCATGAGCAGGCCAGGCCTCGTCATCCCACACCCCGAGGTTTGGCCCTGCCTCGGCCTCTCCTTCGGGTTCTCCCTCATTACCCGAGGGACAGATCCATGCTCTTTGGCCAGTTGACGTTGCGATCCCCTATGGCCACCCCAGTGGCAATTCTGGACACCGTGGGTATTCCACCAGGCCCAGGGCACGCTGCCCACTGGTCCTCTGTCTGCCCCAGAGGCAACAGTTAGCCGCCCCCTCCCACCAGATCTGGAGCCCCCACTACAGCACCCCTTAGGCCCAGCAAAGCCCCTTGGCCTAAACCCAGGGCCAACTAGGGGGTGGGCAGGACACAAATCCCACAGTGGCCTCTTTGTCATCTTCCCCAGACAAGCCGGTGGGGGGCACTTCCATCAGGGGCCCTCCCCCCGGATACAGGGCTTTGCAGGACTCGCTCCGAAAGGGCAGCCCTCGGTCTTAACCTGCACGCGGAGGAGGTAACCGAGCAGCATGACCCAATGGTCAACGTCCTGGCCCCCAAAGGGCCTGCCAGTGATCACGTCCAGCCTTGCCCTGGCCAAGACACGAAGCGCCTCGACTTATTCGACCGAACGGTTTATTCTACGGCGGCCGCTACTCTGGAGAGGGAACCAGCCATGCCAGGCTGCCTGGCTCTTCGCGGAACCGGTTCATGGCCTCGCAGCATCCAGGACTCTGGCAACGCCAGGAAGTCCTTGGGCATGCGTACCTGGTCCATGCAACGCCAGGCCTTCACGCCGCCTTTCAGGGGCCTTTCCCTCCTTGCACCAGGACGGATTTCTCACATCGCCTTCGGTATTCCTGTCGCAAGGCATCCCGGCCCCGGTCTTGTAACGGGCAGGGACAGTCGAGAACCGACATTGCCGGATCCTCCTCCACTGATTATCCCGCTTCCCCGAGCTGGGGCTGGCGTCACCTCGGACGGCTGTGTCCTTCAGATGGGCCAGTCTCTCCCATTCCGCTCCCTCCTACCAGTGCCTCTCGAGGGATCCTTTCCTTGGGGTCCAGCATCCCTTCCCTGTATCCAGGGCACTGGTAACTGCCTTTGGCTTCCAGGAGGCCCACTTCCATACCCTCGCGCAGGCGGTACCTCTGCTTTCTGGCGGGCGCGCCCGTTCTCAGCTCACGGCTCTCTCTTTCGGGCTTTCCATGGCACGTTCACCAAGCGTATGGCAGCCACGGAGCCCTCTGGCTCCATGGAGTCCAGGTCTAGCCCCACCTGACCGACTGGCTCTTGCGGGGCTGCTCCTTCCAACAGGCGGAGATGCGCGTTGCCTTCAACGGGGCCACTCTGCAAAGGCCAGGCCTGCTCCTCAAGCGGGGAACGCTGACCCTCGTGCCCACGGAAAGGATCGAATTCATCGGGCGGGGCTGGACCACCAGGCTCTTCTGCCGGAGCAACGATTCTCAGGGCTAGCTCAGCTGTTGTGGTCGCTCGTCGACTTTCCCGTCACCCTGGCCAGGACGTGCCTCAGGCTCACGGCTACATACGTAGCCTCGTTTGCCAGGCTCCCTGCGACCTCTCTGGTGCTGGCTCGTGTCGACATATCGTCTGGGGCACAACCACATCGCTGTGGTGGTCATGGTTCCCTGTCCCATGATCTACGCCCTCAGATGGTAGCTGGACCCCAGGTTGGTGATGGTTGGTGTCTGCTTTTTTTTTTTTTCACCGTTGTCCATTAAGCAGCACCCGGGAAGGTACCACAGTTCTTGGGTCAGCGACACTCTGACTCTCCTCCCGGCTAAGGCTTGTGACTCACCTGATCGGAACAGACCCGAGCAAGCCCTCGGAGAGGAGAAAACGGTTACTCACCTTTGTAACTGTTGTGCGAGAGGTGCTGCTCATATCTACTCCACACCCACCCTCCTTCCCCGCTGTCGGAATAGCCGCAAGGAGCGGAGGGGTGGCCGGGTCATATCTAGGGTATCACTCGGGGCCCCACAGCCAGCCCGACAGGTAGCAGCTGGGGGAAAAACTTTCCAGCAGCCATGCATGCGGCGTGCACACCTGATCGGAACAGAGACGAGCAGCACATCGTGAAGAAGGCGAGTAACTATTTTTTCCGCACATGGATGGAAAAAACGAGAGGGAGCAGTGATGCTCCATTGGACCCCAACTCTCAGACAGCCGCAAGCCCTGTCCCATCCAGCGTCCTAGGCAAAGACACATGAAGGCTGGGGGATGGGGTGTCTCATACCAGCAAGGCAATCAGGGAGGTGACAGGTGCCTGCCTGGGTTAATTATTAACAGGGGAGGGGGGCAAGTTAAACTAAATTCCCTTCCCCCACTCTTTCGTGCACGCTGCCTTCCAGCCTTCGGCAGCTGGTTTGCTGTGGAAGAAGGGAAGGGAGAGCTGAGCAGCGGGGAGAGGGACGAAAGGACAGGGGCTGGCGTGAACCACCTGCCTCCTAGCAGAGCCTCCTCTTTCCCAGGGCGGGGCGGGGAGGAGCCCCGGGCCCCTGCGGGTCGACGGCGCGCTCCGGCATTCCGAGGGGGCGCGAGTGGCCAGCCCGAGGGCCCGGCCCGTTTCCGTCTTACCGTTACTGTGGTTTCCTGTCTGGAGCGACGTGGGAGGCTGCAGGTTGCCGCTGAGGGTCCCGTAGCCACGGTAACTGTAGTTCAAGCTGCCGTTGATGTAGACCGGATCCTGGGAGTAGGAGGACGCTGGCAGCGAATAGGAGGAGTGTGTGATGGCTGTGGAGTCTCTGGAGTGCTGCTTATCCAAAGCAATCGGCTCGTCCTGCAGCGCGGAAAGCGACAGATGGAAGGGCTGCGCCCGGCACACGCAGCGTGTCTACCCCGGTGGCCAGGAAAGGCCTACTGGGCCAGCCCCCGCCAGTGCCCGTGCGTGCCAGCCCATCGGAGCACGGAGCGGCCGAGGGCGGCTTCCCCCCTAGTTACAGACGGGTCAAGCTGCCGGCTTGCACGCTTCCCCAGGAAACTGTGAGGAAGGTGTTTACATACACGCAGCCAAAACGTCCCTGGACCTTTGGCAGAGCAGGCGAGTCTCAGCTCCCGGGTCCCAGTCAATCGCCCGCCCCCCGCACAACAATCCCTGCCCCTTTGCGGCTGCTTTGTTTGACCCTGCGCCTCCCCCCCGCCCTGCCTTGGTCTGGCACCCACCCCCATATACATGGTTTCTTCTTGTTCTCCAGACTTTTCCCCTGGTGCAACATACAAGCACAGCCTGGTCTCCCTTTTCCGTCGCCCTGTACGCAGACCAAGCGTGTCCAGCCTGGCACAGGTATTACGCCCGTCATCAGCGATCCAGGGAGAGCGTAAGATTTCTGCGGACCTAGCCTGTCCATTCGGGCTCATCTGCCCCAGGCTGGGGTGAAATGGGGCCAGGCACGCAGCGGGTTACAGGGGGCCTACCTGAGATGTCTGATAGATCTCCAGTCGCATTCTCTTGGCTGCTTTCCGTGTTTCGCTCTCGCATGCAGCTGCGAGGATATTTTCTGCCATGGCTGAGGTGAGGTGCGGTGGAGTGGGTCTGGTCTGGGGAGACACACAACCAGGCAGGTCATCGTTTGAGAAGCACAGACACTGATGGAAACAATCGTTTCATCTCCAGTGTCCCTGTCCCCCGGCCATGCATGCCCGGAGGGTGGCGGAGAACGTGCAGCGACACTTCCAAGAGATGAACATTGGAAGCAGGGGCACAGAAAATATCCAGAAGGACTTGTGATCTGGCCCCTTTCTCCACACCCCTGCAAGGAGGACAGGCCAGCGGGCCCTAGGGTGGCCTTCTGACCGGGTGGTAGGACAAGCAGGGCATGGAAGGTGGGAAAAGCCGCTCACCATTTCCATGCCGTTCTTCTTCATGCGCCGGCAGGATTTGAGGTAAGTGCGAATGCGTTTGCGAGCTCTCTCCTGGAACTCGGGGAACTGTCGGCTGCAGGACTCTATAATCGCCTGGATCTTCTCTTTGGGCTGCTTGGAGATGGGAACCATACGGTCCAGATTCTCATCCACAAAAAGGCGCACAAACATCTGCAAAGAGAATGGAGAGCGGTTGGAGAGAATGGAGACGGGGGGCTGCCCCCACTCGGCCCTAGCCTGCAATTCTTACATTGAAGGCCTTTAGTCGCTCCGGATCCATCCCTTCGGAGTCATTTATCTTATCGTTATCCTCGTGGTCATCGTGGTCGTCGTCGTCTTCGTCCGCGGTGGGCGCTCTGCCCACGGTCAGGTCCTCTGGACAGCCACTGACCTCGGTCTTGATGGAGTCGTAACTGCCCGAACTGTATGGAGGGGACTGAGAGAGAAGAGAGGAAGACGTCAGGAGGCCCCAGACCTTCGCTCACCCTCGGGCCGCTGCCGAAGCCCGGGGTCCGATCTCAAACAGGACAAGGAACAGGGAGATGCAGAAGCCCTTTGTCTTTTCCCGGTTTGCTCTGGCTCCTGTGCTCCTCTTGTCTGTCTGTCTGTCAGCCAGCACCAGACAGCCCTTCCCGCTGCCTGATCCCGCCAGGAAGTCCCACCCCTTTTATTATAACATCAGCGTGAAATCCATGGCGCTGTCCCAAACGCAGCACTGCGGGATCGAACAGGAGCAGAGGGGCCAGGGGAGCAGAAGAGCCACTCGGGCAAACGGCAAATCAGAGCAGCCGAAAATGGAAGCAGCAAAGAGGCAAAGTCCCCGGCAGCCACTCCCTCTTCCATGGCGTTTGTTTAAAGGGTGGGTGTGGGGTCCCTCTGACAACCTGGGAGGAACTGCAGTGGGGCCAAGGGGCCATACACAGCGCAGGGATCTCTTCTCTGGGGAAACGGGTGACATGTGCTGAGGGCCTCTCGCCGTGCTCGGACAGGGAGAGGCCTGGCAGGCGGTTACCCTATGGCTGAAGCCCTGGGCCAGGGGTCAGCGGCTCCCTGAGAGAGTCTGGCCGGGTCCCCTGGAGCTCGGGTCACCAGGGCACCTTCAGAGGAAGGTGGGACGTGGTGCAGTTTTCAAAATGGCCGAAGGTGGGGTGGGCACCTCACTCCTGAAAGGGCTGAAGCAGCCATAGCACCTACCCAGCCTTCGGGCCTTTCGAAAACCCCTAAAGCCTCCGTCTGCATCTTTAAGCCCCTAATTCTCTGTCCATCTGATCCTGTCTCCCAGCTAGCTGTCCATCTCTACGTGGGGATAACGGACAGGCCCTCTGCCACCTAGTGCAGACCGAGCAGGCCGCCGTCCGTAACACAAAGCGGCCTTTCCGACCCCTCGGCTCCTCTACAATTGGGGCACGCCCTGGGCCAAGGAGCTGCCGGGAGCAAGGCGTGTGCGCACAGGTGCTGTCTTGTGTGTGTGTCTGATTCATCCTGCATCGCGGGCATGCGCACACACAGTGACACTCCGCCAGTGCCTGTCCCTTGTGAACCTGTTCCTGCTACAGCAGAGAGCCGCTTGCTCTGCCAGGTGTGGGGCACACCTCGCCTCTGTCCTCTAGAGAAGCTGCTTTCTGTGAGAGAGGACCTGGCTCCCTGGAAGGGTTTCCACGTGTAAGCGGAGGGAGTTGCGTCTTGGGCGCTAGTATTGGCACCATGCGCGCTGGTCGGATGGGTGCACCTTGCTGGCTCCTAGCAGCGTTTATTGCTATGTATAATTCACTCATTTCCACACGCACTGAATGGCGCTGCTCCTGGCTAGGGATGTTAAATAGCGACTCACTGACTAACCACATCACCGGTGCACTTTGCATCGACTATTCAATTAGTCGATAAGGGCACCTCCGCCACTGAAGTGTAGCCACAGCTCTAGGGCCGTGTGGACTCCCCCGCTGACCCTGGGCTCCGTGCGGCGCTGCCGCTTTGAAACGTCGCGTGCAGCCTGGAGACACCCCGGCTGGCCCCGGGCTGCACGTGGTGTTTCAAAGCGGCAGCACCACGTGGAGCCTGGGGTCTGGCCCCAGACTCCACACAGCACTGCCGCTTTGAAACCCCCCCTCCTCTTTCTCTCCCTCTTGCTGCCTCTTTCTGATAGAGGCAGTGGGGTGGGGGAGGGGAGCGACTAGTTGACTAGTGTGTCGACTGTCCGATAAGCATTTGCATATTGGATGGTCGACTAGTCCTTCACATCCCTACTCCAGACCTCTTAGCTGACCACTGGGCAGGAAACTTAAGCTCCTTACCTGACTGTTTGCAGCCAGTCATTGGTCGGGGTTTTCTACACACACCTCCCCCCCTCACAGGAGTCCTGGGCAATATGGGGTGGACGAGGTGGGAAGGAAAGAGACTCCACAGGTGTCTGAGGTGGGAGGGAGCCTGGTGGTGCCCTGCAACTAAACCCTCAGGGCATGTCTACACAGCAAAGTTATTTCAAAATAACTTTCCTAGCGTCTACACAGCCTTTCCGTGATTTCGAAATTAATTTGAAATAGCGGAGGGCTTATTTCGAAATTGGTAAGCCTCATTCCATGAGGAATAGCGCCAATTTCAAAATTGCTATTTCGAAATACGGGCTGTGTAGACGCTTATTTTGAAATAGGGGGCCTCCAGCCCTTCCAGGGTGCCTTGCTGGCCGCCCTGGTCACAAGGTAACTTCTGACCTGATGCCCTGCCGGAACTGGTTCCAACCAGCCTTAAATGCGATTCAACAGCCACTCAGTGTGGACACGCTATTTCGAAATGCATTTTGTGTGTAGACGTGTTATTTTGAATTAGCTATTTCGAAATAACACTGCAGTGCAGACATACCCTCAGGGGGGAAGCTGCCCGCCGCCACGCCGCCCGGCCAGAACCCACCAGGCCGCCGTCGCCCGCCTTGCGTTCCAGCAGGAAGGCGAGTGCAGCTGCAGGCTTGGCGAAGGAGGGGGTGGGCCTAACATTTCCGGTGCGTGGCCGTGCGGCCGCACCGCTTAGTGGGAGCCCCGCAGGGGCCTGCTGAGGCCTCACCAGCGGCTGTGCAGAGGGGCGATGTGCCGCAGCAGAGACCTGCCTGCTGACACCTCCCGGGGAGATGCTGCCGGCTGCCGTTGCATCTGTCGTGGCTGGTTTGTGGGGCGAGGGGACTGGGGAACGGCTTTCCCAGGGAAAGGCTCGGGGCGTTTCGCCCACGGGACAGCCTTGCCAGAGCGGGCAGTCGAGGCGGGGGGGGGGGGAATGCTGCTGTCTCAACCGAGGCGTGGGAAAGGGTCACTACGCAGTAATGTCTTCACAGGCCCTGAGCAAATCCACATGCTCAGCAGCAGGCTCTTTGTGGAGCTGCCTGGGGGCAGGGCTATGGGCCAGGGCTCCTGGTATAAGGTTTCCTCTCCCCCTACCTCTGCTAACCACGCTGCCTCCAGTTGGGCCTTGTTTTCACTGCACAGCCAGAGTCCCAAGTCTGGAGCAAAGCCAGAGCCAGCTGCTCGCTAGCAGTTCCTCAGCGCTGGCCGAGTACAGCGCCACGGCTTTCCCCGTCCCTCCCTAGAAGGGAATGCATCCAGCTCCCCGGGCAGGCTCCACCCCTCTCCGAACCGGCCCCGTGCGGAGCCCCATTCCCTCATCTCCACGGAGAGGAGCAAAGTCCTCTGCTGCCCTCGGACATCTCGTGTGCACGTTCCTCCATTTTCCTCGCGGCCTGGGGAGGGCTGTAAAGGAGTCTGGGCGTTTTACCGCGCAGGTGGCTCTGTGTGTATCCCCTTCCCCCGCCCAGGCGTGCTGGCCAGACCAACCTCCGCTGTCGTCTTGGCTGTGTACTTGACCCGGCTCCGCAGCCCGTCGGCACAGCTGTCCGACTGGTAGGAGGGAGCGACGTGGGCAGACGGGAGCTTGTCACAGAGGTTGATGGGCTGGTCCTCGGCTGAGGCGGTGAAGTCCATGGGAGCCGCAGTCCCGTTCCCGTTCATTTCCGGGAAGGCGCTGTCTCCCTGCGTGCTGCTGGAGGTGGAAGGGTTCAGGGTGGAGGAGCCGTTCCCACTGCAGCTCTCGGACGAGGAATCATCTGCAACGAGAGCGAGGCGTCCACTCAAATCCCACAGCCCCCTCCCTGAACGCGCCCGTCCGCCCTACCCGGAGCCAGGAGAGCAGCTGCTGCCCCCCCGCCAATAGGGACATGGTAGCATCCTGCCCAGAGCCTGCATGGGCCACGGCTTTTGCCAGACTGCCAGTGGGCATAGGGGGAGAGAAACGAGTTTTGTAGGGCTCCCCAGAATCCCGTGTGCCCAGTCACGGCCTAGGCCACACAGGGGCGTCATCGCCCTGCAGTGCGATGGATCTGAGCAGCCCTCCTCCTGGGAGGCCGACGTTTGCCCCCTGCCCCCCACTGAACCGCCCCAGCACGGCAGACCCGTGGGAAGGGGTATCCTGGCCTTGTCCGCCCCACTGACGTCAATGGGGGTTTGGCTTCCCAGGGCAGAGACTCCAGGACAGACACCGCTGGGCATTCTGGCAGAAATGCACCTCAGTGCAGAATGGGAGACGCCTCAGGGGCCCTGGTACTAGGTTCCCATCCCAGGGACTCCTCACATACGTCCCGTTGCAGCTGCGGGCAGAATCCCTCCCTGTTCCTCTCCGGGAGCCACACGGACGCATGGGCACAGACCGACTGCCCCCTGCCTCGCCCCTCTTCCAGCAGCCTGGCACTGAGCTATCTGGGCAGCGAAATGCAGAGCCGGGGCCTGTGCGTTGCATAGAAACACCATCCGCTCGTCCTCCAGGCTCCTGCTGCAGCTCCCGCCCGCTTCTCTCCGAGCTCCCTCCAGTGCCCAAGGACACGGCTCTCACCAGGGGACTCCCTGACACCTACCTGTCTTTGCCCGCGTCTTCCGTATCCACACCAGCCAGCCCCCCATGTCAGGGGCACAGACACCCTGTGCGTCTATACGTCCCCCCCGGGTGCCCCGCAGGCTCTCTCCTGCATGCCTCTGCTCCCAGCCCCGGCTCCCGGCGCTCCTGCCTCTGCATCGCTTGGCACCCAGCTGCCCCCATCCCATCCTCCCTCCCTGCCATGTACCTGGACCCCAACTGCCTCCTGCTCTTACGCACAAGCGCCTTTCCTCCTCCTTTACACACCCAGGCCGGAGCTGCGGGGCACTAGGGAACAGTGTGGCCATGGGCAGAAATCGCTTTCCTCCCGGCAGGGCGCAGGGACCTCGCCTGGCTTTCGCGTGCTCAGGAGCCAGTCTCCTGGGTCAGATGTCACATTTTTTAAACTCTGCTCCATCTATTTCCCCTTCCCGCCCCCTCCCTGCAGCCGTAAATCCTTTATTGCATTAGGTGCCGCTTGGAGGGGGACCGGGAGCCGCTTCCTGTGCAATTGTGAGCTGTGGTTCAAACAAAGAAGCTGCACCAACTGACAAGCAGATGGCGGTCCCTGGCTTCCTGTTCCCTGCCTCCGCGCTCCTGCGGCAGGACAATAGGGGTCAGGCTGCCGGAGAACACGGGACACATGGGACTCTGGCGCATGTGCAGGAGGCCAAAGGTGTGTGCGGCAGAGGAGGGGGAAAGAAGGTGCTGTAGCTGCTGCTATCAGTCTCCCTCCTCTCCCTGCCCCCTCCCGACTCCACAGGGAAACTTTAATGGGTGAACTTTCCTGTGACCCCTGTGGAGGCGGTAGCAGCAGCGAGGACTTTGTATCCCTTAAAATAAACAGTCTCAAGTACAATTAGGCCTCCGAAAAGGGGCCAGGCAGGACGGTGAGGCTAGAAAGGGACCTGGAGAACGCAACTCCTCCAGCCCCGAGTCGAGACAGGACCACGCCAGTCCAGACCCACGGCTCTCCGCCTCGCCAGGCTGCAGCGCCCCTTTCAGGGTCTGCCTTGTCGCGGGGACCCCCAGGCCTCCCCTCACTCCCATTAAACACAAACGGCTTACAGACTAGACATGAAAACACAAACACGTCCGGAGCAGCGGCCGTTACCACGTCACGGCAACACAAACCCACCGGGACATACACACCGGCAGCACCCAGTATAAGCACGTCATGGCATTTCAGTTTGCTTCTTCTGTAGGCGGCTGTAAAATGAGGCCAATGTCTAGACTAGAGAGCATATCCCCCGGAGACCTCTGGTACCCCAGGGATCTGCGCATCCCGGGTGGGAACCACTGACCTAGACCGTCCCCGACAGGCGTGCACCCCAGCCTGCCTGCTGCTGGTACAAGCTCTTCCACGAAACCCTTCTACTCGTGCGCCAACTCCTACGTGGGGCCTTTCTTCTTCCCGCACGCCCCCCAACCAGCCACCAGAGCCTGGCCCCCGCCTCCCTGTTACACAGCCAGGGCTGGAGCCGAGCTAACCCTCGGTGTGGCTGTTCAGTGCCCCTGCGTGGCTCCATCCTGCCTGGCCTGTGCCCCGTGGCTGGCAGCTGCAGCTTGCCGGGCTGTGCCTGGACAGGACTCAGAGCTAGTGGGTGGGATTCTGCATTATGTATGTGACCTGAGGAGTAGGTAGACCACTGGGACAATGGGGAAGAGGGTGCTTCCCCGCAGCATCCTCCATCCGGGTCTGGGGGCCCCTTGCCTGGGACTCTAGCTACGCTTAGATGTGCATTTTGCTGTGGCGCGCGTCCTCTGGCGGGCCTGTCCGTGCTTGTACGCCCTGTGCGCCTGCATGAGCTCAGTCCTGTGTACGCCTTGCTCGTGCACAATGCAGGGGGAGGAGGGCCTGTGCTTCACGTTGGTTTGCACTGCCGACCTGCCTGGCGCCTGCGGCCCCTTGCTTGCTCAGCCGTGGCCATAGGCAGGACACAGACAGCAGGCAGGCTGCTCTCGGAGAGCCGGGGCTCGCTCCCCCTCTGCCTGGCTCTGTCCCCGCGCTGCTCCCTCGGCGCTAGACAGGGCTCCTCCGGGGGGGCCGTGGCCTTACTCGGCGCTGCCTCTCTCCGCAGGATTAGGGAGAATTATTCCTGTGCACAGAGGCACAAGCTGCACCACAGGACCCGCTGTAAGCCCGGGCATCGCCACAGCAACCGAACTGCTCCTCGCAGGGTGGCCAATCACCGACCTCCCTCTAGGCCAATGGGAGAAAGTCTCGGCCGCCTTGGGACCTCTCCTGGCTGATCGCTCTCTCCTGAGCGCCGAGGCTGCAGCTGGGGTGGCGTGTAGCAGGCAGGCGGCCTGTGCACAGTCTACCTGGCCTCGCTGCGCCCGCCTGCGCCCTGCACCACGGCGCCCAAAGGCACAGCCCCACGCTTGCTCCCTGCACCGGGGCGGCCTGGGCTCCGGATCTCCGCTGCCTCCAAGCCCTGCAAGCCCCGTGGCACTTGGGGCAGGAATTAGCATGATTCTGGCCAAGGAATCAATTGAGGGCGTATTATTACCAAAGTGTCAAAACTCTGACAGAGGCAGATGCATGGCAGCCCTCCTCCTGCGTGCCACGCCAGCCTCCATCCCCCTGCTGCTGGCCAGCCCTCCGCGAAACGCCCTTCCTCCTCCCCGCTGTCCTACAGCCAAAGGAGGAGGTCTAAAAGGCCGTCGGCAGGGCAGCTGTCCGTGCCAAGAACCCCCCTACAGGATAACGTTTTGGGTCCTCCCTCCCCAGGGCCAGGCACTTGCTTTCACGCACCAGCTCAAGGACACACAGGAGACACAAGCTGAAGATTCAATTCACATCCAACGCCAGCATAACAATCTTGGGTTTGTTACGCACACACAATACGAAGGGCGTTTCTGAAAACGGGTTAGCAACCAGTAGGGGTGTAATCCAAGGCCAGGGCAGGCTGAAGCAACTGCCCAGCGGCTACTGCAGGGAGAGCATATTTGATTTCAATCTACGATGAATAAAAGTACGTACTAAAGAAATCTGCAAACAAATTAGCCCCGCTTGCACGTTTTTATGGGCTACGTGGCTCACACCACCTCTCTGTATTAACAAAGTGTCCAATTCATCCCGCCAGGAACAAGATACTCTACGGAAGTTACGGAGAAGCAGGTTCAGACACAGATCTCGACGTCTTCGGCGCAGGCTAAGAGCAGCGTTAGCAAACTTATGAATGCAGAACTTCACTACATTTCCTGGCTTCCTTCTCTGCAGGACCCACACACGAGGCTCTCAATAATTCTCAGCGACAGAGAGGTCGGCAAAACCGACGTGCTGGACAAAACACCGGGCAAAGAGTCCCTAAAGCCTGAGCAATGAATGCAGGGCTCTTACGAAGCAGCATGCATGCAGGGCAGAGGTCTCCTGCCCAGGCTGTCGAACCGGAGCAGGGCTGATTCCCAGAGCACTGGAATTCAGCCGCATGACTCCCTGGGGCAGAGCAAAGCGAACACATTTCACCAGTTCTTGCTGCAACTGTGCTCAGAGCAGGGCAGAGCCTCGGTGAGCTCCAAGTAGCTGGACAAGGAGGGTACGTCTAGACTACAGGCTTCTGTCGACAGAAGTTTTGTTGACAGATACCGTCGACAAAACTTCTGTCGACAAAGAGCGTCTAGACTACATTGAGTTCTGTCGACAAAGCAAGCTGCTTTGTCGACATGGTAGTGTAGACGCAAAGGACAGTTTACATGCAATAACACCTTCTGTCGACAGAAGGCGTTATGCCTCGTAAAATGAGGTTTACCAGCGTCGACAAAACTGCTGAGTTCTGTCGACGTTATGTCGACAGAACTCAATGGTAGTGTGGACGCAGGTATAGTTTTGTCGACAAAAGTCCACTTTTGTCGACAAAACTCTGTAGTCTAGACACACTCGGACTGAGCTGCCCCATGGCAAGGGGGGGTCGAGAATTTCCCTGCTCATACCCCAATCCCAATTCTGTTACGTGTAGCCCTTTGCCAGATAGTTTGGCTGGAAAAATTCCAGCCCGGGGGAGGGGGGGGGTACGAGCTCTTTGTTTCAACCAGACTCTTTTGTGCGGCCTTGGTCATCCTCTTCAAATGGTCCTTTTGCTGCTCTTTGACCGGATGAGCAGTGGCTTTTAACAGCTTGCCAGGCTGAATTCTGAGGCAAATAATTGTTGGTGTTAAAAAGCGTCAAACTTTGGGGATTTATGCACATTTCCATAAACAGCTGGCAAGTGCCCAAACCCACCACCACCAAACAGTGCGATTCTGTGAACAGCTGGGGAGCAAAGCCGGGCTAGGCTGCTATTAATATATTAATTATCCCGGCAGCATGAGCCTCGTGAGTTCTCTGCCCTCGGCTGGAGTTTGGCTAAGCGAGAAGCCCCTCTAATGAGGACAATTAGAAGCCCCCATGCAGATGGAAGGGCAAAAGCAATGCAACTTTTAACTGTTCTTTCGTTCAGAAACAAAATCATTGAAATTTCACGTCACAGGTCATCTTTGGCAGCTGGGATTCTGCTGGGGAGTTCTGATGCTGGGAGACACTGGAACCCGTGAACTGGAATTTAGCGGGTCCAGGTTGGCAAGGCAGGCCTGAAGCACGACTGAAAATCAGGGCTTGTGCAGAGCACCGGCCTCCCCATCGGCCGCACAGGCCTTGATTGAACGTGCTCTCGTCAGGGGCATTGTTCTCTGGCACGGGGCTGGCTGCACACATGCGTGGCTGCAAAGTGAAAACCCCTACGCCGTCGTTCTGAGCATCCACGGAGCACTGTGTGCCTTTCGGAACGACGAATCTGGCAGCAGCATCTCTGGCCTCTCGTTAGCTTCACCAATCCTGGGGAAACGTCGAGGGACAGGCTCTTGGCTCCTCAGGAAGCCTCGAGTGGGAGATCAGTCATTTACTAAATAAATTAATCAGGGCTCAGAAATTTCAATTGGAGGAGGCGCCCGGATTATCCTTGCTTTCTGTGGCGCTGGATTTGCAGAGATCAGGAAGGGAAGGGGAGATTTCCAACACCTGCTCCCTGAGCGGTTTTATGGCCGGCCGGGAAATGGTGGGTTTAACGTCTATTTTAACGTAGGGCAATGTGCTGCCATCCAAAGAGGGAATTGCAGATGAATGGGACAAATTGTTTCTCCGCCTGTCACATCTCCAGAATGGAGACAAAACCCTCTTTTGACTCAGAAAACAGTGAGCTTATGTAAGAGGCAGCAGCCCCGGGAACCTCCCAGCAATACAACAGCACCACTCAGTCACAGTTCTGCGACAGGCCGTCAATAGCCACCCAGGACTTTCTAGGGCTAGAATAACCCACCAATGGCTGTGCGGGGCTTTCGAGGGCTCTGCCACCCTCCACCAGTCGACAGCCAGGCTTTTTGATGACTTTGATGATTCTCTGCCAGACCTAGAAGCAGTTTGGGTCAGCACCACCAGCTCCTGTTCTCACTGGACCACACACAGTCCTGTCCTATAATAAGCCAACCGCCCCTCCGGAGTTTCCATGTCACAGCCATCGCCGCCGACACAGTCTCCCTCGAAAGGGAAATGCGCCGTTTCCACATTGAAATGTCACCAGCACACTTGAGAACTTTACATCTAGCTTGAAAACGACTGTCAGAACTGTTCAAAGCAACCCACCGACGTCTCACTGTAACAACAGCCAGGAAGATGAAAAGTGCCATAAATTATTCACTCACAAAAGAGATGAGAGGGGGGAGGAGGGGAAAGAGGAGAGGCTGCGAAGGAGAGAGACTCAATACAAATTAGAGCCACGCAGTGAGAACGGGGGACCTTCTGAGGGACCACTGCTGGGAAGAAGACCACCATTCATCAAAGATCACGGAGCAGCCCTGAAGGACACCTCCTCAACCAAAGACCAGGAGTCTGTGAACTCCAGAGGAGGGTCCAGCCAGCATTAGTCGGCTTCGTTCCAGCCCCAGCTCCCATTAACAGGCAGGGACAGCCACCCATTACCAGGAAACCCGTCCTCGCTAGCGCCTGCCAGGCTGATGTCCTTTGAGATGCTTACACGTTTTTTTTCATAGTAGCAGAGAAGAGACGGCCAACGGCCAGCGAAGGCGTTCTATTTCCCATCCTCCCTCGTTAATGCAAACCTCGTTACACCCCAGACTGAGAGTCCACCCTCCACCCCAAGACTGTTCTGCCAGGGTCTTCACTGAGCCAGACACCAAGTGTGTCTACTGACACGGGAGTGCTGTTTGCTCTTTCCTGCACTGTGCAGGAAAGGGGTCTCCTTGCGCCATCTCCCACCCCATCTTCTCCCTCACTCCCCCCCCCCCCACATCCCTCTGCGCTACAGCAGGAGGCCAGCTTTACGCTGGGTCTGTGAGGGACGGAAGTTTCCCTGTTTGCCTACAGAAGCCAAAGCCCAAGAGTCAACCCAGCAGAACGGCAGCATCTCTTATTAAACCCGATTTCTCTTTCCTTCTCTGACAGGGCTGGGCTTGGTTTATTCTAAACAAGAGGCTACTTCTGTCTCTGGGAGACGCGGGCCTGCCTGCAGGCTGGGTCAGGGGTTAGGAACGGAGACCCGGCCTTTCATCTCGCCATTGCTGGCAAGCCCAGCCAGCGGAGATGTGAGGCAGCTGGCCAGCCGTGCCAAGTGTGCGTGGTGGGTCTAAGTGGGCAGATGTGCTTCAGCACAATGACACCGGCTGCCTCCTCCAAGAGGACAGGGGCTGAATGGGCTGCGCTCCTGGGTGCGGGGGAGACCCACAGGCCGGGCGGCATGGGGAAAACTCGCCAGGCTGCTGCCTGTGTCGCGGTTAAGCCGGGGGCTGCTGGACATGGGGAACTGAGTCAGTAAAAGCCAAAATAACTAACCTAAACAGAAGCAGGGAAAGGGGCAACTCTTGCCATCAACTAGCTTAACCTGCACCCCTGCTTAGGCACCGGCAGGGCAGTTCAGGGACTGTGCTGCTCCATCGCCACACAGAAAGTCACCATCTGGCAGATGTTCTGGAGTCGGGAGCCAAGGCAGGTGCAAGCCAGGCAGGAAGGAAAGCCAGGCAGCCGGGTGCTGGGGAGCAGCTCTGCATTTCCCAGCCGGCAGCGGCCGCAGGAGAAAAGGCTTCCGAAGAAGCTGACTGAAGAGATCCGTGACAAGCACGAGACTGCAGCCGGGAGAGGGGCTAGAGAAGGGCGGAGGGGAGAGAACAGCTGCCCTGAGAGACCTCTAGCAGGGGGATGGGCCGTGCGTGCGATCCGCAGGAAGCCGGCCCATGGGCCAAGGCAGCGCTCCCAGCACTTGAGAGGAAGCCATGTCAGACGTGTGCCTGGAGAGCCATGGACATGCCACTTGGGCTCTCGATGTTCTGTGGGTCCAATTCAGGCCCCAGATGCAGCCCGGCCCGCAGCCTCACACAGTCCCGGGGTGGCACGTGGGTGACAGACCAGGAGGGCCCCGTGTCTAGAGGTGAGCGGGGCCTTCGGGGGACCTCAGCCCCATCTCCACACTGGTGCCTGGCCTGGGAGCTAGGAAGGGCAGCCTCGCTGGGCAGTGCAGGGGGTACCAGGGGCTGGTCACCGAGCCGGCTTGGGAAGCACTCGGCCCGAGGGGAGCTGCAGGCAAGGCTGCGGGAAGGCAGGATAAAAGCTGGGGAGTGGGGGGTGTAAATCCAGGGGAGGAGCTGGTCTGAGGCAAGGGCTGGTGAGGGTACAGGACCTTGTTTTGGGGTCTCTGGAGAGGACGTGAGGTGCCCTCACCTCTCCCACCCCCTACCGACTCCAGGGAGAGCATGGCAGACCCTGGGGAGGGTGAGGGATGGTGGAGCCCAGAAAGGAGCAGGCTGCCTGGAGCCCGGTCTCCATGGAGATGAGGACTGTGGGTAGCCAAGGTGCATTTGCATTCCTTGCCATGCAAGGGGGGGGGGGGCTCTTGCTGTGACTGGAGGGCCCCAAAGCGCCACCATGGCCACCACGGCCTGGCAGGGAAACGGAGGGATGCCGTGTCGCTGGATGTGGGAAGCAGCCCTACTCGTGTAAGCAGAAAAGTGTGCGGCAGCTCTGAGGACGCGGCGCCTGAGGGGAATTTCGAGCCCCACACGGCAGCATGGAGCCGGCACGTGGCGGGCGGAACAATGGTGAACGCGCGGCACGAATGGAAACCCCAGCGCCCGAGCTGGAGCCGAGCTCGCTCGGGAGGCTCCTCGCCACGCAGAAGACCCAGCGGTACCCCGAGCCCTGCGCCACGGTAACCATGCAGCACAGCTCCCGAAGGGCACCCGGCAGGCGGGGAGCGTTCGGGACACCCTCGGGACTGCCGTCACCCCTCTGCCTACCCACAGTGGCCCCCCAAGCGATCTCAGACACACCTCCCGGCCCCACAGGAGGAGCATGTCCAAGGAATGCCCCCAGCATCTGCCCCCAGCTGCTCCTGAAAGCTCTCTCAGGGGAAAGGTGCATCTCCTGGGCACGGCCCACTGGCCGGCCGCACTCGGCCCCTCCTGTCAGGGCGGGGATTAGCGACCGGTCCCCAAGGCAGAGCAGACTCTGCACGGCCCTGCCACTCAAACCCTGGATCAGCCCCAGGCTGGCCCTGGCTGAGAGGGGGTCTGCCCACCCCCTGCTGCCGGGACGGGGTCTGGGCTCAAGGCTGGTTTTCCTTGCAGACTGCTGGGCTTATTTTAAAAAAGGGACGTGGGGCCAGAGGTTCAGTGGCCTTCTCCCGCCCCCACAGCTGGTGCTGAGAGCACCTCCAGGCTGATCCCTGAGCCAGGCAGCCGAGCGGTGGCAGCTCGGTATGTGGCCAGTGCCGGATTGCAAAGTAGTCTCCGTTGTTGGGGAGAACACCCAAAAACCAAGGGGGCTTTGCTGTTCACACCAGCCCCAGTGAGACTGAATTATCCCTAATCTGTAATTGGCTCCAGATTGGACCTCCCTGGTCCAGCACTATCAGGACCTGACTGGTCCCCAACGAGAGGTCCCCTGCCACTGGCCCCCAAGCCCAGCAGGCACCCTGCCTTGCCCCTCACCCCCCTAACCTGGCTGGGCTGCTTGCCCAGCTGCCGCAGGACAGTCCAGGCTCTGGCTCCTGCAGTGGGAACCCAGCCCCACACTCCATGGGGCTGCACCGCAGGGCTCTGGCCCCACACTCCATGGGGCTGCACCGCAGGGCTCTGGCCCCACACTCCATGGGGCTGCACCGCAGGGCTCTGGCCCCACACTCCATGGGGCTGCACTGCAGGGCTCTGGCCCCACACTCCATGGGGCTGCACTGCAGGGCTCTGGCCCCACACTCCATGGGGCTGCACCGCAGGGCTCTGGCCCCACACTGTTGTGGGACCCTAGCCCTGGTCTCACACTACTCCCAGGCTGCCAACCTTGTTGCCCCTGGCCCTAGCTGGCCCTCCAGCTCTTAGGTGCCCCGGCTCTCTGGTCCAGGAGCAGCGGTGACCCTGCTGGACCGCGGATCCTGCCGGACCAGAGAGCGCAGGTTTTCAGAGGTGCAACCTGCAGTAAATGCAACATAATCCAACACGTAGATATGCAGCGTCCTAGTGCCACGACTCCCTGCAGCAGGGCCACTCAGCTTGGGAAGCTCCGGGGGCCACAGCGATACTCCCAGCACATGCCGAGGGCCGCGACTGAAGTGTGGTTGCATGTACGTGCAAATATAGATGCAAATAGCTTCTTTCGCACTGACGGGCACGAATACAAAGTTTAAGGCCCGACTACACAACATGCAGCCCACTGAAGTCAGTTCTGCGATATTAATAAGATGCAATCCAGTCGTTACCCGATTTCCACCCATATGGCAGCACTTTTAATGAGCAATGACAGTCCCGGAAGTTAACCACTAAAACGCAGCTCAGCAGACGACCATTCTATTGACTCCTCCTTTGTTTTGGCTCCCACCCGCAGGCCGCGTGTTGAGCAGCCTGCCCTACCTGTCATGCGGAGAGATGGGGACGGACCTCCAGTGTGTGCGCAACGGAGAGATTTCACCGCCCAGCTCTCAGGCTGACACTGACTAGTTCTGCCAGATGGAGGCCAAAACCAAAACGAGCAAGAAAACGGTTCACCCCGTGCGGTGAGTTAAAACTCTGCCACACCCTGGGGCAGCAGGGATCCAGGAGGCCCGGCCCGTCTGCCTAGCAGGTTCCTGTAACGTGTGTTCGTCTGGAGCGTGTAAGGAAAGGCAAGTGGTGCACTGCGGTAGGATACAGGGATGACCTTTTCTTGTTCCTCAAGAACACCTTTGACCCCAGCAAAGTGATCCCTCCGGGGGGAACTGGAAAATGGCTCTAGCAGTTGGTGGTGAAAAGTTCCCATTCATCCCTGCTCAGGGTTTGGACACCCATTCGCTCCCTTCTGGGCAGTGTCAGACGTGAGTAACATCCTAGCAGGGCAGAGGGGCGACCCTCACATTTCCCACCGTGGGAGCAGCAGAGTAACCCACGAGAGGAAAATGGAAGGAGCTGGTTCCTGCTGCTGTTCATGCTCCATTCCTGAGCCAGGGAGCGATTCTGTGGACTGGGGACCCCTCGGCTCAATCCGTGCCCTCTTCTGCAGTTAGCAGTGCCAATCCCACATTAGCCCCCATCGCCGCTGCTGCTACCGTGCTTCTGAAGTTCTCCCCGACAGCGTCTTTTGCTCTCCCTGTTGGCATCACATACCAAACGGCTCTTTGCTGTTTCAAAAGTCGACACACAGTTTGCAACAGGATAACAGCAGGCCAAAGTTTCTGGGCCCTGAGAATTAGGTGTTTTTTGTCGGAGTCTCTTATTGCCCCCTAAGGTCTAGCAGACACCAACACCTCAAGGCAAGATACACTTGCCTCTTGTGCACCCTCCCACACATGGCCACTAACCCACCCAGAACAGGTCTTGAAACTAGGGATGTATGTGACTAGTCAACTACACAATAAGCCAAGTCACTACTGGATTACTTGCTCCTCCTCCTTGCTGCCTCTGTATCAGGGGCAGCAAAGGGGGAGGGGAGCAGAAGCCAGTGCAGTGGGGGAGCTGGCTTAAAAGCCGTTCCCCCCACTCACCGTCTCCATGGGATGGGCAGGGAAGCCAGAGGCGCGGCAGGGGAAACCGTGAACGGGGACCGAAGCCGTCCCCACTTGCGTGGGCTCCTTACTGCTGCGCTTCTCTCTTTGAAACGTACAAGAGCCACAGACAGCTCTTGTACATTTCAAAGGCGGAGGTGCAGCAGGATAGCAAGCGCCCTCCTAATCGAGTAGCTGATGGAAATTCCATCGACTACTCAATTAGTTGATTCATGGAAATTTAACATCCCTATTTCAACCGACCGGGAGGGCCAGGATAGCAGCTTCAGGTCCTGAGACGGGTCCTTAAAACAAAGTCTGAAATATGCACCTAGAGTTCAGGATCTCAGCACTGGGTCTTCTGTTAGATGGAAACTGAGCCGTACACTTGTCTTTTGCACAAAGCCTTTCACAGACCATGTGCGCCAAGCGCCTGGCCGGCTGCACACCAGCAGGGGAGAGCGACTGTCCCACCCAGAGGAGGAAGGAGAGGAATATCTTCTAGCGAGATGGAGTGAAAAGACGGAACGTGCCCGCTCCAGCGGGCAGGGACTGCAGAGGAGAAGGTGCTCGCAAACCACTGGCATTGGGACCGGACAACAGAGAAAACTGACCCCGGCCAAGCCCACGAGGCAAGTCCAAGGAGGGAAACCGGGCTGTGCTCCACACGCGGAGATACTTGAGGACAGTGCTGAGACCGCGCTTCCTGTCGTCACACGAAATATCTCTGACACCCACCCCCAGCTGCCCACTGCGCAGCCTGGGCTTGTCTCTCCCTCTGCGGCATGGCCACCGTTTTAGAGCCATTATTCTTTGGTGCACAGCCCAGAGCACCCGCTCTGGCTCCCACGAGTCCTCGAACTCAAATTCAAACGAGGGCTGGCGCTGGCCAGTTGCAATTCCTGCTCCAGTGGACCGTTCGGTCGGGGAGTTTCCCCCTTCACCCGCCGGCCTCCTACTTCCTAGAGGACACATGTCCGTCCCCAAGCCCCCTTTACCAAAATGGGGACTAACTGGTCCCATTCAGGTTTTTGGCCTCTCTGCTGAGCCTGGGACCAGACACCCACCCAGCCTGGGGAAGGGGATTCCCGCTCTACAGACATAAGGAGAAACCCCGTGGCCCAGAGGACTCCCAGGAAATGGGCATGGCTGTAAAAATGTGGATTCTTTTAATTCTCTCCCTTTAAGCCCCACTTGCCTCTTCATTTTCCTCAGCTGCTCTCCTGGACTGCCCTTCCCACCACCGCGTCTTCCTCGCTTCCATCTCCTGTGCATGGAGACACTTTCATTCCCTCCCCTTCCACCTTTCCCTTCCGGCTGCCTCAGTCCTTGCTGCTGGCGGCAGGCCGGGCGAAGCTTTCCTTCACAGCGGCACAAGCCCCTGCCCTCGACTCGCTCCCGCAGGAGATGTGCCACTGGTCGTCATGGGAACCACCACATCATCCCCATTCCTGCTTAGACCCAGGATGGTCCACGTGGTCTGCCAGTCAAATGGAGACCCCAATAATCTGGCTTCAATGACAGGGCCCTGCCGTCAGTAACGCCAGAGCCAGCGGGTTTATTCTCGTGCTATCGCCTCTGCTCGGCAACGCTGGCGTTCTCCCGTCTCCTCCTCCCCCTGACTCTCACGAGCGCGCCCAGGGGCACACGCACAGCCTCAGTAGGGGAGAAGCAGTCACATGGGCGTTTTAAACTCTGCCTGGCCTCTGCGCCGAATGAAAGCTGCTACAGAAGCCAAGAGAAGGCAGAAACCTCAAGTGAGGAGCCTGACTGAAAGAGAACCGCTACCATTTACTGACCGTCTGTGCCACACATCTGCAGTCTTCCTCCCCGGGCCCTTTACTGAGTCCTGCACCCGGACAGCCCAAGAAGCGCGCCTCAGCCTCCAAGGTGGGAGCGTGACTGGACTGTGCCTCCTCGAGAGGGGAGACCTGGCCTGGGAGAGGGAAGCGTTACTCCCGGGATTCTCACGCTGTCATTTCCAAAGTAGCTGGGAAGCCAGAACTTTGGCCTCGGTGACTGACCCTTAAGCTCCTGCCTAAGCCATGGTCCTTCTGCCTAGTGCAGTGCTGGGGGAAGGGACCCCAAGCCAGTCATTCCGCAGCAGCTGGCTTCCAACTTTTTTCCTCATGACCCAGTTGAAGGAAATCGTCGATGCCGCGACCTGACGTCATGTGACTGGAGTGCGGGCTCCAGGGTGGGGCTGGGGATGGAGCTTTAGGGTGCAGGAGGCGTCTTCAGCTTTGCGGTAACAGGGCTGGGGCAGGAGGGGCTTATCTCCAGCGGCCCCCAGTCAGCGGGGGGCTAAGGCAGCTTCCTGCCTCTTCCAGCCCTGCAGACCAGGCTGCCCCCAGACGCCACCAGCAGCAGGTTCCCAGCCAATGGGAGTGCGGGGCTAGTGCTCGGGGCAGAGGCAGTGTGGGGAGCCCTGTGTGCCCCCACCCCTCCCCGCACCTAGGAGCCAGGCCTGCTGGCGGCCACTTCTGGGGCACAGCACAGTCTGCGGGGCCAGGCCAGGCAGGGAGCTGCCTTAGCCCCCCCCTGCTCACCTGATCCCCCTGCAGCCACGAGCCCCAGCGCCCGACACCCCACCCCAGTGCTGGGCCGCGACCCCTAGTCTGAAACCGCTGGCCTTGTGCATTCATGAATGACAGGCACCAGACTGCAACGCCGCACAGAAAACATTCGCTGTCACCCGAGCTGCACGGCACAGTGGCTGTCGAGAGACGCCAGCCTGGAGCGCAGGTGCGGAGGGCGACGGACGATGGCACCCAACAGCCAAACCCTTCTCTGCGTCGCTTCGGAAGCGGGGGGACCACACGCGGCATTGACCTCCGTGGCGCCTTCCTCCTCCCGGGCTGCAAGCGGCCTGCCCAGGGCTTCGTGGCGTATTCGCAAGGCGAGGAGACGTGCTAGACTGTCTGCTTCCACGGACACCAGGGCGCCCTGCCGAGAAGGCAGGTTTCACATCCTCCCGCAGGCAGCCTCCCGGGCGGGCGCTGCTATTTTTAAAAACAGCCGTTTCCCAAAACTGCAGCTTTGCAACATCAATCAAACTTGCCCCGGTGCATGTGAGCGGGGAAGGCACCAGGGCTCCTCCGCCTGCAGCCGGGAGCGGCTGGAACCCGGGCCAGGCAGATAGGCCAGCACAAAAGCCCTTTCTTTGCCCGCGCGGCGGGGTGGGTTTCCAGTCCCTCCTCTTAAAGCAACACCAACTTGCTCGGAGTTGCCCCAAGATGCGTCCGCTTGCTGTCGGCTCTCACGCGGCCTCGCAGGGAGGCAACCGCTAGCACGCAGGGCCCAGCCCGTCTCGTTCTAGCGCCATGGAGATGAACTTTGACCTGCACTCAGACTTCACCCCGTGTTTACTTTTTTCAAGAGAACCTGTTCCACGGAGCTGGCAGGACACCCCTCCTCCCCAGCCTCCCCCCACATTCCAGGCTGCTCGGCTTCCACCCCTCTTAATGAGCTGCCCTCCCCAGGCAGATCCCCCCACGCCTCCCCCAGGCACAGAGCTCTGATTGAGAAGCCACATGCCAGGGCCTCGCATGCTCCCTTGTCCGGGCCTCGGCGCCACTTGCATCTTAGAGCGATCCCACAGGGGCAGATTAAAGCGCCGGGCTCAGCTCTCGAATGCGATGCAACTGCTGTTGTTAGCCGTCAATGTGCTCTGCTCCGGGAACACACATGTCCGTGGCATGTCACACACATGTCCGTGGCATGTCACACACATGTCCGTGGCATGTCACACACATGTCCGTGGCATGTCACGCGACTCTGTTGTATCTTGTCACAGGAAGAGTCTCTCAGAGCCACATGGCGATGTCCCAAACCACAGAGCCCTTCTCACAGCCAGCACCTGCCCCGGAGCACGGCCGGACAGGTTCCAGCAGCGCTAGCTCCACATGCTGCCCACAGGAGGGGGTCTGACTTCAGAGCCGCCCCCTGTGCACACACTACTATGGCATCCACCCCCCCAGGCGGGACACCTGATCGAAACGCAGCAGGTAAAGTTTAATGAGAGATTTAAAAACAGCCGATGCCAAGGCCAGGGAGCCCGCCCCTCCCCGGAGCACTCACCATCCTCCTGGCTGTGCAGGTTCTGAGGGCTCCGCATGCTCTCGTCCTGACTGGGGCTCAAACTGGAGTTCAGATGCTGGTCAGCTGCAATCCATGTGGAGTCGTTCATATCAAAATCCTCGCTGCTCACCGACGTCTCATCCTAAAAGCCAACAGGGACAAGGTCAAATCTGCTTCGGCTTTGAAGCTCCCGACCACAGCCCTTTGGGGGTACGGCAGTTCCCGCTCCCCCAAAGAAACGCGTTCACCTCCTTGACTCTGCAAATAGCCCTTCCCAGCGTGCTCTGGGCTAGGTAGCATTTCCCCTGCGGAGAGACCCAGTCTTCTGCTTCCTGTTTGAAGACGTGCCTGAGGAATGGCACAGCCTGTAACTGAGGACAATTAAAAGAGCTTGCATCCTGTAGGAGCGGATGGCTGAGCCCTGGAGTTTACCCTTTAATCTCCATCGACACGGCGGCGTGTCCGTGGCAGATAAATGGTTGTGCAAGCAGCGCAGGCAGGGTGTGACTTTGTTAAAAGAGCTTTGAAAAGGAGTAGGCTGAACGTTGTATTTCAAAACAAAACACACACCCAAACACCACCAGCCCCACCGCTGGGATGCAGCAGGAAAGGGTTAGGCTAGATCAGCCACTAGAGAAAATCTGCAGAGCAGCTCTGACTTCCATGTAGATAGGCCCTATACTGCAGCAGGGGATTTGCCTGTAGTATGGACTGATCCTAGGGACCTGCAGCCTGCTTTACCCTCTGCTTCACGGGCCCTTGGATCTGCCAGCAGATTCCCAGAACTTTTTGGCAGGCTTGGTCCAGAGACGCCAAAAAGTCCCATTAACACCACAAACGAGATACAAACGGGAACAGAGGAGAATAGTGAGCCCGTGCACGAGCCAGAAACATCTGCAGAACCCCCTGTTTTCGGGGGGCCTCCGCAGGGAGAGATGTCTAACAGCAGAGAAACGCCCACGGAGGTGGGTAAGCCAAGAGGTGACCTAGGGGCTCTTCTATTCTCCGGGACGGGCATGTATGAACCAAGGGGGAAACGCGCCTTGCGATGTGCAGCAGGAGCGAGGCCTGTGGGTTTTAGGACAAATAATGCTTGGCGCACTAGTTCTGCTGCTCTGAAAACAGCCAGCGCTGAGACGGGAACGCACCCTTCCAGAAGTCATGGATGCCACAGACTTCCCTATGGCATAGATGAAATTCTTCTCTCCCACTCCCTCAGCTGAAAGGACATTCTCTCTTCCTCCTTTGGAACCTGTCCTGTGCTTCACGACACAGCCCTGGGATCGCTTCCACAGCCTAACGGGTCAGCCGCTGAATTTCAAAATCATCCCCATAATGGCAGCAGTGAGATTCTGGATGAAGGGAAGAGCGAAGGAACCCCAGGACCCCAGCAACACGAAGGAAGCACCGACCACACCGGGATGTGTAACCCATTAGCTCTCTCGTCCCTCTGCGTGCCTTTCCTCCACTTCCCTCCCAAAATAAGACAGACTCCATCCAAAGCTGGGGGCTAGAGTGACTACACCCTACGCCGAGCCACTTTCTGTGTTCGCAACTATTGCCTTGTATTTAAAACAACCTTTCCGAGGCTCGTAACCTTATCTCCCGCCAGCATTTGGGCACTAGAAAAAATACCAAACCCCATTCCTCTTCCCTGCCCCAATGACTGCCCCTCCAGCCACCCCCGCTCCGTGCAGAGCTGTTCTGCTTCCAGCAGCCTTTGCTCTTTTTAACTGTGTAAGAACGGGTCTGAGCTTTCTGCCTTCCCTGCCCCTGCAGAGACATCAGCTCATTCAGGGCAGGAATTGCTGGGTTCAGCCGGCTCCCTCCTCCCACCCCACTTCACAGAGTTGGGCCTCAGAGGGAGTTTCCTGGAATTTACAGCTTCTGCACAGCCTCCTCTTGAACACTTGTAAAATCACACACAGGGCAGAGCCACACCAGGAGGCTTCTACTACCCACGCGGGCACTCTCGCACTATCAGTCCACAGGCATGCTCATGCTCACGTGACCGTGCTACAGCATGCAGCTTTCAACCAAGCATGCACACGCTTACGCACCTCTGGCAGCGTGGGCTCCACAAGACACACAGGGTAAATGGATGGGGATTTGTAACGTGGCTTCAACAACGTCTGCGTTCTGTAACGGTCAATATTCTCTCCGAAAAGTTGTATTCCGATACCTTTCGTTTCCTGACTGGCAGTGTACGTTTACACTGCACAAACCAAACCGACCAAGCAAACAAAGCCTGTGACAGTGAACGTCAAAGCTTGGGTCTCTAGACCTAGACAGGCAGCACTCACACGACAGTGTTAAACGTAGCCATGTCCATGTACCGGCTTCTGCTCTGAGACTCACTCCACTTCCTGGGTTTCAGAATCCACACTCCTGCCAGAGCAGGAGCATCTACACTGCTACCATCAAGGCTGATTCTCTATAGAGTCTGGTTCTCAGACTCATTGCCATAAGCTGTCCCGCCCCCCCAGTACAGACATCCTCTATATTCTCGTCTTACACAGGGTCTGAGCTGGAGGGGAATTGTCCGCTGCTAACTATATACATATATATATAATTGTAAGCATGTAGGGTGCCCATCACCTGGTATCTGGGCATCCTTACAAAGCTTAGTCTGTCCAAGTAAGATCACTGTCCAAGGTTATCTGCCAAGGTCTCCTGCTGCTCATAGCTCCCCATGTGTCCGGCCTGAACAAGGCCTGGGCTCAGAGTGTATCTTGCAGTACCGAATGAAAATGGCCAGGCCCATGCTTAAGAAAACATCTTTAAGGTGCAAATTCCAGAAGACACAGCCCTGTCTCAGTACCCACAAGCTTACCCATGGGGTGTTGGGTTCTAGGAGGTATGCTCAGCTATACACTTAGGCACACATGTACATAGAGCATCTTTCTAGCAGCCTATCATGTAAAGCTGTATTACATATAAAACCCCCTCAGTATTATATTGGTCTGCTATCTCTTGGGTAGACTAATGCTTTGACTGTCAAGCTACCAACGGATCTAACTGTGAGCGAGTGAAGTCCAGCAAGACTCAGTGCGTGATTAGCAGTCTCTGATATAAACGAGCAGCAAAAAAGAGCAGGCTACTGAGGTGGAACCTGCAGCAGCATGTACCCTCCTCCATTAATTCCATGCTTATCAACTGGGAGAACAAGAGCACTTACACTGAAAGACTCCAGCAATATTAACTTCCTAGCAGCCGGGCCCCATTTCTGCAGCATGCAGCTCTCGCAGCATGTCTTGCTACATGGCAGTAACCCATCGGTGCCACATGTAAAACCGGCCACGAGAACGGTCTCTTGGTAGCACCCAATCAATCCACCACCTCAAGCCAATAGTGTGTAGAGCTCATAACAGCGTCCTACTGCAACCACACACGACGGCTCAAGAAGTTCCTTACTGCAGCACTCAAACAATGCCGCCCTGTGTTCTTCCAGGCTTTCCCTACCTGGCAACACAGCCCAGAACCATGGATGTGAGCTGCAGCCTCTTGCTTTGCTGCCTTGCTAGCACACGTCCTGGCTTTAGCAATTTAAGATGCCCCTTAGCTCTGTCCTGTCACTACGAGCTAGTATTCCAACAGCCACCAGTGCCAACTTCCTCATCAGCGTAGCTTGTCAAAGCAAATAAGACCCTGAGCTCTGTGACTTCCTCACAATGCCCTATCAATGCCAGCAGTGACTCCTGGCAGTGCCCTCCTTATGCCAGCGAAGATTCCAGTGACGCGAGGCCCATCCAAACAGTGCCCAACAGCTTCTCCTCTCCAGCTATGGCTCTAAGACTTGCTTACATTTCAGCGTGATGCAAGGGGATCCTTTTTTCAGCACACAAAGGTCTGGTGTCCAACTAATGAAACAAAATATCAGATGGGAAATCCCCCGTGCCCTTAATTGTGCCCTGAATGCCAATCCTGTGAGTGGGCCATGAAGTTGTTTATCAAAACCCCACCAGATGCAGTGAAATCTGTGAACAGCAGCACTAGCTACAATTCAGAGCAATACGGTAAATATAACCTGCCCTTCCACTCCCTTTCAGCCTGCAAGTCAGGCAGCTCGTTCTTTTCCTCCCTAGATTCTCTGGAGAATTCTCGCTGCTAATTTCTTCTTTCCTGTAAACAAACTTCAAATGAAACTTTCCTTAAAAAAAAAGCACACTCCCTTACCACAGCCCGGCTCCAGATTTGCCTTCTCTTCACCCGTACCATGCCAGTCATGACACAGATGAAAGCCACAGCAGCTGCCCTAATCAGCTAGCACAATCTCTCCCTCTCTCTCTCCCTCCTTCCTAACCTTCCTTCTTCCCTCCCACCCCCTTATCCCTCCCCTTTCCAGCTCTCAGGAGAGATCTCACACTGCAGTAAAGTTCCATCACTTCATTTCTAGAATTCATGGGACTGAATGATTAAGGATCATGAAATATTTGTGCAGCTTCTTTTCCGAAGCAAGAGCCCATGGGTACATTCACAGGTCCACACCCAAATAGCTGAACAAGGACTTCAGGCACAGCAAGCGACTTGGAAAAACACCCCTACCATTCTCTCTCTCAGGTCCAATATTCAGATCCGCTTGGCAGACGGATCTGGTCTACACATGTACTCTAGTTATCAAAAGAAAACACATGTGCAATATTAATAATGCTCTGCACATCTCTAGTATCTTCCATTCAAGAATCTTCAAGCACTTTATAAATGTTAATCAGCATGAAGCCCCATTATTTCTCCCTGAATGAGAGAGACAGTAGCCTTATTTCAGAACTGAAGAAACTGAGTCACCAACAGCTGCAGCGACTTGTGGAAGACCTCAGATTGAGTTGGAGGCAGAACCTAAATCGCAGGACTCCATCTTGTGCTTTAATCACCGGACAGTGATTCCCTCTTGATGAATAATCTTTTCTCTTCAGGACTTCTTAGAGAACAGCCTTCCACACCACAGGCTGCGCCCGAGCGGCGTAGGAAAGCTCTTCTTATAACCAGGCCTTGTAAATATATGCAAGCGATATCAGTAACCTGCTTCTTTTACAGGCAGGCTCAGTTTCTCTGCAACTGGTCTGCAAATGCCTCCAAAGTCAGTTACACCATCTATAGCACCGTTTATTTTCCAGACACTGGGAACTGTAACACTGTGTTGCTTATTTTCTTTTTGAGGTGATCTGGTTTCATTTAGAAGTATAGCCCTACTTACTTGCCATGACAAAAAAGCCTGTTCGTTCTGTGGACTCCAGAAACCAAAATCTAGGGTGGTGATTGTTTACTTTAAGGGAAATATCAATTTCTCAACAGGTGACAAACGCCGTCACCATATGCCAGTATTAATTGTATTGTAGAGTCAGCTACCTTTTTAGAAATCAACTAAATGTGGCCTGGTTGCCTGCCCTTGGAGCTGCTTTACCTCTCCACATCAGAACCAGCGACTTGGAGAGAATGCAACCAGAAAATTTTCTTGAAGGACGGCACCTCCCGCTGGCAACCTGGAAGGTAGGATCAGTCTTGGGGAACACTCTACCAAAAGGGTAGCCTCATCTCCATGTCAGCAAGCATTAAACACAGCCTCCTGAGCATGCCAAGAAGGTACTGAACCACATCTGACCCTAACTTAACCACTTCAGTTCACAGAAAGACTTAATAACGTCAGAAAAAACTACTCAGGTCAAAGGCACTGGATACTGTAGCAGCCAAATAATGCACCACAGAGCCCAATAAAGCTGCCGATTCAGTTCAGTTGTGGCATTTAGGAATCCATGAGATCTGGTGCCTGTTTCTATACATTACAAACCAACACTGTATTACGTATGCCCTGCCTACCAGGTTGACTAGAGGTCTTATTTACAGAGAATAACAGGATTTACTATCACCGAGGATCACTCTCTTCTAGGGTGTAAGGGAAAGAAGCTGCTTCGCCCTTGCAAGGACTTGAAATAAAGTGAGAATTCGTTTTTACTAGTGCCCAAAATCAGGAGAGACAAGATCTAGCCGAGTATTATACATGAAAAGGGAATATTCATGAGCTCGGTTGTCTTGTTTTCCCTCCCTCCTAAGATCTCTCTTTTCTTCTGGGGAAAAGACCCAAAAGGCAGTGTAAACTAAACAGCTCATACATATTTCCTATGCCATTACCCTAGGCAAGGAGGGGTAGGCATTCTTGCAAACCGATTCTGAATTTCTGCCCTCCGGGTTGGGCGAAATGTTCAGGTGCTCTTGCTGTTCATTTGGGAGGTGCTGAACAAGAGGTGCTTTTCAACCTGTGGTCCGCGGACCCCGGCGATCCGCAGACTATGGCTAAGATTTACACAGGGGTCTGCATCTCTATTAGAAAATGTTTAGGGGTCTGCAAGCGAAAAAAGATTGAAAAATTCCCAGAATGGGATACCGAGGGGAGAAAATGTGAATTTGTTAAGTAACTACAGCAACTGCGGGGTACTATTAACATTACATACTTCTGAATACTCTGAAGGTGTAAGTCTTAAATCAGCCTTCATGGAAACACAACATGGTCAAAATCAAACAAGCATTTGATTTCATACGAAAGGGCATAAGTGAGCCTGTAAATCTCTCAAAATTAAAGGGTACTTTAGTCTCCCATCGACACCGTAAAACTGTATAAAAATATGATGAGCTGAGGATTTGAGTAATAAAGGGATGTTGCCAGGTCCAACCTGAGCTCAAACTGGAAGTTTTGTGAAAACTTATCTTTGCATAACACATTATCAGTAGGCACACCTTTTGGGTCAATATATTTTCAGTCACAAACAGTACAAAAATGGACTCCAACAATGCTCCCCCACACCCCACCTCCAGGGTGCATCATCAAAACAAGGAATGCCTGGGAATGGAGAAGTGAAACTGGCTAAAAACAATGAACAAGTGAAATTGACGAGCCTGTTTCCATTGTAGAATAGGAGCAACATACAGGAAACGACCAACCTGCCTGAAGACTGAGAAGCAGGGGAGGGATTTGTCTGTAACATTATTTCCAGTGTAGTGTCTACCACACAGGTGGGTCTCAGAGCAATGCAGTGTGAAATGTGCACTCTCCAACCAAGGAAGTTTCCTTCTCTCCATTTGTATATATGCAAATAAATAGATCAGGAAGGCAAATCCGTCTGAGCATGTGTAAATAGCTCCAGCCCCGGCAGGCAAGGGTTTCAGCATGAAGCAGGGATTGACCCATAAGTAGGGCTTTACCCCTAGGGAGAAAGCTATTTCCAGCACAATCCCTTACCAGAAATGGGAGGAAACTCAGGCAGACAGTGAAGTGTTAGAGCCCAAAGCCCCTTCTAGGTGCAGCGCGGTATTATTCTTGTGCCCTCTGCACCAGGGAAAGGGAAAATCGATGGTTCAGAGAGGGAGAAAGGTTCCCTGTGAATTAATGGGTCTGTAGCTTCCCCCATTGATCTGCCTCCTCCCACTTTCTTTCTGCGCTTTTGTGCTCTTCCGGGGAAGGGGGAGGCTGCTCTCCCGATAAGGGAAGGACGCTCTAACCTTAACCTTTCTCCAGGAATAATGCTAATTAGAGGCGCTAATGAGAACTTCCCGGGAAAGCGGGGCACGGGGGGAGGGAGGCGCAGCCACCGCCGGCCGGGTTCGGTTTGAAACCGGGGGCGCTGGAATCAGAACGCAGAGGGGGAGTTTAAAAAACGGCAAAGTCTCCCCCGCCCCCAGGCAGGAACGGGACCAGGGACCCTGGGCGGGCGGCGCTCGCCCCCGCGGTGGAACCCGCAACCGGCCCCGCGCGCCCCGCAGCCGCAAGCCCCGGCGCCAGCCCCCCCCCCCCGCAGTGCACGACTGTACCCCGGCCCCCAGCCCCTCCGTGTGCACCCCCCACCCGCTCCACACACAGCACCGCAGGGAAACCCGCCTTCGTCCCCAAGAGCCGACCCTCCTGCCAAGCTCATGCAACCACCTGCCCAGGGCGCACCCCCCCCGCCCCACACACCTGTGCACGTGCCCCCTCCCCCCCCACACCTGTGCACGTGCCCCCTCCCCCCGCCCTATGCATCCATTCCCCTGGCGCGCGCACCCCCCCCCAACAAACTTCCCATCCAGCCCTGCACCAGCATGGGCGCACCCCAACACCATCCAACCCCCCTGGGCCGTGTGCACCTCCCACCCCACCCCCAGTGACCTGAGTGTGTCCCAACAAGCCCCCCAACTCCCTGTGACCCCTGGATTCTCCAAACCCCGCCAACTCCCTGTGTCCTCAAACCCCTCCAACTCTTTGTAGCCCCTGCGCTCCCCACACCCCAACTCCCACTGCCCCTCAAATCGCTCCAACTCTGTAACCCTTGTGCTCCCCACACCCCAACTCCCACTGCCCCTCAAATCGCTCCCACTCTGTAACCCCTGTGCTCCCCACACCCCAACTCCCATTGCCCCCAAAACCCTCCAGCTCTGTAACCCGTGCGCCCCTCAAATCCCTCCCACTCTGTAACCCTTGTGCTCCCCACACCCCAACTCCCATTGCCCCCAAAACCCTCCAGCTCTGTAACCCGTGCGCCCCTCAAATCCCTCCCACTCTGTAACCCTTGTGCTCCCCACACCCCAACTTCCATTGCCCCCAAAACCCTCCAGCTCTGTAACCCGTGCTCCCCACACCCCAACTTCCATTGCCCCCAAAACCCTCCAGCTCTGTCACCCCTGTGCTCCCCACACCCCAACTCCCATTGCCCCAAAACCTTCCAGCTCTGTAACCCCTGTGCTCCCCACACCCCAACTCCCATTGCCCCTCAAACTCCTCCAGCTCTATAACCCCTGTGCTCCCCACACCGCAACTCCCATTGCCCCCAAATCCCTCCAGCTCTGTAACCCGTGCTCCCCACACCCCAACTCCCATTGCCCCCAAATCCCTCCAGCTCTGTAACCCCTGCGCTCCCCACACCCCAACTCCCATTGCCCTCAAATCCCTCCAGCTCTGTAACCCCTGTGTTCCCCACACCCCAACTCCCATTGTCCCTCAAATCCCTCCAGCTCTGTAACCCCTGCGCTCCCCACACCCCAACTCCCATTGCCCCCAAATCCCTCCAGCTCTGTAACCCGTGCTCCCCACACCCCAACTCCCATTGCCCCCAAATCCCTCCAGCTCTGTAACCCCTGCGCTCCCCACACCCCAACTCCCATTGCCCTCAAATCCCTCCAGCTCTGTAACCCCTGTGTTCCCCACACCCCAACTCCCATTGTCCCTCAAATCCCTCCAGCTCTGTAACCCCTGTGCTCCCCACACCCCAACTCCCATTGCCCCTCAAACCCCTCCAGCTCTGTAACCCCTGTGCTCCCCACACCCCAACTCCCATTGCCCCTCAAACCCCTCCAGCTCTGTAACCCCTGTGCTCCCCACACCCCAACTCCCATTGCCCCTCAAACCCTCCAGCTCTGTAACCCCTGTGCTCCCCACACCCCAACTCCCATTGCCCTCAAATCCCTCCAGCTCTGTAACCCCTGTGCTCCCCACACCCCAACTCCCATTGCCCCTCAAACCCCTCCAGCTCTGTAACCCCTGCGCTCCCCACACCCCAACTCCCATTGCCCCCAAATCCCTCCAGCTCTGTAACCCCTGCGCTCCCCACACCCCAACTCCCATTGCCCTCAAACCCCTCCAGCTCTGTAACCCCTGCGCTCCCCACACCCCAACTCCCATTGCCCTCAAACCCCTCCAGCTCTGTAACCCCTGTGCTCCCCACACCCCAACTCCCATTGCCCCTCAAACTCCTCCGGCTCTATAACCCCTGTGCTCCCCACACCCCAACTCCCATTGCCCTCAAATCCCTCCAGCTCTGTAACCCCTGCGCTCCCCACACCCCAACTCCCATTGCCCCCAAAACCCTCCAGCTCTGTAACCCCTGCGCTCCCCACACCCCAACTCCCATTGCCCCTCAAATCCCTCCAGCTCTGTAACCCCTGTGCTCCCCACACCCCAACTCCCATTGCCCCTCAAACTCCTCCGGCTCTATAACCCCTGTGCTCCCCACACCCCAACTCCCATTGCCCTCAAATCCCTCCAGCTCTGTAACCCCTGCGCTCCCCACACCCCAACTCCCATTGCCCTCAAATCCCTCCAGCTCTGTAACCCCTGCGCTCCCCACACCCCAACTCCCATTGCCCCCAAATCCCTCCAGCTCTGTAACCCCTGCGCTCCCCACACCCCAACTCCCATTGCCCTCAAAACCCTCCAGCTCTGTAACCCCTGCGCTCCCCACACCCCAACTCCCATTGCCCTCAAACCCCTCCAGCTCTGTAACCCCTGCGCTCCCCACACCCCAACTCCCTGTGACCTCAAACCCCTGAAACCTCTCCACTGCCCCATCAGCCCCTCCAGCGCCCTGGGACCCCCGTGCTCTCCAAACCCTTCCAGCGCCCCAAACCCCTCCTACTCCCAGTGACCTTTGCGCATCCCCCTACAAACTCTCCAGCCCGCCCCCGGCGCCCCCTGCGCACACCCAGCGCCGCCGGCGAGCGCTGCGCCCAGCCCCAACAAACTCCCTCCCCCCGGCCCGGCGCCCCCTCGCCCCCCGGCCGGGCCCGCCGCCTACCTGCTGCGGGGCCGGGGCCTGCCGGCCTGCGCCAGCCCGGCGGCTCGGAGCGGGGACGGGCGGGGGCGCCTGGCCGGGCCGCGCTCCGGAGCGGCTGACAACCAGCTGCTGCCCGCGGAGAGGGGCTGGCGCTGCGGAGCGCGTCACTCCCGGCCCCGGGAGAGGGGGGCGCCGGGCGGGGAGCGAGCGAGCGGGCGGGGGGCAGTGGGGGGACGGACGGACACGGGGGGAGGGATGACGCACGCGGCTGGGGAGGAAGCACGGGCGGACTGGAGCGGGTGAGCCGCGCGGTGCTTGGGGGGCAGTGGGAGAGGCGGGGGGGGCGCACATTATGGGGGGCGGGACAGCGCGCACACGGGGGGGGGCGCAGAGACACAAGCTGGAGAGGGAGAGGGTGTGAGCAGGAGCAGCGAGAGCCCATCCATTTTCTGAACAGGCAGGGGACATTGTACAGCAGCCCTGCAGAAAGAGGCAGCGTCCAGCGGGGAAGGCTGTAGTTTGGGGACACACACACACCTCCCCAACAGGCAGCCTAATGCACACCCGGGGAGGGGGAGAGGCAGACAGGAATCGGAGGGAGGATACAGTAAATCCTGGGGAAGCCACATGCTGCCCAGACTTGGACAATAACACTGGGAAGGGGCCAGAGGGGAGGGGAGGCGACTGGCCAGAGAGAAACAGAAACCCTGAAATATCAGCTACCTGTTACCATATTGTTATTCAGGAGAAAACACAGGCTGGTAGGCAGGAAGGCTGTGCTACACAGAAAGAGACTGTAACCATGGGAAAATACAAAGCAGCAAGGAGACACATTCCAACAGCCATCCTACACACAGAGGGGTGTGCTCAGCTCAGGGTTGCTCTATAGAAAATAACATAGAATAGTCTTGGGAGTCAGCCATGCCCTGCTCACCCCACTGCACTCTCCAGCTTTTGGGGTTCTCCTGGCTAACCACCAGAAAGGGTTCCCCCAGTTCCTGGAGCCCATGGATCCAGCCTGATAAACACTGACAAAGCGAGCCAATGACATTCAGGGGCTTTGAGAGCCTGTCAGGGAAGTGAGAAATCTAGGGTGAGATTTACTGCCTCTGTTCTGCAAGCGACGGGAGCAAATCAGGCAGGAGCAAGGGTGCACCCTGGCAAGCTACCCCTGCTGGATTTTAAAGCCATCCTCCCTTTGTGGAGGGCAGTGGGGATACTGCCACTTGTTTTCCTTACTGTGCAGCAGTATCCGGATGGCTGGGGGGGGGAGGGGGGGTTGTAACAAATGGCTAGTTTGCAAGGAACAGAATTATTCACCTCACTCTAAATGTACAATCTCTGGTAGCACTTCCTCAGGGAAAGGGCCTTGATGCTGAAGCAGCCTGCAGTGTTCCTTGGAAGGGAGAGAGTCAGGTGCTGCCCAGCTGATTATCAGAGTGCCCACAGCCAGTGGAATGTGTTTCTGTTGGTGGTGCCCATCTGCACATGCCATTGTGCAAATAACAAAATTTATTCCATTCATGCATGGAAACAATGAGAGGGAACATTAGCAGCTTGTTGCTTACAGGTCTCAGGTGTACTTCACAGGCTGTGTACCGTGCATATGCAGCCACACTGCCCCACCACAGTTCTGGGAGCGGTTGTGCCAGGGAGAATACAAATGCCCCACCAGGAGGAAGTGTATCCTTTTCCTCACCCCTACAGTCTCCTCTTACTCCTCATAACACCAGAACCAGGCCTCATTGCCCAGTTAAACTGACAAGCAGAAGATTTAACGCAAAAGGAAGAACTTCTTCACACAGCACACAGTCAACCACTAGAACTCCTAACCAGGGACTGTGAAGCCCAAAGTTATAACTGGGTTCAAAAGTAAATTAGATACATTCCTGGTGGATAGGTCTACTAATGGCTAATAGCCAAGCCAGGGACACAGCCCAATCTACCAAGTGTCCCTAAATCTGTAGCTGCCAGGAACTAGGACCGATTGCAGAGCCATTGACCATTCTCTTTGAAAACTCATGGGCTGTGTCTAGACTGGCCAGTTTTTCCGGAAAATCAGCCGCTTTTCCGGAAAAACTTGCCAGCTGTCTACACTGGCCACTTGAATTTCCGCAAAAGCACTGACTTCCTACTGTAAGAAATCAGTGTTTTTTGCGGAAATACTATGCTGCCCCCGTTCGGGCAAAAGTCCCTTTTGCGCAAAACTTTTGCACAAAAGGGCCAGTGTAGACAGCTCAGATTTGTTTTCTGCAAAAAAGCCCCAATTGCGAAAATGGCGATTGGGGCTTTTTTGCGGAAAAGCGCGTCTAGATTGGTACGGACGCTTTTCCGCAAAAAGTGCTTTTGCGGAAAAGCGCCCGTGCCAATCTAGACACTCTGTTCCGAAAGTGCTTTCAACGGAAAACTTTTCTGTTAAAAGCATTTCTGGAAAATCATGCCAATCTAGACACAGCCATGGAGATCGGGGGAGGACCCAGGTGACTGGAAAAAGGCAGATGTAGTGCCCATCTTTTAAAAAGAAAGAAGGACAATCCAGGGCATGACAGATCCATCAGCCTCACCTCAATCCTCAGAAAAATCATGGAGGGGATCCTCAACCAATCCATTTCGAAGCACTTGAAAGATAGGAAAGTGACCAGGAATAATCAACATGGATCACTCAGGGCAAGTCATGTCTGACCAGCGTGACTGCCTTCTATGATGAGGTGACGAGCTCTGTGGACATGGGGAAGGGGTGGTCATGATATATCTTGACTTCAGCAAAGCTTTTGATACGGTCTCCCACAGTATTCTTGCTAGCAAGTTAAGGAAGTATGGATTGGAGCAATGGACTGTAAGGCTGTGTCTAGACTACATGCCTCTGTCGTCAGAGGCATGTAGATTAGACACATAGGCAAAGGCAAATGAAGCCGCGATTTAAATGATCGCGGCTTCATTTACATTTACATGGCTGCCACGGTGAGCCGACAAACAGCTGATCAGCTGTTTGTCCGCTCAGCGCGTTAGTCTGGACGCTCCCCTGCCGACATCAAAGCCCTTTGTCGGCAGCCCCGTTATTCCTCGTGGGATGAGGTTTACCGGGGCTGCCGACAAAGGGCTTTGATGTCGACAGGGGAGCGTCCAGACTAGCGCGCTGAGCGGACAAACAGCTGATCAGCTGTTTGTCGGCTCAGCGAGGCAGCCATGTAAATGTAAATGAAGCCGCGATCATTTAAATCGCGGCTTCATTTGCCTTTGCGAAAGCAACAAATCTACATGGCTCCGTCGACGGAGCCATGTAGTTTAGACGTACCCTAAGGTGGAGAGAAAGCTGGCTAGCTTGTTGGGCACCTGGATGTCTAGTTGGCAGCTGGTATCAAGAGGAATACTCCAGGGGTCGATCTTGGGGCCAGTTTTGTTCAACATCTTCATTAATGGCCTGGGTGAGGGGATGGGTTGCACCCTCAGCAAGTTCACAGATGACACTCAGCTAAGGGGAGAGGTAGCTAGGTTGGAGGGTCAGGACAGAGTCCAGAGTGACATTGACAAATTGGAGGATTGGGCCAAAATCTGATGGGGTTCAATAAGGACCAGTACAGAGTCCTGCCCTTGGGACGGAAGAATCCCAAGCATTGGTACAGGCTGGGGACCGACTGGCTAAGCAGCAGTTCAGCAGAAAAGGCCCTGGGGATTGCAATGGAGGAGAAGCTGGATATGAGTCAACAGGGCACCCTTGTAGGCAAGAAGGCTAAAGGCATATTAGGGGGCATTAGTAGGAGCCATTGCCAGCAGATCTAGGGAAGTGATTATTCTCCTTTATTCGGCACTGGTGAGGCCACATCTGGAGTATTGTGTCCAGTTCTACAGAAAGGATGTGGACGCACTGGAGAGGGTCCAGCGGAGGGCAACAAAAATGACAAGGGGGCTGGGGTACATGACCTGCGAGGAGAGGCTTAGGGATTTGGGTTTATTAATCTACGGAGGAGCGAGGGAGGATTTGATGGCAGCCTGCAGCTCCCTGAAGAGGGGTTCCAAAGAGGCTGGAGAGAGGCTGTGGTGACAGATGGCAGAACAAGGAGCAATGGTCTCAAGTTGCAGGGGGGGGGGGAAGGGGAAAGTCTAGGTTGGAGATTAGGAAAAACGATTTCCCTAGGCAGGTGGGGAAGCGCTGGGCTGGGTTCCCGAGGGAGGGGGTGGAATCTCCATCCCGAGAGGTTTTTAAGTCCCAGCCTGGTAAAGCCCTGGCTGGGATAGTTTAGTTGGGTTGGTCCTGCTTTGGGCAGGGGTTGGATTCGATGACTCCTGAGGGCTCTGCCAGCCCTGGGATTCTGTGATCCCTCAGTAACTGCTCGTTCTGTTAATTCCCTCTGAAGCACTGGACAGGCCGCTACCAGAAGACAGGCAATGAGGCTAGAGGGACCTATGGTCTGATGCCAGTTCTAATGTTCGTTGCCCCCCAGCAGGATTCTAACTGGCTCGTTACTTATTTGGAGATGGCCGCCTTGTGCGGCGGAATCCCAGCTTTCCTTTTGCATTGGCTTTTTGAAATCTTCAGCTGTGAGGGAGGTGAAGAAACCCTTAAAACCTCGACCCAAGTGTGGGGAGGTCTGGCTGAGTCTGCAGACAGCCCGCAGCAAAGGGGGAGGTGGGACTGGCTCCGTTATGCTCAGTGGCGTGTTACCACCGGTGCCCGGCGATGGGGCTTTATAGTCCAACATGAACTATTTCACTGCTGAGCATCGCGTGCCAGGATGGAGAGGGGAGAGCCGAGTACAAAGATCTGCCGACTTAGTGATGACTTTTTGGTGATGCAAGTGAATGTTGCTTAGAAAACACCATAATCTGACTTGGGAAGTGAAAAAGCCAGAGGGGAAGAAAAGAGATCAAGTGATTACGTAGCCCCCCCCCAAAGGGGGGCAGATCCTGCAAAGCCCAGTGGGCATCCAGACACAACCCCTTTCCCTCCCTACCCCCCCAGTCAGCCTGCCTACTATGGAGGCCTGGTCTGCTGGGGTGGAGTGTGTAGAGCCAGTCAGCTCATTTCCCGGTTCAAAAGGCTGCCCCTGCATCCCCTAGGCCAGGCCGCATGTCCAAGCTCTCCTTCGCAGTTACATGGGTTAGACACAACTGACTTTTAAAAAAGGATAATTGAGTCGCTGGGAGCTGGGGCTGTTTGTTGTACCTCTGCCAGCTTCTGGCCCTGCCCAGGAACACAGACACATCCCGCCAGAGCATACACCTGCGCAGCCTGCTGCGAGTGGGAGTTGGTTGTGGTGCCCCAGGCAGGCAGTGCATGGCTTGTGGGTGGGACGTGGCAGTGTATCACTTCTCCCCTCTCCCATTTTGCCTCACAGGGTGTGAGGAGAGACCCTCTTTGCGCTTGGGATAGCACCGAAATGGATCCGGGCCTGGACAGGGCGTGCTGCGGGAAAGGCTTCTTACACCTTTCTCCTTGCTGTGCCCTCCTCAGTGTCTGCCCCCGGCCGTCTCAGCGACAGCGCTGTGGGAGGGGCACTCCTTGTGTGCCTGTCCTTGGTAGAACCACAGAAACCTAGAGCTGCAAGGGACCTCGAGACGTCGTCAGGCCCAGCCTCCGAGCTGACTATGGCACAGAAACAGCTCAAGAAAAGTTTATTCCAGGTCTGATTTTGTAAAGCAATGCCACTCCCGGGGGCCACTTTCCGTTTACATGGGCATGGCCGTAAGACCTGTGTGCTCTAGTCTTTGCCTGCGTCTCTTCTCATTAGTAAACTTCTAAAACTTTTACAAACCTCAGGTGAAATCCTAACCCCGTTTACATCCGGGGGCGTTTCCCCACTGACGTCAGCAGCCCCAGTATTTCATCCCAAATGGCCAGTTGGACATTTTTGCCCTTTGTTCATTCTTTGTCCTGCCCTCAGCTTCAAACGAGACCGGGTAGTTTCATTTCCTGACGATAGCCTGTCTCAGTTCCTGGGTCTCATGCGCAAGCACCATGCTCCTGTGGTTTGGTTTCTAGCAGGACAGGAGAAGGGTCTCCGCATTTACACGGACATTTTGGCCCCCCTTTCCAAGCGCTGGTAAAATGGGTGAAGCTGGTAAAATGAATATCCACCCCGTGCGTGTGCAAAGCCCTGCATTTGTGCACACTGCTGGTGTGAGCATGCACACAAACAATAGATGCATGTGCCGTTCCCCATTGCTACATTCTGCAAGAACAGGTTGGACCTTTCTTGTCCGGCACCCTCAGGACCTGACCAGCCCTGGATGAGGCGATTTGCCGGACACCGGAAGGTCCCCGGACACCAGCCCCTCAGCTCAATGCCCCTCCCCGCTGCCGGCTCCTTCAGCCCCGCTGGGCTGTCTGCAGGCCAGCACTACCCCCGGCTCCACTGCTGCTGGCGGCCAGCCCCACTGCAGAATGGCACATTGCCCGATCCGGCTTCCACGGCCCCAACCCCACTGGCAGGAGGCACATGGCCCCAGCTGCACTGACTCTGCTGGGCTGCCACAGCTGGCTTCCCCTGTCTGGGCTGCTGAGGCCCCACCACCTCCCAGGCTGATGCAGCCTGGCCAGGCTTCCCCTCTTGGGTTACTGTGGTCCCGGCCCCGCTGTGGGGCGGCAGACAGCCCCGATCGCGCTCTGCCCAGGCTGCTGCAGCCCCACTGCTAGCACACTCAAGGGGCTCCCAGCTTCTGGCCCTCCTGCCCGGGGGCTGTCTCATCCAGGAACATCTGTGATCATGCCGGACCACGGATGCTGCGGGCCGAGAGAATCAAGGAGTTCAGCAGCGTCTCACGTGGCCCTTTCACCAATATTCAGGAGTCTCTCTGGTCACATGAGAACTCCTCTTTCATACCAAGCCTTGATCGGGGGCCTAAACTACCTGAACGTGGGTAAAACTTTAAAATCACGTTTATGATTCAGGAGTTGACGTTTTCATGAGTCAATTAGGCATTTGTCACATTTTATCTCGTCTCTTACGTGACTATTTTTTGGATCCAAAACATCCAGGGGAAAGGGGCACCCGGTTTGAAACAGAGTCAGTAACAATAATCTCTGAAGTAGTAAGGTCCAGGAGTTAGCTTTTAAAGGGTTTGTTAAAGGAAATAAGTAAAATCATAATAATGAAAAATATTATTTTACATTGCTTCCTTCTCCTACTCCGTTGTGACTTGTACATTCAGGCTCTAGGGTTCTGTACATGAGTGCTTTAATCCTTCCCAACAGCAGCTGTGTTGTGCTCTTGGACTGTACAGCATCTAGCACATTAGTGAATGTAGATATGCCGATTACACCATAGTTTCACAGGGCAAAGTTGCACAAGAATTATCAGGGCAGCTCTCAAATGAGGATCCAAACTACAAACCGAGCCCTTAGCCAGCAGCTTAATTTCACAGATGTCTTTGTGGATTCGTTCTAGGTCCCACAGCTAGGGAATAGTACAAAAGGCTGAGCGCTAGGAGGATCTCGAGTCTCATCCCAGAGCAGTCACTGACTCACTGGGCAGTCTTGTGCAAGTCACTTGATGTCCTTGTGCCTCTGGCTAAGTATGCTAAATAAAAAGATGGACCTTCCTGCACTGGATTCTTACATCACTATGGAATCCTCCTACCGAATTAGCTTTAAAAAATGCAACCCTTTTATGACTGAAGCCAGTAAAGAAAAAAGGGTCAGACTCGCTGGAAAGCAAGTTGCTGAGAGAAAGCCACAGTCAAAGAGAACTGGCAGGATAATCTATTTTCACATCATCCTTATAGCTGAGTGTCTATGGCATGCCATAGCTTAGGGAAGTCAGTAAATAGAGAGAGAAAATCTGTGAAACTTTTCTGTGGGCTGTGGGTTGCATCATGTGCTTTAGCTTGCCCACCCTTAGTTATAATTCCATCTTTCTTTAAAAGTAAGAGAGTCTCAGCGCTATATTATAGGAACCAGGGGTCTGATCAAATATGGACATTCCAAGTCCCTCTGTCTCCTATCAATTTCACCCTGCGTATGAATGCGCTCCATCTGGTGGTACGTTTACACTGCCATAGGGCCTGACAAACACAGAAGGGCTCTTAAAGGCTGCCGCTTGTTTCTTGGCCACAGAAAATAGAACCAAGTTGTTTCATTCAACACATTAGCTATTAAAAGGTAAAGAAGCAAATCATTTAAGGTCAAATTGTTAGCCTGTATCAAGCCATATTTTGGTTTTCAACACTCCCCATTTGTGAACACAACTTACTACACCCGAGTGGCTGCCCGGTCATTTTGCACATGTATGTGCTTAAATGGCATGGTATTGCAACTAAACCTCGTGCAGGCCTACAATAGTGGGTGTAATAGGCGCACAACCAAAAGCGAGTGTGGAAAATCAAAGATCAAGCCTAAAAAGCAAAACCTTAGAGTCTCCTCTTCTTTAATACTTTGCACTTTTAAACCATCTTCCATGCCAGGCTCCCAAAGAGCTTTACAAACGTGTGAATGTGGCCGCACAGTCTCTGAGGTTTGGTTTTCTGCATTTTAGAGATGGGGAACTGAAATATACAGAACGTATCTGACTTTGCTAAGATCATCTAGTAAGTCTACGGCTGAGCCGGATCCGGAGCCTACGCAGATTTACTGGCTATGAAGCATTTTGTATTTTTACGGATTCGTTGATTCTTTCAGAAAGCTTTTTATAGGCTCACTAAACAGGTTGAGATCTAAACTTGTTTAGGATTTTACTGGGGGGAGAGGTTACATGATGCTTGTCATTCTGCTGAGAAGAGCCAGTGTCTTGATGAGAAAAGACTGACCATATTCAGTCCTTTGATTAACACGTGCGTGGCAGCAGTCAGGAAGAAATGCAAATTAATAAAGATAGAAGCACATGACTTTTGGAGGAATCCCACACCTTCAGTATGCTCAGTTTCAGGCTAAAGCAAATGGGCTATATGAGTAGGGACGTTACATTCAGATGAATTAACTAATTGAATAGTCAATGGGATTTCCATCCACTGTTCAATTAGTCTATAAGGGAGCTTCTGCCTCTGAACCGTAGCAAGTGCCCTTCTGGCCCCGCACTCCCTACAAAGCTTCTGCTTTTTTGAAACGTACAAGAGCCCCAGAGATTCGAAAGCAGACTTGCAGCAGAACCAGTGCGAGCAGAGACGGCTTCAGTCCCCGCTTGCACCGTTTCCCGTTGTGCCTCTACCTCCCCTGCCCCCCGCAGAGACGGTGCTTGGGGGAAATGGCTTTTAAGCCGGCTCCCACCAGCACTGGCTCCTGCTTCCCCCCCCCTTGCTGCCTTTCTCTGACAGGGGCAGCAAGGAGTGGGGGGGGAAGCAACTAGTCCCATCTCTAGTCAACTATCCGATAATCTTATGCTTATCAGAGCGTCGACTAGTTGACTAGTTGCTTACATCCCTCTATATCAGCGGTGTGGCAATGGTTAATATGCCCCAGAGACTAGGAGTCTGCATTTCTGAACCTCTCCAAGCACTTTACCAAAAACAATTAAGCAAGCTGCAGAACATTACAGTGAGGAAGGGTACCAGATAGCTAGGGACTGGCCTCTCTTGGCACCACGGCTGCCTCTCGAGCAACACAGAGCTGTTTAGCTGCACACAATAGCGCTACACAACAGTTTGGGACAGGAAATAAAGAATATTATGTTCAGCTGAAAACACAGGAGGAGTTTAGGAGGTAGGCTGTAATTTGGGCAAGGCCCCAGGATTATACCTTCATTCTTACATAAAATACCATGTGATCTGCAGTAACAACAAAAGGGTCAAGGCCTCAATTCACAGCTCATCTGGAACATGGACGCGTCAGCACCAAGGTTTGTCTCACCCAGCCCAAGTTTTGGCATCAAATTGTTTTGTTTGTACTTGGAGAGTGCACTGAGCACACAATGCTATCTTACAAAGCCTGGGAAATCTCCTCTGGGGAAAAATGTTTGTAACAACCTACACTATCTAAAAGCTTTTAAGATTTATTCCAGTTTTTACTATCCTCAATGTCGTCGTTAATTACAAGAATAAAAAAATGACACTCATTCAAAGCAAGCCAATCCTGCATACACCATCTACCCAGATTCAGATAGATCACAGACCATTTGATTTCACCCAGTTACCCCTCTATTGAGCCCTGTAACTTGTGTTTGCCTAAAACAGGCTGTGGAACCATTTTTTGGGTTGGGTAGGGGCCACTGACCAACAGAAAAATTAGTCGGGGACCACACACGCGTGAGGATCAAAAAACCCACTAAAACTCACTGGCTGTGTCTAGACTGGCCAGTTTTTCTGCAAAAGCAGCCGTTTTTCTGGAAAAACTTGCCAGCTGTCTACACTGGCCGCTTGAATTTCCGCAAAAGCACTGACTTCCTACTGTAAGAAATCAGTGCTTCTTGCGGAAATACTATGCTGCTCCCGTTTGGGCAAAAGTCCCCTTTGCGCAAAACTTTTACGCAAAAGGGCCAGTATAGACAGCTGAGATTTGTTTTGTGCAAAAAAAGCCCCGATCATGAAAATGGCAATTGGGGCTTTTTTTCGCAAAAGCGCGTCTAGATTGGCCACAGACGCTTTTCCGCAAAAAGTGCTTTTGCGAAAAAGTGTCCGTGCCAATCTAGACGCTCTTTTCCGAAAATGCTTTTAGCGGAAAACTTTTCCGTTAAAAGTATTTCCGGAAAATCATGCCAGTCTAGACGTAGCCACTGAGGGGCTCCCAACAAGCAAAACAAAACAAAACAAAACAAAACAAAACAAAACAAAACAGAAAACCCTCACTGATCTGTCTCCCAACTGAGAAGTGGAAAAAGAAATAAGACGCTCTCTCACACACTCAAGTTAGGGTGCTAGTAACAGGGGTGCTGAGGCTCCGGGTTTCTCTCTGCGGTGCAGAGACTCCCTGTAGTGCGGACACTTGCCACGGGCCAGATCAAAGTAAGCTGGGGGCTGGATTCAGCCCACAGGCCGTAGGTTCCCTACCCCTGTTAAAGCATCTGCCACGAAGGCCTCCCTTCTTAATTTCAAGACATTAAGAGATGGAGAGCTCACCACTTCCCTGGGTATTTTGTTCCAATGAATAATCTTCCTCGCTGTTAAAAAAGGTGCCCAGTTTCTAATTTGAAATTGTCTGGCCTCATCTTCCAGACATTGGTTCTGGTTACCATTTTCTCCGCTAAATTAAGGATGGCATTTTCTCTCCCCAAACTTACTTACCTCTCGATACGTGTCTACATGATGGACCCTACAGCGGTTCAGCACTCTAGTGTAGACACTCGCCACAATGGCGAAAAGGGGGTTTCTATCCATGCAGAAATTCCACCCTCTTGCCAGGCAGTAGCTAGGTTGATGGAAGAATTTGTCAGTTAACCTCGCAGTGTCTACACTAGGGCTTTGGTCAGTTTAACTACATCCCTCAAGGGCCGGAAATTTTTACATCCCTGAGGGACATATGTAGAGGTACACCAGGATATACTAAGTCAGATTGAACTCAGTAAGGCATTCTCCAGCCCTTTTGTGGTTCTCTTCTTCGCCCTCTCCAGTTTCTCAATTTGGGATGTAAAATCCCATTGAATTAATTAACTGGTTAAATGTTGAGATGAACCAGTTAACGGATTAAATGAGGCAGGAGGGGGGCTGCCCCAGCCAGGCTGGAGGTATGAGTTTGCCAGTTCTTAACCCATTTAAGGTGTGCTTTATTGATACTGAATATTGCTAATTTTTAGCCAAGCTGCCTTATAAAAGTCTGTTACGCCTATGCAGCTACCTTTATAAACTACTGTGTGTAATCTCCTGAAAGAATGAAATCAGTTTTGTTTGACAAGACCTATTTCCCATAAAACTTGATGTTAACTGGCATTAATTATATTCCTGTCCTTTAATTCTTTACCAACCAAGTCCCGAATCAACTTTTCTCATTTTTTAGTTGTGAGCTAAGCCTCATGAAGAGGAAAACCTGATGTGCTGTGCTACAGAGAGCCAGTCCCACCAGCAGCCCCCATCTTGCCAAGACTGTCTCAGATTTCAGACACCAGATCCCAAGAGTCCTACACCTTTTACCTGCGGCTGCTCTGAATGGTGGGCAGGCAAATACAGAGCTTAGCACCTGATAACCTTCCTTCCCAGTTTTTTCTGTACCTTTATCTTAAATCAGTGGTCCCCAACCTTTAGGGGCTCCCAGGGCAGGGCCCCTCAGGACCGGGTGCCTGGGGGGTGGGGCCACATGTCCAGGGCCAGGGCTGCCCAAGCACCAGTGTGTGTCATGTGCCTGGGGCTGACCCAGGTTGTTGGTGGGTGCATACAAATGCCCCAGCAGGCACCATGGTGCCTATGGGCACCACATTGGGGACCACTGTCTTAAATTAATGGAGATTGCCTATCTCCTAGTACTGGGGGTCATTGAATCCAGTCCCCTGCCTTCACAGCAGGACCAAGTACCACCCCTGACAAACTTTTGCCCCAAATGGTCTCCACAAGGAGGATTGAACTCACAACCCTAGATTTAGCAGGCCAATGCACAAACCACTGAGCTATCCCTCCCCCCAATCTTCCCTCTGGCTCCAACCTGGCTTGTCTCAGCGCAAGCCCAGAGCTCAGGCTGGGTATGAATTTGGCTTGGGAGGAAGTGTCTCATCTGGTTTGACAGGATGTTTGGGAGGAGGGACTTAATGAAGGGCTACAGAGTGGAGAAAACTGGAGTGGAGAGGTTCAAAGGGGGACTTAATGTTGCATACAAACCATTTTGGACACAGGGATCCTTTCATCCTTTAACCCCCCAGCTGGGTCTTGATCCTGGAGGGCATCAAGCAACCCTGACTAGTGGGACTCAAAGGTGCTCATGGCCTCTCACGATTCTGTCCCTGAGTTGGAGAAAAGGTTTCCTGAAAACGTGTTCTGATGTCAGCAACTGTGTCCGCCTCCTTCTGTCCCTCCTAGAATCAGTAGGAGCTGAGGAGGGGTAAGGCACGGAGGGCCGGGCCAGGCCCTCGCATTCCTCCCAATCTCTGAAAACAGCACAAGGTAGCACGGCAGAGCCACAGCAGGCAATGGAAAGCTTATGCTAGTTCCCCCCAACAAGCAGCGCCAGCCGTTTGCTCATTATATAACCTCCTGGCCTGTTTCTGCAACATTTATACCTGGTTACCAAACCCCAGATTGGACTGTATTGAATCTGCCCGAACAGCCGCACGTCCAGATCAGAGGGAGTCAATCTGGCATTTCAATTTAAAGAGCTGCTCCTTTCAGTCCTTAACGTCTGCCAGCCATTGTGTAAGATGGGAGGCCTTAATAGAAGTCATGCTGAATGGCGTAGTATGAACATTGAAAAAATACATTCAGGGCTGAGCTGGAATAAACCTAGAAGGAATAGCTTGCCCAGAGAACAACTGCCTTAAACTTGGACTGCCCTTGCTTGCAAAATTATTCATCATTTAACAATTAGGTGGTAGACGCATTAGAGCTAAACATCAAACATTCTCTGTTTGCTCTTTTTAGTTATCAGCTGGTAACGGCCAAGCATTGGGAAGATATTTTAATGCACCAGCAGGCATCTCACAAGGAGTTACTTCTGCATAGTGTGGAGTGTGTAAGGGACCCGATTCTTTCTTACACCCGTGTCAATTTATCTAAAACCAGAGTGAGAGAGACTCAGGTCCCAGGAGACTGCATGTTCTAGTGACACAAGAACGGCCAGACTGGGTCAGACCAGAGGTCCACGTAGCCCAGTATCTCATCTTCCCACAGTGGCAAAGCCAGGTGCCCCTGAGGGGATGAACAGTACAGATAATCGAGGCTCTGTCTATACAGGAACATTATTTCGAAATAACATAGGCCGCGTCTACACAGCTGGCAGTTATTTTGACATAATGTCAAAACACTGTCAAGCTGGAGGACTTCTTACTTCGACTCTTGTAACCCTCATTTTATGAGGAGTAAGGGAAGTCAGAGGAAGAGTGCTCTGTTTCGAAATAAGATACTCAATTGATGCAGCTCAATTTGCATAGCTTATTTTGAGGTAAGCCTGGCTGTGTAGATGCACCCCAAGTGATCCCTCCCCTGTTGTTCATTCCCAACTTCTGACAGAGGCTAGGGACACCATTCCTACCCATCCTAGTTAACAGCCATTCATGGATCTATCCTCCAGGAATTTATCTAGCTTTTTTTTTTAACCCTGTTAAAGTCCTGGTCTTCACAACATCCTCTGGCAAGGAGTTCCACAGGTTGGCTGTACGTTGTGTGAAAAAATACTTCCTTTCTTGGTTTTAAACCTGCTACTTATTCATTTCATTTGGTGACCCCCTAATTCTTGCATTATGGGAACAAGTAAATAACTTTTCCTTATTCACTTTCTCAGCACCAGTCGTGATTGTATAGACCTCTATCCTATCCCTCAAACTAAGTGGTATGAGTCAGAATTCTGCTCTCAATTATGCCAGAATAAATCTATTGACTCCAACAGAGGTATTCCAGATTCTGTTAGGAATGAGAATTTGGTCTGTGGTTTTCAGTCTCACCTCATTACTTATGGTGAACTATTTTGGAATGTTGCTTTCGAAGGTTTGTATGCTCTGTGGGAGCCTCTTCTCGTCCTTTATGAAGGTTCAGGTAGAAGTTCTTGATATTACTGACTTTTATGTTCCTCAGCAGAGATAAAACATTCTTAGGCTCTTCCAGACTGTGCTTCCTTTTGGATAGACTGCTGGTGCGTCTAGCAGCCCCAGTAAATCATTGACTCGGCACGCAATTTTTCCTAGATAATGAAGTTAAAAGGCCACCTTGACATCCACTCATTTTATGATTTCTGTAGCTCACTTACCCCAAGTAAAGTGAGTCCCCGTGGTGCTGCTGGACACAATTAATCTTTTATGACAGAAGCCAAAAGGAACACAAGTCAGTTATTTAATTTATTTCTATTAGTACCACCAAATGCTAGCTGATTGCATGGCAATAAAAGACAGTTACTTCTTTCCGTAACTGCTGTTCTTCCAGATGCGTTGCTCATGTCCATTCAGCATAGGCGTGTGTGCTTGCCACATGCACCGGTGCCAGAAGATTTTCCCTCCGCAGTGTCCATAGGGGACTGGATCCAGTGCCCTTTGGAGCGGTGCGCACATGCCACGCTATATAGGGTGCCCTCTGGATTCTTTCCTCCTCAGTTCCTTCTTGCTGGAAACGCCGTCAGAGGAAGGAGGGTGGGAGTTGAATGGGCATGAGCAACACATCTCGAAGAACACCAGTTACAGAAACAGGGAACTGTCTTTTTTTCTTCAAGTGCCTGCTCATGTCCATTCCACATGGGTGACTGCAAGCAGTGTCTGCAGAGGAGGGTAGGACTCTCAGGAGCATGCAGCTCACAACACTGCTCTACTCAGCACGGCGGTGTCCCGTAGTGTGATGGCGTGATGCAACATGAACATGTGCACTGAAGACCAAATGTCTTGAATTGGGACATTGGCTAGGAAAGCGGCCGAAGAAGCTTGGACTATGCTAGAATGAGCCTTCGCCAATTGGGGCAGCTAAGCGCCGGCCACCTCCTAACACATATGAATGCACGAGGGGATCTACCTAGAGCTCTTCTGTGAAGGTACTGGAAGACCCTTCATCCAATCCGCATAGGCCACAAAAAACTGCGTGGATGTACAGAATGGCTTTGTTCTCCCCAGGTCGAACGCAGGTGCCCTCCCGACATCAAGGGCATGGAGACGTCTCTCCTCGTTGGTCTGATGAGACTTGGCGGAGAATATGGGAAGGAAGATACCCTGACCCATGAAGGCCCATCAGAACTTTCTGAAGAGGGTGGTGACTAATCTGGATCTCCAGGTGGAGGAAATCTACTGGACAAACCAGTAAAAAGCACCAAAATCCAAAGGAAAACCTTATAAATCAACAGACCAGTTGAAGGACTTTACTAAGGACAAACTGAATGTCGGCTAGAAAGGGCTTCAACATGCTTCAGTAACGTGCGCCGGGCTCCTTCATCCCGGGACACAAAGCACATCTGAGCGATTGTTGCATTGTAACAGGGCTCCCCACATGGTCAGTGAGACCCTAAAAGGACCCTGGAGAATTTCACTTCAAGTAAAATCTATCCCTTGGTTCCTGGACTCTATTCCCACACTGGGGAGAGGGGGAGGGGGCAGATTTTCAAAAGAGTTCAGCTCCCACTTAAGTGTTTAAAGAAACTGGCCCGGCTTTCACAAGGGTCAAACAGCTCCTGCTGAGAGCTATGGGAGCTGCTGCATGCTGAGCACATTTGAAAATCTGGTCCATTGTGAATTAACTCTCTTAGGCCATGTCTACATAAGACAGCTTACACCAGCATAGCTGTGCACTGTACGACCATTCATGTAGCCGCTCTAGGCAGATGATAGAGAGCTATAATGATACAACCACCTCCAAGAGCAGGAGTCGCTATGGACGTGGGAGAGGCTCCCGTACTGACAAAGTGCTGGCCATACCAGCGCTTCTCTTGGTGTAACTTATGTCACTCAGGAAGGTGTTTTTTCACACCCTTGAGCAATATAAGTTATACCGACAAAAGTGATAGGCTGTGTCTAGACTGGCCAGTTTTTTTGGAAAATCAGCCGCTTTTCCGGAAAAACTTGCTAGCTGTCTACACTGGCCGCTTGAATTTCCACAAAAGCACTGACTTCCTACTGTAAGAAATCAGTGCTTCTTGCAGAAATACTATGCTGCTCCCGTTCGGGCAAAAGTCCCTTTTGCACAAAACTTTTGCGCAAAAGGGCCAGTGTAGACAGCTCAGATTTGTTTTCCGCAAAAAAGCCCCGATCGCGAAAATGGCAAGTGCTTTTGCGGAAAAGCGTCCGTGCCAATCTAGACGCTCTTTTCCGAAAATGCTTTTAACGGAAAACTTTTCCGTTAAAAGCATTTCCGGAAAATCATGCCAGTCTAGACGTAGTCATAGTGTAGACATGACCATAATTCTTACTCCTTTTGTAGCTTTAAAAACAACTAGTCCTGTGGCACCTTAGGCTACATCTAAACTACACCCCTCTGTTGGGAGAGGGATGTAAATTAGACATATAGAAAGTGTAAATGAAGTGGGGATTTAAATATCCTGCGCTTCATTTGCATAATGGCGGCCGCCGCTTTTTTTCGAAACGGGGCTTTTCGAAAAAAAACTAGCAGTTTAGATGGGGCATTTTTTATAGAAATACCCCGTTTCAAAAGACCCCATTTCAAAAGAGGAGTACAGGATCTTTCGAAACAGGGCATTTATGTCAAAAATGCCCCATCTAAACTGTCGGGTTTTTTTTCGAAAAGCCCCGTTTTAAAAAAAAGAGGTGGCCACTATTATGCAAATGAAGTGCGGGATATTTAAATCCCTGCTTCATTTGCATTTTCGATACATCTAATTTACATCCCTCTGCCAACAGAGGGGTGTAGTTTAGATGTAGCTTTAAAGACTAACAATAATATATAGAGTATCATGAGCTTTTGTGGGCAAAATCCACTTCCTCAGATGAACTGTAGTGGAAATAACAGAGCCAAGGTATTTATAATGGGAAAAAATACCTGTCAATTGTAGGACCAGTGCTAATGAGGATAATTAAGTGGGCTGGAAGTGTCGCATCCTTTTGTAGCTGTTTACCAATAATAATTGGTATTAAGGTTCCTTCATAGATTATAATGCCTGAAGAGACCTTTCTGATTATTTTAATTCTGATCAGCTTCCGTTGATCAGTTGAGAACTGTGGCCAGTGGAAGATGTGGTGTCAGGGCCTGTGGATGAAGGGTAGTGCATGGAGCCACTGCTATACATGCCAGGTGCTTTTGGGAATGGTGAGGGGTCAGGGCAGGTCATAGTACCTTCCTGAATTAATTCCTCCTTTAAACGATAGCAGATCTTTTAGAAAAACATCCACTGTTGATTTTAAAATATCCATTGATAAAGAATCTACCATGACTCTTGACAAATTGTTCCGATGGTCAATGTCTCTCACAGTTAAAGTTATGCAGCCTCCTTCTAGTCTAAATTTGTCCAGCTTCAACTTCCAGCCAGTGCTTATCTTTTTGTGCTAAACTGAGGAGCCTCCTATTATCCCATTTCTGTTCCTCATATAGGTACGTACTATAGACTGTGCTCCTTACTCCTGCACCTGCTCATTGTTAAATAGCTGGAGCTCCCCGAGTCGTTCGCTCACCGGCATGTTTTTCAACTCTTGAAGCATTCTTGTGGTTCTTCTCTGGCCCCTGTGCAATTTATCAGCATCTTTCTTGGCCTGGAGACATTAGAAAGGGTCCAGAAGGATTAAAGGTCTGGAAACATGTCTTGTAGTGAAACACTCAAGCCATCTTGATTTATCATATGTGCAATTCCTGTGGTCACTTCATTCTTCCGTCACAAATCTCATAACAGTGTCAATCTCAGGTACGTTAGTAGTAGTTTTAGGCACTTGGCCTCCCAGAAAAAGTGAGAAAATGCCCTCACGACTCCAGACTTATGGCACCCAGGACACACCGGCTCTTTCCCAAATATCCCCTCAGGATTAGGTCATGCAGCTAACTCTGATGGAAAGTGCATTCCCTGTGGAAATTTGAACAGCAGCAGTATCATAGAGAACCACAGAACCATAGAATCCTAGAGCTGGAAGAGACCTCAGGAGTCATTGAGTCCGACCCCTGCCCAAAACAGGACCAACCCCAACTCAATCATCCCAGCCAGGGCTTTGTCAAGCCAGGACTTGAAACCTCTAGGGATGGAGATTCCACCACCTCTCTAGGAACCCATCTCGGTGCCTCCCCACCCTTCTAGGAAAATAGTTGTTCTTAATATCCAACCTAGGCCTTCTCCACTGCAACTTGAGACCATTGCTCCTTGTTCTGCCATCTGCCACCACTGAGAACAGCCTCTCTCCAGCCTCTCTGGACCCCCCCTTCAGGAAGGCTGCTATCAAATCCCCCCTCACTCTTTTCTGCAGACTAAACAAATCCAAATCCCTCAGCCTCCCCTCGTAGCTCATGTGCTCCAGTTCCCTGGTCATTTTTGTTGCCCTCCACTGGACCCTCTTCAATGCATCCACATCCTTTCTATAATGGGGGCCCCAGAACTGGATGCAGTAGTCCAGATGTGGCCTCACCAGAGCCAAATAAAGGGGAAAAATCATTTATCTAGATCTGTAGGCAACGTTCCTCCTAATACACCCTAATATGCCATTAGCCTTCTTGGCTACAAGGGCGCACTATTGACTCGTGTCCAGCTTCTCATCGACTGTAATCCCCAGGTCCTTTTCTGCTGAACTTCTGTTTAGCCACTTGGTCCACAGCCTGTAACAATGCTTGGGATTCTTCTGTCCCAAAGGCAAGACTCTGCACTTGTCCTTGCTGAACCTCATCAGATTTCTTTTGGCGCAATTCTCCAATTTGTCTAGGTCACTCTGCACCCTCTCCCTACCCCCCAACCTATCTCCTGCTCCCTCTAGCTTAGTGTCATTTTAGTAATCTCGGGCTCTTCTTCTGCTCCCAGGAATATCACTGGCATTTAAGCAGCAGAGTGAAGAGCAAATGATTCAGTCTGAAAAATTTCTTCCCTTTATGGTTACATCTTGGAAAGGCTTAGGCCATGTCTTCACTGTGGGGAAGAGTGACACCGTCACCCGCAATCGATCTTCCGGAGTTCGATTTAGCGGGTCTAGTAAAGTCCTGCTAAATTGAACTCAGAGGGCACCCCCATTGGTGCTGGTACACTTGCTCCTCCTGAGAAATAAGGGAAATCAATGAGAGCATTTGCTCCTGTCGGCCTCCTGCTGTGAAGATGGTGCAGAAACTTGAATTAAGGAATGTCAACTCCAGTTACATAATAAACGTAGCTGGAGTTACGTATCTTAATTCAACCTTCCCCTGGAGCGTAGACCAGGCCTTAGGGAGCTGTGAACTCACATACCTACAGAAACCCGAGGGGAAGACGAACAGTTCAGAGGATGAAATGCCTGATTAACTGAGGGTGAGAAAATGTAAGCATTCTGGAGAGTATCCTGAACCCAGGTAATATGCACTGGTGAAGGTAGAGTTGTAATTCAGAGTGGGAACAGCTCAAGACAGAAGCTAGCATATCCGCTTTCTAAGTCAATGGACATTTGGTGAAGCAAAAGAAAAAAGAAACAAACTGAAAATCCATGAAATTGCAGACTGAGGAACCAGACTGTGACCAAAGCTACCAGTGCCAGTTCAGATTTCTTTTTCCAAGATAAGAAGATGTAAGAGAGGCCAGCATGAATTAGGTAAACAATGTGATATTGTCCCTTGAGCCAAGGAATTGTTTAGTGCCTGAATCCTATAGTTCCTTGCAGGGCAAAACCCCTGTAGACATTCATGGGAGTTTTTTTCTAAATATTTCAGGATTGGGCCTCTAAATATCCTAATTCTTAGGCCATATAGATCTGTCTTCTTTAAGAATTCTGGGATCTTTGTATTTTGCAGAAAGCCTGTTTTTTCCTCCACAGTTTAGAGTCATTTCCATGGTGCAGAGAAACATCTGCAGGTCTTTTGTGGCTAATGAGAGGCTCAGGCCTACAGAACGTACTCATGCTAAACTCCTATTCCACGAACCAGTGAGAGCGGCAGTCCTGGGCCCAAACTTAATGAATTTTTGTCTTGTTTTGTGGGGCCATTTCTGGGCACAGTAACTCCAAGTAGACATAGACATGCCCACAGCTTATGTTAAATATAAATGGAAGAATTAACCGTGTTACAGTATCCAAGAGTCAGTTTAGCAAATATGCTTTCCACCCTTGATAAGTATCTTGTATTGACTTCCACACAGTTGCATAATGTATCCACGGAGGGAACCACTTCCCAGCATAGTCAAAGGGCTCAAATCACATGGAATACGTGATGCTCCTAGGCCTTATAAAGAACAAAATGGCACAATCTGGCGCCCACCACATCACTGTGCGCTTTGTCATTGAGTTCAGTGGAAACAGGTTCAAAGCCTTCAAGTGCAGATTCTTTAAGCAGGGAACAGGTTTTGTTTATACCGACCTCAAACTTGCAAGGTGCTGAATAACCTTCAGTTCCCACTAAAGGAGGTGAGTGTTGAGGGCGCACCAAACAGGATCAAGCACGTGTGATTGTGAAGTATTGTATAAACACCCAGAACTACAGAAAAGCTTGATACAAAAAGCAGAACCTCAAAATACAGGCGGGTCCTTCCTGGTCTGGCACCCTCGGGATCTGAGCGGTCCTGCACCATAGAGTTTGTTGGGCCAGGAAAGGTCAAGGCTCTCCTCCCGGCTGTTGGCCCTCCTCCCCGCCAGCCCTGCTCCCCACTGTGCCAGCTGAACCCCTGAGCCTGGCCAGCCAGGGCTCTCTGGTCCAGCAATATCCGTGGTCCTACCGAACCAGAGTCCCATATTTTAGAGGTTCAACCTGTAGCTACATCATGAGTTACAGTTACTCAGCCCTGCTCAGAATGTAGACCTGAGGCTGCATAGGTTGATCAAAATCTCCAAGTCATTTAAACAAATGCCTTAGTATGAGTGAAATAAAGAGCATCCATTTTGGGGGGGAGGGGGAGGTCCAGCTAGGAAGATGTGAATCATTAAGATTTGCTGGTAACATTAAGCATGAAGGTTTAACTCAAATTAGCCCACCTCATCCTTGGACAGCAATCGGTAGTCAACGGACCCACTATTTCACAAAGCACAAATGACACGGAGAAGCTACAAATGTAGGGTTAGAATGGATACTATGCAAATGCTTGGTTCAGCCCCCTAGCAAGAGAGATGAACCCCTTTTTACACAGTTCCTCTGCCACTTTTTCTGCTCTTCCTACCCTGAGCAAAATGATCCTCTGTAATGTTTGTCGGACTGATTCCACACCTGGAAACAGATGCAAACTCTCTAATAAACAACGTGATGCTTTGTAGGAAACTGAGGTGTAGCCTCAGTTCCATCACATTTAACTAATACTGGTTAACACCTTTCTCCTACTCTGACCCGCTGGGATCAGCTCCGGCAGAGAACATTACACTGTGCTGATGTCTGATGTCCTGTTCGTTTCCTTTCATAGGCGCTAACTTCTGCTGTAGCTGGCGGATGATCGACCACCCCCTCTGCTCCAGGCCTTGCCTCCACTCTGCCCCTTCCCTCAGGTCTCACCCCACCTTCTTCCTCCCCTATGTGTGCTGTGTCACTGCTAGGGTTACCAGACGGTTTAAAAAAAAATACCGGACACACTTGATCTCAGATGGGGGGGAATGGTCAGGATGGGAGCGGGGCTGACTGGGAAGGGGACGGGGGAGCAGGGCTGGCTGTGGGGAACCGGCTGGGAAGCGGGGCTGGCCGGGGGGAACTGGCCACGGGGGAGTGGGGCTGGCCGGGAGGAGAGTGGGGGGGAACCAGCCAGTGGGAAGCGGGGCTGGCCTGGGTGCACGCAGATCCCGGGGTACTGCCTGTCCCATGCAAGGTCCCAGCGGGGCGCATGAGCCGTCCCCCTCCTCCTCTCTACTGCGTAGTTGCATATGCCTGGCTGGTAGACACGCTCATGCAGTGTGACTCATGCAGTGTGAGCATGTCGACCAGCCAGGCAGTACACAACTACGCCCTGATACTCATGATAATAATAAACACTTAATTAGAAAATAGTGGGCATTTCTATGTCCAGTATTTTATCACTTTGTTTCCCGGACAGAAAGCTGAAATACTGGACAGTCCAGTTCAAAACCGGACACCTGGCAACCCTAGTCACTGCTCCTCCCCCTTCCCTCCCGGCGCCTCTGAATGCTGCAATATAGCTGTTTTGCTGTGGGCCGGAGGCGCTGAGGGACAGGGGGGCACAGGGAGGAGCTGGGGGCTGCCGGCAGGAGGCGCTGAGGGGAGGGGGGCAGAGGGAGGAGCTGGGGGTTGCCAGCAGGAGGCGCTAAGGGGAGGGGGGCAGAGGGAGGAGCTGGGGTTTGCCGGCGGGAGGCGCTGAGGGGAGAGGCGCTGAGGTGCCACACACCCCCATTTTCCGAGAGGGCTCCAGCCCCAGAGCACCCATGGATTTGGCACCTACGCTACGTGCTCTTGATCCATCCTGTCCAGATGCATCACAACTCAAGTTCAAGCCCCACCCTCCCTACCCCATGGAGCTCTCCTTCCTAGCAACCCCACTTTTCCCAGGCCCTGCCTCCACATGCTCCCCTCTGCCCCACACCTCCTCTATGCCCACCACCAGCTGCAGCAGGCTCCCCTCTGCCCCACACCTCCCATGCAGCTACAGTCACACTCTCCTCAAGCTTTCAGAGGCGTAGGCCGTATGTCCCAGCACTGTAGATCCCATTGACAGTAGGCCACTGCCTGGCCTGACTCCAGAGGGCATGCAGAGGGAACGTGGCTTACTGTTTCCACCTAGTACATTAGCCATGCCTGGAAACGGCCTACAGACTCTTTCCTGACAGATACTCCGGATAATCATTCGCACCTATCTTTCTCCTTACAAAGGAATTTCAGGAACTGGGTTTAGCAACGATGGAGAGTCAGGATTCCTGGAATCTATTCCCAGCTCTGTCACTGACTTGATGGGTGTCCGTGGGCGAATCATTTAGGGCCGTTTTCAGAGGTGCTGAGTCTAGAAATGGATGATGGGTGGGATCACGGGATGATTGCCTGTTGTGTTCCCTCCCTCGGAGGCATCTGCCATTGGCCACTGTCGGCAGACAGGATACTGGGCTAGATGGACCTTTGTTCTGACCCAGCCTGGCTGTTCTTATGTTCTCCAGCTTCTACTGACATCAACTATCAACTGTTTGTCTCAGGAGTTCATATGGCTGCCCACCAAGGCGCTACTGGAGTGTCTTCCACACAAGATTAAATTGGCAAATGCAAATTCCCTGGTGACCTTCACCTGGAGACACTCAGTAATTCTGAAATTCAGACCCTGCACTTCTCTAGGCATCATTTTGCCCACCTGTAAAATAGAGATAACAATGCTTACCCGTGTTACAGAGGTGGTGTAAAGATGAATTAATGTAATCTTTGTATAGTGCTCGTAGATCCTCTGACAACAACTGCTTCCAAAGTGCACAGCATACATTACAGTGTTCTTGTTATGCCTGTTTCCTGGGCAGTGCAGAGAGAAACCTGCCTCTGTTCTCTCATGAGCTAGTGCTTATCAGGTTCCTCTCCACCTGCCTGTGTCCTCATGGTGATAACTCCTTGTCTCCTCTCCAGAGCAGTCTCTGATGTATTTGCTCTTTATGTCTATGAACATAAGTATTCTACACGCTTGCTTATGGTGCTGTGGTTTCAAGGTACCTCTGTTTTCAAGTCCATGCTCAGGGCCAGGGTACTGGAATACAGCATCTGAGAACTTTCTGATATCAGCTTTTTAGGTTTTTTTCTGTTCTTTGGCATTTTTCTTCTACTCCTAAGCTAGCAAGCCAGGGAAAGGGCTAGTTTCAGAAAGGAAAATACATTCAGTTCGTCCAATCAAATAGCGCAGAGAATCCATTTGCCCCAGCAACAGCCATCTTGTTTGCAGCTTTTTACTCCCCACATTGACTGAGTTCTGGGATCCATTAGCCAGATGCAAAAGCATTTCTGGGCGGTGGTACATTTCCTGTACATTTTTTTAGTGGTAGGTCCAAAAACAGAACTACAAAAACACACTTCCTATGGCTAACGTGTACTGAGAGAAAAATCCAGATACAGAGATTCCTGAACCCCAGAGTTCAAAACTCTGGTTCTACACCAAATTCTGCTGATTTCCAGAGTTTGGCTCATTTTAGCTGTAAATTCAATCTAGAAGTTCAGATCCATCTGCACTGGGATGGGTTCCCTAGGGAGGGGGTGGAATCTCCATCCCTAGAGGATTTTAAGTCTCAGCTTGACAAAGCCCTAGCTGGGATGATTGAGTCGGGGTTGGTCCTGCTTTGGACAGGGGGCTGGACTTGATGACCTCCTGAGGTCTCTTCCAGCCCTAGGATTCTATGACTTGGATTCATGTTTTTGGTTAAGATTCATCACATATTTTTAATCAAATGCATTTTACAGATCAGGAGACTGAAGGCCTCTCTTTCACAGAGCAGGTAAAGCACACACACACTAATTAGGCAAACACAACCCTGCTAATATACCTCAGCCCTGACAAGAAAGGATCACTTTCCTGCATTGAGGCTGGTGTTCAGTCTCCATGACCCACTGGCTCTGTAGCCTTGCAATAGAAAATGCCAATTGCGGTGAGAAATTTGTGGACTGAGACTCACCAAACTCATTTCATATGAGCCACTGCACGGTCAGCCAGTGTTAACTTTTGGGCACCCTTGTCCGCGGATCGATATAGAACCAGGAATCGGATTCTGTGTTTTGCTATTGATCCCCCGAACTATCCAGGCTCTTGAATGGATCCCTTTTAGAATCCAATTTTCTCGTGATGTTCAGAGCCCGTTTCTGAGGAAAAGAGATTCCAGACTGGTGAACTCATAGAGCTGTCCATAATTCTACAGCATCAGACTCCATAACAGATTGCAAAACCATTAGATCCCCAGCTTTTCACAATTCTAAAACCCTAATACTGCCCACTGGACTAGGGATGTCACTGGTTAACCGTGATGCTTACCCATCAGCAGTTAACCGGCGCCCTGGAGCAGTACGGTAGGCCTGGCCAAAGCAGTCCCCAACCCGTGGCGTGGTGTAGCAGGCTGAGCCTGGCCCAAGCAGCCCACGGAGTGGCAAGCCCAGCCAAATTGGATTGGCCCCCACCCATGGGATCCTGTTTAAGCAGTTAACTGGTTAGACGCAACATTTAACGGGTTAACGGATTAAATGGGATTTTACATCCCTATGCTGGATGGTTGTTAAACTTGAGTGTCCAGCATATGTAAGGAAAAGCCATGCCAAACTGCACCCTCCAACATGTAATTTATCCCCAGGGTAAGGTGTTTTTCCACTGAATCGATGAAAAGATTTATTATCTATCTCCTCAGTCCCTACAAATAATCACAATTTGACATTTTACACCCGGCACTGAGTACGTCCTTTAGGCTGCCATCAAATAACAACCATCCATGTACTTCAACGTCCCCATTCGGGTGTACACACACACACACACACACACACACACACACAATAACAACCATCCATGTACTTCATTCGGGTGTACACACACACACACACACACACACACACACACACACACACACACGGTAGGGAGAGGAGCAACACACACACACACACAAGGTAGGGAGAGGAGCAACCTCAGTATCTGCTAGGAAGAAAATCTGACACTTGGTTTCTGAAATGCCAGCAGTGCAACTTTGTAGGGAGTCAGTAAAGTGTATTCTTTTTATAGTCTGTTTCCATGGTGCCTTGAGGATCCCTTGGCAAATTCTGCAGCTGCAGAACATTGGAAAATTCCATGGCCTGAGAATAATCATGTGGCAGTCTACCCCTCCATTCCCAAATCAAAATCCAGAGGCACAATATTGTCACCAAGCAGCTGAGCCTCTTCCCAGCTGGAGACAGGAAGGAAGTGACTGGAGCTGACCCTCCAGCAAGAGGCTGAAGAACTCCCGAAAAGCAAACATCCGAGCAACAGAAGCAATGCCTGGGGATCAGCCCCGATCCGCTAAAGTCCTTAAGCAGTTTGGAAGGTGGCAGAGAAATACATTCCTCGTCATCATGGATACCTGTACGCTAATTTCACTCAAAACCACCCTATGACCAAGGAACATGTGAACTGTAATGAACAAAAACTGCCCTGAATGCATTTCTCTTCCTCTCCCCTGCCCTTTCTGCAAAAATCTTGCATGGATTTTTTAGCAAAATGCTGTGTGGACACAACCTACACAGCACAACACTCGCTGCACTTGTGCAATTCCCAACCTGCACATGCATGTAAGCTGGACACGTGCAAAACTGTCCCTGCGAAAATCTGGCCTTTGCTGTTCTGCGGTGCCACGTGTCAGCCATTCAGCCTACTCAGAAATCTGCTCTGCACCCGGTGCTGCCCAGACAGACTCCCATCCGGGAAGAAAGACACTCACCTGCTCCTGGGAATTCATCACCCGCAGCTTCATTTGCTTCAGATAGGTGGAGGTGAGAGGCATGTTGTAGTCAATGATTCCAGAGACCAAAGAGGAGGGTGGCTCATTTTCTGAAGTGAAAAAACAAAAGGGAAGCTCCTTTTAGAGGGGGAGCGCTGAGGCGCAGTCCTGACACTGTATAACCACCGTGGCTGTGTCTAGACTGGCCAGTTTTTCTGGAAAAACAGCCGCTTTTCTGGAAAAATTTGCCAGTTGTCTACACTGGCCACTTGAATTTCCGCAAAAGCACTGACTTCCTGCTGTAAGAAATCAGTGCTTCTTGCGGAAATACTATGCTGCTCCCGTTCAGGCAAAAGTCCCTTTTGCGCAAATCTTTTGCGCAAGAGGGCCAGCGTAGACAGCTCAGATTTGTTTTCCGCAAAAAAGCCCCAATTGCGAAAATGGCGATCGGGGCTTTTTTGTGGAAAAGCGCGTCTAGATTGGCACGGACGTTTTTCCGCAAAAAGTGCTTTTACGGAAAAGCGTCCGTGCCAATCTAGACGCTCTGTTCCGAAAATGCTTTTAACAGAAAACTTTTCCGTTAAAAGCATTTCCGGAAAAGCATGCCAGTCTAGACGTAGCCCGTGAGTATTGTAGTAACCCTCCAAAGCCCCCACTCAGTATGTAGGCCCCCTGTGCTACATATTGCTTAAAGGCCCCACCCTGAAGGCAATTCCCTTTCATTGCAAAGGAACCGCCCCACGAGGAAAATGTTACCCATCATGTAACATTTTTCATTTGGGTGACTAAACATTAAACACAGGAGGAAACATCTCACCAGAGGGTTCCAAGCCACGTCTGTCCCAAGGGAACGCAGAGAGCGTTCCACAGCAACCAGGATTGTTTTAGCCTGTGGAAGGGCTGCAAAGTCGCACCCCGTCTCATGGAGATGCCTTCATTTTGGGGTGAGTGTTAAGGGAGAGTTGGAGGTATCTCCCTCTTGTGATGGAGACTGTGTTTCAATGAGATCATTAAAATAACCTATTTGTTCATTTATCTCAAACTGTCCCTGTTGACAGCTTTCTAATTAGGGACGTTAATTAGTTTTACCAGGTAACAGTTAACCAGTGGGGGCCTGAAGCAGCCATCTGCCCATCACAAGAAGGGTGCTGCTCCACCCCCACAGAGCCCATCTGCAACACAGTGTCCATTCGGGCTGCATTGGTCCTCCTACCCACGCTCTTCCCTATTTAACCAGTTAACCAATGAAGCGGGATTTTACATCTCTACTTTCTATGCAACCACATGACACCCTGTAAGCTAAACTGTAATATGTGGGCTTTGGGGCACAGTGAGCCCGGGGGAGCAAGTGATCCCAGATAATGCAGATGACTTTGCTACAATTGCGAGAGGAACTGAAAAGCTCCCCCTCTCCAGCTCATAGAAATCCTTCCTGGTCACAAAATGCTCTATAGCCAACTTTGTAAAAACCTCAAGCCAAAGCATGGGCTTGACTTTCAAAAGCTTTCTGCCTCTCCAAAATGTCATGATCTCAGAGATGTTCCAGCTAACATGCAGGGGAAACGCTTTGGCTACGTCTACACTGGCAGCTTCTTGCGCAAGAACTCTTTTGCGGAAGATTTCTTGTGCAAAAACTCTTCCACAAGAGAGTGTCTACACTGGCATGTGCTTTTGCACAAGAGCTGTGCTTTTGCACAAGAGATGTGCTTTTGTGCAAGAGCATCCATGCCAGTGTAGACTCTCTCTTGTGCAAGAAAGCTCTGATGGCCATTTTAACCATAGGGCTTTCTTGCGCAAGAAATTCATGTTGCCCGTCTACACTGGCCTCTTCTGGAAGAGCTCTTGCACAAAAGGGCTTCTTCCTGAGCGGCAGCGGCAGAGTTCTCGCGCAAGAAGCCCTGATCTTATACATTAGAACGTCAGTTTACTTGCGCAAAAACACCTGGCCAGTGCAGACAGGCAGCAAGTTTTTGCGCAAGAGCAGCTGCTTTTGCGCGAGATCGCGCCAGTGTAGACACAGCCTCGGAGATTTGAAAGCGTTTCCGGGATGGTTTTATCCTTCCAGCTGCACTGGGACAAGACTAAACAATGTTGCCCCACCCCAGTCTCTCCCATATACCACTCCACCTGCCCTTGCCACTTACATGTCTCGGGAACTAGCCCTCAATGTGAGAAACAGACACAATCCAGGAATGCACTCGGGGCAGCAGCCAACTGATGGGAGAGCAGCTATGGTCCCAAAGCCTATTTGTATGAAATACTGTATGTTCTTTTTATATAGTTGGCTGATGCCCTTCTCTTTCCCAGGTGTTGGTCCAGACATTAATTAACATTTCTGAGACTGCACATCATAAGCACACAAAATAACCAATTAGCCTATGTGGGATGTAAATTAGTGACACAAAACCTGCTAAAAGCCCAGCGCAGGAAGGGCTCCTACAAACTGGTCACAGGACAAGGGAGCATGCTCCCAGGGGAACATATTAGGAATATTAAATACTGGTTAATTGAATAGTCAATTAACCTCATGAATTCTTATCGGTTACTCAACGATTCTATAGTCTCTGGGGGCGGAGCTAGTAGCACCCCACTCCTGAGGTGCTCCCTACCACTCTGCACTGCTGCTTCTGCATCAGAGGCACCAGCACAGGGTGCCAGGTGAGAACTGGTCTGCAAAGGAAGCCAGTTTAAAAACCAGCTCCCCTTGCAGACCGGCTGCTTGTCACCCCACACTGATACAGAGGTATCAGTGTGAGGTTGCAACAGCCCTTGTCCAGGGGGTGGGTCTGAGCTCCTGGACCTGAGACAGGCAGGCTGCCTGCCTGGCTCCTAATACACTTTAAATGCAGAGCCGCAGCAAGGGTAGGTCCCAGACCCGGTACAAGACGGGACTAAGCCAGGCTGCTGTCCAGCCTGCTCAAAAATGTACTGGCAAGGGGGGGAGTGTGTATAGTCTATATATAGCGTTAACGATAAGCTTTTGCTTATCGGTGAACTGGTTAATCAATTACACTATTACATCCCTAAAACATACCAGCCTGTCTTTGCCAAATGGGACGAAACCCAATTCGGAGCCTTGTAAGGTTCATATCAATACATCAGCAGCCTAAAAGCTGGTCTCGGCACTGTCTCAAGCAGCATTAATGAAACCTATGACCGCAACGGGCTCCATGCGCAATGCTCAGGCATCTGACTGGAGTTCCTGCAAAATGCCCCTTGCTCCAGAGCTGGACTCGGCAAATGACAAATAGGAAGAGCACCCAGGATGGCTGAGCTTGCAGCCTCTCGATGTCATGCCCGGACCCGATTGTAGAAGGGACGACAGCATCTAAGAGGAAGGGGGGAAGAGCAGTGACTTCTTCGGGGAAGAAAGAAAGCCTGCACTTGCCTCTGGGTGTGGCCACTGCATCTAGCTAGGGGGTTTTGTCTTCCCAAGAGCGGACCTCAGTTGTCGGACTCACTGAATCCAGTTTTAAGAAAAGAGGACGGGTGCATGGAGCGAATGAAGCATGGTGGGCTTACAGTGGCTATAGAACTGGTGATGAAGTACAGTCCCCACACCTAGGGTTACCAGGTAGATGCCCCCAAAAAACCGGACACACTTGATCATGGGCAGGGAGGGGGGAAGGGACCGGCCAGGAGGAGGGCGGGGCTGGCCGGGGGCAGGGGGAAGAAAAGCAGAGCAGGGGGTGGTGTCAGGGGCCGCAGGGCTGGCCAGGAGGAAGGGGGGGCCAGAGGAAGGGGGGGCGGGAAGCAGAGCTGGCGGGGGAGGGTGCAGCGGCGCTGGCCAGGGGAGATCAGGAGGGGAAGTGGGGGAGAACTGAATGGGAAGGGAGCAGAGGGTAAGCAAATCGGCCAGCGGGGAGCAGGACTGACCTGGGCACTTGCAGATCCTGGGGCACTGCCTGTCCCGCGCAGGCTCCCGGCAACACACGAGTGAGGAGGAGGCTTCCCCTCCTCACACTCAACCGAGGGCTCCCGGCAGCAATCGCGGCCCCGCCTCCCAGCTGGGACTCCCAGCCGCTCCCCCCACCCATGCTAGGCTTCCGTCCGGTGCACAGCCGGAAAAATCCAAAAATACCGGACATTGCACATGTCCAGTACTGTCTGATTATTTTTACCGGACAGAGCGCACAAATACCGGACTGTCCGGTACAATGCCAGACACATGGCAACCCAACCCACACCCTGGAAGAGCTGAATTAGGCCAGAGAGACCCAAGCAGCCAATTAAGCTGCAAACAGGGGACACAGGCCGAGTGGAGGTTGCTAATGAGAAGGAAGTTCACTTGTGAGGGACCAGGGGGTGTCTAGTGGCCTGCAGTCTCTCTCCCTGAGGCAAGGGAGAAGGCAGGCATGCCAGGGCCCATCAGGACGGGGTACATAGTAGGCCTAAGAGAGCGAGGGGGGTGACTAGGGAGGCTGATGAAAAAGAAGTTTAAAGGAACATGGTGGGCAGTTGTCCAGGGGCAAGAGCAAGAAGGCTGGTGAAGTCCCTGACCAGCTGCTCCCTGTAGGACTCTGGCCTGGAACCCAGAGCAGAGGGTGGGCCTGGGTTTCCCTAGCAACCTCCGCAGGCTGGCGCTGCTAAAGGCAGCGAATAGGAAGATGGCCGGCATCACTGTGGGCGCAACACAGGGCAGTGAGCAGGAGAACTGCCGGATGCTGGTGCGGGGGCCGAGTCAGGTTGCACTCGTACGGCGACTCGGCCAGCGAGAGGAGAGTTGCAAGGGTGGGAGACAGGAACAGGGCACTGAACCGGGTACACTAATCTCCAGAAGGGGGCGCCAACCCACAGTGAGACGCACACCCAGTGGCAAAAGCAGTGTTGTCCCCTGTGGTGCAACTCACCACCTGTGTGAGGTGACAAGAGAACAACCTCCCCCTCCAGGGGTCTTCACAGCCGCTGCTGAGCCCCCAAGCGAGTAGCCTTTGCTGCCCTGGCATTCCTGCTCTGCAGCGATCAGGGGTTAGTGGATCTGGACAGACCCGCGCCTGTCTTCCACTCCGACTCGTGGAGATGCAGGAGGAGCGGGGCCGTGTAGCGCCCCGAGTGTGGATTCCCTGTGCTTGGGCACAATCCCGGTGTAACTAGGGTTCCAGTAAGAACAACAGGATGAAATGCTGACTATCAGACACCGGAGGCTAGCGGGGGGAGGCAGAAAGGCTGTTAGACTCCGGCACAGTGTCCCTAAGAGATGTGGTGCAAACTGCATCACTCTGGGGTGTGTAAAACTAGTCTGGACAAAGCATTCCTGCATTGGAAGGGGGATGGACGAAGTAGCCTAGCGTGTCTTTTCACCCTCTAGTGCAATGGTTCCCAAACTTTTCGGCACCACACCCCCTTTTTGATTTTTGAGAAACCCGCATGCCCCACCCCCCAATAGCAACAAAACTTGTTGAGAAAAAAAAAAAGAGAAGAAACTGACCAGGGCCGAAAAAAAAAATAGCAGCAAAACTTAGGTGGAGAGAGGGGCTGGGTCGCCTCACGCTCCCCTAGGAATTTCTTCACGCCCCCCCAGGGGGGCATGCTCCCCAGTTTGGGAACCCATGGTCTAGTGTCTAATGATCCTACTCTCCATAGCACTACTTCTACTACTGGTGAGTTTTTTTCTAGTACATTGCTTTGCTTTGGTCTTCTCCTACCATGTCTCTATTAAAACACAACACAGCTTCTAACTTTCTGTAAAAAGTCATCCTACAAATATGGAGGGTCTGTCTTTCTGCCTTTCTTTCACTGGACTCAAAACTAGCCGAACTCCTGATACTTGGATCCAAATGCAAGAATATAACCCTTCGTTAATAAGGAGTGAGTGTAGCAGGTCAGCTGCAGTCTAGGATTCATCTGTTCTTCGTTCTCAGGGGGCTGGTTTCTGGAGTTCCCCCAAGGGCTGCACACACAAAAGGTTTTTTGGTATTCTGGGGCTCTCTCTTCCCTAACTGTTCTGCTAACCTAATGTACGCAGAGGAAGCGAGCTGCTAATGACAAACACTCTGCCCTCCAGAAGCCTTTGCAGCTGGCGAGAGGAAGCAGCCTGAAAGCAGCTGGACCTTGAAGACTTCTTCTGTCTGACCCAGCGGGCTGGCAGTTTGGGAACATCACTCTGTGCCCTTGGACTATCTCAGTGGCATGAATCGAGAAGGACGAGGGTGCGTCTGCAGTGGCTTTTACCCAAGAACCGCTGTGATCTGAGCGGGAGAAGGGACTAACAGCACCTTCTTTCCAAAGACCCCTGCTATTCAGGGGTTAAAGAGGATCAAGTTGACATCAGCTGACCTTCAAGGATCCCTGTTTGAGGGCCAACAGTGGCCTCCCCTGAGGCTCCCTGTCTCTGTAGAGCCAGCTGGCAACCACTGTTTCTCCTAGCTTGTTCCTTACTTCCAGCCTGGCTTCCATCTTCCACATCACAACTGGGTGCAGAAATCATTAAAGCAGTCCCACACATGGGGGGTGATGTCATCAAATGGTGAATAAGCAGCAGGAAGAGATGAACTCTGACCGTCAGATTCACCCATCAGTTGGGGTAAATCTGGAATAATCCCATGAACTTCATTTACATTTACTTGATTGTGACTCAGATAAGAATCTGAAACAAAGATTGTTTTCCCAAGCCAAAGTATGGAGTAATAAAAGATGAGGGAAACCTTATTTTAAGAAGCCCCATAGGAATCCACATTGTGTAGCCCAGCATGCTGCATCTTACCAGAGGGCTGCGGGAGTGGTTTACGCCATTAGTGTATTTCTCCTCATTAAAATATTATGACAGTGTTTTATATAACTCCCCCCATGCCCTAAAGCAGGAAGAATTGTTTAGACTGGAACTGGCCTGATCCTAACTCCCACTCTCCGTAGCTCCAGTGGATTGACTTATTTACACCAGCATTTCTGAGATTATGATGAGGCCCAATGCTGTTCCGAGTTTGGTAGGAGCAAGACAAGTTGGTGCCCGGCAGAGTTCAGCGCAAGATCCGTGGACGTAGGGATTTTTCTGATCGGGAATGCAGCGAGGTGAGATTTGTCTGACAAATGATGCAGGTGGCGATTGGATAGGAGGGTTCAGAGTTTTGCACCCTGTTGTGAGTTCCATTTGATATGTGGATGTGTAATCTTCCATCCAATGCCAGTGCGATCCACTGCAATACATTCCCACATAAATAAATAGTGGAATTAGCCAGTGTTCTTGCTAAGCGCTAATCTAATCCACCCATTTTTGTAGGTTTCTAGGCAGGCCCTGTGCGCTGCACACAATTCAAGAGAAGAGCATGGAACAGAAAGGCATTCATCTCTTTCCTTCTCCCTCCCCCCGCCCAGCTAAGGAGCGGCGTGAAAGATTTTTTGTCTGCTGCGTTTATGTGTTAAGAGCATTGATTTGGAGGGAAGCCTTTATTGAAAAGGTCTCTGTTACACTTTGATCAAGACGGTCAGGCTTTGGCTCAGTCTAGTCTCTTCTGACCACAAGTTCCAGAGCCGGGATTCAGCCACTGAGGATGTTTAGCACCCAGTACCGTGTGGCCGGAATCCCAGCCTGTCTGTGCTGCTCCATGGTCTCTGGGAAGCACAGCTGCTTCAGGAGATTAGGGAGAAGACAGGCTCTGAAACAGCCACGTCCTGTTCAATTAAGGGCCTGGGAGAACAGGGTCATGGTCCATCTCAGTGGTGGGACAGACAGGTAGGCTGGTGTCAGCTGTTATCCAAGTGCTATGAATTGGGTCTCGAGGACCCTTATCAGACGACTCTAGAGCCAAATGATCAGAGCACTCTAATCCCTGCTTCCTATTGGACGGAGAGGAAACTTGAACTGGGATCTCCCACATCTTAAGTGAATGGCCCATCACTGGGCTAAAAGTGACGGGGGAGCGCCGTCTCCCCTCCAAACCCTGACCTCCAGCAAAAGCCCCAACTCCAAAGAGGGCTTCACTTGCTAGCAGAGATAAGTCCCTCCCTGAATCTCCCAGGGTGGGGTGGTGCTTAGTCCCCCCTAAGAGGCAGAATCTCTCCTTGTCTAGCTTAGGCTGCCTGCAGCCTGAATGGCAGTCCAAACCCTCACTGGAAAAGCAGCCTAGGTGCCTAACTCTGGCTTTGTGATTGGCGGCACGTTCTGTGATTTTTCTAGGCACCCAAGCACTTTTGTGCATCCAGACCTGAGACTTAATCAGCAACATACGCATATGCTGCAGAAATGAAGCAGAGGCTAATAAAAGTCTTATACTTATCTGGGACAATTTCAAGGAAATATACTTACCATAATGGTTTTCAATAACTAGCTGTGAATAAATATGACACAGAAGAACGGCCAGGCTGGGTCAGACCAAAGGACCGTCCAGCCCAGTGTCCTGTCTGCCCACAGCGGCCAGTGCCAGGTGCCCCAGAGGGACTGAACAGAACAGGGAATCATCAAGCAATTCCGCTCCCGTCATCCATTCCTAGCCTCTGAAAGAGGCTAGGAACAACATCCCTACCCATCCTGGCTAATCACCATTGATGGACCTAACCTCCATGAATTTATCCCGTTATTTTTTGAACCCTGTTAAAGTCCTGGTCTTCACAACCTCCACTGGCGAGGAGTTCCACAGACCAACCGTGAGCTGTGTGAAGAAAAACTTCCTATTGTTTGTTTAAAACCTGCTACCTATTCATTTCATTGAGTGACTCCTAGTTCTTAGGAAAAGTAAATAACTTTTCCTTAGTCACTTTCTCCACACCAGTCATGATTTTATAGACCTCTATCATACCCCCCCTTAGTCTCCTCTTTTCTAAGCTGAACATTCCCAGTCTTTTTAATCTCTCTTCATATGGGACCCGTTCCAAACCCCTCATCATTTTTGTTGCCCTTTTCTGAACCTTTTCCAGTGCTAATATATCTTTTCTGAGATGAGACAACCACATCTGTACGCAGTATTCAAGATGGGAGCGTCCCATGGTTTTATATAGAGGCAATAAGAGGTTCTCTGTTTTATTCTCCATCCCTTTTTTAATGTTTCCCAACATTCTGTTTGCTTTTTTGACTGCCGCTGCACACTGAGTGGATGTTTTCAGAGAACTATCCACAATAGCTATGTCTAGACTACACCTCTTTGTCAACAGAAAGCTGTAGTTTAGGCACATCGAAATTGCTAATGAAGCAGGGATTTAAATATCCTGCACTTCATTAGCATAAACATGGCCACCGCTTTTTTTCGAAACAGAGACTTTTCGGGAAAAAAAACGGCAGTCTGGATGCGGATCTGTCAAAAATAAACCCTTTTTCGACAGATCCTGTATTCCTCAAAAAATGAGGTTTACGGGAGCTGTTGAAAAAGGGTTTATTTTCGACAGATCTGCATCTAGACTGCCGGTTTTATTCAAAAAAGCTGTGTTTCGAGAAAAAAGTGGTGTCCATGTTTATGCTAATGAAGCACAGGATATTTAAATCCCTGCTTCATTAGCAATTTCGACATGCCTAATCTACATCTCACTGACGACAGAGAGGTGTAATCTAGACACACCCAATGACTCTAAGATCTCGAGAGAGAGTCCCCCGTGCCTGCTTTGCCCCGCCTCTTCCTGCCCATGCTCCACCCACTCCCTGCCCCCATTCCACCCCCTTCCTCTGAGCTTCCTCCCCTGAACAATGCAGCCTGGGGGATTAACAGGAGGCCTGGAGTCAGTCACAGGGGGAAGGTCCCATCCCTCTCTCTCCGGCAGCTGTGGGATGTAGAGTGACCGGCCCCAGCCCACTCCGACAGATCCCAGCTGCATCCCTGCACTTCCCCCTGCTGCTGGTGGATGTGGGGGCAATTCCATGCCTTCCTCTAAGCCCCGTCCTCAAGCAACGGAGCTGGGAATCAAGGGAGCGGAGCAGGTTGAGGCTGGGTCGTTGGACTTCCGGCTGCTGGTGAGTGCCAGGGTGGGCCCGATCCCTGCTCCTGCCCCCACCCCCATTGAGTGCAGCTCCCCTCCCCCTCCCCCTGCAGAGCAGCCACTCTTCTCCACTCCTGCACGGGCAGGGGTGTATGTGAAGGTGTAAGGCGGGCAGGGGTGTATGTGAAGGTGTAGGGGCGGTTACTGCAGATAGGTTTACAAAGGAAGGATAATGAAACTAAACACCGGAGTCGTGGAGATACTTTGGTGTACTTAGTGATGGAGCATAATTGTAATGATCCAAACTCTCCATTATCCAGGATAGGTTCACAGCCTGCAGGTCTACAACGTACTTTATTATCGGAAACTTCAGCTATTCAAACTTACTCCATAGCTTTCGTTACAGCATGAAGAGTGTAGGGAGGAAATTTAAGCTCAAACTTGCTCAGAAATAGAAGTTTTACCTTTGCAAAAATCTCACACCAACAGAAATATCTGCAGTCGTTCTGACCCAGACATGGGGGCATGGGGCTAATGCCGGAGAATCGGAAAGGGACACTGACCAGAAGCAACATGGAACCGACTAGTCTGTTGTGCTTGTCCCATTTGAGAAAAGGCAAACAGCAACACCAAGGAGCAGAAAACACGAACAGGGGGTTATTTTTGCACCGTTAGCTCAGTTTTAATATATTAATATATTCATATAGGTAATTAAATCCATTTGGCAAAGAAACACCATTGCTAAATGCGCAGCATCCCAAGAGCCGTTCAATGGCTGCATTTCAACATGAAATGCCTAGAGCAGCCGTTCTCAAACCATGGGCCGGGACCCCTTTTCAATGGGGTCGCCAGGGCTGGCGTTAGAGTGGCTGAGGCCCGGCGCTGAAACCAACACTTGAGGCCTTCACCTCCGAGTGACAAGGCGTCAGCCGATGCCTTAGACTCCCTGCCTTCAGCAGATGCCATCTCCAGCCCTGGCTGCCCACCTGCTCTAGGGACGTGGGGTGGAGCTAGAACCACAATCCCAGGCTCGGGAGGCTGACGCCTTATTCCTTGGGGGTCAGGTTTTGGCTTTGCCCTCCTTTCCCCCCAGGGGGTGACGGGGATCAAGCTTTGAGAACCGCTGGCATAGAGTCATCTATGCTGGCAGAACCCATTTGCGTTTACCTTTGGGCTCCAGGCCATTGGAGTTAAAATGCATCCTCTTCTGGCACTCCGTGCAGCTCATCAGGAACCTGGTCACAGCTTCTCTTGGAAGGAAAGCATAGGTCTCTGCAATCTGGGGAAACAAGGAGAGGTCTGTGTATCCGAGAGAAGAGAGACTGTTTAACCCGCAGAACCACCGACACCCGTGAGCACAGGTTTGTCCCACTTCGCCTTGCTCGGCATAGGAAAGAACGGTATTTGTTCTGGGTGAGATACTCCTTTTGGCCCCGCCCCTGTGAAGCGCACACCGTGTCCTGATCAGCCTCATGGTAGCTGGCAGAGCACAGCACCTCTCAGAGGGTGCTCCGCATGTCACAGAACAAGGCAAATCGTGGCCCCAGATGACAAGATCAGACCTCTGGACTTCCCATACTGCTCCTACGCCATCTCCTGCAATCGCTCCTCGCAGGAAAGGCTGAGAACAGTGTAGCTGTATGTTCTTAAAAACTCAGGGAGAGAGTGAGGTCTCTGTGGTTCTTGTTCTGTTTGCACTGTTCATTACCAGTACACCGGTAACTGGAAGACTCCGTTACTCTTTTAGAGAGAAGTTCTGTCTTTTCCACGCTGAAAATCAGTTTTTATTAATAACACGTTGTATTTCTATGACCCATTTTATCCAGGGAATGGAAAGCACTTTTACAAATATTAATGAATTAATTTTCTCAACACCTTTATGAGGAAGGTAAGAGTTACCCCTCTTTTACAAATAAGAAAAGCTAAGGCCAATTTTTGCAAACATTGGTGCTTAAAAGTTTAGTTCCTAGATGCATATTGAGGCATCCAAACATGCAGCCTGATTGTGTTGGTGGGCACTCACTGTTCTGATTGAGATGCAGAAGGTGGCTCTGCATCTCTGAAAATCAAGACACTATGTTTGAAATTTTGCTAAATTTTAAGGCCAGAGCCATGGCTGTTCTGAATCACACACAGACCAAAGAGTTTCACCAAGTTACCCTTGTATCAAGCCCATTAACTTCTGTTTGACTACAGCATCTCTTCCAGAAAGGCATTCAATTTTGATGTGAAGGTAGCAGGAGATTGAGAATTCACCACCTCCTTGGAGAGGCTGTTCCAAAGGTTAATGACCTTCCCTGTTTAGTCGAAGTGAGATGGCCTAGCAAGGGAGTAGCAGAGTCAGGAAGAGAACCCAGGAAGTCCTGGCTTCTACGCTCATGCGCTAACCAATAGAAGCACCCCTTCCATTTTGTTTTGCTATGGAAAATCCAGAAAGATAAGATGGGTGAGGTGAAATCTTTTTCTGGACCAATTTCTGTGGGTACGAGAGACAAGGTCCAAACGGAAGAGCTCCGTGTAAGCTCGAAAGCCTGTCTCTTTCACCCACAGAAACTGGCCCAATAAAATATATTTCCTCCCCTTCTTTGTCTCTCGTATTCTGGGACCAACATGGCTCCAACAGCACTTCCAACCACTTAAAAATCCAATTATGGTCTATCCCGTAAGTAAGGTGAGAAGGTTGCCATGTGAACACGTTGAAAAAGAGGTCTTTTCTGGAGCAATGGGGCGAGCTTTTGGCTGGCAATGATTAAAATGGATTTCTGAGGCGAATGTTGTCACGGGGAAGGGACATTTATCTCCACTAAGTGGCAGCATAACCCCAGTTTTACATGCATGCCAATAGTTGGGTGGAAAGTTCAAAGAGGGATCTTGCCCCAGGCTTCAGATGGGGGAGGCAGAATCTGGATGGCATGGGATTTTCCCTCAGCCTCTCTAGACAAAGGCCCATCTTGCTCCAAAGGCGTCTTTGCTTTTCAAGGTGTCGGTGAGACGTCTGTCCACATTCGGCCATCAGGAACACTCCGCAAAAGGACTGAAAAACCAGGCATGTGAAGGATTCTGCTGGTGAACATGAGAACCTCGACTGTACTATGAACTGCCCCGTAGCCATATCCGTAGGACTACGGCCAGTTCCCACATCTCATTCGCTCCAGCTGCCCCACGGTGTCGGCTGCAAATTTCAGCTAATTTTAGTGATACCATTGTTATTTCTCAGCTGATTTGATGCTCTGCAGAGCAGACAGCTCCCTTGATGAGTTATCTCCCATCCAAATTCCCTTTCTGATTGCCTCTCTCTGGAGGTCACGGACAAGGGCAAACTCTCCAGTGACTCTCTGATTAGGGATGGTGGAGAGAGGGAGAAATAGCAGGGGACACACTGAATCTTCTAGAGTTGCCCATCCGGACAGAACCCCTGTGTGCCTCAAGCCACCAGGAGCTGAAGCTGTATTTAATGCAAAGGATGTCACACTCCAAACCTGCCAGCCAATGAATTCTAGGGCAGCGTGAGGGGGCACGAGGGAGGACAGACCGTCAAGTCCTGCCAGGCCAGGAGGGGATACGCACTGTTAATGTGATGATCTCAACTCAGGAGGGAATGGGAGGGGTGGGGCCTGGAGCTATCTGAGGGCTGTTAGCAGGCCTGGGAAAACAGACGGATCCAGTCTGGTCCCCTGAGGCTGTGCAGTGCACAGATTAGTACTCCAGAGAACTGAATTGAAGGAACCAGGGGAGGGTGGAAATGAGTGGAAAGTTTCTGAATTGCGATCATGCTGGTGGAGTCGCCCTCCTTAGTGACGGAGAGGTCGTCTGCCTCCAGCTAGAGAGAATGGCTGTCCGCAGTCACGCTGCAGGGACACACGCAGTGGGGCCAGGAGATGTGCACAGGGCTCTCCGCTCCCCCGCAGGGGCTCCGGCGGCACGCTGGTGCCTGCAGGGGTCTGGGCTCCACGGCAGGCATGCCAGCGGTGTGCAGAGCCCTGTGGAGTCTGCAGTCTGGAGCAGGGACAGGCGCCTACTCAGCAGCCTGCATCCCTGTGGGGACTCAAGGAGCATGCCGAGACCTGCATGAGCCCAAGCAGCAGCCGGGCGCATTGCAGGGACCGGGGCAGCATGTCCGGCTCAGGAGAGTCTCGAGCATGAGTTGTAGGGCTAGTTCTAGCAAGGGGGGGGGTTGCCAAGAGGGCAGGTGCTCGGGCTGTCAGGATTCAATACAGCAGCAGGAACATGGAGAGTAAAATTCAGCGCCCCGTCTAAAGGAACGGGACACCAACGCTTGCGCTGAAAGACTATGGAGAGACAGGAGAAATAGTAACCGTCACTGAACACTCTTCTGGACAAATCCATTCCGGGTCTCAGCCCCTGGCTGCAGGATGCCTAGACGGGCCTGTGGAAATGCACCACGCTCAGGGTGATGGCCCCGTGGCCACCCAGCGAGTCGGAGCTGGGAGGAGAACAGCAGGCTCCCAATCGCGGCTCTGGCTGCGTGCTTTCCTTCCGCCGCGGATCGGAAATCGTGCGTTTCTCCGCCGCGCAGGGGGGAAGAGAGGCAGATGGCGTAGGGCAGGGGATACAATGGGTGGGTAAACATCCCCTCTCGCCTGAGTAACGCTTCAGGATGAGGAAAGGGTCGAAGCCATCCGAGGTGTTTTTCACTGAGCACGTGTAGAGTTGTGTTTGTGTGCTCCTTTTCAGCTGTCCCCCTCCCAGCTGCTGCACACTTGCCCCCCTACCCTCACCCACCTTTCCTGCCCCCTCACCACCGCGGCTGTGTCTTTATCCCGTTCTTTCACACCCCACCACAGGCACCCACTGCCAGCCCTCTCACTTGGGCGCGCTCTCCCCCACCTCAGACCCATTCCTCCTTCTCGTGCAGGGGGCCTTTCCCCTTTGGCTCTGCGCCCCCCCCCCCCCCCGGCTGTCAGGGCAACACAGGAGGAGGTCTCACCGCTCGATAGGTTTTCTTCTGCCCGGCATGTTTGGGTGCTTTGCCTGGCTCTGCCGAGTTCTCCACATGCATCGAGTAGATGATGTCAAAGAAATCTTCCACCACAGCCACGCGTTTCAGAGAGATGCCCTCGGGCTCCGACAGTCCATCTGCCCCCTACAAGAGCGCAGGCAAGTTGAGTTAGTATCAGTGATGGGTGACAGGGGTGATGAGATGGGCCTCGGGCGAATGCGGCTGGAGGGGGGGACAGGCACAGTGTTCCAACCCTGAGCTGCCTTGAGCACACCGGCTGGGGGGGGATAAATTAAACAGTGCCCCGGGGAGGTTCCTCTCAGAGCCAGGGCAATGGCGGCGGCTGCTATTGTGCTGCCGAAGCTGACAGTGAAAATGGGCCAAGAACAAAAACAAGGGAAGGGTCTGGAGTGGAATTTTAACCAATTGAAAATGTCCATTTTCATAATTTAGAGCAATCTCACGAGGCTGGGAATAGGCTGAAGGAACTCTTTGGCCTTGCTCCCTCTAGCAACCCTGCTGGGGGCTTGGGCAAGACGCAGCCCCCACCGACTCAGACCAATTAGCAGGGCTCGCTTTCCCTGGGATGCCAGGATGAGGTCCCTGAAGAACAAAACTCAATCACCCTCCTAGCCTGCCCTGACCTTTGCAAGATCACTCTCCCACACGGCAGCAGAGTGCTAGAAGCCCCATCGCTGCTGGAGAATGAGGCTGTGATCCTGCCACACGGCATGGGTGAGAGACCGGTGTGGGTGGGAAATGCGGTGAGTGCTGTACTTGTTATCTGACTGGCAAGAACAGTGCCAACTCATGCTGGCAAGGTGGGCCAGGAAAAGAGGAGGCATCCTTCAGAACACACAAGAGGCTAATGTCACTATCAGACAGAACCAGAGCCAGGCATATTGGGAGGAGCTGATCGGGACAGCTAGTCTAGTGTAAAACTATTAGAGGGGTAGCCCTGTGGTCTGTAACCCTGCTATAGGACTACTCCTTTTCCAGTGTAAAAGTAGTTATTCTAGGGGTGTGCGGGAGGTTGGGGGGGTCGGATGGATGTGGGGGGATGTCACCCATCACTCATCGTCTAGATACCAAATTTGCATGTGCAATCACAGTAATTACACATGCAAATTATGCATCCTGTTGCACATCTATTTTTGTATCGAGTCTTGCGTGCACATTTACTATATTCCAAAAAAATGAACCCTGTTCTTAAGCAACCACTTGAGGGACTTTCAAAAACCTCCAGTTCAATGGAGACAGCCTGATAAAAGGCTGTGTTGAACATGGATTTGCAGATTCCAGGTCCTGAGGGAACCACTGTGATCATTTAGTCCAGGGGCAGTCAATAGGCGGGTCACAGGCTCAATCCAGACCGCCAAACGCTTTTGAACAGACCCTGAAAATCTTTTTATGTACTGATAATTGTCATTTTTTTTCAACATTATTATTTCTCTGGAGTCTGGACCTTGACTACAGTTTGACCACAATATTTGGACCTTGAAAAAAAGTCAGACTGCCCTGCTCTAGTCTGACCTCTGTCAAACCCAGGCCCTAACACCCTCTCAAAACAATTCCTAGAGTAGATCTTTTAGAAAAGCATCCAATCTTCATTTAAAAATTGTCAGTGATGGAGAATCTTCTCAACTCTTGGCAAGTTGTCCCAATGGTTAATTACTCTGTTAAAATTTCATACCCCGTTTTCAGTCTGAATTTGTCTAGCTTCATTGTCCAGCCATGTTATAACATTCTCTGCTAACGGGAAGAGCCCATTATTAAATATTTGTTCCCCGTGTAGGTATTCATAGGCCGTAATAAGTTACCCCTTAACCTTAACTTTGGGAACCTAAATAGATTGAGCTCCTTGACTCTATCACTATAAAGGCAGATTTTTTAATAATTTAATAATCTTTTGTGTCGCTCTTCTCTAAACCCTCTCCAACACTTCTTGAGTTATAGACAACAATGGGAGAGTTACAGTGGGGAGGTCTAAGTTGGAGATTAGGAAAAACTATTTCCCTAGAGGGTGGGGAAGCACTGGAATGGGTTCCCTAGGGAGGGGGTAGAATCTCCATCCCTAGAGGTTTTTAAGTCTCGGCTTGACAAAGCCCTGGCTGGGTTGATTTAGTTGGGTTGGTCCTGCCTTGGGCAAGGGTCTAGACTTGATGACTCCTGAGGTCTCTGTCAGCTCTATGATTCTATGAACAAAACTGGTCACAGTATCCCAGCAGTGGTCATACCAGTGCCAAATAAAGAGGTAAAATAGCTCTACTCCTACTGCAGTTTCCCCTGTTTACGCAGCCAAGACTCACATTATCCTTTTTGGCCACAGCGCGCAGTGGTGAACTCATGTTCAACTGATTATCCACTGTAACCCGCACATCTTTTTCAGAGTCACTGCTTCCCAGGAGAAAGCCCCCATCCTGGAAGCATGGCCATCATTCTTTGTGCCTAGATGTATACATTTACATTTAGCCATATTAAAATGCATATGGTTTGCTTGCGTTCAGCTTACCTAGCCATCTGGATTTCAGTATCAGCATCTATCCTCTGCATTATTTGCCACCTCCCAATTTTTGGGTCAACTACAAACTTTATCAGTGTTGATGACTTTATGTTTTCTTCTAGATTGTTGATAAAAATGGTAAACAACATAGGGCCAAGAACCAGCCTCTATGGGACCCTTCTAGAAACATACCTATGAGGTGACAATTCACCATTTACAATTGATTCTGAGACCTATAAGTTAGCTGGCTTTTAATCTATTTAATGTGTGCCACTGCAATTTTATATCATGCTAGTTTTTTCATCAAATTGCCACATGGTACCAAGTCAAATGCCTTAAACAAAAGTTCAAGAGAAGTATATCAGATCCATACTATTCCCTGATTAAAATAATTAACAAACTTTTAATCTTGTAAAAAAAATCAAGATAGTTTGACAGGATCTATTTTTCCATAAGCCCATGTTGATTGACCTTAATAAAAAATGAAAGGGCAGTAAGATAATTAATCGAGTCTTGTATCAGCCTCTCCTTTATCTTGCTCAGGATCAATGGCAGGCTGACAGGCCTAAAATTCCCCAGGTCATCCTATTTATCCTTTGTAAATATTGGCACAACATCATCTTTCTTATGTCTTCTGGCACTTCCCAGGGTTTCAAGATTTATTGAAAATCAACATTAATGGTCCAGTGGGCTCCTCGGCCAGTTCTTTTAAAACTCTTGGATGCAAGTTTAGGGACTGCTGATTTTAAAAGGTCTTCACTTCAGTTACTCTCTTGACATCCTCCCGAGATACTAGTGGGATGGAAAGAATGGTATTCTATAAAGCTACATCATTTGTTTTTCTCCAAATACAGAATTGAAAACTTCTGCCTTAACTGTATTGTCACTGACAATACTACCCTTTCCATCTAGTAATAGACCAGTATCATTTTCTTCCTAATAGACTTTAAAACTCTTCCTTATTGTCCTTATATGGGGAATGCTGTCTTGTAAGACAGGGCATTGCCCATTGAAGATGGCCTCTTGTGCAGATTTCAGTGTATGGATTATACGTATAATATGCTCTCTCTAGATAGATAGGTACACACAGACATAATGGCAAAGTGAGTTCATAAATCTCATCTTCCCATGGGAACCCTCTGAGGTCTACGCAGAGGTAGCCATAACAGAGGGTATTTAGAAAGGGGATAGGAGTATGGATGGTATCACTAATAGTTTGGAGGAAAGAAAGCCATGTCTGAGACAGTGCTTTTGAGGAATAGAGCCTACAGTCTCTGGTCCTTTATTTCTGGGCTTTCATTTTAATCCAGGGCAGAGGTGCCTCCTTCCCTGAGGAATGGGCCTTCGGAGGTGGTGTGCAGACCACCAATCCCCAATGCAAAGTTCAAATGAAGATAATTACAGCAGCGGGACAAAGGAGAAATGCTCAGTGTGAAAACCACAAACAGACCTGACAGGAGGAGACCTCTCCTTCCCGAAAAACAATCTGTTCGAAGGGGGGCTGTAATGAGCTTCACATCCATCCACACCCACCCCTAAACAACTATCCTAACCCTCATCCTTGTGCCACCAGGGGCTATGCATGCATGCCACGGTCCAGTTCAAAGCTGACCTCCTGCCTTTTAAAATGCTCCATGGACTAGCAGAACTCAGAGTCCAGTTATACCTATCCACTCAGCCAGGACCGGCCTTCCTCTCCATCCCTTCCCACTGTCAGCCCCGCTGACTCTCCACCCTACTTCTAGGCTCCTCTCCCTTTCCTGCGTGCCGCTGTGCGTATTTAACTCTGTGAGGCCCGATGGGACACTGTTTGTATCAAAAACACTGGATACTAAATGGAAGATAGATGGATTGGGCCTATCCCTGTAGAATTTACGGAGAGTTAGAACCAACTCATATTTTAACTTCCAAGTTCAAGGGGAAGCGTGAGCCTGACAAACACCACAATAAACTACCCATCATGAGGCCCGCACCCGCCCCCCTTCCCTCCACCCCCAGTATGGCTCACCACAGGTGTTCAAAACCATGTGCCAACCCTCTCCCCCATATTATGAGACTGAATGAAAAATCACAAGGCTTTTTATTTCCCCAAAAAAATAATTAAATTTGCCTTCTGGTTAGCTTTTTGTTCTGTTTTGTTTCGAGCTTTCAGCGGGAAGTCATTCACCCTCCAAGTGTCTGTGTCCGCTCCAGGGACAAAATTCAGCCTGCGGTGCACATTGAGAAAGGCTGACTTCGTTGCTAGTTGCTTGGGGGGACCACTTGCCAACTCCTAACCCCAAAAGATGGGGAACTGCCATTTCCTTCTCTGTCATTGCTGTCCGATCTCTCTACATCATCCACTCTCCTCTGCCCACAAAAGTCTCCTGGTCCCATCCCCCTTCTACATTCACCTGCTCCTGATTTTCCCTCCGTCACCTACAGCATCCCACTTCTCACACTTTCACTCTGCCACCCCTTATTCTACAGGCCTCACGATCCTCCTGCACCTCCCTGATCTCCCTATTCCCAAGTCTCCTCCTCCTCCCTCCTGTTCCCCACATTCCTTTGTTCCCCTTCCTCTCCTACTCACAGGTTTCCCTGCAAACCTTCAGTCTCCTCTGTCTTGCACGGCACCCTGCCCCATCAGTCTTCCTCCTCCACCTCCCACATTCCCCTCAGCCTGCCTCATGCAGACATCCGTGGCCTCCTCCTGCTCCCCACCTTCTTATACTGCCACCGTCTCCCCCTGCTCTCTCCTGAGTCTGCCCTGCCCTTTGTATCCCTCCACACCTTCCTGAGCCTCCCCCTGCACCTCTTCAGCGCATTCCTGCTCCCTACAGTCTTCTGTTTCCTCAGTTTCTGCTCCAGCCCCCTCATGCGAGCACAGCAGCCATCTTACCCCTAAAGGCAGTCTGGCTTCAAATCTCATTGAGCGCAGGGGTAGGTGGGAGCTGTGAGGGCAGTTTGGCTTCAGCCCCCTTGAGAGGGTTGCCAGTTTGGGCTGGACGTATTCCTGGGTTTCTTTGCATGACATAATATTTAATTAAAGATGAATTTTTAATTCCTGGATACAAGTCAGTCCTGGAGGGTTGGCAACCCCACCCCTTGAAAGTAACAGGACGTGGCAGTCATTTTGAACCAGGGGGAATTCACAAGTTTTAAGCCAGGAGTGAGGTGATCCTGTGACATTTGAGAAAATACCAAATATTGCAAAACTCGCAATAAACTCCGGAAAGCTGGCAACACTTATCTTCCCTCACACAGGGTCTATGACCTCGCATCCCTGTCCTCTCTCCCCACGGGGCCTGCGTCCTCTCTCCGTAGCATAATCACCATACAACCAGGTCTATTCTTCTCATTTGTGGGGCCCCATTCCCTTGTTACCTCCTCTTGGGACCTGTGCTCACTTCTCACTCACTCTCCATACAAGGCCTGTGTCTTTGCACCCGCACTTTCTTTCCCCCCTTTGATGGCCCATGGTCCATCTGCCACCTTTCCAGACCAGTGTGCGCTTTTTCTCCCTGTCCTCTACACAGAGCCCATGCCTTTGGCCCCAAGCCTGCCCTCTCCCTTCCTGAGGCCCATGCTCTTCCTCCCTCTCTCTCCTCTTATAGGACCAGCATCCCTTTTTCCTATTTTATAGCACTGCCCCTGACAGCCGTGGTGGGCAACCTGCAGCCCGTAGGGGTTCTGTGTGTGGCTTCTGAGACATTGCACACACGGGGTTTCCTGATTCCCCTGGTTTCCATCGGGGTCGGTTTCTTCCTACTGGCGTTCCTGAAGTGGCACGCAGGTAAAGCCAGGCCCCGGGAAGGGAGGGGTGTGCTGATTGCACACAACACTGACTGCAAGAGCCATGCGCTCCCTGTGCCTCCAATCAAAACGCTGCCACGGTTCAGTCGGCCCAGCCCCAAAATTCTAGGTACACAAACGCAGCTGGCAAAACTGCCCCATCCCGTCTTGGTTACGACAATCTTACGGCGCAGGGAGATGAAAAAAGGCCACTCCCGCGGCCCCTCTCTAGCCTAGGCTGCCTGTCACAAGGCTGCGCGCTTCTCTTTCTCAACCCTTTCCCTAGACCCCTTCTTGCTCTTCACAGGCCTGCGCCTTTGCACCTGAGCCCTCTCCGGTCCTTCCTGAGGGCTGTGCCCTTTCTCCCTCCGTCTCCCACTCCTGGGACCAGTGCCTAGGGGTATCGCCCCCACTGATAGCAAAAAACTGGACCTTCAGGACGATCCTGAGCCCGTAAGACTGGGCAGCTGGCAGCGTGCCCTGAGCACCCTTACAGATTTCTACCTCAAATAAGGGACGCTCCTCGGAAAACCTCAGCAGCTGGCAACCCTTTCGGTGCCCCCTCTCCCAGAACCTACGCTCCCTTTCCCCCTCACAGGGCCGTGCCTTTGTCCTCAGCCACCTCCTGAGGCCTGTCCCTCCTCTGCCGCTCTCTTCACTCGCAGGGCCCATGTCTGGACCCCTTGCAGGGCCTGTGTACTCTTCCTCCCTGTTCCCTTCACGACTTGCACCCACGCCCTCTCTTCCCTGTCTTGCGCTCTGCCCCTTTCTCCCGCTAACCCCCCTCTGCTCTCTCACAGGACCTGTGCTCCTCTCCTTCTCCCCCTCTCATGAGGCCCACGCTCCCTCCTCTACTCAGGAGTCTCCCCGCTTCTCTGCCTCCCCCCCTCCCTGGCGCAGGACCCCCGTCCATGCCCCTCTGGGCAGGGATTTTCTCTGTGCGCCATGTGAACTACAGCCAACTCTGCCGCCCGCCTGGTGCCGCGACCGAGGAGGGGGAAGGGGGAATCTCTGCCGGCACTGGCGAGGGACACGGCGCTAAACCCCTGCGGGCCACGACCCTGCGCCCCCGCGTGGCGCTGCCTTCGGGGCCTGCATCCTAACGGCAGAGCCTCTGAGTCAGGCTCCATCCCACCCGGGCCCTTGTTCCTCTTTAATAACCGCACCATGCTCCCCGCCCTCCCTCTGCAGGCAGCCAGAGTGGCCGGCTGCCAGGGCCTGGTGCCTGCACCGCCCAGCTCAGGCTGGGCGCCTTCCCTGGCGAGTGTTAATGACTGTTGACAGAATACAGAGGCTGCCTCGGTGACATCTGCTCGGTTGGCTGCGTGCGGCAGGGCCTGACCCCAACTCCTCTCCGCACTAAGGCTGCGCCGCGAGGAAAGGACCCTCCCCCCCCACCCCGGCCTGGCCTCCCACCCACCGGCCTCCCCAGGCCCGAGTTTAAAAGCCCTGCTGGAACCACGCGCGCCTCTTCGTCAGGCAGGTAATGAGGGTAACCATGGTAACCCGGCAGAGGAAGTGTATTCTGCAGGAGACGTTAATCCGCGCTCCCTCGAGCTGGGACAGCCTGACTTTTCATTCTCACACAGTAATTAGATACCAGCTGTCAGTGCAGGGGGAAAGGCTCAGAGACTAGGGGCTGGCGGCGAGGGGGTAGGGAGGAGGGTGTTAAAGACACAGGGGTCCTTTTCATGGGACAGGGAGGGATCCCCTCGACCGGGGCAGCCACACTGGGTGTGGATGAGAACGAGAGGATGCTGCAGGGCTGTTTGCCCTGCCTCACGTCCGGCTCCTATTGCACATTCAAAATCCCTCCCGTCCCATGTGCACCAGCTGCAACCAGGCATTTATCTCACCTGTCCTTTCCTCCCTCCCTAGACACACAAGCCATCATGCATAAGCCACCCACCCACTCCTTGCAAGGGATGTGACTTCTGTTTGTTACCAATCCCTCTATCGTCCCTCCTTTATTACAGCTCCAAACACCCCCCTCCATCTTACATTGGCCTGCTTGCTTCCTGTCCTCTCTCTCATCTGCCTCACTCAGCTCTGACTTGTCCTCTGTCCTACAGATATCCGCTGTCTCTTGTTGACCATTAAACCTCAGCTCTACTTCTCATTATGGCTGTAAACCCTTATCCTCTTGTCCAGAACTCTCTCCCACCCATTACAGTGTCTCTGTCTATATAGCTCATTACATCCTGTCTTTTCATTTAGCAGACTGCTACATGTCGCCTTCTAATATCCCTATTCCCACACCATGGTTTGGGTTGTCACTGGAGGGCTGTGTGCTCGGGCAGCTGTTCAGGAGAGATTCAAATGCCACCTACAGCTAGGTTTTGTTTCTACTGGTGGTGCACATTTGCACATGCCTTGGTGCACATAAAATTTATTCCACATATGAATGGAAAAAATCTGCACATGGATGGAAAAGACTTGAGAGAACATTGCTCTGCAACTCTTAATGGTCCATCAGTGAGGTACCGTGTGATGGGGATCACTGTCATCAGAGAGAGGTGCAGCATAAGCTTTAGAGGAAGGGGCGGTGTTGAAAAAGAAAGATTAGTGTCTTTTCTCTGTGTGATGTGTCTAATGCAGCCAGCTGCCATCTGATCTCCTCCATGCTGCCATGCCAGTGACCTCTACCCTGACCCAGTGCCAGTCACCACCCTCTCCAGAGAAGTAACCAGACACTCCCTTCCCATGCTGAATGAATCCAGGCTCAGAGCATCTCTGAAAGAGACCAAATTATGAGGGGTGGGCTTTGCGTTGTATAGCACTAACTATCCATCAGCAAGAGCATCCACCTCCGACTCCGGTTAATCTGAGTTGCAAGCAAAGGACTTGCAAAGGACTGTCCTGCAAGGTACCAGGTACTCTCAAGCCCCAAGTCAATAGCCTGAGGATCCTCGGCTCCCCTCTGGTGTGGGCACAGAAGCAGCCCTGAGGCCTGAAGCTGTGAACCCGCATAGGCCAGGAGAAAGAATCCCTGCCTATTACAATGGAACAGCCAGCTCTTCCTAAGGAACCAGCTTTTTTTTCCCACAGAAAAGTAGCAAGTTTTGGGGTGGAACAATGCTAGTCCTAATGTACAAGAGGCTTAGCTGGGTGCTGGGCGGGCTTAGTGTATCCCTGTCTGCTCTGTTTGACTAAAGATAAATGCTCTCCTGGCCTTCAGACTGAGGGCTGATACCAGCTGAATTCAACTTCCTGTCAATAAAAAGCCACTTCCTGCCAATGAAGCGCTGCCTGATAGTGGCAGAGCTCTATTTTCTGTCCATACAGCAGACCCTCTACTGATATTCTTTAGTTCCCACCTCTCCTGTCTGTTCCTTCCCCACACACTGCAAAAGGGCCCGTCTCTGCCCCTCTCACTCCAAGCACCTCCCTTAAGCCCCATATTGGGAGGGGACCATTTCTGTGTCTCTCGCTGCTTGAGTTCCTAATGTCTCGTAGTGGGGTGCGGTACTGCCTGTGCCATGTGTCAGGTCTCTGACCTGCCTTTTTGTTACACTTGTATAACTTTCCAATTAAGTGCTATTGAATTGACCTGAAATTGCGTTTGCTGAGTTGAATCCTGAGCCCACAGTGATAAGTGCTGTTTCCATACACCTTTCTCCCCGCATCCCACACTCGGGGGTGCGTCTGTCTCTACTAGGGATGGAATAATATAGTCAATTAACCGATGAACTGATAAGCAAAGGCTTATAGGTTAATGCTATAGACTACTCGCATTCCCCCCCCTCTTTGCCAGTAAATTTTTTAGCAGGCTGGCCAGCAGCACGGCTCAGTCCCAGCTTGCCCTGGGTCCTGGACCTACCCTCGCTGCGGCTCTGCATTTAGGCTCTGCATTTAAAGTGTATTAGGAGCCAGGAGGGTAGGCAGCCCAGCTCGGTTCTAGCTCGTGCTGGGTCTGGGAACTCAGGCCCCACCCCCTCCAAAAAGGGACTGCCTGGGGACTATAGAATCGTCAAGTAACCGATAAGAATTCATGAGGTTAATCGACTATTTAATTAACTGATATTTAACATCCCTATTCTCTGTTAGACAACTGCCTGTCACTCCTTACTGCAAACTCCCGGTGACTTTGTCAGGCTCAGGTCAAGAGAGTCTGTCAAACACCTCTTGGAGTTATGAAGCATGCATGATGTCATCTCAGGAAGTTTTGCTTCTCTCTTAGTTGGGTTGTTTTTTTTTTTTAATTCCCTACACGTTTTATTTTATTTTCCAATCCTTGTTGTTTAGGGAAAACCTGCCTATCGGCAACTGGAATTGGGAATTTAGTGAAAAACATTTACACCTCAAGCTATCAGCCAGAGAGAGAACTGCAACCAACAGTGCAGAATCCAGTCCTGTCAAACCAGGACATAAGAATTCACTCAGCAGAGCCTGCCTGAATGCAAACTGCTCCAACCAACTTCAAACTCAGGTCCCCAAAATCTATTATGTGCGACAACGATTCATTCTTCACACCCCGCTCTCATAATGAAAGGGAGACCATTTTCAATATGAACTCTGGAAACTTTTGACCAAGATAGTGTTCTTGGTACTTGTGCATTTATGGGCAGCTGGTCCTTGATTGACTTCTGTATTTAGACTTCTACAGGGCTCTAGGAAGTTCCCTTCTTGTGGTATTTAGCGGTAGGATAAAAGCAACTTTTGCAGGGAATATGTTAAATCAAGCAGGCTCCCTCTACTGAGGCTATGAAAAAGAAGAAATAGTGCCCTAGAACTTCAGTCTTTCTTCCAGTCTACAGTGCATTGGATAAGGTGTGTGCTGTAATACAGACCAACATTAAGAAGAGAGACAGAGAAAGTTCATATGGCACCAGCCATATACTAATATAATAAAAATTGTTCATGACATTTTTGCTCTTTTCCTCTGTTTTTCCCTGAAAGTCTTTTTCTACGAATATTTTCTGATCATCTCTAGAGTTGGCTGGAAAACATAAAAAAAACCTGTTGCTAAAATTTTCATCAATTTTCTCCCCTTCTCCAACTACATCTAATAAGCCCTTGTATATCACATAATATTTTCAAACTCCTATGCAATCCTGAAGTTATAGCTGGATTCTCATTGACTTCAGTGAGAACAGATCAACCGTGTTAACCAATGAATCTTCATTACAGCCCAATGAGACAGGCAAGGATTAGTATACCTGGGGAAACTGAGGCAGAGAGAACAGACAGCTTTCCCAAAGCCACACAGTGAGTGACAGAGCTGCAGGATTAGCTTGCAAGAGTTTCTAGGTTCCCCAAGGTAGATACTTGTGAGGCAGAGATGGCTACAGTTTTTGGACTGTAAAGTTGCAGAAATATATTCCTTCTGTGGGGGTGCCAAGGTGAAATCCCAGCTACTGGGAGATGGCCACTGTTTTTAAACTGTCACAAGGCCTTTCAGAATAATTCAGACCTTAGCCTATCTTCCTCCCAGATCCTGAGTGTGAGCTGCAGTCTACAGGCTGAAAGCAAGGCCTTCTGGGAAGAGGGAAACAGGAAATTGTCCTTTTCTCTAAGCTGGCGAGAGCGATTTCAGGAGAGGAATGTGGGGAACGTTTTACAGGGCTCAGGGCTGAGATCTGTGCTAGGGTTCTTGGCTGACAGGCTGCTGTGCAAGCAGGTGAGACAGGATAGGAAGTAGCCTGGGGGCAGGGTGCAACAGACTTTTGAGGCTGGAGTAGATAGCTGTGGCTTTGCATGTCCCTGAGCAGAGGGACTGGGCTGCACTTTAGCTCTGTTCTGCTGCTACCTGGAGGTGGTGGGCAGAAACCACTACAGCCCCAGGCTTAGTGTATGTGTAGGCTCCAGAGATGGAGGATTTTTGCATTGCAGGAGAGCTAAGCGAGGCACATTCACAAAATCACCATGCTTTTATATATTTGGGAATTGAATCAACTGAGGAGCTGCCTCTCCTGCACCAGAGCTGGTGTCCCCAGTTAGGAGAGGGACCATAAGACAGTAGAACGGACTATTTAGGAGGTAATCAAATTTCATGCTGGGCTTTGGACAGTTCTAAGCTGCTTCCACAGGCCTAGTTCTGTTGCATTCAGGGAGAAGAGCTGATGCTAAGGAGCACTGTGTATATGCACAACATCTGTAGTAGCACTGTGATGTCAAAGTGAAACTACAGAGCAGAGGTAACACTGCTACAGCCGTTCAACAGTCCAGGGACAACAACAAGCAAAACTCTGTGTAAAGTAAGTTACCCCAATGCTAAAACTAATACAAACTGACCAAAGTCAAGAAACTTGGAACTAAGACTACACAACACCCTTAACTCAGCCCATAGTTCCCAGGCAATGTAACCTACATGGGTCATTCCTGGAGTCTCCCTGGGAATGGCAGGATGTAGGAAAATGCAGACTTCATCAACCTGCATTAAGCAGATTATGAAAATGTTAGCCAACACCTCCTACCACAAGGATTAAACCTTCTCATCAGCCTTGTTATCTGCTTGCTGACCAAGCAACCCACAGCTGGTTAGGCCTGAAATCATCAGTCCCCCACTAAATTAATCTCTGCTGGCCCCACACCCAGTTCCCCGATGGGGTGATGGTGATGTCTGTGAGGGAAAGGGTGTTAGACTTGGGTTGCCCTTCCCCAGGGATTGGGGGGTGCATTCTCTCTCTGATGACACAGAAAACATGTATTGTTCTGCTAGATTCACCTTTGGAAGGCTTTGTGAACATAAGCGATGGACTTTAAAAGTCATATTGTGTGTGAACAAAAACTTAGATTCTGCAGAAGTTGATGGCACGCTCCAGGAACAGATTCCTAGTCAACATGGGCAAGTTTGTGTTTCAAGTTAAAGGAGGGTAATATAATTAATGCAAATGAACATGGGTTTATGAAAAATAGATCCTATCAAACTACCGTGATCTTTTTTTTTATAAGATTACAAGTTGGTAGATAAAAGTAATAGTGTAGCCACAATACACTTAGCTTTTGACTTGGTACCATATATTTTGATTAAAAAACTAGAATGAGATAAAATTAATGTGGCATGCATTAAATGGATTAAAAACACGCTGATTGATAGGCCTCAAAATGCAATTGTAAATGGAAAATCATCACTGGATAGTGTGTGACCAGTGGGGTCCTACAGGGATTGGTTTGTAGCCCTAAGCTTTTTAATGTTTTTATCAGTGACCTGGAAGAGAACATAAAATCCTCAGATAGTTTGCAGATGATCCACAAAATAGGAGGAGTTATAAATATTGAAGAGGAAGATCATTGATTCAGAGTCTCAACCCGTGGTACGGGAAGTCTGGGAGGTACGTCCACACAACTGAAATCTGGAGAAAACTGAATTTTTGTTTTAAGTTTGACAGCGCTTTATTATTTTTGTACTTTTTATACCCAAAAATGTCAATCGCCTGCCCAGCTACGATTAAGTTGTTTAAACAAATGTGTTGCAACAGTCGAAAAAAAATGTGTGTGTCTGAAAAGTGTAGGTACTGGGGATACTTACTTTTTTTTTTTAAGGGGTACTTTATAAAAAAAACGTTGAGAAACACTGATTCAGAGCAGTCTTGATTGCCTGGCAAACTGGTCACAACCAAATAATATGCATGTTAATATGTCTAAATGTAAATATACAGATCTGGGAACAAAGAATGCAGGCCATAGTTACAGGATGGGAGGACTCTATCCCGGAAAGTAGTTACACTGAAAAGATTTGAAGGTGGTGGTGGATAATCAGATGAACATGAGCTTTAAGTGTGATGCGAACGCAACCCTAGAATGCCTAAACAGGGAAGAATCTCAGCTCTGTATTTAGCACTCGTTCGACCACTCGTATATTACCGGTTGTGGCGCCCAACATCCAGGAAGGATGTTGATAAACTGGAGAGGGTTCAGAGAAGAGCCCCAAGGATGACTAAAGGATTAGAAAACATGCCATGCAGTGATAAATTGAGCTTTTGGAGTCTATTTAGCTTAACAGAGAGAAATGTAAGGGGTGATTTATTAAAGCCAATAAGTACCTATATGGAGAACAAAGTTATAAGGCGATCCAGTGGCTGGAACCTGAAGCTAAACAAATTCAGACTGGAAAGACGGTGAACATTTTTAACAGTGACAGTCATGGACCACTGGAACAATTTACCAAGGGCCCTGGTGGATTTTTTACCACTGGAAACATGTCTGTCGAGACTAGAGGTTTTTCTAAATGCTCTGCCCTAGGAATTATTTTGGGGGAATTGTCTGGCCTGTGCTATATAGGGCCTTAGAGCAGATACTCACAATGGTCTCTTCTGGCCTTGGAATCTGGGAGTCTCTCCATGATAGGCTAAGAATGTGGGAAAACAGAGCTCTAGCATGCTATACAATGCTGACTGCTACAACCTGGTAATCTGTCTATAAAGACTCCTTCCCCCAGATCTGAAATAGTCCATTGCTGTGGGACCATATTCAGAGCAAGAACGAAACACAATAGGGTAGGCACAGGGGCAATATGGCAGCCATAAACCTGACTTTCCTGTAGCTTGTTGTGTGGTTTTTCTTTGAAACATGATGGTTATCGAGAGCAGAAGGAAGAGTATGAAGGGAGCAGGCAATCCAAAGGGGGCAGAGAAGACAGACAATTACAATAATCTGCCGTCCCCGTGGAAAATAAATTGGCAGCTGACAGGTTATACTTTGTACAAACAGAAGCTTTGCAGGAGAAGTGAAGACTCCAGAGGGGCCAATTGGCAGGTTAATTAGGATGAAGCAAGGGATTAATGAAAATGTTTAAGAAACGGGGTTTGAGATGCAAAAGACTCAGAAATACTTGCTCCAGAGGAATCACCTCTGCTTTGGGGGAGGAGGCAGGAGGGTGGAATAGCAGAACAGAGAATGGCCAACACGGATGTCTTTGAGAACCAAGGAAGGGATGGGGGATTCCCAAGGAAGGAGCAGGGAAGTTCAGGGAAGGACCCAGTTGTGTCTTATTTTTCTAGAAATATACTGGCTGCGTCCCTCCCCCAGTAAGACCAAAAAGGCATCAATAATGCAGAATAGTCTCTCTCCAGGTAGCTGGCATGCAGCCTCCCACGGCCAACCAGTAGGCTATCTGTTTACCTTGAAGAGACGGGGCAGGAGGAAAGCAATTAAACTGGAGCTGTGATTAGGGCTTGCAGACAAGGGCTTGCATTAGCAATGCCTGGGCTCCTGTAACTGTGCTGGCTGTGGCTGAGGCAGGCCTGCTCCACCACCCCCTGCTCAGCGCTTTCCTGGTACAGCACAAGCATGACTGATGCTCTCTGTCCCACACAAGCTCCGAGAGCTCCGAGGTAGGAACCAGTTGCTAAGAGACAGGACTGTACTTTCCAGCCCACATTCAGACCTTTGTCACCAGCTCAAGGGCTTTTGCTGGATCAAAACACACTGTGCAGGTGAGAAAAAGCCAGGCAGCCTCTCTCCACAGCTAGTCAGCTCGCATGAAAAAAATCACATGGTTCCAGTTAGGGGAACCACTCCACAGGCATCAAAACCGATGATGGGAATAAAGAATCTTAAAGCGCTGGTAAGGAAAGGGGCGGGGGATGCAGAAACACACATCGCCCTGCAGCAAAGCGGCCTTCTTATTCCTAATGCTGCAAGATTCAAAACAGCGCTGCTCTGCAGCCTACTGGAGCCCGGGATCAAAGGGGTGATACCTGCAGCCCCAAAACCCAGGGGGCTTTGGAGATCCAGGCAAGACAGGTGACTGGGTGATTCTAGGAGTGGGGATGGAGGCTGGTATTAAGACACGGATCCTTTTGTTTCTAGGTCACTCACTCAAATCCATCCCAGGCCAGACTGGTAGTTAGTCCCCAGTGAAAAACCGTGAAAAACAACGAATGGTCCCGTAGCACCTTGGAGACTAACAACACATCTAGGTGGGATCATGGGCACCACACAAAAGCTCGTGACACCATCTACCTTGTTTGTGTGTTAGTCTGTAAGGTGCTGCAGGACCATGCGTTGTTTTTTACGGTTTTCCAGTCACAGACTAACACGGCCCCCCCTCTGAGACTTTTAGTCACCCACAGGACTAGGGGTTGGCTTTGTTTTAGAGTGGCTTGGGAAACGTGGGTTTGACGTGTCTCTGTCCACTTCACTGGACACAAAGCCACACCGTAAAACTCCACTGCATCGAGCCGTCTCTCCAGAGAGCCCAGGACAGAATGGGCCATGGACACTGAACTGCCCTCTCCCCCCTCCGCAGTGGTCCCTCCAGGTCAGGATTACGGGCTGTAAGAAGCCAGGCTGGAGGAAGCTAGCCCCACGTCTATCCATGCTATTTCTAGTGTGTGGGCAGAGATCCTTGTCCCTCCCCGGCTGCCAAGCCAACACTGCACAGCCAGTGAAAGAAACAAATTATACTGCATCTAGTCCTGAATCCTCGCTCCTTGCACCATGGTGGCAAAACCTAACCCCCCGCCTTTTAAACTCTGAGTGACGGACGGGTGCACCCTGCTACACAGTAAAGGTACCTCCCACCTCCCTAAAGCTAGCGACCCTTCTCCCGACACACACGCACACACACACACTGCAGCTATTTTCTTTTCAAATAAATTGCTACTGTTTTGTTGGCAACCCCGCTCAGAGTGGAAGTCAGCAGTGTTCCCATAAAGAAGCTGATTCTGGCCAACAGGTCCCCTCTGTACCACCCATAGCGACAATCAGCTAATTAGACTGACAGGACACTGAAACTCATGGTGGCTTTGGCCCATCCTCAATGCAGTTCTCAGGGAGGGGCACAGCTCATATGAGAGCAGGGGAAGGCAACTGCTAAGTCGTGCTAGAGCAAGGATCCAAAGGCGAAGCGAAATAAATATACATTTTTCTGTCACAGCCGCACAGACAAGTTTCTGTGAGGCTAAAAAGTCAACACAGGTGGATACACGGAACCTCCATTAATATCCCTCCATCCATCTTTGTACCTTCCCAGACATTTGTTTGTCCACAAAGCAAATTTACACACTGCCCCAGTCTGCTCTAGTGGAACAGCCAAAACAATTTCATTTCTTTCCGTTTACCTGAGAGCCTCGTGCTGATAATGGTTTGGGCAAACAGACCCTGAAAGGGCGCCCCACGAAACAAGTTTTAGTGGCCTCTGCTGGGCTTTGTTGCTATCCTTTACCACTGATTGGATCACCTTCCTGCTTAAAATATAGGAAAGCTCCTTTGGGTCAGGAGTCTGGAAAGATTGAGAGGAGAGAGAGACCTGAATTATGCTTATAATATACAGGTTCTCTTGCTTCCAGCATGCTCAGTGCCTCTTTCTCCCTGGGTGAACACTGCCTGTAACTAGCACCATTTCAACAATGGTGTTTCTGATTGGAGTGGGACTTTCTTTCTCTCGTTTTAATTTTATTGTAACGGGCCTTTACAAAAGTTTTGCGTGTGGCTGCTTTTTTTCTTCTTCTTGAAATCAATTGCCAATCAAGGGAAGAGAGCCATTTTTTTTGCATTAATTGCAAGTGATGGAATCAGATGGCTTGACTAGTTTTGGAAGGGAGCTCCTTGTCCAAGATCCTGCCTGTCGTACGCTGGGCAACACCAGTGAAATCAATGTAATTGTGTAGCATGCAAAATTTAGAGAAGGGTCTGTATTTTTTTTTTTATTTGTTCAGTCAGCCAGACCTGGGAGGACTGCATGACTTAGTGAGCTACAAAACTTTTCACTTGTAGGCTGCAAGAACAACTGCAGCCCAAGGTGGTGGCAGTGATCAAAAACTGTTACCACCCGGTGGCTGTTTTGGAACTGGACCATATGCATATCGTAAAGTTAGCCAACACAACTGCTACCAGCAGGTAACTTGTTGGAAATCTTGGCAGAGATGCCAAGGACTGAATGAGCCATGGCAGGTCAGGACTGAGATCCAGTTGGGACAGTCACTAGCTCTCTTTTGTGGGGAGAGAACTCCATTCTCCAAGGCCACCAATTCTCTTTAGACACACAGAACGCCAAGGCTGTGTAAATTCAGCCAGCAAAAATATCAGAGACTGTTGTTGTTTACCATGAATAAGCCCTTCATTAATGTGACCCTTATTCCTGAAAACTGCTCAGGGTAAAAATTGCAAATGATTCTGAGCAGACACAGGGAGTTGGCTCTGGATGGCATATAGGGATCACACTGGACCTGGGTTATAGGCAGAGTTGTTGACTCGAGTCCCACGACTTGAACTCGAGTCCGACTTAAGTCTCCTAGGTGACTCAACTTGAGACTCGACTCGGGTTCATTACTTGAGACTTGAGACTTGCTAATTTTGTTAAATCGACTGGGTGAAAAAATTGTCCGAAAATGCCGATATTGATGGCTTGTACAAAAGTGACTTGACATTTTTTAAATTAAGACTTGAGACTCGACTTGGGACTTGACTCGAAAGTGACTTTAGGGACTCGAGACTCGACTTGGTCTTGACAATGACGACGTGAAGACAACACTGGTGATAGGCTCATGCATTTTGTCAGTATTGTGCCAGATTATCAAATGCACTTCTAAATGTGAAGCTGCTCATCAATTATATGGGAAGAGTCAGTCCCACAGTGCATCTTTAGGTCTGTTTTTCCTTAGGTTGGACATGAGGAAAAACTTCCTAATTGTCTGGGTGGTTCAACACTGGAATAAATTCCCCAGCGAGGTTGTGGAATCTCCATCTCTGGAGGTATTTAAGAGCAGATTAAACATCTATCAGGGATTACCTAGATCCGTAGCTGGTTTGTTATCACAGTAGTATCAGAACTAGTTGGACACCACAGATCTAGATGGTGCCTGTATAACTACCCATAGGCAGATTTGAATCTGAAACCTCTAGAGCTCAGTGTAGGCACTGCTATAGCTTGAGCTAGAAATCCAGCTGGCTCACAGATCAGGCTGTAGAGCTCACTCATTCTTATCTCTTGCTCTAACAGGTCTATGTCACTCTACAGTACAGGGACCCACACCTACTAGGTGTGCGAGTTACACTAGGTCTTGCTGTGAGGGCAGGGGACTGGACTTGATGACCTTTCGAGGTCCTTTCCAGTTCTAGTCTTCTATGATCCTCGCTATCAAGCTTTTCATAGAGGGTATAGACTGGGTGTGTGGCAAGTAAGTTTGTGTTAAATAGTAGGCCATTTCTCAGCTCATGACTTAGCAGCCATTCGTACCTCCTGAATCTTTCATTTTCTGTTATCTTTGTTGTTTTTTAATCCAGACCAAATGACGATCACAAGAAGCCATTAGTTACAACAGTGAAAACTTCTGTAGAGTAAAGTTCTCAGAGGTTATGCCAGGGTGGTTTTAGGAGTGCACCAAATGACCACATTAGGGAATACTTGTACCAGGGAAAAAGTGGCCTTTATTAACCACTAGGTCTGCTTCCCTTCTATCTGTCTGGCTTCCCTAACCTAGCTTGTTCCTACTATGCTATACCAGCATGAGATCTGCTGGGTTTTAGTGTTCATGCAGCAACTAAGATGTTTTTAGGCATATATTGTAATGGCCTGCTTATAGCGAGTCCAAAGTGCCTACTCTCCTGCTGAGGAAAGGCCATCATCCTCTTGGTCTTTCTCCTCCATTTATGATGCTTCCCTTTTAGTTTAATATCACTCTTGAGGGATCTCTGAATGTGTCATTCTGACATGATTTCAAAACACCTCTACTTTCTGGGGAGCCTGCCTTGTAATATCTAGGTGGGCTCTGCGTGCAGCCGAGAAAACCCTGCCATCATAAATGCCCTTAGCCTTTTATTACTGTCTGGGATGGACTCTGGGACCTTATAGCAAACTCTGCAGGGGTAAGAGGAAGTGAAGAGAAGCAAAAGCAGCTACCACAGAGCCTGAACCTTCCAGGGCCCAGTGCAACACCCAAAGGGCCAGTCTACTATGAAGCAATCCCGTGTCTGCTCTGGTGGTCCGATTTGACTCACTTTGTAACCCATATCAGAGGCTGCCAGAATGAATATATCCTGCTAGGTTGGCCAGTGTTCCGTAGCTGTGACAAGCGCACACCACACAGGGTGAAGAATAGCATTGATTTACAGCGTGTGTATATCCACTCCTGCAGCTAATACCCAAACCAAAGGCTGGGTCTAACCTTCCCCCTAGCACCTGGTGCTACATGAAAACAAATCAACACTTCCAGCTGTCACTAGAAATGTCGTATTTTTCCTTACACGATATCTCCATCTCAACATACATCTATAGGAAAACCCTGTCCAAAGGACGCTGAGTACTTAGGGCACGAGAAACATGAGACTATAACGAAAGCCACATTTAACTTCTCGTCATGAACAGAACTCTCATGGTTTTGAGACAAGACCAGAGATGTGCAAGACCGGCTGGATAATGGATACTGGGGTTCAAGCACTGATACATGAGTACTAACAGACCAGTAACACATCAGCCTATTACAATTCATAGTAGTTGAGCAGTGAGAAGCAGCACCTCTCGCTGGGCCACAAGATGGTCTCCCGGGATAGGACAGGGTAGTTTTGCTCACTGCGCTGGCGTACCTAGAATGTGCGGGGGTGCCGACTGAACCGTAGCAGCGCTTTGATTGGATGCAGAGGGAGCGCCTGGCTCTCGCAGCCAGTGTTGTGTGCAATCAGCATTCACTTCACTTCACGTGCCCTTGCTTTAAAGTGCGTGCCACTTTAGTAACGCCAGTAGGGAAAAACTATGCAGATGGAATCCAGTGGAATCTAGCAACCTTGGGCGTGGGCAACAGGAAACAATATTTCCTGGGCCACACGCAGAACCCCGATGGAGCACATGTGGCCTGCAGGTTGCCTTCTAGACTGCCCGCAAGGTACCAAATTTCCTACCCTGGCTAGGACCTCATTTCTTTGGTTTTTGCTGTGTGTGTTAAATGACCTGAATCTTCCGGACACTCATCTGGGAAAGGGAAATCCAAACTCCCTGTGCCAGACCTCGCTGCTGTCTCTATTCCCAACCCATTTATCACTAAAAAGACCACCATCTGCTGTGACCATCACCTAAGGCAGATGCCCACTTCTCACTGTACAGTCTTATTTTTCAAACCACCCAAATCTGATTAGGCCTGCTCTGATAAAAGGCATGAAGGAGGGAAAGTTACTCAAGAGAGAAAAGAACCACATGTTCACCGTGTTTTAGCCACAAATGCACAGAAAACACTTATGTCAATTAGGAATAAACAAGGTCAAAAGGAACACTAATAACCACCCACCCCTTGAGAGTGGCCCTGACTCCATCATTAGGAGAGGCCTTAACCCCACCAGTGGCCTCCACACATTCTTTTGCTCTTCTCAACTTTTCACTCACCGTGCTACATATTTCCTGTGACAATCTGCAGATACTGGAGAGCAGCATGCAGAACCTCCTCCCCCACCAACTGCCCCCCCCCCCCCAGTTGCATTTTGACTATGCTTACTCCTTCCCTGGGTCCCAAGTCCCAGGATAGTCATGAGCACATTAAGACTTTGACAGATGCACTTGGAGAAGGAAGACTAGAGGTGTCAGATAGATGAGTAGCCTGACGAAGAGGACTCAGTTGAAACACCAATCCAGAAGTGTTTGGAAAGTGCACCAAAATGAAGATAAACCAGAACATGCACTTTATTGTGGAGCAGAGTGCTAGTATCGGCTTCATAAATTATTTGACTGCACATACGTGAATAATGAAATGCCCCCATCTATACAAAACTAGCGAAGAGGACGGAAAGATGCAGAACCACTGAATTTTCACCAACTAAAGAAAAACCCTGTCAAGTTATTTTTAAATTGTTCAGATATTCCAAACAAAACAAAAAATAGCAAATGAATCAGCTCAAAATCTTTCACTGGATTTGCAACATAATGGTTGCTCTTAGTTAACTGAGCCCCCAAAAAGGGGGGAGAGGAGGCAAACAACAAATTCTACAGATTTGACACCCTAAGATTCAAGGGGGAGCAGCAATGAAGCTAGTGTCTCCATCCAATGCCCTCAGTTTTCACTTCTTACAGGATTAGTCTCTGGCAAATGTGTTACATGGTCCCATTGAAAATTCAGCAGTCTCCTGCGGGTGTGCCTGTGTTTTGTTTGTTGATGTATGGCAGTCTAGGTGTGTCTAGTATTTGTAGCCTGTAGGGACTGGAATAGAGAAGTTGGGGATCTAGACAGTCTCCCTGTTGAGCGCTCATCGGGACATGAGGCTTTAGGGGAGCCCGGGGCTTGCACTGGTCTCTTTGAGCCATCAGGTGTAAGGACCTGGCTGTGCACCACAAAAGGAGGGGAGGACTCGCTAATTAACAGCAGAGTCTAGGGAGTCTGGCCTGGCCTCTCTGGGGTCCCATGACTCTGCAGCACTGGAAAGATCAGGCCAGTGGCTTGAGAGGCTCTTGGGGAGCTCGCAATGTGCTGTGTCTGGGAGGGGGCGTTTCTCGCGCACTCAGCCAGAGCAGGGTTGGGTGGCTTTGAGGAAAGAGGGGGGGGGGGCTGCCTCCCAAAATGTCAGGAAACATTTGCTGTGGCGGGGCTAGAGGCGGGGGTCGGAGGAGGAGGGGAAGCGAAATACTGACCCTTCCCCCTCCCCCCGGAGCGAGGCAGGCCAGATGGGAGGTAAATAGCGCGTTTAGCAGCCTTGGCCACAGATGGGCTGCCCTCCATGGCAGCCTCCGCCTGTCCTCTCCATGCCGGAGCCTGGGAGCGTGTGCATAGCAAACACTGCACCCTCACAGCAGCAGCGGCGGCAGCGGCAGCAGCAGCAGCGGAGGGGGGGGGGGGCATGCCCAGCCCACAGCACCCGGAGCCCTGCTCTGCCCACGGAGCGGGGCCGGAGGCTCCCCGCGGGCGGGCCCGGCAGCCGCAGCCGCGTCTCCAAGCTGCGCGCAGGGGCCGCGGGACGCACGCCCCCGTGGGCTGCCAGGCGCCTCCGCGCTGGGGCAGATGGTGCAAAGGACGGGGAGGGAGGGAGCGAGCCAGCCCCACGCTGGGTCCCCCGCCCCCTCCCCGCCGGAGCGGGAGGGGCCCCGGCGAGGGGGGGTCACCTCCTGCTCCCACCAGCTGGAAGCGCCACGGTGCCTGCAGCCGGGGCGCGGGCAGGCGGCGGCTGGCGCGCCCCCCGGCCGGGCAGGGCAGGGAACAATGGCTCCGGCGGGGCTGGCGTTTGCCCGGGACAGCAGCCTGCTGGGAGGCGGGGGGAGGGGATGCAACCTCCAGCTGGGCTCTGCCCTGCGCCGTCGCCCCAGCAGGGCAGGAACAATGAGGCTCCCGCAGGGGAGTTTCCCGGGACTGCAGCCCGCGGGCAGGCGGGGTGGGCACGGCCCCGCTCCAGGCGCTGCCCCCCTCCCCCAGCGGGGCCGGGTCACCAGCGACAGGCGCCGCGGGACAGCAGCCTGCGCAGAGGGAGGGGCGGGCTGGGCTCCAGCCTGGCCCGGGTCAGCGGGGGCGGGGGCACTCGGCCTGGCCGGGGGAGGGGGGGGGTGCCCGCCTCCTCCCTCCCCACCGCACACACGCTCTGCCCTTGGCTGCAAAGCGGCCTGCGCTGGCGGGGCGGGTGGGAAATGCAGGGCGGGCGTGACCGGGCAGGACCTGCGGAGGGACTGGGTGGGAGGAGGTGCAAGGATCCGAGTGGGAGGGGGCGCAAGGGGGCTCCCGAGCCGCCCCCCTCCACGCCGCGTGGGCTGCACGGGAGCCGCAGAGTCTGGGGGCCGGCCCTCGTGTGCGCTCGCCAGGGACTGACACCCGCCCCGGGGGCTCTGCTAGTCTGCGCCCACCGCGGGGAGGGGAGGGGGCAGGTGCAGTGACCTGGGGTGGGGGGAAGGGCTCTCCTCCCCCTCCTCCAAAAGAGGGAGCTACCGCCCCTCATCGCTGCTTAGCAGCTGGGAGGTACCGGCTGGACCGGATGGGGCAGGCGGGGGGAGGGGAGGGTGCGTGTGAGGGGGTTTCCTCCCCCGGCCTGGATGGCTAACCTAATCTGCATCCTCCCCCCGTGGCCAGACCAGCGGCTGGGAGACAGGCTGGCCCTGCCCAGCCGGGGCTGGCTGGCCCGCGCCTAACGCGTACCCCTCCCTAGCCAAAGCCACGCATGGGTGGGTAGCGGATGGGCAGCTCAGGTTGGACGTGATCGGACAGGGGTGGGGAGGGGGCTGCTTCAGCTGTTCCCGCCCCGCCGCCCCCCATGCAGCCCCTGCCCAGCGGCTGGGAGGGGCGGGCAGCCCTTGCTCCGCAGGGAGCGGGGTCCTGCGGGAAGCCCTGCCCCACGCCCCCCACCCTGCAGTGGGGTCTGTCTGCAACTCAGCAGCGCAGCTGGGGGGGGGGGGGGGGGGGCTGTCCAGACAGGGGCGTGGGGCGGCTATTTTCTAATGGGGCGCACGGGGCGGGTGTCTCGCCCCCCATGGGGCATGCGCGCTCCTTTGCACCCTGCTGGGTGTCTGGGATATGCCAGCTAGTGCTGATGGGACAGGGGCCGGGATGGCAGGCTGGGGGGGGGGGGGCTGGGATGCTGGGGGGGGGGGGGGGCTGCCCCGCAGCGGGTCTCTGCTCTGGGCCCCATTCCGGGGGGGGGGGCAGGCTGCGGGAGGGGAGGACACACAGACACAAGACAGACAGACCGAGCCCCCGGGGCCCGGCGCGCACTAACCGTTCCCGTTTTCACCGGCACATACACCACTTGACCCATCTTCGCCGCCTCCCGGGTGCCGCTGCCCAGCCGGAAGCCCTTGGACCGGACCCAGAACTGGAACTTGCCTTTCTCCCCCCCGCCGGAGCCGCTGCCCGAGCCGACTCCCCCCTGCAGCACCTCGGCGATGCGCTGGTACTTGCTCCGGGTCACCGTCTTGGTTTTGGCCGAGTCCCCGTAGGTGCGGAGGCACCAGTCCCGGAACTGCCGCCCCAGCTCGCTGTCCCCGGGGCGGCTCCCCCGCAGCAGCAGCGGGGGCTTCGGCATCCCGGCCCGCAGGCAGCGCCCGAGCCCCTGTCCCGGGCTGGAGACGGCAGCGAGCCCGGCCGGCCGCGGCGCTGCGCCCTGCCCTGCCCGGCCGGCGGAGCGGGAGCCGGGACGGGCTGCGGGGGCGAGTCCCCGGGAGGGGCCGCGGCGGGGCGGGCGCGGGGGGGGAGCGCGGCAGCCGGACAGCGACCCAGCGAGCCGGGCGGAGGGAGGCACCGGCGGCGCCAGCAGCAGCCGCCGCTCCTGTCACAGGATCACAGGCGGCTCCGGCTCGTCCCCCTCCCTCCCCCCGCCCGTCCCTGCCTCCTCCGCCCCCCTCCGGCCGCCTCCTCCTCTCCGCGGGATCCCACCTGTTAGAGCCGCGGCGCGGCCGCCTCCCGGGGCCCCGGGGGCCGCCTCCCCCTCCCGGGGCCGGGGCGTGCGGGGGCCGGGCCGGGCGGCCCACGGGGGGCCGGGCGCGGCAGCACGTGGGGGAAGGGGGCGCCCGGGGAAGTCGGGGAGCGGGCCCGGGGACCTTCGGCGCAGAGCAGCTTCCTCTTTCGCAGCGGCGCACGTGTCCCTGGCCCGGGCTGGGCCCGGGCGGAGCGCGGTCTCTGCGGGACGGGGTGCCAGTGGGGGGGAGGGGGGGCGGAGCAGGCACCTGTCCAGCTTCTCCGGCTGGGACGCGGCGCCCACAGGCCGGCGCCGACCCTGGGAGTAGCAGGGTCCCCCAATCCTGTAAAATAATCGTTCCAAACAGGGGGGAGCTTCCCCCACCCTTCGGGGCCCTGGCCCCCTAGAAACCACGGGGAACCGCTTCCAGTAGCCCAGGGCTGCCAAACTGTCCCAAGAGACTCAGACAAAATCCAGGCCCTAATGTCTGCCTGGTCCTGCTCCAAATCGTCCCAGGGCATGGACCCTTAAACAGACCTGAGCTAGCCCTGCAGACCCTGGCTTTTCACCCACCCCTCCAGGAAATGCCCCCCCCCCACACACACACACACTCAAGAACCTTCTTCAATCTACCAAGTTACCATAGACCCCTAGAGCAAAGTGGGACTGGAATGGCCGGGTTGGAATTAGCCCTTTTTGGGCCATTCCTCAATACTGTGATCAATTGATGGATGACATTGACAGTATAATCAAGATTAGCACCATATTCGGCCTGATTTCTGTTTCCAGTGCCAACCAGAGGGGTCAAGAAACAAAGGTCTATCGGAAACCTAGCCTGCAACCTCATGCCCTGTAGCTCTAGGGGAGAAAAACAGTCTTGTGGGTAAGCCACAGGGCAGAGTGAGATTTACTGGCTAATCATAGCTCTGCCACCGACAGAATGAGTGACCATGGGAAAGTCACTTAATCTGTCTCCCTCAGTTTCTATTGGTAAAATGAGGGTGAGTATAGCAGTCTCAAGATCTGAAAAAGCCTTTGACTTGGAAGGAAGACGGGGATTATATTTTATTACTATTTATCAGTATAATAGACTGCCCACAATTTTTTGATACATTGAACCAGAACAGGCCTTATACTAAATGCACTCCAGGCAAGGAACATCTTCTGCCTCCCCCTATTCGTTAAGCTTTTTAGTACCTTACTTGTATTGCCTTGTCGCCCGTCTCACAGCGTTGATGCATGATTTGAGGGCTCGATTGTACTCCGTATACACTCCTAGGATGTATCCATCTGAGAGCCCGGTGCCCCCCAACCCCAACCCCCCAGGGGGGGTCACCTCGGTTGTCTGTAGGGATGTAAAATCCCATTTAATTGGTTAACTGGGGGACGAGTGGGGCCTGCTGGACTGGAGAAGCCCACAGCCAGCAAAGAGCTGCCCCAGCCCCCACCAGTTAGGCCTCACCCATTAAAGTTAACCATTTACATCCCTCATTGCCTGCCCCTACAGCTAACACTGCCTGGGTAATTAATAAGACAGGTGACTTGCTATAAAGTAGACCTGACCTAATGGAGGACAGAATCAAACTATTAATTCAAGTTTGGATCTTTAGTCTTCTCCTTCTGCCTGATCTTCAACAGGCCTCTCGTGGAGCTTTTGCTGAAAACCAGCTGTGAGCCTTGGCAGATTTGGCTGTCCCTGCCCGACCACCTGCTGTTTGCAAACTTCATAGATTCTGGGGGGAGAGGGAGCCATGGCACCTCTGACGTAGAAATAGCCACCTAAAGCACAGCACAGACCGCAGAGACTCTCCCGTCCCTCCGTTACGGTATCACAACAATCTGCAGCCACGGTTGCCCGTATGGGGCTCATTAGGGGCAGGAGCAACTTTTGAGTCACAAAGAGCACAGAATTCAGACCCCTCTCCTCCAGGAGTGCAGGCCTCCATCCCTTGAGCTAAAAGACGGTGCTGTTCGTTGGACCTCTCAGACACATCTGAATTGTTCTAATTCTAGGCCACAAAGGCTGGCTGTGCACACTCACTTAGTCATTATGTTATCAAAGAGAGGGGGTGGGAACTTGTGGGGAAGTTGGGAAATGAATGTAGAGTACCAGAGAACCATTTGGGGCACACAGAAATTGAGCTAAGAACATAACAACATAAGAACGGCCGTACTGGGTCAGATCAAAGGTCCATCTAGCCCAGTAGCCTGTCTGCCGACAGTGGCCAGCACCAGCACCAGAGGGGGTGGACCGTAGACAATGATCAAGCAATTTGTCTCGTGCCATCTGTCTCCAGCTTCTGACAAACAGAAGCCAGGGACACCATTCCTACCCCCTGGCTAATAGCCTTTTATGGACCTAACCTCCATGAATTTATCTAGATTTTCTTTAAACTCTGTTATAGTTTTAGTCTTCACAGCCTCCTCTGGCAAGGAGTTCCACAGGTTGACTACGCGCTGTGTGAAGAACTTTCGCTGATTAGTTTTAAACCTGCTACCCATTAATTTCATTTGGTGTCCTCTAGTCCTTATATTATGGGAACTAATGAATAACTTTTCTTTATTCACCCTCTCCACACCATTCATGATTTTATATACCTCTATCAAGCTGGAGGTGAAGGGATCAGGAGTTGGACAGATATGGAGGAAGAGGGGAGTAGAAACGGGATGAAAGAAGAGTTTGGGTAAAGCTCAAATATGGGTAGGAACGGGGGGATGCTAGTGGGTCCATTCCAAATGTGGTGTGATGGAATAAAAAGGCAAAAAGTAATTACAGGTGCTAACTATGTCTGTGCTTAATGGGCGCTTCTTAAATCAAAGCAACCAGAGTCAGTCGTGAAATACCTAATTCCAAACACTGTTGATCTTACTGTATGGGCCTCTGTGCAGCATGGACTCGCCCTGTCCCACTAGGCTCAGCATAAAATCTGGAATGGATATATAGAGCAAAGCCTTATCTATTGTTCTTCCAAAGATGCCCAAGATAGGAAGCCTGGAAGGGAATTCCTCAATACACTGTAAGATTGTGATTGGTCACTACCAATAAACCAGACAAACCACAGAAGTACCGTAACAAAGTGGCAAGGGCAGGCTGGGTTGGTGGAAGTGGAAGGAAGACATCATGGAAAAAAGTTTGTGCAAAATCATGACTCAACAACCAACTTCCCTGCAAAGAAGGTCTTGCATCCCACATCAAATGCACCAGGCCATAATGCAGACCAGCTGAGCTCCATGCCAAGGAGTGGCAGGCATGAAAGAGAAAGATAAGAAAGAAAAACAAAACCCTTTTCATAAATTGGCCATGGGAGCAGGGAGGGTGGTCGCTACTGGACAGGATGGTAGAGGAGGTAATGGAGCACCAGAGTCCTGCTGTTTAGCAGAAGGTGTTTCGTCAGATGGGGAGAAAGGAGAAACTTTACTTTTGCTAATACAATTCAATGGGCGTGTTTGCATTGTAATGATACAGGAGGGGGGTGTTGTTCTCTTCGCAATGATCAGACCCTTTGATTGAGATAAATGACGTAGTTTTCTGCCTTAGGAGCAGGACTATTGCCAAGGAAAAACGCCTTTTAGTCCCATGAATTACAAGCTCTTGTCTGAATTCCCTTTGGAGAACGTGAGTGCACAGAAGTCTTCTCCCACCCCGCTCACCCACTCCAGAGTGTTCTGAAGAGCGAACGTGGCCATAGAATCGGGTCATTTTCCAATCCACTGAACTAATTTGTAATTTATGATGGCTAGTTCATGAGCAAGCATCAAACATGTGGGCTCCATCACCAGGAAGTAGGCTAATAAGCATTATGATTATTAATATTTATTATTAATGGACACCCTTCTTACAGCATAGGCATACATGGAAGGGGGCGTCAAGAGGGGATTTGAAAGAAGAAAGGTCAGTGAGTAGGCCGGAAGTGGGGCACTGGGTCAGGTGTAGCAGGCCACTTGAATAGAGGTGTGAAGTAAGGAGAGGGTTGAGGGACACTGTACATACACGTTATTATATTGTACTAATCATGATATTCTGTTATTAATATGATTTGCACTAGTAATTATTACTTCTGTTTTATCGTTTGTTCTTTCATACGGCATTAGTGGTGTGCACGATGCTGCAGAGACAACACAAAGAGCACGCCCTGTGGAACTCCTTGCCAGAGGATGTTGTGAAGGCCAAGACTATAACAGGTTCAAAGAAGCACTAGATACATTCATAGAGGATCGGTCCATCAATATTAGCCAGGGTGGGTGGGGGTGTTTGCCAGAAGCTCGGAATGGGTGACGAGATGGATTGCTTGATGATTCCCTCTTCAGTTCATTCCCTTTGAAACACTGGCACTAGCCAATACCAGCAGGGCTGGCCTTACCATGAGGTGAACTGAAGCAGCCACCTCAGGTGCCAGACTGTGGGGGGGGGGGGGGGGTGCCACTAGGACCCAGAGTGTAGAAATAGCCACCTGCAGAAAATTGTGTCTGTTGCTGGTGCAGATGTATTCTCTCTGCTCTAGATGCACAGAGATGGTTGAGTGCTGTGCTGGAGGAAGGAGGACACAAGAAACATAACAGGCAGGCAGGAGAAAAGGTGGCATGGGGGGGTGTCATTTGAACTCCCCGCCTCAGGTGCCAAAATGTTGTGGGCCGGCCCTGAATGCCAGAAGACAGGACACTGGGCTAGCTGGCCCTTTGGTCTGACCCAGCCTGGCTGTTCTTATGTCCTCACCCATCCAGGAATTCACAGCTGAAGGCCTCATTCCTGTAAAGTTATACGAGAACTGACTGAGTGAGTAAGCCCACGGAAATAAGCCATGTGTAAATTTAGTAGTAGCCACATGTGTAAATTTACTCCCCGGCGTAAAGCTTTGTAGGATTTACACTCACAAGTAACTTCATGTTCATGAGAGTTTCCATTGAGCTCAGTGATGTTATAATAAGTAACGTGTGGTGCATACATCTTTGGAGGGTTGAGCTCTAAGGACTCTGTCCAGCAACCACTGACACCCACGAGTAACGACTCCCATGAGTATTCCCGCGTAACACTAGTCGCCTGGACAAAGGTATCTCTCTGCATGCGTCTTTGCAGGGTTGGGGCCTAAATGCATAGATGATCTTAGCAGGGTGTAAGGACCAAGAGCAGAGATGGGGGTGGGGGCTGAGATTATTTAGAGCCTTAAAGGCAAGGAGCTTAAATCTCACGGGGTGACGATACCAGAATCTGGCAAATGAATTATTTCAGGGAGGGGAGTGACATGTTCGATTTGCTAGTCAATACGTCACAGGCTCCTTTAGAAACCATTCCCAGTCAGCAGTTTGTTTGGGTGGGCGAGAGGCCTGGAATGTAGCAAGACGGCCCAGTCTTTGCACTGGGAACGCCATGACAGCAGTTGATGGAAAAGAAATAACTTAATGGTCTTCTTCCTGATGAAGATGGACCCTGAAAGAGTGGATCTTGCCTGGAAAACTGCACTATTGACACGTGAATGTCCATGGATCCGATACGTGGAGCTCCTGGGCTTGTTTTCTCAATCGTACAGATTTTGAGAATCGTGTCCTGTTTGCGTTTCCATTTGACCCTATTTTCCTCCTTTCTTCCATCTGGTTTGATTTGTTAATAGTTCCAACTAGCTGCTTTTGCCTGCTCTTCCGAATGATGATCTGATCTGTCTATTGTTTCTAGTGAGTGGGTTTGGGGCTTTACCCAGGAAACGATACAAAGGATCTTTCCCCCGAGAGTTTGGGGCTGAATTGTTCTGATAAAACAGAGGCAGCACGTTAAACAAAAGGAAGACCAAGATTTCTGAAGGCCATTTCCGTACAGGACCAGTATGCAGATCAATATCCCAGGCCGCAATCAGAACACACTCATACATGGGTTTAACTTTAAGCATGTGAGTAATGTCATTAGGATGAGTCCATAATAATTCCTGTCTTTGGGACCCCTCAAATGCTTCACGTTAAGAACAGGGATAAGAGTTTGCGCCTTAAACTGTGAGCGCTGGAATGGCGATACTGATCTTTGGCATCTTTTACCTCTTTACATGGCTGCCTGCATTTATATAGATGCTATAGTCTATCAAACTAGATCCATGATTATTTACATTCCATCAGTAATCATTATTCTTAGTAAGGTCTAGCAAAAAAAAGTAGATTGGACATCAGCTCTTTTTATAATAGTATTCTACAAATCCATGGTACAAAGTCATCTGGGATACTGTGATTAGTTCTGGTCAGCCTCTATCAAGAGGGTGGTGCAGAAACAGAGGAAAATCAGAGATAGGAGATGAAAATATGAAGAGTGGAACAGTTTAGAGAGGGGATGGGGACAAGAGGGCCAGAGAGATGTTTACAAAACAATCAATGGGAGAGAAAAGGTAAATCAAGCAACTTCCCTCTTTTAAAAATGCAAGAACTGGGTGCCACTCTGGAAACTGAAAGGCCGCAAAACCGATAAAAGCAAAAACAAAAAAAAATTTGTTTTGCACCATCAATGGAGTTAACCTGCAGAATTCAATGCCACAAGATATAACACTGACACCAAGAGCTTAATAGGATTCAAACCTTGGGTAAGAAATAGCTTTAGCATTCTCGTGACTTAAAAAACCCTCAGAGGGCTATAAACTGTCCCGCTTCAGGGCCTGCGTCATGGGTAGAGACGGAATTCCCCCTCCCCCTGAGATGGGATCTGTTTCCCTTCTGCAGCATGGGGCACAAGTCTCTTGCTAGGATCACCTGGAAATCTCACTTCACTGATTCCCTGCCATGCCTAGGCCTCACACGGTGCACGCTGATCCTGCCTGTTCTCTGCCTGTGGCACACAATCGTTTAGTAGCTGCTGGGCTGTTATACGTTGTTCTAATTCTGCTGTTGGGCGTGGCAGCCTGTGCTACATACACCTGATCTGGAGTTCCCTTCCGGCCTTACCCGCTCTCCAATCCTAACGCTTCCTGTCTCCGGCTTGCAAGACATTTTCCTTATGGATATTGCATTCCACAGTCACCCACTCTGGGATGTTTTTGGACCTCTCTTCGGCATCTCTGGTATTTGCTCATGGCGGACACCACATGCTGGCCTCGCCAGGCCCACTGAGCATGACAACAGGGCCAGGCCAACGTTTTGCCCCAAAACTGCCGACATGCCTGGCCGCCGGGGAAGGTTGGGGCTGCAGGGTGGCAGCCTGGTGCCGGGGCTGCAGCATGGCATCCCCAGCTCTTCAGACGGCTAGGACGGATCAGGCTGAGGGTGGGTGGGGCTTGACTCCAGGGGAGGGGCCTCAGGCAGAAGGGGCGGGGCCTCAGGCAGAAGGGGCGGGGCTGGGGTTTGCCTTCCCCAGCTGGGCCTTCACCTGCTGCCCATGATTAGCTGCTAATCCTCGTCAGGGTTGATGCAGGGAATCAGCATGCTCAGTGCAGGACAATGACTTCAGAGGAAATAGCGATCCCTCGGCTCCCAACTGGGTCAGGCCCTACGGAATGGGAATGTTCCAAGCAGTGAGATGAGTTACAATTCTGAACTAACACCTGCACAACTATAACCTTTCCTGTGCTAAAAAGGGAATGCAGACAGTTCACTGAGGAAAACAGGCTGTTGCCACCGTCTGCATGCCCCTGGCTGATTGTCAGGGGCTGCTCCATGAACCCTGCTGCTCAGACAGAAAAGTGACTATTTCTGATTTGAGCGAGAAGGTATTTTGTGAAATGCTCCGCCAATAAACAGTCCTGGTCTCGAAAACACGTCTCAGCAGGGACTGCATCTTAATGGCACGATCGTCCTGTGGACACGTCCCGTCCCACACAAGCGCCTGTAACATCCTCGTGGCAACTACAACGAACGCTGACACGGAAAGGTGAGATGAGGACAGGACTTAATGTATTTGCAGCTGTTTTCAAACACCTGGCTTTGGGGACAACCAGCATCATCTAGAAGTCCAGTCTCCACTGGCCGCCAGCAAGTGTTTCCTGGATCTCAGCTGGACAACAGTTGACTTACACAATAAAATCTAGGGCTCAAAGTGGCGGGGGATTATTTTGTTTTTATTTCTCCATGTCTGGGTTGATAGTCAGGGTGGACCAAACTGGAACTACTTACTGGATGCTCTGAACTTTGCTGGGTTCGGATAAAATAGGAAATCAGCGTCAGACCATCCCGATTTTGGCAGGCTGTGAGCTGAAGCAACGAGGCTTTTACAAAAGCAAAACTACTCCTGGGTGTCCCCCAAATCTAATGCAAACCCAGGTCAGCTAATGAGTCCAGATAGTTTGGGGGGAAGGATCAAGAGGATGGTCTTATTCTTGGCTCTACTGGATTTCTATCCGCATCACAACGCCAAAACCCAACTTGGGCTGGCTCACCTCAGAAAAGGCCTGGGACTACAGTGGGCAGAGGTACTGCAGGGAAAAATGGAGCTCGCATAGCAGAAGTAGCTGCTCATACAACTCCTAGATCTGCCTCCTGTTTGGCCCTGGACTTGAGCTTGAATGGTGGTTTGAGGTGTCTGGGAAGAGCTGTGAGGGTGCTCGGGACTGGAATAGCTGAGGTGCTCTGGTCTAGACTGAAATCTCATGCAGTGTGTGAGGTGGGGAACCTGGAAGCGGAACAGCCAAGACATAGGTCAGGCCTGAGGTACGTTTCCAAAGCTGCCTGGAGGAGCCTGACAGCACCTTCTAGGGATGTGAACAACTAATTGCCCCCCCCGCCCCACTCTGCCTTTATCGGGGGGGGGGGGGAGAAAAGGGGGTGCTTCAAAACAGCAGCGCCGTATGGAGCCCGGGGCCAGCTGGGAGTCCCCCACTGACCCTGGGCTCCACGCAGCACTGCCGCTTTGAAACGCCGCAGGGAGCACAGGTCCAGCAGGGGGCTGCTTGAGTCTCCCGCTGGCCCCGTGCTCCCCGCAGCGCTTTCGCCTTTCAAGCGTAGCACCAGCCCTTGGACTATTGCTACACTTCAAAGGCAGAGGCGCCCTTATCGACCAATCAAACAGTTGATGCAAATTGCACCGACTATTCAATTAGCCAATTAATCTAAATGTAACATCCCTTGCACCTGTCCACATCAGCATTGTGGAATCCCCATCACTGGAGATCTTGAAGAGCAGGTCAGACACGCACCTGCTGGTCTGGGGCGGCCCATGAGCCTAGGCAAACGAGGCAGTTGCCTAGGGCGCCGCTGGCCCGGGCACCTGATGATGTTATCGACGGCCAGCTGCTGCACCTGGCCTCGGGCCGTTCCTGTGCGTGGTCCTGCCGTGAAGGCAGGGGCCTGGCCTCAATGCTTCTCAAGGTCCCTTCCAGCTCGAGTGTTCTCGGATTCTGTGATCAGACCTGACTGCCCTTGTGGCCCCCATCCCCCATTTTCAGGATCAGCAAATTCACCCCTTTTCTCTTTAAAGCCGACAAGTCTTAGGATCAACGTCTGGGAGCTCCCCGGGACAGGCTGTTGATGGGGTAAGAGCTGTCATCTCCCCACTCAGAATGCCCTCTTGGTAGATTTCTTTCATAGTCTGAATGGCAGCGTGAAAAAGGAGGAAGTAATATGGGTCAAAAATAGTTCTGCGATTTGGGAAGTGAAACCCTCTTGCCAAGTCCTCTTGCTTTTGCGCTTTGCAGGATGGCAGGTTGTCTCACTGACCCGGCCTAGGCACACGCTTTGCTTCGAATCCCTGGAGTTACAGCTGTTTGCCTGCCTCCTTCCCATCTTCCTCTTTTGAAATCCCCGCCGTGGCCCGGCGCTGCAGCAGGCTTTGATGCTGCAGGCATCGGGGCAGGCCTCTCTCTGGAGCCCTGCCGGGGCTCCTGGTGTGTCCAGAGGGAGGGCTGCCCCGTGATGCGAGGCACTCCTGTCTCTGCAGAGCCCCCAGCTTTGCTTGGCGTGGCAGAGAGCGATCAGACGCCCTAAGGGCCAGGCCCTTAGTCAGTGGAGCTTTGCTGATCTACCCCAGCTGGCCCTTAGGTCTGCAGGTTTAAACTCTGCTGCTGAATGCAATGTGTAGGGGGAGCGTAGAGGGCTGGCCTAGCACTCGTGGGCCATGTGGTCACAGGGGGCTGCCTACCCCCAGTGGGTAGTCCTGAGGCACCTTAGAACAGGGGTGGGGAACCTAAGGCCCTGGGGCCCCATGTAGCCCCTGGGTTGGGATCCAGTCCCTGACACTCAGGACTTCCACCCAGCAGTGGGGAGCCTGCACTGGTGCTCCAGCGCCCCCCCCATCCTCGCGAGGTTGCAGCACATCACTAGGCCGAGCCCCACGGCGCCGGTGTGCGAGGGGAATGTGGGGAGAGTCTCTCTCCTCAGCCGGGGACCACGTCAGTGAGGACGGTGTTTTTGTTTGGGTTTCTTGTTTCGGTTTGTTTTTTTGCTTCTCTCGTGCGTGCGGCCCCCGACTGAGACTAGCAGATAGACCGATGGTCTCATGAGCCTTCGTGGGCAAAACCATCGAGGAAAAACAGGTACCCAGAATTGTCTGTTATTGCTCCCCAGCTCGTCGGCGGACGTGGGTTTTGCTCACGAAAGCTGATGATGCTGTCGATGTATTTTTGTTGGTCTCTCAGGTGCCACGGGACCTCTCATTGTTTGGAAAGTTACAAGACTAAGGGCACGTCTACACGAGGAAATTAATTCGCAGTAACTCTTGAAAAAACTGTTGCAAAATAAGCGTTATTCCCCGAGGAGTGCAGGAGTGCAGATTTCGAAATAAGCAGCCCGTTACTTCCAGCTAACGGGCGTGGTCGTGTGGACGCTCCACTGAGTATTTCGAAAGAAGGGGGGCTATTTCGAAGGGGCCTTCAGTGGAAGCTCAGTGTACAGTGGGTGTCCTTTTCATTGCCATGGAGGGCAGAAAGGCATTTGCGGGTGGGCCTCGCATCAGGCCAGGGCAGGCTGGAAACCCGTGCCGAGCCGTGCAATGTCGTTTTCATCCAGGTGAACCCGCCCCCGTCTCTCAGACACTTTGGCACTTCAGGTGAGTTCCCCACCCTGTTTGGCAGCACAATAAAATACGTCGCGTGGGACCACTCGGTAGGTAGTGACCATATCGCTGCCGAGCCTGGAAACCGCCCATGTTATTAACAGGCCCCCCCCAAATGGACGCCTCTTGGTTCGTCCCTCCTCAGGTACTTGCTGCCACCAGCCTCACACCACTTCCCAGCAAATGCTCTCTCACTGCCACCGCTCCTGGCTCGACGGGTGTCACGGTGCCCGAGCCGGACGCCTCACCCCACTACCCAGGCACAACCCCTGCATTACAACCATAGCTCGGCGGTGACTCATGTGGCCTTTTCCCTCTTTCTGGTTAGCCCAAACTCGTCTCCTCCGAGTGGGGCCTGCCCTGCAAGAGAGCTTTCGTGGCCACGCTGTGGTTAGTGAATCCGACCCTTCAGGTGCTATTACTGTGCAGCCCCAAATGGACACCTCTTGTTTCCTACAGACCCTCTAGAATTACACTGCGAACACCTGATCCTGCGAGGGGCCAATCGTCCCCCTGGGAGATGCTGAGCATCTGTCGTTCCCGCCGACTTTCACGGGAGCCGAGGGACCTCACGTGGCTCTCAGGTTCAAGCCTTTAGTCGCCTGGTAACCAGAGGTTACCACAGGATATGAGCTTCCTCCACGCCAACTTCTGAGGACGTATCACGCGTGGGCGAACGTGGGGAGGTTTGGCTGGCCGGCTGGCTGCTTTTTTTGTGGTATCTGTTTTCTCAGGAGATGGGAGGATACGGCAAAGTCCTCTCCAGCCCCGGAGTAAAATGGATTCCGCAAAGGCTTGGGCCTGAAGAGGTTAATTTTTGTGCTTCTCTCCCCAGCTCACTGCCGGGCTCTGGCTGGGACAGAACATCTGTCTGTTGCTATGGTTGCAGTATACTTGAAGGGGATGACTGGATAATTATTGCAAACACCCACCCTGCCGGATGCCATGCCCGGACCCACTCGCGCCCAAACGAGCGGCGGATGGACAAACGGCTCAGAATGGAACTTTTGGCACCGTGGTCCTGGCTAAGGATGGCAGGTCTGCAACACCTTTCATTTGCATGATTAACGAAGCTGAGGCTGCAGGGTTCCTGGGAAATAACCTGGACTAGGAACAAGAAGATGGCAGAGAGGACTCCAGCCTCTGAGTGGGCTGGTGGGGGCTCTGCACGGTGCTAAGACGCTGGGGCGCACCCCGGTCTGGAGCTAAAAGGGGAAACATCCTCCCATTTCCATTAATAGTAACTTAGTGAGATAACCAATCTGAACGGTGCCTAATCCTGCAACCGCTTCCTACCAAGCATCGGGCTCTACCCTGCCAAGTGAAGGGCTCTCTGGCCTGATCCGGTGACCAATGTTCCCACTAATCTTTTCCCTCCATGTGCAGAATAATTTTATGTGCTCCATAGCATGTGCGGATGTGCACCATCAGTAGGGGAAAAAAACCTAGCTGTGGGGGCTCTGCTAATTGGCTGGGCGGCATGTGACTCTCCCCTGAGTGGCTACACAAGCATCCAGCATACCGGGGACACTGCCTGACACACGTAAGCCTGTGCTGAACCTGAAGCACAGCAGTAGTTGCCTCATCTCGTGTGCTCAAAGTTAAGCAGGTGCTTACGTGCTTTGCTTGACTGGGCCACAGATGCTGCTCCATTAGAAGGTAGCAGCCAGGCAGGGGTGAGGCAGATACATTTCCTGCACGAGGAGTCCTTCCAGCACAAGGCAGGTTGTTGTGACCCCGTGAGAGGCACGTTGCTGGTCCTCTGGGCGTGAGCAAAGTCCATGCCAAACCTCTGCCAGCTTATGCTTGCTGAGACACAAGGAGGTAGGCATGGTAGAAACACCATGGAGCAACCGCCAATGTGTTAGCCAGCGTGGGGCAACCATGTTCCTCTCTCAGCAGACTGAGCCACCCTGGGTTTGTGGGAATTGCCTCTTGGGCACGTCTCCTGTGCTTCGGGCAATTATTCTGCCCGGCAGCTCTTTCTGTACAAGCAGAGTCACACCAAACCCACCTCCTGATCTAGAATTTGCACCTGGCCTCTTTTTCTGTGGAAGTTAAACTAAGACTCTTGATCCAACTCCCTGGGGGTATGTCTACACTACCCCGCTAGTTCGAACTAGCGGGGTAATGTATGCATACCGCACTTGCTAATGAAGCCCGGGATTTGAATTTCCCGGGCTTCATTAGCATAAGCGGGGAGCCGCCATTTTTAAATCCCCGCTGCTTCGAACCCCGTGTAGCGCGGCTACACGGGGCTCGAACTAGGTAGTTCGGACTAGGGTCCTATTCCGAACTACCGGTACTCCTCGTGAAACGAGGTGTACCGGTAGTTCGGAATAGGCACCCTAGTCCGAACTACCTAGTTCGAGCCCCGTGTAGCCGCGCTACACGGGGTTCGAAGCAGCGGGGATTTAAAAATGGCGGCTCCCCGCTTATGCTAATGAAGCCCGGGAAATTCAAATCCCGGGCTTCATTAGCAAGTGCGGTATGCATACATTACCCCGCTAGTTCGAACTAGCGGGGTAGTGTAGACATACCCTGGGATGTTTGAAATCCAGACCTAGACCCCACCTTTGCAGCTTGGCTCCCTATTGGCCCATTTCCACAGTCATCTGCGGTGCACTAGTGTAAAGAATGGTGCAGGAGTTCCCCCTCTTACGTGCGCGTGTTGCACCATTGGTTTCACTACTTCACGTCAATGCACCCATTGTACAATTCTGCTGTTTATCCACACGTGGTAGGTTGGTGAGTCAGAGAACTGAGCTGGAATCACAATGAGCACAGACCTTGCCCAGCCAGTAGGCAGTAAACAGAGCTTCTCAGCGAAAGGCCCTCAGCCAAAAACAAGTATTACCTCCCAAAAGGCTTAGATAGGTTACAGGGCACAAGCGGCTCCACGCTCTCTGGAACAGAGCAATAAGTAAGAACGTAGCCCACGGAACAGAGTGATTTCCAGCTGCAAGTGTACACCTCTCTAGTCCAGCACCCTCAGGACCTGCCCGGTGCCGAACCAGAGAATTGCCGGACCATGGGAGGTCAATGTTCTTCAGCAGCATGACCAACACTGCCACGACTTGCGGGGCTCTCTTAGAAGACATTTAGGGGTAAATCAGAGCTAAGTAACAGCACAGAACACCGAGCCAGGACTGGGGGCTACAACAAACTTCATGGGAGTGTGGAAAACGTGGCCACACCCATGATAAGTGGACATCCAGCTCACTCAAATCACGCCAGACCACGGATGCTGCCGGACCAGAGCGTGCTGGACGGGAGAGGTTCAATTTGCGTGATCATCCATCCACAGCATCTCATATACGACTCACTAAGAGCCAAGCCCAGCAGGCCTTACTGACTGCAACTGACCGACTCGGGTGCAAGAGGGCCACTCTTGGGATTAGGGCTTGTAGGGTTGGGCCCCGTGCCTGGAGAGCCCTTTTTGGATTGGCGAAGGCAGAACCAAATGCTTCCCTTCCAGTGGCCACTGCCCAAGGAGCACAGGACAAAGACGGGTGGCAGTGCACGCTTGGCCGTTGTGACACACAGGGACCTGGTGGACAAGCCGGTGTGTGGAGTGCAGGTGAAAGCTGGGAGAACGTTTTCACCCCAGTGGCGTGTGCAGCTGTGGCCTTCCCCGGGGGCCAGTGCGCAGAACTCCAGGAGGCTCCGTCCTTGAGCCAGGGGCCTCCAGGAAAGACAGTCGGCCTCCAACCGGCCCAGCGTCCGCTCTCTCCGAGCTGGCTGCAGCAGGAACTGCAGGTGCTCAGCATCTCTCGAAACCAGGCCATTGATATGGAGATGCCCAAATATGGTGCGAGACGCCAGACTTTCCTTTGGAAATAAGTGACTTGCCTCAGGGTCGCAGAGCGAGTCTGCAGTGGAGCCAGGAACAGAATCCAGATTGCAGGCCTCCTGCCTGTGCCACCGGGGTCGGGCCAGGCTGTGTTCGAGGGACTGCCTCTGAAAAGGGCACAGGATGGAGGCTCCTTTAAGGGATAACAATGGTCTGCCCTTTGGACTCTGGTTTGAGCTGAATCAGCCACTGGAAACTCAGGCGCCTGCATCTCTTCTGCTGGGGTGGGGGTCTGTGGAGCCTGGTGGGTCTGTGGAGAGGGTCTCCGGGGAGGGAGAGAAGAAAATGCAGGTGGCAGGTTTTGCATCTAGGGCGTTGCCCCAACAGTACGTTCTTGGGGAGACTCGTTTTTGGCAACCTCTGCCACAGCTACGGTAGGGCCCAAGCCCAAGGGGGCAGCCGAGGCCGAGCAGCTGAGTCAAAACTTTGAGATCGTCAAAGAGCCTAAATCAAAAGAGCTTAAAAAACCACAGCGCCCTGAGCAGAGCCCGTCGCATCTTCCTCTGAAGCAGCCGGTACTGACCACTCCTGAAGACAAACTCGTGCCTGGCGGCTCCTGCGTTCCTGTTGAACACAACGCTCACTAAGGACAGCCGCGGTCTCGGCGACGGTAACCGGAAAGGGACCAAAGGAGTCGCTACAAAGCCACGGGTGAAATGCAGGGGCTCAGGGCCGCCCACGGGAGGGGGCGGAAAGCAGGCAGATGCCCACATTAGCCAGGGTCCAGCGAAGTCTGTTGCCAGCCATGCACCGTGGACGGGAGGAGTCAGATCCAGGCCAGGTGACGCCTGTCGGGTAAGGGAGCAGCTCCAGCTAGGCCTGATATTTACCAGGAGGCAGTTCATGTCAGCGGCCAAACCCAGGAGCTTCTAGCAGGGCCGGGGCTAGGAATGGGAACTGTGCTGCAGCCTTTTCTCGCTCCCTGCAGATCAGCAAAAAGCAGGGCAGGCCCTGCCCATCTACCGCTGTATCAGGCCTGCCTGTCTGAGGCACTGGTGGGCCCCTGTAGGATCCGAGACCTGCCAGTGTATTTACCCTGATAATACGCCTGCGGGCAGGGCAGCACTGGGATCCCCACTGCACAGATGGGGCACTGAGGCAGAGAGCTGCTCTGATCACACAGTGAGTCTAGGGCAGACCAGGGAATCGGGCCCCTCGCAAATCCTCGGCTAGTCCCACCCTTTCTCCCTGCTCCGGAGCAGCGTCCCTTTCACCTCCCCCGAGGGTCCCACCCGCGGCAGGCTACAGACTGCAGTGGGGCGACAGCGCCTAGGACAAGGGCGCTGCAGCAGCACAGGCTAGAATTCTGCTCCAAGGGCGTTGACACGGCCCAGGAGGGAAACGTGCAAGTTTACAATCCGCTCCCCCAGCCTTGCCCCCGTGGGCACGAGAGCTTTGTCTGCAACGCCTGCCATCTGGTAGGGCCGTTGCCTGTCGCCAGCGCTGACTTTCTCTCCCCTCTGCCATTTACCTCAGCCAAGGGCTTGGGTGTCATTTGCATGAAAGATGCAAAACAAGGGCCTATCCCCGGGAGAGGGGCGGATTTTCTGCCCGCCCCCGGCCCAGACAATCGAGGGGAAGTTAACGCTTCTGCTTCCCTTTCAGGATGAGGCCTCCACCGCTGGGACAGCGTAAACTACGAGGGAAAGGGAGGCTCAGCCTGGCATTTCCAGAGGGCCCACTGCACGCACGGCCACAGCTGTGGCTTGTGCGGGGGGAGTAGAATCCCCCTGGGCTCCCCGGGATTGAACAGGCTGAGTGGTCTCTTAGAGCTTGGCTTGCTGTGGTAGTGGCGTGGGGCCGGCCCCTGCTCCTTTCCACTCCCGCCAGTAGCCCGTGGGGGGCGAAGGGTTTGGCCGGCCGTACAAACCTGCAGACGTGGGTGGTGGGGAGAATTTGCAGCCTGCTCCGCCTCTTGGGGATAGCGTGGTGACATGCAGAGATGCTGTGGCAGGAGGGGAGAGGCAGGGGAAACTTGCAAAGTCAGCCGTGGAGCGGAATCTGTGTCAGGAAGCATTACAAAGGGAGCCGGGGGATTGGCTCCCATGGCTTCCAGTTGCTGTTTATTTGTGCCAGGCCCTGAGGAGCCTGCCCAGTGCGGCGCGCGGCTCTTTCTTTCCCTGCGTCCCTCTCTTGCACTGCAGACTCCGGCTGGGACAGCCCAGCGCGGTTGCTATGGCTGCAATATGCTGGGAGGGTTTGGCCGGATAGTACACGCCAGCATCTCTCTCGTGCCTGCCTGGCGGTTCTCCGCCAGTCCCCTCTGCCCACATCTTGCAGCTCGGGAATTACGCCCTCTCCTCCCCGGGAAAGCCACAGCGTGGATTTTATGCACAGGAGGTTAGACAGGGCCATGCATGCTGCCGCCGGAGCTCGGCTCTTCTCTCCTAGGACAATGGGAGCCTGAAAGCAGGGGTGGGTGAAGGGCTGGTCTGAGCGGGGACAGCCCATAAGGGTAGATCTTGGGAGCCTGGGACCAGGGAACTGGTGATTCCCCAAGGCCGACAGGGAGAGGTGAGCCATAAACGTGTGCTCAGAGCCAATGCACAGCGCGGAGCGGATCCTGCCCGCCCTGCCGAGCTTTCCCTGCATGGGGACCTGGGTCCTGCCACTGTCCACTGGGACCGGGGAGCAGGAGGGGCCAGCCCCACACACTGAGCACAGCTGATCCCAGACCCCGACATGCAGCTGATCCTCCGGCCTGCCCACCCCCTCCCTGCCAGCTGCTGCAGTGCACGCAGCTGGGTGCTGGCTGAAAGAAGGAGCCACTGTCCAAAGCAGCTCCCCCATAGCCTGGCCCCACACTCCACCGGCCCACAGTGACAGCCTGGGTTTACAGCCTGCCTCCTCGGTTCCCCCATCATGGCCCAGGGGGCCAACGGGGCTCCCAGCCAGCACGACCCAGCTGGCAGGAGACCAGGCCTAGTGTTTCCCGCATGCTGAGGGCAGGGACTGAGCGGCTGTGTTTGCTGCCTCTTCTCACCTCCGGCCCCTTCTAGGAGGCCCCCTTGCCAGGCCCTGCGGCCACCGAAGAAGGGGGAAGTAGCTGGAGGCGGAGGGCATGTGAGGGGGGGAGAGGCTGAGCCAAACGGGGCCTGAAAGAGGAGAGAGGCTGGACAGGGAGAGGGGAAGGGAGACCAGCCCCTCAGAAGGGGGGTGGGGTTGGGGGGAGGAAAGGGCTCAGCGCAGGAGGGAGCGGTGGTGTGTTGGTCCAGGGAAGCCCAGGGCAGGGTCCATGGGTTGTGGGGCTGGGGAGGAGGAAGGCTGGCTCAGGAGACGGGGATGAGGGTGAGGCCACGAGGGCTCTAAAATCGTGAGTCCGGCCCCCTAACGTCACCAGGCTGTCTTGAAGAGAACGAGATCACACAAACAATTCAGCCAGGCTCTGTCTTTGCCTCCTGGGTTTGAGCCCGCGGGGCCACAGCGTCCCGCTTTCCTCCACAGCCACAAAGGCCGGAGAAGTGAGCGGAGACGCTCATGCCTCCCGCCAGGAGCTGGGGCCGCTGGGAAAACGCTCACACGCCACGTGGCTGGCCACGCCCTATTTCCCTCAAACGTCTGTCTCCATTTCGGTCCCTGCTCCCCTGTGCCCTCAGCCCCCAGCTACTTCCCCCTTTCTCTGGGGCTGCCAGGCCTGGCCTGCGCTGGGAAATCCTTTGAGGGAAGCATTTTCCTGAGGGTGGACCTGGGCCTGGTTGGGCTCGGCCCTGTCCCGGTCCAAAGAGGGGTGAAAGCAGCCTGAGGCAGGAGGCCTCGGCGCCCCAGCCAGCACGGAGAGGGCAGAAACCCTCTGGCTGTGTCTACACTGGGCCACTTATTCCGGAAAATCAGCCGCTTTTCCGGAATAAGCTGCGAGCTGTCTACACTGGCCCTTGAATTTCCGGAAAAGCAACGACGTTGAACTGTACAAAATCAGCCGCTATTCCGGAAAAACTATTCTGCTCCCGCTCGGGCATAAGTCCTTATTCCGGAACACTGTTCTGGAAAAGGGCCAGTGTAGACAGCCCAGTAGTTTTTCCGGAAAAAAGCCCCGATCACGAAAATGGCGATCGGGGCTCTTTTCTGGAAAAGCACGTCTACATTGGCCACCGAGGCTTTTCCGGAAAAAGGGCTTATCCGGAAAAGCAGCCTGCCAATGTAGATGCTCCTTTTCCGGAAAAACTGAAAACGGAATAGTATTGCGTTTTAAGCATTTCCGGAAATTCATGCCAGTGTAGACACAGCCTCTGGCTTTAGCCCAGGAAGGGGCTTTGCCCATCTCTTGGGTTCCTCTCCCTTTCCCCCTGGGCACAAGAGCTGTAGTGCCATGGTCCCTGCGAGGGGCCCCGCAGCCCCAAGTCCATTTGGGGTGCGCGGCTGCCAGGGCCGAGCCCGGGGCGCTGGTGTTCTCTGGTGCTAACGGGCTGTCGCACCTGCCCCGTGGCAGAGCACACGACCGAGCGGGAGGTAGCCCCTTGGCGCAGCCACAGACACGCGTGGGCGGCGGGTGGGTCTCAGAGGCAGGGGGAGGCAATGGCCTTTCCACACGGTCAGTCTGGCCCTGCCCCCACTTGCCACCCCCTTCAGAGCGGCTTGCCTGCAGGCTGCCTGGGACCTAGCCCCACTGAGGCAGGAGGCCTGACGAGCGCTCTCCAGGGACTGGGAGGTGGCACCGTGTGCCGCCTGTTCTCCCGCCCTGTGCTCTGGCTGGAACTGGGGAAGTCAGGGGCTGCATGCTGCCTGGTCCTCCCCACTTCATGCTCCAAGGTCAGGGTGGGCTGGAGATACACACTGTCTGCTCTCCCTCCCCCGTGCTCCAGCTGGGGCCGGGGCAGACTGGAGATGCCCACTGCCTGCCCTTCCCCATGCTCCTGGGCTGGGCGGAAGGAAGGTTGAGCCAGGGTTGGCCTGCCCCTACAACAGAGGAGGTGCTTGACTCCTATGGGGCCCTGGGCGGCAGGGGCAGGGCCGGAGTATCGCCTCCTGCCGCCCAAGGTTCACCTGCCGCCCATGGTGAACTGCCATGTTTTCAGGGAAAACTTTGGCCCGACAAGCGGTGTGACGCTAGAGCCAGAGTCCTGCTGTGCGGCACCACACGCTGCTCGCCACGGCCGCTCCACCAGGCTGAGGGACGATCTGTAAGTCACGGCTCCAGCACGCCGCAGGGAGCCGTGGCAGCAAGCCGGCCGTGACACACTCCTCCGACACCGGGACTGCAGGCATGATTCACACCGCCCTGCGTCGGCCGCACTGACCCGTCCATGCCTTCTGCCCTGGGGAACCCGGGCAGCCGTCCCTCAGAGTGGGGGCCAGAGCGGTGGGTGTTTTCCAGACACATGGCTGCGTCTAGACTACATCCCCTTTTCATAAAAGGGATGTAAATTCGACGTATCGCAATTGCTAATGAAGCAGGGATTTAAATCTCCCCCGCTTCATTAGCATAAAAATGGCTGCCGCTTTTTTTCCGCCCGGAGCTTTGTCGGAAAAAAGCGCCAGTCTAGATGCTGCTCTTGTGGAAAATAAAGCCTTTTCCGAAAGATCCCTTATCCCTCTATGAAATAAGGGATCGTTCGGAAAAGGTTTTATTTTCCACAAGAGCAGCGTCTAGACTGGCGCTTTTTCCCAACAAAGCTCCGTGTGGAAAAAAAGCGGCAGCCATGTTTATGCTAATGAAGCGGGGGAGATTTAAATCCCCGCTTCATTAGCAATTGCGATACGTCGAATTTACATCCCTTTTACGAAACAGGGATGTATTCTAGAGCCATGCTGGGCTCCCCTGCCCAGCCTCTCTGCTGAGCCTGCCAGGTGCACGGAGGACACGTGTCTCGCAGGAGCTTTTCTGAGATGAGCAAATCCATTTTGTACCGGGCCCTTATCAGCCACCTGCTAAGACTTTCATTCACCAGCAACCCGAGGAGGCCGTGACCCGCGGCGCGTTTCCTAGCCTGTCCCTAAGGAGCCACCAACTCCAAACCAAGGACAGTTCTGATGCAGCAACCGCCCAGGGTGGAATCCGGGGGGTGCAAACTGCCTGTCCTCCTACACCGGGGCCTGCGATGGGAAAGCGCCGACCAGGGAACGTCAGGAGTCTGCCAAAGACCCATCTCTGGCCAAGAGATACATGCGTGTGTAATAACGAGCTCATTTCGCACTCCCCATCCACACTGGGCTGGGGATCACGCCCAGGAACCATGTGCACTAGGTCTATACTGCACCCGTTTGGCGCAAGAAATATGCAAATGAGGCTAAGCGTGGACTATCGCTGCGCCTCGCTTGCATAATTAATGAGCGCCTGCTTTCTGCACAAGAGTCTTACATGCGGAAGAACGGCTCTTGCACAAGAGGGGTTTTTTGCACAAAATGGAGCCGTGTAGATGGCTCCTTTCTGTGCAAAAGCCTCTTCCGCAAAAAGCAGGTGCTCATTAATTATGCAAATGAGGCTCGGCGATATTCCATGCTTAGCCTCATTTGCATATTTCTTGCACAAAACGGGTACAGTATAGACATAGCCTCAGTGTAAACACAGGCCTGATTTCTTGCGGTTTGGACACCGGAGGGCAGGGCCGGGCTATCTTCCAACTATGGATCCTTAACGCCGCATGGAGCCCAGTGTAGCGAAGACTGAGGCCTTGCCGGCACCGCGGCACCTCCTGCAGGGAATCCCAGGGCTTCCACACTAGCCTGCTCCAGAAGCCAGGCCAGCTCAGACAGGGCAAAGCCACGTCCTAACCAGGAACGGAGCCACGTCCTAACCAGCAACAAAGCCACGTCCTAACCAGGAACGGAGCAAACAGCACACCCGGCCCGGGCGACTTGCTGTAACCTGCACAGCCCTTCCTTGCTGCGTGGCGAGGTGGTGGTGGTGGGGGGGGGGGGGTGGCGGCCTTCTTGCTTGTGCTCAGCGTCGCTGCTGCGGACTGTAGCGACCACGCAAAGCGCTTCCTGCCTTTGGCGCCTCACCAGCCAGCCAAGAGCGAGGAGTAGCTGGATCGTGCCGTCTCCTAAAGGGAGCCCCAGCAGAATTCTCTCCCAAGCTACTCAGGGCTGGATTAAGACGGCTTAGGGCAGGGTGGGGAACTAGGGTGACTGCCAGCGCTCCAGCTCTCCCGCCGCCCACCCGCAGGGCTGGAGCACGCACCATCACCCAGGCTGGGCCCCCCGGCTCTGGTGCGCGAGGGGAATGTGGGGAGAGTCTGTGTGCAGCCCCCGACTGATTTTTTGGTGGGTCAGTGCCTCCCCCCCAACCCAAAAACGGCTCCCCACCCCCAGCTTCGGGCCTCAGCCTGTGTCAAGTTTAGGAGGCCCCAGCACATTCCCCAAAAATGAAACGTAGTCTTTGTGTGTGTGTGTGTTTAGAGGCCCCTTATAACCTGAGGCCCTAGGCTGTAGCTGACTGAGCGCGTGCGCAGACCCAGCGCTGAAGCCACATTTACAAAGCCAGGCAGCCACCCCTGTGCAACGGGCATCTGGTGTCACCGGCGGGAGAGGTTGTGCAGGGCCCGGGGTAGCACAGCGGGGAGTCGAGCCTTTCACCCGCACTGCCAAGCCACAGGGCGGCTGCCAGGCCTGCTGGGAAGGGAGGGGGATACAAAGCCAAGGGGAGCGCGGCAGCGAAGGAGGAGAGCCAGCCTCTGAACAGGGCTCCCCAGGGAGAGCTGGTGGCAGTGCCGCGGGGGGGAGGCCGAAAGGAAAGGAGAACAGCTCAGCGAGGAAGGAGCCTCGGGAAAGGGGCGGGAAGTGCAATGCCAAGGTGGCGCGTGGGCCTGGAGCAGAGTCTGGAGGAACGAGGCGGCCCTAACGCCCCCGTGCCGCCACCTGGAGACCGGTGCAGAAGCCCCAGCAGTCCAGGGACAAGCAGACTCGCTTTGATTTGTTCGGACCCCGATTGCACCCCAGGAGGAGAGGACCCGGCGTAGCCACAGGGCCGAGCACCCGACCCCTAGAGGGAAACCGAGGCAGCAACGGCACCTGACGGGAGAGGCAAGCCAACGCCGCTCTCTGCCCCAGGCGACCCCTGCATCCCTGACCTCAAGGCTCTGTCTCCTCAGTCCTGAGGCATCCACATCCCCTGGCGCCCCACCCCACGACAAACATTCTCTCTTCCTTCCCTGCGGCTGTGGGGTCGCACCGGGGGCACGGAGGCGATCGTCGGGTCTTACTGGTGACAAGGGGCACACAGGAAGAGCCCAGCTCGGCTCTCGGACCCCAGGGTGAGCAGCTGGGGCCGGCAGCGAGACGGCATCTCTCTCTCCACTCTGGAGCAGAGCACATCTGATACACAATAAATGCGGCTCCCTCCCCTTGCCTTTTACAGAGATGCTGTGCAGGGTATTGTCCCAGCTCTGGGACATTACACCCAGGCCAGGCGGAGCCAGAGCCAGCTGCATTATCAAGTGCCGATTCGCAAGACTCCAGAAATCAGCCGTCCGTGGAGGTGGCATTTTGGCTTGGCCTGTTCCAAAGACAGGGACCTCAGCCCACAAATGGGCTTAGATCTTAACATCTCCTCTCGCCTATGGTTTGGGCCAGCTGGAGACTCGGATGTGGGGCCTGGTTCACAGCTATCTCCCTTCCTGTGCTTAAGTGAGATTTCAGAGTGTGGACAGACTCTAGATAAAACATCCACGCTTAGCTAAAAATGTAGCCCCAGCCAATCACGGCGTCTGGTGTTTACATGGGCACCCAGACCGGTCAAGTAAAAGGATTTTTGTCCTTCCCATACGCTGGTACAGTGACACATCTCACACCTTTAAGACCATGGAGGGACACTCCGCCTACAGCTGTGTTTCATGTGTGCGAAGTCGGAGCATCCTTTGTGGCTTGCGGAAGTGGATTTGCAGGCAAATAGCCTGTGATAGGAGTAATGACGCTTACTGAGTTCATGAGAGGGGCTGTGAGGCTTAATTAATCAGTGTTAGCGAAGTGCTGTGAGATCCTTCGGGGCGTGGGGCGGGGGTGCTACATAAAAGCAGGGCAATCTTGCTGTCTGTTCTAGCTCTGTCGGGTGAGTGTCCCACATTGTCTGGATTATTTTGGCGTTTCTATCCCAGAAGAGCGACAGGGGAGATCTACTAAGGTGCAAAGTAGGGATGTGAATGGGTAGCGCTCGCCGCTTAACAAGGCTCTAATACCCCTAAGCTATAGGGGGTGGATGCCAAGGCTCTTTGAAAGGCAGTGGGGCTGAGGGCCTTGCTGCCCTTGGAAATCTGCCCAGTATCTGTGGGGGGAGTGTGTGCCTCCACTGCCACGGAACCTGCTTTTACAGAGAAGTTACCGACCTGTTACTTAGTCAGAGGCCCATTTACAGGCCAAAGCGTAACTGAGCCTCCCAGTCCTGTGGCTCTCAGCACCCCAGCCCCCACTTAGATCAATGGGCCTCTGACTAAGTAACAGGTCAGTAACTTCTCTGTAAAAGCAGGTTCCGTGGCAGTGGAGGCAAATAAAAATGCCACCAGTATTGCTTCCAGCCTGCCGGTGTCTATAACAGGAGGCCTTGAGACAGCCCCAGACAAGCCCAGTCGATCATTTTTCCTGCTTGTGGCAGGGTGGGACTTACCCCGTGCAGCGCCTCCTGCTGGTGGCTCCAGGAATTGGGCCTTTTGTCAACAGGGAGCCTACTCCAGGCTGGTGTCTCCCCCATCTGTGCGCCTAGTCTGGACCCGCATTGCTCCCTGACTGCTGCACCCGCTTTGGGACACCGCCCCACGGCAGCGCGCGCTGCGCTGGTCTCATATCCGCCTTCCACGGGCGGGGGAGGGGGCAGTGTGTTGGCAGTCCTTAGTCGAGTGCCTGCCACTGTGGCCTCTAATCCCAGCCCCTCTGTCCCAGGGGCAGGCCACAGTTTGCATTGGCCACACCTTGGTGGCAAGGCTTGGTACAAAGGGGGGGACCCAGGCCTGGCCACTACTCTGGCAGCAGCCTTGTCCTGCCCCCTCTACTCCCCTTCGCTGCCTCTTGCTCCCTGGGCTACTGCCCCTGGCACTCTTTGCACCCTTGTGTCAAGGCCTGGAGGGGTATCAGCCTGGAGCCTCCCTGCCCAGCACAGCCCTCAAGACACCCTGCACCTTCCCTGGATGGGTTAATCTGCCAACACGCTGCTGGGCAGCTCCTTTTATATAGAGGTGCCCCAACAAGCCACACCCTGATTGGCTCCTTAAAAGCTTCTCCCTGATTGGCCAGGGCTCTGCCTATTGTAACCCCTTCCCAGCCAGTGTGCCGCACCACACTGCTGTTAACTGGCTGCGACAAGCGAGGTCCTCTGTCATTACAGGCTAGAGGGGCCTTGCCTGTTTTTAGGCTCTCCCAGGAGACCCCAGAGATGGGCGAAGGGAACGGAGCTGCGTGAAGAGCTGACCTGGGTCAACACTCCGCTGTGTTGCTGGAATAAGTAGCTGAGGCTCGTTGGCTGCATCTTCTGCACCACTTTCACCCTGCGGCACCGGCTGGGATCTGGCCATGGGAGCAGGAACATCCCAGCTAGTGCAGCTCCTTGGCGCGGCTGCCAAATGACCATGTCGCTGCTGGCATTTAAAGGCAGCGGGACACTTTTTATTTATTGCTGGTGCAATTCCACTGATGTCAGGATTAATTTGGCCCATTATTTCAGTGGCTCAGCGGGGAGCAGCGGGGCAGGAAACACCTGGGGCAGATCCTCAGCTGCCCCTAGTAGCACCCCCCCACACACACAGCTGAGGAAGCGCTCCCTTGATCCTGGGGCGGCTTTAGGCAGGGATGTTCCCTGGGTAGCAGTTAGAGCCGTCTGAGGCCTGCTCCAACTTACGCCAACCGGTCACAGTCCCAAGCTGCCAGGATGCTGAGGTTCGGGCCACACTCCCCGTGGGGCAGAGGCTGGGTTGTACTAACGCTGTGGGGAGGTCTGCACTGCAGCTGGGAATGGGATTGCCACACAAGGAGGCACACCGGTGCAGGGCGAGCTTTCACCTGGCCAATGCAGCGGAAGCAGCAGGGAAGACATGGTGGCACGGCCCCTGGTGGGGGGATAGGAATGCAAGTACATACCCAGGAATCCAGGCAGGTCCAGGCTGCTGTATTGTCACTGCTGTTTCCAGCTGCCCTAGCTAGATTAAAGCTGGTGCAAGCCGCAGTGATACCTCCCATTGGAGAGGACCTCCCCTATTCTAGAGGCAGGCCTGTATTTAGGGAAGCTCTGCACCTGCTGCACCTCAGAGCAGCATCTGGGGCTATTTGCATAAAGCGGGGTTCTGACGGTTTCCAGTTTCAAAAAAATCACCGAGTTCTGGCTGGCAACTGGGCCTTGCAATAGGGCCAGACGTCCACTCGCCTTCTTATTCCTAGGGCTAGCGATCCTTCCGCTCCACTAAGCCTGGTAGAAACCGACAGAGCCCAGGAAAGGATGTTAATGGCCGCCAGAGGGATTCCCGCTAGCAGAGGGGCCCGTGGCGCCTCTGAGGGCCGTGACAGGAGCGCGGCGGGCGACTTCCCCCCAGGGTGGGAAGCTGCAGGCGGTGCCGGGTTTGTTAGAATTGTGGCGACTGAAATGGCGAGTCCGGCAAATCTGTCTCCGTCGGGGCAGGAGGGAGACGTGAGGGGAGGCTGCATCACCCGGCGCAGTGACACCGCACACTCAGCCTGGCGCGACTGGAGGGGCCGCTGTTCTGGGAGCCATTGCATGGGCAGCTGTGGATCAGCCACTTCCCTGCTCTGCCTTTGACCTGCAGCGGCTGCGTTAGACAGTGGTCCTTTGCCACCCTCTGCTGCCGGCGTCTCCGCATTGCAAGCTGGCATCCCTCCTCAGCTCTAAGCAAGGCTTTGTCCATACGGCTGCAGCCCTTGGGCACGAGTGCACAGCCAGCCAGGGGACAGAGGCGGCTCGTTTTCCTGCTTCAGAAAGGCTGAATGGCAGCTGGGTGTGACTGAGCAACCACGGGGGGAACATTTCTTTGTGCAGATGGGCCTGCCCTGGATCGAACGGCTCATGAGCCAAGCTGCCTCCAAGTCTGGCAGGCGGGGATGCCCTGGTATTGTGTCGCGGTTCTGATCCACACAGATGAGCCCATAAACACAGACGTGAAGTTCCCTGCTCCTTAGGACGCCGCAGGAAACGAGTAGCAAGGGGAAGGCAGCCGGCTGGGACGGACTAAGTCCACAGACTGTTCTGCAGCCCTAATGGCTAGGACACAGGCCTGAAAATCAGGAGCGCTAAGTTCAGGTCCTAGCTTGCTGTGTGGCCTCAAGCAAGTGATTCAGCCGCTCTCTGCCTCAGTTTTCCCTATCTGTAAAATGGGAATGATGTTCCTGACCCACCACTGGAGATTTCAAAGCACCTCACAGTTGAAAAACGCTAGTAAGTGATAAGCATGTGCCTGAGCATCTATGCCTGAACAGTCTGAGCAGCGTGTATAGAAATATTTTGTGAACTGAAGTACGTGTCCCAGTTCCTCACATCTGTAAGAGGTGCGGGTCTAGCCGAGCATGAGCGGTGAATGCAGCTCCTGCTCCGATGGTGGAACCTAGCAACGGGAGGACGAGATGTTGACGGCTTCTGTGAACCTGTAGCAGGAAGGGGCCGGGGAAGGCTTCGGGAGAAGCTCTGCAGCGAAGCGCGCCGAGACGCTCCTGGGATGACTGTATTTTCCCCATTTCCCGTGACGTTTCTGGTTGAGCGTTTGCAGAAAGCATCTCTCTCGCCGACTGCTCTGTCGCAGGACCGCGAGGGGCCGACGCCTGCTTTTAAATGGCAGTAAAAGTGAGCTGGGAGGAGATGATTCGGGGAAGTGTTGGCAAGATGCGCGCTTTCCCCCCCTCTAGGTGATTGGTTGAAATCTGGCCTGGGGAGGTAGTGAATGAAAGCTGCCATCTCAGGGGCCTTCATCCACTTTCCAGGGCACAAGGGTAACTGTGCAGCCTTTGTTGGGAACCTCTGGGCTGGGAGGGGAGCTGGGGAGCTCATTCTGCTACTGCCCGAGCTGTATTTGTTCTGGGATAAAGGGAGGATTTCAGCCTGTGCGGCTGGTGGCTGCCAGCCCCTCCCCCAAACAGCACAGGGACCCGTCCTGGCAGTAAAAGAGTTAACACCCGGCCTCTCTTTCTTTGGCTACTAAATCAGGTGGCATGGTCTGGGGATAACCTTATTAGTGACTCGACTGTGTGTTAAATCAATGCCCCCGGGCCAGCACAGGCCTATAAAATGGCTGTTTGAACAGCAGAAAGAGCCCTGAGAAAGGGGACGGAGCTTCCTTTGCAGTGTGGTACCTGCAGCGTTCAGCCCAGGTGGAAGAGTTCAGCATGCGCATTTCCCCAAAGCCCGGCTCAGATTCCCCAGGGGGTTATTTAATCGAGCTGAAAAGCCTGGGCCCTTGCATTTGGGGTGATTCAGGACTTGTCAAAGCCGAGCTGCCGCACCTGAGCGATGGGGCACTGGATCAGTGGGGCACTGGATCAGGCGCTGCAGGGATGTGGGTTCTTGTCTGAACTGTTTATTGCAGGGGGGGAGGCGGAGAAGGAGGGTGAGAAATGCTCCAGGTGCAACTGGGTAACAGGTATTTGGGGTGAAGACGCACAGCCTCCCCTGAGCCACTCACCCTTCCAGAAATGAATGCAGGTTGTTTTGTGTTTAGGGGTTCTTTTGTGTCTGGGGGAAGCTAGCCACAGCCCTGCCCCTTCTGGGGCATGGAGATCTTCCCGCCCCCATACACACACCTTGCCCAGGGGGCCAGCGTTCTTCTCATTTGTTTCTATCCATGTGCGGAATCAATTTTGTTACGTGCACTGAGGCATGTGCAACTGCTATCACGTGCCTGGTACCACAAACACATCCCATAAGACACCCAGCCCCTCCCCCCCTTGCTGCGGTACCAGGACACTCCCAAGGCCCTCAGAGAGAGTTAGTAGATTCTTTGCTCAGCTGCAATGCTCGCTCCGGGAAGAGACCCAGTGGAAGCCAGAGATGACTGGTGCAGGCAGGAGGAGATGGGATGAATGCATGCGGAGCCATGATCCTCTGTACACAGCAGTGGTACCCGGCCATCCTGGTTTACAGTGGAGCGCAGAGATCAACCACTAGCGGCTGGTGTGTGTTGCAGGAATCGCTGGGGGGAGGTTCTCTGGCCTGGGTAGGGCAGGAAGTCAGATCACATGAGGCTGATGATCTCTTTGAGCCTTGAACTCTGTGACTTCTTGGAGTCTGACTCTGGGTGAGGCTCAAGAGTTTTTGCTTTATGTTACCGTTCACGGGATTCTTTTCTTTGTGGCTCCCTACCCCGCAGTGCCTGGGCCTTAATTCTGTGTGCCGATAGACAACACTGAGAACCACAGGTATTTCCAGTGCATCTGACTGGGGGGAGATTAGGGATGTGAAAGTGTAACCCTGTACACAGCTAAGGCTCATTGGTTAACGGTCATGGTTACACGCGGGGAGCTGGCTGACTCCTGGTGCGCGCTGGCTCCCAGCGAGCAGCCTGCCACCCCACACTCTTGTCTCTGCATCAGACACAGCTGTGTGGGGTGCAGGTGCGAACTGGTATGGCAGGGAGCCGGCTTAAAAGTAGGCTCTCCATGCGCACTGGCTCCTGGGGAGCAGACTGCCGCCCCACAGTTACATCCCTCAGGAAGATAGAAGCCAGGCTGGAGGGCAAGATGGGGTGCTAGAAACTTGGCCATGCCCTTGCCCTGCAAACCAGAGTTCTTTCCTCATACAAGCTGGCGTGGGAGCCAGTTTAGTCCATTTCTAGTCCTGGGCTACACATTAAGGCTACGTCTACACTGGCCACAATTTCCGGAAAAGGGATGCAAATCAGGTAAGTCAGGATAGGGAAATCCGCGGGGGATTTAAATATCCCCCGCGGATTTAAATAAACGCGTCCACCGCTTTTTTTCCAGCTTGGGGAAAAGCCGGAAAAAAAGCGTCTAGACTGGCGCGATCCTCCGGAATAAAGCCCTTTTCCGGAGGATCTCTTATTCCTACTTTGAAGTAGGAATAAGTGTAGACGTAGCCTAAATGTAGGTCGACCCGGCTAGGGCACTCGGATGTGAACATTTGACACCCCCGGACTGCCACAGTGAAGTTGATCTAACCCCTGGGGTAGATGTGTAGGTTGACGGAAGAATTCTGCTGACCTAACTCCTGCCCCTCGGCGAGATGGGGTGCCGCCTTCAATAGAGGGAGCCCTTCAGTCACTGTAGGAAGTGTCTATGCAACAGCGTTAGCAGCACGTCACAGCACAGCAGCTGTAGGGCTCTCCGGGTGTCACCGAAAGCCTCAGCAAGGGTAGGAATGGGAGAAGATGCTTCCAATAGCTGGGAGAAATCCCACTTTTGACGGGGGACTCGGCCTGCGCCGCTGTTGGGGGAGGCTGGGTCCAACTCTGCTCCCGCTGCCGTCAATGACAAAATGCTCGTTGATTCAACAGGGGCAGGACTGGACAGTGGGACTCGTCCGATCTGAACCGAGGGGGGCAGCGCTCTGCAAAGCAAATCCCGGGAAGAGGTGGGACCGGAATCACTCGGCGCGCTCTCCCTGACAGCTGCATGGTGGCAGAAGGGACGCTCGGGCGGCAGCTGTTTTACAGTCTTATCTCGTCGTCGACAGGGCCGACCTGAGCCATTTTGGCACCCCAGGCGTGTGGTGCCGTCCCCGGGCGCACGGCACATGCGCGGCCCCCCCCAGTGTGTGCTGGCCTGCCTCCAGGGCGCACGGCGCATGCGCTGCCCAGCCCGGCCCAGCCACCGCTGCTGGCGCACAGCCTGGGGCGGGCCACACCTGGCCATGCAGGGCCCCATGGCCGTGGGGGGAAGGGCACTGCTGGCTGGCACTGCGGGGCTGGGGGGGCTGGCGCTGCGGGAGCCGGGTGCATGGCACCTGATGGCAGCTATAAGGGACGCTGCTCGGATCGCCCACCCCTTAGTCCGGCCCTGGTCGTCAAGTTGCTCCTCCAAGAGCCAAGTCCGTCTAAAGGATGGCTCACAAGCTCTGATTTAGGGGTTGTCTGTGCCTGGTGAGCCTGGTTGGGCACGCTGGGCCAAATCTTCAGCCGCAGTAAATGGCATGGCTCCACTGACTTCAACGCAACTGTGCTGCCTTAGATGCTGGGCTAGAACTTCAGCGGGGGTATCTCCAGGAGCCAACGCGCTAGGCAAAAGAATCAAGGCTGTTTATCAAGCTGCATCCAATGCATCACCACCAGACACAGCTCCATCGCCCGGCACCTTCTCCCACGGGGACAAAAGATACGTCTGCCAGGAAGGTTCTGTCCTCACACACGGAGTCATCAGGGCCTGGGCGTGGTCTGGCAGTGTTCCACCTGGCACTGGTCCGCGGACCGACGGTTGGGAACCACTGACGTAGGCGACACATACACCTTGGGTGCGTCTAGACTGGCAAGATTTTGCACAAAAGCGACTGCTTTTGCGCAAAATCTTGCCAGCTGTCTACACTGGCTGCGAGAATTTGCTCAAGAACACTGATGATCAATGTAAGATTGTCAGTGTTCTTGCGCAAGAACTCTGATGCTCCCGCTCGGGAAAAAGCCCTCTTGCACAAGTGTTCTTGTGCAAGAGGGCCAGTGTAGACAGGGACAGGAATTTTTTGTGTAAGAAAGCCCCGATGGCGAAAATGGCCGCCAGAGCTTTCTTGCGCAAAACTGCGTCTATACTGGGCACAGATGCTTTTGTGCAAAAGCAAATCTTTTGCGCAAAGGCACTTGCCAATATAGATGCTCTTTTGTGGAAATACTTTTAACGGAAAAACTTTTCTGTTAAAAGTATTTCCGCAAAATCATGCCAGTCTAGACGCAGCCCTTGTGTTTAGCGGTGACACTCGGCGCACCTTTCCCAAACTAAAGAAGAGCTCTGTGGAAGTTCCAAAGCTGACCTCTCGCGCCAACCAACGTTGGTCCAATTAAAGATATTACTTCCCTCTACTTTCTGGTCTCCCCATAATGCCCTTGCACTGGGAACCTGGACGAGAGCTGTGCTGGCAATGACCACTTTTCGAACAGGGGTGGCTAGTACCATGCTTCAGGCCATTGTGTGGACAGGACCTAAACACTTTGGCTACGTCTACACTGGCATGATTTTCCGAAAATGCTTTTAACGGAAAAGTTTTCCATTAAAAGCATTTTTGGAAAAGCGCATCTAGATTGGCAGGATGCTTTTCCGCAAAAGCACTTTTTGTGGAAAAGCGTCCGTGACCAATCTAGACGCGGTTTTCCGCAAAAAAGCCCCGATCGTCATTTTCGTGATCGGGGCTTTTTTGCGGAAAACAGTACTGTGCTGTTCACACTGGTGGCCCTTTTGAGCAAAAGTCTTTCGGAAAAAGACTTTTGCCCGAACGGGAGCAGCATAGTATTTCTGGAAAAGCACTGATGATCTTACATGAGATCGTCAATGCTTTTCTGGAAATTCAAGTGGCCAGTGTAGACAGCTGGCAAGTTTTTCCGCAAAAGCAGATGATTTTGCGGAAAAACTTGCCAGTCTAGACACAGCCTTTGGTGTGCTGGAGGGATTTGCAAGTATTTATGGTAAAGACAGAAGCAAGACTAGAGCATTATTCAGAGGCCTAGAACGACACCCCAGAATTACTATTTGGAGAGAGATTCTGGCCAAGGGGCCGGGCCATCAGCCTGGAGTAGAAGAGAGTTACCTGTAGCAAATCAGCTCTGTTTTGAGAACACAAGTAATGGTTCCATAGTGCCCAGGGCAGGGGCGAATGGGTCAGCTCCACAAGGGAGGAAACTGAGTCTCTGAGAGGTTAATCAACTTGTCTTAGGTCACACAGGAGGCCAGAAGCAAAGATCAGACGAGAACGCCGGGGTGTGGGGTCCTAGTCGTGGGCCCTGCTCATTAGACTTCCTCTCTCCTTTTCAGGTCTCACAAACAACCCTTGATTGAGGTTCACTTTCCCACTGAAAACCAGCCAAGCAAGCCACAGGGCCCCTCTGTAAATAGAAACCGACGAGAAGTGTGCACAGTCTTGGGAACAAAACCAGCATGTCTATTGCATGGTTCTGCCCGGAATCATCAGCCCCAAACTGGTCGCCGCCTTCAGCCCTGTGAGGACTTGCTGATTTGATGGCCGGCAGGGTGCAATACTGAATCCCTTCCCTCTGAGCGCTAGGGCTCCTTCTCTAGATCACAGGACCTTCCTGATGCTTTCCAAGTAGACTTGCTATTGTGTCTCTTTCTCCGGACGTGGGAAAGCCCAAAGGGATTAACAACAGCACCCCGCTCTGCAGCCTAACTGCAGAAAACACTTGCAGTAATTTACCTCCCTCTTTTGGTTTGTTTTTGCTAGCAGGTCAGAGGCTTTCGCAGATGTAATTCACAGCCCCCCCCATTAGCCAGGCAGGCAGCGACGGCCTCCCACTGCCCTGCTCAGCTGCTGGTAGCCTGGCGTTATTCCCCACCTGCCTCTGCATTTCTCAGGAATTCCCTCTCCCCTCCAGCACATTTCTAGAAAGAGTTTCTCTGGGTTACTCCCTCTTGCTCCTATCAACATCACAATACCCAACGGATTTAAGACTCCACAAAGCAGAAGAGATCCACAGAATCAAATGACTATGTGCCATAAAAGTACAAGGGGATCTCCCACAAAGGGGCTCAGACATGGGCGGGGGGGTTGAAATCATCCTCGGAAGACTTCATGGAAGTTGGTTTTAGAGAAATCAGAAGGAGCTGCAGGAGTTTGCACTGGGGCGCGGAGTGATCTCTAACCACAGGGAGAAAAAGGAAGTAAAGCCAGGCCTGAGATGACAACCAAGAGAGCATCTGGGAGAGGGGGACACAGCAGTTGAAAACAAGCCTTCTGACAACTGCTACGCCCTAGCTCCTCCATGCACTAGTCCAGGCGGCTGTGGAGGAAACGGAGCCCTTGGGCCAAGGGTGCTTTCAAATAGTTGGTTTAAAATGGCACCGGGGTCTGCAGGCAGGGAGACTACTGGGAGCTTGGTCCCGTGACGACATGACGCCCAGCGTCCTTCTCTTCAGTTTGTCTGGGCTTGGGCTCTAAGATAATAATGAATGGCCTTGCAGCTGTCTGAGCACAGCCAGGTGTTACCAACCCCCAGGGCCAGGCTGAGTAAGCCTATTTTGCAAGATGGGGAAATGGAGTCACGTGAGGGCCGGAATCTCAAACAGGTTTGGTATCCAGCTGCTCCCAACGAAAACGGTGGGGGGGACGGATTCTCCATGATCTTGAATGGGAGCAGCGCACGCCACTATCCAGCCCCACGTGATCTGCACCAGGCCACCTGGCCTGGCAGTGACAGAGCGGGAACAGAACACCCCCCATTCCTTCCTCTTCGGCCTGCGCTCTGACCACTCCGGCGCAGGCACGGAGATGGTGCCTGTTTGTGCATGCCAAGCAATGGGAGCTTAGCTGCAGGGCTGGATTAAGGGGTGGGCTAGCCAGGCAGCTGCCTGGGGCGCCAACTTACGGGGGGCGCCCGGTGGCAGCAGTAAGGTGTGCTTGGGGGCGGGGCCATGCGTGCGCCCTCTCTCTTGTACGCACCGGCGCGGGCGCGTGGCTACGCATGCGCCCTCCCCCACGCACCGCAGCACAATTATACTCCCTGCCCGGGGCGCCGGAATGGCTAGGGCCGGCCCTGCTTAGCTGCTTCCCCTCTTCCTTATGAGCTCAATGACACAGCACTACGGGACAAAGCAAAGACACCATGTGCCAAAACCTCCTGCCTGGCCATGTTATCAGCTGCTGGAAATGTTAATAATCACAAGTGAGTCTAGTCAACACCTGAAAGTCAACAGCTGTTTGGGCTACACGGCCCCACCTCCCTACTGCTCAGCTACAGAGGATTCAAATGAACAAATGTATCATCAGCAACACAGCAGAGCAATTAGGGCCTGGCTCCCACAGATGGAATCGATTTTAGAGGACACTTCAAAGGATTTGGCGAAGCTGCACGTAGCATCTCACAAGAAGTCAATCACCCTGTCCTAAGCGAAACTGTCTCCCGTGCAAAGAGCCCGCACGATGTCTAAGCGCTCGCTGCTTCAGTGGAACGTTGGTCAAGTGCTGGCCCTCTGCAGAAGGGAGACTAGGGAAGGAATAGTAGAACCGCTTACAGGCGACCCTGGCACTTATGACCTAATTGGCTCCCAGAGAACCGTCGTAAGTCAAACCCTTATTTCCTGTAGGCGCAATGTTATAAATGGCGGTTCCGTTCCTGGAAACCCATTTCATATCCTAAAAAAACCAACATTGATGACAGAAATGGAGGAAAACTAAACTAAATCATTCAAATATGCACAAAAATAACGAAAAAGTGAAGACCGATGCGGCGGAGACGCACGCAGTTTGAGCAGCTGCTGCAGACTGGCGTGTCTGACTGACTTGTGCGTTTCCTGTGTTTTGGGATAAAGCGTGGAGTCTGCATCGTACGCCGTCATAAATGCAAGCTGCGGATGCAAGCTGGGGGTTTTAGGTGCTATCTTGCATGAAAAAAATGGTTGTAAATACGGGGGTTGTAAGTCGGGCAGTCATAAGTCGGGGGTCGCCTGTAAACGGTTAACCGATAAGCTTGGCTTTATTGGTTACCGTTAATGGTTACACACAGGCTCCCTCCTTTGCTGGCTCTGCGTAAGAGCCCACAGCGCAGGGCGGCAGCCAACTCCCTGGGAGCAAGGCTGGGAGCCACCCCCAGCATGTGACCACTGAGATTTTTCAGTGGTTATACAGTAACCCAATTAACCACTTGTTCACATCCCTAGGTGGGAACTGCAGCCTGTCTCACATTCGCATGTTCTGAGAGGGGTAAATCAGAAAACTGAACCGGGCTCACTACTGTAACTGTGGCCTGGATTGGAGCAGAACGACTCCAAGGTCCGGTATTAGAAGATACGAGTTGGCGCTGGTCCCTTCACTGCTTCCAGACATGCCTGCCCTAGGGGGAAGGAGGGAGCAGCCCAGCCATGAAGTGTAAATACCCAGGATTGCCCCATCTTGCTACTCCTGCCGGAGGGGGTTAAGGAAAACCGCCTGTTTTGGTTTCTTGTTGCTGAAAAGGAAGCAAGATCTACCCACGTGTCCCTTGTCTGTTTGGAACTGTGAAATTGCCACTTTTCATAGCTGTACATCGTAGAGCTCTGAAAAACAAAGTGATGGGAGGGGGTGAGAGCTGCTGCTGCTCCCTAAGGAAATGGGCTGAGAAAACCATCAGGGAACCAAAACCACTAAAGAAATACAGTTAGCTTTCACCCCAAGCTGTAAGAGGCCCTTATTTCCCCCTCAGCCTGCTGTCCTGTAGAGATTAGCTCTCGGCTCACTGGGCTTGACTGGCAGCCGGAAAAGCCGGTCCCGCATTGAACACAACAGGAGGCCAGCTGAGTCAGCCTTTGTACCTGTCAGGAAATCATTCATAAAACTGACACACGGGCCAGGACACAGCAGCACTCCACTCGCCAACCCCCCAGCAAGGCTGCTGCCGCGAGAAATGTGGAAAGTGCTGCCTGTTTCTCAAAACTCTGTTTGCCTCCCCGGTTCTGTGTTGGCCTCCAGCATGCCTTCCCCCTGCTATGCGGACACCACGGAAGAAGCTCTCAGGAACAAGTGCGGGACCAGAGGCAGTGCATCCAAAGCCCGCTTCCCCGTCACGCTTGGACCAAGACCTGCGAGGGGCTGTGGAGATGAAGGGGACGAGACGTGCTGTGCAGCAACGACAGTTGTCTCATTAGATTTCGTGTGGTGTTCACTGGAGGCAGGGTCTCCTCCCAGCCTTGAAAATCCAATGTGGAGCGCTCCAGCTCCATTTTAATCTACCTCACTTGATGTTCCTTCGTGCCACAGAAACACTTTGAGTCCCAGCATCCCCGGCTCCTTTCAGGCCAACTACCAGAGTTTATTTCCAAAGAGGCACTGCCGGGTCAGTCATGTGCAAGAAGCAGGCACGATGAAAGGGGGTATTACAGAGCTAGCCAGACCTTTGGTAGCACATGAAGGTCATTTCACATTCAAGGCATTGTGGATGCTGTAGCACCGCTCGAATGCTGCCTCTCAGACACACCCTCCGGGATTGTCAAGCTGCACAGCAGGGAGCCCTTGGCTGGAAGATGAGACCTTGGTGCTCTCCAGGCCAGGAAAACTTAATGGGAGAGCAAGTTAAATTGTTCTGAATCTGCAGCTGATCCTGGCACCTCTCAGGGCATTATCATCTCCCACACCTCCCCACAACTCCCATGTAAGAGTGACATCCTAGGGACAGGGCTGGGAGAAACAATAGGAACAAAAAGCAGAAGATGTAAGGCAGAAAAAGCCCCTCTTCTTGATACAACGACCCTCTGGCTTTTCTATATGAGACAGGGTGGAGTAAAAAAAAAATGGAAAAGGCATATGTAATTGGACTGATTTTATTTCAAAGGGTTTCATTTCCAGTTTTCAGTCATCATGTGACAAAGCAGGAAGACCTTATGAACGGAGTCACATGTCTATTGTGATGGAGAACACACAAATATTATCCAGGAGTCAACCTGGGACATTTCAAGTATGATTCCCCCATCTTACTCTCTCCAAACACAAGATGGGGTTCTCATGTGTCACTCGGCCCTAGTTACAAAAGGTGTAACAGACTTTTTCAAAAGCGGCAAGGAGTCCTGTGGTACCTTATAGACTAACCGAAGTGTTGGAGCAGAAGCTTTCGTGGGCAAAGACCCACTTCATCAGATGCATGTAGTGGAAATTTCCAGAGGCAGGTATAAATATGCGGGCCAGAATCAGGCTAGAGATGACGAGGTGGATCCAATCAGGGAGCATGAGGCCCACTTCTAGTAGCTGATCTGGAGGTGTGAATGCCAAGAGAGGAGAAGCTGCTTTTTTAGTTAGCAAGCCATTCACAGTCTTTGTTTAATCCTGAGCTGATTGTGTCAAATTTTAAATTAATGGAGATTACTTATCTCCTAGAACTGGAAGGGACTTTGAGTCACTGAGTTGAGTCCAGTCCCCTGCCTTCACAGCAGGACCAAGTACCATCCCTGACAATTTTTTGCCCCAAATGGCCTCCACAAGGACTGAACTCACAACCCTGGGTTTAGCAGGCCAATGCTCAAACCACTGAGCTATCCCTCCCCCCAAACTTGAAGATGAACTATAGCTCAGCAGTTTCTCTTTGAAGTCTGGTCGTTGAAGTTTTTTTGCTGCAGGATGGCTTCCCTTTAGATCTGCAATTGTGTGTCCAGGGAGATTGAAGATTCACACCTCCAGATCAGATACCAGAAGTGGGCCTCATCCTCCCTGATTGGATCCACCTCATCATCTCTAGCCTGATTCTGGCCTGCATATTTATACCTCTCTCTGGAAATTTCCACTACATGCATCTGACGAAGTGGGACTTTGCCCACGAAAGCTTATGCACCTACATTTCGGTTAGTCTATAAGGTGCCACAGGACTCCTCGCCACTTTTGCAGATTCAGACTAACACAGTTACCCCTCTGATACACAGACTTTTTTGTATCAGATTAAAATGAGCATGTACTATTGGCACTCAGACGGCGATCAGTTCAGGGTTTTATAATTTTACTGTGTGGCTGTGTCTACACTGGGCCACTTATTCCGGAAAAGCAGGTGCTTTTCCGGAATAACTTGCCAGCTGTCTACACTGGCCACTTGCTTTTCCGGAAAAGCAATGATGATCTACTGTAAAATTGTCAGTGTTTTTCCGGAAAAACTATGCTGCGCCCGTTCGAGCAAAAGTCCTTTTTTGGAAAAACTGTTCCGGAAAAGGGCCAGTGTAGACAGCACAGTAGTCTCTTCCGCAAAAAAGCCCCCATTGCGAAAATGACGATCGGGGCTTTTTTCCGAAAAGCGCATCTACATTGGCCACGGGCGCTTTTCCGGAAAAAGTGCTTTTCCGGAAAAGCATCCTGCCAATGTAGATGCGCTTTTTCCGGAAATACTTATAACGGAAAACTGTTCCGTTTTAAGCATTTCCGGAAAAGGGTGCCAGTGTAGACGTAGCCTGTGTGTTTATGGGGTGGGAAGAGAAGTGACTTCAGAAAGGAAGGTTTCATGTTTGGTCATTCACTGAATCTGGCCAGGAAGGAGATTCTTCTTGTTTGGCCCCAAATTATTTTAGATATTGGCTGCATGCTAGCTAAAGTCCCCACACATCACAGTGTATTGGTTCTTCCTATCACATGTGTTGTGGCTGGAGCTGTACACGAAGACCTCACTTCTTCAGGAATGCTTAGTGCTGGAAAGAGAAATCTTTGCAACAGCTGTGCTTAAAGTGTACTCAGGGTCAGAAAAGGTGCTAAATGACAACCCTGAAGAAGGAAATCTAGTTACCCCCAAAATAGGCCTAAGTGAAGGTAGTGGTAGGTAGTACCACCCTCTGCTTGGCCATAGAGGTGACTCAGTATTTCCAAATGAAGCATTCCCCCTTCCATTAAACTAACAAGACTGACAAAGACAATGGTAGTTCTTTAACCATAGACACCTCTTTACTAGGAAGCAGGAAACTTCTAGATTTCTTAGGAGCTCATCATTAGAATTGTATGTTTGTTCAGAAAAGGGGAGTTGTCTAATTAGCAGAGTGATTTTTATTTTAAAAGAAGATAAGTGTTCTCTGATCTGTACCATTTAATAATCATTTCCATAACAAGGAGCAAGTACATTATCAATCCGGTTCTAAACTATTTAGATGATGGCATAGAGAGTATGCTTATTAAGTTTGGTACGGGGTCAAAATTCAAAATGATCTGGACAATCTGGAGAAAGGGTCTGAGCAAAATAAGATGAAGTTCAATAAAGACAAATGCAAAGTGCTCCACTTAGGAAGGAACAATGGGAAGTGACTGTCTAGGAAGGATACTGCAGAAAAGGATCTAGGGGTCATAGTGGACCACAAGCTAAATATGAGTCAACAGCGCGACACTGTTGCAAAAAAACCAAACATGATTCTGTGCTGCTTTTAACAGGAGTGTTGTGAGCAAGACACGAGAAGTCATTCTTCCAGTCTGCTCTGCATTGATTAGGCCTCAAATGGAGTATTGTGTCCAGTTCTGGGCACCTCATTTCAAGAAAGATGTGGAGAAATTGGAGAAGGTCCAGAAAAGAGCAACAAAAATGATTAAAGGTCTAAAAAACATGAGCTACGAGGGAAGGCTAAAGGAACTGGGTTTGTTTTGTTTGGAAAAGAGAACACTGAGAGGGGACATGATTGCCGTTTTCAGATATCTAAAAGGATATCACAGGGAGGAGGGTGGAAAATTGTTCTCCTTGGCCTCTGATGATAGGACAAGAAGCAAATTGCAACAAGGGAAGTTTAGGCTGGACATTAGGAAAAACTTCCTACCTGTCAGGGTGCTTAAACACAGGAATAAATTGCCTAGGGGTCACTGAAGATATTTAAGAGCAGGTAAGACAGACATCTATCAGGGATGGTCTAGACAGTGCTTAGTCCTGCTGTGAGGGCAGGGGACTGGACTCGATGACCTCTTGAGGTTCCTTCCAGTTCTATGATTCTATAAACACAAGCACGAGCTTTGATGTGAAGCACGTAACTAATTCATCTAGTTAGGATTTTTTTAAGCTCTTCACTCACAAGTTTGTTCTAGTCTTTTTATCCAAGCCCAAAACAAAAGGGAGCAGGACATGAACATGGATTCCTAGCCTGCATACCACTATAAATATGTATCTATATAGCTCTGACAATAGTTTCTGATTATTAGGGTTACTATAGAAAAGCAATACAAGTGCTCTCGTGGTTGTTGCTACTAAACATTGTGAACGTTTTAGACTTTGAAGGACCAAAATAGAACAAGTGTAAAGACTGGTTCCGTTCTGGGATCAGAACTACGTGACAATGTTGTTTATTAACTTGTGCAATCTTCATCTAATATGTTACAGATGATCAGAGTTCAGATTAGACACGTGCTGGCCCACAAGAAGAAATTGTCCCACTGTGGGATAAATGCAGTCCCGTGGGGTTTCAGCTGAAATATTCCAGACTGGTTTTGATTCGTTCCATCTCATGCAGAAAACTGTAGAACTGCGGCAATGTTAACTCTGAGAAAAATGAGGGAAAAATCCCCTTTTTAACACAAAGCTCTTCATATCCATATCAAGAAGCAATTTTCATCCACACCTGGGCAGGACTGTATTAGGGATTCTAAATCTTAACATGCTTTTCTATGCAATATCTGTTCAGTGTAGAGCAGTGATGGGCAATAGTTTTTAAAAGGGGGCCACTTCAAAAATTTCTGAAGTGGCCCCAGGCTGCCCCGGAAGGGGCGGGACCAGTTTTTGTGCTCTTCTCCCCCCCCCCTCCACAGATTGGCCTGGGGTGGGGGAACACTTGGAAGTCTTCCTCGTCCCTCCCCCGCCCCCTAGAGAGAATTGCCAGCTGTTTTAAAACAGCTGGAGGTTCCCTCTAGGCTCCCAGTGGAAGGAGACCCTGGGTCTGGGGGTAGGGGAGCGCATGAATTCTCACCACTGCAATAGCGCACAGCAGCTAAGGAGACATGCTGGCTGTTTTAAGCCAGCACTTCTCTCTAGGTACTGTGTGTCCCTGGCAGGGCGGGGATAGGACACGAGAAACTTTGCATGCTTCCTGTCCCCAGGCCCTGATTGGCGTGGGGGCAGGAAGCACGCAAAGCTCCCCCTCCCTGACAGGTGCAGAAGCTAGAGATAACTGCTGGCTGTTCTCTCTAGCCGCCGTGTGCTCTTTTGGTGGCTGGGGGCGTGGAGACTTCATGCACTCCCCTGACCCCACATCCTGATTGGCCTGGGGGGTGGAGGAGTGGCAGGGCGGCTGTGGGCTGGATCTACTAGCTTGGTGGATCTGGTTCATGGAGGGCCCTTTCCCACCACTGGTGTAGAGGGATTCCAGGCAAAGATTTTCATGACAGATATTGGGTTTGCTCTCTTCCTGTAGTATGCTGTTCTCTCTCTAATGGTGACTGCTTCTAAAGGGGTCAGCTTGATAGTATTCAGTTTGATATGCATAGATCAGATGACCCTCCACAGGGTCTAAAGGATTTCCTACCAACGGGGATGGGCCGAGGCTGCAATAGTTGTGCGCATCTAGTCAGTACCACTGCAGAGCTGGGTCTGCTTCCAAAGTTCATTGAGACCCAATGAATACATGTGACTTTTCTAGAAATACTTAGCTTCCCAAATGCATTTCAAAGGCCTCATGAAAAACATTTGCACTCCCTTCATGAAGTGTTGCTTCTCTAGAGCTCCCCTCTAAAGTTAGTTAACTCACCTACATACACATGCTCCACTTGGCCTCCTTTTTTAACCATCAATTTCAGCTGGGAAGAAACCAGAGACATTGAATAGAAACATCCTCGCATCACATTTCACTTTTAGACAGCCCAGGCTACTGGGAAGCAACCACTTCTTCAACTGGTCTTCCAGGAAAAGCTACTACAGGAGTAGCTCCTCCACAGAGATGATCTTATCTTTAATGCAAGTAAATCAACCCAACCTCTCCCACACACTATCAAGACCTATCCTAGACTGCAAGTGCCTGTATTACGGATCACACCCACAGCTGGCCACAAGTCTCCGGAGAGAATTGAAGCAGTCAGAAAAAGCAGCAGCAGGGCCCCATTTTAGCTCATGTCTTCAAGAACTCAGAAGCAGAGCCAACTCCCAATGCCACACTATTGGGTGCCCTCAGCTGCCACAGGAGTCGGCACCAGCAGGTTCATCCCTTTACCTTGTCCTTTACCAAGTGATGAGCTACAATAAGTTCCCATACCTCTCATTTTGGGAGACCTACCTGTAAGAAGATACTTCCCACTTTCTCCAGTTCACTGCTCCCCGCAGTCACTGAGAGATGGAGAAAGAGATGGCAGATAAGTTGCCTGAGAGCTAAAGTAGCTTAGTCAAGTGAAATTATTTCAAGAACATCTACTGCTAAGAACTACTGGATTTTAGCTTTGTCATTATAGGGATACTGCAGCCTACTCATGTCACACACACATTACCTCCAAATTTCCACTCCATATCTATAAGCTGGTTAATCATCAGCGTCTGTCCAACAGCCAGGCGTGTCAGAGTGGGAGAATTCAGCTTCCACTGTGAGGGGGAAAAAATGGACACCTAACCAGCTGATGCAAAAATACTTCTTAGCATATTACCTGTAGCTCCAGCATCAAAGAGAGACTGGGCAGACCCCCAGCAAAAGCATAGAGCAGATATACATGCAGCATCAATCAAAAATGGAAATGCTGATGAATGAAATAGACCAGATATAATTTAAAAAACCCTTTGAGGCATTTTTGAAAATGTTGCCATGGGTCCAATTTAACATGTTAAAATCCTGGTGTTTGTTTATCTGCAGAACACTAAGGTTCAGTGCGAGCAAAGGCAGAAACAGAACCAAAGCCACACTTAATTGCCACAGTCAATAAAACTGCCTAAGGTGGTTATATGCTACATTGCATATGCCATGCCAAATCAGAAGTCTCGCATAAACAAAATGTTTCATACCAGTTGTCATGGCATCTTCAGCTTATGATTTTGAACTAGATATGAAATAAGAACCTGACTTCTTGACACCTTTGAATACGTGGCCAACGAGATCATTAAACCACTCCCTCCCAATTGAGATTTATTTTTAAGTTAAGAAGTAAAGGAATTCTATTAATACCTGCTCTGCAAAATAACTGGCTTTCTCTTCACTGAGTCCTGTAGGAGAAACCACAAATGATTAACAAACTAAGAACCAATTAATATTTAATATATTTAGTAAAATCAAACAACCTACCCAAAGCGATGAAATCAGCTCTGACTTGTTCAGATGACAGATTCTTCTTCAGGGCCCCTAGAATAAACAGTGCAAAGGAGGAGATCACTTCTCTGAAATGTAATATTACAGTGTGTTACGCTCAACACACACAGGGGAAGAAATGTTTTAATAGGATTCTTTTGTTCCCCAAATTGTGCTGTACAGCAACATAGTAGGAAATACTGTTGTCTCCTACTGTATCTTTGTAGAACCCAATGCCAGTCAGTCGGATAGAGGAGGCTACATTGTTGGTCTCCATGGTAATGGCAGCAGCAGCTTCATTTCGAAGTTACTGCTTTTTCCCCTATAGAAGCTTTTGCTTGTTAAAGGCTGGCAAGCTACTAATTTGACCTACCTGCTGTGTTTTGGATGGCGGGTGGGAACATGTGCCTATAACATTTTTTCCTGCTGTGCCTGCCTGCTTTATTCTTGGGGAGCATGCTGCACATTGAAGTTTACAAGGGCCATGTTCTCTGAAGCCAAGAGAAGGAGTCTGGTAAATTTTGACAGACTCCCTGCCCCACACTGCTTTGTATCCATATTGTACATAAACACTCAGTGAAGTTATCAGAGCAGATGGCAGGTATCGCTCATGGTATCTCAGCTCTGACAAAAATGATACAAGGATCTGAGGCTAAGACACATAAATAGCAACCAAGGGAGCTTCATGAATATTGTCTAGAACTGAAAAGCTTTAGGAAGGAGAAATTAGGGTTTCTGACTGTCAAAATCTTCAAGGTAGCTGTATAAAAGGAGGAAGGAATTTTTTCACTGCTTCTTCTGATAGCAGGACAAGGAAAAATGGCCTGAAGTTACAAAAAAAGAAAATGTAGGGCAAGCAAAATGTAAGAAGAAAATTTGCACTTAATGTGATGGGAACTACAGAAAAATCTAAGCCTGACAGATTATAAGAATAATGCGGGGGCGGGGAACTTTTTTGGGGTTGGGGGCCATTAACCCAAAGAGAAAGCAGTCAGGGGCCACACAAAAGTGAGAAGCAAAAAGAAACATCCTAAACCCTCAATGACATGGCCCCCGACTGAGAAGGAGAAAAACTTGCCCAACATTCCCCTCATACCAGAGTCTAAGGGTGCCCAGGCGAGTAGGTTTCGTGTGCTCCCCTTCGTAGGGGTGCCAGGAGGCTGGAATGCCAGTGCGGGCTCCCCAATGCTGGAAGCCCTGAACCTTGGGAGCTGGATTCAGGCAAGCCGGGGGCCACATCCGGCCCCCAGGCCTTACGTTTCCCACTCCTGGAATAATGGATCAACAGTATAAAGATCCCAGGGAGGAGGCTGAAGGACAGCCACGACAAATTGCTGAGAGTAAGCTGGCTATGATGGTAGCAGGATTGCTGTAGGGAGTAATTCTGTAAAATAAAGTGGTCAGACTCAATGACTTGGTTGGTCTTTTCTGGCTCCACTACATATGATTAACATGCACCTGTTTTGGCGAGCTGCCCGATAGCTAAGTGTTTCTCTAAAAGGAGGCTGCAAGGATAGAAGTCACCTTAAGGCACTTTAGAATCGCTCAGTCCTCTCTGTTTGATGGAGCTCATCCGCCTGCTGGGAAGTACAAAGTAGCACCGCAGGGATGGCAGCGGCTAGTGGAATATGTATACAGACATGACTTGAGAGAGACAATAGCCCAGGCCTGGACAAAATATGGCCCAAGGGCCAGATCTGGCCCTCCAAGCCTCTGGATCCAGCCCATGCATGCTGCGGGGAGCCCAGGCAGACTCCCTGCTTGCCTCACCCCACAGCTGTGGGGCACTTTTTCTTTAAAAACTGAGAGTCCAGAGGGAAGGGGGGGAAACGCTAGCAGCTGCTCCTGCCCCCAGAGCAATCCTATTGGCCAGTTTCTGGCCAGAAACTGGCCAATGGAAGCTGCCTGTTTTAATAACAGGCAACCACAAAGCACAAGGGACTCCAGAACACATGGCTGTAGCATGTGCAGGGGCGGGGAGGGCAGGGAGGTTGATTCAGGAACAGCCGCTGGCTGGTAAGTCTCCTGGCAGAGCCTACTTCTGGCACCCCAGCCCCACCCTTCCCCAACCCTCAGCCCCTCCACTCCACATACCCAAATCCTCTGTCCCTCTCCTGTATCCATATCCCCTCCCAAATCCAGCACCCCAGTCCCCTGCCCCAGATCACAGTCCCCTCCTGCCCTAGCTCACAACCCAAACCCCTGCACCCTCTCCTGTACCCCAATTCACTTCCTTAGGTCACAATCCAACCCCCGGCACCCCAGTCCAGTGCCCCAAGTCACAACTACCTCCTTCACTCAAACTCGCTCTGTTATCCCAAGCTCCCTTCTGCACCCAACCTTCATCTCTGACCCCGAACCACCTCCATTAATATTAAGGAAGGGTGCGGCCCTCGACCACTTTCCAAATTCTTGGAATGGCCCCCCCATCAAATATTATTGCCCTCCCTCCCCGCAATAGCCCAAAGAACTGAACAGGGATACTTCAACAGAGAGAGGGATTTTTTAAATGTTTGAAAATTCCATTTTTAATTCTTAATTACAGCTTACTTAGCAATCAAAAGCTCTGTCCTACAAACTGATTGGCATGGTGAAATCAATGGTGCGTGCAGCCACAAACACAGCAGTTTAGTTGTCCTTTCAGGCATAGGGGAGTAAAAACATTCTCTGTCTCTCTTGCACACATCCCATTTCCAGGTTACTCACCATTAGGTATCACGAGGATACTTTTGACAATATTTTTCAGAGGACCCAGGCTGATTTCATTCATGGTGGCAAATTCAGAGAGCTGAGTCAGAAACCTTTCTACCTGCAGACAGTGAAGAACAGAAACAAAGCCTTACCTCTGTGCACTTCTCATCTGACCGTTGCAGTCAACCCTCTCTCCATATTGTGCTGCTGAGGCCTTACCTCCTTGGGCTCCGTTAAAAAGCGGAAGACTACATCGGTCAGTGCTGAGAATTGCTGTGAAAAAATAAGATAGTGTCACTAAGCCAGGGACTGGAAGGCTACATTTCTCACTTGCCTCTTCCAAGTTCTCTCCAGAGCCCTTAAGAGAGAGACATCCTCTGTTGTGTTAACATTCTTCTCTAATTAAGTGCCCTTCTACAGGCCTGATTTAATTTCACCACTATACAGTTTACCTCACATCACTTCACTTCCTTGGCCACCTCCCTCCAATGACAAGGCGGAAAAGACACTTCACTCTCTGATGTTTTAGAATACTCAGTCTTCAAGAATGTTTGCACAGCTAGTAACTGTCATTGCAAAGTACTTTGCATGGTGCTGAGCGGAGATTAGGGAGCTGGAGCACATGGTTTATGAGGAGAGGCTGAGGGATTTGGGCTTGTTTAGTCTGCAGAAGAATGAGGGGGGGGATCTGATAGCAGCCTTCAACTACCTGAAGGGGGATTCCAAAGAGGATGAAGAGAGGCTGTTCTCAGTAGCAGCAGATTATATATATATATATCTCAAGATATACCTATCTCATAGAGCTGGAAGGGACCTTGAGAGGTCATCGAGTCCAGTTCCCTACCTTTATGGCAGGACCAAGTACCATCCCTGATAGATTTGCCCCAGATCCCTAAATGGCCCCCTCAAGGATTGAGCTCACAAAGCTGAGTTTAGCAGGCCAATGCTCAAACCACCGAGCTATTCCTCCCCCAATGATAGAACTAGGAGCAATGGTCTCAAGTTGCAATGGGGGAGGTCTAGGTTGGATATTAGGAAAAACTATTTCACTAGGAGGGTGGTGAAGCACTGGGATGGGTTCCCTAGGGAGGGGATGGAATCTCCATTCCTAAATGATTCAAGTCCCAGCTTGACAAAGCCCTGGCTGGGATGATTGAGTTGGGGTTGGTCCTGCTTTGGGCGGTGGGGTGGACTCGATGACTCCCAAGGCCTCTTCCAACCCTAATCATGTCATAAGCTACCCATCCCGTTTAGCAAACAGAAACACAATGAGAGAAGGGACAGGCACCTATGCTAGTGTTTCCCCGACCTTACAGAGTATAGACTGCTGCTGCAGTAGCTAACATTCATAACCTCTCCATTATGTAAGCATGCTGTGAGCCAGAGGTGGGCAAGAGAGCATCTGTGGGCCGCAAGCCAATTGATCTGGACCACAGCCACCCTGCCACTCCCCTGCCCCCAGGCCCATCGAGACCTGGGGATGGGGGAAGCAAGCCCAAAGCCCTTCCCAGGGCACCTCCCCAACCAAGGGGAAACCGTGTCCCATGCAGCTGCTGTAGGACCACAGCCCCTGGGTCCCACTGGCCTGCCTGGGAGCAGAGAATATTCCCCAAGTCCTGCTGCCCCCCCACACCACCAAGCAGGGCGGGGGGGCAAAGACTGCAAGGGGGGCCCCTCCCCATTGGCTGAGGGAGCACGCGACGTCTCCTCCCGCCGCCGGGGGCACAGGGTGCGGGGGGGGGGTCAAAACAGTGGGCGGGTCCCTCTGGGCGCCCCTGGCAGGGCGGGGGTGGGGGGCAAGACTTCACTGCCCCCCCACAGGCCAGTCGGGAGGGGTGGGCGGAGCACTAGAAGCCCCGCCCCCCGCTGGGCCACAAATGCAGGCCCGGCCTGTCCCCGCGCGGATCCCAGGGCAGAGGCGCGCGCCGGGGGGGGGGGGGGGGGAGCCCGGGCCGGGCCCGCGCGGGCACATTCGGGGCGGAGGCCGCGGCCTCGCGGGGCGTCCCCCTCGGATCGCTCGCGCCCCGCCCCGCCCGAGCCGGCCCCGCACCTCGGCGCGCAGCTGGTTCAGGTTCTGCAGCATCGCGCCGCCTCCCGCCCGGCCGGCGTTAGCCCCGCCCCCTTCCGCCCGCGCCGGCCCGCCTCAGCGTTAACCCCGCCCCGCGCCCGGCCCGCCTCAGCGTTAACCCCGCCCCCTTCCTCCCCGCCCCCGGCCCAGGTCAGCGTTAGCCACGCCCCCTTCCGTCCGCGCCGGCCCGCCTCAGGGTTAACCCCGCCCCGCGCCCTGCCCGCCTCAGCGTTAACCCCGCCCCCTTCCTCCCCGCCCCCGGCCCAGGTCAGCGTTAGCCACGCCCCCTTCCGCCCCGCGCCGGCCCGCCTCAGCGTTAACCCCGCCCCGCGCCCGGCCCGCCTCAGCGTTAGCCACGCCCCCTTCCGCCCGCGCCGGCCCGCCTCAGCGTTAACCCCGCCCCGCGCCCGGCCCGCCTCAGCATTAGCCACGCCCCTTCCGCCCCGCCTCAGCGTTAGCCACGCCCCGCGCCCGGCCCGCCTCAGCGTTAGCCACGCCCCCTTCCGCCCGCGCCGGCCCGCCTCAGCGTTAACCCCGCCCCGCGCCCGGCCCGCCTCAGCATTAGCCACGCCCCTTCCGCCCCGCCTCAGCGTTAGCCACGCCCCGCGCCCGGCCCGCCTCAGCGTTAGCCACGCCCCCTTCTGTCGCGTGACCGGCCCGCCTCAGCGTTAGCTCCGCCCCCGCCTCCTCCTCCTATTGGGCCCTTCTCCCTCACCTGCACCCCCCCCCCCCCCCCCGTCGCCTGCCTCTCACCTGGGCTTTTCCCTCCTCACCTGCCCCCCCCCACGCCTGTCTCCTGGGCCCTTTCCCCTCACCAGCCCCTCCTCCCCTCTCCCCCCCCCCCCGCACCATGCCTCTCACCTGGGCCCTTCCCCCCTCACCTGCCCCCATGCCACACCCCTTCAATCTGGGCACCCTGCCTCCTGCCCCCTCACCTGGACGCCCAGTGCCCTGCTCCCACCCGCCTGCCCCTCTCACTTGGGAACATCGTGTCCTCCTCACCTACCTGCGCTGTTTTGCCCCCCTGGAATCCTGCCTCTCCCCACTTGGGCACCCTGTGCCCCCTAATCTAGGCATCACACACCCTGCCTCCCCACCTGGGTTCCCCGCAAGCCTCTTCTGAGAACCTCGTGCTCTGCCCGGTACCTATCTGGGCACTCCATGCCCTGCCCACTATACACCTTGGCACCCACTACTCTGCTCACCACCCATCTGGGCATCCCTTGCCCTGCCCTGCCCTGCCCTGCCCCAGACAGCTCGTAGTGTTGCCAGTTTTAGTTGGAGGCATTCCAGGAGGTTTCATCACATGACATAATATTTAAAAATTAATATTTAATTCCTGGGGACTCCAGGACAATCCTGGAGGGTTGGCAAGCCCAGCACTAGTATCCCCCAGGGCATCCAGTGCCTTGCTCTCCCTTCACCTAAACACCCACTATCCAGGCCTCTCACCCATCTGGGCACCCAATGCCCTGATCCCTTAGTTGGGGATCCCTTAGTTGGGGACCCAGCCCTCTTTCCCTCCCATTCACCTGGTTTCCTTGTCCCCTCTAATCACCTGAGCACCTAGCATCTGCCCTCTCCACTCACCTGGGCACCCAATACCATCCTGCTCCCCTGCAAACTATCACTCTTCCCTTTCCCACATTTTGCACCCAACACTCTGCTCTGTCACTCAACAGAGCACCCAATACTTTCCCTTCCAACACGTTTGATATCTGGGCAACTAATACTTTGTCCTCCAATTTAACTGGCACCTGGGTTAATCTGCCTCCTACTCACCTGGGCCCCCCAAAATTGCCCCCTGACACATACCTCTGGTACCCGAGCACAAAATAGCCTACTTCTGTTCTCTCCAAATGCACAGTAACATCTGCAAACATTTGACTGTCGGTGCATAAATAGCATAAGAACGGCCATTCTGTGTCCCACCAAAGCCCAGTATCCTGTCTTTTGACAGCGGCTATTGCCAGGTGCCCTAGTGGGAATGAACACAACAAGTAATCATGAAGTGATCCCTCCCTGTCACCCATTCCCATCCATGGGAAACAGACGCTAGGGATGCCATCCCTGCCCATCCTGGCTAATAGTCATTCTTGGACTTATTCTCCATGAATTTATCTAGGTGTTTTTTAACCCTGTTATAGTCTTGGCCAGCCTTCACAGCATCATCTGGCAGGGAGTTCTACATGTTGACTGTGCACTGTGTGAAAAAATACTTTGTTTTGTTTGTTTTAAACCTGCTGCCTATTGATTTCATTAGGTGGTCCCTAGTTTTTGTGTTATGAGAAGGAACAAATAGCAAGCAGTTCCTTATCTACTTTCTCTACACCAGTCATGAACTTTTAGACCTCAGTCTCCCCTTAGCCATCTCTTTTTCCACGTTGAAAAGTCCCCATTTTATGAATCTCTGCTTATACAGAAGCTGTTCTGTATGCCTAAACATTGTGTTGCCCTTCTCTGAATCTTTTTCAGTTTCAATATATCTTTTTTGAGACGGTATGACAATATCTCCATGCTGTATTCAAGATGTGAACATACAATGGATTTATATAGAGGCAATATGATATTTTCTGTCTTATTTTCTCTCCCTTTCTTAATGATTCCCAACATTCTGTTTGCTTTTTTGACTGCTGCTGCCCATCAAGTGGATGTTTTCAGAGAACTATCCACAAACTATTCAAGATCTTTTTCTTCAGTCATATAATTTAGACCCTCAATCTAGAACAGTTCCTCATATCTGTCACCTAAAAAAAATGGCTCTGGTTTGGGAATCTCCCTCAAGGCCTCACTTGTGAAAACTGATGCAAAGAATTCATTTAGTTTCTTTGTAATGGCCAAATTGTCCTTGAGTGCTCCTTTAGCATCTCAATTGTCCAGTAGCCCCATTGGTTGTTTAGCAGGCTTCCTGCTTCTGACGTACTTACAATTTTTTTGCTGTTACTTTTTTGAGTCTCTGGGTAGCTATTCTTCACATTCTTTTTTGGCTTTCCTCATTATATATTTTACACTTTACCTGCCAGACTTTATGCTCCTTTCTATTTTTCCCTTTATGATTTAACTTCCACTTTTTAAATGATGCCTTTTTCTCTTTCACTGCTTCTTTTATTTTGTCGTTTAGCCATGGTGGCACTTTTTTAGTTCTCTTTTTATGTTTTTTAATTTGGAGTATACATTTAATTTGAGCCTTTATTACGGAGTCTTTAAAAAGTCTCCATTCGGCTTGCAGAGATTTCATTTTTTGGCACTTTACTTTTTAATTTCTGTTTAACTAACCTCTTTTTGTGAAATTCCCCTTTCTGAAATTAGATGCTTCCATGTTGGGCTGCTGTGGAGTTTTTCCTGCCAGAGGAATATTAAATTTAAGTATATTATGGTCACTATTACCAAGCGGTCCAGCTACATTCACCTCTGAGACCAGATCCTGTGCTCCATTTAGGACTAAATCAAGAATTGCTTCTCCTCTTGTGGGTTCCAGAACCAGCGGCTCCAAGAAGCAGTCATTTAAGGTGTTAAGAAACATTATCTGTGCATTCTGTCCTGAGGTGACTTATACTCAATCCATATGGGGATAGCTGAAATCCCCTGCTATTACTGAATTTTGCATTTCTATAGCCTCTTTAATCTCCCTTAGCATTTTACAGTCACTATTACCATCCTGGTCAGGTGGTTGGCAATATATCATTACTGCAGATGTTCTTATTGGAAGGTGGAATTACCATCTGTAGAGGTTCTGTGATACAGTTTGGTTCATTTAAGATTTTTTACTTCATTTGATTCTATGCTCTTTCACATGCAATGCCACTCCACCGCCAGCACAACTTGCTTTGTCCTTCTGCTATATTTTGTACTCTGGTATTACTGAATCCCACTGATTATCCTCATTACACCAAGTTTCTGTGATGCCTTCTACAGGTTCGACCTCTATGATCTGGTCTTCCATAGTTCGGCACCATTTGTGTTCCAGCACCCTGCTCTCAGACTGGAGCACTCAAGGGGAAAAGCCAGCTCCCGGACTCAGCAATTCCTCCTCTGTCCTCCCAGGGTGGGGCAAATAGCTCAACCTCAGGGAGGTATGGGGGGAGGAGCAGGGACAGGGAATGCTTGGAGGAAGAGGCAGGGTGGTGGCAGCCAGAACTGAGGGCTGGAAGTACACGTTGGCTGCCGTGGGGCTCGGTGTGCTCCCGTGGGGCTGCATTCCTGGCCCTTGGCCTTGGGGCTTCATAACCACTCTGCCTCTTCTCCCAAGCACCCCCCCCACCACCACCACTGTTGCTGCGAGAGCAGAGCCCCACAGCTGGTGGCAGCAGGACCTCCCCTCGTATGACAGATTTCCTGGTTCAGGACCGGTCAGGCCCCGAAGATGCAGTACACCGTGTATATCAATAGCCTCGTTTAATATATGGCTCTCTAGTTCGCCCATTTTATTATTTAGATTTCTGTCTAGAAGCACTTTAAAAACTTGTCACTTTTTAGCTGTTTGCCATTATAAGATATAATTGAATGGGACTCTTTTTCATGTGATTTTTTTCTGATCAGATCCTGCTTTTATCTTATCATTTTCCATCCTCTCCTCCTTACTAGGAAATAGAGAATCTCCATTAATAGATCCTCCCTTAAGCATGTCTCTGAACTATGTGGTCTTCCACACATGTCAGCTTTCTCCCAGCTCTTAGTTTTTAAACTGCTCTACAACCTTTTAAATTGTAAGTTCTAGCAATCTGGTTCCATTTTGGTTTGGGTTCCATCCTTCCTATATAAGCTTCCCCCTCCCCAAAAGTTTCCCCGCTTCCTGGCAAATCTGAACCCCCTCCTCCATACACCATCATCTCATCCATGCATTAAGATTCTGCAGTTCTGCCTGTATATCTGGCCCTGCATGTGGAATTGGAAGTATCTCAGAGAACATGCTACCATGGAGGTCCTGGACTTCAGTCTTTTACCTTACAGCCTAAATTGGCCTCTCGGGCCTCTCTGCTACCCTTCCCTATGTCATTGGTATCTACGTGTACCCACTGGTTCCTTCCCAGATGTCTTGAGAATCCACCACCTTTGCACCAGCTAGGCAAGTCACCATGTGGTTCTCTCAGTCCCTGCAAATACTGCTATGTTTTTAATGACCGAATCCCCCATTGCTAACACCTGTCTCTTCCTAATAACTGGAGTTCCCGCCCCTGGAGGGGTATCCTCAGAGTGAGAGGATACCACAACATCATCTGGAGGGAGGGTCCCCACCATGGAATCATTTCCTCTCTTGCAGTTGGATGTTCTCCTCTCTGAGATTTTCATCCTCCGCAGCAGCACAGAGGCTGTAAAACCGAGTGTGGGACCGTTCTACAGTGTCCTGGGAAGTCTCATCTACATACCTGTCTTGTCACCCTTAGCTCTTCCAGTTCAGCCATGCTGGTCTCCAAAGCCCAGACATGGTCTCTGAGGGCCACGAGCTCCTTGCATTGAATGCGCACATATGCCATCTGCCACTAGGACAGGTAATCATACATGCTACACTGGGTGCAATATAATGGACAGCCCCCACTCTGTTGTTGGACTTCTGCCTGCATTCTCTTTATACTCCAGAAGCTCGTTCATTTCTTGTTGTTTTATTTATATCAGGAGGGTTTTTTGGCTTCAAGTTTAAAGAATGTGAAGTGTATCTAGCCCCTTCCTCTCCCCAAATCTCTCAAAAAACGCCCCTGCTGTTAGCCACTCCTGTTTGCTAGCTCCTCAGGAGTGGGCTTTTTAAAGCCCTCATCTTCCTGAGTACCCCCACCCCCGGGTTAAGGGTTTAGGAGTGCTATAAGGCTTAGGGATCAAAGCCTGAAGAAGCTCTCAGCCTTGCCTAGCATGTCACTAGGCTCGGCACTAGGGATGTTTCCAGTTAACCCGGTACTGGTTACTGCTTACCCAATGGCTGTGCTGGACCAGCTCGCTGCCTGACGCAGTGCGGGGCTGCTCCAATCTGCCTGGGCCCACCACTCCATGGGCTGGGGGCTGTTTAAGTGGTTAACCAGTTAAAAGTAACATTTAACCAGTTAACTGATTTAATGGGATTTTACATCCATATCCAGCACAAATAGTCACCACAGGTCCTGCAAACAAACCAGACCACACGTTAGATTTCAGTCAAGCAGCAAGCACACCACAAACACAAATGGAATCATAGACTAGAAGACTAGGTTTGGAAGAGACCTCAGGAAGTCATCCAGTCCAACCTCCCACTCAAATCAGGACCAATCCCAACTAAATCACCCCAGCCAGGGCTTTGTCAAGCCTGGCCTTAAAAACCTGTAAGGATGGAGACTCTATCGCCTCCCTAGGCAAACACCACCCTCCTAGTAAAGCAGTTTTTCCTAATATTCAACCTGGACTTCCCTGCTGCAACTGGAGACCATTGCTCCTCGTTCTGCCATCTGTCACCACTGAGAATAACCTGGCTTTTTCCTCTTTAGAACTTCACCCCTGGTAGTTGCAGGCTGCTATCAAATCCCCCCTCACTCTTCTCTTCTCCAGACTAAATAAATCTAGTTCCCTCAGTCTCTCCTCACAAGTAATGTGCCCGAGCCCCCTAATCATTTCCATAGCTCTCTGCTGGACTCTCTCCAATTTGTCCACATTCTTTCTGTAGTGGCGGGGGTGTGTGTGTGTGTGTCCACAACTGGACGCAGTACTCCAGATGTGGTCTCACTAATGCTGAATAGAGGGGAAAATCACTTCCCTCAATCTGCAGGCAACATGCCTACTAATGCAGCTCAATATGCCGTTAGCCTTCTTGGTTCATATTCATCTTCTCATCTACCGTAATCCCGGGGTCCTTTTCTTCCCAACTGCTGTTTAGCCAGTTGGAGAGTAGAATCTTCACACTTTGTGCAAACTCCGGGATTGCAATATGTCTGTAATATCACCTGTGTGCCAGGAGCCTGAGCACCCAGTGTCCTTTGCTGTGGGTGGAAACTACTCCGGTCTTGTACACACTTAGGCCAGGTTTATACTAGATGCAGCAGCTCAGCTTAAAGTGGACTACATAGCTGGAGTTTGGTGGCATCCTCACAGCAGGAGGCTTATGGGAGAAAATGCTCCCACTGAAGTTACACTGACCTGAGCGCTTTCTTCTGTCGGCCTAGAGCAGGGTGGGCAATAATTTTTTGCCGGGGACCACTTCAAAAATTTTTGAAGTGCCCCCGGGCTGCACTGGAAGGAGTGGGGCCTCAAAAGAAAGGGATGGGGCCAGGATGCTTCCCCACCCACAGACCATGATTGGTCTGGGGGTGGGGGAGCCCCTTTGCCCCCCCCTTTCCACTAAGCACCCATGCCCTTGGCAGTGGGAAGAGACTTCCCATGCTCCCCCACCCGCAGGCCAATCAGGGCCGTGGGTGAGGGAACACACGATGCCTCCTCCTGCCCTGCCAGGAGTGTGCGGCACTTCTGCTGTGCGCTCCTCGCAGGGAGGGGGCGAGGCAGAGGAAACTGTGCACGCTTCCCCTGCCCCCAAGGCCCCAATTGGCTTGGAGGCGGGGGAGCAGTAGGGCCTCCATGGGTCGGATCAACCCTCCTGGTGGGCCAGAAGGCCCTTTTGCTCACCCCTGGCGTAGAGCATCTCCAGTGGCGCAGCTGCACCCAAGCCTTTCTATTACAGACTAGCTCTCATTTACTACTCTCGTCCTTCAGTCCTTTTGTCCTGTTATCTAGTGGCTATAATTTCCCCAGACTCATTACTGACTCTGGGGAGAGAGGCATGGTGAGGTTCCATGATTATTCCCTCTAGGGTCATCCACCCCAACTTACTTGCTTTAAAGTACCGCTGGTTACAAATCTGCTCTCAGTTGTTTCTGCAATAGCATGGAGGAGCCATTGTGGTGAAAGCTAGAGTGTGGGAATGCTTTTTTTTTTCCTGTTACAAAAACTAAGTCTTAACCTAAAGGACTTGCCAGAGTCCCCGAAGATTGAACTTTACCCATATACCGTCACTTCTTGTGTTTACTTTTTTCTTCATTTGTTTCTCTCTTTAAGGCCTCACTCAATCCTGGAAATATTTCTGCACCGGTTTAACTTTTATGCACATGAGTAATCCTATGTAAAGTGGAACACGTGTAATTATTTGCAGCTTCGTGGCTTAAGACAGAGACATAATTGGAGATAATTGCAGATATTCTGTTTAAAACACCTTGATGCCTGACTGACAGCTGCATTTTATTGTGGGTTTTTTTTCTGCATTTAGAATTAAAAATAAATAGATTTTTTGAGACATCACAGTTTATAAGTGATTTGTTTTCCTGCAGACTCCGCTTGGCAGCTGAAAGTTCAGCCATGTTCTTTCTGCCTTTTCCATTTCCACTGGTAATAAGGGTTCTGCAGTCACCATTTAGCAGGTAGTATTGCTGATGTTGTGTGAGCCAGAAGAGAATCCAATTTATTCTCTCATAGCTACTTTGACTCTGCCATGTGAAAAGGTTCTGCGAAACCAAGCTGAGAGACATGATTCTGAGCAGGTCTGCGCTACAAACTTTCAGCAGTGCAGTTGTTCCAATTCAGCTGCGTCACTTCAGCACTTCTGGTGATGCTCTGAGATTTCTCCTGTTGGTTTGTTTCACCTCCACAGGAGGCGGGGCCGGTAGCGCTGTTGGCAGGAGAAGCGCTCCCTTTGACATTGCCCTTAGTTCAGTGTAACTGTGTCACTCAGGATACACACACCCTGGAGTGACTTAGTTAGACGGATGTCACTTTAGCATTGGCTGGGGCTGACAGACACCATCCTGGCCCCTTTGAAGTCAATGGCAAAACTCCCAATGACCTTAGTAAGGCCAAATTTCAGCCACGTAGTCTAATCCAATTCCCACTAAAATCAATTCAAAACTCACCTTGACTCCAGTGCCATTGGGATGAAGTGCAGAGAAGGCAGCTGGAATGAGCTTAAGAAGGTGACACTTTTATAATCAAATAGTTTGATTATAAAACAAGTGTGCTGATTACAAACAGTGTGCAGCGGTGGTCCAAAAGGCAAATAGAATGTTAGGAATTATTAAGAAAGGGATAGAAAATAAGACACAGAATATCTTACTGCCCCTGTATAAAACTATGGTACGCCCACATTTTGAGTACTGTGTACAGATGTGGTCTCCTCACCTCAAAAAAGATATTTTGGCCTTGGAAAGGGTTCAGAAGAGGGCAACTAAAATGATTAGGGGTTTGAAACGGGTCCCATATGAAGAGAGGCTAAAGCGAGTGGGACTTTTCAGTTTGGAAAAGAGGAGACTGAGGGGGGATATGATAGAGGTCTATAAAATCATGAGTGGAATGGAGAGGATGAATAAAGAAAAGTTATTCATTAGTTCCTGTAATATAAGGACTAGAGGACACCAAATGAAATTAATGGGTAGCAGGTTTAAAAGTAGTAAGTGAAAGTTCTTCTTCACACAGCGCATAGTCAACCTGTGGAACTCCTTGCCAGAGGAGGCTGTGAAGGCTAGGACTATAACAGAGTTTAAAGAGAAGCTAGATAATTTCCTGGAGGTTAGGTCCATAAAAGGCTATTAGCTAGGGGGTACGAATGGTGTCCCTGGCCTCTTGTCAGAGGCTGGAGATGGATGTCATGAGACAAATCGCTTGATCATTGTCTTTGGTCCACTCCCTCCGGGGCACTTGGTGCTGGCGACTGTCGGCAGACAGGCTACTGGGCTAGATGGCCTTTTGGTCTGACCCAGTATGGCCATTCTTATGTTCTTATGTTTGTTAGTTTTCCAGCCAAATTGAGGTCCTTTCGCAGCAAAGCACTTTAGCATGTGTTTAACTCCATGATGGGGACTATTCCCCTTGCAGACAATGGAACTCATCATGTGCTTAAATACCTGATGGGGGCCCCCAGCTACTCCCTTGCAACTTTCTAAGAGCAGGGAACTTGTACTTCCCAAATCTGTTTCATTGTTAACCTGATATCAGCCCCATTTTCTCTGACACTGGCTGCCTGAATGGCTGGTATGTATGTATCACCTTTGTGAAAAGTGAAACTGCTGCAGACTGCAGTGCTTCTGCTTTATGACCGTCACTTTCAATTGCAAATGAGAACATGGAAAATTTTTATTGGGCTTTTCACTGTGAAGGGATCTCGAATGGTTTTATAAAGCAGGGAGTTAAGCTGCAAAGCACCCATGTGAAAGGGGATGTTTACGGATGGTCTGCCTAGAAGAACCCACCCTGGATTATTATTTTGTTCTGTATCTGTTAGTGTAAAACAATTATTTCTTATATTGCCTGAACTCAGTGAGTCTGATGTGAGAAAAGTTACTTTGATGATGGCAGTGTTGGCAGGATCGAGTCCTAAATATATGAAACTCTTTAACCATATTTTATCTGTAAAATGAAAGAGGCTAAGTTGTAACCAATTGGGTATTAATGTTTAAAGCTATAATTCTCCAAACCCAACAAAATGCAAGCAAAATTACACCAAGGATTGTGCCCTATAGGAACAGCCATGAAATAATAGCAAGATAGCTTTCTGTAGACCACTGGATCTTGTGACAAATTTCACAATATAGCGCTTAACCACTGTTGTGCTTGCATCCTTCTCCTTCCCTGGGGAATGCTTCCAGAGAGTTAATGAATAAATCGGTAATGTGAAGGTGGACGGGTAAAGGAGGGATGGAGAGGTTTGGAAGGTTAGCAGTGTTCCAGTATTTCTCATGCAACAAATGGAATCCCTGGAAAACTGAATATTCAAGAAGAGTACAAATCAAAGCACATGTTCGTAACATCCTGTTTTACCAATCAGCAGGAAATTCAGCAATCGGACCTTATAGGATATTGGTTCCTTTGAACTGAGGTGTATTACAGAAGGCCACGGTGCTGTACTAGCATTTCATAAAATAGCATTCAAATCATTTTTTGGTTTTGCTCCCACTCTTTGAAGAAAGATAGTCAAGGAGGAGAGACTATAAGTTGGCCAAATAATGCAATAAATAGAATAGAGCTTTTTACGAAGGAGGAGAGATTGGAGCAGGCGGGGTTGTAGTGTGTGGTACTATATGAATGAAAGGAGATAGTATCACTTGGTTTTCTTTCAATGTAAAAGATTCTTTTAAGTCTCCCAGCATTACTGCATTTCTTGCATCTCTCAAACTCCATGGAAATTCAGGCTCCCAGGTTTAAAGAAAGTTCCTGTAGTCAGGCACCAAATGTGGGGCCAAGTGCATGTCCTGAACCATTCTCATGCAGAATTTGTCACTGATTGACTCATCAGGGTAGCAGATATCAATAGCATTTGTTGTGCTGTAGATAAGCCCCTTATAACATGTAACCATAAATACTGAAGAGCAAACAGCAAGAGGAAATAGCAGGAAAAAAGGAAACAAGGAAGCATAAAAAAATGATTTGCTTCAAAATGAGTTACAGGATAAGCATCTCCTGTTTGAAAATAAATTTCTCATCTTCAATTCATCATCTGTTTGCTTTAAATTGAAAAGTCTCAGCCTCTGAGTGGCAGCTGGAACCCATTATCCTGTGAAAAATCCTTATTCCATTTGTGCAACGTGTAAATGCCATACACAATGCTTTGCCCTTTGATGGTAACCAAACATTCATGAATATAGCCTCGCAACACCTCTGTAAAGTAGGGAAATATTATTCCCATTTTCTGGATGGGAAAATTGAGGCACAGAGGTATTAATTATGACATGATTTGCTGAGAATCACAGAGTGCTTCTGTCAGCGAGTCAGGAATAAAACTCTAATATCCTGACATCCAGCCTCAAGGATCAGACCACCCATGCAGTTTGGGGTAGATCTTGGCGAATACATGTGCCCCTAAGAGTACTACACTGCAGCTGGAAGCGTGTCTCACGTCTCCCAGTGCATGTGGCAGACAGGTACTAGCTCTGTTCAAGCTAAGGCTCAAAACATTGCAGTGCGAACATTGCAGCCACCCCAGTGCAAGCCTGCCTGGCTCCACGGGCCTGTACGTGGGCAGCTAGCACAGCGTTACTCTTTTTAGGGCAGTTGCTTGAGCAGAGCGTGCTCATTTGTCTCCTGGCCAGGAAGCACGCCCTAGCCGCTAGACACATTCTTCTGAGAGATCTGCTCTAAAAATTGTTTTGGGGAAGTTCTCTGGCCTGTCTAACATAGAAGGTCAGACCCTGATGATTACAATGGTCCCTTCTGGCCCTGCAATCTGTGAATCTAGGAAGCCCTTTCCTGTCCATAGAGAAATTGGAAACAACTTTTCGGGGAGCTCACACCAGGAAACTTATGCCAACAAGGTTTTTGCTCCTTGGGATTTCAGCTCCTCCTCCAGGCTAATCCCTGGATCCCGTCATCCCATGCAAGATCACAACCTTTTGCAGAAGCCAATTGTTAGGAATATGGCACCGCACACGTACATAACGTTTAGCCCAGTTTTCGCAGCGTTGAGGGCAGTGGCGGAAAGGCTCCTGGGTTCTGCTTCCAGCTCTGTCACTAACTTGCTGAGCTACTTTGGGCAAATCTCTTGTCCTGGCTGCCGACAGTGGCCGATGCTAGATGCCCCAAGAGGGAATGAACAGAACAGGGAATCACCACGTGATGCACCCCCTGTTGCCCATTCTCTGCTTCTGACAATCAGAGGATGAGGACACCACCCCCGCTCATCCTGGCAGCCAGGGCCATGCCTAGGGAGGTGTGGGGGCTACGGCAGCTCTGCCCCACCAGTGATCCTGGTGTGGGGCACAGGGCAAAACCCTTTCAACAGGCCCCGCCCCCATTCCACTCTTTCCCCAAGCCTGCCCCTTCCTACCCCTGCTCTCCCCTCCCCTGCATTGCATCCCTTTCCGCAGGCTACCATGGTCAACATGGGGGACCAGCCCATCCATCCGATGATTGAGGTGGCCGCTGCGAGGGCCCCCAAAAGCTGGGGGGGCCGTGGTGGCCACCATTGTTGGACCTACCCTCCCTGAATTTATCTAGGTCTTTTTTGAACCCAGTTTATTCATCTGTGCCGTGGGGACGGCGACACTCGCCAGAGTCGTAAGAACGAATTCCTGTTCGCCAAGGGCCCTGGGGCCCACAGCTCAGAAGAGAAGACTAGGGCTATGTCTAGACTGCAAGCCTCTTTCGAAAGAGAGCGTCTAGACTGCACGCGGAACTTTCGAAAGAGCAAGCCGCTTTTTCGAAAGAAAGCACCCAGTGAGTCTGGATGCTCTCTTTCGAAGAAGCCCTATTTACATTCAAGAACGCCTTCTTTCGAAAGAAGCACTTTCGAAAGAAGGCGTTCTTCCTCATGAAATGAGGTTTACCGCCGTCGAAAGAAAAGCCGCGTTCTTTCGATTTAATTTCGAAAGAACGTGGCTGCAGTCTAGATGCAGGTGAAGTTTTTTCGGAAAAAGGCTACTTTTCCCGAAAAAACCCCTGAGTCTGGACACAGCCTAGCTGAGCAGTAAATGCTCCAGAAACCCAAAGCTGCCATTCAACGAGCCCCAGTCTCTTCCGGTTAGGCTCCCAGTTGCCACATTCCTAGTCTCTCTCTGGAGGCAAGGAGATTTGTGGTCTGGTTCTTCCGAGCTGCCTTGATGATTTTCCTTTAGGTACCTGCCTCTTTGGAGGGCTTAATACTGGCTTGTACAGTCTTGCTGGAAGGATCAATTAAAGAGAGGTCTTATTTTTAACTTTGTTAGTAATTAAAGGGCTGTATTACACAGTCCTGCCCAGCCCACAGGAACCATCGTGTAGGAGAAATAACACTTCCTAGCTACCGTGAAGTGCCTGCCAGCCCTGCTCTGATCTGAGGCAAGGGGCCAGGGCCAGGAGTGGCCCTAGATGAGCTGCCGGCAACTGGCGCCCTAGGTAAAACGCGCGATCGGTGCGCGATCGGCGCCCCCGCCTCCAAAGCCCTCAACAGCCGTTTATCTTGGTGCTCTAGGCAACCATCTAGATCACCTGTATTACCGGGCTGCCACTGGCCAGGGCTTACGTGAGGTAGCAGGAGGGCACTTTCATGCAGGCAGAACAGAGTTAGACCTACATGTCACCTCACAGGGACAGTAAAGGCAGAGTGTATCGTTCCGTTGCCATTCAGAACGACACACTGCAGCTTTCGTTTGTGTCGCATCTTTCATACGACCTGCACGGCGAGGGAAGAGCAGGCTGGGGAGGTGGGCAGAGCGGTTTTTCTCAGAGGCGCTTTGAAATGGGCTGGATGGTCAGTGAGATACAGGGAGGCTGTTCCAGTACCAAAGAAGTACCGAGGTACCGCTGAGACTGGAAGTTGTGACCCCTTTAAATAGGATTCTGCTGCCTGAGCCACGGCCTGAAAATTTGGTGGCATGGGCAGCAGGCTATAAATAGAAAGCGGCCAGATGCCCTCCGTGGGCCGGATTGAAGTGTTAGGTGGGCCAGATCCAGCCTCCTGCCCGAGGCTATGTCAAGTTTAAGAGGTGCCATAGCGTTACAAAAAAATGTGTATTATCCTAACAGCAGGGACAGCGACAATAGAAATAATAAAGTTTGCTATTTCCATATCTATCGGTACATAGGCGAGGATGCAACTAAAAACTAGTCATTTTTTATTTGGAGGCCCCTCATAATCTGAGGCCCTAAACTGTAGTTTATTTGGTGCATAAATCCGGCACTGGAGGGAGAACTGATGACTTGGATTACCCCACTCCCCATCCTTAAATACATTTTGCAGAAGGCAGGAATCCTTTGTGTCTAAACATTCCTTCTGCGCTTATGGAAAAATCCAGCATCCAAGATGGATCCCAGTATCAGGTGACATGGTCATATGACTCTGCAAGGCCCATGGCTCCATACGTCAAGGGCTGATCCACACATCTGCAGGAAGGTTACGCTCCATTGTTTCTTGCTAGTGGGCTATCACAGCCCTGAAATGTAAACCCAAAGCAGCGAATATGGAGCAGATACACAGTTCAATATTTTTAACTTGAACTAGAAAAATAATACATGCATGCAAATGGGATAATCATATTCAGCAGATTGCAACCTTTCCAATGATATCTCACATGAAGTATCTTGCATAAAGCATGTTTCATTAGGTTATATTCATTTTCAAAAGCATATTCTCATAAAAAAATATGGAACTCCCGGTCACAGATACCAAGAGGACTGGGGTTGCTAGCCCTTTGCAGGGCAGGATTAGAACTGAGAATGGACTTGAAAATTAGAGAATTGGTCTGAAATCAACAAGTTGAAATTCAATAAAGACAAATGCAAAGCAGAACATTTAGGAAGGGAAAAGAAATTCCAATGCACCACTACAAAATGGAATAATAACTGACTAGGTAGTAGTCTTGCTGGAAAAGATCTGGCTTTATAGTGGATACATTGAATATGAGTCAAAAATAGGACGCAGTTGTGAAAAGGTCTAATCTCATTCCAAGGTTTATTAATAGGAGTGTTGTATGTAAAACACGGAAGACATTGTCCTGCTCTCCTCAGCACTGGTTGGCAGTGTTTCATCCAGCGCTAGGTGCCGTACTTCAGGAAAGATATGGCTACATTGGAGACTCTGGCGGTAAACACCAAAACTGACAAAGGTTTGGAATTCCTGACTGGTGAGGAAAGTTAAAACAATTAGGCATGTTTAATCTAGAGAAAAAAAAGACTAATGGGACATAACCTTTTTTAAACTTCATATTGAAACGCCCCCAATGAATATTAAGTTGTTAAGGAGAAGGCTGCAACCAAGCCAACTTAGTTTTCGGGTTTGAGGTTTAGGTCGGTTACAAAAAATGTGTTTAGTGGTGGAGCTCTGCATGACACTTGGAATGACACAACCAAACTGTATTTAAAAGGAAGACAGTTACGGCTTATGCAATAGCACCACCGCACTGACACTCCACGGCAAAATAGGGGATCAGTGAGCGATCCCTCGGCTGACAACAGAGTGAAGTGTTAGCCTGGCAACTAATGGTATGCTTTGGATGTTAATTGGCGCTGACTTGCAATCTGGCAGAGCTACTCCTTTTACACTCGTTATAAAACTAATTAACATTAAACTGCCCTTTACCATAATTATATTTCCACCCACTTTCTTATTGGCTCTTTAATTACAGATTGTTTAAATTAACATCTTCACCAATGTCCTTCCCATACTATCAATGTAGATAGCATGAGAACAGAACATTCACGGTTCTCAAAAACACGAAACCCTCGCTTAGATCTCTTGTAACCACAAGATAACAGTGGCATAACACTGGTTCATATTGGCCTTGCTAATACTTATTTTCCCGGAACACTCTAGTTTCAACTTTTTGATAACTTTTTCACACTACAGGTGGGACGTCCCTGGTCTGGTACACTTGGGGCCTGACCGGTCCTGGATGAGGGATTTTGCTGGACATGGGGAGGTCATATCTGGCTCCCCTGTTACCTGCTCCCCACAACCTGTGCCAGCCACCGGCCTCCTGGCAATGTTCCCTTGCCACCAGCCTCGCTGCCCTGCCAATCCCCGCACCTCCTTCCTTGCTACGCTGGGCAGCCCAGATCCCTGTGTGCTGGGCTCAGGCCGGGTCTGGGACCTACCCCTGCTGTGGCTAGAGTTGCCAGGTGTCCAGTTTTCAGGTCCCCCGTCTGATAAAAAAACCCAGAAAATACCGGACACGTGACATTTCTGGTATTTCCTGTTTCCTTCGGATGGACGCCCGGCAGGGACAATTTTTCCTGCGGAGCCATTTAAAGGCACAGTGACTTTTTTTTCCCTCAACAACTTCGGTCTCCTGTTTTTTGGTTTTTTTTGCTCAACCAAGTTTGCCATGTTCAGGATTTTTGTTGAAAGGATCTGGCTAGCCTAGCTGCGGCTCTGCATTTCAAGTGTATTAGGAGCCAGGCGGGCAGGCAGTTCTGGCTCATTCTGGGTCTGAGAGTTCAGACCCACCCGAGACAGGAGCTGCTGCCACCCTGTGCTGCTGCCTTGATACAGGCAGCCAGTCCATGACAGTAGCTGGTTTTTAAACTGGCTCCCTTTGCAGACCAGCTCCTGCCTGGCACCCCACGCTGCTGTCTCTGATACAGAGGCAGCAGCAAGGAGTGGCAGGGGGCTCCCGACTGCTGGCCCCACCCTGGGGACTACAGAATAGACGAGTAACTGATAAGAATTCACAAGGGTACTCGACGATTCAGTTAAATGATATTTAACATCCCTAGTCAGGGATGACAGAGTGACACATGGAAGGGCACATGGAAATGGTTACTAGAGAGACAAGGGCAATGATATAATCTCTTTTATTGGACCCATTTCTGATGTTGAGAGACAAACTTTCAAGCGTACACAGAGCTCTGCTTCAGGGCTGGGACAGGGGCTCCGAGTGTCTCAGCTCAATACAAGGTGGAACAGATCGTTTAGGTTACGTAGCACTTATTTTAAGGGACCATTCGAGGTGAAGTGGCCTGATCTGTTAACATCTCTGCAGTCATAGGACCAAAAAAAAAAAAAAAGGTGTTAGAAGTAGAGGCCTGCAAATCCACGGACGTCCGCTTTATATGCATCTGCAGATGTGTATGCAGATATCCCCGGGTCATTTTTGTGGGTACGGAGGTGGTTACAAATTTTGTATTTAGAACCCTGGAAATTTGTGGATATTCACTTTATATTCACGGGGATCTGCACATGTGGATGCAGATATCCACAGATCATTTTTGCAGATGTGGATATAACTTTTGTATCTGCGCACAGCTCTAGTTAGAGGGTTACCGGTGGTTGTAATAAGCCATAAATCCAGTATCTCTGTTCAGGCTGTGACTTTTAGGGTACTCGTACACCACAATGCTATTTCAGGAGATTGGAGTATCTCGAAATAGCTATCCAAAGTCTTCATAGCAAACCTGTTATTTCAGGCTCCCTATTCCGACGTCCCTGTTCACCTTATTCTAGGAGGAGGAGTAAGGGATGTTTCGGAAGTGCACTTTAGCTTGAAATTTGGTGCTGGGTAGAGAGCGCCAAATGACAAAATAAGCTATTTCAAAATAGCATTGAAATAAGAGACTCCATGTGCGCTGTATCTTCTTTTGAGCAACGGTGCAGTGTAGACGCGCCCTTAGTGTCTAGCAGTTATGAGTTTAAGCTCCCAGGCTCCTCCTGAGCGTGCCTTGCAGGGCTCCTGTGAGGCTGAGGAGAGGCAGGCCAGACAGAGTGGGGCCGCTGTGTGAAAAGGGCTTGCTCCCGGACGACAGGGTGTCTTTGTCTTTTGTCCTCTTCCTGGGGGAGGCCATTCAAGTGCATCATCACTGTCTGGTTTCACCCACCTTGCTGTTATTGGGCATTTTGTGCGCTGGGTGAGGTGCCCCGCATGCTGTCATAGGCAAGTGTGGGACCCCGGCATCTCGAAAGATGCACTGTGGGGGGTGCTGGTGATGGGAGCAGTGGGCGTCGCCAGGTCTTGCGCCTGTTGTTCTGGGGAGGGCTGGCGCATGCAGCTGTGGGGAGAGCTGAGGGCGTGCGCCTTTCAGTCCGAGTGCACTATCGACTCCGATTCAGTGTCATTTTGCCGTGAGGGCTGTGCCTCGTTCAGCTGGGGGGGGGGGGGTGTGGGCGCCACGTATTCAAAGGGAGGGCCGAGTGACCGGAGCGCTACTCTCTGTGCAAATGTAATTCCACTTCCGGGTATCACCCTGAGATGGACATGGAGGGAAACTCAGCTCTGAGGCCCTCACCTTCAACTCCTTCCGGGCAGACGGAGCCAGGGCTCTGGGCGGAGCAACGCTGGAGAGCGCATGGCATGGGGTCCGTCTGCCTGGAAGAAGCAGTAGGATCAGGCATGGGTGGCGGGTATACGAGGCAGGGGATGGCATTGACTTCCCAAACCACCAGCTCGGCCGTGTCCATGCTGCACCCTGGAACACCTGCTAAACCGATACTGGGGGCGGAGTGTTGCTGCCCCCAGTGCCCACCTACCCCCATGCTCTGGTGATGGGGAGGCTAGGACTGTGCCCTCCCTCCCCGTGCTATGTGGGGGGGGCCGTGGCGGGGGGGCGGAGAAACGGTTTGGCTCCTGTGGGAGGCGGAGTCTCGGCAGAAGGGGCGAGGCCTCAGAGGAAGGGTTGGGGTTGGGAGCTTGCCTCTCCCAGCCCAGTTTCACCCATTGCCCATGGGACTGGGGTCTTGGGCAGGAGTAGCTGAATTAATGAACCAAGCATATCGGAAAGCTCTGTAAAGGGTTAATTACCAACCCTCTTGCAAAGCCTGACCGTTCTCTTCTGAGCCACAAACTCCCTTTGAGAAACAGATGCAAACACCTGTGCATTCTACCCAGTAGTGTTGCTGTGGTTGGGGGCACGGACAGGGGGTGTCGGGGGGAGGCCCAAGCCCCCAGCCCCGCCTCTTCCACCCAGAGCTCTGCCTCTCCTGTGCCCACCAGAGCCCCGCCTCCCCATTGTGACCACTACCCAAGTGGCTGCTGGCCCATGATACTTGGCTCGTGATATTTTTTTTTCCAAATTTGAAAAAACAAACAAACCCACTATTTGCCTGGGTTTAATCTCCCACCACAGGACAAATTAGACACAGGTTTAAGGGGCTGCTTGTTTATTGAAATCTCCAGTGTTTCTGAAGGGTTATCCAGGACTAGGTTTGCGTATTTTGAATCTGCAGCTGCATTGTTTCATCTGTCTTCTGTGTGAAGTGGAAGAAAGGTCTTGGAGCTGGAGTCTCAGTTCTACCAGGGGTTTCGGTTACCTTGGCTAAAGGGTTCTCTTCTGTGAAATAGGGGTAAAAATATTCCTGTCTCTTACAGGTTGGTAGCATCCTGCCGGTGAATCAGGAACAGAAAATAATGGCAATTAGACGTGGGGAATTAAACCCCAGTGCCCGGTCCTGGCCTGAAACAGGGCACAACATGTCTCTCTCGCACAGACTTCCAAAGCTCTGTCCCTTTTGAAATGTTGGCCAGCCCAGCTTAGCTTGTCAGGAGGATTTTGAATGTGTCCTGTGGCTGCATTAAGGTTCGAAAGCTGCTTTGAAATCCTCAGCTGCTGTAGCTGCGCGAAGTGTGGATCATGGGGGACGTGTTACTCTAGCCAGTCTTTTTAAATCTCACCCCAGATGTAAGCTCTCTTCCCCCCTGCCCAGTCATTTTTGCTGCCCTTCTCTGTGCCTATTCCACTTCCAATAGATCTTCCTCAAGATGGGGCAACTGGAACTGCACCCTGCATGCCAGGCGTGGGCCTGCCGTGGATTTACACAGCGGCATCATGCAGGTCACTGCTTATTTATTCTGCTTCTGCAGTGGCCACAGGGCTGTGGAGGACCAGGGAGGGGAGGCGCTCCATGCCCCAAAGAGATTTTAACTGCACAGCCAGGCAGGGCCCCAAAGGTGAGCAGAGAAGGGGGCAGCTCTGAGCCCTTTGCATGGGGACGCCCCCCTGTAGCAAAGGAAGCACGGGCCTTGTTCTTTGTCCAGCTCCCAAAGGCAACGACGGCCTGCACGGCTGGTGCGGAAGCCTGGGCAGTGCCTAGTGCAAGTGAGAGGGCTTGCTGGGGCTGGGGGCTTGCAGGGGACAATTGCTTCTGGGGGCTTGCTGGGGCTGGGGGCTTACAGGGGACAATTGCTTCTGGGGGCTTGCAGGGGCTGGGGGCTTGCAGGGTGCGATTGTTGCTGGGGGCTTGCAGGGGCTGGGGGCTTGCAGGGTGTGATTGTTGCTGGGGGCTTGCAGGGGCTGGGGGCTTGCAGGGTGTGATTGTTGCTGGGGGCTTGCAGGGGCTGGGGGCTTGCAGGGTGTGATTGTTGCTGGGGGCTTGCAGGGGCTGGGGGCTTGCAGGGTGTGATTGTTGCTGGGAGCTTGCAGGGGCTGGGGGCTTGCAGGGTGTGATTGTTGCTGGGAGCTTGCAGGGTGTGATTGTTGCTGGGGGCTTGCAGGGGCTGGGGGCTTGCAGGGTGTGATTGTTGCTGGGAGCTTGCAGGGTGTGATTGTTGCTGGGGGCTTGCAGGGGGCGATTGCTGCTGGGGGTTGGTGGGGGGGGCGATTGCTGCTGGGGGCTGGCAGGAGCTGGGGGTTGGCGGGGGGGGCGATTGCTGTTGGGGGCTGGCAGGAGCTGGGGGTTGGCGGGGGGGGCGATTGCTGTTGGGGGCTGGCAGGAGCTGGGGGTTGGCGGGGGGGGCGATTGCTGTTGGGGGCTGGCAGGAGCTGGGGGTTGGCGGGGGGGCGATTGCTGCTGGGGGTTGGTGGGGGGGCGATTGCTGTTAGGGGCTGGGGGTTGGCGGGGGGGGCGATTGCTGCTGGGGGCTGGCAGGAGCTGGGGGTTGGCGGGGGGCGATTGCTGCTGGGGGCTGGCAGGAGCTGGGGGTTGGCGGGGGGGCGATTGCTGCTGGGGGTTGGCGGGGGGCCGATTGCTGCTGGGGGCTGGCAGGAGCTGGGGGTTGGCGGGGGGCGATTGCTGCTGGGGGCTGGCAGGAGCTGGGGGCTGGCGGGGGGCCGATCGCTGCTGGGTTGCTCTGTCCCAGGTGGGGGGGGGGGGAGGGGGAGGGGCCGGCCCCGGGGGCTGCCCTGGGGGCGGAGCAGCAGCCGCAGGAGGGGCTCCCGGCGCGCGGAGGGTTAAAGCGCCAAGTAAATGCAGCTTGCGGATGCCAGTTTCCGATTCGCGACCCGGGAAAGTCGCGCCTGGCTCGCGGGGCCCCGAGCAGCGCCGGGCGGGCGGGCGGCGAGTCGGGGCCGAGCCCCCAGCGGCGCCGGGCAGGGGGCGGGGGGCGGGGCCGGGCCGAGGGGGAGGAGCCGCCCGGCGGCGGCGGCAACAATCGCTGCAACTTTGTATCCCGGAGCGGAACTTGCTGCATCCATGTGAGTGGGGGGGGGGGGGGGGGCGGGCTGGGACAACTGGGGGGATCTGAGCGGGGGGGGCTGGGACAACTGGGGGGATCTGAGCGGGGGGGGGCTGGGACAACTGGGGGGATCTGAGCGGGGGGGGCTGGGACAACTGGGGGGATCTGAGCGGGGGGGGCTGGGACAACTGGGGGGATCTGAGCGGGGGGGCGGGCTGGGACAACTGGGGGGGGATCTGAGCGGGGGGGCGGGCTGGGACAACTGGGGGGTAAGGAGCTGGGGGGGCGGGCTGGGACAACTGGGGGGGTCTGAGCGGGGGGGCGGGCTGGGACAACTGGGGGGGTCTGAGCGGGGGGGCGGGCTGGGACAACGGGGGGGGTAAGGAGCTGGGGGGCAGGCTGGGACAACTGGGGGGAGGATCTGAGCGGGGGGGGCGGGTTGGGATAACTGGGAGGAGGATCTGAGCTGGGGGGGCTGAGCCGGTCTGGGGGGGCAGAGCCGGGCACAGGACTGCTGGAGGGAGCCGGCTGGGGGAGGCGAGCCGGGCACAGCACCGCTGGGGGGCAGACTCGAGATCGCACTCAGGATCCAGTAGCCGCTGGTCCAACATCTGCAGCGCCGGCTTTGTCTGGGTCGCCAGGGCCAGGGAGGGGAAGGGCAGGGTGGCTGCGGAGGGGAGGGGGATGTTTCAGCTATTTTGGGTTGGGGGCAGGGGCGGTTCGCTGGGGCCATGTGGCTGATCTCCGGGATCGGCGCTGGTATTGGGAGAGGGGTATTTTGGGGGGGGGGGCTGGTGGGAGATGGGGCGGGCAGCGGGGGGGGCTGGTGGGACTGGACACAGAGACTCACCGGGGGGTTATTTCTGTTCAGTGATTACAGGGCTGGGGGAGTCCTCCCTGACCATCTAAGTGGAGCTGTGCGGTGGGGATGGGGGGGGGGGGGAGTCCCATGGCTGGGTTCTGCCAGCCCGGCTCCTCCCGGCTCCATGCTCACAATGGCCTCTGCTGGCCTTGGAGCCAGCCAATAGGAACCCGAGGCTCCCAAAAGAGCTTCCCTGGTGCATGAGTCACGTGGGGAAGGGGAGGGAGGAGCTGGGGGGGGGGTTCTGGTGAGAATGTTCATACATCCCCAGCTGTGGGTTTAGAAAGCCCATGAGGCAGCCCGGTGGGTAAATTTAATCATTATTTAGGTCACTGGTTAATCTACATTTACCCTCTCCCATAGCTTGGTACTCGCTTCGGCTAGACTTCTAGTTGGGCTTTTCGTGTGGGGGATTAGCTGGCACCCAATGTCACAACGAATTTGGCTCGGAGATTAAATAACTTGCCTAAGGACACCCAATGACTCAGTGGCGCAGACAGAGCTAGTACCCAATGTGCCGTTCTGTTACATTGTGTTGCCTGAATTCAGGAATAAAGGGCCATGTTTTTAAAGGAACCGCAGGGTGGCCTCCTTTTCGGATGGTTGCCTCTGGGAATGATTATTTATGCAAAACTGTATGCATAGAGGTAGATGTTGGTGGTTCTTTCAGCTGTAGGCTTAAGGAATGGGTCAAACAGTGAGACTGCCGTTCAGGGTATTTATTGCCATGTTGGAAGCAGTGCAGTGTGTCTGTCTGTCATGGCTCAGTGCTGTGTCCACGGGGCGGGGGCGGGGGGGAATTCTTTGGCTGCTTGTGGGCTGGTTCTGGCTGGGGAAGGGAGGCGGGGGGCAGAGCAGAATGCCACTTCGGGTAAATCCCTCTGGGCCTCAATTTCCTATCTGTAAAATGGGGCTAGCAGCCCTTCCATTGTCTGTTAGACAGTAGTCTCTGTGGAGGGCAGGGAACACTCTCCAGGAATGTGCACAGCACCTTGCACAATAGGGCCCTGAGCTCAGTTGGGACCCCTGGGTACCAGCTGGAATGGTTCCCCACTGGGACCTGAGATCTGGTATTTGCAGGCTCAAGTGCCTTTGGATGCATTCCAGGTTTTGTGCTCTGTTGCCTGGAAATACCTTTTAAAAGAAGATCTCAGCTGGCTAGTAGGGCATCAGGTTACCCCTGGCCAGGGGAAGGAAGGGGAGAGGGAATTCCTCAGTGTTGAGAGATGGTAGTGCAGGTTCCAGGCGCAAAGCCTGCAGGTGGTGACACCATTAAAGACACTGCAGTTTATTCTGCCTTGTCCCCGCAAAGGCCAAGTAGAAGGAACTCCTGTGGTGACCTCATGGGGAAGGGGCTGGGTGCTGTCTGGGAGATCAATACATTCTGGAGGAGCGTGCATCAGTCCCAGGTGGATGGGGAAGGCAGCTGGGTTGTTACCCCTTGGGGAAGAGCAGCAAGTTAGGATCTTTGTGGTTGGCAAACACGTGTTAGAGAAAATGATCCCCAGGAACACAGTAGGAGGCTGGAAAAAGTGAAGGCTCCTCGGGTCTAACTGTAGGGGATGCGCTTCTCCGCAGGTACACCCAGTTCCTCCATTTCTGCGTAAACCCCTGGGCTACGTCTACACTGGCCCCTTTTCCGGAAGGGGCATGTTAATTTCAGCTATCGTAATAGGGAAATCCGCGGGGGATTTAAATATCCCCCGCGGCATTTAAATAAAAATGTCCGCCGCTTTTTTCCGGCTTTTAGAAAAGCCGGAAAAGAGCGTCTACACTGGCCCTGATCCTCCGGAAAAAGTGCCCTTTTCCAGAGGATCTTATTCCTACTTTGAAGTAGGAATAAGATCCTCCGGAAAAGGGCTTTTTTTCCGGAGGATCGGGGCCAGTGTAGACGCTCTTTTCCGGCTTTTTTAAAAGCCGGAAAAAAGCGGCGGACATTTTTATTTAAATGCCGCGGGGGATATTTAAATCCCCTGCGGATTTCCCTATTACGATAACTGAAATTAACATGCCCCTTCTGGAAAAGGGGCCAGTGTAGACGTAGCCCTGGCTTGTTTACTGGGCAGGGGTGGTGTCCCCGGCCTGTTTATCAGGGGGCTGCTGTTCACTTCCTCTGGGGCATCTGGCATCGGTCAGTCACAGGACACTGGCCCTTTGGTCTGCCCCAGCCTGCCCATCCTGATGTTACTATGGTTATTGCTATAGCATTGAAGTCAGAAGGGAAGGATGGAAACAGGGAGGTTTCTTTACTTTATTTCTCTTTGTGCTGTTGCTTGTGTGCATTTGGCATGGGTGAAAGGGGACCAGCTTACAGCCCAGGAAACTTACGCACTTTTTCTACATAGCAGGCACAACCCCCTGCCACTTCTTGCTTCATTCATCTCTTCTCCACACTGGGCATTTGCCCTGGGTAGAGAAGTCAGGCCAAATCACACGGGACAGATGTTCATCACAATTGCTGAATGCATTACTGGAAGATGCCCAGGTGCTGTGGGAAGGAGCACGGTATAAGAACGTAGGTAGAGGAGAATGCAGCAGAACAAAGCGTGGCCATGCCTGTAGCTGCTGCAGAGCAAACCCAGAGGCTTTGTTTTCATTTGGCAACAAGGTATTTTTTCACCACACTGTAGCTGACACATGGTAACTAGCACATTAGTGAAATCCTAGTGTGGACAAGGTAGCTAATGCGCTAGACGGTTGAGGCGAACACTGGGGCAGGGGCAGGGGTGGGAGAGAATGAAATAAAAAAAGACTAAAGACAGGAATGGTCAAAGAGGGGAAATCTCCAAGCCTGTGATTGTGGGGGTCAGGGGGAAACTGGCAGCAGGTGCAGGAAGTGGGTGGGGCAGGAAAGAGACTGTTGTTGTTTTTTTAAGCTAGCCCATCTGTGAGAATTGGTTCCTTTTCTTATGAAGCTGCACATCCCAACCACCGCTTTACTTCTCAGGACTGGAGGGAAATGCTTTCTTTTAGGGCTGTGGTTCTCAACTGGTGGTCCCTGGTGACTTTTTCGGTGGTCCACAGGAACATTGTCCAAAGTCACACGCAGGCACCAAAAATCTGTTAGTAAGAAATAAATTTCAAACCAAAATGTTCATTGTCTGCTCTTTTTTTATCATGTTTCAAAAAGGAGGTGGTCCACGAACATTTTTTGATTGGCCTGGTGGTCCGTGGACTGAAACGAGCTGAGAACCACTGTTTTAGGGAGAATGAAAAGCCATTTGGGAGGCGATGGCTCAGAGCAGGGCAGACCTGAACTCAGCCATCAGTATCAGCTATTCCTTTTTTTTTGTCATTCAAACCTGTTTGGGGTCATGGCTGACATTCCGGCCATCATGCAAAAGGGTTCCCTGTGGCCTTTTTGATATGCACACAGAGGCACAGGCTGCAGACTGTTTGTTTCCATTGCAGTTTCTGCATCTGCAGAGAAGATGGATCTGAGATGCCCAACTCTGTTTCCTCTGGAATTAAAACCAAAACAAACTCGAGGGCCTTTCCTGGGAGGGTGGGAACCAGATCCCTGAAGCTGTAGGAATCAGCAGTGGCTGACTGGGGGCCTAGAGGAACCAGCAGGCTGGGAAGGGAGGAAAGGCCTGGAAATAGAGTTTCCCGGGAAAGCTGGAGTGCTTCAGGATTGAAGGCCAGGCTGGTGTGCTCTTCTGGGCAGGGGAGCATTGGTGCTGCTTTGCAAGCAACGAATATGCGCAGCGTGATCTTTACCCAGCATGGCAAACCTGAAATGGCCTGGGCTGCCAAACTGGGCTCTGGACGTCTCCTGGGATGTATGGGGGCAAGGTCGTGGTTCGTGGGCGGTGGCTGGGTCCAGTCTCTTGGAAGGCTTTGAATAGTGGGACCAAGACCTGGCACTATTCTGTTCTGTTCTAGGTAGGTTCTTGCCTTGTGCTCCTCATCCTAGTGTCCCAGTGTCTTCTCAGTTATGTATGAAGCTACTGTGACTGTCACATGTCTGTTCTGTCTCTGGGGTGCTTAGCTTTGGATCTTGTAACAATTTGATTTATGGTTGGGTATACTTTATACACACACACTGCTCTCGGTGTATGCTGAAGGAATGTGCAGAAGGTGGGGAGGTTTGGGGTAATGCTTCGTTCCTGGGGGACCGAGTTTGTGGTTGGAAAAAGCGCTGTCTCTTCTATTCACTGGACCTTTGTGTTCAGTGGGAGCAAGTGCAGGGAGCAGACACTGGGAGAGGGTGTTAAAAGCCCCCTGTGGTGATAATCAGCCGGGTTGGTGCAGGGGCTGGTGCAGATCCTGTTTGGAATCAAAGCTTTTTCCTCCCTTCCTAGGTGTAATGGACTACCATAAGCCAGAGCTGGCAGTCCCAGAATTGGTGGCTCCCCTCCTCCCCCCCCCGGCCAGGTCTTTGTCATTTAATTTGCTTTGCACATTTGAACCGGTTGGTTACTACCCTCTTCCAATCATCCTGAAGGGTGGAATGAAATCTTTAAAAACTCAGTGTGAGGATGTCCCAGAAGCATGCCCCTGCAAATATGCACCTCTTCATGCCAGCCCAGGTGGTGGGACACCGGCTCTGTCGGAGAACGCTTCCTTTCAAACAAAAAAAGTTCTTGTCAATGAAATTCTGAAAGACCCCAAGGCTGTGTCTACACTGGCATGAATTTCCGGAAATGCTTAAAACAGAATAGTTTTCGTTATAAGTATTTCCGGAAAAAGAGCGTCTACATTGGCAGGATGCTTTTCCGGAAAAGCGTCCGTGGCCAATGTAGACGCGCTTTTCCGGAAAAGAGCCCCGATCGTCATTTCCGCGATCGGGGCTTTTTTCCGGAAAAGACTACTGGGCTGTCTACACTGGCCCTTTTCTGGAACAGTGTTCCGGAATAAGGACTTATGCCCGAGCGGGAGCAGCGTAGCTTTTCCGGAAAAGCGGCTGATTTTGTACAGTTCAACGTCGTTGCTTTTCCGGAAATTCAAAGGCCAGTGTAGACAGCTCGCAGCTTATTCCGGAAAAGCAGCTGATTTTCCGGAATAAGTGGCCCAGTGTAGACACAGCCCAAGGGAATATCTGAGTTCCTGAGCTCGAAGGCTCACTGTGAAGGAGAGTCCTTTCTGAAAGTCATGTGGGCCAGGTAGCTGTGGTGGGTTAGCTCCCCTTAGAGAGCTGGTGGAGATGGACTTAGGATGCTCATGAGAAATCGCAGCCCTCTTAAAAATACCGAGGCCTTGTACAGCACCAGCCCAGAATGCACCTTGGTTGGAATAAGGATTACAGAATCCAGCTCTTTCATTGGGGGGGCTGTTGCTGTAGACTGCTGCATTGTAAAGGTCAGGGCCTAATTTCACTGCTGAGAAGCTATTTTTTTTTTTAAACCTCAGATGATCTAGCCAGAGGTGAAAACACAGTGGGGACTTTATTTTGATTTACTGCTCACTGAGACCAGCCCTATATGTACCTGCCTTGGTTAAATGCAAGTGCCTGGTCTTCTCCGTGTTCTCCCTTGGGGTAGCCTATGCACTGTAGGAAGATCAAAACGCAGCTTTGCTGGCTGTGAGGAGAAGCCCTCTGTGGGCATGGGAGCAGGAATAAGTCCTTCCTGCCCACTACAGACTTTGAACATTTGTGTACTGATCTGTCCCGATTAGGCTGCAAAACCCTGTTGCAGATATTTGGACATCTGGAGGTCAGGGCCGTTCAGAGCCGGCATTGGGGGGTAGCCCTCTGACAGAGGTAGAGGTCACTTTGGAAAATGTGGATGTGGACGTAGAGGCGGGTATCAAGATGTTTGGGTTGAGTTCAGGTTCTTGCCTGTCTCTAGCAATAAACTCCTAATACTTAGTAGTAACCAGAACTCCTGTGAGGGACCCTGGAGCTGCTCGGGAGAACCTGACCTTTTCCTGCCTTTGTGGGGAGGGGGTGTGTCTGTAGCTCCCAAGTTTCCAGACGGCTCCATTTTGCTTCTTGGGTGAGGTGAAAGCAGAACCCCTCCTACTGTTTGTGCCCTGTCTGACGACCCACAGGGGTCTGTGGCCAAGCTGAGAGAGTCCGGCAAACAAAAGTCCAAATTCCCCTGATTGGGCTCTGATCCTGGGCACTGAGCTTGTACCTGGGCAGGGCGTGAGTGGCCTGGCCCAGTTGGCGCAGAACCTCTCTGCTCCTAGCTTAGGGCCTGCTAGGTCCGGATGCCAGGGACGTCCGTGGGCGTTTGTGTGATTAGGGGCCTCCAGTTCTGAGTCGGTGGGAACAGCAGGTGCTTCGGCACGTCGGTGAAAGGGGATTTTACATCTCTGTTTACAGTGGGGAAGCACGTGGGCTGCGTTGTGGCTGCTACACAACAGCAAGGCGGCTTCCTTCCTTGGTCCAGGGGAAGCGGCTTTGGCCTGGACTGCTTCTCAGCCAGCCTGGGAGCTTCCGTTCCCTGAAACAAGCCAAGGAAGGGCACCCGGCGAAGGGCAGGAGTCGCCCGGGCTGAGGATTATTCTAGGAGGGGTGGGTGAGATTCTGTGGCCTGCACTGTGCAGGGGGTCGGACTAGATGATCATAATGGTCCCTTCTGACCTTAAAGTCTCTGAGTCTGTGAGGTGCAATGCCTCTCCTTGCATGGGAATTGCCGGGCAGGCTTAGGCAACAAACTTTAAGGAACATTGTCAGAGAGAGAACCCCCCTGCCTCCCCAGCCTGTCTTTTTGTGTTTTGGTTCAGGATGGCACATCCCAGCAGACATCCCCCCTGCTGAGGCCCAAGGGCGAGCTGAAGGATGCAAGTCTGTGACCATGAGGAGGCGTTCTGGTTGACTCAATGCGCGCTGCTGAGTGCTGAGCAGAGCAGACCCTGCTGTGTGCACCAGGGTGCTGCCGGGGCCTCTGGCTGGGCTGGCAGGAGAACGCCCCCTGCTTCTGCCTCAGTGGCATGGGATCGGGCTCCAGGCAGGGATCGGGGCCCTCCCCAGAATTCTTCGGGGGCCTCTCTTTGTTCCCGTGCATGTGTGTGCTCCAGGGGAAGCATGCCCCCTCGTGGGGAGCTGTCTGGAAATGCAGGGCTCTGCCTTTAGACACAAAGGAAGACTCTGACAACCAATTGCCATTTGAAAAATCACTGTAGCTTAGTGGCCTGCACCCTGCGTAGGGACTTGAGGCCCTGGGTATCTTGGGATGTCTGCGGAGGTGCGGAGAATTCAATTGTGTGGGGAATCGACTCTCCCAGACAGAAATCACCAACTTGCCCAAAGCGATAATTGGTTTCTAAAAGGGTGATGGGGTCTGAATGGGCCTTCAGCGATGCCACCGTAATCCTGGTGAATTCACTGGCTAGGTCTGTAAAGAAGATATTTTGGTCGTTTTTTTCTTTTTCAATTTTATCCATGTGCTGGTGGGCTGTGTCTAGACTGGCAAGTTTTTCCGCAAAAGCAGCTGCTTTTGTGGAAAAACTTGCCAGCTGTCTACACTGGCCACTTGAATTTCCGCAAGAACACTGCCGATCTCATGTAAGAAATCAGGGCTTCTTGCGGAAATACTACGCTGCTCCCGTTCGGGCAAAAGTCCTTTTGCACAAAAGCTTTTGCGCAAGAGGGCCAGTGTAGACAGCTGAGATTTGTTTTGCGCAAAAAAGCCCCAATTGCGAAAATGGCGATCGGGGCTTTTTTTGTGCAAAAGCGCGTCTAGATCGGCACGGACGCTTTTACGCAGAAAGTGCTTTTGCGGAAAAGCGTCCATGCCAATCTAGACGCTCTGTTCCGAAAATGCTTTTAACGGAAAACTTTTCCATTAAAAGCATTTGTGGAAAATCATGCCAGTCTAGACGTAGCCCTGGTGTTTTATTAGTTCCTGAAATCTGCAAAACCCTTTGGAACGGCAGCCCCTGGGTTGGGATGCAATGGGAGAAGAGCTGGGTGCTTGATAATGAATAAGCTATTAGGCCCAGTAACCTAATAGTTATTTTGTGCTTGGGAGCAGGATCTGTCCCAACCCTGAAACCTTGTGTCCTTTAGAAACCCAGTAGCTGTGTCCTGCTTTGTGGATTGGGAAGAGGTGCTGCTTTTGGTGGGACAAGGGGAAGTTAGACCGAGGAGGCAGAAATTCACCCTACTGCTTCTAGTGAGGCATCGAGGACACATTTCTCACCCCTCAAGCGGATGTGCTTTATTCATCCCGAATGGGGCAGATCCTGAATTGAACAGCAGCTGCTTCAAGAGCAGCAGGATCGGGCCCGCCATTGGCCGTTCTTCACTTTGCAAAGGTGACGCCATCTGGTGGCTGTACGCCCCGTTAAACCGTTCGTGAGGTGGGCCCGTGGCTCTGGACTCGGTCAGACGGTTCACGTGGGGTGGCTGACGAGAGACCCTTTTCCATTAATAATGACGCACCCAGGAGTAAGGCCCCTGCCCAATTAAACTAGCAGTGCCACTGGGCCCCTGCACCCACGCCGCTTGGGACCCGTGGCCGCCCCCCGGGGTTCCTGGGAGAGATGCAGGAAAGAGGCACGATGTGTTTCTGGGTTGCGGATGGGACGTGAAACAGGGTTCGCTCTGCTCCCAGCTGCGCTGCTCTCAGGTCTACCCAGTGACAAAGAGCAGAAGCTTCCCCTGGCTCCCGAATCTCAAGCCTAGTCCGCCGAGGGGAAAGGGAGCACCCATGGGCGTCAGCATTGGGTACCGACAGCAACCGATGTGGCATTCATTCAAGCCCTTCATACATGTCGTCTGCAGAAGAGTGGGGGGGATTTGGTGGCAGCCTGCAGCTACCTGCCGGAGGTTCCAAAGAGGCTGGCGAGAGGCTGTTCTCAGTAGTGACGGAACAAGGAGCAATGGTCGCAAGTTGCAGTGGGGAAGGTCTAGGTTGGAGATTAGGAAAAACAATTTCCCTAGGCGGGTGGGGAAGCCCTGGGCTGGGTTCCCGAGGGAGGGGGTGGAATCTCCATCCCTAGGGGTGTTTAAGTCCCGGCTTGACCAAGCTCTGGCTGCGTTGATTGAATTGGGTTGGTCCTGCCTTGGGCCGGGGCTGGACCCGGTGACGCCTGAGGGCTCTGCCCGCCCTGGGGTTCTGTGAAGTCAGTGGCATCTAGCCAGTCACTTCCATGGGCATCGGGACCAGGCCCTCGCAAAGCCGCTGGGCCGACGTTCAGTGGTGGCTGCGCTGAGTAGGTTACGCCACCCCGTTTGCCTTTCTCGGGCTTTATTTGGCTGCGTGTAGCGGGTGGCTAAATGTCTCCCGCTGTCCCGTCCGCAGGCTAGCATGAAAAGAGACCAGCGCCATGGCGACGGAGAAGCAGACGGCAAGGCAGAGCTGGTCTTTGTCAATGGAGACGGCAGTGACCCTGCGGAGGACGAAGCTTCTCCCCCAGCTCTGGCAGCCAACGGGAGCCAACGGGAGCCCAAGACACAAGGTCGGTCTCTTGCTGTGCTTGCAGCCTGGGCTGGGCCCCGCTTCGCTCAGGCTACCCATAGAGACAGCGCTGGCGCAGGGCGGGGCGGGGCCCTGAAGGGGCTGGCTTCTGTAACGGGGCTCTGCTCCGTGCCAGGCCCCCAGGGGAGACCAAGGCAGCTTTGCCATTGATTGGGGAGGGAGCTGCCTGGCTCCAAGGTAGGATGTAAAGGACTAGTCGACAGGATAGTCAGCTAGTCACTCTCCTCCCGCTTGCTGCCTCTATCAGCAGTGGGGGGAAGGGGAGGAGAAGAAGGGGGTATGTAAAAGCGGCAGTGCCGCACGGAGCCCAGAGTCAGCCGGGGAGTCCCCCGCTGATCCCAGGCTCTGCGCGGCATTTCGAAGCGGCAGCACCACTTGGAGCCCAGACCCCGGGCGGCATGCCTGCGTTGGCATGTACAAGAGTCCCCAGTGGAGGCTCTGGTGCATTTCAAAGAGGAAGCGCAGCGTGGAGCCTGGGGCCAGCGCAGGACTCTGAGTCCCCTGCTCACCCCAGGCTCCATGCGGGCGCTTCCACTTTGAAATGCACAAGAGCCCGCGCTGGGATTCCTGTACATTTCAAAGGCAGAACACGGAAGTGCTTATCGAATAGTCGAGTAGATGATGGAAATTCCATCGACTACTTGACTAGTAAACGAATCGCTATTTAACATCCCGAGTCCCAGGTGGGCCTTGCAAGAGCAAGGTGGCAGATTTGCCGCTGTTGTTGGGTGCACTGGATGCATTTCATGGGGGCTGCGCAAGTGAAGAATGCCTCTCCCCTCCCCCTGGTGGGTTCTGAGCCGTGGAGCGCATTGCAGTGGCGCTAAACGTGGCCGCGCGTGCTTCTGTGGCAAGCTGGGTGTTGCCTGCAGCCATGGGCCAGGTTTTGCCCTCCCGGGTCACGTGACCCAGCAAACAACATGGCGGATGAACGAATAGGCACACAGGCCCAAGGGGGGGGGGTGTGCAAAGGGGGCTGTTGCTCTGGGGCCTGGCAATTCAAAAGAGCCCGAGGCTCCTGGCTGCCATTGCTGCTACTGCAGCCGATGGAGCCCTGGGCCCTTGGAATGGCTGCCGGAGCGTAGTGCCGGCTGCTCCCGCCACCTCGAAAGGCTCCAGGCAGCCCGAGGCCCTGCCCCTCCTGGGAGTGCGGATCTGTCCCCCTCCCCTCCCCGCCTTGCCCAGAGGCTGCCAGCTCCCCAGTACGCACAGAAGGAGCGTTGCCTGGACTCGTCGGCCAACCGTCACGGTTACACGCAGGCCCCCCGAGGCAGCAGTGTGGGGGGGCAGGTGGCTCCTCAGGAGCCCGTACACACGGGCGGCCATCTTAGAAGCCGCCTGCCCTGCACGCACCAGCTCTGTGTAAACAGGCAACCGCTGCATTTTTCAGCAGTGACACGTTTACCTAAAGAAACACTTTTGAACATCCTTAGCTGCCCACGCTCCCGACTCTCTCAGAGTCTTGTCATGGTGGCTAGATTCCCCCGGCTCGTGGAGCGAGGTGATTAGGTCAGACTCCAAAGAGAGAGGAGAACGTTTCTAGTCCGGGGGCAGGGGAGAGGACAGTGCAGTCAAGGGGTCTGAGTGCTGGACAAAGTCGCAAGAGACCGGCGTTCGATTCCAGACTCTGCCAACGGACTCGCCTCCCTTCTGTGCCTCGGTTCCCTTGTGCACAAAGTGGGGTGAATGATTCTGACATCCGGGGTAGCGGGGGGACAGGACGCGGCCGAAATGCGCCGACTGTTTGAGTTAACTGCCCCCCGCCCGGCCCAGTGCCGATCGCGTGCAGAATAAAGCCTGTTGCCATTTTTGAGGCAGCCTCCTGATTTGGGGACCACCAGCTTACGGGTTTTAATGCTGGGGGTTCACAGGCCTGCAGCAGTGAGGTCTGAGAAGGTCAAGAACGTTAGAGCTGGGGCCAATTTCTTCCCTAGGCGGGCGCTGGGGGAGCGCCCGCCGCGAATCAGGACTTGCTGAGGTAGCCGGGTCCCCTCCAGAGCCCCTGACGGCGGGCGAGATTGCTCTAGCCTTCTTTCCTGTAGATGCTGCGGTGGACCTAGGACTCGTGGCCGCTAGGCGCAAGAAGGCCGGCAAGGAAGGCCTCTCCAAGGAAGGCCTGTCTTGGCCCGCGAAGCTCAGCGAGCCTCAGGAGGTCAGTTCTGTCTCCCACAGGACGTGGTGCTCTGCTCTGCGTTGGAGGGCGTCCCAAGGGCTTCACACAGCAGGTTTTCGGGTGGCCTCAGAGAAGGGTCCCCGCCTCTTGCTGGCGGCTGTTCTGACAAACCCGTCTCCCCGACCCCAGCCCTTCAGCGAGAGCCCATCGAAGGAAGGTGGGTCGGGCGCTCATCGGCCAGGAGTTCGAGGCCTCCGTGCCCCAGCCAGGTGGGAGCGGGAGAGCTGCCCAGGGGAGTGCCCCGGCAACCGAACACTGCAGCCACCCCCGTGGACAAGCACCTCCTCCAGTGTCCACGTGTTGCCTGAGCGCCCGAGGAGGCTCAGTGCCTGCGGTGGCACCAGCACCCCCCGACCCCCGCCCAGGCTCTGCCCAAGCTTTGTAGGGTGGCATGGCAGCAAAATATTGCCGATGACCACTGCTCGTGGTGCAGGGCCGGCCTTACCACGAGGCGAACAGAGGCGGCCGTCTCAGGTGCCAGACTTGGGGCGGGGGGGGAGGGAGCCACTAGGACCCAGAGTGTAGAAAATTGTGTCTGCTGCTGGTGCAGCGAGGAGGCCGGGGGGCGTCCTTTGAGCTCCCCGCCTCAGGTGCCAAAAATGTTGTGGGCCGGCCCTGTCGTGGCGGTTTAACAGCCCATGCGGCTCCACAGGGGTGCGGCTCTTTTCAGCCAAGAGCTGCGTGGGCCCGGTGTGGTGTTCCTCGTTTGTGTATGCCCGTTGCCTGAGGGAGTGCTGTGGGATTGGCCCCGGGCGAGACTGGCAGCTTTCTAGAGCTGTTCAAGATGGGCCTGGCCTTTGTGGCGCCGCCGGTGGCAGATTTCAGCCAGGCTGTTCCACCTTTCCCGTACCAGAGACATTCGGAGGCTGGAAAGGAAATCAGAAAGCCAAGCCAAGCAGGTTATCGGCTGTTTCTGGAGCAGTCAGACAGACAGACAGTCATTCCCTCCCCTCTGGCACGGCAGCGCCCTGCGGGCATCTGAGTGCGGTAGAGGAGGGGTCAGCTTGGCCTTCCTTTTGCGTGGGCTTGTGGCCCCACTGCAAGTTGGGAGCTCTCATCCCGGCTTCACCCTGAACGGCGAGGCCTTGAGCAAGTCCCGTCCCCGCCCCCACCGTCGGTATCCGAGTGTGAAAATGCGGGGGGAGCGCCGGGGGCTGGCAGGGCTTTTTGGGCTCAGGCGCGCCGAGGGGTTTGCGATTGCGGTGCGGAAGCTGCTCCGGAGAGGGTCCAAGCCTGGCTGAGAATGGGAGACTGGAAAGAAGGAACTGGGACTTGGGGTTGGCTAATTTTACCCGTCCCCGGGCTAACGCCGAACTTGGCGTTGACCTTGAAAGCCCCGAGCTCGAGATCTGCCTGGGCGCACGGCTCTTCCGGGGGCAGACGCTCTGAAATAAGCCCAGGGGTACAGCACTGTCTGCTTGGAGGGCCTGGCGCCCACAGGCCACTTGGAAGACTTGTTTTGTTGTAAAACCTGAGACAGCAGGTGCAGGAAACCTGCCTGGCTTAGACTGTGTCACTGAACACGACGTCTGCAAACCACAGGGGGAAGGCGGCCGGGGGGTGGGGGGTGGGGAGAGTGCGCATGTGTGCGCGCAGGGGGCCCTCAGAAGGGCCTGCCAAGAGAGAACTTTCTCTCAAGCACAGCCCGGCTGCAAGGCAGAGTCCAGAGCATTCCCCAGAGCTGCCGAATCTCAGGTCCGTCTTGTTGCCTTGGAAACGTGGTTTTAGTTCCCCCCCTGCCCAGGAGTGGGGGTATTAAGAGGAGACGCAGCCAGTGAAACACCGTCACCGAAAACAGTAGTTGTCCCTCGGAACAGGCATCCCTCCTCGGAGCTGGGCGGGGCTCTCGGGGCCAGGTAACACGGGTGTCTCAGGGCGGAATGAAGGGTCTCTCGTGGGTGGGCTGTCCCGTCGGGTGGCGCCAGGCCCGCGCCATGAGGCGTGGAGATACCCCGGGACCGTGCACGTTGTTCCTGTCGTGCCTGTTGGCTCCAGTCAAGAGCAGGGCCTCGTGTTTTGCACTGGACGGTCCCACGGGGAGAGGTGGTGTTCGGCCTGCAGAGCTTTGCTGGAGGTAATGAGGTAGGAGACAAACCGGCCCCGAGAGACCCAGGGCTTCGCCCCGCCTCACCCAGCAGGCTTGTGGTAGAGGTAGGACTAGAGGCCACGTCTCCTGCCTGCCAGTGCCCAGTGATCGCAGCGTGGCCCTGGCCAGGCCTTGCGGCACGCGCCCGTGCGGATTCCGGGTATTCTCTGGGCTGGCTGTGCTGGGAAGAAAGCCGGAGGGGTGTGACCCAGGCCTGTTCTCTCTGGCTGCAGGTGCGACCGCGCGGCGCTGCCGGCTGGGAGAGCAGCCTGAGGCAGAAGCCTCCAGCCCGTGTGATCTTCCAGGCAGGACTGAGCCTCCACGAGAGGAAAGGGAAAGACGAGAATGGCCTGGGGAGTGACAAGGAGTCCCTGGCTCCCATTCGGGTAGGGAGCTCAGCTGGGGCGGGGGCAGAACTGGATTCCGCCTGATCCGTGGCGTGGCTTCCCGAGCCGTGGCCAGACGCGCCTCTCCCGGCTCGGGGGTCTGGCTCTCTGCTTCTCAGCCACGAAACGTGGCCCTTCAGGGTGTTGGGAGGGTGCGGTGTGCAGGGAGGATGGGACGTGGGGTGCTTCGGAGCGGCCTTGCCGGCCTTTCGTGCATTCGTTCTCCTCCCTGCTGCTCCCCCCCCTCCTGCCGGCCGCTCATGCCCTGTTTCCTCCCCCCAGTGCTCGAAGAGGCGGGTGTCCATGTCTGTCCAGGCACCCCTGATCGACCTCACTGAGGAGGATTCTAAGGAGTCCTCCCGGAGCAGCAGTACCGCGTCCGCCGGCAGCATCCCGGAGGAGCAGGACGGCTCTCCTGAGCATGCAGCTGGGCAGCCGGAGAGCAGCGCAGCAGGGGAGGTGGTGGAATACCAGGTAAGGGAACCCAGCAAGCCCTGAGCTGCGGCTGTTCCACCCAAATCATTGCCTCTGGGCCCAGGAACAGCATTGGGTCCCTGCTGAGATCTCGGGGCAGGACCATGCCTGGAGCTGGGGCAGGCTCCGCCGATGGGGCCGGTGTCCCCTGGGCTTTGCAGTCCCGACCCACTGGCCGCCACATCTGGTGACCTCTCCCACCTGCTTCCCTTTGACTCCTCAGCCCTTGCACGTGTCCCCGGTGGAGGTGCCTCTTCCCGCCAGGTGGGCAGGACACACAGGCTCTGTTTAGGTGCTCGGTGGCAGCAGGCAGGCCTGGGCTGGGTCAGCAGGAGGGGACGTGTGAGCCCTGCTCCACCCTGGTGTCCGCGCTCGGTACGCAGTGCAGGCCAGCGAGGGACCGGAGCTGGGATGCCCAGGGAGTGCTCTGGTGAACCCGTCTGGAGCCCGGGCTGCCCCGTAGCCCTGCTCTCCCCTGAGGGCAGGCAGGGGCGCGGAGGGGTAGCTAGTCCCAGCGTGCCTGGGCCAGGCCCTGTGCAGGTGCAGGCTCTGAGGCTTCCGGCAAGAGGCGCCCAAGATGGTGGGTTGGTTGCTCCACTTTTGAAATGTAGCAAGGGCCCCGCTCTCACTGCATTTCAAAGGTGGCAGTGCTGCCAGGTCCTCGCTGTGCCCCCTGCCCTCCTGCACAGAGACGGTGCCGGGGGGGAACCGGCTTGTAAGCGGGCTCCCCACTGCCCCCTTGCTGCCTGTCCCTGATAGCTGAGTAGCTGAGTCACTGGTCGACTATCTGATACAGGCTCCTCAGAGAGTCCACTCGTCGACTCCTCGCTTACATCCCCACGGCGTACAGGGCCTGCTCCGGACCCAGGGGGCTGAGCAGCCGCCTGCCCAGAGCAGGCAGAGCTCCACCCCCCCCCCCACCAGTTAACCTTGCACATCCCTAGCGGTCAATGGCTTACCTGCCAGCTCTGAGGTGCCTCTTCAAGGGGATGCAAAGCCAGCTAATTGGCCCCCAGGAAGCTACCCTAGCGCCAGGGCGTCCCTGCAGGGCTGGCATTGCAGCCTGACCCTGCCCGCGACTTAGGGGGCAGCAGGAAGCGTGTTGAGGTGGGCCACGGAGCAGCCCCTAAGTCCTGAACGTGCAGAGGTGACGTGACATGGCCCCCTCCTCAGCCAGAGAGGTGCTGAACAGAGCCGGGGCCAAGATCTTCCAGGCAAGGAAGTAGGCAGTGGCAGACCCCTCCCCCCATCCGGTAGCAGTAATGCGCCCTCTCTGCACATGTGCACCTCGTACCGCATTGGAGGGTGTATTCTGTCTGCTGAGGTGGTGCTGGCAGGGGGCGGGGTACCAGAGAAACAACGAACACCCCCATGGTCAAGTGGCCACATGGTGATATTTGCATTTGCTTCTCTTACTTTAACCACTTTCAAGATGTAAATCGTGTTTTGTGGTGACCTCAAGGCACCACCCCCACAAGCGAAAGGGTGAAATAGAATCTAATACAGAAAGGTGGACAGGTATCCTTGGCGCTGGTGGGGTTTCTCGTCCGCATTGTTATCCTGTTGTTCATCTCCTCACGGTCCCTGTGGGGAGCGTGGGGTTTCTGTGGTCTTCAGTGCCCGGGCAGGTACCCAGTTCTGACTACGGACACTGTGATGACCTCTGCAGGGAAGACTGAAATAATTGGGCTTGGTTAGTTTGGAAAAGAGAAGACTGAGAGGGGACACGATGGCTGTTTTCAAGTATCTAAAAGGTTGTCACAAGGAGGAGGGAGACAAATTGTTCCCCTTGGCCTCTGATAGGATAAGGAGCAATGGGCTTAAACCGCAGGGCTGTGTCTAGACTGGCATGATTTTCCGGAAATGCTTTTAACGGAAAACTTTTCTGTTAAAAGTATTTTCGGAACAGAGCGTCTAGATTGGCCCGGACGCTTTTCCACAAAAGCACTTTTTGCAGAAAAGCGTCCGTGCCGATCTAGATGCGCTTTTGTGCAAAAAAGCCCCGATCGCCATTTTCGCGATCGGGGCTTTTTTGCAGAAAACAAATCTGAGCTGTCTACACTGGCCCTTTTGCGCAAAAGTTTTGCGCAAAAGGGACTTTTGCCCGAACGGGAGCAGCATAGTATTTCCGCAAGAAGCGCTGTTTTCTTACAGCAGGAAGTCAGTGCTTTTGTGGAAATTCAAGCGGCCAGTGTAGACAGCTGGCAAGTTTTTCCGGAAAAGCGGCTGATTTTCCGGAAAAACTGGCCAGTCTAGACACAGCCCAGCAGGGGAGGTTTAGGTTGGACCTTAGGAAAAACTTCCTGCCTGTCAGGGGGGTTAAACAGTGGAATAAGTTGCCTGGGGAGGTTGTGGAATCTCCATCCCTGGAGATAATTAAGAGCAGGTTGGACAGACACCCGTCAAGGACGATCTAGATGGTGCTTGGTCCTGCTGTGAGGGCAGGGGACTGGACTCAATGACCTCTCGAGGTCCCTTCCAGTTCTAGTGTGCTAGGATTTTATGATTGTGCACCTGCACTGGTGGGGTTGTGCACACGAAGGCTTGTCGATGCTCGAATGCCAATGGGCCCTTGAAGAAGACAGGAAGTAATTAATCATCCATGGTTTTCCATCTTTTTGCAATGGCCACTCTGAGTCTGGTTTTCCTGTGTGTGAGGGCGTCCGAAGCTTTGCTTGCCGAGATGCTCTGTTGACATGCTCTTCAGAACTGGCCTCGTGTGGCCGGAGAATGGCCAGTGGCTTGTCCTGTTGTTGAGCTTCAATCTCACCACCGATTCAGGGCTATCTGCAGACGGTTCCTTGAAATGCCGCTCTAGGCATTGCACGGAAGGTCTTATTGCCACTTGTCGCAGAGCGAGGCCTCACCCGTCTTCCCGGTCTTCACAGGCTATGTGGAGTCGTTTCTTTACATTGCTCTTCCACCTGCTCGCTAATCCATAAACCAGAGCATTTACAACATCCGCTTCTCGTTAGCCCTCTGCGGGGGAGAAGAAAGGGGAGATTTCCCCATCCAGAGAGGAGTCCTGATTTTGGTTCCACTTCCCTGTCTGCCTTTCTCCCCAACACTTCCTTCCTCCGCCTTCTGCCCTAATCGGCTAATTAACTCTGTAGTTAATTCTAATTTACCCCCTTTAAGCCCATTTGAGCGACCAGAGTGCTGGCCCAGCACTTGGTTCCCTGCACCCTCATGATCTCCGTGTTGATGTTTACCTTCTCTCCTTGATGGGTGAGATTTCCAGCGTGAAATGGCACGGTTCCGTTTGGAACGAACACACCTCCCCGGAGTCTTTTTACTGCAGTTTTGCAGCACTTGTCAGAATTAAGGCAGAGTCTTGGAAGGTATCGTCAGTGGCACCCGAACTCACAGGGTAGCTGTGTGGCAAGTCTTATGTGCAGCGGTGTGAAAACTTTGGAACTCTTCCATACTGCTCAAGGTAGCTAAGACCAAAGCAGACTGTGAAGAGCTTCAAAAAGATCTCACCAAACTAAGTGATTGGGCAACAAAATGGCAAATGAAATTTAATGTGGATAAATGAAAAGTAACGCATCTTGGAAAAAACAACCCCAACTATGTGTACAATATGATGGTGGCTAATCAGGAAAGAGATCTTGGAGTCATCGTGGATCGTTCTCTGAAGACGTCCACGCAGTGTGCAGTGGCAGTCAAAAAAGCAAACCAGGATGTTAGGAATAATTAAAAAAGGGATAGAGAATAAGATGGAGAATATCTTGTTGCCCTTATATAAATCCGTGGTACGTCCACATCTGGAGTACTGCATATAGATGTGATCTCTTTATCTCAAAAAAGATATATTGGAAATGTTCGGAGAAAGGCAACTAAAATGATGAGGGGTTTGGAACGGGTCCCATATGAGGAGCGATTAAAGAGACTAGGACTTTTCAGCTTGGAAAACAGGAGATTAAGAGGGGATAGGATAGAGGTCGATAAAATCATGAGTGGTGTGGAGAAAGTGAATAAGGAAAAGTTATTTACTTGTACCCATAACATAAGCACTAGGGGCCACCAAATGAAATTAACGGGCAGCAGGTTTAAAACAAATAAAAGTTCTTCACACAGTGCATAGTCAACCTGTGGAACTCCTTGCCTGAGGAGGTTGTGAAGGCTAGGACTATAACAGGGTTTAAAAGAGAACTTCCATGAATTTATCTAGTTAAGTCTATCAATGGCTATGAGCCAGGATGGGTAGGAATGGTGTCCCTAGCTTCTGTCAGAGGGTGGAAATGGATGGCAGGAAAGAGATCGCTTGATGATTTCTTGTTCTGTTCACTCCCTCTGGGGCACTGGCATTGGCCTCTGTCGGCAGACAGGACACTGGGCTAGATGGACCTTTGGTCTAACCCCGTTTGGCCGTTCTTATTTTCTTATGTATCTTCATATTGTGCCCTCGGCAAGTGAGAGCGTCACTTGGAGCGTCTTCAGAAGGATAGTATGCTTTGCCGGCTGAATGATACGCCTGATTATCTATCCAAAAAAGACCAAACTTCTGCACCCGTTGGGACACAAAAGTAGCTGGCCTCTGGAAACAACCACGCTCTACTGGCTTCCGTTAGAACGCTGAGGTTTTCATCCTGGCTATTTGATATGGAAGAGCGGAATTGGTACCAAACATAAGGAAGCGCTGGCTCATTCACCGAAAACATCTGGATCATTTAGGATTGGATACGTCAGATTGCTAGCAGTTTGGACTGCATCAGCTCCTGTTATTGCAGAGCATAGAACAATGGCAGACTTGCCTTTTCCCTTGCTGGGCATGGTATGAAATTATAGCGCCCTGGTGTTTTTTCTAATCTCTCTTGTAATTTGCTCCTGGATTAGCTTGTCGGAGGGAAGCAGGGCTTTCTAGCAACTTGGACAGGAGATGAGCGTTCTTGCAGTGCCTGTCTCTTCAACCAGGTGATAGCGCAATGCTGCGAGGTGACTGGATAGTTGTGGTGTTTTATTAGGTGGTTTTGCTCCAAGATTCATTTGACTCCAGTAGGAAGAAAGGCAGGATGAGGGATAAATTGCATCCTTAGCAGTTAAGCCTTCCACAGGGATTCTGTGCGACATGTCTCCACATTGAACTGCTGCCTTCCTGTGACGAGTGATCCGACCACACCCTGCCCCGAGAAACCATTGAGAGGCTCCTCCAGGAGGCTAGAGTGGCTCTGGAGGAACTGGCCAATCAGGGGCCAGGAGGGCCTACAAAGGAAGCTGCGGAGCTCAGCAGTGGGTAGTCCCTGGCAGGCCTCAAGCAGTGCAGGCGTGGCTGGCTGGCTGGCTGGCTGGCTGGCCGGCCGAGGAAGCTGTCTCCAGGAGGGGAAGCCCTGGAGTGACCTTTCTCTCTCCAAGTGCGGAAACAGAACGAGAGACACTAGCCAAGAATACACGGGGATGGGCCCTATTAAAGGTGTATTGAGCATTTCACAGAGTGTGACTTGGCCGAAGAGGCTTCCGTTTCAGAGCACAGGCACCCGCACTCGGCCAGACGGAGGCTCTCGCGAGAGGCGAGTGCCGCCCTGTTACGCTACCTTAGGCTGGCTGCTCTCTGAAATGTTTCTGTGTTATGGCGTGGCTTGTCTGACACGTTGATTCTCACGCAAATGCGGCAGCAGGACCAATTGCTGGACATGCCTACGTGGGTAGATACGGAAGCAGGTGAACCTGATGCTGTCTGATCGCATTCAGCACCTGTTTTCTTCCCTGGGATCAACACAACTCTTGCACTTGCTTGTGTTCTTCTGAGAGCATCCCCCGTGCTAGAGCACTGGCAGCAGGTACCTACACTGAAAAACTCACCTCGTAGCTGCCGATCCACTTCACTTCTGCCTTCTGCTGCCAGCAGCACCCAAGTCTTGTCCTGCACGGGTGGCTCTTGACAGTTTTGTATTTTTTTTACAAAATTTTCTTGACAAACACCACTTTTTTTTTTTAAAGTTGGGGGGTGGGGGAGTTTTCCCTCTTAGATGTAAGCTTTAAGGGGTTAATACTGCAACTCCTCACAAAGGTAAAATTCCCTGTGTGGATTGTTAGCATTGCTGCCACTGCTTTCATTTTGTACAAGTGTCCTGACTTGTGCTAAATTACATCTATGTGGTAGTACTGGATTGACCTGCTTTGCTTGGCTCCTTCAGGGCAGGGGGCTGTGGGTTTTGGGGGTGCAGGAGTTAGGGCATGGGGTTGGGAGGCATGGAGGGGCTCAGGATAAGGTATGGGGGTGCAGGAGACGGGGCATGGGGTTGGGAAGTATGGAGGGGCTCAGGATAAGGTATGTGGGTGCAGGAGACAGGGCAGGGGGTTGGGAGGTGTGTAGGGGGGCCCGGGCCTGGTGCACTTGCTGCTCCCCTGTGGTCATTCTGGAATATAACGGCCCCTGCTCCCTTTCCGTTTGATGAGAACCAGTGGGATGTCCCATTGTCCTGGCACAATCAAATCCAGACCTTGCTTTAAGTTAGGATAAGAGGAAGCTGCCTACTGAATTTGGGGGTTCTAGCTCTAAGGCTGTGTCTAGACTGGCAAGTTTTTCCGCGAAAGCAGCCGCTTTTGTGGAAAAACTTGCCAGCTGTCTACATTGGCCGCTTGAATTTGCACAAGAACATTTCATGTAAATTGTCAGTGTTCTTGCGCAAATACTGTGCTGCTCCCAGTTGGGCAAAAGCCCCCTTGTGCAAGTGTATTTGTGCAAGAGGGCCAGTGTAGACAGCTAAAAACTGTTTTGCGCAAAAAAGCCCCCGATGGTGAAAATGGCGATCGGGGCTTTCTTGCGCAAAACCGCATCTAGATTGGCACAGACGCTTTTCCGCAAAAAGTGCTTTTGTGCAAAAGCGTCCGTGTCAATCTAGATGCTCTTTTCCACAAATGCTTTTAACAGAAAAACTTTTCCGTTAAAAGCATTTGCGGAAAATCATGCCAGTCTAGACGCAGCCTAACTGTTTAGGAGGAGTTCTTGAACAAACCAACTCACAGACACAGACGCTCACTCACTCACTAAAATATATAGTAGCCCACAATTGCCATTCTGGTTTAGCGAACGCTTTGAAGCCCAGTACAAAGCTGTGGATTGTCATCTCACACCAATACCGACCTCTGCATAACTGCCACTAATTATTAAGAAGCTGGCTTCTATACATTTCAAAGGCTAGTGCTGCATGCATAGGCAGCTATACGATCAAATCTACTCCCAGGCAGACGAGATGTGCTGTACACACAAAGCTCACACCGGGAGAAGCAGTGCATCAGGAATTCACATCCTCCGATATCTACCCGGGGTGCAGTACAAACGAGGGATCATCTATTGCTGCTAGTGTGCACACATAACCCCCCCCCCCATTCTAATCACTTGTGCAGCTCTTGGACAAACAGACTGTGCACAGTGAAAACAGTTCATGGGAATATGCTGCAAAATATTTGTTGCCATTTTTGTCACCTACTAACCAGCATAATCCTTTCTGGAGGAAAAAACCCATCGATGGGCAAAGCCAGTAAACATCATTTAATGTATTGGTGTCTGGTAGCTTTGGCCAAGAACCACCACACTCCGGTGTTGAAAGGAACTTAAAACAGTGAAAGCTGGAGTCCTAATCTCGTTGCAGTGTTCCTGGTACAGCAGAATTGACCCCGCCCCCTTTTGGGTACAGATTAAACCTCTCTAGTCTGGCAAACTCCGTGGTCCGGCATGATTGTAAAGTGAACCCATGTCCACGTCTCATGGGTGCGGCCAAGTTTCCTGCAGCCCCATGAAGTTTGTTTGCAGCCCTCAGTCCTGGCTCTGTGCTCTGTGCTGCTCTAACTTACCCCGCAATGTCTTCTCAGAGCCCCGCAAGCAGTGGAAGTGCTGGGAATGCTGCTAGACAATGCTACCTCCCGTGGACAGTTGTCTTGTGATGCACCCGCCAGGGCCCGAGGGTGCCAGACCAGAGAGGTTCCACCTGGACCAGGTGTCCTTTTGCCTACAAGCTTATGGCATCACTCCAAAGGTCCCTAGCATAGCTCTGCCAAGCGTACCTAAAAGCCGCTTTCATTGATCTGTACTGGTGTGTCTCAGGTGGGTACACCGAAACGTTTAGCCCCTGCGACAGGGTCAGGCTGGAGGACAGCGAGAAAGGCAGCTCTGAGGCAGCAACAGCCCTGGTCAGTCAGGAGCACGGGAGACAGGGCGGCTGTAAACCCATGGGAGCCAGCGATCTCACCTGAGTCTGGGGGAGCCTTTGCAAAAGAAGCCCTGCTCGCAGGGAGGGAAGGAGAGAGCGGGAGAGGAAGGGGAGGGAGAGGAGGCCAGAGCAGGCAGGAGAAGCCGACAGACTAGGGAAGGTAACGGCAGCGTTGCCAGAGACAGCAGAGGGGGGTGCGGCGCTCCACACGGGGGTTTCAGGCCCCCCTTTTCCGGGCAGCCTGAGAGCCCCGTGGGAGCTGGAGGAGGCTGTTTCCACAGCCCAGGCTGACCCCGCGGCACTGGCCCCAATACCCTCTGTGGCTGAGGGTCCAGAGCGCAAACCCCCCAAGGACGCATAGCGCCCTGCTGAGACTGCCCGAGGAAGGCCTGAGCGGGGTACCGGGGCCCAGGCGTGGGGTTACCCTGCCACATAACCCTTAATACCTCTGAGGGAATCGGGGCGGGGGAGGTCTCTCTGGTGAAACAGGCGGAGCTTGCTCACCAAGCCGGTTCCCCCCCCTTGCTCCCCCCCACCCCCGAGGCCGTGGCTGCGGCCGCCCAGGGGAGGGTGGCGAACCTGTGTCCCAGCATCAGCGGCTCCAGGAAAGCCCTGAGTCCTTTTGCACAGGAGGGGGCATGCTGGGTGCGGGAGTGGGGGGGGCGGGGGGGGCAGGTTAGCACCCAGGAGGCCTGGCTGGGTGTGAAGTTGCCAGCAGAAAAAGCTTCCCCACAGTCTTCTGAAAACCTTCCCGGGCTTTACCCAGAGAGTTGCGTGGAGCCAAAATTCCCCATTCCCTGAGGACTCGGCCTGAGCCCGGCCTGGCCTCGTGGCCATCAAGGGCGGTTTTGCCGTTTGCGTGGGAGGGAGAAGGCCTGTAACTGCCAACCTGCGTGAGTAGCTCTCCTCCGGCGAGTGGGGCAACGGCGAGAGAGGCGTAAGCAGGACGCTTCCTGTGCTCCCTGCAGCTGGGCGCTCGCCGGCCTTCCGGTGGCTCCGCGGGCGACGTGTGGCTGGTGTTTTGCTGCTGCTGATTTGCCTCACCTTGGTCTTTTTCAGGACGGGAAGGATTTTGGAATTGGGGAGCTCGTGTGGGGGAAGATCAAGGGCTTCTCCTGGTGGCCTGCCATCGTTGTCTCCTACCGCGTCACGTCCAAGCGCCAGGCCATCTCCGGAATGCGCTGGGTGCAGTGGTTTGGGGACGGGAAGTTCTCCGAGGTACGTCTGAGAGCCCACGGGCCGCCACGCTCCCTGGACCTTCTAGCAGCTGGGTGTGCGCCCCGTGGCATCCTGCTGCTGCGCCGCCAGGTGGCCAGTAGAGGGTGCTCAAGTCTGGCTGGGATCCCCTCCCGGGTCTCGGGGCGGCGCAGGTTTCGTTTTCAGAAATCTAGATTCCGAGACCGACCACAAAGAGACAAGGATCCCAGCTGCAGCAGAAGGGCCGGGCGGGACCGGAGCCAGCCTGTGATCACAGTGGGAGGGGCTGCTTGTGCAGGAGGGGTTCGATTTTTAGTGTTGGGGTCTTGGGTTACTCAGATGCAACACGTGTCCCTGGAAAACCCTCTGCCGCCGTGGCTGGCCCTCCGGTGCAGCTCCCCTCTGCCCCCCACAGCGTAGGCGGGGAGGGGGCCGATGGCCATCCGCTCGGGAAGTGGCCCATTCAGCGCGGGCGGCATGGGGGCCCCCATGAATATTGTGGGTGATGCTGGATGCTGGCTGGAAACCTATGTTTGTTCCACTCTCCCTTCCACCCCCCTGCTCTCCCATCGCACGGACCTGCCCTCGGACCTGCCCTCGGGAAGAGGGGGCATCTGGGGGAGAGTCCCCGAGCTATGGATGCCACTGCGCCTGTTGGCTGCGGGGGGAGGGTGCCACAGGAGAGCAATGGGAGGCCCTGCCCCCCACCCTCCCAAAGCAGCGCACGGTGGGTGAAATCACTGGGAGCCAGATGCTGGAGCTGAGCCTACTTGGGCGGGGGAAAGAAACCGGGTCACGGGCACCTTATGTGACGGGACGATCGAGTGCAAACAGCAAGCAGGCTCAAGCCCCCTCTGCAAACGCTGCGACCTGCCTCCCTCTTCTCGGCAGGACTAAGCAGTGTAAATACAGATGTGCCCCGGGCCTGGAGCCAGAGCACCTGGGCTCCGGTTTTGGCTCCGGTTAGCCTGGAGCAAGTCTCTTGGCCATTTTCCATAAGGGCCATGTAGGTCCATGGGGACGTTGCAAGACGTACTATTCATGGAGTGCTTGGTGGTAGGAACTAGCTAAGTGCCTGCTCCTTGCTACCTTTATTTTATTTAACAACCGTGGTTGTGACTGAGCATCGATCCCTCTCCTCCTAGGTTTCGGCCGACAAGCTGGTGGGGCTGATGGCTTTTAGGCAGCATTTCAACCACTCCACGTTCAACAAGCTGGTCTCCTATCGGCGCGCCATACACCACGCCCTGGAGGTAACCGGAGAGCAGAGCGGGGGGCTTGTTGCGAGTTTGCTACTCAGCGGGAATCTCGGCAGCTGGAATCTTAGCAGCGCAGGGCGGGGATGCAGGGTGGGGAGTGAGAACCTGCCATATTGCACCCACGCCGAGGCTGTAACTAGTGACCTGCCACATACGCTTCGTGTGGCCCAGAAGGACCGAAGCAGCTGGTACCGCACGAGCCCAGCTGGGCTGCTCCATATTAATACTCACATGGGTTTGGAATGGGACTCGTATGAAGAGACATTGAAAAGACTGAGACTGTTCAGCTTAGAAAAGAGGAGACCGGGGAGGGGGCTAGGACAGAGGTCTATAAAATCAAGACGTGTGGAGAAAGTGAAGAAGGAAAAGTTATTGACTTGTTCCCATAACATAAGCACTAGGGGCCACCCAATGGAATGAATAGATAGCAGGTTTAAAACAAACAAAAGGACATTTTTCTTCATGCAGCGCACAGTCAACCTGTGGAACTCCTCGCCAGAGGATGATGTGAAGGCCAGGACTTTAACAGGGTTCAAAAGAGAGCTAGATAGATTCATGGAGGACAGGTCCCTCAATGGCTATTAGCCAGGATGGGTAGGAATGGTGTCCCTGGTTTCTGTTTGTCAGGTGCTGGGAATGGGCGACGTGAGGGATCGCTGGATGCTTCCCTGTTCTGTTCACTCTCTCTGGGGCATCTGGCACGGGGCACTGTGGGCAGACAGGACGCTGGGCTGGATGGACCTTTGGTCTGACTCATTGTGGCCGTTCTTACATTCTAAGAAATTAAGGCGAGCCGTGAAATTAGGCCTTTTCACCCCTAAAAAGCATCCTGCCCCTTCCCCTGTGTTACGCCGGTGGCAGGGACTCAGACCGCTTCCCTGCTCTGTCGCTGTCCATGCCTGGGTGAGTCCCTTCCCCTCTGTGCACACGGCGGCCTGGTTGTGGGGCGGGGGCGCTCGGCCCCGTGCACAGAGGGGTAAGTGCTTGTTCCCAGCCGCTAGCCCTGCTCTACGGGCACCGTGCCGAGTGCCGATGCGGGGCCAGAGTCTGCTCCCATTCACGCCGGGAACTCTGCTGGCTCCTCCAGCCGGTCTCGCTGGGCTCTTGGTGTCTCCGGCAGCAGCTCCCCAGTGGCGCGGGGGCGTGGGCCAGGGAGCAGCTGTGCCGGCTGCTGACGGATGAGCAGCAGGCCCTGGCGCCGGGTGCAGCGAGTCCGGCACGTCCAGCGGGACACATTCCACTCCCGGTTACGTCCCCCCACGCGGCCTTTGGAATTCGGGCCAGTGGCTGGGGGCGGGCTGGGCTGGGGCTGGCTGCCGGCAGGCTCGTCGCAGAGCCCCGGGGCAGCACGTCGCTGGCGCACCCGCCACTGGAATTCATGGCAGCGCTGCCCTCCAGGAAAGGCCTGCGCGCCCCCCACCCCCGTCGGGAGCAGCTGTTGCTGCAGGTGCTGGTATGAATGAGCCCAGTGTGTGCACATGTCGGGTGGGGGTGGGGGTGGGGGAGGCCTGGCCTCCAGGCAGCGTTGAAGCAGAAGTCAGGCCAGCTGTGGGCCGGGGCTCAGCCATTCAGCCAGAGACACCCTCTCCCCTCCGCCTGTTCCCCGTGGGCGTTGCCGTGGGCGGCACCAGGTGACTCTCCCCTCCGACTGTTCCCCGTGGGTGTTGCCCTGGGCGGCACCAGGTGACTCTCCCCTCCGCCTGTTCCCCGTGGGCGTTGCCGTGGGCGGCACCAGGTGACTCTCCCCTCCGCCTGTTCCCCGTGGGTGTTGCCCTGGGTGGCACCAGGTGACTCTCCCCTCTGCCTGTTCCCCGTGGGTGTTGCCGTGGGCGGCACCAGGTGACTCTCCCCTCCGCCTGTTCCCCATGGGTGTTGCCGTGGGCGGCACCAGGTGACTCTCCCCTCCGCCTGTTCCCCGTGGGTGTTGCCGTGGGCAGCACCAGGTGACTCTCCCCTCCGCCTGTTCCCCGTGGGTGTTGCCGTGGGCAGCACCAGGTGACTCTCCCCTCCGCCTGTTCCCCATGGGTGTTGCCGTGGGCGGCACCAGGTGACTCTCCCCTCTCTCCGGCAGGTGGCCAGGAGCCGGGCAGGGAAGACGTTTCCGGGCGCCGCTGGGGAGTCCCTGGACGAGCAGCTGAAGCCCCTGATTGACTGGGCCCTCGGCGGCTTCAAGCCCATGGGATGCAAGGGGCTGAAACCCCCGAAACAGCCAGGTCTGCCGCTCGTGGGAGCCAGGCAGCAGCGCAGGGCCTGGCCCTCGGCTCCTGGCTCGGCGTTTGGCCGTGGGGAGCTGCTGCGGCCCCGCAGCGGGGAGTTTGCCTGGTCGCTGAGAGTCGGCCCCCTTGCACCACCGGGCCACAGCCCAGCGCTGGTGCAGGGCAGTCGTCCCTGGGGGGCAGTCGCAGCCGAAGGCCAGAGGGAAGACACGCTGCCGTCAGAGTATCGCTTCAGGGCCTCGCTGGGGGTCGGGTTGTGCCCCCACGGAAAGGCGTGGGCTTGGTGCCACGGGAGGAGCTAGGGGGACTCGGCCCTCGGCGGCGGCCCTGGCTTCCCCCGCCACGGAATTGCTTTGCCCAGCAAAGGCAAAACCTCCGAGTGGCCCTGGAGAGGCCTCTCCTGGAGTCCCGGCTGGCCAGGAGGGCTTCGCGGGGAGCAAACTGCCAGGTGCAGAGCAATCCCCCAGCCCTCTCCCCTTCAGCTCCACACGCAGCCCTCGCCCGCTCTGGCACTGGGAGGAGCTCTCCCGCGCGGCGTCCTCGTCTGCTGCCAAGCGGGACTGTTCAGGGTCTCCGACCAGGGCCCCGCCTGAAGGCCGGGGTGCGGGTGCCATGTTGCTAGCGGCTGTGCGGAACGTGGCCGGGGGCCGAGCGTGGCTCCGTGGAAGGGGCTTCCCGCTGGGAGACCGGGTCACGCGTGGCGCCCTGGCCTTTGTCACGCGACTCTCGTCGGACCAGACTCCTCCTGGCCGGGGAGGTGGGGGGCTTGTCCGTGGTGCGGTGGAGGAGGGACGAAAGGAGGGAGGGACGTTGAGCTCTCTCTTGGGAAGTCGGGACGCTGTAAGGGGCCGGGGGAGGGTGGGTCAGGCCCAGACGGCGCGGGGGGAGGCTGAGCCTGCCGTCCTTTCGCAGAGAACGGCGCGGCTCCCCTCAAGAACGGCATCGACGAGGTCTGTGCCCCCGAGCTCTGCCCCCCGGCCAAGCGACTGAAGACGAACTTCTGCAGCAGCAGCAAGGAGCGGCTGGAAGAGGACCAGAGCAGAGGTAGGCCGGGTGGCGGGGCGTGGCAGCAAGGGGGCAGGGCCACGATTCATAAACCATGGCCCTAAAAAGCACCAAAGGGACACAGGGGACGGGCCGCCCCAGAAATGCGGGCGCCGGAGCGTTTGTCTAGCTGTGTCTGTCCAGAGCCACGGACGTGGACACGCCCCCTCGACACCAAGCCCCGCCCCCCGTGCGGGTCCCAGGTTACACACACACATTTAGCGTGGCACCGCTGTGCACACACGTCCTTCCGGGGTTCGCCAACACAGACAGACCATTTCCTGCCCCTGTGTATTTAGCTGGCTGGTCCCCCGGCTTTGTTTGGGATTCTCTGGGTTGTTTCATAAGAACATAACATAAGAACGGCCGTACTGGGTCAGACCAAAGGTCCTTCTAGCCCAGTATCCTGTCTGCCGACAGTGGCCAGCACCAGGTGCCCCAGTCATTTGACCTGGTCATTTGATTCAGAGCCGTGAGCCACCGGGGAAAAGCTTTTCAAGGGACATCGAGTCTGGCTAAGAAAAGGGGGGGTGTAAATGGGTGGGAATTTTCCCGGTGGCTGGAGCGGTGTAACTCTGCGCGCTGTGAAACGGGCGCGGGGTAGCGTTTGCTGCCACCCACAGTGGAAGGGCTGAGCGTGTTTTCTCTTTGTGTTTTCTTTGTGAAGAGCAAATGGTTTCCGAAGCCACCACCAACAACCGGAGCCTGGAAGGTAAATTCATTTCCTCTCTCGCTCGGGCAGACGTCAGTAGCTAAGTTGGGGGCCTGGGTACAGCCGCCGAGGAAAAATCGTGGGTCTCCCCTGTTCTGTTGCACCGGGGGGGGATTACTGGGTGTTCTCCGGGTGACTGGAGATGTGATCACCCTTCCTCCGGGGGAAACGCACGAGGACCCGGCACCATGCAAACGCCACCTACAGCCTGGTGATGTTTAACCCATTAAAGGGGGTGCGGGTGTGGGGGGGCTATTCCCGCCCCACTGGGCTGGGGCGGGCCCCACACCGGCTGAGGCCCGGCTGGAGCCCCCCACCCCCACACCCCTGGCAGGCCTGGTCTGCTCTGGTTGTCTGGAACAGCCTGTGCTTGCAACATGCCTGGGCCCACGGCGGGATCGGAGCTGCCCCCGGCCGGCAGGGAGCTGCTCTCACCTCCGCCAGTTAGCGGCTCACCTTTCCCATCCCTCGGATGGACAGTGTTTCCTGGCTGCCTGGAAGGGCCAAGAGCTTAGAGAGCAGAGCTTAGGAGTTGGAGGAGGGATTTGAGGGCTGCTGGGTTCTACTCAGGCCTCGCTTTGCCCCCGGTGCCTCTTTGCAAAGTACCAGCCATGCCCGTACCCACCGCACAGGTTGGCTCTGAAGATGCTTTGTCGTGCGGACTAGCAGGTGGGTGTGTGGTGGGTGCTGGTTTCCGGCTGGGGGGAGTGTGTCTGTGGCAAGAGCCCGCAGCCTCTGCCCCCCCCCACCTGCTCCCCCCCACCTGTTCTCAGGGTTCCCTTTCTCCGGCAACACAGGGAAATCTGGCTCCCTGGCCTGGGGCCCTGCGTCTCTCGAGCGGCGGCTCCCCGTCTTTCCCGCGGGGAATAATCGTCCTTCTTTTCTGCCCTCCTGTGTCTCTCATCTGCGTAGATTGAGCTCTTCGGGGCGAGGGCTGTCTCCCGCTGCGTCTGTGCAGCGCCCGGCGCGGTGGCGTCCCGCGCTCGCTCTGGGCCTCTCGATGCTCCCGGGACCAATAGCCCTGGTTGTAAAGGGTGTGTTCATTGTATTAAACAGACAGTTGTTTGTCGTGTGGGAGAAAAAACCCAGCCACATTCCACCCGCTGTTTGAGGGGGGCCTTTGCCAGACGTGCAGGGTAAGTCACTAGAGAGAGGGAGCGTGGGGGCCAGGGGAGAAGGCCGGGCCAGGTCCTTGTCAGCGGGTCCGGACCCTGGCTGCAGCCGCTCAGTGGTGTGGGGTGAGAACAGCGGGTGTGGGAAGCCCCAGGGCCTGTGGGGGTGCCAGAGGGATGCGGGAGGGGCCGTGCTGGGAGCGTGCGTTGGGGCCCATCTCCCTAACCGGGATAGGTGGGGGTGCCACGGTGCAGCGGCCTTGGCCTGCCCATCGGGGAGAGGGGCCCTTCTAACACCTGATCCAAACCCCGGGACGGCTGTGAGACTCTTTCATTGGCTGCCCTGGGCCGTGGATCATGCCCCTGCGTGGGCTGCCTGCTCCCTGCACCCAGGGGCTCCCGCGACATGGGGGAGGTGCCGCTCCGGCTGCCTCGGTATGAGCCAGAGCGCCCCATCACCGTGGAGCCTCCGGTTCCGGCCAGCGCCACGGGCCCCGCAGCCTCTCCCTCCCGCCGGCGCCGCTTGGGGCCGGCTCGGCGGCCGGCGCGGGTTCTGACGCGCTCTCTCGGGCCTGCTTCTCGCTAGGATCGCTTCCTGGAGCTCTTCTACATGTACGACGAGGACGGGTACCAGTCCTACTGCACCGTCTGCTGCCAAGGCAGGGAGCTGCTGCTCTGCAGCAACGCCAGCTGCTGCAGGTGGGCCCCCCGCCACGCCCGCGCCGCCCTGTCCTGCCCGTCCTGGGCCGCTGCATAGTCTGGCCCGTGGGCTCTCGGGCCTCAGGCTGGGGGCAGGAGCCGTGGGATCCTCCGGGGGAGGGGCGAGTTGCTGACCCATGGAAAAATCAGCCGGGGCCACATACAAGTGAGAGGCAACCCCCCCACTCGTGGACGTGGCCCCCACCTGAGGAGAGAGACCCTCCCCCGCTTTCCCCTTCCCCGCCAGAGCCTGGGGGGCCCAGCCGAGTAGATTTTGTGGGCCCCAGCCCAGCTGGGGCCTGGAGCCTTGGGGGCCTGATCCAGACAAGCTGGAGGCTGCATCCGGCCACAGGGCCCGAGGTCCCCCCACCCCTGGATAAACCCCCTGATCTGGAAATGTTGGCCGCCAACCTTCACACATCCCCGAGGGGCGGACTGAGACCGGCTGAGGAGTGCAGCAAGGGGCAGAGCGTATTAAAGGGAGTTGGAATTCAATAGGGGCTGGCTGGTGGCACCTTCGATGACCTCGGCCAGAGCAGGGAGAAGCCCTGAGACACAGTTCACAGGACGCTATTTGAAGCCCCTGTGGTATTTTCCAAGTCTCTTTCCTAGAGCCCCGGGGCGGGCAGAGCCCTCAGAAGCCACTGAGTCCAGCCCTGGCCCAAGGCAGGACCAACCCCAACTCATCACCCCTGTCAAGCCGGGACCTATAAACCCCCAGGGATGGAGATTTCGCCCCCTCCCTCGGGAACCCAGCCCAGCGCTTCCCCACCTGTCTAGGGAAATCGTTTTCCCTAATCTCCAACCTAGACCGCCCCCCGCTGCTCCGTCACCACTGAGAACAGCCTCTCGCCAGCCCCTCTGGAGCCCTCCTTCAGGGAGCTGCAGGCGGCTCTCAAATCCCCCCTCGCTCTTCTGCAGCCCCAGTCCCGTAGCCTCTCCCCAGACTGTAACCGGCACACCCGTCTCCTTCCTCTGGGTGCAGCGTTCCTGAGCCCACCCGATCCGCCAGGGGAAAGCATCTTCTCTGGGCCTGGCGGGTGCCCCGTGCTCCGCAGTCCTGCCTGCCCCATTCCCGAGCGGGGCCCTGGGGTGCGGATGCCCTGGCTGAACACAGCCGGGCTCACCAGTGCAGGCGCCTAGCGCCTGGGGCATTCCACAGTGGTGCCTGGAGGCCTGGGACCGTCCGTCTCCCTGCAAGAGGGGAGAGAGGAGAGACCTGGGTCCTGGGTCCTGCCCTGCCCTGGAGATTTACCACAGAATGGTGGCGCTGGAAGGGGGCGCGGTGAAGCTGCCTCTGGCACTCAGTGTTGGCCCGCTTGGTGCAGGTGCTTCTGTGTCGAGTGCTTGGAGGTGCTGGTCGGGCGCGGGACCTCGGCAAAGGCTAAAGAGCAAGAGCCCTGGAGCTGCTACATGTGCCAGCCCCCGAAGTGCTACGGCGTGTTGCAGCGCCGGCCGGACTGGAATATCCGGCTGCAGGATTTCTTCACCAGCGACAAAGGGCAGGAATACGTAAGGAGCTCGGCCTGCAGTGGGCGGCGCGGGAGTGCCATGGCCCCGCCGCGGGGCTGGCGCGAGACGCTGCGGGACGTGGTGCTGCGTCGGACCCGGGCGGGGGCTTGCGCCGAAACCCAGAGTCATTCGGCCCGGGGCAGGCTCAGGCCACACAGCCAAGAGGAGCGGTTAGCTCACCGTGTGGACATCAGGGCGGGTCGCAGGTGGCCAGCATCATCCCAGCTGAGGATGTGTCCAGGGGAGAGCAGGAGAGTGGCCGAAGGACAGCAGAGGAGGCACTGAGGGAACGGGCAGTGTTCTCCCTCTCTCTGCCTTGTACGTCCTCCGCCACTGTGATCTCCGAGTGCTGGCTGCCTTCTGGGATTGTGGGAATCTGCCGGATTCTTAAAACCAGGCCTCCAGCGCCACACTTCTGTTAGCATTCGACCCAGTCGGGTGCCCTTTGTGTTCCTGACGTGCGTTTTCCCGCACACCCGTTCCCCCAGGCTTCTGGGGTTAGAGAGTCTTTCCCCTCCGGGGCCGTGTCCAGACTCAGGGGTTCTTTCGAAAAAAGTAGCCTTTTTTCGAAAGAACTTCCCCTGCGTCCAGACTCAAGCCACGTTCTTTCGAAATTATTTTGAAAGAACGCGGCTTTTCTTTCGATGGCGGTAAACCTCGTTTCACAAGGAAGAACGCCTTCTTTCGAAAGTTCCTCTTTCGAAAGAAGGCGTTCTTCAATGTAAATAGGCCGTCTTCGAAAGAGAGCATCCAGACTCGCTGGGTGCTCTCTTTCGAAAAAGCGGATTTCTCTTTCGAAAGATCCGCCTGCAGTCTAGACGCGATCTTTCGAAAGAGGCTCTTTCGAAAGATGCTTTCGAAAGAAGCCTGCAGTCTAGACATAGCCCTGGAGAAATGCCAACCCAGCGCCCAGTAATGCCAGGGCTTGGGCGCAGGGCCTGCCTTGGGAAGCATCCATGTTACCTAGAGCAAGAGGGCTGAGGCTGACGGTGCTGCCTGCTTCATTTTTCTCTCTGTTCATCTGCAGGACGCCCCGAAGATCTACCCGGCAGTCCCGGCAACGGAAAGGAGGCCGATCAGAGTGCTGTCCCTGTTTGACGGCATAGCAACCGGTGAGACACCGAGGGATCTTGTCTGTGAACGACTAACCGTGTAAAATTCTGCTGGTTCACGCTGCTCTAGGGCCTGCCCGCCAGGGAGCTGATGTTATCGTGGACAGTTCTCTGAAAACTTCCACACAGTGTGCAGCGACGGTCAAAAAGGCAAATAGGATGCTAGGAATTATTAAGAAAGGGATAGAAAATAAGACACAGAATATCTTACTGCCCCTGTATAAAACTATGGTACGCCCACATCTTGAATACTGTGTACAGATGTGGTCTCCTCACCTCAAAAAAGATATTTTGGCCTTGGAAAGGGTTCAGAAAAGGGCAACTAAAATGATTAGGGGTTTGGAACAGGTCCCATATGAGGAGAGGTTAAAGCGACTGGGACTCTTCAGTTTAGAAAAGAGGAGACTGAGGGGGGATATGATTGAGGTCTATAAAATCATGAGTGGTGTGGAGAGGGCGGATAAAGAAAAGTTATTTATTAGTTCCCTAAATAGAAGAACTATAGGACACCAAGTGAAATTAATGGATAGCAGGTTTGAAACTAATAAAAGAAAGTTCTTCTTCACACAGCGTGTAGTCAACCTGTGGAACTCCTTGCCAGAGGAGGCTGTGAAGGCTAGGACTATAATAGAGTTTAAAGAGAAGCTAGATAATTTCCTGGAGGTTAGGTCCATAAAAGGCTATTAGCCAGGGAATAGAATTGATGTCTCTGGCCTCTGTCTGTCAGACGCTGGAGAAGGATGGCAGGAGACAAATCGCTTGATTATTGTTTTCGGTCCACCCCCTCTGGGGCACCTGGTGCTGGCGACTGTTGGGAGACAGGATTCCGGGCAAGATGGACCTTTGGTCTGACCCAGTACGGCCGTTCTTATGTTCTTATGTTCTTATGAGCTCCAAGCCCCTCACAGACAAGAATGAACTCAGCCTCACGGCACCCCAGTGTGGGAGGGCATTGTCGTTGTGCCCATTACAGAGAGGGGCAAACTGAGGCACGGAGGAAGGGCATGATTTGGCCAAGTTCTCACAGTGGGAGCCTGAGGCAGAGCCCCGGCTCTCCAGCCTGCGCTTTCTCCACACAAACCGGACGTGCAGGATGAAGCTCCCAGCGTTTGAGCTGCTGGCCTGTCTGCTCGACGGAGGGAGGCCGTGGCGGGAGAGGCAGGCAGGCGAGACCCATTGCTATAGTCCTTGCCATGCGCCCGCAGAGCCTCAGCGCAGACCCCGCAGGCGATGCCAGCGCTGTGTCCTGGCTGGAAAACGGGAATTCCACCGTGCAGAAGGTTTCGACATGTGCATCTGCACTGGGATGGAAATGAAAACTTTCCAAAGTTCTCATGAAAAACCAGAGGGGGAGAGACCAACCCACCCCAGAATAGCCAGGAGCCTGGTGGGGAAAGTTCCCGCCTTGGATCGGGGAACTCGAGGGTCAGATCCCTTCTCTGAATCAGACAGAGGAGGGACTTGAACCTGGGTTTCCTGCATCCCAGCCAGTTCCTAACAGGCTGTTAGAGTGTGTGTGTTTGGGGGGTGGGCTGTCTGCCTCCCCACCCCCCGGTTCCATCCTGGGCCTGAGAAACCGTTCCAGGGAAAGTGTCACAGAAACCGAGTCTCTCCCGCCAAAAGTTTGTTTTGACAAACCAGCATTTTCCCGCCACTTCTAGTCCCAGGGCACGGGCGCCTGGCATTAACGAACACCCCCAGGGCAAATGCAGCTCCGCCGTGTGTCAGTGCAATCCCCTGACGTCAGCGGGGCTGTATTTGTTACCCCCCCGGGCTGGATTCGACCCTGGACCTGAGCTTCGAGGTAAAGAATTGTCCCCTTGAGTTTGGCCGCAAGCCCATGTCTTGCTCACTTAGTGCATCCCGGGCACTGCGTCTGCGCGCACGTCATGGCTCTGGGCAGACAGCCACACGCTGCTTCCAAAGTCCTGGGCTGGATCGGGTGGGGAACGGACTCTCGACGGGCAGCCTGGCTCTCCCCTGGCGACATGTCTTCAAGAACGCTAACCAGCGCTGCGTAGAACATCCCTGGAGACTCGAGAGGAAGCCCGTCGCAGGGACCCCAGAACAGGGCTGTCCGGGAGGGATATCCCCTTTGGCTCTGGGGAACAGTTGGGATTCAGAAAGCCAGGGCCTGGTTCTCCAGGGTGCTAAGCACCCTCCTTGCCCACCCTCTTCAGGGGAGGAGAGGGAGCGCCGGGGCTCCCTTGTAAGATGCAGCCCCCAGTGGGGAATCATCTCCGTGCGGGTGGTTTGACTGCTGAAGACCCTGTTCTGCCCACACCTCCCTGGCTCTTCTCTCCCTGGAGAGGCCTCCTGGGAGAAGGCCAGTGAAGTCCTCTGTCCATGGGGAGATTTTAAAGGGCTGGGGGGGACTCCGAAGTCTGCCGCCCTTCCTGCCGTCACACGCTCTGGGCCACCCTTGTGCATCATGGCGCCCAAGGGGGGCACCGAGCGGGTGGGGGAAGGACCCTGCCGACTCGAACCCAATCGAGGGGTCTCTTCCCCAACAGGCTACCTGGTCCTGAGGGACCTAGGCATCAAAGTGGAGAAATACCTGGCCTCAGAGATCTGCGAAGATTCCATTGCGGTGGGAACCGTCCGGCACGAGGGGAACATCACGTACGTGCACGACGTCCGGAACATCACCAAGAGAAACGTGAGTGTCGCCCCGAGAGAGGCGTCCTGCCGGAGGGTGGGGAGCTGCAGAGGGAGAGTGGGAGTTGGATTTTCTTTAACGGGAGAGGACTTTGCTCCCTGGTCTTTGCTGACACCCAATCTGCTCGCCCTAGATTGACGAATGGGGCCCCTTTGACTTGGTGATCGGAGGCAGCCCCTGTAACGATCTGTCGATTGTGAATCCTGCCAGGAAGGGGCTGTACGGTAAGAGTGCCTGTTTGCTTTTGAAGGGCCTGGTGTCTCGTGGTGGTTCGTGGGGCTGGAACGTGTCACTCCAGGCCGGGGGTTCGTAACTAGCCCGGGGTGGTGCTGGCCACAACGTTCTACCATCTGGTCTGGGGCCAGGTTGGCGGCGTCTGGGAAATGACTTGGTGTCTCGTCCATTGCCTGGTGGATGGGAGTCCCGAACTCCCTCCGTAAAGGGCACTAACAAGCACCCGCCGTAGGGCGGGCAGGGACTGGCTGGCCCATGGAGACGGGGAGGGGCCCCTCAGCCAGCTTGGGGGAGTCGCATGTGCTGGGAGCTGCCCTGGGGCGTCTCTCTCACCCTCGACTCTCTTCCCCGTTGCAGAGGGGACTGGGCGGCTGTTCTTCGAGTTCTACCATCTCCTCAACTACGCGCGCCCCAAGGCCGGGGAGGAGCGCCCCTTCTTCTGGATGTTTGAGAACGTGGTGGCCATGAGAGTCAACGATAAAAGGGACATTTCTCGATTTTTGGAGGTAGGAGTCACTGCGGGGGGTGGTGGGGATTCCCTGCGTTCCTACTCTGCCGACAAGGGCCTACGCACCCGCGATGCGCTTCAGCATCAAATATCTGCCCGGCAGTATAGCGGGAGTGCGTCTGCCTGTCTGTCTGCGCGTGATTCCTCCGAAACCGGAAGAGCTCAGGCCACGAAATCCGGTTGCCGCTTCCTCTCCTCCGGCCTGACAGCGAGGTCGGGGCTTGGCTGAGCCAGGGCAGCTGGGAGCCCCCAGGAAAAGGGCAGTTTTCCCTGCCACGGAAAGGGAGGGGCTGTTCGGAGCGACGCGATATGAGCGTGTCCGTTGGGGGCAGCTCATAGGGAGGGTCAGCAGGGCTGGGGCGCTGCCATTCTGCCTGGCACCAGATCAGGTAAGTGGGGGCCCCCCTGCACAAGAGAGGGCCCCCCCACTCTAGGGGAGAGGCAGGCGGGAGCAAGAAACCCCCACTTGGCCCAGGTAGGGCCAGGGAGTAGCGGGGAGAGAGCCCCCTCGGGCCAGGCAAGGGGGGAGGGCAAGATCCCCCCACCCCGAGTCAGGCCAGGGGGAGGAAGAGAGCCCCTGCTGGCCACTGGGGACAAACCAGTGGGTGGAGTGCGCAGTCCCTGCTGCCCTGGGCTGCCCCCTGGGAAAAGTCCGAGGCCACCCCCCTCCCTGTCCTGAGCCCCTCCGTCCCCTGCACTGACTCCTGCACCCGCTACCCTTTGCCCTGAGCACCCCCCCCCCGCCTGCCCCCTCCCTGGCCTCCTGCACCTCCCACACCGCCTGCCCCCTGCCTGGTCTCCTGCACCCCCTCAGTCCCCTGCCTGGCCTCCTGCACTCCCCCCCACGCTGCCTGCCCCCTGCCCAGCCTCCTGCACCCCCCACTCTGCCCTCCCCCTGCCCTACAGGACCCAGGCAATGGCAGGTAAGTCTGCTAGTACCCTAGAAATCAGCCTGAGGCTGAGCGGGACTACGTACACACGTGAATACGTGCAGCTGGCGATTGTGTACGGGCCTGTGGTTACACCTCTCCAGCAGTACAACGGGGGAGGAAGGGTGTTTTGAGCATGTTGCACAGGGCTGGGGATTGGCAGATCCGGGTTGTGTCCCTGGCTCTCCAGCAGTGGCTTCTCCCCGGCGCCTCTGTTTGCCTGTCTGCGAAATGGGACGAGTAGTTCTCAGCGGCCTGGCAGGAGGAGCGTGTGCTTCCGCCCAGTAGTTCAGAGAGCTGTGCCAGACGAGGCTCGCCTGGGAGCATAATCCTGCCCCTGGCCTAATGGGAGGAGCAGGGAGACGCGGAATTTGCGTCCATTGGCATTGCACGGCGCCTGGGGCCTCGCGGCGCTAGACCCACACACAGAGATCTATCCTGGCTCCCTCTGAGGGGCCGACTGAGTGACAAACCCTGCGTGCAATGGAGAACACAGTTCTTGGGCCAGGCATGGTCCCCAGGGATGTCGCAGCAGCGCTTGGATTCTTGAGGTCCTACCCAGAAGACCCTTTAAGGCTTTGTTCATTGCTCCCTGGGGAGCAGGGCCGTGCGCCAGCCGTCGCCGGGCCGTGGGTGGACGTGGAACGCCGCTGGAGGTGGCTGCAGTTAGTGACAGGGCGTGTGGTTTGTGCCGGCCACCAGTGCGTGTCTCTCATCTTTTCCCTTTCTCTCCCGGAACGCAGTGCAACCCAGTCATGATCGACGCCGTCAAGGTATCTGCCGCGCACCGAGCACGCTACTTCTGGGGCAACCTGCCTGGGATGAACAGGTAACTCGTTTATTTGGGACACTCTCCTACTCCTTTCCTTCTCAGCGCCATGGGCATCTTCTGGGAGCCAATGAGGCTCTTTAGCCTGCGTTTCCCACTGTCATTGGCACATCTTAGTGTCTTTCGGGTTAATTACGTAGCTGGAGTCGATGTACCTCGATTCGAGTTTCCCTGCCGACCCCACAGGGGGAGGTTAATGGGAGCAGGAGTACTGGCCCTCTGAGTGTGATTTAGTGGGTCTTAACTAGACCCATTAAATCAAACTACAGAAGATCGATTGTGGCGTGAAGACATGGCCTTAGTAACTGATCCTGTTTCTGCACTGCACTTACCACTAGCGGGTATGTGAATCTGGAAAAACGGTAGCGTTTGGCGTTGAGGCAAAGTCTGTTGAAGTCAGTGAGACCCCTTCCACTGCTGGCACATGGGTGGGCCGTAGCAGGAATTTCAAACTCCCTCCATCCTAATGGGTTGCTTCGGCAAACTCCTGTACAGCTGACGGGACCGTGAGTCTTCTGAATTCACCTCCACCCCAGCTCAGGGTGCTTGGTTTCCCTTGCACAGTCGGCACTCTGGGTCTGATAGACTTCACAGGCCCTGCGGTAAACGTACCCAGTTCTTTAAGCTAAACTCTGCCCTGGTTCTGTTAGGCTCAGAGTCTCTTGCCTCTGCTGATACCAGTTCAGTGTTTGCAATTTGTACATGCTCAATTGCCTTTTAGAAGGACCTTGACAATCTAGTTGCCTATGCTGGACTACAGTGGATGAGAAGCTGGAGATGAGTCAACAGGGCGTCCTTGTAGCCAAGAAGGCTAATGGCATATTAGGGGGCATTAGGAGGAGCATTGCCAGCAGATCCAGAGAAGTGATTATTCCCCTTTATTCGCCTCTGGTGAGGCCACATCTGGAGTGTTGTGTCCAGTTCTGGGCCCCCCACTACAGAAAGGATGTGGACGCATTGGAGAGGGTCCAGCGGAGGGCGACCAAAATGATTAGGGGGCTGGAGAGGAGAGGCTGAGGGATTTGGGCTTGTTTAGTCTGCACAAGAGAAGAGTGAGGGGAGATTTGAGAGCAGCCTGCAACTCCCTGAAGGGGGTTCCAAAGAGGCTGGAGAGAGGCTGTTCTCAGTGGGGGCAGGTGGCAGAACGAGGAGCAACGGGCTCAAGTTACAGCGGGCGAGGTCTAGGTTGGATATTAGGAAAAACTATTTCCCTAGGAGGGTGGGGAGCACTGGGATGGGTTCCTAGGGAGGGGGTGGAATCTCCATCCCTGGAAGTTTTTCTTGACCAAGCCCTGGCTGGGTTGATTTAATTGGGATTGATCCTGCCTTGGGCAGGGGGCTGGACTTGATGACCTCTTGAGGTCTCTTCCAGCCCCGGGATTCTATGAACCAACCCCTCCCTGTGCCTAGGAGGCTGTGGAGTCTCCATCCCTGGAGATATTGAAGAGCAGGTTGGACAGACACCTGCCAGGGATGGTGTAGTTCTGGGCTACTCAACTCGCGGCAGGCAAGCCGCATGCGGCCCACGGCCTGTTTGTTTGTGGCCCGTGGTGCGGTTCGGGTTTACGCAGGACTCACCACGCGGCCCGCACTGGGAACACTCCACAGCAGTGAGGCGTCTCCCAGGCAGGGCGAGCACTGAAAGACACAAGCAGATGGGTGCAGGGTGTCGGCGTGTCTAGCCCCCAGGGAGGAGGTGCCGGGAGCGCCGGGGTGTTGTGGGACGTGCTGGCTGTTGAGCCTTGTGGGCAGAGCCTGAGAGGGGCTGACTGGCTCGCTCTGGCCACAGTTGGGTCCGGCGCTGTGGCTTAAGGCTTATTCTTTGTCTTCATGCCCGTCAGTGTGAAAGAAGCTATTTGTATATATTTGCTGTGAGGGCCGGGACTGGACTTGGCCTCTCTAGGGCCCTTCCAGATCTAGGCTACTATGACTGTGTGAACGGCTCTGACCCTGCTGCATCTGATACGGCTCTGAGCCTCCACATAAAGGACCACGGGCTGGCTGGGCCCTAGAGACCAGGCTAACGTCTCTGTGCTGGAGCTGGGCCATACAAGGCCGCAGCGAGGCCCATGTGTAGAGCAGCGTCGGGAGAACCCGGCTCTCCACTCTCCTCACGCCTTCCGCTCAGCCCTTTCCACCCCCACCAAATCCTCAGGAGACCGTTCCCGTACCGCCGGGGTAGCCAACGTGCTGTGAAGCAGTAGCCCCGGCAACGAGGAGACGCTGCAGCTCAATAAAACGATGCGGCCAGCGGCGCTGCTCACGGAGTTGCCGAGCAATGGCCGATGGAATCGTCCCGCCTCCAATCCCCGTGGAGGAAAGAATCCGGCGGGCGGAGTTCTGCCCCGCCCGTGCTGGTGTGCACGTCAGGGCGGGCGTTTCGAGGAGCTAGCGGGGAAGCGGCACCCGAGGGAGGCGGGCCTGTGAAGTAGGGGTGTTAAATACCGGTTAATGGAATAGCCGAGTGACTCATGAATTCTCAGCGGTTAGTCCTGACCTCAGTAATTCCTCATTTAGCACTCTAGATATGTTTCAGAAAATGTTCGTGTTAAGTGAAAACGTGTTCTGCGGGGTCAATTTTCCAATGAACATAGTGGAAAAGGTGGGGGCCGCGTTTCAGGCGGTGGTGTCTGCTGGGATCGGGACATGCGGTTGGGGGAGAAAGGGGGCTGGGTTACAGCAAGGAGGGGAGGGGTTTGGCTCTGGAGAGGAGAGGGGAGGGGGATTGGGTTGGGAGTATCCCCATGACGGGTCTGCGGGACCCGCACTGCGTCCGGCGGGGGGGGGGGGTCGCCGGGGAACGGCGAGCAGTGAACCCTCCACTGCTTTGCAGGGAGGCAGGGGAAGCCCCACGCAGCCGCTGGCAATGGGCCAACTGGGGAAACCGTGTTATTCCGGGGACGGTCGTGTAATTCAAAAAACGTTCCCTAAAAAAAAAAATCACAAAAACCTGTTAAGTGGGCACGTGTGAAATGAGGAATTACTGTATTCTGTAGTCCCCGGGGGCGGGGCCGGCAGCCAGTGTGCTCCAGCCCCACTCCCGAGGAGCCCCCTGTCACCCTGCACTGCTGCGTCTGATACGGAGGCAGCCAGAGCAGGGTGGCAGCAGCCCCTGCCTGGGCGGAGGGGTGTCTCTGAGCTCCCAGACCCAGCATGAGCCGGAACTGAGCCGGGCTACCTGGCTCCTAATACACTTCAAATGCAGAGCCGCAGCGGGGGTAGGTCCTGGACCCAGTGCAAGCCAGGACTGAGCCGGGCTGCTGGCCAGCCTGCTCAAAAATGTACTGGCAAGGGGGGGGGGATGTGTATAGTCTATAGCATTAACCTATAAGCTTTTGCTTAGCAGTTAATCGGTTAATCGACTACACTATTCCAGACCTGATTAGAAATGCGAAAGAGCAGCCGGTGGCCGCGGGTGCAGCCTGCGCTGGGGGAGGAGCGGCTACTTGCGCTTTCGCTCGTGTGTGGGTGACCGAGGGAGGCAGGAGGTCTCTGGGGCGTCCCGCGGAAGTGGGGTGGGAGTAAGATTTTCAAAAGTGGCAAAGTCCCATTTTCAGTACTGGGGGGCCTTTCGGAGTCGGGCCCCATTGACTTGTAAGGAGACGGGGGCTCCTGGGGGCCTTCGTGTGTTGAAAATGAGACTTGGGCTTTCTTAGGAAGAGCTACCCCGGAGGGTGTTGCACAAATGGGTTCCCAGCCGCAGTTGCCTGTGAACAGTCGCGAACTAGCTGATTGACTGGACCTGCTGTTACTGCTACTTGACCGGCTTCTGTCAACGTACCATGGCCAGCTGTCCAGGGCAGTCACACAGGACAGAGCCTACCATCGATGTGGCGCAGTTGTAGCTGGTTCCAGGGCGTTAGAGAGACAAGGCGGGTCATGGCCTCCCTTTTCAGAGAACCCCGGGGCTGGCAGAGCCCTCAGGAGCCTTCGAGTCCAGCCCCCTGCCCAAAGCCAGACCCAGAGATGTAAGCAACTAGTCAACTATCCGATAAGCACAAGTGGGGAGGGGAACAGGAGCTAGTGCTGTGGGAGCCGGCTTAAAAGCTGGTTCCCCCCAGCCCCATCGCTGCAGGAGGCAGGCAGGTAGCTGCCCCTCTGCTTTTTAAACGTAACAGGCTCTTCATCCATTGAAAAGGCTAAAGCGCAGCAGGGGGACCCAGTGCAGGCCAGGACAGCTGATTCCCGGCTCTCCCCAGCACTGGGAGCAACTAACCCTGCTGGGGTTCCCCGCTTATTGACTCATCAACTCGTCCATGGAAAATCAGTCAGTTAATTGATAAAACTACAGGCAGTCCCCGGGTTACGTACAAGATAGGGACTGTAGGTTTGTTCTTAAGTTGAATCTGTATGTAAGTCGGAACTGGCATCCAGATTCAGCCGCTGAATCTGGACACCAGTTCTGACTTACATACAGATTCAACTTAAGAACCCCAGGCGTCCCCAAGTCAGCTGCTGCTGAAACTGATCAGCAGCTGATTCCAGGAACCCTGGGGCAGAGCAACTCTGCCTCGGGCTTCCTGTAGTCAGCTGCTGGTCAGTTTCAGCAGCGGCTGACTTGGGGACGCCTGGGGCAGAGCAGTTCGGGTGCTGCTGGGTTGGTCCAGGAGCGGCCGCTCCTCGGCGCTACTGGACCAACCCAGCAGCACCCCAGCTGCTCTGCCCCAGGTGTCCTGATTCAGCCACTGCTGAAACTGATCAGCAGCGGCTGAATCAGGACTCCTGGGGCAGAGTAGCTGGGGTGCTGCCGGGTTGGTCCAGTAGCGCCAAGGAGCGGTGCTGTGGGACCAACCGGCAGCGCCCCACCTGCTCTACCACAGGCCCCGGGCTTTGCTCCACATCTCCCTGGTCTGCTGAGGGGGGCACTAGCTGCATCCCCCCCAGCAGACCAGAGAGACGCGGAGCAAAACGGCGGAGGACCCGGGCCGGACCCGCGGCGCTTCCAGATCAGCTGGAAGCGCCTGGTCCAGCTGGGTCCTCCGCGGCTTTGCTCAGCGTCTCCCTTCTCTGCAGACCAGAGAGACGCTGAGCAAAGCGGCTCAGGACCCGGGGCCGGACCTGCGGCGCTTCCAGCTGATCTGGAAGCGGCCGCGGGTCCGGCCCCGGGTCCTACGCCGCTTTGCTCCCCGTCTCCCTGGTCTGCTGGCTCCCCCAGCAGACCAGGGAGATGGGGAGCAGCTTTTCTCGCCCCGGAGGAGGCGGGCGGCGGGACCAGGCGTCCCGCCGCTCCAGTCCTCCGGGGCGAGAAAATACCCGTTCGTAACTGCGGATCCGACATAAGTCGGATCCGCGTAACTCGGGGACTGCCTGTAAATGTAACATCCCTAGCAGGACCAGCCCCGACTCAGTCAGGGTATGTCTACACTAGAAAGTTAGTTCGAACTAACGGACGTTAGTTCGAACTAACTTTCCTATGCGCTACACTAGCGCTCCGCTAGTTCGAATTTGAATCGAACTAGCGGAGCGCTTAGTTCGAACTAGGTAAACCTCATTTTACGAGGACTAACGCCTAGTTCGAACTAGCTAGTTCGAACTAAGGGCTGTGTAGCCCTTTAGTTCGAACTAGTGGGAGGCTAGCCCTCCCCAGGTTTCCCTGGTGGCCACTCTGGCCAACACCAGGGAAACTCTATGCCCCCCTCCCGGCCCCGGACCCCTTAAAGGGGCACGGGCTGGCTACGGTGCCCGTGCCAGGTGCAAGCCTGCCAGCACCCAGCTAGCAGACCCTGCACCTGGCACAGCACAGAGCCACCCACCCGATGCCCCCCAGCCCACCCCCTCTTGCCGGGACCAGGCTGGCGGCTCCCGGGAGCTTGCCCTGGACCGCAAGAGGCGGGCACCTTCCTGGGCTAGTGCGGACATCGTGGACCTCGTCCACGATCTCCGCACTAGGCACAGGAAAGTGGCCGTCTAGGGCAGGAGAGCTGCCAGCCTGGCCACCCAGGACCAGGTGTGCATGAAAATCAAGGGGGTCCACTGAGACCCCCGACACTGAGCCCTGAGCTTACAATGGCCGTCCTGGGTCAGACCAAAGGTCCATCTAGCCCAGTAGCCTGTCTGCCCACAGCGGCCAACCCTAGGGACCCTGGAGGGGATGGACCGAAGACAATGACCAAGCCATTTGTCTCGTGCCATCCCTCTCCAGCCTTCCACAAACTTTGGGCAGGGACACCACTCCTACCCTCTGGCTAATAGGACTCCATGGACCCAACGTCCATGACTTGATCTCACTTCCCTTTAAACTCTGTTCTAGTTCTAGCCTTCACAGCCTCCTGCAGCAAGGAGTTCCACAGGTTAACTATTTGCTTTGTCAAGAACAACAACTTTCTCTTACTAGTTTCAAGCCTGCTACCCAGTCCTTTCCTTTGGTGTCCTCTAGTCCTTCTTTATGGGAACTCATGAAGAACTTTTCTGAATGCACCCTCTCCACCCAACCCCTGCTTTTAGAGACCTCTATCCTGTCCCCCCTCCGTCTCCTCTTTTCTAAGCTGAACAGTCCCAGTCTCTGTAGCCTCTCTTCATCTGGGACCTGTTCCCAACCCCTGATCATGTTAGTTGCCCTCCCCTCTCCCAGCCTTTCTCTTCCCCTCTCCCACCTCCTTTTCCCAGTCTCCCCCAGTTTTTTTCAATAAAGACAGAGTCAATGTTGGAAGAAACGTTATCTTTATTTTGTACATCAAGAAGAAGGGGGGCTAGGGAAGGGCAAGTGGAAGGAGGTGAGGGAGGAATGGGGTACGAGCCCCCGATGGGGAGGACTGGGCTGGCTCTGCGGGCTTCTGGGGGTGGAAGCTCTCCTGCAGCCCCCCAATTACTCCCTCTCCCCAGATGGCAGCCTGCGGCAAGTGCAGCCGGGCTGATGGCCGAGTGGTGTGATGTGCCCAGTGTGGGCACTCAGGGCACTCCAAGCCAGAACTTCTTTGCAAGCGGGGCACCCCTTAGAACTGTGTGTCCGGGGTGGGGGTCGGGACCCTTTAAGCGCAGCCCTCGGCTAGCCTGAGACAGTATCTCCATGCTCTAAGTCCTCCTTTTATGCCCTGCCGGCACTGCTTCCGGCCATCATTAAGCCCTGTTCAGAGTCCACTCAATGTGGACTTACTAGTTCGAACTAGCAAAACGCTAGTTCGAACTAGTTTTTAGTTCTAGACGCGTTAGTTCGAACTAGCTTAGTTCGAATTAACTAATTCGAACTAAGTTAGTTCGAACTAGCGCTGTAGTGTAGACGTACCCTCTGCCCAGCCAAGGCTCTGTCATGCGAGACTTAAACACCTCCAGGGATGGAGATTCCACCCCCTCCCTCGGGAACCCAGCCCAGCGCTTCCCCACCCGCCTAGGGAAATCGTTTTTCCTAATCTCCAACCTAGACTCTCCCCTTCCCCCCACTGCAACTTGAGCCCATTGCTCCTAGTTCTGCCATCTACCTCTCCCCGTCCTTTTCGGAACCCCCTTCAGGGAGGTAAGGAAGCTTTTATTGGGCCAGCTTCTCAGCCCGAGAGTTGCCGACGACCTAGGATCTGCGTATTCCACCAGCCGGCAGCCTCGCAGGAGGGGAGGGGTAGCGGGCCCATTCTGGGCTCCATTTTGCTGTGCGGATCAGGCCGCTGTAGCAGTCGGGAAAGGGAGATCGGGGCAGTGAGATGGGGGAACGGGCAAGTGACTTCAGTGTCCGGGGTCGTCCCGAGGATTCGCTGTGTGTGGTGGGAGCGTGCGAAACCCCGAAGGGCGGGGGCAGGGCGAGCAGCCCTCGGCTGGGGAAGGAAGCGGCGTGTTTCCTCTCTTGGGAGAAGGCCTCGGCGGTTACTCTCACTGCCCCTCGCAGAGGGGATGGATACCTGGCCCAAAGCTCTGTGCTGCGGGGTGGGCTGAAGAGCTGTTTGCAAAGGGAGGGCTGCCCCGGCGTGCTCCCATCCTCTGATCAGAGACTGGAATGAATCCGAATGTGTCTGGCGTCGGGAAACCGACCTACCGGAGCACGAGTGGACGTTGCCGCGGGGCCACTCCGTTTTCTGTTCAGATTTCTCAAACCGGCGGAGGTTTGGTTTCCATCCCGCACTCTCCCGGCCCCTCTCCCGGCTGCGCCGGCCATATGAACGTGGGAAAAGACGTGAGCCGAGGCCGGGCATGCAGTTGCTAGGCGGGGCACAGAAGGGACGTGCACGAACCCCAATAATCAGTGGCCAGATTTTTTTGGTGCAGGTTTTTCCCCTTCACAAGGAGCCTCCAATCAATATTCACATGGATGTATTTGAAAAAAGCCAAGAAACCCCCCTCTGGTCTCTGGCGGGTTTTGTTTTGTTTTTTTGTGAAGTCAGAGGTATTTTCCCAATTCTTACACCTCGGCTGCGTCTAGACTGGCAAGTTTTTCCGCAAAAGCAGCTGGTTTTGCGGAAAAGCTTGCCAGCTGTCTACACTGGCCACTTGAATTTCCGCAAGAACACTTGACTTCCTCCTGTCTGAAATCAGTGCTTCTTGCGGAAATGCTACGCTGCGCCCGTTCGGGCAAAAGTCCTTTTGCGCAAAAGGGCCAGTGTAGGCAGCTCAGATTTGTTTTGCGCAAAAAAGCCCCGATCACGAAAATGGTGATCGGGGCTTTTTTGCGGAAAAGTGTGTCTAGATTGGCACGGACGCTTTTCCACAAAAAGTGCTTTTGCGGAAAAGCGTCCTGCCAATCTAGACGCTCTTTTCTGCAAATGCTTTTAACGGAAAACTTTTCCATTAAAAGCATTTTCGGAAAATCCTGCCAGTCTAGACGTAGCCCTCTAGTTTACAAACAGAACCAGAGTCCGCAGCTAGTTGTTACTGTCATGTGTCCCCCACGGCCTCTCTGAAGTCTTCGCTTTTCGGGAGGTGTCTGGATTCTGTTGCCTCCTTTGCGTACTGCTGGCTCATGCTGAGCGGGGCTGGGTGAGGGTTTCCTAGCAGCTGTCGACCCGCTCGACTTCTCCTCGGGGGTGATGTTGGATTGCCGCGTCTTTAAAGGATGCTCCCTTCTCTGCTGCAGCGGAGGGAGCCGTGGGGTCCGCTTGGCGGACGAGAGACCGTAGTAAATTGTGGAGTTTGGAATGTAATGAGCTTTGCCCGTTCTCAGGCCTCTGGTAGCCTCAAGGACTGATAGAGTTGAGCTTCAGGACTGCTTGGAGTACAGTAGGATAGCCAAGGTAAGCCGTGCTGCGCAGCCCTTTCCCTTAGCTTCCCCGGGGCTCGCTGGTACTTCTCGGCTTGCCGTGAACAGCGCTTCGTCAGGGCTCGGGGGCTCTGTGGCCTCGTGCGGCCTGCTCTGCTAAGGGGCGGTCTGGCGGCTGCGCCCGCTCGGTGATTTCCTCTCTGGGATTCTCTGCCTTCTGACCTTGAGGGAGATTCCCTCATTACACCCCTACTGAGGGATTTCTCTGGTTCCAGCCCCCCCGCCCCGCCCGTACTCTCTCGTCTGCGTGGTGGCTCCGGGGAGACAGAGGGGACTCGGCTTCTCTCTCCTTCCCATGGGCTTTCTGAAGCGGGATCGTCCGCCCAGTGATGAGCATGTCAAACGGAGGCCCAAAGCCGAGTGTTTGCCTCTGCTTGTGGAGACTCAATGCCAGGTGGGCCAGCCCTGCTTCACGGGCACAGCCCCGGCCTGCGACTTTTCCTTGTTCCCAGCAGCCAGCGCTGCTCCTGCAGGAGCCACCAACGGCTGCTCGCCTGATTTCTGCATAGGTCGTACGTGTGCGCGTCCAGGAACGTCTCCGCGGGTTCCCCCGCTTCTTTAAAGGCGGACGTACGGGCGCTGCGGCAGCCGTGGCCGGTGCACATTGGTGTAAACACTCAAAGTACTGGCCTGCCGAGCCCTGCTCCCGCCTTTGGCCTTCCCTGCCTAGATCTGCTCTGTTCTCAGCACTAGACAGGGGCGACGCCCGCCGCACAGTCCCGTGACCCCGAAGACGAGAGCTCACGGGCTCACGGCAACTCTTGTTCTTTTGCTCTTCAGTTGAGGAAGGTGCAAACCATAACGACCAAATCCAACTCCCTCAGGCAGGGGAAAAGCCTGCAGCTGCCCGTGCTCATGAACGGGAAGGAAGACAATTTGTGGTGCACTGAGTTAGAAAGGTGAGCGGCGCTCGCAACGGGGGCCCCCGCACCGGGGCTCACACTTGATTTCTCCCGACCCAGTTAAAGAAAATCGTCGCTGCCGCGACCCAACATCCTGTGACTGGAGCGTGGGCTCCAGAGTGGGGCGGAGGATGGAGCTTCGAGGGGAGGAGGAGACTCCGGCTTTGGGGGGAGGCGGGGCTGGGGAGGGAGGGACTTACCTCGTGCAGCTCCCGGTCAGCGATGCAGCGGGGGGCTAAGGCAGCTTCCTGCCTCTCCCAGCCCCGCAGACCAGGCTGCCCCCAGACGCCGCCAGCAGCAGGTTCCCAGCCAACTGACGTGCGGGGCTAGTGCTCGGGGCAGTTCGCAGAGCCCTGTGCTCTCCCTCTGCCCACCTAGGAGCCGCGGCCACTTCTGGGGCGCAGTGCAGTCTGCGCTGGAGGGAGGTGGCAGGTGTGCAGGGCAGCCCGGGTGGGGGGTAGGGGCAGGCGAGGGCTGGGAGCAGGGGCTCTAAGCTGGCTGTTCTTCAGCAAGAAGCTGAATCCCCCTTGGAAAGGGCCTAGGAGTTTGCACTGCTGGCGGGCCCAGGAGCCCGTGAGGGGGACTGCTCCGTGGTTTGGGGACCCTGGGAGCTTTGATGATGGGAAGAGCCATCAAAGCTCCCAGGGTCCCTGGGCAAAGGGGACTTGGGTGTGTCGTCTGGCTCTCCCCGGGCATGGTTGGCAGAAAGCTGGCGCTGCGGGGAGGGGGGGTTGATTTTAGTCCGTCGGCAGGGAAAGGGGGCTCCGTCATGGCAGCGCTCCCGGTGCTGTAACTGTGTGTGCGTGCCGGCAGGCTGCGCCTGTTCCGTGCGTTAGGGGATTCCACACGCTCGGTGCTTGATGAGACTGGCTTTCGTGTTGCTCCGGGGGGTCTCCGGCGCCTGACCCTCTTCTTGGGCTCTTCAGGCAGGCGACTGGACAGACACTTGCACCCCCGTAATCCAGGTGTCCCTGAGCCGCCAACACCCATGGTCAGACCCTGGCGGGGGAGGAGGGAGCCAGCGCTGTGCGCTACCCCTCACGCTTCCCCTGCTGGTGTATGGCAAAGCGCCGCTGGGGAGACTTTTCGTCACCGCTCCTGGGGGCGGCGGGGGCTGCGGAGCCACATGTGCTCCCAAGAGTGGGGTGCCCTCTCATGGCCAGACCCTGACCCCTCCTCCTCCTCCTGCTCCCTCCCTCCCAGACCCTGCACCCCCCTCCTCCTCCTGCTCCCTCCCTCCCAGACCCTGCACCCCCATCCTCCTCCTGCACCCTCCCTCCCAGACCTTGCACCTCCCCCAGTCCACTCCTGCACCCTCTTTCCTTCCCTCCCAGACCCTGCACCCACCTTGCTCCGGCACTTTCCCTCCCTGACCCCGCACCCTCATGCCAGTCCTCCCTCCCTCCCAGACCCTGTACCCCACCCCAGGACACTCCTGCACCCTCTCTCCTTCCTTCCCAGACCCTGCACCCTCCCTCCCCCAGCACCCTTCTTTATGGCAAACACCCGTGGTTCTGAAAACTCCGTCGTCTGGCGTAGCCTGTTTCCCAGCGTGCCGGACCACGGCGCTCCAAGTGTGTTCATGTTGCAGTGCCCAGCCGCACTGCCTGTACCCCAGAGCCCACGGGTGCTAGTGACATTCCTGCATTTCAGTCTAGCGCTGCCCAGTGCTGGGCCCCAGAGAAGAGGGACCGTCCCTGCCGTGGCGTAATACAAGAGAACCAAACGCCGAGCTGCGCGGCAGGACACGTGTTCTCACCGTAGCACGGCTCGCGTGGCAGATGGAAACAGAAAAGCCGCGGCACACTATCGGAACTAGACACGCTTTTATAGCCGGTGGCAGGCGCTATTGTTTTTTTCAGGACACAGCTCTCTACACTAGGGGTGGGGAAGCTTTGGTGGGTCAGTGGTCACTGACCCACAGAAAAATGCGTTGGGGGCTGCACACAAGTGAGGGGAAAAAAGCCCCTGCCTGACATGGCCCCTGACGGAGAAGGAGAAAGGCCCTCCCCACGTTCCCCTCACACACCAGCGCCTGAAGGGGCCTAGGCTAGTCGATTTGGGGGGGGGGGGGATAGGGCTGGAGCACCAACACAGGCTCCCCAATGCTGGGGGGAAGCCCCGAGCCTCAGGGGCCAGATCTAGGCAAGCGGGAGGGGCACGGCTGTATGATGACGGTGGTGCTGTGGCACACGGAGAGGGGCGGGAGGACTCTCGCTTTCACCACCGGTGCAGGGACGAGGCGGGGCCTCTGCCTTCCCGCCCCTTCGTGAGACCCGCCTGTGAGCAGCCCACAGGCCACGGGCGTAGAAATAATGCAGGGAGGCCAGGCAAGGTCACGCCATGCCAGCTGTGTGTCACACGGGGAGGATGGGGCTGTCTCCATGCCAACAGCGAGGCGGGCATGGACACTGGCCAAGAGCCACAGCCCAAAACGCCTTCAGGGCCGTTGCTCGCCGTCTGTGGGGGAGAACCCAGTGGTGCGGGCGATGCTGCAGGTCAGGATTCCGGCCCTCGGGAATTCCCCAGTGCCTGCCCGGACAGGACCTCCTCGACGCGTAACTGCTGTTCTAACCGTCCCTCTGCTCTTCCCTCCCCCGGCAGGATCTTTGGCTTCCCCCTTCACTACACCGACGTGTCCAACATGGGGCGTGGGGCTCGGCAGAAGCTGCTCGGGAGATCGTGGAGCGTCCCGGTCATTCGGCACCTCTTCGCCCCGCTCAAGGATTATTTTGCCTGTGAATAGCAGGGATTCCCTCGTCTCCTCCGGTCAAGATGCACTAGCTCAACAGCGTGTGTGGGAGCGGGAAGGAAGAGAACAGCCCACACGCTCCATCACTTGGTAGGGAACGGTCTCCCCAGCCACACGCTTTGGGGCGGACGTGTGGCCCTGCAGGGCGAGCGTAGGAAACTTTAACCAAAGAACCTGCTAGGGGGATTTTTTCAAAGGGACAGAAAGTATCGGAACACTCTTTAGAAAGTATTGAAGGCAGATGCTAGCTTGCCTCACTCAGGAGACTGTAGGGATGGTGGTTGGAGACCCTCTTGTCTCACATAGTGCATTAACCATTCCTTTTACTGTACAGTTGGAAAGTAGTGAGTCACCGGCTGGGTGGCCAACGCAGCTGGCTGGTGTGCTGCAAACAAACTTGAAATAGTTAGAAACCATGCTTTTTTTGACACCCAACCTCTAAAAACAGTTGCTAGGACATCAGACCTGTAGCCACAGGGATACAGAACCCTTTCAGGTTACATACACTGAACGAACAAGCGGGAGACATGAAAAAAAAATCGCTTTTTACATTTTTTTTTGTTCGAGTTCAATTTTGTTTTTAAACTTTTGTTGCTGCTTTCAAGCATTACATGAGAATGTGGAAATTCCTAGACCTGAATGTAGCTGAAACTGAACTGTGAGGTGATAGAATTACTTGTCTAGTTAGAAGTGTTGGTGTGTGCGTTCGGCTGTAGTTTTGCCAACACTCCTTCCTTTTTACAACCTTCTTTTCACTTGTACATTAGGCAGCATGGAACAGTTTGAAAGGTGAAACATGACTCAGTTCAGGGAGCATGTGGGCTCCAGGTCACTAGAAGGAAATTGTTCTCTTAACACTTTAGCAAACCAATGGGCGGGCAGGGCCGTGCTGGGTGTTTTTTTAAGAACCTCAAAACTAACAGTCTTCTAGCCCTAACTGTTGCTGGACCCCCCGAAATCCGACACAGCCACTCCACAGAGAAGCTGTCGCAAAATCTAACCTGGTGCAAGGAATCCTCGATCAGAAATATGCGGAGCGGGCAGCATCACAACCTCAAGTCACTTTAGCCCCAATCCCGATCCTATGAAGTCAGTGGGGTGAAATCCTGAACCCATTGATATCAAGGGCAAGACTTCCATTGACTTCAGCACAGCCAAGATTTCACCCTAGGAATTTTGCCCGTCGCCTGGTTAATGGTGCATTCGTCCTGGCTACAGCAGGGCTGGAGCAGGCCTGCGTGACTGGAAAAGGGAACCCTTCCGCCGTGGTGTAAACACTCCACGCCCCTGCCCTTTCCCCCGGGAGAGCCATTTTATTTCTCCTCTGCCGTCCCGGCGCGCCCAGGGAACGTCTGCTCAGAAGCACAGCGGGCCACCGTTTTACTCTGCTCTTCGCCTGCCTGCAGGCACAGGGATAGTTTGCACAAAGCCACGTCCGTGGCTCCATGCACGCGCCTGTGTTGGGGGTGTGCCTGGACCCACGGGGACCGGGATGGTGCCCTTTGCTGAGCTGGGTCAGACCTGAGCTGGAGTTCCGGCTTCAGGCTTGAACAGTCCAAGATGGGGCGAGCATCACTGGCTCCTTCCTGCCCAACCCGCTGCCGTGCGCTCAGAAGGGGGCTCCCCCGGTGGGCCGGGCATGGCGATGGGGGCTGCAGCAGACCCACTACCTCAGCGCCTCGCTGATGTTCCCATCTTGCCTCCTGCCGAAGCTGAAAGGAACTCCCCGGCTGCTGCTCTGGAGACGGCCTGGCTCCGAAGATTCCAGCGACCACGCAGGAGGGCTGGGGAAGGCTCCCCTGCACGTTGGACGGACGCCACGAGGGACGGGCTCGCTGGCAGGTTGACTAAAGCAGCAGAGGGACGTCCCGCTTCTTTCCACAGGGTAACGGCGCTCCTGGCAGAGCTCCCCCTCAAAGTGGCCCCCTCGTGGGCCTGTTGGCATGCACCATCCGGACCTGCAGCTCCTCCGTCCTCTCCTAGCGCTGCTCTTTGCTCCACCAGTGGCCCCCGGGTCGTGCAGCCTGTTTCGATGCTCGCGCCTGTGGAAGTTCTTTGCTGAATGGCATGAAGTGTGGTGGTAGCGGATCTGGCGGAAAGCCAAGGGCGCTGCGTCCAGGCGAAGGGTTGAGCAGGAGACAGACCAGCGGGCTCTGGGCAGTAGCTGGGCGGGCTTCCACGTCTTCAAGCAGCTCTTGCCTTTCTCAATTAAGAGATGCCTCTGTGTCTTAGGGCAAGGGAGGCCTCGGCCCGGCCCTCCGAACAGCCTTGCTGGTGATGTGAAGAGCTAGGCCCAGGGTCATCTTTCTGCATTGTGCTCAGCGTTCCTAAAGGGCAGCCGCCCCTTCCACCAGGATCCCTGAGTAGTGAGAGCGTCCCGATCTCGGCTCCTGCTGCCCCTCCTTGAAAACAGGAGATCCCTGTGCATCTCCATCCCAGGCCTGAGGGGAGGGCGTCATCCCCAGCGGATGAAGGGCCTCGTTTCTCACTCCTGACCCTGCATCAAGCTCTTTTGGATCTACATGTAGGTGGTTTCCCACCTCCAGCCGCAGCGTCAGCCTGCCTCTTCTTGATGGCCAGACTGGGAACTGGCAGCAAGAGGAGGCAGGTCATGGCCGAGGGAGACAGCGGTTTCCCCAGAGGAGAGACTGAGCCGTGTTCTCCTCTGTCCTACGTGGCACTTCCCTCCCAGTGGCACTTGGAAGCCCTGCCACGTAGCATGTGCCCAGGTGAGACCCACTTGAGAATGCACTGAGTTCCGAAATGCTGGAACCTCCCCGGGCAGCGCTCTCCTATGCTACCTCCATTCCTTCTAGGCAACTCAGGGACAAGAAGCAGCCGGTCATCTCACACCCATAAACTATGTAGCGGAGATGTAGGAGGCCCGACGTGCAGTGGCGTAGGTGTGCAGAATGCTCGTCTGGTGAGCATGCAGCCTACACCTCTGCATGCATTGATGCCCGCGCAGCTGGTGCATTGGGTGCCTCTGCGTGCAGAGTTGAGGAACTCTGCAGGCGTTTGCCGGCCAAGCTCATCTGCAACTCTTGGACCAAAAGCTTCGCTCTGAACCCTGACCCTCTTCTGGATCCGGATGAGAACACTAATCCCTCACCCTCACCCTACTTGCTGTCATGTGAAAGCCTTTTCTAGTCCACGTGGGTGGACAGCGGAACCCCGCAGCAAAGTAGTTTTGCATGTTTGCAGGAGTCTGCCCACGTGGAGCTCGAGGTAGGATTGAAGCTTTAGAGTCAAACGAGACCAGGAGATTACGAAATCTCCGTTTGAGTCCACCATTCGTTTTAGCCTTGGCCCTTTTTTCAGACTGGATTAACACATGACCTCAACTCAGGTCCGCCTTCGAATACTCTTACCCCAGTGTTCATCTCCTTCCCTTCCTCATCAAAATTAAAATAAACACACAATGGTGGAAAGATTTGGAAAGCAAACGAAGATCAGGAAAAGAGGAATAAAAGTTCTTGGCATTAAATTTACAATTTTTTCATGTGATCTTAGACAAAGTATTTTTCCCTGTAAAATCTGCCTTTTGCTACATGTTTATAAAAATGTCTTAAGGAGAGACCTGCATTTCAGGAATGCTATTTTATTGAATCTTATCAGCTTTGTACTCTTCATTGGTGCTATTTTTTTAGACTAAGGATTTTAATGTTCAAATGAGTGTGGGTTTTTATACGATCTTTTAAAATCACAACCAGCTTGTATTTTTGTTTTGTTGCAATATTTCAGGTTTTCTGTAAAATGGACCCAGTACCAAAGTATGAAAAATCAAAACTGTGCCTTGTCTAAACAGTTTACTCATTTTCTTATGGGGAAAAAAAAAAGGATTAATGCCAAGAGTTTACCTGAGCATTTATCATGGTTTAATTAAAATCAGTATTTCTATATGACTGGACAATTATTTTTTTAAACAGAAACAAGAGAAAGTAAAAACACGGCACTATGCTTGGAAATGGGGATGGTGAGAAAGGTGCTTAAAAGAAATTCGGGGACCACTTAATATGCTCTTAATGAGCTTGGAAGCTTTGTCCACTAAGCATCTTCAGTGCCTAGCTGAGATGGGTAGATGGTGGTTCCCAGGGATGCCTAGCTGTTTGGTTTAGACTGAAGTGAAAGCCAGCTGAGCAGTGGGCCCACACATACAACCCTGCTGAGGACTTAAGGACTTTAGGGGTTCCTAGAGCTGGCATGTGTCACCGTATGAGTCGTTGGACCTGCCCACATCAATAAGATGAACAGGACTCGGACTACAGCCTGATACGGCAAGTGCTGAATCTTTCACCTTAAAGTGAAGTGGGTCCCCCGTCCCCCCGCAGGAGTGAGCCCGGAGGAAGCCAGAACCATTGTCCAAAGAATGTTGGTCTTGTGCCTCAGACGCACTAAGGATTTTCTTTCTTCCTTTGCTTTCCTTTCCATAACCCAAGGGAGTGGGTGGGCGCCATCCCACCCACTTCTAAAACCCCTCCCCCAGCCTTGCGGGACGGACGACTGGGCTCAGGCGTCAACTAATTACGGGGAGACAAATAATGAAAAACAGGGTCGGGCTGCAGGTCAAAGGTTTAAAACAAGGGAACCGGACGGGGAGAACCCCGGACAGCGCCCGCTGCTCCTCCAAGCTGCCCAGGGAGCCAGTGGACGCTGCCCAGAGGAGCTCTGCCCGGATTCGTGAAACTAGGGAGGAGCGGAAGTAGGCCCTAAGGTCGCAGAGCGCCCCTTGCCCAGCATCCGCCTCCTGGTGTGGTATATGGCGGCTTTCGCCAGGGTCAAGAGGAGGTTGACAAGGTCTGTTGACTTTGTGTGGCCACGGATGCGGGGGGGGGGGGGTGCATAAATGAAATGGTGAGGGGAAAAGTGCAGCCAGGACCTCAGCAGGAGGTTCTGGAGGAGCCGGAAAGGGGGCTGCAACCTGGTGTATCCTAGGTAGGCGTGTGCCAGGTTTTCCCTCAAGCCACAAATGGGGCAGGTGGGGATAGGGGTGAACCGTGCCAAGTTCATGGCTCCATGAAGGAATCGCCAACTTATGTCCCCGATGGGCCATGGGATTAAAGTGGAGTAAACACTGACCCATGGGGGTTTCCTGCCCTCGACAGGTCTTAGATGGTCCCGCCATTTGGAATTGGGGTGGGACAGGAGGGTGTGGAAATTATCGTGTGGCACATGAGCGTGTACAGGTGGTTTCTGGGCGTGGTTCAAAAACAGACCAGTTAATGATTTATTCTTGCTGATGAAATCATCTGGCAAGAAGCATCTTCTACAATTACAGGTCTGCTTATCACCACGGATCAGTCTTATCATGGAGCCTGTGTTGTTCTGGGCATTAAGCCACAGCGAGCTTGTGCTGAATTATGAAATGAGCCCTATTTCATGCATTAGGTAACACAGCAACGCAGCTTCCTGTGGCTGCAGCCCGCCACTTACTCCTGCCCCTTGCCGTGGACAAGGAAGTCAAACTTTTTGTCTCTGCAGCTCACCTCACAGCCTTGCCTAATGGTTATAGCTGCTGGCTGCTGTCTTTAGGGGTGTGTGTATCTCACAGGATGCCTTTGTGTGCAGCTCAGGGAGTCAGAATGAGTGTTGCAGTGTGTTGGTGGCCTTTGATGTACCGGAGGCCAGACTAGACACGGAGTCCCTTCCAGCCTTAAATGCTATGCTTCTGTGTCTCACAAATGTCTAGTTATTCACACTGGGCAAATGTATGGGTTTTAGTAGGAGCGGGTTCAGGACTTTGCTATTAATTCCATCAGTCCTAAGAACCATCCTCTTCATCAGGGCCCGTGACCAGGAGTACTATACCTGTGAATAAAAAGTCTCAGAGGCGTCACCGGGTTAGTCTGTTACTTTAAAACGAGTCGGTCCTGTGGCACCTTAGAGCCTAATCAAAATATATGAATCGTGAGCTTTTTGTGGGTAAAACCCACTTCCTCCGATGAATAATTTGGCTGCTGAAGTGGGTTTTACCTATGAAAGCTCCTGATTCTGTATACAGGCAGTCCCCGGGTTACGTACAAGATAGGGACTATAGGTTTGTTCTTAAGTTGAATCTGTATGTAAGTCAGAACTGGCATCAGCCACTGCTGAAACTGATCAATTTCAACCGCGGCTGAATCTGGATGCCAGTTCTGACTTGCATACAGATTCAACTTAAGAAACCCAGGCGTCCCCAAGTCAGCTGCTGCTGAAACTGATCAGCGGCTGATTCCAGGAAGCCTGGGGCAGAGCAACTCTGCCTCGGGCTTCCTGTAGTCAGCATTGGTCAGTTTCAGCAGCGGCTGACTTGGGGACGCCTGGGGCAGAGCAGCTGGGGTGCTGCTGGGTTGCTCCAGTAGTGGCTCCTCGGCGCTACTGGAGCATCCCAGCAGCACCCCAGCTGCTCTGCCCCAGGTGTCCTGATTCAGCCGCTGCTGAAACTGACCAGCAGCGGCTGAATCAGGACGCCTGGGGCAGAGCAGCTGGGGTGCTGCCGGGTTGGTCCGGAGCGGCGCTGCGGGACCAGCCAGGCAGCCCCCAGCTGCTCTACCCCAGGGGTAGGCAAGAAAAGCCTGGTCTGCCGGGAGGGGGGGGCACTAGCTGCACCCCCCCCCCAGCAGACCAGGGGGACAGGAGCAAAGCCTTGGAGCTGTCCCGCTGCAGACGTGCTCCGCAGCTTTGCTCCTGTCCTCCTGGTCTGCTGGGGGGGTCCAGCAAAGCCGCTGGACCCCCCCAGCAGACCAGGGACACCAGAGCAAAGCCGCCGCCTGGGCGGCTTTGCTCGTTTGCCCGGGAGCAAAGCCGCCCAGGCGGCGGCTTTGCTCGGGTGTCCCTGGTCTGCTGGGGGGGTCCAGTGGCTTTGCTGGACCCCCCCCAGCAGACCAGGGGGACAGGAGCAAAGCCGCCCAGGCGGCGGAACTCCGCCGCCTGGGCGGCTTTGCTCGGGTGTCCCTGGTGTGCTGGGGGCATCCAGCGGCTTTGCTGGACCCCCTCAGCAGACCAGGGAGACCGGGAGAAGCTTTTCTCGCCCCGGAGGACATGGGTGGCGACCCGCCGCCCGTGAGCTCCAGGGCGAGAAAAGCCCCGTTCGTAAGTGCGGATCCGACATAAGTCGGATCCGCTTAAGTCGGGGACTGCCTGTATTTTGGTTAGGCTCTGAAGTGCCACAGGACCACTCATTTTTATAGCTGAGTATCCACATTGTTCTTCACTCCGAAGTTGATACAAAGCCAGTGGTGCTTTATCACCTACAGCTGGGCTTCCCTTCATACTGGTGTCTTTGGGCACCTGGAAGCCTTTGCCAGACTTCTCTGCCAGAGAATGTGGTCTGGCCTCCCTGAAGAGTTTTTCTTCATTTTCTTAAAGCTCATGATACTAATTAGAAGCTTAACTGTTTTTTTTTCTGAACTGTTTTTAGAGAGCAAAGCCCGTGGAGAAAGCTGTTGCAAAAGGAACTATATATAAATTATAATTGGTTGAACCTTCTTCTCTCCAATGCGTTAGAAACTCAGGACTAGGCAGGAATTTCTAAATAGTTATTGCTAAGGAAACACTCCTGTGTGTGTTCCTCGTGCCCTTTATGTTATGCTACAACATATCACATGAGCAAAGCCACAGCTTCAAGATAAACCATAAAGGGAACTGGCTGCAAGAGATGTTAAAAATATACATGCCTCGAGAAGCAGCATAAACTTTGTGTTTTTGTTGTTTGCTTTTGCACATTGTAGTTGTAAAGATGAGCTTTTTCTGCCTTATGTTTCTATCAGTGTGCAATGGAGAGTTAAAACCAGGAGAATTCTCCACTGTGCGTCTACCAATAGCTATACAAAGTGAGTGCAGAGAAAATTACAACATGGGATGCGGAACAAAAAAACAAAAGCAAACAACAACAACCTGGGCCCTTCACTACTCACACATTCATGGCAATGTGCTTTTCCAGAAACCTGTAAGAAGTTTGTGTATGTGAGTACCGGGAAGACACAGGCATTGAGTGATGGTACGGAGGAAGATTCCATGCAGAACAATTTACACTTGCCTCTCATGAGAGGATCTCTTTTAGTCCTGGCTTGAGAATGAGCAATGGCTACCCATTTGCCTAGCCAGAGATGACTGCTGCCACATTTTCCTATTGGCAAAGTGGGGAACTATTTTATAGGCCAGGTAGCTGACGTGGCAGATGACGTGTTCCTAAAGGCCAATTCTCGGGGGAGGAGGGGGACTTACCTCCCTGAAATAGGAAAGGGTGACAATGAACCAAGTCTTTGGGGGTTGGGGGATGTCAACGTCGGGCTTGGAGAGTAAGGGGAAGGTTTTGTAGACATGGCAAAGGGGATGGGTGATATGGCCACATTCTGACCCCCCTGCTGCAAGAGGAGCCCAGCAATGTTCCCTCTTCTCCAGTCATGTGTGGCATATGTGTTATTATATGCACCAAGGCATGAGCAAATGTGCACCACCAGCAGAAACAAAACCTAGCTCTGGGCACTTTCTGCTGGGTGGCATTTGAAAGTCTTTTAAGTGGCTGCATGAGCACCCAGCTTACAGGGAACATTGGAGCCCAGTAATAGGGGAGCGAGAGGGGGGACTGGAAGAGGAAGGGGCTAGGACAGGATGGAGAGCTGGAGGTTGGGGGGGCAGGCTGAGGGGGGCTGGGAGAGGGAGGGGCTAGGACAGGATGGAGAGCTGGAGGTTGGGGGGGGCAGGCTGAGGGGGGCTGGGAGAGGGAGGGGCTAGGACAGAGGATGTAGAGGGGCAGGCTGAGGTGGGCTGGGAGAAGGGGCTAGGACAGGATCGGGAGCAAGGGGGGTTGAGGAAGGGGTGGGTTAGAGGTTGGGCTTGTGGAGGGAGGAGCTGGTGGTAGGGGGCTGGGTAAAGGACGGGCTCCACTGGAAGGGGGCTGAGCCAGGCTGCACAGCCAAATCCCACCCACCCTCAAGTATAGGAGTGGGCAATTTTGGATGGGGAGCCACTGCCAAGATTTTAGAAGGTGGTCCAGGGCTGCACTCCTGTATGATATGAATGGGGATGCAGGGTCGGGGATGGAGGTTGGGGTAAGGGACTGGGGTGCAGTGGGGGGGCTGGGAGTTGGGATGGGGCAGGCGGCTGTGACCTAGGGCAGGGGGTGGGGATGTGACCCAGGGGAGGAGGGGACTGTGAGCTGGGGCAGGAGCTTGGGCACCAGATCTGGGAGGGGTGAGAGGGGAAAGGGCTGGGGGGGCCAGACGCTGCCTGGCCACGTGCTCGAACTGAGCCCAGGCGAGGGGGCGGGTTCTTAGCTGCCTGTTATTCGAACAAGCAGCTCCCATTGGCCAGTTTCTGCCTGACACCGGCCAATGGGAATGCGCCGGGGGCGGGGCAGCTCCTAAAACTCCCCCCTCCCCTCCAGTTTTAACACCGAAACGAAGCCTTGCAGCTGTGGGGGAGCCGGTCCGGCCCAAGTCAGTGGAAGGGGGCGTGGCAGGGAGCGAAAGACCATCACGTGACTCGGGGGGGGGGGGACGCGCGCGCCGCAGCATCCCGGCCCCGCCCCTGCGCGAGGAACGGAGTCAAATGACGTGCGCCGCCGCGGACGCCGGGTAGTGACGCCAGCACGCAGGGCGGGCGTGACGTGCGGCTCCCGGGCAGGGCCGGTGTGAAGGCGGGGGAGACGGGCAGCGCGGGGGCAGGTAACGGCCGGGCTGAGGCGGGGCGGCCGTTGAGGGGGGCGGGGGCCGCGGGTCCTGAGGGGGCCGGGGGGCGGGGCCGCTGGCTGAGGCGCCCCCCGGGGGCGGTGGGGCGCTGTGGGGGCGGGGCCCTTGGGGGGCGGGCGGCCCCGTGCTCGGCTCGTGGCGAGGCGGCTCCCTGCGCTGGGGGAGGAGGCCGCCCGGGGCTCCCCCTTCCCGGCTGCGGGGCCCGTCGCGCTCAGAGCCGGGCTCGGCCAGCGCCGCTCCGCTTCGGGGGGGTGCGGGGGCGCCCGGCACGCGGGCCCCGCCTTCTGCAGGAGCCGGCCCGGGTCCCCCCCTCCCGCCGCCCGTTCCCAGCCTTCAGCCGCGGCTTCTGTCTTCCAGAAAATGGCAGTGAATGTGTATTCTACTTCAGTGACCAGCGACAACCTGAGTCGGCATGACATGCTCGCCTGGATCAACGAGTCTCTGCAGCTGGCCCTGACCAAGATCGAACACCTGTGCTCGGGTAAGGCACCGCCTGGGGCCTGGGAGCCGCCTCCTGCGGGGCTGCTGATCGCTGAGTTACTGACTGCAAGTATACAAGATACCGTACAGTAGGCTTCTGATAATCCGGAACCTACGGGACCTAGGTGGTGCCGGATTATCAGATATTCTGGACTATCAGGAGGTACTATAAGATCGTTTATATATATATATATATATATATATATATATATATATATATATATATATATATATATATAATAAAGTGTTCTTAACCCTTTTTATTGTACATGCTGTATACAGTATACTGTAATGTGTTAAGTAGGGGGTCGCCGTGTTAGTCTGAATCTGCAAAAGCGACGAGGAGTCCTGTGATAGAAATGTAGCCGTGTTAGTCTGGGGTAGTTGAAGCAAAATGCAGGACAATGTAGCACTTTAAAGACTAACAAGATGGTTTATTAGATGATGAGCTTTCGTGGGCCAGACCCACTTCCTCAGATCAAGTAGTGGAAGAAAGTAGTCACAACCATATATAGCAAAGGATACAATTAAAAAAAATGAACAAATATGAAAAGGACAAATCACATTGCAGAACAGAAGGGGGATGCGGGGGGGGGGGGGTGGGAAGGGGGAGGAAGGAAGGTAAGTGTCTGTGAATTGCTGATATTAAAGGTAGGGAGAGTGGGATGTTTGTGAGTTAATGGTATTACAGGTGATAATTGGGGAAACTGTCTTGGTAATGGGTGAGAGAGTTCAAATTCTTGTTAAGTCCTTTTTGGCAAGTGTCAAATTGCATCTGACGAAGTGGGTCTTTGCCCACGAAAGCTTATGCTCCTACACTTCAGTTAGTCTATAAGGTGCCACAGTACTCCTCGTCACTTTTGTAATGTGTTAGTTTTTTTTAAGCCTTCTTTTACCCTTTTTGCTCAGTTCAGTTGCTGTCACTGGTACCTTGTGATTCATTTTTTGCCGAAGCTCACTCACTAGCTTTTGCCATTTTGATGCCAGACTATCAGGAGTGCCGGACTATCAGGTGCCGGACTATTGGAGTTTTATTGTAGTCTGTTGCTGGATCTTGCTTAATTTGAGACTAATTTCAAACTGTAGCTTCTAGCTGTGAATACAAAGGATTGTTTCTGTAGCTTTGTGGACTCTGAAGACTTGTGCCTTTCTGCTGTTGCTTTAAAACATAGCCTTGAATTTCAGCTCCTTGCCTATTTCTTTGGATAACAGGGCTAAAGCTGGGCGTTGTAAAACATGGTTATAATACACGTGAACACTGGCACAGCTACGTGGTTTGCTTAAAATCCTAGGATAGACAGATTCATAGTCAGTTAATCTGTCTATCTTGTATTATAACATGGCTGTGAAACTGTCACTAAAAATCATTTATATAACACCCAAAGTTTAATGGGTAAAGTGTATAATTGTTTAAGATGGGGTGGGGAACCTTTTTTGGGTCAGGGGCTGCTGACCCACATAAAAATCAGTTGGGGGGCCGTACACAAGTGAGAAGCCCTTGAATGAGAAGGACACTCCCCACGTTCTCCTTGCACACAAGAGCCAAGGAGGCCCAAGCTAGTTGATTTTTCTGTGCTCTAATCCTGGGGGTGGGTGGCAGGGGAGCTGGAGCACCAGTGTGGGCTTCCCAATGCTGAGCTTCAGGGGTTGGATCCAAACAAGCTGGGGGCTGCAGCCAGCCACTGGGCCTGAGGTTCCCCACCCCTGGTTTAAGAGAGAGAACAAAAGTTTGGGAAGGGTGAATGAAGTGAAAGTGTAGATGTGGAGAGATGAAGGTTCTTAGGAGAAACTGAGTTCTAAAGAAGGATTTCAAGAAGCTTGGGCAAGAAGTAGACTTGCCAAGCATCTTTCCATGTCAACATGAAAGAAAGACAGGGAAGTTAGATGGCGGACACTGCTTTCAAGTGTTGGTGGTGACCAGTTTCTCTGAACAGCTTGTTACTAAAAAGACAGAGAGGAGTTAAGGTGGCAAGCCTGGGAGGCGTTTAAAGATTGAACTGGGATAACTGGCAGAGGAAAAATATATTGGTAGGATTGTGAACATAAGAACGGCCGTACTGGGTCAAACCAAAAGTCCATCTAGCCCAGTAGCCTGTCTGCCGACAATGGCCAGCACCAGGTGCCCCAGAGAGGATGGACCGAAGACAATGATCAAGCAATTTGTCTCCTGCCATCCTTCTCGAGCCTCTGACAAACAGCGGCCAGGGACACCATTTCTATCCCCTGGCTAATAGCCTTTTATGGACTTAACTTTCAGGAAATTATCTAGCTTCTCTTTAAACTTTGTGGTAGTCCTAGCCTTCACAGCCTCCTCTGGCAAGGAGTTCCACAGGTTGACTACGCACTGTGTGAAGAAGAACTTTATTTTATTTGTTTTAAACCTGCTACCCATTAATTTCATTTGGTGTCCTTTAGTTCTTCTATTATGGGAACTAATAAATAACTTTTCTTTATCAGCCCTCTACACACCACTCATGATTTTATAGACCTCTATCATATCCCACCTCAGTCTCCTCTTTTTCTAAACTGAAAAGTCCCAGTCACGTTAATCTCTCTTCATATGGGACCCATTCCAAACCCCTAATCATTTTAGTTGCCCTTTTCTGAACCCTTTCCAAGGGCACAATATCTTTTTTGAGATGAGACCACATCTGTACACAGTATTCAAGATGTGGGCACACTATAGTTTTATACAGGGGCAGTAAGATATTCTGTGTCTTATTTTCTATCCCTTTCTTAATAATTCCTAGTATCCTATTTGCCTTTTTGATCGCCGCTGCACACTGTGTGGAAGTTTTCAGAGAACTATCCACGATAACGCCAAGATCTTTCCTGATTTGTTGTAGCCAAATTAGCCCCCATCATACTGTACGTGTAGTTTGGGTTATTTTTCCCAGTGTGCATTACTTTACACTTATCCACATTACATTTCATTTGCCATTTTGTTGCCCAATCACTCGTTTGGTGAGATCTTCTTGGAGTCCCTCACAGTCTGCTTCTGTCTTGGCTATCCTAAACAGTTTTGTATCATCTGCAAACTTTACCACCACCTTCTCTAGATCATTTATGAATAAGTTGAAAAGGACTGGTCCCAGGACTGACCCTTGGGGGACACCACTAATTACCCCTCTCCATTCTGAAAATTTACCATTTATTCCTACCCTTTGTTTCCTGACTTTTAACCAGTTCTCAATCCAAGAAAGGACCTTCCCTCTTATCCCATGGCCATGTAATTTTCCCAAGAGCCTTTGGTGAGGGACTTTGTCAAAAGCTTTCTGAAAATCTAAGTATACTATATCTACTGGATCCCCCTTGTCCGCATGTTTAACCCCTTCAAAGAACTCTAATAGATTAGTAAGACAGGATTTCCCTTTACAGAAACGATTCTGACTTTTGTCCAACAAATTATGTTCTTCTACATGCCTCACAATTTTATTCTTTTTGTGAAGAGGATTTCAAGCTCTTAATTTCCTGTTGTAAGGAGGCAAACCCAACAAGGGGATTTGAGAAGCTATAGTTGGAGTTGAGAGGTTTTTGACAGCTTTTTTGGATAGTTGGAGTGGGAGGGAAGGGAAATTTCTTGGAGTTATGATACTGAAGAGATTAGTTTTGGAGATTGAAATAAAAGGGCATCTTTTGGTGGTGTTTAAAAATGAAGTAACGGACTTCGGACAGGATATGAGGAAGAAGAAAAGTTGAAAATTGAAGTTGTGAGCATGGGATACAGGAAAAGTGGTGGAACACAAGGATCTGGGGAAAATCATTCAGTTCTAGAATGTGAGTTAAGACAGTGGGCTGGAAACATGTAATTCCCTGACTGAAGAAAAGACCGGAAAAAGTTGAAGTAGATTTGGGAATTTTCAGAGCTTGTGGCTGGATCCATGGAAACAAACTAGTACAAAGAAAAAGAGTTCTTGGGATGGAAACTTGAGGGGACCTAAGGGAGAATGACGTGCTCTTACTAAGAGGTTGGTAAAATGGTTAGCAAGGTAGAAAGAACCAAAAGTATGGTGTTAATCAATGTCCAGATGTTAAAATCAAAATAATAAAGACTTTTGAATGGCTGGTGACTTTCATTTAGGTCCAGAGGATTTTGAACTCCATAAGAACCTGGCCCTTAGAAGTGAGAGGACATGTCAGCTACTGAAGAATCTTGATTCATTTTTAAAGGTCTTAGATCCTACCACTCAGTTGTAATAAACTGAGCAGTGTCCCTTCCCAGTGTGTGGAGACAGACCTCTCCAGTGCTGCTGCTCATTTCTTTACAGAGTGAGATAAGCAAGATGAAATAGCTTCATTGCTGTCTGATGAAAACTGATTGGCCATGTCCACTTCCCAGGGAATGTCATGAATAGTAGAGGCCGGCCCTGAAGTATTCACTGAACTGCAGGGCAAGATGCTGGCGGGTTCAGTTGCAGGCACTACTTTCCTGCCTTCATTTGCATTATTGTTATGCTTAAAAGACGCACCCGGGATCTTTTTCGGGGGGGATAAGGCAACATGTCACATTTATTGAACATACATAGATCAATCAATACTTATCATATGCATATGATACATTACTCTCTGTCTGTCTCTCGTCGTTACCAAAAGTTGCTCCCCCTAACTGCACCGGCCAGGTCAGTTAGATGGGGGAGGGGTGGAGCTGGGTTTCTGCCAATCTGGATCGATGCTCCCATGTTGACAAGACAAAAACCCAGGGTCCCTCTGCAAGATGCCTCATGTTTATCCCTCTCATGCAGCTAATTAGTCATCACCTTGCCTTTCTTAATGCTGCTTCAAAGAGAGTTCCTCCAAGGGCAGGCACTTGCTGCTTGACTCCCAAGGCATCTGTATGTCCAGTCGTCTTAATGAGCTCACTTTTCAGATAGTGTCTTGGATCTGGCTCCCAGACCTTCTCCACCCTTGCAGCTGCTGCTGGAGGTGCTCACCTTTCATTTTCCATTCATACCTCATTCATTTCAACAGGACAGTCAAGGAAAGGGGAGAGCTCAAAAGATTTTTTTCTTACAAGATGGATATATATATTATAAAGGAAAGTTTCTCTTAATACAAAGTTATAGGAGAAATGTTAGAGATTCTATAAGAACACTTAAGATCTTGTCCTTTTAGATATATCTTTGTTAATACAAGATATGAGAGTGATATTACAGGGATTTATCCACACTATCAAGAGGCTATGGACAAGGGAGAAGATATTTTTCAATAACAGGAAGAAACAGTGGGAGACCCCAACCAGGAGTAACACCTTAATTGAAATTCCTGCATTGTCCTCCTTCCTAACAGCTGTATGACTCGACCATGCATTAGGACTAAATGCAAAAGGGAACTTAGAATTCTGTGTTACTGGTAGATAAACAGACTTCTTAAAAATTTTCCACAAGTGTACCATCCATGTTGGTATAATATTTGGCTGCATGTGGACATGCATTCTTCTGGTATACCAGGAAAAAAATAACCCCTCCAAGATAGGCACCTGCCATGGATTGTTGTAGCTAGTTAAACTTATTACTTCTGCAGCCAGCAAAAAATCTTTGCAGAATCTGAGATAATGCTGGAGAAAGATTTTTTTTTTTTTTTTTTTTTTTTTTTTCTGGATGAGTTCCCCTCCCCCTGGTCTAATTGTAGTTTTATAGGAGGAACTAGAAGAAATGAGAGGTCTTTGAGATGGGTGAAATGAAGCACCTTTTTGTGTCTTTTATTATGTTTCAGTTTTTGTTAGTCAGGATTGATATGGCCTCTTAATTCCAAGAGCACTAAAAGCGCTGGATAAGGGCAGTTTGTTTTATTCTAGAAATTAGGATAAATAATCTCCTCTTAAAGACCTAAGCTTTTTTTGCCTAGATGAATGTGGCATCTGTGACATGTGACCCCAATGAGTTTATTGTTGCAAGCATGTCATAGGACAAATCTTAGTTACTTGTAGAACTTGTATGCTCAGTGGGTTAGGGGAGGCAGTGTTATAAGAACTCAAATTATAACAGGGAGCAATCTTAACCTTCAATATTTCCTCTCGTTTTCAGTAAATAGTCTTCCAAGATGTGTCTGCTTCTGATTGATTTTTGAATAAGATGTTGCAGCCATTATGGTCCCAGGATATTAGAGAAACAAGATGGGTGAAGCAATTCTTTTATTGGTCCAACTTCTAGTGGTAAAAGAGAAATTTCTGAGCTACATCTGAAGAAGAGTTGTGTAACTTGAAAGTTCTTTCACCAAAAGAAGTTTGTCCAATAAAAGACATTATCTCGCCCACCTTTTTGTACAAAAGATGGCTTATGGAGGCATTGTTTTTTTTGGCAGGTGCTGCCTACTGTCAGTTCATGGACATGCTCTTCCCTGGTTCTGTAGCACTCAAGAAAGTGAAATTTCAAGCAAAGTTGGAACATGAATACATTCAGAACTTCAAGATTCTACAAGCTGGTTTTAAGCGAATGGGTGTTGACAAAGTAAGTTGCAATTGTTATTGGTTCTCCTTGCACTTAGGTGCCCATGGTTTAGTTTCATGGTATCTGTACTGCCAGTGTATGAACCCCATGGCTTTCTGTGTACATGTGTCTGCCAATCATTCACTTGCTGACAGCACTTACCCTTCCAGCAAGTGTTCCTCTAAACTGCATGGCAGCACAACTTCACAGGTGATTAATCAGCCCCACCCAGTCAGTCAGCTCCATGAAGTGAGCCCTGAGCCTCTGTCTGGGCGTGGTTGATTAATCACCTGTGAAACTGGGCTGCCACATTGTTGAGGGAACACTGCTTCCAGCTTCCCCAAATTGGAAATTAAACTGAGGGCTGGATTTCTGGCTCTTATTAACAGCATGAGTTTCACTATCTCCGTGGCTCCCAACCTTTTCCAGATGGAGACCCATTTTGACAATTCAGGAAGACTTGGTGACCCAAGACAATTAAAAAATGGGGGGAGGTGACGGGAAGAGCCACCTGGGGAGACACTTGGCAACCTTTTTGAAATATAATGGCAACCCATATCGAAACATACATGTTTGCTTACTGACTACTGTTACTGCATTTGAGCTTCTTGCTCTTTGTGCCAGACATGTGGCCCCAACCAACTGGTTTTGTAGTCCCAAGGACTGCAAGTTTTACTTCCCACAGATTCCAAACTGCTGTAGAGTAGACATGAGAAAATGGAGCTCCACAGTTTAAATAACCTTTGTGTTCATGGACAGTGCAATTGATAATTCATGTAGCTGGTACTGTACATCAATATCAGGGCAAGGTTTCAGTATTAACATTTCAGTCTCATCTCTTATTTTGGGGGAACTTCATGTAAGAATGAATAGGTAGGAACACTAAAAAGACACAGAGAATGGGCTAAGACTACTATTTAGTGTGACTGCATTAATTTGTGTGATTCTTTGCTATTAAAAACTGGGCTGGACTGTTTCAAATCACTGAATAACCATCAGATGGCTAACCTTCGTCATTGCCCATTTGGATTGATCTTATACTGGTTTCCTATATGCAAAAGTCTTTTAATAATTCTCTAGCTCTCTTTTCTAGGATGGGAAGGAGGGGGTGAGGAACCATTCCCAAGTTGGGGGTTGAGCAGTGTGTGTAGATGGGCCAACAGGTCAGACCTAGAATGAAGTTTAGATGTGATGGTAGGGAAAGATGGACAGATTTCAGGAGAATAGGAGCAAATTTGACCTTGGAACTTGGGCAATAAGTATTTCTGCAATAATGGTATAATATGATATCACCATTCAATTTTAAGATGATCAGCTAGCTCTCCATTCCAATTAGTGGAGAAAAATCTTGACTGCTCCTATGTTTAAATATATACGAGAAGTCAGTTCTGGCCTTGGAAAATCACATGTATACAATTCTGAGCATAAGCCGTGCCTCTGTAGAGCTTGCTTTTGACTTTGACTGTGTCCCTTCTGTTTGACAAGCTTTAATTTTCCCCCTAGATAATCCCTGTGGACAAACTAGTGAAAGGAAAATTTCAGGACAATTTTGAATTTGTTCAGTGGTTCAAAAAATTTTTTGATGCAAACTATGATGGGAAAGAGTATGACCCTGTTGCGGCTCGACAAGGCCAAGAAACAGCAGTAGCACCTGCCGTTGTTGCTCCAGTATTGAACAAGCCCAAGAAAGCTCTCAGTTCCGGTACTGCAGGTAAAGGAAATATTGATGGTCTTGTGAAAGTCTTTCTAATTGTTAAGAATTTCAGTAGCAAAAGTGACTCATTGTTAATTTCAGTGCATTAAATTATGGTAGTTCATGGTTTTCTTCTGTTCCACAAAGATTCCAATCTCTCAAAATACAGAATGGAATCGTGATACATATGCCTTAGATCACACTGTAGTGGTGAACCTCTTATTTCATGGAGGATAAGAAGTTTTCTTCCATGTGAGACACTTAATCTGTAGGTTTAAAATGTTAGGCATCTTCAGGTCAAATTGTGTAACCTCTAGAATTGCTGTGCCTCTTGTAGATAACAGTTTCCTGGAACCCACAGAAATGATTGCTGCAGGAACAGATGCTTCTTCCTTAAAGAAAATGGCAGTGATTGGTACCAACACTCTTGCGGGAGAAGGGACACTTCACATGGGGAATTTGAGGCATTTCTTGCTGCACTACACTGAGATTCAAATTCGTCACTGTTCTAGCTAAGCATGGGTGGAAATAACTCCTGAGGGTCTTGATTCCAAAAATAACAGGCTAAGAATTAACACTGCATCTTACCTTGTAGGTCCTCAAAGGCCCATTGTTACTCAGAGAACACCATCAGCTCCTAAAACTGGCACTGGAATGGTTAAAAAGGCTCCAGGAGGAATAGCAGAGGATGAATCAGCAGAACTGATCCAGCAGGTGAGTATTAAACCTGTAGACTATTAAGTGGAACTGCTTTAGATTAATTTACGTGAATCGTTAAGAACTGTCTTGGAAATATAGCAAAGCAATTCACATACTAGATGTAGCAAATTGTCAAACTAAAACCTTTCACTCAAGGTCTGATACATACTAGTCTATTACATCTTGATACTTCATCCTACAGTGCTATTGCAGACATCTAGCAGCATTGCAGTTAAATCATGAATGGCTGCCACTACACTGTAGTAGTGAGAGTTGTCAGGAGTCTCACTGTTATAAGTTAACCTGACTTCGTGTAAATGGTGATGAAGTATCTAAAAGAATAAACCCTGCAAAGGGAAACTGCAGGTGATTGGGTTTTTACTAGTTTGAAGTAGCGAGCCCATAACTTTTGCAAAGAGGCTGACCCCTCATGTGAATTGGATGTCTAGCATGGGAATTGAACATATGAACTAAACTGAGAGTAATAGATCAATATAGATCTTAATCCCATAGATCTTAAGCCCACAGTGCGGTTATAGATCTCTCACAAAAAGCCACTTGTGAAATGTAAGAATCTTGCTTCTCTCTGGAGAAATGATCATGTGTGTCTTATTTTTCTTTTTGGCAGATCAATGTATTGAAACTTACTGTTGAAGATCTGGAGAAGGAGAGGGACTTCTACTTTGGCAAACTGAGAAATATCGAATTGATCTGCCAAGAGAATGAAGGGGAGAGCGATCCAGTGTTGCAAAGGATTGTGGAAATTCTTTATGCAACAGATGTAAGTCTGTCTTTACATAAACTACTAATTGGCAATCAAGTGAATTTTTCTAATGGAAAAAAACCTTAAATGACGAATAGCCCTGCAGCACCTTAGAGACTAACAAAAAATGTAGCTGGTATCCTAAGCTTTTGTGGACACAACCAGCTTCTAACTCCATTCATCTGAAGAAGTGGGTTGTACCTACAAAAGCTCATGATCCCAGCTACATTGTTAGTCTCTAAGATGCTGCAGGACTATTTGTTGTTTTTCAAGGTTTTGTCCGGCATTGTAACTTCACTTTTATAAGTGAGCATATTCCTCCCTGACACTATCCCAAGTAGTAAAACTGCAGGGAAGGGTGTGTGCAACCCTGTGGGCCTCATTTGACATCCACTTCCATTAATACATTCTTTCTTTCCTCCTTCAGGAAGGCTTTGTGATACCTGACGAAGGAGTGCCACAAGAGGAGCAAGAAGAGTATTAACAGTCCACATACTGTACCAGCAGAGCAGCAACATCAGAATTCTTTGCCCCAAATCATGTGCTTAACTGTAAAATACTCCACTTTATTATTCTTAGAGGACTCACTGGTTTCTTTTCGTAAGCAAAAAGTACCTCTTCTTAAAGTGCACTTTGCGAAAGTTTTACTCTTTTTCAGTGGGTTTGAGTTAGGAGCTCTTTTTCACTTTGTAGCAGAACAGTATTAACATCTAGTTGGTATATTTAGGGAACAAGAAGTTGAATATTTGGAGCTTGTTGCAGAACTGTATGGCTGCTGGTAAAGCATGGGTTTGTGGAAAGTCTTTATGTACCTTACTGGGGTGGAGTGTGCAGTAGATAAACTAAAGACAGACTCACAGGAAGATTGAGTTAATGTGAAATTGCAGCAGAGGACTTCTAATGAAAATGCCTTAAGAGTATTTAAAACATGCTTCCATATGCCAAATTCTAAAGTAATGTGACAGGAGATTTTATGTGCTTCATATTGGTGTTAGAAAGTGTCTAATTTACACTGCTGTCTGGGGGCCTTGTGTGTCAATATGACTACTTAAAAGGAGTAAAATAAAACTCTTATCTGTGTAAAAGCTGCTCATTAAGTGGTTAATTCTCAATGACAAAATTAGACCTTAATGTTGCCTGTCACAAGATTAACATAATTTTACATTTGTCTGAGCTCTTCATACTCCTAGAGTGCTAAATCGTTCTCTGGCACTGTGGCTGACGATTTTGCCAAACTTGTGTACTGTATTTTCTGAGAAATAACATGGTTCTAGATGTATTACCTAGAATGTTCTTCAGAGGTTTTTCACTTGATGCTCTGGATCACTTTTCTACTTTGTCCTGTGCCCCTCTGTAGTGTCCTTTCTGGTTTCCTCTTCTCTCCCTCATCCCGAAGAATACTGGTGAAAGTAATGGCTCTAACATAACTTGCATTTGCTTTGTCTCTGGAATGAAGGGGAATGAGTGGGTTATCTCACTTTGTGCCTGTTGGGTAGTCTTCCTAAGCCATTGGTGTATCTTAAAAGTGGTATTTTCCAGTACAGTACAGGCAGTCAAGATAGGGACTGTAGGTTTGTTCTTAAGTTGAATCTGTATGTAAGTCAGAACTGGCATCCAGATTCAGCCGCTGCTGAAACTGACCGCCAGTTCTGACTTACATACAGAATCAACTTAAGAACCCCAGGCGTCCCCAAGTCAGCTGCTGCTGAAACTGATCAGCAGCTGATTCCAGGAAGCCCGGGGCAGAGCAACTCTGCCTCGGGCTTCCTGTAGTCAGCACTGGTCAGTTTCAGCAGAAGCTGACTTGGGGACGCCTGGGGCAGAGCAGCTGGGGTGCTGCTGGGTTGCTCCAGGGGCACCGGAGCAGCTTACGAACGGGGCTTTCTCGCCCCGGAGCTCGCAGGTAGCAATCCGCCACCTCGACCTCCGGGGCGAGAGAGCCCCGTTCGTAAGTGCGGATCCGACGTAAGTCGGATCCGCGTAAGTCGGGGACTGCCTGTACTCTGGGGACAAAACTAATGGGCTAGCTGATAGAAAAGCTAATGTTGCAGAAAATACAGTACCCAGGCTAACTTTTAATATTTAAAATACTTTATTCTTGAACTGTCCCTTCCTTTGCTATCAAGTTCCTCTCCTTGCTGTTTGTGTTTGGCAAAATCTTGCAAGACATCTGATGCACCCACACTGATCAGTCTTGATGTGCTTGTGTGCATTTTTCTGGTTGTAGTTTGTCCTAAAATGTGTGTAGAAGGTGAGCAGTAACTGTTGTGTAGTGCATGAATCTTTGTGAAATTCAGAGGAAACCCAATTTCAGTGAATGCCAAAAAAATGCAAGTAATTAGCCATTGTTTAAAATTTCAGTGGTGCTATTTCTTTTGTGGCCTTCTAGACTTTTCTTGCCCTAAAATTCCGTTTTACTGAGAATCCATATTCCATCTGGAGTTTTCTTGACAGGGTTTTTTTCTACTTTAAGCAGTTTCTAAATAAAGTTCTGTATTTCAAGAGTGTCATGTTTGCCTGGAGTCTGTCATGTTCTTGGGGATATGATTAGACTGAGCAAAAGATCCTGGTATCTTCAGTCTGAAGCTATACAACCTGTAACATCGGCCTTTCTCCTCAAATCATAGCTCTGTTCTTTGCTCAAATTCCTGCTGCATTGATTTTCCTTGGGGCTCCCCTCTATTCTGTTGGGAGAGACCTGCATGTGGTGTGTTAGGCTTAAAGTCAGTAGAAAGCATAGCTACCCTGTAGACTTCCCCTTCCATGGATGTCATGTAGTGGTGCAGTGAAGCAACCACAGTTGATCAGTTTCTCTGCATTTGACTTGTGAAGTCTAATGCACTGCATTACTAGAGCACCAAAGTTGAGCCATGTTTTTGATCTTTAGATTGTCACCAGCCTTTCTGAGCAGCCATCCTCTTGTAATTTAGTCATCTTCATTTGTCCTAAGTTTTGTGTGCCAAGTCTTAATGTTAGACTTGCACTGACCCAAGAACTAGCTTCTGCAGAAACAAATGCTAAGCAAAGGAATGCCTAGCATGCTAAAAGCTCTGATAAATCCCCAAAAGTCTTGCCAGTATTCATGTTGGTAAACTTTGAAATGGTCCTTAGAGATCTTATCCTAAGAAATAATCATTGCTGGCAACAAAACTAGTACTGCAGTGTGAAAGTGCATTGGTAAAATGGGGCTTTGATGCACATAAAATCTCTCATTACTTATTTGGTATGACTACAAAATCTTACTCTTTCTGATAACTGTATATGTTACTCTTAGACTTTCTGTATTCTCAAGGTCAGTAGCAAGATGAGGTTTGTCTGACGTGCCATGGGAAATTAGTTTTGTAGGCTTTTCACATTTTGTGTAGGGTCAGTTGCATGCTATGCATCATTGTAGCTTTACTTCTGCACTGCAAGAGCAAGGATGGGTCCATGTTTATAATGACCCTAGATGAGTTGCACTGTGATCCATTTGACCTCTGCTTCTGCAAAAAGCAAACAGATCTCTTAAGCTGAAGGGGAAGAAATGATGGGAGTCATAGAAATACTGCTGGTGCTCCTTGACTATAAAACAGTCAAATCTGGAATTGGTCTGCACAACACAATGCAGAAACTTTGTCATGCAGGTCAAACTCCTGTGAAATTCCAGTTTGCTGCATTTCCTAATATACCAAGAAGTGACAAGTCATAAATAGAACTGGGGAAATTCATAATTTATTTACAAGTCTGTATCATAGACTTTTTTAGGTAGTTTTTTTTATAATTTTCTTGTTGGAAAGGAAATTACCAGAATAAACTTAAAACTCAAGTGGCTACTCTGCTGACCTGGTACAGTATTTGTTGAGTAGATGGTAAGTGCTTTCCTGCTGGAATAATTTCAGAAAACAACCAACCTTTCTTAGATTTAACTTTCAGTTTTCTGAAACAAAATGGAACAACCAAAAGCTTGTATCTGTCTTTCTGTACCCAATGTGTCTTACAGGTGTGCACTCAAGATTTTTTTAACTTAATTGTTCAATCTTTTCAAGATTCCTGGTTTTCAATGACCGTTCCTTGTGTAACTATTAAAAGGCTCCAAATAAAGGCCAAGAATTTACATCACTAATTTGTCTATTAATGTTTAATGTGACCACTGTTGCATTGATAAATGATGCCTTGTTTTTCTTTTGATGTTAGCACTCTCACACTTATAGAATTTGTCTGAAGTTGACCTAGTACTTGGGGATCCTCTTAGCCTGGTGATTTGAACACTTCTGGGAGTTAGAAACTATTTCTGATCATAGCTCTCTCCAACCTCTACTGTGCTTACTAAAATGGTGCTCCATCTCCGAGGATTAGCTGAGAATTGTTTCCAGTGTGTTCTGACAGCAACTATAAGCCTTAAGAACCCAATTTAAAGAGATAAGGCATTAGGCGATACTGTATGAATTTGAGATTAGTAATGACAATTATGCAGCTCTTCCCATCATTAGTGTAAACAACTCCTCTACACTTGTGCAATTAAAAGAATTTGGCCTGTTATGGGGGGAACTTACACTCTTGTTGAACTGCTACAGCAGTGAAGGCATAATGTGTGACTACTGACATTTTCTAATACTGCCCACGCATGGTCTGCAGTACATCTACTCAGGCAGAATGGGGCTCTTAGACTGATGCCTACCATGTGGATTATGGTGCTGTGATACGGAGCCGAGGATGACCGCAACTCATCTAATCATTGAAAGGTAAACTTTGTTTTTGGAAATGACTTGACTTTCCAGATCAGCTTCATTACATGGTCACAAAAGATGGCAGCAGTTTGCTTGTAGCTAAGAGCAAACTGTAGTCTTAAGTCAGACCTAAATAAACTGGTGTGGGTTCCAGAGCAGCATAGCTCTGGTGTGATGCTTTAAGCTTAGAATTTCCAGGTGTAAAATCATGGATGAGATTTTTTCCATCTTCGCTTTTTCTTACAAGTTGGATGGTGTAATGGATTAAAACAATTAATTCTTTGAGCTCAGTCTGTGAAAACGTAATTTTTCCTTTTGCAGACTATCGTTAGGTTTTGGTGTATGAGCATTTGAATGGACTTTATGCCTGAGCTCTTGTCCAGAAAAATCATGTGGTGGTAGAGGATCCCTTATGGCCTGTGTGCATTCTTCTGCTTTTCTCCCTTCCCAGATGATTGGACTCTTCTCAGGATAAGGGTAGTGACTATGTCTTGCTCTCCCTGTGTTATGGTGGAAGAATTTTTGGGAGACAGGTAGTCTGGCAGCACTTCTTGCTTGTTAACTTCCATCCTAATTTTACAGAAATGGTTCCCTGTTCCATTGGTGCTTGGAGGGGCCCATGACTGGATTCTGCAGCCACTTGTATTGGGTGGGGTAGCTTCTGCCAGCTGTGATGAGCAAATAGAAGGTTCTCTGCTTCTTTTACTACAGTGGTGTACTCCTATGAAAAGTCTCTGTGCTGGTTTTGGATGGGTCTAGTGTGCACTTTGCCCCTGGCATTCTAGCTTTCTTATGGGCTTCATTTCCTTATTCTTACTGGGGAACCTTGATGATCTTACCCTGAGAGGGGAAGGCTTGATGTTAGGGGTCTTCTGGCGATGCTACTGTTCAATTAGGATCAATTAGCCCCTTGGTCTCTCAACTGTGCAGTTCTCCTAGTGTGTGTTGAAAGTTTAGGATACAAACAGTGTCATAACGAAGAGAGCTGACCAGCACCTGGAGATTAAGGGGTTAACTATGTCTCCTGTACCTAGCCAGGTATTGGGTGGTATGCCAATAACAATACAGGTAGGAGTTTCAAACTGGGACAAAGGAGTCTTTCCCTCCTTTGTCTGAAAAGCAGAGTGATTTCTTCCAAGACTGAAGGAGATGGGAGGCCTGTCTCTCTTCAAGAATAGACTTCTCGCAATGTGTAAGTAGGGCAAAGTTTAGATTTATTGTTTTCCTTGTTTGGAAATTTGGAATGAACGTCTGAGTTAAGGGTGGTTTTTTCCCTCTTTGTAACGAAAGCTGTTTGCTCGGGGGGGGGGGGGGGGTCTCCCTGAGTATCTAAATCAATTGGTGGCTCTTTCCATCTAGCCCCTTTACTGTGCTTGCAACTGTAGTTTTGTTTTGATGATAAGTTTGTTTTCTTTTTTCTAATTTAATTGGTACTGGTTTACTTTTGTGTCTTGAAATGTCTGTCTCTGGGTCCCCTCTGTTTTTCCCAACTCCAAGCAAAATGGAGGCTGGGGTAAGGGGAAAGCTTCACCTTAGGGAAGAAACTTCCCAAGTGATCTCTTCCCTGATTTTTCATGGAATTTCTTGGGTGGTGACAGCAGATTCCCCAAAGTCCGTGTATTAGGATTTTGGGGGGAAGTTTTTGTACCAAATCCTGTACACAAGGTTTTGGGGTGTTCTTGCAGGCTGCCACTTCTGTTTTTGTCATGCCACAGTGGGGAACAGCTTTGACAAGTTTAGGATACAAACACTTTTACAAGCCAATCAGCTTTCAGGGTTCATTCATAAGAGTAGTTTGGCCCAGCATGGGCAGTGGACAGGACATTTTTGATAGAAGCTGGTGCCAGATACTTCACAGGGAATGAATAGAACATAGATATTCAACAGAGTGGTCCATCCAGGTCACTCAATCCCAGTTTCTGGCAGTTGGGAGTTTCAGGATATCCGGAGCATGGTGTTCTATCCCTGACCATGTTGGCCAATAGCCATTGATGGAACCCGCTATGATCATATCTAGTTGTTTGAACCTTGTTATATTTTTTTTGCCTTGACAGCATCCACTGGCAATGAGTTCCACAGTTTTTTTTTGTGTGAAATATGTTTGTGTTAAATCTGCAGCTTATTAATTTAATTGGGTGATCCCCCTCATTCTTGTGTTCTATGAAGTTATGAATGTTTTCTCTCCCTTCCCCCAGCCCCAATCACTTTTTTCCCCTAAGCACAATGCTTCCAGTAAGGATTCTGTTTTATGCCCTTAATTACTTCTCACCCTTCTCTGAATCTTTCTCATTCTAATATATGGCCATTCTAATATGCGAAAGAATGCGGTGAAGGCTAGAACTTTAACAGGGCTCAAAAAAGAGCTAGCTAGATTCATGGAGGTTAGGTCCATCAATGACTATTAGCCAGGATGGGTAGGAATGGGTATCCCTAGCCTCTGTTTCTCTGCAAGTGGGAGCCGGGGGTGGGGGGGTTGGGGGGGGGAGATCACATGAGGATTACCTGTTGTGATCACGTCCTCTGGGGCATTTGGTATTGGCCACTGTCAGCAGACAGAGTACGGGGCTAGATGAACCTTTGGTCTGACCCAGTCTGGCTCTTCTTATGTTTATGTTCTTATATCCTTTTTGAGGTGGGGAAAACCAGACCTTTTCAACCATTCTTCTATATTTGCTTTTTTGATTGCTGCTGTACATTGATCAGATGTTTTCAGAGAGTGGTAAGTACTCATTTTAGAGGCTATCATTTTGTAGATGGTGTTGGGGTTATTTTCTGTGTGCAGTCTTTGCATTTATCAGTACTGAATTTCATCTGCTGACTTGCAGTCAGTAGCTGCTCAGGATAGTAGTTTTGTTTTATCTGAACTTTTCCAACTTACTGTTTACCTCCTTTCCCAGCTTCTTCATGAGTATGTTGAACAGTACGTATTTGACTGCTGGAGAGAACCTGGACAAAGTCTCTAGGTTTCATATTAGACAAGGGAACAGGATGTTTAAAACTCACTTTGGAGCCCCCCTATTTCATTCACATAGCTGAATGAATAGTTGGAAGAACAAAATCATTTGATAAAAAGATCAGGATATTGAATCTTTATCTAAATACTAAGCACTTCCAGTGCACAACACTGCATTGTCCAAGAAATGCTTCAACCAATACCGCTACACAGCTAACTTTAACCTTCCTGACATTAAGATGGGGGAGGGGGGAAAGGGGAGGAACTTTTGGTTTAGGGCTGAAGCAGTCACCTTATTTCTACATCGTATAGAAGCAAAATATTGGTACAACCCCATTCTTTCTCTGCAGGCCATAATTAAGAGATCTGGAAGACACTTGCGTTTGTCAGACAGCCTTGTCCTCTTTAAAGGGATTTTTTTCTCAGCTTAGTAAGCTTGGCTCGCTTTCAAACAGCAGCCTTTTAAAAATGTGGCTGACCTGTCAGGAAATGTAGAAAACAGGAACTGTGTGTGGTTGTGTGTTTTTTTTTTTTTGTAAGAAATTTCAGCAAGGCCCTGGACGAGCGGTGTCCTTTTGCAAAATAATTTCATAAACTGATTGCCTCTTACTCTTCAGGATCTGTCTGCATCTACTGCTGTTCTGATGGGGAAATATAGGTTGGACCTCCCTGGTCCAGCACCCTTGGGACCTGAGCTATTCCGGACCAGGGAGTTTGTTGGACTGGGGGAGGCCAGTGCTTCCCTGCTGGCTGCCCCGCTCCAGGGCTCCTCTCCTTGGGGCTCCCTGCACCACTACAGCTGGCCCAGCATGGCTCCCCACTCTGCCAGCCCTGCTGCCACAGGGTGTTCCCTGGAGTTCCTGGCTGGGGCCACCCAGCTGCTGCCGGTCCTGCTGCTGCTGGAGGTTCCCCAGCCAGGGCCACCCAGCCACCCCACCCTGCTGCCACAGGGGATTTTGTAGTTTCCCTGGCTGGGGCCACCCACCTCTGCCAGCCCTGCTTCAACCGGGGGGGGGAGGGAGGTGTTTCCTGCCGGCGGCCGCCCAATCACCCTGGCCCTGCTTCCACCGGGCTTGGTTCAGCAACATCTGTGGTTCTACTGGACTACGGATGTTGCCAGACCAGAGTCTCCCAGATTTGGGAGTTTCAATCTGCACAAGAAAAGGCTCATCCAGCACACTTTAAATAATGTGGGATGACCTTGACATAGGTCTCAATATAACCTCGACTGAAATGGAGGGGATGACTGAAGTGTGATCCTTCCAAAAATCTACATACAAACCTCATTGCAACTTGGCTTTCTCTGTCGCCTCATCACTGGGAGGAAAGGGGTGGATTTAATGACAGACCAATGGGCATTCTGATTGTGGATCCAATGCAGAGATTGCTCTCCTAACAGAGCTCGAAACAGGTGGGAAAAGGAAGCCATAAATCCCTGGTAATGGCCTCTATGTTCCTCTTTCATCAGAGGGGTAGCCGTGTTAGTCTGAATCTGCAAAAGCGACGAAGAGTCCTGTGGCACCTTATAGACTAACTGAAGTGTAGGAGCATAAGCTTTCGTGGGCAAAGACCCACTTCGTCTGCATCTGACGAAGTGGGTCTTTGCCCACGAAAGCTTATGCTCCTACACTTCAGTTAGTCTATAAGGTGCCACAGGACTCTTCGTCGCTTATGTTCCTCTTGTGTTCTGCAGAGCCTTTAGAGCCCCTGCCTCAAGTCATCTGTAGCATATGTGGCCGCGTTCTTTATGGAGCAGTTATGGACTCTCTCCTCCTCAGCTGCTGAGAGGGGGAAGAGAGAAATGGGCTGATCTGGAGCTTTTTGGCAGGGAGACTTCCACCCAATCTTTCTAAGGAAGAGAACCCTTCCATGGGTGGCTGGGGAAAGCAGTCTGTCTTCAGTTCTGTGGATGATGTCACAAATCCAAAGGTGACATCATAGTGGAGTTTGCAGATGGCCTGGGGCTGGAAGTCCCCAGTGGACATGCAGTAGGAACCGGGAGAACATGTCTACTTCTGAGAAGCTGGGCAGATTTTTGGTCTCGGAGACTCCCAGGGTCAGTGTTCATCCCTCTGTGGCCTGGTGAGTAATGGAAGACAGGAGACCTACAGAACTTTGCTTCTCACAATATCTAGTTGATTTAGGGCAGGCATGTCCAAAGTCCGGCCCGCGGGCCAATTGCGGCCCGTGTTCCGGTTTAATACGGCCCCACAGGTAATTTGGCAATATCTATCTTTTATGGCCCCCAGCAAATCCATATGTATTGAGATGAATACATTGTAAAATCTCAGTTAATGTCAGTTGGTCTAAAACAGTTATAAATATATTTGGACACAACATGTATACTTGGTGTTATGTTCCTGTTCATATTTTTTGAACTTAAAAGTTGACAGACAACCTTTATTACCAATAATATGTAATGTACTTTACAATGTTCCTGACATATATTTCAGCTTCCTGGATTTTTTTCATCTGGCCTTCAGATATGAAAGGCAGAGTGATTTAACACCTGTTTAGATTTGTCGTCCATGTGACGAAATGAAAAGTATGCCGTTTGCAATAAACTTTGCATAAAATAGTTAATTTGCGTTTAATGTTAATGGTTCAAAGAATGTCAGGCAAAATGGTCGGCCCTCACGCATGTTCACTTCATAAAATCTGGCCCTCTTTGAAAAAAGTTTGGACACCCCCTGATTTAGGGCTTTGTCTGAACCACCCTCCATCCTAGTAACCCCTCCTCTTTCTCCATCTGGCCTCCTGCTAGGATGTGTAGTGAGTTAATGTTAGGCCACTGCCATCCTGCCCTAGTTTTTCCATCTATAAAATGGGAATAAAAATGTATCTACCTTTTTGGGAAATTGTGAAAGTTAATTCAAGCTTGTAAAATGTTTAAAGATCTGCCCATGCTGCTCTTGTTGACTTATCTGGGCTCTAAGAGCTGCATCTGTCTGAAAATTAGGCCTTAAATGACTTCGGTTCAAGGCCAAGGTGCTTAGCATCTTCTCATGATCAAAGCCTTCTGTAGCTACAGTCCTAAGGTGTGAGTCCAGGATAACATAGCTCTGCAGTAAGAATGACTCCTACTGCCATACCTAAATCAGCATAGAGATTGTCATGTGCCACCTCAGGTTATGTTACTGCACCTTAACACCTGGCTGATGGGGTCAGTCACAAAAGACCCCTTGGGATTGTTCCCTGGTGTGCTGATCACGCCACTGACATCTGCTTTCTTGTTTTCTGGGGCTCCCCACAACCTTGTCCTGCTTGACCAGATCTTCTGGTCTTCCCCCAGACAAGGCACAGTTGGGATTACCACCTCCTGCAGACAAACACACCCAATGAACCACTTCAGCTATGGGAGAATGCAGGCCTGGGGCACAGCACACAAGAAACTAACCTCCAAAAGGGATCAAGCCCCCAAACACATCCATCTTTCTGTGTGTAAGTTTTACACAAGGAAAACTCATGAGGACGTTTGCCCTCAATGAAAGAACGATGCACACGGCCTGTTCCAGATAGCAATTATTTACAGGGGGCCTGATAATAAACACAAGTATTTTTATTCAGTACAAACAGTAGGATTAAGTGGTTGCAAGTGAGAACAGACAGATCAAAGTAAGTTACTAAGTTAAAATGAATTGCAACTAGCTCGGCTTCCTTGTCACTAAAAGGCTGCATCTAGACTGGCATGATTTTGCGCAAATACTTTTAACAGAAAAACTTTTCCATTAAGTATTTGCGCATGAGAGCGTCTAGACTGGCATGTGCCTTTGCATAAAAGATTTGCTTTTGCGCAAAAGCATCCGTGCCAGTGTAGACGCTCTCTTGCGCAAGAAAGCTCCGATGGCCATTTTAGCCATCGGGCTTTCTTGCGCAAGAAATTAACATTGCTGTTTACACTGGCCCTCTTGCGCAAGCATACTCACACAAGAGGGCTTATCCCTGAGCGGGAGCGTCAGTATTTGCACAAGAACCACTGATTTTGTACATTACAAAGTCAGTGTTCTTGCACAAATACTCGCAGCCAGTGTAGACAGGCGGCAAAATCATGCCAGTCTAGACGCACCCAAAGACTTCAAGTAGATTCTTAGCCTAAAGAGTTGTTCTTATTTCAGTTATAATCGTCAGCTCAGAGACTTTTACCCTAGCCTGGCTCTTCAGCCCATTGCATCCTTTCAGGGTTTTCTAGGTCAGCTGAAGACAAAGGGCTGATAGCTTCCCACCACTTAAATCGGGTGGGGAACCTGTTTTCGGTCAGGAGCCACTGTGTCGTCGTCCCCCCCCTAAAAATCAGAGGGCTACACACACAAAACCCTCACGGCCGTGACCCCCACAGGAGGAGAGGAAAGGCATTCCCCTTGCATGCCAGAGCCTGGGGGGGCTAGCCTAGTAGATTTTGTGTGCTGCAATCTTGCAATTACAGTATGGGCAGGAAAACCTACTTGCTGATGTGGCCTCTGACCGAGGATGAGAGTTTCGGAGGGGGAGCCGTGTTGGTCTGTAGCTGGAAAAATGTAACACACAGCCCTGCAGCACCTTAGAGCCGAACAAAGGACGTAGCTGGGGTCATGAGCTTTTGCAGGTGCAACTCACTACTTCAGTTGACTGGAGTTTGAGGTGGAGAAAGACTGTCCCTCCATTCCTCTTGCACATCTGAGCCCAGGGAGGCCCAACTTAGAGTTTGTGCACTCCAGCCCTGCCTCTGTATTGGACAGAGCAGCTGCCTCTGGGTACTTAATGGCAAAAGCCATCGCCACTAAGCTGTACCTATTCCCCCTGCAAGTGAAATGCAGCATTGGGTCCACGATGCTGTCGAAGCAAAAACATGCTGCTTTTTTACATTTTTTTTACAGTTTTTTACATTTAGATGCATTTGTATTTATTGTTTAGTTTCCATGGGTTTTTATTAAGTGACGCTGCCCTAAGACACCCGGCACTTAATATCAGACTTTATTAGGATTTTATACCAGAAGGCTTTTATTATAAAGGCACTGGAATTCCTGTAGACTGACCTACCCCCATTTTCTGCGCATGCTTAATTCTGTAAGGCACCGAACTAAAAGTCCACCTGCTTACACCTTCTGCAAGTCACCGAATCAGAATCCGCCTGCTCGCTCTGGTCCCCCCCCTTTTTGTTGCGAGGCACTGGACTCAAGGTCCACCTGGCTCGCAGGGATTTCCGGCACCCGTCCCAGCCCGGCAGAACACCACGTCCTGGCGCCTGGAGACAGCCTGGCGGAATGGGGTACTATGGCCTGGGGTTAGCCTCAGAGGTCAGTACTACGCCCACAAATAACAGAGTGAGACGACAAAGCTTCCCTACAGTTCCGTGTGCCGAGAGAGAGTAATGGCACCACACCAGCTTTTAGCGTCCGAACACAGAGGGTCCGGCGCATGGCTGCCTCACTAGAGACACCGGTGTGCCCTTTTGGAACTGTGACACATAAGACAGGCCTAATAGACAAAGACAGACAAACAAATGCTAGCCGCTCCACAAAATTGAATTCCGTAGCTCCTCTTACCCCGATGGCTGGCCGTCACTCCAAATCCTAAGCCCTTACCAGGAGATTTTTATAACAGGTATCTCCTTACCTTCTATTGAGCGCTCTGAGAGGTTTGGAAGTGGAGTGCCGGTCCGTCCATATGGGCAAGTGGCGCGTTAGGAATCTCGGTGGAACCTCCAAATTGTCGAAGCAAAAACACGCTCCTCTGTGTTTAGGCAGCTAACAAACAGCTTTATTAATTAATAAAGCACAGCATGAGCCAAACATGGTTACAGCAGAGCCGGGCCCAGTAAGGCTGCTAATACAATTAATCCTAGTATCTTTATACCCTTAGCCAAACAGTCTGACGTCAGGGCATTCAATTACAGAAATCCTCAATTAAATTTGGAAAAACAAAGCCTTATTAACAAGATGGCGGACAGGTACGAGGGAGTACATCTCTTGTCCCAACCAGCCCAATTAACACATACCAATAGCCCATCCTGTAGGCCTCTTCTCATGGGGTGACAAAGTTTACTTTGGTTTACGTGCTTGAGAGAAAAGCTGAAATGGTTTCTGATATACAAGATGGCTTCTAGCTAAACATAAAATAGCTTCTACAAAGAACGCCCTTTGCCACGCTTAGGAAGGGCTTTTGTCTGTCAGGCCTCACCTCGTTAAGGCTGGGGGCACCAGTAATGGCTCTCATTAGCACGTTTAAAACAATAAACAATATCGTATTGTGCATGCACCAAAACAGGAGATACAGATCCAGCCGATCGAAATGTTAAAATGGATAGGTTATATGAGGTATTTTGTTTAAAGCATCTTCGAGTTATGCATATTTATATTCGTAAGCCAAACTTCATAAAGCATGGGGGTAGGGGAAACCGTCACAACATGAGTAGCCGTTTAAGGGTTGAAAGGCTTACAGCCTTAATATCTACACCCAAAGCAAATACAGCCACATTTTATCTGTTTAACATTTCAGGGTGGACAATGAACCTGAAGATAAAGGAAGCCTTAAACAGGATCAAATGGGGCAAAAGGTAAATGAGCAGTAATGGTACTGATGGACACTGGGTATGCCTACGCTACAGAGGTTTTGGTTTTTTTTCCCGGAAAAATGGCTGGTTTTACGTCCACACAGCAATTGTGTTCTTTTGAAAGAAAATCGAACAACATTGGTAAACCTCTTTCTATGAGGAGGAAGCCTTTTTCCAAAAGAGATCTTTTGGAAAAAGACATGTGTGGATGGGGAGGGAGTTCTTTTGAAAAGTGGAAAAAGCACAGGTGCCCTGGTGGCCATTCCTCCCATAGTAATCACAGCTTCCATGTGAGAGAGCTTCCATTCAGTCTGCTTTGGCAGCGTGGACTCTCTCTTTCAGAGGAAGTTTTTTCAGAAGATCTCTTCCGGAAAACTACTTCCAAAAGAAGCCTGCAGTTTAGACATAGCCAGTGTGATATAAAAAATGGCTGTTATCAATTGTTCCTAAAAGGCAAATGAAGCAGGATTGATGTGTGTATTATTTTCTTAACCGTACACACCAGTATTTTGGAAGGTTGAATGATATCCCTGCTTCTTTCAAGTTCAGTATTTTGTCACCTTTCATATATGCATCCAGTTATATTTTTTCCTTGGATTTAAATGCCAATAAAAACTGCTGGCCAGGATCAATTTTTTTAAAAAGCTAGTTTTAATGTTTGTACATTTACCTGATGACATCAGATGGGGAAGGGAAATATTTTGTTTTAAGGCTGAACTTACGACTGTGCTCTTACTTTGAAACGACAATGTGCCTTGTTCATGGCTGCTTTGGGCTGAATTCTATGCAGATGCTGAGCGGGTGCAGAAATTGTTCTACACCCCCACCCCCTTCATGAAAAAATACCTGGGTCAAAATGGAATCCCAGTACCAGGTGATATGGTCACATGTCTTCCTAGGACATGCTCATTTTCTGCCTTTCCTATCCTGGACCAGCAAGGGGCCAATCCAGCTCTCATAGCACGGATTGAAACACAAGTGTTGTGCTAATTGGCAGATGGGCCAGTGCAGCAGCTGGGAACAGACAGAGCTTAGCCATCTTCAGTCATGCCTGCTTGTTCCTGGGATTGTCTGTGACACGCCCCCTTATGCTAGGATCTCCTGCAGATGATGGCAGAGAGCTAGCTTTGCCAGCTGTATCCCAGCCAGGAAAGCCCTCCATGTAAGGGAGTTAAGTGGTTGCTGTAAGTAGGATCCTAGATTTAAGTGATTTAAAATTAATTGTATTGTAGCAATGGAATGGGGCTGACGTGAGAGTTGTGGGGCATAAGACCTTGTGTGGTCTCTGCCCTGTCACGGCTTTACCCCCATTAAGGTCTGTGGGGCTATGTGATGGATAGGAGTGCTGGCCAGTGACTAGAGGGTTAAATTCAGGTAGCTAGCAGGGGTATTGGCAGGGAGCCAGAAGAACCAATGGGATACAGTGCTGAAATTTGATTTGTACATAGATACCTTGTCTGCTTTCTTTGTGAGTGAGTTAAGCCAGGAGTTGAGAGACGGAATGATTTAAACCCAGGCAGGACTACCATGCCTCCAAGGACTACAGGGGCATGGTAATGGACCGAACCACGAAGCAATCATGAGTAAATAAGGGAAAAGGTGTATTTAGTCACGACGGGGGTATTTTTCTTTCTTGTGGCTGTTTGGTTACACTTCTCTGTGTGAATCCATGCCTTCCCTCCCCTGCTCACCATTAAGCTACAGCCCTAAGAGCTATGATTTTTGTGTTATTGATCTGTTGTTCGTTCTTAGTTGCTCTGTAACACCTAGCAAGCCAGTATGCTTTGAGTAGATCTTTTTATTTTGTTAATAAAATCACATTTTTGAAGGCGAAGATTTGATTCTTGTATCCTAGAAGGTAACAGGAGGAGTTTGCCTAAGACTGAGAGGTCAACTACCAAAAGACTGCAGTTTGGTTTCTCTTTTTTCCAAGCTCTCTTCTGGGACCTCTCGAGGTCCCGTCCAGTTCTAGTGTTGTATGAGTCTATGAAAAGAGCTTGGGGGTCCAAGTGATTTCTTCCTGGGTTCAAGAAGAAAGGTTTTTTTCTTTTGTTTCACTCAGTGGTAGCAGCTATTTCCCAAGGCCAGGGAATCTGTGACCTTGGAGAGCTTTTAAGCAGAAGCCTATGGAGGCGAGGTGTGGGGGTGTGGTTTTTTTTTAAGGTTTCTTGAGGGCCCCCACCTTCTGCACTCAGAGTGCCAGAGTGGGGAACAACCCTGATAGGCTACGATCAACAGTAAGGACTCATTCCATGAAGAAGAGTTTACAGGACTGGACCATCAGTTTCTAAGGTTCTTGGAGCAGGGGGCCATTTCTCTTGTTTCTCCGGATATGCTCTCATCCAGTTACTGTTCATAAGATCTCTGTTGTCCTCCTGCTCTTGCTCTAAGTAAGATACAATTAAAGAAGCCTCTCTCAGGTGTCATAAAAGCTCTGCATGTGCTAATCTTGATTCCCAACTCTCTTGTTTTTCCAGATCACTGGACTTCTGAACAGAGCTGGCTCGAGTGTCTTCTCTTCCAGGCCAGTACTGAGGTTCTCAGAACACACGGACACCTCCCGTGCACAACAAGTAGAGGATCAGATCAACTATGAGCATTTGCAGAAACTGGAGCGATTGTTCCGGGAAGCGGATTTAGACAAGAGTGGAGGTGATGAGGCCACATTTCCCAAACCACTTCACTTTCTAGATAGTCATTTACTCCTCTTGGCGAGTTGAGAGACTGACTCGCCCATGGTTGACGATAGCTTTGGGTTTCTATATAGTGAAGCAGACCGATTTCCTCTTCTGCAGTTGTTAGATGTGGGCTTCTGGCCCATAGTTCTATGGTACAGAAGTCAGGCTTAATATTCAGCAAGCTAAGAGAACAAATTTACCACTCTTTAGATTAAGTTTGGTTTAAATGGAGCGGTAAAACCACATTGCAACAGTGACACTAGTGTGCCCATAACATCTTCCAGCTGAAGCTCTTGGCTTTCTTTATGAACATGAGTTAAGTCTCTCACGCTGTCACTGTGGCACTATGAGGTTATTTTACAGATGGCACAAGATGTGTAACTAATCTGAGGTATCGCAACAGGTCAGAGCCAATGGTAAAACCCAGCTTTCCTGTTCCTAATTCTGTATTTCTCTAGATGTGTCTAGATATGAACCTTCCCCTGGGTAGGGGCTTTTTTTTCCTCACAGCTGAGTTCTTTGTTCATCGTTTGGGAAGAGATGATCTGTAGCTTGACTTTAAGAGATGCCAGTTTGAACTTCCCTGCCTAATCCTGGCTGTAGTTCTCTGAGTATTCCGAAGAGCAACCCAAGTTTAAATACTGGCTGACTTAGACATTGTCCATAGCATGTCTGAGATCTACATGTCTTGCCACTCCCAGGAGGCTGGCTTTTCTGCAATGATAAATGTGGGTTTCGTGGGATTATTTAACAGCAGACACAATAGGGTTCAAGTGACAATAGAGTAGTCTGGAAAACTTCAACTGAAATGAAAGTTAGATGAAAAACAAAAGCATTTCCCCTTATTTTCCTCCTATTTTATTTTGCCTGCTCTCCATGAAAATCTGTATGCTGGCTTTGCTCTCTTCTTTAGGCACTGAGCCAAGACCTGTAGGTAATAAAACTTGGGCTAATACTGTCTAGGGGCAAGAGCACTGATCTGAGTTGAGTTGGATTTAGACATTCTAGGAGAGTCTTAGGGGGCCTCTGTTCCAGATTCAGTTTGTAGACTTAGCACCAGACTTTCTGCCCCTATTAGGTTCCTGGCAATGTGTACAACTACCACAGATGTGCATGCAGATTGGGAAATTGCACACGTAAACTGTTAACTTAAACATTTGGCATACAATGGCATCTGTGACTTACATAGTTGCAGTAAAAACTTAAACAGCAAGTTGTCTAGCAGCACCTTAAATAGTTGCAATAAATTGCATGAGCAAATTAAATGCCCAATTCTATTTTTGTACGCACAAGTTATTGAGACATCTGCTCCCATGTTTTTTGGAGGGAGGAAAAGATAGCTTTTGATACTGAATTACCATTTTGATGTGCTCTCTTCAGTTTTTTTTTTATAGATGTAATTATCTGGAAAAGTTGAAGGCTGAGTGTACTGTGCTTGTTCTCTCAGGGCTGGATGCTAAGGAATTCCGCAAGGCAATGAAGAAAATAATTGACTATATTACCGAAGAAGATATTGATATCATATTTATGAAAATTGACACGGATTGTGATGGCTCCGTGAGCTGGGTAAATCCTGCGCGCTAATCAAAGATAGCGGTGATTGTGTAGCAGTTGCACACATTTCCTGATTTATTTTTTTAATTTAGTTTTGTGTACCGTTGGGAGAAGGCAGTGGGGCCTCAGTCATTCTTGCTGTATCCCCCAGCCCCCAAGAATGTGAGAAATGAATTCTGCTCTTCTTTTCATGCCGTGCTGACGTCACTGCGCTCTCTCGCAGGAAGAGTACCTGAACTATGTACTGCGAGAGTACAGAGGGAAGGATGACATGCTAAGAAGCCAATCGCCTCTGCTGTTTCAGATACCCATGAAAACCATTCCAGTGTAAGCTCTTCGCCATCGCTCTCTGCGGAGTGATCCACATTACACCCCCTTGGGTTTCGCTTCCTGGGTTAGTGTGGTCTTGGGTAATCCTAGCCATGAAAAACGTCTCTGTGAATGAAGGTATTCAACAGCAAGGAGCAAACACGCACATCTTCCCACATGGCAGAGGCTGAATGAACTAGCCTGTAATCATTTAAGGAGCAACTGCGATTAAAAATAAGCGTGGAGGTGAAATGGCTGTTTGAGATGGAATCCGTTCAGGGCTGAATCAGTCTCCATAGGAGATTGAGTATAACTAGGGACGCGGTAGATTATTGCTGTTATGGCAACAAACCAGAGCATGAGAAACTCTCTTCTCTGGAGATCGTTTGAAAGTGCCTCTCAGACCTGCAAGTGTGATACCTCTGGGGGTTGGTGCTATGATGAATAACAGAGTGAATGTGGTGAAATATGGCTAACGTGCTTTCATCAGGCTTCATTTTGTTTGAGCTCAAATCTGCCCCAACTCCATTAGCCCCTCCACCCCATGCATCCCTCTTCCCCCTACCTGCTGTGACAGACCAAGGAGAGCTGCTACAATAGTTCGGTGGAGGGCAGCCCCACTGGGAGCTTGTTCTCTGTTTTCTAAATACGTAGCCACCATCTCTGGCAGTTTAATCAAGGTCGGCAGGCACCTGAGGTTAGTTATCAGAGGGGTAGCCGTGTTAGTCTGAATCTGCAAAGGACAACAAGAAGTCCTGGGGCACCTTCTAGACTAACAGATATATTGGAGCATAAACTTTTGTGGGCAAAGACCCACTTCATCAGATGCATGTAGTGTTAATTCCAGAGGCAGGTATAAATATAGCTGCTGATAGGGAGGTGGAAATTGGTGTTCACACCTCCACATCAGCTGCTAGAAGTGGGCCTCGTCCTCCCTGACTGAATTGACCTCGTTATCGCTAGCCTTACTCTTGATTGGTACTCTTCTTATGCCTGTATATTTATACCTGCCTTTGGAATTTCCACTACATGCATCTGATGAAAACTTATGCTCCAATAAATCTGTTAGTCTAGAAGGTGCCACAGGACTTCTGTTGAGGTCATAGAATCATAGAATACTAGGACTGGAAGGGACCTCGAGAGGTCATAGAGTCCATTCGCCTGCCCTCATGGCAGGACCAAATACTGTCTAGACCATCCCTGCTAGACATTTATCTAACCTGCTCTTAAATATTTCCAGAGATGGGGATTCTACAACCTCCCTGGGCAACTTATTCCAGTGTTTGACCACCCTGACAGTTAGGAAGTTTTTTCCTAATGTCCAACCTAAACCTCCCTTGCTGCAGTTTAAGCCCATTGCTTCTTGTTCTATCCCCACAGGCCAAGATGCACAGGTTTTCTCCCTCCTCCTTATGACACCCTTTTAGATACCTGAAAACTGCTGTCATGTCCCCCTCAATCTTCTCTTTTTCTAAACTAAACAAACCCAATTCCTTCAGTCTTCCCTCATAGGTCATGTTCTCTAGACCTTTAATTATTCTCGTTGCTCTTCTCTGGACCCTCTCCAATTTCTCCACATTTTTTTTGAAATGCGGTGCCCAGAACTGGACACAAGACTCCAACTGAGGCCTAACCAGCGCAGAGTAGAGCGGAAGAATGACTCCTTGTGTCTTGCTCACAACACACCTTAGTTAGTTAAGAGCTTGCCTGAAGCAGCAGCCTAATCAAGCACTGGCAGCCAATTAAGGCCTGCTGGGCTATTTTAAAAGATTTCCCCTCAGGTACAAGGTAGGGGGGAGGGGAGGAGAAGAGTGAAGGACTGAGGAGAGGAAGTACGTTGCTGGAGAGCTGAGGACTGCAAAAAGGAAAGTGTTTGTGCTGCAGCAGGAAAGATTCACTCAGGCACCTGGGAGAAGATACCAGGGGAGCGTTTGGGGAAGTGGCCCGGGGAAAAGGCTGCTGTCTTGGGGCTAGAGGAAAAACCCAGCAGTTGCTGCTACTTAAGGTCCCTGGGCCGGAATCCAGAGTAGCGGGTGGGCCCGGGTTTCCCCCAACTCTCCCCACACCACTGAAAAGTCTGCTTCTGGAAAGGAAGGCCAGGATTACGGAGGGTTTTCCCTCTGGTGCTTTGATGTCATTGATGAAAATGGCTTAGAAAGTTGTGACCCTGGACTCTAGAAAAGGTCAGAGGCAGGGTGGAGGGTCCCAGCGAGCCTCTGAGGCAAACAGTAACCGCCCAGAAACGCAGGACCCACAGGGCACGGCCGGAGCCTTGCCATGCTGCACAGAGCCTGGGAGCAGGTGAACTCTGCATGAACGGCTGGTTAACAAGTCCTGTGATTGAGGAACCAGCGGGGGGAGCACACTCCAGAGCCAGGAGATGTTGGGGAGCCCGTTCGCTTACCTGTGAGGGAATAAGTGGCCTCACAGAACTGAGGTCCCTGTAACTATTGCAGTCCTAGGTTGGAAGGTCAGAAGAGACAGTCTGCCTGGTTTCATCCAGGGCTTTTAAAGCTGCACACACAGACTTTGTCTAGTAGCAAAGACTCACAATTTGTGGCTGGGGGGGGGGGGGGGGGGGATACAAGTCCCGCACGAGGTGCCTGGATTTCAGTGTATTTCCACACACGCCAGTTCATCTCAGGCATTTTCTTCTCTGTATATGCCGCAGTGCAGGGTGGGGAACCTTTATTTGGGGTTGGAGGGCTGCTGACTTTCAAAATCAGGGGCTGCACACAAGTGAAAAGCCCCCCTCCCGCCTCTGACTGAGATGGCCCCCGACTAAGGAGAGCCCCTCCCCACATTGCCCTCATGCCAGAGCCTGGGGGGGCCCAGCCCAGTGGAGTCTGTGTGCGCCAGTCCCACGGTGGGGCAGGCTGGAGCATCAGTCACCTGGTCTTGTAGAGTGAGGATCTCCCCATTCCCACCTCTCTGCCTGCTGCCTTCTCTCCCGGGGTGAGGCTGAGAGCTGCTTAACTTGCCTCCAGAGTGCAGGGCCCGGGCTGCTCATTTCTGCAATCCGCTGAGCTCCTTGCTAGGCTGGCTAAGGTCCTTGGGGTCATTCCTGCCCCCTTACGGCCTCTGTTACCCTTCTGCTCCGTTCTTCAGGGTCCAAGGGCAGGAAATCATCAAGGTGCAGTTTTTCCCAAGCCATGGCCGGGCGATAGACGGGAGTGAAAGGGCCGATAAGAGCAGTGGTTGGAATCTCTCGGGGCGATTCCTGACAGTCAGCAGGGATGGCATCTTGCTCTACTGGAGTGACTCGTTCAAGCTGCTCCGCACCGTCCAGGTACCTGGCGGGTGAACTGGGCCGGGCCAGAGAGCTGGGTTCCCCCTCCTCCACGTAATGCAGGGTCCGACCGTTCCCAGCGCATGTGGCCCTCTGTTTCCCCCTAGAAACGAGGCTGATGTGGCCTCCCAGGGGGCTCTGAGCCCGGGTCCCCTCAGAGCTCGGATTCACAGTGTAGACATACCCTAACCTGCGCTCCGTCTGTGCGACGGGCTTTCCTGCTGCAGCGGACACCCACAGTCTGGTTTTGCCCATCGGAGGGAGCATTCCCAAGTCTGACAGGTCACCTTTGTCAGTGCTGTGCTGGAGGCTGCTAACGTAGCGCTGAGGGGATGTCAAAGCCCGTTCGTGCGGCTTGCCCGCACTCCCCAAAACCCTGCTGTTGAGGGAGTCGAAGGGGAGAATGAACCGAATATCCTGCCCTAATTTCCCCGGAGAACCTCCTTAAACAGAAGCACCTGGTCTCAGCACAAGTTTCGGTCTGTATGCTGAGTTTTCTCTTTTTATAAACTGCACATGAGATAGTGAGTCAGGGCTGAGAACCACAGGGCAGGACCAGTTAGACCCTTGAATCGCTGCATCTTTCTACCATTTCAACAGTAGAAGTCTTCTGGTGTGTCTAGACTACAGGGTTTTTTTGAAAGTGGCCTTTTTTCGAAAAAACTTCCCCTGCATCTAGACTGCTGCCGCGTTCTTTCGAAAGTACGCAGCAGTTTTTTTCGACCATGGGAAACCTCGTTTTGCGAGGAATAACGCCTTTTTTCAAAAGTGCTCTTTCTACGTAATGCAAACTGTGCTTTTTCGAAAGAGCATCCAGACTGCCTGGGTGCTCTTTCGAAAGAGCGGCTTGGTTTTTTGAAAGTACTGGTTGTAGTCTAGATGCTCTTTTTTGAAAGAGGCTTTTTCGAAAGTTGTGACGTTGTGGGGGGTACCTTGCTGGTGGTTATGCTGGGCTGTGGGTGACCTCCACTGGCTGCTGCCTGTAGCACGGCCTAGCAGGGCAGGAAATGAGTCATTATGCGAAGGGGGCGCCAAACCTGTCTGACCAGCTACCCTTGAGGGAGAGAAACAAAGGAAGGTGGAAAGCTGGCCCTGGCTGGGGGGTCAGGTCTGGAAGAGTTAGTTGCTGTCTGGGAGCATGGAGGAGACAGCCTAGGGAAAGGGGCTGGAATTTAGGGGCCCAGTCTCTCCATCTCAAGGGGGGCTGAGGCATCCTAGCCCAGTTCCTGTAACTGGATTACATCTGTGCTGTGCTGTATCCTGGAGGAGCAATAAACTCCCTCTATTCTACTGGCTGGTAGTCTGTCCGTGCCACAACGGGGGGAGGGCGCAGGGGACCCCAATGCGCCATCACAAAAGTGTCTTTCAAAAAAGTCTCTTTCGAAAGAGGCTTGCAGTCTAGACGTAGCTTTCGTGTTTAAAAGTCGGGGGATCCGATTCAGGGTGGAAAATACTAGAGCTGCTGCAGGCTTAGAGGGAAATTCCCCTTAGGTCAGAGAGCAAATTCTGATCGCTTCCATCCTTACCTAGTGATGGACGGCAGTGTTTTCTGATGTGAGCTTTGTGGGATTTTCAGCTCCCTTTGGGTCACGTGAGTTTTCAATGCAGGCCTCCTCTTCTACGCAGCTTGACCAGTCTGGACGCCGGCCCGGTCATCAGATGTGGGTCATCGACATGCTGTGTCTGTCTAATATCAACCTCTTGGCGATAGCATCCACTGACCAGATGATTGGTAAATAACAGCCGATTGCAAAGCTCTGGGCTGTACGTGCCTTGCCGCTGACTGGAGTGAGCGTGTCGGCCTGCCTTGTTGGGGGGGTCGTAGCGTCTCTGTAATCTGATTTCCCTTGTCCGGCAACATCTGTCCCTGACATCCCAGGGGAGAGGCAGGGCCCCCGCACTGAGCAAGTCCTCCCCTGGCCTTCCTAGAGCGTCTGGAATCCGCAAATGAGCTAGCGGTGCACGCAGATATCCCCCAGTTCGGTACCACTCAGTTACTCATTTCTAGAGCAGCCTGCAGTGACAGCCCCTTTGGAGCACTCACAGCTCCCTCCGTGCACTCAAGCTCCCAGAGGCTTGGGAGGGGAGGGGAAGAGCAGGGACCAGGGATGCTCGGCAGGGGGCCGGGCAGGGCAGCTGTGGAGCCCTGCGTCTCGGAGCCAGGACGGGGGTGCTTAGTGCTTTCCTGTGGGGCTGCGCTCCTGGCCCCCAGCTGTGGGGCTCCACAACTACCTTGCCCCTTCTCTCCATTTCCCCTGTGCCCGCTCCCGGAGTGGAGCCCTGTGGTTGGCAGCAGTGGAGGGGCCAGCACTGACCTCCCTGGTCCAGCAAATTCCCCGGTTCAGAACCAGTCAGGTCCGGAGGATGCCAGACCAGGAAGGTCCCACCTGTCCATGTTTGGTGACAGGCCTGTTTGCCTGGCAGGATGTCTGAACATGAATGAACATGATGGGTTCAAAAGGGCATGGGCCCCCCACTCTCATCAAGCTGTTCTTGCTAATTTTGGGACTCCTGGAATCTCTCTCTCTTTCTTTTTCCGGTCACACAGAATTCTTTGATATCAGTGGCAACAAATGTGACCGGCTCTTCTCCTTCACTGAGCTGGACAGCTGCGCTACGGCCTTGGATTACTGGTAGGTGACCAGCAATGAGTAACCGGGTGGCGCCGAGTTGGGGGATATGGAGGTACACGCAGGCCCTCTGCTGGGAGGAGAGAGAACTGCTCGCTGAATCACAGCCCGTTTTGGCTGTCTACGCTGCGGTTTTTTTGCAGAAGAGGAAATGCAAATGCCACGCTCATTTGCATATCATCCCATTCTTTTTGCAGAAGAGGTTTTGCGGCTCAAGCCCCTCGATGTTTGAGGAATAAGGGATTGTGCGAAAAAGGGAGCTTTTCCAACTAATGGCCACGTCTACATGGGGCTTTTTAGTGGCAAAACCTCTTACCTAAAAAGAATCGGAAGATATGCAAATGAGTGTTCCATTTGCATATCCTCTTCCGCAAAAAAAGTGCACTGTAGACATAGCCTTAGGGCATGACCCAGGCTCTTTAGAAAGAAGAGATCCGAGTTCTAGACCAATGCTGCTGTGAAGCTTTGAGGGGCCACCGTACATATTGTAGTGACCATGGCAAGTTGGGAGAAGCCACCGATCTGCCACGTTGTTCATTCTCTTAATGAACATAGTGAGACTCTCCTCGTCTACAGCTTGACCCTCTCTAGTCTTGCACCCTCGGGACCTGACTGGTGCCGAACGAGAGAATTTTCTGGACCCACGGGAGGTCAATATTGCCTGGCAGCGTTCCCAGCACTTGTCCTCTCACAGCTCAGTAAGCAGGTGATGTAGGGGTAATTTACCAGGACAGAACACGGAGAGCCAGGACTGGTGGCTGTAAACAAACTTTATGGGACCACGGGAAACTCGGCCTCACCCATGAACAATGGGTACCTGGTTAACTCAAATCATTCTGGACAATGGAGAGTTCTGGACGGGAGAGGTTCACCCCGTATTTCACTAGTAAATAATGCAGGGAGAGGAGTATATGGATGTTCAAGTGTATTCTTTTGTTTTGCACACACTCCCTTTTCAACAGCTTGTGAACCTTTTTAAAAACAAGGTGTTTTGCAAGGGGCCTGCGCTCTGTGTGGCTCTCCCAGGAGGTTTGACGTCCCTCCAGGAACTTAGTGACTTTCCCAGAGGACTCCATGTCCTTTGTCACTGTCTCCAGGATGCTGCTTGTGCGGTCATGCATGCCAAAGGGACACTGACTGTTATGGACAGAGAATTATTCTTGAGTTTCTCTGTGTTCATGGGACTTTAATGAACATTGGAGACTATCAAAAGTGTGGCCTAGAGGACATCAGTTGTATTTTCTCACTATATTTAGGATGCCTTTTTGCAGTGTTATCATTGGGTAATCCCTGGAGTTTGTTTTATGACATGTATCCTTGAAACTTTGTCAAGAGGTCCAAGTTTGGGATTGGCACTTTTATTAATTCAAATGTATGCTGCAATGGATACAGCAGTATTTATTTATTTATTTGCAACTGTGTATCATGGAGCAATCTTTCAGCTTTCAGAAATTATCTAGGGGGAAAAGTTTTCAGACAGTCAGGAAAAAACTGCTTACAGAGAAACGACACGCCCTGTTCTGTGGTGTTCTCAGTGCATGGCTAAGGTATCTAGGTGTGTGTGTCTGTGTGGGTTTGTTTGTTTGTTTGTTTTTGTTTTTTTTTCTTTCCCAAAGGCAAGTTCTCATTTGGCATGGACACTCGGGCAAGTTTTTTTTTTTTTTCCTTCTCTTTCCCTCCCCATCTCCTCTCTTTTTCTGCTATTTATTTGTACCTCTGGGCCCCTTGCTCCATTCATCTGAAGAAATGGGTTGTGCCCACGAAAGCTCATGACCCTGTCTACGTTGTTTCGTTCATCTCTAAGGTGCTGCAGGACCATTCGTTGTTTAAGTTCTCAGGCTCTCCATGTCTCGTATATGCATGCTCAGATCGGCACTTAGCTGTGTAAGGTGGGCGCTCACTGGTGTCTGGGCCAACTGGAGCTTGACTAGCCAATTAAGCTGGCCTTCTTTGAAAATGGGGGTCTCTGTGTACCCCATTAGTGTTCTCGTTTAATACATGCCTGGGGTCAGTTCTGTGCTTTTTCCTTTCTTCTCCAGGACAGATGGGTGCAAAGGAGTGTTTTGTGTCGGCGATATGAAAGGAAACATTCTGGTCTTCACCTCGCTGGATGTTCTAGCCAATGGGCTCTTCAACGTCTATCCCTATATTGCTAAGCCAGGTAGGGACGTGTGTCAGCAATGCTGGGTCAAGCACATCCTGTCTCCAGTACACTAGCGAGATGGGTCAGCTTGTCCGAATTGCGCTTCCTTGAGGGAGAGTGGGGGTTACCTGCTTTACGGGCCCCGCTGCGTGACGGGCATGACTCTCCGAGCTTTGCCTGGCTTCGGGCGCCTCATGTTCCTGCAACTGGTACCCCGAGGGACTGTCCAAAGTTGCACCGGTTTGGGGTGGAGTCCAGGGCTCAGCTTACTCCTTCTGGTTCCCCCAGGCAGGACTCGAGCTGCATCATTTTGGTTTTGGAAAAAAATCTTCTGTTGCAGATTTTGCAAAACCAGAGTCGTCCCTGTCCCTCTGCCTCTGTGTCCCAGGTTACCATGTTTGCTAATCTCTGGAGAGCTGCGTATAGATTGCACTGACCGCGTGTAGCTAGATACTGGCCTGGCAAAGCTTTGCATTAGAATCATAGGACTGGAAGGGGCCTCGAGAGGTCATCGAGTCCAGCCCCCCGCCCTCAAGGCAGGACCAAGCTCCGTCTACACCATCCCTGACAGATGTCTATCTAACCTGTTCTTAAATATCTCCAGAGAGGGAGATTCCACCACCTCCCTTGGCAATTTATTCCAATATTTGACCACCCTGACCGTTAGGAATTTTTTCCTAATGTCCAATCTAAACCTCCCCTGCTGCACTTTAAGCCCATTACTCCTTGTCCTGTCCTCAGAAACCAAGAGGAACAACTTTTCTCCTTCCTCCTTGTGACACCTTTTTAGATATTTGAAAACCGCTATCATGTCCCCCCTTAATCTTCTTTTTTTCCAAACTAAACAAGCCCAGTTCATGAAGCCTGGCTTCATAGGTCATGTTCTCTAGGCCTTTAATCATTCTTGTCGCTCTTCTCTGCACCCTTTCCAATTTCTCCACATCTTTCTTGAAATGTGGCGCCCAGAGGAAGTTTGGTTTCTTCCTGCTTGTTTGATTTCTGCACTGGGATTCTCTTCAGTGTTCTGGGGCACAGAGGGGCCCATTCTAAGTATTTCCTCCCACGTCCAGGGCTGTCCTGGTGGGAATGGAGGAGAGGCAATTTGCAGAGAGTCCCTGAACCTGTGGAATTTGAGTGGCACCGCAGCCTGGCACACAGGGTCACCATGCGGCTCATGGCTAGCCTGGCTGCCCTCCGACCCTGGCCCCCAGTCATAATGCCAGGCCTGAGGAGCTGTGCCTAGCAGGAGCAGACCAGAGCCACTGCATAGCGTGGTGAGCGCAGCGCGGGCTGGCTTTCCAGTCTGCCCTTCCCACAAGGCTTCGTGCGTCTCCATGGTAACTCTTATAAGGGTGGGTGGCTCCATTTCGGATGCTAGGCCAGGCCTCCCTGGCCTGCGTGGTCCTTCCTCTCGTGAGACAGCGATTCCAATAAACAGTGGGCACGCCAGGTGCCTTTGCGGGGGAACCCCTCTCCCCACGGCGTGCACTGTGTAAAGTCCTTGTGTGGAAGGGCTTTGCAGGCTGGGCAGGCTCCTTTTGTTAGGCCGCTCCCGATGGCTGGCCTCCGATCCGGGCAGGGTAGGACTCTTTGGACAAGTCCATCCCACTGCAGAAGTAAGGCGAGTCCTGGCTCCACCCATTTCTGGGGCCTGGGAGAGCGCTCGCAGGAAGCCCTAATCAGCCCCTCGGGCGTGCTGAGGGAGTGTGGAATTGGGACCTCATGACCTAAAACTCTTACGCTCGCTGCCTCCAGTACCGAGAATGGACCCCCCCGAGTTACCTCGCCCTACAGCACGGCACTGCTAGCGGTTACAGGGCCTGCTTTGGCATCCCATGCTGCTCCCCTGGGCGCAGAGGGGCTGGTGCCAGGTGTGTCGCCGCCGGCGTCCCTGGGGCACCCTCTTCTCGCACCAAGAGCCTCGGCACCCTGCCTCTCGGGTGGGGAAGGATGGGGCACCAAAGGCTCTCCAGAGGTGAGAGGGGCGTCGGCAGCTGGGGCGGCTTTGGGCAGAGCCAAGCAGCGATCTGTATTTCAGCAAACGCCGCGCCCACAGGCCAGGGCTCCCGCTAAGACCGTCCATCCACGAGCCGGGGGAGTTTTGTCTTGTGCGCCCCTATTGAGGTCACATGCGCTGGTTCGGGTACGCCACTGCGGCAGCCATGTTATAAACCTCTCCCCTTTCCCTCTGCTGCCGTGTCCCCCACCCTCTCCCCGCCCCCTCTGCTCCCCTGTTGCCCTCCATCCCTCACCCACCTCTGCTGTCTGACTCCTGCCCTTCTCACTCCCCTCAGCCCTCCTGAGACCTACTGCTCTCCTCATCCTCTGACCCCTGCAAAGGCCCTTCCCTTCCCCTGTGCCCACCACTCCTCTTGCCCCCCTCCCCATCCCCTCTCCTAACACCTGCCCTGCCTTTCTCCTCTTCCCTCTGGTGCCCATCCTGTCCCTCTCCTTCCTTCCCCATCCCATGTCTGCCCCTTCTGCTTCACCCCCAAAATCCCCCTGACCCCTGCACCTTCTCTTACTCTGTACCCTCCTGGTGCCCCCCTCATTCCCTCACTGCCCCTGCCCTCCCAACACTGGCCCCCCTGCCCTCTTTCTCCCTGGTGCATGCCCCTCTGTGCCCTCACACATGACTTGCTCTATCTCCCACTTTCCTCCTGTCCACCCCACCTTTCAACCCCTCTTCTCCGGGCATCCACGCCTCCCCTCCCCTCTTCTCTTCCTCCCTCTTGCCCCCATTGCCCCTCCTCTTCCTCTCCCAGCATCACCCTGTCCCTTCCCGTCTCTCACCCCCCACTGACACCTTCCCATTTTCCCAAACCTCTGCTCCTCCTGCCCTTTCCCTTCATTGTCTCCTCTTGGACCCCTGGCGTTGGTCTCTCTCCTCTACCCTGCCCCGTGGTGCCTGCCCCTTTCTTCTCCTGCCTCAGCCCCTCCTCTCCCCTCAGCACAAGCCCCCTCCTCTCCTCACTCCCCACCTGCCCTTTAGTTCTCCCTCTGCCCTTTCCTTCACCTCCTCCTTTCCTTATACCGGCACCTGCTGGGAGGAGCAGTATGGCGGGCAGCTGCCCTGTGTGCTGGGCCTGGAGCCAGGGCCATGGTGCTATTTTTAGTACCACAGTCCTGGCCCCAGTAGCCATCATGCAGCTGCAGCCCCAGCTGCTCTCAGGGGCTCGGCCATGCAGTGGGTGGCTGCCGTGCATGCCAAGGCTGGAACCGGCCACGGTGCTATTTTTAGTACCGCGGCCCAGGCTCCAGCTCCGGCAGCTGCCACTCAGACTGTGTGATGGCTGCCTGGCTGCTCCTGGGGTGGGCAGTCACCCACCACGCAGCCCTGCCCCCGGCTCGGCTGAGGGGGTAGGTAGGAATGAAATTCTTGGTGCGCACCTTGCAGGGAACCCTGCCATAGGCTCGTCTCAGGTCTCGCATGGGGAGGCGCAAAGAGCGCGCTACATAATGGACAAACAGCTGATGAAACATTACCTTGCCATGACTGCCTGTCTCTGAGATTCATTGTTCATGTGTTCCATGGTGCAGCTTCCTTCCCTGCTTCCACTTGCCCTGGATTGCGTAGGGGGACGGAACCGAGGGGCTGCTGGCCCTGCTCTGCCCTGTGCCCTCGGGAAAGGAGCAGCAGGACACGCCGGACACACGTGTGGCTGCAGTGAATGGCCCAAAGGCTGGTCTCAAGTTGCGGCAGGAGCCGAATGTACGTGGACAAGCCGCCTCAGAGCCAGTTCCTGCCACAGGCGTCACGTTTCGGTTTTGTCTCTGATCCACAGGTGGGGCCACACCGGGCTCATTTCTCTGAACTTTGAGGGACTGGATCAAATGTGACCTGGACCCAGATCATCAGCCCTGTTTTAGCCCCTGGCTTGTCTGAATGCACGTGCGAACATTGCTCCCAACGTAACTAGCGAACGCTTTAACCCTTGCAGTGCCACGCTTCGGAGCTATGACCATACCATCTAAGCCTTCCAGGCATCAGTGAACGTGCCTGTGACTAGCTCTGCTACACGCTGCATCCCAGGGCACGGACGGGGTGATGCTGCCTTAGGGGCACTTCAGCACAATCCAAATAACTGAGAAGTGGGGTGAGTGTTGGGCCAGCTTTAACATTGGTTTTTCTTGTCCTATCTCCATCAGGGGCCTTAGCCAGAATTCCCGTGCATCTTCTCCTGAAAGGGAAGGCCAGTCTGTACGGAACTTTCCGGGTGCCTGTGAGTTTCTCCCTCTAAAATTACGGGCATATTTTGGGACAACCCCCCCTCCTTGAGAGTCCTACTGCTCCCCTCTCCTGGAGATAGTTGGGGAAAGTTGATTGTTTATTATATTACACAGTAAAAAGCTCAAGAGCAAGTAGGTACAATGGTGATCAGAACTGTCCATTTCCCACCGGCTCCAGATGTTGTTCGCCTTCTGAATTTGTAAGCTTTTCCGGGCAGAAGCCCCCTCTGCCTCTGTGTCAGCACCTGACACAGTGGGGTTTCTGCATGCTGCCGTAATACGAATATTGCTACTGATAGAGCAGAGGGCGTCCCGCTGACCTCATTCCTTCTGCCTTCCTTCGGAGTGCTTCTCCTGCTGGAACGCCGGCCTTTCGGGCGTGTCTGCACTGAGCAGCTGCCCCGTGGCACGTCTGAGTCCAGGGCTGTGAGCTTTGCCCCGCAGCATTAACAATGGCTGTGGAAATGCTGGCACACCAACTCTGAAGCCCAGGGAAAGGGGAGGGCTCCAGAGCCAGTGCCTAGCTCCAGTGTTTAGTGCAGTAGTGCGGGTCTCGGGAGTGAACCGGAGAGCTGGGTTGTGGGGCTGCTGCCGCTCACTTAGCAGACTTGCCTTCGGCGGGGAGGGGCGGGGAGAGGCGCACGGGCTGCAAAGTGCTGCGAGTGGCTGCGCTATTTACACCTCCTGAAGGCTGGCTCTGTGCCCCACAATGCGCTCCCCCCCCCCTCCCCGGCCATGAATGGTCCCATAGAATCCTCGGGCATCAGAACTGGAAGGGCCCTCGGGAGGTTGAGTCCAGTCCCCGGCCCTCACGGCAGGACCCAGCACCGTCTAGACTGTCCCTGCCAGGTGTCTGCCCAACCTGCTCTTCGATACCTCCAGCAATGGAGATTCTACAACCCTCCTAAGCAATTTATTCCCAGTGCTGATAGCAAAACCCCTCTGCTTCCTGGATCCCATCAGAGCCTTGTCTGTAAGAATCCCTTGGGCTGAACCCGCTCACTCCCCATGTCCGAGTTATGCCCCCCCCATTCCTTGATGTATGTGGCCAACCATCTCCCCTTAACTCCCACCTCCACTCAGCCAGTCACACCCACACCCTTCCCTCTGGAGTGGTCAGCATGTGTCACCCCAGTGCGCCTCTGCTCCTCGTCACACTGTCTCCGCATCAGATGTTCCTCTGCTTCCCCTTCGCTCTGGCCTTTGTTGAAGTTTTTCTGCCTCCCCACACACTGTACGGGTGTCCAGGAGCGACAGAACCCCCAGGGCGCCCTGCGGGTGATTAATGCTGCAGAGCCAGCCCCTGACGCCCCGCAGCATCACTAAACAAAGTCTTTCCTCTCTCCCAGGCTCTGCACGCGGACTGGTGCCAACAGATAAAATTCATCCCTCAGCTCAATCTGGTTGCCTCCTGCTCAGCCACTGATAAGAGCGCCATAGTGCTTACTTCGCTTCCACTACATATCATGGGTAAACCCCAGTAAGACAGGTCTCTTTGTCTCGCTTCTGTAAACGATCCGTCCCGTGATGGGAGCAGGCAGCGTTACGGGTCCCTTAAATCCCATTTCCTCCAGGAAAGACCTCTTGGGACTCAACTTTCAGGCAGGGGCCAGGAAGCATAAATTACAGAAAGCGGGTCAAGGGGCCCATAATTTACACCGTCCAGTGGCCTGTAAATAGCTGAAGTTTCCAACAGACCTTCACGCTGTAAGTACAGTCAATCCTGGGGCCCCTAGGAAGAGGGAAAATTGCTGGAGACGAGGCAGTGCGTCGTGGAATGCAGCGGAGAACATGGGCGCCCACAGCTCCAGCGGTGTTGTGTCTGTTTTCCAGAGGTGGTCTGGACCCGAGAAGTCTAATCTAGACCCAGTAGCCCCAGGCGAGTTGGGACTTGGCTTAATCGGTCACGGAGTCCAGCTGGGAAGGCCCAGTCCTGCTCCAAGCGTCCCTGCCAGGCGTGGGGGTTTGGACCGAAGGCTTGGGCTGGACTTGAGTTTTGTACGCCTCATGGGAGCGTGCTCCGCCGGCCACGTGGCCACGCAAATGACAGTCCTCTAGAGGGCTCCCTTCTTAGCCGAAAAGAAATAATGACGTTTCCTGAAGTGGGAAACAAGCGAGATGCAGCTGCAGTGGCTGGTTTCCTGCCCCCCACCCGTTTCCCATCTTCGAGAGGCCGGGCGAGGTGAAGCAGGACTCCAGTGGAGTGAATCATGGGAAGCGTCTTCTGCCCTGTTTTGTGGGGGTGGATGCCCTTCCTGCGGCTCTTGCTGCTCCTGCTGTGCTGGGTCCAAGCTGGCCGGGCTTGCCAGGGGCAATGGGGCCGAGCCGGATGCTGAGCTGCTGCAGAGGAGCAGCCCAAGGACCTGGTGTTGGGAGGAGGGAGGGAGTGGGGCAGGCTCAGCCCTGTGGAGGGGGGAAATAGGGGAACGTAAATCGGATGGAGGCGGGCAGCAAAATTCCCATCCGCGGTTCAGCTCCTCCCGGAGTGAACACCAGTGGCGAGGAGGGGCATTCGCATCCCGGGTTGCCATGGGAAGGTTCCAGGGCGTGGCTCTGGAGTGATGCACAGCTGGCGGGATGAAGCAGGGTGGGGGGGGCCTGAGGAAGGGGAAGCCGCGTGTATTGTCTTGGCTCTGTTGCCAGTGTTTACAAGCTGTGATTGCTGTGTACCCCAGCTGCCGCTCGCCTGCCTCGTTTCTCCCTCCCCTTTTCTTCCTTCTCCTCCGATTCCCTTTGCAGCCTTCGCTCAGTCCCTTTCCTTTAATCTCCTCCCGCTGCTGCTTTCTCTCCCCTTCTCTTTTTCACATCCCCCTCCTCAGTCCTTTCCAGCACCGGTTTCTGCCCCTTCTCTGCCTGCTGAGTGCATTAGGGCTGGCCGCAGTCCACCGCTTCCTGAAAGCTAATGGGGTGCAGCAGAAATCCCCATCGCTAGCTAGCATCCTGGCAACAGGCCAAAGCCATACTTCAGCAGCTGGCTCACTGTACGTGGCTGACAGCAGTTTGGAGCACAGTGCTAGTATCCCGGCAACTTTCCCTGATCCCCAGCAGCCGTGTTCTCTCCCCTTTCCCAATACAATCACCACCCTGCTGCAAACCAGCCCACGGCCTGCTCTTCAGTTCATTCCTTCTCGGAAATCGAGCCTTGGGCTGTTGGCTCTTGAAAAGGCTGAATTCTGTGGCAGCCAGGAAATGACAGTCCCCTGCATCGGCAGCCTGTCCGAATGAGCCCGGCATAACGAGACGTGAACGCAAAATAACCACCCCCTGGGGAGAGAGGCTACGCCTGTTGGTAATTCCTGTAGCTTCACAGTCTGTCAGGTCCTGGTGTTCTCCCTGGAGAAATAGGTTCCCCTAGTGACCGATGAGTGCCAAGGGGGTGTATTTGGAGGGCAGTGTGTGCGGGATCACGCTGGGGTCTCCTGCATTTAGTGTGGAACAGACTTGCTTCGCTAAGGGGTTTGTCCAGTTCTGAGGACGGCGCCCCCTTTGCTCCAGAGACGCTGTCCCACGCAATAGCCATACGGAGGGGCATTTCGGAAGAGTTGCGTGGTGGCTTGTGCCTGCCTCGTGCTAAATTCAAGGCAAAGCTAAGAGTGATTTCAAAATGTCACGCCAGGTTGCAGTGCCGGAGACCCACCAGCAGGTGCTGCTATTGGGCTTTCCGTTACCTGCAAAGAGAGAATTAGTGGTCCCCCCCCCGCCCATGTAGATGAGAGCTGTGCTAGCAATTCTTACCGAACGGCTTTGGCAGCTTTAGCCTGGATCAGTTCAGCAGTTTTATTTGCTATTTGTATGGAAGTTTGAGTCTCAGGCTAACTGCGTGTTACCCCTTGAGTATTCCTAACTTGGTATTCAAGTTGTGCTGCTGGTTAATTAACTTTCCTGCTATTAAATCTCAAAGGGGTGGCCGGGTGAGTCTGTAACTTTAAAAACAGTGAGTGGTCCTGTGGCACCTTAGAGCCTAACCAAAATATACAGAATCAGGAGCTTTTGTGGGCAAACCCCACTTCAGATGAACTGGAGTGGAAGTAACAAACCACTATCTGTCTGTCTACAGAAGAAGCACCTGTCCATTATAGGACCCATGTTAATGAGGCTAATTAAGTGGGCTGCGTGTGTCCCCGTTCATAGCTTTTGATGTGGAAATGCAGATGTTAGAGAGAAGAAATTACCGGCAGGCGAGATTTCCTGGTATTGTTTTGGTTCCCAGGCAGGGCAGCCTAAACTCCTAGGCTGAGAATTTGCTCTGCGATCGTTTGAATGTGCAAACCTTTGTGCAGGTGAGTGATCGCGAGGAGATGAAAAGGCTGCAGTCAAAGGGAGATCCTCTGGAGAGGTCGTCTCACTGCTTGCCAGTTTCTCTTTAGTGGAGATGGATTCCTCTCTTTCTATTGAGATTACTGCTCCAAGCCAGCTGCAGCGTGGGCTCGGCACCAGTCCCCCTTGAACCCCCCTTCATGTTTAACCAGTGCTGCTTTTGCTTTTAGACTAGGGATGTTAACTATCGGCAAATTGACTAATCAAGTAGTCGATGGAATTTCCACCCGTTAGTCGATAAGGGGGAGGGCACTTCCACTGCGGCTCTGCATGTTAAATGTAGTCCCCAGCTCCTGCTTCCCCCCCACTTGCTGCCTCTGATACAGAGGCAGCGGGGAGAGGAGGCGACTAGTTGAATAGTCACTCACCTGCCTTATAAGCTGGGGTCCAAATATCATCCAAGGCAGGCAGAGCTCCTAGGACTCGGAACCAAACAGACCAGCCCACGGCCCAGATCTTTACTCCGTTCCTTCCCAGAGCCAGTCCCTGTGACCGGGCCGGCTGTCGGTGAGCTGGCGCTGCTCTGCAGGCACCGCTCTGTTCCGGCCCCTCCTCTCGGGCTATGATCCGAGTAGCCCCAGCCAGGGCTTGGGTCAGTGGTGTCAGCTCCTGCCTTAGCCTCCATTTCTTCTCTATGGGAATGCTGCAGCGTTGCCCCGGGGCACGTTTGCGGTGATCCTGCCCCCACTGGTTACTTTCCAGTTGTTCTCTCCCCACCCCATTGCACGTCTCGCACTTCTTACCTTGGTCGGAGAGCGACACCAGCCGCCGCTCTCCAGCTATGTCTACACAGCATCCCTCTGTCGACAGGGATGCAAATCAAGCACGTCGAAATTGCTAATGAAGCAGGGATTTAAATATCCCATGCTTCATTAGCATACACATGGCTGCTGCTTTTTTTTGACACTGAGCTTTTTCAAAAAAAAAAAAAAAAAAATCCTGGCAGTCTAGATGGGGTTCTGTCGAAAATAAACCCTTTTTGGACAGATCCTGTATTCCTCAAAAAATGAGGTTTACAGGATCTGTTGAAAGGCTTTATTTTCGGCAGAGCCGCATCCACTGCCGTTTTTTTTTAAAAAAAAAAACCTCCATGTCGGGGAAAAAAGCAGCAGCCATGTTTATCCTAATGAAGTGTGGGATATTTAAATCCCTGCTTCATTAGCAATTTTGATGTGCCTAATCTACATCTCTCTATCGACAGAGCGGTGTAGTCTAGACACACCCTCCCTTGCTGCTTCCTTTGCCGCTTCTTTCCTGGCTGGGCCACCTGAACGACATGCAGAAGCCCCGCGCAAGAGCGCTGCCTCCCCTCCCTTTCCCTCTCCAGCCTGTTCTTGCAGGGGGCCAAGGGCCTGCGCTATTTTCCCCTAGGGCTCTTCCTTGGGGGGTAGCAAGTGATGGAGCTTGTACAGGCCATGGTGATCCAAGCAGCCGCTTGTGTTGCTGGCCAGCCTGAGTTCTGTCCCTTCCTTGGCCATTTCTTCCGAGACAGGCCTGAGCTGCAGGCTTCGGAGGAGGGGGGACTTTTTCCAAAGTTTGGGGATGTTTTGGATTGGGGGCTTGAGCTTGAATTCTAGTTTGATTCTAGTCATCCGTCCTGGCTCAGTGGTCGGTGCTGTTCTTTAGCTCTGATTTACACTGCACCCAGAGCGCAAGGTAAACGATGTAATTTGGGCTACGCAAATTGTATAGCTTATTTCAGATTAGTTTCGAGAGGGCCTGTATCACATTTGGCACTGTCCGCTCTGCACAGCGCTTATTTCGAAATGAAGCGCTGTTCTGAAATGTCCCTTTCTCCTCGTGCAATGAGGTTTACAGGGATGTCGGAATGGCGAGCCCGCTAGATTTTGAGATAATGGGGGTGTTCAAAAGACACTAGAATAGCTATTCTGAGATACTGGTGGTATCCTGAAATAGGGCGTAGCTTACAGAATATGGCTAATTTTATAGAGCTCTCGGGCTGTTCCTTTTCTTTCTCTACCCTTCTGTCTTTCCACCTCTCCTAACCCCCCCCCCAGCTTAGTTAGCACAGCGTGTCCTTCCCCAAAACAGCTGGATTTTCTGTAGCCGTGCCCGCCAAATCGGCAGCACGGTTTAAAAGGGCCAGCCAGGGCTCTCGCCCAAGTCTGTTCATTTTATTGCCTCTGTTCTAGATCGTCGATGATTGTTTTAAGGAAAGGCGTTCTCTGCTTCGACTACTCGCCCGAGATGAACGTGCTTGGTAAGTTGCCATCGTCAAAGCCCCACTGATCTCTGCGCTCGCCTGGAGTTGCTCTGTTGAAAGCTTTGATTAAAAAGCATCTGGAAAGAATAAGAGCTCAGACAGAGAGCCATGTAGGGGGCCATCAGAAACTGGTGATTTTAATGCAGGGGCAGGGAGCCTAAGGCCCCGGCTTGCCAGGATCCGGCCCCCGAGACTCAGGGTTCCCCCCCACTGCATTGGGGCGCCTGCTCCAGTCACCCCCACCCCTCCTTATGTGACTGGAGCGCACAATTCTTTCTCCCTCCCTCACTTGTGTGTGACCCCTGACTGATTTTTCTGTGGGTCAGCGGCCCCCCCGGACCCAAAAAAGTTCCCCACTCCTGCTTTAATGGCAGTAGCCTTGTAATAATGGTGGAGCAGAATTAGGGGCACAGTGGGCCATACCAATGATCGGTCTAGCCTAGTGTCCTGTCTTCCCACCGTGACCAATGCCGGGTGCCCCAGAAGGAATGAACACGACAAGCAACCTTTGAGAGACAATAGGGGTAGATCAACTCCCAGCTTCTGGCAGCAGACGTTAGTGACACTCAGAGTATAGGGGTGCATCCGTGACCACCTTGCCACATTGATGTACCTATTCTCTATGAATTTCTCTTTCTTTTCTGAGCCCTGTTATAGATTTGGCCTTCACAACATCCCCTGGCAAGGTTGATTGTACTTTATGCAAAAGCCAGCACGCACCGTCTACAGAAGTGATGGGCAACTTCAGCCCAAGGGCCACATGAAGCCCATTAGGGTTCTGTGTGGGGCCTACGAGACACTGTGTTCGGTGTTGCTCATGTTCCAGGTTGCCAGATTGTGCTGGTTTCCATCCGTGTCACTTCTCCCTAACCGGGGTTACTGAAGTGACAGGCATGTGAAGCCAGGGTGCGTGCAGCGAGGTGTGGGCTGATTGCACACAACAGTGATGGTGAGAGCTGTGTGCCCCCTCTGCAGCCAATCCCAGTGCTGCTGTGATTGTCACCCACTTCCCCCCGCAAATTCTAGGCACGCCAGCGCAGGGAGCAAAACCGCCCCATCCCGGAAGACCCTCTTGGTCATGACAATCTTGCAGCCCACTGGGATGAGGGCGGCCACTTGTGTGGTGGGGTTTGAGAGCAGCCTTCAGTTACATGAAGGGGATTCCAGAGAGGCTGTTCTCAGTGGGGGCAGGTGGCAGAACAAGGAGCAATGGGCTCAAGTTACAGTGGTGGGAGGTCTAGGCTGGATTTAGGAGAAACGATTTCCCTAGGCGGGTGGGGAAGCGCTGGGCTGGGTTCCCGAGGGAGGGGGTGGAATCTCCATCCCTAGAGGTGTTTAAGTCCCGGCTTGACCAAGCCCTGGCTGGGATGATTGAGTTGGGGTTGATCCTGCTTTGGGCAGGGGGCTGGACTCGACTCCTGAGGTTTCTTCCAGCCCTGGGATTCTATGGTCCACTCCCGAGTCTAGGCTGCCCCTCAGTACTCTGTGGTATTCTATTGAAATGCCACTGGAACACTCAAAATGGGGGTTAGTGGAGTATCGGCAATGAGAATTGTCTTCTGCCTCCTGCTCTTAATGGCCAGGGTACAAGTGTCATGGAAGTGACAATTGGCAAAGAAACACATTACTACAAATCCACTGTGACTAATGCAAAGAGAATGCTAGATACCTCGTGTCTAACTCCTATGTGTCTGTTTCTCGGGATGGAATCTCTCGCTTGCTAAGCTAACTTTAGAATGCTATAGTGTTTCAAGCTACAGGCTGGGTCTCTCTAGTCTGGCACTCTCTGGTCTGGTAACATCCGTGGGCCGGCATGATTTTGGCTAGCCATGGGCGTGGCCATGTTTCCCATGGTCCCATGAAGTTTGATTCTCGTCATCCGTCCTGGCTCAGTGGTCTGTGCTGTTCTTTAGCTCTGATTTGCCCCCAAAAGTCTTCTAAGAGCCCCGCAAGCAGTGGAAGTGCTGGTCACGCTGCCAGACAACATTGACCTCCTGTGGTTCGGCAAATTCTCTGGTTCAGCACCAGTCAGGTGCCGAGGGGGCTGGATGAGAGAGGTTCAACCTGTAGAAATAGGAGACTCGGCATGACACTTGGCCTTAGTTCAGTTTTATAGCACACGTAGGAAAATAATTGTATTGAAAACTAGCTACGGTTGGGGACTCTCTGGAAGAGCGCGCACAGTTTGGGAAAGTTCAAACCTGCATCCAGTCTTTGTGCTTCACACTCATTAGTCATATTTTCCTCGGTTTCCACGGTCCTACATTTTCTTCTGTCAAGTGTGGTAATTGCTTTGAATTAGAACAAGGATCTGGGTTAGGTTTGGACCTAAGCACCTTCTAACGTGTTGTTTCAGGGTTTCCTTGCAGGATGCTGGAGAAGCTTGGCACGCGATTGCCTTCTCTTGTAACTAAATTGCATTTTCTTCACAATAGTGACCGGGGGATTGGATCCGCTGGTTAGAATATGGAACCCCTTTGTCACCAACAGTCCCATCACGCTGATGAAAGGCCATGTGACTGCCGTGACTCGCATAATAGTGAATGGGAGGAGAAACACCATCATCAGCATCTCCAAAGACAAAGTATGAAGTCTGGCGTTAAGGCAGAATGGCGCGCTGCCTTTTCAGCCCTACAGTTCTGTGCTCGGGGCCTGGGAAGGTGTCCTTGTCTACAGCTTGGTAGAGCTAAGAGATGACCCTGGCTCTGGGTGGGCAGCAGAATTTGTGTTACGTTTGAGAGAGATCCCTTTAATGCGACGCACGGGAACAGGAGAGAGGATCCTTTGGTGTAATTAACCTCTTTTGGAAGAACAGGAGCCAAACATTGGTGAAACTGGCCTGGTGGAATGGAAAACTGCACATTGCATCCTTGGTGGGCCACGAGCAGGGTACCAAAGGGCTCCAGAATCAGTTAGCCAAATATTAGAGCTGCCAAGAGGTTGGGAAGTTCCCACCTCTGCTTCGTTTGGAGCTGCCAATACATGACTGTGCAGTTATCCTCTTCGTGCCTTCCTCTGGCCCCGTTGCGATAACCTCATCAAGCCCCAGAGAGCAGCAGTAGCTCCGTTCACTCCCTGCTCATCTGCTGGGATGCCATTCTGCCTTTGATCGGAGCTCCATCTTTAGTAGATGCCGGGTACAAAGAGTCTTTATTTGTCTGTCTGTTGTGTTCAGCTCACCAATATTGCTGGGAGGCAGGAGCCAGGGCGGGGTAGTAGGAAAGGCTGGAATTAAGATTGATCACTAGCTTTGAATCTTGCTGTGGGTTTCAAACAAAGTCCCTGCGCATTCGGTTTGCACAGCTTTCATTTTCATGTAAAGCTAGTGCAGCACTGTCCTTTAATGCGGCCTTCTCTAGAATTTCCCTGCGCATGTGGATCGTTTCCTTGGGGAGGGCCCTGTCTCTCTGGTAGGCCCTTGGCCGCTATTGCTAGGCCCTTGCAAAGAATGAAACCCTATCTTGAGATTGGGCATGTGTTTGGATACTGGCCTGAACATATGGGAAGGTTTTTATCCTCCAGTGTGAGCAGCTAAACAGCACAAGCTCTATAATGCACCTCACACGCTGCAATGCCTTTGGCTTCTGTTTTTCTTTCCCTCTATCCTCCAGAACATCCGTGTTTGGGATTTGCTGGATCACTTTTGTCTCCAGTCCATTCCTGGCAAGACTGTGTCGTTAGGAAACTGCCCGATTGCTGATGCCTATTACAGCACGTTGAACAGTATGCTTATCTGCACCACCTTCTCCGTGAGTTCCAGAGTCTGCCTTCTAGCAGAAGGCCTAATGCATCATTTCAGAGAGGAGAAAACCATGGTGTGGGGTGACACCTCTCCTTTCTTTGCTCATCTTTCTAGCAGGCATCAGGGCGGGATTCACTTTGCTCTGAAGCCCAAAGACTTTCGTGTTGTGTTCAACTCGCTCTTGTGCAAAGGGCCACTCCAAGGCTCATCTTGTCCATTAGGACTTCCACGGGCCTGGAGAGGGGTAGGAAAAGTCTTTCCCTACCTGCACAGTGTTCTTGAGGGTTGGAAAACGTTTACGATCAGAATGGGAATGGAAGAGTGAAGTCTTGAGAGTGCTCACAACTAATAAACCCCCCTGAAAGTCTGTTTGTCTGAGCCGGGAGGTCTGCTCCTCAGCTTGCATAGACGTGCCTGCGCTAGCTGAGCCCACGTGAGCACTTAAAGAGCAGTGTGCCTGGAGGGTAGTGTTGGCAGGGGTGGGGGCGAGCCGTTGCAGTACAGATCCGGAGAATGAGAGGCTGCCTCTGCTACCCTGGTCAGGGTGGTGGGTATGCTAGGTGGGGCAGAGCTTTGCCTTCCCAAACCGCCAGGGGTGGCCCTGCCCATGCTCTGCCCCCCAGAACACCCACTGTATTGAGAGTGGAGTGTTGCTGCTCCGGAGCCGGGGGGCTGGGGCTACGTACCACGCTCCCTCTCCGGTGCTTTGGGGCTTGGCGCTGCTCACCCTCGCCATGGTGCCGGGGGGCAAGGTTGCATCTGGAGGCAGAGCTGGGGGGGCCACCGCTCACAACCCTGGCTTTGGAGCAGAACAAGGATGCGTGTTTTTCTCCGCAAGCAGAGCATCACCGCTTCCCCCTCCAACGTCAAGGTCCTGCAAGCCCTTGGGCGGGGTCCCTTGGAAGGCGGCGTTTTGATCCCTTGGATTCTGGCTGGTTTTCTTTTTTAACCTGCTTTTTCCCAGTCTGTCGGGCTCACCTTTCGAAATGCAGCGGTGCTCTGCGCGGCAAGCCCCGGGTTTGTCTGAAAACACTGGCGCGGATGGTTCCCCGGCTGCGTCTGTGTCTTCTCCGTATTCTGTGGCGTTGCGAGCGTGGCTGACGCAGGCCTCCTGTCCCCCGCAGGCTGAGGTTCACCAAATACAGTCAAAAAATCCCAACCAGACAGGCATGAGGCCTTGTGCGTGGGGGGGACACCCACCCGCTCACACACACTATGGCCTAGTGCAGTTGGAGAGCCCAGCCGCACCGCAGGCGTGTCTGGAGGTAACCGACAGTTCTCCCCACGTATGTCGGAAGACGGTTTCGGGCTGGGCATTCCAGTGGGCGGCAGTGGCACTTTGGTGTCAGGAACCCAGCAGTGCAGATGTTCTTGAAGTCCTGATTTATTTTTCCTTGCAAGGTCTAGTAATATGGGGGGGCTGGCTGGCTTTGCTGAGGGGTTCCCGGTTCTGGAAGCATGTAGGTACCATTAGTCCATGTTCCGTTCACTGCCTGGTGGTGGCAGCTCTGAGTCACGTCACTCATCCTTTATTCACGTCCCGACGGCACTTTTGGCAGAACTGTTTGGGGGCTGTTTGTTTTTACAGTGGGTGGATTTTAAAATCTGTTTCGATCCAGATCGGTGTTTTCTATGGCGAGGGCGAATTCCTGGAAAACATCAGCTCAGAATTCACGTCCCATGAGCAGCCGGTGTGCACGGCCCTGTACAACAGGAACTTCAAGCAGGTGAGGGCCAGGATTCAAAACTGTCTTGCTGTCTCTGCTCCCTCATTCCCTGCAGCGAGGTCACCCCAGTGTCTAATGCCCCGAGGGCTCTGGGCTCCCTCATTCCCCGCAGTGAGGAAAGACGTGCCAGTGTTTAATGCCTTTGTGACCTAGCAATGCCGAGAGGCTGGTGGACTGACGTCCGGGGCGGGTCCCTGCAGGTGGTGAGCGGTTGCCATCGCGGGATGGTGAGGGTCTGGGATATCATGACCGGGCAAAAGATGATGCAGTTTGTGACCTCGGAGGGGAAGCACACCGAAATCACGGCAATGACTTTTGATGGGCCCGAGAGACGCCTCATCACCGCTTTGAAAGACGGGACCATCAAGTTCTGGAACTTCAACAACGGGGCCTGCCTGCTCGAGGTGCCTCAGCTGGATAACATGGAGGTCAGCTCCTCGTGAGACCCCCCTCTCCTCCGCCCCGCTTGCCCAGGGACACCATTTCATTACTCTCCGAGGCAGCTCACCAGGAAGCAGGGGAGTGGCGCAGTCATTGTGTGTTTGACTGAGCGGAAATACCAGCACCAGTTTGACTTGGTAGAGGGGCCTGTGCAGGGCTGGGAAAACCCTGCAAATGTTTTAGGGGCATCCGCTGTGCAGAGCGATCCTGCTTTCCTACATGCAGTTTGGCCAAGCGGGACAGCTGTGATGGGGAGTTTGGTGCACAGGTGTGGGCTGTACAGATGGGAACAATTGTTTTCCAAGCAATTGTTAATTCTGCCTTTGCATTGTTTGTGTGTCTTCCCCACAGATAAGTGCAATTCTGTATCTCGATATGAAGATGTATGTGACGGGCTGGAGTAAAAGAGTTTCATGGTACCTGTAAGTAGGAAGTGGGCAGGGGTAGGTGACGCATGTAAAAATGTTTCTCCTTGGTTCCCATTGCTGGTTGGTTATATGTAATCCTGATGTGCACCAGATTTCTCCTTCATCATACCGATGGTGAAAAGGTGAAGTGGATTATGGTGCGAGAGGGGTTTGTGATACTCTACAGTCCACGTCCTTCTAACTTCATTAAATCCTCTGCTTTGCGGATGACTGTTTGATCTTGCTCACCAGAGATAGTAAGGAAGAAGAGGTCATTGAATACAAACACTGGAAATCCTACCACACGGAGGACATCTTATCTATGGCCAAATACAACAGCAAACTCTTGGCGACTGCCTCCTGCGATGGCGATGTCGTGATCTGGAGTCTAAACTCGGGGAAGGCTCTCTGCAGGGTTAACGCTTCCCAGAGTCCTTTGAGCCTTACGCCAAACAGGGTAAGTTCGAGAACAGTTGCCCAGCTCTGTTTCCTACCCAGTCCAGTGCTCCAGCGTGTAAAATGCCCTCTGCTCGGGGTGGGTCCACCAAATCCTAACCGGATCAGCGAATCCGATTGCTCGGTCGCTACATACAACACAATGGGCTCGCTGTTCGTTGTGAGCACTCGAGAACGAGCCCCCGGAGTCACTGGGGGGAGTTCTCTGCAAACATCCACCCCGTGTGCAGCGGCCGTCGAAGAAACTAACAATGTTGGGAACCAGGAGGAAAAGGATAGAGAATAAGACAGAAAAGATCACGATGCCGCTACAGACTGAGCCTCTCTAGTTCTAGTCCACCCTCGGGACCTGGCCGGTGCCGAACCAGAGAATTTGCTGGCCCATGGGAGCTCAGTATTGTCTAGCAGCGTGACCAATGCTGCAATTGCTTGGAGGGCTTGTAGGAGGCATTTAGGGGTACACGAAAGCTAAATAACAGCCCAGAACACTGAGAGCCAGGACTGCTGGCTGAAAACAAACTTTATGGGACCGTGGGGGAAACTGCCACGTTCATGATAAGTGGACATCCGGCTGCCAGATCACGGAGGTTGCCGGACCAGAGGTTGCCGAACTAGAGAGGTTCAGCCTGTATTATAAATCCATGGTACACCCACACCCTGAATACGGTGTGCACTTCTAATTGCCGCCTCCTCAAAGAAATGTTAGAATTGGCAGAAGCACAAGAGAGGGGAACAAAAACCAGGAGTGGCCTGTGGCTGGCTGCAGCAGCTGGCGCCCTAGGCGGGGCGGCGCAATGGCGCCCCGCCTGAACAGCCGTCAATGGTCGTAACGTCATCACAGGGCGCCTGGGCCAGGGGTGCCCTAGGCAGCTGCCTAGCTCGCCTAGGCTCATGGGCCGCCCCTGGGTGGAACAGCTTCCAAGTGAAGAGAGATTAAAGAGACTGGGATTGTTTTGCCTGGAAAAGAGGCAACTAAGTGGGTCTATGATAGGGGTCTAGAAAAACATGACTGGTGTGGAGAGAGTAAATAGGGACGTGTTCTTCTTTGCACGTTTGTTCATGCATATTCCAAATCAGCGGTGTGCGCACGCGCATGTTAGCTGGAAGATTTTCCCTCTAGCAGCTATCTATAAAGTCGGCCTGGCTGCCTCCTGGAGTCGTGCCTCCATGGTGTTCAATGTAGAGCCATTCCCTTTTGGTTCCTTCTTACCGCCCGTGATGCTGAGTTGGAACTCCCCTGTGCTCTTGCTCGCAAATGCAGCAGCTTTTCTTCTCGTTCCATACAGTGGGTAGCTAGTTAATTGAGTGTTAAATAGTTGATGGTTCATAGGTTATAGTTGTAGTTTTTTCGTAGTTAAGTTTCAGTTGGAATGCACATGATCAGCCCATCTCGAAGAGCAGCAGTTATGTGAGAAGGTGAGTAACCGGTTTTTAATTTACTCCTTTTCATAAAGCAAGAACTAGGGATCGCCCAAAGGTATGAAAAGGCAGCAGGTTTAAACCAAAAGGAAGCGCTTCTTCATGTAGCAGTCAACCCGTGGAAGCTGCGAAGGCCAAAAGTATAAGTGGGTTCAAAAAGAATTATAGCTTTAAGGCTAGAAGGGACCATCTTGAACCTCCAGTCTGTTCTCCTGCACATGGCAGCCTCACCCGGCTGAGTTACAGGCTTCCTCAAACCACGATGTAAAGATTTCAAGTTACAAAGGCTCCACCGTTTACACTAGTTTAAATCTGCAAGTGACCAATCCACAAGTGTCTGGTTAGACATGGATCAGGGAGGGTCTAGACAGTGCTTGGTCCTGCCATGGGTGCAGGGGACTGGACTCGATGACCTCTCGAGGGCCCTTCCAGGCCTAGTGTTCTAGGATTCTATGAGGCTGCATATTGCAAAAAAGGCCACACAAACACCCCCCTCCTCCCTGGGATCTCTGGTAATCTGTTCATGGATAAGGTCATGGAGGACAGGCCCACCAACAGCTGTTAGGATGGGCAGGAACAGCCCCATACTCAGGGTGTCTCTAATCTCCAACTGGCCGACGCCGCATTCTGTTCGTTTCCTCTGAAGCATGTGGTGTTGCCCACGGCTGGGAGACAGGTAGCGATCTGGAAGGACCATTGGTCTGTCCCAATATGGCCGCTCTTCCCATTTACCATTAGGCAATGAATTCCTTTATTTGAAACATGTTGACTTTGCTTCTCGTTGCAATGAGATGGGGATGGTGGCTAGAGCCAGGCCGTGTGCCTTCAGTTCTGCCCACGCTCCCTTTTGAGTCCTCATTTGTATTCCTGCTGTGGCAGCCCTGGGCATTTCCTGAACGGGCACTGGAAATTGGATGGAGTTGGCAGTTGTTGTGTGTCTTGGACTGGTGCCCTCAACAGCGTTGGGCACGATGGGGATAGAACCCTGACTCTTCTCCGGCCAGTCGGAAACAAGATCTTTCAAGTACAGTCTGTTGTGTGTGCGATAAATACCTCGCGTTCTCGTTGGCTGGGGCCCTGGCCAAGGCTGATCCGGCCCACGTGGGAGTGCGCCCACCTCACTTGAGACAGCAGCTGTCCTACCGCTTGCCAAGTTGCGAGTGGATCAGAGGAGTATGAAGAACTCCTTCGTGTTTCCTGTGCATGTCGGAACTCGGCACTCCCTGGGCTCGCACAGAACAGAGCTAGGCTCTGAGCAGGGGGGCAGAGCATGGGGTTGTGGGGTGCTTGGTTCAGTTCCAGTGCTTTGCAAGGCTGGGTCGTGGGAAGCCATGACCCCCGTGGACCTCCCGCTCAGGTTCTACACGTGTGTGTCTGCATTGCATGTGGTGGTCCACGGTAAAGGCTCCCCCTTCTCTCGCTGAAGCCAACAGGAGTTATGCCATTGGCATGAATGGGAGGTGGATCAGTCCCTGGCAGCTCCTCCTCAATAGAAACCAGGGGTTCCCCCCCATGGGTAGCGGGGAAAGGCAAGCCTGAGCCCCGCCCCCCATGGAGCTAAGCCCCGCCCAACCCCAACCTTCCCAGCCACCTGGAGGGCTGGGGCTGCCGTGGAGTGTAGGCGTTTTGAGGAAGGCAGCGCCTTCCCTTGCCTGCATAACCCGCCACCTACTGTTCTCCCGTCCGTAAGCCACTGCAGCAGAACAGTGATGCTGCTGGCCGGAGTGGCTGGGTCTGCTTTGCAAGTGAAGAGCCGTTGCCTCTTCCGCCACGCCGCCCAGGATGTCGCAGCGGAAAAAAGGAAAAGCCCCCAGGGATCGTTTCACTGAAATGCCATTTTTGTTCCCGTTCCCTAGGTGTTCACGGAGAGTGAGTTCCCCAGCAGAGGAAATATCCCAAGGAAACCATCAGTAACTGTAAAACTCAGCGACTGCGCTGAGCCTGGGAAAAAGCGCTGGGCAGATTCGAGGACGAGCTTCTCAGCTCCGCTTTCAGTCTCCGAGAACCCTGCTGGTTCCTTCGATGGCCACGGGCGAAATTTGTCTCTTGCTCCGTCCGTTGTGAGGCAGTCCAGAGAGACGCAAGAGGACCCAGCGAGAGGGCAGCAGGTGTGGCTCTGTGAAGGCTCTTGAGGTTTGGGCCAAACCCACAACCATCTCTGGCTTGTTCCAAGCTGGGAAGTGGACATTTCCCCGTGGAAGCATTGTTGTCTATTCAGGGTAGCCGACAGGATGTTGGGCCCCTGGGCTATGTGGGGGCAGGGATGAGGCCATAGCCAGAAGGGGTGGGGCTAGAGCAGCCAGCCCTCAGTGCTGCCCAAACGTGCGGTACCTCCTCCTGCTCCACAGCTAGAGCATATGGCACGGGGCTTTGGAGCACGCCACCTGGCCCACCTGTGGTGATACTAAAGGGCCGGGGACCCCGGGCCCCTGCACCCTTCCCTGCCGTTGGTTGGTCTGTGTCTGTTGCACAGTGAATCACGCCCTAAGCAGCACGTGGTAAAAGTTCAATGTGGTTTCCAGGGGCTCTTGTTCCTTTCCACCCCCCGCCATGTGGTTCTTGCCCAGCTCTCTGCTTCTTGTGACCCACTTCTGGAAAGGGGCTCTCCCGACCTGGCCTTCTCATCGAGAACCTCTTCGGGTTGAAAGAGACATTGGCCCCCTCCAAAAAGCATGGTCGTGTCTTACCACTCGACGGAGCGCAGAAGTGAATCCGCCCCCACGCAAGGCCTGGCTGTAAGTAAGTGGCGGTGCTTTTGATTCCGTAGGCCGGCCAGCCTCCCGGAAGGGAAAATGCTGACACAGAAAGCGATTCTCCCCAGGACCAAGATGCTGCAGAAACCAGCAGCCAAGAGCAAACGCATCCAAATTGGCAGAAGGAGCTGAAGAGCCTCCCTGCTGCTGTTGAAAAGGTTAGATGCCTGCAGTGTCCCTCCGGCTCAGAAGGGATGTGTGCGGGGACAGGACACGCATTGCCACGGCTTTTCTCCTTTGCAGATTCTCTTCCTGGAGACACGGGAGCAGGCTCCTGACACAGCCATTCTGCTGACCAGCTCTGCAGGTGGCTACATACACGCCTGGTCGGTCAGTAGGGAAGGGGGCATGCTGGGCAAATTTCGGGCAGTGCACGGGGACGATGTGAATGCAGTAGTTGGGACCATGTCCACGGATCCAGACGACTTCATCTTGCTGACTGGAGATTCCCTAGGCTACATTAAGGTGATCGCTTTATTACTTGAGAGAAACAGCCTCGTGGAGAGTCTGACTCATAGAACACTAGAACTGGAAGGGACCTTGAGAGGTCTTCGAGTCCAGTCTCCTGCCCTCACGGCAGGACCAAGCGCCATCTAGACCATCCCTGCCAGGTGTCTGTCCAACCTGCCCTTACCTACCTCCAGGGATGGAGATTCCACAACCTTCCTAGGCAATTTATCCCAGTGTTTAACCACCCTGGCAGGAAGCTTTTCCTAATATCCAACCTAAACCTCCCTTGCTGCAGTTTCAGCCCCTTGCTGCTTGTCCTGTCCTCAGAGGCCAAGGGGAACAATTTTTCTCCCTCTTCCCTGTGACACGTTTAGATACTTGAAAACCGCTCTCCCGTCCCCTCTGTCTTCTCTTTTCCCAACTAAACAAGCCCAATTCTTTCAGTCTTCCCTCAGAGCTCATGTTCTCTAGACCTTTCATCATTTTTGTTGCTCTTCTCTGGACATTCTCCAATTTCTCCATCTTTTTGAAATGTGGTGTGCAGAACTGGACACAATACTCCAGTTGAGGCTTAATCAGCGCAGAGTAGAGTGGAAGAATGACTTTTCATCTTGCCCACAATACCTGTTAATGCAGCTCAGAATCATGTGGTTTTTTTGAGCAGCGTTACACTGTTGACTCATATTTAGCTTGTGGTCCACTATGATCCCTAGTCCCCTTTCTGCAGTATCCTTCCTAGACAGTCACTTCCCATTCTGTATGTGTGAAACTGATTGTTCCTTCCAAAGTGGAGCACTTTGCATTTGTCCTTATTAAACTTCATCCTGTTGACCTATTAATCCTTTCCTATTTACTCTGAAGAGAAGGATTGAAAAGTCCTAGGATTTGTGACTTGTGTGCGGGGCAACCAGCTTGTTCTGTGGAGAGGCTGGGAAAGTGATGAGCTGTGTGAAAACGTGAGATCTTGATTGAAAACCCAGTGAACGAATGAACAAAACTGGAGTGCGAACGGGATTCTCTCTTGTCCTAGCGATGTCATAAGAATGAAAACTGGGGAATGAGTCAATGCATCACTCGTAATACGGTGAATGGGAGCGGTACGGCTGGTTGCTTCCTTTACTTTCAGGGGGATGGCTCTGTAAATGAAAATTAAGACATTACTAACAAAGTCTCTCCTTAGATCTGGGATATTGAGAATTACTGCAAATCAAAAGAGGTAAAAGTTTCCAAGACCAGAAAGACAGAAACATCTCATCGAAATGAGAACATGTTTCGTGACCTAATCCCAAAACACTGCAGAGTCCCTGCCGGAAGAACCCCATCTATGGAAACTAATGAGGTAGCGCATTGCCGAATTTGTGCTGTAGAGAGTTTGTTACACTAATTAGCCGTCATGCAGCCTTGTTTCCCTAAGCTCTTCTCGCATTCTGGGTATTTCAAATGTTTTGCTATGGACTGAATTTTCAGTAGGCTCTAGTCTGATATCCCTGTGTAATAAATGGGACCTGTGCTTAAATCACATAGGCGCTTAGGAAAATCCCATCCTATGCCCACAAATATTGCCCATGCATTTGTAGAAGCTTGGTGACGTATGACTGCCAATGTGGGTCATGTTCTCCCAGGGCACCTCGAACACCTCCTCCTTCAGCCCTGCCCCAGAGCTGATTTTAAATAAATAAAACCAAAAATGAACTGAGTGAAGGAGCCAAGCAACGCCGGGTACGTCGTCTAGAAGGTTATAAAGGCTCGTGCCACGTTGGAATGAAGCTGTCTCGCAAGGGAGCCGCTTCACAGATTCATTTCTCACGTCATGTTCTGCAGGTCCTGGATGGCTGGAGTACCAGCCTCACCCCCCCAGATCTTCTCAACGCCTGGAGGGGGCATCTGAAGAACGTGTCCCACGTTGTGTACGTGGAAAAGCTCAGGCTGATCGTGACCTCCAGCTACGACTGCAATGTCAAACTCTGGATGCTCTCGGGCAGGCACATAGGTACACTTGTTTGGCGATCAGCTGGCATTTTCAAGAGATCCACCTTTCGGGTAGACAGATCTTAGCAAAATGATTGCTGTGTTAGGTCACAAACAGCTTCCTCACCGAAGTGCCGTTTGCTCATGCCGCAGCATCCTGACCTGAGTAGGGTGGTGGGCTCTCAGCTCAGTCTAAATTGGGTGCCGCCAAAACACTATGTCCTGAGAAACAGTCTGAGCCCGGCTGTAGCTTTGGGTATAACGTGAGGGACGTGTCAGCCCACAGCCAACCACCATGAAGCGAAAACTATGAAGGACATCGCCTCCTGGGGCAAGACCCAGCTGAAAATCTTCAGGGAGAGAGAACGCTGCCAGTCAGCACGGCCACACTGGGTCGGACTAATTGTCCATGCAGCCCAGGGTCCTGGCTGCCCACAGTGGCCAAGCCAGGTGCCCCAGACGGAGGGAACGGCTGGGTCTGAGCTGCACTGGTAGGACCTTGCCAGCGGATCTAGGGAAGTGACTATCCCCCTTTTACGCGGCTCTGGAGGGAAACGAGGCAGTTACTTGGGTGACCGTTCCTGTCCCAGCTAGCCACAGCTGGCACAACGCTGCGGGCGGGGGGCTCGCTGATGTCCAGCCATTGCTCGTGGAGTGAGATCGGCCCGAGCACACGCGGCGCGCTGCGGCCAGAGAGCTTTCCCCACGGGGTGCTAACGGACTCTGAGAGCAGAGGGACTCTCAGGAGCATGTCCAGGCAGGCGGTCGCGGGGCACGTGCCATTTGCTATTTGTGATGCGGTAGCACCCCGAGGCCCTTCCTAAAGCGGGGCTCCCTTTGGGCAAGTAGAGAGGCCCTGCCCCTAAGAGCCTAGACCTGAGTGGAGATGATGGGCGGGGTGGCAAGTGCTGTGCACTGTAGTGATCTCTAGAATGTAAGAGCGGCCAGGCTGGGTCAGACCAAAGGTCCCGCCTGCCCCGGGTCCTGTCTGCCCACCGTGGCCAATGGCAGGTGCCCCAGAAGGAGGGATTGCAACAGGGAATCCTCATGTGATCCCTCTCCTGTCTCCCACTTTCAGACAGAGACTAGGGACACCATCCCTACCCAGCCTGGCTAATAGCCATCGATGGACCGAACCTCCATGGATCTATCTAGCTCTTTTCTGAACCCTGTTAAAGTTCTAGCCTTGACCATATCCCCTGGCAAGGAGTTCCACAGGTTGACTGTGCGCTGAGTGAAGAAAAACTTCCTTTTGTTTTTTTTAAACCTGCTGCCTATTAATTTCATTTGGTGACCCCTAGTTTTATACTATGGGAACAAGTAAATAGCTTTTCCTTATTCACTTTTTCCACACCACTCATGATTTTATAGACCTCTCTCCTATTTCCCCCCCCCCCTTTCTAAGCTGAACAGTCCAACTCGAACTGGCCCACAGGCTCTTCTTTAGGTAGGTGGGGGGCTGCTTTTTGGGGCTCAGCCCCGCAAAATTCTGAGTTCTCTCCCTTCCTACTGGCTTGTGCTTAGCTCTCCTGATGGGCCCTGAGCGCCTGTCCCTGCTTCAGCCCTGAAGCCTGTCTGTGGTGTGTAGGGCTGGCGGGAGATCCAGGTTAGCTTTTAGAAACACAAGAATGGCTGGTCTGGGTCCAGCGGCATAGCGAAGGAGGGGTGGGAGTGAGCGCACTGCGCAGGCTCACCTGGCATGGGCGGCAAGTTATATGGGCATCCATTCCCCCCGTCCCCGTCCCGTCCCTGCCGTGTGCAGCGTTCAGTCGGCTCCCCCTTGCCGGTGTGCACTGCCAGGTGCTGCTGCTGCCATGCGCGGCGTTTCCAGGTGACTGGGGAGATGCCTGGGCGTAGCGTGACGTCACGGCCCGGGACTTTAAAACTGCTCGGCGCTGCGCAGCCTAGCTCTGGGTTTGGGGTTTGGGGACTGGCGACCGAGTCAGCCCTCATTCTCACCCTTCCTTCTGACCGGCAGGGACGTTTGGGCAGTCGCTGTGGAACGTCAAGCTGCAGCACCTGAGGCCGGCCAAGGTGCCGTCGGATATCCGCAGAGTTGGCTCCACCCAGACCCTGAAAGTGCTGAACGAGGGCGAGTTCCCGCATTGGGAGTGAGTGTCTCGAAAGAGTCACGTTTGAGCACGTGCCTCGCTAGTGGGGAGGAATGTTCCGTGCGCCGGCTGCAGCTGAACTCGACGGAGTGGGCAGCCATGGGGAAAGGGGCTGCGGTGGATCGGCCCTGCAGCGAGGGATCCACCGGTTGTCGATTTATTGCGCTTGCTTAGATGTGATAAATCAATCTTCGAGCACACTCTTGTCAGTGCTGGTACTCTCCCCAAGATGAGAAGGATCGTTGGCATTGATGGAGAGCTGGCTCAGCTGACCTTACCCACGCACAAGACGCTGCAGTGTGTTGACTTCAGTTACACTATTGGGGTAGCTGAAGTGGATCAGCGCCATGTAGCGTAGATGAGGCCTTAGAATAGGGAGGGCACAGCTGGGCCTTGAGAGCAGCCCGTGTTAGAAGCAGAAATGCTGAGTCCCACCATGAAGTAGGAATTGCGGTGGTCTGAGGCCAGGTCTGTGCTAGACCTGGAAGGTTGGGTTAAGTTACACACCTCCAGCAATATAAAATACATAGCTGGAATTGGCTTACTTCACAGAGGGAGGCCGACAGGAGCAAACACTCCCATCGGCTTCCCTTACTCCTCACAACTGCGAGAAATACTGGCGCTGACTGGAGCTACCCTCAGTGTTTGATTTAGCAGGTCTTAACTAGACCCGCTAAATCAAACGCCAGAAGATCGATCTCTAGCACAGCAAGTGAAAACATGGCCCGAGAAAACAATAGCTAAAGGGCTTGGGAGGTGAGAACGGAAGACTTTTTCTGAACACAAAGAAGGTCCGTTTCAAGGCCTCTCAATTTATCCTAATTGTTTTGTATAGCCATAATACAGCCTCTGCTTTAAATATTCCCTCGTTAAATGAGCAGGCTGTGCTAGGAAGGAGGGGAAAGGCTTAGTCGTTTGCTGTGGAAGTTTAACCCTCTCCTTATGCCTCTGTGCCCAGGGGTACTCGAAGCATTATGCAAACGCTCAGCCAGCAGAAGAGGCAACACTCCATGCTGACGGAGTTTGTGCAAGGAAAATCCAGCATGATCTCGGCTGCTAATCTGAACTTTCAAAGAATGATCCAGAAGGAGAAGCACCTCACTGGCTACATGGAGGAACAGATTGAGGCGGAGTGGAAGGAGTGGGAAGAGACGGGGAGGCTGGTGAGGAACCCGTGGTGTTGTCTGACACGCTGCTTGAAGGGGGGGAAGTACCGAGGGCTGGAGGGAGACTCTTGCAGAGGGGAACAAACGAAGGAAACCCTTTTCTTTTTAATGCAATTCTCGCAGAAGAGTAAGATCCTGGGCTCCTCCTACAAGCCAAAACTGAGGCGTCACTTATCTGATTTCCTCCCGGATGTGAGGGCCTGTGTTTCCAATAAAGAGCAGGTCAGTTGCTGGAAGCCACGCCAGGGCGGCAATAAAATGGTGGTGGTTCATCAGGGTTTGCCCTGGGGGGCCCTTGCCACTGTATTTACCAGAGGCACCAGTGAGCACCGCTCCCGTTGGACAGGAATGGCTAGTTGCAATTCCCCCAGACCTGTGGAGGCGCAGATCAATATGGGGGCCGGTATTTGCCCACCCCTGAGCTACACCCTCAGGGCCTGTCCGAGGGAGAGGTTGTTAGTCCTTGACAATGGAAAGGCGGTGTCGTGTCAGCCTCTACAAACTTCCAAACAAGATTCCTTTTGTCTGGTCCAGGCCAGGGTCTATCACTGTATCCAGTATGCCGACCTGCAGGATGCCACCCCTCCTCCCGTTCTTGAGCTGTTGGGGGAGATGCAACAATTTCAAGCAAACTTGAGGCGAAAATCCAAGTCCGGGAGGAGGTTATCGACCTTTTCTCAAAAGCAGAGTCTGAGGGCGCAACGCAGTAAATCGGCTTCACGCACAAACTTTGCTGGAAGAAACGTGTCAGGCCCTTTGAAATAGATTGATCTGCAATAGGAAAAAATGAATGTGTGTGGAGAAAAAGCAACCTCCTACCTCTGTTTTCTTAACAGACGCTCGAGGCCATACAAGATACATGCATCACGTATTGCTTGCACTAGTCAGACACATTCCGGCCATCTGGTTTTATGTGTATTCAGAACCATTTTTGGGCCGGTAATGCCATGGACAGAAGGCTGGTGCAAATAAAGCTCACGTTTATTTTACCTACCAGCTTGGAGTTCAATGCACGGCATGCCCGTAGCGAAGGGGGCATGGGTCTGGAAGGGCTGCCAGGCGGAGTCCTGCCAATGGTGAAACGCTCCTTGTTGAAGAGATGTAGGAAATCAGGAGGGAATGTTTCATGGAGCGCGCCAGACCCCAATGCAGCGTGCTGCAGGGAGAAGTTAGGGCGGACAGGTTCTAGAGACTTTCGGTGTCGATCGCAGGGTTGTTTGGGGTTTGTCGGGAGGGGCTCCTCTCTGGTCTCACCAGCTAATGTATAATCCTGAGGAAAAAGTCGATTCTGTCATCCTATGTTGAAAGTATTTAACCAGAGCAGGCTGGACAGACGCCTGTCAAGGATGGTCTAGACTAGTGGTTCCCAAACTTTTCGGCATCACGGCATCACACCCCCTTTTTGACTTTTGAGAAACCCTCACGCCCCCTCCCCTGCCAGAATAGCAGCAAAACTTGTTGGGGGGGGGGGGGGGAAGGAACTGACTGAGGACACAAACAATAGCAAAACTTGGGTGGGGATTGATAGGGAAGAGAGGGGACTGGGTCATCTCGCGCCCCGCCCGGAGTTTCTTCATGCCTCCCCAGGGGGGCATGCCGCCCAGTTTGCAGACCCATGGTCTTAGACAGTGCTCGGTCCTGCCATAAGGGTAGGGGACTGGACTTGATGACCTCTCGAGGGCCTGTCCAGTTCTCTGATATATGAATATTTACCGGCAGCCGCTTTGCTGAGCGTGGTGCGGACCCTTGCAATAGCTCTGTCAGACAGGCGGGGCTCCGTTTTCTAGGTGGGTGGAAGGTGCGACTTGCTCAGTGCTCAGGAGTTAGCGCTTTTTACAAAGGAGTGTGATGTTTTGCTGCCCTTGGCTAGTCAAAGAAGTAAAAGAATCTTTACGACTTGGAGCGGGTGTCGCCCTGCAGATGGGCCATGCTGGTGAGGCCCTCGCTCAGCCAGGATATGAAAGTGTGGTCCAGCTGACAACAGCTTTGCAATAACTCGGGTAAACGCAAGAATACGATGGGCTATTGCTGCCCTCTGGTGGCCATCAGAGGGCACATGAGCGACAGGTGCAGAACTGCATGAACTTACTCAATATATGAACATCAGCGCCCCTTGTCAGTCCTCCCCACTGGCTACGGACGCTTAGCGTCCCCCATCCTCTGAAAGCATGGGCAGAAATACGAGCCCCCTGGGGAAACCACCCCCAGGTTGTGTGTTTCAAGATCTTGGAGTGAGCCAAGCCAAATCTGTCCAGCTCGAACACTGGCAAAGGAAAATCCCTTTTCTTTCCATTAAACATTTGCAAGTTACGTCAACGTTGTCAGGCTCCCGTGATCTTAAACAATTCTGACTGCAGCCTAGAAGGGCCGATGGGAGTAGAATAATTTGTACGCTCCTCACGGACCCGCTGTCAGAAAAGGGGATCTGATGGCAAATAAGTGGAGCGCTTCTCTTTGGCGTAAGGTGGTGCCCTCGATCCATTGTAAGTGAGAGAGTCCTGCAGACCATGCAAGGGAAACTTGAGATGGTTACAAACCGAGTGGCCGGATTCCTGTCCCATGTGGCACGTGTGTGACTCACCACGATCATCTGCCAGGGAGAGGGGACTGAGGCAAAAGATGCCGTCGCTTGCCCGGTCGGAGGACATGTGAGCGGCAGAGCCAAGCGTGGACCTTGGCAGCCAGCCCTCTTCGCTCCTTGGTCAAACCGCTAGCCGGCACTTGCATCTGAATCTCCCTGCCTTGGTGATCCCTGGATAGGCAAGGACCCCCATGGCACTGACCTGGGGGGGTGCTGCCACGCTTGTGGCCCTGGATCCACGCTGGTGTTGCAGTCATTGGTTGCTGTTGTGCTGGGTGTGACACGGGGGGGGGGGGGGCTGTCTGCTCTGTATCCCGGGTCCCCCTGCGCTGTGATGTGATTCCCGTTGACTCACCCACATGTGGATTGGCCCAGATGATAAAGCATCTGGATTCCGGGGGGGGGGAGACGGCCACCTGGTTGGGGGCAGGGCCGGGGAGCCGGGCAGGGTTGGCTGGGAAAACATGGAGAAGAGACTAAGCTGAGAACTGAGGGTTCAGGGGCCTGTGAACCCCACCCCAAGGGGTCTGAGGTTGCCTGGCCCTGACTCCTGTGCCCACATCGCGTCTGCGCTGCGCTGAACCCTGGAGAAGCAATAAACCCCCTCGATTCGACTGGCTGGTGGAGTCTCACCTTGCTGCGGACGGGGTGTAGGATCAGGGGGTACCGGACACGTCCTCACACCCCTACTGCCCTATGCCGGTCTGCAGAGACTGCGTGTGTCTGCAGTGCCCAGCGGGGGCTGGTCCCTGAGGGCAGGCATGTAGGCCTGGCCCAGCTGCCTGACACCTGGCCTAGGTGGAGGAATCAACGAAGGAAGGGGCGTGGCCACCTGGAGGCTGAAGGACCCGTTGCTGGGAGTGTCTGCTCGGGAGGATGAGCAGAGGAGACTGGCAGCAGGAAAGGGGGGTTCAGGGCCCGTGAGCCCTCCCCCCCCCCAAGAGGAATGAGGCGTCTGCTCTCGGTGTCTGAGCTAACATCGCTTCTGTGCTGGATCCCTGAGAACCAATAAAATCTTCTCTACTGGCCGGCTGGGAGTCACCCCTGGCTGCGGATGGGGGTGCAGGGCCAGGGGCTCCCCGCCACGTCGTCACAGGCACCGACTGTCAGCCTTGTCCGGTGCAGGCATTGAGGCTGTGCCTGCATTAGGAGCTTAGCGTGGCCTGGCTGGATGGCTGCAGTACATAGAGCCCAGCACAGATGCAATATTCTGAATCTGCATCTGTAGCAGCAAAAATGAGCTGTAGTTATCTGCACCCGTGGATGGCAGATACCTATGGATATAAAGCGGCTCCCCACAGATTTGCACTGGCTCCTGGCTCTGCCCTCCCCTCCTCATGCTGCTGCCTCTGATACAGAGGCAGCAACATGGGTGGGGGGCTGCATGTAACCGGGCACGTTAATCGATGAGCCCAAGCTCGTGTAAATGCTTACGTTTTCACATCTCTAGCTCTAGATACAAAATCTGAGCCCTGGGTACCTGCCTCCATCTGCAGATTTGCAGGGTTCTAGTTAGGGAAGTTAAAATGCGTTTCATTATGTAATCGTGTAACTGCTGAAAAATTCAGCAGTTACTTGCGGGGGGGGGGGGCAGGCAGGGGCTGGTGTGCCGGGGGGGCAGCTTAAAACTGGCTCGCCGCATGCACTCCTGGCTCCACCCTCTTCCCTCCCCCCGTGCTGCTACCTCTGATACAGAGGCAGCAACGTGGGTGGGGGGCTGTGTGTAACCGTGCATGTTAATCGATGAGCCCAGGCTCATGTAAATAGTTTTGTTTTCACATCTCTAGTTCTAGATACAGAATTTGCATCTGCATCAAATCTGAGCCCTGGGTACCCGCCTCCATCTGCAGATTTGCAGGGTTCTAGCGGTCAGATCTCTCGTGTGGCCATTCTATGCTGATGGGAAAGAGCTTCCCCCATTGACGTCATTAAACCAGCCCCGGTGAGCGGCGTTGTCAGCGGGAGCGCTTGCCCCACCAAAGTGCTGTCCATGGTCGGCACTTCTCCTGGTGTAATTTGTCACTCGGGGGGTGTTTTTCACACTCAGTGGTGTAAGTTCTACTGACAAGCGCTAGGGTAGAGGTTGCCTTAGGGAGTACTTACCCTTCCCTGCCTTGCACGCTTTGCCACGGCTGCACTGGAGAATCTGTCCCGGCGTCTTTTGGTCACGTGGAGCCAGAAACCTCGCCGTGGCCCAGCACGGAGCAAGCCGTTCTGGGTGTGCAGATGCCTGGCTCACAGGCGTGGAAGCCGGGTTGACAGGCCCGGGGGCGCTCGGTCCCTCCCTTCGAGAGTTTGAGCTGTAAAGCGCTGGTGGAATTTCATTTTGTGGAGTGGAACCCGGAGCAGACAGCTGCTATCGGTGGAGAGGAACCCGCTGGGTACCCATGCGACTGTCGGCGAGCTGCACGCACGCTGGGACAAGGGGACTGCTCAGCGCGTTGTCCGGTAATTAGCCAGCAGGAGCGCCCAGGGATGCAAACGGACGGGACGTGGCAGCTTCCACTCCACACGTGGGTATGTCGGACTGCCCGCTTGAAACCCCGCAGGGCTCGGCTGGAGCCGGAGGCGCCCTGCAGCCCTCGGCAGGGCCCCGTTTCGGGGCGGCGGCGAGTCGAAAAGGCTTCGGTTTCCTGTTGTAAGAGAAGGGCCGAGGGAGGGTGGCCGTTCTTCTGTTTATAGAGGAGTCCTGGTGCTTGCTGCTCTGTTCTCCCTGGAGACTGAACAGGACCTCTGTTTTATGGCCTTCACGGCCTCTTTCTCTTGGGACCAGCGGTGAAAGAAAGCTGGTGTGCCCCCCAGGGCAGTGCTCCAGGAAGAAGCAGCCGGCCGGCTGGGGTGCTCGGCTGCAGCTGCTCCCAGTGGGGCTGGGCTCTGGGGCACTCTCCTGCAGGCTGCCTTGCTAAGCGTCAGGTAGCCAGGCAGGGGAAAGGGTCTGGCTGGGGGTATGTGCCCCGCCCCAGCTGCTGCCCCGCCCTGGCGCCCTTTCGGGGGGGGGGGGCTGCAGCCACCCGCGGGTCTCCTCTTCCCCTGACTCCCAGGGAGCAAGGGGAAATGCTCAGCTGGTGCTTTTCTGTTGCTCCCGGCTGCTGAGGAGGGTGCAGCAGCCTGTGAACTTTTCCCTCACTCCCTGAGACCTCCCCCTCCTGAAATGGTGCCCTTGCCCTCACCCCTCCACCCCCAGCCCTGACTCCTGGGCCCCCCACGTTCCCCCTGCCCCATGTTCCCCCTACCCTTATGCACTAAATGCAACTGCCCTGTATTCGTAGGGTCCCTGGATGGCCACCCTAGGGCGGGATGAGATAGCAGGGGCGGGAGTATTTCGTTCTTCGGCTTTGTAGTGGCCTGATGTGATGGAAGGAAGCCGCCAATGAAGAGGTGTAAACCAACCCCCCCTTCTACAAATACGTTTTAACAAACTCTTCTGGAAGGCGAAGGCCTGCAGGGTAGAAAGGCAGACGCGCAGAGCTAAGCGAACGGTGCCCGGGCCTTCTAGGCATGTCAGTCGCTCAGTTATCGCTCTCCCGAGGAGAGTTGGGTTGTTTATGGACATGGCTTTGAGCTCTGGGACTCCATAGCGCTTTGACAATGGCTGCTAACAGCAGGGCTCGCCGCCCACGGGGCGTGTCACCTGGAGCAGGTACGTTTGGCTCCTGTGTTTGGGCATGCGCTCAGGGCTGATGCTAGCAGATGCAAAGCGTCGGCAGGTACGCCGCCCGAATGGGAGGGGGCAGCAGAAACAAGCCCTAAGTGGTTCATTTTCCCATAAAAATGATCCATTAGTATTTATGGCCTGTGTTAGGAACTGCTTCCAGAAACTCGCTGAAATCTATAATGTGGATGGGGTGACGGAAGCAATTTTGGCACCACTGGTCACTGTGCTGGTTCAAGGAGACGAGGTGGGTGAACAAGTGTGGCCTGACGTGCCCACGGGAGTGCACATTGGCCTGTTTATGTGCACATCTGGTGAGGCCTAGTGAGTGAGCAGGGGGCCATCCTCTGAGCTCTTGCGTGCTATGGAGGGGATTTCTGGCTCTGAGGGTTGCCCAAAGCTGGACTCCTGAATGGAGACTGGGGCCATATCTTCCCGATGTTGAAGATCGACATTGCCACGATTGATCTTCCGGAGTTTGATTTGGTAGGTCTAGACAACACCCACTAAATCGAACTCAGAGGGCGCCCCCATCATGAGGACGCGAGGAGTAGGAGAGGTCAATGAGAGCGTTTGCTCCCGTTGTTCTGCCTCGGTGGAGACGGCAGGGAAACCTGAATCGAGGCGTGTCGACTCTTGCTATGTAGTTCACGTAGCTGGAGTTGCTTATCTTACTTAGACCTTTCCCTGGAGTGTAGACCTGGCCTGGGTCAGCTGCCGTGTGTTGCAGTGGCTGGAACCCAGGGTAAGCTGCACTACAGTCGGGGCGAGGGAGGGGCAGAGGGAGGCTGAACCGCTGGCTGCAGTCACCTCAGAAGAAGGCTTGGCCAGTACTGCGCTCCCACCAGCCTTTGTCTTCCCAAGCTTGGCTGGGGCGTATAAAATAAACCCGGCCTGGCTAGCTCTGTGTATCAAAGCAAATGGAGACTCGGCCTCTCTGCCAAGCTTGGCCAGGCCCTACCCTGAGCCAGCTAGTGGCTTCCATCGCGCGCCGGGGCCACGTCCACACAAGGAAACGATTTTGAAAGTATTCGATTTGACTTAATAGCGCCCGAGTTCACAAAATCAAACTAGCGGGCCCACGCTACGGGGGAGACTTGAAATGAGTCCGAGGCCAGCTCCGGTCATGAGGACTCAGAGCTCCAGGGAGCATGGGGGAGTAGTTAGTTCACATTTCTCCGGGGAGTCATTTTTTCGAAATAGCGGCACCAGTGCATCCGCATGACTGCCATTTCGAAATAACGAATTCGGAATTAGCACTATTCCCCGAGGAAAGCAGGGGTGCGGATCTCGAATTACGCAGCCCATTATTTTGAAATAACAGGCGTGGTTGGGTGGACGCTCCGCTTATAAATTCGACCTAAGGGGGGCTATTTCGCAATAAAGCCCTAGAGCAAACCAGGGCTGAGAGCTCTCCCCAGCACTTGTGCTTGGCCGCACTTTCAGCTGACAGTGCTGCTGAGAAGGGGGGTGCAAAATGCTGGGCATGGGGTTCAGACTGGGGAGGGGGCTGGGGCTGATCCCTGCCCCAAAGAATCTTTCTTTATTTTCTTCACTCTTTTCTCTTTTTTTCCTCTTTTCCTTTTTCTCTCTCGTTTCCGTCCTGTAGCCCTCGTGCTCCCTCGGGGGGGCTGTTCATTCACAGCAGCAGGAACGGGTGACTCCCGTGGGCGCTGGATCCGCAGGAGATGGGTTTAGATTTTTCGTGTGCTCTCTCCGCTGGGACTGTTGGGAGACGACGGCATTGTTTGAACGTTGAAAGGCGGCCCGGAACTGAACTCGGACAATGGCTGCTGATAACATCACAGCTACCCTGTTCCTTAGGATCCTGGGCGCCTGCATGGTGAACAATGGGCGGATGTGTCTGTGCCTGGGCGGCTCCTGGCAGGGGGCTCCCCGGGGACACAGACTCCTGTGTGCTGTGCGGGGAGGGGGGAGGGCTCGGAGCACGGCAGGTGTGTGAAAGTCCTCCGGTTCACCCCCATGGAACTCCTCAGCAGCCCCCTCCCCCCCCGCTGTGACTGCAGACACGGGAACGTTGCCATCGGCCTGGAAGGGACGGGTGGGCGGGCAGTGACCGGGCGTAGCGGCGATGAGGCCGCCTTTCGGAGCCGTGGGAGAGGAGGGGCGCTAGGTGCTTTGGCCCGGGGTCTCGTAAACACCGGAGCCCCGTAAAAAAGGGGGGCGGGGCTCGCCCGGCTGTTAGCGGGAGTGGGGTCGGCGTGCCAGGGAGTGGATGCGGGGGCTTGCACACCTCCGTGCTCCGACCCGGCTCCCCAGCTGGGAGCACTGGGCGGCAGAGCAGAGAGAGCCTCCACCCCCTGGCGTACCAGACAGAGCGGGGCAAGGCCCCGGGCTCCAGTGGGAGCAGAGACTGGCCTGGGGGTTAAACAGGTGGGCTCGGGCACGTGAGAGAGCCCCAGGGTGTGTTGGGAAATGGGACAAAAGGCAGTGGAGGTGGGGGCCACGGGGCCGGTTGGAGGTGGGAGTCGAGGTCTCTGTGGAGGTGGAACGGGGACGGGCTGGGGGACAAGCAGCCTATGAGGGGTGAGAGAAGTGGGGTAGAGAGAGGGGTGATGATGCCGCAGCAATGGGCCCAGAGAAACGCCCATGGCAGCAGCCCTCTGAATGGGTCTGGGGGGAGCGTTCGTCAGACCGAAGACCAGGCAGGTGCAGTACTGAAGCCACGTGGTGAGCGGAGCCTGGGAGGCGTTTTTGCCATGTCCATGGAGAGGAAAGCACGTGTCTCCTGCTGGAAGACCCGGTGACCTGGAGACCGAGCCGGCGCGGGGGGACCTAGGAAGAGGCCCCAGTGGAAGATGAGCCAAGGCTACATGGGAATGGAAGTCGCTGAGGGGGAGGGGGTGGAATCTCCATCCCTAAAAGTTTTTCAGTCCCGGCTTGACCAAGCCCTGGCTGGGTTGATTGAGTTGGGTTGGTCCTGCCTTGGGCAGGGGGCTGGACTTGACCTCCTGAGGGCTCTGCCTGCCCTGGGATTCTATAATTCTAGTGTGGGAGGCGGGAGACCAGCAGAGACACAAGCAGGAGCTGAAATGGGAGGCGGTGGCTGACAGGCAGGCGTGGGCTGGGCGGGTGTGACTGCGGGAGACGGTTAGCCACATTGCAAAGGGAAACGCTCCCTCTGGCGTTTTCTTCTGGCTCGAGCATCGTTGTTCTCTCCAGCAGCCTTGGGAACGGCAAAACATTGCTCACCAGCGACGGTGTGAGGTGCAGAGACACAGTCTGACGCTCTGGGCCCAGGGGACGGGCTCGGGACAGTGGCTGGAAAACCACCGTTTTTAAACTACTGTGGGTTTGGTCTTGTCTTTTCCTTTAAGGCAAACTGAGCGTAGGCCACAGGGGTGTACCAGGTATGCATTGACACCTTCCTTAGGGCATGTTTAGGCAAGGAAATTATTTAGAAATAATAACTCCCAAAATCACAATTTTAAAATAGCGTGTCCACACGATGGGAAGCCTTGAAATGAGTCCGAGACAGGCTCCATTCATGTGGACACGCAACCTTGACTTAGGGCCCCCAGGAAACACTGGGGCATCATTAGTTTGAATGATTCTGAGTAATTATTTTGAAACAGCAGCACCGGCGCATCCACACGACCGCTATTTCAAAATAACGATTCCAAAATGTGCATGATTCCTTATGGAAAGCAGGAGTTATTTCGAAATAACCAGCCCATTATTTCAGAACGGGCTTGGCCATGTGGACACTTGTTGTTTTGAAGTAAGGGGAGTGATTTCAAAATACTCCCTAGTAGGGCTGGCAAGTGATTAAAAAAAACCCCGTAATCGCGATTAATCGCATGCGCAGCCCCTTTGAAACGCTGCGGAGGCATTTCAAAGGGGCAGCTCTGCAGAAGCCCGGGATCAGCTGCAGTCCTCGGCTGACCCCAGGCTCAGTGCAGCTATCTCTTTGGTACGCAGCGGCGGCGTTTACAAGGGGCAGCACCGCGGGAGCCATCTGGGCACCCCAGCTGATCCCTGCCACCGCATTGCACTGCCGCTCTGGCGCTTCAAAGGGGCAGTGCTGCACAGAGCCTGGAGTCAGCTGGGGACTCCAGCTGATCCCAGGCTCCTAATGCGCTGCCCCTTTGAAGCGCCAGAGCGGCACTTCAAAGCGGCAGCGCCGCGTTAACGCCTGCGCTGAATGCGTTCATTTTTTTAACGCGTTAATCCTGCCCTGCGTTAATCGGAGGCGTGAACGCAGATAAATTGACAGCCGTCTCCCCAGTGTAGACCAGGGCTTGGAGGATACCCCTCCCCCATCATGTCACGCAAAACTCACTTCAGATGCACAAGCAATTGTTTTGCCGCCAGACTAGCTACAATGGCCAGAGCTGAACAATGGCAGTGCATCTCGCCCATCTTTGGGACTGGCGCCTCTGTCTGTTGGCGTGGCTCTGGTGACGGCTTGTTCTGGACATGCTGGCCGGGGAGGTTAGCGTGACCTGGTGTGATTGTGCATGAAGGGATTCTTGTCGGTTTGGGCACTGATTGGGCACTCGGCGAGCAGCGGTTTCTATTTAAGTGAGCGTGCCAGTCAGTGCCGGGCGCCTGCTGGGTTCTGACGGGAGGCGGCGGCTTTGGGCAGTTGCACCTGCCATCTGTCGGCTGTTGGTAACCGATTATGTGTGCGGTTCACGCTGTTGCTGAGTGTGGGTGGTTGGCAACACCAGTAGAGCACCAAGAGGATGGTCCATGGTGGAGCTATGTCACTGAGCCCATCCGAAGGGCAGGTGGACAAGAACTCAGCAGGGATGGGGAGGAGAAGGATTCTGAAGGCCTGTGAGTGTAGGGTTTGTAGGACCCCTGCCTTTAACGGAGTTGTCATGGCCCCCTGCTGAGCATCCAGCTCTTGCCGTTAGGTATTGTGCGCGTGGTGGCATTTTTACGGTCACAGGAGACCACTAGCCCCCAGGTATTTTCTCTAGCTTGTTCCCTTCGTCGCTTGTTTATGGGTAGTGCGTATGAGAGAGACGGTGACTCTTCCTGCCATGGCAACCAGGAGTCAAGAACACAGGACCAAGCCTCTTGCACAAAGGAGAGTTGTTGGTCGCATTGTGTGCGGCACGTCACGAGGACTGTGCCTCAGGTAGATGTCAAGGGAGTAGTTACTAGACCCACACCCCATAGTTGTTTAGGAAAGGCCACATCTTCTGGCTGCAGGAGCATGTCAGGTGTGGGCCAACGAATTCTTTGGGATGGATCTGTAAGAAGGGCTCCGTGGTCTTCGAAAGGGGGGTCACGGTGCCTCCAGTTTGTCTCTGGAACGTTCAGCCCTGACGATGCTATTCGGGGGGCCAAAGAACACACGGCAGGTGGTTTTCAATCTCTGTTTTGGGCGGGCTGCTCGGTTTTACCTCCAGCCGCTGAGACGGTCCCTCTCTCTGTCCACGTTGCTTAGAGCCCGCCGAGCTGTGCATGGAGCAATGGGCAAGGAGGAGGGAGGAAGTCCAGTGACCGAGATGTAATTCGGTGATACCGGGAGGCCTCAAACAGGAACGGGAAAATAAACCGGTAAATTCATGCGTCAGGCAAAGACGCTCGGCCGCATGTTCTTTCTCCAAGTCTCAGTGCGATTCTCTGCAGTCGATGCTCCGGGCCCGGTTTGTCCACCTTACGCAGCACTCACCCCGTGCTATCCAGTCTGCGTGGTGAAAATGCCTCCATGAGCATCAATTTCTTTCCTCCGGTCCTTAATTCACATGGCGACCTTCTCAGCATTCCCGTTTGGCCTGAGCTGTTCTCCAGGCAGCTCGGTAGCCGCCTTCCTCCTCCTGCCTTGTCTGCCACGTCGAGCGTGTTTTCAAGCGCCCCTTAGCGCCTCGTGCCAACAAGGCAGCGTGGTTAGAGAAGCGGCAGTGGGTTGTGGTCTCCCATGCTTGACGTAAGCGCCATCTGTGCTGGCTCAGCGTGCCTGCGCTGGGGGTTCACTCCGTCCATGGCGCGGGGGTTTCGGTAGGGTAACAGAGCCTGGACATGTCCCCTCTGTGGGCCGGCTCCTCCTTTTTGACCCGAATGCTCTTGGCAGGGACCAGGACTGAAGATGATGAAGGTTTGGGGCCTTGTTCTCTGTGGCCTGCTGATGCCATTGCAAGTTTCGGGCGTGGGGCGCGTGACTATCCCGCAACCGTCCTATGACAAGGGTAAGTGGCTCCGGTCAGGTCCGTCTCTCCTTGGCGGGAGAACAGGGGCTAAAACCTGCCTCCACGGGCCCTTTTCTTTCTCGCGTTGGAGCCGTCTGCACTCTGTTCTTGCCTTTGCGGATTCCTCCAGGGGCACTGCCTGGTCCTCTGAACTCCTGCCTCCTGTAGGAAATTCAGACAGCCTGCTGCACCCAAGACACCCGCCCCCCCGAGTGAAGAAAGGATTTGTCCTTTCCATTTGAGAGGCAGCAGAGGGATCTGCCCTGGAAGGACCATGGTCCTTGCAAACCGACAACTTCCCCAGAACAGGTCGGCCGCCAAACGTCCCCGAGCAGCCTGCGAGGCCGGTTCTGGAGGTGCAGGCGCGTTCGCAGCTGCCAGGGCAGATCTGGGATGCTGGCTTTGCAAACGGTGCTGCGAGGGCAGCTGCAGGCCAAGGCCCGGGCTGCGCGTCCATTGAACAGCTGGCGGCTGCGCCCAGGCCTCGAGGAAATGCTTCGCCATTTCCACGGGCGACGAAACCTGAGAGCTGGGCTGAGCTCGGGCTCGGTCCATCCGTGGAGATGGTCCCGTCAGCTGTGTCCGACGGACAGCGACAGCCAGGGGAGGGGCTGCTCTGAGCCCCTGCTGGCTTCGTGCCCCATGGGGACTGAGTAAGCCCCTGGCCAGATCCCCCAAGCGGCGAAGGTGGGTCAGAGAGGTGGAGACGTCTCCAAGTGTCCGGAGAAGGCCAAGAGCCATCCCCTGCCCTGGTCTTAGTGCTCAACCCCTCCCCTCTCCCTATCCCCATCTGGCCGATCCCGAAGGCTCCCACAGCCAGCTGGTACAGCTAGCGGACGGGTGACCCCCTCCCCCTGTGGATCTGTTAACTTAACAGTGAAACGCCTCCCAGCTGGCCAGACCCGTTAGCACAGGGGTCTCCAGCCTTGTTAAGCACAAGATCACTTTTTGAATTTGAGTGCAATCCAAGAACGACCTCCAATATAAATACCCTGGCCCCGCCCCCTTCCTGCCCCTTCTCCGAGGCCCCGCCCCTGCTCACTCCATCCTCCCTCCCCCCTTCTCCCTCCCTTTCACCAGGCAGGGGCAGTGCATTGGGGCGCAGGCTCTGGTCTGGGGCTAAGGGATTTGGAGTGCGAGAGGGGCTTATTAGACTAGAGAAATGGACTTAACTGACCTTCTCTTAGCTCCAACTTGAGCTCCGTGTCTGGCACAGTAGGTCTCATGCAACATTTTTCTTTACAGCGTGTGAAGATTACGTCTCCAGCTTCTTCAGGTCGGAAATGGAGAAACTCCGATTCCCAGGATTAACAATTACCCTGATTACTATCAATGGGTGAGTCAGGAGACGGAATAAAGGCTTCTGGGCTGCTAACACCGAGTGTCCGTACCCTGGTAGTGTGCAGAGGCCCTGCCCTAGAGCTGGGGGAGGCGGAGGGAAGAGGAGAAAGACGAGCCCCTTATCGTTTAGCCGTAGCCATCGTGTTCCGGGGTGTTCTTGGTCAGGTCAGCAGACAAGGGTTATGAAAGGGGCCTTGAACCATCCCCCATGGATGTCCGGGCCTGGTTTCCTTTCTTGCCGACTTGTATTTCATTTTGCAGGTTGCATGTGGCGAAAGTCACCGTGCTTCCCGTGAAATCCGAGTACGTTCCTGGACTTGGGATCAAGATGGGAATTTCCGCTAATGTCAAAATCCTTGGCAATTGGTGAGTGGGGCAGGACTCTTTCTGTAGTTTGTTTCCAGCAGGCAAGGGAAGCCGTCTGGGTGGACGGGGGAGGGGGCAGGAAACATCACGTTGCTTCTTCAGGGAACTTGGCGAGACTCAGGCCCTGTTGCCCACCGAGCTCAGAACACCAGACGAGGAGCAAATCCAGTTCCTTGAGGATACGAGCCTCTCTACTACCTAATAGCTTTCTGCCAGCCCCTGTGCCCTGCCCGTCGGGTGCGTTCACACGCCCCGGGAGGATGGAAGGAGATCTCACGACACGCGGTACCGCTGGTCAGCTTGCTCATGAACACGGCAGCATCAGTGGCTCCCGGGAAATATTGTCTTTGTACCAGGACTCTCTGCTGAGAACTGGCCGCCAGCCAGAGGGATACTGCAATCATCAGATAACCTTGCATCTTCCTCTACGCTCTTTCCAGCCTCCCACCACTTAGCCAGCTTCCCTGGCACGCCAGGCGTGATGAAACACAGGTGGGCCTGCAGTGCACTTTTGGTCTGGCATCACGTTTTGAAAAGGATTTGTGCTGCTCCCAAGGGAGGGGCCGTCCTGGGTATTTCAAAGCTTTGGCTTCCGGCGCGCGTGTTTCTTCCATCGCCTCTTACCATGCGGGGCCTGGGCCTAGGACATGCGCGTTGTCCGTTCGGTACTTGGTGTCTCACGGTGCTGTCGTTGGAAGCCCGTGTCTCCTGGTGTAGGGCGGGGCGGGCAACGAAGCAGCCGCGGTTCAGCAGGACCAGCCCCCGGGGGGTCACTGCCGCTCTCTGTACCTGCCCCTCCGCAGGTCCGGGCAATCGCGGCTCCCATTGGCTGGGAATGGCGACCTGCGGCCAATAGGGATCCCTGTACCTGCGGAGATGCAGGTGAATACAGCGCTGCAGGGGCCCATCAGGGACTAACGCTGGCAGACTGGATCTGTCCTGTGGGCCGCTATTTCCCCACCCCGGTGTGGGGGGACTGAGGGGTGCTAAGGCAGCTTCCTGCCTGTCTCAGCATCACAGACCACATTGCGCCCCAGAAGCGGCCGGCAGCAGCCAGCTCCTAGGCGGGGAGAAGGGCAGGACTCCACGCTCTGCCCCCACCCCAAGCACTGGCTCCACGCTCCCATTGGCAAGGAACCAGCCAGTGGGAGCCGGGTGGGGGGCAGCAGCTGCAGCAAGAGCCTAGGAGCTGGACTTGCTGCTGGCCACTTCTGGGGCACAGCATGGTCCACGGTGCCAGGAGAGGCAGGAAGCTGCCTTAGCCCCACCGCTGACCGGGAGCCGGTGGTGGCAAACCCACACCCCAATCCCCTGCCTCAGCCCGGAGACCCCCCGAAACCCAGAACTCCTCCTGCACCCCAAACCCTTCCTCCCCAGCCCCGCCCTGGAGTCTGCACTAGTGAAGAGAGAATTATGTTGGGTCATCAACAGTTTCCTTCAACAGGGTGGCAGGGAGCAAAGTTTGAAAACCGTGGACTGAGACAAGTTTGGCTTTTTCCTTCTGGGGCCAGCAGTCTGCGATTGCTGTGAAGGTCAGAGCAGGGCCGTCTAGTGAGCTGAGTTCTTACTTAGGAGAGTCGCCGCCGACATCCCCCGCTTAGTGTCTGCCTGGATCCAACTTTCTGGAGGTCCTCCAAGCAGCGAGAGGAGGACACGCTCTGGCTGCACGGCGAAGATAAATGTCCATGCTGCCGAATGGCGTTGCAAAGGGGGGATTTAACGTTGCACATCCAGCTCTCGACTGCTCCTGTCTAAAAACCCCACAACCTTTGCTGCTTTTTGGATTTCTGCAGTCGCTCCCCTCCCCACTCCGCTTCAGCTCCAGATCTATTCAGGGGACTTGGCCTGGTCAGTTGACACACATTAAAAGTACATTTCAGAATCTCTCAGACAGGCGTCAATGTACAGCCGCTCTCTGATCTACAGTGACCAGATTTCTGTGTGTCTCCCCCTTTGGATTGCTGTTGGACGGCATTTTCTTATGGTGGTTTTCCTCCTGTACCCTCTGGACTGGCTAGACGAGCTGTGACGGCGCGTCGGGGTTCCCCTCGACTCTGCACCCCCATTGCAGCAAGAACAGACTCCACCAGCCAGTAGACTAGGGGGGGTTTATTGCTTCTCCAGGATACAGCACAGAGGTGATGTGGCTACAGGAGTCAAGGCCAGGACGCCTCAGACCTCTGAGGTTAGGGGGTCCATCGCCCCCTGCCTAGACCCTCAGCTTAGGTTGTTCCCTTCATGTTTTCCAGCCAGAAACTGCCTTGCTCTCTGACCCTGCTCCCAAACCAGGTGTTCGTCTCCGCCTCCCTCCGTTTATCTCTACCCCTGGGAAGCGCCTTATCTGCTCAGGCTGAGCCTGGGTGTCTGGGCTAATACACATGTTGGGGAGTCAGTGGGAATCACACAGCAGACAGCCCCCCCACTATGCCACACGAGCTTTGTAAGATTTGGGGGTGGGCTCCCCAGGACGGGAGCGGAGGCCCCGTGGAATGGCTCAGGGAACCCCGAAAGCACCGGGGAATAGGCTGATCTCGGCGGATTGGCTCAACAGCCGTGGCCGTTTGCCTCTGCACTGATCACTTGTGATCCCCTGCAAGTGTGGCATGGACAACGCAACTGCTTCCCGTCTGACTAACGTCCCCCCTGGCCTCTATCGGCAAACCAGGTGTGGAGACTCTCAAGGGGATCGAAGTGTTTACAGCCCTTCCTCGCTACAAAGCCAATCCGCACCCGTCGCCGGCACCTTTCACTGCTCCTTTGGGCCAGATGCTGCCCCCTTTACTCACGGGGTCTGTTTCCACTGCAGTCGGGGGTGGGAGGGACTATCCATGGAGGAGAGGCCATGCGCAGTGCAAGCCGCTGCGTCAGAATCTGGCCTTTGGTTGTCACTGCACCGCTTGCAACCCGAAGGACCCTGGAGGGGTGGCTGGGGGGGATCTGACTGGCGGGGAGGGGTGGAAGGAGGTGGGTTTTTTTTTTCCATCTATGGGCGGGATAAATTTTTCTATGTGCACCCAGGCATGTGCGAATGTGCACCACCAGGAGAAACGGCAAGCCTAGCTGTGGGCGCTGGCTAATCAGCTGGGCAGCCTTGGAATGTCTCCTGAGGGGCTGCCCAAGCGCACTGCTTACTGGGAACCTGGGTTTTGTACTCACCCTGCCTTTGGAAACCAGCGTCCATTCACACAGCACAGCTCCCGGGGCTGTGGGCAAGTGTCCATATGGCGTGAATTTGTCTCGGCAGCTGGTCTATCCTCTTGTCGGGCCTGGCCACTATCAACGTGCGCGTGGACTGTACTGCCCTCATTCTGCTGCCTAACTATGTGCCGCTTAGCACCAGCGTTGCCGTCCGGGACTGTCGATGTACGGTGGCTCTCCTGGACATCAATATCAGCTTGCTGTGAGTGCCGGGGGTTAACATTCTGGTGTTCTGGGCGGGGGCTCTGTCTCCCCTTTCATTCCTCACGGAATAGGGTTCCATTTCCTACCGTGTGTGTCTGCCTCCGTCTGTATCTGCCGAAGAGAGAAATTCTGTTGCGAGGAGGAGAGTCCCACATGGGCCTGGTATATGGCTGGGTCTTAGATTGAGATTAGCATGTGAGCTCTTTGGAGTGGGGACTGTCTCGTAGTCTGCGCTTGTGCAGTGCCCGGCCCAGTGGTCTCCGGTAGAACAGGGGCTTTCTGGGTTGTGGCTTTTTCATGTGTTTGCTCCCTGTTTGCTGTGTGGACCATGCGCAATTAGTCAACACAGCAGCCTCCGAGAGAGCCCCCAAAGATGACAAAACTGGCTAAGGACCAAAGGCGCCGGGCCAGGTTCTGTAGACGAGGCATGGTCTGAGCTCGCCCGGACCCAAGGGTCTGCGGTTAGGTTAACGCACGTACGCCCATGACGATGGACCGACTGTCAGTGGAATTTGACACTGCCCCCGAGGCCAGACAAAGGCAACTCTTTGGGGCTCACGTTTACACACAGGTACAAACAAGTTACGCATCCCTCCTGACGTATCAGGTTGCCACCTCCTGTTTAGTTACCAGCCCTTACCTCACAGAAGGGGGTTCAGTTACTATCTATCATGCTGTCCATGTAGACCCGGCCCTGAACCGAGGTTGGTTTGCCTGTTATTTGTGGGGTGGAGGCTGGTACCGAGATGTTTCTTAACGAGGTGTTCTCTTAAGCCCCCTCTGCAATGTGTATTGCCTGTACCCGGCACCTTTTAGTGTTTTATACCCTTAACCCTGTTTATGCTAAATCTTATTAGCACAGCCTGCTCCTGGCTTAACTTGGCTTTATTTGAGCAAAGACTTGATTATTGCTCCTAGGTCTCAGGCCTTACGTTCTGGCCTGGGATACAAAGGCGTATGTTTCAGACCCTCCTCTGACTACAGCCGCTTGTAAGGGCAAGCCGCTAGCTGGCTGTAGACCAGGATGTTGCTTCCCGCAGCTCCCGTTGGCCAGGAACGGCGATCTGCGGCCAATGGGAGCTGCGATCGGCTGTATCTGCTGAGGTGCAGGGGAACAGAGTGGCTCACGGCCAGCTAGCGGCTTGTCCTGAAAAACCACGATCCAGGGTTTGAACCCCCCTGCTTTAGATCTTACAATAAACACAATAAATAATCAACCCTGCAGAGCCAGGCTCAGGCTCACTGGCTGCACAATGCAAGCCAGATGGGCCAAGCTTAGCTTCACAAAACTCAGCAAGCCACTGGGTTTATCTGGGCTCTGAGAGGCGTCCCAAACCCATTCGCTGTGCTGAAGGGTGGCCCATTTAGGCACCATTTCAAAACGTGCCGTCTGCGTCAAACGAGGGTGTCTCATTTCGGGTGTCTCGTTTCTCTTGCGAGGCCGTTCTGGGGGTTTGTTGAGTCCCTGTGACTTTGCGTGCAGGGATATCCGTGCGAGCGTGACAACCAGCCTAGGGAACAACATCGTGATGGCGTTGAAAGTCAAGGTGAGTATTAACTACCCCTGCCGGTTGCTTACGCGGGGAGGAGTGGTAGTGGGGGGAAGGGATGGGGGGGATGTAAAGCAGGCCCCCTACTCCAGGCAGCGGGGCTGACAGCTGCCATGGGCCCCGGGGCAAGGTGTGTGTGGGGTGCCCGGTTCTGTGCCCATGGAAGGGGTGGAGCCAAGAACAATCAGCCCTTACTACCCCCCACATTGTGGCATGGCACCCCCCCAGCCCTCAGAGCCGTACGGAGCAGCGCCCCAGCGGCAATTCGAAGAGGCCTGGGGCTCTGGCCGTTGCTGGTGGTGGCCAGGAAGTCTGGGCCCCTTTGGATCTCCGGCCTTGGGACAGTCCCCCCACCCTCCCGGTTGGCAGGCCCGAGTGCCGGTGTGGAGGAGGAGGAGAGAGGCTTTGGCAGGTTCCTCTCCTCGCTCCCCGGGCCACCGTGCATTAGCGGCCCCCATGAAGGGAGACGCCAGCTCCTGATCCCCGCCCCAGGCCAGGATGGCGGCTGTCCGCCCAGCCTCGGCGCGAGAAGGCCAATAAATGCCTGTTACTGCCCTTCCTGGGAAGAGCGTGGGCAGGCGTCCAAGCCAGGTGCTCTGGGAGCACGGCGGCTGGACGCTCCCAGGGGGCTGCCTCTCCGTGCAGTCACCGGGGACCAGCCTCTGTAAAGCGTCGTGCGGCTCCAGCCTCCCTGCCCTGCTTAAGAATCCAACCCAGCCGAGGGTTTCGCTCCTCTCCGTCCCGCTCTCCAGGGCAGGAAGCCCCCACTGTGCTGGGGAAATCCCTGACCGTCGCCGCCGGCTCCTCCGCCCTGACGGGTCCCTCGCTTTGCATTGCAGACCCCGGTGATCCTGGCGGCCTGCGTGTCCTTCGGGCACTCCAAGCTGCTGAGCCAGATCAACTGTAAGTGCCAGGGACCCCCTTCCTTTGGGTTCCCTGCCGGGTCCAGCCAGCGCGATGCCCGGGGCACTGTGCTTTGGCCGGCCTGGCCAGCCGCTCGGCCTGCTCCTGGCGCGGCTGCCTGGGAGTCAGATGCCCCCAGCCATTGTTGCTTTTGTTATTCCACGACAAACGTGGTGGGAGGGACCCGGGGCGTCCGAGTAGCACTGTGGGCGGAACACGCGTGGTGTGCAGACCTACCTGGGCGTAGCCACGGCTGCTGTGGGCGACTGCTCCTCGCGCCCAGTGAGCACCGCTCGGGGCTGACAGGCCGAACGCACGCTGGCCTACCGATGCCTCGGAGCCGGGCTGCTGGAGACTGGGGGGGGGGTGATCCTGGACGAAGCAGACCCCCCTCCGCCTGTGCCCAGGTTAGATGTGGTGTTGGGGGGAGCAGACTGGCGCCAGAGCGCGCCCGGCACAAACGCAGAGCTGGCGGTAACCATGGAAGGTGGCCGGTCCTGGCTCCTGCTCACACGGATGCCCCGCTTCCCTCCAGCGATTGCAGTGCTCCCTCTGGCCAGGGGTTGCTGTGTGTCGGGTTCCCCCGCCTCCTGCACCCCCGTAGTGGCACAAACAGACTCCCCCAGCCAGTAGAACAGAGGGGGTTTATTGCTTCTCCAGGATACAGCCCAGCACAGATGTCATCCGGTTCCAGGGCAGGCCTAGGATGCCTCAGCCCCCCCTTGAGATGGGGGAGACTGGGCCCCTAAATCCCAGCCCCTTGCTTAGGCTGCTTCCTCCATGATACCAGACAGAAATTGCCCAACTTCCAGCCCTGCCCCCCAGCCAGGGGCTGCCCTCCGCCTTCCTCCCTTTGTTCCTCTCCCCGGGAGGTAACCGGTCGAACAGGCACCTCCCTGTCCCATCAGCTACTCTGCTGGGCTGTGCTACAGACAGCAGCCAGTGGCGGTCACCCCCAGTCTAGCAACCAGCAAGGTACCAACACTACGTCACACCGGGCCATGGAGGTTCCCCCTTTTTGGGGTATCCGTCCCCCTGGACTGGCTGACCAGGTGTTGTTCCTGGCAGCCCTCTGATCCGAGGCAGTGCCCCGCTGGCGGGGCGACCAGGCCTGCCCGCTGCTCTGGGCTCTGGCCTAAGGATGTTCAAATCTGCAGCTGAAGTTCACTCTGTCCCAACCCTTGCTGCTGTGTCCCTGAGCCTTCTCCTGCTCCCCCTCGTCTGGCTTCTGCTCTGCCACCCTGCTGGGGAAGCCTTCCTTCAGGGCTGGGCCCTGGGGCTGCTTCTCGCCCTCTGGGTCACTCCTTTCCCTCTCGGCCGGAGAGAGACTGCTGCTTCCATGCTGCAGCCCCCTCTGCCCTGGCTGCTTGACCTTCTACCAGCCCCACCTGCTCCTGCTCAGCTGGGCCCCACCCTCATTCTGGGAATGTTTCAGTCTAATAGCTGATTAGGCCTCAGTTGGGGGGAATGTGTCCAGTTCTGGGCACCACATTTCAGGAAAGATGTGGAGAAACTGGAGCAGGTCCGGAGAAGAGCAACACGAATGATGCAAGGTCGAGAACAGGAGCTGTGAGGGGAGGCTGAAGGAATTGGGCTTGTTTAGTTTGGAAGAGGGGACATGAGTGGTTTTCAGGTATCTAAAAGGATGTCACAAGGAGGAGGAGAGAGAATTGTTCTCCTCGGCCTCTGAAGATAGAACAAGAAGCAAGGGGCTTTAATTGCAGCAAGGGAGGTTCAGATTGGACATTAGGAAAAACGTCCTGCCTGTCAGGGTGGTCAAACACTGGGATAAGTTGCCTGGGGAGGTTGTAGAATCTCCATCCCTGCAGATATCAGAGCAGGTTGGACACACACCTGTCAGGGATGGTGTAGACGGTGCTTGGTCCTGCCATGAGGGCAGGGGTCTGGACTTGATGCCTCTTGAGGGCCCTTCCAGTTCTAGTGTCTGTGATTGTGTGGTAAGCGAGGGCCAGCCAGGCCCTGGGTAGGAGCCAGGTGGCACCTCACTGCCGAGTGTTCGAAGCTAGTGCTGGATCGAGCAGGCTTCTGAGAATTCTGCTGTGATGTCCCCACTACTCGTGTGTGAATGTTCCTAACCATCCCTGTTCTTATAGAGGCAAGGGCAAGGTCAGTGTAACAGAGCTTTGGTCAGGGAATACAAGAAGTGGTTGGGGGGCATGTGGGGCGGGAAAGGACCCTCCCCTCCCTGCAGTTCAGGGTCTGTCTGCACGGGGAGGAGCCGTACCCTGGCTAGCTCCCATCCAGCTTGCCCACTCCAATTAGAACTGGAGCAACAGTGGCAGGAGCAGCAGGCGGGCTCGCTGCCCCGTGGACGTTCCTGGACAGGTTGATACGTGGGGTGACTTTCTCCTTCCGCTGCTTCCACCGTGCTCATTCTGAACAAGCCAGCTGGCTCCGAACGAGCGCAGGGATGGGTCTGTGAGCTAGAATTGACACCCGCCTAGCTCTGGAGCACAGATCCTCCTGCTGCTCAGCCACTCCACTGCAGCTTTGAAGGGCTGCAGAGAGAGCAGTACAGCCAGGAGAGCGCCCAGCCGGAGTCCAGACACCCTCCTTGCTGTGCTGAATGGCTCAGAGAGGCATCCCTGGATCTGAGCGGAGTGGGCGCTTTGTTTCCTCAGCCGTCCCCCCGTGGCCTGGCAGAGTGGGCCCGTCCCGGCTCCGTTCCGGGATAGGGGTGCTGGTGGGGGAAGTAGTGTTTTGTCACAAGGCTGAGTGGAGTCTTTCCCAGTTGGACTGGAATAGTCATCGGGGCCCGTGTATCCTGGGAGTCTGAAATTCCTCCCTTGCCGCTCAGCTGAATTCCAGAATCTTCCGTGTATCAGGAATGCAATGAGGTTGCCAGCCTTTGGGTCTGAACACCGACCAAGAGTAACTAACATTGCGGTGTCTGCGGTATCTATCTCCAAACAGTATCTCCGAGGGGTTGGAACTCTGAAGGGGGTTCCAGAGAGGATGGAGAGAGGCTGTTCTCAGTGGGGGCAGGTGGCAGAACAAGGAGCAATGGGCTCAAGTTGCAGTGGGGGAGGTCTAGGTTGGATATTAGGAAAAACTATTTCCCTAGGTGGGTGGGGAAGCGCTGGGCTGGGTTCCTAGGGAGGGGGTGGAATCTCCATCCCTAGAGGTGTTAGTCTCGGCTTGACAAAGCCCTGGCTGGGCTGACTTAGTTGGGTTGGTCCTGCCTGGGGCAGAGGGCTGGACTTGATGACTCCTGAGGTCTCTTCCAGAATAGTCGATTTTTAATACCTAAGGGTATGTCTACACCTCAGCATTATTTTGAAATAACATAAAGCACGTCTACACTCCAAGCCTGTGTTTTGAAATAATGGCGAGCTGGAGGACTTCTTACTCCAACTCCGGCAACCCTCATTTCACGCGGAGTAAGGGAAATTGGAGGAACAATGCTCTTCCTTCGACTTCCTGCTGCGTAGACAGTGCCAAAAGCCGAGTTAAGGTATTTCGACTTCAGCTACACAACTGACATAGCTGAAAGTGCGTAGCTTAATTAGACGTTAGCCCTGCTGTGCAGACGTGCCCTTAATGAGATTTCAGAGATCTCCCAGGGACGAGATGAAATCCCAGCTCGTGGTTGTGCGTCTTCCACCTCCAGCGATTCTCCTTCCTGTTTCTGGTACGCATTGTAAAGGCTTTTCCTTTCCACACAGGTGTGCTCCCGTTTGAGAAGGGAAAGCTCATGTATGTGGCCCAAACACCCACAGTAACTAAGCGGTTAATTGAAATTCCGGTCAAGGTAAGTGTCAATGCTTGGTAACCTGTCTGAGATGGCGATGTCTTCTGCTTGATCAGCCCTGAGAGGTTCAGAGAAATGAGCAGCAGAAAAACCTCAGAGTAACTCATCCGCTGTCGGTACAGCCCCAGTCTCACCCAGGGACCATTCTGCAGCCCGTATTAATGTCACTAATTACTCATCTAGGCCCTGATCCAGCACAGCCTTACTGGTTTCCTTAAATCCCCCGAGTGCACAAAGCTACGTAGTTGCCCAAGTCTTTGCAGGATCAGGGCCCTATTTGTACTTAATCGCGTGCTCTCTAGCAAGGGGACAGTTTGCGGAAGCCCTGCCCCATGGGCGTCAGCAGTGCGGAGTTCTTCACTCGGTGACATTTAAGAGGCAGGATGAAGCTGTGGAAAAAAAACTTCCACTTAGTAACGGGAGCACGGGGCCTGTCCTGCTGCGATGTTCCCCTCTCTGGATTAGAACAGGCCTTCTTGGTCGGCAACAGTTTTTCTTTCCTGATGTCACGAGAACGAAACAGTGAGCCGGAGAAAAAGTGAAGAACAGCTGGAAGTTCTGAGCTGCAGCTCATTTGCATGCCGCCGTTTCATTGGTGGTGTGAGGAAAACGGCCGAGAGGAGGATAGCTTGGCCCAGCTGCCACCGTTCTTACCGCAGGGGCTTGTGGCTGCTCGTTATTAGTTTGAACCAGCCAACCTCCCCGGCCTCAACAGAGCAGCAGAATTGATTGTCAGCCCCGCAGAGTGAAAAAGGAGAGGGCTGCTCTGCAGCTTTGTAATTAACAAACTTGGTCGATTCGCGGCTCGCGGGTACCCAGAGAGGCAAATTCGAACTGGAAATCAAGCGCCCGTTTTTCCACAGTGAAGATAATTAACCACTGGAACAGCTGCCCGAGGAATGTAGCAGGTGCTTCCTCAGTTGGAAGTTGTTGTTAGGTTGGGGGTCTTTTTCAGAGGCAAAAGTCCACCAAATGGTGGGCATTCAGGCAGGAAGCAGTAGAAGGAATTTGGGACTGACAGTCTGCGAATCCATATGATGTGGTTTAACCAGCCATACGGGGCTTGGCACCCCACGGATCCTCTTTCTTACTGTAACCCGCTCTTGTGCAGGGTGGTTTCTGTCTCCCTCGCCCGGCTGCACCACGGTATGAATATGAGCTGGTCTTTTAGTGCAGGCAGTAGAGGTCCTGCTTGTCCATCCCAAGGTTGCAGGTTCAATCCCCTATTCACCCAGAACTGTGATTTACTGCAGAACGCCCAGTCACACACCTTGCTCTCCCGGGGGGGTGTGTGTGTGTGTGTGTGTGTGTGTGTGGTGGGGAGGATTGTCAGAGATGCAGCAGCTACCACAGGCCCCATAGAATTTGTACCTCTCTTACCAGCCTGGGTGGATTGGGCACCTGGGAAGTGATTTTTGGATTAATTGGTGGAAGGTGAATCCCCTTGTTCTGCTCCCTGTGCCATGGGCCTTCCTCCCACAGGCCCACGCTTCGAGGGGCTGCGCTTCCTTCCACACAGAGTGGGGGCCCACACCGGTCACTTTTGTTGCTGGAAGTCCTTTACAGCAGTCTGCAGGACCATGAATTGAGGCTGTGGAGAAGGCCTGGAAGCACGAATCCCCCCTCCCCCACCGTGGCACTGTAAGGTTCCCCACACGAGTAATTCCTCTGTCCCTCCTTTTGCGAGGGTCAAACGCCGCGCGTGATCTCTGCTTCCAGACGGAGTACCTGGCCGACAGCGGGAAGAAAATCCCCATCCCGCCCCTCCCCAAGGGTTTTGTGATGTTACCGGAGCTGAACGTGACAGCGGGGGCCATCGGCGAGAACGTCTTCACGGCTGTCCTCGGCTACAAAATCTTCAAGAAACCTCACTCCTTCCCTTGCACCACTCACACGGTGAGAGAGGCTGTCACAGGCCAGGCTGGGCGTTCCTGCCAAGACAGGGTCCTCCACCGAGGTCCCTAGATGCCTGCCCCTCTCCCGTTGTCACGGGTCCCGGCGGGGGAGTGAGGTGGAAGCAGGTGCATTAGAACATCACGCCCCAGTGTCCTGCAGCCTTCCAGTGTAGCCCCGGAATCTGAGCTTGGGACACTGGGCCAAGCCTCTGCGGGTGCCACAGTGTCTGTGTGGCTTTTCTAGCACCCTCCCGCCTGCCCTGATAGAACAAGTCTGCCAGCCTGGCTGGGAAGGCCGCTCCATGCTGCACGGTAGGCATAGCCCTTGAGATGAGGCTCGCAGGAGGGCAGCAAAATGGGTGGAGTGGGGCGGCATTGTTGTCACTCTCGCCATAGCTGGGGCATAGACCAAGGGAAGAGGAGGTCAGGCAGGGAGCAGAGGGGTGAGTGGGAAAATTCAGGGGGGAATCTGAAGGGAAGACCAGGGAGGATTAAGTCGGGAGTATCGGCAAGAGGCGGAATGTATGCAAACGAGACAGCACATGCTCATTTAATATGCACTTTAGACTGCAGCATTTGCATAAAGTCACCAGCTTTCTAGGCCTGGCACACGATGGGGTATGGTATGGGGTGTGGCGGTCTCTGTGCACAGCCATATCTGGGCTGATGCACCAGTCCTGTTCAGCCGGTTTGTAAATGATCTAGAGAAAGGAGTAAATGGGGACGTGGCAACGTTTGCAGATGATACCAAACTGCTCAAGAGAGTTCAGACCAAACCAGACTGTGAAGAGCTTCAGAAAGATCTCGCCAAACTGAGTGATGGGTCAACAAAATGGCAAAAGAAATGTAAAGTAATGCACATTGGAAAACATAATCCCAGCTATGGGATTTGAATATGAGTCAACAGTGTGACGCTGTTGCAAAAAAAGCAAATATGATTCTAGGTTGTATCAACAGGTGTGTTGTAAGCAAAACTCGTGAAGTCATTCTGCCGCTCTACTCTGCACTAGTTAGGCCTCAGCTGGAGTACTGTGTCCAGTTCTGGGTGCCACATTTCAAGAAAGATGTGGAGAAATTGGAAAGGGTACAGAGAAGAGCGACAAGAATGATTAAAGGCCTAGAGAACATGACCTATGAAGCCAGGCTTCATGAACTGGGCTTGTTTAGTTTGGAAAAAAGAAGATTAAGGGGGGACATGATAGCGGTTTTCAAATATCTAAAAGGGTGTCACAAGGAGGAAGGAGAAAATTTGTTCCTCTTGGTTTCTGAGGACAGGACAAGGAGTAATGGGCTTAAAGTGCAGCAGGGGAGGTTTAGATTGGACATTAGGAAAAAATTCCTAACTGTCAGGGTGGTCAAATATTGGAATAAATTGCCAAGGAAGGTGGTGGAATCTCCCTCTCTGGAAATATTTAAGAACAGGTTAGACAGACATCTGTCAGGGATGGTGTAGACGGAGCTTGGTCCTGCCTTGAGGGCGGGGGGCTGGACTCGATGACCTCTCGAGGTCCCTTCCAGTCCTATTATTCTATGATTCTATGATTCTATACTAAGATGGGGACTACTTTAGCTACAACTACTCAAGAGAGGTCTTGGAGTCACTGTGGATAGTTCTCTGAAAACATCCACTCTGTGCAGTGGCAGTCAAAAAAGCAAACAATGTTGGGAATCATTAAAAAGGGATAGAGAATAAGACAGAGAATATCTTATTGTCTCTCTATAAAACCATGGGATGCCCACATGTTGCATATGTGGTTGCCTCATCTCAAGAACGATCTATTGGCATTGGAAAAGGTTCAGAAAAGGGCAACAAAAATGGTGAGGGGTTTGGAACGGGTCCCATATGAAGAGAGATTAGAGAGACTAGGACTTTTCATCTTAGAAAAGAGGAGACTCAGGGGAGATAGGATCGAGGTCTATAAAATCATGACTGGTGTGGAAAAAGTGACTAAGGAAAAGTGATTGACTTGTTCCCATAACGTAAGAACTAGGGGTCGCCCAATGAAATGAATAGGCAGCAGGTTTAAAACAAAAGGAAGTTTCTTTTCACTCAGTGCACAGTCAACCTGTGGAACTCCTCGCCAGAGGATGCGGTGAAGGCCAGGACTTTAACAGGGTTCAAAACAGAGCTAGATGGATTCATGGAGGTTAGGTCCCTCAATGGCTATTAGCCAGGACGGGTAGGGATGGTGTCCCTGGCCTCTGTTTGTCTGGAAATGGGCGACACGGGAGGGATCATGTGAGGATTCCCTGTTCTGGTCCCTCCCTGTGGGGCACCTGGCCTTGGCCACTGTGGGCAGACAGGACACTGGGCTGGATGGACCGTTGGTCTGGCCCAGTCTGGCCGTTCTGATGCAGAAGATAACCTGAGGAAGGGCTCTGTGGAGCCTGAGAGCTCCTCTTGCCGGCAGACACGGGCCCGATGACCGATATTAGCTCACCGTGTCCCTCGTTCCTTCCTTCTGGTTTCAGTTCCGTGACGCGCTGTCCCTGGAGCAGGTGGTCTCTGAAGTGATTGTTTCCAAGGTGAGTCCCCCTTAGCCACGCAGGCCAGAGTCCCACCACACAGCAGGCCGGGGTGCCGATTCCACACCTGACCCCACGGGGCACTGGCCCTCAGGCCTGGGCGCTTGGGTTAACTTGGATGCGCTTGCTCCCTCTCGGAGGAAGCCGTTCCCCGGAGGGAGGGAGGGAGGGAGGGAAGGAAGCGTAAGGGCAGGCTGGTGCTGCTGCAGCTAGGCCCTGGCTGCTGAGGTGGCCAGCTTGCAGGTCTCAGTGGGTGCTGGGACTTCTGAGCTGTGCAGGAGAGTCGAAATCCACACTTGCTGTTAGTCTCTGGGGAGTTGCATTGCATCTGCTGCTCTTCCTGCTGCCGGGGCTCGGAATATCTCCTCCCGCCCTTCCTGCCTCCTGCGTTTCCTGGCCTGTTGTCCCCACGCTCCCGGCAGGGCCCGTCTCGCTGACTGTGTGCTTCCACGTAACCCTCCTCCCCGGCCCCTCTGTTCTTACAGTGCCCCTCCTGCACCCCGGTCTCGTCTTCCCTGATCATCGTCACCAAGCTGTTCAAACCCCTGAAGGTGTCTCTGGACGTGAACCTGTGCATCATGAATATCTCCCTCCGCCTGGAGATAATGGACAAAAAGGGAAGCAAGAAACCTCTGAACCTCATTGCCTTGCAAGTGGTAAGTGGGGAGACGGACAGCTCAGATTTAATCTGAGGGTGAGAAACCAAGGAGCAGGTGCCCAAGGGATACCGGCCATCAGCATCCAGGGGCAAGGGATGGGTTTGGGTGTACAGCGAAATGTCACCGTTCATATCGATCGGCCTGGGGCGAAATATGGCCCACGGGCTGGATCTGGCCCGCCAACCCACTGGATCCGGCCTGCAGACGCTGCGGGGAGCCCCAGGCAGGCTCCCCACTTGTCTCACTCCACCCACACGCTGATCAAACGTGGCTGCAGGGTGGTTTTTCTTTAAAAACTGTGAGTCTGGAGGGGAGGGGGGAAAGCTTTAGGAGCGGCTCCTGCCTCCAGCACAATCCTATTGGCTGGTTTCTGGCCAGAAATGGGAGGTACCTATTTCAATAACAGGCAGCCACGAAGCACAAGGGGCTCCAGAACTCATGGCTGCAGCCTGTGCGGGGGTGGGGCAGGCAGGGAGGCTGATTCAGGAACAGCTACTGGCTGGTAAGTCTCCTGGCAGAGCCTGCCTCTGGCACCCCAGCCCCTCCCTTCCCCAAGTCTCTGCCCCCCACTCCACATACCCAAATCCTCTGGCCCCCTCCTGAACCCATATCCCCTCCCAGATCCGGCACCCAAGCCCCCTGCCCCAGATCAGTCCCCTCTTGCCCTAGCTCGCAACCCAAACCCCTGCACCCCCTCCTGTACCCCAATTCACTGCCCTAGGTCACAGTCCAACTCCAGGCACCCCAGTCGGGAGCCCCAGGTCACAACTGCCTCCTTACCTCCAGCTCCCGTCTGCACTCAACCTCCATCCCAGACCCCCACCATCTCCATTAATATCCTGGAAGGGTGCGGCCCTCGACCATTTCCCAAATTCTTGGAGTGGCTCCCCCATCAGCACCCCTGAGATAGATGGCGCTACTGTGCGTAGGTGTGTCTGGGTGTGATGGGTTTGATTCTGCGGCCGGAGGAGCAGCATCCTCACTGATAACTGGGACTAATCCTCTTTGGTGGATACAAAGCCACAGAGCAGGCATAGGAAGAGCCAGGTGGGTGGACCTTAGGACCCACCGTTTTGGGTGCCCCATGCAGCTGTTTTCTGCATACGGGTAGGGACAGCCCTGGTGACACCTGGTCAGTAAGCAATGGTGATTGGTAGATCCCAGCCCTTGTTAAAAAGACCTCTGAAAAATGCAGTCAGCTCTGCCCATGCCGAAGAACCACACTCCAGCTTCCAGAACCGTGTCCCAGCCGCGTGCGCGGGGGGTTCCCGCTTTGCAGCCTTATGCTTCATGCACCATGACAGCAAAGACCCATCGTGCTGGGTGAGCCGGTGTTTGAACCACGTGCTCAGGCAGAGCGTGGCTTAGGCCAGGCCAGTATCCCAGGAGGAAATGCCCCCCATTCTTAGCACGGGTGGACTGAGCTGGCACACGCCGGTGTCTGCGTTACCCGAGCTTGTGTGTTTCAGATAGACCAGTCTAGCTCTGCTGGCTCAGAACAGACCTGCAGGTGAGCTGGCTGTGAACAGGCGCCGGGCGAATCCCTCTGCTGGCATGATGGGGCCTCTTGCCCCAGTAACTCTGAGAGCCGCCAACTGCCTCTGTTCAACTCCGTAGGGTGTTGGCATGAAAACGTTTTTAACGGTCCTCTCCCTGATCGATTTACCAGCGCCCCTGGGCTTGTGGGAGAGATCTTGGGCCACTTGATTATCCCGTTGTGCCTGCAAAAGAGGCGGCTTTTGTGACAGTTCTGCGTGATGCGTGACTATGGCGGGGCCAGCGAGGGTTCCCTTTCTCTGAGCAAGGCAGCCCCCGCAGGGAGGAAATGTCCGTGCTGCATCGTGCCGCTGATGGTCTGTTCTCTGAGCCCGGCTCAGCTGTTTGGGTGACTCCTTGCCTCTTTGCAGGACCTGGGTTTGACTGCCATTCTGCAGCTGGTGGAAGGGAAGGTGCACTTCATAGCCTCCGTGAACAGGTACTGAGTCTCTTCACCCGGAACAGGTTCACAGGAAAGCAAAATATCCCGAGCAGATGGTTCAGATGATGGCAGAGAGAGGACGCTTACTGAGTTTGCAGATGGTACCAAGCTGGGAGGGGCTGCAAGTGCTTTGGGGGATAGAATCAGAATTCAGAATGATCTGGACAAACTGGAGAAATGGTCAGAGGTAAACAGGATGAAGTTTAATAAGGACAAATGCAAAGTGCTCCTCTTAGGAAGGAACAATCCGTGTCTCTCTCAGAATGGGAAGCGACTGTCCAGGAAGGATACTGCAGAAAGGGATCAAGGGATCAGAGTGAACCACAAGCTAAATAGGAGTCAACAGTGCGACACTGTTGCAAAAAATCAAACATGATTCTGGGAGGCATTAGCAGGAGTGTTGTGAGCAAGACACAAGGAGTCATTCTTCCGCTCTGCTCTGCACCGGTTGGGCCTCAGCTGGAGTCTTGTGTCCAGTTCTGGGCACCGCATTTCAAGAAAGATGTGAAGAAATTGGAGAGGGTCCAGAGAAGAGCAACGAGAATGATGAAAGGTCTAGAGAACTGAGGCAAGGCTGAAGGAAATGGGCTTGTTTGGTCTAAAAAAGAGAAGGCGCTGAGGGGTCACGAGAACAGTTTTCAGGTATCTAAAAGGGTGTCACGGAGGAGGGGGGAACATTGTTCTCCTTGGTCTCTGAGGACAGGACAAGGAGCAATGGGCTTAAACTGCAGCAAGGGAGGTTGAGGTTGGACAGTAGGAAAAAGTTCCTAACTGCCAGGGTGGTTAAACACTGGAATAAATTGCCCAGGGAGATTGTGGAATCCCCAGCTCTGGAGATATTGAAGAGCAGGTTGGACAGACGCCTGGCAGGGATGGTCTAGCCAGTATTTGGTCCTGCCATGAGGGCAGGGGACTGGACTCGATGACTCTCGAGGTCCCTTCTAGTCCTAGTGTTCTGTGATGCAACAATTCAGAAGTGCTGTGTGGCTGGAGTTTGGGGTTTTAGGTATTTTGGGACCTCAATGAGGCGCTCATGATTTTGTGATTGATAAGCCTGCCTGTTTTTTTTCCCCCCCACAGAGTGTATTTCAAGCTGCTGTCCTCAGTCCTTGGCACTGTGAACGTAAGTCCCTGCTCTTGTTAATGTCTGTGGCTTGCTCGAAAGCAGAAACAAGCCTTTGTTAGAAGTCAGGGGCCGGGTTCTCCACAGCTCCTTCACATCATTCCAGCAGGCTGCTGGTCCCCCGGGGCGAAATGCCTGAATACGGGAGTGCTCCTCGTAGCTCAGGGGTGGGAAGGGGGCTCTGTTATAGTGTTGGGCCTGGAGGAGCAGAGGAAGAAATCACAGCTAGGGTTCCTTGTGCTCCAGCTAGTCTCAGACGCCCATGCCCCCTCGGGGCTTGTCACTAGGATTGAGCGGGTTACATGTACTTACAAAACTTTGTTGTTGTTGCCTTAAATATTTGTGTTGGGAAGTAGAGAGGAGGAACCACCAATGTTCCTTCTAATTTTTTTCCATCCATGTGCAGAATAAATTTTATGTGCACCAAATCATATGCCAATGTGCACCACCACACTGCCGGCTGTGGGAGGTTGTGGGCGCTCTGCTCCTCAGTCAGGCGACATTTGAATGCGTCCTGTGGGGCCACCCAAGTGCTCACTAACAGGGACTGCTGGTAACCACCCGTTGCAAGTTTGTTCCAGGGTGTCATCATTTTCTGTTGCTTGTAAGAATGTTTGGCTGGTCCGGCCCCCTAGCAGGGGCAGCTTGGCATTCTGGCCCCTGGCACACAAGGCCGGATGTGATTTTACGCAAGCTCAGCCTGGGATTGGGAGGTTGCGTGAGTTTGCCTCTGTCTGATGGGAAAAGGCGCCGCCCAGGCATGCTGGCGCTGTGGCTTTGGGAGCAGACAGTGTGACGGCGCGTTGGGGGTCCCCCGTCTCCTGCACCCCGAAATGGCACAAACAGACTTCACCAGCCGGTGGAATAGAGGAAGTTTATTGCCTCTCCAGGATACAGCACAGCACAGATGGAATCTGGTCCCAGAGCTGGGCTAGGATGCCTCAGGCCCCCTTGAGATGGGGGAGACTGGGCCCCTAAACTCCAGCCCCTTCCCCTAGGCTCTCCTCCATGCTCTCCCACAGTAACTAACTAAATTCCCTTGCAGCCCTGCCCCCCAGTCAGGGCAGCATCCACCTTCCTTTGTTCCTCTCCATGGGGGGTGTCTGGCCACTGGTTCAACAAGTTTGGCATTAGCTTTGCATAATGAGGTTTTCCCTGCTGGGTCTTGCTCCAGACAGCAGGGGTCACCACAGCCCAGCAAGTACCCCCACTACGTCACAGACAGCCCCTGGGAAAGGGGGAGGGAGATTGGTCCTGGCTGGGAGGTTGGGCATTAGAATATCGGACAAGGCAGGGCTGTTCCCAACCACCAATGGATTCTTTCCCCTTGGAAAATGCACAAACCAACCTGGCTTAGATCAGGGGTCTCTGTGTCTGAGCCCTTTGGACCGCTGCCCGGCCCTGTAGAATTTGAGCACCGGTCATGTCAACCTCATTGCAATAGCAAAGCCGCCAGGGGTCTTGCAGCGGTGACCCCAGCGTCTTCCCTTGGGGTGCAGGCTCTGCCAGGAGCTGTGTGGGGGAGGGGTCGATGCTGGGGGTGTCATTCGGGAGCAGCCTCCTCTCTGGAACTTATTCCACAAAGGGAACCCCTTCCCATGAGCGGTGGGTACGCGAGGCAGGGGGAGGCGTTGCCTTCCCAAACCACCAGCCTGGTCCCGCCCACGCTCCGCCCCCAGACTCCTACTGTAGGCGTGTTGGGGGGGAGTGTTGTGCCCATGAACACCCGCCTTCTAGGCACCATGTGCTGCCCCACCTCCCTGTGATGGGGGCGTGGCCTGGTCAGAAGGGGAGGGGCTCAGGGCAAGGCTGGCAGCTTGCCCCCCCCAGCCCTGCCTCCATTCACCACCCATGCCCTTGATGCCGGTTTTGTCCCCAGTGCTCTTGTGCTTTGTGCTGCGCTGTGATCTCCCCTGCCCCAGTCGGGTGCCACTGTTTTTGTGGTTCCTAGATGGAAGTTGGGTCTGCAATGGAGCTGGGGTTTGATCTGATCCATTAGCACGGAGGCCTTAAGCTGGCGTCTGAAGCTGATGGGGATCCCGGGGAGGGACGGGGCTGGATGTGCTCCCAGAAGCCTCGGTGGCTCTTACCTGCTCGTGCGGAAAGCCAATATTCCGGCGTCCTTCCAGGCCCAGCTGCAATCCAGCCGCTGCCAGGCCGATTGGGGTGACGCCTGCAGATGTTGCACGTTGCAGGAGTGCTGACTGCGCCATCCCTGTGTTTCAGATTGTGCGTCTCCACGCGCCCCTGAGAGCTTTCGTCCAGGCAGTCCTACTCAAGGAGATCAATTGTAAGTCCAGTGAGACATTTGCGTCAGTGACTACTTGTCGGTCACCAGCCAAGTGCACAGGCTTGGGAGCTGGGTCCAGTGCTCACACGTGCCTTGTGCATTCACTCGCTACAAGGCCCTCCCTGTCTCCTAAGCTGGGCCGGGCGCAGGCTGCTGCTTCCTGAGACTGGCCGTCAGGAAAGGGCTGATGAAATGAAGGGCATTAGGGGCGCGACATCCCCTCTCGCTTGCCCTCCATCTTGGAAAGTCCTCCAAGACTTGGACATGCCCTCCATCTTGGAAAGTCCCTTTGGCCGGCGGGCGGTGACAGAGACCAGCGTCGTGCAGGGGACACGGGAAGGCCCCTGCCAGCCTGGTATTTACTAAACCCCAGACCAGGGCTTGCTCTCCCAAACGGCTTCCTCCCACTAACAGCAACCCCAGCGCTGGAAAAGCAGCCAAGCGGCAGCACGAGGGGACCTTAGTGTGTTTGTGCGCGATCCTGGACTCTGGTCCCTCCCCGCCCCATCTGCCTGTCTGTCCTGACCACCAGGCGGGATTGCTTCCTAGGGATGGTAACAAAGGTTCATTAGGTAACCGTTAAATATCTCAGCGGTTACTCGTCGTGGGCTCTGCAGTGTAAAGCTTATTAATGCAGAGCCCGGAGCGCAGCCGGCTCCCCGGGAGTGGGCGTGGCAGCCAGTACGAGTTGTATACTGCGGAGGCAGCAGCGCAGGGCGGCAGACGGCTCCCCAGAAGCAGAGTAGCAGGCGGAAGCTGGTGTATGCTGGGAGCCAGCTTCTAGTGCAAACCGGCTCCCGCCTGCTGCTCCGCTCCTGGGGGAGCCGGCTGCTGCCCCTGATTCCGAGGCAGTGGTGTGGGGTGACGACAGGTCCCGGTGGAGCAGGGCCGGGAGCCGGCGTGTAACCGTTATGGTAACTGATAAGCTCATGATGGGCGTCCGGCATGTACGGCGGGGGAGGGCTCTGCCTTCCCAAATCGCCAGGAATGGCCCCGCCCACACTCCGCCCCCAGAACTTCTGCAATAGGCATTCTGGGGGAGAGTGTTGCTGCCCCCAGCGCCTGCCCCAGGGGAGGGCAGGGCGGGGCCAGGCACGCAGTGTGCTCTCCTCCGGGTCTGGGGGGGCAGTGTGGGGCCAGGCACGCAGTGTGCTCTCCTCCGGGTCTGGGGGGGCAGTGTGGGGCCAGGCACGCAGTGTGCTCTCCTCCGGGTCTGGGGAGGGCAGGGCGGGGCCAGGCATGCAGTGTGCTCTCCTCCGGGTCTGGGGGGGCAGTGCGGGGCCAGGCACGCAGTGTGCTCTCCTCCGGGTCTGGGGAGGGCAGGGCGGGGCCAGGCACGCAGTGTGCTCTCCTCCGGGTATGGGGGGGCAGTGCGGGGCCAGGCTCCATGCGGCGCTGCTGCTTTGAAATGCCGCAGGGAGCACTTTTGCCTTTGAAGTGTAGCACCAACCCCGGGGCTGTGGCTACCCTTCAGAAGCGGGGGCGCTCTATCGACCAATCGAATAGTGGATGCAAATGGCACCGGCTGTTCGACGAGCTGATGAATCGAACTGCAAGGCCCCTCGTGGAAGTGGGCACTGGCAACACTGAGTACGCTTGGCAGAGGCGTGGCGTTGGGCGGTGGCGCCTCGCGGTGGCCGACACTGAGCTCTGTGTTTGTTTCAGTGAACCTCCACTTAGGAAAAATCCCGATCCTCCAAGCGCCAGGACTGACTCCCGGCATGGCCCATTGCCACCCTTCTAAGGTACGGCGTGTGCGTGGGGCGGGATCGGTTCCTTCCGCCCTGGGAATGTCTCTGCAGTGGGGAGGGTTCCTTCGGAAAACACCAGGTTACAAAAACGCCCCTTGAAGGTTTGCAGCTCCCGTGGCTTGAGGAAGCCGGCTCCTGTCCCGAAGCTCTAGCCGGCATTTTTGCACGGGGCAAATTCTGAAATGACTGCCCGTGGCATGCCAGCGTGGCTCTTCCATCCACTATCTCTGGTGGCCTGGACAAAGACCTGAACCGGCCGGGCCGTTATAAAACCTGATTTCTTACAGTCAGCACCCCATTGAGAGCCAACGCTAAGAATGGGACACTTCCAACCCACTCAGCCTCGTTAGTACTTCCCCCTTCTTCTTCCGTTATAAATTGTCAGGGTCCCCCTTTTCCCTCCGCTCCGCTCATCTGCGGAAGTGGGTTTTGCCCACGAAAGCTCACGATACTCTTGATATACGTGGTAGTCTCTAGAGTACTTGTTTAAAAGTTACAAACTAACGTGGCGGCCCCTCTGAGACTTCTTCACAGAGATACACCCTCCGACACATCCATATTTTAAGGGATCTCAACCCAGCTGTGAAGGTGCAGTGCCTGTGATCAGCTGCTTTCTGCACGAAAATGCAAACGAGCGAGATTTTTCTCGCCATCTGCTTTGGCTGTGAAGTCCACCCCTTGCTTGTGGATCTGCCAGAGATCTGAAAATTGCCCGGTTGTACATCATATCTCGGACATGGTGATTTCCGGAGTGTCCCCAACACCCACAAATGTGCAGGAAAACCTCTGGAAAGGCACATTAGCTGGCTGTGTTAGTGTAGTCTTGCACACAGGCCATGACCTTATGTGACTTCAGAGCCGCTCGCTTGCATTGGTATGGGTGTTAATTGACGAACCCTCTTGTAGTAAGCTAACGTAACTGAAAACATCAGCCCCTTTGCCTGAGCAGACACGGCTTGGGGACCTCTGCCTTTCTTTCAAAGCTGCAGGGTTAACTGCACATTCAGTTTTGTTCAGTGCATTGGCATTCCAGGCTCCTGCAGGGTCCTTGCTTGGTAAAAAGGAAATTCTGTTCTCCCTCTTAAAAATCTTTCAATAAAAATCCCCGAATTCGTAGCACCCGCAAACTGCTTTTTCCCAATAGTCATGCCTGTCCCTACTGGGATGAAATGTTTCCGACTCTCTCCCCATGTTGCTCCGCTACTAAATCCATACCCATGTGACCCAGTGCCTTGAACAGCTGGCAAGGAACCGACGGGGTGAAAGAGTCCACCTGTGGAAACCCAGCTGAGGGATTTCTCGTTTGTCGTTCCAGCGCTGCCTCGTGTGCCACAACAGAGTCCCTAAGAAGGGGTGATGTGCCCAGCTCTGACTCTCCTCCCCCCGGATGAGGAAGGAGGAAAGGGGGCACCATGGGGAGTTTTCAGTCATGTTCTTCGGTCCAAACTTTTGATTCAAGCTTTTTACTCGGGAGAAAAACCTGCTACATGTGCTGGAGAAGTGCAGCGGATCTGACAGGCACCTTGTTACAGAAGAAATATTTTTGGGTTTCCTGTTTTTCAGATCAAATCTATCTTGAGCAACACGTTTTGGGGAGGGTCTGGGGCACATGGTTATTGTGTAGTCACTTTCCTTTGGTTACTCTGTTAATAAACCATTCTGCTTAGCATGCCTGCCACGTTCATTTCATCCCACTGCCTCCTATTGGATAATTCGGACTGGTTCCCCCCGCCCAAATTACAGATTTGGGTATCCGTAAGTAATTCCATCTGCTGGTCTTTGTTGTCCAGTGCATAGAGCTTGCAAGTATATACATGCACTCCTGCACGTGTGATGATGTCGGGGTTCCCCTGATGCTGCACCCCCATAGCAGCAAGAACAGACTCTGCCAGCCAGTAGAACAGAGGGGTTATTGCTTCTCCAGGGTACAGCACAGACGTGACGTGGCTACTGGAGTCTGGGCCAGGATGCCTCAGACCCCTTGAGATGGGTCCCTGGGCCCGTAGATTCCAGCCCCTCCTTAGTCTGTCCCCTTCATGGTTCCAGCCCAAGACTCCCTTCCCCCACAGGCTCACTTCCTTTTCCGTCCCTTCCCGTAACTGGTAGAACTGGTTCGGTCACTGATGGGGACCCTCAAGGTGCCCCCGCTGGGTCGTGCTCACTGACTGAGGCCAGTAAGGGTATGTCTAGACTACAGGGTTTTGTCGACAATGAGCGTCTAGACGACAGCCAGTTCTGTCGACAAAGCAAGCCGCTTTGTCGACATAACAGCGTGGACGCAAAGGACAGTGTAGATGGAATAACGCCTTCTGTGGAGAGAACTCTGTCGATAAAAGGCGTTATTCCTCGTAGAATGAGGTTTACATACGTCGACAAAACTGCTGAGTTTTGTCAACGTTATGTTGACATAACTCAAAGGCAGTGTGGACGCAAGTATAGTTTTGTCGACAAAAGTCCACTTTTGTCGACAAAACCCTGTAGTCTAGACACACCCTTGGGGTCATCCACAGCCCAAGCACAGAGAGGTAGCCATGTTAGTCTGGTCTTGCTGGGAAAAAAAAAAAAAAGACAGGACACTGCAGCACCTTAAAGACTAACAAGATGGTTTATTAGGTGATGAGCTTTTGTGGGCCTGACCCACTACATCTACATGCATCCTGCTTCAAAGAGACTTTAACACAAGACTACAAAGGGAAGCCTCTGAACTGTCATCCATGCTTAAATTTGACACTTTACGAATGGGTCTCAACAAAGATGCTAATTATCTTACCCATTACAAAGATAGCTTCCCCAATTATCACCCCTAATATCATTCTCATAGACATTAACCTCTCCCCCTCATCTTCCCCCCCCCGGTTCTAAAATCTGATTTGTCTATTTTAAATGTGTTCACTTTTTGATTGTATCCCTTTGGTATACTGTATATGATCATGCCAATTTTCTTCCACAATTTGATCTGAGGAAGTGGGTCACATCATCACATAATAAACCATCGTGTTAGTCTTTAAGGTGCTGCAGTGTCCTGTCTTTTTTTTTTCCCAGCAACCAGCAAGGTACTGACACTACATCATGACAGGCCACATTAAAAGTTGGGTGCATGGTATTTGTTTTGTGTGCTGGGTGAGCATGCGAACATGTATAATGCTTATCCTGGCTCACTTATGGTAAGGTAAGTGTTGTTTAGCATGTGGCCTGGGCAGGTACAAAACTATCCACAGTTAGATGGCCGGGTGTTTTTGCAGTGGACACGTTTCATTTCGTATGATCCAAGCTTTCTCTGCTCCGCTCCGCCACTCATCTCCCATCCCGGTGCCCCCCTTCGGCTCGGCTCCCCTGTATCCTGCATTGCTCAGGGGAGCAGAGCGGGCTGGGCCTGGTCACTCGAGCTCCCGTTGCCATGGTGACTGTGGGGGGCCGACCCCTCCTGCTCCCCTGCACCAGGCCCCCAGGTAATCCTCCAGGCCGGCCTGGGCCCTGTCCATAGGATGGTTCAGGCGGCCGGGGGGTGCACCCCACAGTGCGGGGCCAGGGATGGCCGCCGGGGGCGGCTCTGAGCCATACAGAAGAGGCAGGCGGGGTGGCCTGAGCCGGGGCTCTGTGGAAAATCCCCAGCCTGCTCCCTGCTATGTCCATGCGGCTCCGCTCCCTGCTCTGTCAACACCCAGCCCCCTTTGCCAGGGCCGGCTGCTCTGCCGTTCCTCATGATGGATGGGAGCCCCGGGCCCAGGCGTCTGCGCTCTCCGGTGAGCAGCAGGCAATGGGCCCGGCAGCCAACCACTCATTACTGCTGCTGAAAAGTTCAATCACACTTCGGCGCAAAGGCAGCGTGGGGATTCTCCCGGCCATTGGCCTCTCTGCAGCCTGCGGTCGTCTCTGCAGGCCAGTGTGGCGGGCTGGGCCAGGGACTTGTTCCGTATTCCGGGTGGTTTTGACAGGGAAAAGTTTCATTTCTTATGCTAGAAAATTCGATCCTTCCACGGTGACTCGTTTTACTGCGATGCAGCTGAAGGCTGGGCTGTATTCGAGGAGCTAGAACAGATCCACCAGGTGAATCCTTAAGAACATCAGAGCAGCCAGACTGGGTCAGACCTGTCCTGTCTGCCAGTAACAGATGCCCCAGAGGGAGTGAACAGAACAGGGAATCATCCAGTGATCCCTCCCCTGTCACCAGCCTCTGACAAATAGACACTGGGTTCCCCATCCCTACCTATCCCGGCTAAGAAGTATCGATGGACCTATCCTCCATGAATTTATGTAGCTCTTTTTTGAACCCTGTTAAAGTCCTGGTTCTTCACAGTATCCTCTGGCAAGGAGTTCCACAGGTTGACTGTGCACTGAGTGAAGAAAAAATTGTCTTTTGTTTGTTTTAAACCTATTAATTTCATTTGGTGATCCCTAATTCTTGTATTATGGGAACAAGTCAATCACTTTTCCTTATTCACTTTCTCCACACAGGTCATGATTTTATAGACCTCTATCCTATCCCCCCCCCCCGAGTCTCCTCTTTTCTAAGCTGAAATTGCAGGAGTGCTTAGGAAAGTAAATTTCATTGTGCTGACAAGGAAAGGCAGAATCCCAGCATCAGGCTATTTGTGTTTCGCTGCTGTCATCTTACAGTGCCCATTTGATTAATGCCGTAATGATCCGTTTCTACTCCCGCGCAGCCCTGGTTCCGCTTGGCACAATCCAATACCGGCTGGGCAGCCTTCCCTTCATTTCCCCCCATCCATTAGGCAGAATTTAAAAGGAAGTCTTGTCTTGGGTCGGTTCCAGAGGCTCTGATACGTAATGAGCCGGATTAGAGCTAGACAAATGGTTCATCAGATGCAAGGTCCTTAGTGAATCTGGATTTTTTTTCTGTTTACAAGACTTTCCATGAACTGACGAGGTTCTTTCCTCAACTTGTTCAGTAATTGCAATTGTCTGTCAAGCCATTTGTCCGGACAAAGTTGCCCGTCTGTGTTAGTCCCAACCTTCATGTCCCAGATATTTGGTATGTGAGATGGGACACCTAAATTGTGGGCTCTTTGGTTTCTTGCATGGATAATTGAAACGTTGCCATTTGAGACTTTACAGCTGCTGTTGCGTCCGGCACATGGCAGTTTGGAACTTCTGCATTTGTCTTCTCCTCTCTCTTTCCTGATATAACTAGGGGACACCCAAAGAAATGAATAGGGAGCAGGTTTAAAACAAACACAAGGAAGTTTTTCTTCATACAACCTACTGTCAACCCGTGGAACTCCTTGCCAGAGGATGTTGTTGTGATGTAGTGGGTGCTGTCCACTCGCTGGTCACTATGCTTGGGTTGTGGGTGAACCCCACTGGCCTGTGTCTGTAAGTACTGCCCAGCGGGGGTCACCCCTGAGCTCCAGCACTTAGACAGTGGCCGGCTGGGGCTTCTCACCTGAACAAAGGAAGGGGTGTGGCTACCTGGGTGTGTTGGGTGATTTTTGGGAGAGGCAGTTTTTGGCTGGGAAAACATGAAGAGAACAGACTAAGCTGAGTGCTGGGGGTTCAGGGGCCTGTGGACCCCTCCCAAAGGGGTCTAGGGCTGCCAGCCCCTGACTCCTTATGTCCATGCCACGCCTGTGCTGTATCCTGGAGAAGCAATAAACCCTCTGTTCTACTGGCTGGCAGTCTCATCTTGCTGCAGACGGGGTGCAGGATCGGGGGGTGCCCCACATGCCACCACAGTGTGAAGGCCAAGAGTAGAACAGGGTTCACAAAAGAACTAGACTAAGAAGAACTAGGTTAGGTCCATCGATGGCTGTTAGCCAGGGTGGGCAGGGATGATGTCCCTGGCCTCTGCTTGTCAGGGACTGGGAATGGGTGACAGGGGATGGATCACCCGATGATTCCCTGTTCTCTTCACTCCCTCTGGTGGCATGTGGCATTGGCCACTGTGTGCAGACAGGACCGGGCCGGCTGGATCTCTGGTCTGACCCTGTCTGGCGGTTCTGATGCCTCTGTCGTTTGTTTTCAATTCCTTCCTGCCATCCGCTCCTCTCTCCTTCCCCCTAGCAAACGGGTCATTGTGGGAAAGGTTTATCGAAGAGGAGCGAGTCTTTCAGTGCGCTCTGGAGAGGTCAGCTTCCCCAGTTACCTGATCTCCAGACGCCCCTCCTCAGTCTGGAATGTTTTGTCTCCAGCCTCGGGGGTTTCTGAATTGGTTGATCCCAGCGGGAGGAGGTCTTGCTGGATCATAAATGGAGACCAGGTTGCAGGTGTATATGTGGCCTCTGGAGCTGAAAGTCTGGGTCCCTCCCCCAGTGTGTGGGAGGAGTCACCCAGTTATTTAGCATTTATTTAGCTCACCTGAGCGCTTTCTCCTTGGGCAGCAGCTCTCCAGCGCTGGGTTCTTCGTCGGCTGGCGCCAGGGATGTAAGCTCCCGATGTCAGTAGCGCAGGAGACCACGTGGGACTCAACCAGCCACTTACGAGTTATAAATAGCAAAGAGGCTGCTCTGAAACGGTCTGTGTCATCAGGCAGCGTTATTAGTGCAAAACCTTTCTCCAGCTCTGAGCGACTGAACTATATGGACATACAGGCAGTCCCCGGGTTACGTACAAGATAGGGACTGTAGGTTTGTTCTTAAGTTGAATTTAGTATATAAGTCGGAACTGGCTCCAGATTCAGCTGCTGCTGCTGAAACTGACCAGGGGCTGACTACAGGAAGCTGGAGGCAGAATTGCTCTGCCCCCAGATTCCTGGAATCAGCCACTGATCAGTTTCAACAGCGGCTGAATCTCGAGCCTGGGACAGAACAGCTGGGCTGCCAGGTAGGTCCCTGCAGGACCAACCCAGCAGCACCCTAGCTGCTCTACCCCAGGGTCCACAACAAAAGCCTGGTCTGCTGGGGGGGGCCCACTAGCTGCGCCCCCCCCCCCCAGCAGACCAGGGACACGGGGAGCAAAGCGGCGGCGGGGTGCCGCGCCTCTGAGGCTTTGCCACAGCAAAGCCTCAGAGGCGCGGGACCCCTCCGCCTCCCCAGCTTTGCTCCGGGTGTCCCTGGTCTGCTATAGACGGTCCCCAGCAGACCAGGGACACCCGGAGCAGCTTTTCTCGCCCCGGAGGTCGTGGTGGCGGGACCGCTTCGCTCTGGGCGGTCCCGCTGCCTGCGAGCTCCGGGGCGAGAAAGCCCCGTTCGTAAGTGCGGATCCGACATAAGTCGGATCCGCGTAACTCGGGGACTGCCTGTAGTACATGTCTACTGTGGCCGGGTCTCCTGGTCAGTGAGGTGGCCTAGTGGTTAGGTCCCGGAGTTAGTTGGTGGCTGGGGCCTGGGCCTAGGAATTCTGGCCTCTTATCTGAGTCCAGTTCTTAAGTTTGGGGCGTGGCCTCAAGTCCAATTCCCACCCCCCTCGGGGAGGGTTCCTCGTAGGTTCTCCCTCCTTGTGCCAGGGGGAGAGGTTGGGGGCGTATGGGCTCCTGTGGCTGACCCAGTGGACGGCTCTGGCTCAGGTCCGGCAGACAGCAGAGCCAGCTCCTGTCTCCTCACTGGTCAGCCCCTGACTGGGCCAGGTTGCTCTCTTTTATCCTCCCTCCAGGCCTGGCATTGGCTGCAGGTGAAATGGGGCGGGGCTAGTTGGGCAAAAAGGCCTTGTTTAGCCCCGGCACTGCCAATCCCTTCTCCCACCCCTTCACATCTACTTCCTGGAGGGAAATTCATCCTTCGCTTTTCCCTTCCTTCTCCTTTCCCGCGTTTGTTGAGTGACGTATCAAATAGGCCACTTAGGTCTAACAGGCCAAATTTCCCAGGGACTCAGGCACACGGCGGTCTGGGCCAGCGGCTGCGGACTGTGAATTTCCCTGGTGTCTGTTGAGACGCTCACCTGTCTTTCAGGTCGCGGGACGTGCGACCCCGAGCAAGGATCTTCTGGTGGAAAGACTTGTGCTGCTCATCGACGGTAAGGCCAGATGGCGCTTTCCTTCCGGGCGTGGGGATCTGTTCGGCATCTCACTGAGACGTCTCCGCTCTTCAGTTAGCCACCGAACTGTGGGCTGCGCTGCAGACTGTTGCTGTGGGGTAGATGCCCACCTGCTGCAGTAGATGCTGATTCTGTGCAGGAATCCGAGCGTGGGGATTGGAATGGGCGCCATGGCTCTGGCTGACTCCGGCTGGTTTGCGAACGTTTCGGTATTTCTTGCTTGAGCGCACAGGCCCTGATACGCGGGCCTTGTCCCCACTTCGTGGGAGATTGATTTCCCGGGGTTTGATTCAGTGGGTCTAGTATCAGAGGCAGCCACGGCGGTGGGGAAGGTGGGGCGCAGGGGAGGCTACTGCAGAGCAGCCTCTGTCCCCAACAGGCCTGGGCTTGCCACGGACAGAGGCTGCTCTGTGGATGCCGGACGGAGACAGCCTCTGTCCACTGGGAGTTTGGACTCCTCCCAGACGGGCTGCTGCTGCCCTGCGCTGCTGCCTCTGATACAGAGGCAGCAGTGCGGAGTGTCAGGCAGCCGGTCTGCTCAGGGAGTTGGTTTTTTAAACTGGCTCCCCTCGTGGACCAGCTTCACCTGCCACCCCACACTGCTCCCCAGGAGTGGGGCTGGGAATGCACTGGCTGCTGCCCTGCCCCTGGGAACTATAGAATAGTCGTGCAACTGCGAAAATGTGCTGTGGTTACATGGCTGTTCCGTTAGCCGCCATCTAGCGTCCTCAGGTTCTAACCCTTCTACCATCTGCGTTGCTATCTGGGCTCTCCCCACTTCCCCCACCTCTTCCTTAAAGTGCAGCGCCCAGAGCTGGGCCCCCTCCCCAGGGGAGGCCTCCGTGTGCCATCTCTGTTAATAACCCCAGACGGGTATTGGCCTTTTCCCCAGCGCCGTCCTAGCGAGCCTTGTTCAACGGGGGATTCGTTCTAACCCCAGCGGGGCAGAGTGACCCCCTCACCAGTCAGCCCCGCTTTGGGAGCTTGGCGTTTGACGTTTCCTTTCCCAGGGTGTTGCTTGGCCTTCGCTGCTGCTGAATTTCATCTTGCTGGTTTCCGATCAATTTTCCAATGTCTCAAGATCATTTGGAATTCTAACCCGCCTCTCCAAAGGGCTTGCAACCCGCCCAGCTCGGAGGCAGCTGCAAATTTTATAACCCTCCTCTCTGCTCTGTTAGCCAAGTCGTTTAATGAAGATATCAATTAGTGCTGACCCCTGCTGACCCCGCCAGCCGCGCGCTCCAACTGACAGCAAACCCCAGCTTCACAGCCCCTCGTCGCTGACGAGTTATCCGTCGTGTGCCCATCTTGAAGCTGCTTGGTGGGAGTGAAACGCGCCCGGTGCAGAATGGCAGCGCGAGGTCTGTGCCCCCTTAAACCCCCTGTCCAGGGCCCACACGGGCCTTGAATGCCAGGGTTTAAAACAAGGTTGGGGAATCTAAGGGCCAGGGGCCGGATGTGGCCCCGGCTTGCCTGGATCTGGCCCCCGAGGCTCATGGCTCCTTCCTTTCTGTGCTGGTGCTCCAGCCCACCGTGGGTCGGGAGCACAGTCGACTCGGCGGGGCCCGGTAAGCTCTGGAGCGCGAAGGGAGAGTGGAGAGGCTCTTTCTGCTTCTCAGTCGGGGCCAGGTCAGTGAGGATTTGCGGGTTTTTTTGCTTCTCACTTGAGTGCAGCCCCCGACTGATTTTCCTGTGGGTCAGGGGCCCCCAACCCAAAAAGACTTCCCCACAGAGGGTTAACATTTCTTTCCTGTGTGGAGCTTTGGGAATGGATGCTCTGTGCACTCTCCTGACCTTGTTAGCGCCTAAAACCGGAACCCTCCCTCCTGCGCCCAAGAGTTAAGCCGGCCTGATGACTAGCCAAAACCTTTGGCCTTTCCCACCTGCTGATTCTGTCCCCCTCCGCCCCCCTGGTCCAGCACACGAATGGGCCTAAACTTCGCTCCTAGCGGAATGACGGCTTTCAGGGTTACGTTTACACTGATTGCAGGCCCACTCTGAATTCAGACTGGTATTTCTCCTCCAGCCGCGTCGGCGCTTCCAGGGGTCGCACAGGGATGCCCCGCGGCTGTGCGGTTCCGTGTGTCGTGCTGACCGAACGTACAGGAGCCTTGGGGAGTCACCTGGTGCGAGGCGGGATGGGTTGTTTCGCTTTCCCTAGGCCGAAAGGGTGAGAGCCGAGTGTGAAGGCGCATGCCCGCCACACAGCCCCCAAGAGGCCTGACGAGGGCCATGCTGCCGGGCACAGGGTAAAGGAATGAAGAGGCCTGTGTAAGGGCGGCAGTGCGCAAGCTATCAGTGGGCCTGGCTTTCAGCACGGCGGCTGTTGTGGCGGTCAGGGCATGGTGTCCCCATGCACAGCTCGGGGGTGGGGTGCAGGGCCTGCAGAGGCCCCTCGGCTTAAGCGGTGACTTTCACACTGTAGGTTCTTACAGCGCTGACATGAGGACATAAGAGCGGCCAGACGGGGTCAGACCAAAGGTCCCTCCAGCCCAGTGTCCTGTCTGCCCACAGCAGCCAATGCCAGGTGCCCCAGAGGAAATGAACAGAGCAGGGAATCAAGTGATCCCTCCCTTGTCACCCATTTCCAACCTCTGGCAAACAGAGGCCAGGGACACCATCCCTACCCACCCTGGCTAACAGCCATCGATGAACCCAACCTCCATGAAAGCATCTAGTTCTTTTTTCAACCCTTTTAAAGTCTGGTTGTCACAACATCCTCTGGCAAGGAGTTCCACAGGTTGACCGTATGTTATGTGAAGAAAAACTTCCTTTTATTTGTTTTAATCCTGCTGCCTATTTTTTTCAGTTGAAGACCCCTAGTTCCTGTATTATGGGAACAAGCAAATAACTTTTCCTTATTCACTTTCTCCACACCTGTCATGATTTTTAGACTTCTATCCTATCCCCCCCGAGGCTAAGCTGAAAAGTCTGTCTCCTCACATGGCAGCTGTTCCAAGCCCCTCATCATTTTTCTTGCCCTTTTCTGAACCTTTTCCAATGCCAAGAGATCTTTTTTTTAAGAGGTGACCACATGTGCATGCAGTATTCGAGGTGCGGGCATCCCATGGTTTTATAGAGAGGCTGAATTAGTCCCCATCCGTACAGTTGGGATGTTGTTTCCACCCCCTGGCAGCACGGCAGGTCTGTGTGTACGTCTCACTGGGGAATCTCGAGCCCAAGGTCTTTGCTGCGTTTTCCTGCCACCAGGGGGCAGTAGAACCTAAGGCAAGGTGGCTCTGTCCTGGGGCTTTTCCCAGCGCTCTGGGGGGAGACCGGGGGTAGCACAGGAACGAGCCGCCTGCAGGCAGGACTCAGATCCACTCCCCCCGCACTCAGACTCCAGAGGAAGGGGGGCTGCCGGGGAAGCATGAACCAGCTCCGTTGCGTGAGATCAGCTTGCAAGCTCCTTGGGGCAGGGGCCACATACCAGGCAGCCCCGCATCCCGGCGCAGGCCCTAGTGCAAGGGAACTGCACCCACAGTGGGGCGATCGGGGCTGGGAGCCCGTGGGTCGGGAGTGGGAGCTAATCCTGTCCCCGGGTCTGCTTGTGTCTGGAGATACACCTATCTCCTAGAGCGGGAAGGGACCCCGAGAGGTCGAGTCCAGTCCCCTGCCCTCACGGCAGGACCATGCACCATCCCTGCCCCGGATCCCTAACTGGCCCCTTCAAGGGCTGAACACACAAGTTCAGCTCAGACCACCGAGCTATCCCTCCTTGCGCCTGCCTGCGCCACAGGAACCCACGGCTCATGGCATGGGGACGGGCGCCCGTTAGGGAGAGAGGCTGCTGGGTCCGGAGGGGGGAACCGAGGGGTGAGGCTGAGCTAGGCCTCATGCCAACCTACCCACTTGCCTTTCCTTGTTGGCCGCCAGTGGCATCCCGGGGCAGCCTGACGCTGGGAGGAGGAGCTGGGACGTCTCGCCACACCGGACCGAAGTGCTCGACGCTGGGGAGGGCTTGGGCAGATGTTGCCTCGAGCTCTTTCCAGCGGCCGGGAGCCCGGAGAAAGCTAGAACAAGACCCGCTCTGCGCCTCCTGCTCCGGCCTCCCCCGTCCCTCGCCCTGCGGAGTTGGGCTGCTGCTTTCCCCAGGGCACGCTGGGCTGCTGGCCCCATGCGCCTGCTCTTTGGGCTTTCCAGTCCCCCGTGCCTTCCCGCGGCAGGGCCCCGGGAGAGAAGGCCACCGGCAGACGTGCACGCCAGCCCGCGGGGAGCTGCACCACGGGGTCAGCTCGGCGCCGAGTTTTTCTCTGATCTCATCAGCGGCCTCTCTGGAGGGTTAATAGCTCGGTGCGGAGCAGAGCGGCTTGCCAGAGCGCTGCCTGGCTGACTCGCCTAACCCCCGGTTGGGTGGGCGCCGGCACTTTCTGCCTCCCATTAGCTGGCTCGCTGGTGCCGGTGTCCCGTTGTGTGGGCGTATCATATTCATGACCGACTCTGGCATGATTCCCCCCCCCTCCCCACTCCAGGCTGAAGGATTCAATTGCGCTAGAGGCAGGCCCTGGATTCAATCGCTCTCTGTCCATCTGGGCGGGCTGAGTCCCGTGAGGCCTTTCTGGTTTCTGGAAGGTTTAATCCATTAATGACCTGGCTGAGGGGATGGGCTGCACACTCAGCAAGCTTGCAGAATATATTAGAGGGATAAGTACCAGGGAGGGAGAGGAATTATTTAAGCTTAATACCAATGTGGACACAAGAACAAATGGATAGAAGCTGGCTAGTAGGAAGTTTAGACCTGAGATTAGACGAAGGTTTCTAACCATTAGAGGAGTGAGGTTCTGGAACGGCCTTCCAAGGGAAGTAGTGGGGGCAAAAGATCTATCTGGCTTCAGGATTAAGCTAGATGGGTTTATGAAGGGGATGGTTTGATGAGATAACAGGATCTTGGCAACTAATTGACCTTTCACTTTCAGTGGGAAATAGGCCAACGGAGGGATGATAGGAGTTACTAGACAAGATCTTCAACGAGCATTCTGTAAACTACGATACCCACACGAGGAAGTGAGGAGACAGATTGACAGAGCCAGACGTGTACCCAGAAGCCTCCTGCTATGGGACAAGCCCAAGAAAGAAACCAACAGAACACCACTGGCCATCACCTACAGTCCTCGGCTATCAGAGGGCTAGCAGTGTTAGTCTGAATCTGCAAAAGCGGCGAGGAGTCCTGTGGCACCTTATAGACTAACTGAAGTGTAGGAGCATAAGCTTTTGTGGGCAAAGACCCACTTCGTCACATGCATGCATCTGACGAAGTGGGTCTTTGCCCACGAAAGCTTATGCTCCTACACTTCAGTTAGTCTATAAGGTGCCACAGGACTCCTCGCCGCTTTTGCAGTCTTCAGCTAAAACCTCTCCAACGCATCATTAGTGATCTACAACCCATCCTGGACAATGATCCCTCGCTTTCACAGACCGTGGGAGGTAGGCCGGTCCTTGCCCACAGACAACCCGCCAACCTGAAGCGTATTCTCACCAGCAACTACACACCGCACCATAATAACTCGAACTCAGGAACCAATCCTTGCAACAAACCTCGGTGCCAACTCTGCCCACATATATACACCAGCAACACCATCACAGGACCTAACCAGATCAGCCATACTGTCACTGGTACATTCTCCTGCACATCCACCAACGTAATATATGCCATCATGTGCCAACAATGCCCCACTGCTGTATACATCGGCCAAACAGGACAGTCCCTACGTAAAAGAATCAATGGACACAAATCTGATATTAGGAATGGCAACTTACAAAAACCTGTAGGGGACACTTCAGTCTTCCTGGACACACGATTGCAGATCTAAAGGTAGCCATCCTGCAGCAAAAAAACTTCAGGACCAGACTTCAAAGAGAAACTGCTGAGCTACAGTTCATCTTTAAGTTTGACACAATCAACTCTGGATTAAACAAAGACTGTGAATGGCTCGCTAACTACAAAAGCAGCTTCTGCTCTCTTGGAATTCACACCTCCAGATCAGCTGCTAGAAGTGGGCCTCATCCTCCCTGATTGGATCCACCTCGTCATCTCTAGCCTGATCCTGGCCTGCATATTTATACCTGCCTCTGGATATTTCCACTACATGCATCTGATGAAGTGGGTCTTTGCCCACGAAAGCTTATGCTCCTACACTTCAGTTAGTCTAGAAGGTGCCACGGAACTCCTCGCCGCTTTTGCAGGAGTTACTAGAGAACTTTCCGGGTGTCTGGCTGGTGAGTCTTGCCCACATGCTCAGGGTTTAGCTGATCACCATATTTGGGGTCGGGAAGGAATTTTCCTCCAGGGTAGATTGGCAGAGGCCCTGGAGGTTTTTCGCCTTCCTCTGTAGCATGGGGTACAGATCACAGCTGGAGGATTCTCTGCATCTTGGGGTCTTCAAAGTATTTGAAGGCTTCAATATCTGAGATATAGGTGAGAGGATTATTCTAGGAGGGGTGGGTGAGATTCTGTGGCCTGCACTGTGCAGGGGGTCAGACTAGATGGTCATAATGGTCCCTTCTGACCTTAAAGTCTATGAGTCTGACACTAAGCTAGGAGGAGAGGTAGATACACTGGAGGATAGGGATAGGCTACAGAGTGACCTGGACCAATTAGAGGATTGGGCCAAAAGAAATCTGATGAGGTTCAACAGGGACAAGTGCAGAGTCCTGCCTTGGGGACAGAAGAATCCCAGGCATTGGTACAGGCTGGGGCCCGACTAGCTAAGTAGCAGTTTGGCAGAAAAGGACCTGGGGAAGCGCTGGGCTGGGTTCCCCAGGGAGGAGGTGGAATCTCCATCCCTAGAGGTTTTAAGTTTGACCAAGCCCTGGACGGGTTGATTGAGTTGGGTTGGTCCTGCCTAGAGCAGGGGGCTGGACTCGATGACTCTTATAGACTCATAGACTCATAGACTTTAAGGTCAGAAGGGACCATTATGATCATCTAGTCTGACCCCCTGCACCGTGCAGGCCACAGAATCTCGCCCACCCCTCTTAGAATAATCCTCTCACCTATGTCTCAGATATTGAAGCCTTCCAATACTTTGAAGGCCCCAACATGCAGAGAGTCCTTCAGCTGTGATCTGTGCCCAATGCTACAGAGGAAGGCGAAAAACCTCCAGGGCCTCTGCCAATCTACCCTGGAGGAAAATTCCTTCCTGACCCCAAATATGGCGATCAGCTAAACCCTGAGCATGTGGGCAAGACTCACCAGCCAGACACCCAGAAAGTTCCCTATAGCAACTCCTATCATCCCTCCATTGACCTATTTCCAACTGGAAATGAATGGTCAATTAGTTACCAAGATCATGTTATTTCATCCAACCATCCCCTTATCATAGAATCAGAACTGGAAGATACCTCAGAAGGTCGTCAAGTCCAGCCCTCCGCTCTAGGCAGGACCAATCCCATCTAAATCAACCCGGCCAGGGCTTTGTCAAGCCGAGACTTAAACACCTCTAGGGATGGAGACTCCACTACTTCCCTAGGTAACCCATTCCAATGCTTCACTACCCTCCTAGTAAAATAGTTTTTCCTAATATCCAATCTGGACCTCTCCCACCACAACTTGAGACCATTGCTCCTTGTTCTGCCATCTGTCACTACTGAGAACAGCCTCTCTCCATCCTCTTTGGAACCTCCCTTCAGGAAGTTGAAGGCTGCTATCAAGTCCCCCCTCACTCTTCGCTTCTGCAGACTAAACAGACCCAAGTCCCTCAGCCTCTCCTCGTAGGTCATATGCTCCAGACCCCTAATCATTTTGGTCGCCCTCCGCTGGACCCTCTCCAATGCGTCCGCATCCTTTTTGTAGTGGGGGGCCCAGAACTGGACACAGTACTCCAGATGTGGCCTCACCAAAGCCGAATAAAGGGGAATAATGACATCTCTGGATCTGCTGGCAATGCTCCTCTTAATGCATCCTAATATGCCATTAGCCTTCTTGGCTACAAGGGCACACTGTTGACTCATATCTAGCTTCTCATCCACTGTAACCCCCAGGTCCTTTTCTGCAGAACTACTACTTAACTGGTTGGTCCCCAGCCTGTAACTATGCTTGGGATTCTTCCGTCCCAAGTGCAGGACTCTACACTTGTCTTTGTTGAATCTCATGAGATTTCTAGTGGCCCAATCCTCCAATTTGTCCAAGTCACTCTGGACCCTATCTCTGCCCTTAAGCGTATCTACCTCTCCCCCTAGCTTAGTGTCATCTGCAAACTTGCTGAGGGTGCAATCTATCCCCTCATCCAGGTCATTAATAAAGATATTGAACAAAACCGGTCCTAGAACCGAACCTTGGGGCACTCCACTAGAAACCGACCTCCATCCTGACATCGAACCGTTGATCACTACCCGCTGGGCCCGGCCTTCTAGCCATCTTTCTATCCATCTTACCGTCCATTTATCCAATCCGCATTCCCTTAACTTGCTGGCAAGAATATTGTGGGAGACCGTATCAAAAGCCTTGCTAAAGTCAAGGTATATAACATCCACTGACTTTCCCATGTCCACTGAGCCAGTTACCTCATCATAGAAGCTAATCAGATTGGTCAAGCACGACTTGCCCTTTGTGAATCCATGCTGACTATTCCTGATCACTTTCCTCTCATTCAAGTGTCTCAAAATGGACTCCTTTATGATCCCTTCCATGATTTTTCCAGGAACCGAGGTAAGACTGACCGGCCTATAGTTCCCTGGATCGTCCTTCTTCCCTTTTTTGAAGATGGGCACTACATTTGCCTTTTTCCAATCATCCGGGATTTCGCCCGATCTCCACGACTTTTCAAAGATAATGGCCAAAGGCTCCTCAATGACATTTGCCAACTCCTTCAGTACCCTTGGGTGCATTAAGTCTGGACCCATGGATTTGTGTACGTTTAGTTTCTCTTGAGGTCTCTTCCAGCTCTGTGGTTCTATGATCCATTCGACTGCAGAATGCTGAGGCTCTTGTAGCACCTTTGCAGTGTTGGGAAAGTCACCTGAAGTGGGGGGTGTGCAGACAGCCCCTGCACGCTGTTCCTGGCACAGGAGGGACAGGCAGAAAGAAATGGCGGCAGCTGTTTGGGGTCTGGGATTCAAAGGGTGCTGTTGAGGCCAATTTGGCTTCGTATTGAATGAGGTTTTTTCCCCAAGCCTGAGGCCGACAGAAACATGCCCTGGGCTTGCTTCTCGTTCGTTCCTCTGGGCGTTCTGCAAAGGCCCCTTAGCATCGGCCGCCCAACGCCGGAGCTGGAATGTGAGGCTGCCCCCTGGAACCCAAGGGCGAGCGGACAGGCACACGCAAGCCAGCGGGGTGCAGGCAGGCCGAGAAGGAAACGGGACTTTCTCCGGTCACCCTGTGTCACTGATCGGGGGCAGTCTGAGAGTGCAGGCCAGGGCTTTGGCTTGTTCACGCATGCGGCCTGGCTCAACGCGGGGATGCAGGTAGTAGCGCTACCTATGCGTTGGTGAGATTCAAGGCAGCTTTCCAGTCCCTAGGAGCCCCACGCTGAAGCTGTTTTGGGAAATTCACTGCCACCAAGGCATGCCCAGAGCGGCTGGTGTGTCGCCCTGGTAGGCCGAAGCAGTCAGAGCTACGATGTTACTGTCAGAAGAGGGGTTGTCTGCAGCATCGATCATGGGTGTGGAGTGTCATGGAGACGCAGGCAGGGTAGGTAAAACAACAAGGTCTTTATCGGACAACACCGATCAACACACCCGGACTCTCTGCAACAGAGCACTAAGGGCTCGGGTGTTAGCACCGATGTTCCCACGGGATGAACCCCGCAGCTCAGATCCTTACATCAGGGGAACAAGACTATAGGGACGGGCCGAGTCCTGTTGACACTGGGATGACACAGGAGCGGGCACGGGAACACCAGGAAGTGGATTCCAGGAACCTCTGGAATGGGTAAGTGGACTTCCCTCGATCTGCCTTTGGTCCCTATGTGTGGGGTGCGGACGCTCCCCGTCTGGTGTGTGTGGATGGACATTCAAGGGTCCCTTCTAGATGCTCTCTTCCCTGGCTCTAGCTCTCGGCAGGGCTGGCTCCCTGGGGGAGGTCTGTGCCCTGCTGGAACGATCGCTGAGCCTCATTTGCATACCTAATGAGCCACCATTTTTTTTCAGAAGAGGCTCTTGCGCAAGAAGAAGTGTCTCCACTGCCCCTTTTTGCACAAGAAAACCCCTCTTGCGCAACGCTGTTCTTCCTGAAAAGTACTAGGTGTAACGGCGTTGCGCAAGAGGGGTTTTCTTGCGCAAGAAGGGGCCATGTAGACAGCTCCTTCTTGCGCAAGAGCCTCTTCTGAAAAAAATGGTGGCTCATTAGGTATGCAAATGAGGCTGTGATATTCCACGCTTAGCCTCATTTGCATATTACTCATACAAGCCGCGAGTGTAGACATAGCCCCAGAGAGGATGCCAAGGGTGGCTCACTGGCCAGGACTTTTTCACTGAAATGTTTATAATAGAAAATGAACATTACTTGAAATTGTTTCTGGGAACAGGCCGGTTCTGACGAATTTCCTGTCTTGATTTTTTTTTTTTTTTAATTACCAGAGCTTCCAATTTTGCCATCTTTGAACTGTAATGTTTCCAGATTTTTGTTCAAAATGACTTTGTGTTGTGATGTGATTCACCCCTCCTCCCTCAAGAGAGGTTTTAAAAAGACCAAAAAATGCCAAAATCGAAAGGCTGTGACTGGCCTGAACTGAAATAATTTTGCCTTGTCAGTTTGTGAAAGGTTTTGGGATTTCAACTTTTTGTCCGGATTTGAGATGGGAATTGTGCTTTTTAACCATCTCCTGCCCAGACTGTACCTCTGTAAGCAGGGCTAGCATTTCTAGACAAACTTCATGGGATTTAAGCGAGAAGAAGGGAGAAATTGGAGTCTGCTGTAACGTTTCCTTTTTCCACTTTCCTGTAAGCTGCTTTTCCTCCTGCTCACTTCTCTTCCTCTCTTGGAGTGTGAATTAAACATTGTAGGGGGCTTTAGCATATTACCACTTGTGTAAAATGGCATATTACTGCTGCCTTGAGCTCATTGCCTTTTGGCTTTATTCTGAAATGCAGATCAGAGAAGGCCTAATTTGGGAATCCTCAACTTGCACTGAATAGCACTTGCTCACCTTCATCTACAGCAAGGGAGATTAGATTTGCTAATAGGAAAAACTTCCTAACTCGAAGGGTAGTGAAGCACTGGAATAGTTACCGAGGGAGGCTGTGGAATCCGTGACTGGAGGCTCTTTAAGAACAGAACATGCGCACACCTGTCAGGGATGGTCTAGGCGTGTTTGGACCAGTGTCCCCTGTAAGCTGAGCACTTGGGCAACTGCTCAGGAGAGATTCTAATGCTGCCCAGCTGATTAGCAGAGCACCCACAACCTTCCACAGCCGACAGCATGTGTTTCCATTGGTGGTGCACATGCTTTGGTGCACAGAACAAAATTTATTCTGCATGTGGATGGAAAAAATTAGAGGGAACATTGATTGGCACGTGGAGGGATGGACTAAGTTACTGCTTGATGTCCTTTCTAGCCAAACATATCTTCTATGAAACAATTGCACCACTGTGGCCTTTGCTACTCAGCATGAGATGTAGGTGCAGCATTGGACCCAGAGTGATTTGGAAAGACTCTTTGATTGCTCTTGAGGTGGCGGAGTCTGTCTCCATGTGAAGCTGGTCCCTCGGTGCCATAGGAAAGAGTTGATATCAATTAGCCAGTTTTCCACTAATCACTGACCTGTGCAGGAGTTTGCCTTGACCATTGCTCCTACAGGGAGCCCGTTTGCCTTTGGGGGGACTGATCCAGTAAATCTGAATGAGAAACGTCCTAGAGAACAGCTGTCCTTATTCATATTTAAATTACTAGAGGTTGACCCTCTCTAGTCCGGCATCCTTGGAGCCTGGCTGGTGCTGAACCCAAGAATTTGCCAGACCAAGAGCGGCCAATATTGTCTAGCAGCATCGCCAACACTTCCACTGCTTATGGGGCTCTGTGACGTAGTGGGGGGTTACTTGCTAACTCACTGGCCACTGTCTGTAGCACCACGGAGCAAGACAGGCGATGAGTCACTATGCAAAGAGGGGCTCTCAACCTGTCTGACCAGCTACCCCCATGGAGAGGAACAAAGGAAGGTGGATACGGCCCCTGGCTGGGGGCAGGGCTGGAGGAGAGTGAGTTTAGTTCCTGTCTGGAAAGCAGGGGAGAAGGAGCTGGGGAGGGGGACTGGGACTCCCCCATCTCAAGGGGGGCACTGAGGCCTCTTAGCCCCAGTTCCTGTAACCAGATTACATCTGTGCTGTGCTATATCCTGGAGAAGCAATAAGCTACCTCCATTCTACTGGCTGGTGGAGTCTGTTCGTGCCATTTCGGGGTGCAGGAGACGGGGGACCCCAACGCGCCATCACAGGCTCTTAGAAGACATTTGGGGTAATTAGAGCTAAAAAAAGCACAGAACGCTGAGAGCCAGGACTGGCAGCTGTTGACAAACTTGATGAGACTGCGGGAAACTTTGCCACCCCCATGCTAAGTGGACATCTGGCTCACTCCAAGCATGCTGGGCTACGGATGTTGCCGGACCAGAGACTGCCAGACGAGAGAGGTCCGATCTCTATTCACAGATTTACGATGTGATCTTAAGCCCGTTGAAGGCAATAGACTTTGGATCAAACCCTTTGCTTTTCTCTTTGCAAATCATTGGCAAGCCTTTCCTGATTACCGCAAAGAGAAGAATCGCTGGCTATCATTCACAAGGGGAGCGGGACATGCCATTTTCATATCTGCTCCTTTTAAGCTGTCTGTAAACCCTCCCGCACCACTGTTTGCCATTACTGCCGTTTGGTATTTTTTCTGCGTCTTCCCAGGTGACTAACGCTTGTTAGACAGGAGAGCACAGAATAAGGAGCAACGCACAGCAAGACGCAAAAGGCCAATAACGAACAACCAATACCGAAGTCCAGAGAGTAATAAAAAAGCAAATAACAAATGTGCCTGTCTGTTAGCGGCCTCTTTATTTGCATGTCAAGCCCCTGGCATTTGAGTTGGGATGAATTCTTCCGCAGGCTTGTGTGAATGGAAGCCTGCAGAGTGAATACCAAGGTGGCATTGAGAGATGGGACGCTCCAGCGTGCACAGTGGCAGTAAACAACCCGGTCAGCTTTCGTTTGCCCAGCAGTGAAATCCAGGGGGTGCCCGGTGGCAGAGAGATAGGGGGTTGGTGGGGGGTTACTTAATAAAACAGGGAAAGGGTGAGTAGGCGTCCCGGAGTTGAGTGCCCAACTTTTTGTTAGAGGCGAAGAGAACTGTGAAGAGAGCAAAACATCCTTAAACGAGCGAGAGCGGGTGACTGTGACAGCGCGTCAGGGATCCCCTGTAGCAGCGAGAACAGACTTGGCCAGCCGGTAGAACAGAGGGGCTTTATTGATTCTCCAGGATACAGCACAGACGTGACGTGGCTACAGGAGTCAGGGCCAGGATGCCTCAGACCCCTTGGGTAGGGGGCCCAACGCCCACTCAGCTTAGTCTGTTCCCTTCATGTTTCCCAGCCAGAAACTGACTCGTCCCCCAACACTCACTGCCTTTGTTCAGTGCCCCCCTCAATAGGTAAGAACCGGTTGGGTCATTGTCTACGGGACCGTAGGCTCCTCCGGCGGCCCCCCCGCCATGCAGTGCTTACAGATACAGGCCAGTAGGGGTCACCCACAGCCCAAACACAGTGTATGGCCTGCCCACGACATCACAGCGACCAACTGGAAAGTTCTCCCAGTCGGTGTTGCGGGTGACTCTCCTTGCTGGGAGAGTGAATACCAAGGTGGCATTCACTCGGGGCCCTCGCCCTTTCCTGGCCGGGATCCTGCCGGTGGGAGGAGGCGTCAGCTCTGTCCCTGTCACCCTGCCGCCCCTGCAGGGCAATGTGTGGACCGGGGGCAGAGCCGGGTTTTCCGCAATGCCTCACCCAGATCCAAGCACGGACGTATTTCCACGCCTGACGTGGCGAGTACTGAGTGGTGGGTATTTCCAGCCAGGCTCGAGGAAACACACAGGCGCCTGCTTGGAGGGTTGGTTGCATCTTCTGATCCTCAGGACAGTTCCTAACTCAGCAAGACTCGGAGGGGCTGCCGCATGGGGAACCGCTGTGGGGTAGTGGAGGTGGCTCATCAGAGGGGAGCATTGGCGGCAGATAATGCAGGCAAGGGAAGGCGTTGCCACAATTGCCTACACTGCTCAGTTGCCTGAAGGGGGTGGGGCTGGGGCCGTGCTGCGTGGCAGCCCTGGCCCTCAGCCGGGGTTGGGCAGGGCTTGGCTGCGGGGGGGGGGGAGGGTGTAAAGTTGTTGAAGGGGTGTGATCTCTGGGAAGGGGTGTGGCTTTGGGCGGAAGGGGCGGAGCTTTGGCCTTCCCAACCCAGCACCCATGGAAGGACACGAGGAGCTCAGCATGCTGGGTGGGGGGGGGGGGGACGGGACATGTTAGAGCCAGGGAAAGTGTCACTTGCTAGGAACTGACCTTTCCATCTCTTTGGAACAGGCCAGTGAGTCAGGGACCCTCTTTGGCATGAGTCTGCGATCTCCAAATATCGCCCCGGCCCCTTTGCGCCAGACCTGCCTTTGCCACCTGGATTCGGCCTGGTTTGTTCTGCTGGTCGGCCTGTTGCATGAAGACGAAGCAGCTGGTGCCTGTGGTTTGGTGGGAAGCCCTAGGCCTGTTGCACGCGCACTAGGGGAGGTACCCGGCGGCGTGCAGGTCCTTAGCGCCATTCGTTTCTGGTGTTTGGAAAAGAAAATGAAAATGACCCCATTTCGTGTCCCTCATTGCTCTGGGGCGGGGCTGGGGAGGAGAGGTTCGGGGTGCAGGCTGCCCCAGGGGAGAGGACAACCCCAGCCCTCTCTCACCCCAGCCGTGGGAGGAAATACCTCTCTGGATGCCCCCTGGCTGGGGCAAGTCGAGTTTCATCTGCCCCCTGCACTCCCCCATCAGAGGGAGGAATGCAGTAAACTCTGCACTTTCCCCTTGCTCCTTAACGAAGGGGAACAGCCAGCAATGGTCCTGTACGATGGGATGGGGGAGCTTCTGTTGGGGTGGGAGGCTTGGGGCTGGGGCAATCTTGGATGGGGGTGTGTGGACCCCCAGCCAGCCCCTTTCCCCTGCTTGATGATTCTGGCTCCCTCCTGCAGAGCTTTCTGAGAACTAATCCCATTCCAGGCACCTCCCATGTTCCGGGCACAACCAAACCCCGGCCTTGCTTTAAGTTAGGAGGAGAGGAAGCTGCCTGCCGAAGTTAGTGGCCCTCGCTCGATCCGTTCAGGAGGAGTTCTTGACCAGACAGACAGGCGGATGGAAAGTCTGACCCTCTCAAGAATCGAGTTCATGGAGTCAGTCTCTGCTTCTCAGTTTCAACACAAGGATCTTCTTCAGTGACCTGTCTGTGCAATTGATGGAATGAGGGAGGACGGAGTGACACCCAGCATAAAGGGCTCCCAACTAACTGGAGAGCGTTCCCTGGTGCGTAAGTTGGGGTTACATTGTTTACAAGAAGAACAAATTGGTTCCTGAGGTCTGGGTCAAAGGCGACTAATTCAATTCACTACTGATTGGGATGTACAGTCAGTCATAAGTCTATGGTGTGTGGGTAGGTCACAAGGCTCCAATGGGCCCCAATGGGAAATTATTCGGAAAACAAATCGAGTGTGTGTTTAAAGGCACAATTGCACTATGTGTGAAAGGACAATGTGAACGACCGACCTGGTTACCGGTGTGCGCTGGGACGGGGCCTTTCCTGCACCGCGCTCCGAGTGCTTCACAAATATTTGTTCAGTCATTACTACGCATGCAGCAGACAGGACCTCTTCCGGCGTGTCAGAGCGCTGGGCGAATCAAGGCACGGAAAGCGTTCAGTGACTTTGGAAAAGGAAGTCACTGAACAAAGAAGCAGGAATACAGTCTCAGTGTTCCCTCTAATTTTTCCAGCCACGTGCGGAATCAATTTTCTTTTGTGCACAGAGGCATGTGCACTACTAGTAGAAACACATGCAGCCAGTTGTGGCACTCTACTAATAGGCTGGGTGGCATTTGAATCTCTCTTGGGTGGGTGCCCACGTGCTCAGCTAACAGGGAACATGGACCTCAGTGTGCAAGTCCTTGCTCTAAGCAATCGGCACGTCCCTCTCCCAGGCAACAGCTGTTTGCTCCTGACTCCTTGTGCTGGCTAACGGTTTCTGAACTTGCAGCCCGCATTGGCCTGGAATTGATGTTCAGAGCAGGACGTCAGGTTTTGGAAACACTCGTTTGCTTTGTGGCCGGTGCAATTGTGAGCAGCGAGTTGTCTGGCTACGGTGCCTTTTCGCACCATCCTTCAGGCGGCTAGAGGGTTCACTCGAGTTGCCCCCCAATGCACTTTTCACACAGATATTCCTGGATGCAAACCCGCAAAGCAGACACCGTCCCTGAAAGTGAGGCCGAGGGTGGCTGAGGTTGCAAACATGCCCTTGGAGGGGGCTGCAGCATGGGTGGGAGTGTTACCTAGTTACAAGGCTGAAGATAGCCGTGCCAGTTCAGCAGTGCGGGCCGGACGAGCCCCCTGGGGGACCTCATGCTTCTGTCTGTGGTGGTAGCCTGGGCCAACGCGTCTCCATTGCTGTTTTTAGCAGGTGAGCTAGATGAAAGCTAGCCCCAGGTCTGCTTGCCCTGGCTGCAATCCCACTGGCAAGTGCAGTGTTGATGGACCCTGAAAGCAAGGAGTGAAGGTGGAAAAGAGCAGTTGGAAAGGGTCTCCTGTCACCCAGCTGGCGCTTGCGATCTGCAGAAGAACTGTCTCTACTTCTCTCTCCTGGGATAGGGGGCAAATGAAGCTGATAGGCAGCCGGTTTAAAACAAGCACAAGGCAGTATTTCATCACCCAGTGCACTGTCAACCTGTGGAACTCCTTGCCAGAAGATGTTGTGAAGGGCAAGACTATAACAGCATTAAAAAGAACTAGATACATTCATGGAGGACAGCTCCATCAGTGGCTATTAGCCAGGATGGAGGAATGGTGGCCCTAGTCTCTGGTCTGACCCACTCCTGGCCGTTCTTATGTTGCTACATATGACACTACCCAAGTTACTTGAATAAATGGGGTGGAGGGAACCCAGACTTGGAATTATGTTCATGAATAAATGGGCTGACTCATTTCACGGCTGTCGGGGTGGAGTATGTGCTGGCACCTTTTCTGTTCTCTGGGTATTTCTCAAAATGTTTGCGACTCAAGGAAATGATCACTCGCCTGGAAAAACCTGCTTGGCGCATGGTTTATATGTGCGGCTTTGATACCTGTCACCGAACCCTTTTCATCTGCAAAGTGCCTTGTCAACAGGGATCGATCCACGAATCAGCCCTTGGACAATGGAAAAGCCACAGATATTCGGTCTGTCTCTAAATTAGCCTCTATTCTCTTTTCTTCTCTTTTTTTTCCCTCTGCATTTTCCCCAGGCACGGCCACTTTGCACAGGCCCCTCTGTCTTGAAGAGGTTGGTGCTTCGTAGCCAGAGACGTTAACACTGGATAGGCTAGTCCAGGGTATTTGCACTTGGTTCTGTGCCTCACTTCATTGGGAACAGTGGGCGGACTTGCTTATTTTCCTGGAGCCCTGGGAAACACCCTGAACCCTAAGTAGCAACCTACAGCCAAACAAACCCTTTGGCTTTTAATCCCCCGTCACTTCCCAGCCCTCCCGCCACCTGAGTTAGGTTTATAAAGCCCAGGTACTTCCACCCAAAGACCAACTATCCGGCCGCTCATGAAGGTGCCCAGCAGCAGCCGGAGACCCAGCCTGGCCCGAGGACAGACTGAGGCCAGTGATGCAGTGGGACAGGCAGCCAGGCATCCACAGGCTGGCCCCGCCCCAAGCACTGGCTCCACACTCCCATTGGCCGGTTCCTGGTTGGTCGCTAGGCATTGCCGAGCAACAATGGTCGGGGCTCGTGTGGAGCCCGGTTTGCGGCAGGATCGGCTTCCTGTCGTGGCGTGTTTTGCTTTTGGGTCTCATGATGAGGGTCGGAGACTTGCCTCCGCCTACGAGCTGGCCCTGCTGCCGGCTGCTTCCAGAGCATGCTGGGACAGGCAGGGAGCTGCCTTAGCACCCCCACTGGTCACCCAGGGCCTGACTTTCTGTGACCCACTTCTGGGGGGTGAGCTGTACTTTGAAACCCACCCATTCAAACAGCATGCCTTGCAGTCCTGAAGTCCCTGACCACAGGCTCCCTCGCCCTCTGGCACCTCCCCTCCTGTCTCCATCCCCGCCGTGCCCAACACATCCCAGTCGTGTGGAAACACACCAGCCGTGTCCGGCATGATGACTGAGCGACGCCCTCCAGAAACTGGCAGCAGCTGCAAGTAAAAATCAGCCGGGTGTCAAACCCATCAAGGGCATTTCAGGGGGAGCCGAACATGGCCATCAAGCATTGTGTCAGCGCTCGGCAGGTGAGAAATGCCAGCGATTCGTCTTCGGCGGGGAAGCATCAGCCCGGAGGCAGAAGCAGAGGAGTCGGGAGCCATTAATAAGCATCATTTTGATGGAAAGCGGCATGCCAGCGACTGGCCTTACAAACATATGGTGCCGCCATCCCCGGTGGGCAGCACAGCATGTGAGCGGCTGCTTTAAAGCCGGCCGGACTTGGCGATCACAATACCTGCTCGCTCTGCCAGGCCGCTCGCCTCAGACGCCGTCAGTTTTTGCAGCGTGAGGGGGCCGTGGATCAGGTGTTCCACGGGGGATTTTCTTGCAGACCAGCACGGATAGATCCTGCAGGGACTACAGACTGGAGTTAAATCAAAGATGCAGCATCGTCCACTTCTGGAGGCTTTGTTTGCATTTTGCCAGGGAACCGGAGAAGGGCAAACGTGGTACTTAATTTTATAAATGAGAACATAGAGGACCAAGGGAGTTACAGGCTAGTCAGCCTAATACCCCATCCAGCCTAATTAATTAGCCTCATTAACTCAGGTCTTACACTTGACCGGTACTTCTCCTGCTGTTATATAGATCCCTTGGGTTCTGTTATTCCCACTCCAGTTCATCTGAGGAAGTGGGTTTTGCCCACGAAAACTTGTGATTCTGTATAGTTTGGTTCGTCTCAAGGGGTACGTCTAGACGACAGGCTTTTGTCAACAGAAGTTTTGTCGACAGATACTGTTGACAAAGCTTCTGTCAACAATGAGCGTCTAGACTACATCCAGTTCTGTCGACAAAGCAAGCCGCTTTGTCGACATGCGAGTGTAGACGCAAAGGACAGTGTAGATGCAAAGGACAGAGCTCTGGCGCCAAAAGGCGTTATTCCTCGTAGAATGAGGTTTACCGCGGTCGACAAAACTGCCCAGTTCTGTCAACGTCATGTCAACAGAACTCGGCGGTAGTGTAGACACAGGTATAGTTTTGTCGATAGAAGTCCACTTTTGTCAACAAAACCCTGTAGTCTAGACACACCCTAAGGTGCCACAGGACCACTCGTTGTTTGGAAAGATCATAGACTCTCAGAGTCGGAAGAGCCTTCAGGAGCCATCGAGTCCAGCCCTCTGCCCAAGGCAGGACCAACTCCAATTCAATTGGCCCAACCAGGGCTTGGTCAAACTTAAAACCTCTAGGGATGGAGATTCCACCCCCACCCTAGGGAACCCAGCCCAGTGCTTCACCAGCTGCCTAGGGAAATAGTTTTTCCTAATTCCCAACCTCGACCTCCCCCACTGCAACTTGAGCCCATTGCTCCTCGTTCTGCCACCTGCCCCACTGAGAACAGCCTCTCTCCATCCTCTCTGGAACCCCCTTCAGGGAGCTGAAGGCTGCTCTCCAATTCCTGCTCACTCTTCTGTAGACTAAACAAGCCCAAATCCAAATATTGGAACAAATGATTAAACAAGCAGCTTGTGAGCACCTGGAGGATAATAGGGAAGGAAGTAAAAGCCCTCGTGGATTTGTCAAGGACTGATTGTGCTAAATCAACCTCTTTTGCTTCTCTAGCGGCCGGGGCAATGCAGACGACATGGTGCACTTTAAGGCTTTTGCGAGTCCCAAATGCGGATTTTATAAGCCAAGCAGGTGAAATGACTCCGAGGTTGAGTGTGTAAGTGGTGGAGAAGCTCTGCATGGTTTGCTGTCAGCCGGGGAGTATGTATCTCGCAGGGGCCTGCCACCACCTGTGGGTGACACCGCACCAGTTGGAGAGATGGCCTGAAACCAACGAGGTGAACGTCAATAAAGACAAGTGGCAAATCCCTCACTCAGGAGGGACAAATCAAGCGCCCAAGTGGGGGAAGAGCTGGCGAGGCAGGAAAGGGTCGGGAGGGGAGCAGCAGATCACATACTGAATGTGAGTCAGCGGCACTGGAAGGGGCCGTGCCCCTTGGTGGACCTGGCCCCGTCCCCATCTCCTCCCCGCAAGACTCCGCTCGGCGGCTAGGCCAGAAGCTGGAGCCCAGCCCTGGGAGCTCTGGCCCCTCCACTTGCTCTGGGCTGTGGGGACATGAGCCGGGGGCTGTACTTGGGCCCCCCACCTTAGGCGGGTAAAGGGGGCGAGGCTCCTGGGCCTGGCTTCAGCTTCTAGCTTGGCCGAGGGGCAGGAACTTGTGGGAAGGAGGGACGGGGCCTCCTGCCTCCCGTTTGAGGAACTTTGTTGCACCCGCTACGGGCCGACGGTGCTGCCCCTGCAGACAAGGCGAAGGTGGCTGCATTGCCAAGCCCTGGCAGGGACCAGTCCTGCTCTGCTCAGCCTGGTGGGGCTTCAGCTGCGTCCCAGGGCCGGGCGCCAAGGCAGATGTGGGTGAAGGGGCGAGAGAGTCCAGGGGAAAGTAACAACAACGATGAACGGTTGAGGAAAGGGTAAAAAACCTCGGGGCTCTTTAGTTGGGAGGAAAAAAGGCTGCAGAGAGACCTGAGCCGCTGAGGGTCGTTAGCAGGCGAGTGGGGAGCAATTGTTCTCCGTGTCCCCTGAAAGTTGGACAAGAAGCGATGGGCTGAGGCTGAGGCTGAGGCTGAGACTTCGGTTAGAAGTTGGGAAAACTTTCTGCCTGGTCGGTGGGTCGAGCTGAGCTTTGGAACAGGTTTCCAAGAGAGGCTGGGGATCCCCGTCTTCCGAGGTTTCTAACGACAGGTTGGACAAATGCCCCGGAGGCCCATCTAGGGTGAATTGGCCTTGCCTCGTACTTGCCACTGGGTCAGGGCTGGACGGAGGCATGGGCGAGCTGGGCAGCCAATAAGGGACACGTGGCATCCCTTACAGCTGCCGTCAGGCGCCGTGCACCCGGCTCCCACAGCACCAGCCCGCCCGCAGTGCCGGCCAGCAGCACCCTTCCCCCCACAGCCGTGGGGCCCTACACGGCCCGGCGCATGTGCCAGTAGTGACGGCCAGGCCAGGCCACACGCCCTAGGGGTGGGCTGCGCGCCAGTGGCTGTGGCCGGGCTGCTCATGGGCCGTGCCTCCCAGGGGCAGGCCTGTGCACCGTAGGGGGGCAGGCCCGCTCCTCATGGGCAGGCCCGCGCATGCGCCATGCACTGGGAGAAGGTGCCGCGCGTCCATGCCCCGGGCGCCAGAATACCTCAGGCCGGCCCTGCAGTGGGTAGATTTGAACCTGGGATCTCTGGAGCTTCTACAGCTTGAGCTATAAACCAGGTGGCTCCCAGCTTTGGCTGCAGAGCTTCCTTGTTCTTACTGCTCGCTGTAAGTGGTCTAAGTGCCGCGCCACGGGACCGTGACCCACACTAGGTGGGTGGGTTACAGCAGCACAAGGGGATGGACTAGATGATCTCTCCAGATCCTTCAGGCCTGTTTCTATGGTAACTACGACTTGTCCTCCTGTTTTCTGAAGAAATTTTGGCTTGCATCCAAAACCTCTGCATAGGCCATGGAGACACATGATCTGCCAGCCACAGAACTTTTTGTTTGACATGATCAAAATGAAACATTTTCCTTTCCTGGTTCAAAATGATTTTTCCTTGTTTAGAAATTTAACCTAATTATAGATTTAAAAAAAAAAAAAAACCCCACCCCAACTAAACAAAACCACCATGCCCTGGTCAAAATTGAAACAAAATATTTCAATGTCACTGATCATTTTTCCCCAGAGTCTTTGGTTCACAATCATTTTCAAGATTTTGAGTTTTCATCCCAATTTAGGACAGGGCGCTTTTTCAAAATCTTGAAAACTTTTGTGGCACAGGACAGCAATTTCCTGCCCAGAGCTAGGCAGGGAGAACAATGGTTGTCAGTGAATGGGGAGGTTTGTTCATCTGTACAGGGATCTTGCTGGTAAAGGGAGATCCACTTTCCCTTTGATTTACACTGGTGTAAATGAGGAGTGACCCCACTGAAGTCAACGCAAAAGTGAAACCCCAAAACTGTTGGATGTCTGATCCTTGCAGTGCGTGGACATGGCGACCCAGGGCAGTGGACTGAGAGAAAAGGAGCCACAAATAAACAAAGGGTGGCGGGGAGCTGACAACGCCGGTTTCCTTTTTCTGCAGCGTGGCCTTGGCTATAAGTTCAGTGGAGTGTGCGGCACACAGCAAATAGCAATGCCGAAGAATAATTGTGCCTATGAATCTGAGTGTTGATGGGTTGGTATGAAATGGCTGTCCCTGGAGTTCACTCTTGGGAACCCAGCTGGATTCCTTTTATTCCTAGTAATGGGGTTATTTCGAAAATCAATGTACTATAATCCCCTAAATCAAAATGTTATTACAAGTAAGAAGTTATAGTGTCCATTTAATTGGAGAAATCGCCCCTTCTTTTGCCATAACATATTAACAATCTGGAACGAGCGCTGTGAATTAGTGCAGTTGCTTTAATTCTTGGCCGACTTTTGGTCAATAAATAACCATCCCCAATGCTTGCAATAATGTTGCAATGAAAATTGGTGCTGCGTTCACAGTGCGTGCATTGAAGACTCAAGGTCCCTCACGCCCTCCACTCTTGCTTTCATTATATTGATGGCCAGGGTTTATCCATAGGTAACATAAGAGCCTGTGAAGGACAGGAGACCACTACAGCAAGGCTGTCAGGGCGCTCAGCTGCTCCGAGGTGATCCATTTGGCCTCACTGGAAAATAATTTGCCCAGGGCTATGATTCTCAGTTACTAGCTGACTTGTGGAAAAGTCACGTGCCACGGCTAAAGAAAATACCAGCACTGTTGGGGATTGTAACGGGATGGACCAAGCCCCAAGGCCCCTGCTGGCGTCTTGTGGCCTTGTCACACCCTGTGACGTAGTGGGGGTGCTTGCTGGGCTGTGGTGACCCCTGCTGTCTGGAGCAAGACCCAGCAGGGAAAACCTCATTATGCAAAGGTGACTCAAAAACCTGTCTGACCTGCGGCCCCCCATGGGGAGAAACAAAGGGAGGTGGATGCTGCCCTGGCTGTGGGCAGGGCTGGAAGAGGGGAGTTAGTTCCTGGCTGGAAGGCAGGGAAGAAGGAGCTGGGGAGGGGGGCTGGGACTCCCCTATCTCAAGGGGGCACTGAGGCCTCTTAGCCCCAGTTCCTGTAACCAGATTACATCTGTGCTGCGCTGTGCTGGAGGAACAATAAACAACCTCCATTCTACTGCCTGGTGAAGTCTGTTCATGCCATTTCGGGGGTGCAGGAGATGGGAAAATCCCGACGCGTCGTCACACACCCCGTCCCAGCAAACCACGGAGAAGTCGTCCAGGCATGCTAGAGAAGCACAGAGAAAGTGGCCAATCAAGCCCAATTGTTCTCCCTGGCCTCTGAGGACAGGACAAGAAGCAATGGGCTTAAATTGCAGCAAGGGAGGTTTAGGTTGGACGTGAGGAAAAACTTCCTGCCTGTCAGGGTGGTGAAACACTGGAATAAATTGCCCAGGGAGGTTGTGGAATATCTATCCTTGGGGATATTGAAGAGCAGGTTGGACTGACACCAGTCAGGGATGTTCTAGATGGTGCTGGGTCCTGCCAGGAGGGCGGGGGACTGGACTCAATGACTCCCGAGGTCCCTTCCGGTTCTGGTGTTCTGTGATTCTGCCAGAGAAGGACCCTCCCTAGCTCGCTCGCTCCCTATCTGACTCTTTGGCTGCCTGTTTCCTTCTCTCGGACACGGAGCTCCTAGGAGGTTGGCTTCCAGGGGCAGCACAAACACGCTACTTCTCAAACGCCAGGTTTGCTTCTTTTCTCACACATCCAGTGACTTTGCCACTCGGCCATGGAACGCCGCCCTTGTCACCCTGACAGCCGGCCGCCTTCGAACCCGCACGCTTTGCAAAAGCAATCGCTGGGGCAAGTTGGTCCCTGAATTGTTTGCGTTTGCAAAAGTGGCAGCCCCATGAAGAAAGAAACCATGTAACGAGGGGGACAGGACCACACAGCTGCTCCCGGCTCCCTTCATCGCTCATTTGGATTGTGGGCGCATAATACTGCGGCCCAGTCTCTGAAACGCATTCCACACGCTGGCAGAGAGGGACAGTCAACACTGTGGCTTTCTTTGTGGGGTGTCTTAGCAGTGCATATGCTAGCAAACATTTTTTAGTAGGCTTTTGTTTTCTTGTTACATACCAAGCGGGCATTCAACAACCGCAACCCTCTTTGCATTTAGCAAACATTGCCTTTTGGCGGCTGCTTCCGCAGTAAAACAGTGCCCGGCTCCAGCCCGCATTCATCCGAGATCCAGTTTGAAAAAGTCTCTGCGTATGTTTGAGTAATTGTCCACCAAAGTATCCACGATGAAATGTGATCAGCAAAAAATTACTCTTTGTTTGCTGCCGTCACAGTTAAAAGCTTGCAAAGCCTTTTGCAAACACAGTGTCCTTTGGCAGGCGGTTAAGGGCGATTTAAGGCTGACTTTGAAAAGCTCTTTGCCCTTGTTTTCCATGTGGCATCCCCAGAAAAAATCCATAAATGCCAGCCAGGAAAACCAACGATCTTTCCCTGCGCAGAACACCAAAGGCAGAAGGTTCACTCTGTCACGCTGACCGCATCCCCGGCGAAAATCCCTAAGCAATGCAAAAAGCAGCCATAAGCCCCAGCCATGTTTCCCTGTGACAGAGCCTTTGTACCTCACTCCCCAGTGCTTAGCACTCATTCTTTTGTAAGTCCAAGACAAAATGAAGCTCTTCGTTCTTGCTCCTTAGGCAGCTGTGGGGGGCCAAGTAGCTTGAGCTTGAAATCGCATGGAGGAAAATGGTCTTCCCTCCAAACACCCTTTGCAGGGCTTAAACCTGGGTCTCTGGCTGTCACATGCTGTGTGGTAGTGGGGCTATGGGAAACTGGCTTGGGCTGTATGTCTGGCCCTGACCCTGCAGGTGGACCATGGATAGGTGTCTCCGTTTCCAGACACCCTCAGGTAGGGTGCGGCTCTAATTGTCCCTGGCTGCTAATGGCCCCGAGGGGCTGAAGGCACAGCTGGAGATGAGCACAGCACAGGGGGCTCCCGCTTTCCTCTCCTTCACTCTGGCAGCAGGGACCGGGTGGCTCTGTGGGGGGGGGGGCACTTGTGATCCCAGCGTGCGGCACGGAGCAGCCGTGTCTGATTCTTGTCAGGCAGGGTCAAAGGTTTTTTCCCACGCTGTGTCAAGCTCAGTGGTGCACGGAGACCCCCAAATCCTGCAGGCCGGATTCTACTGGGTCACCTGGGGGCAAACCCAGATGGATCAATTGATGGCGATGGCCGTGAGCATGGTCGTTGCCTTTGGAACCTGGGCGTCTTTCCCCACCGCTAGGCGCGTGAAGGGAGCCGCTCCTATAAGTACGAAGCGTCTCTCGCACACATGGCCCGATGGGGCCGCTGAGGCTGACTCCTACTGCTCCCAGCACCTGGTTTCAATGATCTCGTACGCTTGCAACAGCTGTTTCCTTCTCCCTAGTCCCCGGATCTCTCTAAGGCCTGGTGCACCCTGGAAAATGGAGTCAGCTTAACTATGTCGCTCAGGGTGGGAACAGTCACCTCTCTGACCAGCGTAGCTAAGTGGCCAAAGTCTCCCGGTAGATAGTGCCGGGTGGATGGAAGAACGAGTCTGTCGGCCTAGCTACTGCCTCTTGGGACACGGATTCCCCACCCCGCTGGGCGAATCTGGCTGGCGTGAGCGTGTCTACTCTGTAGTGGCACAGCTGGGCCACTTCAAGTGTAACTTCCTCTTGGGTCTGTTATCTGCTTTCCAGCAAGGATTGCACAGTGATTCCTGGCACCAAAACCGTAAGAACATCAGAGCGGCCAGGCTGGGTCAGACCAAAGGTCCATCTGGCCCAGTGTCCTGTCTGCCCACCGCAGCCAATGCCAGGTGCCCCCGAGGGAGGGAACAGAACAGGGAATCCTCACGTTATGCCTGTCCTGTCACCCATTTCCAGACAGACGCTAGGGACACCATTCCTACCCATCCTGGCTAATAGCCATTGAGGAACCTAACCTCCATGAATCTATCAAGCTCTTTTTTGAACCATGTTTAAAGTCCTAGTCTTCACACCATCCTCTGGCAGGGAGTTCCACAGGTTGGCTGCTCATTGAGTGAAGAAAAACTTCCTTTTGTTTCTTTTAAACCAGCTGCCTATTCATTTCAATTTCAACTAGTATCTTCATCATGGGCTGCTTCTTGCCCTAGCGTCCAACCAGTTCTGAAGCACTAGCCACTGGAGTGGCTACTGCTCTAGGGGACTAGCTACACTCACTAGGCCAAACAGCCACGCTGCTCAAGCCGACTAGCCACGCTTGACTGGCCAAATAGCCACATGTGGCTAGTGGCCAGCGTGTTGGACTCCAGGGTCCTCTCCTCCACGTTCATGTCTCTCCCTTTCTTCCTTCCATCGTTGAATTTCGTAATCCTTGTGTCTCGTGAGTTGCTTCTGTGAACAGCCCTTAGGACGGGGTCTTGGCATGACTCCCTTTTAGTTAAAATCCCCTGTCAGTTTGCGCCACCGCAGAAATGCCCCGAAAACCTGCAACGTGGTGCCCCTGGCCACGGGTGCTCAGCTGCAGCGGACAGGAAGCCAAGGGAGGCGCATGGACGAAAGTTCACTAAGGAGCAGTGCCTCTTTGTGAAGGAAAGGTGTCCCATTCTCTGAGTAATCCCAGTGCCATTTACCGGAGCTGTGCTTAGGCCGATTTCACGCTTATTGTTTTCATCCACTCCAAGTCTGATGTTACTGGCGGCACAATGCACCTTTCTCCACGCACCTTGTCTCTCCTTACACGTCCTGCGCGCGCCCACAATGAAACCCGCTGGTCTTTTGACGCTAGGGAGCGATTAAGTTGCTGGGACAATGGCAGCATTATGAACACCTTGGCACCCCTCCTGGGATGGCGTGGCTGGGACAGGAAGCCTTCAAAGCTGTCCGGAGGGCATGACTAAAGCCACCGCAGCTAATCCCCTGGGAACACGTCTTGTCAGGAGTTTAAACCACGTGCTCAGCCGAGCAGGTGCCTGTCTGGTGGGGCCTGCATCGTGCCTTGCCAACGCAGTGCAGCCGTTTGGGAACCCTCTCTCGCGACAAGTGGCTAAGCCACGATGAATCCTGGATCCCACCTCCCCAGTGACGGTGCCACGTAGGCACCCTGGAGTCCTACTAGCCACGTTGACTAGTTATATACAACGTATGAAATCGTCTTCTCAGCTGCACTCCTGCTCATAAGAACATAAGAGCGGCCAGACTGGATCAAATCAAAGGTCCATCCATCCCGGTGTCCTGTCTGCCCACAGTGGCCAATGCCAGGTGCCCCAAAGGGAGTGAACCCAACAGGGAATCATCGCATGATCCCTCTCCTGTTGCCTGTTTCCAGCTTCTGACAAACAGAGGCCAGGAACACCATCCCTACCTATTCTGGCTAATAAGTATTGATGGACCTAACCTCCATGAATTTATCTAGCTCTTTCCTGAACCTTGTTAAAGTCCTGGCCTTCACAACCTCCTCTGGCGAGGAGTTCCACAGGTTGACTATGCTCGGATGGGGTCCAGTGGTCTCTGGAGTGCAGAAGTCAGTGGAGACCATTAGAGGGCACAAAATGGCATAATAGAGGGCACAGAGCTGGCCACAAAATGCACCCAGGTAAGCTGCATTCCCTGCCTTGCCAATGGGCAATCACCCTCCCCCCCACCCACAGTGCATGGAAAGCCCAGATGAGGTCTCCTCTGTGCTCTTGATTTTCTGCCCCTTTGGTTTTTCATGCTCACTCATATACAAGTGCCCGTGGCATGTGCCCGTGAGCAATGGTTAGTGATGTGACCATTTCTTTTCCATGTCTAATATTAGTGTCTCCTCAGTTGCAAAAAAATCTAAAGCCAGTGGCCAGATTCCCTTTGAATCCAGCAGGTCCTGGAGAAGGCCCATCTGTTGTAAGCACTCATGGCAGAGTCTCATAGGCTCAAGAGACCCACAATCAATTCCCTGCTCTGCCACAGTCTAAATATGTAACCTTGGGCACGTCACTTAGCTCCCCTTGTGTACCGGCAAACACAGACTCAGTGCAGTGAGTCTCAGAGCATGGGTCAGCTATCTTGGTTTCATGCCCCCAGAGTCAGCTGACCTGGGCTTGGAGACGCACGGCCATGCATTGTTCTTGTTTGAAGTGCAGCAGATGGAGCTTCTGCGTCTCCCTTCCCTTCCTGCTGTGAGAGGGGGAGAAGAGCCCGGCCCTTCCAGGGGCGTTGAGGGTTCACACATTGAAGGCTGTGAGATGCTCGGGTGGGGGGAGGGGGGCAGTGACGTTTATACAAGCACCTAAGGTAGTTTGATGCCGTTATGGCTGTTATTGGTCTCATGCAAGGTCTTACTTCCAGATGGTAAGAACGTGAGAGCAGCCAGGCTGGGTCAGACCAAAGGTCCATCTAGCCCAGTGTCCTGTCTGCTGACCGCGCCCAGGGCCAGGTGCTCTACAGGGAATAAACAGAACTGGGCAATTTCAAGTGATCCTCTACTTGTTGTCCAGTACCGGCCTCTGGCAGTTGGAGGTTCAGAGACAGGTGGGCACAGACATGCATCCCGGGCATCTTGGCAAATAGCCTTTGATAGCCTTATCCTCTGAGCTCATCTAAATCTCATTTGAACCCAGAGATATGTTTGGCCTTCACAACATCCCCCAGCAAGGAGTTCCACAGGTTGACTGGGCACTGTGCACAGAAGTCCTTCCTTGTGTTTGTTTTAAACTTGCTGCCTATGAATTTAAGTGGGTGACCCGTGGTTTCAAGCAGGGGCAAATAGCATTTCCCTAGTCACGTTCTTCACACCATTCATGGCCCTGTCTGCCTACAGCATAACCACCCTTCAAGCATCTCTTTGTAATTTCTCCGCAGATGGAAGCTGTTCTGTACCCCGATTGTTTTTGTTGCCCTCTCTGTGTATTTTCCAATTCTACTATATCTTTGTGACAGCGGAGGTACAGGGAGGGGAGGGGGGGAAGGGAAGAGCTTTACCCAGTATTCAAGGTGTGGATGCTCCATAGGTTTCTATAGTGGCTTTATGATATTTGCTGTCACATTATCTCTCCCTTTTCTAGTGGTTCCTCCCGCTGGGTTTGCTTTGTCTGCTGCGGCTACTGAGTGGAGGTTTTCCGAGAGCTCCCCACGATGGCGCCAAGGGTTACAGCCTCCGTCGTCGCTGCACTTAGGGTTATGTTTTCTCCTGTGCATGACTCGGCACTTACCAGTATTGACTATCACCTGCCGTAGTCAGGGTTGAACTTTACTATTGTGAATCATTTGGCACGGGCTGTCCCTTTTCTACCGCGCGGTTCCAGATCCGAATGGCCATGCTGAACGGCACCAGGCCCAGTACAGATTCTTGGGGGACCAGCGCCGTGCCTCTCTCTGCTGTGAAAATGGGCCATTTATTCTTTCCCTTTGCTTCCTGTCGTGTAACGGGTTGCTGATCCAAGAGAGGGCCTTGCCTTTTATCCCATGACTGCTCACTTTGCTCTAGAGTAGGGGTTCCCAAACTTTTTGACATGGGGACCAGTAAATCCATTCACGAACTTTTGGAGGACCGGTTACATTCATTTGCATATTTGCATATTCATTAATCAAACGATGAATATTCAAATAAGTTGTTTCTGGTCCTCCCAAAGCCCCCAGTGCCAGCTTTAGCAAAGCTTTTGATACGGTCTCCCACAATATTCTTGCCATCAAGTTAAGGAATATGGATTGGATAAACAGTGTCAGACAGACAGAAAGCTGGTTAGGCCAGGGTTTCCCAAACTTCCCAAACTTTTTACTTTAGTTGAAACCCTTTTTTTAGTACTGTTTTTTGCAGCCCAAAAATATAAACATGTAAAAAACAAACTGAGAAAATACCAGATCTAGAACATGCCTGGTAATTTCTCATTGGGCAAGTTGTATTATTACTAGATGTATCAGTTTGTAGTTTCGAGCTGCCTGGCTGCTAAATTGCTCAGGCTGCATGAGTGTGTCTCCGAGCCAGCCAGTTCACAACTACTCGAGGGGGTGCAGAGCCACAATAGAATCCCCAGGCCGGACTCATTCGTGCTGTATGGTGGGGAGGGGAGGGGGACAGCGCCCTGAGATCTACAAATGTCTGTGTCAGTCCCGCCCCGCCCCCCCTGCTGCGCCAGTTCTCCCCCGCTTCTCCTCCCGATCTCCCTTGGCCAGCCCCACTGCCCGCGTCCAGCCCTGCTTCCGGCTGCCGCTTCTCTCCCTCTGCCCCACATCTTCCCCGGCCAGCTCCCCACCCCCGACCTCGCGCCCCACCGACAGCCCTGCTTCCGCTGGCCCCTCCAATCTCTCCCGGACAGTCCCGATGCCCCAGGCAAGCCCTGCTTCCTGCAGCAGCTGCTGCTCCCCTACTCCTCCTCCCGATCTCCTGGCCAGCCCCCTGCCCGGCTCTGCTTCTGCCGACTGCCCCCGCTCCAAATCTCCAAAGCCTGCCCCGATTCCCCTGTCCAGTGCTGCTTCCGGTGGCTGGCTCTCCCCTCCTTCCCCCCCCACTCCCGACCTCCCCTAGCTATGCCTCTGCTGGAACATCAGGCTTGGTGGACCCGGTGCCATACGGGCACTCCGGGAGCCCGGAATACCCTGGCAACCACTCTGAGGCCCGGTATTTTTTTCCTGCGGCCCGGTAGTTTGGGAAACGCTGCTTTAGAGCAGGGCTACTCAACACGCAGCCCACGGTGCAGGTTGGGTTTACACGGGGCTCAACGTGCAGCCTGCAGGCAGGAGCCAAACCAAACAAGGAGTCAACAGAATGCTGAGCTGCGTTTTAGTAGTTACATTCCGGGCCTGTCATTGCTCATTAAAAGTGCTGCCCTAGGGATGGAAATCGGGTAACGACTGGATTGCATCTTATTAATATCGCAGAACTGACTTCAGTGGCCTGCGTGTTGGGTAATCTCACCTTAAACTTTGTATTCGTGCCCGTCAGTGTGAGAGAAGCTATTTGCTTAACTGGAGACATCAAAGCGCAGGTCAGACAGACACCTGGCAGAGTTGATCTAAATGGTGCTTGGTCCTGCCATGAGGCAGGGGACTGGACTTGATGACGTCTCGAGGGCCCTTCCGGTTCTAGTGTTCTGTGATTCTATTCCAGCCAGGCCTTTGTCAAGCCAGGACTGAAACACCTCTAGGGATGGAGATTCCACCCTCTCCCTAGGGAACCCAGCCCAGCGCTTCCCCACCCGCCTAGGGAAATAGTTTTTCCTAATATCCAACCTAGACCTCCCCCACTGCAACTTGAGATCATTGCTCCTTGTTCTGCCACCTGCCTCCACTGAGACCAGCCTCTCTACACCCTCTTTGGAACCCTCTTCAGGAGAGTCAAAATTCCCCATTATTTCCTGCCTTTTCAGTCTCTGCTCTCCCTGAGCATTTTATAATCACGGTCACCATCCTGGTCAGGTTGCCAGTAGCATATTCCCACGGCTATGCTCCTATTGCTCCAGTGTGATTTCTGTCCATGGTACAGTTCGATGCTTTTAGGATTTTTATTTTGCACATTGATTCACATCTCGTGCCGCTTCCCAGCCACTGCGGCCTGCTCGTTCATTCCTGTGTAGCTTGTACCCTGGGATTACTGTCCCACTTCTCCTCAGTCCACCAACTTCTCACGATGCCCATTACATCAGATCCTCATTTAATGCCAACGCTCTAGTTCACCCCCCAGTAGTAGACTTCTACATGTGTAAATCATGTGTGCATTTTGTCAGTATGTGGGTAGCTTGGCCTCTCTTCTATCTAACCGTTCCTAACTAGCTCCTCCCTGTTCTTCCCTGACTTGAACCAAACGGACAGCGCTGGCTGGAGAATTGTTTTTGTTGACGTGTAAGAAAAAACATTTTCTTGTTGGTGACAAATCGAAAACCAAAAACTTTTGGCTGAAAACTTCCAAGTTGGAAATGAGGCTGCAACACCTCCTGAGAGCTGTAGGACAAGTGCTGACACTTGCATGCTTCTGTGCCGGCCGGGCTTCATTTCCAGGGATGCATTGTAGCCCCCCCCGCCCCCCTTGTTCAGTCACCATGGTGTGTCCTGGGAGACCTTGGTTGTGGGGCATCATGGGAGTTGTAGTCTGGCTGGGAGGTGGATGGGGGCATGAGGTATCTGAACTACAAATCTCACAAAGTCTCTGTGGTGTCATTTCTGGATTACCATGTAAATGGTTCCTTGGCATTTGGCTAAAAACAGAAAACTTTTTGGTTTTCAGGTGTCAGGATTTTCTTATAAATTGGATTTTTCTGAGAAAAGTAGTGACGCGCGCACACACACACACACACACGCAGACGCGCACACACACACAGACACACAAACTTGCCATTTAATGAAGGACCCACCTTTCCATCAAAAGCTGTTTCTATGGCAGATTTTCAACCAGCCCTACCTGCTAACCCCAATGTGAACACTCGGCTGAGCAGGAAGGCAGAAAACTCGCTGCACTAGACTAGTGAAGAGGCAAGGCTCTTTCAGTCAACCCCTGTGGATTAGCATCCCAGCATGCTGTACTGAAACGCTGGCCAGGAACCAGGCTGTGCATTTGATACACGTTGCTCAATAATTTACCTAACTTTTCACATCTAGAAGGAAATATTTGCGTTGGAAGACAAAGATCGTACCCTATTGTTACACCCAAACCATTATCCCAATTTTTCTCAGCCATGTCATTTTCCTCATTCCAGCCACTCATTTTTGGTATATAAGGGCCGCCAGCAGCGGGGCTGCCACAGGGAAGGAGGACAGCTCTGGAGACCTTTCTTAGTGACCAAGAGCTAGCGAAGGTAAGACCCCCACTCCTCTTTAAAGAGCTCTCTCTTGGCTCCAGCCTGCAGAGAAGCAAAGCTCCCATTGCATACAGGGTGAGGAGAGCTTGCTGCTCTCCAGGGCTTTGGAAGCACAGCCGTGCGCTCCTTGCCTGTTGCTGAGAACGTTTCAAGGCTTGCGTAAATGATTCTCACTAAAAACGTCTCGGGAGCAGCTCCGTACGCCGGCGGGCTTGGGCCAAGGGGAACGAGACCCTTCATTTTGGTCTTGAGGCTTTTTGCTCTGCCCGGTTACATTGCCATTGAAATGTGTGGCTAGAACAAACAGCGAAGAAGCTGAGGCCGAGTCCCCAGACAATATTAATCCTAGTGTGTCCCCCGGTTGAGGAGAGGGACTCTCTTGCTGCCACTGGCTATTTCTCCAGCTCCCAAAACCTTCCAAGCGTTCCTGCTGCACTTTTCTTTCCCGTATTCACTGAAGAAAGGACTCGGACTATTTCCTGCATTTCTCAGAGATGCTCGTGGTTAATCGGGCTTGGCGCGCCTGCCTAGCGTCTCTGCCAGGAAGGTTGTTTGTGCCCTCCCATTAATGTAATGAGCATAGACTCACAGAACACTAGGACTGGAAGGGCCCTCGAGAGGTCATCGTGTCTAGTCCCCTGCCCTCACGGCAGGACCAAGCACCATCTAGACCGTCCCTGACAGGTGTCTGTCCAATATCTCCAGGGATGGAGATTCCACAACCCCCCAGGCAATGTATTCCGGCGTTTAACCCCCCTGACAGGCAGGAAGTTTTTCCCTAACGTCCAACCTAAGCTTCCCTTGCGGCAGTTTCATTCCCTGTTGTGCTGCTCACCAGGGCCTGCCTTCCGACTGTAGGATACAGGTTCTGGTTTGTGGGAGAAAAGCCCCAGTCCAACGCCGGTTCAGAAAGGCCAGAAGCCGCTCCCCAGGGCATGAGGAAGGGGACTTTGTGGTCCGTAGGAGTGGGAGGAGGGACACTCCTCCTTTCACGCTCCTTTCACGTGGCTCCGCTATGGAAATCGTCCACGTTCCTCTGAAGCCGGGTGAATTTACCAAGCGTAGAACCCCAGGACGGGCAGAGCCCTCAGGAGCCATCGAGTCCAGCCCCTTGCCCAGAGCAGGGCCAATCCCGACACAGTCGTCCCATGAATATCAATGGGATCAGGAGTTGGCCACAGGTACCGGCTGCCGCTCGTCTGCTTGTTGCCTAAACTGAGCCCCTCCGTCAAGCCTTCCTCCCTCCTCCCTCCTGCCCACTTCTCCAGCGAAACTGGCATCTTTCCCCATCCCTTCTCCCCTCTCCACCCCCGGCCCGGCTCTGGTTCCTGAGCCATCCCCTGGGCTGCTTTTCACAGGTACCAGAGCCAAGATGGTGAAGGTCTGGGCCGTTGCCCTCATGTGCGGCTTGCTGGCCCCCTCTCACGCCCAGAATGCGACTGTCCAGGTGTCTTCCAGTGTGAGCGCAGCGGGACTAGGAAGCGGTAAGTGTCCCTGGAATGCGGCTCGGTGCCGTGGGACGGGAGGGGCCAGGCTGACTGCACGTTTCAGAACCACCGTGCCCCTCCGTTTGCCCCGCGCACAAGAGCTGAGCGCTTTCACCCCAGAGAGCTCACAGGGCTTCCCCAGAGGGGTGGCTGTCACCGAACCCCCTTCCCGCCTGGAGAATCCACAGCAAGTTGGGAGGAGTGCAGGGGGGTGGCTGTCACCAAACCCCCTTCCCGCCTGAGAATCCACAGCAAGTTGGGAGGGGTGCAGGGGGGTGGCTGTCACCGAACCCCCTTCCCACCGGAGAATCCACAGCAAGTTGGGAGGGGTGCAGGGGGGTGACTGCCACCGAACCCCCTTCCCGCCTGAGAATCCACAGCAAGTTGGGAGGGGTGCAGGGGGGTGACTGTCACCGAACCCCCTTCCCGCCTGAGAATCCACAGCAAGTTGGGAGGGGTGCAGGGGGGTGACTGTCACCGAACCCCCTTCCTGCCTGAGAATCCACAGCAAGTTGGGAGGGGTGCAGGGGGGTGACTGTCACCGAACCCCCTTCCCGCCTGAGAATCCACAGCAAGTTGGGAGGGGTGCAGGGGGGCGTGCCCCCGGCTTCACAGCTGGGGTGTTCCCCACAGACTCACTCTCCCCGGCTCTCTCTGCAGCGGTAGTCGACTTGCTCCAAGACGGTGACGTTATCCAGCGCGTGCTGGAAACTGTGTCAGGCGGGCTCCAGAACCTGGGAAACGTGGGCGCTGGCCTGGCAGGGTAAGTGGCTGACCAAACCCCAGCTGATTCCTGGCCCTGAGAGGGGAGCGGGAGCAGCCGGGGTCCTGTGGGGAGCACAAAGCTGTTGCTGATCCTAGCGGGGAAGGGGTCTTGAGAGGTCAAGTCCAGCCCCCGCCCTCTGATGTCCCAGCCCGGTCTGGAGGTGAGCCCCCCCCCCCCCCCCCGACCTGCTTCTGTGCGGCTCTAATGGGAGAAGCTTGGGTGGGGAGTGCCGGATGCATCGTTACTGCCAGCCCTGATCATCCACGCGCGCCCCACACCCGGACCCCCAGGACCATCCCTCTGCTGGGCCCTGTCACCGAGCAGCAGTGGGGCCGCTTCCCTGGAGGCTTTTGGGGCGCTACGGTTGGAGCAAGGAACCTTCTCCCCCATGGGGCCGGGACGGCGTTTCCGGGTTTGCGCCTCCGCAGCGGGAGCCGTCGCCATCAATCCGAGCAATGTAGGGATGGGGCTCTGGGAGTTTCCCAGCCAGCCAGGGGCGCCCGTGGGGCTGCGTCGCTCGCTCCTGGCTCTGTCAGGCATGAAGCTGGAGCTGCTGTTGATGGGGGCCCCTCACCACGCTGGGATTTGAAACTAGCTGGTGAAGCCCTGGAAGGGAAAACCCTTCGCCCCTTCTCTTTGAGCAGGAGCGAGCGTCCTGGCAGCTTCCCAGCAGCCAGTGGGATAAAACCCCGGTGAACACGTGGCTGGAACTCCCTGCAGCTCGGGAAGCCCCTTCCCGCGGGCTGAGGGCTGGGGAGGGTCCGTGCGCTCAGGGTCACCCGTCGGCTTCCCACCTCTCCGTCTCCAGGCTGGACATTAAGAACCTCACCCTCCCCAAAGTGTCGCTGCAGCTGCTGCCGGGCGTGGGCGTCCAGCTGAACGTCTACACCAAAGTGCTCACCGAAGGCAAAGGGTGAGGCCCCTTCCCTGGGGGGGGGGGATAAAGCAGATGGGGGTGAAGCCGCCGACAGGCGGAATCGAACCTGGGAACCTCTGGAGCCTCGTGCCTGAGCTTCGACCACACGAGTGGAAAACCAGCAGCTGATTGGCTAAGGCTGTAGAGCACGCTCATGGGTCTCCTTGTCAGGTGGGGTGGGGAACCAAAGGCCAGGGGCCCGATGTGGTCCCTGGCTTGCCTGGATCTGGCCCCCAAAACTTGGGGCTCTCCCCCGCATGGGGGAGCCCGTGCTGGTGCTCCAGCCCTCGCTGTCTGCCCACAAGGCTGGAACACGCACAATCTATTGCCTGCATCCCCCCCAGCTCTGGAGTGCAGGGGAAAGTGGAGAGGGTCTTTCTCCTTCTCAGATGGGGGCCACGTCGGGGGGGTTGTTGGTTTCCGTTTTGCTTCTCACTGGTGTGTGGCCCTGACTGATTTTTCTGTGGGTCTGTGGCCTCCCGACCCATACAAAAACCCTAGCCCCTCCCCCGCTGGACGGGTCTTGGTGCCACCAGATGAGAGGGTGTGCACCACAAGGAAACACAGACCAGGCAGCACTCCCCGCTGCTCCCGGCTCTCTGTGCACAGTCGTTGCTTCCCCAGGCTGGTGGTGAACTAGCCATATATCCCCTTGAAAAGTCCCCCAGGGCAGGAAGAGCAGGGGAGGACAAAGCGAAGTGGCTGCGAGCGAGCCAGAGAGCCCCCCATTCGCCAGAGAGCCCCCCCATTCGCCAGAGAGCCCCCCGTTCAGCAGAGAGCCTGGGAAGAGGCCGTTAGCCTGGCCTCGTTCTCAGTCAGCCAGCCGCGGTTACGGTGAAGGACGTTCATTCCCCGTCTGCTTCCAGCCTCCTCGGCCGAATTCTCAGTCTCCAGGTGGAAGGGAACATTTCTGCCAAGGCCAGACTGGTTCAGGATGACACGGGCGCCCCCAAGTTCGTCGTGGAGGACTGCAAGACGCAGCTCGTCAACGTTCGCATCCTCCTCAAGTGGGTACCGCTCGTTTCTGCTGTGCCAGCGAGGCGGCATGCCGGACACCAGCCACTTACACCAGAGTCTGATCGTAGAATCCCAGAACTCTAGGACTGGAAGGGCCCTCGAGAGTCAGCGAGTCCAGTCCCCCGCCCTCATGGCAGGACCCAGCACTGTCTAGACCATCCCTGCTAGACATTTATCTACCCTGCTCTGAAATATCTCCAGAGATGGGGATTCCACAACCTCCCTGGGCAATTTATTCCAGTGTTTGACCACCCTGACAGGCAGGAACTTCTTCCTAATGTCCAACCTAAACCTCCCTTGCTGCAGTTTAAGCCCATTGCTGCTTGTCCTGTCCTCAGAGGCCAGGAAGAACAATTTTTCTCCCTCCTCCCTGTGACACCCTTTTAGATCCCTGAAAACCGCTCTCATGTCCCCCCTCAGTCTTCTCTTTTCCAAACTAAACAAGCCCAATTCTTTCAGCCTTCCCTAATAGCTCATGTTCTCTAGACCTTTCCTCTTTCTTGTTGCTCTTCCCTGGACCTTCTCCAATTTCTCCCCATCTTTCTTGAAATGTGGTGCCCAGAACTGGACACAAGACTCCAGCTGAGGCCTAACTAGTGCAGAGTAGAGTAGAAGAATGACTTCTCGTGTTTCGCTCATGCAGCCCAGAATCACGTTTGCTTTTTTTTGCAACAGCGTCCCACTGTTGACTCCTATTTAGCTCGTGGTCCACTCTGACCCCTAGATCCCTTTCTGCAGTGTCCTCCCTAGACAGTCAGCGAGAATCGTTTTGCTCGCTTCGGTGCTGGGTGGCGAGGATCCGGGAGCGCCGTATGTGAGGCGAGCAAACACTTCATGTAAAGGTTTGGCTCGAATGGCCAGACGAGAATGCTTCTGCGCAGGGCAGCACGCCGGGGGGGATGCATATTCCCCCTGCACGGCGCAGATCCTGCGTTTGTTTGTTTGTTTGTTTGTTTGTTTGTTTGTTTGTTTGTTTGTTTGTTTGTTTGTTTGTTTGTTTGTTTGTTTGTTTGTTTGTTTCTTTCTTTCTTTCTTTCTTTCTTTCTTTCTTTCTTTCTTTCTTTCTTTCTTTCTTTCTTTCTTTCTTTCTTCGCTATTAATTGCAACACGAATGCCCAGCACTGGAGGGGGGGAGGGCTATGAAGCCGGGGCGAGCCACAGGCATTTTCTTGTGCTGATTGTGTGTTCTTCCCTCTTGTGCGTGGGTCTTACCTCTAACTGTGTGTTCTGCTGCTTAGCGCGCTCCAACTGCGCCCCGCCATGCTGAACAACGCCATCAAAAGGGTCCTGCCTCGCCTGGTGAGTCCTGCCAAGCAAAGCCAGCCCGTAGGCCTCTGTGGCCCAGTGCCAGCGGGGCTCTGGGCATGAAACGGGCATTTGTGCGAGTCAAGGCACCCTCCCCAAAGGAGGGGCCGGCCCTTGTGCAAATGTGGCTTTTGGGGTGCGCAGTAGCATGTTGTGTGCTTAGCTAGCCACACGGGCACTTATCCGCTCTTACGCCCCCCCCGTCCACGGACACGTGAATTAATGCTGCACTTTGTGCACGTCAGTGGTGAAAAACTTGCCCGTGGGCTGAAATTCACCAGGGTCAGAGAGTCCACATTCAGCTCAGTTAATAGAGCTCTGCAGGGGAAGAGGGGGGGGGCTTCTGCACCCCCTGGTGCACCACAGCTGTGTCCCATCCCTGAGGCCAGCCCCGGCCCTTCATTCGTCAGCCGTGAGGCTGCAGAGGGTGTTTTCGGAGAGGTTCCCTGGGCAGGCAACTGAACTGTACGGAAGCCAGTGCTCAGAGTGTCACGTGCAAGTAGGGCCTTTCCCCCGTGCGTTACAGCTGTGCCCTGTCACCGACACCGTGCTCAACGCCGTGAACTCTCTGCTGCGCACCGTGAACTGTGAGTAGCTCCCTTCCCGCCCCCAAACCTTCTCCGCTGCCCCGCCACGGTGCTGGAGCACGCAGGATGTACTAGGCTGGGCCCCCGAGGCTCCAGTGTGTGAGGGGAGCGTGGTAAGAGCCTTTCTCCGACTCAGTCGGGTGCCACCTCAGTGAGGGCTTTTTCCGTGTGGCCCCCGACTGATCTTTCTGTGGGTCGGTGGCTCCTGACCCCCAAAAGGCTCCGGCCCCGCTATAACCCGGTTTTTGGGAGGCCGACCTGCAGTGAAAGGGGCAGCGTGTACGTGGCCAAAGCCACAGGGGACATTCTTTCAGACCCGTGGTCCCGAGAGCGGGGGATGGCAAGCAGTGCTTCCCCGCGGGGGAGGGGAAACGCGCTCAAGTTTCCGACGGAGGAAGATGGCGGGAAAGTTGGAGGGCTGCTTTGGGACTCCCCCTGCGGCGTCCGTGAGCGTTTCCCTCCTGAGGGCCACGCGGCCCTGAGGGAGCATCTCGCAGCTCAGCTCCGCGCCAGGCCCCACCGCCTTGCTCAGGGTCAAACCGGCCACTGGGGCGTCCACGGCACGGTCCCTTCCCAGCGGGAGTCATGCCCAGGGCGGCCACCCCCAGAAGTGTTCAGCTGGGACCCGGGCGCTGGGGGAGAGCCAAGAACATTGGGGTCCCGAGCCCTGACGGGGCTCCTGGGCCACTGGTGATACTAGTGATGGATAATGACAGGAACAGAGGTCGGGGCACGTCCCCTCATCCCATTTTCAGAGACCCTCTGTGACAGCACGTCGGGGTCCCCCGCCTCCTGCACCCCCGTAGTGGCACGGACAGACTCCCCAGCCAGTAGAATAGGGGGAGTTTATTGCTTCTCCACGATACAGCACAGCACAGATGGAATCTGGTTCCAGGGCAGGCCTAGGATGCCTCAGCCCCCTTGAGATGGGGAGACTGGGCCCCTAAATCCCAGCCCCTTTCCCTAGGCTGCTTCCTCCATGATACCAGCCAGAAACTAAAACAACGTCCCTTCCAGCCCTGCCCCCCAGCCAGGCACTGGTCTCCGCCCCCCTCCCTTTGTCTCCCGGGGAGGCTGCGCCCGGGTGAATCCACATTTGGGGGAGTCAGTGAGACTCTCCCATCCCAGCGCAGGGCCCCAGTCACAGAGCAGACAGCCCCCCCCACTCCGCACCCTCTTTGTGTCCTGCAGCGGAGGCCCCACTGGGCGCGGTAGGAAATCTCCAGTACGTCTTATCCAAGGTCCCCGTGGTCAGCAAGGCGGCGATCGGCCTGGATTTAAATGTAAGTGCTCTCCCTGGCCTGCGCCGGGGGTTCCCTGCGCCCGCAACGCGCCCACAACGCTGGGTGCCGCTTGTGCTCCCCTCCGGCGCGGTGACTAGTTCAGGGAAGCCCTGCTGTCCCCGTGGCCTCCAGCCGAGGACTCCGTCAGAGGGCCCAGCAGTTGGTCACGTTCTTACGGCCTCTTGGTCCCTCTCCGTAGACGTCCTTGCCTGCGGAAGCGCGGGGGTGGGCTAGGAGAGATGGAGAACGGGGCCGATAGCTATTCGCTTAATGCAACAAGGTTACGTGGGTCTGCAATCCGCAGCGCCTAAGGTCGGCGTTCCATAGGCAACAGTGGTCACTCTGGGTCAGTGGCTCGCAGAGTGTGCTCCGTGGACCACTAGGGATCTGTGGCCAACTTGTAGGTGGGCTGTGGGCTCAGAGCTCCCGCCCCAGTATTGGGGAGCATGTGCTGCTGCTCCAGCCCCGCACCTCCCCAGTGTGGTTGGAGCCCCAGCTTCCCGCTATGGGGAGGAAGTGGCTCCGTGCACTGACACTGCCCTTCCCCCTGCTGGGAGAATGCCAGTGAGGAAACCACTGGCCTGGAGGTTTTCCCCACTGCTCCCATTGGCTGCAATCATGGCCAATGGGAGCAGCAAGGGGTGTACCTGGGAGCGGTGGGGGGCACAGAGCCAGGTAAGTGCCCCCTCATGCCCAGACCCTGCACCCCCATCCTCCTCACGGACCCTCTCCCCCCCGCCTCCGGCCCCCTCCTGCACCTAACCTTCCACCCAGACCGCCCCCGCCCCCAGCCCCCTCCTGCACCTAACCTCCCACCCAGACCCCCCGCCTCCAGCCCCCTCCTGCACCTAACCTCCCACCCAGATCCCCCCCGCCCCCAGCCCCCTCCTGTACCTAACCTCCCACTCAGACCCCCACCCCCAGCCCCCTCCTGCACCTAACCTCCCACTCAGACCCCCCCACCCCCAGCCCCCTCCTGCACCTAACCTCCTACCCAGACCCCCCCGCCTCCAGCCCCCTCCTGCACCTAACCTCCCACCCAGACCCCCCCGCCTCCAGCCCCCTCCTGCACCTAACCTCCCACCCAGACACCCCGCCTCTGGCCCCCTCCTGCACCTAACCTCCCACCTAGACCCCCCACCCCTGGCCCCCTCCTGCACCTAACCTCCCACCCAGACCCCCCCCCCGCCTTCAGCCCCCTCCTGCACCTAACCTCCCACCCAGACCCCCCACCCCTGGCCCCCTCCTGCACCCATTTTGTCACCATGGCTGACTGGCTGGTGGTCCACGGAAAGGTTTGCGTTGAGTGGGGTGGGCCGCGGGCCGAAGGTGTGAGAACCGCTGCTCTGTATTCAGGCTCCGTTTGGCAAAGGCTAATCCCTTGACCAGGCATTATCAGCACATTGCGGATTCCAGCCGTCTGTGCAGAGGGGGGTGCTAAGCAGGCAGCTGACGATAGCACAGATGTTTCTAAGCCATGGCCTCACGCAGCCTGTTGATCTGTCGGATGCATTGGCTGTGGATTAGCCATTCATTAAACCCTCTATTAATTGCGCACAGGCCATTTCTGAGCGACTGGGGACTGGACTTTCTCTGCTGGGGGGCCCCTTGGTGCTGGCTCAGTGACTCGTGCATTTCGTGGTCGGGAATTTTGTCCCCCTTCTAACCTTTCTTTCAGGCGGTAGTGAAGGATTTGCTGGGCAACCCAGTGGAGGACCCCGCGTGCTCAGCAGCGAGTGTGTCTCTGCCGCCAGTGGTGGGCGCCGCCGGCCAGCTTGGCCTCTCGGTCTGTCTGCTCGGGTCGGTGCTCAACCTGCTGCAGGTGCCCGGGAAGCTCGACGCCGCCGTCGACGGCCAGCTGGTGAGCACTGCAAACCGGGAAGGGTTGCTTTCCCTGGAGGCCCCCGGCCTCGTTTTTCTGTCAAACGGCCTCAGAACAGTTTGGCTCCCTGGGATACGGTTCCCAGCCTCGTGTCCTTGGAGAACGCCTGGGGCGCGAGCTTGCACGGTGCAGGGCTGGGCTGCTGCAGAGCTGAGCCCCAGGTGAGCCGGGAAACCGGAGCCTGCCTCACGGACAGGCTCCTGCACAGCTGCTGACTTGTAGCTACCTGGAGTGGCAGTCGGGTCGGGGGGGGGGAGTCCAGTTGCGCCCTCATTGGCTGTTAAGCCCGGGTCTCTTGAGACAGGCCCCGTTTCTGCCCATCCCCTGAAAGATTTTTACTCTGTAATAAGGGCACAAGGGGCTCCAGGCTTCTGCTCCATGCAAACGACTGAGAAAAGTAACTGCGCGGTGCCCAGCCTTGCGTGGGGTTGGGAGGCCACGGAGCCTACAGCTGGTGGGACTGGGGGGGGGGGCAGAGAGCCCACAGCTGGCAGGGCTGTGACACGGGTGACCCCCTAACTCAGCCGGGGATGCTGGTGCCCTCCCCAACCTCTCCAGTCCGGCAAAGTCCAGACCAGTCTAGTCCTGAGGGTGCCGGCCCAGGGAGGTCCAATTAACGGCGATCAGTCACGGGCCTGACTCGGCCCCGGAGCAGTGAGAGATGAAACTGGGCCTCCCAACTCTCCATGCTTCGATCGCTGCTTCGGCACGACTAGCATTGCTGGCTGGGTGAAGAACCGTTCCTCGGGCGAATGGTTTCTGTGTGACCCAAGGGCCGCCACTCAGCTAGCAGGCTCACGTCCCGTTTCGCCTCCAGCTTGCAGCCGACAGCCCCCTGACCACCTCTGCCCTCAGCGCGCTCATTCCGGAGGTGAGTGCTTTGACGCTTTTCCCGGTTTCAGCCATCTCCCTCTTCCCTCCGAAATCCGCCACGTCGTGCGGTGACTGAACCCGGGTGACTTTGCGCAGGTTTCGGGCCTGCTGTCCGGGTCGCAGCAGCCTTTGCTGAAGGTCAGAGTTCTGGACACGCCACAGGTGTTGGTAGAAAATGGGAAAGTCATGGTGCACCTCCCCGCGTCCGTCGAGGTCTTCCCCTCCAATTCGTCCCAGCAGTCGCTCTTTGTCCTGAACACTGTAAGTATATGAACAGGAGAGTGGCCAGGCTGGGTCCGACCAAAGGGCCATCCAGCCCAGTGTCCTGTCTTCCGACAGTGGCCAGTGCCAGGTGCCCCCAAGGGAGTGAACAGAACAGAGAATCCTCACGTCATCCCTCCCCAGTTACCCATTTCCAACCTCTGGCAAACAGACGCTAGGGTCACCATTCCTGCCCATCCTGGCTAACAAGTATTGATGGACCCAACCTCCATGAATTCATCTAGTTCTTTTTCAGCCCTGTTAAAGTCCTGGTCTTTACCACATCCTCTGGCAAGGAGTTCCACAGGTTGACTGTGCGCTGTGTGAAGAAACTTCCTTTTGTTTGTTTTAAACCTGCTGCCTATTCATTTTATTCAGTGACCCCTAGTTCTTAGGTAATGGGAACAAGTCAATAATTTTTCCTTCTTCACTTTCTCCGAACGTCTTGATTTTATAGACTCACTATCCTACCCCCCTAAGTCTCCTCTTTTCTAAGATGAAAAGTCCCAGTCTTTTTAATCTCTCTTTATATGACACTCATTCCAAACCCCTCATCATTTTTGTTGCCCTTTTCTGAACCTTTTCCAATGCCAATAGATCTTTTTTGAGATGAGGCAACCACAGCTGTACGCAGTATTCAAGGTATAGGTGTACCATGGATTATACAGAGGCAATAAGATATTCTCTGTCTTATTCTCTATCCCCTTTTTAATAATTCGTAAGGGCACATCTATGCAGCAGGGCTAAAGGTGAGATAAGCTATGCAACTTGAGCTACGTCAATTGCGTAGCTTAAGTCAAACCAGCTTAGTTCGGCCTTTGGCACTGTCTACACAGCAGGAAATCCGAGAAAAAGCACTCTTCCTCCAACTTTCCTTACTCCCCATAAAATAAGGGTTACAGGAGTCAGAGTAAGCAGTTCTCTACCTCGACATTATTTCAACATTGTGTCAAAAGAACTGCTTGTAGTGTAGACGCGGATTATGTTATTTTGAAATAACCTCAGTTATTCCAAAACAATGCTGCTGTGTAGACGTAACCGAACATTCTGGGTATGTCTAGACTACATGCCTCTGCTGACAGAGGCATGTAAATTAGACTACCCGACATAGTCAGTGAAGCAGGGATTTAAATATCCCCGGCTTCATTAAAATAAAAATGGCTGCCACGCTGTGGCGGCTCAGCTGATTGTCGGCACAACGCGGCAGTCAAGACGTGGATCGGTCGACAGGGGAAGCTTTTGTCGACCGCTCCTGTAAACCTCGTTTCACAAGGCACAAGGGAGCGGTCGACAAAGGCTTCCCTGTCGACCGATCTGCGTCTTGACTGCCGCTCTGTGCCGACGATCAGCTGAACCGGCACAGCACAGAGGCCATTTTTATTTTAATGAAGCGGGGGATATTGAAATCCCCGCTCCATTGATTGTTGGGTAGCCTAGTTTACATGCTTCTGTCGGCAGAGGCATGTAGTCTAGACATACCCTCTGAGAACAAGTTCAGATTCATCTCCGTTGAGTCTGAGAGCAGCACAGAGGAGTCCGGGGCATTTTGGGTCTTTATCCAGCAGCTTCATGATGCCTTTTGGTGTGAGAGAAACCCATGGAAAATGGGATTTGGGATTACTGTTCTCTGCTGTATTCTTAAACACCGCAGCGTTTCTACATGCAAAAGGCCTTGTGTTTCCAGTGCATGGCTGGGTATGCTATCAAATGCACACAATAAAACATGAGGAGAAACCAAATGTCAGCGGGGGAATGGTCCTGCTATTGTGGGGAACTTTCCTGGCTTCTAGACCACCGTGGTGAAATGGACCAGCGAAAGGATCCGAGTCCCTGCTCCCACTTCCTTTACCCCACGGCCTCCCTGATCCTTCTGATAAAGAAGAAAAGTCCCAAAATGTGGTGCAAAAATCACACTGCCGCAGTCTCCCGAAAGGGCCTAGGAGGAGTGGTGCCTGGAGCTGTTTCCAGATACTTGGCGTTTTGTTTTCAATCTGGGAAATGGGAGGGGATGGAACCAAGTTGCTTTATTTTGTTGCTCTCGTTGCAGGATGTTGTTCTGAGTGCCCAGCCGACTGTTTCAGACAACACCCTCCACCTCTCCCTGGCTCTGGAAAGGTAACCTGGGTTTTGTCCTCCTTCATATGGGGAGGGATATTCCTCCAGACAACAAGAGGCCAAGACAAGCCGTAATGGAAACACAACACCAACCCCAACCCCAACCCCAACCCCAACCCCACACCGTTTGCTGGTGATAGATATTTGAAAGGTAGAATCTGAAAAGAATAACAAATAATGAGGGCGCATTAGCTAATGAAGAACACCCTTCTATTTTCAGCGTGGTTTTTACAGAAATGGTTTATTCATATGCTGTCATAATCAGAAGCAGTGCTGCTCAAGAACCGGTGACTCAGGGGTTAACCCAGGTACCCAGCAAAGGTGTTAGGGCAAGTGGTTCCCAAACTTTTCAGCATCATGCCCCCTTTTTGATTTTTGAGAAATCCTCCCCCCCCCCTCCCCCGCCCATAGCAGCAAAACTTGTTGAGCAAAAAAAAGGAACTGACTAGGGCTGAAAAACAAAAATAGCAGCAAAACTGGGGGAGGGGGGGGGTATGGATCACCTCGTGCCCCCCCTGGAATTTCTTCAGGCCCCCCAGTTTGGGAACCCATGTGTTAGGCAGTCAGCTGTGTCCTTAGGACTAAGGGCCTAGTTACAAGGGCAGAGTCTATTGTTGTCTGTGGATTCTCTCTCTTTACCCAACTCTAAGCAAAAAGGAGGTTAGGGCTGGGGGGGGGAAGCGTGGGGGGGGGGGGGGGAGAGCTTTAACTTAGGGAAGGAATTCCCAAGTGATCTCTTCCCTGGTTTTCTTGGAATCGCTTGGGTGGTGGCGGCGAGGAACCAGTCTTGTTTTCTTTTTTGAATCTCGGAGGGACTCTGGTTGAATAAATTTGTCCTTGGGAATCACAGAGACAGGTTTTGCAGAGGCTACTCTGCTTGCCAGCCCCCCACCTCTGCATGCATCATTTTTGGGGGTTTGAGCCGTGACACATGCATAAGACAAATTCAGGACCACGTGGGCATCTCGTTACCACTCCAAGCCTTGCTTCCCGTTGGACTCCGCAGTATTGTTGCAATATGTTGTGGTCTATGGGAATTAGGCACTGGCACGTCAAAGTCTAGATTTTCCAAGTTCTGTTTATTTAATGCTAAATTGTTTGTGTGTGATTGTGTTGCCATCCCAGTGAACCGGTGATTTTCTCTGATCTCCTAATGAGTCTTTCCTCCAGCTTTGCAGCTAGCGTGTAGCATAGTCTCTGATCGTCTTGACTTTTTCCATTTTTTTGTAGAGTTAACCTTACGCTGGCGTCTTCGCTAATTGGGGATTTCAATGTAAGTTCATGACCTCACTGACACGCATGCGGCGAAACACACACTGAACAAAGTACAGTGATGATGGAGACTGTAGCTAAGGAATAAGGAACAAAAATTCTAATAAGTGTTGGTCTCCAGGCTTGTGTAGCGGGGGAAAGTTCAGGGTTCTCACCCGTGGAGAGGATTATTTTCACTGACTCCTGTTAGCATTCGCTCTGCGCCATTCTGATTGCTAAGAATTGCGCTTGAATATGTGAATTAATTCCGCCAGATTGTGAGTTTGTGATGGTTGCAGGAAAGGGGGGATGGGAGCGGAGCCCAATTAGCCTCATGTCTGTGATTAACCCACCCACATTCAGCCCCGAAAAAGTTGGGAAACCGTTCCTCAGCGTTGCATTTGAAGAGCTCCGGGTGTGCTGCCCTGGGAGACTTTGCTCAATACCCGTGACATCGCTCCGTTTTCTACCGGTGTCGTGCTAGAGAAAAGGGAGCTTTGCTCTCCCAATGCTGCACTTCTCTAGCACCGACGGCGTCTCCGGTGGGTGGAGAACAGCTGTTCAGGTCACTAGGGGCCACGTGAGAATCATTGATGCTCACTTCAGATCAAAAAGGTGCTTCGCAGATTGGACCAGTGGGGGCCTCTGGGGAGCTTGCGGAGGGCCACTCTCTGTCAGCACCTTCCATCCATGAAAGGCACTTAGATGACCTCTATTCCTGGCATGTCCAAGCACCTCATCACCTCTGAGGGCTTTCCCCGCACAGCCCTCCAGCGTGGTGGAGACAGGCTGCTATCCCCATTTGATAGGAAATGAGTCCTGGAGAAACAAAGGGGCTGGAAAGTCAGGGCGTTGCGTCCCGGGCGGTCCTCCACCTGTGAAATGGAAATGTCTTGCTTACCAAAGACAGTCCCTCAGTAACAGCTGGCAGCGGGGTGGGGGTGGGGCAGTCTGATCAAATTAGATCAAAATTCAGAGTCTCCACAAGGAAAGGGTAGATGCTCTGTTTCCCGGTCTGGAAATACGTGGTCACTAAGGGTACGTCTACACAGCAGCGTTCTTCCGGAATCACATAGTGCACGGCTACGCTCCAAGCCTTTATTTCGAAATACTGTCGGATTTCTTACTCCCACTCCTGCAATCCTCATTTTACGAGGAGGAAGGGAAGTGGAAGGAGGAGTGTCCTTCCTTTGACCGCTTGCTGTGTAGACCATGCCAAAAGCCAAATTAAGCTATTTCGACTGAAGTTGTGTAGCTTAATTCGACTTCAGCCCTGCTGTGTAGACGTACCCCAAACCGCTTCTCTCTCCATTGCAGGCTCCCCTTCTTGAACCATTAATCAGTGACATCCTCCGTGCTGTGTACGTGCCACACATCAACGGTACGGTCTTTATATTTCCGGTGCTGTCTCTGCCTCCCATATGTGTTTCCGAGTGCTCTCGTCTTTCCTCGCTCGGTACCTGCACAAGAATCAGCACAGGGCTGTTCGTTTCTAATACGCTGATAGTTTCTCCTTCTTTGTTTCAGCTGCATTGGAGATGGGGATTCCTTTGCCTGATCTTCTCAACCTGAAGTGGGAGAATGGTCTCGTTGGGACCACTCAGGTAAGGGTTTGCTCATTCCCACGTTGTTTTCCGGGAGAGTTTCAGGGTGTTCTCTTTTCTGGATTCTCACTTGCTCAGACTTTGCAGTCACATGTTGCTAGACCCTGCCAGCCTCTGCCTGAATTTTCCAGAGGAGCCTCAACTCAGCCTCTGAATTTGTGCCTACGTTTTTCTTCTATGTGTGTTTTGTAGCCCTTTGTTAACTCAACTGCTGCAATGTAGACAATTGAGTGATAGATTTTGTGTACACACAATTAGTGCAGGTGCAAAATATGGTAGCAAATTAGAGGCCACTTCTGAAAGTGTCGGCCTGGTAAAACTTGACAGATCCCGCTGCTTTATTGAAAAAAAAAATGCCTTCTCGCCACAGCCTGGCTGGAGCATAGAGCTAAGTGTACATAGTGGAATCAATTTCATACTTGCCAAATCTTCACATCTAAGAGATGGTTTGTAACTCCCCCTCCTGTTCCAGCCATGCTGTTGCCTGAAAGGAGACCACCAGTCATATGATCCAGGCAGCAGCTTTGTGAAGTGGAAACGTTAAACGTTTGCTATAGATTGGATCTGAACCTCTGATTTCCACTTGGGATCAAAGCTAAGGTCATTAACCCCGTGTTCTATGGACAGGTAATGTAGCTCCTGTTAACTATTGCTCTTGCTTTACATGGCCTCTCTAGTGTAGGTGAGAGACGTTGGTGAAAATTCCAGTGAGAAAATGGAATTCTCTTGCACGTGTGTCTTTTTCTTTCTGGCAGAATTCACTCGTGGTTAAGGCGCAGGCCTAAAGCCTCCTGCGATGGGCGAGCGTTTGGGACCGCCCGCCCCTGTGCCGGGAGGAAGGGGAGAATTCACGACCGAAGACGCCGGCCCTTTCTTACTTTTGCTCTCTGTGACTTTTTGAGTCAAGGCTCTGGCGGTAGACCCAAAACGTGCTGCTTCTGATCACTGAATCCAGTTGTAGGAGAGACTCCGCTGGATTGAAATTGCTGCTCAAGTGGTTGCAAAGAGTTGGGATTTTCTAAGCGTCAAGCGTGTTTGGAGCCGAGAGCCCTGCACGGTGCGCGCGGGTGCTTTCTGCGTTTCTTGTGCCGCTGTCATTAAATGCTTCATTGCCTCAGCATTCCCGGCGTGGTGTGGTTCCCCCTTTGCTGTAAGACACGGGGTGTCAGAAAACGCTTCTGCTCCCCTCACAGCAAATCCAGAAATGTGCTTCTGGCAATACACTCCGGGCGTCGGATGGGAAACGGCAGCCATCACCTGAGAGTCCCCTAGGTGGCTGGCTACAAAAAGTCGCATTTCTGAAGCTCATCACAATACACAAGCCACCCCAGAGGCAGGCCTATGGTGGGTTGCTCCCCCCACCTCCGTCCAGGAACTCAGCCAGCTCTGTGCCTTCGTGCTCGTTAACGCGACCGGGGAGTTTATTTCCAGTGTTTTAATCCCTCCCCAAATGCGGCAGTGTCTGCGCTCCCTCCGCACAGCCCGACCCCCTTCTCCGAAAGGGGGTGTGGGGCAGGGCCGTAACAAGGGCGAGGCGAGTGAGGCACTTGCCTCGGGCGCAGAGCTGAGGGGGCGCAGAACAGACCGTGACTGTGCGGCCTTCGCTCGTGCCTCATCAGCACCTCAGGTGCCAAATTAGCTAGTTTCGACTCTGGTGTGGGGGAAGGGAGGGTTTAAAATTCACCTGAGAGGCCTGCCTTTCCCAGCCTTCCATGTCTCCCCTACCCCTGAGCCAGCCTTCCTGTGCCCTGGGGTACAGCTTCCCTGCCAATGGGCTCACTAGCCCCAATTTGGCCTGGTGATCAGGTACAGCTCTGTACAGCGGGGGTCTCTCAGTGGGAGGAAGGGGGTCCAATTAGTGCTACCAATGACCAGCCCCCACAGCCCTGTCACAACACCCTTGCCCACCCAGCGGGCAACGCCCCACGTGTCCATGCATCAGTCACACGTGCCACAGCGTCCTTGGGAAGGTTTCAGTCCCCACCCGCCGGCTCTAGGCAATGCTCCCTCTGTCTTTCCAATGCTTGTCCCCTTTCAGCTCCTGCAGTGCGGGGGCTACCCCATGCCCCTGGAGTGGAGCCTTTCTGCTCATGTGGCCCTCTTGCTTGTCAGGTCTATGCACCTCAGTCAGCCTTATCCCCATTTTACAGACAGGGGGTGCACCCCGTGACTTACTCAAAGACACGGGGAGTCTGGAGTGAATCAGGAATTGAACACGGGTCTCTTGAGTGCTCATCAAGTGCTACTGCCAATTAGACCAGCCTTCCTCGCTGGGGCCTCTCTCCTGCATTGGAACAGCTGATCGAGGGAATGGGGGGGGGGTTCCTTGCTCACCCCCTGCCTGGCTGAGCAGGCCCCCTTTGCTGCATCCTCCCCACCCGTCCCTGGGGAGCGGGGCCCAACGTGCCAGAAACGGCTGAGGAGTTCCACCGCCAACGGCCGGATTTTCGAGGTCCCCGTTGACTTCCGAGGGGAACCGCACGTGCCCCGCAGCTCCGAAACGTCATCCATTGGCCGATTAGGAACGGTCCCTTGAATCACTCCCTGGGGACCTGGACGCTTTGTTCCTTGGGCCTCAGGTTGCTGCGTTGCTATGGTGATCTCTCCGTGGCTGTTGACGTGGGCCAGGTTCAGATCAGCATCTGGGTTGGTGGAGTCGCTTCACGTGTACTGGGGGTGCCCTGGTCCCTCGGGCATGTCCTGCCCAGTACATTGAGCCAGGCCTATTCAAACATCCCTCTCACACGCCAGGTGCCATGGGCCCTGCTGAATGTGCAAACTGTCCACGCAGGCAGCTTCTAGCTGGCCTGCCAGCTCTTACAGGGAGCTGCTGCGGAGATACCAGGCCGGCCCCTCGGCTGCCGCACATCGACACAGAGCCACTGAAATCAATGGCGACACCCCGACGTCCACCAGGCAATGCTTCGGCTGGCACAACTACTGTGCAAAGTCCAGCCGTGGTACCTCGCGTGTGGCTTCTACCCAACCCGGGCCTTGGCCGTGGCAAGCCACACCAGGCACCCAAGGAAGGGCTCTTTGGAGATGTGCAGAAATAGGCCGGGGCCTTAGCTAGGGCGTATGGCCTAGTGCCGCTGGTAGGTCTCACGCGTGGGCCAATTTACCCCAGCGGAGGAGCCGGCCCGAAATCATTCTTGTCTGTGTTGCCATGGAGACCACTAAAACGGGGAGGGAGGGGTGACAGCGCAAAGCGCGGCCAGGCCGATGTTCTGTCGGGTTTCGGAGGAGAACGGCCCATTTACTAACCCTGAGGGGACGGATAAAACGTCTCTGAAAGCAGCAGGGCTGCAGCATCTGCCCCCCCACCCCAATGGTTGGGTCTCTGGACCATATATTGGACTCAGTGGACTCATGTTTCCTTCCACAGGGAGTCAGGCATGTGCACAACCATCCTTCTGTGTCAGCCCTGAGCCTGTCTGGCTCCCTTCCCGCCTGTGCCGGGCAAAACCCCGTCACACCAACGGGTATGGGGAAGCCACACCAGCAAAAGGAGCCCTGGCGACTCTGAAGCGAATTAGGGACAACCATTCTGGCAAGTCGTTTTCTCTCTGCTTGCCCAGTGCTGGCTGGCAAGTTGCACGTACGATCGCCTGCTTTGCACACGCAACGGTGGCAGTCGTGCGCGTAAGTTCAGAGCCCCGGTGAACCTCAATTTGGAAAGTCTGCCTGGGATTCACACACATAGTCTGAAAGCGGCCCAGAGTGGAGCAGCAAAGAGACGGTGCCCTAGGGGAAGATGGCACATTTTAAAAAACGTTTGCTCTTGGAACCACATTTGCCCGAGCTGCACGTACTGGCAGCCCATGAAAATGGTTATTAGAGGCAAAAGCCTCAGCTATGGGCCTGGCTACGCTGAGCCGACGGCCGGGTAGCTTTGTTTGGAAACGTGTTCCCCGTGTTGCGCGATGCACCTGCACGCTAACAAAAGGCTTCATCTCAGCAGGTGGCAACTCTTCAGGTGGATGAGGACAAAAGCACCATTCTGAGTGGATGGCAGCGTAAGCCGGGCGCTGAGACTCGGTGCCAGTTTCTCACTGGGTAGGAGCTGCCTGTAGAAACGGCTTCGGTTCTATCAGTGACCCGATGGCGGCTGCGGAAGCCGCAGATAAGCTTCAGGAAACACGTCTCAGCTTGAAAGTTTAAGAACATAAACCTCCCTCAGAGCTTTCCCTGAGCCCATCCCGCCCCCCCACATCCCCCTCGGCCGCGGGAGGGCCCCGGGCAGCCTGCAGACGCTCAGAGCTGGCTTTCAGCCGTGTGCTGCTGGGCTCGGCATGGGCAGGTTACCGGGGGACTTAGCGTCTTGTGTGGGGGCCATTTCGTTTGGTTCTCTGACGTGGCCTGTGCAGAACAGACAAGACGGGGGCGAGAAGCAGCTGCCGGAGCCGTTTGCATGAGAGGACGGTTTGCATGAGCCGTTTGCATGAGCTGCTTTGGGCGCTCAGGGTGTGTCTACACGGCAATTGGGCTTCCGCATCGGGCCCATGCCGGCTGCCTCAGGCTCGCGGGCTTGGGCTGAGTTGTCGAACTGCAGGGTGGCTATTCTGGGACCCTCGCACCTTGTAACGTGCGAGATCCTGGGGTCTAGCCCATGCCCAGTGTCTACAGCACAGGGAAACAGCCCCTCAGCCCGACTGCACCTACTACTGCAGCATAGACTCACCCTGAGAGCGCGTTAGCTCTGATCTGGCTCTGCCGTTCTCTCTGAGCCCCTGAAATCCACATGGGCAAAACCGAACGTGCAGTTGTGGCTGCAGTTCACGGAGGGGTTACGAGTGCGGTTTGGGACGACGGGATGGTTCATGCAACTTGGTGTCTTAGAAGCCAGCCCACAGGCCGGGCGCGGATCGTCAGAGAGGGGAATACATGTAAAGACATAACTAATTGCCGCAGCTGCACCTAAGCATGGGGTATGCGCACACATGGTGCCGTCTAGCTGATCATTGTCAATGGGGCAGTCACAAAAACAAGGCGCCAAAATCTACATTTTGGGTCCGATTGTTCCAAGGAGCTGCCGCCGCGCAGCATCTCTGAGAGTCAGGCCGCGCCTCTACGGCCGCAAATACGGCATGAGCCAGGGCCTTGCTCTCCGCCGTCACAGCGGAACGATTTGGCCCCTCGGGAGCACTAAGCTGAGCCAGGCGAGTCGCCTGCGGCACAGATCACAGTGACAAGCGTGCGTTTGCATGCCCAAGGGCTGGCCGGCCGCGCGGTCCGTAACCCTTTTCTGGCTATGCACATGAGCAAGAGGATGGGGCTGGCGGGAGCAGGAAACCAGTCCTATTCGGAACTGACCCTGTGTGCTTGGAGAAGCCCTTGGAATGCTGCGTAGCCGCACTGGCTGGTTAACCCGGGGCGTATCCGATACCTCTTGCTCAACAGTTCTCCCTGATTTACAAACAACTATTTATATTGGAATATGTCAAAACCACAAACATCCTATTTAGTCTCAAGCCCTGATCCCAGCGTTTACCGTGTAGCCCCGTTCCCACAGCAGCGTTTTGCTATATAAGACCTGCCTTCGCTTTCTTTTCAGACACATTGGACTGGGTGCACAAGCTGCTTTGGACAGCGACTGACCCTCGGGCGGACCACGAGCTGAGCAAATCAAGCACAACAGCGCCTTTCCCACTCAGGATAAAGTCAGGTAAAGAAAGGAGTGAGCCCGGCGCAGGGCGCTTTTCGTGTGTGGCTAGCGCGGTTGGGACGATTTCATTGTTCTCGTGGTCTCTACAACACGGCGGTGAAGAACGACTGTTCTTGAGCTTCCGATGTCTTGGGTAATCCTGGTGTGTGTGCCTCATTTGGGTAAAAAAACAAACATCGGAAAACGACGGTTCCAGCTATCGTTCCATTGAGGTGAATGAGATTTGGATCCGGTCCAACTGGAGGAGACGTCAGCCCCTTTATTCCTTTCTCTTCTCCAGCTCACGGGGAGGATGTGTTTATTTCTCACTTTCCTGTCCCCAGTTTCCTTGGGATTCCCTGTTCTCGTCACAGCGCAGCTCCCCAGGAATTGAAATGGGGGGGGGGGGTGTCCGACTATACAAGGGGGGTGTCAGGGCCAATGAGGGGTGAGACTGTGAGGGTGAAGGTGGGTTGTATGGAACCATAGTTCACAAAACTGGGGGGGAGTGTTGGGGAAATTCAGGGGGGTATACACCCCATGCGGGGGGGGGGGGGGGTGTAGGGAAATCCCTGCAGCTCCTCCTCTTCCCCTTTTACAATGTGGCACGTTGCTAACCAGAAATGTTCTCAGCAGGGAGCAGACGCCAAGATGCTGAGGGGTCCGGCCGTCGTCCTCGTCTGTGACCTGCTCACGCTCGTGCTCAGCCAGCTCCCCCACGATGCTGTCCTCAGGGTTCGTGGAACCCGGGTGACCGATGGTAAGTCAGCTCCCCGTTATCAGCGGGGTACAGATGGAAAGAGGAACACGTGGCCATTGCCAGGGCGCTGAAGCCACTGTGCGGACGAGTAGCACGTGGCCTGTTAGAGTGGGGAAAATGCCTGGCCAGGGAAAACCACGAGGCTAGTGGAGCAGGGAATATGTGCAAAACGAGACGTGAGTTCAGCAGGCAGATGTGTCAGAAAAGCTTCGTACCTGCACCCTGGCTCATGTGCTGTCAGCAGGACAGCACCAGTCAGGCATTTTATTCCGCTTCCCTGAGCAGCAGGCAAATCGCCTGCTCTGCTTCCCCAGAGCGGCCTGGCTGCCCCTCCCCGGAGCGTGGAAAGGTCCCGAATTCCCTTTGCTGGCAGGGCAAAGACAGCGGCTAGGAATTCAAATGTCAGAGCCATGGCTAGCACGACGCTTCCGGGATCTACTCGCAAGTCAGGGCGAAGATTCCCTCCTGCGATTCTCCCCGGGCTTGAGCGCAGGGGCGTTTCGGTGGCCTGACGTCCCCCTTGTCAGAATGAAGTCGCCGGGGGAACAAGGGGAAGCCAGCGTGCCCCGGCGGAATGCTCACCACGTGCCGTGTTTCCAGCTGTCACAGGCTCACTGACACGAGGCAATGCCTTCCGGCACGAACTCGGAGCCACGCCGCCCGGCGATGGAGGTGGAGACCTGCCCGGTGCAGGTCTCCTTGGTGGCGGTGGCGGTGACGGTGACGGTGGCGGTGGCAGACTCCTTGGTGACGGTGGCGGTGACGGTGGCGGCGGTGGTCTCCTTGGGGGCAGAGTTGGTGACGCGCATGTCGGAGGCCCGATACATGGTGCTGGTGGAGACGTCCCCGTGGCTCGAAGGCGTCTCCCCAGAGGCGCTGCTGGAGGATTGCTGGGCGACGGGGGCCTGCTTGGGGGCATTACCGGGGGGTTGCTTGGTGGAGGTGATGGAGGTGGGCTGCTCGATGGGATCACCGGTGGTTTGCTCGGTGGGGGTGGGCTGCTTGGCGGGATTACAGGGGGCTTGCTTGGTGGCGGTGGAGGCGGCGCGCATGCCGGAGGCCCGATAAACGGTGGTGCCGGAGGCCTACCCGTGGCTGCTGGAGGGACACTCCCCGGCGGTGCTGCGGGAGGACTGCTCGGGGCCGGAGGCCTGCTCGGTGTCCTTGGAGGAGGAGGCCTGCTCGGTGTCCTTGGGGAAGGAGGGCTGCTCAGCACGGTCCAGGGGCTCACAGGGTAAGGACCACGCCGCTGCACAGTCACGGGCTGGAATGGAATCGGCTCCGGAGCAGGAGGGAAAATCCGCGAGGTCCGGAGTTAAAACCTCGTTGGCTTAGAAACCTGCCTGTCTGGGTGGTGAGACACTGGAATAAATTGCCCAGGGGGGTTGTGGAATCTCCATCCCTGGAGATATTTCAGAGCAGGCTGGAGAGACGCCTGTCAGAGAGGATCTAGACGGTGCTTGGCCCTGCCGTGAGCTTAAAGCTCGGTCTCCATCGGCAGTTGCATTCCCTCGGGAGAGGCATTTTTAACTGATGGGGGTTACCCGGTTTTGCTCTGCCCTGGAGGCATCGCTGACAACCTTGTGCAAGCATTTGAAGAGCCTGGTTTTAGAGGGGGCGCCAGCGGAACCTGGAGCCACGTGTCTCGAAACGGTGTCGCCTCTGGTCCCAGGCTCTGAGCAGAAGGGCCGCGGGTTCCGTGTGCCCGCGCCGGTGCTCAGCCGTGTCTCCAGACTCGCCCCGCCCCGGGAGTCACTCGGTCACGGTCGCTCTTTGCACCCCGCAGGTTGAGGATTGTGGAGCTAACACTCCCCAAAGTGTCCGTGCGGCTCCTGCCCGGGGTTGGACTCCGCCTGGACTTGTACACCCGCGTGGCGCTCAACGGGAAGAGGTGAGTCGGATGCGCGTGGGACCGCCAGTAAAACCGTCCCCCCCCGCTGGGCATGGCCGGGGGGCAAGGCTCCTGGGGAAAGCCTCGGCTTCCAGGGCAGTGAAATGTGTCTCTGAATCACACGAGGAGCTCGGAGTCTCACTTGGTGATGGGCAACCTGCAGCTCACTGGGGTTCCCCCTGCACTCCCCTGTCTGCTCCCCTCCCCATGTGTCTGGGCACCTGAGCCCCACACTTCCTGCGCCTCCCCTCCCTCCCAGAGCGTGAACAGCCACAAGCACAGCTCTGGAAGCGGGTGAGGAGCAGGGACGGAGCACAACTCGGGATTGGTGGCTCCACCGAAAGTGCAGGGAGGAGGGGGAGGCATACAAAATGCAGGGCCCTGGTGCCCCCGTGCACAAGAGGCGTGGGGGAAAGGGGGACACACAAGGGAGTCTGTGGGGGGAACAAGCTGCTGCACCCCACTGAGACCAAGGAGGGCCACTCCTGTGGCCTGCTCGCTGTTCTCAGTCACCCGTCGCGGGTCTCGCTCCGGGGAAGTGATGCAGAAGCTGAGGGGCGATATACTGGCATTAGAAAAGGTTCAGAGACGGGCAACTAAGATGATGAGGGGGTTGGAACGGGTCCCATATAGGAGAGATTAAAAAGACTGGGACTGCTCAGTTTGGAAATGAGGAGACAAAGGGGGGATAGGATAGAGGTTTATAAAATCATGAGTGGTGTGGAGAAAGTGACTAAGGAAACGTTATTGACTTGTTCCCATAATATAAGAACTAGGGGCCACCAGATGAAATTAATGGATAGCAGGTTTAAAACAAATAAAAGGAAGTTCTTCTTCACACAGCGCACAGTCAACCTGTGGAACTCCTTGCCGGAGGAGGCTGTGAAGGCTAGGACTGTAACAGGGTTTAAAAGAGAACTAGATAAATTCATGGAGGTTAAGTCCATCAATGGCTATTAGCCAGGCTGGGTAAGGAACGGTGTCCCTAGCTCTGTGTGTCAGAGGGTGGAGATGGATGGCAGGAGAGAGATGGCTTGATCATTCCCTGTTCGGTTCCCTCCCTCTGGGGCACCTGGCACTGGCCACGGTGGGCAGACAGGACCCTGGGCTGGGTGGGCCTTTGGTCTGACCCAGCCTGGCCGCTCTGATGTTCTTACGACGTGGGACGGGCGTTGATGGAGCAGGCGGGCCGAGGAAGAGCACTCCGAGTTTGGCCTCCAGGCCCCGGGAGCAGCATGCTCTGCCCTGGCAGCCCCCTCAGCAGGCTAAGGACTGAGGGTCCCCTGCCAGGGGGAGGCGGGCTCAGGGTGGGGCTATGTTAGGCAGCAAGCGCCTGTCGTCCCCTTCGCATCCAGGCAGCTGGAGGCTTGAGGGCCTGTACTCTGCAGGGAGCACATCTGTCCCTGGGTGGGGGCCGCGGGGGCCACAATCAAACCGTTTATCGGGAGGCGGGCGCTGGCCGGGGACAGCCCCCCGGTCTCCAGGTGGGGGCCTCCATTAGCCTGACCCTGCTTTCTGCCGCCGGCGCAGCCTCCTGGGCTTGCTGGACATCGCGGTGGAAGTGAACATCACGTCGGACGTCAGGCTGACCATGGACGGGACCGGTTACCCCAGGCTGGTGCTTGAAAACTGTGACACCCTTCTGGATGGCATCAAAATCAGGGTCCTTCGAGGGTAGGTGCCGGGGTATTTTAAACCGGCCGGCGTGCGCCTGGGCAGTGCAGCTGCACGTCTGGAAATGTTTGTGCCTAAATCGCACGTGCGCTAGCGGCCATTGGGGTTCGTTAAGCCGCTCAGGTCCATGTGCAATTAACAAACCCAACATAGAATCATAGAACTCCGGGGCGGGCAGAGACCACAGGAGTCACTGAGTCCAGCCCCCAGCCCAAAGCAGGACCAACCCAACTCCGTCATCCCAGCCAGGGCCTGGTCAAGCCGGGACTTACACACCTCTAGGGATGGAGATTCCACCCCCTCCCTCGGGAACCCAGCCCAGCGCTTCACCACCCGCCTAGGGAAATCGTTTTTTCCTAATCTCCAACCTAGACCCACCCCCCCTCCCCCCTGCACTGCAACTTGAGCCCATTGTTCCTTGTTCTGCCATCTGCCTCCACTGAGACCAGCCTCTCTCCAGCCTCTTTGGAACCTCCCATGAGGTAGCTGCAGGCTGCTCTCAAATCCCCCCTCACTCTTCTCTTCTTCAGATTAAATAAACCCAAATTATAAGACCAGACGAAAGAAGCCCAGTATTTGGGGGTTAGTTGGTATCTAGTCACAGGACAGCGATAGCTTTGGAAAAGTGGCATTTGCCCGCTTGCTGCGGGGTGGTGTGTGGGACTCTCCGGTTAGTCCCTTTGGAAATCCTTCCACATTTCACAGATTGGAAAGGGTACAGAGAAGAGCGACAAGAATGATTAAAGGCCTAGAGAACATGACCTATGAAGCCAGGCTTCATGAACTGGGCTTGTTTAGTTTGGAAAAAAGAAGATTAAGGGGGGACATGATAGCGGTTTTCAAATATCTAAAAGGGTGTCACAAGGAGGAAGGAGAAAATTTGTTCCTCTTGGTTTCTGAGGACAGGACAAGGAGTAATGGGCTTAAAGTGCAGCAGGGGAGGTTTAGATTGGACATTAGGAAAAAATTCCTAACTGTCAGGGTGGTCAAATATTGGAATAAATTGCCAAGGGAGGTGGTGGAATCTCCCTCTCTGGAGATATTTAAGAACAGGTTAGATAGACATCTGTCAGGGATGGTGTAGACGGAGCTTGGTCCTGCCTTGAGGGCGGGGGGCTGGACTCGATGACCTCTCGAGGTCCCTTCCAGTCCTATGATTCTATGATTCTATGATTCATAGACTGTGGAACTGGAAGGGAACTTGCGAGCCCATCCTGTCCACATTTGTGGCAGGACTAAGCATCATCTAGATCAGGGGCGGGGAACCTTTTTTGGGTCAGGGGCCACTGAGCCACCGAAACATCAGTCGGGGGGGGCCACACACACAAGCGAGAAGAAAATAAAAACCTCGCTGACCTGGCCCCCCAAGTGAGAAGAAGGAAAAAAAAGACATCTCACGCTCAAGCCCCATCGGGGGGGGGGGGGGGGGACTGAGGCTTTTCTAGGGGCCCAAGCCTTGCAGATTTTGTGAGGTCCCCTAGGCTCAGGGGTGGGGCCAAAAATGAGGGGTTCAGTGTGCAGGAGCGGGATGGATGGAGGTGGGGTTGTTGGGCCTGGGCAGGAGAGAGGGGTGCAGCGGAAGGCTGGGGGTGCAGGGTCCGGGAGAGAGGGGGGGGTGCAGGAGCGGGCTGGGGGTGCAGGGTCCAGGAGAGAGGGGGAGTGCAGGGTAAGGCTGGGAGTGTGGGGTCTGGGAGAGGGGGAGGGTGCAGGGTAAGGCTGGAGGTGCGGGGTCCGGGAGAGAGGGAGGCTGTAGGAGCGGGCTGGGGGCGCGGGGTCCAGGAGAGAGGGAGGCTGTAGGAGCGGGCTGGGGGCGCGGGGTCCAGGAGAGAGGGAGGCTGTAGGAGCGGGCTGGGGGCGCGGGGTCCAGGAGAGAGGGAGGCTGTAGGAGCGGGCTGGAGGTGCGGGGTCCGGGAGAGGGGAGGTGCAGGGTAAGGCTGGGGGTGCAGGGTCCAGGAGAGAGGGAGGCTGTAGGAGCGGGCGGGGGTGTGGGGTCCGGGAGGGGGGGTGTAGGAGGGGGCTGGGGGTGCGGGGTCCGGGAGAGAGGGAGGCTGTAGGAGCGGGTGGGGGTGGGGGGTCCGAGAGGGGGGGTGCAGGAGGGGGCTGGGGGTGCGGGGTCCGGGAGAGAGGGGGGTGCAAGAGCAGGCTGGGCGTGCGGGGTCCAGGAGAGGGGGAGGGTGCAGGGTAAGGCTGGGGGTGCAGGGTCCGGGAGAGAGGGAGGCTGTAGGAGTGGGCAGGGGTGCGGGGTCTGGGAGGGGGGGTGCAGGAGGGGGCTGGGGGTGCGGGGTCCGGGAAGGTGCAGGAGGGGGAGGGGATCAGGGTGCCTACTTGACGCAGCTCCCGGGGGCACAGGTGGCTCTGTGCCACTCCCCTCTTGCAGGTGCTACCCCCTGACACTCCCATTGGCTGCGATTCCTGGCCAATGGGAGCGACGCAGGTGACGCCTGCAGGTGAGTGCAGGGACAGCCCTTCCCCCACCAGGACCCCTTCCTTCCCCCTGCCGGGCAGAGCCCACACACGTGGCTTGCCTTGGTCTGGCCTGCCAGGCTTGGGGCTCCCCCCCAGTGGGGAGCCAGTGGTGGCGCTTCGGCCACAAGGGGGCACCAAGGTTCGGAGACTCACCATTTGGCTGGAGCGCCAACGCCAGCCCACCCTGCTGAGGGGGCGTGGGGGAGAGGGAGGAGCACGGCGGGGAGCCCCGAGCTTCACAGCCCAGCTCAAGGCAAGCCGGCCCGTCAGCTGTGGGTTCCTCATCCCTGATCTAGACCATCCCTGGCCGGTGTCTGTCCAACCTGCTCTTCCATATCTGCAGGGATGGAGACCCCAGGCAACTTATCCCCGTGTTTCACCGTCCTGACAGGTGGGAAGTTTTTCCTAACGTCCAACCTCAACCTCCCTGGCTGCAGTTTAAGCCCCTTGCTGCTTGTCCCGTCCTCAGGCCAAAGGGAACAATTTTTCTCCCTTCTCCTTGTGACACCCTTTTAGATACTTGAAAACCGCTCTCGTGTCCCCCCTCAGTCTTCTCCTTTCCAGACCAAACCAGCCCAGTTCCTTCAGTCTTCCCTCATCGCTCGTGTTCGCTAGACCTTTACCCGTTTCAGTTGCTCTTCTCTTTCCTGTCCTGTTGGTAGATTTGATTGTGTTCTGCAACGCACCGTTCACACAGGCAGCACTGTCCCCTCCGGGACGAGGTAGTTGCTTTTAAAGATGTTCACACTTTACACAGGTTAAAACTTAGTCCTGCAAGCTCTGTCGCAAACCTCCCCTTCACTCGGCTAGGGTGAGAGTCTGCCTCATCTCAGCATTCACAGCCAGAACCTCCACAAAGCAACTACCTGCATTTTACAACTGTCTCCTTGCCAGGCTGTCACTTCCCGAGACCCACACCGTGCTCCCCGGGCAGGGGCGGCCAGAGGCCGGCTGCAGCAGCTGATGCCCCAGGCGGAACGCGCAATCGGTGCCCCCCCGCGCGGCCCCTCAATGGCGTGACGTCATCATTGGGCGCCCCGTTGAAGGCGGTGCCCTAGGAGACGGCCAAGTCGGCCTATATTCACCGGCTGCCCTGTCCCCGGGGCCTAGTCACCCACAGTTCTGTTGTCCAATGAGATACTTTGATTCCTCAGCAACGTTTTTCACCCTCCTGTTCTTTGTTTTGCTCAGCCTGCTCCCGATTGTGGATCATTTATTGGCGCGGGTCCTTAACCGACTGCTTCCCGAGCTGGTAAGCCAACGAGAAGCCGCACTCCAAAGTCCCTTTAGTCCGTCTTAAACAAGCAACTATTGTACCGTCTGTCAGGTGACTGCCACGCAATGTCAAGAGGGGCCCTCTCCCAGCCTTTGCGCCTTGACTCGCCTTCAGACTCCCTAGTGTGAACAAAGGGAGCAGCAAATAAATCGCCGGTAGAGAGGGAGTCGAGCTGTAACATCCAGACCCAGATGTCAGACACCCAACCTAGGCGTATATTCCATAAGCCCCCATTCAGGGACTTGGGGGCCAGAGTTTTGGTTTGGGTCCAGTTTTAATTCTACCTCAGGCTACGTCTAGACCAGTGTTTCCCAAATGGCGTTCCGTGGCTCCCTGGGGTTCCGCAAAGTGAAAAGAAGGGTTCCGCGAGAAAATTCCATTCCAATAGCATTGTACGATTTTAAAAATAATAATAATTAATATCATGTGATTTTGTTTTTAAATATGTGCAATTCAACATTTAGTTTCTTATAACCCTGTTTAGCATTTGTTTATTATTATCCTTACTTATTTGTGGTCTCCTTTTTCAGCTCCATATATTAGACTGTTGTTAGGGGTTCCGCAAAATTATTTTGAGTTTAAAAGGGTTCCGTGGCCAAATAAAATTGGGAAACACTGGTCTAGACTGCAGGCTTCTTTCGGAAGAAGCTTTTTTCGGAAGAGATCTTCCAGAAAAACATGTTTCATAAGAGAGCGTCCACACAGCGAAAGCGCAGTGGAAAAGCGATGTGCTTTTTCGAAAGATAACGGCCGCATTGAGTGGACGTGATCTCACATTTCAGCTGTGATTACTGTGGATGGAGTGGCCAGCATGGCACCAGTGCTTTTTCCTGGGGGCCTCTTCTTTCAAAAAAACCCTCTTCCCCATCCACAAACGCCTTTGTCCGAAAGAGCTTTTTCAGAAAAAGGCTTCTTCCTAGGTTTACCGCTGTCGGAAACCCCCTGCAGTCTATCAACTCTCTGTCAAAAGAATGCAATTGCAGTGTGGACGGAAGTGTCATTTTTCCAGAAAAACGGCCGTTTTTCCAAAAAAACTCTGCTGAGTAGACATACTCCCAGAGAATGTACAAGATGGGTGGGAGGCCTCCCTCCCTTGGTAAACTCGGAGCTTAGATCAAGCCTGGATCAGAAGGGGGCAAATTTACTGAGGGAGTCTATGAAAATGGGCCCCACAGCCCCAGTCCTGCCCCGTTCCTGTCTGTGGCTGGAACAGAACCGAGCACCAGCCTGAGGGGGCAGAAGTCTGCTAAGTGCATGTCCCAGCGCTGGTCTGTGAAGTCTGGGGATGCAGGGTGGGCCAGGCTCTAGAGCAATACCAAATCGACGGTCCATGATGGTCAGTTTCACTGCCATGGGATTTGAGAAATTTCAGGACATGATGCTGGGGGGTCCCAACCCCAGAGCGGACTGTGCATGTGTGGGGGGGAGACACCAGTTTCAGGGGGCTTATGGGATTGCTGGATGCTGAAGGCAGCCACCTCAGAGCTTCTGGTAGCTACAGGAGATTCCTGGAGGTGGGTCTGATCTTCCCGTTCCCCGGGCAGCTGTGCAGGGGGTGAACCAATCCTGTCCCGCCCCAGCCCAGCCGGAGCAGGGAGCCACTTTGCTGGGAACAAGGGGACGTCGGATTGCCCGGGAAGGGCTTATTTCCCAGTCTGCGACGTGTTTTTCACAGCCATGAAATTGGTCGGGCCTTGCTCCTGTCCGGCACGGATCCACTGTGCTGGGCGAGAGTCCTGGGGCCCGTTGCACTCACACGGTTCCTAACTCTGCTCCTGTCCGGCGCGGATCCGCTGTGCTGGGCGAGAGTCCTGGGGCCTGTTGCGCTCACGCGGTTCCTAACCCTGCTCCTGTCCGGCGCGGATCCGCTGTGCTGGGCGAGAGTCCTGGGGCCTGTTGCGCTCACGCGGTTCCTAACTCTGCTCCTGTCCGGTGTGGATCCGCTGTGCTGGGCGAGAGTCCTGGGGCCCGTTGCGCTCACACGGTTCCTAACCCTGCTCCTGTCCGGCGCGGATCCGCTGTGCTGGGCGAGAGTCCTGGGGCCCGTTGCGCTCACGCGGTTCCTAACTCTGCTCCTGTCCGGCGCGGATCCGCTGTGCTGGGCGAGAGTCCTGATGCCTGTTGCACTCACGCAGTTCCTAACTCTGCATACACTTCCTGGCTGGGTGGAGGGGCCTCTGAGAACTCCCGGGCATGGCCCATCTGGAATTCACATGACCGGGCTCTTCCCTGGGACAGGGACGGAGCGTAGCCAGCTCTAGGGGCCCCCTCCGCTGAGATCGCTCCGGTGAGCTCGTCCATGCCGACTGACCCGTTGCGGAGCCGCGTCTGGCCCTGCACAGAAGGGGGTTGATCTGGCCGGGGCGCGTGGTCGCCTTGCTAGTTGCGTTCCCGGCGAGCGTGCGCCTGGGAAGGCCTCACGGAAGCGTCTTGTCTCTTGCAGCTCTGCCCAGTGGTCGAGGTTGCCCTGGGCCTTGTGAATGACCAGCTGGGCCTCGTGAACTGTAAGTTCCTGGCAGGGCCGTTGCTTCTCTCTCCCCGGGGCTGTTCTGGGGTCCCTCGGGCTATTCGTGCTGCACACAGACCTGCAGGAGGCCAGGAGCCCTGGGGGCAGAAGATGCGCATGGAAATCCAGGCCCTGCGCACGGCAGATGGGGCAGGCCTAGGGCAAAGCATTACCTCCCACGGGGCTAGTGTCTCCTGTGTGTCCCCCCAGATCCCTCCCTTTCCCCAGCCTTTCTCCCCTGGTCCCAGCACCGCTGCACTCACCAAAGCCGGGAGCACGATTTCCCAGCTGAGACGGTAGCTGAATATCCCTTTTCCCGACAGTCCCGGGCTTCGTTCAGTTTCAAGCTGCAGAATTCTCTGGGTCTGGCCCCAGCCTCCCCCGGGCTGGTGGCGTCCAGGGGAGGTTGGGCAGGAGTCGTCCTCCATTTCCGGCATGCCGGGAGCTCAGCCTCCATCCATCCGGACTAGCTGCCCGGTGCCACGTGCTAGTCTGGGTTCGCAGCATGGCCTGGGCGCCTGGGCGTGCAGGGAGAGGGGTGGGAGGTAGCGGTGCGGGCAGGAGGAGTTACGGCCCCACCCAGCTGAGGAGTCCTCGTTTCCTCCTGTTTCACTGCAGCGCTGGTGCCCCTGGGCGTGCTGGGAAGTCTCCAGTACGCGGTGTCAAGCCTCCCGCTAGTAACTGGCCAGCTGCTGGAAGTAGATTTGAATGTGAGTCTGTTCCAGCCAAGGGCTGTGAGGTTTCGTGTCACTGCAGTGAGTGATTCTCCAGCAAGTTGGGCGGGGGATACCAGGGGACCCCACTGAGCTCTGGGCAGGGAATTCACAGTTCACTGTGTTGACAATGGCTGCAGGGCATGTCCTTGGAGAAACCCCCCATTGACGTGAATGGCTCAGGATCAGGCCCTGGGTCAGCCAGCTGTTCACACTCTCTTGTTTTTAATAGATAAAATTCGAGGGAGAGGGTAGACTAGCCACCTGGCACACTTTGCACTGGGGTTAGTTGCATGTAAAGGTATTTCATATCACTCCCAATGTTCCCTCTCATTTTTTCCATCCATGGGTGGAATAAATTTTGTTCTGTGCACTGAGGCATGTGTGGATGTGCACCACCAGGAGAAACACTGCTGGCTGTGGGTGCTCTGCTAGTCAGCTGAGCAGCATTTGAATCTCTTCTGGGTGGCCAAGTGCTCAACTTTCAGGGCACACAGGTCAACTTCTAACCAAATGTACTGAAATGTGCAAGAGTTCAGAAAGCGTGTAATTCTTTCTCCTGGGCTTTCAGACTATAGTTCAGGGGGTAGGAGGAGGCCTTGTTGACTACCCACTGGGCAAAGCAGAAGATGTCTCCATGCCACCGAGGGTACCGATGCCACCAATGCCCCAGATGGCACAGACTGCCTCCTCCCAGCTCGGACTCTCTATCAACTTCCTTGAGTCCTTAATCTCTCTCCTGCAGAAGGAAGGGGCTTTTACTATAGACATCTCTGACGGACTGGTGAGTAGCAGACCGGCCTCTGCCTCTTTAGCTGTAGAAGTAAAAGAGAGGGGAGGCTGTGGTGGTGGGGGTAGAACCTCGGAGCCCAGTCGCACGGTTTTGGCCACGAATGATCAATCCGCAGGAATGACACTGACGTAGGCGGAGAAATGACAAATGCTCCAGATGTGTTGTGAATGCTGCCAAGAAAAGTGTAGAGCCTGGTCACGTGATGGGCACAATTCACTGAATTCTTTTTCTTTTTTCTTTGGCAAAGTTTCCTGAGCTTCCTCCGCTGACAACAGCCACCTTAGGAGCCCTGGTTCCCGCGGTTAGTGAGTTCTCTCGCTGTACTTTACAACCTGTACTCCGGCAATGAAGGCCATAAATGTATCGGGGGGGTGGGGAGGGTAGAAAGATCTGCTCTTCCTTGTGTAGCCCTTCTGCCAGGTAGCGCCGGCAGAAGCCAGGGCCGGGTTCAATATCTAGGGGTCCCTTTTCATCCATCACACACAACCAGCTTGAGCCCATATCCAGTAGCCAGGGAAATTCACACACCTCGGGGCACCTCTGAGAGGCCACGCTTCCCCACTCGCAAGCAGAGTCTGAGCGTAGAAAAGAAGCTTTTAATGAAAGAGGGATTCACTTTTAATGAAAATTACTCCCCACGAGTAACCGTCCCAGCTCAAAGGGATTGAGCAATGTCCTTTGCCTCTCAGGCTCACTAATCCAACAATGTCAGGATCCCATTCACCTACCCAAACTTTCTCCGTACCCCACTTCAAATGCCCCACTAACAGCTCTGTCCACTCAGTGCAGACCCAGACACGTCACCCTGATGACTCCACTCCTTGAGCCTGAGGCCAGGCCATCTTTGTGCTGCTCCTGTGGTCTGCTTGCTCTGCCAGCCGCCCGCCACTTCCTCTCTCCAGCTGCCCTGCTGGCCGCCTGCTGCTTCTCCTATCGGCCATCCCCACCAGCCACTCTGCTGGCCACAATGGGTCTGGCTCCAGGGCAAACCAGTGACTTCAGCTCTTACTGATTTCAACTCTTTAGCCATCACCTAGGCTGGCAAAAAGATTCCAGCTTCTACTGGAGTAACAAAAAGACTAATGCTGGAGTCTGCTTTAGGTCTATCCTTACAACAGGGGAGAAGGAGACAGGTTGAACCAGTCTTACAGCTCACACCCGGCTGGCACGAAGCAGGCTGGCCCAAGCCCCTTCCCCCCAAATCAGTTCACTCGGCTCTGAAAGGGAGAGGCTTGTTCATCTGAGATCCCTTACAACGATGGTGTCTTTCCTGCACGCACTGGTGTCATATTTTTCAGTTCCTACATTTGGGGGTAGCATGGTTTGTGACCCCACAACAGACAACTTAGTTACAATACACCACATTCCAGTCTAACAACCGATCCTCCATCAGCCCTGGCTGAATTGGATTTACATAACCTCACCTTGGATTCCGTCCCCATCCCGGCATGAGCTGCATTTACATCTCAACAGGGAATTGTCTTGCAGGGCTAAACAATTGGAGTGAGCACGCCCACCCCCAGGGCTGCTCTCTCCTTCTAGCTGGCTGATTGCAAGCTATCCTTCAGCCTCTGCTTAGGGGCTTGAGTCAGAGCTCACGAAAGTGAGTGGCAGGAGTTCGGTGGACGTTGGATCAGATTCTAAAGTCCAAATCACAGTGGACTCAAGCCTGATTTCTGAGCTGGTCCCTTTGTGCTGCTCTGGTGGCCCAATGGAGCTGCCCCATCTGGCATGATAAGACCGTTACCGGCCCCGCTCCTGAGGTCAGGAGTCGATACTCTACATTCCACCATCTGATGACTGATGCATTCACCAGGCCTGGTTCACCTCCGCTTCCCTCTAGATCCGTGGTATCCAACACGCTAGCCACAAGCGGTTATTTGGCTGGTTGAATGTGGCTAGTTCGCTATAGCAGTAGCCACTGTAGGGCTGGTTGGACATCACGGCTCTAGATTGAATCCATTGACATCAATGGAGTTACACTTGATGTAAAGCAATAATGAATCTGGCTGGTTTACTCATGGCTCATAGAATCATAAATCACAAAACTCTAGAACTGGAAGGGCCCTCGAGAGATCTTCAAGTCCAGTCCCCTGCCCTCACGGCAGGACCAAGCACCATCCAGACCATCCTGACAGGCGTCTGTCCAACCTGCTCTTCAATATCTCCAGATTCTACAACCTCCCTAGGCAATTTATTCCAGTGTTTAGCCACCTGGACAGGTAGGAAGTTTTTCCTAATGTCCAATGTAAACCTCCCTTGCTGCAGTCTCAGCCCATTGCTGCTTGTCCTGTCCTCAGCGGCCAAAGAGAACAATTTTTCTCCCTCCTCCTTGTAACACCCTTTTAGATACTTGACTCTATACGTTGAAAGGAATCTAGCTGCATTGCATGGACTTCCTACCTACTGGGATTTAATAAACCACGTGGGCTCAGTGTTAAACCCTGCTCACCTCTCCCCTGGAATTTCCGCAGGTTCGCCAGAGGTTCCCTGAGTCGCTCCCATTGCTGCTGAAAGTTGCAATCTCTGAAACTCCCAGGGTGACCCTGAAAAGAGATAAAGGCTTGATCCAGCTCATGGCAACAGTGGAGGTGTTAGTCTCCCAGCCTGATGGCGCCCGCCAGTCCCTCTGTGTTCTGAACGTTGTACGTATTGAAAACGAGCCCCAGCAAACACGGAAACCCCTCTGCAGTCACGTAGCTTCTGTGGGTGGCCGTCCTGTGTGGATCAGAGCCTCTGCACGGGGATACGCAGATTGAGGGCTGCACGTCTCTGCTCTAGGCCTGAGATGGGCGGCGCTTTCACTCCTCGGGAGCCCACGCAGCCAAACGCCAGCACCCGAGACGGACTGACCCTTGTTTTCTCATTGCAGGATGCTGCCTTGTTAGCCCAGTTTTCTGTGGAAAACAACAAACTGAAGATCAGTGTCCGTCTTGACAAGTACAAAGTCTTTTTGTCGTGTCTATCCTTAGTTCCTTGTTCAGGAATGGTGTGGGGGCGGGAGGGGAGGTCCGGTGGGTGCATTCACATAGCACCTGCTTGGAGAAGAGCACAGGTGCAAATGGCTGGTAACATTAAATTCACTTGACGCTTTTCCTTTTTCTGCAGGGCGGATCTCTCCTTGGCTTCCTCCTCCATTGGCAATTTCGATGTAAGAGCCTAGGTTGCTTCAGTAATGCATGTAATCTACTAAAGGAAGCCAGGCTCTAACCAATACAGGCTCTAGCAATGCAAGGGTGTAGAACCTAGGGTGTAGAACCTCTGTAACTTTTATACAATATGTTCCATTGTCTCTAGAAAGGGCTTTTTTTTTGTGGGATGATCCATGAGCAATCTCACGAATACTGTAAATTGCGGTGTGCAAGGCGTGGTTATGACAAATGTGTTATTAACGCTGGGATTTATTGGGACGGTGATGAGTAAGGCATTACTCACCTTAACTTAATCTGCTCGCTGCTACTCCTGAAGATTCTTGGCCGTTAACTTCCCAAATGCTCACATTGATTCCACAATGAAAAGTGTTTGCTTTGTAGGCTTCAGTTCTTCGCCTAGTTTTCCATCTCTCTTTCATTTAGACAAGAGGGTTCTTTTGATCTCCATATGTTGTGCTAAAAACAGCTTCCCCTGCGATGGGGGAGACACATCGGCTGTGTCTACACTGGCATGATTTTCTGGAAATGCTTTTAACGGAAAAGTTTTCCATTAAAAGCATTTTCGGAAAAGCATGTCTAGATTGGCAGGACGCTTTTCCGGAAAAGTACTTTTTGCAGAAAAGCGTCCATGGCCAATCTAGACGCGCTTTTCTGCAAAAAAGCCCCGATCGCCATTTTCGCCATCAGGGCTTTTTTGCGGAAAACAGAACTATGCTGTCTACACCTGCCCTTTCGGGCAAAAGTCTTTCGGAAAAAGACTTTTGCCCGAATGGGAGCAGCATAGTTTTTCTGGAAAAGCACTGATGATTTTACATTAGATCGTCAGTGCTCTTCCGGAAATTCAAGCGGCCAGTGTAGACAGCTGGCAAGTTTTTCCGAAAAAGCGGCTGATTTTCCGGAATAACTTGCCAGTGTAGACACAGCCATCGTGTGCTAATATAGAGGACAGAAGGGAAATTCATGAGCAATCAGAGGATTTTTGTTTCTTAGCTTAACTGAAGATAGTTTGAGGGGTCGCTGTGTTAGTCTGTAACTTTAAAAACAACGCGCAGTCCTGGGGCACCTCAGAGACTAACAAATATATTAGGTAACATGCATTCGTGGTTAAAACCCACTTCATCAAATGAGTTGGAGTGGAAAAAACAGAATCCAGAGTATATAACAGCAAATCAGTGACATGTCATTTGTAGGGCCAGGATTAATGACGCTAATTGAGACAGGCTGAATGTATCCCATTCATAGCTTTTGATGTGTGACTGTGAATATCAAAGGCTGGGGAAATTGCCTTTGTAGGGAGGCCGCTGAACTGGAATTCACTTACAAATTCACAGCTATCAACTTGGACTTGAATCAAGATGTTAACGCACGACACAGGCAATGAAATCCCCATTAAATCATTTCTGTCCCTGATTCAGGTCTCACTTTGGAAGCCACTGGTTGGCAAGATTTTTGACGTTGCCTTCCTGCCAGCAATAAACAGTAAGGACAGATTTCTTTTCCATTCCTCTCTTCACTTGCACTCAATCCAGACGGTGCACGATATGAGGGTTTATGACTGTGTTTGCAATTTACATTAGCAGCACACAGCAGAGCCTGCTGGAGTTCATTTATACTAAAGCTGAGAAGACCCATGTCAGATGATTGAATTTTGTCGGTGAATGAATAAACACAAAGGCAAACTGCATTGCACAATTGTCTTTGTACATCTATTTGGATGGCTGCTGTTTTGCTGTGTGCTAGGGAAAAAATCATGTCCTATATTTTGCAAAAGCAATGAAATCTTGGGGACATAACTCACACGAGAACGCTATTCTGATTGGAATGAATCGGGAGGTCATTTCAAAGAAACATAGCAAAGGTAATTGCAACTGAGTGAGCTGCAAACAAATTGAGAAATTAGAGAGCAACTCCAATTTCTGTGAGCCTGGAAAGTGACAACTGATTTCTACTCTTCTCTGCAGGTGTGCTAGGAGCAGGCATCCCTCTCCCCAGACTGCTGAATGCCGACTTGAGTAATGCTGACATCGAGGTCATTGAAGTAAGTGGTTTGACACGGTGGCGGCGTCCTGTCCCCTATCATTAGTCCTGCTTTCTCCCGAGAGTAGTTCGCTACTAGAAAAACCGTGTTTGTTATTTGAAAAGGAAATATTTAAATGTGACACCACACAGGAGCAGGGACGATGCCATTTTTCACAAGTAACGTCTCACCTTACTGGCTGGATTCTCCATTCAACATGAGTAGGACATTCAGGGTGCTCTACTTCTACATTCTTCCACTCTACTCTGCGCTGGTTAGGCCTCAGTTGGAGTATTGTGTCCAGTTCTGGGCACCGCATTTCAAGAAAGATGTGGAGAAATTGGAGAGGGTCCAGAGAAGAGCAACAAGAATGATGAAAGGTCGAGAGAACATGAGCTATGAGGGAAGGCTGAAGGAATTGGGTTTGTTTAGTTTAGAAAAGAGAAGATTGAGGGGGGACATGATAGCTGTTTTCAGGTATCTAAAACGGTGTCATAAGGATAAGGGAGAAAACTTGTTCATCTTGGCCTCTGAGGATAGAACAAGAAGCAATGGGCTTAAACTGCAGCAAGGGAGGTTTAGGTTGGACATCAGGAAAAAGTTCCTAACTGTCAGGGTGGTCAAACACTGGAATAAATTGCCCAGGGAGGTTGTGGAATCTCCATCACTGGAGATATTTAAGAGCAGGTTAGATAAATGTCTATCGGGGATGGTCTAGACAGTATTTGGTCCTGCCATGAGGCAGGGGACTGGAGTCGATGACCTCTCGAGGTCCCTTCCAGTCCTAGTGTTCTATGGTTCTACACAGCAAAGGTATTCCGGAATTACTATGCGAGCGTCTACACGGCGAATCAGTTATTTCAAAATAGTTTCAAAATAACGGGCATCTTATTCCGACTTCTGTAAACCTCATTCTACGAGGAATAGCGCCTCTTCCGAAATAGCTATTTGAAAATAAGGCCTGTGTGGACACTCCACTGCTGCCATTTCAAAATAGCCCCTCCCCAGGGTCATTCTAAGTTATTCCTCCTGGATCTCTACATCGAGATAGCACGTCTACACTAGGGAAGCCTGCCTTGGACTCATTTTGAGGCTTCCCTGCAGTGTAGACGTGCTATTTCAAAATAAGCTATTTTGGAATAACTATCCCGGAATAGCTTATTCTGAAATAACTGTGCAATGTAGACGTAGCCTTAGTTCTTATGGGGATCCACCTATTGGACCTTAATGCGATTCACAATGTCAGGCCTTTCCACAGCTAGTTTTGCTGCAAGCCCCTGAAAGTTCATTGACACGAAACCCACTGACAGGAAAAGCAGGCAAAGGAACGGAGCCGTGTATTAAAAAGCAAGAAATGTTGTTGGTTTGTTTAAGGAACTGAGGTAACCGCGTTTGATTACTTGTTTTGTTAGGATCTTATCGTGTTATCCGCATGAGTCCATGAAGTCAGCTTGACTTTATACCGCTCCCACCTGAAAACCGGACTCCGGCTTGACTGCAGCAGCCCAAACAATGTTACTCTTCCTATCTGGAATATTGAAACAAGACAGCGGCCCTTTCCAAAACCAAGCGCTGCCAGTTGCTACTTTGACTAACGCCTAGACTTAGAGGAATCTAAAGGTACCTGGTCTGCTTCAGATAGCTCACATGTGGAATATTAATAGTCTTTGCTGTGGCTTGATCTTTTGAGGGGGAGTTTGGACGCTGGCTGTGTATGTTGTAATTGTCGCGTGATTGTTTTATTAAAAGATTCAGGTTTCTCTGCAATCAGAGTGGTGCTTCTCGACGCTCTCGAGCTGTTTTCTTCCCCCTGGGCTGTGGTGTATGTAACCCCGCCCCCACCTGAACCAACCCCCACCTGTTATACCCACCACCTATGTTCTTCTCATTTAGAACCTCTGAAGGATTTGATTACCTGTAGCCGGGGGCAGTTAGCAAAGTGACCACAATGCTGCATGGCAGCGCGTCAGCATGAGGTTATGTTCTGAGGAACCCAGCGCTCTGCCAAACATTGGGCAAGTCTATCAAATAACCAGAACAAGGCACAACTGTGCAATTATCAGCCGAGTCTATTGCACCTGCTCTTTCCAAAGGGCTTGTTCAAATTTTTGGGCCCCCGGGCATTTGAACTGGTCCAAAATCTACAGCAGGAGCAATTACTCCTGTCAAAGGCCTGGTGTCTTTGGCAGCTCACTTTGGAACAAGGGAGACCGTGAGCAATGCCCCCTCCTGGTCACACACGGCGCCACAGAGACTCAGAAATCCTCATTGTTCATTCTGTGTAAAATCTGCTCTTCTAACCCGCGAGAGGTACCCAGAATTCTGCCAGGTTCCCGGCACTTGCTTGGCAAGGTGGTTGTTGGCTTATTTCTGGAAGGATTTGCCAAGCCTGTGATTTAATGCCAGTTCCTGTATGCGCTACTTAGCTTATTTATGCAATAAATCTTCCTGCGGGAAGGCTGCCTAATTCCAGCTATTCATCTTTTGCTAATTCCCCATATGCTTTAAAATCAGCCATGGCACGAAGCGTGAAAAAGAAGGGCCGGGGAAGTTGTGGTTTTCGTGTGGAAGGAGCAGCAAAGAAGCCAGCAAGCTGGGCAAGCCAGAGGGGAAGAGGTCGGAGAAAACATTGTCAGGTTTCAAATCATTTTCAGATCCTCCCACTGTGACTGCAGATATGCCTGGGAGTCCTGCCAGAACGGCCCGGTTGCCTGGAGTGCTCCCAAGATGGAGCTCCTGGATCCGGGTGCTGCCCTTTCTTCCTTCCCCCTCCCTGTGAGTTCAGAGAGCCATAGAACCCCAGGGCTGGCAGAGTTTGTCATGGCTCCTTCCCCACTCTGGCATGATACATGCAGAATTGGGGGCCAGCAAGTGTACCCCAAAGCCTTATCTACCAGGCTTTGGTATAAAACTTCCCCCCAAATCTTAACCTAGATCTTGGGAATAAAACTTCCGCTGCCACCACCCAAATGTTGCTAACGAGATTAGGGGAAAGATCATTTGGGAAATCTCACCCCTATTATAAAAATCAGGACACACAAGTAACCAATGCCAGGTTAATGAAAAGAAAGGAGAAACTTTTATTCTTACAACAATATTCCTGTTGCAAGCATAAGGATCAGATGGAAAGGTCACAAAATATACTCATGGAGGAATTATACCATGGGCTAGAACTTAGGTAAAAAGAAAAGCCAAACATCTCGTAAGCAGTGCCAGATCTCAGATCCCAGACCCAACCCTTAAAACAATAAAGCCTAATGAATTTACCTAAACTTTACCCGACTTACAGAAAGTGAAGAATTGTTTCTTGGAGAGAGAGAGAGAGACATGCTTGTCCCTCCCTGTAGCTGCAGAGGACTCGCCCAGAGAGACAAAGGAGAAAGGAAAAAAACCCAAATTCCTTTGTCCCAGTTTGAAAGTCCCACCTACATTCCTATTGGCCACTCCACCTGGCTAGGTGTAGTTAACCCCTTAATCCCCAGGCTGCTGGCTAACCCTCATAATCATGACAGAGACCTCAGGAGTCGTCGAGTCCAACCCCCTGTTCAAAGCAAGACCAACCTCAACTCAATCATCCCAGCCAGCGTGTTGTCAAGCTGAGACTTAAAAACCTCTCCGGAGGGAGTTTCCACCCCCTCCCTCGGGAACCCATCCCAGTGCTTCCCCGCCCGCCTAGGGAAATCATTTTTTCCTAATCTCCAGCCTAAACCTTCCCCACTGCAACTTGAGGCTATTGCTCCTCGTTCTCCTGAGAACAGCCTCCGGCTCTCTCCATCCTCTTTAGATCCTCCCTTCAGGAAGGCTGTTTTCAAATCCCCCCTCCCTCTTCTCTTCTGCAGACTAAACAAGCCCAACTCCCTCAGCCTCTCCTCATAGGTCATGTGCTCCAGCCCCCTAATCATTGTTGCCCTTTGCTGGACCCTCTCCAATACGTCCACATCCTTTCTGTAGAGAGGAGGGGGGCAGAACTGGATGCGATATTCCAGATGTGGCCTCCCCAATGCCGAATAAAGGGGAATAATCACTTCTCTAGATCTACTGGCAAAGCTCTTCCTAATGCCTCCCAATATGCCACTGGCCTTCTTGGCTACAAGGGCGCCCTGTTGACTCCTCTCCAGCTTCTCATCCACTGGAACCCCCAGGGCCTTTTCTGCACAACTGCTGCTTAGCCAGCTGGTCCCCAGCCTGTAGCAATGCCTGGGATTCCTCCGTCCCAAGGGCAGGACTCTGTACTGGTCCTTATTGAACCTCAGCAGATTTCTGGCCCAATCCTCCAAGTCTAGGTCTCTCTGGCCCCTCTCCCGACGTATCCAGCTCCCCTTCCTGCCTCCCCATCTTCTCACCTAGCTGGTTGACTCAGAGCTAGGAGCTTCCAAGATGCGTGGAGACTGTGGCGTAGTGGGGGGCTGTCTGCTCTGTGACCAGGCCCCCCTGCGCTGCGATGGGAGATTCTCACTGACTCTCCCAAATGTGGATTAACCCAGACATCCAGGCTCAGCCCCACAGGGAGAGACAAAGGGGGGAGGGCGGAGACCAGCACCTGGCTGGGGGCAGGGCTGGGAGAGAGTTTGGAGTTTCTTTCTGGTATCATGGAGGAAGCAGCCTGAGAAAGGGGCTGGGATTTAGGGGCCAGACTCCCCCAGCTCAAGGGGGGCTGAGGCATCCTAGGCCTGCCCTGGAACCAGATTCCATCTGTGCTGGGCTGTGTCCTGGAGAAGCAATAAACTCCCTCTATGCTACTGGTGGGCGGAGTCTGTTCGTGCCACTACGGGGGTGCAGGAGGCGGGGACCCCGACGCGCCATCACAGAGACACCCCAGCAGGCTGGGCAAACGGCCCCTGAGTGCGGCAGCCCGGGATTCCCCCAGGCGCCGCTCCCGTTCACTCCACAGTGCAACAAACCCCAGTTTGGTTCCCCACCAGGCGTGGTTCCCTTTTCCTGCACGACTCTCACTCGATGAGGGCCCACTCGCTCAGCTCAGCTCCTCGAGGCAACTGTGCTCAGCCGGGGCTGCATCTGACACCATTTCCACGCCCCGGGGCACACGGAGCTGGTTCTCTCGGAGGCGCAGACGGCAGCAAAGGGTTACAAAGCAGTGACCCGCCTCCTTCCCTGAAGGTCAGCATGCAGGTCGCGAGCGGGGCGTGTTCAGCACGAATCTCTAGTTCGTTGTCGGGGCAGAATCCCTTTGCTGCATGAATAAAACAACAGGGACCTCTGGTCGCCATGCAGCCGCACTGCGAGGGGAGTGAAAAGCTACTGGATCCCCTGTGGCTGCTGTGGAGAAACGTACGTAATGACAGCTGCACTGGGCTTTGTTGGCACAGCCGGGCTTCCTCGCAGGCAAGCGGGAAGCACGCCACGAGGAATGGCCGTGTCGGAGACCTGCTCCAGGTCACACCCATCCGTGACAGACTCAGACGCTTGGGTCATGTACCACGGGGGGTGCTGGGCAAGTTGCCACACCCCTGGCTTGACACGGTTCCCGTCACGTGCAGGGTTTGCAGTTTGGTTCAATGGCTCTCAACGCCTCTGCAGGAAGGTGGGGGCCCATGTAGCACAGGCCTGGTGTGAGGCCTGAGGCCTAGTTAACAGTGGTCAAGGCGTGGCTAATATAAAGCTAAGCTAAGCTGTGAGCAAGAGGCAGGCCCTGCTCACAGAACTTGGCATGAACAGTTCGTATAAGACACTAATTGGCAATAGGCCCGGGTGTAGAACAGGAATTGTACTAGGTACCGGCTGTAAAACACTAATTGGCACTGGGCACCGTTTGAAAGCCCTTTCCAGAAGGCTGGTACCCCCTGCTCGGTAACAAGGACCTTGGTGCCCACAGACACCAACCCAGGTTCAGAACAGGGTGTACAGTGACAGCGCGATGGATGGAGATGGTCTAATCCAACCAGCAGGTGCAGGGTGACGGGTGGTATCTAGGTAACGTCACAGGGTGGCAGCCTGTCAGAAGTGAGGGGTAACGCGTTTGTACCAGTGTAACGTGGTATCTCGGAGGGGCTCTTTGCCTGGCCTTGGGGGCAGCGTCTCGTCCCTGGCACTGCCTGAGCTGGGCCCATCGTCAGGGGGTAAGTCTGTGAAGTGGTTCGCTAGAGCCTACTGACAGCGACTGGTGTACTTCGCTTGACAGTCAGCCTGGCCGGTGCCTTCAATCCCCATCTGATTGTATGGTCTTTGGGGGCTCTCTCAGAGTCTGCTGTGTTGACCACTTGTGCAAAGACAACACAATACACAGGAGGAGCTCTCCCCGCACCCACACACGCACAGCCGAACGGTTATGACTGACAGCGCAGGAGGCCTGTCAGGACACCGCAGCGGTGACTTCGGATACTACAGCCCCCACTCTACATGTGGCTCTAGCAGCCCTGCCCGGCAGTGATGTGGGTGGGTGAGTCCAGTAGGTTAAGACTGAAAGAAAAAGACCGAGACGCCCACCCAAGCTGGCCTGAGGGATGTCAGACAGGCGGGCGCGCGAGCTGCGGTGGATAGGGACAGAGCGCCTTGGAGGGACCGGATGGCTGAGCAGGATGCAAGCGGATGGGGTGAGCGGAGAGATGTTCACTAGAAGGAGGGCTTAGCTCCTTCGGGCGCTGAGGGGCCTTGGTTCCTCCCAGCAGGTGGGTGGGCTGCCTTCATCGGCACAGGTTGGACATGCTGGTAAGAGAGCTCCCGCAGGCGGCTGGCTGTTCTTGGCTCGCTGCTCCCAGGGACGATCAGCCATCTGGGGCCCTGGCTGGCCCTCGCTGCACTTTCTGCCCCGCAGAGCCGTGACAGCCCTGGCAGGGGATGCCTGACCCTGTGACCGGACGGTGCCTGGCTGGAGACGGGAGATCTACAGCTGTAATTGGGGTTGGGGTGCCCTGGGGCTGGAGCCAGCGATCGGCAACTACATGGCCGCGCAGGGGGGCTGGCCCCACAGAAAGCAGGAAGCCCCCGGAGCCTTGCCCCCAGGCAACAGCAGCCTTCATTTGGAGTAGTCTCTGGCGTCTGGGCTCCCACCGAAGTGAAAATGGCTCCCCGCAGCGCTTTCCATGGCCTTACAGGCCTTAGCGTCCGTCTGCCATGGAGCCCGGGGCCGCGCTCATGCCGGGGCTGCCGTTTTACATCCTGCTCCCCTCCTGCCGAGTGTTTTCCTCAGACCTGCAGGTCGCCTGGGGCAGCGGCTCCGTATCCGCCCCAGAGAAGACAGCGCTAGGCAACCGCTTGGGAGCCGCCAAGGCTCCGGGCCGGAGCCGTAAAGTTGCTGTCTCCACAGGGCGCTCGCTCCAGCTGCGGCCCCGAGGAACCCGGCGCTGAACCAGCGCGGGCGGAACAAGGTTTCCCCTGTCACGGCGGGGCCAGTGGCTAATCAGTGACGGCAATTCGATACCAGCGCCCGTCTCGCGTGTGAAACTCACCACCGCGCCTGGCCTTGTTCCGCGTCTGCCGCCTGCTTGCCCAGGAGAAATAACCGGGGTGATTGTGGAGGGGCTCTGTGTGGAGAATACAAAATTCAGAACCGTTTTGGACCCCCCCGCCGGGCCTGATCCTCAGCAGCTTTAGTTCTGTGTGACTGCACGGAGGGGCACAGCGCTCCGCTGGGTTGGACCGGGTGAGGGGCCAGGCCACTGTATGAAGATAGATGCAAAGTGGGCGGGGAGGGGGGGAGCTAAGGCCCTGGGGCTGGATGTGGCTCCCGGCTTCCCCCCAAGCATTGGGGAGCCCATGCTGGTGCTCCAACCCTGCCTCCATCCCTCTGTGGGGCTGAGCACACACAATCTACTAGCACAGGGCCCCTCTGGTGTGTGAGGGGAATGGGGGGAGCGACTTTCTCCTCAGGGAGGGGCCACGTCCGCGAGGGTTTGCTGTTGGTTTTTGGTTTTTGTTGTTTTTTGGCTTCTTACTTGTGTGCGGCCCCCAACTGGTCTTTCTGTGGGTCACTGACCCCCCCACCCCCGATATAAAGCAACAGAGCTCCATCGAGGGCCATAGAACGGCACTCATTTAGCCCAGAGAAGGAGCTGGCCTCGTTTCTCTACAGCGACTAAAAATTGGCGGAAGCGTTCTCTGATTAAAGCTGCTTTGTGCATTCGTTCCGAGCGCTGCTTTAAAAGAGCAGGAGTCGGTCCCTGCAGCCCACTCCAACCTCTTCCAACCAGAGCCCCGCGAATCCCGCTCATTTCACTGGGCTCCGTTTTCAGTTGGAGCCACGTGCGCCTCCCTTGTTCTCGTCCAGGCAGTAATCACAGCCAGAGGCGCGGCGCTTCGCGACATGCTGATCAAAGGGAAACGGGAAACGGTTTTCTAAAGAATGCAAATGTAATTTTATTGTGCCAGGCACTGGCATCAAGGGATTTTTAAAAGTTTCTTGAACCGGTAAAGAAGTTTCTCCGTGTGACCTACATAATGTTCTGTCTCGGGGTAGAAACTCTGCAGTGTGCGTATTGGAGAGTTTCCTTCTTGAAAGAGACAATGTCAGAACCGCAGGTGCCATAAAACTTAAGATCCCACAAAATGTTTCCAGGTTTGCTCTTTTCGTTTCTAGGCAAACAGATTTATTCACATACGGAGACAGTCCACAGGAGTGCTTGTGCCCCAAAATTATACCCTGGAGCATGGCACAAGGACACGACAGGGGAGTCCTTTGGCGTAGGAAGCGATTAGCTGCAAAAGACAAAATGGCCTGTTCTTGTTAGAGTGACGTGCAAATAATAAACAAGCAGCCTGATGAGTGAAAACCCAATTCGACCTCGAGCTTTAATAATCCAAGGTGGAGTTTGTAATGGAGAGAAGAGAACTATTTTAATGGGTGTAATATTTTTATCTGGCTGGCTGCCACTTTCCTTCTCTGAGGGCTCGTCTCCACTTACTGGGAGTTGCATGCTGTGGAGATCGATCCCCCGGGATTTGATTTAGTGGGTCTAGTAAGGACCTGCTAAATCAACTGCTGACGGCACGGCCATAGACCCTGGTACGCCACCTGGTCGTGAGGAGTAAGGGAATTTGATGGGGAGACTTTCTCTTGTTGACCTCCCAGAGTGGAGATGCCACGGACATTCAACCTAAGGTTTGTTGACTCCAGCTTCGCTGTTCATGTGGCTGGAGTTGCGTGTCTTAGGTCGACTTTCTCCCGTAGGGTAGACCTGGCCTGAGCCTCCCAACATTAGGAGTCTGCTGCACCTCTCTCTCACGCAGGGTAACCCCAGGGATGTTGAAGGAGTTGCTCCTGATTCACACCCAAAAAAGGGAGGGGAAGAGCAGGCCCCGGAGGTTTGCCCTTGTGCCGACACTGTTCTCTCTGCAGGGCTCAGGCCTGAAGACGTGGACGGCCTGGTGAGTTGTCCTGTCCTGTGGTTTGCTGATCCCGACTCCCGAACCTGCTTGGCCCAAAGCTGGCAAAGCCCGGAGAGAGGGAGTGAAGTTGCCCCAGTGTTTACCTGACGTTCCAGGAGCGTGCAACAAGGGCGCAAAGCTGCCTGCTAGCGAGGCAGGTCTGCCTGTGCTTCGAAGGCTCAGAACGTCTCTATGGCGACCTGCTTCTTGTCAAGGCTGCAGCTCTGCGCAGCTGCTGGCTCCATCCGAAACCCCAGCCAGACGCGGGTCTTTACACGGCCTGGCCACTTCCCAGGGGCCCGGGGTCTTGTGAGCCTGTCCCGTCAATAGAGAGCGGCTTGCGGTGGAGTCTGCTGGGGAGCCATGTGGATCCTCATTCGGAGTGACAGTCGCACCCCAGGTCGGAACAAACAGGAGCCTCCCGTAGCCGCAAACTGGCTATTGAGAATGGCCAGGGCCTGGCTGGGGGCGTTACAACCTCCCAGCATTATGCAGAGCAGAGCTTCCCAGTGCTCTATTGGATTTAGCATTTAAAGGGGGGATCAGTAGCACCCAGGAACCGGGGCCCTCCATCAGGATGGTTCAAGTGGCACTTACAAGGCGACATGGACGTTGGCCATTTGCCCAGCAGCTGAATTTGACTCTGGATGCAAAAGTCTCTTCTTCCTAGTGGAGAATCCCGGCACCCCGCCCGGATTGGCCAGGTGAAACGTGCTGGATTGCAGCCCACGCGGCATGAGAGCCGCCTGTGCAGAGGGTCATAAGAACATAAGAACGGCCGTACTGGGTCAGACCAAAGGTCCATCCAGCCCAGTATCCTGTCTACCGACAGTGGCCAGCACCAGGTGCCCCGGAGAGGGTGGACCGAAGACAATGATCAAGCGATTTGTCTCCTGCCATCCCTCTCCAGCCTCTGACAGACAGAGGCCAGGGACACCATTTTATCCCCTGGCTAACAGTCTTTTATGGACCTAACCTCCATGAATTTATCCAGCTTCTCTTTAAACTGTATTATAGTCCTAGCCTTCACAGCCTCCTCTGGCAAGGAGTTCCACAGGTTGCATCCAGAAGCAACCTCACTGCCCCAAGACAGCACTCCTGCAACTTTCCTTCCCCAGAGAGACCCTCACCCGAAAAGCAGCTTTCGTGAGAGCTCCCTGTACATGCTCACGGAAACATTTCAGCTAAGATGGGGAAACGGCCGGCGGGCCTATGGATGGATTTTTCTAGCTGAGAAGTGGAAGAAAACGTCAGTCTCAAATCCAAGCACAGCTTTACTCACTAATCAGCATCATTTCTCAAAGGTGCGGGGGTGGGAACTGCAGGTTTTCAACCCCCTTCACACCAGGGAACCCCCCGAACATAGTCTATGTGGCTTCTGGCTTCCGAACCAGCCTCACATTTCCGATTCTCCTGATCCTGGGCTCTTGCTCTCGGAAACTCTTTGGCATTATTTTGAAATTCTTCCTGTTCTTCCTCCCAGCTTGATCATCAGTCTGGTGGGCGGTTGGCTGGACACCCCTCTTCAAACCCTCTTGCCTATTTTGCAGGATGAGCGGCTGTGATTTAATTAACCTGCCTGCAGTTTCCAAAATTGCCTAGTCGATATATTTGCACAATACATGCGAGGGATGCACAATTCAATTATGCTTTTGTTCCCAGGCTGTCGTTGAATTGCACACATTTTCTTGATCTTCCTTGCCGCTGGATTTAATTTTTTGAAAGGAATTCAAATTCCAACATGCAATGTTACGGACTAATTTGTGATCAATTGCTTTCCGAAATGCCTCTCTGTACTGAGACAGCTTGGTAAACAGAAGTGACAGTGCCACTTAGAAACATGCCACTCGCTGGAAGCTTGTACTCTTAAATGGAGTCGGTTCTACGGTATTTTGAGAAGGCTGAGAAATTGGTATTTCTCTATCCAGAGACCTCCAGCTTGCTCCGAACTGTGAACTGAGATGACTGAGTGTCCATATGGCTGCCGTCGCTTCACCACTGCTGCCCTCTTGTCTTCACAGTTCTGTCCCTGCATGAATATTTGGCTGAGCATCCTCTGCGTGCAGCTCCCTGTTCTCAGCTGTTCAACTCCTTGCGCACTAGGGCATTGCCAGCCAGAGGCAAAGGGATGTAAATAAGACCGCTATGAACTGGCATGCTGCAGCAAGGGTGCTTTGTTAGACAGTGAGGCAGCTGCGTCTAATGACTGTCGACATTCTTGGGCGTTGGCAAATGGAACTTTATGTCAACAGTTTGTGTGTGTTTAGCAATAAAATCCTGAAGAAAACAGAAGGCTTAAATGACTCGGATGGCACTAGCAGAAGATGAGGAGAGATTAGAGTGAAAAAAGCCAAGATTTTCACACAATGCACAGTCAATCTGTGGAACTCCTTGCTAGAGGACGTTGTAAAGTCCAAGACTATCAAAGGGGTCAAAAAAGAGCTAGATACATTCACAAAGGATAGGTCCGTGAATGGCTACCAGCCTAGATGGGCAGGAATTTTTCCTTTCTATGTATATAAAAATGTTTTTCCTGTGGGATGACAGAGTGACAATCACATCATTCTGCACCCCACAGCTCCCCCACACCGTCCCCCCTCCTCCTCACTGCTAAGCCAGCATGGATCAGCAAGCTATGGCTCCCAAGCAGCAGCAGCAGTACCCCCAGCGGCCCCACGTGGCGGGCGGCTGCCAGAGTTTTAAATTGTGCTGCTCTGGCGGTGCGGGGGGCAGGGGCGACGGCGAGGCCCATGGCGGGAGGAAAGGGGGGGCCAGAGAGGGCAAGAAGGGGTGTGGGGGCGGGACTGGGGGACACCCACATCCGCCGCCAGAGCACCTTGCTTTAAAACTCTGGCAGCTGCCATGTGCTGGGTGACTGCTGAAGTTCTACATTGCGGTTCTCTAGACTGGGCCCTACGCCCCCTCCCTCACAGTGGCCAGAGGGGAGACCGTGGGGCCTGCGCCTGGGGAGAGCACGCCGGGGGGGAAAGTGTGGGGCTTGGCGTGGCTGGGGAGGCGGGGCATGCCCCCCCCCCCCCAGACGGAGGGAGGGAAGGAGCCAGGCCAGCCATGGCCTTGGCCAAGCCTAACCTCCCAGCAACAGGAAGGAGAGCTGGGCCATCTGCGGCCTCGGCCTGGCCCTCCCTGGTGGCTGGGGGGCGGGAGCCAGGGCTGCCTACCCCCAGAGAGGGGGGTTGGTGAGCGAGCAGGGGGCGCCCCCCCCCGTAGTGTTTCCTAAATCTGACCTGTGTCTAATTCTCACTGCCTCACCGTTAGCACGGTCCAGTGTTGAGTAGCCCGGGCGAGGAAAGCCCTGCCCATCCCGACGCAAACCAGCAGCCTGTAAACCATTTCAGACAATGGCGTGGAGCGTTCCCCAGCAGTGAGAGAGCATCCCCCAAAGCACGTCCTTCCTGTGGGCCCGGGGCCAGGAACCAGGGCTGTTTCTCTTCCCCTTCCTGCCCACGGTCTACACCTAGGGTATGTCTAGACTACATGGCTCCGTCGATGGAGCCATATAGATTTGTTTGTTCGGCAAAGGGAAATGAAGCCGTGATTTAAATAAATGGCTGCCTCGCTGAGCCGACAAACAGCTGATCAGCTGTTTGTTGGCTCAGCGCGCTAGTCTGGACGCTCCCGCGCCGACCTGAAAGTCCTTTATCGACCTCCGCGGTAAACCTCATCCTACGAGGCATAACGGGGAGGTCGATAAAGGACTTTCATGTCGGCGCGGGAGCGTCCAGACTAGCGCGCTGAGCCGACAGACAGCTGGTCAGCTGTTTGTCGGCTCAGTGCAGCAGCCATTGAAATTTAAATGAAGCCGTGATCATTTAAATCGCGGCTTCATTTCCCTTTGCCGATCAGCCTAATCTACATGGCTCCATCGATGGAGCCATGTAGTTTAGACACACCCCTTGAGTCTAATCAACAGGGAATCGCAGCAGATGCCACGTCTTCTGCCACAGGGATGGGCATCGGGACAGGCCGCTCTCGCCTGCGCGCTGCTGTCCCGTATGCTGGGAGACGTTCCTTAAAGTGACAAGTGTTCCTTATTTGTGTTGCCGTAGCACCCAGGGGCTCTGGTCCTGAGTGCAGGAGCCCCGCTGTGCTAGGGGCTGTCCAAACACGGGCTGAAAAGGACAGTGCCCGGCCCCAAGGCGCGGACGGTCTAGTGTGAGCGAGAGGAGCGGGCTGCCGTGCGCTGGAGAGGCGATAAGAATTGGATGCGGAGGGTTAAGGCGCTCGTGAGCCTGTTCGAATGGCTGACGCAGTCAGACCAGGAACCAGTGGGGAGAGCGAGACTCACGAGAGCTCCTGCCAGGACCACCCGCTCCCCACACGTTCCTTACGGTACAGAGTCAGGTTCTTAAGAGCGCGCGAGTCTACTACGCGTTTGAGAGCGTTTGTCTGTCTTTCCGTCCGCCCGTCCGTCTGTCCAGAACCCCTCCCAAACGGTCCGGACCAGCAACTTCGGCAGGCAGCTTCCTCTTATAACTTAAAGCCAGGCCAGGGGTTGGCGGGGCCAGGAAAGCGGGATGTGCCTGGAATGGGATTGCTGCTCATCAAACTGTACAGAACAGAGACAGAATCACCAGGCGGGTGAAAGAGGCTGGCTGGGGTGTGCCACCCCCATCCAGGACTGCCCCAGCCCTGAGCATCCTACCCCTCAGACGCTCTTTAGTGAGGGTGGGGGGGGGGACAAAGCCTTCTCCCTATTTCATATGGGCCCATCACTGGCTGTTCCCATTCATCAGGGAGCGAGGGGAAAGTGCAGAGTTTGCCGCATTCCTCCCTCTGGCTGGGGAGCACAGGGGGCAGATGACCCTGGACCTGCCCCAGCTGGGGGACATGCCCCCCTCCCCCGGCTGTGCCCACTGGAGCTGCAGCGGCTATGGACAGGGGCTTCTCACCTGACCCCCCTTACTGCTGCAGTGACTGAGGGCTGGGGCTGTCCTCGTTCCCCGGGCAGCCTGCACCCGTTATCCCTCCTGCCGGGGTGGGACAAGGGGACGTGAGGCCCGGGGGGGGTCGGGCGAGGGAATGCTCCTGCGTGAGCAGGGTGGGGCAGGCCCCCGACATAATGGGGCCTTGAGCCCTCTGGACTAGAAAGCTGTGGCCGCACGCTCCCTGCAGAGGGAATCTCTGGCTTTGCTCTGCTCACAGGTGGCGGAGACGGGACGGAGCAGGGCTCTTGGAGGCGGGATATTTTGCAATAAGTTGTGGAGCCAGTTTTATCCTGTGCGCACATCGGGCCACGTTCTCAAAGGCTCTTGTGAACACTCACTATCGTATGACAGCACCACGGTTTCAAACGTGCAAACGCTGGCACGTGTGTGCGCGAATGTGGGTAAGCAGGCGGCTAACTGCACGTTTGTGTCTGCGATCACTCACTGTAAAAGCCGCCATCAGCTAATTGGGCTCAAGGAGGAAGGGAACCTGTGAAAGGTTCTGAGCTGTGATCCGCAGGCCAAACTGGATGAGCTAATGGTCTTAGCTGGCGTTACAGTCTATGAATCTGTGAATATTTTCCAGAAAGGTGGCCCATGCTCTGCCGCTAGCACTGAGCAGGTGCTGCACTTGAGCACAGCACAGAGCCCTGGTCCACGCTACAGAAGGACTTTGCTAGAAATACATTCCTGAGATGCATGGATACCTGGGGGTGCAGGCATTACACCGACCCAAGCGACGGGCAGACAGGGGTACGTCAAGGGGACAGCTTCTCCTGCCAACGTAGCGAGCACCTCTTGTGGAAGTGGATTGACTAAGCCAACACAACGACCTCTCTTGTCCATTACAGCGCTACTGCACAGAGGCCACGTTTTATGGGTTTTCTGGAGTCTCCGGATTGCGACAAGTGTCTCACGGGAAGAGATGCATACCGGGAGAGCTCAGGTCCTTGCAAGTCGTCCCTCTGCCAGGTCCCGATTGGTTGGAGCAGGAACCCTGCGATTTGGCTGTTGGAGGCTTTCTGTGCTTTCAGCGACACGTGTCCAAAAATCTTGTGCAACGTGCGGACGTGAACTTTACATTTGGATTCGACACGCTCAGCCCATTCCTGGTCCAGTCTGGATTCACGCAGGCCAGAAAGGGGGTCCCCACACCATGCGACACTCAGCCGCGATTTACTTTGGCACGCCATAAATGCCACGGCGAGACAATTCGATGCCTTAATTCCTCGGCTTTTATGACGCTTCTTTTCCTCATTCTTGAGCAAGCTTATGTTATATAAGGGCTGCCCGCTCCCTGCCAAGCACAGAGGGCTGAGCAGCTCCGGAACGGCTGCCGCTGACCACTCGCGGGACAAGGTAAGAGAAACGCTGCAAAGACGCCGGATCTGAAGTGGTGTCTTCTACGGCAAAGGCAAACGAGAACGGCCCGGGGTCTGGAGCAGCAGACGGGCGGGGGATCCTAATCCCATTTAGGTCCTTCTGCTCGTTGGAGTCTTTCGTGTTCACCAAGAGATATGGGCTCCCCTCTGACTGCCCTGGGTTTCGGTCCGGCCCGACTTTCCAAGCAGGAATTCAAATGCTTCCATCAGTTCTTAGCCTTCCACCTCCTGCCCTATGAAATGAAACGTCAGCCCCATTGTCACTTCCCCCTCCCCATCCACAGCCCCCACCCAACGCTCAAAGCCCCTCCCCCAGGAGACCCAAAGACCAACGGGTGAGAGATCTGAGCCATGACGCGCGCCTCTAAAGATGTGCCTGGCCAGCCAACGTTCTGGCCCTTAAGAATTACAGCACAGATCCCAGGAGCCAATGAATACCAGACCGCTCTTGTCCTCAGGGCACGTCTCCACGTGCGGGAAGAGCGACGCAGTGGTGATCAATCTTCCGGCATTTGATTTAGAGGGTCTAGTAAGGACTCGCTAAATCAAACACTGAGGGTGCCCCCATCAGTTGACAGGAGTGTTTCTCCCATCCACCTCCTGCTGCGAGGAGGCTTAAGGTATGTTGACTTCAGCCACGCTATTTATGTAGCTGGAATTGTCTATCTTAAGCTGACCTTCGGCTGTAGGGTGGACCCGCCCTGAGGGGGTGGCCATGTGAGTCTGTAGCTGCAAAAACAACGGCGAGTCCTGTGGTGCCTTAAAGACTAACAGATACCTCGTTGAATCCTCCCTCTTTTGGTCATCACACCTCCCCCTCAACTGCTGGGAGGGAGCCCCCACCACCCTCACTGAACTGGCCTCGTTAACACTGGTCCCACACTCGAAAAGTAACTCCCTTCTTTTGATATGCCAGTGGGTTTGACCCACGGAAGCTGATGCCCAGATATATCTGTGAGTCTTTAAGGTGCCACAGGACTCTGCCTTGTCCAGACCTGTCGTGGGGAAGGTTTGCTCTTGGAGGAACTAACTGCAAAGGGCCCCACCCCGCCGCCAGCCCACTGTTGTGTGCTGGGGATTTGCCGAACTCAGGCCGTCAGGGCTGGCTCAGAACAAGCCCGAGCATTAGGATTTCCTGCCTCCTTGGGGGAGCTCTCCCTGAGCCTTTGCAGCGAGCCAGCACCCCGCTCGCAGAGCCGGGCCGTACCCACAGAAACGTGGGCACGCCGCGTGGACAGCTTTCGGCCCAGAGCGAGCCACGTTGCTCCCTTCCATGAGTCACGGCTGGGACTTCCAGGCGTGGGGAGCGCGGCCACTTCATGGAGAGTCTGAAGGAGGACAGTTTGGGCTAACAGGAGAGGCTGTTCGTGAGCTGCAGAAAGAGCTCCGGGCTGACCTCCGTGGGCCGTTTCCTCAGCTCCCCAAGGGGCCGTTCTGACAGCCGGAGATGGCTTCTGTCCACCAGGGCCAGGAAGGGGGAAGCCGAGAGGTGGCTCCTGCTGACTCTAGGCCAGCTGGGAATTCTTCCACGTCTGAGGACCCCCCGGCCACACCACACAAGCAGGGGCGAGGCTCAGCCTCACCATCTGTAGAGCGTGCCCCCAGCTCCTTGCCATTCTAGAACATATCCTGCGCCTCAGATCTGTCCGGCTGGCTCTCCGGGCTCTGATTTGGGCCTGTCCCCTTCCCAGGCAGGAGCCGTGACCCGCCTTGGGGCGAAGATGTCGAAGGTCCACAGCCTGCTCCTCTTCTGCGCTCTGCTGAGCCTGCCTCCCGGCTCCCGGGGCTACCGGCCAGCGCAAATGATCCGGCAGAAGGCTTCGGGGAAGGGTGAGTGGAAAACGTCCCGTTCGCTCCACAAACTGCCCTCCGGGTGGCCTTCCTGCCCCCCCTTCCCCGGGACCGTTCGCCGGCACTACCATTTGCTGGCTCGTGTCAAGCAGCGATAGGATCAGGCTGGGCCCGTGTGGCCCTCGGATCAGGGCCCTGCTCACTCTCCCTCTATAATGCTCCCCCGCTGGCCGCCATAGCGCAGAGCGTTTGCCTGCACCGGCCCACGCCCTTCCAGAGCTCCCCACGGGCGCCCACGGAGGCAGAATGGGGGTAGAAGTGGTGCATGGCCCCGGTGGTCCTGCGTGGTCCTGCGTGCGGCGCCCCGGGGGCGACGTTGCCATGGAGACTGGGGAGCCGAGTGGGAAGGTCCCAGTGAAACGTTTTCGCCTCAGATTTTGCTAGTTCCTCGAAATGAAAACGCTCCCCTGAAACGGCTTGGTTCTGACAAAGCTCGGAGGGAACCCAGGGCAGTCCCAGCCTGCCTGGCTTCCTGCCCGCCTGGGGGAAGCTGCAGGCCAGTCCGTAGCTTCCCGGCGTTCCTGGCAGATTGCGTGTGCGTTGGGAATGCTGCGGCTCCACTCCCCGGCACAGCTAGACTCATCATTTGGGGGTTCCCCCTGGGACTGGTGTGAAGCCAGAGCTCAGACCCGCGCAGTCCCCCGCCGATGGGACGGCCTTTCCCGGCCCAGCTCTGGCCAGGAGCCGAAGGGCTGGGCACACAGACCTCCCAGGGCCCGGCTCCTCAAAGCTCTTTCGGCCCCCCAGATGCAGGGAGTCAGAAGAGGCCACACGCCCTGCCCGGTTCTGCCAGGAGCGGCGTTCACCGCTGCGCCCCAGAAGTGAGCGCTGGGCGGGCTGCCGGGCCGTGGGCTACTCCAGCAGCGGCGGGACCCCCCCCCACCCCTATGCTGATAGGGGGTGTCAGGAGCTGGGCACTGCTCAGCAAGAGAGAGGGGCGGCGGGCCACTCTGAAAAGGGCCCGGTGCCTGAGGGCAGGGCTGCGGGAAGCCCTAGGGCGGGGGGGCAGTGGGGCCAGGGGAGGCGGACGGACCGCCCTGCCCCCCGCCCGGCTCACCAGGCCCGTCACTGACATACCTCCTGATCCTTCCAGCCTTTCTGGACGTGGGGGCCCGCGCGCTCCGTGGGCAGAGTCTGGTGGATGTGCAGCTCAGCGGTGGCCCTCGAGTGCGGCGCCCGGGCGCTGGAGGCCCAGCCGGGGCGGGAAGGCAGCTATCGCTCCTGGGCGCCCTGCTCTCCATGGTGGGAAGGCTCTTAGGGGGGCAGGGAGCAGAGAATTTGCCCAACGGGCAGGGGGCGGGAGCCAGGCCTTCCCTAGCGGGCCTCCTGGGGGTGCAGGCAGAGGCAGGGGCCAGACCGATATTGGGGGCAGAAGGCAGCAGGGCAGATCAGAGTGTCCTCGGGGCAGGGCTTGGCTCACACGCCCGAGGCCCACGTCGGCCCTTGCTGACATGGCTGCTTGGGGGACACAGGCGGGGGACGCGACCTTTCCCTGGGGAAACGCTTGGAGGGGGAAGGAGAGGAGCAGGAGCCCCTGCAGTTGGGGCTGGGGGGCTCCTTGTGGCGGGAGAAGATGCACTTGCACCTCAGGGTGCCTTAGAAGGGGCAGGAGGAGTCACTCTTCTGGGAAACACGCTCAGTGCAGGAGCAGGGATCCCTGTAGCTGTAGATACCCTGAGTGGGGGAGCAGGGGTCCCTGTAGCTATAGATACTCTGAGTGGGGGAGCAGGGGTCCCTGTAGCTATAGATACTCTGAGTGGGGGAGCAGGGGTCCCTGTAGCTGTAGATACCCTGAGTGGGGGAGCAGGGGTCCCTATAGCTATAGATACACTGAGTGGGGGAGCAGGGGTCCCTGTAGCTATAGATACACTGAGTGGGGGAGCAGGGGTCCCTGTAGCTATAGATACACTGAGTGGGGGAGCAGGGGTCCCTGTAGCTATAGATACACTGAGTGGGGGAGCAGGGGTCCCTGTAGCTATAGATACTCTGAGTGGGGGAGCAGGGGTCCCTGTAGCTATAGATACACTGAGTGGGGGAGCAGGGGTCCCTGTAGCTATAGATACTCTGAGTGGGGGAACAGGGGCTCCTATAGTAGAAGACACGCTGAGTGGGGGAGCAGGGGTCCCTATAGCTGTAGATATACTGAGTGGGGGAACAGGGGTCCCTATGGCTGTAGATACACTGAGTGGGGGAATAGATGTCCCTATAGTAAAAAACATGCTCAGTGGGGGAGCAGGGGTCCCTATAACTGTAGATTCACTGAGTGCGGGAGCAGGGGTCCCTATAGCTGTAGATACACTGAGTGGCGGAACAGGGGTCCCTATTGTAAAAGACAAGCTCGGTGGAGGAGCAGGGGTCCCTATAGTAGAAGGTACTCTGAGTGTTGGAACAGGAGTCCCTGTAGTAAAAGACACCCTGAGTGGGGGATCAGGGGTCCCTATAGCTGTGGATAGGCTGAGTGGGGGAACAGGGATCCCTATAGCTGTAGATAGGCTGAGTGGGGAAACAGGGATCCCTATAGCTGCAGAAGACACCCTGAGTGGCGGAGCAGGGGTCCCTATAGTAGAAGACACCCTGAGTGGGGGAGCAGGGGTCCCTATAGTAGAAGAAACGTTGAGTGGGAGAGCAGGGGTCCCTATAGCTGTAGATACACTGAGTGGCGGAACAGGGGTCCCTATTGTAGAAGACATGTTCGGTGGGGGAGCAGGGCTCCCTATAGTAGAAGGTACTCTGAGTGTGGGAACAGAAGTCCCTGTAGTAGAAGACATGCTGAGTGGGGTAGCAGGGGTCGCTATAGTAGAAGATACTCTGAGTGGCAGAACAGAGGTCCCTATAGCTATAGATACTCTGAGTCGGGAAGCAGGGGTCACTATAGTAGAAGACACGCTGAGTGGCGGAGTAGAGGTCCCCATAGTAGAAGACACGTTGAGTGGGGGAGCAGGGATCCCTGCAGTAGAAGACACCCTGAGTGGTGGAGCAGGGGTCCCTATAGTAGAAGACACCCTGAGTGGGGGAGCAGGGGTCCCTATAGTAGAAGAAACGTTGAGTGGGAGAGCAGGGGTCCCTATAGCTGTAGATACACTGAGTGGCGGAACAGGGGTCCCTATAGTAGAAGGCACAATGAGTGGGAGAGCAGGGGTCCCCGTAGCTGTGGATACACTGAGTGGCGGAATAGGGGTCCCTATAGTAGAGGACACACTCAGTGGGGGAGCAGAGGTCCCTATAGCGGGAGATACGCTAAGTGGGGGAGCAGGGGTCTCTATAGCTGTAGATACACTGAGTGCGGTAACAGGGGTCTCTATAGTAGAAGACATGCTGAGTGGGGGAGCAGAGATCCCTATGGTAGAAGATACTCTGAGAGGGGGAAATGGGGTCCCTATAGCTTTAAATACACTGAGTGGGGGAACAGGGGTCCCTGTAGTGGGGGATACGCTCAGTGGGGGAACAGGGGTCCTTATAGCGGGAGATACGCTCAGTGTGGGAGCAGGTGTCCCTGTAGTGGGAGATATGCTCAGTGGGGGAACAGAGGTCCCTATAGTGGGAGATTTGCTCAGTGGGGGAACAGGGGTCCCTATAGTGGGAGAAACGTTCAGTGGGGGAGCATGGGTCCCTATAGTAGAAGATACTCTGAGTGGGGGAACAGGGGTCCCTGTAGCGGAAGATACGCTCAGTGGGGGAGCAGGGGTCCCTATAGCGCGAGTTACGCTCAGTGGGGGAACAGAGGTCCATATAGCGGGAGATACGCTCAGTGTGGGCGCAGGTGTCCCTGTAGCGGGAGATTCGCTTAGTGGGGGAGCAGGGGTCCCTAGAGCGGGAGATACGCTGAGTGGGGGATCAGGGGTCCCTATAGCGGGAGATACGCTCAGTGTGGGCGCAGGTGTCCCAGTAGCGGGAGATACGCTCAGTGGGGGATCAGGGGTCCCTATAGCGGGAGATACGCTCAGTGGGGGAGCAGGGGTCCCTGTAGCGGGAGATAAGCTCAGTGGGGGAGCAGGGGTCCCTATAGAGGGAGATACGCTCAGTGGGAGAGCAGGGGTCCCTATAGCGGGAGATTCGCTTAGTGGGGGAGCAGGGGTCCCTATAGCGGGAGATACGCTGATTGGGGGATCAGGGGTCCCTATAGCGGGAGATACGCTCAGTGTGGGCGCACGTGTCCCTGTAGCGGGAGATTCGCTCAGTGGGGGAGCAGGGGTCCCCGTAGTGGGGGAGACACTCGGTGGGGGAACAGGGGTCCCTATAGCAGGAGATATGCTCAGTGTGGGCGGAGGTGTCCCTCTAACGGGAGATACGCTCAGTGGGGGAGCAGGGGTCCCTATAGAGGGAGATATGTTCAGTGGGGGAGCAGAGGTCCCTATAGCAGGAGTTATGCTCAGTGTTGGAGCAGGGGTCCCTATAGCGGGAGATACGCTCAGTGGGGGAGCAGGGATCCCTATAGTAGAAGATACTCTGAGTGGGAGTACAGGGGTCCCTATAGCGGGAGATATGCTCAGTGTGGAAGCAGGTGTCCCTGTAGCGGGAGATTCGCTCAGTGGGGGAGCAGGGGTCACTATAGCGGGAGTTACGCTCAGTGGGGGAGCAGGGATCCCTATAGTAGAAGATACTCTGAGTGGGGAAACAGGGGTCCCTATAGCGGGAGATATGCTCAGTGTGGACGCAGGTGTCCCTGTAGCGGGAGTTACGCTCAGTGGGGGAACAGGGGTCCATATAGAGGGAGTTACGCTCAGTGGGGGAGCAGGGGTCCCTATAGCGGGAGTTACGCTCAGTGGGGGAGCAGGGGTCCCTGTAGCGGGAGTTACGCTCAGTGGGGGAGCAGGGATCCCTATAGTAGAAGATACTCTGAGTGGGGAAACAGGGGTCCCTATAGCAGGAGATACGCTCAGTGGGAGAGCAGGGGTCCCTATAGTGGGAGTTACGCTCAGTGGGGGAGCAGGGGTCCCTATAGCGGGAGATACTCTCAGTGGGGGAGCAGGGGTCCCTATAGCGGGAGTTACACTCAGTGGGGGAACAGGGGTCCCTATAGTGGGAGATACGCTCAGTGGGGGAGCAGGGGTCCCTGAAGCAGGAGATACGCTCAGTGGGGGAACAGGGGTCCCTATAGTGGGAGTTACGCTCAGTGGGGGAGCAGGGGTCCCTATAGCGGGAGATACACTCAGTGGGGGAACAGGGGTCCCTATAGTGGGAGATAAGCTCAGTGGGGGAGCAGGGGTCCCTAAAGCGGGAGTTACGCTCAGTGGGGGAGCAGGGGTCCCTATAGCGGGAGATACGCTCAGTGGGGGAGCAGGGGTCCCTATAGCGGGAGTTACGCTCAGTGGGGGAGCAGGGGTCCCTATAGCGGGAGTTACGCTCAGTGGGGGAGCAGGCGTCCCTATAGCGGGAGATACGCTCAGTGGGGGAGCAGGGGTCCCTATAGCGGGAGATACACTCAGTGGGGGAGCAGGGGTCCCTATAGCGGGAGTTACGCTCAGTGGGGGAGCAGGGATCCCTATAGTAGAAAATACTCTGAGTGGGGGAACAGGGGTCCCTATAGCGGGAGATACGCTCAGTGTGGGCGCAGGTGTCCCTGTAGCAGGAGATACGCTCAGTGGGGGAACAGGGGTCCCTATAGTGGGAGTTACGCTCAGTGGGGGAGCAGGGGTTCCTATAGCGGGAGATACTCTCAGTGGGGGAGCAGGGGTCCCTATAGCGGGAGTTACGCTCAGTGGGGGAACAGGGGTCCCTATAGCGGGAGTTACGCTCAGCGGGGGAGCAGGGGTCCCTATAGCGGGAGATATGCTCAGTGGGGGAACAGGGGTCCCTATAGCGAGAGATACGCTCAGTGGGGGAGCAGGGGTCCCTATAGCGGGAGATACGCTCAGTGGGGGAGCAGGTGTCCCTATAGCGGGAGTTACGCTCAGTGGGGGAGCAGGGGTCCTTATAGCGGGAGATACGCTCAGTGGGGGAGCAGGGGTCCCTATAGCGGGAGATACTCTCAGTGGGGGAGCAGGGGTCCCTATAGCGGGAGTTACGCTCAGTGGGGGAGCAGGGATCCCTATAATAGAAAATACTCTGAGTGGGGGAACAGGGGTCCCTATAGCGGGAGATACGCTCAGTGGGGGAGCAGGGGTCCCTATAGCGGGAGTTACGCTCAGTGGAGGAGCAGGGGTCCCTATAGCGGGAGTTACGCTCAGTGGAGGAGCAAGGGTCCCTGTAGCGGGAGATACGCTCAGTGGGGGAACAGGGGTCCCTATAGCGGGAGATACGGTCAGTGTGGGCGCAGGGGTCCCTATAGTGGGAGATACGCTCAGTGGGGGATCAGGGGTCCCTATAGCGGGAGATACGCTCAGTGGGGGAACAGGTGTCCCTGTAGCGGGAGATTCGCTCAGTGGGGGAGCAGGGGTCCCTATAGCGGGAGATACGCTCAGTGTGGGCGCACGTGTCCCTGTAGCGGGAGATACGCTCAGTGGGGGAACAGGGGTCCCTATAGTGGGAGATACGCTCAGTGGGGGAGCAGGGGTCCCTGAAGCAGGAGATACGCTCAGTGGGGGAACAGGGGTCCCTATAGCAGGAGATACGCTCAGTGGGGGAGCAGGGGTCCCTATAGCGGGAGATACTCTCAGTGGGGGAGCAGGGGTCCCTATAGCGGGAGTTACACTCAGTGGGGGAACAGGGGTCCCTATAGTGGGAGATACGCTCAGTGGGGGAGCAGGGGTCCCTCTAGCAGGAGATACGCTCAGTGGGGGAGCAGGGGTCCCTATAGCGGGAGATACGCTCAGTGGGGGAACAGGTGTCCCTGTAGCGGGAGATTCGCTCAGTGGGGGAGCAGGGGTCCCTGTAGCGGGAGATACGCTCAGTGGGGGAACAGGGGTCCCTATAGCGGGAGATACGCTCAGTGGGGGAACAGGTGTCCCTGTAGCGGGAGATTCGCTCAGTGGGGGAACAGGGGTCCCTATAGTGGGAGTTACGCTCAGTGGGGGAACAGGGGTCCCTATAGTGGGAGATACGCTCAGTGGGGGAGCAGGGGTCCCTCTAGCGGGAGTTACGCTCAGTGGGGGAGCAGGGGTCCCTATAGCGGGAGTTACGCTCAGTGGGGGAGCAGGCGTCCCTATAGCGGGAGATACGCTCAGTGGGGGAGCAGGGGTCCCTATAGCGGGAGATACACTCAGTGGGGGAGCAGGGGTCCCTATAGCGGGAGTTACGCTCAGTGGGGGAGCAGGGATCCCTATAGTAGAAAATACTCTGAGTGGGGGAACAGGGGTCCCTATAGCGGGAGATACGCTCAGTGTGGGCGCAGGTGTCCCTGTAGCAGGAGATACGCTCAGTGGGGGAACAGGGGTCCCTATAGTGGGAGTTACGCTCAGTGGGGGAGCAGGGGTTCCTATAGCGGGAGATACTCTCAGTGGGGGAGCAGGGGTCCCTATAGCGGGAGATACGCTCAGTGGGGAAACAGGGGTCCCTATAGCGGGAGATTCGCTCAGTGGGGGAGCAGGGGTCCCTATAGCGGGAGATACGCTCAGTGTGGGCGCAGATGTCCCTGTAGCAGGAGATACGCTCAGTGGGGAAACAGGGGTCCCTATAGCGGGAGATTCGCTCAGTGGGGGAGCAGGGGTCCCTATAGCGGGAGATACGCTCAGTGTGGGCGCAGATGTCCCTGTAGCAGGAGATACGCTCAGTGGGGGAACAGGGGTCCCTATAGCGGGAGATACGCTCAGTGGGGGAGCAGGGGTCCCTATAGCGGGAGATACGCTCAGTGGGGGAGCAGGGGTCCCTATAGCGGGAGATATGCTCAGTGTGGGCGCAGATGTCCCTGTAGCAGGAGATACGCTCAGTGGGGGAACAGGGGTCGCTATAGCGGGAGATACGCTCAGTGGGGGAGCAGGGGTCCCTATAGCGGGAGATACGCTCAGTGGGGGAGCAGGGGTCCCTGTAGCGGGAGATACGCTCAGTGTGGGCGCAGGTGTCCCTGTAGCAGGAGATACGCTCAGTGGGGGAACAGGGGTCCCTATAGCGGGAGATTCGCTCAGTGGGGGAGCAGGGGTCCCTGTAGCGGGAGATACGCTCAGTGGGGGAGCAGGGGTCCCTATAGCGGGAGATACGCTCAGTGGGGGAGCAGGGGTCCCTATAGCGGGAGATACGCTCAGTGGGGGAGCAGGGGTCCCTGCAGTGGGAGATACGCTCAGTGTGGGCGCAGGTGTCCCTGTAGCAGGAGATACGCTCAGTGGGGGAACAGGGGTCCCTATAGCGGGAGATTCGCTCAGTGGGGGAGCAGGGGTCCCTGTAGCGGGAGATACGCTCAGTGGGGGAGCAGGGGTCCCTATAGCGGGAGATACGCTCAGTGGGGGAGCAGGGGTCCCTATAGCGGGAGATACGCTCAGTGGGGGAGCAGGGGTCCCTATAGCGGGAGATATGCTCAGTGGGGGAGCAGGGGACCCTATAGCGGGAGTTACGCTCAGTGGGGGAACAGGGGTCCATATAGCGGGAGTTACGCTCAGTGGGGGAGCAGGGGTCCCTATAGCGGGAGTTACGCTCAGTGGGGGAGCAGGGGTCCCTATAGTGGGAGATACGCTCAGTGGGGGATCAGGGGTCCCTATAGCGGGAGATTCGCTCAGTGGGGGAACAGGGGTCCCTATAGCGGGAGTTACGCTCAGTGGGGGAGCCAGGGTCCCTACAGCGGGAGTTACGCTCAGTGGGGGAGCAGGGGTCCCTATAGCGGGAGATACGCTCAGTGGGGGAGCAGGGGTCCCTATAGCGGGAGTTACGCTCAGTGGGGGAACAGGGGTCCCTATAGCGGGAGTTACGCTCAGTGGGGGAGCAGGCGTCCCTATAGCGGGAGATACGCTCAGTGGGGGAGCAGGGGTCCCTATAGCGGGAGATACACTCAGTGGGGGAGCAGGGGTCCCTATAGCGGGAGTTACGCTCAGTGGGGGAGCAGGGATCCCTATAGTAGAAAATACTCTGAGTGGGGGAACAGGGGTCCCTATAGCGGGAGATACGCTCAGTGTGGGCGCAGGTGTCCCTGTAGCAGGAGATACGCTCAGTGGGGGAGCAGGGGTCCCTATAGCGGGAGATACGCTCAGTGTGGGCGCACGTGTCCCTGTAGCGGGAGATACGCTCAGTGGGGGAGCAGGGGTCCCTATAGCGGGAGATACGCTCAGTGGGGAAACAGGGGTCCCTATAGCGGGAGATTCGCTCAGTGGGGGAGCAGGGGTCCCTATAGCGGGAGATACGCTCAGTGTGGGCGCAGATGTCCCTGTAGCAGGAGATACGCTCAGTGGGGGAACAGGGGTCCCTATAGCGGGAGATACGCTCAGTGGGGGAGCAGGGGTCCCTATAGCGGGAGATACGCTCAGTGGGGGAGCAGGGGTCCCTATAGCGGGAGATATGCTCAGTGTGGGCGCAGATGTCCCTGTAGCAGGAGATACGCTCAGTGGGGGAACAGGGGTCCCTATAGCGGGAGATACGCTCAGTGGGGGAGCAGGGGTCCCTATAGCGGGAGATACGCTCAGTGGGGGAGCAGGGGTCCCTGCAGTGGGAGATACGCTCAGTGTGGGCGCAGGTGTCCCTGTAGCAGGAGATACGCTCAGTGGGGGAACAGGGGTCCCTATAGCGGGAGATTCGCTCAGTGGGGGAGCAGGGGTCCCTGTAGCGGGAGATACGCTCAGTGGGGGAGCAGGGGTCCCTATAGCGGGAGATACGCTCAGTGGGGGAGCAGGGGTCCCTATAGCGGGAGATACGCTCAGTGGGGGAACAGGGGTCCCTATAGTGGGAGATAAGCTCAGTGGGGGAGCAGGGGTCCCTATAGCGGGAGATACGCTCAGTGTGGGCGCAGGTGTCCCTGTAGCAGGAGATACGCTCAGTGGGGGAGCAGGGGTCCCTATAGCGGGAGATACGCTCAGTGTGGGCGCACGTGTCCCTGTAGCGGGAGATACACTCAGTGGGGGAACAGGGGTCCCTATAGTGGGAGATACGCTCAGTGGGGGAGCAGGGGTCCCTGAAGCAGGAGATACGCTCAGTGGGGGAACAGGGGTCCCTATAGCAGGAGATACGCTCAGTGGGGGAGCAGGGGTCCCTATAGCGGGAGATACTCTCAGTGGGGGAGCAGGGGTCCCTATAGCGGGAGATACTCTCAGTGGGGGAGCAGGCGTCCCTATAGCGGGAGATACGCTCAGTAGGGGAGCAGGGGTCCCTATAGCGGGAGATACACTCAGTGGGGGAGCAGGGGTCCCTATAGCGGGAGTTACGCTCAGTGGGGGAGCAGGGATCCCTATAGTAGAAAATACTCTGAGTGGGGAAACAGGGGTCCCTATAGCGGGAGATACGCTCAGTGTGGGCGCAGGTGTCCCTGTAGCAGGAGATACGCTCAGTGGGGGAACAGGGGTCCCTATAGCGGGAGATACGCTCAGTGGGGGAGCAGGCGTCCCTATAGCGGGAGATACGCTCAGTGGGGGAGCAGGGGTCCCTATAGCGGGAGTTACGCTCAGTGGGGGGACAGGGGTCCCTATAGTGGGAGTTACGCTCAGTGGGGGAGCAGGGGTTCCTATAGCGGGAGATACTCTCAGTGGGGGAGCAGGGGTCCCTATAGCAGGAGATACGCTCAGTGGGGGAACAGGGGTCCCTATAGCGGGAGTTACGCTCAGTGGGGGAGCAGGGGTCCCTATAGCGGGAGATACTCTCAGTGGGGGAGCAGGGGTCCCTTTAGCGGGAGTTACACTCAGTGGGGGAACAGGGGTCCCTATAGTGGGAGATACGCTCAGTGGGGGAGCAGGGGTCCCTGAAGCAGGAGATACGCTCAGTGGGGGAACAGGGGTCCCTATAGTGGGAGTTACGCTCAGTGGGGGAACAGGGGTCCCTATAGTGGGAGATACGCTCAGTGGGGGAGCAGGGGTCCCTATAGCGGGAGTTACGCTCAGTGGGGGAGCAGGGGTCCCTATAGCGGGAGATACGCTCAGTGGGGGAGCAGGGGTCCCTATAGCGGGAGTTACGCTCAGTGGGGGAACAGGGGTCCCTATAGCGGGAGTTACGCTCAGTGGGGGAGCAGGCGTCCCTATAGCGGGAGATACGCTCAGTGGGGGAGCAGGGGTCCCTATAGCGGGAGATACACTCAGTGGGGGAGCAGGGGTCCCTATAGCGGGAGTTACGCTCAGTGGGGGAGCAGGGATCCCTATAGTAGAAAATACTCTGAGTGGGGGAACAGGGGTCCCTATAGCGGGAGATACGCTCAGTGTGGGCGCAGGTGTCCCTGTAGCAGGAGATACGCTCAGTGGGGGAGCAGGGGTCCCTATAGCGGGAGATACGCTCAGTGTGGGCGCACGTGTCCCTGTAGCGGGAGATACGCTCAGTGGGGGAGCAGGGGTCCCTATAGCGGGAGATACGCTCAGTGGGGAAACAGGGGTCCCTATAGCGGGAGATTCGCTCAGTGGGGGAGCAGGGGTCCCTATAGCGGGAGATACGCTCAGTGTGGGCGCAGATGTCCCTGTAGCAGGAGATACGCTCAGTGGGGGAACAGGGGTCCCTATAGCGGGAGATACGCTCAGTGGGGGAGCAGGGGTCCCTATAGCGGGAGATACGCTCAGTGGGGGAGCAGGGGTCCCTATAGCGGGAGATATGCTCAGTGTGGGCGCAGATGTCCCTGTAGCAGGAGATACGCTCAGTGGGGGAACAGGGGTCCCTATAGCGGGAGATACGCTCAGTGGGGGAGCAGGGGTCCCTGCAGTGGGAGATACGCTCAGTGTGGGCGCAGGTGTCCCTGTAGCAGGAGATACGCTCAGTGGGGGAACAGGGGTCCCTATAGCGGGAGATTCGCTCAGTGGGGGAGCAGGGGTCCCTGTAGCGGGAGATACGCTCAGTGGGGGAGCAGGGGTCCCTATAGCGGGAGATACGCTCAGTGGGGGAGCAGGGGTCCCTATAGCGGGAGATACGCTCAGTGGGGGAGCAGGGGTCCCTATAGCGGGAGATATGCTCAGTGGGGGAGCAGGGGACCCTATAGCGGGAGTTACGCTCAGTGGGGGAACAGGGGTCCATATAGCGGGAGTTACGCTCAGTGGGGGAGCAGGGGTCCCTATAGCGGGAGTTACGCTCAGTGGGGGAGCAGGGGTCCCTATAGTGGGAGATACGCTCAGTGGGGGAGCAGGGGTCCCTATAGCGGGAGATTCGCTCAGTGGGGGAACAGGGGTCCCTATAGCGGGAGATACGCTCAGTGGGGGAACAGGGGTCCCTATAGCGGGAGTTACGCGCAGTGGGGGAGCAGGGGTCCCTATAGCGGGAGTTACGCTCAGTGGGGGAGCCAGGGTCCCTATAGCGGGAGTTATGCTCAGTGGGGGAGCAGGGGTCCCTATAGCGGGAGATACGCTCAGTGGGGGAACAGGGGTCCCTATAGCGGGAGATTCGCTCAGTGGGGGAACAGGGGTCCCTATAACGGGAAATACGCTCAGTGTGGGCGCAGGTGTCTCTGTAGCGGGAGATACGCTCAGTGTGGGCGCAGTTGTCCCTGTAGCGGGTGTTACGCTCAGTGGGGGAGCAGGGGTCCCTATAGCGGGAGATTCGCTCAGTGGGGGAGCAGGGGTCCCTATAGCGGGAGTTACGCTCAGTGGGGGAGCAGGGGTCCCTATAGCGGGAGTTACGCTTAGTGGGGGAGCAGGGGTCCCTGCAGCGGGAGTTACGCTCAGTGGGGGAGCAGGGGTCCCTATAGCGGGTGTTACGCTCAGTGGGGGAGAAGGCGTCCCTATAGCGGGATATACGCTCAGTAGGGGAACTGGGGTCCCTATAGCGGGAGATACGCTCAGTGGGGGAGCCGGCGGTCTCGGTGGAGCCGGAGAAGATCTGTCTGTCTCCGGAGAGTCACTTATCGGGAGTCTGGCGAGCGCTTCCCTCCCCCCTGGAGACCTCGTTGGGATGGGACGGACCCCTCTGGGCGACTCCGGCAGCGCTGGCCTGCTGGGCATCGAGCTGAGTCCTGGTCTCAGGTGAGTTTATCCCAAACTGATGCTGTTTTCTGTCTGAAAAATGACTCGGATGAAATTCCGGAAGGGGACTGCGGCCTGTCCCCGGAGCCTGCCCAGGGCAGAATGGGCCAGGGCTGCCTCGGACGGCATCCGGCAGGGGATAACGGAGGGGGTGTAGTGTATCGCCCCCCCAAACGCGCGTCCCTGGGGCAACGGTGCTGCCAACGACGGGAACGGCCCCTGGGCAGTTTTAGCAGGGCGGGTGTAAGCCAGACCCAGACGTAATTCTTGTGCTGTGCTCAGCGCTGTGCAGACCAGGCCCAGAGCCCTGGGTCCAGTGTGGGCACCTCGCTTCGGGCCAGTGCAGAGCAGCTGCAGAAAGTCCAGAGGGGAGTAACAAAAATGGCTAACGGCCTAGACAACATGAGCTACCAGGTGAGGTCGAAACAAGGGCGCCGTCTGGGAAGAAAAGACAGGGTGGGGGAGGGCGCATAGACAACAGGGGTCGAGTACCTCGAAGATCCGTACAAAGAGGAGGGTGATAAATTGGTCTCCTTCTGCACTGAGGCTAGGGCAAGAGGCAATGGGCTGGAATGACAGGGAGGGCATGGGACCGGCTGGATCCCAGAGGTCCGTTTGAGACTGCCACCTCATGGGCTGATCGTGCCACAGAGCCCTCTGGGGTGCCCCACCACCCTGTCCTGCTAGGCCACGGCACAGAGTTGGGGTACCGGCCCCCCCCAGCAGGGTAATCCAGACACTGACCCAGCTCAGCTCCAGTTGGTTTTGAGATTTGAGAGCACCCAAGTGCACAGCCCAATGGGACCAGCCCCCCCCCCCCCCCGCAAAAATCCGTCTGACTGTGTCGAAGTTTGACACAAAGCAAGTTCCCAAAAACGTTTGTTCTCTTTATTAATGACAGAGGGTATGTCTACACTACAAAGTTAGTTCGAACTAACGGACGTTAGTTCGAACTAACTTTAATAGGTGCTACACTAGCGCTCCGTTAGTTCAAATTTGAATCGAACTAGCGGAGCGCTTAGTTCGAACTAGGTAAACCTCATTTTACGAGGACTAACGCCTAGTTCGAACTAGCTAGTTCGAACTAAGGGCTGTGTAGCCCTTTAGTTCGAACTAGTGGGAGGCTAGCCCTCCCCAGGTTTCCCTGGTGGCCACTCTGGCCAACACCAGGAAAACTCTATGCCCCCCTCCCTGCCCCGGACCCCTTAAAGGGGCACGGGCTGGCTACGGTGCCCGTGCCAGGTGCAAGCCTGCCAGCACCCAGCTAGCAGACCCTGCACCTGGCACGGCACAGAGCCACCCACCCGATGCCCCCCAGCCCACCCCCTCTTGCCGGGACCAGGTTGGCGGCTCCCGGGAGCTTGCCCTGGACCGCAAGAGGCGGGCACCTTCCTGGGCTAGTGCGGACATCGTGGACCTCGTCCACGATCTCTGCACTAGGCACAGGAAAGTGGCCGTCTAGGGCAGGAGAGCTGCCAGCCTGGCCACCCAGGACCAGGTGTGCATGAAAATCAAGGGGGTCCACTGAGACCCCCGACACTGAGCCCTGAGCTTACAATGGCCGTCCTGGGTCAGACCAAAGGTCCATCTAGCCCAGTAGCCTGTCTGCCAACAGCGGCCAACCCTAGGGACCCTGGAGGGGATGGACCGAAGACAATGACCAAGCCATTTGTCTCGTGCCATCCCTCTCCAGCCTTCCACAAACTTTGGGCAGGGACACCACTCCTACCCTCTGGCTAATAGGACTCCATGGACCCAACCTCCATCACTTTATCTCACTTCCCTTTAAACTCTGTTCTAGTTCTAGCCTTCACAGCCTCCTGCAGCAAGGAGTTCCACAGGTTAACTATTTGCTTTGTCAAGAAGAACAACTTTCTCTTACTAGTTTCAAGCCTGCTACCCATTCCTTTCCTTTGGTGTCCTCTAGTCCTTCTTTATGGGAACTCAGGAAGAACTTTTCTGAATGCACCCTCTCCACCCAACCCCTGCTTTTAGAGACCTCTATCCTGTCCCCTCTCCATCTCCTCTTTTCTAAGCTGAACAGTCCCAGTCTCTGTAGCCTCTCTTCATCTGGGACCTGTTCCCAACCCCTGATCATGTTAGTTGCCCTCCCCTCTCCCAGCCTTTCTCTTCCCCTCTCCCACCTCCTTTTCCCAGTCTCCCCCAGTTTTTTTCAATAAAGACAGAGTCAATGTTGGAAGAAACGTTATCTTTATTTTGTACATCAATAAGAAGGGGGGCTAAGGAAGGGTAAGTGGAAGGAGGTGAGGGAGGAATGGGGTACGAGCCCCCGATGGGGAGGACTGGGCTGGCTCTGCGGGCTTCTGGGGGTGGAAGCTCTCCTGCAGCCCCCCAATTACTCCCTCTCCCCAGATGGCAGCCTGCGGCAAGTGCAGCCGGGCTGATGGCCGAGTGGTGTGATGTGCCCAGTGTGGGCACTCAGGGCACTCCAAGCCAGAACTTCTTTGCAAGCGGGGCACCCCTTAGAACTGTGTGTCCGGGGTGGGGGTCGGGACCCTTTAAGCGCAGCCCTCGGCTAGCCTGAGACAGTATCTCCATGCTCTAAGTCCTCCTTTTATGCCCTGCCGGCACTGCTTCCGGCCATCCTTAAGCCCTGTTCAGAGTCCACTCAATGTGGACTTACTAGTTCGAACTAGCAAAACGCTAGTTCGAACTAGTTTTTAGTTCTAGATGCGTTAGTTCGAACTAGCTTAGTTCGAATTAACTAATTCGAACTAAGTTAGTTCGAACTAGCGCTGTAGTGTAGACATACCCAGAGACAGTGTGTCCAGACTACACCTCTCTGGCGATAGAGAGATGCAGATTAGGCACATTGAAATTGCTAATGAAGCTGGGATTTAAATATCCCGTGTCTCATTAGCATAAACATGGCCGCCACTTTTTTTCAAAACTGAGCTTGTTCGGAAAAAGAAAAAGGCAGACTAGATGCAGATTTGTCAAAAGTAAAGCCTTTTTCAACAGATCCTGTAAACCTCATTCTTTGAGGAACACAGGATCTGTCGAAAAAGGCTTTATTTTCGACAGATCCGCATCTAGACTGCCGTTTTTTTCGAAAAAGCTCTGTTTCGAAAAAACAGTGGCGTCCATTTTTATACTAATGAGGCATGGGATATTTAAATCCCTGCTTCATTGGCAATTTCGATGTGCTTGATTTGCATCCCTCTGTCAACAGACGGATGCAGTCTAGATATAGCCAGAGAGATGCACAGCTGTTGCTCCCCCTAAGTAACAATTATTTACACGGGGTTGGATAATTAAAAAAAAAGTGCTCTATTAAGTATAAAATAATAGGATTTAAGTGATTGTAAGGAAAACAGACAGATCAAAGTAAGTTACTAATTAAAATAAAACCAAACTTGCCGGCTAAGCTCAATACACTCTGAGAAGTTGTTACAAATCATGTTTCTCACCCTGGTGCTTATTCCTGGTACAGTTCTTCACAAGTCAGAGCTGGTCTCTTTCTCTGACATGGGCGCAGCCGTGCATTCTTTTCTTTTTCTGGTATTCCTGGGTATCCTCTTAGAGGGGTGGTGGCAGCTAAGGACACTCTTTGTTTGCTACCCATCCCTTGCATAGAATTTCCCCAGGTCGGGAATTCTTTGTCCCATTCTCCCCAGCCCAGTGGAAACATTTAAGATGGATTCCAGCACCAAGAGGCATGGTCACAAGTCTTAGTAGGACCAGCCACAGTTTAGGCTCACAGGAAAAACAAAACCATTTACAGAACATTGCCTTGAGCACTGGGCCATTAAGTTCCTTAAGTACCACTAATAACTTTCAGTTCATCTTTCTAACTTCACCCTCAAGAAAGATACAAGCACTCAGGTTTAGATTGGACATTAGGAAAATCTTCCCAACTGTCAGGCTGATTAAGCAAAAGAACAAATTACCTAGGGGGGTTGTGGACTCTTGTTCCCTGTAGATTTTTAAGACCACCACTCAGGGATGGTCTAGCACAGGGCTACCCAACTTTGAAACCCCCGGGGGCCACAGTGATACTCACAGCACATGCCGAGGGCCACAACTTAAGTGTGGTTGCATGTACATGCAAATACATATGCAAATATATGCAAATAGCTTTTCACACTGACCGGTATGAATACAAAGATGAAGGCAAGACTACACAACACGCAGACCCCATTTAAGTCATTGTTGATATTAATAGAATGCAATAGTTACCCGATGTTCACCCGTATGGCAGTGCTTTTGCTGAGCAATGACAGCCCAGGGATTTCACTACTAAAACGCATCTCACCAGACGACCATTCTGTTGACTTGCCATTGGGGAGCGTGTTCCCAGCGGAGGCCGTGTTCAAAGGGCCCCACCCGTGGGCCACGTGTTGCGTAGCCCTGCTCTAGACGGCTCCAGATCAGTGGTGGGCTACCTGCAGGCCCAGGGCCTCGTGCAGCCCGTCGGGGTTCTGTGTGTGGCCCACAAGGCATTTTGTAAGACTGAGTCTGCCTCAGGGCAGGGCACTGGCCCAGATGACCTATTGAGGCCCCCTTCTAGGCCAGCATTCCTATCATATTAGGACAAATGATTTCCCTGGGCGGGTGGGGAAGCGCTGGGCTGGGTTCCCGAGGGAGGGGGTGGAATCTCCATCCCTAAAGGTGTTTAAGTCTCGGCTTGACCAAGCCCTGGCTGGGCTGATTGAGTTGGGGTTGGTCCTGCCTTGGGCCGGGGGCTGGACTGATGACTTCTGAAGTCTCTTCCAGCCCTGGGGTTTTATGGGCCTATGATGCAGGAAGCCAGCAGGGAAACATGGCAGAGTGGTTCTAATGCGATCAGAGAGCAGGCACGTGCCCCCGAGGGTTACAGTCCCATGAGGAATTCCAAGCCTAATTCTCCTCTCACTGTCACTCCGCTTGCACCAGTACACATCCATAGGCTGGATTGTGCTCTCCCTCGCATCACTTTTACACTAGTGTAAACCCACAGAATGTATTCGCGCTGCGCCTCTGGATTCGCCCAGGTGTGAGTGAGGGGGGACTCGGGCACAGTGGTTTTCACCAGGGGACCATGCTGCGCCTTGTACACGTTAGCGAGACCTCACCGTGAGAACAAGAGCTGTTGCCTCATTTTGCAGAGCCAGGCCGGGACTGTGGGGCTGAAATGGCTTCCCCAAGGTTCCCACAAGAAAGTACAATCCCCAAATTCTGATCCCAGTCTGCTCTACCCACTAGATCACGCTGCCCACGACACACTAGATCAGGCATGTCCAAAGTCCGGCCCGCGGGCCAATTGTGGCCTGTGTTCCAATTTAGTACGGCCCCCGCTTCCTCCCCCTCTCCTGGCTCCCCGGCGCTCTTTTGAACTGGCGCGCCCAGCGGGCCACTTCCGGCCGTGCCGCCGCCGCCCATGGCCTCCGCGGTCCTAGAGCCTGCCCTGTAGGGCACGTCTGCAGCCCCACTCCCCCGCTCGGCTGCGGGTTCGCCCTGCCCCCGGGCCGCCGTGAGGCCGGCGTGCCCTGCGCTCTCCGCCCGCCTCCGACCCTGCGGGCCCTCTGCCTTGGGGCTGAGAGTGCGGGGACGGCCCTCACGCATGTTCACTTCTTCAAATCTGGCCCTCTTTGAAAAAAGTTTGGACACCCCTGCACTAGATGTTAGAAACACACCAAGGGCATGTCCACGTTACTGAATTATTTCAACAAAACTAAATTTGAAATCATTCCTGAAATAACACAACGGAACTCGCGTGTCCACACGACCAGGAAGCCTCGAAATGAGCCCGAGGCAGGCTCCGTTAATGTGGAGGCTCCGTTAATGCAGGCTCCCTCGCCCTAGAGCCCCAGGAGGCATTGGGAAGAAGTTACTTCGAATGACTCTGGGGAGCCGTTATTTCAAAATACAGGCGGCCCCCGACTTGTGTCGCAATTGGTTCCCAGGGAAGTATTGCAAGTCGGGGGCGTTGTAACGTGAACCCTCATTTACAATAGGCGCTGTGTGGCATCGTAAATGCTGGCTGAGGACGTAAGTCGGGGGGTTTTGGCCCCTTCCGCACTTGTAAGTAGGGGGGGTTGTAACTTGGGGGTTTCCTGTAGTGACACCGGAGCAGCCACACAACCGCTATTTCGAACTAGCTGGTTTGAAATTAGCATTACTCCCCGAGGAGAGCCGGAGTGCAGATTTCGAAATAACCAGCCTGTTACTTCCAGCTAACGGGCGTGGTTGTGTGGACGCTCCACTTATGTCAAAAGAAGGGGGGCTATTCCGAAATAACTCCCCGGTGCAGACCAGGGCTAGCTGTCCCATTTGTCATGTAAAGAACTAAAAGCGGAAAGGGATTTGCGGGTTTGAAATGTCTCTGCTGCCCCTGCTGGCCACGCGTTTCTGCTCATTAGCTCTGGTGTCATTGGCAGACTTAGAATCCAGGATGTCACGGCCCCGAACGTCACCCTGGACGTTGTATCGAACAGCGCGGTGGAAATCACCTTAACGCTGAGGCTGCAGCTTGTACTCGAGAGGTGAGCAAACATTTGGCTTGTTCTTTCGATGTTCCTTCGCGGAAAGAGGCCAGAACGGAGCCGGATTGGCTACGGATCGATGCCTCTCTGCAAACATTGCGCCTGCTGCATGTCATAGGTACCAACTGACCGCTGAGTGAAACGCAGCTGCACTGATGGCTCTTGGGCCGCTGCCCGGCAGCCAGCCACAAGGCGCCTGTTTACAACAGCAAGAGCTGGGCATAAAATGCCCCACTAGTGTGGGAAACGGTGACCCAGGCACATGGACGCAGGTTTCCAGCCAGCGATGGGCTGAAGGCCCCAACGTGCAACGAGCCAATGTTTTCGGGCAGACCCCTGTGGCGTCTCGCCAGGAGGGAGCCGAGGGTTTGCCGTTCTCTGCTGCGGCCCCGGAAATCGGAACTGCCCCGAAAGGAGCCATTTCTGGAAATGCAGCAGCAACGGAGACAGGCCGATGGATCCCTGCTGAGGGCCGGGGTCCGCATTGCTGGAGTCACAGCAGAGAGCAGGGAGGGGAAACCAGGTTATTGATACAGTTTCTTCGGAAGGAGTCCCAGGGCTGGACTTGACTCCTGAGGGCTCTGCCCGCCCTGGGACTCCAGGATTCTAGGACACCCCAGAGGTGACTGGCATCCTCCCCATAAGGGCATTCGACCCGGTGGCACCTAGTCACGAATGAAGCTGCCCAGGCTGATGTATCCTCCCTAGCAAGTGCCCAGGGAGGGCAAGTGCCACTGCTGTTGACTTCTGCCCCTCAGGCCACGGGGGTGGGTGCCACGTAGCCACGTGCTGGACGCTGGGCGCCGGATTCCTGTCGATGCAGGTCGTTGGGCGCGAGCCTACCGACAATTAGGCCCGTTTGCTCCAGGCTGGCTTTGTGAGGTGGAGGGGCAGGCCAGGTGGGCACCTGCCCCCCCGTTACCTGTCACTGCCCGGCACTCGCACGTCGCGCCCATTGAATTCTCGCGCTGCTTTGCCCATCGTGGGTCTGAGGGGCTTTGGGGAACGGTTCTTGTGGGACCGTGCCGGGGTTCTGGTCACTTGGGGAAAGACCCAGGGTGGCAAGTCTCAGGGCCACTGACTTGGGCTCACGCTACGGGGCTGAAAATAGCCACATGCTCTTTGGGGCTGGAGCCAGGCTCTGAGCCCCCCCCACATCGCTGTGGGAACAGCTGCCAGCAACTTCTTGTAGCGCTGTAGAGCCAGCCCCAGTGAGTGGAGGGGGAGCTCTCCGGTCTCCGGCTGGCTGCTGAGGGGCTATCTGTGCCTGGCGCCCTGGCGGGAGGTGCAGTGTCCGGGGGCAAGCCCTGGCAGGGATGGAAGTGCAGCGTTTTCCTTTGGACTCGCACTTCGGGGGGTTGGGGACGGAGCCCGGTTCCCGAGCCTGGTTGTGCCGCTTCCAGGCCAGTGGGGCTCCAGCTGTTTTTCTCCTGACCCAGTTGAAGGAAATCGTCGATGCCGTGACCTGACGTCATGTGACTGGAGTGTGGGCTCCGGGGTGGGGCTGGGGATGGAGCTTTGGGGTGCCTTAGCCCCTCCCACCGCTCACCTGAACCCCCTGCAGCCACGAGCCCCAGCGCCCGACACCCCTCCCCAGTGCTGGGTTGCAACCCCTGGTTTGCAAACCACTGGGCGAGGCCACGACCCCGCAGTCCCCTTTGGGAAGCGCCAGTTTGCAAGCCATGGGGAGCCCAGGCGTTAGCTGTTCGCTTACCCCACGTGTGTTTCTTTAGCCCCCTTGATCCCCTAGGAGAAATAATGGGAATGGAAGTGCACAAGAACATCGCCCTTGCAGTCGGAATGGGAGACTCCAGCCTTGTCCTCGAGGGCTGCAAAGTCCCTCTCGGCTACACGGACCTCAGAGTTCTTATAGCGTAAGTACCAGCCCTGGTGTGGACTTCCACAGCACCGCCCTGTGAACAGCGGGTGTCTCGCATGCACGTCAGGCGCCCTCCCCGCTGGCCACTGAGGGGGAAATCTCGCTCCCCTGGGGTACAGAGCCCCCAGAAGGGTCCGAGGCCGGAGGTCAAATCAGTGAGGCAGGAGAGAAACCTAGAAGGGAAAACTTTATGATGCATGCATGCAGGCTGTCACACCAAGAGTGAAAGCAGCAGCCCTGACAGACAGATTCAGGTATCCTATATACAGAATGCTTCTTAGACAGTTCAGTTGTTGATTGTTCTTCTTTAACATATCACAGTCTCAGCAGAAGTACTCTGAGACTTCTGTTCACCCCAGGAGTGCTAGAAGTAAGTTTTTATAGTACAAAGCCACATGAGAACTTGAGTGGAGGAGTCTACAAGGCAACCTGTGACAAAGATAAGGGTTTACATGACAAATTGTGACAGACTAGGAGTCTCCATGAACTTGAGATAGGAGGCATTGGAAGGGTCTTGATTAGCGTTAATTTGATTTGTTACAGGGAGAGAGATCTGGAAAACTTTTAACCCTTACAGCAGTTTTCTTTCAGAGAGTTTTGATTTCTGCACAGTCCCCCCTTTGACACAATTGGAGTTCTTTGATTATTTCTCCCACACTACTCCGAGCCCCAAACATGGCACGAATGAAGGTTCTCATGCTTGAGGAGGGTTTGATTTTATTCAGTATTTCACCGCATAGTCAAATATTATAATAGTCAACCTGTCACCCTCGTGTGCACATGGCAAACTAAAGGAAGTTTTTCTTCATGCCGCGCACGGTCAACCTGGGGAACTCCTCGCCAGAGGATGTTGTGAAGATCAGGACTTTAAAGGGGTTCAAAAAAGAGCTAGATAAATTCATGGGGGCTAGGTCCATCAATGGCTGTTAGTCAGGATGGGCAGGGATGGTGTCCCTCGCCTCTGTTAGTCGGAGGCTGGGAATGGGTGACAGAGGAGGGATCACTGGATGATTCCCTGTTCTCCTCACTCTCCGGCATTGGCCACGGTGGGCAGACAGGACGCTGGGCTGGATGGACCTTTGGTCTGACCCAGTCTGGCCGCTCCTATGAGTGTCAGTCGCAGGCTCAATGCCTTGCCGGGCTTGAAACCCTGCCCCAGCCGCTGCTCATGGCTTCAGCACCAACACCTCTCTCCTGTTCCGTGCCTCGGAGCTCCACGGCTGAAGCAGCTCCCGCTATTAACCGTTGAACCTTTCACCTGCGCAGACCATCCCCGCCCCTGGAGAATGAGCTCTTGACCCTCGTCACGCGCGCACTGGACACAACCCTTCCTCAGAGCCTGCAGAAGATCGTAAGTGGAAGAGTTTATTGGGGATTGTTCAAACTGCAGGGGCGGTGAGGGGCCTTTCAGCTGGGTCTCGCGGGTGCTGACTGCAGAGGGCAAGCTGGCAGGGAGCAGAGAGCTTGAGGGTTTGGCTCTTTGAACCCCTTGGCTATGTCTAGACTGGCAGGATTTTCCGCGAATGCTTTTAACGGAAAAGTTTTCCGTTAAAAGCATTTGTGGAAAAGAGCATCTAGATTGGCACGGACACTTTTCTGCAAAAGCACTTTTTGCGGAACAGCGTCCATGCCAATCGAGACGCGCTTTTCCGCAAAAAAGCCCCAATCGCCATTTTCGGGATCGGGGCTTTTTTTGCGCAAAACAAATCTGACTTTTGCCCGAACGGGAGCAGCATAGCATTCCCGCAAGAAGCACTGATTTCAGACAGTAGGACGTCAGTGTTCTTACAGAAATTCCAGCAGCCAGTGTAGACAGCCGGCAAGTTTGCCAGTCTAGACACAGCCCCTGAGAAAAACTGGTCCATGTGGAGGTTTTGACATCGGCCGTGTTCATGAGCTCTCCGCTAGTTTGACACGGCGTCTCCAGGGACCAGCAGATTTCAGGAGACAGCTGCAGTTCTCCAGAACACACACCGACCCGTCCGGGCAAAGGTGCCAGATTGCAGGTGCATGATGCCAGGGCCAGGTGTGAGCTGGGTCGACGTGTCTGTGACGCTTACATCTTGAATTCTGGCCACTTGCCCCATGCAGCAGCGGTGTGCCAGTCTTGTCCCGGAGGCAGGCTACCCTACTCCACGTCTGGGCTGTGTCTTGTCTACAGAGTTTTGTCAACAAAAGTGGACTTCTGTCGACAAAACTATACCTGCATCTACACTACTGCCAAGATCTGTCGATGTCAACCAAACTCGGCAGTTTTGTCGATGGCGGTAAACCTCATTCTACGAGGAATAACGCCCTTTGTCGCCAGCGCTCTGTCCTCAGAAGGCGTTATTGCATCGACACTGTCCTTTGCGTCTACACTCATGTCGACAAAGGGGCTTGCTTTGTCGACGGAGCTGGCTGTAGTCTAGATGCTCTTTGTCGACAGAAGCTTTGTCGACAAAGCCTCTGTCGACAAAAGCCTATGGTCTAGATGTAAGCCTGGATCCTAATACCACCCCCTTGGCCAAAAACCCGAAGCGAGCTGCAGGGTAGGAGCAGGGTCCCTGCACACTGGGTGCTTGGGCAGACTCAGGAGCGATTCCCATGCCACCCGGCGGATGAGCAGAGTGCCTGCAGCTATGTGTGTGTTTCTCTTGGTGGTGCACATTTGCACAGGCCTTGCTGCATACACACATTTATTCCACACATGGATGGAAAGATTAGGGTGGGAGGGGCTTCCCAGAAGGAAGTGCAGCAGAACCCCCAAAGTGGAACCGCAGACCTCACGCCAGTGGCTGGAACCTACAAAAGGGGGGTACTGAGAAGAGGCTCGTTCTGACGTCCTGGCTTTACGGCAGAGCTGGTCGTTGGGCTATGATGCCTCGTATTGCATTAGCCTATGAGGGCAGGCAGCCCGCACCAGGCCTGTGCTGGCGTGTCCCACGCGGCACCCCACAGCAGGCCTGCACGCAGGAATTTGGGGGGGAGGGGGCGTGAGCCATGGGAGGGGCTGGTGGCTGCCTTGCTTCCAGCCTTGCTCAGTGCAGGGGGGAATCAGCCCCAGCTTTCCCCCGGCTGGCCGGAGCACAGGGCTGGGGGGCTGGGGGGCTGGGGCAAGGGGCTGCCCCAGCCTCCTGCTTCCTTATGGGCGGGTGCATCGCATCCCTCGCATGGGGCCTGCACAGAAATTGCTGAGGTGGCAACATTTACTCCGGAAAAGCCGAGGAGCCAGCTGGCCGCCCCCCCAGGCTGTGGGTGTGCCAGGCCCGTGAAACCGGAGCTGGAAAACACCGAGCAAAGGCGCTGCGGCCGTCTGCCGGGTCGCTGCCCTCCCGGAGGCTCCTGGCGCTCTGGGCTGTGATCCTTCTCGCTCCGTCCCGGGATTAGACCCCGCGGCTGTAGAACCCAGAGCAATATCACAAACCTCCCCCCACCCCGTGTCGTGTCCTCACTAGCGGCCTGGCCCCAGCACTCACTAGCCGTGGTGATGGGTGTGTGATTGTGTTCCAGCTCTGCCCAGTGCTAGGTGCCGTCGTGTCCAGCTTGGGGGGAACCTCATTCGGCACCGCGAGACGTAAGTTCCTTCTGTGATTCCACCTCTCCACCCCGTCCCCCTCCACACGGGCGGGCGGGTTTTACTCAGCGGCCCCCAGGCCCTGACACGGGAACGGTTCTAATTTACCATCCACGGGCGCCAGCGGCGCCAGCGAGGCAGAGTCCCTCGTCTCCCCCTGCCCGCAGGAGCCGGGCAAGGGGAACGGGCCCAAACTGGCAGCAACATGGCTCAGAGGTGGGATCGATCGAGTGAGGACTCTAGCCTGGGGCTGGAGACCTGGGGGGGTCTTTTCCCTGCTCTGCTACAGATTTCTTGTGGGGTCTTGAGCAAATCACTAAGGTGCTCCGTGCCTCAGTTTCCCCCTGTAACACGAGGAGAATAGCCCTGCGGTACCTTGCAGGGGGGTTGTGACAACAATGCACTAAGGAGGGTGAGGTGCCCCGATGCCATGGTGATGGGCCAGGGTAGCGCCCAAGAGACCCTTAGCCCCGGCTCTAACTGTGGCTCCCCGAATGGAGAGGGACGCTCAGGTGCCACAGCGTCGCCTGCCCTCTCTGGGTGCGCAGTGCTGGCTGGGACAGTGACTCCTGCAGGACGGTGGCTGGTTGTGGAATTTAGAGCTTCTCGGAGTTACTCGGGGGGCATTTACCGCCCCTCCCCCATCTGGGGGCGATGGTACCAGGGCCTGCAGTGCAAAACCCTTCCATGGGTCAGACTTCGAGGGGGGGTGCAAAACCCTTCCATGGGTCAGTCTCTCAGTCCCCTTCCTCAGTTCCCTGCTGAGGTCCCTGCCAGCCTGCCCCGGAGCTTCCACTGTCTCCCTCCTCCGAGACCCTCTGCTGCCCGGCCTCGTGGCCACGCGCCCCTCTCACGCGCGTCCTGTGTCTCTGCAGCCGCGGCGTCCCCCCCGGGAGCAAACAGCCCGGATTCCGTCTTCCCAGTGTCGTTCCGTCCCGCCGCTGTGGTGCTGGAATTGAGCGTAAGTGCTTCCGCCTGGCCGGGGTGGGCGTCCAAAGACGGGTGGGCCCCTCTGAGCGCGGGGCTCCGAGGGGGGGTTGGACTCTCACGGGGCTCCCGGGCACAGAAGGAATCAGCTGATTACGGAGGGGTAGATCCCGGGCTCGGCTGAAGTCGGAGCTGCAGAGCGTCCGGCTCTTGGGTCGGGAGACAGAGCATCTGGGGACCAAGAGCTGCCATCAGTGGCTGTGCTGTCCCTCGGAGGCTGGGCTGGGTGCAGCAGGGGCTGGCTCCCATGCAGACACCGGAGGGTATTTCCTGACCCAGGTGAGTCGTGCCCGGGTGCTGGGCGGTGCAGCCTTGTGCCCTACGGCTTGGAGGCAGAGACGTCCCAGGACTAGCAATGTCTCAGCTGCCACTACCCTCGGCGGGTCACTTTCCAAAGCCTGAGGACTTGCCCTCCGGTTCTTTGAGTTTTCTCACCCACCCCAGTGGGCGTGGGCACAGGCAGACCCGCGAAGGAGCCGCGCCGCTCTCGGAGCGCGTCCGTGGTTCTGGGAGCCGGGGAGAGGCCTCCCGCCAAGTGAGTGTCTCACTAGGCAAGAAATTGCTCCAAACTCGCCATGTGTGTAGCAAATACAGCACCCCTCGAGGGCCTCCTAGCCGTAAAATACTGCCCCTCTTAGAATCCGAGAGCCATAGAAGAGCAGGACTGGCAGAGCCCTCAGGAGTCATCGCGGCCAATCCCTGCCCAAGGCAGGACCAACCCAACTCAACCATCCCAGCCAGGGCTTGGTCAAGCTGGGACTTAAACACCTCTAGGGATGGAGATCCCACCCCAAGAGGGGAGGTCTAGTACCACGTCTTCCTGCCCCTCCAGTTTGGGGCTGGGCCCCCGCACGCACTGACCCGCTAGAGGAGGGCCGGGCTGGGGGCGGAGAGGCAGGGAGGGGGTTCCAGCTGGCGGGCGGAGGAGGAGCAGGCGAGCCGAAGGATGACAGGGAGCGGACGGGGACTAAATTGGCGCCCCCCTAGCGTGGTGCCCTGGGGCAACTGCTCTCCCCCCACCGCCCCGCTCGCAATGCCGCTGGACTCAGGTGGGGAAACAAGAGAGTCATGTGAGCCAGGGGGCGCATGGAAAGGGCCTTGGGAGATCCCAACCCGGGAGGCTGGCCAGCGGCCGTGGGGAGCAGGGGGCTGTAGGCGGTTAGAAACCTTTTGCTCTGGTTTTGGAGCCGTTTGCGACAGCGAGGCGCCCAGCACGGGGTTCAGTGGCGAGGGGAGAGCCCTGGAGACGTCCGTGAGGAGCGGGCCGCTGCGGCCTGGGTGCTGCGGAGGCCACCTTAGGGCTGGCTCCCCTGCACAGAGTCCAGGCCGGGGTGGCGTGTCCGGCGGCGTGGGGCAAAGCGCCCTGCCCAGAAAGCCACGCAGCGTGCTCGCTTCCCGCCCACACGCTCTCGTCTCTTCCACAGGCGCAGGCTTAGTGACCAAACCCTGCCTCTGCGTCCCCAACCCGGCGCCGAGGTGAGTGCTTTCGTGTGCGGCCGGCGCGCTCTGCCCTGAGCTCGTGGCGCTGCCTCGACTTCCCCCGTCCCTGCTCTGGGAACACGGAGCCTTTCCCAGCCATGGTTGGCCGCTGGCGCCTCTGTGAAGCAAAGCGGCTGGGCCCCCGGGAGGACGGGCGGAGCTGGAACCCGGGCGGAGGCTTTGGGGGGGGACGCCGAAGCGGGGCCGACTGGAGAGTTGCTGACAGGGTGGTTCCAGGACGAGCACCCGCAGGCTGATGCGGTCGGTGTCCTGAGCAACGGATGGGATAGTCTAGGTGGTGCTGGGTCCTGCCGTGGGGGCAGGGGACTGGACTTGACCTCTCGAGGGCCTGTCCGGTCCTAGTGTTCTAGGATTCTACTGCAGCAAGAGAGCGTGGCGGGAATCCATGGATATTGGCACCCTATAGAGCAATGTAGGGTGGGCTGGTGGAGCCCAGCTATCGATCCCTGAATCTGTTATTGACTCCCTGGACCGGTCCCTGGGAGGACAGACAGGCACAGCCTAGCAGCCGTACCAGCCTGACACGCTGCCCAGGTTCAGGGTGACACCGTGAAAGACACAACCAGGACTGAACTCAACACCTCGCCGTGTACGGCTGCTGCCAGTCGTTCAGTTCCATCTGTGGGCCTGGGCGCATGGTCAGCCCCTGGGCTGGAAAACAGCCCGGCGGGGACGGACGTGCCTGGTTGCATGCAATCCTCAGATCACGGCTTCCTTCCAGGTGCCAGGCCGAGGGGGACAGAGACACAATAGAACCAGCGCTCTGCAGCTGGTGCAGAAATGAAACCCGGCTGTGTTAATCCCGGCTAAGCTAGCTCCAGGGGGCCCGTTGCCAATTGCAGAAGGCAGTAGCATTGGCCAAGCTGATTTCCCCTCTCCGGGGAGGCGTTTCAATGTTCACGTGTAACATTCACATTCGCAGCCTTATTGTACTTTTTCATAATGAAAACAAAAATTGCCAACACCCATATCTGACTTGTCCCATCCCACATGGTGTTTGCCATGGATAATACAGGCCCAGTCGTCAAGAAGTGAGGGGTTTGGAACCACTGCCAGCTGAACAGAGATTAAAAAGAGCAGGGCTTTTCAGCTTGGAAAAAAGGAGACTAAATATAGAGAGGGGGGATAGGATAGAGGGCTATAAAATCATGACAGGTGTGGAGAAAGGGAATAAGGAAAAGTTATTAGGAAGCAGGTTTAAAATGAACAAAAGGATGTTGTTCTTCACACAGCGCACTGTCAACCTGTGGAACTCCTCGCCAGAGGATGTTGTGAACACCAAGGCTGTGTCTACATTGGCATGATTTTGCACAAAAACATGCCTGTCTACACCGGCGGGGAGTTCTTGCGCAAGAACACTGATGCTCTAATGTGTGAAATCAGGGCTTCTTGTGCAAGATCTATGATGCTTCTGCTCAGGAATAAGCCCTTTTGTGCAACTGTTCTTGCACAAGAGGCCAGTGTAGACAGGCAACATGAATTTCTTGCGCAAGAAAGCCCGCTGGCTAAAATGGCCATCGGAGCTTTCTTGAGCAAGAGCGCATCTACTCTGGCACGGATGCTTTTGCACAAAGGCACATGCCAGTGTAGACGCTCTCTTGCGCTAATACTTGAACGCAAAAGCTCTTGCGCTAAAAGTATTTGCACAAAATCTTGCAAGTGTAGACGTAACCCCGGGGCTTTAACAGGGTTCAAGAAAGAGCTGGATAAATTCACAGAGGTTAGGCCCATCCATGGCTATTAGCCAGGATGGGCAGGGATGGTGTCTCTGGTCTCTGTTTGTCAGAGGCTGGGAATAGGTGACGGGAGGAATCACATGATGATTCCCTGTTCTCTTCACCTGGTGCTGGCCACTGTGGGCAGACAGGACACTGGGCCAGCTGGACCTTTGGGCTGACCCAGCCTGGCCGCTCTGATGTTCTTAAGTCTCCGGCATGGGAAGTGATGGGGCTTGTTCCTTGTTTTATAGGTCGCTCCCCCGCTGTTTGTCCCGCAAGTCTGAGACCCAGGCACGTCTGGACAGGGCCGTGCTGTGTTTCTCCTTTTGCTTTCGCACTGACTTGAGCCTTTCGCGCTTCCCAAACGTGCGGCAGCCATGCGCGCGGAACGAGATTTCCTGAAACCAAACAGGCTCTTTATCTCTGGCAGCGCAGGCCCAACGCGATCGGGAATTGTAACGGCAGCGCCTACGAACCGTCCAACTCGTTGCTCCTGAGCCGAACCCGGCGTGGACAACGAGTCGTATTTCTCCTTCAATAAAGAGTCCAGCCCCACCGCGGGCGTCGTTACAGTCCCTGGCGTGTCCCAAACGCCTCCGTCCTCTAATCAGGGCCTGAATGGAAACGCCACATCACAGCTCCCCAGCCGGCCGCGCTCGGGGCTCAGCGCCACCTCTGGGTGCTCACGGCCTTTCCGGGCCCACATTCCCGGCTCGTGCCCAGAGAACAAGGCAAGGGCCTTTGAGCCGCGCGTGTCCAGGGCTTCGCAGCTCTGCCCCTCAGCGCCTGGACGCCGGCACGTCTATCCCTGCTGCGGGCGAGGCCGGGACTGCACGAAGGGAGGCCAGGTGCCGGATTCGGAGCCCACTGACACCAGCAGGGCAGAGACCCAGTGGCCCTGTCGGCGTCCGTGCTGGTCCGGGTGGCTGATGGACGGGCCGAAGCGGGTCCCGTGTGCGGCCGCAGGGCAAACAGCAGCACCACCAGGCTGTTTAGAAACCCCGTGTGCCAGTCGGGTGAAAGCAACGGCCCTGTCTGACCAGTTCTGTTGTGACGCAACCCCCGGGGGGGCTGAGATAGGGCAGGACCTGTACGAAATGTAAGTGCGGGATGAGGTGTTGGGGACTCAGAACAGGCCTCGGGGAGGGGTGTAGACGTCAGAGCAGGGGGTGTGGGTGTGGGGGGATTCAGAGCTGGGGGGCCTCGGGGGAGGGGTGTAGACGTCAGAGCAGGGGGCGTGGGTGTGGGGGGATTCAGAGCTGGGGGGCCTCGGGGGAGGGGTGTAGACGTCAGAGCAGGGGGTGTGGGTGTGGGGGGATTCAGAGCTGGGGGGCCTCGGGGGAGGGGTGTAGACGTCAGAGCAGGGGGCGTGGGTGTGGGTGTGGGGGGATTCAGAGCTGGGGGGCCTCGGGGGAGGGGTGTAGACGTCAGAGCAGGGGGCGTGGGTGTGGGTGTGGGTGTGGGGGGATTCAGAGCAGGGAGGAGGAGGCTAAGTTCCCTGTAAACTGCAGGGCCTCCCAGCTGTCCGCTCAGCCCCAGGCAGGCCATCCCGCAGGCCGCCTGGGGCAGGAGCCTGTGGCAGCTGGGGAAGGGCTGACCTACCCCTGCCCACCCTCCAACTTGCAGCGGTCTGGTCCTGGGCCCTCCCCCTACCACAGCTGGGCCCTGGACTTCCCCTGCCCCGGCTCAGGTGTCCCGTCTGCCCACGGCCAAGGCAGTTCGGACCCCTACCTGCGGCGGCCTGGATCCCTCCCCCCAGCCCCAGCTGGAGTGGCCAGGCCCTGGGGCTCCCCAGTCCTGAGACCTCCTCATATCCTCCCCCTGTCCTCTACCCCAGCCCCACCTCCCGCCCTCTTGCCTGGCCCCGGCCCCAGGCTGGCTCGGCTCTGCTCCCCCTGGGGCCCAGCTGCTCTACAGGGCACCATGGGGAAGTGACCAAGGCCAGGCCTCCAGGGCGGTTCCACCTGGTCGGAGAAGGGCAGCCCTGCAAGCCCCTCCTGCCCCTCTGCGCCCCCTCAGGCGGGCCGTCCCCTGCTCCGGCATCCTCCCGCCAGCCCCACCATGGCCCAGCAGGGCTCTGCTCCCACCCTCATCCCTGGCCTCAGCTCCATGCCCGGCCCCACTCCTGTCTCCAGCGCCAGCCCCCTTATCACTGTCCGCCTCTGCCCCCCACGCCTCCCCCAGAGTCACGGCTCCGAGGGGCAGGGCATGGACAGAGGCGTGGGGAGCGTGATGCTCAGAAGCCAGGGGGCCTCTGAGCTAGCCCCTTGCCGTTCCCCACCAGCGCTTCAGCCACCTCGTGCGTAGGCGCCCGGTGAGGTCGTTTTGGGGCCTCCGGCCTGGGCTAAGCCAGTGACTCCCAGGCCGCGAGGCCCTGCCCCGGGACAGCACCCGCCACTCCCTGAGGGGGGGAAGCTGCTGGCCCTGAGTTAGCAGGTGAAGGGCTGCGCTCAAACCCACGGCACCTGCCCAAGCACAGACCTTACCGCAGAAGTGGGGCGGGCCCCTCACAGCAGCCCGGCTCCCCCCACCCCCACCCCCACCCCCACACCTCAGTTTGCCCTGGGCTGCAGCTAGAGCAGCTCGGATTGCACAGCCGGGGGAGGGCTCCAGGTGGGGAGGTGGAAGGGGCCTGGTCAGGGCCCTGCTAAGACCTGGGGGGAGTGGAGGGTTGGGACACTGAGAGGATACCTGAGGTAAGGGGTCCTCCCTGGCTCCTTCCGGACGGGGCCGCAGCGTTGCTGCTTTGTCTAGAAAATTGCACCAGCTCAGCAGCACAGGAGGTGCAGAACAGCACGTCGAATCGTGCCCCATTGAATTGTGCACCATCAAATCGTGCACTGTCGAATCGTGCACCATCAAATCGTGCACCGTCAAATCGTGCCCCATTGAATCGTGCACCGTCGAATCGTGCCCCATTGAATTGTGCACCATCAAATCGTGCACTGTCGAATCGTGCACCATCAAATCGTGCACCGTCAAATCGTGCCCCATTGAATCGTGCACCGTCAAATCGTGCACCGTCGAATCGTGCCCCATTGAATCGTGCACCATCAAATCGTGCACTGTCGAATTGTGCACTGTTGGAACAGATGGGGGCATGGCACCGCGGAATTGTGCACCATCAAATTGTGCATTGGTGAAACAGAGGGGCGGGGGGAATGGCACCATTGAATCGTGCACCGTTGGAACAGATGGGGGGACCGACCTGGCCCAGACCAGCCTGGGATTAGCGGTGTGCGAGAGCACACGCACGCACGCACACACACACGCACACGCACACAGGCATGCATGCACACACACTTCATTGTTAAACATTCTGGGCAACTGCGCAAAGCGGCTGGCAGGCTGGGGAACATCAATAAAGCAATTAGCAAACAGCAAATAGCCGCTCCCCGGCCCAAGACGAGGGCCGTCAAGCACCCGGGGGAAGGCCAGAGCCGGCACGTTCAGCATGAAGCAAAATCGATGGGGCGCCAGCAGTGACGCAGCCTCGGGATGCGCAGAGCAGAGCCGGCCTTGCCACCGCCCCAGCGCTGTGGGGGAGCCGGCCGCATGGTTGGTCCCTGCAGGCAGCGCCCCGCTCGGCTGGCGTGGGAGGCCCCGCGTGCCCTGCGCTGAATCCGGGCCACGGCACAAGCGCTTGTGCGCAAGGGTGTTCACTGGCTGCCAAGCAGAACCTGGCCCCACGACCTGTCACATGACCAGCACGCTGGCTGCGCCCCGTGACCAGAAACTCTGGGTAGCTGGAGTCTTTTTTTAACCGTCTTATCTTTAAGCTGGGGGTGGGGAGCCTCAGGCCCTTGGTTTGCCTGGATCCATCCCCTGAGGCTGTGGGCAGCCTCGCAGGGGCACAAGAGCCGGGAGACCCCATCCTGCCATCGGCTGCACACCAGAGACTCGTAAGCCAGCTGTTAGCCCATCTCTGCCAAGCGCCTGCACCGAGAACTGGGGGAGTCGATGCATGTAACGGGTGATTCTTTAACAACCTCGGGCTCACGCGTTTCGTTCGTGTAGCAATAAACCTGTAGTTGTTAGCTGCTGAAGGATTGGCTCCGCGGGCTTTGTGGGTAAGGTCCAGCGGGTAAATTGACCAGGGATCTGTGGCTGGTTTCTTGGGACTGGAGAACCCGTTCGGGGGAGGTGCGATTGGGTCCCATAACCCCTCACCTGTGTTAGGCCCGGGGCTATTTGGAGCACAGGGAGAGCTGGGGGGGGGGGGGAGTCCGAGGCTTCAGGCAGGCAGCTGGAGCGCGCTGTGGGACTGGTGTGTGGCCTGTTTGGAAGGGCTCCAGTCTGGGGCTGTAAGGAGCCCCTAGGCTGAGCAATTCGCCCTCAGCGGTGCCCACACCCAGCCTGGTCCCTCACGGGGGGGGGTGCCCCATCCCGCCCTGCCCAGTGCGCTCCTCCCTCCACGCCCGGCTGGGCCCCCGGGACGGACCCAAAGCAACATGTGGGGGACGCAGGTTCCCACGATCCCGTCACAGTCGGGGTCACCCCAGCAGGCACCAGCAGCAGCATTTTGGCACTCGGTGGGCGGGGAGGGGAGCTGCCCCCGCTGAGGGGGATGGGGTGGAGCTGTGCCTGATTCGGCGCCGCTCCTGCCTCATGGCTAGAGTGTGGGCAGGAAGGGGTTGAGCCCTAAGGCTACGTTGTGCTCCAGGGCTCAGAGAATCTCTCCGCAGGGACTTCAGCAAACCTGGCCAGAGAGGCGGCTCAGCAGAGAGAGTACCTGGGGGCCAGAGCAGCCCCTGGTGGGTCCCTGGTGAGGCCAGTGTATGAAGGGGATACTGAGCCCTAGCCCGGGAGGCTGCTGGGGGTCTGCAGGGTTGGGCACTGACAGGCTGGAAATAGCTTCCTCCCTGCGGCTGCAGAGCTCAGCTGAGGGGCGGAGAAGCTTCCCCAGGCCAGTGCTGTGGGGGCTTTGGCACATGCGGGGCTTGGCTCCCCCTGGGCTGAGCTCAGAGCTGTAGGGCCTTGGGCTTTCCCTGGGGGCCTGTTCAGCCAGAGGCAGTGGGGGGAGGAAGGAGCCTGCCAGCCAGGCTGGTGGGGAGCTGAGGGATCGGACCAGGGGCTGGGTCTCTGTGCGGGAGGGGGGCGCGGCGGGGGAATTGAACAGGCTCAGCAGGGAGAAGGCAGCGAGAGTGGCAGTGTGGAGCAGGCCAAAGGGTGGGCAGCAGAGGAGACGTGTCACCGGCCAGCCGCTGTTGCCTGTCTGCACTCACCAGTCAGACCGAGCAGGTCACCAGTGCTGGCTGCAAACGTGGCGGGGCGGCCGTGGAGTGGCTACTGGCCACGAGCCAGCACACGGCAGGGACTGCCCTCATGGACAGCACAGGGAGCGGCTGGTCCAATGCTGCAGTTTTGCCCGGCCAACAGCCTTGCATTCCCCCCCGCCCCTATCGTCAGCCACGGCCCCCCCAGCGCACTCACCACTAGTGGGTGGCTGGCTGGCGAGCAAGGATCCGGCCAGTAGAACCCACCTGTGCTGATGTGATGGGCGACACAGAAAACATGGGACAAACAGCCTGGTTTGGGGCACCTGCAGGAGGGGTCCAGTGGGGGCCTGTCCCTGTCACCGGGGGACACCCAGTCACCCCAGGCCTGGGGTTCAGTTGCACTGGGGCCCCCTGGCCGCACAGCGCCCCCTCTGGGAGTGACTTGGAACACCACTGACCAGCCCCAAGGGCACACGGGGAGACGCCTGCCCTGGCACGAGCCAGGCTGGGCCCTCGTCAGCCTGCCCCAGCCCTGGGCACGCGCCTGAGTCTGCCCAGCCTCCCGGTGCATGGCTGGTGCCGCCGGCAGGGAGGTTTCCTCAGCGCTGGGGTCTGGCGCTGCAGCTCAGCCAGGAGAGGCGACGGGTGAGAGGAAAGGGGGGGGCACCAGCCACGTGCCCCCTGCCGCGCCTGGGTAAGGGGCAGGACAACCCTCGTCTGCCCTCAACTCTGCCTCTCCCTGTACCACTCTGCCCCCTCCCCACCCGGCCTGGGGGAGCAGGGGAGGCCCAACCAAAAATAATGCAAAGAGAGAGGGGACCTCATAAAGTTTGAAAAAAGCTAATGGAGCTGGGGGGAGGGGGGGGGGGGTAGCTCAGGAGCCATGCTCCCCCCCCACACACAGCCTGTTGGGACCCCCCCAGCCACACAGCCCCTAGCTACACCCTGAGTTGCCCTGTCTGCCCTGAGTCACCCCGCCTAGCTGCCTGCAGAGACAATATCTGCCCCAACTCAACCCCATTTGCCTTCCTTCCTCCATGGGCCGGGGGGGCGTGTCCAGCCTGCAGGGAACAGCCATGGCCACGGCCGCCCAACAGGAGGGGTGAATCCTGCCCCAGAAGCCGCCCTCGCAGGTGGCTCTCAAGCACTGCTGGGTCCCAGTTTGCACCCCCACCCATCCCTCTTCTCCCCCTCACCATGCACACACACCGCCTGCCACAGGCACGCTGGACGGGGCTGCTTTTGGAACTGCCAGTGCTGTCACCAACCCGCCTGCCATGTTCCCGCTAAGCTGTGTGCGGCTCTGTTCCAGCAATGTGTGGAATCAATGTTTTGCATGTGCAAATGTGCACCACTCTGCTAATCATCGGGCAGGACTCTCTCCTGAGCAGCTGCACAAGGGCCCACGGCTCAGTTGCCTTTTTCACTTGGGAAATGACGCAACGACCACTGGGCAAACCAGCCGGCTTGTTCAGCCCCAGTGCACTGCTGTCACATTACTGAATTGGAGGGAAGCAGCCAGATCGCTGCTGCACCCCTAGGTGGGGGTGTTGGCCCCAGAAATTGGTATAAAAGGGAGCCATGTGGGGTATTGAATGGGAGCTTATTGTTTGTTGATCTTATGTACGCTAGTTATGTGAGTGTATAATGTCTGTGTGTGTAGGTAGGAATCTGTAATCTGTGTGGAAGCTGAATATTTCTCTGAATGTGGTTAAGCATGGCTATGGACAGGCTGATTAGCAAAGCCCTGTGGAACAATGACTCTCAATGGGCTATGGACACACCCAAAGAATGGGATTTGTCACCTAAGGGCAACCAGCAGGGAACATAGAGATTGGCCTCTGACCAGGTGACCTGCTGCATACAAGAAAAGGCCAGGAAGGGGATAAAGAGGCCATGTGGTCGATGCCATTTTGTTCTCAGCTCAGCACTTCATCCCAGAGGCAGCACTGCAGGGATTGAAGAGCCCAGAAGACCTGTGAACCCATCCTGATCGTAGGATGTGCAATAAGAACTTTTAAACCAGCAGCTGCAACATCTCTGCTAGAGCCTGCATCGAGGACTGGGAGATTCGGTGCATGTAACGTACTGTACTTTTAATAACCTTACTCTCATGCTTTTCTTTCTTGTAATAATAAACCTTTAGATATAGATTCTAAAGGATTGGCCCAGCATGATTTGTGGGTAGGATCCAGAGTGTAAATTGACCAGGGATCTGTGGCTGGTTTCTTGGAACCGGACAGAACTTGTTCGGGGTAGGTGGGATTGGGTGCTAGGACCCCCCACCTGTGTATAGGCCCGGGGCCATCTGGGGCACGGATATTGCTGGGGCGTTGGAGGGGTTTTGCTCGGGAGGCTTCAGGCAGGCAGCTGAAGCGCTCTGTGAGACTGGTTTGTGGCCTGTTTGGAGAGGTCGCCAGTCAGGGGGACCGTAAGGAGCCCCGGATTCGAGCAGTTTGCCCTGAGCGGACGCCCTCAGCTGTGCCCAGACACGGCCTGGTCCGTCACAGCTGCCATGGCTGATACCCCGAGGGCAGAGCCCGTGGATCCCCCCTGTGATGTAGTGTTGGTACCTTGCTGGGTGCTATGCTGGGCAGTGGGTGATCTCCACTGGCGGCTGTTTGTAGCACGGCCCAGCAGGACAGGGGATGAGTCATTATGCAAGGGGGCTCCCAGCCTGTCCCACCAGTTTGCTCCCGGGGAGAGGGACAAAGGAAAGGAGGCGGCGAGAAGCCCCTGGCTGGGGGCAGGGCTGGAAGTGGGGCGGTTTCTGTCTGGCATCATGGAAGAAGCAGCCTAAGCAAGGGGCTGGGATTTAGAGGCCCAGTCTCCCCATCTCAAGGGGGCTGAGGCATCCTAGGCCTGCCCTGGAACCGGATGACATCTGTGCTGTGCTGTGTCCTGGAGGAGCAATAAACTCCCTCTGGTTGGTGGAGTCTGTCCGTGCCATCACGGGGGTGCAGGAGGCGGGGGACCCCAGAGGGGAACTGCTGCTCCCCTGGAGTTTGCAAACTGGGGCAAGGCCACCCCTGTTGCAGGGAGCTGGGGGCAGGAGCTAGGGCCAGGTGCTGGGACACCCCCTCTGTGACTCCCTTCTCATCACGCCGAGGGAGATTGCTCCCCCCATACCCCAGAGGGCAGCCTCAGTGGGTCAGACCCTGGGATCCACCAGACCTGCCCCGTCCCCCTAAAGCGCCAGAGGCTCTGCCCCTCGTGCACCCCTCCCACCACCAGACTCCTGCGCGAGGCACCCCAGCCCCTTGGCACAGCAGGGCTCAGCCGTGGCTGCCGGCGCCCAGCCCGACTTGGGCCGCCCAGGCGGGGCCTCTCACAGGACCGATTCTTCCTACGCTGCAGAGCGGGGCTGCTCCATGTTCCGTACGACGCTTGCTACGTGCTCAGCTTGTCCCAGCAATTCACCTGGGGTCACGCTCCCTGTGGGGGCGGAGTCACGCTCTCCGTGGGGGCGGAGTCACGCTCCCTGTGGGGGCGGAGTCACGCTCTCCGTGGGGGCGGAGTCACGCTCCCCGTGGGGGGGGGGGGTTCACACTTTCCGTGGGGGGGGAGGGAGAGAGAGAGACTGGGTCACTCTCCCATGGAGCTGGGTCAATAAAGAGTCCAATGCCCCCCCCGTGGGCAGAGCGGGTTTTTATTCTGCTGGGCTGCACTGCGAGGGTCCCAACGGAGCGGGATCGATTCCACCCGCCAGCACTCCCCAACAAGGAGTTCCCGAGTGGCTCTGGGACTCCCCGGCCAGCAGTCCTGGGGCAGCGCTCTCCAGCACCCGTCTCCCCCGCGGCCGAGCCAGGGCTCCAGCAGCCCGAAACACCATTTGAAGCAGCTACCCAGGACTCCCTGGTGACAGGGAGGGTCCAGGGGGCAGAGACCACCCTTAGCTCCCACCTCCGGCCAGGCACAACGGGGAAGCGAGCAGGCCAGGCCCCCAAGATGCTGGGCGAGGGGCAGCCCCACAAGCCCCTCCTGGCCCTCTGCTGGGCACGTGAAAGCAGGACGGGACGTCCCCTGCTCCACCCCCTCCCGCCAGCCCCCCGACCGTGCAGCAACCTGCTCTGCGCTCCCCTCCCTCGTGGGCAGCCACGGCCCCGCATGAGCAGCGTGGAAGGGCAGGCCGGGCCGTGGGCGTCCGTGCTCTTCTGCCCAGGAGCTCGCACAACTGCAGCCAAGCAGGCCACGTGTGGGAGGAAGCCCCCGGGCCGGGCCAGTGCTCCCTGCGGAGGTCCCTGGTCCTGGCTTGCGGTGCGGCGTCAGCGGCAGGCTGCCGATTCCCTGAGGGTCGTGCGGCGCAGCAGCGCCCCCTTCAGCGTCTGGGAGCTGGCGGAGGTAATCTGAAAGGCAGCGGCGCAAAATCGGCATCAGCCGTGGGGCGAGCCGGCTGGGAGGGGCGGGGCCATCGCCCAGCTTTGCTGGTCCGGGGCAGATTTACAACAGGGAACGCTGCCCGAGGCCGTGGGCTGGAAACCAGCAGCCGCCGGAGTCCCGGACCCACCCAGCTGGGGCCCTGTCAGAAATCACAGAGCTCTAGAGCCAGAAGGGACCTCGAGAGGCATCGAGTCCAGTCCCCGGCCCTCCCGGCAGGACCCAGCACCGCCTAGACCATCCCTGCCAGGCGTCTGCCCAACCCGCTCTGATATCTCCAGGGATAGAGATTCCACAACCCCCCGGGCAATTTATTCCAGTGTTTAGCCACCCCAACAGGCAGGACGTTTTCACTAATGTCCAACCTAAACCTCCCTTGCTGCAATTTCAGCCCATTGCTTCTTGTCCTGTCCTCAGAGGCCAAGGGGAACAATTTTTCCTCCCTCCTTGTGACACCCTTTTAGATCCCTGAAAACGGCTCTCATGTCCCCTCTGACTTCATTCCAAACTAAACAAGCCCAGTTCCTCAGAGCTCATCTTCTCTAAATCTTTCATCATTTTTGTTGCTCTTCTTTGGAACTTCTCCAATTTCTCCACATCTTTCCTGAAATGTGGTGCCCAGAACTGGACACAAGACTCCAACTGAGGCCCAACCGGCGCAGAGCAGAGCGGAAGAATGACTTCTCATGTCTTGCCCACAACACTCCTGTTCATGCAGCCCAGAATCATGTTTGCTTTTTTTGCAACCGTGTCCCCCTGTTGACTCCTATGTAACTTGTGGTCCACTCTGACCCCTAGATCCCTTTCTGCAGTATCCTCCCTAGACAGTCACTTCCCATTCGGTGAGTGTGACGTGGATTGTTCCTTCCTAAGTGGAGCACGTTGCATGGGACAGGTGCACTGTGGGGTCCGAGCGCCAAGACGCACTGGGCCCCGCCAGAAGGCACTGCCTGGTGTGGGCGCCCAGCCATGCCCGCCCACGCCCCTGGGGGAGGGAACTCGCAGCCCTGGCCGCCCGAGGCTGGGGCAGAGGAGGGCAGGCGTGTGGCCGGCCATTCGGATCTGGGCTCACGGTTCACTTGCAAGCCCAAACCTGCCTGCAAGAGAGCGCTGGCCCGGCCCTTGGGCAACCCTCCCTCTGAACACCCGGCCCCTCACCTTCACTAGCACGTAGTCCCCTGGCTGGGCGCGGCCCGCAGCCCCCGAGCCGGCGCCGGCCTCCAGCTCCGTGTCGGGGAAGACCACTTTGAGGTTGCCATCGTTCCTGCCGCACAGCGCGGCGGCAGAGCGCTTGCTGGGCTGGGGGGACAGGGAACGGTATCGGCGCGGCCCCAACACCCACTGCGGCGGGACGGGACTGGCACTGCCAGCGTTCAATCCACTCCCCCTTGCCAAGCACAGCCGGCAGCCACCAGCGCTCGGAGGCACACGGGACCCCGGTTTAACCCCCGCAGGCCAGTTCTCCAGGGAAGCCCACAGTGCCCGAGGGCCAGAGCGCTGTACCTGCCACACCCGCAAACCTGTCCCCTGCAGACCCCCACAGGCCCATTTCGGGCCTGGAGATCTGTCCCCGCAGGAAAGCGACCTGGTACACCCAGCGAGGGGGCCTGCGGGCTGGGGAGCCTCTCGGCCAGGGGGTGGGACGTGGACCCAGGGGCACTCACTCCCTCCACCAGCACAAGCTGCGTGCGGCCCACCAGGGCCCCGTTCGCCCGGCTGGCCTCCTCCCGGAAGACAGCGATGAGTTCCTCCAGCCGCCTGTGCTTCACCGCGCCCGGCACGTCGTCCTGCAGCCGGTGGTAGGCCCGGGTTTTCTGAAACACCACACACGTCACAAGCCCCGTCTTGGCCACGTCGCCTGGGCAGACCCCTGCCTGGCCGAGCCAGTCAGCCAAGGACACGCTTTCCACAGGCGGCCGGACAGACGCCCCCTCGGGGAAGGAGTGTGTCTGTCTGCCTCGGCCTCCTTCAAACACGGCCGACCTCCCGCCTTCTTTCCCACCGGCCGGCACTCCTGGGACAGCCGCCAAGGGAGCTCCGGCCACTTCTGCCAAAATCCGCCAGCCCACGGCCCCCCCACGAAACCTGGCTCCGGACTGCGCTGCCAAATTCCCCTCCAGGGACCGTAACCCGTGCTGGGTGCAAACCCGTGGCTGGCAGCCTGGACGCTCGCGCCGCATGCGCCGAGACTGTAGCCACGTGGGCTGGGCTGGCCCTAGAGCCACCATTCCCGCGCACCAGCGATTCGCAGACCCGTCACCGCCACGCGCCCGGGGGTGGGAGGGGGACCAACAGAGAACGGACCCAGGTGTCTCCCCTGGGCCCGGCGCTCACCTGCCGCATGCTGTAGGCGAAGAGGAACCCCACGTTGTAGCGGACCTGCCGGAGCAAGGACACCGTCTGCTGGTGATCGTCCTCCGTCTCGCCGCAGAAGCCGGCGATGAAATCGCTGCTGAGAACCACTCCTGGGGAGGCACAGGGGTCCGTGGGCACGGGACGGCGAGGGCCGCGCACAGCTGGGGTTGGGCGGGGCTCGGCGGGGCGGGCAGAGGTTGGGAAGGGGTGTGGTCTGGGGAAGGGGTGTGGCTTTGGATGGAAGGGGCGTGGTTTTGGATGGAAGGGGCGGGGCTTCGGCTGCCTTCCCCAGCTGGGCCTTCATCCCCCACCCACGACAGGGTGACACCGCCGGAGCATGGGCACCTCGCCCCACAAAGCAGGTGGGGGACACACAGAGCAGCTGGGAGCAGGGTTATTACCCATCAGCTCTCCCAGCCAGGGCTCCTTCCCAGCTAGGGCTACCAGGTAGACCCCCCCAAAATACCGGACACACTTGATCGTGGGCGGGGAGGGGACCAGCCGGGAGGAAGGGGAGGCGGGAAGCAGAGCTGGGGAGGGATCGGGGGCTGGAGGAAGGGAAGCAGAGCTGGGGAGGTATTGGGGGCTGGAGGAAGGGGGGGTGGGAAGCAGAGCTGGCGGGGGGGGTGCAGCCACAGGCCACAGCTGGAGTCCAACAGGCCGCGCCCCCGGCAGGCACTCCCTCTAGTTGCTAGTAGAAGCCGGGCGGAGGCGGGCAGGGGGGCTGGGAGTCCAGGCCACTGCCCCCACCCCGCTTTTGCCCACGACCACAGGGCTCCCAGCGCCAATCTCGGCCCCGCCTCCCAGCAACTCCCCTGGCCCCGCCCAGCCGGGAATTCAGAAAATACCGACATTGCACGTGTCTGGTATTGTCTGAATTTTTCTACCGGACAGAGGGTGCAAATACCGGTAGAAAACCGGACTCCTGGCAACCCTATTCCCAGCATGCACCAGGGCAGAGCGAGGCCAGAGGCTGGTCTGGGGCACAAGCACTTCTAGGCCGCCCCGACTAGTTTCATGAGGAAGAAAAATCCTGGTTCTTCCCACGGGCTCCTCCAAGGGCCAAGCCCCAGCCCTGAGGCTGCCCGTGGGAGGGACGCCGGCGGGCCGGACCGGGCGAAAGGAAGCCCCTACCGGGGATGGACTCCCGCACGTGCTGGACGAGCTCCTCGTAGGCCTCTCTCGTGTAGCTGCCAGGGAAAGCGCAAGGGCGGGCTGGTTACGAAGCTACGGCGGCGGCGTGGAAACGAGACCCGAGCGCGGCTCCGGCAGCGGCTCCCCCGAGCCAGGGGACTGCTCCGGCGGAGCCCGACGTGCGAGAGGAGCGGGGTGGGCAGGCGCTTCGCCTCCGGCTCCGTCCCTGCCGCGCGTGACACCCGCCCGTTCCCAAGGCCCCCACACTGCGCCCGCCTGGGGGCCACGTGGCAGCGGGGGGAGGGGGAGAAACGGGAAGGGGGGTGCCTGGTTTGCACACCCCGACGGCGAGGGGAGGGGCTGAGGCAGAACCCACAGTGTGTGGGACGAGGAGTAGCCCGCAGACCTGACCCTGGCTCAGAGGCACGCCAAGGCCGAGCACAGAACAGGTGCTGCTGGGACCCCCCCCCTTTCACCCCACAATCCTGGGGGGCATTACACTGGCAGGCCTCTGAACTCCCCTCTGCTGCCATCCCAGCCTGCCCTGGCACGCCTGAGCCCTGTGCGGCCTCCCTCAGCTGCCCGCCCAATAGAGACGTTGACCCCCAAAAGGCTCCTGCTCCCCCCATCTCCGAGCCGAGGGGCAGGCGGCAGCGCCCCCCCGTCTGACTCACCCCCGCCTCATGGCCGCCAGGACGCGAGAGCTGCCGCTCTGCGCCGGGAGGTGGAGCTGTTTGCAGACGTTGGGCCTCTCCCGGATGAGTTGCAGGACCTGCGGGGAGGAGAGCGGACGGGCGGTCGCGGAGCAGCCCGGAGAAAGGGGACAGCTCCCCAAGCGAAGGGGAGGGCCCCGGGCAGCCCCCTCCCCCCTCACGCACCTCGTCCGGGAAGTCCTTGGGGTGCGGGGAGGTGAAGCGGATCCGCATTTCCGGGTCCACCCGGGAGGCCTGGTCCAGCAGGTGTGCGAAGCGCAAGCCCCCCTCCCTGGCTTTGTAGACGGTGCTAAAGCCGCGGCTCAGGCCTGGCGCGGCCGCCGCGCGGAACTGGACCTCGGAGGTGTCCCGGTAGCTGTTGACGTTCTGACCCAGGAGGGTCACTTCTTTCACCCCCTGCAGAGACGCACCAGGGCCTCGAGTCACGCCGGGGAGCAGCCGGCACAGCACGCCACGCCACGCCCGCCTCGGCTAAGCCACGCCACGCCCGCCTCGGCTAAGCCACGCCACGCCACGCCCGCCTCGGCTAAGCCACCGCCCGGGGGCGGGCTCCGGGCACCGGCGGGAAGGGCTGGGACGCCGCCTGGGGCAGCAGGACAAACTCAGCCTGCCCACCAGCGTCCCCTCGGTTTCCGTTCTCATGCAGAATCAATGTTGTGACGTGCGCTGAGGTGTGCGTGGAGGTGCACCACCCGCAGGAACACATGCTACCAGCTGTGGGCACGGTGGGCGCCCTGCTAATCAGCTGGGCAGCATCTGGATTTCTCCTGGGCGGCCACCCAGCGCGCAGCTCACAGGGAACACTGCTGCCAAGGGGCAGCTCCGTCTGCCCTGCCCTGCGACCTCGGCCTCTCAGCGCAGACCATCCGCCCCAGGAACTCACACCCTCGGGAGGTCCCATGAGGTGCCCGGCACACGCCCGGGGCCGTCACACCTGTTCCCAAAGGGGAAGGGGTCCGGGCGCCGGATCCGAAGAGGTGGCTGAGTCCGTACCCATCGCTGCACAGCCCCGGTGTGCTCGGCAGACCCCCTGCGGCAGCCAGCCCCACACAGCCCAGGCTGCGGCTCTGCGGGGGTGGGCAGGGAACAGCCTCCTGGCCTGGACCATAGGCAGAGCCACCCAAAGCAGCAGCCCCCCCACCGCCCCCCACCGCCCCCCGGCATGGCCAGCGGCACCTGGTCAGAGAGCAGCTTCACTTCCTGCAGGATGGAGGCCATGGGCCGGCTCCTCTCGCGCCCGCGGGTGAAGGGGACGATGCAGTAGCTGCACATGTTGTCACAGCCGCGCATGATGGACCTGCCGGGGGGAGGGGGAGACGCCGGTGAGCGGGCTGGTCAGCGCGCCAGGAGAGCCACTGGCCAAGCACGGCCCCGGGCCAGCCTCCCTCCCTCCTAGGGCAGGGTGTGACTGCCTGTCCGTGCCCCACGGCGCGGCCACGCCTCACACGGGGCGTCACGACCGGGCTGCTCCGTGCCAGACACGTACGAGCAGGGATGTGGGGGCTGGAAGGGACAATGAATGAGGCAGGAGAACACGGGTTCAACTGAGGCAGGCAGCCCAAGCCCCGCCCCTTCAGCCCAAAGCCACACCCCTTCCCTGAGACCACACCCCTTCACAATCTTCCCGCCTCCATGTCCCACCCCACACCAGCTGAGGGCTGGGGCTGCCCTCACGAGCGGCTGAGCAGCGCAGGCAGCTTTGGGAAGGGGACGGTGCCCACGCAGGGTCACACACGCACCACACGGGCGAGAACCCGCCTCGGGCAGCGGGCGTGGCAGCCGCACGCCGGCGGAGCTGCGAATCGTGGGCAGTGGGGCGGGGGCAGTGGGGCCAAGCCCCGAAAGGGGAACCAAGGCTGGGTATTAGCCAAAGCTCCCTGGCGGGGCGGGAGGGGACACGCTCCGGCTCTCACACGAAGGCAGAGGTGGCGCTGGGGCTGGTGTGGACAGGCAGGACGTCCGCGTACGTCTCTTCTAAGGAGAGCAGGACGTTTGCCGCCTGCTGGCCCGACTCGGCCACCGCCAGCAGCCGGGGCAGGTCCCGGTAAGCATCGGGGCCCGCCACGAGATCCACCAGCTTCTCCCGGTGCAGGATCTCCTCCCGCAGCCTCTCGGCCATGCAGCCTGCGGCCAGAGGAGAAGGGTCAGTGTCGAGAGGCCCCCGGCCTGCCCCCCAGCCGAGAAAGCTCAGGTCAAGCCAGCAGCCTGTTCGTCCCTTCCGCAGCGGCGCTCCCCCCACCCGGTACCCACCCGCATCTCCGCAGGAACGCAGCCCATACTGCCAGGTACCTAGGATCCCGATGCGGAGAGGAGCCCGGGTCTGCAGCCGCTTGGACTTCAGAGCCGCGAGGTGCCGCAGGCGGTTCCAGATCACCTGCTCGGCCTTCTCCCTGCAGACCAGGAGATCCGGCCGTCAGCGATGCTGCCGGCTCTGCCCCGGCCAGCCCAGGGAAAGAGGCAAGGACGGGCTAGCGGCCTCCCCAGCTGCCGAGGGACACGCCCGCACGGGGAAAGCGCCCGGCCCCCAACTCTGAAGCCTGGGCCCCGAACCTCGTCCACGGTAACCAAACCCCTGCCAGGATTCAGACCACAAGGGCCCCTTACGATCAGCTGGCTGTCACCCAGGCCAGAGAACCGCCCCCGGGCCAGTGCACCGTGCTAGAGCAGACACCAGCCTGGCCTCTGATGTTCTGTTCTCCGAGGCCCTTGGTTCAACCCCCAGCATGTCAGCCAGGCTGGCAGGGGTCACATGACCCCGTTAAGTTCACGTTGGGCCCATGCGACAGCGGAGAGCAGGTGGCCGTGCCGTGGAACGCCGACGTGGCCCAAGGCTAGCGCTGGGATAGGACCAGCTGTCCCAGGGGCCATCCCAGGTCTCCAAGCTCTGGTCTGTGACTCCCGGGGCCCTCCCCTCGCCGCGCCTCCCAAATAGCCCCCCCGCAAGCACAGAAAGGTCCTTACCGGACAGAGCAGGTGACAAGGAGAATCACATCCGCCTGTGGAAGGCAAAACAGGGAACCGATCAGAGCTGGGGAACCGATCACAGGCATCCGCTAGCTCCGCCCACACAGGGACCGCCGGCATCACAGGCATCCGGTAGCTCCGCCCAAACAGGGACCGCCGGCATCACAGCAATCCGCTAGCTCCACCCACACAGGGACCGCCGGCATCACAGGCATCTGCTAGCTCCGCCCACATAGGGACCGCCGGCATCACAGGCATCCGCTAGCTCCGCCCAAACCGGGACCGCCAGCATCACGGCCATCCGCTAGCTCCGCCCACACAGGGACCGCCGGCATCACAGGCATCCGCTAGCTCCGCCCACACAGGGACCGCCGGCATCACAGGCATCCGCTAGCTCCGCCCAAACCGGGACCGCCAGCATCACAGCCATCCGCTAGCTCCACCCACGCAGGGACCGCCAGCATCACGGCCACCCGCTAGCTCCGCCCACACCGGGACCGCCAGCATCACGGCCACCCGCTAGCTCCGCCCACACCGGGACCGCCAGCATCACGGCCACCCGCTAGCTCCGCCCACACCGGGACCGCCGGCATCACGGCCACCCGCTAGCTCCGCCCACGCAGGGACCGCCGGCATCACGGCCACCCGCTAGCTCCGCCCACGCAGGGACCGCCGGCATCACAGCCACCCGCTAGCTCCGCCCACGCAGGGACCGCCGGCATCACAGCCATCCGCTAGCTCCGCCCACGCAGGGACCGCCGGCATCACGGCCACCCGCTAGCTCCGCCCACGCAGGGACCGCCGGCATCACGGCCACCCGCTAGCTCCGCCCACGCAGGGACCGCCGGCATCACGGCCACCCGCTAGCTCCGCCCACGCAGGGACCGCCGGCATCACGGCCACCCGCTAGCTCCGCCCACGCAGGGACCGCCGGCATCACGGCCACCCGCTAGCTCCGCCCACGCAGGGACCGCCAGCATCACGGCCACCCGCTAGCTCCGCCCACGCAGGGACCGCCAGCATCACGGCCACCCGCTAGCTCCGCCCACGCAGGGACCGCCGGCATCACGGCCACCCGCTAGCTCCGCCCACGCAGGGACCGCCGGCATCACAGGCATCCGCTAGCTCCACCCACGCAGGGACCGCCGGCATCACGGCCACGCGCTAGCTCCGCCCACGCAGGGACCGCCGGCATCACGGCCACGCGCTAGCTCCGCCCACGCAGGCACCGCCGGCATCACGGCCACCCGCTAGCTCCGCCTACACAGGGACCACCAGCAGAACAGCCATCTGCTAGCTCCGCCCAAACCGGGACCGCCAGCATCACGGCCACCCGCTAGCTCCGCCCACGCAGGGACCGCCAGCATCACGGCCACCCGCTAGCTCCGCCCACACCGGGACCGCCAGCATCACGGCCACCCGCTAGCTCCGCCCAAACCGGGACCGCCAGCATCACGGCCACCCGCTAGCTCCGCCCACACCGGGACCGCCAGCATCACGGCCACCCACTAGCTCCACCCACACAGGACGTAGCTACGAGTCCTCACTGGGCTCGGGAGCCAGAGCAGGCCAAGGCGTACCAGAGAGCAGCAGCGGGCACGCCTGCCGGGCTGAAAGTTATAGGCCGGCCGCCTGCCTCCTGCTGGGCTCAATTCCCTTCGCAACCGAGACAGACGCCACAGTGAGAAGAAATGAACCCGGCCTGAGTTCTGTTCCCATCCCCTCGGCATCATTCCTTCCGGTGCCCGGCAGGGCGACCCCGCACCAGCACCCGACGCGGCAGGGACCCCTCGGAGGGTCGCTCCGCACCTCGCAGGGTCAGACCCTGGAGGTAAAACTGCTTCTCCGCCCAGGCTGGGAGACACGGCCCGGGGCGGGCGGGGCGGGCGGGGCGCCCTACCTCCTCCAGCCGCTTGGTCCGCAGGTAGCCGCTCCTCTGGAGGATGGTCCAGGCGATCTCGGTGTCGTTAACATTCATCTGGCAGCCGTAGCTCTCCAGGTACACTGCAATCAGACAGCAAGCAGCTGCGTGTGACCGGGGCAGGCAGCGGCGGGTTCGCCTTTCCCGCAGTTCTCTAACCACTAGGCCCCTTGGAAAACCTCTCCAAATCCGGCCCACGCAGAGCAGGTAAAGCGAGGCTGCCCCTGCCGGAACGGATTCCAGGGGGAGCTCAGAGCTGAAGAGCCAAGCGAGATCCACCCCGAACGCCGGGTGCCCCGGAAGAGCCGCCAGCAGCCTATGATCACTGCACGCAATGCGCCGCTTAACGAGGTGGGAGTCCTGCTGGAACGGGGGCCACGGATGCCACGTCCCTGCACAAGCCGTGTCCCCGCGTGTGTCCCCACACCAGCCCCCTGCCACTTGGCCCACAGAAGTCCGGTGGCTGGCTGCACACAGGCAGCCGCTGCTGGGGCCAGACAGGATCCCATCCCTCAGCCCGTCTGTGGCGCCTGGCTCTGTCCCGCGCCTCTCCCCGCCACCCCGCTGCTCTCCCCGGGGCGGGCCGTCCCGTCCGGGCTCAGACTCGGGCAGGCAGCACGCGAATCGCTTCGCCCTGCCGGCGTGCTCCTTTCACGCCAGGGCTGCCTTGCACAAGCCATTCCCACCACTGGCCCTGGGCAGCCCCCACCCCCGGTCACGGGCCCTGACTGCAGCTCCCTGGGACGCGGTGCTGGCGGGATGGTGTCTCCTGGCAGCCAGTGACCCGCCCTTGTGGTAAGCAGAGGCACCCGCCAGGGCAGCGCTGGGCACCCTGCAGCCACGGGGGCTCTAGGTGCAGCCCCCGAGGCACTTTGTGGCCGTTGGGTTCCAGCCACGTAGTGATTTTCCTCCCGGTGCTAGTGAGGCGACACGCAGGTAAAGCCAGGTGCCCTGAAGTGACTGTGCACAACACGGCTACTACACACGCACAAACACGCCTGCTTTCCTAGCGCCGGCTGTGCCGCACACCCGGGCATCCCTGCAACGATCTGCCACCGGGAGGAGACTGGCGCTCCCAACAGCGCCCCCCACCAACCACCGTCCTCGTGATACAGAGTGCGAACAGCCCCCAGCTGGGCACGTCCCAGCCATTCTCCGCGCTGCCTGGCCCTGGCCAGCTCTCAGTCACTAGCCCATCAGTCGCTGGTGCTCAGTTGCAGGGCTGGCCCTGATGACAGCCTAGCTCCAGGGTACAGGCGGCCGGGCTCTCGCACAAGTGCAGCTGGTGCAACGACCAGGCCGGCCTCTCACACAACTGCAGCTGGTGCAACAACCAGGCCAGGCTCTTGCACAAGCACAGCTCGTGCAACAACCAGGCCAGGTTCCCGCACAACTGCAGCTGGTGCAACGACCAGGCCGGCCTCTCACACAACTGCAGCTGGTGCAACAACCAGGCCAGGCTCTTGCACAAGTACAGCTCGTGCAACAACCAGGCCAGGTTCCCACACAATGCAGCTGGTGCAACGACCAGGCCGGCCTCTCACACCACTGCAGCTGGTGCAACAAACAGGCCAAGCTCTTGCACAAGTACAGCTCGTGCAACAACCAGGCCAGGCTCCCACACAACTGCAGCTGGTGCAACGACCAGGCCAGGCTCCCGCACAACTGCAGCTGGTGCAACAACCAGGCCAGGCTCCCACACAACTGCAGCTGGTGCAACCACCAGGCCGGCCTCTCACACAACTGCAGTGGGTGCAACGACCAGGCCAGGCTCCCGCACAAGTGCAGCTGGTGCAACAACCAGGCCAGGCTCCCACACAACTGCAGCTGGTGCAAGGACCAGGCCAGGCTCCCGCACAACTGCAGCTGGTGCAAGGACCAGGTGTGATACGGCCCTGGGGAGCGGGGCGGAGGAAGGGAGCAGGCAGGGCTGCAGTGCTCACCTCTCCGCTTGTGTCCCTCCAGGGCGCCGGAGCCGAGGTCCGGATCTGGCTGCTCTGCTAGCTGACGGCAGGTCTCCTGAGGGGGGGCCGCGTTGCTTAAGAAGTGCTGCAGCGTTGGCCCCGCTGCCAGGCGGGCGCTGAAGTCCTCCAGGCCCCAGCTCTGCTTCCCCTTGGTGGGGCGGGCGCTGGAGCCCCCGCCGGACGCGCAAGCTCGGGGCTCGGACCGCGCCGCCCATGACGACGGCCTCCGAGGACGCGTCCCTGCGGCGCCCAGCACGCGGCTCAGGGGCCGGAGCATCGTGGGCGAGGGCGCCCAAGGCTGCGTCCTCCCTGCCGAACCAGGAAACGACAGTGAGACAGATCCCAGCAGGCTGGTTCCGGAACAGGCCACGCGCAGCCCCTCCGGCCCGGGGGATGCTGGGGGGGGGGGGGGGCAGACACCTGCCCGTGGTGCTGGCAGCCCCGTTGGGGCCTTTGGTCACTTCCAGGGAATCAGTCAGCTGCCCCTGGGGGTGCAAATGGGGGGGGGGTGGAACTGTGGAGCGCTGGGGAAGCCTCTTTAGGAGTCAGGTGTCCTCCCCCCCCCCCATGCCACCCCTGCAGGGCAAGCAGCATTACCCTGAGTGGTGAATAAATGGAGTGGGGGCTGTTTGCAAGGGGGGGCGAGGCCATATGGGGATGTTTGGGGGGCGGGGGCAGGAGGTGGCTGTTTGCACTGGGGGGGGGGGCAGGAGCCGGAGGGCTTCTTGCACAGTGGGGGGGGAAGGAGGCTATAGGGGAGCTGTCTGCATGGTGAGTGGGCGGAGGCCGGTGAGGGGCAACAATCCATACGGGGGCTGTTCTGTTTGCACCGCCGGCTGCGGGGGCAGGAGGCCATGGGGGGGCCTGTTTGCACGGCGGAAGGGGAGGCGCCTGTTTGCATGTCCGGGGGTGGCAGGAGGCCGCGGGGGGGGGTGTTTGCACGGCGGGGCCGGGGGGGGGGCAGGAGGCCGCGAGGGGGGGTGTTTGCACGGGGGGGGCAGGAGGCGAAGGGCCGGGGGGGGCAGGAGGCCGCGAGGGGGGGTGTTTGCACGGGGGGGGGCAGGAGGCGAAGGGCCGGGGGGGGCAGGAGGCCGCGAGGGGGGGTGTTTGCACGGGGGGGGCAGGAGGCGAAGGGCCGGGCCCGGTCTCACCTTCCCGCGAGCGGCGCCGCGCCGGGCCCGGCTGCTCCCGCCCCGCCTCTTCCCGGCCCGGCCCACGTGGCGGGCGCTGCGACCCGCCCCCCCCGGATTCCCCCCCCAGCCCGGCGGGGTCCGGCCGCGGCGTTTCACAGCGACCCCCGATTCCCCTCGAACCGTCCTGCCCCCCCGCTGCCCCCCCCGGCTCTGCCCCCCCCCCGCTGCCCCCCCCGGCCCTGTTAGTGCCCCCGGACCCGCGTGGTGTGTACCGGGCGCGTGGCGTGTCCCAGAGCCGGGTCCCGGGCCAGGGCCGCTCTCCAGCCCCATGCCGTGGGGATGCGGGTGGGGGCCCGGCTCCAGGGGAGCCCCACCTGAGCGGAGGCTGCCGGCTGGGTTCCCTGCGGGCGGGGCCAGGCGGTCGGGGTGAGGCCGGGGGACCTGCCCTGCTCCCCGCCCGCCGACCCGACTGGCCTGGGGGTGGCGAGCGCGTGAAGTCTTTGCCCCGGCCCCTGGCAGCCGGCCCGTCCCCCTAGCCCCTGGGGGCAGGACACTCGGCGCGCTCCCCGCCCCGGGTCTGGATGGGCCTGGGGGCAGGGAAGGGGCCGCGGGCCGGATCCATCAGCTTGGTGTCCCGCGGAGGCGGGAGCAGCCCCGCTCTGCGGTGTGGGGACCCGACCAGGCCAGCCAAGCTGGAACGCCCCCCCCTTAACCTGCATCGTGGTTAACCGGTTAACCGAGTCCCCTGTGTGTCCGCAGCAGCCCCCTTAGTAATAATCCCATTGGCCCCTGAAACGGGAGGGCAGGGGCTGGACTTGACCTCTCGAGGGCCCTTCCCGGTTGTGGCGCTCCTGGATGGCTGGGGAAGGCCATGCGAGCCCGGTTTTGTCAGGGTGCAGGCAGATGCTGTGGTGCCTGCAAGGGGCAGGTGGAGGGGTGCAGGCGGGGGTGGTATAAATATGCCGAAAAGGGCCCGCCCCCCCGGGAGAGAGACGCCGTCATTCCCACTGGAGCACCATGCACGTCCAGAGCAGCCGTGGTAGAGGCCGGGACCAGCCTTCCAGCATTTCCAAACCAGCTCCTCTTGTGCTGTTTTACAGGGGCTGACTTCACCGGCGCCGCTCCCGGGCCGGCCCTCTGCGGCCTGATCAAACAGCAGCAGCGTGGTGTAAGCAGAGCGCGTCTGCCGTCCGCCTGGAATGCGTGGGGCGGTTCTGCCCCCGTCAGTCGCCCCTGCTGACCCACGGTCAGGCAGCGGCAGGAGGCCAGAAGGCCACACGTGATCACCGTGTTTTCGGTGGTGCTCAGCGCCGGCGGCAGGCAGGAGCTGGGTGGGCCACGACTTCCCCCGTGGAGGGAAGGCCAATGAATTTTGGAACTTAGCGGCAACCCAGAGAGCAGCCTCGCCCCAAACAAGCAGCCAGCAGAGTGGCTGGCATGTAGATCTGCCCTACCCCGCCCTGCCCCGCACAGCCAGAGCTCGGTCTACACCCCGGAGCAGGGGGGAATATTTCTCGCCCGGGAGTCGTACGGACAAGCCCTCCTTTCCGTGTGCCCCATCTAGTAACTGAACGCCCTGCTTCCTGTGTCTGGCGCATGGGAACCGCGGCTCCACGGAGACCCGGGACTCGCGGGTGGGCAGAGTGCAACGCAGCCGCAGCGCCGCTCACCGCAGCGCCCATGTGCCCAAAGGGTAACGTGGCGCTTGTGAAATCACACGGGGGCAAGGGAGGAGCACCACCCGCACCAGTGTGGAAGTGACTTAGCTCCGCAGGACGGTTCCCTTTGGAACGGTGCTTCCTGAACCCGGCAGCGGCCAGTTGCGTTTGCCCCCTCCCTGCTCGGGGCGTCTGGCAGAGCGTTGTGCCGAGTGCACGGCCCAGCACGGCTTGCAGCAGTCACCAGGGGCCGGGCAGTGCGGGAACCAGGAACCGGTGGCCGGTCTGGCTCCTGCTGCAGCTTGTTCCCATGCTCAGCTCCCCATTTTTGTGCCCTCCGCAAGGGCAGGATCCAGGGTCCTGGCGCCTTTGCCCGGGGCTGCCTCTCGCTCTGCGCTCCCCCGAGTGCGTGTGGGCGTCACGGACCGTGCTGCAGCCGGGCGTGTGGGGCCAGAGTGGGACGTCGCCGTGTTTCAGACACAGCCCCCCCCCCCCGGGTTCCCTGCTCACCGTCTCCACAGCCCGGGCCTCCGAGTCTCGATTCCACAGCCAGACACCTGCTTCTGATGACCGGCTGCAGCCTGGCCAGCGGTTCGGGACCCTGCTGCTCTCCCACCGCCCCTCCCATGGGGCCCGACATTCCACCCGCAAGTTCTGCTCATCCTGCCCTGGGCTCTCCGGGCCTCTCAGCCCCACGGCCACGCTCACCGTTGTCACCACTGCCAGGCAAACCACCCCCCGCGCCGGCCATGGCCCCCTTCCTCACTGGCATGGGGGCGCTTCCTTGGGAGAAGACCCGGCCCAGGTCTCCAGTGGCCTGAGCCCTGCCTCTCCAGAACAACACAACGGGGCAGAGAAACCCGTCACTCTCCTCCCCAGCAGACAGGCAGGAGGCCCCGCCTGGGGACCGCTCTGGGCGACCCCCGTAGCACCCAGTGTGCAGGAGCCAGGGGGACGGTTCTTCTGCATTCAAACGCCAAAAGAAAAACCATCCACGGAGCCGGTGGCGGGTATTTCAGGCAGATCCGTGTGTGACCCATAGGCGTGCGCAGCACATTTCATTAGGGTGTGCACCCAGGGAATTGTATTTTTTTTTTAAAGGCGAACATTGATTGAATACTCAATCGTAAGGGACGTTATTTTTATTCATCAAACTAAAGAAACTAAAACTTGACTAAATGTATTTTTGTTTTCATTAAGAACTAAACTTTACTTAAGAAATACAAACGACAGTATGGGACATTGTACTTCGTTTGTTTTTTACATGTGCAGTTCGGCGCTTATTGCATAATACAGCGATCCAGACTCTAAAACAAAGAGCGTATCGTGCGATTCAATTAAAACGCAAAGCCACCTTTTTTTTTTTGAGACGTTATAGGTTTACTAGGTAGTCTTAAAAAAAATACCGGATACACTTCATGGGGGGGGGGGACAAGCCGGGAGGAGAGCGGGGCTGGCCGGGAGGAAGGGGGGAGGCCGGGAAGCAGAGCTGGTGGGGGGAGAGGGGTCGGGGGCTGGCTGGGGGAGCGGCCGACAGGAAGCAGAGCTGTTCGGTGGGGGGAGGGGGTTGGGTGGAGCAGGGCTGGCCGGGGCAGATCGGGAGAAGTGGGGGAGAACCACCCGGCCAGCCAGGAGGGGGCAGGGTGGGAGGGGTGTATCAGCCGGGGGGCAGGACTTACCCGGGCAGTGCAGATCCCAGGGCGCTCCCACCCCCACACGGTCCAGGCGAAACGCGAGTCAGTCCGGCTGCGGCTCCACCACGGGCTTGGCCAGCGCAGAGGAGCACGGACCAGGCTGCCCCTCCGCCTCACACGCAACCAGGGCCCCCAGCGCCGATCGCGCCCCCCTCCCAGCCACGCCCCCCGCCAGGCTTCCGGGCGCCCGGTCGGAAAACCACAAAATGCCGGACATTGCACATGTCTGGTATTTTCTGGATTTTTTTACTGGACAGAGCCCCAAAAAACCAGACTGTCTGGTAGAAAACCAGACACCTGGCAACCCTAGGACATTAGAGTGTGCCTGGCCACACCCGGCACACCCCGTACGCACGCCAGGGGATGGGGTGGGGCGCCGGGACTCCTGTGTGTGGCGGGGAGCCCCCACCCCTGCACCCTCATCCGCAGCCAGAGGTGATTCACAACCGGCCAGTAGAGTGGAAGGTCTTACTGCTTCTCAGCGGCACAGCGCAGCGTAGGAGCGATGTTAGCACAGGCACCGAGAGCAGACGCCTCATTCCTCTGGGCTCACGGGCCCTGAACCCCCCTTTCCTGCTCCCAGTCTCCTCTCCTCATTAGGGGAGAGACGGCACATACTTCCCCAGTGAGTCACACCCAGCCTCCCCCGCCTCATGCAGCTAGTGCTGCAGGGCCTGGGTAAACTGAGGCACCCGCCCACCTACAGCGTCACTGTACAGCAGCACAGGGCAGTAGGATCACACAGAACTCCACAAGACAAACGGTGAACCCAACACCAGAGCAAACATGGGAGTACAAAAGGAGACAGCACCCCCGCTACGTCACACCGAGCGTGCGGCTTAACCGCCCTGTGCCTCAGTTTGCTGGCCTGTGAGATGGGCGCCTTTCTCCAAGACTTTCATAGAACCCTAGCACACTAGAACTGGAAGGGCCCTCGAGAGGACCCGTCCTGTCCCGTCCCCTGCCCGCGCGGCAGGACCCGGCACTGTCTAGATCAGGGCTGGGGAACATTTTTGTGTTGGGGGAGGGGCCTCTGAACCACAGAAAAATCAGTTGGGGGCCGCACACAAGTGAGAAACGAAAAACCCCAACCCAAGCCCTCACTGACGTGGCCCCTGACTGAGAAGGAAAAAGACCCTCCCCACATTCCCCTTGCACCCCAGAGCCTGGGGGGCCCAAGCCAGTAGGTCCTGGGTGCTCCAGCCCCACGGGGAGGTGCCAGTGGGGCTGGGCCACCAGCGTGTCCTCCCCAGTGCTGGGGGAGGGGAGCCCTGAGCCTCCGGGGTTGGATCCGGGCAAGTCGGAGGCCGCCTGAGGTTCCCCACCCCCGATCTAGACCATCCCTGACAGGTGTCTGTCTCACCCACTCTGACGTGTCTCCACTGGCCTCCCCGCTTTGAAAAACTCGGAAGAAAATGGCGGTGGCTGGTTTTCTACCTCTACCCAGGCTTCATTGGGTTGTTTTCACTGAAAACCTGATCAGCGACGTTTTCCATTTTAAACGAGACATTCCTAAATGGGGGGGGGGGGGGGGTTGTGTGGTTTACAAACAGAACATTGGTTGGTTTCATCGTCCCTCCCCCCCACCCTCCGCCCCCAAATTTGCAGCACATCAAAAATTGTTTTTCACTGGGGAAAAACTGGGTTTGGGCAGAATTTTTTCCACCAGCTCCATCCTTAATGTGTGTAATGGAGCTCCCGCAGGCCTGGCTGAAAGCCATTCTGGGCCAGATGCAAGGCACATGGACGGCAGTGGAAAATTTCCCACTGGGTTAGTGTGTGACATGCCAGCGCGGGGGGCGGCCTGTGCGTGTGAAGGAGCCGTGCTAGGTCGGTGCCTGCCTCGGGGTGGGGATGCTGCGGAGGGGGCTGTCGACACTGATTGCAACCCCCAAAACTTTCCGCAACGCCTGCCTGGCGCAGAAGTCGGTTTATTTGCCAACAGCACGATACAACGGTTTCCTCTGTCTGATCCCTTCCGCTGGAACAGGTTGGGCTGTGAAGAAACAGGATACGGCGGCTTGGAGAGAAAAGGGAGGGGCGGGGGGAGATGTGGGGCCGGGAGCCCTGTTCTGAGGAGGCCACGATTCCCATGCACCTTTTCCCGGGGGTTTCCTATCACGATAAAACAGGCAGCGACCCCCCCCCCCCCCGCTGCACTGCATGAAAGAGGCAGCCGCCGATGCAGTCAACGCCACCAAGTGCTGCTTCGCCAGGAGCGGTGGCCTCCCGAGTGAGGGGCCGTGGGCGGGAGACGACGTCTGCTGGAGGGGGAGGCCGAGGGACCCCAGCTTAGACGCTCTCGCTGCAGTGGGGCGCACGGGTATCTGCACACGCACGAGGGCTGGAGCTCAGAGGAAGCCGGCAGCCGGGGCCCTGGGACAGGGTGACTCTCCACTCCCGGCTAATCAGGCCTCAGCCCCCAGCTTTGCTTCATCTCCCGTCTCTTCTGCTGTGCGCAGGCGTCAGCCACCTCCCTTCTGAACGCCCGTGCGCAGGCGAGCGTCTGCCTGGGCCACACGCCGCCTGGCACAGCCCGTCTGCGCCGCAGGGCAAAGGCCCCTGCCACTCGGGCGCGGGCCTGGGAGCCCTTCCTGGGAGCTGGTCGGCTCCTGTGCCGAGCTGCACGGCCCTGACGGCGGGAGGGAAGCGCGGGTTCGCTTTTTGTTCAGTTGCATGCGCGTCTCCTCTGCCTAGCCCGGCCCAGAGACCCAGCCCGAGGCTGGCAGGGCAGGTGCCTTGGAGACAGCGCCGGTGGGTTTTGCTCCTGGCCACACAGCGTTGGCAGCAGAGAAGTGCAGGGGAAGGTGCGAAGCGGGAGCCCTCCCTGGGCACGAGGCGGGCGCCCAGGGTCCGTGCCGAAGGCCAGGCGTGCGCAGGGGGCAGAGGAGCGCTGTCTGTGTAGCGTCGTTCCTTGCGGCATCCAGGCCCGGACGCCGCTACACGTACCGGACGTCAGCTCCAAACAGCAGGAAGTTCTAGGAGAGAGCTCCCGATGTAACGTACCGGCCAGGCCGTGCTGGGCCAGAGCCCCGTGCACATGCCACAGGGCGTGCGGCGTGGGGGCTGGCTCCATGACAGAGGGACAGCCACGAGCCTCCCCGGCTCTCGTTCCCAGCTTTGTACTTGAGCAGCTGGGACTGGTCCGTCATTGGCACGGTACCGCTTGGCCCAGGGCTGGGTGCTGGAACGGCCGCACACACCCAGCCCCTCCTGCGGCTTAGCCTTGGGCTGGCTTTGGCAGCGGGGCTCTGCCCTTGGCGTGCTACGTTTCTTTCTGTCCTCCCCGCCGCGGGGCTCCAGCCAACCCCCCTGACAGTAAGAGGGCTCTTCGCACTGATTCGGTGGGCGCTGGGTCGTGCCCACAAAGCCAGGCGAGAGGGAAGGAGCCCAGCAGACAGAAAACCCATCCCTGGCATGTCGCTGGGGAATCGAGGCCAAAAAACTCACAGCAAGTTTCTGCTCTTTCTAAAAAGGACCCTGTGAAATTTAGGACCCGGTTTTCAGACCCCCCAAAACCAGGTGTGCAGTTGCACGCCGACTTTGACGGGCCATTCTGGTGCACTACTGTACTCGTGCAATTGTGAAAATCTGGACCCTGATGCTCGGGGCCAAGGCCACCTCAGTGCCTAAATTCTTGGCAACCCAGGCATGTACCTTGGGTAGACAGGGCTGGCTATGACCCTGGGCTCCTGCGGAGCCGGTGTATTGCTTGACTAGTGATCTGTCCTGTCTGGGAACCTCTCCTCATTCTCCTACCTTACCGCACAGATAACCTGTGGAACTCCTTGCCAGAGGATGATGTGAAGGCCAGGACTTTAGCAGGGTTCAAAAAAGAACTAGATACATTCATGGAGGTGAGGCCCAGCAATACTTATTAGCCAGGAGGGACAGGAATAGTGGCCCTAGCCTGCGTCAGGAGCTGGGAATCGGTAACAGGGGAGGGATCACTCGATCCCCTGTTCGGTTCCCTCCCTCTGGGGCACCTGGTACTGACCACGGTGGGCAGACAGGACGCTGGGCTGGATGGGCCTTTGGTCTGACCCAGCCTGGCTGCTCTGCTCGTAAATTCCACACAGGCCAGCTGGCACCGACTGCCCCGGGCCCTTCCCCTGTTCCCCGCCCTGGGAACGGTGCTGCCCAACCTCCCGGCTCTTCCCCCAGCCGGTGTGCCCGCTCAGAGAGCCCTTCGCCCCCTCGCAGCCCCGTAGCGCGACTCCCCACCGCGAGCCTCAGCAGCCGTGCGCCGGGTTCATCGGGCCCCTGGCTGTCCCCTGCCGCTGTCCCCTGGGTTGTCCCGCCCTCGAGGTCTGCCCACACCCTGCTCCCCCCCCACCTCTCCCGCCGGTGCCCTGGTGCCCAGCCGCCGAGGGCTGCGTGCGCTCACCTGGCGGGGCTCTATGACGAGGCTGGAGAGCTGGATGCGAGCGGGCAGCGGGAGAGGGAAGCCCTGCTGCAGTCTCGCTGCAAAATAAAACCCGGGTGAGCGCCAGGGGGCAGAGCTATCCGCGGCCGTGGGGCGAAGGGGGCGCAGCCGACTCGGCCCCTCCCCTGCCCCCTGGGAGGAGGAGCAGGGAGCCCTCCGGGGGACACGTCTCGGGGGCTGCGTGCACAGCAGCCAGGGCCAGCGCGCCGGCCTGCGAGCCGCGGGGGCCGGGTCTGGAAGGGATTAGGGCCTGTGCCAGACACATTCTTTCCACTGGGTCCCCGGCCTGTCACCGCTCCCAGACGGCCTCTCTCCAGCCCCCCACCCCGGCGGCAGCCCCCACACGTGGTGCTCCCGGACTCTGCCCACGGCTGCGCCGGAGTCTGGCGCCCCGCCGGCCCCGTACCGTTGATGCGCGGGATCAGGATGTTGGTGCCGTAGAAGTTCATGAGCGCCTGCAGCAGCTGCACCTGGGGAGGCCAGGAAACAAGCGTCACCTGCTGCAGTGGGCGGCCGGGGGGGGGCAAAGGGGACCTAGAACCTCGTCAGAACCGGCCAGGAGCAAACAGGTGCAGGAGCCCACCGGCCGGCCCAGGGCAGGGGAGTCGCAAGGCACGTTCCTGGGAGAAAGGGGGCTCCGGCGCCACCCGACGGAGCCAGGGAGCCGCTGCGGCCAGGCGGCTGGGAGCTGAGAAGAGCCCGGCGGGGCCGTAAAGCTGCCCTCGCCTGGCAACACCCCATGGAATGAAGGCGGTGGGGCACCGCCCCTCCCCCGGAGCTCCCCGGGGGCACCCAGGGGTGTGAGTCACCCTCGGTAGCTGCCTGGAGCAGCGACGTGGGGGAAAGCCCCGGGGGGGGGGGGGGACGACTCACCGAGAACGGGCCCACGTCCGAGTGCTTCAGAGACAGGTGCATCCTGCAGAGAAACAGAGACAGGCCACGTCCACTGCAGCCTGGGGGGCTCTGCTGCCAGGCCCTGCCCCCCGGGGGACCCACATGCTGAGCCCCACCTGCCAGCCCGGCCTCTTCGGAGAGTGGAATGGCCGCCCATGCCTGGCAAAGCACTGACAGACCCGCGCGACAGCCACAGGCCCTGGCAGCGACGGGCATGGCTGGACTGGGCCTTGGGCAGTGACACTCGGGGACTGTGGCGTATCCGGGGACGGGCGGGGAGCTGTGATACTTGGGTAGTGTGGCATGTCCAGGGCTGGGCGGGGCGCTTTGATACTCGGGTACTGTGGCATGTCCGGGGGCAGGCGGGGCGCTGTGATACTCGGGTACTGTGGCGTGTCCGGGGCTGGGCGAGGCACTGTGATACTCGGGTACTGTGGCATGTCCGGGGGCGGGCGGGGTGCTGTGATACTCGGGTACTGTGGCGTGTCCAGGGCCTGGGCGGGGCACTGTAATACTTGGGTACTGTGGCGTGTCCAGGGCCTGGGCGGGGCACTGTAATACTCGGGTACTGTGGCGTGTCCGGGGGCAGGCGGGGTGCTCTGATACTCGGGTACTGTGGCGTGTCCAGGGCCTGGGCGGGGCACTGTAATACTCGGGTACTGTGGCGTGTCCGGGGACAGGCGGGGTGCTCTGATACTCGGGTACTGTGGCGTGGGCGGGGCACTGGGATACTCGGGTACTGTGGCATGTCCGGGGCTGGGCGCGGAGCTGTGATACTCGGGTACTGTGGTGAGGCCACACGCCGAACCCTCCAGGGCAGCGCAGTTCCCCCGGGGCCCCGCTGCTCATGGGGACTCCCTGCTCTCTGCCAAGCCGAGCCGGCGTCTTGGGACCCGCCCCGCGGTGCCTCTTACTCGCCGAGCTGCAGGCTCCCGCCGATCCGGGTGGAGGTCACCGTAATCTTGGCCGACACGCTGCAGGTCTGGAGCGGGAGAAGGGCCATCAGTCCCCGGGGACGGGCTGTGACTGCAAGAGCCGGGGCCGGGCCCCTGGCTGGCGGCCCTCTGGGCCACGCTCCGGGGGAGGAGGTCAGAGCGGCTGGGCGGGGAGGGCAGGGAGATACAGGCCACGCCAGGAGACCTGCTCCTCTCCTGCTGCGGGGTGGGGCCCAGCTCAGAGCAGCTCCAGGCCCGGCCGATCGTGGCAGGAGCCAGCTCGCTGGGGGGGGACACGGGGACCTGGCTTAGGAAAGCTCACAGCACCGTGCGCCACGTCCCTCCCCCACCCGCAGAGCAAGCGCACTGAGGTCTGTCCCCCAGGGCCCCGGACCACCAGCCGTGCCCTACTGACCACGCCCAGCAGGAAGACGGAGACCAGGGAGGAGTTGGGCAGGACGACGAATGCTTGAATGTCCAGAACCGGCGTGAGCGAGACGTTCCCGGGGGCCATGGTGAGGAACGGGGCAGAAGCGGTTTGAATCGTGAGCTTCATCGGCCTGTCTGGGTACTTCTTTTCCAGCTGGGGACAGAGCAGAGGCGGCCGGTCAGCCCTGGGGAAGGTGACGCCGGAGCCACACACGCTGCTGCGGCGAAGCCAAGTCCCCGAGAAATGGAACCTGTTACGGTCCAGAATCGAGCGCCACTGCCCGTCCCCCCGCGACCTTCGCCCCCGCGGCTCCAGTTCGAACTGTGGCCTCTCCTAAGCGGAAGCGGCCGTGTGGTGGGACGTTCTCCTTTTTAACCCTCCCTGGGATGTGCCAGGGCTCACCTGAACTCAGTCCGGCGAGGCTCCGAGGCCGTCCCCAGCAAACCGCGGTGCCCCGCCATGAGGGGGGCAGCCCCCCCCACTCTCCGGAGGGCAGGCCACTCACCTGGGGGATGAAGGCTGAGAAGGTGGAGGTGTTCAAGTGGAATTGAAACTGCTTAGGAATCTGTAGCAGGAGAAACACAGACAGCGCCTGAGGGCCCTTCGCCCCACGGAACGGCCACGCAGAAGAGCTGGAGGCAAAATTGAGCCGCCGAGCCCCGGCTAGATCCCTCATAGGAGCCAGTCTCTCCATCAGGGAAAGGGGTCTCCGGGGCCCTTCGGGAGGGGAGCAAGGAGGTGGGGCCAGCGGGACCCCGTCTGGGCTCCTCCCCGTCTGGGCTCCTCCCCGTCTGGGCTCCTCCCCGTCTGGGCTCCTCCCCGTCTGGCCTCCTCCCCGTCTGGGCTCCTCCTCGTCTGGGCTCCTCCCCGTCTGGCCTCTCTGGCAGCCAGAGCCGAGTGGCCGCTGGAGCCCGGAGAGGGAGGCCCACCCGCGGGTGACAGACCCGGGGCGCCAGGCAATGCCCCGAGACTCCCGCGGTGTCCGGCCGGGATGAACCCGGCGTGACGTGCCCAGTCAGGCGGCGTTGTGACCGAGGTGGGCGGCTCCAGTTTCCTGCTCGCTCTGACTCCGCCGGGGGGCCGGGCACCCCCGCGATCTGCCGTTCGTGCTGGAATTCAGAGCTGGGAGGGGACCCACAGCCGGTGCCCGGGGAACCGCCGGGCAGGGCCCAGTCTGCGAGGGGGAGAAATGCCGCAGCCACCCCGAGCCGGTCACTGCTCCGGGCCAGAGGGCAGCCTTGCTCCCAGGAACCGGGACTGACCCCTCCTCGCACACACGTCCCTCCTCCTCGGGCAGCTCATGCCCCCCCCAGCCAGGGGGTACTTGCCGTGGACCTGTCAGGATGGCTACAAACTCACCATCTGGTGCCCGGTGAGAGAGAAAACTTGGCCCGGCAGCCCCTGCCCAGTGCCCACCAGGCAGCCATCAGTGGAGTCCCTCCCGCTTCCCCATGAGGTCAGGCAAGGCAGAGACCCCCGCCCCACAGAGGGGCCGGAGAGACTCCTCCAAGGAAGCCTGTGGAGATGGAATGGAGCGGGGTCTCCGGGCCCCTCACCATGGCCTCCGTGATCTCAAAGCGCAGGGCCCCCGCCGTGTGGTACACGAAGCCGGCCGTGTTGAAGAGGTAACTGGAGGCCCCGAAGTACACCATGCGGGCAGGATCCACCGGGAAGGCCAGGGCAGGGGGCGCAAAGGGGGCAGCCGTGCGATGGGCCAGGGAGAAAAATTCACCCTAGTGTGGAAGCAAAAGCAGAGTGAGGCCGGCGGAAGAGAACAGGCTGGAGCTGGAATTCACGGCCTCAGCTCGGGAGCAAAGTGCTCAGGGGCAGAGAGTAAAAACCGGGGCTGCCCCCTGTCCCCACCCTGCACTCGCACCGGAGCGTGTTAAAACTAGCCTGGGACTGGAGCCATGTGCCCTTTGGGACAGCCTGGAGCACGTCACAGGTGGCGTTCGACTACCCCGGGCGTGACACCTGGGTGGCCTTCTCTTCTGTGTGCACGTTTTCAGCTGCAGATAGCTCGCCGGAGGCAGAGGGGGGTTAAGTGTCTTGCCAATGGCCACGATTCCACACCTGGAGTCAGTGGCAGAGCTGGGAACAGCCCCAGAGTCCTGATTCCAGCCCCTCGCTCCTCACACGCCCTGTCCTCTGGCAGCTGATGCTCCAGGCCCTTGCTAGGCAGACACGCTAATGGATCACACGACTGTTCTTCACGGCCCGCCCTGTTTGCCTCTCCCTTCCCCTCTCACCTTCAGGCTCACGTCCAGAGACTGGGCGGATGCAGCGGGCGGCACAACCAGCGAGTAGTCGATCCCGGCCACCTTGTCTATCTTTGCTGTGACTGCGGAACAGGAGAGACACAAATGCCAGGGGCTGAGCTGCCCGCGGAAATCACCGGGCGGGGGGGACCCTCCCTCTCCCCCGCTGGGACCCGGGGCTGCTCTGAACACGCAGGAAGTTCCCAGGGCCCTGGGGAATTAGGGAGCCAGGTTTCTCCCTTCCCAGCTCAGCGTGGAGCAAAGAGACGGGGTTTCTGTAGCTACCAGCTCCGGAAACAGGCGCCCGAGAGCCGAGCTGGGCCCTGTCTGCCAGGGCCAACTGCAGTCCCGAGCCGGGGAGCCGGGGCTGCTCCTGCACGCTCCCCAGAAGCTGCCTGGCAGAGGCAGAGCTGTGCACCCCTAGCCTGAGAGCCGCCGCCGGGGTGCAGAGGGAACGGCCTCCCCCAGGGAGCTCGCAGCCCCTTCGGGGTGATGTGGGACAGGGGCTAACTAGGGGGTGAAAAACAGCGTCCCAGGGCACGTGCCCGACTGGTAACAACCCCACGTCCCTCTCGTCCCCGTACCTGGCAGCGTCTGGAGAAAGGGCTGCAGCTTGGACTGGGCAGAGCTGGCCGCCACCTCGCAGACCTGAGGAGAGCAGAGAGGTGGCACCGTGGGGCCCGGGGCTCGCCCAGAGCGGCAGGTCCCCCTGCGGCCGTGTGGCCTGGGTCACAACGCGGGTTTTCTGCAGCCACGCTGGAAGGCCTCAAGCAGTGGTCCCCAATGCGGTGCCCACAGGCGCCATGGCACCCGCCGGGGCATTTATGTGCACCCGCCTAGTGACCAGGGCCGGCCTCAGCCATTCTTGCGCCCCGACCCCCGGTGCATGCGTGGTTCCCACCCCGGGCGTGTGGCGCATGTGTGGTTCCGCCCGCATGTGTGGTAGCCCCAAAAGGTTGGGGACCACTGGCCTAAAGTCTCCTCGGCAGCCAGGCGGACAGGCAGCAGCCGGCGGCTGTCCTCACCTTCCATCCTGAGGGCATTACCCGCGTGTCGTGCCAGGCTGTGAGGGGAGACCCGTCCCAATGGCCCCCGCTGTCCCCAGACGCAGACACAGAGCTCCAGGGGGGCAGAGAAAACGCAGCTGAACAGCATCTCGCCCGGCAAGAAACGGCTCATCACTGGCTGGGGTGGGGACCCTCGCTCCATGACCATGTCACAGGCCCCCGGGATGTGGCTGCTGTCGAATCGACTGTGCGCGGTGTGAACCGATCAAGGCGGTGGGCTCGGATTGGTCAGGCAATCCTGCGACCGTCTCTTCCGACTGGCTGGGAAAATGGCGGTGCCAGGACCGGTTGCGGTCGAGCGAAGCCGGGCTCGGGGGTCGCTTTCGAAATCGGGGCCCAAAGGGACGTGCTCGGGGAACCAACTCCAGGACTCAGTCCCCTGCTGGGAGCTGCCAGACCTCGGGGACACCGGGCTGAGTCCCCCGGACGGAGCGGATCCTGCCTGGCCCGCGAGCCACGTGCCTGGGCCGCTGGGAGTGGGGCGCGCCGGATGCCCGGTGTGAGCGTGCAGCTGTTGATCATTAATAGAGATTCAGAAGGATCTGACTGGGAAAGTCGCAGTGGGAGCTTACGCCCGAGTCTGCAGCAGGGTGCAGGCGGGTGCCCATTTTGGGAAGGTTACGCCCGAGGCCTATGAAGGGGGGAGCGTGGGTGCCCCTAGAACCGGGGGAGGGGAAGGGATCCTTTCCCACGGGAAAACCAGCCAGGGGCTGCACACAAGTGAGAGTTTGTGCGCTCCAGCCCCACGGTGGAGTTGGGGGGGGGCTGAGTCTCGGGGGCCGGGGCCAGGCTAGCCTGAGGTCCCCCAGCCCTGCCCTAGAGTGTGTCACTGTGGGTAGCACGCCAGGCAAGCTCTTCACTTCAGCCCACGCCTGCAGGAGCTGCTAGAGGCAGGACCTGCAACCGGCCGGGTATTAGCCTGGCCCCTGGGGTCAGGACACGCACCCGCTGTGAGGGGGAGACCGGTTCTCGCCCCTTTGCACGACAGGTAGGGATAGGGGAGCAGGGTGACTGCCACCCCACTGTGCAGACGGCACATGTCCCCGCGGGGGTGGGGCCCCAGAGCCTGGCCGAGACCGATGGGGGCCGGGAAAGACTTGTGCGTGCGCACCAGCGAGTGCCGGCGTGTCAGGGGAGCCAGCCCGGCAGGGGAGAGAGGTTAGCTCAGCCATGCAGGGTGCGGGAAAGTCCCCGGGGGGGGCGAGGAGTTAGGCTGAGGCAGGGTACAGCCCCTGTTCTACGGAGGGAAAACAAAGCATCTCAGTTTGTCTACACGGGCGTGTTTTGTCGCCCCAAACTGCCTCTTGGTGACGGAACAGTGAGAGCGTACACATTACAATGCAACTTTTGTTGGGGGGGGGGGGGACACCCAGTTTTGGCAACAAAAAACTTCCACCCCTGTGAGAGACTTTTGTCACACACACACCCCAGCTCCTCTTTTATTGTTGACAAAGAGCCAGGGTGGACTCTGCTGTGTGTTTTGTGGGGAGAACTGGCTTCCGCTAGTATCCCACACTGCCTGCCCTGATGGCTCTGCTCAGCGTGTTGTGATCTCTGCTGCCCCGCAGGCCTGCGCCTGGTGTGTTTTTCTGTGACGCTTTGCAACACTGGTCTCCCCGTTACATGGCTCAAAGCTCCCGACTCCTCCCGCCCCCCACGTCCCGCCCACCCCCCCACGCCAGGGGCTGGAAGCCCAGACAGAGAGCAAGTGCACATGGACAGGGCCCATTTGGGGACAGTGTCTGGGCTGCAGGAGAGGCGACCGCGGAGAGGGGACCGCTAAAGAACTGGCGTTCTGGGCTCCTGGCCCAGTGTACCTTTTTTTCCATGGTCTTCTTGAAGCTGGACTCAATCTTCTTGTGAAAGAGATTGTACAGCCAGCTAGGGAGAGAAACAGCGCGGTAGACCTGTGCGCCTGCCCCCAGCAGGAAATCAGAGCAGCATTTCCTTGGACGGAGGCGATGCTGGGGACCTATGTGGCCAGGGGGCCTACATCCCAGGGGCTACGTCGACACTGGCATGAATTTCTGAAAATGCTTTTAATGGAAAAGTTTTCTGTTAAAAGCATTTTCGGAAAAGCGCGTCTAGATTGGCAGGATGCTTTTCCGCAAAAGCACTTTTTGTGGAAAAGCGTCCGTGACCAATCTAGACGCGCTTTTCCACAAAAAAGCTCCAATCGCCATTTTCACTGTCTACACTGGCCCTTTTGGGCTAAAGTCTTTCGGAAAAAGACTTTTGCCCGAACGGGAGCAGCATAGTATTTCCGGAAAAGCACTGATGATTTTACATGAGATCGTCAGTGCTCTTCCGGAAATTCAAGTGGCCAGTGTAGACAGCTGGCAAGTTTTTCCAGAAAAGCAGATGATTTTCCGGAAAAACTTGCCAGTCTAGACACAGCCAGGATGTTTTGGGTTCAGCCTTCGCTGCTGTGCTTGGCTTTAACGGGAGGGCATGTTTGCAAGGGGAGGGGCTGGTCACACGTGTGCACACACCTTCGGAGAGAGGCTGCAAACACGCCTCCGAAAGGAACAGCGCCCTCGGGCAAATTCAGAGCTGGTGCAAGATCATTCCGGCTTGTGATCTGGTGATTGATTAAATGCATCTTGGAGCAACCGAACTCCTGGGCAGGCTCAGAGCTTTTCCTTAATTAGCCTCTGTGCGCAGCGCTGGGCCAGTAACCCCGGGGGTCCGCCTACCCGCAAGCATTTTGCGGAGGAATCATAGAATCACAGAACACTAGGACGGGCCCTCGAGGGTCATCGAGTCCAGTCCCCTGCCCTCGTGGCAGGACCCAGTACTGACTAGACCATCCCTGCCAGGTGTCTGTCTAAGCTGCTCTTAAGTCTCTCCAGTGATGGAGACTCCACAAGCTCCTTCCACAACTTATCCCAGTGTTTCACCCCCGCCAGTTGGGAAGTTTTCCCTCGCGTCCAGCCCAACCCTCCCTTGCCGCAGCGTAAGCCCCTTGCTCGCAGAGGCGGAGTGGGAAGGGACGTGCCAACTCCAAGAGGCGGGGAGGCAGCAGAGCGGGGCTGAAGGGAACCCAGGCCCCCGGAGGCCCGCGCCGGAGACAGCGAAGGGCCGGTACGTACCCAAACCGGCCGGAGATGCGCACCCGCACTCTGGCGATGTGGGCCCCGCACTCCGAGAGGGTCACCGCGGGCCGTCCCGCGGGGTCGCTGCCCAGCCTCAGCCCAATGGTGATGGAGAGACCCTCCACCTTCAGATCAAAGGAGCCGCTGTCTCTGCTACGGGGAAAGACCAGAGGGGGAGGGGCCGCGTGTCAGCCGGGGGCTTCCCTACCCCACCCCCCGCATGCCCCGGGCTGGTGGCAATCCCGGGGCGCTGGGTGCAGACGAGGGTCCCTCCCGCTTCCTCATGGCAGGAACTGGGGAGCGGGAAGTAACCTGCAAGGCCCCCCCTTGCCGGCCTGGCAGGTGCATCCACCCACTCAGAGGGGCCCCCGGCCGCCCCATGTTCCCCGGGAGCCATTTCAGCTGAAGAGGCAAAGGGGGAGAAGCCAGCGGGACACCCCTGCACCCGCACCCCTTCCCCAGGGGCCGAGCCCTAGCTGGCTCTGGGGTCTGCCCCCCAGGGGATGGTGGGCCTGGCCCTTCTCTCGCTGATGCTGGGTAAATCAGGAGCAACCCCAACGGGCTGCCCTGGTGTGAGGCGCATCACACCCCGATGCCCGGGGAACACGACAGTGGGGCGGGAAATGGCCAGGCATCACAAGTGTGTGGGCATCTGTATGTGTCTCTGTCTCTTCCTCTGTGTGTGTGTGTGTGTCTGTGGGGGAGGGGGCTTACACACGTGGAGTGACTGTGTGTGTCTCTGGGTCTGTGTCCCTGTGTGTGTGTGTCTCTGTGTATGTGTCTCTGTGGGGGGGGGCAGTTACGCACATGGAGTGACTGTGTGTGTCTGTGTCCATGTGTCTGTGTGTGCCCATATGTGTATGTGTCCGTGTTTGTGTGTGTGTGTATGTGTCTCTGTGTGTCTGTGTCCGTGTGTCTGTGTGCACGTCTCTGTGGAGGGGTTTATACACGTGGAGTGACTGTGTGTGTCTGTGTCCACGTGTCTGTGTGTGTGTGTGTCCATGTGTGGGGGGTGGGTGTGGGGGGGGTGTGGGTGTGGAGGTGTTTGTATGTGTATGTGTCCATGTGTCTATGTGTGTGCGTGTGTGTGTGTCCATGTTTGTGTGTGTGTATGTGTCTGTGTGTGTGTGGCCGTGTGTGTCTGTGTGCGTATCTCTGGGGGGGGGGTTACACACGTGGAGTGACTGTGTGTGTCTGTGTCCATGTGTCTGTGTGTGTGCGCGCGTGTGTCCATGTGTGGGGGGGGGTGGGTGTGTGGGTCCGTGTGTGTGGGAGTGGGGCTGTTTGTGTGTGTGTGTCTGTGGCCGTGTGGTTGCCCACGGGGGCCGAGTGCCGCAGCGCGATCCGAGCCAGCCGGCTCTTACATGAAGCTCTTCTTCACCCTCCACTTGCCGGTGAGCTGGGCGAAGGCGTTGGCGATGGACACCCTGAGGCCCACGTTGGGGAGCGGGGCGATCTGCGAACTCGGCAGCTGGAAATCGCGCAGGTTCAGGCTGCAAGAGACGCCAGTTCCCTCAGCAGGAAGCGTCCCCGGGCAGACAGGCGCCCTCGGCCCCCGGCCACCCGCCCCGCACGGGCCCAGGGCCGGGCAGGCTGGGGGCGCTCCTGCCCCCTCTACACGCGAGGCACTGGCGGGGCTGTCCCCTCCCCCCTTCGGCCAAGCTGGGCGACCTCGCTGGTGTCCGGCGGGCTGGGGTGGGCCGGGGGAGCTCGTGCGTGTCCGCGGCAGGAGCTGAGCTGCCTCGGGGCGCTGCGGAGCCAGGCAGGAGCTCGCTGCGCTGGGGGCAGGTGTCCCCGGGCTCCGGGCCCCCTCTACCTGGCTCTGACTGGGCGTCTGCACGAAGGGGTCAGCAAATCCCCCTCAAGTCATGTCCCCCCCCCGCTCGCCCCCTTGCCCCTGGGGACACGTCCCCCCGCCCCCCAAGTGGGGCCGCCGCCCGGTCTCACCTGTAGAAGGAGTAGCGCACCCTCCCGAGGATCTTGACTTTAGAGGAGCCCGAGAAATCCGGCAGCTTCAGCTTGGCCAATTCCTTCTGCAGGGCAGCGACGCCCTCCTGGCGGGCTGCAGGGACACGGGGGGCGTCACCGGCTGGCCCTGTGCCGGGAGCTGGGTGCAGCCCTGGCTCGCGGGCCTCACGCCAGGAAAGCGTCACCCCCAGCTCGTGATGGCCGAGGGGACAGGAGCCGGGAAGCAGGGCCACAGGCTGCCACAAGCTCTAATTCCGGCTGGGGAGCCTCGTTCGGCATCACTCTGCCGCCGTTTGCACCTGTGCACGGCCGCCGTGACATTGGTGTCCACTAGGCCCCCGAGAAGCAGGCTTGCACGTGGACCGGTGCACGCCGCTGCACAAGGCTCCGCAGGGCCGGGCTGGGCTCTCGTGAGCTCAGGGCAGGGACCAGCGTGCGCCCGTCGGCGTGGAGCTCGTGCGCCCACAAGCCACAGGGACCTGGTGTGGGCCCGGGGATCCTGGCAGCCTGCTCCCCAGGATCTCCAATCCAGTGCGAACTGCTTCTCCAGCGGCGTGTTTCAGCCCGGAACACGCTGCCTGTGCGCTCGGCTCTCTCGCATCCCCCACGCAGAACTGATGCTTTGCCCCAGGGGAGCGAGTGGCCTCGCCAGCTGCCCAGCCCCGGGGGCTGTCGGGTTGGCACATGCACGGAGCTGGGGGCCAAAGGGCACACGGCGGGGTCCCCAGCCCCACAGAGCGCACGCCCTGCCCCCACGCACAGAGAGAACACGGGGAGGGCTCGGCCCGTCAGCCACGTGCCCCGGAGAACACGCCCAGCCGGATGCGCCTTCCAAGTGCCCCAGGGAGCCATCCCCGCCCCGGAGGCTGCCCCAACCGGGAACAGGTCCCAGGACTGCTCCCCACAGCCGGGACAGCACCTGGCTTTACGGGCTCTCAGCCGTGTCCGGCCGCCCGGCTCTGACGGATGCCCCTCGCGAGGCATTTTGGGGGGCGGTTCGCCGGCCCCTCCCCGCACCGGGCCCCGACTGAACCAGGACCTACCATAGTCCAGGCCCTTCACAGTGATCCTGGCCACGAAGCCGGGGTTGGCGGCCCGGCTGAGGAGCAGGCCGATGGCCAGCACGGAGGCAGCCAGGGCCAGGCGGGGCGCCGCCATGCTGCCGGGGGTGCAGGGGGGCCGTCCCGCCGGGCTGCAGAGGGTTTATAGCCGGGCGGGAAGGGGAACTGAGAGCAGGTGCCCAAGAAGCAGGAAGTCACGTTCGCATTCCTCTGGGGTCGGCCCCACTTGCACAATTCTCCTGCTCCGGGTTCCTCTTCCTGGGGCGGGGGGAGGCTCGGCCCCGGGGCAGCGCCGAGCTGGCCCTGGGGCTCTCTGCTCCCTGGCCCGGGGCTGGCCCCTCCCTTCCTGCCGGTCGCCTGGCCCCGGCCCCTGCCACGACAGCCCCGCAAGCCCGGGAGGGCAGCTGGGAGGGTGTCCGTGGAGACCAGGGGAGGCAGCGCCCTGCCAGCCTCAAACGCCCCTCAGTGCCCGGGCACCCGGAACAGGCTGCTTGCTGGCTCCCGGGGCAGCTGGTGCAGGCAGGGGCTTGGCTCCGCTTGCTTCCTTGCCCGTGTTCTGCCCGCTCTCTGCTGGTTCCCAGGGAGCAGCCGGCTCTGGGCTGGGGCCGGCTGGGGGCTGCTCGCCCACATTTCTCTGGGCATTTGCTCTCTCGCCTCAGCTGGAGTCTTGTGTCCAGTTCTGGGCACCACGTGCGACGCCGAGTCGGGGTTCCCCCAAATCCTGCAGCCCCGTAGCCGCAAGATCAGTCTCTGCCCGCCAGAGAACAGAGGGGTTATTGCTCCTCCAGGACACAGCCCAGCGCAGACGTGACGTGGCTACAGGAGTCTGGGCCAGGATGCCTCAGCCCCCTTGAGTTAGGGGGTCCATCACCCCCCTACACCTCCAGCCCTCAGCTTAGGCTCACCCCCTCCTGTTTCCCAGCCAGCAACTGCCCCTTCTCCGGAAGCCTCCCTTCCTTTGTCCCCTGCCTGCCCTCAACCGGTCGGACGGGTTGGGTCTTTGCCTACTTGACTTAAGGCAGCCGTCCCGCCGGGCAGAGCTACAGGTACCGGCCAGTAGGGGTCACCCCAGCCCACACAGCCACCGGTGGTTGCCTGGAGGGTATGGCCTGCCCACCACATCGCACCATGGCTCAGGGAAGAGGTGGAGAAACTGGAGAGGGTCAGAGAAGAGCCACACGAATGATGAAAGGTCGAGAGAACAGGAGCTGTGAGGGAGGCTGAAAGAACCGGGCTTGGTTAGTTGGGAAAGGAGGCGGCTGAGGGGACAGGAGAGCGGTTTCCAAGTATCTAAACGGGTGTCAGAAGGAGGAGGAGGGAAAATTGGTCCCCTTGGCCTCTGGGGATAGAACAAGCAGCAAGGGGCTGAAACTGCAGCAAGGGAGGTTTAGGTTGGATGTTAAGAAAAACGTCCTGCCTGTCCGGGTGGTGAAACACTGGAATAAATTGCCCAGGGAGGTCGTGGAATCCCCGTCTCTGGAGATATTGGAGAGCAGGCTGGACAGACGCCTGCCGGGGATGGTCGAGACGGTGCTGGGTCCTGCCGTGGGGGCCGGGACTCGATGCCTTTCGAGGTCCCATCCAGTTCTCGTGTCTGTGATTCTATGATCCTGCCAAGGCCCCTGGCCGGGATCAGGCCTCCCAGTTACGTCTCCCGCCGCGTCCCCTCTGCCCGTCCCTGGAGGCTGCGCCTGAACCCGGCTCCGGGAGCCAGTGGCCAGCCGGGGCCTCGTGGCCTGGCCTGTCGGCCTGGCGTGAGCATGGCAGGGGGCAGGGGGCATGGCGGGGATTAAGCCTGTCGCTCTGGTATCCCCCCCTCCCAGGCCCTGCAGGCGTCGGGGTGGGGGGCAGGGTCAGACCCTTTCTGCTCACTGCCTCTACGGGAGGGCGCTCTGGCCGGCTCCGGCCCGGCCTGCCTTTGCCTGGGGAGAGGCCTGTCCAGTCCAGGGGGTCGTTCACCTCCCTGGTGGCTGCTGCTGGAGGAGAGGTTCCCCCCCATTCTGAGGGCCCCTGCTAGATCAGAGCCCCCCGTTGCAGCCACGGCCGCTGTGCATGGCCCCGGCCCGGTGTCTGTGGCCCCTCATGCCCAGTGCACAGCCGGCTGGCAGGGGTGCTGAGGGGGTCGCTGCAGGCAAGAGGCCTCCGTCCCACGTCCAGCCTCCGCTGAAGAGCCGGGGGGGAGACGAGGCGAGTTCGCAGGGAGTCGGGCCAGCGGGTAGCACGCTCCTCCCCCGCCCTTCCCGTTAGTCCTGCTACCCCATGCCGGGCCGTCCAGCAGCCCCCAGGGCTCTCGTGGCCCCCAGCCCAGACGTGGGGCCCGAGGGGGTGGGGAGGGCGCAGGCGGGGCACGGTGAGCCCTGGCGGGGGGTCAGGCTGCAGGAGAGCGGCCCTGCCCCTTCCCAGAGCAGCCACGTGGGGAAAGCTGCAGCCTTGAACCCAAGCTGCAAATGGCCCCCCTCAGAGCCTACTTGCGGGGGGCGGGGGGGACGTCACCTCAGGCTCACTCATGGGCGGTGGGTGAAGGCCCAGCTGGGGAAGGCAAGCCCCAGCCCCGCCCCTTCTGCCTGAGGCTCCGCCTCTGAGCCAAGCCCCACCCACCTCAGCCTGATCCTGTCTATCCGGAGGGCCGAGGGGCCCCGGCCCCATCCCTCCTCGCCGGGGGTGGGGGGGGGGAACGCTGCTGCACCACGGCCCTAGCCCTCCCTGGGAGCTGGGGACCGAGCTGCTGCACCGCAGCTCCAGCGCTCCCAGGAGCCAGGCGGGTAGGCAGGTGTGGGAAGGCAACTCCTTCCCTTGCCCGCAGGACGGGCCGCCCGTGGGCTGCAGCCGGGCAGAGCTGAGCCGGGAGGCGGCCGGAGGGGGAGTTAACGGGTTCTTCGCCGGGGGACCCTCCAGCCAGGCCAATGGGGGGGTGCAAATTCCACATCGGCTGGAAAGTTTCTGTTTGGTGGAGCAACATCCTCCCTTCCCCGTCCTCCCCCCAAACGACATCCTGGAGGCAGCTCCTCTCCTGGCAAACCACCGGGGGTTGGCGCGGCCGTGAAACCTGGCGGCTCGCACGAGTCCTCGGCCCTTGCACAAGAGGCTGCGGCTGGCTTTGTGCAGATGCACGTTTCCAGGGCCTGTGCCGGGCCGTCCCTCGCACAACGGACAGACCCAACCGAAGGGAGACGAAATCTGTCAGGAACATTCAGTTCCCCTTTTGTGGCGAGTTCCAGGCAGAGCACGGACAGGGCGCCGCTGTGTTCTCTGAGTCCCGGGGAGCACGCCGGCCCCGGAGGCAGCTCCCCTGAGCTTACGGCTGCTCGCAAAGGAAGACCCCCAGCGAAGCAAGGGTGCAAGAGCTGGGGGTGCTCGGTGACCTAGGGCCCTGTATTTTGTGGGTGCCAGCTGCCTGCCAATGTACCACTGCTCCCCAGAACACACACGCAGCGTTATCCCGCGGTGGCAGTGCTGCCCAGGGGGTCTGGCCTGCTGCGGGTTGGGGCCCAAGAGGCTGGAAACCCGCAGCCAGCGTCTATTTCGCCTGCGTTTGGAGGACCGGGCCCACGTGGTGGGGAGCGTGCGAGCAAGCTTGCAGAACCGGCCGGCAGTGTTCCTGCCTTGGGGTATGTCTACACTGCCACCCTAGTTTGAACTAGGCATTTGAAGTTGCAAATGAAGCCTGGGATTTAAATATCTCGGGCTTCATTTGCATCTTGCCAGGCGCCGCCATTTTTAAATCCCCGTTAGTGCGGACTCCATGCCCGTGGCTACACGCGGCACGGAGTAGGTACAGGCAGTCCCCGGGTTACGTACAAGATAGGGACTGTAGGTTTGTTCTTAAGTTGAATCTGTATGTAAGTCAGAACTGGCGTCCAGATTCAGCTGCTGCTGAAACTGATCAGTTTCAACAGTGGCTGAATCTGGACGCCAGTTCTGACTTACATACAGATTCAACTTAAGAACCCCAGGCTCTGTGGCTTTGCTCTGCTTTGCTCCCCGTCCCCCTGGTCTGCAGACCAGGGGGACGGGGAGCAAAGCAGAGCAAAGCCGCGGAGCACGCGGGCAGCGGACAGCCCAGACGCATCTGGGCTGTCCGCTGCCCCCGTGTTCCGCCACTTTGCTTCCTCTCCCTGGTTTGCTGGAGACCAGGGAGAGGGAGGGCCCCATTCATAACTGCGGATCCGACATAAGTCGGATCCACGTAACTCGGGGACTGCCTGTAGTTCGAATTAGGCTCTTTAATTTGAACTACCGGTACACCTCATTCCACTGGCCGTTCCACGAGGAGTAACGGTAGTTCGGATTAGAGAGCCTAATTCGAACTACCTACTCCGTGCCGCATGTAGCCGCGGGCACGGAGTCCGAACTACCGGGGCTTTAAAAATGGCGGCGCCTGGCAAGATGCAAATGAAGCCCGAGATATTTAAATCCCGGGCTCCATTTGCAACTTCGAATGCCTACATTAGCCTCCCTAGTTTGAACTAGGCAGTGTAGACAGACCCTTGGAGCGGGGAGTTGTGGGAACTGCAGGTGCAGAGGCAACTCCAGCGAGGCGTGTGGATGGGAACCAGGTCGCTGCGCTGCTGGCGGGAGGACGCCTGCAGTCTGGAGCCAAGGGCTGGCGTTTCTCCCTGCTGGCGCACTGGGACGTCCAGGGACTCAGCCGCAGGGAGCACAAGGACAGACCCTCCCAGGCCTACGGCTGCTGACCATTTCCTCCCAGAGCAGCACGGGGCCGTGCTTCAAAGGGGGTCACGGCCCTGGGAGGGCTTGGGAGCCCCAGCTAGGAGAGCCCCAAAGCCTCCCAAACTGCATCCGGTGGCCCCACGAGAGGAGGGACAAGCAGCTCTCCGCAGGCCCCGACTCTCCAGAGGCAGGGGGGGTCTCTTGTCGCTCGAACGGACAAGGCCTGTTAATTCAGAGCCAGCGTCCATGACTCCTGTAACCGGCTGCCCCCCTGTCCCCCCCCCAATCGCAGGGGGTGCAAGAGCGCGGTTGCCTGGCCTCTTAGCCTGCCCCACGGTTTCCTCGTGATTGAGCGGCGGGAGCCGCGGGCTTGGGACGCTGCCGCGCTCGAGGGCAGGTCGGGACCCAGCCCCTGGGCGGGCAGACGCGGAGCCCGGCGGCACGAGGGATCCTGCTCCGCGTGCAGCGCTGGGGAGAGGAAGGGGGAAGTGCAAACAGCCGTTTCCCACTGCAGCGTGCGAACCGCTCCACCGCGTCGTCGTGTCCCTTCCTCCCTGCGGCCGGAGAGCGGGGCCGGGCCATCATGGCTCCCATTGGCCACGGATCTCTGCTCCCAGCCAATGGAATCGGGACACGGCTTCCTGCAGCTCCCATTGGCCGGGAACGGGGATCCGTGGCCAATGGGAGGTGCAGGTCAATACAGTGTGGGGAGCCGGCCGGGGGCTAACCGTGGCAGACCGGATCCGCCCGCGGGCCGGTATGTATCCGCCCCCGCCGAACACTGTGGTTGTTACCCAGCTCTCGGTGCCGGAGAAGATGCTGACTCGTGCAAGAAAAGCACGTTTGCCGGCCATCCCCCTGTGAAAAGGCAGGGCCCGGTTTCACCAGGAGATGGTGAGCTCTCCCTCGCACTATTGTGTCTTCTCACAGGCCCGTGGCTGCACTGCGGGGCCCAGAGCGCTCAGACACAGGCACCGGCACAGCGCTAATACTAGTGAATTAAGCTTCCAGCCCCTGGAAGGAAGATGGGTATTACCAGCCCTGAGCTTTATAGAGGGAAACTGAGGCACGGAGGAATTACACCCGTTGCCCAGGCTCAGGCAGAGAACAGGCCTGGGACCAGACCCGGGAGTCCAGGCGGCCCCGAGCAGCCCTGTGCTAGCATCCCCAAGCCTCCCCAGCATGCTTTTTTCAGTCCTTCCCCACGGCACAGAATCCAGCAGGGCCAACCAAGTGCGCCCATTCCCTGCCGGGCAGACATCGGCACCCTGCTGCCATGGGGCCCTACTTCCTCGCAGGCCCCAACCAGAGCCCTCTGCTTGAATCCACCCCCGGGCTGGCCAGCCTCAGAGGAGGGGCTGCAGGGAAGGGTCGTGGGGTTCTGGGGGCCAAGGGAGCATCCGGACACTCCCCTGGCGGCAGCGGCCCAATGGGAATCCCTGCTCCTGCCGGCAGGCCACCTGGTCTGATGCGCCCAGGGCCCGGCCAGGCCCGGCCGTTCTCCGCTGCCTCAGCGGAAGGCGGGTTGCGCCGCCGCCCCGCTCGAGCTGCTGAGCACAGGCCCTGCTACAGGCGTGGGGCGGGCTCTCTGCAGCCTTCCCCAGCTCTCCCGCCCCAGGGGCTGGGCACACACGCGAGTCGCAGCCTGGGGGCGGCTCTGGCAGGTTCCTGCCCACGTTGGCTTGGAGGGAGGTCTCGAGGGGGGCCCCGGCTCCGGCGGGGCTCACAACTTTGTGCATGGCCTGGATGCTGGCAGAGAGAGCACCCTGATCGGTTCTGCCCACGGCACGAGGCCGGTTCGCTGGCAGACCGAGCTCCAATGCAAAGGGACCTTGACCGACCGGAGAGCGGGGCCAGAGACGACCACAGGAAATTCCACAAAGACACGTCAGGTGCTCGCGTAGGGAAGGAAAACCAAGCGCACAAAGGCAGACCGGGGAGAGCCGGGCGTGGCTGCGGCCCGGCTGAAAAGGATCCGGGCGTTGTGGTGGGTCACTTCCTCGGCACGCAGCAGCAAGGCGATGCTGCTGCCGAAAACACAAAGGCGAGTTTGGCTGCACTGACAGTGGCCCGGCGTGGCAGTCCCGGGAGGTGATGGTACCGTGCGGCACGGCGCTGGCGAGGCCTCGGCTGGAGTCGTGTCCTGTTTTGGTCACATCAGGACGGACACGCTGGGTCAGACCAAATTTGCGCCATGCAAATTGCATCGCTCATTTCGAGGTCATTTCAAAATAGCTTGTTTCGAAAATTTCTGAAACGTCCTTTAACCCTTGTGCAATGAGGTTTACAGGGACGTTGGAATAGCGAGCCCCTTATACTTCAGTCCTTCCCCACGGCACAGAATCCAGCAGGTTTGATCTTAAATTGCGCAGTAGCTATTTTGGGATGCTGGAGGTATCCCAAAATAGCTCCACAGTGTAGACATAGCCTCAAAGTCCTGGCCTTCACCACATCCTCTGGCAAGGAGTTCCACAGGTTGACTGTGTGCTGAGTGAAGAAAAACTGTCTTTTGTTTGTTTTAAACCTGCTGCCTATTCCTTTCATTTGGTGGCTCCTAGTTCTTGTGTTATGGGAACAAGCAAATAACTTTTGCTTCTCACTTTTTCCACACCAGTCATGATTTTATAGACCTCGATCCTATCTCCTCCCCAGTGTCTACAAAGGGCGTAGAGGAACTGAAAAGGGCCCAGAGGCGAGTGACAAGGATGACCAAAGGGATGGATGCAGCCGGAGGAGGAGAGGCTGAAGTAACTGGGCCTGTTTAGTTTAGGAAAGAGGAGATGAAGGGGGGGGGGGGTAGAGGGTCTTTAGCTGGTTGAAAGGCTGCTCCAGGAAAGCTGGAGAGCCGTTGCTCTCGCTTGCCACAGAGGACAGGCCAAGAGGCAGCGGGGTCCAACCGCTGCACAGCAGAGAGAGAGGAAATCTCAGGGAAACGGCCCAGCTGTGAGAACAGGAAGCCCATGGGACAGATAGCTGGGGAGGGAACTGCAGCTCCTTCCCTGACGGTTTTCAGAAGGAGATGGAATCATTCCCTATAAGCAGCCGACTTGGCCGTGGCTCTGGAGAAATTTACATGCTGCCCAGCTGCATTAGCAGAGCGCCCACAGCTGGGTTTTGCTTCTACTGGTGGTGCACATCCATGCTTGCCTTGGTGCACGGAACATTATTCCACACACGGATGGAAAAGAGTAGTGGCAACCTGGTGTCGACCCAAGAAATCCTGCATCCTAGCAGGGGTTACACAATGCGCTTCCGTTTCGCTTCCTGATTCTGCCGCCTGGGACTCTGCTCTGTGCACGTGGCAAGGGGCGCTGACCAGCTGAGCCAGCGCCGGAGTCGCTGCCGGGGGATGCCATGCGCTGAGCTGTATTTGCTCATTCGCCAGGCTGCTGCCAGTGAGAGAGACTCAGGGCGACAGGACAGCCTCGGCCAGTTCACTCTGGGGCACCACCTCCTTCCCGTGCCCCCCCAAACAGGGCAAGGACACGCGCGCTCTGCACCCCACAGACACAGCCAGCAGCTGCTCCTGGAGGGGCCGGGGGGCACCCCAGGCCCTGGGGACTCTGGTACCCATGTGATGAAAGCAGAGGTCTCGGTGACCCCGGCCCAGCTGCTCTGAGGGCTCTTAACTGCACCGGGGGGTGCAGACGGTCAGTGAGGACAGCCCCCCACTCCCAGGGCTGGGAATTCCCCCCGGACTGGGCAGTGCAGGGGGCAGCTGGACCTGCTGTCCGCCACGCTGCTGCGGCTGTGCTGCCAACTGGCCGCTCCCTGCCTGCCAGCCAGTCACAGGTGGGGGGGTGGGCGCCACGGCCCCCGGGCCGGGTCCCGAGGGAGCTGGGGACCAGCAAAGCCGGGACAAGCCAGTGTCTGGCCTGGCCGGCCAGGGCCGAGCTCTGACAGGGGCCCTGGGACAATAGGGTACCTCCAAACGCAGGGGTGCTCCAGGCTAAGGGGAGCACTGGGGGATACACGACTCCTGCCTGGAGCACTGGGGGATACACGACTCCTATGCTCCTAGCCGTGGGCATCGGTGAAGGCAAGCCCCCAGCCCCGCCCCTAGCCCCGCCCCCTTCTGCCCAGGCCCCAGCCCCTAGAGCCAAACCGCCTCCCTGCCCCCGCCATCACGGGGAGGGGGAAGAGGAGGAGGGCAGGCGTGTGCACCCCGCCCCAGCCGCTCTGTTCCCGGAGCATGGGGAGGGCGGGCGCTGGGGGGCAGCAACGCCCCGCCCCCGGTACCCCTACAGCAGCGGGGGGGGGAGCAGGCTGGCGCTTTGGGAAGGCAGCGTCTCCCCCCGCCCGGCGTATGCACCGCCCACAGGCCCAGAGCAGCGAGGGGCAACCGAGGCGGGTGAGGGGCCACGGGCGTGGCCCCTTCGTCTCAGGGGGCGCCCGGTTGTGGTGACCGAGTCGCTCCCTGTGCTCGTGCGCCTGGAACGGAGCGGGGGGAGGCAGACTGAGCCTGGCAGCGCTGGGATTGGATGGGGGGGAGCGCCCGGCTCTCGCAGTCACTGTTGTGAGCCATCTGCCCCCCCTTCCAGGCCCTGGCGCGACGTAACACCCTAGGGAAAACCGACACGGACGGACCCGGCGAGATCTGGCCCCCGGCACATGGGCAGCAGGAACAAGACCCCACCTGGAAGCCCCTGGGGGACACGTGGCCGCAGGCTGCCCGCCCCTGCCCCGGGCCCAGATGCACCCAGACCCCTCGCCGTGACGCGCCCGGGCCCAGCGCGGAGTGTCCTGCGCCGCACGCGCCAACGGGCCGAGCCAGGGCGCTGAGCTGCCCCGCGGAGCCAGGCCCCAGCACATCTCAGTGGCAGGCCAGGGCCCGTCTCCGGACAAGGTGTGACGTAGTGGGGGTACCTGGCTGGTTTCTCTCTCGATCTTGGCGCTCCTTCTCTCGATCTTGGCGCTCCTTCTCTCGGTCCTGGCGGTCCCTCTCTCGGTCCTCTACTTCCAATTCCTTGATCCGCCGCTGGATCTCCAGCCGCCGCAGCTCCGCTGGGCTGGCCCCTGCCCTAGAGGGGCTATGGCTTGCAGGCCTCCCGGGAGACGCTGTCTCATCTCTCCGGTGGGTTCCAGCGCTCCTCCCCCTCTCTGAGCCTGACACACTCTCAGGGGGGGTCTGGCTGCTTCCCCTGGGGACAGGATCCTGGCCCTGTGGCTGGTCATTCTCTTCCAGCTGGGCAATCAGCTGGGCCTTGGCTGCTTTCTGCACAGGCAAGCCCCTCTCTCTGCACAGCCCCACCAGCTCTGCCTTCAAGAGTCGGGCGTAGGCCATCTGCCCGCTGGTCCCCTCGGTGCAGACTCACCAGTCTAGTGCTGCAGCGCCCCACGATTCCCAGGAACCGCTCCGCTCTGTCTCCAGCACGCCTGGCTCCAGGGCTCTTGCTTCTACTGCACCTTGTCGCTCGCCGCTGGAAGCTCCATCCACGGGGTGCAGTGCATCCCACTTCTGACACCAGTGTGACGGCGCGTTGGGGGTCCCCCGTCTCCTGCACCCCGAAATGGCACAAACAGACTGCACCAGCCGGTGGAATAGAGGAAGTTTATTGCCTCTCCAGGATACAGCACAGCACAGATGGAATCTGGTCACAGAGCTGGGCTAGGATGCCTCAGGCCCCCTTGAGATGGGGGAGACTGGGCCCCTAAACTCCAGCCCCTTTCCCTAGGCTGTCTCCTCCATGCTCCCAGACAGCCAGCAACTAACTAACTCTCTTCCAGCCCTGCCCCCCAGCCAGGGCAGCATCCACCTTCCTTTGTTCCTCTCCATGGGGGGTGTCTGGCCACTGGTTTGCATAGTGACTCATCCTGTTTTGCTGGGTCGTGGTACCCACGGCAGCCAGTGGGGGTTACCCCAGAGCCAGCAGCATAGAAACCAGCCAGGTACCCCCACTACGTCACACAAGGCAGTGGGGCGCAGTGGTTAGGGTGGGAGGCCGGTAGAACCTCACCAGCCGGGCTGGGCCCAGATGAGGCAGGAAGCCGGCGCTCACGGGGGCTGAGCTAACACGGGACCCCAGGAACGGCCCAGCCTGCCCGCGGGTCACTGATCCACCCCCCTTCTTCCGAGGGCCCCGGCGGGCGCTGTGGGGTGCGAACGCTGGCGGAGGGGAGGGGATGTCCAGCAAGCTGCTTGCACCCTCTGCCTGCCCCGGCCCCGCGCTGCTCCAGCGCCACTGTGCCAGGCTGCCGTCCCGCCGGCTCACGCCCCTGGGCCGTGCCGGGCCCCTCGCTGCAAGGACACCGGGGGGAGGGCCCTGTGTGCAACATGGACAGGCCCCCAGACGCCGAGCCGCAGCTGCCGGACCACAGCCAGGCGCGGTGAAAGGCGGCAGCGTCGGGCCGAGCCGCCCCTGCGGGAGCCGGACCAAGGGGCCGTGCCGGGGACCTGCACAGGGCGGTGTTGACGTACTGGGAACCCCCCGAGCAGGCTGCAGGCCGGCTCCCCCCACCCCGGTGGGGCCACTTGGGGGCTGCTCTGGGCCCGACCCCGGCCTCCAGCAGGACGCTGGGACCTGCCTCGCCCCGGCCAATAGCAGGAACCGGGGGAGCGACCCCCACCCCCATCCACGCCCAGCCGGGGCCTCGGCTCAGAGCGCGGCCGGGGGGCCTGCTCAGCTCTGGCTCACGCCCCCTCCTCTTCGGGAACCGCCTGGCTCTTGCTTCCGCTGCTCTGCTGTTCCCAAGCTTGACTGCCCAGCCCCAGGCTCAGCCGTGGCTGCGTGCCGGGCCCGCCCTCTGCTCGGACAGCACAGTCTGGGCCGGGGGCCTTTCCCAGCTGCGGGGTCGCTCTGCCCCGGAGCGCCAGCAGGGTTCAGCCTGTTCCTGGAACTGCCGGGGACGCCTGCCCTGGGGTGACGTTACCGCGCAAGAGGCAACCAGCTGGCCGGCTCAGAGCCCCACGAGACCGGGCAGCCCTGGGGGAGACAAGAAGTAAAGAGCAGCTGGGACAAAAGCAGGCGCGGGAGGAAAGAAATCACCCCATCCCCCACCCCGTTCCCTAGCTCCCCGCCAGCGCCTGGGTGCAGGAAAGGGGGAGATATCGAAAAACTCTTCCTGCTGCCCCCAATGCGCTTCTGAGCCCCCCGGGGCTGCCCCGCTGCCAGGGTGATATTAGCTTGGCTCTTACCCCACACACCGCGCTGCCAGGGCAATATTAGGCTGGTTCTTACCCTGCCAGCGCGGTGTGTGGGGTATTTCAACGTTGGCATCCGCCCCCCGGCGGGGTATTGCAAAGGCCAGGAGGCACGAAGGGAGCCGCGAACCGGCAAAGCAGAGACCTCGGCGTCCACAGGCCCGTTCCTAGCAGGAGGGGGGTTGGCGGGGCTGGGCGGGGCGCTCAGCCCGGGGGAGACACGGCGCCAGAGGGACGAGGAAGGAGCGAAGACCCGAAGGAGGAGGGGAGTGGACACGATGGAGACGACACAGCTGCCTTGGGCCAAGGGACTTGTACTTCCTGGACCCCAAGCCCAGGCGGCCCAGCATGGGGCAGCGACGGTCCCTAGCGCTGGCGTGGCCCTTGGCTCCTCTCCACGGGGCCCTGGCTCACGTCCCTGATGGGCCCTCCAGCGGGCCGGGTGCTGAAGGCAACGTGGCTGGGGGCCACGTGGAGACACCCCTCCCCTGGCTGGAACTCACCAGGCAAAGCTGGTCCCACCAGCGGCGGAGGAGCGTGCGGGGCCCACGGTACCTGGCTGGCAGATGCCTCCCCGGCGGATCTCGGGCGACCTCGTAAGGTTGTAATAGGGGGTCAGTGTCATGGTGTCCCCCTGGTCCAACCTGCATCCCAACCAGAACTGCTCCCAGCTGGGCTCGGGGGGGCAGGCGGGGTGGGATGGCCGGGCTCGGCGGGGCGGGTGGGGGGTGGTCAGGGTGGGATGGCTGGGCTGGGGGGGGGAATGGGGAGGTGCAGGCCAGCTGGGCTCAGCCAGGAGGTGCGGGAGAGGCGATTGGGGCGGGATGGCCGGGCTCAGGGGGGCGGTTAGGGCCCAACCCAGAAAAAGACAGGCTGTAGCCCCTGGATTGGGACCTGGCCCCCGGCTCTGTGGTTGGGGTTCACTGTCCACCCCAGCTCACCCCCAGCCCTTGGCCGTGGTGCTGCGGTGTCCGGCCATGAGCAGTGCGTGACGTGGGCGAAACATACCAAGCGGTGAGCTCATGCCCCCCCGTAAATCCCGGTATCGCAGGCCCCGGCCCTCGTGCACCCCACCCCGTACGCGGCCCCTGCCCCTGCTCCGTCCCCTCCTCAGCAGGCCCCGTCCCTGGGCGACGGGCTGTCCTGCCGTGGCAGGCGAATCTCACACACGCCCCCGAGCCGGGGCAGGCGACTGCAGAACTAGCAATGGACGTGCAGGAAGGGTGACCCCGAGGAGACCCTGGCGGCAGGGCCCCGCCCGCCCCGTGCGGCCTGAATGGGGGCTCTGTGCCCGCGTGGGGCGCAGGGAGAAAAGCCCCATTCAGCCTGGCCGCAGCTGCTCGGACGACCCCAGACAGAAGGGGGGCGGGCAGGATCAAAGGGAGGGAGAAACAGAGCGCGTTGCACAGAGCCCCTCACCCCGTGCCCTTCCGGGCGCACCGCCTGGCTCCAGCGGCATCTCCTCGGCCCCAGGGGCCTGATTCCGGCACGGGCGTCACGGCTTCCACTCCAGCGCCAGGGCACCCCCGCGGCACCCGGGAGTGCTGGGTGCCCAGGGCCGTGGCCTGCTTTCCCCAGGAAGTTCTTTCATTCGCCCCATCCTGCCCCGGCAGGTTCGAACCGGCCCCCACCCCCCTCCACACACACACACACACACACACACACACACACACACACACACACACTCTCACTACCCTCCACCCCCCTCCACACACACACACACACACTCTCACTACCCTCCACCCCCCTCCACCCCCCTCCACACACACACACACACACTCTCACTACCCTCCACCCCCCTCCACACACACACACACACACACACACACACACACACTCTCACTACCCTCCACCCCCCTCCACCCCCCTCCACACACACACACACACACTCTCACTACCCTCCACCCCCCTCCACACACACACACACACACACACACACACACACACACACTCTCACTACCCTCCATCCCCCCCCCCCACGCTTCGCTCAGCCCCCGTCCCGGGTACGCACAGCCCCCGCTGCTGGGGAGCTGCCCCCGGGCTCCAAACCCGCCGGCGACACATCACCCTGGGCCCTTCACGCCAGGCCGCTCAGGGAGGGGAGCTGGCGCCCCCCTGGCACCGGCCGACCTTGGCCCCAGACAGGCCGCAGCCGTGAAGGGGCTCCCGCCGCTGACCAACGGGCAAGGCCACGGACCCCCAAACGCTGCCCCTGCCTTTGCAGCTCCCAGCCAGCCCCTGCCTAATCCCCGGGCAACACGTTGTTAGTGCAGCTGCCGCCCCCTCAGCCGGCTCTTCCAGGAGCCCCCGAGCTCCGGTGCCCGAAGCCCTTTCCCCGAGCTGCCTGGACTCGCTGGCCGCATCCCGCCCTGGGCCTCGCCTCCAGCCCCACTGCCAACCCCAAAGGCTGAGTCCCGAGCGAGGACGCTGAAATCAAGGGGCTGGGGGTTGAAAATGTTAATCCAGGGCCCTCTCCATCGGGGCTCGGGTTTCCAGGCCTTTCGCGCACAGAATCACAGGCCGAGACGGGGCCTTGAGAGGTCATCAGAAGAGTCCGACCCGGCACCGTCTAGACCAGCCCTGACCGGCGTCTGTCCAGCCTGCTCTTCAATATCTGCAGAGATGGAGCGTCCACAACCCCTGGGCAATTTATCCCCGTGTTTCACCACCCTGACAGGTGGGAAGATTTTCCCAATGTCCAACCTCAACCTCCCTTGCTGCAATTTAAGCCCCTTGCTGCTTGTTCTATCCTCAGTCGTTAGAGAGAACAATTTTTCTACCTCCTCCTTGTGACACTCATTTGGGTATTTGAAAACCGCTCGCATGTCCCCTCTCAGCCTTCTCCTTTCCAAACTAAACAAGCCCAGTTCTTTCAGCCTTCCCCAGATGCCATGCTCTCTAGGCCTTTAATAATTTCTGTTGCTCTTCTGTGGACTCTTTCCAATTTCTCCAAACTGCGGTGCCCAGAACTGGACACAAGACTCCAACTGGGGCCTAACCAGCGCAGAGCAGAGCAGAGCGGAAGAACGACTCCTCGTGTCTGGCTCACGACTCTCCTGTGACGGCAGCCCGGAATGAATGTTCTTCTTTTGCAACAGTGTCACACTGTTGACTCATATTTAGCTTGTGGTCCACTAGAACCCGTTGATGCTTTTCCACAGACTCCTTCCACAGCTGCCACTTCCCTTTCTACACGTGTGCAGCGGATGGTCCTTCCTCAGCGGAGCACTTTGCATTTGTCCTTTTTAAACTTCATCCTATTGACCTCAGACCATTTCTCCAGGTCATTTTGAATTCTGACCCATCCTCCAAAGCACTTGCAGCCCCTCCCAGCTTGGTACCATCTGCAAACTTTACCAGTGTACTGTCTGTGCTGCGGTGGTGGGGCTGACCTGCACCCCTCAGTCCAGCGCTGGGACTCAGGGCAGAAGCTTGGTGGGGGGCACTTACCCCAGCCAGCCACTGTCATCCTGTGGTCACTCTGCAGTATGGCTGTCCCTCCGATCACGTGTTGGAAAACAGTCGCATTCCAGGCTCATCCCATTGTCCAGGTACAACCAAACCCCGACCTAGCTTTAAATTAGGAGACGAGGAAGCTGCCTTCGGAATGTGGTGGTCCCAGCTCTTACCGTGTAGGGGGAGTTCTTGAACTAATGGACGTGCAGACAGCGAGATGTACAAACAGATATAATATGGCAGGAGATTCCCGTACAAATCAACTGAAGAGCCATGCTGAACCACACACTACACCACCTTGGGAGAGATGATACATGTGTATTCAGGGCGCATCAGGGCCTGGCCATGGTGGATTGTTGGTCCAGGCGTGTAGACATATGGAACTGAAGATACAGGAGATGTGCGCTCTTGTGCGCTGTGATATTCCAGAACAACTCGTGACGGGCAAGGGATCACAATTCAGTGCAGCAGAACTTCCATCACACTGAACAAAATACGACTGGATCGTACAACTAGCAGCCCACGTTACCCACAGGCGAGCGGAGAGGCTGAAAGAGCCATCCAGACAGCCAAGAAAATTCGACGGCCGCAAAACCCCATTCCTTGCTCTCCTGCCTTGCAAGACACCACCAAGCGTGGCTTCTGGATTTAGTCCAGCACTGCTCCTGAGGGGACAACGATCCAGCACTACTAGAAAAGAACCAGATCTTCCCAGTGGCCGGACATGCAGAGTAACCAGACCGGATCGGAGGGTTTAAAAGAGCTACGGACACTTACACCGGACGTCACTCAGAGAACTGCCAGCTGGGGGCCGAATCTGTCTGCACCTGGATGGAGATGCAGGGGAGACAGCGTTAGCTGCCGTACAGAAGAATCTGGCACCCGGATGGCAGGCAATCAGAAACCACTGATGTGTTCAGCTTGGTCCTCCCCGAGCACAATCGACAGAACAAATGCACCGGGCAGCAGACGCAGAACAAGATCTCGCAGCCTCAAGGCCTCTGACCCGATCACAGCCAGTCGCTGCAAGGACAGACATGCAGACGGCCCAGCTGGGAGGCATCCAGGCCGAACACCTGACAGGGATGGTCTAGATGGGGCAGGGGACAGGTTCTAGGTTCTGTGATTCTATGCAATGCGAAACCTGGGATGTCTCAGCAGGACAAACGGCTCCAGGCTGCACTTTGGTGACAGTAAATAGCGCAAGGGCGGGAGCGTGGAGTCGAAAGAGGGAGATGGCCGGGGGATGCTGAACTGGGTGATACGGATCAGCCCCTAGCCCAGCGGTTTGCAAACGCCGGGCCTCGCCCCAGCACTGGGGTGGGATGTCGGGCGCTGGGGCTCGTGGCTGCAGGGGGATCAGGTGAGCGGGGGGGGGCTAAGGCAGCTCCCCGCCTGGCCTGGCCCCGCAGACCGTGCTGTGCCCCATGAGCGGCCGGCAGCAGGCCCGGCTCTGAGATGGTGGGGGGGAGCGCACAGGGCTCCACCCACTGCCCCTACCCCGAGCATGGCTGGAAACCTGCTGCGTCTGGGCACAGCATGGTCTGTGGGGCCCAGAGGCAGGAAGCTGACTTGGCCCCCCGCTGCACCATTGAGCGTGAGCTGCTGGAGATAAGCACCCCCCAACCCCGAGCCCCCTCCTGCACCCCAAACCTCCATCCTCTACCCCCCCACCCCGGAGCCCCCACTCCACTCGTATGACGTTGGGTCACAATATCGACCATTTTCTTCAACTGGGTGGGGAAAGCACGAACCCGCTGGGCTGGGGGCACCGTGCACACGCCGCGTGAGCGCCCCTCCGCCATCCCGGCAGCGCAGCAAAGGGCCTCCCATGACCACACCCGGAGCGTGCAAGGGAGCCTGGCGCATGCGCCGCAGGAGATTGCTAAGACAGGCGGGCAGCGTGGTGCCGTGGGGAGAGAATAGGACCAGGATGGGGGTCCTGGGTCTCTTTCCAGCCACTGACTCGCCACGTAACCTAGGGCACGTCTCCGTGCCTCGGTTTCCCCATCTGCAAACGGGGGTAACGACACTCGCCTTGCTGGTGACCTCTGACCGAAAAGTGACACCCCAGTTAGGATCCGACCCACGGCAGATCTCCCGGGCCGGACAGGGGGCAGGGCTATTGTGCACGAGCGGGAACAGTTTAATTGTTTGCTCCCAACTCTTCCCTGCTAGGAGGCTCAGCTAGAAACGGAGCCTTGTTGAATGTGTGGGGCAGAGGCAGGGCCCCGCCTGGGGAAGGAGCCTCTCCTCTCCAGTCAGCGGCTTGCTTCCCTCTCGCTGTCCTCCCCCGCCATCTGAGTCACGCCTCGGGCAGCCAGGACCGGGGCTTGGCCACCTGACAAGAGGCCGGCGCAGCCAGTGGAGCCAGGCTGTTTCACACGGGCCGGCGGGGCCGTCTCAGGCCTCTTCCAGGAAGAGAGCAGCTGCTTTGGGGGGAACCGGCCCAGTCAGCCGGCCGAGCCTGTGTGGGCGCCGTGTTCCCCTCGGCAGGCAGTGGGGCCCACGCTCAGCCCTGGGGGCCCGCGCGGAGTCCTGCCTGCAGGCGCGCTCCCCGGAGACGGGGCTGGCTCCCGGGTCCCCGGCCTGAGAAAGGCCAGCCACTGTGCACAACGGGAGCCGCGCTCCCCGGGGCCTGGCTTGTGCTGGGAATGTTTTGCAGATGAAGCCGCCCAGGCATGAGCTAGGCTGAGTTTAAGACGCCTCTCCCAGACAGCCCCCTCCCTCCTCCCCCTTTCCCCTCCCTCTCCCGCCCCTCCGCCAGCCGGCCTGGCTGCTTTCTAGCAGAGAGGAGAGGTGGGTGGCCGGGGGTCGCTCTGCTCCGGACGGGATGGAGATACTGAGGCTGGGCTGATGCAGCCAGGGCCGCTTCTGCCCCAGCCTGGCCTCACGGCAACTTTTCTAGGGCGCCTGGATTTCATTGCGGAGCTGCCAGAAGAGCCAAGAGCCGCTTGCACGGACGGGAGAGAGCGTGGCGGGGGAACTAGAGGCACTAGGAAAACGTCTAGCCTCCCGGGAGAGCGACTGGTCCCCTTCTTGCTCTCCCCAGCCTCCCCGTCACACATGGTAATGCCGCCTGCTTTTGTCCCTTCGGGATGACTTTCCCCCTCGCTTGCCCTGCCTGTCTCCTCTGGCATCTGCAGCCGCCACCCACCGCCTGCAGCACGGACCTAGCAGGAGCCTGCAGCTTTAACGCTCTTGGCACCCGGCAGGGGCTGGTATGCCCTAGCTCCAGGCTGCCCGCCTGCCCAGCGCCCGGCTGACGCTAACGGTCAGGTGTCCTGGTGGAGCAGGAGCCGGGAGATACGGTTTCAGCAGAGAGGCTGTCAAACCGTTTGTGCCTGGGGGAAGAGAGGGAGGGGGGGCTCCCTTCTCACGCACAGACCGTGTCTCCAACTGCCAGAGCAAGCGTCTGGCACCGAGCAGAGCGCCGGGTGCACGATCGCTAGCAGCTGTCGGGACAGAAGCGTGCGGGCCGGCAGATGCTGGCGGTTAAAGCTGCCCTGCGCTCCCTTGCTATGCTTGCAGGCACGGAGAGCCAGAAAACGTGTGTCGATCGGCCCGCTGTCTCCTTTCCCTGCGCAGGGAGCGGTCCGGTCTTCCGCCCGCGGGCGGTGGCTTGGCTAACCACTCCGGTGCCGCGTTGGTGCTAGCGGGACTCTGCGCTGCTGTGACGTGCTAGGCCGGTACCGGCTTCTCCTCTTGCATCCCACAGCGCTTGGCTAGCCCGTGACCTCTGGCTCCTGCTGGCTTGACCCCGGCTGAGCCGCCCTGCGGCACGGGCTGCAGCGGAGGGAGTCGCGGCCACTGGGCCAGCGCTCCGAACCCCACTCCTTTGGCTGCGGGAGGCAGAGAACGGGGCTCTCGGGGGTTAAATGGGAACCCGACGGTGCCAGAACTGTATTTACTGTTCAAAGCCAGCCCTGCCCACGCCGGAAAACTAGACGGCGATTTGAGGGGTGGGGAATGGCGGCGCCTCGGTCCTAACACCCGCACCGGGATGCAAACAGCATCAAATCCAACTCTCCGTGTGCTCTTAGTGCCTCGCTTGCCTTTTGGTGCGTCCCTGGGGCGGGGCAGAGGAGCAGACGGGTTTGTTCCCTTCGCTTTCTAAACACCCCCATCAGCAGCCCCTTTCGCCTCACGCCGCTGCTCCCCCGGCGCAGCCAAACCAGACCCAGTTACTGACGGGAGGTTGTTTGGGAGCGTTTCGGAAGGTCCTTTGTCACTGTGACGGCGCGTTGGGGTCCCCCGCCTCCTGCACCCCCAAAATGGCACGAACAGACTCCGCCAGCCAGTAGAATAGAGGTGGTTTATGGCTTCTCCAGCATACAGCACAGCACAGATGTCATCAGGTTACAGGGCAGGCCTGGGATGCCTCAGCCCCCCTTGATATGGGGCAGGGGTCTCGGACTCTAAACCCCCCAGCCTTTGCTGAGGCTGCTTCCTCCATGCTCCCAGACAGAAAACTAACTCACTCTCCTCCAGCCCTGCCCCCCAGCCAGGGCAGCATCCACCTTCCTTTGTTCCTCTCCATGGGGGGTAGCTGGTCAGACAGGTTGAGAGATCCCTTTGCATAGTGACCCATCCCTGTCCTTCTGGGCTGTGGTACCGGCGGCAGCCAGTGGGGTTACCACAGACCCATAGAAACCAGCAAGTTCCCCCCCACCTCCAACGTCACAGTCACCATGGGCCAAATCATCCCTGATGAATTGCCCTTGGTGGAATTAAACCAGGAACAAAGTTGGGTCATTGCGATTTGTAAATTCCCCCCTCCCCACCCCCAGGGCGCCGCCGGTCAGTTTTCAAGTTTCTTTTAACCCTGGTTTAAGAGGGCCCTACTGCGTTACAGAGCACAGGACTTGGGTCTGAACCGGTTCGCCTGGGAGGGGAAGGCGGGGGGAGATTTGGACGGTTTCAAAGCGGTTCTGTTCCAGTAGGACACCTACAGTGAGTCTGCCCAGCAGGGCGTCACTCGAAGTGAGCTAGGAAAAGCAAGCTGTGTCAATTGCCTAGCTTCTTTTAAAATGAGGAGCGTCCACACAGCACTCATCCAGAATACAGCACCCTTAAGAGCATCAGAACGGCCAGGCGGGGTCAGACCAAAGGCCCATCCAGTCCAGTGTCCTGTCTGCCCACAGCAGCCAATGCCCGGTGCCCCAGAGGGAGGGAACTGAACAAGCCGTGTCTCTCCTGCCATCCATCTCCACCCTCTGACAGAGGCTAGGGACACCGTTCCTTACCCAGCCTGGCTACTAGCCATTGATGGACTTAACCTCCATGAATGTATCTAGTTCTCTTATAAACCCTGTTCTAGTCCTAGCCTTCACAGCCTCCTCAGGCGAGGAGTTCCACAGATTGACTCTGCGCTGTGTGAAGAAGAACTTCCTTTTATTTGTTTTAAACCTGCTGCCCATCAGTTTCATTTGGTGGCCCCTAGTTCTTATATTATGGGAACAAGTCAATAACTTTTCCTTAGTCACTTTCTCCACACCACTCATGATTTTATCTATCTATAAAATACCTCTATCCCCCCCCCCCCCGCTTAGTCTCCTTTTCCAAGCTGAGAAGTCCCAGTCTCTTTAATCTCTCCTCATAGGGGACCCGTTCCAAACCCCTCAGCATTTTAGTTGCCCTTCTCCGACTTCCCTTGCTCCTCGTACAATGAGGGTTACAGGAGTCGGAGTAAGAAGTCCTCCAGCTGGACAGTATGTCGACATAACTGCCTGCTGTGTAGACACAGACTAAGTTATTTCCAAATAACACTGCTGTGTAGACATACCCCTAGGCTAGGTCTACACTACCAGGTTCTTTCAAAATAATAACTCCCACAATAGCTATTTCAAAATCAGCTTATTCCTGCTCACAAGCCGGAGTTACCCTTCTGAAAGGGCAGGCTTGGTCGGGTGGACGCTCGCCTTGTTATTTCGAAATAACTCCCCAGTGCAGACAGGCCCCTAGTGACTACAACACCCCGGCAGGTGGTGGAGTTACTGGGCTTTGAGATGTGGGAGTAACAGCTGGCTGCTCCGTTCATCTCCCTGTCCGACAGACCAAGGCAGGGTCTCGTGCAGTCCAAATCTCTCCCTCCGCCCCCGTGGGGAAGAGAGCCGGGGGGCGGGGGGAGGAGAGGGGGGAGTTTACAAATCTTAACGACCCAACTTTATTCTTGATGTAATCAATGTGGGTGGAATTACACCAGGGATGATTTGGCCCAAGATTGAAAAAACCACAGGGACACGCGTGTCACACGCATGTTGATGGAGGGATGCTCAGGAAAGCGCCTCAGAATTAACTAAGCGACGTGATGTTAAAGTGCGTTCGCTAAAATCCATTAAACCTACTTAAGCCAAGCGGGACAAGGCGGCTTTGCGTCTGAAGCAGCACGTCCACGGGGTTTAACGTGCTTTACTTGGTGCACGCTCAATTCCCACCGGGGGATAATTCCACTTAACTTCCCCGTGTGGCCCCCGTCGACAGGCGTATGACAGTCTCCCCCTCCGCCCCAGTGTCAGGGCTGGCTCCCCACTCTGGCACGATGAATGCAGAAGTGGGGGCCTGCAGAAGTCCCCCAAAATCTTCTCTCTCCAGGCTTTGGTATAAAACTCCCCCCCAAAGTCCCCAAACCCTAGATTTGGGGGATAAAAATCCTCTGCCACCATCAAGTGCTTTTGAACCCACAAGGGGGGGGGCACTTGAAACCAACCCCAGGGCACCCCAAGCTCTTTCTCCAAAGAGCTTGAAAAAAGAAAGAAAATCCAAACTGCCATCTAGGACTGCTGTCCCCTAGTCAGAGGCCTGCAGACCTCGTTTCACGAGGAGTAACGGTAGTTCGGAATAGGACCCTAGTCCGAACTACCTAGTTCGAGCCCCGTGTAGCCGCGCTACACGGGGTTCGAAGCAGCGGGGATTTAAAAATGGCGGCTCCCCGCTTATGCTAATGAAGCCCGGGAAATTCAAATCCCGGGCTTCATTAGCAAGTGCGGTATGCATACATTACCCCGCTAGTTCGAACTAGCGGGGTAGTGTAGACATACCCTCTCTCACACACACACACACACACCCGTCAATCCCCCCCCCCCCCCCCAAGTTTTGCTGCTATTTTGGGAGGGGAGGGGGCATGAGGATTTCTCAAAAATCAAAAGTTTGGAAACCACTGATCTAGAGCAAACTAGCCCAGAGACAAAGGAGAGAAAACCCCCAAATTCTTTTGCCCCAGTTTAAATCCCTATCTGCATTTCTATTGGCCGACTGCTACCTGGCTAGTTACAGTTAACCCCTTAGTCCCCAGGCTGCTGGCCATCCCTCATGATCGTGACAGACGGGTACAGCCGGGGGCCCAGGGCCAGGCTCAGTCACGTCCCGGAAAGTCACTGGTGATGTAACGGGCTGTTTGAGGACTCCGAGTTCCTCCCCCGGTGCCAACGCGAGCTCCTCTCGGCGGGAGGCTCTTCGCTTTGGAATTGCGCCCTGGCCATGACGTTACATGGAGACCAACCTTCCCACCAGGTTGCAAAGCTCAGGCGTGCAGCAGGCCCAGCCTGGCAGCAGGAGATAAGAGCCCTCTGTGCTCTTGGGCCCGAGCCGGCCAAGCAGGAGGTTTTATGTGCATAGTGACAAAGCGTCTCCTCACGCTTGCAGGCGGCTTGCCTGCCTCCCAGCAGCCCTCAATTTAGACACCGGCTGGCTGTTTGTAGATACGCCCAGCGCTAGCCAGCACGGGGAACAGAGGGAAACCGAACAGCAGTCTCGGTGGCCCCTCCAAGTGGCACAGGGCAGGACAAACCCCTGTACCAAAGCCAGGCTCCTTCTAGCACTGGAATGGGGAGTTGGGGGGGGGGGGGGGGTTTGGGCCCCAAACTCTACTATAGGTTCCAGTCCAGGGACCTGCAATAGCCGGTAATGTCCCTGGTAAAGGTGACATGACAGCTCTAAGTCCCTGGGCCTCCTCCCCAGCACCTCCCTTACCACAGGTTCTTCCTCCGGGCACCCGCTTGCACCTTCTCCTCCCAGACTCTCCACAGCCTCCTACAGAAAGGGACCCTTCTGACCCAGCCAGTCTCAACTGGTTCTTCATTGGCCCCAGGTGGTCTGACTAGTCTGACTCACTTGACTCCGGAAACCTAATTGGCTCCAGGTGACTTAATTGCCCTGATTGGCTCGGAAAAGTTCCTGCTGGCTCTGGACTAGTCCTTGTTAGTTTACCCTGGGAACAGACTTACTCGGTGTAGGGCTAATACATTTCCCTTTTACCGCTCTGCTGTACCCCTCTGGCCGGACCCTGTCACAATAATATAAAAACTCAACACACCCTGGTTACAAGCACCTGCCACCAGCTTTTGCCAGTTCAGATTTTGGTTTGCATGCTCAGAAACCGACATTTGTGCGTGCCCATGAGCGTCCGTATGTGCAAATCTAGTCACCTGTCCAGTTCCTGCACCCACACTAGCTCTGGGGGCGCTGTCTCAGGATACTCTCCATGAATGGCTTGAAAACTCTCCCTAAAGGCATGAAAAGCCACAGTCTTTCCCTACTAGCTAGGTGCCCCCCCATCAGACAACCATTTCAATTCCCCTCCTGCCCCCCATTACTTTCCTAAAGCAGCTGATCTGTCACATGAGCTCCGCCCGATGCTTGCCTTTGGCCACCACTTCTGCCAGGCAGCCTGGCGTAGCCTTGGAAATGGGGTTTGTTTAAGTAACAGCTTCCTCCGAGCCCGCTCAGCAAATTGGAAATGCCCCTGCGTGAACCTTACAGGGGTTTGTGTTTTAGACCCGACGGGTCTTGTTCTGCAAGGGACGGGGCTTTGGAATCTGCGGGGTATTTCCTAGCAGTCGCCAGTGGCTGGTTTTGAATTGATGAAATTTAGGGTTGACACCAACCCCGAACGCTCTAGCCTCAGGCCTGGCCATTGCATTTCTGAGACACTGGCCAGCATCTGGGGAAGTGCTTGGCTCTGAACTTGGGGGCAGTTGAGACGGATCCAATGTCTAACTACCCCTTCCTAGACTGGGCTGAGCCAAATCCCTAGGTGAACTCTTGTGACGGTTGAGGAGGTTAGAATTTGGCGTCTGAGGTCCGTCACAAATCAGAACTAGTATAAAGCCCCTTAACCAGCCTGCTCAAAAGAGACAGCCCTCGGTAACACTAGTGGCATCTCCCTAATTTGCACCGGACAAGTCTTCAGTAAACCTAGAAGGTCGGGTTAAGGTGCGCAACTCCAGGTCAATAAAACACTGAACTGGAGTCGGCTTAGCTTGAGCCGAGCTTGGCGCCATCTTCACAGAGGGAGGCTGGCAGGTGAAAACACTTCTGTCGGCTTCCTCTACTCCTCGCGACGGTCAGGAGTACCGATGCCGACCGGAGCCGTCTTCAGCATTCGATTTAGTGGGTCTGAACTAGGCCTGCTAAATCGAACCCCAGAAGATGGGTCTCCGGCGTGGCAAGTGGAGACGTGGCCTGAGACCTTTAGGCCTTTCCTCACTTCAGCCGTGTCATGACTAATGTTCGTGGAGTCCCGGCAACACGTGGCTGCTCTTAAGGAAGCATGACTATTGCCCATGGCTGCACGAGCCGCAATGGTGGCTAGAAGTCAGGGGTCTTCCTTCAGAGACACGTCCACGCTCCCGCCACGCCGGAGGGCTGGGACGGGCTCCGTGGGGGGTCAGTGAAGCGGGGGGCAGCGGGGCAAGGCCATTGCTGGTGTTGCTCTGTCTGACGGAGGAGCCGTTTCCCCTGCAGGATCCCCGCTCCCTCGACGTGGCCGTGCAGAAGGCCCTGCTGTCCCTCTACCCGCCATTCGACGTCACGGCCCCAACCGTCCTCAGCCAACTGTTCCGCCTCCTCGACAGCGACTACCATGGCGACGGGCTCTGCTGCCTTCTCGACTTCCTCATTCCTGCCAAGCGCCTCTTTGAGCGCGTGCGGCAGGCGGCCTGCGTGAGTCTATCGGTACCTACAGGAGCCTCCCCCGGCGTTCCCAGAGCCCGCTCTCAGGCCCAGGCCTGCCGGGGGGCCTGGGCATGCTCAGGGCTCTCCCCTCTGAAGGAAAACCGTCCTCGTCAGGGCCGTGCTATTAAGCCAGGACCAGGATGCGAGTCCCTTCCCGAGTCACATTTTCATCTGTCCAATGGGATGATCCTGCCCTCTCCCCCCAGCGTCGAGGCCCTTTGAGGCATGGCTACATCTGCTCACTGTCCCTCACGCGGCACCCGCGCCAACAGGGGCTGTGACCTTGGCCCACGAGCCGCTCACATCCCGTGGAGCGAAGGCCAAACACTGGCGACCCCTCACTCGCTCACTGCTCTGCAGCAATAGCGCTCACCAAGGAGGGCAGGCTCATTGGCCCCACTTGACAGATGGGGAAACTGAGGCACGGGGAGACGAGTGACTTGCCCGAGGCCACCCAGCAGGCCCATGGCAGAGCCAACTCCGAGTCCCAGTCCAGCACTCCACCCCCCACAAGCTGGACAGAGTCTGTGTTGTTAACCCAACGTGCTGTTCTCTCTCCTAGGCACCTTACCTGAACTGCATCTTTCTCCACGAAGGCTGGCCCTTGTGTCTGCACGAGAAGGTGGTCGTTCACCTGGCACCCCTCAACCCTCTCCTGCTGCGCCCCGGAGACTTCTACCTCCAGGCAGAGCCCTACGGGGAGCAGTCGGCCTGCCTCACGGTGAAGTGCCTCTCCCGGGACTTGCGCACCGTGGAGGAGAGGCTGGTCCCTGAATCCTCCCACGCCCTGCTGTTTACCAGCCACTGGCTGGAGGAAGTCAACCATGCCCTGAGCGGAGCGCCGCTGCACACCTGCCTGGTGGCCACAGAAAAGGGCGTGGCCCCCCTGCCGTGGAGTCAGATAGCCACGCCAGAGTTCATCCACAAGCCCACGGTGGCACCAGGACCCACCCAGCTCGGAGCGTCCCTTCTGGCACACGCCCTGGGCCTCAGCAGCGCCGCAGTGCCGGAGGATCCGGCCTCACAGAGCGGCACTGGGTCTTTGGGCCTGGCAGATGCTCCGAGGCTGCACGGTAACATCCCGGGCACGGTCCTGGATGGCCAAGATGGGCCCGAGAGGTCAGGCCAGGGCAAGTACCCAGGACTCATAAAAGTGGACCAAGCAAGCCCCCGGAAAAAGCCCAGCGCGTTCGTGGTGCCAAGCCCGTGTGACCGGGAAGGGGACTACGTGGACCTGCTGGAGTGGACTGAAGAAGTGAAGCTGGAGCATCTGGCCACGTCAGGACCGTCCCATGGCCAACCGGGACCTTCTGGAGAAACCCCGGTGTCGTCCGCGAGTAAACCGCGGCTTCCCACGGGCACGAGAGGGACAGCGGCAGAGAAGTGGCCCGGTGGGAAAGGGCAGAGCTCGGAGGAGGGCCCCTGCACCCCGCGTCTGAGGAGGAAACTGCCCCGAGATCCCAAAGTCCCTGGGCTGAGGTGTCGGTACCGCGAGTCCTACGTGGCTGCCATCCGGAACCCCGTGAACCTGGGCTCTGGCCTGATGGCAGCCATACTGGAGGAGTCGCATGTGCCCAGACAGGCGTTCCCTGTGGCAGGCAGGCCTCGGGAGAATCCAGCTCCCGCCATGCAGGGGCTGGACCAGGCAGCCGCTCCCAGACTCCTCTCTGGCTTTCCTCGGAAGGCCGAGCCGCAGGCGACCAACGCCGAGGAGGGGACAAGACAGGGGTACTCAAAGCTGCTCAGGTCTCCTGCTGGCGCAGTGAGAAACCTCCCTCGGTCACAGTCGCCTCCTGCCAGCCATAAATTCTCCTTCTTCAAGGGCCAGCGACAAGCAGCAGCCCCAGGGGCCGGCGTGTCTGGTGCCAGCCAACACGAAGGGCCGCGGAAGAGGATGTCGGCCCTTTACTCTCCCCGGGTGAGCAGAGCCAAGGCAGCTGGGAAAGGTAAGAGCCCACAGGGGGTGGTGCCACACCAGGTCTGAGACAGTAACGGCACACGCGTCGGTCCCTCTCCGCTAAAACCTGCCCTGGCTTTGCTCTGTTTTCCCGGCCAGGTGCGGATCAGACGGACGGGTCTCTCGGCGACGTCGGCTCGCGCCAAGGCACCGGCTGGATGAACGGCCTCTGTGCAGCCGAGGGCAGCTGTCCTGCCAGGGAGCGACCGTCTGCAGAGTCCAGCCCCCAGGAGCTGCTGCACTGGCAGGATCTCCACCCGGAGCTCCTGCTCTCGGGCCTAGCTTGTCTGCCAGGTACAGAGCCCAGAGACAGGCTCCAAGGCATCGTGGTGCGCTCACAAAGGGTCTTTTCACCCCCCCAAACAAAAGCTTTTTGGGGGGATCAAGATTCCAGTGTGGTGGCAAATTGGGGTTCCCCGTCTCCTTCACCCCCGTAGTGGCACAAACAGACTCCGCCAGCCAGTAGAACAGAGGGAGTTTATTGCTCCTCCAGGATACAGCACAGCACAGATGTCATCTGGTTACAGGAATCGGGGCTAGGAGGCCTCAGTGCCCCCCCCTTGAGATGGGGGGTGGCTGGGCCCTACAATCCCAGCCCCCCTCCCTAGCTCCTTCTCCCCTGCTTCCCAGACAGAATCTAAACGACCCTCTCTTCCTGCCCTGCCCCCCAGCCAGGGGCAGCATCCACCTTCCTTTGTTCCTCTCCCTGGGAGGTAACGGGTCGAACAGGTGACCTTGTCCCATCAGCTGCTCTGCTGGGCCGTGCTACAGACAGCAGCCAGTGAGGGTCACCCCCAGCCCCAGCCAGCAACCAGCAAGGTACCCGCACTACGTCACACAGCCAACGTTTTTTAGGGGTGTTGTTGAAAAATGGCAAGCACCAACATGGAACCATTTCAGCCGCTCAGGTAATAGTGTTCAGGAAAACTAGAACAGTTTGCCTGTCGGCCGAAACGTTTCCATTCCAAGAGACAGAACCACTTTGCCACACTGGATGTCGGGGCGGGGGGGTTTACATGGGAAACTGGAACCTTTTTAAAACAAACAAAACAATGGTGTGGGAAAGCCCAAACTCCTCCAGCCAGCTCCATTCTCCGCAAAGCCCAGCTCAGCCGTTAGCCCAACAGTGCGCACAGCCCCCAGGCAGGCCAGGAAGCCTTCTCCCCATTTCGCAGATGGCAGCACTGAGGCACAGAGGAACGCTGCCCCGAGCCAGCATGAGACTCCCAACACTACTGGCTCCTCCAGACTCCAGCCCCTCACAGGAGCCTCCCCGCAGCGAGACGCTAGCAGGCAGCAAGGCGACAGTGGGGCCGTGGTGGGGCTGGCCCAGTAGCGTTTGGCACAGCTCTCCAGCAAGGCCCCGACCCAGCCGTACTGCAGGTGCTGCCCGTACAAGCCACAGGTCCCAAGAGCTGCAGCCTAGGACCAGGGCTGGATTTACACACGCACTAAGCAAGCTCCAGCTTAGGGCCTCTAAACACAAAAAAAACCTAAATTTCAAATTTTGTAATGCTCCGGCGCCTTAGACTTGGCATAGCTTACAGGGGCGGGGAACCTAAGGCCTGGGGGGCGGTCGCAGCCCCCGGCTTGCCTTGATCCAGCCCCACAAGGCTCAGGGCCCCCCTGCACTGGCGCTCCAGTCCCTCCCCCCTCCACAGGGCTGGAGCACACAGAATCTACCAGCCTGGGCCACCCCAGGCTCTGGTGTGCAAGGGGAATGTGGGGAGTGACTTTTCTGTGGGTCAGCGGCCCCCACCCAGAAAGGTTCCCCACCCCGAGTTGCTGAGCACGGCCGGCGTTAAGACGTAGCTTGCTTTTCCAAAGGGCGTCTCTGCTCCGCGTGGCTGCAGAGAGACGGCAGCTTGAAAACAGGGCTCCTAGCCCGAAACGAGAAGGCAAATCGGAGACCCCTGCCTCTGCTCCCCCAAGCAGGCAGAGTCCCGGGGGCGGGGCTCTGGCTGCTAACACAAGGGCTTGGCGGCACTGGGAACTGGAGACGGGCTCTCCGAGGGGGGCCGGGTTAGCCTGTCACTAAAGCCATCTGAGCGCCTCGCCAAACTGCACGGCGGGGGGGACCTTTTGGGGTCAGGTGTCACTGACCCACAGAAACATCAGTTGGGGGCCACACACACACACACGTGACGTGGCCGCCGACTGACGTGACCCCCGACTGAGAAGGAGACATTCCTCTCGCACAACAGAGCCGGGCGGGGGCCTGGGGGGGAGCAGCCTAGTAGATGGTCTGTGTGCTCCAGCCCTGCCGCAGGGCGCTGAGCGTTTGCTTTCTCCTGGCTGCAGGGAGCACAGATAAGCTGGGCCGGGCCCTGATCCAGGTGAGCACAAGCAGCAGCGCCTGGGAAGCCACCTGGTGCTCCGCCCCAGCGGTAGCCCAGCTCCTCCTGTACCTCTGCTCCATCCCCAGGTAAGGGCAGGCCCCGGCAGCTGCCACACGACAGCAGGTGTCTCTGGGTGGCTCCCTGGCCCCCCCCTGCCCTGTTACCCCTTCCTGCCAGGCATGGGGGCTTGCATGCCCCGTTCTGACCCCCTCCACTTGGGGGGGTGATGGACCTTGGGGAGCACAGTGTTGGGGGGGCTCTGCCTGGGAGCATCCCCACTGGCCCCTTTGCTTTGTGCCCCTAATGTGGCACCGGGGAACCAGCTGGCTCCAGGCAGCTCTCGGGGGGCCCAGCGACCTGTGCTGAAAGGCGGCATTTCGGGGACGGGTCCCTGCGGGAGTGTGGGGGTTTTAGCCCTCCCTGTGCAGCTGCAGGATCCCCCCCCCCCCCGGACATGCTGTGCTGTGTCCCTCTGCCCCCCCCGGAGCATCTTGGGGGTCGTGCCCAGCTGCCCCACCAGCAGGGGGCGCAGACACAGTGGGGCTCTTGCCATGGGGTAGAGGCTGGCCAGAGAGCAGGGGAGAGCGTCTGCTCCCGTCCCAGGGGTTCAGGCTGCGGGACGATCGCGGGAGTCAGACTCACGGAACTAAGTCAGCCGTTAACGCGCCACACGCCTCCACCCCAGCCACTAGCGACTGCGCCCCAGCGGAGCCAGGCCAGAGACCCCAAGATCAGCCCCGGCAAGACCCCGGCCCCAGCCCAGAGGGGAAGCAGGAGTTCTGCAGTCCCCGGGCTGGGGAATCAGGCTCCGCTGTCGGGGGCTTCCGAAGGCGCCAGCCCTTCCCGGTTTGCTAGAAAGACACCCCCAGCTCCGACACTGCTGGGACAGGAACCCCGGAGGTGACCGATGGGTCCCTGTCCCAGGCAGGAGGCCTGGGGAGAATCCAAGCACAGTACTGGAGAGCTAGGACCGCTCCGAGCAGTGTGTGTGTGGGGGGGGCGGAGGGGGAAGGGGCAGGGATAGGCTTTAGCACCCCCTGCTGGTTGGTTTGAAGTATGCACAGCATTGGCAGAGTCCCTGGTCCCTCTTGGCTTCTGCCCGGCTGACTTACTGCCTGGCTGGCGGGGGGAGGCCAGACGGGCCAGGTGGGACAGCAGCTGGCAGAGGAGAGGAGGCCCCTGGATTCCCCCCCCAGACCCCAGTGGGTTCACATCCACACCGGGCCGGAAGCGGCTTCCCCCCAGACTCCGGCCGGCTCGATGAACACGCCAAACCCATAAGCACGGACACCGCGGCCTGGGCCGATGCTCTGGATCTGATGCCGGGGGGGGGGGGGGGGGGCAGCCCGAGCTGCTACCTCCCCCTCCATCCCCCCCCCCCGCCTTGCTAGTGGGGGCCCTGCTCGCACGAGTCTGCCTGGCTGAGCTGGGAGACTCACAGCCCAGACCCCAGCTGGGGCATTTCCTCCCCCGCAGGGCTGGGAACGCCCTGACCCGCTCGGGGCCTGCCTCTAAGCCGTTTGCACCCTCCGGTGAGCACGGCCGGGGGGTTCTCTCGTCCTCCAGGAGGGACGCCAGGGCCAGAGGGCTGACCGTGCTGGTGGATGCCAGGAGACAGCCTCCCGCCCCGGCCCTGCACGCGGCCATCCGAGCAGTCCAGGTACACGCGGGTCTCTGTGCAGCGGGGCCGTGGGGCCTTCTCCAGCTTAGCAGAGCCCGTTCGGGCGGGCGAGCTCTGGCCAGCCAGCGAGGAACGCACCGTCGCCCCGACGCGCCTCGCAGTCCTCCCGGAGAGCGTCGCGGGCAGGTCCCTGCCGGCCTAGAGCTGCTCTGCACAGTCCCATTGTCTGTCCCTGGGCCAAGCGTCGGCTCCCACCCCCCACATCCCCAGGATCACGTCCGCAGGCTGGGCGCAGCCGCCCGCTTGGCGCACAACGAGTTTCTCTCCGAAGAACCATGTAGGCCCTGCCCTCCCCTCCCCAGGTACCTGCCCATCCTCCGCCTCCCCCGTCCGTTACTGCCCTCCCCAGGTACCTGCCCGTCGCCTGCCTCCCCCGTCCGTTACTGGCCTCCTCTCGGGGCCCCCGCCCGTCGTCCTCCTCCCCCGTCCGTTACTGGCCTCCCCTCGGGGCCCCCGCCCGTCGTCCTCCTCCCCCGTCCGTTACTGGCCTCCCCTCGGGGCCCCCGCCCGTCGTCCTCCTCCCCCGTCCGTTACTGGCCTCCCCTCGGGGCCCCCGCCCATCCCCGGGCCTTCAGGGCTCCTGGCCCCATCTGCCCAGGTCAGTGCCCAGCCTGGGGGAGCAGCCGCCCCTCGAACAGCAACGCTGCGGGTTTGCGACGTTCCACCCCACGCGCCTCTGGCTGGGCTGCACGTGGGTAGGGCTCTACCCCATTTACAGTCCATTTTGGGCAACGTCATGGTCCTAGGCAGGCCCCCCAATGGGTGAGGGGCAACCACGCGGGGGCCCAATGATTCAAAGAGCCCTGGGACCCCTCCAGGGCCCCTGAGCCCCGCCCCTTCCACCTGAGGCCCCGCCCCTTCCAGGAGCCAGCTCCCCTTCTCCCCCCACCTTGCCAGGGCCAGCTCCCCTGGTCATAGGGTTTTAAAAGTCACAAGTGGTTCTGCTTTCTGTTATTGAAGTGTCATGGTATTGTCATTGGAGGGACATGGATCCAAAACACACAGATTTTTTTTGGGGGGGGGGGGGCATTGCAAGGTGATCATAGAGGCAGGGTCATGTGACAAAGGCAGAGTGGCTCAATGGCCACAGTCTATAACACAGCCCAAAGGTTCAGGGCAGCACAGCCTAATGGCTAGAGTCACAGGGGTTTGGGGCAGTAGCCCCAGTAAGGGGGTGTGGGCCTTCCCTGCTACACCAGACCCCGACCCAGATTCCTGTCAGCAGGGGAGGGATCCGCCACTCACTCAGCAGGGAATCCCACCACACGCTGAGCTCACACAGGTTGGGGATCCCCCTCACACACCCTGCCGGGGTCACTTCCTACCAGAGCTGGCTTTGAAACACGGAGTTTCAGGGTCATCCGGCTCTGCAGCACCAGGCTCCTGCAGTTCCGCTGGGTCTCTAGCTCCCGTCCTCTGGGTTTCTAGCTGATCCCACTCTGGAGCACCTTCCTCTCCAGGATCCAGCCTAGAGTGAGCTGAGCTGCTCCCTTTTATACTGCTCCAGCCCTTGGAGCATGCCCAGTGTGGCTGAGGGGGCGGGACTTCCTCTGCCCTGCTAGCCTAGTGCGGGGTATGCAGTAGGCACTGCTACCCTTGCTTCTGCAGTGCAGCTGGCGGGATGCTAACCCCCCGGGATAACCTTGTGACCCTCCTGCAACTCCCTTTGGGTCCGAGAAAGGCTGGTCTCCCCGGGAGATCTGTATGGCACAGGGTAAAAGCACACCCAAGGCTAGCTGGCACGGTCCTTGACGTGTTGACTTTGGCAGGGCTGCAGGCCTGGGGCGGGGGGAGGTGCTAGCCCAAGTGGCTTGCCTGGGGGGAAAGGTTTGCATTGCCCACCCAGCTCTGTGCAGGAGCTCTGGCACCAGCAGGGATCTGCTCCGGCTAGGGGTGCCCCCGCCCGCCAGGCCAGGCCAGCGTGGGGCTCCAACGTCACGGGCAGAGCGAGCAGAGGGCATCCCCGGAGTGACGTTTCCACTGCCCCCCTTGCAGAGCGCTGCCCCTGCCTCTATCCGGGGGGTGTTGCTGCTGGCGGAGAGGGAGGCGGCCGCCCACCTGGAGAAGTTCCCTGGGATGCAGGTGAGGGTCGGAGCAGCCTCTGGCAGCTGTTGGAATTGATGGATGGTCCCTCCCGTCCTTTCCCCTCCCCTCCCTGGTCTCTGCAGCCCGGGGAAGGAGCTGGAGCAATAAGCTCCCCCAACGTCCGCCTCGCTCCCAGGCCTCCAGGCGCAGCGACCGGTGGAGTCCGTCTGTCCTGGTCACTCACCCTAGCCATGAGACCCCTGCACCCCTCGCCGATGAGGAGCCGGGAGGGGCCCCTCTCCCTGTCCGCAGGGCTTATCCTGGCGTGCCTGCCCGGCAGGGGGCTCTGGCTTTGGCGGACGGCAGCAAAGGCTGCAGCCGCTCTGGGGAAGCCGCGTCCTGGCCACGGGCGCTAGGACAGCAGTGCAGGGGCTCTTGCTCTTTTAATGCTGCTCTGCTGGGCAGCGGGATGGGAAACGTGACTGAGCTGGGTGGCCCAGCGTGGCTCCTGGCACATCCTCCCGGGCCGGCGTGCAGTGCGTTCGAGAGCCCCGGGAGCCAGGAGGGAGCCAGGGCCGCTCAGATACCCTGGGCAGCAGCTGTTCTCCCCGGGCCTTGTGCCGTGGGCTTTGGGTTACGTCCCCACCAGGCAACACCCTGAGGTCTGCATTCAGCGGGCGTTTGCCTGAGTAAGGACTGAGCGGGAGAAACCGCAGCGGCGCACAGACCCCCGGGGCTTGAGTGGGGATGAAACCAGGACCCGCCTGGCTTTGGGAAAAGGTCAGAACAGGGCCACAAAGACCATTAGGCGTTTGGAATGGGTGTCGTGAGGAGAGAGCAATGAGAGTGGGACTTTGCAGCTTGGAAAAGAGACGACTAAGTGGGGAGATGATAGTGGCCCATAAAATCATGAGTGGTGTGGAGAAAGTGAATAAGGAAAGTTATTTACTTATTCCCATAACATAAGAACTAGGGGGCACCACATGAAATGAATATGTAGCAGGTTTAAAACAAACAAAAGGAAGTTTTTCTTCATGTAGCGCACAGTCAACTTGTGGAACTCCTTGCCAGAGGATGTTGTGAATTCCAAGGCTAGAACAGGGTTCACAAAAGAGCTAGATACATTCATGGAGGATAGATTAACTAGGATAGGTAGGAATGGTGTCCCTCGCCTCTCTCAGAAGCTGGGAATGGGTCACAGGGAAGGGATCACTGGATGATTCTGTGTTCTGTTCACTCCCTCTGGTGCACCTGGCACTGGCCGCTGCGGGCAGACAGGACGCTGGGCTGGATGGCCCTTTGGTCTGACCCAGTCTGGCCGTTCTGATGTTCGTACCCAAACAAGCCCCTCTACCGCCTGAGCCAGCAGAAGACCTGCCCTGGCCACATTGCGTAACTAGAGGGCAGTTCTGCTTGCCCCAGGGAGACGGGGCTGCCACACTCTGCCGGCACCGTGCGGGTGGGAGTCAGGATTTACAGCCTGGCCCGGCAGAAGCGGGTGGCTGGGAGTCCCAGATGGCGGCTTCTCTGTCTGACTCCTCGCCCCATGTTGCAGATTGGGGTGGCAGGGCCAATGTGGAGCTGGAGAGAGGGAACGTCACGCCCCAAAGCTGCAGGGTTCCCGGGGGAAGCGTGGCCAAACCAAACGCTTACCCCTCACTCGTCCTGGGAAGGGCTCCTGGCGGGTGCTACGAGGTGTGTCCCTCCCTCCTGCAGGTGGAGGTGCTGCCGTCCCTCCGAGCGCTGGGCCGCCACGTCGACAGGACCCAGTTGACACCAGACTTGGATGGGACTTTCCCTTACTGCCACGACGAGTGGGTCCAGTTCTTCCAGGTGCTGCTCCCACAGCTGTGGCTTGCTCCGTGCGTGGCCGTGGCTTGCTCTGTGCGTGTGCTCCGTGCGTGGCTGTGGCTTGCTCTGTGTGTGGCCGTGGCTTGCTCTGTGCGTGTGCTCCGTGCGTGGCTGTGGCTTGCTCCGTGCATGGCCGTGGCTTGCTCTGTGCGTGTGCTCCGTGTGTGGCCATGGCTTGCCCTGTGAGTGTGCTCCATGTGTGGCTGTGGCTTGCTCTGTGTGTGGCCGTGGCTTGCTCCGTGCGTGTGCTCTGTGCGTGGCCATGATTTGCTGCGTGTGTGTGCTCCGTGCATGGCTGTGGCTTGCTCCATGCGTGACCGTGGTGTGCTGCGTGTGTGTGCTCCGTGCATGGCCGTGGCTTGCTCTGTGCGTGTGCTCCGTGCGTGGCCATGGCTTGCTCTGTGCGTGTGCTCCGTGCGTGGCCATGGCTTGCCCTGTGAGTGTGCTCCATGTGTGGCTGTGGCTTGCTCCGTGCATGGCCGTGGCTTGCTCTGTGCGTGTGCTCCGTGCGTGGCCATGGCTTGCCCTGTGAGTGTGCTCCATGTGTGGCTGTGGCTTGCTCTGTGTGTGGCCGTGGCTTGCTCCGTGCGTGTGCTCCATGCGTGGCCGTGGCTTGCTCTGTGTGTGTGCTCCGTGTGTGGCCATGGTTTGCTGCATGTGTGTGCTCCGTGCATAGCTGTGGCTTGCTCCGTGCATGTGCTGCGTGACCCTTTCCCTCCACATCGGGGCCTGTATCCCGGTAGGCTCAGTTCTCACTGGAGACCCCTGGAAAGCCCTGGGGTGTGAGTAACACAGGAGATGCAGTGGAGGGAGTCTGGATGCAAGTTGTGCCCAGTGGCTGCAGCATAAGAAGAATCTCAGTGGTTTGGTGTATCCTAAAAATGTACACCAGTGTGTGTGTGTATGTGTGTGTGTGTGTGAGAGAGAGAGAGAGAGAGAGAGAGAGAGAGAGAGAGAGGGAGGGTTCCCATGGGGTGCTCTGTGGCTGGGTTTTCTCATGTATTACACACACATTCAAGAAGTCTACAAGACGGCCCAGCCATGTCAGGGCTACTCCAGTGTGGAAGCCCCAGGAGCCACCGTGATACTCACAGCACATGCCGAGGGCCACAACTTAAGTGTGGTTGCATGTACATGCAAATATATATGCAAATATATGCAAATGGATTCTTTCACACTGACGGGCATGAACTCAAAGTTTAAGCGAGACCACACAGCACGCAGGCGCCAGTTAAGTGCAATCGTTAGCGGATTTCCAGCCACCGGACAGCGCTCTGAGTGAGCAATGCCAGTCCAGGGGTTTAAGGACTAAACCGCATCTCGACAGGGGACCAGTCTATTGACGACTGTTTGGTTTTGGCTCCCCCCTGCGGGTCGCGTGTCGAGCCCCATGTAAACCCAAACCGCATTGCGGGCCACGGGCCCCATGCAGCCCGTGTGTGGAGTAGCCCTGCTCTCCAGTGTCTCTCTGTAATTAACCTCCCCACCCCCCACGCCTGTTTATTGGCTGCATTGTGGCTCGTCCGTATTTCCACCGGCTTCCTTCCCCATCGGCCATGAAACTAGCGTCCCTGCATGGCCGGACGCTCTAAGCCTTGTCCCCCTCTACGCCTAGCTTGCCACCCACCCGCCAGCCCTCCCGCCCTGGTCAGCCCAACCCACTTGTGTGTCCTTCCCTGTAGAAGCTGCATCCCTTCGTGGCAGATCTCCAGCAGGCCTCCAAGCTACTGCAGAGCTCCATCCAAGAACTGGAGGAGGGCGACCTCCCGGCGGACAGCCAGGTAACCGCCTGCAACCAGCTCCAGATGCTGCTACCCCCCCCCCCCCCAAAGAGCAGCTTGGGCACCGGTGTTTCCTGGAAGCTGGGTCCCTGTGTGGTTGCTCAGGAGAGATTAGTAGAGCACCCGGCAGCCTACAGGTGGGTTTTTTGTTTCTAAGGGTGGTGCACATATCACATGCCCTGGTGCACACTGACATTTTTATTCCGCACATGGATGGCAAAGAGAGAGGGAACATTGATGTGCACTGCACTGCTGTGGCACAGATACTCACCAGCTCCTGCTGCCCCACGGCAGTCTGGCCTAGGGGCAATTCCTGCCCATCGGGAGAACCCAAAGGACTTTCTAGGTGCATCTGTCCCAAAGCGGCAGGGACTCTCCTGCAGCCTGTGCTTGCTGCACGAGCAAAGACACAATCCGTGTATTGCAGAGCCAGGCGTAAGCCAGCCGGGCGCTGTTCTGTGGGTGCAGCGCCCATGCTGAGCCCAGCCTGGCCCGGTCAGTACATGGACCGGAGGCCACAGGCAGACTGAGTCTGTGCTGCAGCAGGAGATGGGGCAAGGCGGGGCCCACGGGCGGGAGATGCTGTCACCTGGCTAACGCCCTGGTTACTCGGGGCCACGGCAGAGTCCACGGGAGGGCTGCAGGAGGAGCAGTGTCAGTTCTCGGGGAACTCCAGGCAGCATTGCAAACTGCCTGCCCGGAGCCCCGGGGCAGGCCCTCTGGCCACAGACAGCTGCCACGCTGCCCCCCAGCCGCCGGCGGAGTGGTCCCTGCGTCGCACGCTCAGAAAACCCGCTGGGAGCCCCTGGCCGGGGGACCACAGAACCGTAGGGTTAAAAGGGGCTCGGGATGGAAAAACCCGTCTCGTCAGTTAACCCCTTAAATGGGCAGGGAGGCAGAGTAGCACCCCCCCCCCCCACCCGCTGCAGGCGGGGTCTGCTCCAGCCGGGCTATAGGACCCCCACCCGCAGTGGGCCCCTCCCGGCTGGAGCAGCCCCTTGCCTGCTTTGGACGCCCCGGCGGTGAACCGTAACCGATAAGCAACACCCAGAAGGGTCTCTGAGTCTAGCCCCCGCCACGGAGCAGCCCTTCCCGACAATCCTCTGGCGACGGAGCGTCCATGGCCCCCCGGGGCTGGGGTTGAGCGCTCCACCCAGCTCCACTGCCGGGCACCCTGCGTTTCCAGACCCGTGGTGCTGAGCTCCGTTTTGTCCCAGCGTGCACATGCGGCTCCCCACGCTGGAGGGCCCCCCTTACCTTGGCCCCCCCTCGGCGTGGGGCTGCGGGTTCAGGGGTGACGGGCAAAGGCCAGGGCGACGCAGTGACAAGCGGGCGTGTCTCTGACCCGCCCACAGGGGGCAGGCGAGTGCGCGGCGCGGTACCGGGCACTGATGGAGGCCGTGCTGAGCAACGTGCAGCTGGTCGGCTTGCAGAGAGAGGGGGGGGCCACGCTGGCCAGGCTGAGGAAGGAGGCTGCCCGGCTTGGCTTCTCGCCGGACATCAGGTACGGAGCCTCCCTGCCCCAGGAGAGGGACTCTGAGCTTGGAGCTCTCAGCCTCCGGGTCCGGGAGGCTCGTGCCTGTGGCATTGGCTGTCTTCGCAGAATCCCCGTTCCGCTTCCATCCTCCGGCCACACCCACTGCCCGCCAGCCCCTCGAGGTGCCCCCACCACCGCCGCCTGTCCCCCCCCCCAAGCCCCAGGCCTACGCACCGGGCGTGGAAGGTGGCGTGAGCAGGGTGAGGATTTCCTCCCAGGCATTGCTGGAGAACGGGCCTGGCTCACTAGGAAGGAGCCGCCTCTTCTGCCCCCGGAGCTCCATGCAGCTGCCAACGGTGCTCAGCAGAGGTTACTTCATTTCACGTGTGAACACAACGAGGCGTCCTGGGGCACATTAGAGAACAGCAGATGTATGAGGTCGGGGGGGGGGGGACCCACTTCATCTGAGGAATGGGAGTAGAAATGACAGAATTCGGGGTGTATATAACAGCAAAAGCTGTTACCTGTCAATTCCAGGACCCATGTTAATGGGGCTAATGACACCAAGGTGGCTGTGTGTGGAGATGCGAATATCAAAGGCAGGGCAAATTGCCTTTGTAATGCGTTAAGCACTTCAGACCTTGACTCAGGCCTAATCTGCAGCCGGCTCCCTCCGTAATGGGGTGAGCAAGTTCTTTTGTCAAATTGGCTACTTGGAAACCCACATTTGAGTGTGGGTGGCCACTAGATGGCGCCGCTCCCCAATCCGACACCCTGGTCCCAGCCAGCCCGGTGCCAAACCCGCAGGCTTCCTCTGCCCGCAGGTCCCTCCACTCTGCCCCGGCCCCTTGGCCTGGGTCACAGGCAGACTGGGACCGGGTCAGGCCGGGGCTCTTTCCGAGGCCATAGAGTCAGCGATGGCCGACCCTCCCTCGGGTACAGCCGGGCGCGCGCAATCACCTGGCGCCGAACAACGGGAGAGCAAAGGGGAGAGCTCGCCGGGACGCCCCGGTGAGAGACGGGCTGGCTGGGGCAGGGCTCCCTGGGCACTGCGGCCACAGTGCACCCAGGCTTCAGTGCCAGAGCCGGGTGGCTGGGCAGCGCGGGCCCCGTCGCCCCAGGAATCCAGCCACCAGGCAAGCGCTGCCGTCCTGGTGCTCGGGTGGCCAGGCAAGCGTGGTGGCCACACTCTGAGCCCCTCCCCCGAGTCCCTGGCTTGAGCCCTCCACCCCCACACCTCACAACCCTGCCTTGACTCCTGCACCCCCCACCTCCACACCCTGCCCTGTCTCCTGCACCCCCACTCTGAGCCCCCCACCCTGACTCCTGCACCCCCCACCACCACACCCTGCCCTGTCTCCTGCACCCCCACTCTGAGCCCCCCACCCTGACTCCTGCACCCCCCACCACCACACCCTGCCCTGTCTCCTGCACCCCCACTCTGAGCCCCCCACCCTGACTCCTGCACCCCCCACCTCCACACCCTGCCCTGTCTCCTGCACCCCCACTCTGAGCCCCCCACCCTGTCTCCTGCACCCCCACACCTCACAACCCTGCCTTGACTCCTGCACCCCCACTCTGAGCCTCCCACCCTGACTCCTGCACCCCCCACCTCCACACCCTGCCCTGTCTCCTGCACCCCCACTCTGAGCCTCCCACCCTGACTCCTGCCCCCCCCCACATCCCAACTCTCTGCCCTGAGCCCCCCACACTTAACTTTCACACAGGTGCTGTCCTATCACCTCCCCCCACCTCTGCCCTGATCCCCTCCCAAAGGGGGTGGGTTGGGACAGGACAGTACCGGTAGGAAGTGGGTCACCGCTGGAGAGGATCACGTCCCAGGGCCGGTGGGCACATGCTGGTCCCAGGCGGGATGCTAGGGAGGTTCCCTGGGCGGTTCCAGGTCCAGTGAGGGCCCGGGTGGGCGGGATTAGGCACATTTGCCGCACGGCTCGTTTTGCGGCAAAGCGTCTCCTGCAAGGTACAAGTTCCCCTCCGGCCCGGCTCCCCACCGCGGGGCTTGCACTCTGCCCACGCCGTCCTCCCAGGCCGGCCGGCTCAGCTTTGCCTGCCCGGACTCAGCTCATGCCGGTGCCCCGGGCCAGAGCTAGAGCCCAGCTCCTGTAGAAGGTGCCCCACAGCTGGGCTCCCCGGGCCCGTGGAGAGGGCTGTGCAGAGGACCCCCGCTGCTGGTTTCCTTTCCAGGAAGCGGGGGGGGGGGGGGTCTGACTTGCAGCTGCCCCACAAGGTTCCCCTCTAGTTCTAGGAGGGGCGGCTGGTGCTCTGCTGAGCAGAGATGGGCTGGGCAGACCTGTCCCCTTTTCTGCCCTAAGGAACAGCCTGGACTCCGCCCTGGGCCTCTACAGCCGAGTGGAGGAAGACGTTCACGCTTTGGTAACAAAATCCAACCGCTGCCTGGAGCGTCTGGAGCTCCTCCGGCAGATCCGGGAGCTGGAGGCAGAATTCAGCAAGGTGAACCTCATTCTTTGAGGAATAAGGGATCTTGCTGTGATGGCGCATTGGGGTTTTCCCACCTCCTGCACCCCTGTAATGGCATGAACAGACTCCCCCAGCCAGTAGAACAGAGGGAGTTTATTGCTTCTCCAGGATACAGCCCAGCACAGATGTCATCAGATTCCAGGGCAGGCCTAGGATGCCTCAGCCCCCCTTGAGATGGGGGAGACTGGGCCCCTAAATCCCAGCCCCTGCCCTAGGCTGTCTCCTCCATGCTCCCAGAGAGAAACTAACTCCCTCACTTCCAGCCCTGCCCCCAGCCAGGGCTCCACTCCCCTTCTTCCTGGGAGATAACTGGTCAGACAGGTTTGGAGCCCCCTTCGCATAATGACTCATCCCCTGCCCTGCTGGGCCGTGCTACAGGCAGCAGCCAGCGGAGGTCACTCACAACCCACTGCCCAGCACAGCAACCAGCAAGGTACCCTCCCCCCCACTACGTCACACTTGCGCAAAAGGGATTTTTTCCAAAAAAAAGGCCCCGTCTACACTGCGGGTTTTTCCACAAAAACCTCTTCTGCAAAAAGGATCGGAAGAGAATATGCAAATGAGAGTGCAAGATTTGCTAACGCGTGCTTCATTTGCATTTCCTCGTCTGCAAAAAACTAACAGTGTGGACAGAGTCCGGGTGTGTCTACACTGCAGCGTTTTCCCAAGATAATAATACTTGCGTCCACGCTGCCATCGAGGTCTTTCGACAGAGTTTTTCCGACAGCGTAAACCTCATTCCACGAGGAAGAAGCCTTTTTCGGAAATAGGCGCGTGCAGACGCAGAAGAGGGAAATAACAGGAGTGCCCTGGTGGCCAGTCTGTCCAGACTAATCACAACTGGAATGCGAGAGAGCGTCCAATCAAACTGGCCGCTGTCTTTCGAAAACGCGCAGCGCTTTTCCATTGCGCTTGTGCCGTGTGGACGCGCTCTTCCGAAAGGAGCCTGCAGTCTAGACGTAGCCGCCGGGACAGGCTCTGAGCTGAGTGGAGCAAATAAACTTCTCGGCCCTTCTCCTGGGCTCCAGCTACCAAGGGAGCGTGGAGAAGAACAAGGTTTTCTTGGAGCTCTGTGAAATCTGGGTGCCCCAAAGGAAGGAGGGGGGACCCCCAGGGAAGGGGCTGCTGTTAAATAACGGGGAGACCCTGTTGGTGTCTTCTTACAGCTCAGCTGCTGGCTTGAGGAAGGGGATTCTCAGCTCCGGGAGCTGAGCTCAGAGGAGTGGAACCCGCAGAACCCCGAGAGCTCCAGCCAGCGGTTTAAGGAATTCTTCCTTCAGGCTACAGTATGTCCACGGATGCTTTGCCTTCCCGATTCCCGGCTAGAGCGACACGTGGACCACGGTCCTTGCTGGGGCAGAACAAAATCCCCAGGCCCCAGGATTAGGGCTCCTCCCATTTCATTGCATGTCATTTACAGTCAACAGGGCGTCTTGTAGCCAAGGCCACTGGCATATTAGGGGGCATTAGGAGGAGCATGGCCAGCAGATCCAGAGAAGTGATTATTCCCCTTTATTCAGCTCTGATGAGGCCACATCTGGAGTGTTGTGTCCAGTTCTGGCCCCCACTACTGAAAGGATGTGGACGCATTGGAGAGGGTCCAGCAGAGGCAACCAAAATGATTTGGGGGCTGGAGCACTTGAGCTACAGGGAGAGGCTGAGGGATTTGGGCTTGTTCAGTCTGCACAAGAGAAGAGTGAGGGGGGATTTGACAGCAGCCTGCAACTTCCTGAAGGGGGGTTCCAAAGAGGATGGAGAGAGGCTGGTCTCAATGGGAGGAGATGGCAGAACAAGGAGCAATGGGCTCAAGTTGCAGTGGGGGAGGTCTAGGTTGGAGATTAGGGAAAACGATTTCCTAGGCGGGTGGGGAAGCGCTGGGCTGGGTTCCCGAGGGAGGGGTGGAATCTCCATCCCTAGAGGTGTGTAAGTCCCCGCTTGACCAGGCCCTGGCTGGGCTGACTGAGTCGGGGCGGGTCCTGCTCTGGGCAGGGGCTGGACTCGGCGGCTCCAGGGGGCTCCGGGGGGCGCTAGGTTCTACGACAATGGCCCAGGTTACAGAGCTGCAGAAAAGGCCAGTTTGGGCTCCCAGCTCCGGCTCTAGGGGCAGCTGTTCCCAGGGAGGAGCCGCCGGGGTGGGACGCTTTGGGGACGGAGGCTTCTGCCCATGGACCCAAAGCAGCAGCCGCGAGCAGTGCCCAGAACGCAGCGAGGTAACCGCCTCGTTTCCTCCCCCCGTTCCTGGGGAAGCCCTGGACTAAGTGGGGGGGTTGGAACTGCTCCCCGCTCTCCTGCTTCGGCCCCCCCATTAGTTAGCTGCCCGGAGAGCGAGCACCCTTCTTTGCCTTTGCGGGGCTCACCCAGCTGCCCAGCTCTGGCCTGGACCCGCAGGGCCCCGGGGTGAGCCCAGGGCCGAATGGTTTCCTCCCCCCCGCAGGCTCACTGCTCCCGCGGACTGGAGCTGTGCCAGGCCACCGCCGCCCTCCAGGGCTCCGCGTCCCCAGAGGCAGACGCGCTCCAGGCCGCCAGAGGCGCCCTGCAGGCCAGGCTGCCGGGTTTCTACGCCCGCGTGGAGAGGCAGCAGGCGGAGCTGCGCGCTCTGCTCCGCCGGTTCCGCCACGAGGTGACTGCGCCACGCGGGCACGCGGCCGGGAGGCAGCCTAGCTCTCCGCCAGCCGCCGGGGCTCTCTGTGGGGCGGGGTGGGGAGCAGGTGCCTGGCGCCGCCGTCTGAGACCCCCCCAGCAAGGAAACAGCCCTCTGGCGCCCGAGAGCCGAGGTGTCCAGCACGCCAGCCACACGTGGCGCATTGGCCGGCTGAGTGGGGCTCGTTCGCTGCAGCAGTGGCCAAGAACGGGCTGGACCCCCGGGCCTGGAGGCTGTGCTCTGGCGCTGGGGGAGACAAGCGGGGGGAAAGCTCCCGGGGGGAGATTCTGCAGGGGGCAGCGGCTGCGGCAGAACCGGGCTGGGAGGTGTCACGGAGGGACGAATAGGCCAGTGGGAGAGGAGATTTGGGGGGGTAGAGCGTTAGCGAGGCGAGGCGCGAGGGAAAGGTGTTGCGGGTGTTTGAAGGGGGAAGGGAAGATTCTTGCACCAGCAGCGAACAGGGTTGTGGGGGAGGAGAGACGGCCCGAAGGAGACGAGTCACAGCAGCCTGAAGGGGGTTCCAGAGAGGCTGTTCTCAGGGGGGGCAGGTGGCAGAACTAGGAGCAACGGGCTCAAGTTGCAGTGGGGGAGGTCTAGGTTGGAGATTAGGAAAAACTCTTTCCCTAGGCGGGTGGGGAAGCGCTGGGCTGGGTTCCCCGGGGGGGGAGGGTGGAATCTCTATCCCTTTAGTCCTGGCTGGGGCAATTGAGTCGGGTCGGTCCTGCCTTGGGCCGGGGGCTGGACTGGACGACTCCCGAGGGCTCTGCCCGCCGTGGGGTTCCATGCTAAGGAAACGTTCAGACCGATTGCTCTGTTTTCCAGACCACGTGGCTTAGCCTGGACTGCAAACATCTCGGAGAGGGCCAGCCAGCGTGCCGGGAGGCCCTCCGACGCCTAGAGGAGACGTTAGAGAAGCTGTCGGTGGCGTTTCCGGCAGAGCGGTTCCAGGAGCTGAAGGCAGAAGCCCATCCCATGCACCGCGGCAGGGGACTCGCCGTGTGGAACGAGGCCTGGCCGAAGGGTCAGGACACCAGGCAGACCCTCGAGGAGATGCTGGAGACGCCCCAGGAGGCAGACTGTGGTGGGGAGGAAGGTTCTTCCAGCTCAGCGGCTACCAGACCAGGCCCCCGAGTCCCACGGCAAGACCCTCACGTTAGCAAAGCAGCTTCCGACCCTGCCCAGGCGTCAGCAGAAAGCAAGGCCCACGCGACAGAGCCGGGCTGCGGAGCAAGGAGGGGGGCACGTCTGCCCCCGGACTCCGACCTCAGTGTAGCTCCCAGGGGCCCAGGGGGCTCTCGGGGGGGGCCGTCGTTCTGCAGGCGCAGGGAGGCCCGGGAAGGGGGGCGCATTTCGCATGGCTCTGTCACCGCGGAAGCGTGTCCCCCGAGTGTCGCCCATGGGGCTGATCTTGAGCAGAGAGATGTCCTGGCGGAGGATCCTGGCACAGACGGTCTCCATGCGGCCCCCTCTCAGGATCCTCCTCTGGCCCTGCCTTCCCAAGCCTGCTGCCCAGACACCAGCCAGCATCTTCGGGACGGCGCGAGCCGGTCCCCGGGTGACGGGCCCTGCCCAGCGCCCAGCATGCCCAGGCAGCCGCGCGGGGGCACGGTGCCGGAAGCAGCCCCGTACTTTCAGGTGACCCGACGCGGCAGCTTTTCTTCCAAAGACACCGAGCCGGGGAACCCGAGCGGAGACCCGGCTGCGCCGCATCTCATCTTGCCCCTGGAACGCACGAGCCCTCGGCTGCCCAGACCCTTGGGAACCGTGTGCCTGGAAAGCTCCCGTACAAACATGAATCCCGAGTAAAACCGGCTCTGAAATCTGGACTGGCTTAGGCATTCCAGTCCTGGTGGGCGGGCGTGGACGTGCCAGGGAAGAGAATGGAGCAAGTAATGAAGGAATTCATTTGCAAGCACCTGGAAGATAATAAGGTGAGAGGGCACAGCCAGCATGGATCTGTAAAGAGCAAATCCTGCCAGACCAATCTGATCACTTTCTTCGATAGGATACCAAGCCTTGTGGCTAAAGGGAAGTGGTGGATGTGGATACCTAGACTCTAGTAAGGCCTTTGACATGGTCTCGCGTGATCTTCTCATCAATAAACTAGGCAAATACAACCTAGATGGGCTACTGTAAGGCGGGTGCAGAACCGGCCGGAGAACCGTTCTCAGAGAGCAATTATTAACAGTTCATAGTCATGCTGGAAGGGCAGAACTAGCGGGGTTCCGCAGGGGTCTGTTTCTGTAGCTAGAATACTGTTCCATCTTGGAGGACAGGAAAAAAGTAGGAGTCCTATGGCACCGTAAAGACTAACAAATATATGGGAATGGGCAGTGGCTGTCTAGGGAGGATACTGCAGAAAGGGATCTAGGGGTCAGAGCGAACCACAAGCTAAATACGAGTCATCAGTCTGACACGGTTGCAACAAAAGCAAAGCTGATTCTGGGATGTTTTCACAGGAGTGTTGTGAGCGAGACAGGAGGAGTCATTCTTCCGCTCTCCTCTGCGCTGATTAGCCCCAGTTGGGTACCGCAGCCAGTTCTGGGCACTGCATTTCAGGAAAAATGTGGAGAAATTGGAAAGAGCCCAGAGAAGAGCAACAAAAATGATGAGTGGTCTGAAAACATGAGCTGTGAGGGAAGACGGAAAGAATTTTGTTTGTTTAGGTTGGAATAGAGAAGGCGGAGAGGGGACACGAGAGCAGCTTTCAAGCCCCTAAAAGGGTGTCACAAAAATTATGTCATTAGCCTCTCAGGACAGGTCAAGAAGCAATTGGCTTAAATTATGGCAAGGAAGGTTCAGGTTGGACATTCGGAAATGTTTCCTGAGGCAGGGTCTACACTAGGACCTTAGTCTGAAATTAACCCCCCAAGGTCGATTTTCTAAGCGATACATCCACATGACCAAACCTGTTATTCCGGAATAAGGCGCTGCAGAATCTGAACTCTGCTTTTCACGAGGAGTAACGCTCTTCCCCAACTTGCTGTATGAAATACTGTTAGGCTGTGTCTACACTGGCAAGTTATTCCAGAAAATCAGCCGCTTTTCCGGATAAAATTGCCAGCTGTCTACACTGGCCGCTGGAATTTCCGGAAAAGCACTGACGATCTCATGTAAAATCATCAGTGCTTTTCCGGAAAAACTATGCCGCTCCTGTTCAGGCAAAAGTCTGGAAAACTTTTTCTGGAAAACTGTTCTGGAAAAGGGCCAGTGTAGACAGCACAGAACTGTTTTCCACAAAAAAGCCACAATCGCAAAAATGACGATCGGGGCTTTTTTTGCGGAAAACTGCGTCTAGATTGGCCACGGACGCTTTTCCGCAAAACATGCTTTTCCGGAAAAGCATCCTGCCAATCGAGAGGTGCTTTTCCGAAAATGCTTTTAAAGGAAAACTTTTCCATTAAAAGCATTTCCGGAAAATCCTGCCAGTGTAGACGTAGCCTGAGTGTGGACACGCCGGTGCCGCTAATTTGAACTAATTGGCCTCTGGGAGACCTTCCACAGTGTCCCGGAGTGCTCTGAGTCCAAGGCAGGCTCCCTGACTGTGGCTGCGCTCCCTCGGACCCCATGCAATTCCTCCCCGTCGTGAGGACACAGAACTTCGAATCTGTGAACTCGGGTGCCCAGAAGTCAAACTTAAGAAATTTGAAATAATCTCCTCGTGTAGACATGGCTGCCTGTCAGGGGGGTGAAACACTGGAATAAGTTTCCTGGGGAGGTTGTGGAATCTCCATCCCTGGAGATAGGTAAGAGCAGGTTGGACAGATGTCTCTGGATGATCTATTCTAGGTGGTGCTGGGTCCTGCCATGGGGGCAGGGGACTGGACTCAATGACCTCTCGAGGTCCCTTCCAGTCCTAGTGTTCTATAATTTTATGATTTGATGTGCTGCCTAGTGGTTAGAGCACAAGGCTGGCCATCAGGGTACTGGGTTTATTCCTTGACTCATTCCTTGCCCGTAGGCAGGTCACTGACGCCAACCCCTGTGCAAACTGGGGCTTACAATACTTCCCCGCCTCCCGGGTGCGGTGAGGCTCTGCTAATTACTCATTTCCAAGTGCTTTGTGGTCCTCCTGTGAAAGGCATCGGCTGAGTGCGTGCCCAGTGCTCGTGGGGGCAGCGAGATTGGTCTCCTGGCATCACTTGCATTCAGCACCTGCAGAAGAAAACCGCAGGTAGGGCAAATAAGGACACTCCGATCACCTCTCTCCTAGCAGCCCAAACATTGCCTGAGCCACCCGGGCCAGCCCCTCGTCCCCGCGCCTCAGCACCCGGCTGCACAGACCACGCATCCCCACGGCCAACTCTTCCCCCGTCCGCGGCTGCCAGGCCTGGGAGCGTGAACCGTAACCCCTGCGCTAGCACCAGCCAAACCAGCTTCCTCAGGAACTCCCCGCTGGCCCAGAGGCCAGGGCAAGGTCTGGGGGGCAGAAGGGGCAGAGAGAGGGGCCCAGGGCTCCGGCTGCTGCCACAGTCACAGCGGCTGGAAGTTCCAGGCCCTCATCTCTGGGACCCTACATGGCTGCCCCGACCGCCGGGCGCTCCGTGGGGAGCAATGCAGGAGGAAGCGGAAACCCTTCTCAGGCGCTGCGGCTCCTGCAGGAATACGTTCAAGGTGAGCACCACAATCCACCCCGATGCATCTTCTCTTAGACTCGGTCTACTGCAGGTGGGCCCGAAACGCCCCCGTCTGCTCCTCCCAGGCTGTCCCCTCAACCCCTCTCCAGTGGACACACTTTTACTCTCCTTCATCCCCGGCTGGGGAGACTTTGAAACACGCTGGCCCCACGGGGGTGCCTAGAAGATGCTCATGCTGCGCCGCCTCCTTCTCTTCCCCGCCCCCGGTAAGTCCAGAAGGGCTCTGGGGTTTGGCTCTGTCCTTGCCCGGAGCCCGTGGGCAGTGCAGGGAGGGGACCGGCTTCCAGCCTGTGGGGGCCCGTCACTGTTGCTCCTGGCGGGTCAGGGGAGGAGGGACCAGCTTGAATGCAGGGGCTGTGTCTAGACTGGCCAGTTTTTCCGGAAAATCAGACGCTTTTCCGGAAAAACTTGCCAGCTGTCTACACTGGCCGCTTGAATTCCCGCAAACGCACTGACTTCCTACTGTAAGAAATCAGTGCTTCTTGCGGGAATACTATGCTGCTCCCGTTCGGGCAAAAGTCCCTTTTGTGCAAAACTTTTGCGCAAAAGGGCCAGTGTAGACAGCTGAGATTTGTTTTCCGCAAAAAAGCCCCGATTGCGAAAATGACCATCGGGGCTTTTTTGCGGAAAAGCGCGTCTAGATTGCGGAAAAGCGTCCTGCCAATCTAGACGCTCTTTTCCGAAAATGCTTTTAACGGAAAACTTTTCTGTTAAAAGTATTTCCGGAAAATCCTGCCAGTCTAGACGTAGCCAGGGAGTTCAGGCCCCGAGGGGCCTGTGAGGTCTCACGACTGACCCCTACCGGATCACAGGCCCCCGCATCGCGCTCCGTTAGCTCCGATTTGAAACAGCTGACTTGGGTTTGGTCTGTGCTAAGGCCGAGGGAGGGCTCCGCCTCGTTTCTGCTGTCTGCGAAAGCTCACCACGATTTCCTTGCAGCCAGGGAAGGCACGAGAGTGTGAATCTCCCGCCCTGCCCTGCACTCACGGAGTTGACATTTTTCGTGAGACGTATTCAGAAGGCTCCCTCGGGTCTGCCCAGCAGAGGTACTGAAGCGGGGGCGGGAGGCGTGAGGCCCACTGCAATCTGCCTTCTCTTCGTGCCGTTCCAACACAGCGGGCAGAAGGCGCGTCTGCTGGGTTCGGGGTCTCTGGTTTCGAGAGCAATGGCCTTACAGCCTGGCCGTTCTGAAGGCAGCTCTCCAGCCCTCGCTGGGTTCCCTCCTTTACCTGGGGATCTGTCTCCCGCTCGCCCACTTCCTTCTTTCCCTGCACAGCTGTAACGATAGCGTGACCCTGCCCTAACGCCCGTTCCCACTCGACGCCGGCTGTCTGACCTCGCTCCCCGTGGGTTAGGCAGGCAGCCTGACGCTCCAACCGCACCAGCAGCTCGGAGCTACTTCCGAGTCCCCGCCGAGCTCACGCTGAAACGAACGCTGCATTTCACACGCACAGCAACCCCCCCCCCCCCCCCGCCACGGGCCGGGGCCACACTAATGACTCAGCATCTGCTGGATGGGACACGTGTTGCTGCAGGGCGCAAAGTGTGGGCACCCCCCTCAGCGGCGGCGTGTCTGACCGCAACGTGACACATTGTGAAAAGGGCCCAGCACTGGTCAGGAGGTGCCTTTTGCACGTGTGTCATAAGAGCGGCCAGGCTGGGTCAGACCAAAGGTCCATCCAGTGTCTGCCCACAGTGGCCAGTGCCAGATGCCCCAGAGGGACTGAACAGAACAGGAAATCATCATGTCACCCATTGACACTCCTGTCACCCACCTCCAGACTAATTGAGGCCAGGGACACACCATTCCTACCCATCCTGGCTAATAGCCATTGATGGACCTAACCTCCATGAATCAATCTATCTCTTTTTTGAACCTCATTAAAGTCCTGGTCCTCACAACATCCTCTGGCAAGGAGTTCCACAGGTTAACTGTGCGCTGTGTGAAGAAAAACTTCCTTCTGTTCGTTTTAAACCTGCTACCTATTCATTTCATTGGGTGACCCCTAGTTCTTATATTATGGGAACAAGTCAATAACTTTTCCTTAGTCACTTTTTCCACACCAGTCATGATTTTATAGACCTCGATCCTATCTCCCCTTAGTCTCCTCTTTTCTAAGCTGAAAAGTCCCCGTCTTTTTAATCTCTGTTCATTTGGGACCCATTCCAAACCTTTCATCATTTTTGTTGCCCTTTTGTGTCCATGTGCAAATGCTATGAAATAAGTGTTTTCTGGGAACATCTGCTGGGCCTTCCAATGAAAATATTGCCCTTTCCAATCTAGATAAAAATAATGGAGCTCAGCTCTAGGGCTTGGACTCATCTCGAAATATTGGCACCCAGAAAGCCAGAAAGACCAACAGTTTGGCTCGGTGATGAGCAAGGAACTAGCTGCAAATGCAGGAAGAGCTGGAGCATCGGAAGAGAGGAGGGGGAGGAATTGTTGAGGCTGGCCGGGGTGAGCAGGCAGCGTGCGTGGAGAGTGATGCTGAGAGGTGAGAAAAGGCAGAGTGGCTATGAGGAAAGGCCCAGGCAGCCAAAGGACTTTCAAGGCCACTCAACCTCTGGCTACACGGAGCACGTGGGCATGACCAGGCCAGGCTGGGCGGGACCAGATGCTCCAGGAGGTGTTTGCCAGCTCTACATTTGAGAGATGCGTCTTTGCTCTGCACGGGGACGTCCTTAGGATTTCTGGGCCCCAGGTGGCACTACTCGATTGGGCCCCTGTGGCCCGTGGCAGCCGGAGGGGATGACTGGTTTTTAGAGATGCAATCTGATAATCTTCAGCAACCCGGTAATCAAGGGCTATGTCTACACTGGCGGGTTATTGAGCAAGAACGGCCGTTCTTCTGCAAAGCATCCACACTGCCCGCCTGCTCTTGCGCAAGAAGATTTACCGTAAAGTGTGGTAGGAGAGGGCTTCGTGCGCAAGAACTACGCTCTTTTCTAACAGCGATAGAAATGGAGCCGTGTTAGTCTGGGGTAGCTGGAACAAAACGCAGGATGATGTAGCACTTTAAAGACTAACAAGATGGTTTATTAGGTGAGGAGCTTTCGTGGGCCAGACCCACTTCCTCAGATCAAATAGTGGAAGAAAATAGTCACAACCATATATACCAAAGGATACGATTAAAAAAATGAACACACATGAAAAGGTCAAATCAAATTTCAGAACAGAAGGGGGATGGAGGGGGGAAGGTAAATGTCTGTGAGCTAATGATATTAGAGGTGATAATTGGGGAAGCTATCTTTGTAATGGGTAAGATAATTAAAGTCTTTGTTCAGACTTAGGCGTAAAGTGTCGAATTTAAGCATGAATTTAAGCCCTCACCCCCAGTCCTGCACTCTGTGGGAACGTGGCACGAGAGAGCCACGAGGGGGGAGAGGAGGCTGCCCTCACCCCAGTCCTGCGCTCTGTGGGAACGTGGCACGAGAGAGCCACGAGGGGGGAGAGGAGGCTGCCCTCACCCCAGTCCTGCGCTCTGTGGGAACGTGGCATGAGAGAGCCACGAGGAGGGAGGGGAGGCTGCCCTCACCCCAGTCCTACACTCTGTGGGAACGTGGCACGAGAGAGCCACGAGGGGGGAGGGGAGGCTGCCCTCACCCCAGTCCTGCGCTCTGTGGGAACGTGGCATGAGAGAGCCACGAGGGGGGAGGGGAGGCTGCCCTCACCCCAGTCCTGCGCTCTGTGGGAACGTGGCACGAGAGAGCCACGAGGGGGGAGGGGAGGCTGCCCTCACCCCAGTCCTGCGCTCTGTGGGAACGTGGCACGAGAGAGCCACGAGGGGGGAGGGGAGGCTGCCCTCACCCCAGTCCTGCGCTCTGTGGGAACGTGGCACGAGAGAGCCACGAGGGGGGAGGGGAGGCTGCCCTCACCCCAGTCCTGCGCTCTGTGGGAACGTGGCACAAAGCATCAGGGTCATGAGAAGGCCCAAACCAGCCAGGAAAACAGGAACTGCTCCTAGGAACCACTTGCCTGCTCCTTGCTCCCGCAGCCACCAGCTGAAGCGCCACCAACGGGAATGGCAGGAGGATCGGAAACTCTGGACCCAGCAGTATCAGAGCCACTTCCAGGCTCCTCTGCACTGGGCAAGGGGGCTTTGTGCAAATGAGAATTGGGCCCGTTGGTGTGTCTGGGACAGCTGCCTGGGATGCCTCGTGGCTGGCCTCTACGCCGTGGCCAGGCACGTGGGCTCCTAGCCGCTGTCTTCAGAAAGGAACCCCCCCCCCAAAGTTGTTTCTAGAAGAGCGTGTGTCTTACTTCCTGGGTGAGTGCACAAACCACGGAGGCACCATTCAAACGAGGGCCTGATCCGCCCCCCACCTGCGGCGCTCTCTTCACTGACGCCATGCTCCTCCCAGCTTGTTTTCGAGGAAGCCATTCTAGCAGCAGAACCAGGGCACGAATAGCCAGCAGGGCAAGAAACTAAAGCAACCTGGATCCACGCTGGAGAAGCAGCGGTAAGAAACTGACGTGCAAGAGACCGAGCCGCCCCCACCCCTCCGAGATCTAACCCCGCTGCGGACCTCCTCCCGCGATCTCCTGGCTCTGCTTGGGGGCGTTAGTTGCTCTGCCACTCTGTCTGGAATAAAAGTGGGAAGCAAACCCCCGTTCCAAGCCCCCTTGATGCAGGAGACATTCGGCCTTGGCCCGTTTCTATCTCAAGTTCTCCAACCCATGGCCCATCTGCTCACAGCTGCAGCCCATGCAACAGCCTCCGGGCCATGGGTGGGATGTGGCCCACCCCACACACAGCGCTGCGTGTGCGGCCCACGGGGGTACCGCTGTTCGGAATGGGCGCGGGGCGAGTGCCTGGATTCCACCAGCAGCAGAGACATTGCAGGTGGGCGCTGGCAAGCCACGCCTGGACTCGGAACACAGCCCCACTGGACAGCAACAGCCCAGCAGGCACCCGACGCTCAGCGTAGTTTTACTTCTTAAATCCTGTGACCGCCCAGCCCTCGTTAGATCAGCCAACAGCGTCCCACGCCGAGCCGAGGCCGGCACGGAGTCGTCACTTCCCCGCCGATGGCTGCATTTCCCCTCGGGTCGCCGCACCGTTCGGCTGGAGGCGCTTTGACACAAGAGCTTCCGAGACGCAAAGCCAGAGATGCCGGGGGCACAGCGCTGATGCGGGGCCAGAGGCAGAGCAGGTGCCACGGACGTCGGGAGGAAGGAGGAGAGCGCTGCGAACAGGTGTGGGACACACCCTGGAGTGAAGCTGCTATTCTAGGGATCTGCCAGTGGTAAGATGTAGAACTTCATAGGCCACCCTGCCACCGACGCTACCGATGGGGTCGCTCTCTCGCTCTCTCTCTCTCTCTTATCCAAAAAGGCTTCAAAATCAAACCCTCTTCCGCAGTGCAATTCCCTTTGCTTACTAGGAACGACTCACTGGCACCAACCCACGAGTGGTTCTGGGAATTATGGGATTGCATCCAAGCGCTCCCCAGGACTTTCAGCCAGACAGGACTCTGACAGCCCCGTCTGGAAGACGCCGCAAACCAGGCGCCATCACAAGAGCGGCTCCCCCTCCGCTCCAGCTCCGGTGCGTTTTATCGCCACGCCCCCAGCTCCCCTCCCGAGCAGGGATTCCCCAGCGCGCGCCAGGCAGCGAAGATCTTGGCCGTACTGGAGGCTCCGCACCACCCTGTGATGCCAGCCTGGGCCGAATGCTCTTCTCAACAGGCGGTAGGGCTGCGCGTCTGAGCCTGGCAGAGTGGGGAGTTCACTGGCCAGCATTCTGATCACAGGGGGTAGATCCGCACATCGAGGCGTGCGCTGGCAGCAGAGCGCCCGTCAGCATGCAGGGTACGCTTGTGGGACCACGCACGCCTCCACCTAGCAAAGCGGGAGCCAGTCGCATGCGAAGGAGAGGGAGCCCAGTGTAGCTGCCATCGAGGAGAGTCATTTATAAATCCTCTGGAGAGATGTGAGGATGAAGTCACGGGTCTCCCCACACAGGCGAGTCCCTTTCCCCCTCTAGATTCCAAATTGACTTGTTCGGAAATGTTTCCGGGCCCACACCAGGAGCGCCGAGTCTCTCTGCCTTTGCTTACTCTGGGGCTGAGCTACATTTATTCAGAGATCGGCGCTCTGGAAATCGATCTGCCAGGGTTTGATTTAGCAGGTCTAGTAAAGACCCACTAAATTGACTGCTGATGGCAGCCCTGTCGACCCCAGCACTCCACGGGGTCGCGAGCAGTAAGGGGAAAGTTGAAGGGAGAGTTTCTCCCATCAACCTCCCGCAGTGAGGATGCTGCAGAAATTCGACCTAAGGGACAGCGACCCTCACAGCTGGAGTTGTGAATCTTAAGCCGACTTTCTCCCCCGATGCAGACCTGGCCTACGTGATGGAAAAGGTACCGGATGCCTGCGGTGACACCAGCCCTGAGCCAGGAGAGAGAAAGCTGCCTTCCAGAGGCACAGGACGCTCCCCTCTGCCCCACTCCCTCGCCCCACAGGCCTGGATGGCCACCTAGAGCAGTGGGTCTCAGTCAGGGGCACGTGGTTACAAAGAGGTTTTCTAGGGGTTGCCCCAGCTCATCCCAACAGGCTGCAGAAGCAGCCCTGATGACATCAGTCCACCCAAGCATTTCACAGACAGGCAGGGCTTCAGGGGCTGCTGCCCAGCAGCCTGGGCTGAGGGGGGCCCTGGCTAAGAAGGGCCCCTAAGCCTGGGATTGGAGCCCTTAAAGCCCATGTTCCAAGCCTGCCCTCTCTAGCGTGGGGGGGGGGGCAGTGGCTCCATGTGCTGCCGTCCCCCCTCCCTCCACAGCCCCACACTGGAGCCATGTCCCCATGAGCACCCGGGGAAACGCCGTCCCCCCGTGGCCCTCACCTGGAGGCTCCGCCCTCCAGCTCCCATTGGCTGGAAATCATGGTGGGTGGGAGCTGCGGGGGCGGAGCCACCTGTCCCCCCTCCACCAAACAGGAGTGGCCCCAGGTAAGCGCCCTGCACCCCAACTCCTGCCCCAGCCCTGAGCCCCCTCCTGCCCTGCATATGCCTCAGCTCAGCCCCACCCCAAAGCCCGCACCCCCTGTCGGAGACCTCACCCCTTCCCGGACCCACACTCCCGCCACAATCTGCACCCCCCCCCCTTCACTCCACATTGTGGCCCCACCCTGGGGCCTAGGGGGCTGCAGAAAATCTCATCGCCCCCAGCCCCCAGAAGAGTTAATCCGGCCCTGCAGACAGCTCGGGAGACTAGACACTGAGTGGAAGTACAATATTGCCATTCCGACTGAATCCGTTGTAATTCGATGGTACGGTCCGAAAGTCGGCAGGTTTTCAGCACTCGCTGCCTTTTGTATTCTCCGGTCTGATCGGGCAAGCGCATCGTTCTTCAGCGAGTGGAACCTCGGGGCGGGGTGCAGCAGAGACATTCGGGCCCAGAAAGGGGCCCAGTCGTCTGGGGCGGTCGAGAGCCGGTGCACTCCCAGTGCTTCTCGTCACGCAGCTGAGCCGTCACTCACCGCGCGGGGCTTTGCACTTGGCTGAGCCCTGGATCGCTACAGCTGGTTTTCTGGTCCAAAGCTAGAAATGGAAACAAATCAGCTAGGCTGGGAGTAGGCTCACTGCACGTCTGCTCAAAGCCGGCGGGAGGGAACAAGGGGCTTTAAGCCCCACTCCCTTGAAGGGCCAGCTGTGCTCTGAGCTATAAATAACACTCCTCTTTACTGACAGATGAAACCCTGCACCCATGACTGCAATTCCAGCGGTGGGGGGGGAAGGGGAGCACCGGCTGGCAGGAACGTGCATGCGAGAGCTCGGTTCTCGGGCCAACAGGCAGCTGTCACGCAGGCCCGCCAACAGCCTGGCAGGACCGGGCTCCGCTCTCTGCTGCCGTCACGCTGGAACCCAGACCCCAAGGGACGAAATGACGTAAAACCAAGCAAGGCTCCAGGATCCGTTCCGAGCCCAGGCTGAAACATGAGCAGGTTTCGCTGGTTTAGATTGTGGATGACGAAAGCCGCAGTAGTTTTAACACACCGAGTGCTGGGGCAGAGAGCTAGGGGGTAAGTCCTGCGGGCGGTCGCACGGGGGTGGCAATGGAGCTGAGGTCCGAGTACAGGTATAGACAATAAGGCTGCATCTAGACTGGCATGATTTTCCGGAAATGCTTTTAACGGAACAGTTTTCCGTTAAAAGCGTTTTCGGAAAAGAGCGTCTAGATTGGCACGGACGCTTTTCCGCAAAAGCACTTTTTGTAGAAAAGCATCCGTGGCCAATCTAGACACGCTTTTCCACAAAAAAGCCCCGATGGCCATTTTCGTGATCGGGGCTTTTTTGTGGAAAACAAATCTGAGCTGTCTACACTGGCCCTTTTGCGCAAAAGTTTTGCGCAAAAAGACTTTTGTCTGAACGGGAGCAGCATAGTATTTCTGCAAGAAGCACTGATTTCAGACAGCAGGAAGTCAGTGCTTTTGCGGAAATTTAAGCGGCCAGTGTAGACAGCTGGCAAGTTTTTCCGGAAAAGCGGCTGATTTTCCAGAAAAACTGGCCAGTGTAGACACAGCCTAATGGTCTTGGAACCTCTTAAGTAGGGGCAAGAGGTAAGGTGGTTCAGCCCAGCTTCGAAGAACATGCAGTCTGAGAGGGCTACAGGTAGAACCTCTCTAGCCCGGCATCCTCGGCACCTGACCAGTGCAGTGTGACGGACCGGGCCGTGTCTGGGCACAGCTGAGGGCATCCGCTCAGGGTGAATTGCTCGAATCCGGGGCTCCTTACAGCCCCCCGACTGGTGACCTCTCCACACAGGCCACAAACCAGTCCCACAGAGCGCTTCAGCAGCCTGCCTGAAGCCTCACAAGCAAAACCCCTCCGACACCCCAGCAATAACCGTGCCCCAGATGGCCCCAGACCTCATACACAGGTGGGGGGTCCTAGCACCCAATCCCACCTACCCCGAACAAGTTCTGTCCGGTTCCAGGAAACCAGCCACAGATCCCTGGTCAATTTATCCTTTGGACCTTACCCACAAATCACGCTGGGCCAATCCTTTAGCATCTAACAACTAAAGGTTTATTATTACAAGAAAGAAAAGCATGAGAATAAGGTTATTAAAGTACAGTACGTTACATGCACCGAATCTCCCAGCTCTCAGTGCAGGCTCTAGCAGAGATGTTGCAGCTGCTGGTTTAAAAGTTCTTATTGCGCATCCTAAGATCAGGATGGGTTCACAGGTCTTTCGGGCCCTTCAATCCCTGCAGTGCTGCCTCTGGGATGAAGTGCTGAGCTGAAGACAAAATGGCATCGATCACATTGTGATGGACCGGGCCGTGTCTGGGCACAGCTGAGGGCGTCCGCTCAGGGCGAATTGCTCGAATCCGGGGCTCCTTACAGCTCCCCGACCGGTGACCTCTCCACACAGGCCACAAACCAGTCCCACAGAGCGCTTCAGCAGCCTGCCTGAAGCCTCCCGAGCAAAACCCCTCCGACACCCCAGCAATATCCATGCCCCAGATGGCCCCGGGCCTCATACACAGGTGGGGGGTCCTAAAACCCAATCCCACCTACCCCGAACAAGTCCTGTCCGGTTCCAAGAAACCAGCCACAGATCCCTGGTCAATTTACCCTCTGGACCTTACCCACAAATCACGCTGGGCCAATCCTTTAGAATCTATATCTAAAGGTTTATTATCACAAGAAAGAAAAGCCTGAGAGTAAGGTTATTAAAGTACAGTACATTACATGCACCGAATCTCCCAGTCCTCGATGCAGGCTCTAGCGGAGATGTTGCAGCTGCTGGTTTAAAAGTTCTTACTGCACATCCTATCATCAGGATGGGTTCACAGGTCTTCCAGGCTCTTCGATCCCTGCAGTGCTGCCTCTGGGATGAAGTGCTGAGCTGAGAACAAAATGGCATCGACCACATGGCCTCTTTATCCCCCCTTCCTGGCCTCTTCTGGTCTCAGCCGGTCACCTGGTCCTCAGCCTCTCTCTGCTGGCAGCTCTTAGATCTCCGCCCTCATGCTTTAGGTGTGTCCTTGGGCCATCAAGTGCCATTGTCCCACAGGGCTTCACTACTCAGCCTGTCCATAGCAATGCTTAACCACATTCACAGAAATATTCAGCTTCCACACAGATTCCTATCTACACACACAGACATTATATACTCACATAAACAGTGTACACAGGATCAGAAAACAACAAGCTCCCATTCAACACCCCACATTGCTCCCTTTTATACCAATTTCTGGGGCCAACACCCCCACCTAGGGGTGCAGCAGCGATCTGGCTGCTTCCCTCCAATTCGGTAAGGGTATGTCTACACTAGAAAGTTAGTTCGAACTAACGGACGTTAGTTCGAACTAACTTTCCTATGCGCTACACTAGCGCTTCGCTAGTTCGAATTTGAATCGAACTAGCGGAGCGCTTAGTTCGAACTAGGTAAACCTCATTTTACGAGGACTAACGCCTAGTTCGAACTAGCTAGTTCGAACTAAGGGCTGTGTAGCCCTTTAGTTCGAACTAGTGGGAGGCTAGCCCTCCCCAGGTTTCCCTGGTGGCCACTCTGGCCAACACCAGGGAAACTCTATGCCCCCCTCCCGGCCCCGGACCCCTTAAAGGGGCACGGGCTGGCTACGGTGCCCGTGCCAGGTGCAAGCCTGCCAGCACCCAGCTAGCAGACCCTGCACCTGGCACGGCACAGAGCCACCCACCCGATGCCCCCCAGCCCACCCCCTCTTGCCGGGACCAGGCTGGCGGCTCCCAGGAGCTTGCCCTGGACCGCAAGAGGCGGGCACCTTCCTGGGCTAGTGCGGACATCGTGGACCTCGTCCACGATCTCCGCACTAGGCACAGGAAAGTGGCCGTCTAGGGCAGGAGAGCTGCCAGCCTGGCCACCCAGGACCAGGTGTGCATGAAAATCAAGGGGGTCCACTGAGACCCCCGACACTGAGCCCTGAGCTTACAATGGCCGTCCTGGGTCAGACCAAAGGTCCATCTAGCCCAGTAGCCTGTCTGCCAACAGCGGCCAACCCTAGGGACCCTGGAGGGGATGGACCGAAGACAATGACCAAGCCATTTGTCTCGTGCCATCCCTCTCCAGCCTTCCACAAACTTTGGGCAGGGATACCACTCCTACCCTCTGGCTAATAGGACTCCATGGACCCAACCTCCATCACTTTATCTCACTTCCCTTTCAACTCTGTTCTAGTTCTAGCCTTCACAGCCTCCTGCAGCAAGGAGTTCCACAGGTTAACTATTTGCTTTGTCAAGAACAACAACTTTCTCTTACTAGTTTCAAGCCTGCTACCCATTCCTTTCCTTTGGTGTCCTCTAGTCCTTCTTTATGGGAACTCAGGAAGAACTTTTCTGAATGCACCCTCTCCACCCAACCCCTGCTTTTAGAGACCTCTATCCTGTCCCCCCTCCGTCTCCTCTTTTCTAAGCTGAACAGTCCCAGTCTCTGTAGCCTCTCTTCATCTGGGACCTGTTCCCAACCCCTGATCATGTTAGTTGCCCTCCCCTCTCCCAGCCTTTCTCTTCCCCTCTCCCACCTCCTTTTCCCAGTCTCCCCCAGTTTTGTTCAATAAAGACAGAGTCAATGTTGGAAGAAACGTTATCTTTATTTTGTACATCAATAAGAAGGGGGGCTAGGGAAGGGCAAGTGGAAGGAGGTGAGGGAGGAATGGGGTACGAGCCCCCGATGGGGAGGACTGGGCTGGCTCTGCGGGCTTCTGGGGGTGGAAGCTCTCCTGCAGCCCCCCAATTACTCCCTCTCCCCAGATGGCAGCCTGCGGCAAGTGCAGCCGGGCTGATGGCCGAGTGGTGTGATGTGCCCAGTGTGGGCACTCAGGGCACTCCAAGCCAGAACTTCTTTGCAAGCGGGGCACCCCTTAGAACTGTGTGTCCGGGGTGGGGGTCGGGACCCTTTAAGCGCAGCCCTCGGCTAGCCTGAGACAGCATCTCCATGCTCTAAGTCCTCCTTTTATGCCCTGCCGGCACTGCTTCCGGCCATCATTAAGCCCTGTTCAGAGTCCACTCAATGTGGACTTACTAGTTCGAACTAGCAAAACGCTAGTTCGAACTAGTTTTTAGTTCTAGATGCGTTAGTTCGAACTAGCTTAGTTCGAATTAACTAATTCGAACTAAGTTAGTTCGAACTAGCGCTGTAGTGTAGACGTACCCCAAGGTGACACACATGGCCTCCTTATACCCCCTTCCTGGCCTCTTCTGGTCTCAGCCGGTCACCTGGTCCTCAGCCTCTCTCTGCTGGCAGCTCTTGGGTCTCCGCCCTCCTGCTTTAGGTGTGTCCTTGGGCCATCAAGGGCCATTGTCCCACAGGGCTTTGCTACTCAGCCTGTCCATAGCCATGCTTAACCACATTCAGAAAAATATTCAGCTTCCACACAGATTACAGATTCCTACCTACACACACAGACATTATACATTCACATAAATAGCGTACACAGGATCAGCAAACAACAAGCTCCCATTCAATACCCCACATGGCCCCCTCTATATCATTGTTGGGGCCAGCACCCCCACTTATGGGTGCAGCCATGATCCGGCTGCTTCCCTCAAATTCCAGTAATGTGACATGCAGCACCAGCGAATTTGCGGGACACGGGAGGTCAGTATCGTCTAGCAGCATTCCCCACACTGCCCTTGCTTGCTGGGCTCTGAGAAGACATTAGAGCTAAATCACAGCCCAGAGCACTGAGAGCCAGCACTGGCGGCTGTAAACAAACTTTATGGGACCGCGAGAAACTTGGCCACACCACGATAAGTGGACATCTGGCTCACCCAGATCATGCCAGATCACAGATGTTGCCGGACCCGAGTGTGCCGGCCCGGAGAGGTTCAGCCTGCAGTTGGCAAGGTGCCTCTCTTGTCACAGCTCTAATCTAGAGACAGGGCCTGGCTTGAAAATCACAGGTAGTTTGTCACGAATGGAGAGGAGAGGAGGTAGCAGCGGTACATTGCAGCCTGGCCCTTCCGCGTGACTGATGGCTGCTGCTCTCCTGAATATTGCCAAGAGGAGGGTTTTAGGTAGAACATTCTTCTCCCAAGGCCGTCATTAATTCTGGCACTTACACACACGCGGGAGAGGCAGAATGTAACCCTAAATCTATCAGGGGGATGAGCCGTCTTGCAACACCCGGGAGAAAGTATGGCAAACGGCCAGTCAAAGGGTGTACACAGCTTCCGCAACAACGCACAGACTGACATTATTCACAAACGACAACAAGCGACACACAATCTTAGCCGCGCTGAACACCATGCCATCCAGAGTCTCAAAAACAACCTGGACATTGTAATCAAACCAGCTGACAAAGGGGGTGCTGTGGTCATTATGAATAAGGCCGACTATAACCAGGAGGCAACCAGACAACTCTCGAACACCACATTTTACAAACCTCTCCCCTCTGATCCCACCTTGGACTACCAAAAGAAACTACACTGTCTCCTTAAAAGCCTCCCCACAGCTACTCGGGAACAAATCCTCACAGAATCACCTTCTGACCCCCGACCAGGATTGTTCTATCTACTTCCCAAGATCCATAAACCTGGGCACCCCGGACGTCCCATCATCTCTGGTATTGGCACGCTCACTACTGGTCTATCCAGCTATGTAGACACTCTTCTCAAACCCTTCGTAACCAATACCCCCAGCTATCTCCGAGACACTACTGACTTCCTAAGGAAATTACAAAACATCGATAACCTCCCCAATAATACCATCCTTGCCACCATGGATGTAGAAGCTCTATATACCAACATCCCACATGAAGACGGATTACAAGCAATTAGAAACACTATCCCAGAGGACACTACTGCCAACCTGATAGCAGACCTATGTAACTTTGTTCTCACCCACAATTATTTCCGGTTTGAGAACAACTTATACCTCCAGATCAGCGGCACAGCCATGGGTACACGCATGGCCCCACAGTATGCTAATATCTTTATGGCTGACCTAGAACAACGTTTCCTCAACTCCCGTCCCCTTTCACCCCTCCTCTACCTACGGTACATCGATGACATCTTTATGATCTGGACACATGGCCAAGAAACACTGGAGATATTCCACAGAGATTTCAACAACCTACACCCCACCATCAACCTCAGCCTGGACCATTCTACACGAGAGATCCACTTCCTGGACACCACCGTACAAATCAACAATGGAAAATTAGACACCACTCTCTACAGAAAACCCACTGACTCATACAGTTACCTACATGCATCCAGCTCCCATCCAGAACACACCACACGATCCATCGTCTATAGCCAAGCCCTTCGATACAACCGCATCTGCTCTAACCCCACTGACAGAGACCAGAAGCTTCAGGATCTCTACCAAGCATTTATAAATCTCAACTACCCACCCAGAGAAACAAAAAAGCAAATTGAAAGAGCCAGACGAATACCTAGAAACCATCTACTTCAAGACAGACCCAAGAAAACCAACAATAGAACACCACTTGTCATCACCTACAACCCCCAACTTAAACCTGTCCAACACATTATCAAGAAACTACAGCCTATATTGGAACAGGATACCATACTCAAAGAGGCTCTGGGAGACAGACCCATAGTCTCCTATAGACAACCACCTAACCTCAAGATGATTCTTACCAACCACCACAGGACATACCACACTAATACCAACCCTGGTACCTTCCCTTGCAACAAACCCCGTTGCCAGCTTTGTCCACATATTCATTCTGCTGATACCATTATTGGACCTAACCAAGTGAGTTATAAGATCAAGAACACATATTCCTGCGCATCCAGAAATATAATCTACGCTATCATGTGCCGAAAGTGTCCGTCTGCTATGTACATTGGACAAACATCTCAGACACTTCGCCAAAGGATTAATGCCTACAAAACAGATATTAGACAAGATCACAAAGAGAAAACAGTTTCTTGCCACTTTAACCAGAAAGGACACTCTCTAAATGACTTAGCCACCTGCATTCTGCTACAAAGACCTTTTACATCTGCACTTGAAAGGGAATCCTCTGAACTGTCATTCATGTTAAAATTCGACACTTACGGACAAGGACTTAACAAGTCTTTGAACTTTCTCACCCATTATCAAGACAGTTTCCCCAATTATCACCTGTAATACCATTAACTCACAAACATCCCACTCTCCCTACCTTTAATATCAGCAATTCACAGACACTTACCTTCCTTCCTCCCCCTTCCCACCCCCCCGCATCCTCCTTCTGTTCTGCAATGTGATTTGTCCTTTTCATATTTGTTCATTTTTTTAAATTGTATCCTTTGGTATATATGGTTGTGACTACTTTCTTCCACTATTTGATCTGAGGAAGTGGGTCTGGCCCACGAAAGCTCATCATCTAATAAACCATCTTGTTAGTCTTTAAAGTGCTACATTGTCCTGCATTTTGCTTCAACTACCCCAGACTAACACGGCTACATTTCTATCTCCCTTCCAAAGGCTTTCTCCTTCCTCGAATGTGCTTTTATTTTCTAACGGAATAGCCCTTTTCAACCAAACTGAAGCGGTTTGTGATAAAGTTTCAGTTTGGCCAATTTTTTATTTATTAACATGAAATGACTATGGTTTCGGGGGGGGGAGGTTGGCTCATGTGGGGGTTTCTGCATTTAACAGACAGGAACAGTTTCTAAAGCAATTCTCTGCTTATTTTTTGTTTTGTTCTTTGTTAAATGGCTATTTTGGAATAAAATGACTGATTCTCTTTTCTTTCCAACAGGCTTCTCTTGCTGCCCAGCCAGTAACTGAGCCCAGACTGGGAGCTGCCGCACAGCCAGGACAGGTGCAGTCCTGGTCTAAGAAGAGCTCCGTGCTCTCGGCTTCTCAGATGCTCTGCCTGCCCTGTTTCCTGCACTCCCTTGGATGGATCCTCCCAAGAAAAGCCTTTGCATCTTCCCCTGTGTCTCCTTCCCCTTTGCTATGTGATTTATAGCTGACAATCTGACCAATTAAGTGTAACCTTTCTGGAAGCCAAGCGCAGGAGCTAATGAAATGTCTCTTCCCTGTCCCTGAAATGGCAAAATCATTTGTCAAGAGCTTCAGCGCAAGGTCTCAGTGGTGGCAAATCTCTCTGAGATCCCCGGCAGCTCGGCAGAGGGTCCTGGGAGCCCGGGCTGGACCGGCTTGAAGGTATTTCAAGAGAACAATGAGTTTAGCCCGAGATGGGTTTATTTGCAGACTGGAATAATTTTCCTAGAGGCTTTGAGAAAATAATTCTCTTTCCAAGGGAAAAGCGAATCCATCTTAGATGCGGCAGAGAAAAGAGAAAAGAGAAGGCGGGTCCGATAGAAACGGACTCACTGGAACTAAGGAACAAAGCGATGGGAACAATTTACAGGCCTTGTCGGGGACCTCCTTCCGCAACCCGATCCAGGCATTGGACGGGCCGACTGTGGGAAACAGCCTCTCAGCTCGAGGCGTCTCTTCTACGGCGACAGAGCTACGGGCCTGCCTCTCATGCTGCCTATAGATCAGCTCACCTGAAGAAGTGGGTTTTGCCCACAAAAGCTCATGATACCATCATAGAACACCCCAACTGGAAGGGACCTTGAGGGTCATCAAACCAGTCCCCGGCCCTCACGGCAGGACCCAGCACCATCTAGACCATCTGTGACGTAGTGGGGGTACCTTGCTAGGGCTGTGGGCGACGACTGCTGTCTGTAGCAAGACCCAGCAGGGAAAGGGAGAGTCATTATGCAAAGGTGGCTCCAAACTGGTCTGACCAGCCACCCCCTATGGGGAGAAACAAAGGAAGGTGGATGCTGCCCTGGCTGGGGGCAGGGCTGGAGGAGAGGTGGTTAGTTCCTGTCTGGAAAGCAGGGGAGAAGGAGCTGGGGAGGGGGGCTGGGACTCCCACATCTCAAGGGGGGCACTGAGACCTCTTAGCCCCAGTTCCTGCAACCAGATGACATCTGTGCTGTGCTGTATCCTGGAGAAGCAATAAACGACCTCCATCCTACCGGCTGGTGGAGTCTGTTCGTGCCATTTCGGGGTGCAGGAGACGGGGACCCCAACGCGCCGTCACACCATCCCTGCCAGGTGTCTGTCCAACCTACTCTTCAATATCTCCAGGGATGGAGATTCCACGACCTCCCCAGGTAACTTATCCCAGTGTTTAACCCCCCTGACAGGCAGGAAGTTTTTCCTAATGTCCAACCTAAACCTCCCTGGCTGCAGTTTAAGCCCATTGCTGCTTGTCCTATCCTCAGAGGCCAAGCAGAACAATTTATCTCTCTCCTCCCTGTGACACCCTTTTAGATACTTGAAAACGGCTCTCATGTCCCCTCTCAGCCTTCTCCTTTCTAAGTTCTAGGATTCTGTGATTCTATGCATCCCAGAATCATGTTTGATTTTTTGCAATAGTGTCACATTTGTTAACTCATATGTAGCTTGTGGTCCACTCTGACCCCTATATCCCTTTCTGCAGTATCCTCCCTAGACAGTCGCTTCCCGTTCTGTGTGTGACACGGATTGTTCCTTCCTCAGTGGAGCACTTTGCATTTGTCCTTATTAAACTTCATCCTATTGACCTCAGACCATTTCTCCAGATCATTCTGAATTCTGACCCATCCTCCAAAGCACTTGCAGCCCCTCCCAGCTTGGCATCATCCACAAATGTAATAAGCATCCTCTCTGTGCCAGTATCTAATATATGTATTTGTTAGTCTCTAAGGTACGTCTACACAGCAGTGTTATGTCGAGCTAAAGTCGAGCTGGAGGACTGCTGATTCCGACTCCCGTTGCCCTCATTTCACGAGGAGCAAGGGAAGTCGAAGACAGCACCGAAAGCCGAGATAGGCTATTTCGATTTCGGCTCCACAATGGACGTAGCCGAAGTTGTGGAGCTTAATGTGACCTTTGCCCTGCCGTGCCCTAAGGTGCCACAGGTCTACTTGGTTTTTTAATACAGGTTGAACCTCTGTAAACCGGGACTCTCTGGTCCGGCAACATCAAAGGTCCGGCAGGACCAGAAGGTCCCAGTGAGGACTGGTGCCTAGGAGCCCTGCAGACTGGCAGGGTTGGGGGCTGCTGATAGCGAGCTGCTAGCGGGGCCAGGAGCCAAGACCCCACAGCTGGGAATTGGACATGCCCCAGTGGGGCTGCCTGGTGGGGTTGGGAGCCTGATGTGCTGCAGCAGGGCTGTCCAGAGGGGCCGGGAGCGGCACGCCACAGCGAGGCTGCTCGGGGGGACAGGAACCTGGAGCGCTGCGAGCTGGGTCGCCCAGCCTGGCAGGCAAGGGGGGGCAGGGATCGTCAGGGCAGCGGGGCCTGTGGCCGGTCTAGCATTGACTAGATAGGACCTCCCTGGTCCAGCAAAATCCCTCGTCTGGGACCGGTCAAGTCCCGAGGGTGCCAGGCCAGGGAGGTCCAACCTGCAGTTGTTTTTAAAGTTACAGACTAACTGGGCTACCCCCCGAGACCTCTCTCTAGGGAAAGGGGAGGCATCTCTTGCCTGCACAGTGACAGCATTCAGGCTCTGGAGAGCTCTCTGCCATCAGGGATGGAAGCGGGGAGACAGGTGGGAAGCGAAGGAAGGGAGCTAATGGAGAGCCACATTCCTCCATCCCCTTTCCACCACCTCTCTCCGCTCCACGTCCCAGATTCCAGGATGCTCTCAATGGAACAGAGGCCACGGGAACATCCCCGGAGGGGAGGTCAGGTGGCCTAGAGCCAGGTCAGTGACAGTGACGACCGTGGGTAGCAGATCTCGGAGGATATGGCGGTTCTGGCAATAGAACTCCCTCCGTATTGCACGGTGGGCAAAGCCTCCCTTCTCCCCTATTGGACAATCGCGGGGGGGGTGGGTCCCTTCCCCATGCCACAAAGACTCTTTCCATGGGAGAGATCCCATCACTGCCTCCAGTGAAGAGCTGGTTTAGAATGAACAAAACTCCCCTGTTCCCCGGGCGCAAGTCGCAATGAACCATGGGCTGACCCTGGCCACGCAGATGACGGGAAAAGATCTTCGCTCCTTTCTCCACCCTCCTTGCCGAGTGTCTGTTTGCGCCATTCCTCCAGCGCTCACCAGCCCGCTGGTGACACAAGGCATCATCCATCGCTCCCTACGCGCTCAGCAGCTCTGACCTAACACGGGCCAGCCGCCCTTGGCCAGCAGCAGGGCAGCGTCTGACATCAGCTGAACCACTGAACAAAATGTAAATGCCGTTCCGGTGAGGCCGAGTTCTACCCACAACCCGAGAAGTCTTCCACTAATGGTTCCAGCCACAGCTCCCGCTGAAGGGGTATGGGTGAACGTAACTACCACCAGGCAGACTTGAACCTGGGACCTCAGTGTAGGAGCTGCTACCACTGGAGCTAGAAAGCCAGCTGCCGCTCAGCTGAGGCTGTAGAGCTCCCTTGTTCAGATCTCTGTTGTAAATGGTCTAAGTGCCACTCCGAGGGGCAGTGACCTGTGTTGGGTGTGTTACACGAGGACCCCCTAGGCTGCAGAGCCTGCTGCGTCCTCCCAAGTGTGTGCGAGGACCTGAAAGAGATGTACTAGGCTCATAGTGTTTCTATTTGCTTGTCCGTCGCTGCATTTGTTGCTTTGGTAACAGAGCTGTAAATCAGGCCACCCCACAAATGGAGGCTGCCTCTAAGGACAGGCTGGGGGCACTGCGCATGAGAGACTGGCGTGGCTGGCTGGCTGCCACAAGGGAAGGCTGGCCGGTAGCTGGGCACGGAGGAGTCTCTGGCTGTAAGAAGCTCCCAAATAAATAGGCCAGGAGTCCCTGAATAGCCACGTTCTCCCCCTAGAGCTGAGCCAGGGCATTCACACGAGGAACTATTGGGGGAGCACCCGCTGTTCAGTTTTCTGTAAGGCCTCGTCTACCCTCCCGCAGGCCGTCGGCCCAACTTCAGCCACGCAAATAAAACACCCCGGTGTCGTTGCAGCAGTAAGTTGACTCTCTCCCCTCGGCTCTGCCTACGCCTCTTGTTTTGATGGAGCACCAGAGTCAACAAGAGAGCTCTCGGCCGTCGATTTATCGTGTCTAGCTTTACAGGGAAATCCGCCCCCTGGATCGACTGCTGCCCCCAGCGGTTAGTGAAGACACGGCCTGTGTCTGCTCTGGGGGGAGCCGCCCACTGAGGGGGGAGGCCACGGGAGCTGGATTTCTCATCAAGACGCACTAGAGAAGGGTGGAAGCAGATGCCCGGCCCTAGGAGAGCGCCACCCAGCGAAGAGGCGGCGGATGCGAGAGCCATACGTAGTTTGCCCAGGTGGAGACGCCAGCTGGGCTGCTGAGCTCTGCAGTTACAGAAAAGAAGCCGAGATCTTGGAGGAGGCTTCAAAGCAGCGACAGCGAAGGAAGCACAAGGCAGGGAACGTTTCTGGACTCCCACCGCTCCAGTGCGGTGCTTCCCCGCCCTGGCGCAAGAGGGAAGGCAAGAAGCTGCTTGAGCCGACGGCCCTGAATTGACACAGCAGAGGGCACACAAGAGCGCACGAGCTGGAGAGGTCCGGGCAGAACAGAGGAAGTGAGTCAGCAAAGACTGGCTGGTGTCAGAGCAGCACAAACCACAAGTCACCGCCGAGACGGCTGCACCCCCACAGGAGCAGGGGGAGGCTCCCCGGCGCATCTCGGAGGGTCCTCAGAGTTAGAAACGGGAAAGAGACCCTGTCGCATTGCCTAGAGCATCCCCCCGCCGATGCAGGATTGTTCCGATGCCTGGTGATAGACGCCACGTCCTGTCCGGCCTCCACCGTCCCCAGCAATGGGAATCCCAGCCCTTTGCCTTGGGATGCTGCTCCGCTGCCTAATGGACCTTGCCGGCAGGACGTTTCCTGGGCATTCAGATGACTTCTTATTCCACCTGCATTCTCCCCTTCTTCAGTTCACTGCATCACCCTCGCTCTACTCTCCCCACTCGACCGCCCTACAAATTCCTCTCCCGCTCTACGCCCTTCACATACCGATGGGCTGCGATCATGGCTAACATTGTCTCCTCCTGCATCAATCCCTCCCACTCTCCTCAATAATTTGTGTTGCTCTTCTCTGAATTCCTTCTAGAAGTAAACACAATTTTCCTGATGTGGCTGCACAAAGAATATACACGTGTGTGTGTGTGTGTGTGTGAGAGCGTGTGTGTGTGTGAGCGTGTGAGCGTGTGTGCGTGTGTGCGTGTGAGCGTGTGTGCGTGTGAGCGTGTGAGCGTGTGTGCGTGTGTGCGTGTGAGCGTGTGTGTGTGTGAGCGTGTGAGCGTGTGTGCGTGTGTGCGTGTGAGCGTGTGTGTGTGTGAGCGTGTGAGCGTGTGTGCGTGTGTGCGTGTGAGCGTGTGTTGGCATTAAATAGTGGAGGAGAGGCAGATTCAAATGTCTTTTGCGCAAGCTTATGTCTGGAATAGCACCACTGGAATCAAGTTCCACCGGCTTTATATCGGTGCGTGGATCCGAGTTTAGAATCTGTCTGGGTGAGGACTCCCCTCCCGGCCCAGCACACACCGTCTGCCGGAAACCCTGCCCTCCTCTCACAGCCTTGCATGGTGGCTGTGGGTACATGGTGACCTTTCAGTAGCCTCTCCTGACCCGATGCAGGGAACAGCTCAAGCAAAGAAGCTGCGTAAGACGCGCTGTGGAAACGTTGCAGCTTTTCACCCAAACGCCCTTGTTGCAAGAAGCCACGCTGACCACATGGGGTTGACTCGAGGTCACCCACTGTGTTCCTCCTTTGGTTTTCCCAAAAGCTGACAACGTCCTTCAGCTGCTTCTGTCCTGCCCAGCTTCTGGGACCTGCCTGGGGCACGCTGTTGGAAGCCAAAACGTAGACACCCTGTAGATTCAAGCAGGGGGGTTCTTACCCAGCGCTGGCGGAGTGCCATCTTGCCACTTGGGCTCAGCGAGCACTGCCAAGCAAATCATTGCAATAGACTATATAGGGAGCGGATGGGCGGAGAGAAACGATGGGGCGGGGCGTTCCCGAGCTGCAAGGTATGATGAGCCAAATAGCCAAAAGTCTAAAAGATTACCTAGTCCCCCGGGTCAGGTTAACACAATTGCTAAACACACGTATACGTCCCCACCCCTCCCCCCAAGAAGTGCGAGGCATCGCTACATTCGATCGGGATGCGTTGGCGTGGTAACGGCACCTTCCCGATAGGTGTAGTCCATAGATACTTGTCTAGGGGTGTCATGGCTCCTTCCCCACTCTGGCACGATAAACGCAGGAGTGGGGGCCGGCAAAAGTACCCAAAACCTTATCTACCAGGCCTTGGTATAAAACTTCCCCCAAAATCTTAACAACCTAGATTTTGGGGATAAAATCTCCACTGCCACCACCCAAATATTAATAAAGCAACCAGGGAGAGATCACTGGAGAAATCTCACCCCTAATGTACAAACCAGGACACACAAATGAACCAATCCCAGGTTAATAAAAAGAAAAGAGAAAGAACTTTTATCACCACCACAATATTCCTGTTGCCAGCATAGTGACTAGATGGAACAGTAACAAAATAACATACTCACTGGGGAGAAACTTACCATGGGCCAGGAACTTAGTTACAAAGGAGAGCAAAACCCATTTTTAATGCACAGACAATAGATCCTATTTCCCAAATCATAAAACAATAAAACCTAACGGATTTGTCTAAACTGTATCCTACTTACAGACTGTGAAGAGTATTTTCTTAGAGGGAGACATCCTGTCCCCTTCCATAGCTGGAGTGAAACTAACCAGGACAAAGGAGGGAGAAACCAAACATTCCTTTGTCCCCATTTGAAATTCCTTCCTGCATTCCTATTGGCCAACTTTACGGGCGCGTCTAGACTGGCCACTCGAATTTGCGCAAGAGCACTGACTTTGTAATGTACAAAATCAGGGCTTCTTGAGCAAATACTTTCCCGCTCCCGCTCGGGAAAAAGCAAGAATAGTTGCGCAGAGGACCAGTGCAGACAGGGAAGAACTGTTTTGCGCAAAAAAGCCCTGATGGCTAAAATGGCGATCGGGGCTTTCTTGTGCAAAACCGCGTCTAGACTGACCACGGATGCTTTTGCGCAAAAGCACTTTTTGCACAAAAGCATCGTGCCAATCTAGACACGCTTTTGAGGAAATATTTTTAATGGAAAAACTTTTCCGTTAAAAGTATTTCCGCAAAATCGCGCCAGTCTAGACGCAGCCTACCTGAGTTAGGTACAGTTAACCCCTTAGTCCCCAGGCTGCTGGCTCTCTCTCATGATCATGACAAGGGGTAGCAAGCGAAAAACAAAACAGAGTGAGATCTGCAGCAAGCAATTATTTAAAATATGCCTTTGGTAGATTAGCAAGTGGGGCTCGTGAAAGGGGGGGTGCTATCTCTAGTTCCTTGGCAACAATTCGTGGTTGGCCTTGAGAAGGCAGCCGGGTGTGCTTTCCCATGCCAGGCGTCGACGGGGCAGCCTTCTGCAGAGCCGTAACCTTGGGCGTGTATGTGAAATTCATGATAGTGGTACCCAATTACTGCTCTCCGTCTGGGGCTGTGTGGCCTAGCGTGTAAACAGACAGAGCTTCTTCCCTGGCTTTGTCCTGTTTTCTCCAAGCTTCCTGTTATTTGTTTTGACTTCAGCTAGGCCTTGTGTCTCGCTTTGACTGCACAGCAAGGCCTCCGCAAAGGCTTAACCAGATACCATCGTTTGGGGCTTTACCTACATATCAATGGGCTACTGGCTACTTCTTCAGTGGGGTAAAAACCTGTCCCCACAACGCGGACCCAGCCCAGACGGAGGGAGGGACCAGAACAGGGCCCATCCCTTGGCCAGCAGTGGCCCAGGTCTGTTACTGGAGTAGGGGCAAATCACTTCCCTTAGCCTCGGGGTACCAGGGCCGGGCCCCTGGTTTAAGCGAGAGCAGGCAGGGTTTGCAATCATTTATGCAGTGGCGACAAGCATCTCCCAGGGGCCACGTGCCTGGCTCACCCCGCCAGGAGGCTGCTTGGCGGGGGGGGGGGGGGGGGGGGGGGATAGACCCAGGGCATGGATTCAGGATGTGGAGAGTCGGGGGGAGCTAATCACAGACTTCCCATCCAGAGCCAGTCTGCAACTCGCCAGTCACAGCCATGGATTCCGTTGGGGCCAACCGACAAATAGACGAAGGAGCCTTCCACACCGTGGCCAGCTGAACTGTGATCCGAAAACCCCATTGGCTCAAGCGGCCCCCAAAGGCATTTCGATCTGCGGCAGGGGTTTTGTTTGAATGATAAATCCAGCTGGGGCCTCCAGCTTTGGAACCGACGTGTGAGATGCTACTGCCCTAGTAACAGAGAGGAATCTCTACTCTCAGCCTTCCCCCCAAAAATGGGCAGCGACTAGCAAAGATCTGGAAAACACTGCAAAGCAGCTTCAGATTAGACGGCCCACAGGGCCAATGCTGGGTCAAAGGTCCAAAATCAGACACAGTCTGAGCTCAGACAATGAGGGGAAGCCAAAGTTGGGTTTTCCACAAAACCAGCTGAGCCAGGGAAAGCGCCGTTCCCCGCCTGCCCGCTGGAAAGTCTGACTTGCACAGTTTATTACGCCGTGCTGAGAAACACAAAAGCCATTGTCTGAAGGCTTTGTTTGAAACCCCAGGGACTAAAGGAAGAGTGGGCGTCATTTGAGCCTCTCTCTGTTCCTGTTTAGCCACCGAAACAGGTGGTGAATCAATCCAGGATTGCTGCTGCAGTTGGGAGGCCAATGTTTGAAAACACTTGTGAGAGTCTCCGCGGATCGGTGCGAAGGGGTGGCTACCGATCCAAGGAACGAAATAGGCAAATAGAAGCCATTTGCTTTCTCTAGCAGACTCTGAGGACTCACTTTCAAATATCACAGAGGTGTCAGATTCCTCAGGGATAAACAGGTTCATAGACGGGGGCTCCAGGGAGAACGGGGCAAGAGCATTTCCAGGCGGGTTTTTTTGCCTTGCCCTGGTTTGGAAGTGGTGCTGGGGGGTTGCAATCCGATGTATGCAGGTCAGTTCTCAAAAGAACCCCCGGGCCTGTTTTCCTGCCCCGCGTTTGCCTTGCTCTGCGATCGATCGTGCTGTTCCTCCTAGCAGCTGTCACAAACGACAATCAGCCTGCCGGCATCCTGGGCCGCGGCACATCACAAGGCCACATGCCAGGCTAATTGCTTTGGAACATTCCCTCCAGAAACTTCAGCTGTTAAACCCACTGCTCCTGCTGACCTTCCCAAGGGTCATTGCGGCCAAGGCTGCTGCAGGGTCCTGCTCTAAGAGCTGCTGCTCTCTAGGTCACACTAGTAGCTGGGGGTACGTCTGTGCTAGGGGACAAGGTCGAATTAAACGATGCAGCTCCAGTGACATTCATGGCGTAGCTGAAGTCAAAGTAGCTTAACTAGACTTTTGGCGCCGTCTGCACTGTGGGAAGTCGAAGGGAGAACCCTCACCCTTCGACTGGCCTTACGACCTGTGGAAGCAGGACTCCCGGCATTGACCGGAGACCCCTCTCAGTTCCAATTAGCTGTCTTCATTAGACCCGCTCATTCAAGATCGACAGGGGCAGCTCCGATCTCCTCTGTAGTGTACACGCACCCTGGGAGACCCTTTGCAAACCAGACAGTGACGTGCACCCCACCCATCGCAATGCAGCCGCTGCTGGGGTGTGTGTGCAGACGATGCAGTTACATCACGCACAGCCGGCGAGGGGGGTGGCTTCCTGCTCTGATGACATGTCCCGTGCCAACAGTAGGGGCTCCCCGCATGGCATCGGACTCCACCTCCCCAAGAGGCAGCAGCAAGGTCAACAGGAGAACGCTCGCGCCAGCCTAATGCGTCTGCACCGGGGCAGGTCGGTTTAACTGCATGGCCAGGGTGGGTGGCGTTATACTGATCCCACCCCCAGTGCAGACCCAGCCAGGAGAGCCCATGACACAAAGAAGGGTTTGCCAGGTCAGGGGAAGCCCCGAGGCTGGCGTTTGCGAGCGCACTGTAACTAACCTGACCCAGCCGCGCCGTTTCGCTTCGTGTGGGTGGAGCAACAGCTGCTGATTCTTGTCCCCTATTCCCAACCCTGACTCGCCCCAGCGGTTCCGCCAGGGCCTTACCGCCGCCCATGCAGACCAGGTCTCCCCCAAATTTCCCACCCACCAGGAACTGCCCGGAGCCCTGCATGTGGGCTGGAAAGGGGAAGGGCTCAGGCAGCCCCAGGCAGATTCAACACCGAGTTGCTGTTTCAAACACAACACTGTGACACAGAAACATCCCCTATGGCGTGGGCAGGGGAGCCCACAGGCATGCCAGCATCTGGGTGGGGGGCGTGGCTTCACACTCCTGGAAGGGGCGGGGCCTCTGGCAGAAGGGGAGGGGCCTCTGGCAGAAGGGGCGGGGCTGGGAGGAGCCAACGCTCAGTGCCACTTGGCGTGTGCCACACTGCACCCCGTCCTTAGAGCCACTTGGAGTGCGTGGCACAGCACTCCAGAGGTGATTTTCCGGGCCCAGGGAACCAGCCACTGCTCTAGTAGTACCAGCCCGGAGTCCTGAGCCCTTTAGAATCGTTGGGCCCTGGGGCACTTTCCCTCTGTGCCCGCCGTTGGAGGGCCCTGCACTTATGCCCTGCTGGTTCACAGCTACCCGAGAGCCAAGATTTCACGTTCATTGAAGCAACTGACTCTACACTGAGAAGCCAACAGGCTTTGCTGCACAGTCAGAGGTAAACAGACTCCCAAGCAGACGCGGCTCTAACTTACACAGATCACTGAAGAACAAAAGTAAAGTCTCCCAGAGCGACCGCCGTGTGCACGCGACCCTCTGTGCAGCGAGCACGTAACAAAATGGCCGGGACGCTCTGCACCCACGAGATGGCTCAGAAATGCAAGGGAGCTAGTGACTTGGACATTTAAAGGAACATCCACAAGAGTGAAGGGCCGACAAGCTTTTAAAACACCACATTAAAAGCACAAATTTCCTATATACGCCCAAATTTAAAAAAAAAAAAGAGGAAAAAAACAGTAAGAGAACCAATCCCCATCCCCCCAACAAATACACCACAAATGCCACCATGGCTAACTAAGAGTGAAAGCAGTGGCAGGAGGGAAAAAAATCCTTTAAAATTTGGAAATCAAACCTGACTGAGGAAAATAGAAAACAGAAAATCTGGCACATCAAATGTAAAAAGTATAATTAGGCCAAAAAGGAATGTAAAGAGCCATTAGCAAAAGACACAAAAACTAAGAGCAAACATTTTTTAAAGTTTTTTCAGAAGCAGGAAGCCTGCCAAACTGTCAGAAGATAACAAGAATGATTAAGTCTAGAGAACATGAGCTATTAGGGAAGGCTGAAAGAATTGGGCTTGTTTAGTTTAGAAAAGAGAAGGCTGAGAGGGGACATGAGAGCCGTTTTCAAGTATCTAAAAGGGTGTCACAGGGAGGAGGGAGAAAAATTGTTCTGCTTGGCCTCTGAGGACAGGACAAGGAGCAATGGGCTTAAATTGCTGCAAGGGAGGTTTAGGTTGGACATTAGGAAAAACTTCCTCTCAGGGTGGTGAAACACTGGAATAAGTTGCCCAGGGAGGTTGTGGAATCGCCATCCCTGGAGATAGTCAAGAGCAGGGTAGGCAGACACCTGGCAGGGATGATATTCTAGACGGTGCTCGGTCCCGCCGTGAGGGCAGGGGACTGGACGCGACCTCTCGAGGGCCCTTCCAGCTCCAGCGTTCTGCGATTCTAAGCCAGGACACGGGGCTGGATGGACCATTGGTCGGACCCAGCCTGGCTGTTCTCAACGTTCTTTTTCCCCAAACGTAACTCTTCCCAGACGGCTGCTTGGCAGTGCTGTCTCTCTGAGACTGGGCTTTCACGGCCTCGTTAAAGCCACCGAGAGCCTCCGTGGACGGTACGGGGGTTTATTATTTCCCATGGCCATGCCACGCCCTCTGCAGACTGACTTGCTGTGAAAGTCCCCGTGAGATCGACATACAGGCCAGGTTGGAACAAACCCCACAAACCCCACATCCAGTCCGGTGTCCCAGAAGGCTCTTTGGGGGCACAGCGCAGCTTCATGCTCCTGTTGGGGCTTCAGACGTTTTCCTTTAGCCTGACTCAGCTTAGCGCGTCTTCATGAACCCCGAGCCTTGAACCAGCATCTCTGGGAACACTCCCCCCCCCGATTTCCACAGAATCCTGGCTCACGCTCAGAGCCTCAGGTCTTATCTTCAAGGTGTTCCACAGCCTGGCCCCAGCCTAAAGCGCCGGGATAAAGACTCGACTCAACAGCTCTGTTCCTCAGTGTCCAGGGAAAGCTTCCCAGTCAGCCCCAAGCTCGCCTGTGTAGGATCCAGCCCTTCCTCAGGGCCTGGTCCCGAGTGTGGCACATACCCCCCCAGGAACTATGAGCCAGCCCTGTCTCCCACTCCAGGGGCTTGGGACATTGCTCTGACCTGCCTCCTTGCAAACGCACACAGCCAGCTGGGTATGGAACAAACCAGCCCTCCCAAACCCAGACACTGCAGCATAGGCTTCTCCCCGGGGAGTGGACGAGAGGAAGATCCTCGGACACAGGTACCATGATGCTGTCTGACAGACCCAGCAGGCCCCGAACTGCCCCGGGGAGGCCTCTCCCCCTCCGAGGCCAGGAGGGCGGATCGGCGGCGCGGGCAGCCAGGGCCGAGACCCAGCGCGGCGGAACGCACAAGGCCCCACTGCGTAGGAGGGGGGCCCAGACCCGGCTGCGGCACACAGGCCGGTGCCCGAGGGGCATTCCAGCTACACAGCTCAGGGAGGAGCGAGGGGCAGAGCGCCTGACCCCAGGCGCAGCGTCCCAGACCGTGAGGATGCCAGGGGGGCGGGGCTTCCCCCCATGGCGTCTCTCCCCAGGGTGCTCGAAAAGCGGACGGGCGAGCTCTCTAGGGGCGGCTCAGGGAGGAGTCGCTGACCCCTCCCCGGGAAGGTGAACATCCCGCCCCGTTGGAGGAATGGAGGAGCAACGCTGCGGCCTCCCGGGTACCGACCTGACGTGACTGAAGACGAGGGAAGGGTGAGTGCCTGGGTCGGGGCCGCAGGCGGGTTAGCAAAGGACAGGGAGTGGAAGAAGCCCGGGGCAGAGCGCTTCTGGTGCCCGTGGGCAGGCGAGTTTCGGGGATCAACCCCACCTGTCGTGGAGGGAACGCGCTAATCCCTCCACTTAGGGCTCTGGGCTGGGACCCGGTGGAGAGGGTGGGCCCAGGTCCCCCACTCTCCCCTCCCCGCTCTCAATCTATTCAACCCGCCCCAGTAGGCCAGAGCTCCAGGAGTCGGGTGACTCCGGACACGATACGGGCAGCTGCTGCCCGTACAGGATGGGCCTTAGCGGATAGGGCCCCAGAACCCTTAACCGGGGATAGGACCCCAGGACCTTAACGGGGACGTGGTGGTGGATCCGCTGAACCCCCTTGCCGATCCAGCAATGGGTGATCGCACCCGCAAACTCCGCCACGGGGGATCGGACCCCGAGATACAAACCCCAAACCCCGACGGTGGGTCTGCTGAAACCCCCTGCTCCGGCGAGAGGGGGTGCTCGCACCCAGTAAATCCGTCACATGATGCTTAATGCAAGCGCTCACATACTAGGGTGAGCAGTGGAGGATAAGACCACACCCATCACTTCCTAAATCCCCAACACCGTCTCATCCCAGCTTGGGGTTGCCAGAAGCCGGAAGTGGACAACAAGGAAGCCCCTCTGGAGCAGCTGGCTTTGGCTGCTGCCGGCACACGGGCCCGTGGCTGGCTGGACCTTTGGTCTGGTCCATGAAGATTTCCAGGCCAAGTATTGACACTATCTGGAAGCTAAGGAACATGGCCTAGGCCGTGTTATCCATTTGTACCGCTATTTCTTTTCGCTGGACCGTGCTCGGGCGCACAGTACCGAAGACGTGATTCAGTCGTCGTCGTTTTCCAGAGAAATGCCACATGCTGATTTGCAAGGAGGGAGCTGACATTTTCCTGACCTGACTCACTCATCACATGAACCGGCCTCTGCGCGCAACATGAAATAATCTGGGAAAACAGAGCGACTTTTCACGGACGGTGGCTAACTTAGAAAAATGAGTCATGTTCCGTCTCTTCTCATGGGCCTGCAACCCTGTCTGCACTGGCAGCCCATGCTACAACAGCGCTAGTGTCGGGGCGAGCTGTTTGCCCAGCGCACACACGTCCAACACTGCAAATATTATTCCACCTGGCAGCACTTTGATTTGGAAAGGCCAGGCTTGAGGAGTGCCAGGCGCAAAGGCCGCTGTGAGAGGAAAGCACAGTTCTCTGCTATTCCTCTTGGCTACGTCTACACGACAAGGTTTTTGCGCAAAAGTTTTGCGCAAAAAAGGGCGGAGCATCCACACCTCAAGCGCGTTTTTGTGCAAGTAAATTGGCAGAACAGGGGACTTTTGCCGGTAGACTTATTCCTCTCCCCATGAGGAATAACTCCTTTTTGCACTACAGCTCTTGTGCAAAAAGGCAGGTGTGGACGCTCCGGAGGGGTTTTCGCACAAGAAACCCCTATCGGCAAAACCACAGGTGCTCTGATGCCCACTCTGTGAATGGCCATCAGAGCTGTCCTGAGCAAGTGTCCACGCAGTGTGGCTGCTCTCTTGCACAAAAGCACAGCACTTTTGCGATGCACTTTGAGGTCTGGACGCGCTTTTGCGCAGGACGTTTTTGCGGAAGATCTCTTCTGCAATAGGCTTGTTGCACAAAAGCCCTGCAGTGTAGACGAAGCCCTTGAGCAAAGTCCTGGTGCCCTGCAGGGCCAACGCCCCTGGCTTGCTAAGCCAGGTGAAAAAGAGCAGGTTGCGGTTTGCTTTCCCTGCCCCTTTCCAGGGACCGGCAGACACCGCCCTCGTGCGCGGCAGACTCCTGGAGGCAGAGGACAGTCACATGCGGATTTTCTTCTTTCTTGAGGTACTTTGCTCAAACCCCCAATGCTCCCTACTTTCCTCCCCCAGCAGAGGGCTTTTCGGAGCCCTTGGGAACTCCGCCAGGCTCCATCTTCCATCGGCGCTGGGACACAAGGCTGACAAAACTCGCCTTAGGTGCTCAAAAAGCTCAAGGAGCATGCGCAAAGCATCTGCTGTTGCAAAGCCAACATGGCTGGCTGTACACGGTGCATGGCGGGCTCCCTGGGAGCAACGTTCGTCTCCTGAAATGCCCCTAAAAACTCAGCCAAGAGCCTCCCCTCCGGGCAAGAGAGGGCAGCCCAGACAGGCCGTAGGCTGCCAATAGCTACTCGTTCCTGTGACTCGGTGGTGGTGGTGGATGGGGTGTGGCCATGGAGTGACACCGCTACACTCATTGCGTATCGGACACCCGTCGGCAGCTGAGAGGAAGGAGGGCCTAGTGGTGAAAGGGGTAGCGTGGGACTTGGGAGCCCAGAAAGCAAGTCCTTACCCTGCCACAGCCTTCCTTTGTGACTGGGGGCAAGTCACTTGAGCACTCTGGGACTCCGTTCCCCCATGGTACAATCATAGAATCACAGAACACCAGAACTGGAAGGGACCTCGGGAGGCATCAAGTCCAGTCCCTTGGACCAAGCACCGTCTAGACCATCCCTGCCAGGTGTCTGTCCAACCTGCTCTTAAATATCTCCAGGGATGGAGATTCCACAACCTCCCCAGGCAATTTATTCCAGTGTTTAACCCCCCTGACAGGCAGGAAGATTTTCCTAATATCCAACCGAAACCTCCCTTGCTGCAGTTTAAGCCCCTTGCGTCTCATCCTGTCCTCAGAGGCCAAGGAGAACAATTTTTCTCCCTCCTCCTTGTAACACCATTTTAGATACTTGAAAACCACCGTTATGTCCCTCTCAGTTTTCTCTTTTCTAAAGAAGCCCGGTTCTTTCAGCCTTCCCTCCTAGCTCATGTTCTCTAGACCTTTCATCATTCTTGTTGCTCTTCTCTGGACCTTCTTCAGTTTCTCCACATCTTTCTTGAAATGTGGTGCCCAGAACTGGACACAAGACTCCAGCTGAGGCCTAATCAGCGTAGAGTAGAGCGGAAGAATGACTTCTTCTGTCTTACTCACACCACTCCTGTTAATGCAGCCGAGAATCATGTTTGCTTTGTCTGCAACAACGTCACACTGTTGACTCATATTAAGCTTGTGGTCCACTATGCCCCCTAGATCCTGTTCTGCAGAACTCTGTCCTAAACACTCACTCCCCGTTCTGCATTTGTGAAATGGATTGTTCCTTCCTAAGAGGAGCACTTTGCATTTGTTCTTATTGAACTTCATCCCATTTACCTCAGACCATTTCTCCAGTTTGTCCAGGTCATTTTGAATTCTGATCCACCCTCCAAAGCACTTGCAACCCCTCCCAACTTGGGATCATCTGCAAACTTAATAATCCAACCCTCTATGCCAATATCTAAATTGTAGATGAAGACATTGAACAGAACCGGTCCCAAAACCGACCCCAGTGGAACCCCCCTTGTTCTGCCCTTCCAGCATGACTGAACCATTAACAACTACTCTCTGAGAATGGTTATCCAGCCAGCTACACACCTGATAGTCGCCCTGTCTCGGTTGTGGTGACAATCGTTCTGTGGGGCCTCATGCACCTCTGTGAGGATAAATCCAGCAAAGATTGTGAGGTGCTCAGACACTCCAGAGAAGCGGCCACAGGCGGTCAGGTGGTAGCGATGTTGTGTGTTGCTGACCGAGGCGTTGTTTGACCCAACCATCGAAACAGAGATGAAATTCACCGTAGCAGGTGGATAGTGCTCGCCGCCATCCAGACCTCCTCATTTGTTTTCCGTCTAGCGGATGCACAAATACGCACACACGCAGGGTAGCGCACAGCTCGGGGGTCTGAGCAAAATGAAAGCAGGTGAGACACTCTGTTCGGTGGGTTTCGGATTTGCTTTGCTGAGGTGCTCCCGATGGATCTAGTTGCTGCACATTGCACAGAGCCCACCAAGTACATCCAGAGCACGGCACCCCAGGGCCCAGGGCAGAGCTCAGTGACAGGGAACAGCACTGAAACGTCATCATGGCAGAACAGACTTCCCATAATGCTCTGCGGCAGACAGGGCCAACTCCTGCACTCATTTCTCTCACCCAGGGGTCATTGATCATTTTACAGTCAAGGTCCAAATGTCTTGATCAAGTTATAGCCCAGACGCCAGAGGACGATAAAAATACAAATGCAATATTTCGGCAGCCTGTTCAAAAGCCCTTGGCAGTCTGGATTTGGATTAAAAGAGACGTATTTTTTTAAAATGTATCTAAAAAACCCCCCAAAGGGAACGCTCCACCTCTGGCAGATGTAAAAGTCCACAATGGTGTGTGCCAAATTGGGTGTATACATATGCAAATTGTCAGGTACGAGAGAATGCGGGTGCTTTCCAAACCAATCAAATATATGGGGGTACGTCTACACTAGCCCCCTAGTTCGAACTGGGGAGACTAAGGAGGGTGACTGAAATTGCTAATGAAGCACGAGATTTAAATATCCCGCGTTTGATTAGCATATTCCCAGCCGGTCGCCATTTTGGAAACTGACTAGCCTGAAGTAACTGCCTGCATCTACATGCGGCAGAGAAGCGCGATTCTGAGATAAACCCCTTAGTTCGAATTAACAGTTAAACCTCATTCCACGAGGTTAGCCTTCCTAGTTCGAACTAGGGGGCTAGTGTAGACGTACCCTGAGAGAGTTGGTGTGTCTGTCTGTCTGTCCGTCTGGGACTCTGTCTGTTCAAGAACGCCTCCTAAATAGTAAGAGCGAGGACCACCGACTTCGGCAGGCAGCTTCCTCTTCTCCTGACGTAAAGCAAGGTCGGGGTTTGGCTGTGCCAGGACAACGGGATGTGCCTGGAATGGGATTGGTTCTCGTAAAATGGAAAGGCAGGGCTCTGCTAGCAGAGACAGTTCTACTGTAGAATGACCGGGGGGGGAGGGGGCAGGCACAAGGGGTCAGAGATGGGGACTGGGGCAGTTATAACCCCACTGCTGCAGCAGGGCGCAGGAGCGGAGAAGGGACAGCTATGAACTCCGGTCATCTGAAGAAGTGAGCTGTGCCCACGAAAGCTCTGAGCCCATCGACATGTTTTGTTAGGCTATACAGCGCGACCAGACCATTGGTTGTTTGTTAAGTTTGTACTATATATTTGAGAGAGTCTGTCTGTCTGTCCGCCAGCCAGAGGACATGCACCTCTCCCCCAGCTGTGCCCACTGCTGCTGCAGCAGCCATGGAGAGGTGCATCTCCCCTGGCTGCAAGATGCTGTCATGAGAGAGGGCCGGGGCTGTCTTCTGTCGCCCGGGCAGCCTGCAGACTGAACCCCTCCTCCCCAGCCCCGCCCCAGAGCCACGGTTCAAACGAAGGAAAGTAAGCACGACTTCAGCTACGGCCCCGACAACGCTGGAGACGCCCTCGGGTGCTCTGCAACGGGGCCGTGCTATGCATGGGCTCCACTTGCCCATTTGCAGGACGGGTCGCAGAGGTGCCCTGATGTTAGAAGAGCGAAGATCCCACAAGCACCAGTTCTACTGCCCAGCAGGGTCCCCAAAAAAGACTCCGCTACAGAGGGCCACAGAGAGTAGAGAGAAAACGGGAGCCCAAGCACACTGGCCAAGTGGCGCGAGAGCGTTCAAACCGCTAGGAAGTCACATCAACACTGTATAGGCAGGGGCTCGGATGAAGAGGCAGCTGAGCAGCCAGCAATAGGGTCTAATTATCAGCCTGTTCTCTCATCCCAACGGCGTCCCAGGAAACGCCTCCCACCTCGGCCCTGTGCTCCCCCCAAGCCCCAGGGATGCCTGGCTGGGAGGGTGTGGCATACAGTGGATGCAGAGGGGGCTGAGGGCACGCCTGCAGCCCCATAGCCTGGGGGTGTGCCAGACCTAGTGGCTGTATTCACTCATTGGGGAGTCCTGATTCCCACCCTCCCATACGCCATTCCATTGCAACGTAAAACATGGGGAGCCCGAGCCACTGGGCCCCCCTTGCTTCTGTGCCCACGGACGCCCATGCTGTGATACGGGCGTATCACAGAAGAGACTTGGGACCATCCTGCCTTGTCAGTCCCTGCACGCCGACGAGCTCCCCAGCCCACGGGCTGCTGTATCCTTCATGCTCCGTGCATTCCGAGATGGGCGATAAGGCTGAAATTCCCAAGGTGGCTGGTTCCCATTAGGCCAGGTGAAAAGGGCAGCCCCCGCACCACATGTTCGCCCCCAGGTCCATCAGCAACGCAACTCGTGGCATCCCCCCCCCGCCACGCGGTCCACCAGGGTGCTGGAATGAACCACATCAGATCATGAGGCTTCCGCTCCGCAAGGGTTTACTGCTCCTTGAACCTTGCTCCCTGCCCCCCTCCCACGGGCCGTGAGCAACGGTCTGGATTTTCCCAGCCACAGCCGGAGTCTTTGCATCCGTGCCGGGCGCTGCTCGCTGCTCGCCTGCTCTGTTCCATGCGTGGGAGAGGTTTCATTTTCCTGTGCCCTGAGAGACGGAGCCATGCCAGGCCCTTGGGACGATCAACTACAATACCTTTGGGAACACGCAAAGCACGGAGCCCCGAAGCCCCCTGGGGGGCTGCCCTTCCATTGCACGGGCCGGAACAGGGTCTAACATTGACTTGGTTAATGGTGGCAGGGGCGAGTGGGCTGGGCCTGCCGCCGACAGGGGCTGCTCTGGCCGGCTGGTTGGAGCACCCCTCAGACCAGAGCAGGCAGGGAGTTGCTCCAGCCCCTGCCAGTTAACTGGAACCAGGAAGCATCCCCGGTTAAGGGCGAGGCCTCCCAGTTAGCTGGCTCACCAGTCACCTCTCTATTGCTCTAGCACCTCTCTAGAGCAAGCGCTTCTGTTTGCAACAGCCCACCCTCCCTGTGAGACGCGCCCAGCTCCTGGTGTGCTCCCGCATCAGTCCCTGTGCCTGTGCGCTTCCCCTCCAGCCGGCCTCCTCCACTTGCCCCCTCGCACAGGAGTGGGGAGAGGCGGGAAGTCGGGGCTGCAGATGGGTCTGTTCGTGGGCCACCGGGGCTGCAACAGCCGATTTGCAGCTTTGCAGTGGCAGTGCAAAGTTATCGGCTCCCATGTAGTATGGGATTTTGGAGTGTGGGGGGGCCTGCAGCACCCCTGGGCTCCCGGCCCCATGCAAGGCTCCCGGCTGCTGCCCCATTCACCGGGGGCTCTGCTGTCAGCCCCACATGCTGAGGTCCTGGTTCAAGCCCCTAGCAAAGGTGTGAAATGTCAAAAGCTGTCAGCTAAAACCACGGGACACACTTCAGTTGCAGTGGCAAAGTGGGGCGCCCCCGGCGTGGGGCGGGGCCGGCGCAGCCACTGCTGGAGTTGCCCGACAGAGGCACATAAGCATGGTTGTCTGGCCCGTGGCGGCCCCCCACCCCCGGGGACTCCCGGCTGCTTACCCTTCGTCCCCTCCCCGCGAGGGCTGGACCTGGGGCTAGTGCCCTCCCTTCCCCCAAGGGGTCAGCACCACTGCCTGGTCCCTCCGCCCCGGCCCCACCTCACAAAGCAGATTTGCTCACCACTTGCAAATGGTTTTCCTGAGGGACCCAGGGCTGCCCAGTCCCACAGTCCAAGGCCACAGAGCCTGGCCCAAAGGATTCTGGGTTGTGGCTGAGGGGAATGTGGGGTCATGCCCAGCTTTTCGCACGGCCTAGCCCTCCCCCCAGGCAGCACCTGGGGTGGGGGTGGAAGAGGGTCCGTCGAGAGGAGCCCACGGGAGCCATGTCTCCAGCCAGTATATTTACAAAAGGGGGGGGTGTTTGTGCCTCTCTTGAATGCCCCATGTAGATGGGGGGGGGCGCTACATTCAGACCAACTACCTCAGAAAATCAGCCCCTGGGTTCTGACTAGCCTGCTCCGGGCACTAACACGAGCCCCCCTTTCCAGGGGCCACTTCAAGAATTTCTTCCCTGGAACTGGGCAAAGCGCTTCCCAACACGGATTTGTGAGGGCTGTTCCTCTGCAGCATCCCCACACCGGCTCTTTCGGGATGTGTCACTTCTATATTTTTAGCCTGTGTGCGGGGCAGTGAGCGATTACAGACCCGCTCTTGTCACAAATCCACACTCCGTGCTGAAAAAAAAAAAAGGTGAAAGTAGTTTTTCCTGGAAAGCGTGGGGGTTTTCCAGCTCTTGTGAAGGTTGCTCCATCCGCCCAGATGAGGGTGTGTGTGCAGTGTCTGCCTGTATAAAGGGAGAGAACAGCTCATGAGGGCGGGAGGAGATAGACCATCGGCTCCTTTTTTATAGCTGTAGGCACTCCAAGCAGAGAGCAAGCGGAATAAAAGGGACTCCAGGACTGGACACCATGGCTGAAGGTAAAGCTGCAAACGGCACATTGCTTGAGGCTGCATTTCAGTAACACTTGGCAACTTTTGTAGCATTCTTCTCAATCAGAAACAGCTTGCGTGGTCTAGTGCGCTTTGCAAGGGCACGTGTAAGGGTGGGTAGCGACATCAGTCGGCCGGGCATTTGTTGCGCTTTAAGCAAATTGCAGAATTGTAGAATTGCAGCGTGTTCGTTTGGCTCGGGCTGGGACGTGAAGCAAGCTGCACTTGTCTGTATTTCTGGGTCTTACTGAAACTGAACGGCAAACTCTCAACTCCAGCGCGGAGTCATCAGACACTCGCCAGACTGAAACAGAAAGTTCTGGGCAGGAGGAAAAGATTTTGAATTCATTTTCTTCTTCACCAGGGCTGCAGCCACTTGCTGTTTGTTAATAACGCCGATGCTGAAACGAGTGACATTTGAGAATACTATTTATAATTGCCAGTTCCCTTTCGGCAGGTTTCGGCAGAGAGCTGCTCTAAAAATATTTACTTTAAGTCTCATCCTATTTTTAAAGAGTTATCTAAATAGAGCCAGAAACCCGCCCTTCTAAGCCTTTCAAGATCCCCCTCACAGAGCCGGTTTTCTGTGCCATCTTTCACTCGGGGAAGAATAGTTTCTTCTCTAGCTCTCTCACAGAGGAGAGAGGGGCATGGAGGGGCCCCCAGGGATCTGTTCGGGGACCAGTGCCGTTTAGCATATCCAGAAATAACTTAGAAAAGAGGATAAATAGTGAGGTCATCAAGTTTGCAGATGATACAAATATATTCAAGAAAGTGACCCCCAAAGCTGACGGCAAAGGACCCTCCCTAAACTGGGTGACTGAGCAACAAAATGGCAGATAAATTCAGTGTTGATAAGTGCAAAGTAACGCACCCTGGAAAGCGTAATCCCCAAATGATGGGTCTCAGTGACCCGTTACACTCAGGACAAAGGTCTTGGAGGCGCTGTGGATAGTTCACTGGTCACATTTGGACCCACTGGGAAATGGAAAACTTCCTATTCTGGAGCTCCCCACCTTGAATACTGCGCGCGTTCCTGGCCACCCCGTCTCACACTCATATTAGAAAAAATGCCGAGAAGGGCGACAAAACTGTTTAGGGCTGGTGATAGGGAACAGCTTCCATAGGAAGAGAGAGAAAAATACTGGGACTAGTCAGTTTCAGAAAGAGCTAACTGAGGGGAGACAGAAGCCTAAACCCTCATGAACAGAGAGGAGAAAGTAGACGAGGAAGGGTTATTTACCCCTTTGCATAAGACAAGAGGCAGTGGTCACCCAATGAAAAGTAATAAGCAACAGGTTTAAAACTGACATAAGGAAGCACTTTACACAGCAGACAGGCAACCTGTGGAACTCCTTGCCAGGGGATGTTGTGGAGGCCAAAAGTACAAGTGGGCTCAAGAAAGAATGAGATACGTCCATGGAGGACAAAGTGCCAGCGGTGCTGACTCCATGGGTACTCCAGGGCAGGAGAATTAGTGGCTGACAGTCAGGCTCCCTCCTCTCTCTCTCTTCCCACAGTGCCTCCCTCCCACCAGCAGCCCGCTGGTCAACTCCCAGCACCTCCCACCCCGGGAGCTGTGTCCCGGCATGCACGAGGCACTGGAGGGGGGGAGAGGGATGGGGCATACTCGGGGGAGGGGATGAAAAGAGGAGGCAGGAAGGGGCTTGGGGAAAGGGTGGAGTGGGGGCAGGCTTGGGCAGGGGGTGGGGCAGTACCCTTCAGCTAGAGAGGAAGTTGGTGCCTATGATAGATGTGTCAAAGACAGGCAGGGATGCAGCCCCAGGCTCTGAGTCTCCCTAAACCTCTCCCCAGCCAGAATCTAGGACGGACGACAGGGGAGGGATCGCTGGATGATTCCCTGTTCTGTTCACTCCCCCGGGGCATTGGCCCGTCGGCAGCCAGGACGCTGGGCTGGACGGACCTTTGGTCTGACCCCGCCTGGCCATTCTGATGAAATCACATTTCCCACGGCCGAGTCCGACCAGTGCGTAGCCCCCTGGTTCAGTCTCCGGGGAGGGAGGCAAGACGCCCCCGTCTCCATGTCGGCTTATGGCGCCGTAGCCCAGCCTGAAGCCAGGGTGCGCGTCCTAGGGCTGAGTGCGCCGGTGCAGACCGGCACGGGAGCGACATGCCAAATCCACCCCAGCGGGGCACACGGAGGGAAGGAAGCCGAATTCCGGCAGGTCAGCAGCCGGGGGCTCAGCCACAAGCCCAGGTTTTATCGAATCGAGTCCCAAGGCAAAACACACCCGAACGGCAGAGGAGACGCCTGCGATGGCAGCAAGTGACTGCATCCGAAAGACAACAGGGCCCCTGAGCTGCAGCCCTCCGATTACTCATGGCGGGAGGGGAGCGTTCGGACGTTGAGATGAGGCTGAAGAGCCTCCCCAGTTTTCCCTCAGGATAGTGAAAAGCAGGATCCCTCACATCAGAGATTGAGCCCAATGGCATGCAGGCGTAAACAGGGAAAACGCCACTGTCTGGTGCTCCCCGCCCTGTCCGGGGAATGGTGCTTCTGGCACTTCTCGTCCCCGAGCCGCACCGGGACGCTCGGTTTGTGCTGTTCCCAGGAAAAGGTGGATCTGAAGTTTTCCATGAACTCCTCTTCCTCCGTCTTTGTGCTTCTCATGCCCCTCCCATGGTGTGTCCCGCTCTCCCACGTCCCCCAGAATAGGAACAGACGCTGACAACCTCTCCCTGCAGCTTCTGCCGCTAGAGAAAACGAAGGAAAACTTAGTGCGGGGCTTGTGCACGTTGAACGAGCAAGTCTCTAGGGACAGCCAGGCTGAAAAGGGGAATGTGCATGTTTTGTGAGCACAGCAGGTCCTTATCGCTAGCAGGGGAATGCCAGAGTTTAGATCCAGCTCGCCGATGCACAAGGCAATGACAATTAAAAAAACCAGAAGAGAAACACTCTTCTAATCTTTCATGGCAGCTGTCCTAGGAGTTAGCTAGAACAGTAGGAAACAGAAGTCTGGCAGACAGAAATGTGACTGTTACATCCGTGTCCCTGTTACATGAAAAGATTTTAAAGCACCAGGGGAAAATGGAAATGGAATGTAAAGAGATTTCATGTCACCCTTGGCCTTGCGAACACTGTAATACTGGCAGTCGATGGCCTCCGACGTCTAGGAGAGCTCTGCAAACATCCTTCTAGGTCTTTGTCAATGTAATAACAACTGAGGAAGACATGGGTTGTTACTGATCAAAGAGGCCAACAGGACACAAAAAGTTTGGACTTACTAGCTCAGGCTGGTTTTTTGAGCCAAAAATTCTTTTTAAAATTTCTCTCTCAAACTCACTTTTTCTGACGTGGTCCAAAAGTTTTGGCAGCGTGTAGCTTGGTATAAATTCACACCAATGTAACTGGGACAGGTTTTGCAGCTTCAGAGGTGAGAGGCGTAAAAAGGAAGTCTCCATATTTTGGCCACAGTTCAACAGCACACTGGAATCATTTTGATCATGGAACCACGTCATTATAGAATCACAGAACTGGAAGGGTCCTTGAGAGGGGATCAAGTCCAGTCCCCTGCCCTCAAAGCAGCACCAAGCACCGTCTAGATCTTCCTTGACAGATGTCTGTCTAACCTGCTCTTAAATATCTCCAGGGATGGAGATTCCACAACCTCCCCAGGCAATTTAGTCCAGTATTTAACCACCCTGACAGACAGGAAGTTTTCCTTCATGTCCAACCTAAACCTCCCTTGCTGCAGTTTAAGCCCATTGCTTCTCGTCCTGTCCTCAGAGGTTAAGGAGAATAATTTTTCTCCCTCCAACACCAGTTTTCAAAAATCTAAAAGGCACTCAAGTTTTCTCTCTCTCTCTCACACACACACACTCACCCCCCCCCCCCCCCCTTCTATCTTCCCACATAGGTCAGGTTTGCTAGACCTTTAATAATTTCTGTTTCTCTTCTCTGGACTTTTTCCAGTATGTACCCATCTTTCCTGAAATATGGCAAGCAGGACTGGACACAATACTTCAGTTGAGGCCTAAGCCATGAGGAGGCGAGTGGAAAAATGACTTAGTGTGTCTGTCTTACAACACTCCTGTTAATACCTCCCAGAATGAATGTTCTTCTTTTTTTGCAACCGAGTCACACTGTTGACTCATTTAACTTGTGCTCCACTATGACCTTAAGATCCCTTTCCACAGACTCCTTTCGAGGCTGCCACTTCCCATTCTGCATGTATGCAACAGATTGTTCCTCCCTAAGTGGAGCACTTTGCATTTGTCCTTATTAAACTTCACCCTGTTTACCTCAGACCATTTCTCCAATTTGTCCAGATCGTTTTGAATTCTGACCCTGTCCTCCGAAGCAGTCGCAACCCCTCCCAGCTTGGCATCATCTGCAAACTTAATAAGCACCCTCTCTGTGCCAATATCTAAATAGTTGATGAAGACATTGAACAGAACCGCAGAACCCCACTTGTTCTGCCCTTCCAGCATGCCTGTGAACCATTGATAACTACTCTCTGGGAACAATTATCCTGACAGTTATGTACCCACCTTATAGTAGCTCCAGCTAAATTGTATGTCCCTTGTTTGTTAATCAGAAGGCTATGGGGGGCAGTATCTACTGCCTTACTAAAGTCTACATATACCAAGTCTACCACTTCCACCTTAACTACAAGCTTTCTTTGGCAGGGTGTGTTGGACCGGGCCGGGTCTGGGCACAGATGAGGGCGTCCACTCAGGGCAAATTGCTCAAATTCGGGGCTCCTTAAAGCCCCCGGACTGGTGACCTCTCGAAACCGGCCACAAACCAGTCCCACAGAGCGCTTCAGCTGCCTTCCTGAAGCCTCACGAGCAAAACCCCTCCGACGCCCCAGCAATATCCGTGCCCTAGATGGCTCCGGGCCTCATACACAGGTGAGGGGTCTTAAAACCCAATCTCACCTTCCCTGAACAAGTTCTGTCCGGTCCCAAGAAACCAGCCACAGATCCCAGGCCAATTTATTCTCTGGATCTTACCCACAAACCACGCTGAGCCAATCCTTTAGAATCTACCATCTAAAGGTTTAACACTACAAGAAAGAAAAGCATAAGAGTGAGGTTGTTAAATTATCATACATTACATGCATCGAATCTCCCAGTTGTCAATGCAGGCTCTAGCAGAGATGTTATGGCTGCTGGCTTAAAAATCCTTGTTGCACATCCTATGCCAGGATGGGTCCACAGTTCTTCCTGGCTTGTGATTCCCTGCGAGGCCGCATCTGGGGTCAGAAGCAGATCTGAAGACAACATGGAGTCGGCCACATGGTCTACTTATCCCCCCTCCTGGCTTCTTCCAAGCTGGAGGGAGTCACATGGCCAGTGGCCAGGTGTGTCTTTGGCCTTCAGAGGCCCATTGTCCCCTGGAGACTTGCTCATTACCATGTCCATGGGCAAACATTCCCAGCCCATTGCTCAAACACATTTAGAGAGACTTCCAGTCTCCATACAGAGTACAGATCCCTAACTCCAGACACAGACATTATACAGATCTATGAAGAGCAGATACAGAATCAGTGGAAAGTAAGCTTTTGTTTGACCCCTCCCATGGCCCCCTTTGTACCACTTTTGGGGCAAACACCCTCCCCCCCCATGGCTGCAGCAGTGACACAGCTGCTCCCCTCACAATCCAATAACGTGACAGGTAACAAGCTCTCAGGTTGGTTTGACACAAACTGTTCTTTACAAATCCATGCTGGCTGTTACTTATCACATTCTCATCTTCTAAATGTAAGCAAATGGATTCCTTCATTATTTGCTCCATTATCTTCCCTGGTACAGAAGTTAAGCTGACCGCTCTGTAATTTCCTGGGCTGTGTTTATTTCTCTTTTTATAGAAAGGTTTATTTGTCCTTTTCCCATCTTCAGGAATCTCTTCTCTCTTCCAAGATTTTCAGAGATAATAGCTGATGGCTGAGAGATCTCCTCAGACCATGCTCGCTCTGCCACGCCGTCTGTTTAGATCCCTTATGTCTCGCCAGCAAAACCTCCCAGCCCTGAAAGCAATTATTTCTCTCCCGCCGTTCCTGTCCTGCAGGCAGGCAGTAGGGCTGACTTTAAGGTGAGGCTAGGGGGCAGATCCGAACGGGAGAGCACTCTTTCAAGAAAGCCTTTCGCTGGGGATGTGGCTCCGTGGTCACCTTTCCCACGCCTGGCACCATTCCGATAGCAACAGACTTTGTGCGACTCCCTCCTTTCTCCTCCCGGCCAGCAGCCTGCCCTTCCCTAGCTCAGCGTCCCCCTGTCTTTCCAGATGATCGTCCCCCTTGGCACATTCGGATCCGTTCCCCCCCCGCAGGTTTCACCTCACTTGCAATCCACTTGCTTACAAACTCAGCCCTACGCATGCAAGAGGTCCCGGCTCATTCCCGCTGAACAACGCCGGACGTTCTCATGGTACCACAGAGTTCTAAAAGGGAGCAGTTGGGATATAAATACTGGACTTGCACCTCAGCACACAGCCTACGGAGCAGGAAAACTAAGTCACGGCGCGCCCGTTTCGTCTGTACGACTTTGCCAGGGCTCTTTCTGAACCCGGTCGTACAACTAAGCACAGAGCTACCTGAGCGGATGGACCCACGGGAAGCCCTTTGCGTACCCCAGACAAAGGGCTGTAAGGGTCATGTGCCCTACCCAATGCCCTGGGCAGGATGGGGAAAGGGCCAGCAGCCGGGGGAGCCTGAGCCTCTGGGAGGCCCAAAGAACTAGTGGGGGGCCTGGTGCTGGCAGCAGGGGTTGGGTCCCCCCTGTACCCACCAGTAGCGGTGGGGGGAGCAGAGAGACATGGACCTAGCTTGCTCTGCTTGGGGCGGGACCCCCCACACACACTCACCAGCGGGAGTGGAGTGACACAGCCGGGGGAGCCAAGCAAGCTAGGGCCACGTGGCTCCGCTTCCCTCCGCCACTGCCGACACCAGGCCCCTGGCCCCAGTAGTCCCCCAGGCTGCATCGTTCAGGGGAGGAGGGCTGGGGGCAGAGACGGGGCAGGGCCGGGGGAACCGAGAGCTCCTGTGGGCCTCCTTTGCCCCATCCCCATCAGCAGGCCTGGCTCCAGCCCCTCCCCTGGTGAAGGGTGGTGTGGGGAGGAGTCATAGGGGGGCGCTCACGGGGCCAGGCCTCACCAGTCACCCTGTCCCCAGGGTGCGGCACACGTATCCCCGGCTAGGAACCGCGGCGCTAGGTGACCTATAGCCGGAAGCCGCGGGGAGCGGCGCAGCCCCGGCCCTGTCAGCGCTGCTGCCATAAATCAGGCCCTAGTTTTCCAGCTCCGGTGCTCTGGCAGGGAGCGGGCCGTGTTCTCCTACGTTAAACACGGCCCCTCGCGCCGACAGCTAATCTGCCCGCCCACGATGCGTTCACGGGCGACTAGCCTTGAACAATGACGGATGAGCTCGCCTTGCCCCGGGGAAGCGCGCTGAAACAATGGGACCCAGCGCTGTCTGATTATCGCCCTGCTCACAGGCCAGGCACTCAGACGTCCCTTCTCTCCGCACGTGTCTGGTCAGCCTCTCCCGCTGGCCACGGCATAGGAAACAGGCAATTTCCTGTTAGCCTGACCCAGGGCACAGGGAACAGCCTGGACCATGCCTCCCTGAGCTCAGAAATGCTTCTCTCCTGGGGGAAATCAACCAAAACAACTTGGCAGCTGAAGCCAAAAGCCCAACTCCTCCAGAGGCAGGAAGGCTAAGCACTGGCCCTCTCGGGGTGTGTCTACGCCAGGCAGCCTGTGTCTGCCCAGCCCTGTCGCTGGCTGTCAGCGCGTGAACCCCATTTGTCGGCACTTTTGTGGACAAAATACTTCCACCCCCAGCCAGCGAGCTTGGCTTGGTTGGCAGCAGAGGGCACCTGCGGACAAACCAGCCTTCACACCTGTACATGCTGCAGCACAACGTTGTGGGCCACTGGTGGGCTTTTTTACCACCCTGTGATCAACACAAGTTGTGTCAACCAAGTACAAGCGTAGACCTAGCCCAGGCCTCTCCTGCCCTTGAATCCTGGTGTGACGTAGTGGGGGGGCCTTGCTAGGGCTGTGGCGACCTCTGCTGTCTGGTCATTATGCAAAGGGGGCTCCAAACCTGTCTGACCAGCTACCCCCCAGGGAGAGAAACAAAGGAAGGTGGATGCTGCCCTGGCTGGGGGGCAGGGCTGGAGGAGAGTTAGTTTAGTTTCTGTCTGGGAGCATGGAGGAAGCAGCCTCAGCAACAGGCTGGGGGGTTTAGGAGCCGAGACCCCTCTTCCCCCATATCAAGGGGGGCTGAGGCATCCTAGGCCTGCCCTGTAACCAGATGACATCCGTGCTATGCTGTATGCTGGAGAAGCAATAAACCACCTCTGTTCTACTGGCTGGTGGAGTCTGTTCGTGCCATTTCGGGGGTGCAGGAGGTGGGGGACCCCCAACGCGCCGTCACACCTGGTGAACTGAGCCCTCCATATTCCACTCACAGGACCCAGCGCAGCTCTGCAACACACCTTCGACTTGGGATAGAAAATAAGACAGAGAATATCTTATTGCCTCTACAAATCCATGGGACACCCACATCGTGAATACTGCGTACAGACGTGGTCGCCTCATCTCAAAAAAGATACATTGGCATTGGAAAAGGTTCAGAAAAGGGCAACAAAAATGATGAGGGGTTTGGAACAGGTGCCGTATGAAGAGAGATTAAAGAGACTGGGACTTTTCAGCTTAGAAAAGAGAAGACTAAGGGGAGATAGGAAAGAGGTCTATAAAACCATGACAGGTATGGAGAAAGCGAATAAGGAATAGTTTTTAACTTGTTCCCATAACATAAGAACTTGGGGTCACCTAATGAAATGAATAGGTAGCAGGTTTAAAACAAACAAAAGGAAGTTTTTCTTCATACGACACACAGTCAATCTGTGGAACTCCTTGCCAGAGGACATGGTAAAGGCTAGGACTTTAAGGGTGTGTCTAGACTACATGCCTCTGTCGATGGAGGCATGTAGATTAGACAGATAGGCAAAGGGAAATGAAGCTGCGATTTAAATAATCACGGCTTCATTTAAATTTACATGGCTGCCGCGCTGAGCCGACAAACAGCTGATCAGCTGTTTGTTGGCTCAGCACGCTAGTCTGGATGCTCCACGACGACCTGAAAGCCTTTTATCGATATTCCCCTTATGCCTCGTAGGATGAGGGGAGCGTCCAGACTAGCGCGCTGAGCCGACAAACAGCTGATCAGCTGTTTGTCGGCTCAGCACAGCAGCCATGTAAATTTAAATGAAGCCGCGATTATTTAAATCGCAGCTTCGTTTCCCTTTGCCGAAAAAACAAATCCACATGGCTCCGTCGACGGAGTCATGTAGTTTAGACATACCCTAAGAGGGTTAAAAAAAACCCCTGTGCACTACCAAACCGGGCCACCTGGAGCATTCAGGGCTGTGTGACCTGTACAATTGTCTGTCTCTTGGGAGAAAAGAGAAAGGGGAGGAGATTAGCTAACTCATCCCCCTCGTGATGATCCAAGACCCTGTCTATACTGGCATGTTTGGTCGCCAAAAACAGCCTTTCCTTGACAAAAACAGTGAGAGCGTACACACTACAACGCAACTTTTGTTGGGAACAAACACTAGGTTTTGGCAACAAAAAACTTCTGTCCCTGTGAAAGACTTGTCTCCCCCCCTCTTCCCCTCCCCCGCCCTACACAAACACTTTATTGTTAAAAAAGAGCCAGCATGGACTCTGTTTTGTTGAGAGAACTGGCTTCCATCAGTAACCCACACTGCCTGCCATGCTGGCTGTGTTCAATGTTTTGTGATCTCTGCTGCCCTGCAGGCCTGTGCCCCTCCCCTTTCAAAGCTCTGGGAAGTATCTGACAGCTGAGCTGCTCTGTCTGTTTGTTCCCCAAAGAGCAAACCATTGGAATGCTCCTGTTCCGTCCTGCTAGGAACACAGCGGCCGGCAGACAGCTGCTGCAGAGGGAGGGGTCAGACGCTGTACTGCTTTCACATCCCAGAGCTACTCATGATGTTGCTCCCAGCATCTGAGAATGCTGTGGGAGAACTCAGAGAAACCCAAGAGGCACAGGGATCAGCTCTGCCATACCAGCACGCTGCCCTGGGGGATGCTTTGCCACTGTGCTTTGCTCTGTCTGCCGACGGGGAGGGTAGCAATGTGGCCAGGAAATGTCGACAGTGGGAGGCAGAAAAGTCAGTCTGACCAGTTTTCACTTTTGTCGACTTTTGCCTGTGTGACGGACCGGGCTGTGTCTGGGCACAACTGAGGGCGTCCACTCAGGGCAAATTGCTCAAATCCAGGGCTCCTTACTGCCCCCAGACTGGTGACCTCTCCAAACAGGCCACAAACCAGTCCCACAGAGCGCTTCAGCTGCCTGCCTGAAGCCTCCCGAGCAAAACCCCTCCGACACCCCAGCAATATCCGTGCCCCAGATGGCCCCGGGCCTATACACAGGTGGGGGGTCCTAGCACCCAATCCCACCTACCCCGAACAAGTTCTGTCTGGTTCCAAGAAACCAGCCACAGATCCCTGGTCAATTTCTTGTTGCACATCCTAGCATCAGGATGGGTTCACAGGTCTTTCGGGCTCTTCGATTCCTGCACTGCTGCCTCTGGGATGAAGTGCTGAGCTGAGAACAAAATGGAGTCCCCCACATGGCCTCTTTATACCTCCTTCCTGGCCTCTTCTGGTCTCAGCCGGTCACCTGGCCCTCAGCCTCTCTCTCCTGGCAGCTCTTAGGCCTCCGCCCTCATGCTTTAGGTGTGTCCTTGGCCCATCGAGTGCCATTGTCCCACAGGGCCTCACTAATTAGCATGTCCATAGGCCGGGCTCTGCCCAATGCTCAACCACATTCAGAGAAATATTCAGCTTCCACACAGATTACAGATTCCTACCTACACACACAGACATTATACACTCACATAAATAGCGTACACAGGATCAGCAAACAATAAGCTCCCATTGAACACCCCACATGGCCCCCTTTTATACCATTCTTGGGGCCAACACCCCCACCTATGGGTGCAGCCATGATCTGGCTGCTTCCCTCAAATTCCAGTAACGTGACAGCCTGTCGACAGCACTTCTGTTGCCAAACCTTCCCAGTGTAGACACAGCCCAAAGACACCCAGGACGCTGCTGCTCTCTCCCCCACAAGCCGATTGCTTAAAACCAATTAGCTTCAGTTTGCTCTGGGGAGCTTTGGCCATGCAGGGAAGCCATTTGCCTAAGAGCTGCGGCAATTGACCCTTGTGAGGCACACGACATGGGATGTTTTCGCCGACCACTCTACTAAAAGGACAGAGGATCCAGGAGTTCAGAGAGATTTCAGTGAAGCTATTTACCTGTGAGACTGCAGAGACGTGTGCACACTGTGTGTGCCCGTGTGCACGGTGTGCGCCTACACAGACTCCTGGATTCCAAGCCCGGAGCAGATCAATGTGATCATCTAGTCTCACTTCTGGCCCGGATCAGGCCATAGAACTTGCCCAGAGTAATTCCTAGAGCAGATCTTTTAGAAAAGCGTCCAGTCTGGATTTGGAAATGGTCAGCGATGGACAATCCGCCGTGGCCACCTAGCAAGTTGTTCCAATGGTCCCTCACCGTCAAGCATTTCCATCTTATTTCCAGCCTGAATTTCACAGAATCACAGAACACTAGAACTGGAAGAGACCTCGAGAGCCCATCGAATCCAGCCCCCTGCCCTCACGACAGGACCAAGCACTTACTAGACCATCCCTGATAGATGTCTATCCAACCTATCTCCAGCAATGGACATTCCACAACCTCCAATTGATTCCAGTGCTTTACCCACCCTGACAGGCAGGAAGTTTTTCCTAGCGTCCAACCTAAACCTCCCTTGTTGCAATTTAAGCTCATTGCGTCTTGTCCTGTCCTCAGAGGCTAAGAACAACAATTTTCCTCCCTCCTCCTTGGTAACACCCTTTTAGGTACTTGAAAATCGCTCTCATGTCCCCCCTCAGTCTTCTCCTTTCTAAACTAAACAAGCCCAGTTCTTTCAGTCTCCCTCACAGCTCATGTTCTCTGGACCTTTCATCATTTTTGTTGCTCTTCTCTGGACCTTCTCCAATTTCTCCACATCTTCCTTGAATTTGTCTATCTTCATCTTTTGGCCACTGGATCATGTAAAAAACAAGGACAATGTCGAGGTAGGGGTCCATTACAGATCACCGAACCAGGAAGAAGAGGTGGATGAGACTTTTTTTAAACATCATCCACGGCACAAGCAGCGAGGGGGGGAGGCCTTCAATCACCCAGACATCTATTGGGAAAACGTCACAGCAGGGCAGATTATCCATCAAATGCTTGAACTGTATTGGAGACAATTTCTTTATTTCAGAAGGTGGAAAGCACTGCTGGGGAGGAGGCTGGTCTAGATTTGATTTTGACAAATAGGCAGGGACTGGTTGAGAATTTGAAAGTGGAAGGCAGCTTGGGTGAAAGTGATCATGAAATGACAGAGTTCAGGATTCTAACGGATGGTAGGAGGGAGATCAGCAAAATAAAGACAATGGATTTCAAAAAGGCAGACTTCAGCAAACACAGGGAGTTGGTTAGTAAGGTCCATGGGGAAGCAAGTCTAGGAAAAACAATCGCAGACAGTTGGCAGTTTTTCAAAGAGACTTTATTAAGGGCACAAGAGCAAACTATTCCGCTGGGCAGGAAAGATAAGTCATGGTGGTCTCTAGCCAGACTTCCTAACCAGGAGATCCCAAATAATCTAAAATTCAAAAAGGAGTCCTACAAAAAGTGGAAACTAAGTCAAAATACAAAGGATGAACATAAGCAAACAACACAAGTTTGTATGGGGCAAAATTAGAAAGGCCAAGGCACAAAACCAGCTCAATCTAACTAGAGACATATAAGTTAAGAAAACATTCAACAAATACATTAGAAGGAAGAGGAAGGCCAAGGCCAAGCTAGGCCCATTACTAAATGAAGAGGGAAAAACCAATGGTAAAAAATGCATACATGGCAGAAGTGCTTAATGACTTCTTTGTGTCAGTTTTCACCAAGAAAGTTGGTGGTGATTGAATAACTTGCACAGTGAAAGCCAGTGAAAACGGGGTAGGATCAGAAACTAAAATAGGGTAAGAAGAAGTTAAAAATGGCTTAGACAAGTCAGATGTCTTCAAGTCACCAGGGCCTGATGAAATGCATCCTACATTACTCAAGGAATTGACTGAGGAGATATGAGCCATTCCCTATTATCTTTGAAAACTCTTGAAAGACAGAAGAAATTCCAGAAGCCTGGAAAAGAATAATTACGGTACTCATCTAACCAAGGACATAAGGACAACCAAGAGAATTACAGACCAGTCAGCTTAACTTCTGTGCCAGGAAAGATACTGAAGCAAAGAATTAAGGAATCCATTTGCTAACTGCTAGAAGATGATAATGGGAATAAGTAACAGCCAGCATGGATTTGTAAAGAACAAATCATGTCCAACTAAGCCAAAAGCTTTCTTTGACAGGGTAACAAGCCTTGTGGATCAGGTGGAAGTGGTAGACGTGGTATAGCTAAACTTTAGTAAAACATTTGTTACAGTCTCAGACGACAGTCTCATTAACTAGTGAAATAACTAGTAGCCTGCCTGGATGGGGCTACTACACGGTGGGTGCATAACTGGCTAGATAGTTGTTCTCAGAGATAGTTATTAATGGTTCACAATCATGCTGGAAGGGCAGAACAAGTAGGGTTCCGCAGGGATCAGTTCTGGATCCATTCAATGTTTTCATCAGTGATTTAGATGATGGCATGGAGAGGACGCTTGTTAAGTTTGCAGATGATACAGAGCTGGGAGGAGTTGCGAGTGCTTTGGAGGACAGGGCCATAATTCAACATGATCTGGACAAACTGGAGAAATGGCCTGAGAGCAACAGGATGAAGTTTAATAAAGACAAATGTGAAGTGCTCCATTTAGGAAGGAACAATCAGTTTCACACACACAGACTGGGAAGCAATTGCCTAGGAAGGATACTGCAGAAAGAGACCTAGGGATCATAGTGAACCACAAGCTAAATATGAGACACCAGTGTTGCAAAAAAAGCAAACCTCATTTTAGGATGTATTAAGAGGCGTGTTGTAAGCAAGACACGAGGAGTCATTCTTCCGCTCTACTGAGCACTGATTAGGCCTCAATTGGAGTATTGTGCCCAGTTCTAGGTATCACATTTCAGGAAAGATGTGGAGAAACTGGAGAAAGTCCAAAAAAGAGCAACACAAATCATTACAGTTCTAGAAACCATGATCTGTGAGGGAAGATTGTAAGGAACGAGTTTGTTTAGTCTGGAAAAGAGAAGACTCCGAAGGGACATGAGAACGGTTTTCAAGTACCTAAAAGGTTGTTACGAGCAGGAGCGAGAAAAAACATTCTCATTAACCTCTTACAACAAGAGAAGCGAGGGGCTTAAACTGCAGCAAGGGAGGTTTAAGTTGGACATTATGAAAAGCTTCCTAATTGTTAGGGTGGTTAACCACCGGAATAAACTGCCGAGGAAGGTTGTGGAATCTCCGCCATAGGAGATTTTTAAGGGCAGGTTAGTTCAACAGCTGCTCGGGATAGTCTAGATCTGTGGTTTGCAACCTTTTTTTCTCATGATTCAGTTGAAGAAAATTGTTGCTGCTGTGACCCGAAATCATGTGACTAGAGTGTGGGCTCCGGGGTGGGGCTGAGGATGGGAGCTTTGGGGTGCAGAAGGGAGCTCTGGCTTTGGGGGGGCAGGGCTGGGGCAGGAGGGGCTTAGCTTGAGCGGCTCCCAGGGAGTGGTGCAGCGCGGGGGCTAAGGCAGCTTCCTGCCTCTCCTGGCACCGCAGACCATGCTGCCCTCAGAAGCAGCCGGCAGCAGGTTTCCAGCCAATGGGAGTGTGGAGCTAGTGCTCGGGGCGGGGGTAGTGGGCGGAGCACTGTGAATAAACCCCCCACCTCCACCACCTAAGAGCCGGGCCTGCTGCCAGGCACTTCTGGGGCACAGTGCAGTCTGTGGAGCCAGGCCAGGCGGGGAGCTGCCTTAGCCCCTCCACTGCTCACCTGATCCCCCTGCAGCCACGAGCCCCAGCGCCTCCTTTGCTACACGGTGCTTGGTCCTGCCATGAGGGCAGGGGACTGGAGTCGATGATCTCGCAAGGTCCCTTTCTGTCCAATGATTCTATGCCATACACTTACCTGCTAGGGGTCTGTCTACACTAGCCCCCTAGTTCGAATGTAGGCATTCGAACTTGCAAATGAAGCTGGGATTTAAATATCCTGCGCTTGATTTGCGTGTTTCCGTCCGGTCGCCATTTTTAAACGCCACTAGTCCAGATTAACGGCCCGTGGCTACACACAGCAGTGAAACGTAATTCAAACTAAGTCCTTAGTTCGAATGATCCGTTACACCTCATTCCAGGAGGAGTGACAGGTCATTCGAACTAAGGATTTAGTTCGGATTAACTTTAAACTGCCGCGTGTAGCCGCGGGCCATTAGTCCGGACTAGTGGCATTTAAAAAAGGCGACCGGACGGGAACGTGCAAATAAAGCCCGAGATATTTAAATTCCGGGCTTCATTTGCAAGTTCGAATGCCTACATTTGAACTAGGGGGCTAGTATAGACGGACCCTAGGTTACAGAGCCCCACGTAGGGCCTTACAGACGCCACCAAGCCACCCCTTAACTGTAGCTACCTAGCTTCACTAAAGCATGAGCTCCTGGGGTCTCATTACAAGCTGAGCTTTGAATTCACCCTGGTGCCCTCTCGCCGACCCCTCCCCAATTTATCCACCTCCCTGAGCTGTGGGCACAGGATTCCAGCCGCCGCCACACGTGCCACAAGGGAAAACAGCCTGTCTGCTCCTCCGCAAGCTTGCCCTGTGTGCGCATCCCAGGCTGGCCTTGGCTCTCCCGGACACAGCCTCCCCCTGCACCTTGTGTTCGCTGCCAACTTTCCCAGTGATGGATTTACCAGGTCACTGATAAAAAGGGTAGATAGTGTAGGGCCAAGAACTGACCCCCCTGGAACCCCACTGGAAACACCCCTTCTTGATGAGGCTCCCCCGTTTACAAGTTACATTGGGGCCCGTCTGTCAGCCCGTTGTTCATCCGGTTCACGTGTGCCGTGTGAATGTTAGAGCGCGTGCGGTTGGTTTTGCAGATCTGGTGCTGGAATCATGCGACCTGGAGTGCGAGAGCAACCATCAGAGCCACATGACGGCTGAGATGGGCAGCCAGCAGCTGGTTGTGAGGCGGGGACAGTCCTTCACCATCACGCTGCTCTTCGCCGGGAGGGGGTACGAGGAAGGTGTGGATACACTTGCGCTCAACGTAGAGACAGGTAAGCCCGGAGCTAGGCACTAAACTCAACGGTGGCCACCGCGGGGAGGAGCCAGCTCCAGCCCCTCACTTCCGACATGACGTCACCTCAGAGACGAGCAGTCCTACCCACCTCCCCCAAGACACACACCATCCCCCTCCCCTCAGAGACGGACATATCCCCCCCCCCGAGACACACACCATCCCCCTCCCCTCAGAGATGGTCATATCCCCCCCAGACGCACACCATCCCCCTCTCCTCAGAGACGGACATATCCCTCCCCCGAGACACACACCATCCCCCTCCCCTCAGAGACGGACATATCCCCCCCCGAGACACACACCATCCCCCTCCCCTCAGAGACGGACATATCCCCCTCCCCTCAGAGATGGACATATCCCCCCCCCCCGAGACACACACCATCCCCCTCCCCTCAGAGATGGACATATCCCCCCCCAGACACACACCATCCCCCTCCCCTCAGAGACGGACATATCCCCCCCCCCCCCGAGACACACACCATCCCCCTCCCCTCAGAGACGGACATATCCCCCCCCCCCAGACACACACCATCCCCCCCAGAGAGAGGCCATGCCCTGCTAAGCCCCCTCAGTGCCAGCCCATCCCAGCCACATCTGGGAGGGCCCCCCTTTCTAAGCCAGTCATCGTGGAGGCAGCCAGCCGTACCCCAGACCATCCAAAACAGCTCCTTCCGCACTCGCCCCCTCTCCCGCAGTCGTCTCACCGGCAAGTTGCCATCCTCAGTTTCCATCCCACCACCTCCTCTCACCTCAGTCGGAGGCCAGCCCTGCCTCGCTCACCTCAGACCCTCCGTCCCAGGGCCTGTCACCACACAGATAAGCAAGTGCCATCTCATGAAAGGCCTCACATTTTTGTCCAAGAAAACAAACTGCTTCCCCCGGGGCCTGCCTTTGTTATCACAACTCACACAGCCAGCCTGGAGGTCCCGGGTCCCAGCGCTTCACTGATCTGTTTTGCACTGTGAGATCTGAGAGGGGGGCTTCCTCTTCCCGTCAGGAGACTTATCCCGGCCATGTTATTCCCATTATCAAAGTGCAATTTCCCTGGCACGGATCCTGATCTCATAGGTTGTTTTTCCTCAAGCCCCTGGACAGAAGGATATAAAAGGAGAAACTCTGCAATATCGTGAGAGTTGAAAGCAAGCAAACACCGCGGCCTTTGTGACTGTGATTGGCCTGAGTGTAACACTAGCTCCCCTAAGCCAACCATGTCCGTTGTGGCCGCGTTCCACGCTTCTTAAGCGTTTGGGCATGAAGCCAAGTCAGTGCGCGCTAGGGGTTATTTCGGATGAGCTGACAGGGTTGGTCTTTGCCCTGCTGTCATCCTGCAATGTCTGAGTTGCCCTCCATAAGATCTATAGACTCCTCAGGAGGCGCGCCAAAAACCCAAGCAGTCACTTTCACACCTGGGATTCGCATTGGCCTAACTGGAAAAACAAAGCTACTACTAAGAATAGTCAGCACTTTGGAAAGAAGCTTTGTGAAAGCAAATAAAAGCTTCATCCACAAGCTATTTTCTGGTACTCTAGGGTACCGGCTGAAAGAATTCCGAGAGCAGTAATAAGGATAACACGTACACTAATAAAGTCATGTTCCTTCGTGGCACGGACCTTGTGCATAGGCACAAAGTACCTTCAACTCGAGAGTCTTTTAAGTGACTAATAACTGTTACTTAACTGAGCCATGTCACCACCAGGACAAAAGGCAGTAATATTATGCCCATTTTACAGATAGAAAACTGAGGCTCTGAAGGCTACCTTCCTGACTCTAACTCCCATTTTTTGGTCCCATGCTTTAGCCATGAGACTGTGCTTACACACTTCAAAGGGCTTGTTTGCCCAGAGCCTCTGTAACTGTTTGATGTAAAGCAGGTTAGTGACCTCAAACACTCAGCTGGTACAAATAGACGCTCATGAAATGACTGAAAACTGGTCCTGTGCCACTAGCTTGCACTTGTACTTTTACCAGTGAAAAACTAAACGGATATAAGCCCAGTTCAAACGCATTCCAACGGGGCTGCCTTAGGCTGTGTCTAGACTACATGCCTCTGTCGGCAGAGGCAAGTAGATTAGGGTTGTAGGCAAAGGTAAATGAAGCCGCGATTTAAATGATCGCGGCTTCATTTACATTTACATGGCTGCCGCGCTGAGCCGACAAACAGCTGATCAGCTGTTTGTCGGCTCGCCGCTAGTCTGGACGTTCCCCCTGTCGACATCAAAGCCCTTTGTCGGCAGCCCCGTTATTCCTCGTGGAATAAGGTTTACCGGGGCTGCCGACAAAGGGCTTTGATGTCGACAGGGGGAACGTCCAGACTAGCGGCGAGCCGACAAACAGCTGATCAGCTGTTTGTCGGCTCAGCGCGGCAGCCATGTAAATGTAAATGAAGCCGCGATCATTTAAATCGCGGCTTCATTAACCTTTGCTGAATAAACAAATCTACATGCCTCTGCCGACAGAGGCATGTAGTGTAGACGTACCCGAAGTGTGGAGGCCAGAGCGGATTCGGATTCCAGGGGCTGGGTAAGCAGACGCCCTTTGCTCGGGGCCAAGGGAGCTCTATCCCCCAGCGCGGGAGAAGCCAGAACTGCAGGAATAGTGGGGGCCTAGCCCAGGAAGATGTGGGCTGAGTTCTGAGGCTCTGGCTATGAACCGTCGCAAAGCCCGGGCTGCTTTCGTTTCTCCTGGGTTTGGGCCGATGGCTGGGAATTTCCCTCTTTCAATCCCTGAGTGAAATAAGACTCCCAAAGAGAGGGACTTTGCCAGAGGGCAGCTCTGCTGGGGCCGGAGTGGTGCACGGGCCCAGGCTCGCCAGACCAAACTCCTTTGCCAGCCAGTAGAGAGGAGCCCAGCTGTGCCGGGGCGGGACGCTGAATGGAAGCCCAGCAAGGGGTTGGCACAGCCTGGCGGATGTTGATTTCGGTCAGACCATTTCTCTCGGTCCTGCCAGCCCCAGCCCCAGGGGGCCCTGACAGCTTCTGCAGGCCCTCAGGCAAGGATGGCTCCACACCCCCAGAAGGGGCGGGGCCTCGGTCAGAAGGGGCGGGCATAGGGGCAGCACTGCCCCTCCCCTAGCCCTCAGAGCCATGTGGAGCAGGCAGAGCCAAGCTCCGGCGGCGATTTAAAGGGCCCACAGTTCCAGCCGTTGCTGCAGTAGCGGCAGCAGGAGCCGGGGCCCCCAAGTCCCTTTGAATAGCTGGGCCCCAGGGCAACTGCCCCTTTGCCCCCCATCAGTGGGCCTGCCCAGCCCCCCTGTCAGTGCTTGGGAGGAGCAGCTCTGCCACTCAACCCGGTACCCACCTTGGGTCTACTTCCCCCAGCCGTGCTCTCTACGGATCGTCTTACAGGGCAACCGGGAGAACAGGGCGTTCCCGTGCCCCTCCGCGTCTCAGATACAGACGGGCACGCGCAGCACTCGCACACAGCACAGGGGAGGCAACAGACTACGGGCGAGACCCGACCTTCACCTGCAGCAGACCAGAAGCTGCCGAAAGGCCGCGTTAGCTGTCCCTGGCGGTAGCTGCCTGGGCAGATGTGCAGCCTGACTATTCCCCCCCGGCTCTCTCAAACGCTGCCTCGCCTTCGTGCCATCGGGTTATTGATTCAGGGGCTGGGCCGTTCCAGGCCTGGGTGGGTGAGGGGGAGAAAGATCCTTCGATCTTGGCGGGAGCGTTAGCTGTCAGCATCAGGCAGCTGCTTTCCACCGAGGAGAAGCAAGGAGGGCTGGGGAGGGGAACAAACCGAGGAAGCTTGCAGCCTGGCCCACGCCCACCTTCCTTAGCAGGACAGGGTCCCGCCGCAAAGGGGGAGAAGCCCCGACCTCCCCGAGCCTGGACCGTCTCAGGGACGTGGGCACAGTGGGTCGGTCTCCGCAGCACAGGAAGCCTCGGAGCCTGGGTCACAGGACTTGGCTCCGCAAGGTTCATGCCACGGGGCTATAAATAGCCATGCAGCCATTCAGACGCAGGCAGGAAATCCTCCCCCCTGCAGCCTGAGCCCAAACCGCTTCGCTGCCGGTTTTAGCCCGGGAGCGCGAGCCCGAGGCAAGTGACCTGGGCCCGGAGACTGATGGGCCCCGGGTATTTCTGATCTGAGCCTCCTGCCTCCTCCAAGCAGAGCCAGCCTCCGGCAGCCCGGCCACGCTGCCAAGGGCAGGCGGGCTGAGGCAGCTCCCTGCAATGCAGCACGAGTCTATTAATAGTTCCAGCCACTTTGTGTCTTTCCAAACCTTTGTACTGACACACGCTGACCCCGGGGCCGTGCCAGGTGGATGCACAAGCTCCAGCGTAGGGCCTCAGAGGGGGCCTCTCCAGACAAATGGCTGGTGTTTAGGTGCAGCCTCACCCTCTGTACCAGCGGAGAGGCAAAGGGAACCCTCCACTATTCCTATTGCCACTGGCCTTTGTCAGAATGCGCCGCATTTTAGGCAACGCTGCGGGGCCTCAAAAGTCACCTCGCTTAGGGCCTCAGCCGGTCTTAATCCCGCTGGCTTGGAGGGACACGGATGGGCCCAGCAGATTGGGGTGCTGGCCTGGCGCTCTCTAGCCTTGCCGACAGCCCCGGGAGCGACGCAGGCAGCAGAGCGGGTCCCAGCAGGGCGGTGCAGAGGGAGAACAGGGAAATCTACCAACACCTTTGCTCCAGCCTCCAGCACTTTTACCAGTCTCCTTCCCGGCCCTCCTCTTGCTTAGCAGAGAGCCCTACCAAGATGTCCGGTGCCAGAGTCTAGCACGGGTGTAATGCAGGGCTGGCCAAGGTGCGGCGCACGGACAGCACCTGGCCTGCTGCCCTTGCCACCAGAAGTCCAGGCGGTGGTTCGGGATCCTATTTCAATGGCTCACAGTTGCGGCACGACCCGGGAAGGGGCTGGAGCCGTGAGCTCTCTGAACAGCTGCAGTGATCCCGGGCGGCTGCCAGGCAACCGGCGAGAGGCAAGGCCGGGAGCCACGAGCCCTTCTCTGTGTTTTTATTTCAAAGCCTCCAACCCCAGACAACACTGGAGGGAGGCTAGTCCCCAGCCCCGCCTCTTTCTCTGCAGCCCCGCCCCTTTCAGGGGTGGAGCCAGCCCAGGACCACCTACCAAAATTCAGTACCGCCCCCCCCCGTGAAAATTATTGCCCACCCCTGGTGCAATGGCACCGTGACTCACGGCCGCAGCACCTCCGGCTGGTCCCACTGGGAATTAGCTCCATCCTCAGCAGGGCGCCCCCTGCTGGCTGTTGTGTCACCCGTCCACGCGCCACATTCTCCACATCACTCCCCAGATTATGGCATCCTCTTCGGGACACTGCCCTGTGGCAGGCTCCACCCCCATCTCTCACCCCTTCCTCAGCTGCCTTCAGCCTCACCTGCCCCTGTGGCCAACGGCAGCCTCACCCCGCGCCCCAGGGGCAAGCCCCAGGCCATAAAGGCCACTCCTCAAGGGGGGACCCAGGCCCACCCGCTACGCTGGAGTCTGACCCAGGGGCGCTCCGTCAGCAGCCTTGTCCTGCCCCCTCTACTCCACGTGGCCGCCTCTTGCTCCCTGGGCCACTGCCCCGGCACCCTTGGCACCCCTGGCACCCCTGGCTCTTGTGCCAGGCTGGAGCCTCCCTCTCTCCAGCTCCCCTGAGCCTGCCCAGCCCTGCTCCCACTAAGGTGCCTCCCTGGGGACCAGTCCTGCTCCCATCCTTGTCAGGACCCCACCCCTTGCGCTTGTCTGGGCAGCTCTTTATATAGAGAGCTGCCCCAGCAAGCTGCCCTCTCATTGGCTCCCTCTAGGTCGCTTTCTGATTGGCCAGAGCTCAGCCAGGCTCCCTCCGGCCTGCTGTAACCCCTTTGGCCAGAGTGGGGCAGCGGCCCCACGCCAGGAGGGCGCGTGACTGATTGCTTTTTCCCACAGAGAAATTTCCTCAAAAGCGTCACAACTGGGTCTTGTTAAAGATTCCCCTAGAAAAGTTTTCACAATTGTATAAAAAAAACCCTAAAACTGTGGGGAGCCAAGAGGGGAAGCGTTTGGCAAACAAAAGCCAGAACGTTTTCAGTGACAATGGGAATCTTTTCATGACCATTTCCACTCGGTTTAAAAATCCCTTTTGTGTCCGAAAAGGAAGTTTCAACCAAAAAATGTTGATTATTTTGAATGAAAACGTAATGATTAAACCCACCAGACGTTTTTGTTACCCCGCCTTGCAACACGAGCACCAGGAACCCCCAGGCATGGCTGCTTAGTGGACACAGGACTTGTAGGTGCCTGAGGAGTTCGATCCTGGAGCTGAGAGGCTAGACTAGAGACCCACGCCTGTAAGGAACAGCATCTCCCTAGGAGAAGCCTACATTCTCTAGGGACGTCACTGTGACGGCGCGTTGGGGGTCCCCCGTCTCCTGCACCCCGAAATGGCACAAACAGACTGCACCAGCCGGTGGAATAGAGGAAGTTTATGGCCTCTCCAGGATACAGTACAGCACAGATGTAATCTGGTCACAGAGCTGGGCTCGGATGCCTCAGGCCCCCTTGAGATGGGGGAGACTGGGACCCCAAGCTCCAGCCCCTTTCCCTAGGCTGTCTCCTCCATGCTCCCAGACAGCAACTAACCAACACTCTTCCAGCCCTGCCCCCCAGCCAGGGCAGCATTCCCCCTTCCTTTGTTCCTCTCCATGGGGGGTGTCTGGCCATACCGGTTGAGAGGTCCCTTTGCATAGTGACTCATCCTGTTTTGCTGGGTCGTGGTACCCACGGCAGCCAGTGGGGGTTACCCCAGAGCCAGCAGCATAGAAACCAGCCAGGTACCCGCACTACGTCACAGTCACTTCCCAATCGGCTGGGCTCCCTAGCCAGCCAGCACTGGCCTGGGGTTAGGCACAGATGGCGAGTTTCTGGCTCCGCTGAGGTAGTTGGGTGCTCGGCCTTTGGCTTTGGGAGGATGAAGGACTCTCCCGGGAGCGTGACTGCCCGATGCGTGTGGGAGCAGCTCCGCACGGGCGAGCGCGTGTCCTGCGAGACGCACCAAGGGAGGGCCGTGTCCCTGCGGGCTGGGTTTCATGGCGGGGCCAGCGGCGCTGGACAGAATGGGTCCGAGCCGTGCGGCGGGAGGGGAGGCGGCTGTTTGACTTTCAGAGCTGTGCCCGCGCTCCCGCCAGGGGGCTGCGTCCAAGCCAAACAGCCGGCACACGGAGAACCAGCGAGGAACGCTCCACGCCTCAGCCTGCGCAGCGTGAGGTTGCAGGGCGTCGCTGAGTCCCAGACAGGGCCGGGTAGGAAAAGGAAGCCATTGCGAGGGGGACTGTGGTTACGAGGGGATGGGCCGCACCTCTGTGTCCCATGGAGACCGGGTGCTGACTAACAGTGCAGCCGCACCGGGGAAAGTCCAGGGCTGCCTTCACCCTGTCGAGAGAACGGCAGCAGCCTCGAAGGGGGGACCCCGAGGTGCAGTCCTGGGGCGTTTGGAGCCAGGGCTTTGGGGCAGAGCCAGTTAGCCACTGCTCAGGCCACGAGCTGAATGCTGCAGGGGTCAGGAGGGAACCTTCCGCTCCCGCCCGCGGCGTCGCCTGCCTCTGGGAAGTTCTCGCCTTTCGCTGGCGTGCCAGGCGTGTATCGAGTCAGGCTTTTGCCCTGGCGTTTCTTGCCCGTTTACCACATTTCTCTTTCGTGTCAGCTTCAAACTCTGCAAACTGACCTGGCAATCTGGAAGCCCAGAGCAGCGACTTAGCGCCTGCTAGGCACCCTCACTCCCAGCCCCGCAGTGCCACACCTCCTGGGACCCTCTGCTCTGGGCTCGCTCCCTGCAGCCACCCAGGTGTCAGGAATGCAGTTATTTCTGGGGTGGAAGGCGGCAGGCAGCTGAAATTCCAGCCAGGGGCACTGGGTGCACGTGCCTGCCCTTGCAGAAAAGAGCTGGGGGGCTTTAAAATCGGCAGAGGTCGGGGCTCAGCGCTAGCAGGACAGGGCCGTGTCCCTACCTGGCCTGGTTTGAGCCTGGGGCTGCAGGGCGCCCTGTATCCCAAACCTGAGCCGTGGCCACCATGCCACCCCCACCCTGCGGTATTGCTGAGCCCTGTCTTGCAAGGGGCTGGCTCAGTGCAAGCAGGCAGGGCCAGTGCGGACTTTTCAAGCAGAGGTGTCTGGGCAGTTCCGGGCTGCAGCCAGATCCCGGCCTCCCCACCCCGCTGCCCTGTGCTACGCTGAACAGGCCTCTCTGTGCCGAGGAGGCTCCCTGGCGCTCTCCGGGAACGGGCGGCGGGCGGAGGAGAAAGGGAAGGAAGCCGTTTCCTTCTGCCTGTCTGGGGGGGGCCGCGAGGGACACGCGCGAGGGGGAGGCTGCAAAGGCAATCCCCGCTGGCCTGTGCACCCTGGCCTGCCTCAGAGCTGAGCCAGCGGGGCCAGCTCGTCCCGCCCTCGCCGGGGAGCGGGGGGAAGAACCGTGTCACTCTGGCTTGTTGCTGTGCAGTCCTGGCCTGACGTGCTGCTCCCACCGCGGGCAGGGCGCTGCAGCGGCCGAGCTGGCCCGGGCCCAGCCTCGCACAGAGTTCCCAGTGTGGGCGGGAAGGCTGCCCGCTGACCCTCGCTGGAAATGGAATCGGCCAGTCCCAGCCGTGGCCTCCCAGGGGAGCAGCAGCGGGGCCAGGTGGGAGCTGTCTGCGCGTTCCCCTCCGTTGCTGGGAGGGGCGGCGAGCGGAGCGTGAGGACGGCTCTGTCTGCACAGCTGTGGCCGGTCCCCGGAGCACTGAGGTCGCCCCCAGAAGTGCAGAGGGGCCGGGCTGCGGGACAGGGATGGGGCGCGTCTGGCCGGGCGTCTGGCACGGCGCGGGACCCACCCTGGGTCAACATCCCTTACAGTACGCCAGGGCGCAGGCTGATCCAGCCGGCAGCAGCCCCGGGGCCGGGTCGGCCCCCAGACAAGCCTCTGGCCCGTCAGCCGCACAGAGAAACCGCCCGGAGAATTCTGCCCCCCAGTAAATCGACGCTTCAGCGGCTCCCCCGTCCTGGAGCAGGGAAGCCCCTCAGGAGGTGCCCTGCTCAGCGCGTCGGCCACTTCGCCTCCCCTCCCTGCTGCATGCTGCTCTGCTCAGCACACCCCGGCCCCCTGGCCCTGCCCCGCCGGGGGGCCAGTGGGGCAGGTGCAGAGCCAGTGCTGGGCCTGGCCTCAGCGGGTGCAGTAAGGGCAGCTCCCCGGCAGCCAGTGTGGGGAGAACGGGGCCGGGGGCATGCCTGTGAAAGGGGAGGGGGCTGTGCCGCGGGAGGGCCCCGGTGCCTCCTCGGGCAAGTGTCTCACAAGCAGCGCTCGGGAGGGGGAGCTCCAGGGGCTTTGTGCCCCCCCGGCCCAGCGGCACTGTCCCCAGGACCCCTGGCTGGCGGCCCAAGGCCCGAGGCAGGGCGCGCTAACCAGGCTGCTTGTTCTGGCAGGGCCCTGCCCCATCGAGACGTCGGGAACCAAGTCCCGCTTCCCCGTCTCCGAGGCCCTGGACCCGTCCGCATGGAGCGCCGTGGTGGACCGGCAGGACGGGCCCTCTCTCTCCTTGTTGATCTACTCCCCTCCCGACGCCCGGATCGGCCGCTACGCCCTGACCCTGGAGGCCTCCATGGGGTACCAAGGCACCAGCTTCCGGCTCGGGGGCTTCATCCTGCTCTTTAACCCCTGGTGTGCAGGTGAGGGTCCCCTGCAGCCACGTGAGACGGGCCAGGCTTGGAACAGCAGCCTCCTGCCGAATGGCCCAGCCGGGCCCTGCCTCTGGGGGGGGTGCGGGGGGGGGGGGGAAGCAAACCAACCCCTGCTGCAAACACCCACGACGCTGGGGAGGTTTGGATCCGGGTCCAAGCAGAGCGCTCAGCTGGATTCTGGGGCTGACTCCTCCCGCCCCACCCCAGAGCCAGCTGCACTCGCCGTAGGAACACACACGCAGCAGGGCAGCTGCCGCTGCGTCCCTCTCCAGACCTGCCGCCCTCGCTGGAAAATCCCTGGCAATCTGGTGCCTGCGGAAGAGCACGGACCAGGGGCAGGAGCCAGCCTGCCGCTGAATCCCGGGCCTGGCGCATCTCAATTCCCGCCCTGCCCCGGCTCGGGTTCAACGTGCCCTGCTCCCGCGCTCCCAGGTTATGGGCAGAACATGGGGGCGGAGTGGGAGGATGTTAACGAGCCAGCTGGGGTGCAGACCGAACCGCCAGGATCCCTGCTGAGAGCAGGCTGCAGCACCTGGCCATGGCTGGGCGCGTGGCCAGTCACTTCCCCTCACTTAGTGCTTGTCCCCATGAGGAGCAGGAATCCGGCCCCACCCCATCCCAGGGCAGCCTCAAGTCACCCAAGTGAAATACGGGGCCTCCCAGCTGCAAACTTCCTGAATTCCAGAGGGCTCGGCGCGGACTCTTCAGAGATAAGAGCTTAGAAAATTCTCTTGGCTGCCACCCGCCAAATACCAGGGCGGGCGGGAAGGTTTCAGCAAACAAATCCCACAGGCCATTTGGCTGCCCTGCCTGGCGGTTCCCACTGGAGCAAGGAACACGCAGCCTGAGGGACGTGGCTCTCTGCCTGTGTTCATCGTTGGGGTCCCTGCCGCCCCGTCTCTCCTTTTTTCTCCCTCTCCCTGTCCCCGCGGGGAAAACGAAGACGGGGGCAGGGGAGACGGGGCACAAGCAAAGCAAAGCCCCACGTTTTACCTTTGAATCCCAAGCCCACTGACATTTTTCAGCACATTCCAGGAAAACCGTGGCCCTGCCACGAACAGCGTCGTTTCCCGCGCTCGGGAAAGAGCAGCCGTTTCTCGGAGTCCCAGCTGCACAGCCGGAGCAAGGGCAGCGGTGGGACAATGCCAGCCGAGGCCCTGTGCGGTGGCGTCAGAGCAGGGAGGCAAAGCCCCCCCAGCCAACCCCAGGGAAGGGTTTCCTCCCGTCTCCCGGGGCCGTGGGTCCTAGGCCCCGCGCTGCTGCAGCAAGGCCCAAACGCTGCCGCCGGCGGAGGAGTTCTCCCGAGGATGGGGGCCGCCCAGCGCCGGGGTGGTCCCAGGAGGGGGGGCAGTGTGGCTGTCCTGTCTCCGCCTGGTCGCGGTGGGGGCGGTGGGCGCGTGTCTCACGGGGCCCTGCCTCCCTCTCCCCAGACGACTCCGTCTTCCTGGAGTTTGAGGACCAGCGCAAGGAGTACGTGCTGGCGCAGCAGGGCCTCATCTTCCAGGGCTCTCTCAAGTACATCGTCCCGACGGCCTGGAACTTCGGGCAGGTGAGTCTCCGGCCCTGAGCCCCCGGGCGCTGGGGGCCCGCCCCGCCCACGCAGCTCCGGCAGCAGCGTCACGGCCGAGAGCCCACGGCTGAGAGAGCCACAAGCTGCAGCCGGGCCACCAACCCCCCCGCCTGCCGGGCCTGCGAGCCCCGTGGGGCGTTGCGTTCCTGGCATGAGCCGGGCGCTGGGCTGTGCTGAGCAGAGGGACCCTCCGGCAACCGCTCCTGCCTGCCCGGCAGAGGCACTGGCAGCTCCAGGCAGCGGTGCCCAGCTCCTCACCCGTCCCCTGGCAGCCCAAGCCCCTGGAGGGGGGGGGGGGGGGGGGGGGACGCTGCCAGTGCAGACACACAGAACCCCGGGGCTGCACAGGGCTCTGCTCAGGCGCGGTGGAGGGGGAGCGCACTGGGGCCTCGGCCCCGCCGACTGGGCCGTGCCGAATGACAGCCGTCACTGACGCCACCGCCGGCGTCTCCCGGCGCCCCTCTGCCAGCAGCTCGTCAGGCATCGCAGCCTCCCCTTGCCACCAGCCCTCCGGTGCCGGGAGCGGGGCCCTGGAGCAGGAGGGGCTGCGGTGGGGGGGGCGGTGGAGGAGCAGCAAAGGAGGAGCCCCTACACAGGGCAGGGAGGGGGGCTCCCCTGCGAAGCTGCAGCCTGCCCAGGTGCACAGAGCCGGGCTCGCCGAGCTTGCGGGGGGATGCTCTGGCCCAGGTGCACAGACCCGGGCTCGCCGAGCTTGCGGGGGGGATGCTCCGGCCCAGGCGCACAGAGCCAGACTCGCTGAGCTTGCGGGGGGGATGCTCCGGCCCAGGCGCACAGAGCCAGGCTCGCCGAGCTTGCGGGGGGGATGCTCCGGCCCAGGCGCACAGAGCCGGGCTCGCTGAGCTTGCGGGGGGATGCTCCGGCCCAGGCGCACAGAGCCAGGCTCGCTGAGCTTGCGGGGGGATGCTCCGGCCCAGGCGCACAGAGCCAGGCTCGCCGAGCTTGCGGGGGGATGCTCCGGCCCAGGCGCACAGAGCCGGGCTCGCTGAGCTTGCGGGGGGGGATGCTCCAGCCCAGGTGCACAGAGCCGGGCTCGCTGAGCTTGCGGGGGGGATGCTCCGGCCCAGGCGCACAGAGCCGGGCTCGCTGAGCTTGCGGGGGGATGCTCAGGCCCAGGCGCACAGAGCCAGGCTCGCTGAGCTTGCGGGGGGATGCTCCGGCCCAGGCGCACAGAGCCGGGCTCGCTGAGCTTGCGGGGGGGATGCTCCGGCCCAGGCGCACAGAGCCGGGCTCGCTGAGCTTGCGGGGGGATGCTCCGGCCCAGGCGCACAGAGCCGGGCTCGCCGAGCTTGCGGGGGGATGCTCCGGCCCAGGCGCACAGAGCCGGGCTCGCTGAGCTTGCGGGGGGGGATGCTCCGGCCCAGGCGCACAGAGCCGGGCTCGCTGAGCTTGCGGGGGGGATGCTCCGGCCCAGGCGCACAGAGCCGGGCTCGCTGAGCTTGCGGGGGGATGCTCAGGCCCAGGCGCACAGAGCCAGGCTCGCTGAGCTTGCGGGGGGATGCTCCGGCCCAGGCGCACAGAGCCGGGCTCGCTGAGCTTGCGGGGGGGATGCTCCGGCCCAGGCGCACAGAGCCGGGCTCGCTGAGCTTGCGGGGGGATGCTCCGGCCCAGGCGCACAGAGCCGGGCTCGCCGAGCTTGCGGGGGGATGCTCCGGCCCAGGCGCACAGAGCCGGGCTCGCTGAGCTTGCGGGGGGGGATGCTCCGGCCCAGGCGCACAGAGCCAGGCTCGCTGAGCTTGCGGGGGGATGCTCTGGCCCAGGCGCACAGAGCCGGACTCGCTGAGCTTGCGGGGGGATGCTCCGGCCCAGGTGCACAGAGCCGGGCTCGCTGAGCTTGCGGGGGGGATGCTCCGGCCCAGGCGCACAGAGCCGGGCTCGCTGAGCTTGCGGGGGGGATGCTCCGGCCCAGGCGCACAGAGCCGGGCTCGCTGAGCTTGCGGGGGGATGCTCCGGCCCAGGCGCACAGAGCCGGGCTCGCTGAGCTTGCGGGGGGGATGCTCCGGCCCAGGCGCACAGAGCCAGGCTCGCTGAGCTTGCGGGGGGGGATGCTCCGGCCCAGGCGCACAGAGCCAGGCTCGCTGAGCTTGCGGGGGGGGATGCTCCGGCCCAGGCGCACAGAGCCAGGCTCGCTGAGCTTGCGGGGGGGGATGCTCCGGCCCAGGCGCACAGAGCCAGGCTCGCTGAGCTTGCGGGGGGATGCTCCGGCCCAGGCGCACAGAGCCAGGCTCGCTGAGCTTGCGGGGGGGATGCTCCGGCCCAGGTGCACAGAGCCAGGCTCGCTGAGCTTGCGGGGGGATGCTCCGGCCCAGGTGCACAGAGCCGGGCTCGCTGAGCTTGCGGGGGGGGATGCTCCGGCCCAGGCGCACAGAGCCAGGCTCGCTGTCCCCCCCACATGCTGGGCAGCCCTGTCCCGTTTTGTGTCCTGATAACACCGCGGGGAGCTCGCCCGCCACCTGCCTCCGCAGGCTGAGACACGGCTCATTTCCGGAGGGGAACTGCTGAGCCCAGAGCCCGGGGCAGCCCAGAAATCCTTAGTCCGGGCGGCCTGGGAGGGAGGCCAGAGCCCTGCGTGACCCTGACGAGAACAGCCTGTGTCTGGGGGACACATGGAGGGGCCTTGGTGAGCTAAGAGCTCCCCGGCCCGTTGCCGTTGCAGGGCTGATAAGGGGCCGCCCGCCCGGGGGCCTTTCAGTCCAGAGCCCGTCCGGCCTGCAGGGGCTGCACCTGGCTCGCAGCCGTTCTCCCCACAGGCGCCTCGCTCTATGGGGCAGGCTCTGAGTGGGGAGGGGCCTGTCTGCGGGGGGGCTGAGGGAGGGGCTCTCCGGCAGAGCGTAAGGCGGCTCCCTCATTCAGCAACCCTGCTCTGCCCCTCCTCCCCGGGCCCAAAGCTGCCTGGCCGTGGGGCAGGGCAGGGGGGTGGCCGTTGGCTCCAGCGCCGGACGCTCAGGGGCAGGTTCCCCTCCGTAAGGGCTCAGTGGGTGGAGGAGTGAGTCCCTGAGCACCTGGCTGGCCACAGACAGACACCTCCCTCCGCGGGAGCGCCGAGCCCCTCTGCAGGCTGAGCCCCCCCCGCCCGATAGCCGGCGACCCAGGGGTCAGCACATTCCCTGGGGACGTGGGACACAGGCAGTCAAGCTGACCGTGGTCCTCCCGCCTCCCAGGCGAGCGCCGTGGCCCCGTGGCTGCTCGGGGGTGGGGGAGGGCTGGGGCGGGCGCTGGCCCCTCTGCCGAGCTGGGGGGAGAAGGCTCCGGAGCTCGGCTCCCTCCGCCCCGAGGCAGCGAGAGCCCCAGCGGCGCATGCGCAGGGGCCAGAGCAAGCGGCGTGGTGGGCGCGTGGGCAGCCGCTGAGGGTGGCCGTGGTGCCTGAAGGGTGATTCCGGCTCCTCACGGGGCAGGGGGCAGAACCAGGAGCGATGGGCTCAAGTTGCAGGGGGGGGGTCTAGGGTGGAGATTAGGACAAACTATTTCCCTAGGTGGGTGGGGAAGCGCCGGGCTGGGTCCCCAGGGAGGGGGTGGAATCTCCATCCCTAGAGGTGTTTAAGTCCCAGATTAACCAAGCCCTGGCTGGGCTAATTGAGTTGGGTTGGTCCTGCTTTGGGCAGGGGCCTGGACTCGACTCCTGAGGTCTCTGCCCGCCCCGGGGTTCTCAGGGGCCTCGGGTCCCTGGGAGATCGGAGCCGAAGGCTTGGGGCAGCTGTGAGGCGGAGGGGGCCGAGCAGCTGGGTTCCCACAGCCGCCTGCCCGACCTTCCCCTCTGCTGGCGCTGCGGGAGGGGCCAGTGTCTGTGCCGGGCGGGGCGGCTCCGCTGGTTTCCGGCCTGTGCACGCACCAGCTCCTCGCCGGCCCGCCGACCCCCCGCCCTTAGTGCCAGGCCCGAGCGGGCCGACCCCCCGCTCTGCGCGGCAGGGCCACCCCGGGCAGCGTGGCGCTCACCGGTGCCTGGAGGACAGGGCACCGGGCCCGTTCAGGCTCTCTCGCCCAGGGCGGCCGCCCGGAGGAAACGAGCCGAGCGGCTCTCAGGGCCTGGCAGGGGCTGGGCGCGAATGCAGCGGAGAAGGGGCGAGGACGCACATTCTCCCTGAGGTCTGCAGCTGGGAGACAGGGCCTGAGCCCCCTGGGCTGGTCCAAAGTCTCGTGGGTCCTGGCCCGGGCCAGCTTGCTCAGGGGCAAACTCCTGTAGCCCCCAGCTGCCGGGAAGCTGCAGAGCCCTGCGCCCGAGTGCCAAGGGGCAGGCCCTGGGGCGGGCGGACGCTGCCCTGGCTCTGTCACCCGCGCCGGCCGGCCTGGCTGCACAGGAGCAGGGACACAGGCCGCAGGCGCGGAAGGGACCGGGTGCCCTGCCCCCTCTCCTGCCCCGGGGTGCAGCTGATTTTAACCCTCCCAACCCTCGCCCCCCGACAGCCAAGCCAGCTCCTGGCCTCACTGTGCTCCCTCTTTTCCCCTGCGCCCCCCAGTTCGAAGCTGACATGGTGGACATCTGCCTCCAGCTGCTGGACACCAACCCCAAATTCCATCGCGACCAAAACCGAGACTGCTCCCGTCGCAACAACCCCGTTTACATCGGCCGGGTCGTGAGCGCCATGGTGAGTAGGGAGACCCGGGAACCGGCTCACGGGCAACTGGAGGGCTGCTGGCCGGGCTGTGGCCGTTCCACGGACCCCTCAGATCCCCACACGCAGCCGTGTGGTCCCTGAGCCACTCCCTGCTTAGCCACCCCGGTGTGATGGGTACCCCCCCGACCCGTCCTGGGCCTGCCTGTGTATCGGGGTACCCGGGCACCCGGCCGGCCGTCACACGAGACGCACGACTGAGCCACGCCCCCCCAGCAGTGTCTCCGCTCCACGCCCGGGGAGTCCTGGGGCCACTCGGCCAAGCCCCCTGCCACTGCTCCGCCAACGCGTCTCCACGCAGCCCTGTGGCTGGCCCCGCCTCGCCCGCGCCGCTCCCGCCTCGCCCGCGCCGCTCCCGCCTCGCCCGCGCCGCTCCCTCCCCTGGCCTGCTCTCGCTGGCGGAGGGGCTGCCTGCTTAGCCAAGCCCCTCGGGAAGGGGCTCCCCTCGCTTGGAGCCTGCACTGGGTCCCCCGCTCCAGGGGGCCGCTGCCCTGCAGAGCGGGGGCGGGGAGACGCGGCTCTTCCTCTCATCCCCGTGGCCCCGGCGGCTCCGTCCTTTCCCGGCTCACGGGCGTCCCGCCCCTTGCGCTGCAGGTGAACTGCAATGACGACCAGGGGGTGCTGGCCGGGCGCTGGGACAACAAGTACGAGGACGGGGTGAGCCCCATGTCCTGGCTCGGCAGCGTGGACATCCTCAGGCGCTGGAGGAAATACGGCTGCCAGCCAGTGCGCTACGGCCAGTGCTGGGTCTTCGCAGCCGTGGCGTGCACAGGTGAGGCCCCGGGACCCGCAGACTCTCCCTTCCTCCAGGGCTGAGTTCCTGCTCTCCCGTCCCGGGGCGCGGGCTGAGTGAGGCCGGAGCGGCTCTGCGGGGGTCGGGGCCGTTGGACCCACGTGAAAAGCACCAGGGGACGCAGACGGGCACCTCACCGCTCGGCAGTCAATCCGCCCTCCCCCCGCTAGTCGCACGGGTCAGGGGGCTGCCACCGTGGGAAAACCCAGCTGGGTTTCTCCTGTAACTGCCTCCCCTTCGCCCCAGCGGCAGGCCCCCCCGAGCGGGCGCAGCGCCCCGGCTGCGGGAGCGACAAAGAAGGGTTTGAAGCAGACAGACCTTTGAGAAACCCCGCGGGGAAGGCTGACAGCAGGCGCACTGGCATCCCCCTGGGCACACACAGGGACAAGCGCCCTGCCACCCCCTCCTGCCCACAGTTACCCAGAGGCCACGAGTCAGACCAGAACCCCCGGGACGTGTCCAGGCGCACGCTCATTCTTGGGCCACAGTGGCTGCGGGTTTGGCCTTCCTCTCCTGGGCACATCCGCAGGAGGGAGAAAATCGCTCGTGCCCAGGTGGCTTTCTGAGGCCGGCCCGCCCCTGCGAAACTGTCGAGCGCCCGGGCTGTGCGCTAGGGGCCCTGTTTGTTGCAAGCAGCAGCTAGGAACTTAAATACCAAGGGAGGGGGCCGAATTCGACCTGTGCGTGGAATCCCTTAAAGGCTTTTCCCCAGTCTCTTTCGGGCCCTGTTTGTGTCTGGCAGCCTGTCCGTGTCACTGAGCGGCCCTTCCGCCCGCTGGGCCCTGAGCCTCCCCAGAGACACTTCCGAGCACAAGGCCCCAGAGGGCGATTCTCCGTCACAGCCCAAGGCAGAGCCGGGCTGTTTATTGATCAAGGGGAAAACTCTCGCCTGGTGTTTTCGCTCCTGTCGGTCAGGAGCCACCTGTGTTCTGTGCGGGGCGTCTCGGAGCCGCCATGCACGTCTCGCGGGAGAACGGTAGCGGCCGATCCTGCCGCAGGGTGCTAGGAGCTGTGTGCACGGTTAGATGACACGGGGCTTGAGAAGCCACCTGGCACCGTCACTGCGCCTGCCCCGGGGCTGAGACGGAGCCACGTTAGCAGGAAGGGCAACAGGATTGGGTTGTGGCCACGCTGGTCTGGGACAGGCTCTCCCGGGGCTGCCCCGCTCGGCGAGCGCTCCCCTGCCTGGCAGAGGGGCTGTGCGGCTCGGGGACCGGCCACGTGGAGAGCCTGGGAGGGAACGGGCAATGCCGGCGTAAGGGTCACAAAATGCCCCGGGCTTCACCTCTGCCCGGCTCCCTCTCTGCCCAGTCCTGCGCTGCCTGGGAATTCCCACCCGCGTGGTGACCAACTACAACTCCGCCCACGACACCAACAGCAACTTGGTCATTGACCGGTACCTGGATGAGATGGGCAACCTGCAGGCCTCCAAAGACATGATATGGTGAGTAGTGCCCGTGGCACGCGGCGTGTGCGTCAGGGCGGGACTCGGCTCCGTCCGGCAGGCCCACAGCCGGGCGGCCCAGGAACCCAGACCACGTTCCCCCAGGCGCCCGGGGTGGCGTGGACACGGCTCCGTCCGGCAGGCCCACAGCCGGGCGGCTCAGGAACCCAGACCACGTTCCCCCAGGCGCCCGGGGTGGCGTGGACACGGCTCCGTCCGGCAGGCCCACAGCCGGGCGGCCCAGGAACCCAGACCACGTTCCCCCAGGCGCCCGGGGTGGCGTGGACACGGCTCCATCCGGCAGGCCCACAGCCGGGCGGCCCAGGAACCCAGACCACGTTCCCCCAGGCGCCCGGGGTGGCGTGGACACGGCTCCATCCGGCAGGCCCACAGCCGGGCGGCCCAGGAACCCAGACCACGTTCCCCCAGGCGCCCGGGGTGGCGTGGACACGGCTCCGTCCGGCAGGCCCACAGCCGGGCGGCTCAGGAACCCAGACCACGTTCCCCCAGGCGCCCGGGGTAGCGTGGACACGGCTCCATCCGGCAGGCCCACAGCCGGGCGGCTCAGGAACCCAGACCACGTTCCCCCAGGCGCCCGGGGTGGTGTGGACACGGCTCCATCCGGCAGGCCCACAGCCGGGCGGCTCAGGAACCCAGACCACGTTCCCCCAGGCGCCCGGGGTAGCGTGGACACGGCTCCATCCGGCAGGCCCACAGCCGGGCGGCTCAGGAACCCAGACCACGTTCCCCCAGGCGCCCGGGGTAGCGTGGACACGGCTCCATCCGGCAGGCCCACAGCCGGGCGGCTCAGGAACCCAGACCACGTTCCCCCAGGCGCCCGGGGTAGCGTGGACACGGCTCCATCCGGCAGGCCCACAGCCGGGCGGCTCAGGAACCCAGACCACGTTCCCTGCACCGTTCTGGAGAGCTCCTGCAGGGCTGAGGCCCCTGTCAGATCGGCCGTGGCCCTTAGTCTCACCCACCATAGCAAGCATGGAGCCGGGGCAGGGGACTGTGCCTGAGGGACCCGAGCAAACGGTGCCCCTTGGAGGCAGGCACTGGCCACCTCTTGCTTCAGGGCTGCAGAAGACACGCCCTTCAGCTCTCACTCCTCTCTCCTCCCCTGGCCTTCCTGACAGGAATTTCCACTGCTGGGTGGAGTCCTGGATGACCCGGCCCGACCTTACCGCCGGCTGTGATGGGTGGCAGGCACTGGACCCCACCCCGCAGGAGAAGAGCGAAGGTAAGGAGATTCCAGAGCCGGTCTCCCGGGAGGGGGCAGCTTTGCTCCCTGCGCTTGCGCCCCTAGAATTTGTGGGGTGCGCCAACTGCAGAGTACGTGTTGGGTGCGGTCGGCCCGCCCCTCGCTCCCCAGGCCCTGGCGGTACCGTGTTGGGTGCGGCCGGCCCGCCCCTCGCTCCCCAGGCCCCGGCGGTACCGTGTTGGGTGCGGCCGGCCCGCCCCTCGCTCCCCAGGCCCTGGCGGTACCGTGTTGGGTGCGGTCGGCCCGCCCCTCGCTCCCCAGGCCCTGGCGGTACCGTGTTGGGTGCGGTCGGCCCGCCCCTCGCTCCCCAGGCCCTGGCGGTACCGTGTTGGGTGCGGTCGGCCCGTCCCTCGCTCCCCAGGCCCTGGCGGTACCGTGTTGGGTGCGGCTGGCCCATCCCTCGCTCCCCAGGCCCTGGCGGTACCGTGTTGGGTGCGGCTGGCCCGTCCCTTGCTCCCTAGGCCCTGGCGATACCGTGTTGGGTGCGGCTGGCCCGTCCCTCGCTCCCTAGGCCCTGGCGGTACCGTGTTGGGTGCGGCTGGCCCGTCCCTCGCTCCCTAGGCCCTGGCGATACCGTGTTGGGTGCGGCTGGCCAGTCCCTCGCTCCCTAGGCCCTGGCGATACCGTGTTGGGTGCGGCTGGCCCGTCCCTCGCTCCCTAGGCCCTGGCGATACCGTGTTGAGTGCGGCCGGCCCGTCCCTCGCTCCCCAGGCCCTGGCGATACCGTGTTGGGTGCGGCTGGCCCGTCCCTCGCTCCCTAGGCCCTGGCGATACCATGTTGAGTGCGGCCGGCCCGTCCCTCGCTCCCCAGGCCCTGGCGGTACCATGTTGGGTGCGGTCGGCCCGTCACTCGCTCCCCAGGCCCTGGCGGTACCATGTTGGGTGCGGCCGGCCCGTCCCTCGCTCCCTAGGCCCTGGCGGTACCGTGTTGGGTGCAGCTGGCCCGTCACTCTAACACCGGTAGGAAAAAGCCAACCTGGATGGAAAGCCGCGGAGCCTGGCCGCCCTGTGCGTGGGCAGCCATGACCAAAACGTCTCGCGGGCTGCTCCTAGCGCCCCCGGGCCACAGGCTGTGCTCCAGGCTGTGGGTGAAGCCAACCGGCCGCTCGCGTTCCAGCCGTCGCCCTTTGCACTCTCTAAGGCAGAAACACGGCGCACTAGCCCTGCTCCCAGCCTAGGCCGGGGGTTCCCTGGCTCCGGCGGGACCTTCCCCAGCATGGCTAGGCTCCCAGGGCCGGCCTGCCCACACAACGTCTTCTGCTGGGCTCTGGGAGCATGTGCCCCGGCCCCCGCCCCCACCCTCCTGGCCACCGACCCCTGGTGAAGCTGGGCCCTCACTTCCATTCCCCCAGCTGGGAACCATCCGCACCACTCACCAGATGCCGTGTAGCTGGGTCGGCAGCTTCCCAGCCCGGCTGGCTTCCAAAGGGCAGGCTGCCCTGTCCCAGGGGCGCATTACTGAGCTCTCCCTTCAGCCCAGTCCAGATGGTGCACATCACACGCCCACCCTGCCCGAGACAGACACGGGGAGGGAGAGACACTGGAGGGCAGGGAGAGTCCAGATTAGAGGAACGTGCCTAAAGAAATCTGATGAGGTTCAACAAGGACAAGTGCAGAGTCCTGCCCTTGGGACGGAAGAATCCCAGGCATTGTTACTGGCTGGGGACCGACTGGCTAAGCAGCAGTTCTGCAGAAAAGGCCCTGGGGGTTCCAGTGGATGAGAAGCTGGAGATGAGTCAACAGGGCGCTCTTGTAGCCAAGAAGGCTAATGGATATTAGGGGGCATTAGGAGGAGCATTGCCAGCCGATCCAGAGAAGTGATTATTCCCCTTTATTCGGGTCTGGTGAGGCCACATCTGGAGTGTTGCAGCCAGTTCTGGGCCCCCCACTACAGAAAGGATGTGGACGCACTGGAGAGGGTCCAGCGGAGGGCGACCAAAATGATTTGGGGGCTGGAGCGCCTGAGCTACAAGGAGAGGCTGAGGGATTTGGGCTTGTTCAGTCTGCAGAAGAGAAGAGTGAGGGGGGATTTGAGAGCAGCCTTCAACTTCCTGAAGGGAGGTTCCAAAGAGGCTGGAGAGAGGCTGTTCTCAGTGGGGCAGGTGGCAGAACAAGGAGCCAGGGTTTCAAGATGCAATGGGGGAGGTCTAGGTTGGATAGTAGAACAAACTCTTTCCCTAGGCGGGTGGGGAAGCGCTGGGCTGGGTTCCCGAGGGAGGGGGTGGAATCTCCATCCCTAGAGGTTCTAAGTCCCAGCTTGACCAAGCCCTGGCTGGGCTGATTGAGTTGGGTTGGTCCTGCCTTGGGCAGGGGGCTGGACTTGACCTCCTGAGGGCTCTGCCCACCCCGGGGTTCTAGGATTCTCGGACTCTCGTTGACGCCGGCCGGCCAGCCGCACTCCCCTGCGCCTGGCCGCGCTCCCTGCCGCCAAGAAGTAACGTCGATTCCTTCTCCCCAGGGGCGTACTGCTGCGGGCCAGCGCCCGTCACAGCCATCAAGGAGGGGGAGCTGGCCATGAAGTACGACAGCCGTTTTGTCTTTGCGGAGGTCAACGCGGACGTGGTTTATTGGCTGCTGAAGAAGGACGGCTCCCAGAAGAAAACCATCCACTCCTCCCTCGTTGGCAAGAAAATAAGCACCAAGAGCGTGGGCACGGACACCAGGGAAGACATCACCCACAACTACAAGTATCCCGAGGGTAGGCGGGCGCGTTGGAGGGGTGTCCCAGGACGGGCCCCCACCTTCGGGGCCAGCACTGTGCATGTTCCCGCTGAGCTCCTAGGGCCGGAGAATTCCAGGGCCGGACGGGACCTTGCTGGGCCCTGGGAAGTAGCAGCGGGAAGGAAGGGCCAATCCATGGAGCAGGCTGGCACGGTCGGGCCACTGCCAGGGAGAGAAAAGCCACGTACTGGGGGAGAAAATGGGGCTGGGGGCTCAGGGTTGGGCCAGAAGCTCCTAATGGACAAAGCTTCCCATTGGCCAAGCTGCCGAGGTCCCACACAAGACAGTGGGGGCCCCTGTCGGCCTCGCGGGTCCCACAGCCCCTGTTCACGCCCCCAGGATCCGACCAAGAGAGGGAAGTGTTTGCCAAGGCAGAACTCCAGAAGAGCTCCCTGACGGAGGAGGAGCAAGGCCTGAGCCTCAAGATCAAGGTGTCCGAGGGCATGAACAACGGCTGCGACTTCGACGTCTACGCCGTCATCAGCAACAACACTGCGACCGAGCGGCAGTGCAGGCTCCTCTTCTGCGCCCGCACAGCCAGCTACAGCGGCGCCCTGGGCCCCGAGTGCGGCAAGAAGGATCTCCTGAACGTCACGCTCCTACCCCACGCAGGTAAGACTCCGGCTGCGGGAAGGCACCGGGGAGTAAAGCCGGGGACTCGGGGCAGAGCAAACAGCTCCCCGGGTCAGACCCGTGGCTCCTGGCAGCCGGCCTGGCTCTTTTATACCCAGTGGACCTGCGTGAGTGACCCCCTGTGACAGCGCGTTGGGGTTTTCCCGACTCCTGCACCCCCGTAGTGGCATGGACAGGCTCCCCCAGCCAGTAGAACAGAGGGAGTTTATTGCTTCTCCAGCACAGATGTCATCTGGTTCCAGGGCAGGCCTAGGATGCCTCAGCCCCCCTTGAGATGGGGAGACTGGGCCCCTAAATCCCAGCCCGTTGCCTCGGCTGCTTCCTCCATGATACCAGCCAGAAACTAACCCACTCACTTCCAGCCCTGCCCCCAGCCAGGGCTCCACTCCCCTTCTTCCCATTGTTCTGCTCCCTGGGGGGTAGCTGGTCAGACAGGTTGGAAGCCCCCTTTGCATAATGACTCATCCCCGCCCTGCTGGGCCGTGCTGCAGACAGCAGCCAGCGGGGGTCACCCACAGCCCACTGGCCAGCACAGCAACCAGCAAGGTACCCCCCACTACGTCACACCCCTGAGCCAGGGTGGCCCTTCCCAGCTGCCCGCGCGCTGTGTGATTGGAGCCCGCTGGGCAGGGCGCAGGGCTCAGTCCAGCGTGGCCCCTGCTGCGCTCCCCCGGCGGGGAGGCCAGTGTCTGGATGGGCCAGAGGGTCTGGCTGCCAAGTCAGCGCACGGAAAGGGGCTTGTCTACCGAGGAGTTCGGGGGAAGAACCGGGGGGAGGGGCTCACCTTTGCTTTGGCAGCGACGCGCCCACGGTTCGAAATCCGTGCTCCTCCCGCCGCCAGGGAGCCGGATTCTCCGTTGCTCCGGGGAAGGCCACGGCGCAGGCGGGAGCTTTGCCCTGTGGCCAGACGGTGGCAAGACGGGTCATTGCGACGTGTCCGGGAAAGGCCAGGGCTGTCGGGTGGCAGGCCAGCTGGCAAGGCAGCTGTCCTCCTGCTCGCTCATCCCCTCCTTGCGGCTGGCAGGGCCCTCGAGTCAGCAGGGCTTAGCCCTGCTGCCAGTGCTGGGCAGAATTGCTAAGAACACGCTCCCAGGCAGACACTTGCCAATGGCGCGACAGCTGCACCGGCCCTTCTCTGGGACATCAGAGGCCGCAAGAACCTCGCTGGCACATTAACCTGGCTGGCACCCCAGCCTCTCAGGTTATCTGCATACATTTGCATACGTTTTGCACCCACAGTGGGGTCTGTGGGTGCCAGTGGAGCAGGCATCACTGTGCCTGGATAAAATCCAGTCGTCCAGACGGCGACCCACCAGTGCCCCCTGCTTAGACAACTTCTAGGTTTCGCTTGCCCAAGGCTGGCTCCTGGGTTTGACGATTTGGCCCCAGCACTGTTATTCCTGGCGGCTGAGGTGCAAATCAACAGCAGTGGCAGGGAGCTCGTTCCGGACGGCGCTGGGCAGGCGGGTCCTGGCCTGCTCCGTGCGCTGCGGACAGTTGTCATTCCGCACGGCCGTTTCCCGGCTCTGTTCAAGTGCGCCCCAGCTCCGCGGGAGTCAGCAGATGTTCTACTTAATTCAATTACATAACGAGCCAGCTGGGTCATCGGTTCAAGCAAGCGACGGGCTGGCGCAGCGCAGGAATTCGGGGTTTGTGCTTAATCCCAGGCAAGGAGAAAGGTGCCAACATCCCCTGGAGGCAAACCACCAAGCTAAACAACACCTGGAGCGTGTGGCGGGCTCCAAGCCGGCTTCCTGCTGAGACACGCAGGTGGGGTTTGTCCCGGCGGGTCGCCGCCTCGGCCCCTTGCGCGACTGCCCACCACGGACCTGCCTCTCCGTGCCCACCCCCGCGCAGGCGGGTTCTTTTACAGGCTCCGGCTCTCGCTGGGCTTCTGCTGTCCGTGGTTTCCCGCTTCGGTCTGTCTCCTGTGGATTTGCTCCGAGAACAGGACTCTGGTCAGGAAAGGGGCCGGAAAGGACATGGGGCGGGACCAAAGCTCCCCCGCTGCTTGCTAAGCACACAAGGGGCTGACCCGCAGGGCTTGGTATCGCCCGCCCGGCCCCTCAGAAGAGGTGTCTCTCGTGCTTTGCTCTCTCGCACACACACGGACCCAAGCCGCTGCAGGCAATACGGGTCCCAAAGCCTCTTGCCAGGGCACGCAGGGCTACAGCTGGGTTTAACGGCTCCCCCATCCAAGGGGTTTGCAGCCCAGGAGCCGTGCTCAGCCGCTAGATCTGAGCTTGCAGATCCAGAGCCTTGAAAATTGGCTCCAATGGCCAGAGAGCCTCTGCAGGTCACAGCTGGGTCTCCTAGCCCGGCGGTTCTCAAACGATGGGCCGCGGCCCAGCACTGGGGGTGGGATGTCGGGCGCTGGGTCTCATTCCTGCAGGGGGGCCAGGAGAGCAGCAGGGGGTCTAAGGCAGCTCCCTGCCTGGCCTGGCCCCACAGACTGCCCCCCAGAAGTGCCTGGCAGCAGGCCCGGCTCCTTGGTGGGGTGAGGGTGTAGCGCACAGGGCTCCGTGGCACCCGGGTCCAACGCGAGTAACAGCGTCCCCTGCGCAGCGCCACTGGCAGAGGAGCCGGAGTGGAGTTTGCAGGGGCCGGGGGATATGGGCAAGAGCAACCCAAGGAAGAGGGGACCCGTGCAAACGAGGCTCAGCAAACCAGGGTGGAAGTGGCTCCTTGACAGCAGTGGCTGTGGCAAGGAGGGTGTCAGGAGAAGGGAAATGGCCTTTGCCGGGCGTTAACCGGCTCAGAGCCACATTCAGCCCCAAGTTGGCAGCACCGGCTTGGCAAATGGACTGTTCAGCTGTCCCCCTTTGCCGTCCGGCTCCGAAATGCTTTTCTAGAGCCCTAGCCAAGACCAGTCACTCTGCCAGAGGTACAGCCGGCCGAGTCCAGAGTCACTCCGCCAGAGGTTCAGCCGGCCGAGACCAGAGTCACTCCGCCAGAGGTACAGCCGGCCGAGTCCAGAGTCACTCCGCCAGAAGTTCAGCCGGCCGAGACCAGAGTCACTTCGCCAGAGGTACAGCCGGCCGAGACCGGTCACTCTGCCAGAGGTACAGCCGGCCGAGACCAAAGTCACTCTGCCAGAGGTACAGCCGGCCGAGACCGGTCACTCTGCCAGAGGTACAGCCGGCCGAGACCAGAGTCACTCCGCCAGAGGTACAGCCGGCCGAGACCAAAGTCACTCTGCCAGAGGTACAGCCGGCCGAGACCGGTCACTCTGCCAGAGGTACAGCCGGCCGAGACCAGAGTCACTCCGCCAGAGGTACAGCCGGCCGAGACCAAAGTCACTCTGCCAGAGGTACAGCCGGCCGAGACCAGAGTCACTCCGCCAGAGGTGCAGCCAGCCAAGACCAGAGTCACTCCGCCAGAGGTGCAGCCGGCCGAGACCAGTCACTCTGCCAGAGGTACAGCCGGCCGAGACCAGAGTCACTCCGCCAGAGGTACAGCCGGCCGAGACCAGAGTCACTCCGCCAGAGGTGCAGCCAGCCGAGACCAGAGTCACTCCGCCAGAGGTGCAGCCGGCCAAGACCAGAGTCACTCCGCCAGAGGTACAGCCGGCCGAGACCAGAGTCACTCCGCCAGAGGTACAGCCGGCCGAGACCAGTCACTCCGCCAGAGGTACAGCCGTCCGAGACCAGTCACTCTGCCAGAGGCAAGGCCGGCCGAGACCGGTCACTCTGCCAGAGGTACAGCCGGCCGAGACCGGTCGCTCTGCCAGAGGTACAGCCGGCCGAGACCAGAGTCACTCCGCCAGAGGTACGGCCGGCCGAGACCAGTCACTCCGCCAGAGGTACGGCCGGCCGAGACCAGTCACTCCGCCAGAGGTACGGCCGGCCGAGACCAGAGTCACTCCGCCAGAGGTACGGCCGTCCGAGACCAGTCACTCTGCCAGAGGTACAGCCGGCCGAGACCAGAGTCACTCCGCCAGAGGTACGGCCGGCCGAGACCAGTCACTCCGCCAGAGGTACGGCCGGCCGAGACCAGTCACTCCGCCAGAGGTACGGCCGGCCCAGACCAGTCACTCCGCCAGAGGCACAGCCGGCCGAGACCGGTCACTCTGCCAGAGGTACAGCCGGCCGAGACCGGTCACTCTGCCAGAGGTACAGCCGGCCGAGACCAGAGTCACTCCACCAGAGGTACGGCCGGCCGAGACCAGTCACTCCAGCAGAGGTACGGCCGGCCAAGACCAGTCACTCCGCCAGAGGTACAGCCGGCCGAGACCAGTCACTCCGCCAGAGGCACGGCCGGCCGAGACCAGAATCACTCCGCCAGTTACAGCCGGCCAAGCCCAGAGTCAGTCCGGTGACGCCTGCGGGAGGCTCTGGAGCAGAACACAGCAGGAGTGGGGTGGCTGGCAGCGGTGCTACCCAACAGTAAAGGACGGGAAGTGAAGCAGACCTGCGCATCCCTTTGACAGTGTGGCGAGTCAGACAGGGAGCCAGGGTACATGGGGCTCCCTCCCTGTCCCCAGCAAGCCAGGCAAGAGGTTCTTACAAGGGGCACCAAAGTGCACTGGCATCCCCCCTTCCCTCCAGGGCATGTGCCTAGAGCTCCGATTTCTCGGGCGCTCCTCGGCTCTGCTGCCCTGAAGGGGAAGGGGCTGCGGACCTGGGATGCCAGAGGCTCCGGGGATGAGGAATCAGCTGTTTCTCCAGAGGCGGTGGGCTGGGGGCGGCTAACCCAGCTCTTTCCCCCTCTCCAGAGAAGTCTGTGCCCCTGCGGATTCTGTACGAGAACTACGGCAGCTGCCTGACCCCAGACAACATGATCAAGCTGATCGCCCTGCTCATCGAGTACCAGAGCCAAGAGGCCGTCCTGGGGGTCCGAGACATCTACGTAAAGAACCCAGACATTAAGATCAGGGTAAGAGCTTCCGCGGGCCCCTCCTGCCGCGGCCGAGCGCTTAGGGACCGGGACGCGCCTGGGGGGCAGCCGAGTGAGACCAAGGCAAGCGGCGCAGCTTGTGGCAAGTCCCCACCCAGCGCACGGGCTGGAACGGTCGCCCCGAACTCAGCCTCGCTCCGCTGCTGCGCTGGGGTCGCACCTGCCCTGCCCTAGGGGCGTCCAGGGGCCACGTCCCAACTGAAACCAGCCGCACCTCCCTGGCCCAGCCCCGGGTCCCACCTGCCAACCCCTCCCATGCCCCCGGCTCCGCACGCCACATGGACAGGAGGGGGCCTGGCCCCTCCTGCTCCCCCCTCAAGTCCCCTGGGGGGCCGACTGCTGCGGTGCGGGGGGGGGCTGCAGGGCTGAGCGGTTCAGGGGCAGGCATGGGATGAGTCCACAGGCTGCTGGGGGGGCGGGGCAGAGGACAGACCATAGCAGGAGAGCAGCTGCCTTGTGAGGGGTTAAAGCAGGTAGCTCGTAGCTGCTGTCAGATCTGCAAGGGGCACTGCCCCCCTCCTGGTGACTCCCACCGCCACCGCCGAGCCCACGCCGAGTGTACACACACGGGTACATACATACACGGGTACACACACGCAGGGGTACACCCCACACAGGTACACACACACACACACTCAGGGGTACACCCCCCACAGGTACATACACACACACACACACACACACACACACTCGGGTACACCCCCCACAGGTACACACACACACACACACACACACACACACACACACTCGGGTACACCCCCCACAGGTACATACACACACACGCAGGGGTACACCCCCCACAGGTACACACACACGGGTACACACACACACTCGGGTACACCCCCCACAAGTACACACACACACACACACACACACACACTCGGGTACACACACACGGGGTACACCTCCCCACAGGTATACACACACACACACACACACACACACACACACACTCGGGTACACCCCCCACAGGTACATACACACACACGCAGGGGTACACCCCCCACAGGTACACACACACGGGTACACACGCACACTCGGGTACACCCCCCACAGGTACACACACACACACACACACACACACACACACACACGGGGTACACCCCCCCCACAGGTACACACACACACACACACACACACACACACACACACAGGGTACACCCCCCCACAGGTACACACACACACACACACACACACACGGGTACACACACACAGGGTACACCCCCCCACAGGTACACACACAGACACACACACACACTCTCCAATGGCCAAAGGAACTGAGGGAGGCTCCCGCTGTGTTTCCGAACAGATCCTGGGGGAGCCGCGGCAGCAGCGGAAGCTGGTGGCCGAGCTGACGCTGACCAACCCGCTGTCCGTGGCGCTGCAGGGCTGCGTGTTCACCGCCGAGGGGGCCGGGCTGACCGAAGGCCAAAGGACCCAGGAGCTGTAGGTGCCCTGCTCCCCGGGGCGGGCAGGGCCAGCCGAGGGGAGACGCGGCGGAAGGGCCCGGCCAGAGGGCAGAGCCCACAGGCCCCTCCGCCGGGGCGCAAAGTGCCCGAGACCCTCCCCACCCGCCGACAGCCACGAGGGCCAGCGGGGGAGCTCCCGGGCCTCCAGACGGGTGGCCCCGAGGCGCTGCGGCCGGGCCAGCCGAGGCCGCCCCCGCAGAAGCAGCCGGAGGGCGGGCCCCGGTGCATGGGGCTGCACGTGTCCCACGCGCCCACTTCACCGCCTGCCGCCTCGAAGCAGGTTTCAAAGAGCAACGAGGAAGCTCTCCCGGCCCCCCCCCGTGTCCCCCTCAGGCTGGTGCTGCTGGCGGGGCCCGGGGGACAAGGCTATTCAGTGCCACGGGGCTCCTGGCAGGGCCCTGCCTGGGTCTGGCCCGAGTACCGGCAAGTGACCCCAGCAGGCTGCGGGGACCGGGCTGCCCTGGCCGGTGCCCTGTTGAGCCTGGCCAGCCCCTATTGCCCTGGCCGGCGCCCCCCTGCCCTGGCTGGTGCCCCCCTGCCCTGGCTGGTGCCCTGTTTAGCCTGGCCAGCCCCTATTGCCCTGGCCAGCGCCCCCCTGCCCTGGCTGGTGCCCTGTTGAGCCTGGCCAGCCCCTATTGCCCTGGCCGGCGCCCCCCTGCCCTGGCCGGTGCCCCCCTGCCCTGGCCGGTGCCCCCCTGCCCTGGCTGGTGCCCCCCTGCCCTGGCCGGTGCCCTGTTGAGCCTGGCCAGCCCCTATTGCCCTGGCCGGCGCCCCCCTGCCCTGGCCGGTGCACTGTTGAGCCTGGCCAGCCCCCATTGCCCTGGCTGGTGCCCCCCTGCCCTGGCCGGTGCCCTGTTGAGCCTGGCCAGCCCCCCCTGCCCTGGCTGGTGCCCCCCTGCCCTGGCCGGTGCCCTGTTGAGCCTGGCCAGCCCCCATTGCCCTGGCTGGTGCCCCCCTGCCCTGGCCGGTGCCCTGTTGAGCCTGGCCAGCCCCCATTGCCCTGGCTGGTGCCCCCCTGCCCTGGCCAGTGCCCTGTTGAGCCTGGCCAGCCCCCATTGCCCTGGCTGGTGCCCCCCTGCCCTGGCCAGTGCCCTGTTGAGCCTGGCCAGCCCCCGTTGCCCTGGCTGGTGCCCCCCTGCCCTGGCCAGTGCCCTGTTGAGCCTGGCCAGCCCCCATTGCCCTGGCTGGTGCCCCCCTGCCCTGGCCAGTGCCCTGTTGAGCCTGGCCAGCCCCCATTGCCCTGGCTGGTGCCCCCCTGCCCTGGCCGGTGCCCCCCTGCCCTGGCCGGTGCCCCCCTGCCCTGGCCAGTGCCCTGTTGAGCCTGGCCAGCCCCCCCTACCCTGGCTGGTGCCCCCCTGCCCTGGCCGGTGCCCTGTTGAGCCTGGCCAGCCCCCATTGCCCTGGCTGGTGCCCCCCTGCCCTGGCTGGTGCCCCCCTGCCCTGGCCAGTGCCCTGTTGAGCCTGGCCAGCCCCCCCTGCCCTGGCTGGTGCCCCCCTGCCCTGGCCAGTGCCCTGTTGAGCCTGGCCAGCCCCCATTGCCCTGGCTGGCGCCCCCCTGCCCTGGCTGGTGCCCCCCTGCCCTGGCCGGTGCCCCCCTGCCCTGGCCAGTGCCCTGTTGAGCCTGGCCAGCCCCCCCTGCCCTGGCTGGTGCCCCCCTGCCCTGGCCAGTGCACTGTTGAGCCTGGCCAGCCCCCATTGCCCTGGCTGGCACCCCCCTGCCCTGGCCAGTGCCCTGTTGAGCCTGGCCAGCCCCCCCTGCCCTGGCTGGCGCCCCCCTGCCCTGGCTGGCACCCCCCTGCCCTGGCCAGTGCCCTGTTGAGCCTGGCCAGCCCCCCCTGCCCTGGCTGGCACCCCCCTGCCCTGGCCAGTGCCCTGTTGAGCCTGGCCAGCCCCCCCTGCCCTGGCTGGCGCCCCCCTGCCCTGGCTGGCACCCCCCTGCCCTGGCCAGTGCCCTGTTGAGCCTGGCCAGCCCCCCCTGCCCTGGCTGGCACCCCCCTGCCCTGGCCAGTGCCCTGTTGAGCCTGGCCAGCCCCCGTTGCCCTGGCTGGCGCCCAGCTTTGCTGATTTTGCGTCTCCCCCCAGCGCCGACGCCGTGGAGCCCGGGCAGGAGGCGAAGGTGCGGGTGGATCTGGCCCCCCAGCAGTCCGGCCTGCGCAAGCTGGTGGTGAATTTCGAGAGCGACAAGCTGAAGGGGGTGAAGGGCTTTCGCAATGTCATCGTGGCCCCGCTGCCCAAGTGAAGGCCCCGGGCCCCGTCTGCTCCACGAGTCCCCTCTGCAGAGCCAGCGCCGAGTCAGAGCCCCGCTCCCGCCCCTCCACCCCAGTGCTGCCAGCTGGCCCGTGCCAGGGCTTCCTCTGCCCGAGAGCCAGCCCAGACCGGAGCTGCTCCTGGACCCGCTGGCCAGAGGCGCCGGAGCAGCCGCCACGCCCTGGGCGTCGGGCCCGTTATCAGCCGGCCCCACTCACCTGGCCAGAGCAAATCAGCCCAAAGGAGGAGGAGGGGGAGGGAGAGGACCCCAGGGCAAGACCCCCCCCCCCCGGCTTCCTCCCACACATCTGACACGTGCTCGGTGGCACGACCCCTGGCCCTGGCCGAGCACAGACTGGAGAGGGACGGTCCGCGCTCCCCGCCCTCTGCCGCTCCCCCTGCGGGATCTGCCTCCGCGTGGCTGCAGAGAGCACCAGGTTCCTCCTCGCGGGGCCCACCACGCGGCCCCCTCATGCCCTCTGGAGATTCTGGGCTGAGGGGGAGACTGGCCCAGAGGTGCCCTCGCATCCCCCCCCTGCCTGCGGCTTGTGGTTATGCCGGCACGGGGAGGTGGGGAGGGGGAGAGGGAAGAGGGGTCCACCTGCCGGAGGCGCTGGGGAGTTGGTTCCAACACGGGCCTTTGTGACCCCAGGCCACGTTCCACCTCCGCTCCAGCCCCAGCTGGGTTAGCAAAGCCCAGGCTGCCAGCCCGGCCACAGGAAGGACGTTAGACAATCGTCCCTCGCCCCCAGCTCGGTTTGTCTCAGTCTCCGCGGCACACGGGGTCCCCCTCGGGCAGGGCCCCCCAGAGACCCAAGCGGAAAGCTCTGGCGAAAGCAGCGAGGAGACAAATAAGGCAGCCGGGGCCGTCAGACCCGTCCGAACACCCCGTGTGGAAGGGGCACGGTGGGGATTGAACCTGGCTCAGCCTGACGTGCCAGCAGCCGGCTCTGGGGTCCCTACCATGGCCCTGTATGTGCTAACCTCTCCCCGCCCCCCCGCCCGACGTGCTAAAGAGCCAGTGCCCCCCACCCCTCTCCCGAGCCCCACGAAATCCCTCCAGCCCCAGCAGAAAAGGCCTTCGCAGGGCAGGGGGCCCGTCCTTGGCAGTGGCTCCCTCTGGAAGGGAAGGGTGCACCTGGCAGGCCTCCCCGTCTGGGCAGTGCAGAGCCACGGGGCCTGTCCGCTACATCGGTGCGCAGCGGAGGGTTAATAACAATCGGCTTGGCCTGGTGGGACCCATGCTCCGAGGATGCTGGCCGGGTGTAACGGGGCGTGGGGAGAGGCAAGGCCTCCCTGGGCTCTCCTTCCAGCCCTCCCTAGCATCTGTGTGAACCAGGAGGCACTCCAAGAGGTCTGAAAAGTTTGCCGGTTCAATCCCACCAGCCCCCCTTCTTCCGGCATAGACACCAGCTCGAAACGGCCCTTTCCCCCGGCTGTAAATACTCCGCTGGGAGGCTGAGCAGAATTAACTAACCCACCCGCAGGAAGCCAGACACTTGCCCGCAGGGCCCGCGCCCGCTGGTACCAGTCGGCGATGGCGGGAAAGTGCTTTTGGAAAGCAGCGAGGCAGGGAAAGGCTCGCACCGCGGGAGCCGGCCTGTGTGGGGCTGCGATGTATGTTCTATCTAACCTCCAATGTACAGAGAGGGGCCTGTGCTCGCTTTTCTGGCCCTTCTCCTGGTGTCCCGCCAACGGGCTGTGCGAGGGCCAGACGGACACTGGCAGGGACACAGAATAAAGTTACTTTTTCACTTTCAATCTCAGACTCGCTGCGTTCTTTGCGTCCCGCCCCACGGGGCGCCCATTCATCTCTGGCTCGCAGCCGGGTAGGTGCAGGGGGGTTTGTCCCCTAAATGCAACATAAATTTGCCTTTTCTACCCTCTCTAGGAGAATTAATGCTCCCAGTAAAATGCTGGTCCAGGGATATTTCTATATCAATTGATGCAGGAATCCAAGAAAGCCATTTTCTGAGTTCCCTCTAAATGACTCTCTGTGCGTCTATAACTGCAAAACCAATACATTCAGCAGCAAACAACTACGTAAACAGTCACGGCTGTTTGGGGGCTGGTCATCCCCTTGCAGAATGCTGAATCGAGCAAACCTCATACTTTGGAAAACCTTAACTCATGCAACCTTAACTCTGCCCCCTTGCGCAATGCCCCGACACACCCCACTCACACTCACGCCTTTCTCTGCCCACTCCACGGGTGCTGACACACAAGCTCCTCACCTTCTGCATCACATTCACGCTCCCCTGCAGGGCTCCAGCAAACACTATTGAAAGACAAAAGGCAGGGAGAGGAAAGGTTGCTCACACCAGCTTCTCGCTCCAGGTGCAGGCAGGGTATTAGGCTGGCTGACTAACTCGTGGAGGCAAGAGCTGGGCCTCCTTGGTCGAGGAGGGAGTGGGCTGGGGGTGCAGGGGCTGGGTGGGAGGGGGGCTGCAGAGCTGGAGTGCCAGCCTGGTTCCCCAGTGCTGAGAGGGGAGCCCCGATCCGGAGGGGCCAGATCCAGGCAAGCTGGGGGGCTGAATGCTCTCCCATGTAGGCGGCAGCAGGCCCAGCTCGCCTGGAGAGGAGGCAGCCGCTAGCTCCGAGTGGCAGTGGGACGCAGCGCCTCCATGGAGCCCATTGTGGCAACAGAGCTGGCCGGCTAAAAACAGGCCGGAGAGCCGGAGCAATGGCTCAGGCTGGCTCCAAACCCGCCTGGGTCCCTGGGCATGTGCCTGGAGGCTGGGCCAACCCACTGCCTGGCTATCTGAGCTCTGCAGGGAAGAGCCGCCCCAGCGCCAGCGGCGTCGGGCCCTCCGCAGGAGACAAGCGCGCCCCTCTCCAGCGGCCAGCCCCGGGGGGGCAATAGAGCAGGGCCGGGCGACTGCAGCCATTCCGTGGGAATTTCCAGAGGGGCTGGGACTTGTCATTTCCTCCCCACTCCACGTCCACAAAGCCCCACGCCAGAGCTCCGAGACCCTTCCCCCCAATCCTAGTGCCTCCCGCCTGGCCTCTGCCCCCGCGCCCCTGGATTCCAGAGCGTCACCGCCTGGCCCTCGGAGACGCCGGCGCCGTGAGCAATCACATTCCACCCGACGCCGAGAGAAATCTCAGCGATGCTGGGAGGGAGACCAGCTCCCGCTGGAGAGCGAGGCCGGCTCGCCCAGGGCCAGGCCAGGGGCCGGAGAGACCCGCACACTCAGGCTTTCTCCGGATTCTCCCCCGGGTGCTCTAGCACCGGGCAGCTCCACGGATGCCAGCGGTGATGGGAGAGGACCGGCCTAGACAACGCGGAGCAGAGCCACAGGGGGAACACGCCAGCCCCACATTTGGCTGTGGCTCTCCTCCCCCCACGGCCCCACCGGGGGCTAGCACAAGGCGAGTTTGATCTCTAAAGAGCTCAGCGTGGACAGGGCTTCCAGCCGAGGGCAGCTGCATTCCCTGGCAGCGCATCCTGCCTCCTCTTTGTGCTCCAGGGATCGCTGCGGGGACGGTCTCTGGCCAGCGTTAGGCAGGGGGACAGAGCAGAGGATCAGAGGTGGCCCATTTCTCAAGACTCCATAAGAACGTCAGCACGGCCAGGCCGGCTCAGACCAAAGGTCCCTCCAGCGCAGGGTCCTGTCTGCCCACGGTGGCCAGGGCCGGGCAGCCCAGAGGGAGGGAACCGAACAGGGAATCCTCGCGGGATCCCTCCTGTCGCCCACTCCCAGCCTCTGGGAGCAAACTGCAGCTGGGGACCATTCAGAGCAGGGAGCCCTGGCCCCACTGTCTCACGCTGGAGGATGGGTCTGGGCCCACCCTGGGACAAAGCCAAAGCAGCCTCTTGCGCACCCGACTTGGCCCAGACAGCGGCCCCTGAACGCCAATGGGGGCTGTGAAAGCTGTTCCTCCACCTTGGGGGATTTTTCTTCCCCTCCCTTCTACGTCCCATGGAAGCACCCACCCCCAACCCTCTGCTCCGGCCCTGACCTCCCAACTCCCTCCCAGATCCCACCCCCTTTCCATCCCACACCCCCCCTCCTGCCCTGGCCCCCTCCCACTCTCCAAATCCCTTGACCACAGCCTGGAGCTCCCTGCATCCCAAATGCCTCTCCCCACCCCAGCCCCCTCCTGCATGCTGATCCCCTCATTTTGGGCCCCAGCCCAGAGCCGAGAGCGCGGCCCTGCTGGGGGGCTGCAGTGGAGAGCAGAGTTCAGTTTGGTCTCTCCAGGGCCACCCCAGGGGCGGGCGAAGATGCTGGACGTCCCTAGCGCTCCCGACTTCCAGCAGCAGTTGGCTTATTGCTACTCCGACCAATACTGCAGCACCTGCCGCCCGGAGCCTGATGGGAGCCAGCTCGGTGCCCTTCTAGGGCTGGTGTCACCGTCCGGCGCCACTAGCTCCAAGGCCTCTTTGGCCCTGAAGAGCCGAGGCCGAGGCAGACATGGAGCTCTCAGGGGCCAGGTGAGCTCTCAGCCTGTCCCATAATCATCCCCCACAGCGCTGGAAGGCTGGGCCTCTCCAGAGCAGCTGAGCAGAGGGGAAAGGGCCGGGAGCCGGTGGGGTAACGCAGGTTGACACGAGTCCCAGGGCCGCCCGTGTTTGTGCCTTCCCATTGTGAGTTCACGTGGAGGGAGGGTAACGTGCCCGCAGCCTACGAGGCCGGTTTGCTTTGGGCGAGGAATGCGCAATCCACGCCAGATTAGATCTTCCAAATGCGCCCTGCTGACCCCCGCCAAGCTCCTCTCCCCTATAACGTGTCACGTCAATGCAGACCGACCGCACGGCTGGAAAGGGGGGGGGGGAGGCTGGGGCAGATTTAAGTGACGCCGTCAGCCATGGGGGAAAGGAGGAGATTGTGAACACTCCCTCCCGTGTTCCCTGGCAGCTCAGACTGAAAGCCTCCACGAGCAGAAACAGACGCTAGAAACTGACAGGCGCTCGTCTTAATTCCCTCTTTTCAGAGGAGGGAAGGACTCCTGGCGGGAGCCAGTGGGGAATTCTCCAGCTGCAGGGTGGTCTGACAGCGCACCACGGCAGCACAGGGTATTAAGCCACGGGAGGTGTGATTTCAATTCCTCCCTCCCGGGGCATTACTTGCTCTTTGCGGTTAGTTAAATGCGGCTAACGAAGGAAATGGGGGTGTTACGACAAGAGGAAAGCTGGGAGCTTACGATGAGCAGACAAACTGAGTGCTGCGTGGAAATCCTATTAGCTACACAGGCACACAGGGACCGGGAGACAGAAAAAAACCTTCAAGCGTTGAGATCTCCCCTCGCACACCCAGCCATAAACCTGTTATTCCCCCGGAAGCCCCCAAGACAAGGATTGAAAAGACCAAGCCGCATGGGGCTCTGATCCCACCTGTGGCGTAGCGGGGGGGCTCTCTGCTCTGTAACTCGGTGCCCCCCCGTGATGTAGTGTCAGGACCTTGCTGGCCGCTGTGCTTGGGCTGTGGATGACCCCTACTGGCCTCTGTCTGTGAGCACGGCCCAGCAGGTGGGCTGCCTAGGTCACCTAGACAAAGACCCAACCGGTCAGACCGGTTGAGGGCAGCTAGGGAACTAAGGAAGTGAGTGTGCGGGGGAAGGGGCAGTTTCCAGCTGGAATCATGGAGACGGACTAAGGAGGGGGGCTGGGAGTCCAAGGGCCGAGGCACCCCATCTCAAGGGGTGCCCAGAATCCTGTAGTCATGTCACGTCTGTGCTGTGCTGTACCCTGAAGGAGCAATAACCCCTCTCTGTTCTACTGGCTGGCGGAGTCTGTTCTTGCTGCTACAGGGCTGCATGATCAGGGGAACCCCAACTCGCTGTCACATCACTGTGATGATGCAGTCGGGGTTCCCCCCGATCCTGCACCCCCGTAGCAGCAAGAACAGACTCCACCAGCCAGTAGAACAGAGAGTGGTTATTGCTTCTCCAGGATACAGCCCAGCACAGACGTGACGTGTTTACAGGAGTCAGGGCCAGGATCTCTCAGACCCCTTGAGATAGGGTCCCTAGGCCCTGGATTCCAGCTGTCTCCTTAGACTGGTTCCTCCATGATTCCAGCCCAAAAACCTCCCCCTTTTCCCAGCACACACCTCCTTTGTCCAGCCTCTTCCCTTAACTTGTAGAACGGGTTTTAGCCACCGCCCTGGGGTGTAAGGCACCCCCTGCTGGGCCCTGCTTCCAGACAGCTGCCAGTGGGGGTCCCTCACAGCCCACGCACAGCAACCAGCAAGGAACTTACACTACACCACAACCACCTTCAGGGGCTAACGGCCGACCTCCTCCCGGCCAGCCCCGCTTCTCTCCTCCCCCCATCTGAGATCAAGTGTGTCCGGTATTCTTTTGGAAGCCACCTGGTAACCCTAGTCACACTGTTGACTCAGATTTAGCTTGGGGCCCGCTCTGATCCCTAGATCCCTTTCTGCAGGACTCCTTCCTAGACAGCCACTGCCCATTCCGAGAGACGCGGATTGGTCCTTCCTCAGTGGAGCACTTTGCATTTGTCCTTATTAATCTTCATCCTGTTGACCGCAGACCATTTCTCCAGATCATTTTGAATGTTGACCCATCCTCCAAAACACTTGCAGCCCCTCCCAGCTTGGGAGCATCTGCAGATACCAGTATCTAAATTGTGGATGAAGACATTGACCAGGACCAGTCCCAGAGCAGAGCCCTGCGGAACCCCCCTTGTTCCGCCCTTCCAGCAGGACTGTGAACCGTTAGTAACAACAGTTAATAGTAATAGTACAGGGGGGCTGCTTGTTTTAAAAAGCCAGAGGTATCTGTGCTCCTGGAGAAAGGGACGCTAGAATCCTAGCACACTAGAACTGCAAGGGCCCTCACGAGGTCCAGTCCAGGCCCCTGGCCTCCCGGCAGGACCAGGCACCATCTACATCATCCCTGCCAGGTGTCTGTCTGATCTGCTCTTCAATATCTCCAGGGATGGGGATCCCAGGACCTCCCCAGGCAATTTATCCCGGTGTTTAACCACCCTGACAGGCAGGACATTTTTCCTAAGGCCCAACCTAACCCTCCCTTGCTGCAGTTTCAGCCCCTTGCTGCTTGTCCTCCCGTCACTTACAGGGGAATACGTTTTGTCAGTTTTGTCCCCGATCTGTCTCGCTCCTTGAGCTGGTCCCTAAGGAGGAGCGATGGCTGGGCAGATGGGGGCTGTGGCTGCAGACTGATGGGACTGACAGGACAAGGCCCAGGACGTGGCACGCTCCGTCTGCCAGCCAAGGCACGCTGGGCTGGGCACATTTCTGCCTTTCTCCCAGGATCACTAGGGTCTAAAGTTCTCGGCCCAGCTCAGCAGCCGGGCCGGGGGCCCAGCTAGCTGTGAGCGCTGCCCTCACACAGGGGTTTAGGACCCCGCTGGCGGGTCTGAATCTCTGCCCTGCCCCCAGCTCAGTGAGCGAGAACGCGAAGCTCGTCAGCCGGCTTACGGTGCAGGGGCAGGAAAGCAGCTATTCCTTGCCCAAGTCCGTCTGTCCTCCTGCCTGTCCCTGAGCACTGGGGGAGACCTCCAAAGGGCCCCTAGGCAGCCAGCTACAGCCAAACATGGAGGAGCCCGTGGGGGAGGGGAGAGGCTCACACAGAGGCCAGGTTTGCGTGTGGTGGGTTGGGCTGGCCGGCGGGGGGCAGGCAGCGGGATGGAGTTACTGCTCCGTGAGTGGAGGGCGGTGCTGGGGCAGCACACAGGCAGCGGGGGACGGGGACGGGGTGGTTTTACCTCTGACCCCTGCGGTGGCACCCGCTCACCTAGGCTGCGGGCAACGAAATGGGAGAGGGGCTCAGATTGTTCCTGCTCTGTGGCTAGCCAGCCACCTCCCCCGCAGCCCACCGGACTCTGTTAGTTTAAAGCTGGGGCGGGGGCCACTGACCCACAGAAAAATCAGTCGGGGGCCGCACACAAGAGCCAAACAAAACCAAAACCCCCTCCTGGACATGGCCCCTGAGTGACGAGAAGGCCCCTCCCCCCATTCCCCCGCGCTCCAGCGCCTAGTGGGGCGCAGGCCGGTAGATTGTGATCCCGTCCTGCAGTTGGCACAGACTCCCCAAAGCTTGGTGGCGGGGGAGGGGGGCAGAGGGAGACCTGAGCCTCAGGGGCTGGATCCAGGATTTAGGAAACTGTTCTGTTAATGCCAAGCCTGCCCTCCCCAGACTGCTCCAGGGCTGGCAGGGGAATCACAGAACACTAGGACTGGGAGGGACCTCGAGAGTCAGCGAGTCCAGTCCCCTGCCCTCATGGCAGGACCCAGCACTGTCTAGACCATCCCTGATAGACATTTATCTACCCTGCTCTGAAATATCTCCAGAGATGGGGATTCCACAACCTCCCTGGGCAATTTATCCCAGTGTTTGACCACCCTGACAGGTAGGAACTTTTTCCTAACGTCCAACCGAGACCTCCCTTGCTGCAGTTTAAGCCCATTGCTGCTTCTTCTATTCTCAGAGGCCAAGATGAACAAGTTTCTCCCTCCTCCTCATGACACCCTTTTAGATACTTGAAAACCGCTATTATGGCCCTCCCCCCCCATCTTCTTTTCTAAACAAACCCAATTCTTTCAGCCTTCCTTCATAGGTCATGTTCTCTAGACCTTTCATCATTCGTGTTGCTCTTCTCTGGGCCCTCTCCAATTTCTCCACATCTTTCTTGAAATGCGGTGACCAGAACTGGACACAATACTCCAACTGAGGCCTAACCAGCGCAGAGCAGAGCGGAAGAATGACTTCTCGTGTCTTGCTCACAACACACCTGTTAATGCCTCCCAGAATCAGGTTTGCTTTTTTGGCAACAGCATCACACTGCTGACTCCTATTCAGCTTGTGGTCCACTATAACCCTAGATCCCTTTCTGCCGTACTCCTTCCCAGACAGTCGCTTCCCATTCTGTGTGTGTGAAACTGATTGTTCCTTCCTAAGTGGGGCACTTTACATTGGTCTTTATTAAACTTCATCCTGTTTACCTCAGACCATTTCTCCAATTTGTCCAGGTCATTTTGAATTCTGACCCTATCCTCCAGAGCAGTCGCAACCCCTCCCAGCTTGGTATCATCTGCAGACTTAATAAGCACCCTCTCTATGCCAATATCTAAATTGTTGATGAAGATATTGAACAGAGCTGGTCCCAAAACAGACCTCTGCGGAATCCCACTTGTTATACCTTTCCAGCAGGATTGAGAACCATTAATAACTACTCGCTGAGTACAGTTATCCAGCCAGTTATGCACCCACCTTACAGTACCAGCAACTTGCCACTGAAATAAGCCAGCAGGACTGAGCACAGGAGGGCTGACGACGACAGTTTTACAAAGTCATTTTTCAGAGAACTGTTCATTCATTAAACCTCCTGGGTTCACCCTTCCATGGCAGAGAAAAAGGCGAGACAGTCACTTATGGTGCTGCAGCAATACTGGCACGCACATGAGGGAAATACATTTCGGCTCCCTCTCCAGAAGGGAGGTTGGATATTTGTCAAAGCTGACAAAACATAGTTAGGCTCCTAAGCTGGACTGAAAACACAACTACACACTGGCATCTGTTCACAACCCCTGGAGACGGCTGGCATTCCGGGACTAGAGTTTTTAAGAGAATCACAGACCACCAGAACTGGAAGGGACCTCGAGAGGTCGTGTCCAGCCCCCTGCCCTCACAGCAGGGCCAAGCATGGCCTAGGAGAGGTTACAACCTGCATTCTTTTCCTAGCTTGAAAGGAGCCTTGCTCCCAAGATCTGAAGTCTTATTCTTGATTTCAAAACCCGGCTCTGACTCTACAGTGCTGCACTGCCAAGGCTGACTATCGGCGACAGCAGTTGGGGGTCATTCTAACATGCCAAACAGCTAAACCTCCATTCAATTGTAAAACACAAAGCCAAGCAGGTTTGGCGTGATTCTCCAAATATCAAGATTGCAGCGTTTGTGCGGCAGCAGCCTGGTGCTCTTATAAACGTCCCTGGCTCTTGCCAAAAGGCCAGATTGAATGCAGCAGCTAACGCAGAGGCCTGCAGGCTGACCTGTACATACCAGGCTTGAAATCAAAAAGCAGAGTGCAGGCATGGAGGACAAGGCCCCGCATACGGACTGCAGGATGACCCCTCTCCTAGCACGAGAATAGTGCCCCCCCAGTTCCTCACTTCCCCTTCCCTCCCTCCCAGAGCTGGAACACTGCGAGGAGTGGGGACGGAGCGCAAATCCAGCAACTTGCATGCTCAAAGTGGTGGGAGTGGGAGCAGTAGGGATGTTAAAATTCGATTAATCAACTAATCGAATAGTCGACAGAATGTCCATCGAGTATTCGATTAGTCGATAAGGGCACCTCCGCTTTGAAGTGCAGCAAGGGCCTGCCTGGCTGTTGCTACAGTTCAAAGGTGGACATGCTGCGCGGCGTTCTACTCCAGCGGGGGCTCTGGGGCAGCTCAAAGAGTGACGCTCGGCATGGAGCTGGGGGCCAGCGGGGGACTCCCCGAGTCCCGGCTCCACGCAGCGCTTCCGCTTTGAAATGGACAGGAAACCGGGGACTCTTGTACATTTCAAAGGTGGAACCTTGCCGCTGCGCCCCAGCCCTCTCCCACGGAGCTGGAGGGAATGGGCTTTTACGCCGGCTTCCCTCAGTACCCCGTCCCCTCCCCCTGCCTCTTGCAGATAGAGCCAGCAAGGTGGGGGGAAACAATTAATGTGGCGACTATCCGATATGCTTTTGGAGGAGCAGGAAATCGGGGCTCTGCTGCCCCACGGCGCGACACACACGTGGGGCAGGAGGGCAGACTGAGCCAGAGGTGGCAGCCATTGGCTGCTGTGGCCCACTGAGGGGAAGGAGGACCACTCCTGCAGCCCACCTACTCTCCATGGTTGCCCACCCCTGCTCTAGCTCCTAAGATGAATTTCCAAGTGAGTAGGGAAATGAGAGAGGTCTCCTCACAGTCAAAGGAAGGGTGGCCAACCCGACTGCCTTCCATGGCAGTCAAAGCAGCACTGAATTGTAAATATGCCCTGGACTGTTACCTTACCACCCCTTGCTGATTACATGGGTGTGAAGGCATCCGTCCATTCAGACATGAACTAGGCCCCCCTCTCTCTCACCCCCCCCAAAGTTATTCCACCGGCACCAGCCCCTCGTAGCATGGATCTTGAGCAGGATTCTAACTACAGGGTAGTTACTGACCCATTTCCCAGTTAGTGGTCGTTGACTGGGAATGACTCCTCTCCGCAGTAGAGCCCATTGGAGTGGAGGGGTTTTCGGGGTGCTGATGAGCTCAGACAATCGTACAAGCGGCTAAAGGTCAGCTGGCAATCTGCCAAGCTCAAGTGATACCTCCCAGCTGCAGAGCTCCTCAGCGAGGACTCGCTTGCCGCCCCTGCACGTTCACCTGACTGCTCTAAGCAAAGCAAAACCTGAGGATGCCAGTGCAAAATGGAAGCTCACAATGAAATAAACCCAATACCATTCAACAACACCCTCTTTATTCAAAAATAGATCTCTGAGACATTTCAGAATATACTGCTGCCACAAACGGCAGCCTATACTTCTAAATTAATTCCTAAATCAATTCATATACAGATTTATGCTTTTTTTTCTTCTTTTTTTAAACAGACGCTTCAGGGAAATCCAATAAATCTGCACCCAGTTCACCGGGCATCCTTTGCCGCCCCCCCCCCCCCCCCCCCCCCCCACATTAAAAACCACAAGACTATTTAAATTACGCAAAATAAAGTAAAACACGCACAATTTTTGGAAGAAAAATCAAAGCATTTCCATTTAAAAAACAAACATACAACTTTCTCACAGAAAATCCAGCCAAAACAGCAATTTGAGATGTGAACACTCATTTGTCTACATAATTTCTATGACAGTTTTGCTTCATTTTTGTCCTGAAATGGTTATGTAGTCAATCACTGGTCAAGAACAATACAGAATGGGGTTAGTGCCACTGTGCTGGGACAGGATAGAAATGCATCTTCTGGTTTGTGTTTACGGGTCGGGGGTGGGGGTGGGGGTGGGGAGGGATTTTTTTTTGGCCAAAGCAGAGAGTGCACGGTACTTTATGGTCCAAACATTCAGATGAAGGGCTGTCCACTCACATCAATTCATGGAAGGGTATAGTTCTGCCCTCAGGAATTCTCCTCTGCAACAAGGGGAAAGCGGACTCCACAGCTGGGCAGTAAGGAGACAAGAATAAAAGGGCCAATATGAAGTGCATGAACTTTTCACAAGGTGAAATGCTCGTTTATTCAGTTCCACTGAATGCTGAATAAGCCATTAAATTCCCTGCCAAATAAATTAATGAGCGCACAGAACAAGCTTTGTATTTCTATAGGTTTCCTCTGCCTTTGAAAAGAGCAGCTTACGACCACAGGGACGCACAAACAAAGCACAGGGCTCTGCCTTACTGGTTCCAGCCTCTATTACAGAACCTATACCTCCCAATGAAGTGTTTCCAGCAGCTTGTGAAGCCTGAAAAAAGTGTTTAAGTCCAAACCAAATGGCCGGATTGGAATGGTTTGCAATGAGCAGGCAGGCCTGCTGGACAGAATGAATACACAAAAACGTAACCCTGTCGACATCCAGGGCAGTCCTAACATTAGCTAGTATGATAATGGAATCAGATTTGCTAGTTTTTAATTTTTTCCCCAATAAAAATCAACTCACATTAATATGGGATATGAAAACTACATCCATCCTCCCAATATATGCATGCATATGATACTGACGTATGACATACCTGGTGTGTGTATACAGATACACACAGACCCGTATAAGTTGATACCCTTGGTAAATAAAATATTTATACCACATTTAGCTTCAGTCTATCAAATTAACTTATTTAACGCAAGGAGACAAAATTCATAGAACAAGATTTCAATATAGCCACTCCCAAGTTCATAATGAAAGGTACCTGAGAGATCACTTGTTTTATTCCACCACACCAACCTCTTGGCTTATTACACGTCTGTAGCCTTTTCATGTATATAACACACAGGGAAAATGTGGTATAAATATAATACAAGGAAGTTGGAATAAAATTCACTTCTACGTATGCCCAGTACCCTGTTCTACACTGCTCAGCCGAGTGCAAATTAGGAAGTTCTCTCTAATTCATAAAAACAAGTTTTGGAAGAAATTCATTCATTTCTACTGCCCATTCTGCGAGTCTCAGTGCATCCACGCATGCACCATACCAAACAGGAATCACCTTGAGGGCATTCCTGAAAGAGGAAGAGCAACCAGCGATTTAACAAAAAATTAACCGTACTGTTGCTCTGTGGACACGCCCCCATCCCAGTACAGTGCAGTCCACCCCCCAACGCACAATAACCACTCTACTGCTTATGGATTTGACCTTCAGAAACCCAACCTACAGACAAAACTGATTCAGAAATAATCAGACACTTTTATAGAGGAAAACAACATTTCTTGGAAAACTTTCAAGATATATGTACATGATTCCTATACGTTCTGCGGGAATAACAAGTGCTAAGAGCAAACGGAAACTAGTCTGAGTACAGAAAATGTGAGAAAAGTTTCTTTTCAAAATATATATGGACTCTATACCCACGCCCTTCAGAACATGGACATACACACTCTCTACCTTCCCCTCAACGTGAGACACTGTACACAGAGAGCGCGCATGTGCGGCTGGTAGGCTGAAAGTAGGGTCTGTATGTTCATTCCTATGGTAGGATTTCCAGTCAGCGTGAGAGCTTTCTTACTTCTGCTGGTACTAAGGGGAATTAGTAAATGCGGGCACCATTAGTTCTAGTCAGTCGAAAATAAATCACCAGCAGATGGCAAAGGTGCCAACCCTCCTGTAACGTTGGGCAGCAGCGACAGATCTGGAAGGCTTTGGATGTGAGATTTCAACTCCTTGCGGACTTGGGTTACCCGAGCAAGCTTCTGTTTATACTCCTGCAGAGAGGAGACAAGGAAATAAGATTAGAAACAGATTTTCACAACATGAGCAGAGTGTACATCCTGCGACTTTAACAGGAGAGGTTTTCTGGAGAAGATGGATTACTAACTCAGAACAATCATTACAGGGTGTTGTAACTATGGTTTGTCCCAAGATACTAGAAACAAGGTGGATGAGGTAATCACTGGATTTATGGGTTGTTATAAAAATCTGTAACTGATGACTTCCCTTTTTGTTCTGGGGCTTATCACAAAAAGCTGGGGGTCACCCAATGAAATTAACAAGCAGTAGATTTAAAGCAAAAGGCAGCATTTCTTCACACAGCGCACAGTCAACCCATGGAACTCCTTGCCAGAGGAGGTTGTGAAGGCCAAGACTAGAACAGGATTCAGGAACTACATAAATCCACGGAGGTTAGGTCCATCAGTGGCTATTAGCCAGGATGGGTAGGGATGCTGTCCCTGGCCTCTGTTCGTCAGACGTTGGGAATGGACTGCTGTTGATTGATTCCCTGTTCTGTTCACTCCCTCTGGGGCACCGGCATTGGTCACTATGGGAAGACAGGACCCTGGGCTACATGGACCTTTGGGCTGAGTTAGTCTGGCTGCTCTTAACAGGCCACTCTACCTGGACTGATCCCTTAGAATACATTCCAACTACTCATGCTAAACAAGTCTTCCACCTTGTATTTAGCTGTAATGCTCAGAGTACCTTTCCCACCTGAGAGAGCTATATGGCTAGAAAGCTGGTCGCTCACCAACACAAGTGGCTCCAATAATAGGTATGACCTCTCCCAACTGGTCTCAACAATAATTACCGGCAGTCTAGTCATTCCCCGTGTTCCAACGAGTCCACGTTCCCAACATGGGACTGACAGGACAGCCACAAGCATTAGCATTCCAGAGCCATAACTCTCCTCCTACTGCGAAGGGGTAGTGGCCCCCAGGACCTGCGTCAGATGTGTGGCAGAGTGCACGCTTAAGGCCAGGAGAGACCGTTAGAACTTCAACGGCACTTAGCACGCTCAGGCCAACAGCCGAAATGAGACCAAGTCAATGAGCACCGCTAGAGGGACCTGACTATTGCCCACGGCCCCTGCAATGCCAAGGAAGTGACTTCTCCCTGGCAACGAGGTAGGGGTCCCATCGCTGGTCACTGCAGAAGACGCTTTCTTCAAACTCCATCTAAAAATTCAAAGCGAATCTGGATTTCCTCTCAGATTTTTAGCCTCACTCCTATTTAGACAATAAAACACGACAGCCCCATGCTGACGTTGTGGCCGTCACAGGCCTCCATTCCGTACAAGAATGTCCTACAGCGCCCTCCCACCTGCAGAATGGCAACAGCCTTTACTCCACACGCATTACGGAACGACATTCTGAGCAGTCTACGTCGACACTCCCTTGTGGGACTATAAAAGTAGCCAAGGATAGAGGGAAATCGTTACCATAAGCCAGCCAATGTGTGTTATTAGCACTTAGCACATATTAGGCACCTGATTATTAGCCATAACCACTGTAGCATTATAAGGGAGCAGTGATTCAAATGATGCCCAGAATCACTAAGCGCGAACGAGGAATCGGAGGGTCGCAGTCTCTGCTAACATCAGAAATGGGCAACAGCAGGAGAGCAGGATGTAGGACGGGTGCTGACGAGCAAACCGGAAAGGGAGCCTCCTGAGAGCTAGCAGCCAGGGCTGGGGCTCCCAAGTCCAGTGAGTGAGTATTTTAGAGCACCAGGGAACTTGCCCTTGAGTCCTACAGCCAGAAGACGACCTGGGAAGCCCGGAGGAGGATGGGGGGGGGGTGTCTGTCAGAAGCCCAACCGCCTAGGAAACCACCTTCCATCACCACATTATCCGGTCCGGTAGCGACTTTTAGCGACTGACAAGCCAGACGAACAGGAGTGAACGACCCAGCCCCACCCATTAACTGTGGAGCAGGATTCCTGGTGGAGCACTCGCCCTACGTACAACAGCACTAAGATAGCAAAGTGCCAAAGGTGATACATATGAAACCATTAGCATATTCATCTGGCGTTGCTCCGGTCCTCAAGGAGAGGCCAGGGCAGAGGGCGTGGGAGGTGCAGGAGTCAGGGTTGGGGGTGGGGTGAGGTGTGTCCCCCCCCCCCCCCCCCCGAGACTCGTACCAGGGCTGCTTGCTCATCCCATGCTCTTGCTTCCTGACCAGGACAGGAAAAGTGCCCAGCTCCTGCACCCCCCAGCAGAGTTCCCCTCGCTCTCTGACAAAGGGGAACAGTCAGCAATGTCCCTGTACAAATCTGGGGGGAGGCGGAGCTTCAATCCCCATGCCCTCTCTAGAAGGCACCCCAGGGTGGGAGAGGGAGGCTCAGGAATCATGCATGATGGCGGCGAATGAGATCCCCACCAGCCCCTTTCACCTGCCTAATGGCACTCTGTTCTGTATGGCTTTCTGAGCAGCAGCCCCATTCCAGGCACATCCAAATTTGGTGGTCCTAGCCACCCACCCACACACTGAGAGTCGTTTCCATGCAGTGTCACAGGTATGTCTGCTAATTGCTTATCCCCTATTTTTCAAGTCATTTGTGAAATGTGATGTAAATCTGTTAGTGACACAATGCGACTGAGGCAAAATGAAACCCTCAGACTGCTGAGCATGTATCCCTGTAAGTCAATTATAATACTGATTTCTTCTTTAATTAGTAGTAAGAATAGAACTGTTTACTATCAAAACCATTATCTTTGAAGAACAACTGGGAGTTTAATAGTGAATCTGCCTTCTGAAGAGTTTACAACTTTAATCTGAATCCAATGCCCCATTTAAGTCCTTACAATGATGGAAACTCTCCCCACCTTCTGCACATAACAAAGCAAAATATGCCCCACACGATCATGAGTGATGGGTTTCCATACTTCGGTTTCTTGCCTTGTACTGGAACAGATAGAATTGAGCTGATTGCAATAATGCAGACAGTTCCACACTTGCAGTGGGTGTATAATGTATATTGTACATTTCCAGCTGGCGCTCACATGCAGATTTCCTGACATCCTATTTCAAACTGATACAGATTCACCAGGCTAAGGGAGTAACGGCTCATTATGTCAAACATCAACATAAACACACAGAACAACAGACTGGATAGCTGACATTCAAATTCGAGGCCTCCATATTACTGCTAGCTTCTGAAGCAGCACCCAAAGGAACAGCAGGCTCAAGAGCAAAGGGCCGCGGAGGCATTGGTGCGCGAAGGACCATGTTAAGAGTGTGTCCAACATCCACAACGCCTGTCACTTCTCCAATCGCAGGTCTCAACACGCCATCTCAGCGAACGGGTGCATACCGGGCCTTTCAGCTACTCCCCGCACTGCTCCTAAGGCTGTCTCTGAACAGCCCAGGTCAACCCTCGCACTTTGCAAACAGCTGGGTAGACAGTGCTGTGGAGTTGTGGCCCAGGCCCTGAAGTCCACCCTCCTCCCTGGGCTTCAGAGCCCAAAGTCCTGGCTACACAGAGGTCTTCAGAGGGTGAGCTCTGCTAGCCAAGGGCTGCCAATCTGGGCCGGGAGGCTCGCTGCTGCTGACTGCAGGTGCTCTACGTGCACGTTACGGAGAAAAGAGCCGCTCTCAGGGTCACACAAGAGACCCTGCAAGAGTGCCAAGTGGGAAGGGTGCTGACGGGCTTTAGCCACAGCCCAGGGTCATGGGAGCATAAGCAGCAAGGCGGCTGAACTAGTGCCCTGCAGGCAGGGCCAAAGCTGAAGAGCAGAGAGCTTGGGAAGGAAGGATAACAGAGGGACAATGTGTCACAGACACTTCATATGGGGAAGCAAGGGGGCAGGAAATGCTGAAGGCATAAGAGAGGAAGAGAAAAGACGACCGTGGTATGAAGCTGAAGGCACGAAAGAACAGAACAAGAGATGTGGGAGAGACGCTGAGAGCAGCACGAAAGCTCGAAGGACAGCTTTCCAATGTAGTCATGTTTCCTTTCTTCACCCTGCAGCCTCCCTCTCCCCCAGGCTGGTTCCCATGTCCTACCAGAGAAAGGAACCGCCAGAGAAGAAAGGGAGCCGGGAGGGCAACCTGTGCAGGGAACACAGTCGTGTTCTTCCCCTCTCCCACCTGAGTCTTAGCGATTACAATTCCATGGGTGACTGTGTTGTACCCCGAGCGATGGCAAACGGCGTGCTCTGCTAATGAGCAGCAAGTTGTAAGAGGGCAGAACACGGCACTCTCGTGTACCTGGAATACAGGCAGCAAAGGGGCTTGTACGGTGTCTGCTCACAGACAGCAGGTGGATAGTGCAGCATCTACAAGCAGCTTTCTGCAAAGCCGCCGCTGTCTAACAATGGCAGTGCAGAACACTGGGGTTCACCAGCACAGACAAGGCAGGGCAGCCAGCATGCCTGCCACTCACAGCACGCAGGAGAAGCTAAAGGAGCACGGAGGTCAGCAAAATGAACCGGTACGATTGCACAGAGGGGCGACAAAGGACACTTGAACAAGGGATGCCGTCAACTACTCTAAAGACATGAGGATGTATGCATGCAAATAGAACAGTTTCTGCCCCGCTGGGAAGGGCAGAGCCTCTCCCTAGTCTGAGATGCAGGTCTGGGCACAAGGGAAGAGGAAGAGCATGCCACGATAGCGAGGAGGATAAAGAGCTTCTTATCCTAATGAACTGACAACCACAGCAATCTCATTCTTCCCTTCCCAGAAAGATTTTCAGGCCTGTACATCTTTGGAGTGCCCCAGTCAAGTCTTGCGAGAAAATACCTTCACATTAAACAACTTGAAAAACACACCAGATAGCCCAGGAGCATGTTAGAAACTAACAGAACAGGTAGATGGCATCATGATGGCTTTTGTGCACACAACCCACTTCTTCAGATGACTGAGTTAAGGGTCTCAGGGACAAATAAAGCAGAGAAAGAGAAGGGATGGGGAGGGAAAGAGAAGGAAAACATATATTGTCAATTAGCGGCCACGGTAAATGAGGCTGGCAGAGTGGGTTCTTCGTACTCGAAGTACATGGTGCTTGGCTTTTTAGGTCATTAGGGTGTGGATCGTCGCCGGCCACCCAAGCAAAGTCTATGTTTAGATCTCTATTGCAGGTGTCAGACTTGTACATGAAACCAAGTCCTGCAGCTTCTCTCTCCAGCTGGGTTTTGAAATTGCCTTGGATTAATATTGTCACCTTTAGCTCCATTAGTGAGGGCCCTGGCAAGTTAAACTGTTCCCTGACAGGGTTGTGTGTGCAAATATCTGGTTTGCATCTATTAACCCCTCTCGTAGAGACTGTCCAGTTTGGCCAATATCCACGGCAGAGGGGCGTTGCTAGCACAGATCACATTGGTGGATGTGCAGGTGTATGAGCCTCTGATGCGGTGGCAGATGTGGGTAGGTCCTGTCATGGCATTGCTGGTGTAGATGTGTGGACAGAGTTGGCACCGGAGTTGATTGCAGGGGTGGGATCCTGAATGAGTTTGATGGGGGTGTGCTGTGCGGTTGCTGAAAGCATTTGTCTGAGGTTAGGGAGTTGTGTGTCTGCAGGCGAGGACTGGCCTGTCGCCCAAGGCCTGTGGCAGTGAGGGGTCATTTTCCAGGCTAGGTTGTCGGGTGTTGACAATGTGCTGGAGGGGGTTCAGTTGGGGGCTGTAGGTGATAACCACTGGTTTCCTATTTTCTTTGCCGGGCCTCTCTTGAAGAAGCTGATATCTGGGTACTTGTTGGGCTCTGTCAATGTGATTTAGCACTTCTCCAGATGGGTACTTCAGTTTTAAGAATGCTCTATATTGGGGTGGGCAATTTTTCGCCAGAGGCCACTTCAAACATTTCTGAAGTGCCCCAGACCGCCCTGGAAGGGGCGGGGCCAGGATGCTTCCAGGCTTTCCCATCCTCAGACCACAATTCGCCTGGGGTGGGGGAACCCCTTTGCCCCCCTCCCACTAAGCACCCATGCCTCTGGCAGGCCAGGAAGAGGCTTCGCGTGCTCCCCTGCCCACAGGCCAATTAGAGCCTGGGGGCTGGGGAAGTGCACGAAGTTTCCTCAACTCTGCCAGGAGCACGTAGCACTTTGAAGCACCGCGTGCTCCTGGCAGGGTGGGAGGAGACTTCACATGCTCCCTCACCCCCAAGCCCTGATTGGCCTGGGGGCAGGAGGAGCACGCAAAGTTTCCTCCGCCCTGCAAGGAGCACATGGCAATTCAAAATGCTGTGTGCTCCTGGCAGGGCAGAGGAAACTTTGTGCGCTTCCCCCACCCCCAGGCCATAATTGGCCTGCGAGCGGGGGAGAGGCAGGGCCTCCGCAGGCCGGATCAACCTGCTTGGCAGGCCAGAGCCAGCCCAGGGAGACCTTTTTGCTCTATATAGATCTTGTAGTGTTTGTGTGTGTCTGTGGGACTGCAGCAAATCCGGTTGTATCTTAGGACCTGGCTGTAAACAACTGATACCGCAAGTACCCCGGAAAAGCTCTGCCGCGTCCAAGGAATGCGTCTGCTTTTTTGGAACAGTTTTCAAAAAAGTGGATGTGTTCTTTAGGCATCCCTGTATTCCTCATTGTGTGAGGAAGAAGGGATGTGCCAAAAGAGGAGGTTTTTCTGGGATTTGGCCCCATGTAGACAGGCCCAATTTCGGAAAAGCCTCTTCTGGAAAAAAGTGGAAAAAGATTCGCAAATGGTGGGTTGCAATTCGCGTCTCTGGTTTCAATACAGCTCTGCAGTCTAGACATAGCCTTGCATGGATGCTAGAGACATGTGGTAAGGGTGCTAGGAGGCCAGAGCTGAGGAAACATTGTTCAAGGTCAGCCACAAAGATGGTGGCACATTGTGGGACCATGCAGGTGCCCACAGCTGTGCAGCTGACCTGAAGATATAAACTGCCTCCAAACTGAAGATAGCTGTGGGTGAGGACAGAGTCACACAGCTCTGAAAGCCAATTATTGCAAGCCAATTAAAAAAATCCCAGCTTGTAAGGGAGGCTACAAACTTAATTTTATTTACAAGTTTGATACCTGCAACAGGAGGGCCAAACTCCGGCTACATTCCACATCCTAACACCACAAAGCAAGCACCAGGTACTTAACAGTACTTAGCACACTATCCGCTTCATTTACCATGGACACTCCAATTGACAATTTCCCCCCTTTTCTCCTTCCCCGCCAAATCCCAGCTCTTTCCCTGCTATTTATATGGAAACCAGACCCCTTAATACCATTCATCTGCGCTCAGGAAAGCCCATGGTCCCATCTACATTGTTAGTCTGTGAGGTGCTGCAGGACTATTCGGTATTTTTACAGACCAACATGGCTCCCCCCTCAGAAACTTTTCCACACAGAAATCGCACATTTTGCAAACCTGTCTGGGTAGCACACTGGCCCTGAATGTTGGTGCTGCAGACAATGTGGACACAGACAGTTTCTTCTGGGGGGCGGAGGGGGATACAGCCCACGGGTTAGATCACACGGCCCAGCGCGATCCCCTGGCTGCCAGTCACAGACACTGCTCCAAGTGGCAATTGTTAGAGCCAGGGTGTGTGTATCTGCATGGTGCACGCCCCACCTCCAGCACCATCCTTGCAGCCTCCCATTCGCCAGAAACCAGTCAATAGGAGCTGCAAGGGCAATGCTTATGGGCATGGGCAGCGCACAGAGACCCGCTGCCCCCCAAGGTGCAAGCCACATGGATATACACACATGCTGGCCCCAGCAGCTGGAAGTTTTCATGGCATGCGGGGCTGCAGCAGCCAGGAAACTGCCCAAAGGGGCAGTGTGTTGCTTTGAGCATCTCACACCTGGGAGGAATGGGGAGGGGGGAAGGGGAGGGCAGGAAAAAAAGGGTAGTACTTTGTGCCCGTCCAGCCCCACAAGAAGGTGGCTCCCATTGGCTGATTTCCAGACAGTGGGAGCTGAGAGCCTCTTCTGGTCCCACGCCCCGTCGGCTTGCAGTAGTGCTGAGAAGCACCTGGTCTCTGCAGCCCGGCGCTCCGAGCGACGTGCAGGGGTGGGGCAGGCAGGGAGGTCCCTGCACACCATACTTTGCCCACTCGAGACAGCCCTACCACACCCAGCTCCAGGGGGTAAATGCGCGTATCTGAAGAGTCACTGGATTTTGAACACATATCAGTGGCAAAGCACTTCAGGGTCCCCGACCACCACCTCTGTCCAACCCTTAGAATGTTCTTTGCCTGCAGGCTGGAGGGAGCATGATCTACCCCACACCGGTATTACTGCAACAGCACCCCAGAGTGTTAGCCAAAGGGCGGATCCCCACCGCGCTGTGCGCGGAGCAAGCAGACGACAACTGTCCCTGGCTAACAAGCTTACAGAGGGGGCTCAGAAACAGATCAGAGCCGTGAGGGAGACGCTGCGCCAGGGCAGGCTGAGGAAGAGACCCAGGCACTGAAGGTTTTGCTAGATGATCGAAAGGAAAAAGAGGCACCTCAGGATGCCAGGACAAAGCATTAACTGGAGGGGTTGACCCACAGCCCAAGGAGCTACCATCCAACGTGGCTGTTGATTACACTGCAGATTTTGTATTAACTACTGTCTGCTCAACAGCGTGGCAGTCTGGCCATGCCCTGTGGGTCTCACGCTCCTGGCGGATATTATTAGCCTCAGACTCGCTGTTGTCCTTTATCTTGACAGGAGGCAGCATCCACAAGTTAAGCGAGTCACACTCATCACAGCCTAGTCCATGGTTTTAGGATGAAAACCTTCTTCTTGGGACAAGCTCTGTGTTGGGGGAGAGGGGCGCACACTACCCAAGGTTCCAGCCCAGGGACCCTAAAGTAGCAGCAGCAGGCAAGGTTGTTTTTCCTTCCGACTTGGCAGCTTTTTACCTGGGCCTCTTCCCCAAATATCTCCCTCTGGTACCTGTTAACCAGCTCTCAGCTCACACACAGCTTCTTGTTCCTCCCTTTCTCCTTCTGGGCCGTCAAAGCAACTCCACTGGCTGTACTTGGCTGAGGTGCTGAGTGATTTGCCTGAGGGAGCAATCTACCTACCAGAGGCAGCAGCACGGGGAGGAGAGGAAGCTGGGGGGGAAGGGTGGTGTTCTGAGATGACAGTGGCTACTCTGGCCAGGCAGGCAGCCCAGCTCAGTCCCTGCTTGCACGAGGTCAGGGACCTACCCCCACCGCAGCTCTGCAGTTTAAACGCAGTAGGAGCTGGGCTGCCCGGCCACCCAGTTCTTACAACATTTAAGCTGCAGAGCCACAGAGGGGGTAGCTCCCGGACTCAGTGAAAGTCAGGACTGAGCGCTGCTTCTTTTATCGACTGATTACGTAGTCAATAAAAATTCTATCGACTACACGATTAGCAAGTTACTCACCTCTTAACATCCTTAGGATGCACTGAAACAGCCCAAAGGTCCCTACCTAAAGTCCCCCCAAACCTGCAAATCTTGAAATATGCTTAGAAAACTGCTGCTTTCTGTGGCCTCGGCCTGCGATCTCTGCACATCACTGACTGCCGTGCTGCAGAGCAGCGGTTCATTAAGACTGGCAGCATTGGGATGTCGTTTGCCTTTTATGGTCAATGTTACAAGACCAGATTCAATATTTGCTGTAGGGTGGTTTGGAGGGGGAGGCTGGACAAACGGACACTGTGCACTGGAAGTGCCCTTCCCAATCAGCGGTCACAGCAGCAGACAAATTCATTGCTCAGGGCAAAAGAATTTTGCTTTTGGGCCAGTCCAGAATCAAAATGTAACACCACTAAATCCGAGCCTCTGACAGGAAAACACTCACTTAAGAGAAACAATGTTTGACCATTAAACTGATAAGATAGGAAGTTCAGAGGGAAGGCTATTCCTGAGCTTAACTTACCCTATTGTGTTAGAGCACGGGTTCCCAAACTGGGGAGGGAGGGGAGAGGTGGGGTGGGATGGGGGGGAAAAACACGTGCAGAAATTCCAGGGAGGGGGCGTGAGGCAACCCCCCCCCCCCCCCCCGGCCAATCCCACTCCAAGTTTTGCTGCTATTTTTTGGGAGGGGGGGGGCATGAGGGTTTCTCAAAAATCAAGAGGGGGCGTGATGCCGAAAAGTTTGGGAACCACTGTGCTAGAGGATAAGGAACTGCAAACTTTTTCATAGCATTTCTCTCCCTCCCCCCTCCCCCGCCATTTAAACGGTTAACTAAATTAAAAGGGATTTTACATCCCTAATTACACTGGCAACTTCTCACTTAATTTATAGCCATGCAATATTTTGTATGCAATTACAGCAGCTGCTTAGCTGTTACTGCTCAAGAAAAATCTTGGGCGTTTCAGATAGTTCTCTTCAAACATTCACTCAACGTGTAGCATCAGGCAAAAAAGCAAACAGGAAGTTAGGAATCATTAAGAAAGGGATAGAGAATAAATTAAATGTCATATTGCCTCTACATGGCACACCCACATCTTGAACACTGCATGCAGATGTGGTTGCCCCAACTTTAAAAAAAAAAAAAAAAAAAAAAGATATTAGGAAGGTTCAGACAAGGACAACAAAAATGATTAGGGGTATGGAATGGCTGCTGTATGAAGAGACATTAATAAAACTGACTTTTCAGCTTAGAAAAGGAGACTAAGGAGAAATATGACAGAGGTCTAGAAAATCATGACTGTTGTGGAGAAATAAATAAGTGTTATTTATTCCTCATAACACAAGTAGGGGTCATCAAATGAAATGAATAGGTAGCAGGTTTAAAACAAACAAAAGGAAGTTTTTCTTTACTCAGCGCACAGTCAACCTGTGGAACTCCTTGCCAGAGGATGTTGTGAAGGCCAAGACTATAAAAGGATTCAAAAAAGAGCTAGATGACTTCATGAAGGATAGGGACATCAATGGCTATTAGCCAGGTTAGGCAGGGATGCTGTCCCTCGCCTGTTTGTCAGAAGCTGGGAACAGACAGAAGGAGGAGGGAGTCACTTAATGATTCCCTGTTCTGTTCACTCCCTTTGGGACACGTGGCATTGGCCACTGTCAGAAGACAGGACACTGGGCGAGATGGATCTTAGCCTGACCCAGAATGGCCGTTCTTTCATCACCAAGTGTGCTCATTTTAGCTTGAACATAATTTAAATAGGTGAACTGGAGAAGGAGCCAAGTCTCCCCGGATACCCATTTCAAGCACCTCTGGTGTAGCATGTCATATGGGCAAACACCTGCTTGATGCAAGGGAAGGTGGAAAGTTTCAGCACTGAAAAGGGATCTGTGGGTTTAAATGGCACTGACCTTTCACTGTGTGTGGAATGCCTGAAATAACACAGAGTTCAGAAAAAGTTTAGCATTTCCTCCTCCCACACGAGTGTCTAACTCCTCCCAAGTCACACCAGATGGCACAGCATTCAATGTCCTGGAATATTACAGATCCCACCCGCCCAAACTAGGGCCAACTCCCTCTCAAAATAAACCTTAGGAAAAAAATGTAAGTTGCCTGTTGTGCATAACTTAACTGGTTTTCATGTGCAGGAAATGAGACCAGTGGGTAATCTGTATTTACACTGTGTGCAACAGTGTGAGAATGAATTGAGGCCAGTGGCAGTCTGAGCTGTAAATACCTTCTGTTTTGTTAGTGTACAAATCAGATCCTTGGAAATTTACATGAAACATGCGATTTGTAGAACTGTATAAGGGAGAATAAAAGGCCTCTCAGAAGTTTTTAAAAACATGCACCATTGGCTCAAGAGTAATTATTTGAAAACCAGGGGCCTCTTAGAACTAGTCCAATGTTTAGAGTCTGGACTATGCTTGCTCTAAGTTCATTTTAATAGGCTGATGAAAATCATGTAAATATGCCTCAGGGCTATGAATCAAAACGTGCACTATTTACAAGGCAGCCCAATTAATCATTCCTTGGCTATCTGAGCTTGCCATTCAAGTTTGTGTTTAATGAGCTTTGAGAAAGAGGACTCATTAAAATGTAAGTCACAATGTGACGGTCACGGAAACACTGTTCTTGCAGAAACAAACCAACTGGAAGTTTTGTTGGAAAATAGTTACTGCAATTGATCAACAGCTTTTCAAACAGCGTATGTTTACTAGCTAAACCCACCCATATGTTTGTAAAGAACACAGTGATGTACATGACCGTGAGATTAGAAGCCAATTATTCCTTATGGTGGATTATTAACAAGTACAGCTGCCAGATGAATAACGGCTTGGACAGTGAACATTTGTAGCATATATCCTGTTGTTACTATTTGTATTACAGTGAACCCCTCCTTGAGCTTAACCCCAGGTACCCTTGCTCAACCTCTTTCAAGATCACTTCACTGCCTCTTGACCAGCCAAGGATGCTCCTTTTGGAAACAAAAGCATTTGTTCCCCCTTTGAAAACAGCCATTCAACTGTTCCCTCCTTTGAAAACAGCTGAAGGCCTTCCAATGTCAAGGTGTTTGGTATTATTACTGCTTTCCCTTTCCTCTGCCCACAGTCCCACCTACCCCCACCACCTCTCAGTTGTCCTATCTACAGTTTTGCATGTTGCATTCACTCCCATTTTGCATAGCACCTCATCTTACTATAGATTTCAGAAATGTGCATCTGAGTGAGTCTGGTCAAGACCTCCTAAACAATAAGAGCAGGGACCACCAAAGTTGGTATGAAGCTTCCTCTTATCCTAACTTAAAATGAGGTAAGCATTTGGTTGTGCCAAGACAACGGGAGGTGCTTGGAACGAGACTGTTTCTCATAAAATGAGAAGGGAGGGATCTGGTAGAGGGAGCTATACTACAGAATGACCCCAGAGGAGTAGTAAGGGGCCAGAGACAGGGAATCAGAAAGCTATAACCCCATTGGGAGAGCAGGGGGCAGGAGTGGAGAAAGGGGCAGCTATCTCCCATACATTTCAGAGAATCTGTCCGTGCGTCAGTGTCCGTCCCCCAGTCATGGGACATGCCCCGCTGGAGTGGCCACGAACAAGAGGTTCTTATCTGGTGGCTCCAAGGCTGGGATTCCCACCCCCCACCCAGGGAAGCTCACATACTGAACCCCTCATTCCTAACTCCACCCCCCAACGATTTAAATGAAGAAAATAAAAAAAAAACGTATTTGAGTTCAAGACCCACTTTCGAGCCAGTCACTGTTAAGCATGAGCATGGTTAGCCTGCCAAATTAGATTACTAACAGTTACAAAAAGGGTGAGGGAAGATTTCCTCACATCAGTTATAACCCCAACTTTATAAAAACAGACCACTAAAGAGCCCAGCTGCATACAAGAGAGAAGTCAGCCTTATAAGGAAACATCTCAACCACCGAAAAAAAATGACTTGGCCCCAGTATAGGAGGCCTGCATGGATGTATACGAATCAAGCAGGAACACAAGAAACATTTAGCGTGCATAATTTATGTTTAATCTCCAGCCAAACTCAGCTGAACAGCAGGTGAGAAGCTAGATAAACAGGGTCTCATCCAGAGACCAGAGTAACTTGAAAGACTCCTGCTGACTTTGGGGGCTTTCAATCAAACCTTAAGGTTCTCTCCCTTGAAAAGCATCTCCTGTGGAGTTGCTACAAAAAGGTTCAGAGGTGACCCTCCCCACCTCAGGGTCCTACTTCTGATCTCCAGGACCAGCGGGGGTGTGGCATAGGGAAGAGCACATGCTCAAATGTGGAGGATGCAGTCTGACACCAAGTTAACATTCCAATAGACGTGGGTTATTCTGAGGATTCCTTTTACAAGGTTGTCATTTTGCCTGGCAAAGAAGTCGACAATACCGCAGAGGAAGCCAGCTTTCATCTGCAGGATCCTGAGCGCTTGTGCAAGACTAATTCTCAATAAAAAGTGGTTCTCTCGCTTGCTGGTTTCTGAAGAGAATGCGTACTGTAGCGCTGAACAGGTATTCTTACTGTCTACTAGGGATGTTAAATACCGGTTAATTGAATAGTCGAGTAACCTCATGACATGCATCTGACGAAGTGGGTCTTTGCCCACGAAAGCTTATGCTCCAACACTTCGGTTAGTCTATAAGGTGCCACAGGACTCCTCGCCGCTCACGAATTCTTAGTGCTTAGTCGACTATTCGATAGCCCCCAGGGGTGGGGCCAGCAGCCAATGCGCACTGGCCTCACTCCCGAGAAGACCCCTGCCACTCTATCAAAAACAGCAGCACAAGGTGCCAGGCGGGAGCTAGTCTGCGAGGGGAGCCACTTTAAAAACCAGCTCCCCTTGTGAACTGGCTGCCTGTTGTCCTGTGCTGCTGCCTCGGATACAGAGGCAGTGGTGTGGGTGGCAGAAGCCCCTGTCTAGAAGATGATCTGAGCTCCTGGACCCGGCCTGAGCTGGACAGCCTGCCCACCCGGCTCCTAATACGCTTTAAATGCAGAGCGTTTAAATGCAGCAGAGGTAGGTCCCAGACCCATAGCAAGCCAGGACTGAGCCAGGCTGCTAGAAAATGCACTGGCAGGTTGGGGGGAAATGCATGTAGACTATAGTATTAAACCTCTAAGTTTTTGCTTATCTGTTAATTGGTTAATCAACTACACTTTTCCATCCCTACTGTCTGTTCTTCCCCAGCATAGACAGCAGCCTTCAGCACCAAGGACCCCATTTCACTGCAGTAAGACAGCCACAACTTTGACTTTGCAGACAAGTTTCCCCTCACACGCACAAGCCACTCTTAAGTCTCGGCTTGACCAAGCCCTGGCCGGGTTGATTTAGTTGGGATTGGTCCTGCCTAGAGCAGGGGGCTGGACTTGATGACCTTCTGAGGTCTCTTCCAGCTCTATGGTTCTAGGATTCTACAGCCCTGAAGGGTAATGACAGCACCTTTCAGAGCTAAGACGTCCATCTGGGAGATCAGGTTTGCCAGCAGGTTGGTTTTTTCCCCCCATTCCTACTCTTCAAATAAGGAGATGCAGCTTTTTCTGTTCCTCCCAGCACCATTCATGTCCATGTTCTCACTTCATGCCGCACAAACAGCAACTCCTGCTCACCTTTTCACTGCACTGTCAGGCTCAAACTGGCCAGTATAGCATGCAGCACCATTTACAGCCCTCAACATATTGCTCCAGCTCCCTGCTCCACGCGGAGATACCAATCCGCTGGCCAGGTGCAGTTTAAGTCCATGCAGTGCCCGAATGTTACAGACTGAAACTCTCTGGTCCAGCAGAACTACCAGAGACCTAGGTCGGTGGTTGGGGCGTGCCGCGGAGCCAGGTCGGCAGAGAAGCCCAGTGGCCAGGAGGGGGAGCCTGGCCGGGTCTGCCAACAGTCTCCCGAGAGCCTGCAGTCCATCAGCAGAGGGGCTGCGATAACCTCCCCTGGTCTGGCAGACTTCCTTGTTTGGGACCGGCCAGGTCCCGAGGTGCCAGACCAGGGAGGTATTGAAGACTTCTGGCAGAAACGGAGCAGTGTGTCACGTGCCAAACTCCACTCCCATGTTAAATACATCTCCTCCGGCACCTAAAGTTTATGCACAAGCGCGCTTCAATCACGCATTCATCTTTGTTCCAATATTTTATTGATTTGCAGTGCTAGGTGGAAGTTTGGCAACGCACGCAGCGCTCTGAAACGCAGCAATGCGACAGGGAAAACACTTCAAGATCTCTAGTCAGCCTGGGGGGGTTTAATATTGCTACTTCACTCAGCATTTATATTACAGGAGGGCCTAGAAGCACCAGCCAGGACAGGGTCCCATTACGCTGATCACTGTGTAAGCACACGTCCGAGCCCACAGGGCAATCCATGCACAACAGGACCAAATGCTGCTGCAACATTGCTCTAATGCAGGGGTCGAAAACCTTTCCCAAGCGGCATGCCAAGAGTTAACGGATTCCCACTATTTACAGATCTCCGTGCTGAGGGGGCAGGGGAAGGCTGGGGAAGGTGACCATATTTCCTGAACCACCTGCAGCTAGGGAGAATGGGTTCATTTAAATTATTAAACAGATTAAGCATTTTAACACTCATGTTAGTTTATCAAACTTCATTTTAAATAAAGTAAAATATTAATTTATGTCCAACACAAAAGGTTCCCATGTTGTCTTTATGGTGATGGGGGGGGGGGGGTGAAGGAGCGACGACCTTTTTTGGGTGGGGTGCCACTGATGCACAGAAAAAAATCAGTTGTGGACCACACAAGTGAGAAGCAAAACACCACTCTTCCCAGCCCCCCCTTTCACTGATATGGCCCCCAACTAAGACACCTCACTCTTCTGGCGCTCCAGCCCCACAAGGAGAGGGGATGGGACAGGGAGGACTGAGGGTCAGAGCTTCCCATAGGCCAGATTTACTTTTCTGGGCTTCCAGAGTTAGTGGATTTCATGGACCCCCTTAGGCTCTGGGGAGGCGACAAAAATGAGGGGCTCACAATGTGCGGGACAGGGCTGCCAGCGAGTAGGATAGGGATGCAGGATCTGGGCAGAGGTGGGTGCAGGACAGGGTGAGGAGGGCAGGGTCTGGAAGGGAGTTTGGGGCAATAATGCAGAAAAGGTGAGAGGGGGAGAATGCAGCCAAATAGCTAGTTGGGAAGGGAGGCAGAAGTGGGGAGTAAAGGAAAGTGCAGCTTCTGTAAAGCAAAATTTTAACCACCCCCCATCTCCCCTCTGCTCCAGCCTCGCTCCATTCAGCCCCATGATCCCCCCCCAGCATGATCCTCTGCATGGCCCCATCCCACTCAGTACAACCCTTGCCCCCTTCCATCCTGCCCCAGCAGCCTGACCCCCTGCATCGCCCCAGGCCCCTCAGTGCAACCCCTGCCCCCTCCCACCCGGGCCCCCTGCATCGCCCCTGCCCCCTCCCATCCAGGCCCCCTGCATCGCCCCAGGCCCCTCAGTGCAACCCCTGCCCCCTCCCACCCGGGCCCCCTGCATCGCCCCAGGCCCCTCAGTGCAACCCCTGCCCCCTCCCACCCGGGCCCCCTGCATCGCCCCAGGCCCCTCAGTGCAAGCCCTGCCCCCTCCCATCCGGACCCCCTGCATTGCCCCAGGCCCCTCAGTGCAACCCCTGCCCCCTCCCATCCGGACCCCCTGTATCGCCCCAGGCCCCTCAGTGCAAGCCCTGCCCCCTCCCATCCAGACCCCCTGCACCGCCCCAGGCCCCTCAGTGCAAGCCCTGCCCCCTCCCATCCGGGCCCCCTGCATCGCCCCAGGCCCCTCAGTGCAACCCCTGCCCCCTCCCACCCGGGCCCCCTGCATCGCCCCAGGCCCCTCAGTGCAAGCCCTGCCCCCTCCCATCCGGACCCCCTGCACCGCCCCAGGCCCCTCAGTGCAAGCCCTGCCCCCTCCCACCCGGGCCCCCTGCATTGCCCCAGGCCCCTCAGTGCAAGCCCTGCCCCCTCCCATCCGGACCCCTCAGTGCAACCCCTACCCCCTCCCATCCGGACCCCCTGCATCGCCCCAGGCCCCTCAGTGCAATCCCTACCCCCTCCCATCCAGACCCCCTCCCACCCGGGCCCCCTGCATCGCCCCTGCCCCCTCCCATCCAGGCCCCCTGCATCGCCCCAGGCCCCTCAGTGCAATCCCTACCCCCTCCCATCCAGACCCCCTGCATCGCCCCAGGCCCCTCAGTGCAATCCCTGCCCCCTCCCATCCAGACCCCCTGCACCGCCCCAGGCCCCTCAGTGCAAGCCCTGCCCCCTCCCATCCGAATCCCCTGCATGACAGCAAGGAGGGCAGAGTCACTTCCCTGCCTGTCCCAGCCCTTTGTCATGACTCGAGCCTCACTTGCCCACTGCTGCTCAGAGCCTGGGGCTGGTTCCAGCCTGGCCAGGTGCAGCGGGGTGCTGGGGAAGGGTCTCACCACCCCTACATACACCCTCAGAGCAGCACAGCCCGGGCCCTGGTGCCCCACAGAGGCAGCAGCAGCTTGTGACAGGCCACCCAGCCCCAGATCTACCGAGTAGCTCCCCCCCACCCAAGCAGGGAGCAGAGCCTATAGCAAGGTGGGGGGGGGGGGGGAGAGATATTAACCCCTTAGCTCCTGGGAGTTGCACGCCCAAGCTGGATAGCAGTAGCCCCATGGACATGGAGACCAGTGCAGGGTCATGCAGCCTGCTCCATTTGCCAAGCCGCCCCGGCCCCTACACACCCATGCCTTCCCCGCTTGCCCTTTCAGCAGGAAGCTGAAGCTAGTTCTCCAGCCTGCAGCTGCATGGGGACCTGCAGGCTCCAGCCGCTGCTGGGAGCGGGGCGGGGCTGAGCTCCCACTGCATGTACTGCTTATGGCACATGGGCAGTAGGTTGCCAACCCCTGCTCTAGTACATCCCCTGCCACCCGCAATAGCTCTTAGTAGGAAATACTCCTTGCCATAGAGCTAGTCAATGGCAGATTTCTCCAGTGTTCTCCAGACAGCCCAGTTCTATGGCAGCAGTTATTACAGTATCTGGGTGGCCAGCTCAGACGTCTGACTCCACCCAGCAAGTGCCAGAGAAGGAGAGAACGTGTCGTCTGCTTCAGCAGTTCACCATCTCAGCTCCCCAGGACTCACCTACTGCTCTATTCACTAGGCAGCCTCACCACAGGGGCCACATGCTCCTTGGCTATTAGTGAGTCTCTGGCTCTCTAGAAGGTTAAGAGAGCATGCATTGTAAGCCAAGCAATTCCCCCCATGGAGAAAAGGCAGCTGCAGACAGGTAGAGGCGGGGAAAGGGTAACTTGGAGGAAATGGCAAACCTCTTGGCTGCACAACCTCCGAGTCCATGAAACATTAAGTGTTTCACTTCGGAGCTAGTCTTCGAGGCTGTTGGCAGACACTGGTTTACACTCAGTTCACATCAAGCCTTTACAACTGTAAGGACATGACACAGTGAAAGCGGAGATAACGGCTCTCAATGCTCAGCAACAGGTGTGTTCATTGGAGGGATTTGTGACAACAGAATCATAGAATCGAAGGGGCCTTGCACAGAACCACCCCATCCCAAAGGACATGCAGTTAAAGGAGGAGACAAAGGCACCTGGAGACGACAAATGGGGAGGAAAGACTCTATAGTATTGGCTTCGACACCAAAGGGACAATTATGAACAATTATCCCCTCCCACAGATTAGACTGACTCAGCGGCAGGAAGGGTAATTCTGCTGTTCTGTTCCATCTAGTCCTAATCTCCTGCAGAGATCACATACACTGAGATCCCATTCTTCCCGAGGATTCGGAGAAAGTCTGTAGCGCTCTCACGAATGTGGCTCTAGCTATTCCGCTACCTTCATTTTACAATCCATCATCCAACATAAAGGGTCTATGTCCTCTACTGAATATCTTTCCCTGCAGTCCTCAGTGTCCAGTTTTAGACAGTATAATTGATTTGCTGTTTTCTTTGAGACAGAAAGGTGTCATTTATTTCTACTGGCACAGTGTGCATAGGGCTTCAAAGTAACTAGCTGGATACATTTTGCAGGTCCTAGCACAGTTTTTATTCTCAATATGCTTTTATTTGACCAGCTTTCAGTGGGATCTTAAGTAGGGATGTAAGTTTTAACAGTTAACGGTTTAAAAGAAACCGATGCTTATCAATTCCCAGTGCTGTTTAAAATCTGCTAGGGATCCTGTTGGAAATGCCAAGGGTTACACAGTTAATGTTTTTTAACATTTTTGACATCCCTCATCTTAAGGAATTCAAAAATGTCAGTAACAGAGCTAAGGAACTTAGATTTGAGTCATTTATTCATCAGCAACAGGAAGCCACCTTCTCCAGGAAGAATGTTTATGCATGCCAAGGTACTGAAATACCAATTCGGGTGCCTATTAATTTAATAATTCTAAGTGTCTGGAGGGACCATTATAATTCCGTAGCCTGATCACCTGCATAAACCAGACCACAGAATTTCACTCTTCCTTCCTGCATCAAGCCAACAGGCTCTTGCTTTGCCAGAATTTAATCTTTTCAGAAAGGAGTCCAAGTCTCCAGGTGATGGCAAACCCATCACATCCCCTGGTAAAATGGTCCAAAGGTAGGCTCAAGTATTGGAGCCTACTTTCCAATCTCATCGCTATAGCTTCAGCTTCTAGCCAATGGATTTTGTTATGCCTTTGCAAAATTTAGTTCTCTATCAGAAGCCTTCTCCCCGTGTATATACAGACTGATCAAGTCACCTCTTATTCTTTGGTAAACTACACAGATTGAAAAAAACAACTTACTCACTGTAAGGCAACGTGGATGAGGTAATATGTTTTACTTCTGTTGGCAGGCCTTTCAACCCATGAGTCTTATTTGTAGCTGTGAACCAATTTCAACATCCTTTTTGGAGCACTAACCTCAGAGCTGAACATAGTGTTCTATTAATGGTTTCACCAATACCCAAGAGAGAAGTAATATCACCTCCCTACGCCCATCTGCTATTCCCGTTTACACCTCCAAGGACATCACTAACACTCAGCACTGCATCACCGCACTAAGAGCTATTATGCAACTGGTTACTCAACCATGACCCCCAAATTCCCTCCTTTCCCCCTGGATGTTAGACTTCTTTCAGACTCACTCCCCCTCAAAACATCGGTTTATGGGTTCTTAGCACTACAACAGTCTTTCAATTCACTTTTGAAAATTTCTGCCACTGCTCACTCATGAATGACAGTCCAGTGTCCAATCTCTGCTAGTGTATCATGTCTTGTTGAAAGGATTTTGTATGACTGAGGACAGCAAGAGCTTTTAGCACCCTGGATTGATTTCAAAATCTCTTGAGCAATAGCCTACTATGAGTAAATACTCCCATTCAATGTAAAGAGTGTCTGAAGAATTTGCCATGGCTGATGAATGGCAGTAGTTTGGGGCTATTTAAATTAAATAAGAATTCCAGTCTTCAGACAGCACAAGTTCCTTTCCCAGAGCTGGGGCGTAACTATTTGTATTACTACCTCAGAGGGAAAAAAGTTTGTTTGTGCAACCCCAGAACACTGAAGAGGCACAATCATTTATGTTGTTTGAGGAGACAGATTCTGGCATTTCTCATAGCTCAATAAAATAAAATCCTGGCTCCTATTACCAGCAACGAAGTCTCTTTTCTGTCACTTTGGCTAGACCAGAAAAGCTAGAGAAGGAGAGAGCACAGCTGAAAGCACAGCTGAAAGCAAGGTTTGTTTTTGCAAACATATACAGCCAACAATTCCAGAGAGTTTTGGGAAAAGGCAATGACATGTCATGAAGTATTAGTAGCCAGGTGAATACAAATCAAGATTGCTCCATTTAACCTGAAGTATTTACATGTTGCTAGTTCCATATTTTCTCATGTTACTGACTTGCCAGAGTGAATGTTTTGTGCTTGTATCTGTAATATTCTACTTGCTAGAATTTCAAAGTTTTCTGTTAACAAATTACACACTTAAAGTGCCCATCTATGCTGAATGAGATCAAATCTCATTAACATGGCTACCCTGAGATCACCAGAAACTCACACAAAACTGATAAGCAAATAGCCTGGCCTACCTTTGCAATCAACAAAATACTCCAATATATTAAACTTCCACTTGTCAGGAAAGGTGACTATACCCCCAGAAGGGATGGCAGTATGACTGTGTCAACGTGACTTGTGCTTCTGTAACAATGACTAGCCCTGCAGCACCTTTTATTCGCTGTTTAAGTTTTTTCAGCAGCAGACTAACATGGCTACCCCTCTGAACCTTTTGTGCTTCTATGTTATATAGGTGCTTAATTAAAAAAAAAAAAAAAAAGCAGTGTGGACTCCCAGAGGTTGGTTGGTTTGTTGAGGGGGTGGAGGGGGGGGGGGGGGGGGAAGAGAGGAGAAGAAAAGAGATGGAGTGTTTTTTAAAGTTTTGGCTGGGGCATATGGAGACCGTATTCTGGAAGTCTAATTCTTCATTGTTAATGAGGCAGTGGGTCTGAAGAGACACAGATATAATGCCATTAAGACCTTTTTAATAAAATACAGAGTCCTTGATGCATCCAATGTTTTTGACCATGCTAAAGTCAAGCATATTACTAGTCTACTGAAGTCAATGGAACTATTCATGCAAGTTAAATTATATTTCTGCTTAATTGAAAGATCAGTGCCTGAATTCTCTCTTTTTTTGGCTTATATCAGTTTGTTATCTTTCATGTAATGAGACCTTATCAAAAGTGTCATTTGAAAACAGAACAAGCCCCCTGCCTAAGCATTTATAATTTAGTTTATTATAAACTTTAGATTAATTTGAAATCTGTGCTATGGCAATTTTAGTTAACACTTCAAGCGGATTCAAATCTAAATTAAATAGATTTAAACACAATAATCTTCAGATTTTTTAAGGCAATACCTTGTGGTTGAATTTAACTCTAGATGCACAATGTATGTACTGCAATTAATTATGTAGAGACACGGGGCGAAAATCCATGGCCAAAACAGAGCACAAATTATTGCTAAGCCATACTGCCTAACATTTTAGGAGTGAAGACGAGTTGTGATGGGAAAAGAGGGCACACAAAGGGTTGAACTGCTCTACAGCCAGACTCCTTCTAGAAGACTGTGTCCTCTACGGTAACTCATGTCCCACCCAACAGCAGCTGCTCATAATAATCAGCATCCGACAGTGTATGGGAAGCCCTTAATGTGTCGCCAAGGGGCAGTTTAACAGATGGCAGAGTGACATACAACCAGAATCATTAATTAAAACTGCCATATTAGTCCCACGACATGGTGCTGAAAACACTTCCTCAATGAAAGGAGAACATTTCAGATAAATAAATGACCGTCTGCTGTTCGCATGTACTCGCTCTAGGGCTTCTGGTCACTGCTGAGTTCCAGTCAGAACAGCCTCGCTTTTACAGCAGTTTCCTGCCCTCCAAGTTCAAGCGGGCTATGGTACGAACTCTGAGTGGTCATCTTTCTACATCATTACCTATTTCTTCATGTAAGCACTGCAGGTGAAGGCAATTATTAAGAGCATCACAATGGTTTGGCTAAGCAAGGCTGGAAGTACTAAAAACTGCATTTGACAGGTCTTCTCAGCAAGTAGGACTTTCAAGCCAGACAAACAGCAACCAGCTACACACAAAATACAGGCAGTCCCCGGGTTACGTAAAATATAGGGACTATAGGTTTGTTCTTAAGTTGAATTTGTATGTAAGTCGGAACTGGCTCCAGATTCAGCCGCTGCTGAAACTGACCAGAGGCTGACTACAGGAAGCCCTAGGCAGAGTTGCTCTGCCCCCGGCTTCCTGGAATCAGCCGCTGATCAGTTTCAACAGCGGCTGAATCTGGACTCCTGGGACAGAACAGCTAGGGCACTGCTGGGTAGGTCCCCGCAGGACCAACCCGGCAGCACCCCAGCTGCTCTACCCCAGGTGTTCTGCAACAAAACCCTGGTCTGCTCGGGCGGGGAAGGGGGGGGGGGCACTAGCTGCACCCCCTCCAACCCCAGCAGACCAGGGAGACCCGAGCAAAGCCGTGGAGGCGCAGAGGTCCCGCCGCCTGTGCGGCTTTGTTCTGGTCTCCCTGCTGTGCTGGGGGGCGGGAGTCCCCCCCAGCACAGCAGGGAGACCCGAGCAAAGCCGCACAGGCGGCGGGACCCCGCTGCCCGTGCGGCTTTGCTCCTTTGCCCCGGAGCAAAGCCGCACGGGCAGCGGGGTCCCCTGCCTCTGCGGCTTTGCTCCTGTCTCCCTGCTGTGCTCGGGGGGAGTCCCCCCCAGCACACCAGGAAGACCCGGAGCAGCTTTTCTCGCCCCGGAGGACGCGGTGGCGGGACCACTGCGCTCTGGGCGGTCCCGCCGCCCGCGAGCTCCGGGGCGAGAAAAGCCCCGTTCTTAAGTGCGGATCTGAAACAAGTCGGATCCGCGTAAGTCGGGGACTGCCTGTATACAAAAAGCATCTATTATAGGCAGGCACACGAACACTTGATGTCTTCTTGGGACAGGTATTTCATTCAAGAACAAGTCCTGAAATGAACATGGACTGCACAAAAGTGTTGGATTATAAACCACTCTCTCTCTCAAAAGATAGATTTATGCTCTATAGCAGGGGTGGGGAACCTTTTATTGGTCGGGGGCCGCTGACCCACAAAAAGGACCCACCACACACCAAACAAACCACACCACACCCACCCACCACAGTCTGGGGCAGCAAACAAGTGGAAAAAACCAAACCTAAAACAACCCCCCCCCCCACAAACCTCACTGATGTGGCCACTGACTGAGGAGACGACACTCCCCACATTCCCCTCACACACCAGAGCCTACAGGGCACAGTCTAACAGATTTTGCATGCCCCAGCTCTCTGATAGGAAGCGGAGGCTGGAGCGCCAGCACGGGCTCCCCAATGCTCGAGGGGAGGGCCCTGAGCTTTGGGGGCTGGATCCAGGTGAGCTGGGGGCCACATCCGGCCCCTGGGCCTGAGGTTCCCCACCTCTGTTCTATAGCTTCCTTCTCCGCCTACCCTCATGCTGGACATGAGTTCAGCAGTTCAGTTTTTAATTTATGTATTTACAGAAAAAGAATTCCTCAGGTCTGTTTTCTTTTAACAGCAAAGTGCTCCAGGGAGAACTAACTGGCTGCATTACGTCACATCGTTCTAATTGAAAAGAGAAAACGTTTGAGTTTGCAGGCGAGGACACGTGGTTGGTAGGTTCAGCATTGTTCTGAGCAGTACTCACTTCTAACTTTTTCTCTTTCTCTGTCAGCACATCCTTCTGGTTCTGTGTGTACTCAATCAGCATGCGTGCCAGCTGGCGTCGGTCTTCCAACTCTGCCGCCAGCCGCCCATTATATTCTGCTAGTAACAAACATGCTTCATCCACAGTTTTTGAAAGACGTTCTGCTGCCTCTTTGTCTGTGTGAAAGTGGGTAAAAAATGTACACAGCCCGTTAAAAACCTTGTATACTTTCAAAAATGTCTCTAATCAACAATTACACGCACATTATCATTTCATTCACAAGAGTTATCCAGGGTTTATAAAAAGTGAGTTGTAATCAAGAGACTTAAGGGGCACCCAAGATGGCTAGGGCGAGCAACCTGAAAATGGAAGATTTTAAAGCCCAGAACCAGTTGGTCACATTTAGTCTTACAGCTGTGACATTAGTGAGGTCTGAGCTAGCTCCAGCGAGTGATGTTATTCAGAGCTGTGAAATAATTTATACACTAAGTGACACAGTTAGGCTGACCTAACCCGCAGCGCAGATGCAGCTATGCTGACAGATTTTTTCCGTCAACTACACTACTGCCTTATGGAAAGGTGGCTTGGCTATGCTGATGGGAAAACCCTTCTGGCGCTGAAGGAAGTCTACAGTAGACAGCCATCCTGGTAGTGCTGCAGCGCCGTAGCTCCGCCATTGTTGCTAGGGGACTAGCACACCCTTAAAACAGTCACAAAAATAACTTAAGAGCACGTACACCAGACTATTAGCTTCCATTAACACAGCAGTTTTAAACGGAGTCCAAACCACCATTTGAGATATGGTCACCAGGGCTGGTATTAGACTTACTGGGGCTGAAGCTTGAGCCCCAATGCCAGGGGGCCAAAGCCAAGTGACAAACCCCGTCACCCTGGGCTGAGTCCATTGGGCTTTGGTTTCTCACTGCCCTGGGCAGTGAGATTTGGGCTTTGTCCGTCCCCCTCCCACCTCCGGGGGTCAGGTGAGCTCAAGCGTTGGCCCGTTCTGGGGTCAGGTAGTAATCTGTTTTCAGTAGGGAGTTGTGGTGCAATGCAGTTTGAGAACCCTGGCATTAAAAGAATGGGACTCTAGCATTTAGGCAGGACATGCACTGTATGATGGATCATATGCTTGTGACTATTTATCACTGTACAGAACAGAAGCTTGTATGTGTCCTGCTTACAGCTGGCCACGATGAGCACACACTGTAAACAGCCAGCTAAGTGACAGTCCTCAGTTCTAAAGTTAAAACTTGGGAATATTTGCAAAAACAAGAGTCAAATCAATTCTGTTTTCATGTGCTCCCAGGTTCTTAAGCCACATTTTTCAAATGTATGCCCCCAAATCTAAGTAGCCAGCACATCTGGAAGTATGAGCACCCTTTTATTGTAGTCCCAGGGAACTGTAGGTACTCAGCTCTGGAAAGAGAGAGTGTCATGCCAGTTAATAGACATGAATATATATTTTGTAGTTAATTCTCAGCACCTCGGTTTGAAAATTCTGGCTCTGGTTTCTGTAGAAAGCTACAAAATTAAGCTTGAAGAAAGGACAGTGAATATATGCTCTCCAAGTATAACAATCCCTGTAAATACATTTTGGTTTGGGCCCAAGGAATGGGAGGAAAGATGTAAATCTTACCTCCAAACCGCACGCCAGAAGGTTTTTACCTGCTAACTGTTAAGACATTATAAAGCTGGCATGCATAAAAGGGCAGGAGGTACATCCAGCCTACTCAGTCACTTGAAAGTCAAATCCCTCTGTGCTCATTTTCATTCATCTTCTAGCTTCTTACCTGTAATTTTCTCCAGCAGTGACACATCTTGAACTTCCTGTGGCAATGAGGCAATTTTCTGTCGTACTGTGGCATCTCCTGATGCTGCATTTTCCAGGTCCTGCAGGGCTTTGATCAAGTCCTCAGTCTGCGGAATGGAAAGACAAAGAGATAGTTTCCAAAGGGACTTCCAGGTAACTGCAGAACTACTGCTAAGCCATTTTCTGTAGCTATTGTCATGGCACGGCAGTATGGCATCACTGTCCTTTGAAAGGGCTCTTTAGTCTCCTACTTCCCCCTGACATTCAGTACTGCAGCAAGTAGCTGTCTAGAGTAACCACTACGCCCTAGAAGAGCCAGAAACGATGGACTTTGCCATAAGTACTGTACCTTAACTGGGACAGTCATTCATCCCAACTAAGAGAAAAGGACATTTTAACACAAAGCTGACAATATCGCCGGCATGCAGATTAGAGCAGTTTGTAACTTTAAGACGGAGGAACGCCAAATAATTTTTTTTTTTAAATGGGGAACACCAAGGATTTTTTTTGTTAAGGGGAAAAAAGCCCCCAGGGAAAGTTGTTGAGGGGGAAATAAAAAGGAGGCTTGTCCCTTTAATGGTGGCTATTTTGAATTCTGTTCTCTCCACAGCACACCTCCAACTGCCTCGCAGCACACCGGTGTGTCACGGAACACACTTTAAGAAGTGCTGGATTAGAGCAATAAAGAACACTTTACATTTTACTGCATTTGGTCTTGTAATCTGAATCTCCTACCTTTGAGGACTAAGAGGCAAATGTACATGTGAATTAATTCAACCGTGTACACACACCTCCACCTAACGTGGGGAGGGCACACTTTATAAATCGAAAAGATAAGGCAGTCCGACTTTCTGACTAGGACCTAGTTACGCACCACATACTCACTTGGCACCTGCTAAAAAGCATCCCCTTTAAAGCAAACTATAAAGCCATTGCCATTCCTTCATTAGCTCCAATGGTTCCTTGGGACTAGAATTGCAAGCTAATAGCCTGATACTGGACGCCAGTCATAATATTCTGCCAGTTTTCAGTTTTTTGCAACACGACTGGGCGACTGGGCAACAAAAGGGCAAATGACATTCAATGTTAAATGCAAAGTAATGCACATGGGAAAAATATAATCCCAATTATACATACAAAATGATGGGTCTAAATGAGCTGTTGCCACTCAAGAGAGAGAGATCTTGGAGTCATTGTGGACAGTTCTCAAAAGACATCCAACTCAATGTGTAGCAACAGCAGCAGCAGCCAAAAAAGCAAACAATGCTGTGAATAATTAAGGAAGGGCTACAGAAGATAGAAAATATCATAATGCCTCTACATTCAGTGGAAGTGTTGGTAATGCTGTTAGACAATATTGACCTCCCATAGTCTGGCAAATTCTTGGATTTGGCACTGGTCAGGTCCTGAGGGGGCCAGACTACAGAGATTCAATCTGCAATTCTTCACACAATGCAGTGTCAACCTCTGGAACTCATTGCCAAAGGATGTTGGGTTCAAAAAAGAACTAGATACATTCACGGAGGATAGGTAAACCAATTGGACAGGATGGGCAAAGATAGTGTCCCTAGTCTGTCAGAAGCTAGGGACAGAGGATGGATCACTTGATTATCTGTTTTGCTCAATTTTTTGGAGCACCAGGCATTTGCTACTGTCGGAAGACAGGACACTGGGCTAGATGGACCTTTGGTCTGATCCAGTATGATTGTTCTCATGTTAAACGGGATTTTACATCCCTAGTTAATTGGTTAACTGGTTAAATGTAACATTTAACCAGTTAACCAATGAAAGGGGGAGCAGGCAGCAGGGGGAGGAGACGGGGGTGGCGGCATTCTAGCCAATGGTGGCCAGAGCAGCCCCTGCCTGTGACGCACTCAGGCCCACCATGTACAGGAGCTGCTCTGGATATCTGGAGCAGCCCCTGTCCACAGGGGCTCCATGGGGCTGGAGCAGCCACCTGACTGCAGCAGACAGGGAGCTGCTCCAGCCCCCACCAATTAACCGTAACTGGAAAGCATTACCTATTAAGGGCGATGCTCATAGGTGAACCTTTCCCCTCTCTAATGTTAATCAAATGGAATCCTTGCTGAGAAAGCTCCTCCAATGCAAGTGAACATACCCATATTGCTTTTATTAATCAAGTCAGAAGGAGAATCTGGGTGATAGAAGCATTTTTAATAGGTGCCCCAAAAAAAGGGAGAAGGGGAGAAAGATTAAGCAGGAAAAAACACAAATGTTCAAGGTTTTTTTGTTTTTGTTTTTTGGGGTTTAAGTGTTCAAGAAGTTAATGCTTGTGCTGGCATTAGCTAGACTAATTTTGTAGTGCTGACTTATCTTCCAGTTTCAGTAATTGTTTTAGGTTCACATTCAAAAATTACAAAGTTACACACATTTCTTAAGAAAACATATCCTTTCAATATTTGAGCTGATTTGAAGAACCAAAAGATGTTCACTGTCTGCTTGACATATTACTTCCTTGTAAGCTACATAATGATTTCCAATAAGTGACAAATTAAACGTGTGTTAAGACAAGCCAAAAGCTGTAAACTATCTGCAGTAAAAGCTCATTTTCTCGGCTCATGTAATTTTGTAGTATTTACACCACCCATCTGGCAGACTGCTTAACTCTTCACCTTCCTTCAAATAGCAGCAGATTTAACATAAGGCGAATTGTAACCTTAAAGAGGAGAGTTTAGATTATATTCCATATCATTAACACTAGACTCCAGCCAGTCTCAAACTAAAGTTTAAATTCTTCTAAAATGTTGCCATAGAAATCCATTAAAATGTTGCTCTTTTGCACATACCGGGTATACCAAACTTGCTATTGGTTTCTTTGGCAGGCTGCATTCTACCTGAAACCCCCCAAACTAAACTTCTTGAATCAGTGTTAGTGCACTAGATTTGAAAGTAAATGCACCAGTCTTATATTTTTAAAAAGCTTTTTATATAATTTGTTTCTTCTAACACATTGGCAGTCACGCAGGAGCCTTGGTTCAGTCTAGAGTAAGATCAGAGCAATCCATGGTTTTAGGGGTAGGGGTAGGGGTAACGGTAACTACTGGAACAGCATTCACACCACCACGCATCTATGATGCCTTCCTCTTGCCCACCACCAAACACAGAACAGTTGCACTAAACCACCACGTAGTATTACACAGTGGCTTCCCAAGCCCAAGTTGTGTATCTCCATTAATTACATTTTACTTGTTAATAGCTCCACCTTGTGGTTGTATCTTTACCAGAGGTCACCTTTTGCAATTTGTCAGATCTTCCGACTTCCACACGTACCAATAATGGCCCAGTGCTGGGGTCCTGGGGCGAGTAGCTCCCAGGATAATCCTCATCTTCTTCCTCTTGTATCTGCTGAAACGTCCGCTTCAAGGACTTTTTCTCCTCGGTAACTGTAGAGGCACAGAGTCTCAATACAAGCCATTCAAGCTAGACACCATGTGCATTCTTTAACAGATTCTTACCTATGTTTTCAAAAGTTATACCAGATGCTTTCATGACCTCTACAGAGGGTCAATCTACAATTTTCTTTACAGAGGGCTAAGCTATTTATCACTTTCAGAATGGTCAGCAACATAAGGGCAAAAGAATGGTCGCACACAGAAACTGGACTTTTGAGACTGTAATGAGATTTACGTAGACAAAAGCAGATGTACACACAAGCAGCATTCATTAGTGCCGTGCATTCGCCATTTGCTCTTATGTCCCCAGTCAAAGGCAAAGCAGCCCCAACCACCACACACTTTCTTCACTAATACAGAATATCCAGGCAGCAGGGGCAGATCACAGGATATGGGTGGACAAAACCATCTTGGAGAATTGCAGATACGGACAATTAAGTAACCTTTTTCCTTCAAACATCTGTCCACACACTGTAGACGAGTGACTAACAGTTACCACTCCCACAGTCCACCTTGAGGAACAGCTAAATAATGACTGTAAGGCAGCTTGGAAGGACTGTCCATCTAGAAGCTATCCCAATGGAGTACTAATAGATGTATATATGTAACAGACTCCAAATAATTGCCATACATGTCTAAAATAGAGGGTCATGTAAACAAGCCACTGATGTTGACTGAGCCTACCAGGGTGTGCCCTAACTCGAGAAGGAAGAAGCAGTTTATTTAATGGAGTAAGAAATCTTATGCTGTCTATCCCATTTAGCTATCTTTGAGAGAAACAGCTTGCCCTTGAGACTTCTCACAAAAACAGAGCCAAGATGCTTTATGAAATGGCTTTGTACTGGAGAGATAAAAGCACAGCCCTAAGAATGTCTAGTTTATGGAGTTTAGCCTCGGCAGCAGAAACGTGTGGTTTAGGGAAAGTGTGGGTATAAATCAGTTTATAGGAAAATCCAAAACCACTTTCCACAAAAGTTTTCAATATGGCTTGAGTCTCTCTTTATGAAAGAATTATGGAGGAATTGACAAAGTCTGAAATTTCCCTCCGGCGAGCCAAGCTGATGGCATTTGAATAGAGAGGTGATATAGGAGATAGATAACGTAGGTTCAAAGAGCAGGCACGTACAAGAGGAGTACCACATTCAAGTCCCAGATAGGTAGCAATGCCTCGCTGATGAAAATGTATGAATTGGGCCCTTAAAGATACCACTGGGTGAGGGGAAGGAACTGAATAACCTTCAACAGTTGAGTGATAGTTCATCTGGCTACTATATCCATCTATTAGAGTTAAGCAATCACGTGTTCCAAAACCAATTAGTCCAAGATAGATGGCACAGAAGATTCCACGGGCTGAAGAGGTCTCTGAATGGGACTGCTGAGAAAAATGTTTACACTCTTCTGTTACGGACCTGAAGTGCCCATATAGATGCCAGATTCTGCCACAAATCCTTGGTTAAGAGACATAACCAAGCAAACCTGGAATACTGGGTATAAAGTCCTGAAACCTCTCCAGGAGGACTTCTAGGAATGTCCAGAGGTGTCCACCATTCTTTAAAGGAAGTCTGTGTGCGCTCTGAAAGAGCCTACTGTGGAGAGGACAGATGGAGTCCCAGCTTCACCCAGGACAATGACGATATGGCTGGGGAAACTGCCACTCCTCAAGGTGACCTTCCTCATTATGGGGTTCTTGCTCATAACTCTGAAAGAGCTCTTGGGGAGAAAGAGCCACCTTAGATGAATATTAGGGCCAAGTGATCTTCCTCTACATCTCAACGTAGCTGAATAAAAAGGAGTAAAGCTGAGAGGTTCATACAGGCCAACAGAGCCAAAGCTACACCCTGTACTGTGCCCCAGAATGTGTAGTATGGAACCGGAAATCTCTCTAAAAAGGAGCTCTGTGACTAAAGAGGTTCCTTTCCAGGCTTCTGTCAAGAACTGTTTTAGGCAAAGGAAAAGATTTGTTCATAGGAAGGTCTCTGCTACCATACAAAAGTTACCATGCAGATGAATATAGTTCTACTAAAGTAGATAGTCTCTTAAGGAGTAGAAACAGGAACAGATTCAGACATTGTACTATGAGACGAGCAACAATATCACAGCATCCAAACCCGTGTTTCCAAGACCAGCAGGGAGCTGAATACCACGTATAAAGAAGAGATATCTGGCAGAGTACTTCTATTTCAGAGTCATGTTAAATCTACAAGAGACAAAGAAAGCTTGGGCAGTACTGATGTCAACGCTACTGTGAATGGCCATACCAATAAGAGTCTCAGTAAATGAGGTCTTCATTTCAGGCTGCAGCAGTGTTGTGACAAATAGTATCAATGTCAGCAGTAGCAAGAAAGCACTGTCAGTCAGCAAAGACAAAGGACGCGATCTAGCAGCTGAAAAATGGGATCCCACAGTACAGATACAAATTCAAAGGAGCGGGCTTGGGTAAGTCAGAGGCATAATGAAGCTGAGTGTTTCTCTCGGCTGAGAATGAGGACAGCTATTGGTGCCAAGGCCCATCCAGAGATTTTTTTTTTTTGCGCCCCTTCCTAGCTTGGGCTGGAGTAGCCACGGACCTGAAGAAGACTGATGAAAAGGCTCAGTGTTACAACAGAACAGGACATCTTTTACAGCCAGACCACTTAGCACCCAAAGTAGCATCTCTTGTAGCCAGAGCCCTAGCTGAAGCCAGCTCTGAGGCAGGAGCAGTCAGCTTCTGAGAAAGATCCTTGGAGTCAGAAGCTCTTCTCATCTTTTCCACCAGAAACAGCTTCAAGGCGGCATTATGAACCTCTGAATGCACTTCAAAGAAACAGTTACCAACAGAGTGTTTAAGACAGAAGATGCCTCAAAACAAAACAGGCATTTCATAGGCATAACTGGCTCGCAGGAAGGCAGGCAGACCTATTCTCAGCCCTCATCCTTACTTCTAAGTACCAATGGGAGACTCAAAAGTATTTTTATAGTATACCATAAAATCCTACTCCTATCCACAAAAGAAGACACAGGCTCTGACTATCTACCATGTGTGGCAGGGAATGATTGGGGCTGCTATGATCGCTGCACAACCGCACACCCCATAAGTGCATAGGTGACATGCACAGCACCAACAGACACTGCTGGCTAAGACACTCACGTGCATGGGAGCACACATGTACAGTGGGGTCTGTGTGGACACATGCTCAAAGATTGACCGGGTCTTTTGAACCTTGCTCATTTACAAGAGAACTAGAACAACAAGATAAAAATATTAAATACACAGCTTGCTACCTGGGATGGGCACATGCAAGGTCTATGCACTTTTGCTTCTTAAATGCAGTAACTTAGCAACTTGATCCATGTCTAAAGAATCTCAGTTTGAAGAAACTTATTTCTGGAAAAGGATCGAGGCCTGTTTTACCACCAATTTACAGATCCCAACACACAGCTTTGGGGGACTGAACCGGAGAACTTCAACCCCCCCCCCCACACACACACACAGAGGCTAGAGCACGACTAATGCAAGTCCTAAAGGCTATTACAGATTATGGCAATGAGCTCCAGTGCATCTTCCGATACCTACCCCCCTTTGGTTTCGGGGATGGGGAAGAGCATCCATTATCATTTCCAGTACATTAGCTGGCAGCGTATCCAGGATGGACATGAGCAATGCTGTTGTGACCCAAGCTGCTGCTGCTCCTCTGTCATCTTATTACAGTTACAGCTGGAGCCACCCCTCCCTGTTGCAGTCTTCGCTGCTGCTTTACTACTACTCCATTTCTGCAGCTTCAGCACAGACCTTGCCTCTCACACCAATCCTCCACTATATCCACCCTCTGCTACTCAGCTCAATAGAGCAATTCCTTGGCAAGCTGGGGCACACGCACAGCTGGTGGGTGCTTAACTGGATTTTGGCAAATAAACAATTGTTTGTGGTCAAACCAAAAGTGATTGTTAAAATTTTTCAACTAAAAATCACGAAAACAAAAACATTTCAAGTCAAAGCATTTTAATCAGCAATTGTTTAGATTTAGGGAAGGCTTCAAAGTGGCCAGAGAAGAAACTTTCCTTAGCTCTAGTCCAGTGGAGTTAGGGCTCTCACCCAAGATGCAAGAGACTGAGGATCAATTCCTCTCCCTCTGATGCGCAGAAAGCAGTAGTATCACACACGGCAGGAGAGTCTCCCAGGCCCTGGGATATGCTGGTACCAATCTCTCCTTGTGTAGCTGTTCCACTTTCATAAACAGTCATTGGAGCAGGTGTTCAAATCTGGGTTGCCTGCATCCTAGGCGAAGGCTCTAACTAGCAAAGCTATAGATTCACTCATTTTTTCCGTCACCCAGTGACTACCTACTGCCAGACTACTGAGATGTAACCGTGAATGACAATGAAACTTTTTTTTTTTTTTTAAATAAAAGGTTTTCTGCTCAGCCTCTACTTGTGACAGAGCTAGGTACAGAGCACTTCTCCCCTAGGTCCCCTGCATACCAGTCACATGGAAATAACCTATAAAGCTGGTATGTTTAATAGTTAGCCAAAGGATTTTGCAACTGAAGTCTGCCGGGCCTAGTTTTTTTGACTGTATAAAAACTTAAAATGAAATACCTTGACATTAGGTAGAATAAAGAAAGAAATGTATTTAAATTCTACTAAAAAATAGGAGATCAATAAAATACAGGAGTATGTAGCACTTTAAAGACTAACAAGATGGTTTATTAGATGATGAGGTTTCGTGGGCCAGACCCACTTCCTCAGATAAAATAGTGGAAGAAAATAGTCACAACCATATATACCAAAGGATACAATTAAAAAAAAATGAACACATATGAAAAGGACAAATCACATTTCAGAACAGAAGGGGAATGCGGGAGGGGGGGGGGGTGGAAGGAAGGTAAATGTCTGTGAGTTAATGATATTAGAGGTGGGGAAGGGTAGATGTCTGAGTTAATGGTATTAGAGGTGATAATTGGGGAAGCTATCTTTGTAATGGGTAAGGTAGTTGGGGTCTTTGTTCAGCTCCCCCACGGAGAGTGTCGAATTTTAGCATGAATGCCAGTTCAGAGGATTCCCTTTCAAGTGCAGATTTGAAAGTCTTCTGAAGTAGGATGCATGTGATTAGGTCATTGAGACAGTGTCCTTTCTGGTTGAAATGGCAAGAAACTGTTTTTTCTTTGTAGAAGCAAAATGCAGGACAATGTAGCACTTTAAAGACTAACAAGATAGTTTATTAGATGAGCTTTCGTGGGCCGGACCCGGGGGTCTGGCCCATGAAAGCTCATCATCTAATAAACCATCTTGTTAGTCTTTAAAGTGCTACACTGTCCTGCATTTTGCTTCTGCTACCCCAGACTAACACGGCTACATTTCTATCACTTTTCTTTGTGATCCTGTCTAATGTCTGTTTTGTGGGCATTGATTCTTTGGCGAAGTGTCTGAGACGTTTGTCCAATGTACATAGCAGACGGACACTTTCGGCACATGATAGCATAGATTATATTTCTGGAGGCGCAGGAATATGTGTTCTTGATCTTATAACTCACTTGGTTAGGCCCAATAATGGTGTCAGCAGAGTGAATATGTGGACAAAGCTGGCAACGGGGTTTGTTGCAAGGGAAAGTACCAGGGTTGGTATTAGTGTGGTATGTCCTGTGGTTGTTGGTAAGAATCATCTTGAGGTTAGGTGGTTGTCTATAGGAGACTATGGGTCTGTCTCCCAGAGCTTCTTGGAGTTTAGTGTCCTGTTCCAGTATAGGCTGTACTTTATTGATAATGTGTTGGACAGGTTAAGTTGGGAGCTGTAGGTGATGACAAGTGGCGTTCTATTGTTGGTTTTCTTGGGTCTGTCTTGTAGTAGATGGTTTCTAGGTATTCGTTTGGCTCTTTCAATTTGCTTTTTTATTTCTCCGGGTGGGTAGTTGAGGTTTATAAATGCTTGGTAGAGATCCTAAAGTTTCTGGTCTCTGTCAGTGGGATTAGAGCAGATGCGGTTGTATCGAAGGGCTTGGCTATAGATGATGGATCGTATGGTGTGTGCTGGATGGGAACTGGAAGCATGTAGGTAACTGTATGAGTCAGTGGGTTTTCTGTAGAGAGTGGTGTCTAATTTTCCATTGTTGATTTGTACTGTGGTGTCCAGGAAATGGATCTCTCGTGTGGAATGGTCCAGGCTGAGGTTAATGGTGGGGTGTAGGTTGTTGAAATCTCTGTGGAATGTCTCCAGTGTTTCTTGGCCATGCGTCCAGATCATAAAGATGTCATCGATGTAGCGTAAGTAGAGAAGGGGTAAAAGGGGACAGGAGTTGAGGAAACGTTGTTCTAGGTCAGCCATAAAGATATTAGCATACTGTGGGGCCATGCATTTACCCATGGCTGTGCCGCTGATCTGGAGGTATAAGTTGTTTTCAAACTGGAAATAATTGTGGGTGAGAACAAAGTTACCTAGGTCTGCTATCAGGTTGGCAGTGGTGTCCTCTGGGATAGTGTTTCTAATTGCTTGTAATCCGTCTTCATGTGGGATGTTGGTGTATAGTGCTTCTACATTGGGCCTAACCAAGTGAGTTATAAGATCAAGAATACATATTCCTGCGCCTCCAGAAATATAATCTATGCTATCATGTGCCGAAAGTGTCCGTCTGCTATGTACATTGGACAAACGTCTCAGACACTTCGCCAAAGAATCAATGCCCACAAAACAGACATTAGACAGGATCACAAAGAAAAAACAGTTTCTTGCCATTTCAACCAGAAAGGACACTGTCTCAATGACCTAATCACATGCATCCTACTTCAGAAGGCTTTCAAATCTGCACTTGAAAGGGAATACTCTGAACTGGCATTCATGCTAAAATTCGACACTCTCCACGGGGGGGGGGCTGAACAAAGACCCCAACTACCTTACCCATTACAAAGATAGCTTCCCCAATTATCACCTCTAATACCATTAGCTCACAGACATCTACCCTTCCCCACCTCTAATATCATTAACTCACAGACATTTACCTTCCTTTCCCCCCCTCTCCCGCATCCTCCTTCTGTTTTGAAATGTGATTTGTCCTTTTCATATGTGTTCATTTTTTTAATTGTATCCTTTGGTATATATGGTTGTGACTATTTTCTTCCACTATTTGATCTGAGGAAGTGGGTCTGGCCCACGAAACCTCATCATCTAATAAACCATCTTGTTAGTCTTTAAAGTGCTACATAGTCCTGTATTTTGTTTCAGCTACACCAGACTAACACGGCTGCATTTCTATCACTAGGGCTACGTCTACACTGGCCCCTTTTCCGGAAGGGGCATGTTAATTTCAGCTATCGTAATAGGGAAATCCGCGGGGGATTTAAATATCCCCCGCGGCATTTAAATAAAAATGTCCACCGCTTTTTTCCGGCTTTTAGAAAAGCCGGAAAAGAGCGTCTACACTGGCCCCGATCCTCCGGAAAAAGCGCCCTTTTCCGGAGGATCTTATTCCTACTTCAAAGTAGGAAAGGACACTGTCCTACTTCAAAGTAGGAATAAGATCCTCCGGAAAAGGGCGCTTTTTCCGGAGGATCGGGGCCAGTGTAGACGCTCTTTTCCGGCTTTTCTAAAAGCCGGAAAAAAGCGGCGGACATTTTTATTTAAATGCCGCGGGGGATATTTAAATCCCCCGCGGATTTCCCTATTACGATAGCTGAAATTAACATGCCCCTTCCAGAAAAGGGGCCAGTGTAGACGTAGCCTAGGAGATCAATAAGATATTCTTGTAGCTAGTTTCCAATTAGGTACATTTAGGATTGAAACACATGCAAAATATAGATGCCCACATATGTTTGCATGTGTGCACAAGGGAAATATTCCATGTATTTCACTAAGGAAACAAAGGCCTCTAGCATGGAAAGAAATAGCTTATAACTCAAAAGAAGTGGAAGCTAAACAACAAATCTGGCTGCAAGTTTTATTTTCTTCCTTCTCTGTCTCCTCAGATTCATATATTCCAAGGCCAAAAAGAACCACTATGGTCACCTAGTCTTCCCTCTCGCAGAATACAGGTCAGAGAACTCCCGCAAAATAATCCCCAGAGCAGATGTTTATATCGTTCTAGATATATATATATATATATATACACACACACACACACACACACACACAATTTTTTCCTGCGGGACAACAGAGTGACATCAGGTCACTGCGTCCCACCACCCCGTCAGCCCTCAACTTCCCTGCCTCCTCCCTCTCCCCCCCTGGTGCCACGGGGCAGTAGCTACATGCCCTCACCCCTCCTGTGGGTGAGGGGCTGGGAGCCACGTGGCCTCCTCACATCCCCAGTCCCCTCAAACATCCTCTTGGCTGAGACCCTGCATCCCCAGCCCTCTCCCTCAACCCTTCCACCGAGACCCTGCATTCCCAGCCTGCTGCTGCTCCCCCACTCTTGCAAACTTCCCCTGCCAGACACCTACCCCCAAAGAGAGGGAGGTTGGCAAGTGAAGCAAGCAGGGGGTGCAGCCCCCTAGCAAATCTAATCTTGATGTAAAAATTGCCAGTGATGGAGAATCTACCACGACACATTTAAAAAAAAACTAAACAGGATAGTTAACCACTGGAACTCCCTCCCTGTTAAAAATCTAAACCTTGTCAGACTGAATTTGGCAAGTGTCAGCTACGTTCAGCGTTAGATTGTGCTATGCCTTTCTCTGCCAGACTGAAAAAGTGCATTCAATATTTGTCTGCATGTAGATACTTTACAGGCCACAAACAGGTCATCCCTTAACCTTCCCTTTGCAGTTCTAAATAGGTGGAGTCCTGGGTCTAAACACTGTAAGGCAGGTTTTCTAACCCTTTAATCATTCTCATGACTCTTCGGAGCCCTTTCCAAGTTGAATTGTGGATGCTATCTTATAGCCAAGGCGACAGGAGGCCAAATACAGAGATAAAAGTAACCTCTGAACTACTACTCCAACTTCTTCTGTTGATGCAAACAATGATCCAATTAGCCCTTTTGGCCATAACATCACACCGGGAGCTCATGTTCAGCAGATTAGCCACTCTGCCAAATCTCTCTCATGCACTGCTTCCCAAGGAGTCCTCCACGCATTCTGAAAGCATGGCCTGCATGACTGGGGGGCAATCTAGGCTAGCGAGTGAGCCACATAAGTAGCCCTCTCTCAGCGGGCCACAAGATTGTTGTAACCAAGACCGTCTCCCGGGACAGGGGAATTTTCTAACTGCGCTTGTGTACCTAGAATTTGCAAGGTGTGCTAACCGAACCATAGCAGCACTTTGAGAGCCGTGTGCTCCCTCTGCAGCGTCACAGTCATTGTGTACAATCAGCATACACTTCACTTCACTTGCCCTTGCTTCACTCGCATGTCACTACTATCAGTGGTAGGAAAATAATTACACAGATGGAAGCCAGTGGAATCTGGCAACCCTGTGCATAGGCAACAGTAAACAAAATGTCTCTTAGGCCACACATAAAACCCCAATGGGCAACATATGGCCCTTGTGCTGCTCCACCCACCTACATTCAAAATAAAATTAAATCAAATATTTTATTTCATTTCAACATAGCAACCTGCATATTTGCTTGCACCCAACTTATAAAGTGATCCAGATAACTCTATGCAGAGACATGTCCTCTTCATAATGTACACATTGTGGAATGGTAAATAATCTGCACATATTCAGTGAGGAGTTTAGGTATTCTTCCATAATGAATGCATTCCCGTTTGTAGCATAAGTATATGCACCCGCAGGTTGCATAGCCAGTACATGTTTCAAACTGATTAGAAATTAAATTGCACTGATTTCAGGTGCATTTCAGGCCACTTGAGCCAGGCTCTTGCGCATTTCAAAGCATGTGGAGCCCGGAGTCGGCGGGACTTCCTGCTGGCGCGGGCTGCACACAGAGTTCCAACGTTGAAATGCACAAGAGCCCCCACTGGGGCTCTTGTACATTTCAAAGAGGCACTTCCACATTCCTCATCGACTAGTCGAGTACTTGATGGAAATTCGATCCACTACTCGACTAGTAAATTAACTGATACTTAACATCCTTACCGCTTGCCAAAGAGTCATGGTGATCTGTCAAGATGATGCAGAATGAGGAAAGGGCAGCTGAGGGCTAAAGTATGGAGACCAGACCATTGTAACAGCCCCCCTAACTAACCTAACTATCCACACTTGTGTTTGGAGGACAGTTTTAAACTGGCAGTGTGCTTTGGAGACCAGTAAGTCCCACTCTCTCCACGGCTGGACTAACTACAGTTGCCAAAGCAGAAGAGTCACAAGCTTGTCCTGGAGGTGGCAACACAAGGAACAATCCTTGTTGTGCTGAATTCCCCCAAACCTACACAGAAGTCTATAAAGGTAGAGTGAGTGCATCCACTTGCTTGTGTAGAGTTAAATGACCTAGTCTTGGCTCTGTCATTGCTGGGATTGTGAATTTGCTGGGATTGTGAATTTTCTTCAAGTCAATTACCTCACGGTGCACCTAAATGACAAGCAGAAACCCAGAGCAGCAGACCTCAGAGCCTGCCACTACACACTCTAGCTCCAAAGCCTCGGGAGAAGGTGGGCTTCAGAGGCCAAGCTCAAACATCTACATAGCTGTTTTGGCTCCATAGCATCCGCCCAAGTCTTTAGACCCAATTTCTCAGACTTACTGCCATGTGTTTCAAAATGCAGTGTAGCCGTACTCTTCCTGACTCCAGTGACAATTCTGACTGCAAGTCTCTTAACCTTAGATGGGCATGATGCCAGGAACTGGCCTGTTTACCATCAAAGCACTAATGTCAGTTAGTAACACATTAACTTTTTAATGTGATAGCTTTAAAGAAAAAAAAAAAAAAAGCAGCAACCCCTCTGTTTACCTTTTGGTGGAGGGCTACTGGTATCCTCCATAGAAAGTTTCAACTGCTGTATGAACTCACTGCCATACACACTCCTTTCTTGCCAGATGTTAAGCAATCGCTCCAAGGGCTTTTTGCAGCCCTCATCTGCCTCTCTGTTCAAATATTTAAAAAAATAGTTTAAAAACTTTGGTTATACAACAAGAGTATTTTTAAATGCCATTGTGGAAATTAGAAGCTGCACCCATCAGAGAAAGATGCAAACTTATAGGGGGAGGGGGAGGGTAAGGGAGGGGTGGGGAGGGAGAGAAGTACTTTCTGCTGTTGTAGAAATAACTATAACAATCCTAGAAAGTTACTGAGTTTACACTTTAAAATGTTCGCTTCTAGTGATTGTTTCAATGAATGACATCCTAATTAAAAAGGGAACTGTTCGGGTCATTAGACATTGAAATGAGAACTTACTTATTAAACATCCACTAAATAAGCAAGACTTCTAAGGAATAAAAGAAGAAACAGTGCCAAAAGTTATGTCATTATCCAGAACACACTGTCATTAGATGCTCTTTAATTCCCCTGTGCATTATAACCATTCAGTTCAGATTAAGCTCGTCTCTAAATAGTACAACAATCCTTAACTAGCTAGAGACCATCCTATGGCAGGAATAAAATGCAGCTGTTTCCCTTTGCACCTTCTGTTTCCTCCTCTGGAGTATGTCACCCTTTCCCACCTCAGTGAGGAGGCCAATCATTTGATAACAGTTGATGTGAGCCAGTAAAGCTCCCATAACGTACAACTACCCAATACATAAGACTGACAATTTAATTTAAAAAAAAATCAGATCTCTACCTGCTGCCATACCAAAATGATGTAGACACAAAAGCAAGACACACATAAGAACTCTCTCAAGCCCACTGATGAGATGGTATAGAAAATGAAGTTTAAATTAAGTTTTCTATTGGGAATATTCTAGCTAGTAACAAGTTTCAAACCAGTCTATAACTCTTCAGGTAATTAACTGAGATCAAGAAACAGGAATTATTAGCTTAAATATGAAGATAGTTTTCAAACTGCATGTCTTTTGGAAAAACCAAATATAGCAGCTGATTAGCAGCAAACTGAAGCAGGAGTGATGTGTGTTTTTCTTCTAAATTTCACTGTTTATATTAAAGCATTTTGAAATAATTTGAAAAAAGGTCTAGTAGTGGATTGACCAGAGTAGTCTTCAAACCAGAGCTCTGTTTCAAACTCCCTGCTGACAAATAATGTGACTGGCCAAACCATTTAACTGCTGAGTTTCACCATCTTTAGAACAGAGGTAATTTCCATCTCTGTACAGAGCCTTGAGATTTATGGATGAGTATTGAAACTGCACAGGAGTTGAACACACAAAACCAAAAAAACCCCACGAGTCAAGTGTCATTTAAGAGAACCAGCTGCCAACATTTTACTTGTGTTTCTCAAGAGCAAGTAAAGGAGTCAGAGTTCAACTTCTAGCAAAGACAATTTAACCTCCTTAGGCATACATAATCCTATATTTGAAAAGCACTTGAATTTAAACTTGTGGAACATTTATAAACGTGTGGAACATTTAACACAAAAGCTATTAAGAAAGAAATCGGGGAAGGAAAGCACAACAGATTAACATTCAAACAACTTACCTGGCAACATGAGAAAAAGCATCCACAAGAACAGATTCAAACTCCCTTGTGAATTCAGGACCCTTTCTTTTACTGTTCTGGATTACATCGTTCGCTAAATATAGAAATGTAAGCTTTCTACTTGATTTTGCTGGGAAAGAAGAGAAGACAACTTAACTTACATTCTTTATTTTTCATTTCATATTTTATTGAGGTTAATTACACATTCCAAAAGTGTTCAGTTTCTCAGCTTGAAATATGGCTGAGTTTCCTGCATTTCAATTTTACCAAAGTAGCAAAAGCAGCTAGATGCTGTCAAGTCAAGCAGTTCTTGACCCTCTTTGTTTTAGCCAGATTTTGGTTTGTAATTTATAAAACAAAGAGGGAAATAATCCTAATATTACTGTGCATCTTTTCTCTGATTATCTCTCATTATTCTATAAGAAAATCAGAGAAAAGATGCACAGTAATAAACGTTAAACCTCACCACAAGTGGTGATCAAAATGAAAAGAACTGTTCCAACTTAGCCACCAAAATTAGTGTGACAATAGATGTATTTTTCATTAATCAACTCATTGAAGCATGTTATTTTAACCTTATACTAAGCTGTTTAATTACTCAATATCCATGTATGGGAGAGCTTGAATCTAGGACCTTTTATTTTTCAGAATCCAAATTTTCCAATCCATTATCCATGTATCTAGCAATTAGCTAGATGTTTCTTCTCAACCCCAAAAACTTAGGTATTTCCATTTATCACCATTAGCCAATGCCAACAGATACTAAATTCCAAAGCAATATATCTACAGGAGACAAGCTCTCTAGAATATATAAGATGTATTATTCAACATGACAATTTACGCACCCCAAAGTCAAGAATTTCAGCTGTGGTTCCCATAGCAAGCCTAATTCAGCTCTTCCAAACATAGTATTTTCTATCTCCATACACCTGGTTGTATATAAGAAAGGACTAACAAAATGCAGCCAAGGAAAGGGCATGCAGTGCCCAGATCTCTGACTCAGGAGCCAAATTAGCAATTGGCATTACACAAGAGAGCCCCAGTACTGAGCGTTAATGGTTTCATTCACTAAATATTAATATTTTAATAATGACATGAAATATTTTGTTTTACAGATAACTATACACACAAAACTTCACAGCAAAGGGGATGGATCCCTTGATTTCCTGTTCTGTTCATTTACTCCGAAGTACCTAGCATTGGCCACTGTCAGAAGACAGGATTAGATAGATGGACCATTTGTCTGACCCAATATGGTCATTCTTAAGTGACCATTTTATCAGCTACACTTGGTTAACAAAACAGTAAAAGCATCCTGATTTTATTAACTATTCATACAGTGTTTCAATATGTCCTGCAAAGAACCACAGGAGACACATCAATGAGACACTTGCGGCTCTGGAGCCTCAGTGAGTATCACACTAGACTCAATTTCCACAGATTAAACTTTCATTTCTAAAAAGCTAACCCTTTCAAATGTGCCTCCTACAGCACCATCTATCTTAACTGGCAACACTACCCCTCCCCCACCTCTGCCCAAAAAAACCCAAACTAGGGCATCTACTACAACCATCAAAAATGAAATTAACAAACTTCTGATCAGTTTCACACCTATTCACAGCCCACTTTGCTCAGGAAAATCAGGATACCATCTACATTTTGTTGTTAGTCTATAAGGTGCTAGGAGACTATTTGCTGTTTAAGTTTTTTCAGTTACAGACTAACACAGCTACCCCTCTGAAACTCTTGAACCTATTCACAGGATTGTAAACTGCAAGAGTAAAACAGTCTTGTTATTATTGTAACCGTGTAGCGTAGCTGCTAAACGTTTTAACGGTTACAGGTTAGCTTTCAGGAGCACGGCTGGCAGCCAGTGTGGGCTCCCAGCCCCACTCCCAGGGAGCCAGCTGCTGCCCCACACTGCAGATTCTCATACAAAGAATCTCAGCAGCACAGGGAGGGAGCCAGGACACCAGGAGCAAGTGTATGCTGGAAGCCGGCTTTTAAGCCAACTCTCTGTGCATACTGGCTCCCACCTGCCACCCCAAACTGCTAGTACTGAGGCAGCAGCCAGCTAACCAGGAGCCAGCATGTAACCATTTGGGTAACCTGTTACCCATTTAAGCGATTACACTTTTACATGGCTAGCCTACACAGCATTTTAGAGCAAGTAGAAGTGAGATTCTCAGGCTGGGCTGACAAACTGCCAGGCAGGACTTCTGCTAGCACTCTAAAATAGCTATATAGACTGCAGTCTGAAGTTGCATCTGCAGTTGAAGCCCAGGGAGAAGTGTACACTTCAGAATTGGGATGTAATAATATAGTTGATTAACCAATTACCCAATAAGCAAAAGCTTATAGGTTGATGCTATACACTACACACATTCTCCCCCTCCAGTAAATTTCTTAGCAGGCTGGCCAGCAGCATGTCTCAGTCCAGGCTTGTGAGGGGTCTGGGACCTACCCTTTAAATGCAGAGCCGCAGCCAGGGTATCAGGTGGTAGGCGGGCAGGCAGTCTGGATCAGTTCCAGGTCATGCTGGGTCCAGGACCTCAGACCCACCTCTCCCATCCCCCTGACAGGGGTTACTGCCACCCCTGTATAACAGGCAGCCAGTCTGTATGGGGAGTTGGTTTTTAAACAGGGTCTCCTCACACACCAGCTCCGGCTTGGTACCCTGCACTGCTGCCTCTAGTACAAAGGCAGCAGCACAGGATGACAGGGGACTCCTTGGGAGTGCAGCTGGATTGCACTAGCTGCTGGCCTGCTCCCAGGGACACAGAGTAGTTGAGTAACGGATAAGAATTCGTGAGGTTACTCAACTATTCAATTAACCAATATTTAACAACCCTACTTCAGAACCTGAGCTCCAGCCCCAGACACAACTTCAAAACGCTGTCTATGGAGTATGAGCACAAGCCCTGCCAGACCGAGTCTAAGGATCCAGGGGAAAGGTTCATTGCAAAAGCTGTGCAGACACTTGCAACGGATGGGCTCCCAGGGAAAGAAGGCTCAAAAACCTTTGTGGGAGGCATAACACCCCTCTACCCTGAAGCAGTGCCTAAAGAAAAGGTACGTTGGAAAAATGCTATTTTGTCTCTGAAGCAATGGTAAGTCGGCTACTTTGACGATGCTATTTCTAGGAGTTAAAAGAAAAGGTATTTATCAATGTTCTGATCTGGGCTCCTAGGGTTTCGATTAAAAGGACCAACTACCACATTTTATTTCTCGGCAAATAAACCAGTTATTCGTAAGCAGCCGGGCCCTGCGCAGGAGGGAACACAGCCCTGTCTGAGCACCGGGCCCCACACACACAAGGATACAGACGATGCACGACAGAGCGCGCAGATTACACAGACGTTTGCAGCCACTTATCTCACTCCCCTCGGCCCGGGGCGACATACCTTCTGCAAGTAACAAGGGTTACAGGCGCGTGAGGACACGGCACAACTCTTTTAAACCTCCCCCCCCCCCCCATCCCGCCGGGCACTCCCGTGAGCCAGCGGGGCGAGGCGGCGGCGCCCGGCCCCGCGCAGGGAAACGCGGCCCCGCCTGCCAGAGCGCGCGGCTGCCACGAGCCGCGCCCGCCCCACCTCGCGCCCGGCCACGGGGGGGGGCGGCTCGCGGCACGTTCCCCCCCCTCCCCCCGGACTCTCGGGGCGGGGTCACGCGGGGCCCCGTGCCACAGACACTTGACGCCCCCCCCTCGCCCCGGGGCCGCCGGACTTCCGGGGCCGCGCGGTGAAGGCGCGGGCCGGCCCGGTACCTTTGCGCAGCTCCCGGTGCCACACGGAGACGATGGGCCCCGCGTGCTTGCGGTGGTGGATGAGCCACAGCGACAGCGTCTGGACGCTCTGCTGCGAGTTGCTCAGCTCCGACAGCTTCTTCTCCAGGGCCGACTCCGAGAAGGAGGACATGGCGCCCGGCCGGCCCGGCCCGGGGGAGGGGGCGCGGCGCTGCCTCAGCGCCGACCAACCGCCACAAGATGGCCACCCGACCTCTCACCCCGCCGCGGCGGGTCAAAGGGCTCCATGCTACGGGTCGCCAGCAGGGAAAAGAGACCCCCGCCTCGTGCGGCCAGTTATAGCGCGCACCTCGCCCGGGGCCACAGGCGGGCGCGGGAAAGCGGCGCATGCGCCGCGACTCCCGCGGAGCCTTCAAACCTTTCCCCGGCGCCAGGCGAGGACGCATGCGTCGTGCGCCCCACTGGGACTGATGTCCTAGGGCCGGGCCGCCTCCGCATGCGCAGTGCGCTCAGCTGAGACTTTTCTCGTTCTCCCTGCCCTGGCCGCGTGGGGACTTTTTTTACTGTGCTCCCGAGTTCACTGAGACGGTCGCTGGTTCACGCTACTTCCGGCATATGCCCCCCCCCCTTGTGAGTGTCGCTCGGTAGCAGGTAGGCGAAGGGGGAGGGGCTAGGGGATTTGGGGGCCCTGCCCCCCAGCCCTGGGCAGGGATTCCAGGGGGGTCCTGCCCCCCAGCCTGGGGGTTCCAGGGGGCGGGGCCCCAGGGCAGGGCAGACCCGGGGCGCTGGAGTTGCTGGGCCAGGAGGGGAGCACGGGGGGGGGGGGGGGTCTGGCTTCCCCTGCCCTGCGGCCTGCGCCCCTCTGGTTGCCCCCCAGCCTTGCCTGTGGGTCCCTTCGCTGCTGCGAGCCAGGGGCCGCCTGTAGGCACCGGCTGCCCCAAACCTGGCGGGGCCAAGCCCCCAGGCCCCCCCAGAGCCTCCCTCGGTGCTACTGGGAGAGCCAAGCACTGGGGCTTGGGGGGCTTGAGACTGGCTGCGCCCCTAGGCCGTGCCCCGCAGCATTACAGAACGTGCGTGTTATCCTCACGGAAAGGACAGTGGCAGTAGAAATAATAACGGTTAGTATTTGGGCTTATGCCGGTAGGTGGGCAAGGATGCAGCTAAAAACTAGCCATTGGTTTGTATTTAGAGGCTCCTCATCTGCTGAGTCCCCAAACTGCAGCTTGTGTGTAAATCTGGCCCTGGAGGAGGAGGAGGGGGAGGGAAGACGACAGGTACTAGAAGTGTGAGTGTTTGATGGGTTAACCGCTACGCCTCAGTCTTACCGGGTGAGGTTAACCAGTGGGGCTGGAGCAGCTCCCCTCCTGCCAGTGGCACATCCCCGGCCCGCAGGGCATCCTGGCTTGATAGTGCAGCCTCTCCCTGCGTCGGAGAAGGACAGCAGGGGAGTCACTCCAGACAGGCTGGAGTAACCCCCTCCTCCCATTTCCCTCTCTGCCTGCCCTCCCCTTTAATTTACAGTTAAACAATTAAACATAATTTTATATCTCTAGCAGGTACCTGTTAGATTCTCTGTAGGAAGACCGGGGGAGGGGGGATTACAGTATCTTCTCTTGCACCAATTTCTGTTGGGCAGAGAGACAAGCTATCAAGCTCACACTGAGCTCAGCTTCGGGTGTGGGAAATGGGGTCAGAGCCTCATAGCAACCCACAAGCTGTTTGGCATAGAATCATAGAACACTAGAACTGCAAGGGACCTCAAGAGGTCATCGAGTCCAGTCCCCTACCCTCACGGCAGGACCAAGCACTGTCTACATCATCCCTGATAGATGTCTATCCAACCTCCTCTTAAATATCTCCAGTGACAGAGATTCCACAACTTCCACAGGCAATTTATCCCAGTGTTTAACCACCCTGACTGGTAGGAAGTTTTCCCTAATGTCCAACCTAAACCTCCCTTGCTGCAATTTAAGCTCATTGCTCTTGTCCTGTCCTCAGAGGCCAAGGAGAACAATTTTTCTCCCTCCTCCTTGTGACGCCCTTTTAGATACTTGAAAACAGCTGTCATGTCCGTCCGGCCCCGTGTTCTCTTTTCTAAACTAAACAAACCCAACTCTTTCAGTCTTCCCTCATAGGTCATGTTTTCTAGGCCTTTAATAACTTTTGTTCCTCTTCTCTGGACCTTCTCCAATTTCTCTACATCTCTGTTGAAACGTGGTGCCCAGAACTGGACACAATCCTCCAACGGAGGCTTAATCAGTGCAGAGTAGAGTGGAAGAATGACTTCTCGTGTCTTGCTCACAACACTCCAGAATCATGTTTGCATCGGTAGCTAGCACCTATTTCAAGGGACTGTTCAAAGCGCAGTGGTTGGTTGACACTCCTGCAGTCCTAGAGAGATTGGGGTGACGCTAAGGAGAGGTTAGTGGGTTATAAATTGTTATAATAAGCCATAAATCCCACATCTCTAGTCAGCCCATGATTTTTAGTGTTGAACAAAGCTCCCAGGCTCATATTTTGATGGTGTTGCGCAGGTTTCCTTTGGGGAAGAGGCACCCTGCTCAGAGCGAGCACTTTGTGAGGAGTGTTTTGCCACGGGTGATACGGTGTTTTCCTGACTTCCTCAGCGTGCACTGTGGTCGGTTTCACCCTCGTGTTGTGACCAGGGCATTGGGTGTGCTGGATGAGGTTCACCACATGTTGTGGCAGGCCTGTGTAGGATCCTGGGACGGTGAAAGGTGTGTGACGAGGGGTATGGATCATCAAAGCAGTGGAGCTGGGGCTGCAGATTTGCATGAGACACTGGACTCACTGGAGCTTGTTTCTGATGAGCTAGGGTTGTTTGAAGGCTGGAATAGGGAGTTCAGAAAAGACCTTTCGAAATAGGGTCCTCATCACAAATGGATTGTCCCCAGTGAGAGCCTGTATGGTTTCCAGTATGGAACAGCACTGCACACTAATGCTCATTAGCCACCAAAGCACACTAATCGGTCGGCAGAGTCCTTCCCTACCCCATCATGTGCACATCCCGTGTATCAGCACACACGCTTTGCTTGTGCTGCACTTTAGCTCAGCAGACTCGGGTAGATCTCTTCTACCATCTCCCTACCTGCGCTGGGGTACGACCTTTGTTCTAACAGTTTACCCCCATTCCTCCAGACCAAACCCCAGGTTTTTAAACATTCTTAGGCACCTGCAGATGCAGCTAAATACCTAACAGGAGATTAAGAAGTGCCAAGGGCCCTGTGATGCTTTTGAAAAGCCCATTAGGCCCCTGTCTGCATCTGGCAGTATCTGAGTGCTTTAAAAATGTGTCCTCCCCGTTAACTACTTGATTTGATCCCACCATGCTGTAAAAACCCAACTGAAATACTGCTGTAAGTCTGGGGGAGGCAGAGCCAAACACTAGAGATACCAGGCTCAATCCATCCTGCTGGCAACTCTACAGAGGAATTTGTGTACAAAATAGTCACTGGATGTGTGCTAAGAAACAGCCCCCTTCCCCGGGTCTGGAGCTATGTGTTAAAAGCCCATAATCAGTACTGGCTTATTTTTCTTAGAGCCAGACGTGACTAACACAGAGTGGACCATTTTCACTTACACACATGAAACTAGAGATTTCTATAGGTAAGGGTGGATGGGTGGTGAGCATACACTTTTAATGCTAATCGTAAATAATGCCAAGTTCTTATATAGGTCTCAAAGCACGTCTAGAGTAGAAGCCTAAAGAGCTAGTGCATAATAATCGGAATGCTTTTCATACCACTTAGCGAGAAATGAATTGAATTACCTTTTACTTTGCAATATGCACTGTCACACTTTTCTGAGCACAGTGGGGCTGGCTAATCAGTAAGGAACAGATGGCCGTGGTTTTAATGCTGCTCTCGCTGAAGAAGGCATTGCTTTTCTTTCCTTCCCGCAGGATGCTACCTGCTGGCGCCTAAGAAGCGGGTTGCTGGACAATGGCAGTGTTTGACACCCCGCAGGAAGCCTTCGGGCTCCTGCGCCCGGCTTGCATCCAGCTAACGAAGGTGCAGACTAGCGAGAACGTCGAGCAGCTGCAGGCTCGGCTGCAGTCGGTCAGTGATTCGGCCCTGCAGGAACTACAGGAATATGTCCTCTTCCCCTTGAGGTTCACCCTAAAGACCCCGGGCCCCAAACGGGAGAGTCTTGTCCAGAGCGTGGTGCAGTGCATCTCCTCCATCCTGTCGGCCACCTGCGTGAAGAAGCAGGACCTCCTTCAGGAGCTCTTCTCCGAGCTCTGCACGTGTCTATCTCCGTCCGGTGTGCAGCAGCCGGCCCCGCTGTCAGAGGAGCTAAAGCTGAGCGTCATCCAAGCACTCCATGTCCTGATGCATTCAGCTTATGGGGACATTCTCCTGACGCTGTATCAGCCTTCCACCCTTCCTCACTTGGGCTTTGCTGTGTCGCTGCTTTTGGCCTTGGCGGAACGAGAGAAAGCCAAGCCCATTAAGCTGGCGGCCTTAAAGTGTTTGCAGGTCCTAATTCTGCAGTGTGACTGCCAGGAGGAGCCTCATCGGCACCTAGACCCGGAGGAAATCAGACATTGTGGCAATCTCTTTGCCTCCTTTCTCCCTGGGCTCTCGATGGCCCTGTCCCGGGTTATTACTGGGGACCTCAAACAAGGCCACATGGTCCCTGTGTCTGCCATCAGGCTCTTCCGTCACATAGTCAGCATGGTAATGGCAGATGATCAACTAGCCACTATCTCAAGGGACAAAGAGAAGCCTTCGGTGGAACAGAGCAGCCTCTCTGAACTTGTGGTCCACAGAGGGCCGGAGTGGGTGAAAAGCACTGCGGGGAAAGTCTCTCTCCTCATCCACAGGATAGTTGAGTTTGCCTGCCTTCACCCTCACTGGAAGGTAAGGCTGGAACTGATGGAGCTGGTTCACCACCTCCTGCTGAAGTGCAGCCAGTCACTGGAGGAATCTCTTGGTCACCTGTTGAAAGCCTTGGTTGGGCTTGTTAACGATGAAAGCCAGGAGGTGCAATGCAGGTGTCGTGAGGTCCTCAGGAGCATCGCGGGGCTGAGGGTGGTAGCGGAGAACAGGGCTCTTGTGGACGTCCTGTCAGAGAACCTGCATTCCCTCGCCACAGCCCTGCCACGGCTGATGAACTCCCAGGATGATCAAGGCAAATTCTCGACCTTGAACTTATTACTTGGCTACCTGAAGCTGCTGGGCCCTCAGGTGAACGTGGTCCTCAACTCTGCAGCCCACCTCCAGCGTCTCTCCAAAGCCCTGATGCAAGTTCTGGAGCTGGATGTGACTGATGTGAAGATTGTGGAGGCGAGACGGTGGGGCCCTGATGGCTCTCTGGGGGAGCCCTCTGGGCTCTTGCAGGAGGGCAAAGGGCAGAAGAAGTACTTCCGGTTCTTCATCGATGAGCGGATTTTCTTGCTCATTCAACAGGTTTGCCGGGTCCTCGGCTACTACGGGAACCTCTACTTGCTGGTGGATCATTTCATGGGGCTGTACAGTGAATCTGTGGCGTACCGGAAGCAGGCTGCCATGGTCCTCAACGAGCTGATCACAGGAGCTGCTGGACGGGGGGTAGATGTTCTGCACGAAAGGGAAACTGCCGTGAGCATGGAAGATCTCAAAGGGTCTGTAACATCCGTCCTCGAAGAATATACTGACCCGGCCAACTGGTATCTGCTCACCAGCCTCGACAGCGAGGGAGCTAGCGAGGAGTTAACTCACTCAGGAGCTCATGCTATCCCCGGAGGGGCACACGGCAGCCCTGTGATTTCAGCCCCCTCCCTTTCTTCAGCCCCCAGCCCCACCATCCGCTCCATGAACAGCAACATCTGGCAAATCTGCATCCAGCTGGAGGGGGTAGGCTGCTTTGCCCATGCGCTGGGGAAAGAGTTCCACTTGCTCCTAGCATCAGCCCTCTACCCCGTGCTCGAGAAGGCCGGGGACGGCACACTGCTTGTCAGTCAGGCGGCGATAGGAGCCCTGGGGGACGTGTGCCAGGCCTGTGGCTACGGCTCCGTGCAGCGTCTGATCAACGCCAACTCGGACTATCTGGTCAATGGGATTTCCCTAAACCTGCGTCGGGTGGCCCATCAGCCGCACGCCTCACGGGTCCTGCAGGCCATGCTGAGGCATTCGGATGCCAGCTTGCTGCCGCTGGTGGAGGATGTGATCCAAGATGTCCTGGTTACCCTGGATCAGTTTTATGACGACCGAGCTTTCTCCTTCCTGGGGCTCCTGTCCACGTTAATGACAGCTTTAGGTAGTTAAGTAGTCTGCCTCTGAGTAATTCTGCCTCGCTGCCACGTAAAGCGTGCCCCTCGTCACCCCTTGAGCACAGATGGAACGTTCCGGCAGGCCAGCAGGAGTTTCCGAAAAGCACGGACGTAACCGTACAGGGCTGGTAAAGGGGGCGGAGCTAGAACTGCGCCTGGCCCTAGGGCTTTGCGGACGGGCCAGCCCAGGGACAGAGGGTCATGGTCCCCGTGCCAGCGGGGTTCATATTGAAGGCAGGTATCACTGAGCCAGGGAGGGAGAGCGGTGGGAAATCGTATTCTGCAGGGACCAGGCAGGAGAATCCAGCCACAGTGGCAGGTCGGAAGTCGTTCCAGGCAGGTTTGCAGGCGGGGAAGAAGAGGGGTCTAAGCCATTGGTTGCTGCGGTTTGCTTAGACATGGGAGCTGCAGAGGCCTTTTGTGAAACCGTGTCCAGGGCCTTCCATCCCAGCAGTGGGGGGGGGCAGGTCTAGAACCTCAGCCCAGGGTAACAAGCACCTAGCCCGAGTGAGAAGTGTCATTCCAGAACTACAACAGTGGGGAGCGAACCCCTCCCAAGGCCGAGACCTTCGTGCAAGGCAGATTTTCCCACGGGGTTCTTGCCCCCTTCCTCCGATGCACAGTCGGAGACAGGACGTGCAGACAGACTTCGGCGCTGACCCCGCCCGGCTGCCCGGTGTGCCCCCTTTGCCTGGTCACAGGAGTCTTTTCCAGTGACTGAAATGTAGCCGTGTTAGTCTGGTGTAGCTGAAGCAAAATACAGGGCTATGTAGCACTGTAAAGATTAACGAGATGGTTTATTAGATGATGAGCTTTCGTGGGCCAGACCCACTTCCTCAGATCAAATAGTGGAAGAAAATAGTCACAGCCATATATAGCAAAGGATACGATTTAAAAAAATGAACACATAAGAAAAGGACAAATCAAATTTCAGAACCGAAGGGGGATGCGGGGGGGCGGAGGGGGGAAGGTAAATGTCTGTGAGCTAATGATATTAGAGGTGATAATTGGGGAAGCTATCTTGGTAATGGGTAAGATAACTAGATTGTTTGTTGAGACCGAGGCGTAAAGTGTCGAATTTTAGCATGAATGACAGTTCAGAGGATTCCCTTTCAAATCTGCACTTTTGCTAGTGTGGTTGGGCTCGTGGGCAGAGGAGGTGGTGAGGCCAGGACTTACCCAGGGTTCAGAAAAGCACCAGATAAACCCACGCAGGGTGGGTCCGTCAATGGCTGTTAGCCAGGCTGGGCAGGGGAGGTGTCCCTGGCCTCTGTGTCAGAAGCGGAAGGGATTTCTTGGTGGTTCCTTGTTCTGTTCACTCCCTCGGGGGCACCTGGCATGAGGCACTGTCCGGGGCAGACAGGGCACTGGGCTAGGTGGACCTTTGGTCCGACCCCGTCTGGCCGCTGGTTGAGGCTCCAGTAGCAGAACTTGGCACCTGTTTTGGAAGAGGAGGGCCAAGATTCGCTCCTTGCCTTGGCATTCTCTTGATCGTGGGGGTGTCCCAGGGCTGCATTTGGCGGGTTTCTCTTGAGTCCGGCTGTCTGACTGCAGGGGCCGAGTTCCAGGACTCGCCCCTTTCAGGCTCTCCTGTGTGTCTGCCTCGGGCTGTGCAGACTGATCCTGCCTGTTCAGAGCCCCCGGGGGGTAGCTAGCGAGGGGAGGGGAGCCTGGGCCCTCGCGACACTTCGTGCCTCTCTTCTGCAGTCCAATGGTTTGTGGTGAGCAGCGAGGAGCACCCCAAAGAGCAGACCCTGGAGCAGCTGAACAGCCCTTCCCTCCGAGCAGCCCCGCAGCAGGGGGACGGGCCTGGAATTACCCCGCTGGGGCAAGAGGTGGAACAGTTCTTCCTGGACTACGTCAGGCAGAAGCAGATTGCAGAGGGCACCCTGCCGTGCGAGGAGGACGAGGGTCAGTGATTGTCTAAGGGGAGACGGGGAGAAAGCGGGAATACTTTGTGGCTCTCCCTGATCTGCGCTCGGTGACGCTCCAAGAGCACCAGCCACATGCTTAGGCCAAATGTTGATTGAGTAGCAGGCCGCCAGGGGCCAGGTCCCAGGTCCCATTGGCCACAGCCACACGCCGGTCGTACACCGAGTCCGCAGGCCCCGCTGATGCTGGACACGTGGTGTATTCAGCAGCCATTTTCCAGGCTTGTGCGGCTTTTCCTGCACTGGCATTCTGGTGTCTCTTCCCTGGCTCTAGCCAAGGCCCTTCAGAAACTTTCCAGAGGGGACCCTTTGCCTTCTCGCCACATCAGTGTGCTGCAGCTCTGACCTCCAAACACCCAGGGCTTTCCTTGCTCGTCCAAGCCGGTTTGAAAACCAGAGGCTCTGGGTGGAGGGCGGAGGGCACGTGCCAGTTTGACATAGGAAACGGAATCGGCCTTTCCCCGTAAGACGCGCTGGGGGTGTTAGATGCTGTTAATTGAATGGTTGTGTAACCACATGAAATCTTAGCAGTGACTCGACTATTCTATACCCATATAGCCCGGGGCCTGGGGGGGAGAGGGGGACTGGCCTGGCCTGGCCCTACTTCTGGAGCAGCAGGGGGAGAGGGGGACTGGCCTGGCCTGGCCTGGCCCTACTCCTGGAACAGCAGGGGGAGAGGGGGACTGGCCTGGCCTGGCCTGGCCTGGCCCTACTCCTGGAACAGCAGGGGGAGAGGGGGACTGGCCTGGCCTGGCCCTACTCCTGGAACAGCAGGGGGAGAGGGGGACTGGCCTGGCCTGGCCCTACTCCTGGAGCAGCAGGGGGAGAGGGGGACTGGCCTGGCCTGGCCCTACTCCTGGAACAGCAGGGGGAGAGGGGGCCTGGCCTGGCCTGGCCTGGCCTGGCCTGGCCCTACTCCTGGAGCAGCAGGGGGAGAGGGGGACTGGCCTGGCCTGGCCCTACTCCTGGAGCAGCAGGTGGGATCCAGTCTGCAAGGGGAGCCTGCTTAAAAAGCAGCTCCCCAGGCAGATCCCTCTCAGAGGCAGCAGCTCCTGTCTGCTCCCTGTGGATGGAGGTTGCCCCATATCCCACGGTGTAGTCTCTGTCCGCAGCAAGCCTGGGTCCACTTCAGGCCCGGGCTGCGTTGCAGAAGCCCTTCTTCCCCATGCTGTTGCCTCTGATACAGGCAGCAGCAGAGGGATGGGGGAAGCAGACAGCACTGGGGAGCTGGTGCTGTGGGGCACCAGCTTTTAAGCCAGCTCCCCCACCCCCAGCGCTGGCTCCTGCTTGTCCCTCATCCCCCCCGGTCTCTGTAGGGGGCAGGCAGATCTGCAGGAGCTGATGCCTGTGGGGTAGGTAGGGTGCCAACCTCCAACCCTGCGCTCCAAAGGCAGCAGCCCTATCCCCTAGTCCACTCCAGGACTCACCCCCACCTCCCTACCTTCAGTGTGTCCTTTATCCTGGCTTCCTAGTGCGGGAACCAGCTCCATCCCCAGGGCAACTGGTGTTGGCTGCCTGGCTGCTCATGGGATGAGTGGGGCTCAAACCCACAATCCTGTGCTCCCCAGGCAAATGCCCTGGTTAAGTTACTGGAGAATTCCCTATCCCCTAAGCCACGTCAGAACCTACCCACCTCCCTCCCTTCAGAAGGCCTCTTATCCTGCTTTCTCAATGCCAGAGCCAGTTCTGTGCCAGCTGGTGTTGGCTGTCCGGCTGCTCCCAAGGTGGGCGGGACTTCAGCTCACCACCCTGCCCTCCTCCCCAGGTGAATGCCCTATCCCCCTGAGCCGGCTCCCCACGAGCATCAGATCCACCTGCCCCTTCAACCTCTGAGCTGCTGCCTCTCTATCAGAGGCAGCAGTGCGGAGGTTAGGGGGGCAGGTAGACCTGGGGGCGGGGAATGCGCGTGGTCGACAAGATTAACCAATAAGCTGGGCCTTCTTGGCTAATCGTGTAGCTATCTACACGCTGACTCCCTAACACTCACTGCTCCCCCCCGGTCAGTTTCGCGTTTGACCCCAGAGCACAGCTTTGCTGTCACCAGCGCCCCGGGGAGACGCTGGCAAAGTGCCAGGAAGTGGGAACCAGCTGGCTCATTCCCACCACTGCAAGCTGCCCTGTTTTCCAGAGGTGCCACCCGCCCCACCGGAGCTGGAGATGGGCGACGCTGGGGCCGAGGGAGAGCTGCCGCTGCCCGCCCACGCCCGGATCGCAAAGGACGTGATGGAGCGCTGTTGCCATTTACTGTCTGACAAGAGTCTGCGTGTGCGGCTGAAGGTCAGCACGGGGCGCGTGCCGCACGGGGCCACTGGGAGCGCCCGCTGCCCGGCCTTGCAGGGGCTGGGGGTGCCCACTGTGGGGACTGTTGCTTTGCCCAAGTGGGGGGCATTGCCGTTCGTGCCACTAGGAGGAGGCCATCCCACCTTGGCATTAGAGTTGTCAGATGGTTTAACCAAAAATACCGTACACACCCCTCCCCCCCCAAAAAAAAATCACCAGGGGGGAGACCAAAGTTTTTGAGCCAAAAAAAAAAAGCGTGGCCCCTTTAAGAAACGCTTTTGAGGCTTTTTGGCCCGAACAGTCTGCCAGCGACTGGCTGCCATCTTGCCTCCCTGCTCCGAGCTGGACAGCTCCCCTGTGGAACCCCGTAAGCACCCGGGATTTTCGCCTCCTGGCTGGGGAAAAAAATCCGAAAGTTTCGGCCATTTTCAGTGTCCAGGATTTTCTGAATTTTTTTTTTTACCGGACAGGAGGCAAAAATACTAGGGAGTCCAGGTCAATCCTGGCCGCCTGGCAACCCTGCTTGGCATCTAACCGCAGCCAGGGCAGAGCCCCCGAGGGCTGGCAAGCCGGAGCCTAGGTGGGCCGCGGCTGTGTCTGATGGAGCGGTGGCTCTCACACTGCGGGCCGCACCACCTTGCAGGGGGGCCATGGCTTGAGGCTGAGTCGCCCACGCCCCCTGCAACAGGGAGCTGGCCCTGGCGCTCCAGCCCCATGGCTCCCCCCCTCCCCTCCGGGGGTCAGAGCACCAGCGCCGGCTTGCCGCTGCGGAGGAGGGGAGGCCGAGCCTCATGGGCCAGATCCAGCTTGCGGGGGAGACCAGCGGCTCCGCGTGCTGCTGCTCTCCCTCCCCGGCTGGGGGAACGGCAGTAGGGAGACCGCTCGCCTGGAGGCTTTCCCTGCTGCTCCTATTGGCCAGAATCACGGCCAATGGGAGCAGCAGGAGGCGGGGCCTAGGAGCGGCGGGGACATAAGCACTCCCATACCTTCATGCCCAGACCCCGCACTCGCATCCCCCTCACGTAACCCCCAGCCCAGTCCTGCAACCTCCCTCCCTCCCAGACCCCCCAACCCGCTCCTGCACCCTCCCTCCTGGCCAGACACCCCATGCTCTCCCTCATCCCTATCCCACTTCCTGGCAGCCCCTCCTGCACACTGAACCCTTCATTTCTGGCCCCACACCAGAGCCTAGGGGAGCTCACAGAATCTTCTAACCCCAGAAACGTTAACCTGGTTTGTGGAAGCTGTGAACCTTGATCCTCCATGCCGCCTCCTGCCCTCCACCCCCGCCATGGGGGCTAGCGTGCCAGGGGAATGAGGTGTCCCAGCTGGAGGCCACATCAGTGAGCATTGGGTTGGGTTGGGGGGGGGGGTTGCCTCTCATTTTTGTGCGGCCCCCGGCTGATTTTTTTTTTCTTTTCCCCTGTGGCTCAGTGGCCCCCAAACCGAAAAAGGTTCCCCAGCCCTGCTATGGACAGAGACAAGGTTGAAACCTTTTGCCCATAAATGAATATTTTACTGCATTTAAAATGAAGTTTGGTAACTTAACCGGAGAAAGTTAAAGCGCTTCATCTCCTTGGTGATTTTCATTGATACTATTCCCTGACTCACCGGTTACGTCCGTCTCCCCCTCCCCCGTGCTATAGCTGCGGATTGAAGGGTTTACGCTCCGGTAGCCTATTGTGGCTGGCTGAGCCTGTCCGGGAGGTAGAGGGAAGCGGAGGCACTCTGTCGTGGCAGGTGGTCCGTGGGAAGGCTTGCGTGGAGCAGGGTGGCCGCCGGCCGAACGGCTTGAGAACCGCTGGCTAGAGGGAGCGAGGAGGCTGCCTTGCCCCCAAGGGTCGGAATGCAGCTTGATGTCGGGGTCAGAGCTGGGTAGCTCGGTTCCCGGGATGGCTGGAGCCCGCCTGTCCTCGCCCTTGGCGACCTGCCTTCCTCCCCACCTGGCTCGGGGAGCTAGAGGCGGCTCTGACTGCTCTAGACTCTTCTCCTCCCCGCTCTGACACAGCTGTGCCTTCCCCGCATGCAGGTCCTGGACGTGCTGGAGCTCTGCGTCACCGTGCTGCAGGGCCATGAAACCCACCTGCTTCCCCTGGCCCATCGCGCCTGGCCGGCGCTCGTCCCCCGCCTGGTTAACGACGACCCGCGGGCCGTGCTCAGAGCCTTCAAGGTACAGGGCGGCGTCCTTCGCGCCGGGCACAGGGAGCGGGGCCCCAGCCGTGCCCTGGCTGCGCCGCGCTTGGGGGGCGTTCTGTCCCGAGGGAATTTGAAACCCGCCAGGCGGAGCAAAGTGCTCCCCCGCACAGCCTAGCTTGGTATCACCCGCAGACACCCTCTGCCCGGGAACGATACTGGTGCCCTCCCCGTGGGCAAGAGCATCATTAGTGACTGTCCTGGGGCAGCGTGGCTGGGGGCCAGACGGAAGGGAGGGCGTCCCACCGCCTAAGGCAGGATGGGCAATGGTCTTTGTAGGGGGCCACTTCACCAGTGTTGATAGCGGTCGTGGGCTGCCGCAGAACGGGGTGGGGCCTCAGGCCGAACAGGGCGGTTCCCTGTAGGTGCCGCATGCCGGGGGAGGAGACTTTGCACGCTCCACGTGGGGCAAGAGAGCATGGGGGGGTCTCTCCCCCGCCCAGCCAGGGGCACGTGGCACCCAGAGGGAACCAGTGGTTTCCTGTGGTGCCACATGTCCCTGGCAGGGAGAGGGAACTTCGTGTGCTCCCCCACCCCCAGGTCGTGCTTGGCCTGGGGGTGGCAGGGCGGATGAAATGGCTTAGTGTGCTGATCCTGCCCACCCTGGGGCCAAGGGCCTGACTGCCAGAGGCGCTCTCCCCTCTCCCCCGGCACCCCTGGCAACTGCCCCGGAGTCAGGGGGCTCATGGAACAGACCCTGCTCCTGGGGGGGCGTCCTGGTGGCTCACGCCTTTGGGGGGTGCACCTAACGCCGACGCGCCGGTTAATGAGGTAAAACCTGCTCCCGCCCTGCTCGGGCGTGCCGCGCGCTCCCCCACATTCCTGCTGCCCCTGCTCCCAGACGCCAGGCAGGGACACGGCCACTGACAAGGCCCCGGCGCCCCAGGCTGGCTTTCCTTCTCCCCTCCCCGGCAATCGATCGGGGTGTAAACCTCTGCAGGGCGAACGTTAACCGGTAAATGCCTCCCAGAACCCAGCCGAGCCAGGGCCCAGGCAGTCCAGAGCCGCCCTGGGGCTGGGCTGCAGGAAGGGACAAATGGCCAGGCAGAGCAGATTTCCGTTTGCGATGTCCCAGGCCCGGCTGTAAGAAGCAGGCGGAGCCTCAGCCACGCAGGAAGCCCCCTTGGGAGGTGACCCAGAGGGAGATGTCACATCCCGCTGTGAGGCAGAGCGGTGTCGTGTCCCGTGCAGGGCCCCAGTCTACAGGCTGGCCCCACGAAGGGGCCCGGCATGGACACGGGTCTGGGCCTAGGGAGCAGCTTGCAGGCGCAGGGCCGTGGATCCCGGTTTCCACCCCGCGTCCTAGGGGTGACTTAGCGCGTGGCGTGGCCGGAACGCCTGGCCCGTGCTCCATTGGCCTTCGCGCCCCTTCACTCGCAGCGGGGGGGTTCCTGTGGCGTCTGTGAATTGGCCTAGCCCAGCTGTAGGTGGGGAAACTGACGCAGGGCAGAGTCTGTGATTCCCCAAGATCACAGGGACTCTAGGGCCCAGCTCTCCCTGCCCCACGCCCCATGTTGCTGTCATGAGGCCGCAATCCAGGGCCACGCTCCCCCGTCGCTGGCCCCGAGGGTGCATCTCAGCTGTGCGTCCCCGCGGGCGTCCCCGTGACCACTGGCCGGCTGGATCTTCGCTAGGTGCTGTGTACCCTGGCCGAGGCGTGTGGCGACTTCCTGCGGCGGCGCTTCTCCACAGACGTCCTGCCCAAGCTGGCAAGTTCCCTTGAGAGCCAGGCGCCGGTCAGCGCCCGAGCCGGGCCCGTGTACAGCCACACGCTGGCCTTCAAGCTGCAGCTGGCCGTGCTGCAGGGCCTGGGGGCTCTGTGTGAGACGCTGGACTTGGGTGAGTCCCGGGCGGTCAGATCTCCACCCACCTCCCTCCCCTCCCCAGTCTGTCCCTCCCCTGGGGAGACCTCCCTTCGCTTCACAACTGCCAGGACAGCCGGCCAGTCGCTGGGATCGATTTCTGTCCTCCCCCTGCCAGTCCAGCTCCTCCCGTTCCAGTGCCTGGCATTCCCCCTCCCCGCTGGAGCCCAGCACGGGGGGGCTGGCGGCCCTGGGCCCCCTGTGAGACGTGGGTGAGGAGGGCTCCTAGAACCGGGCCCGGGTCTCACTGCTGCCCCTTCTCCCCTGGTCAGCGGCCTGTCTCCCACCCCGCGAGAAGGTGTCATGCTGGGGATTAGAGCCCAGCCAAACCTCGCTGCTCTCTGCCCCTGGGCCCGATGGACCGTGGGTCTGACCCAGCCTGGCCGCTCTGCTGTTCTCGTTTGCCCTCCCTAGTGTGGAGCATGCGGCGGTACGCCGGGCCGGCCCTTGCCTTGCGCGGGCGGGGAGACGAGTGCAGGGCTGAGGGCCCCGTTCCTGTCTGCGTGCCCTCGACGTCTCCCTTGCTGCTCACGGGCCTCCCCCAGGGGGGTGGGGGGAGAGCTCTGGGCTGGATTGTCAGGCGCAGAAGCCCCGAACCCCGTTAGCAGCATCAGTTACCTCCCGCCCTTCCTGTCTGCCCCTTCCTGCAGGCGAGAGCGACCTGACCCGCGCGGCAGACGCCTGCCTGCTGTACCTCAGTGCCAGACAGCCCGCGCCATTGCAAGAGGCCGCCCGGAGGTAACGCTGCCCGCGGGGGGTCTGCCTGAGGGGAGGGCGAGGGCTCTCCTGGCCCAGCGCCTGCACACAGCAGCCTGCCGGGGGGGCCTGCTGGCACCGGGGAAACGAGCCACCGCCCGGGGAAGCTGGAGGCGCCGGCTCCTCTCCCGTGCGGCACTTGTGTTCTCCGTGCGTCTGCACCTGGCAGAGAACATGCCCCCTTTGCTTTACCCAGCCCCCCTCCAACTCGAGGGCCTGGGGCCTTGGTACTGGGGCCGCATTTCCCCGTTGGACGGTGCGTCGGGGGCTTGCTGCTCGGCACTGGCGGGTTGCACGTCTCTCTTGGCCAGACTCACTGCACGCCCCCGGGCTCCTTGTATCCCTTCCCCCCCCTCCCCCTGGCGCCCAGTGTGCTGTCTTCAGGAGCCAGCCCCCGCGTCTGCCGCTCACGCCCGCAAAGCTCTCGTGCCCTCGGCCAGCCTCTCTGCCGCAGAGGGAGCCGGGCAGGCGCGCTCCCAGAAACGCGTGTGCGGGAGCAGGGGGCGCTCCCAGAAACGCGTGTGCGGGAGCAGGGGGCGCTCCCTGCTCAGCCCACGTGCCTGGCCTGCGGCATGCAGGGCTCTTTACCATGGTGGCTGGTGTCCTGCAGGCTCCAGCCCGTCTGCAGTGCGCTCAGCGCCTGGGGGCCAGAGCCCAGGCCTCGGCAGGGGCCCGTCTCCTCTCTGCGCCGGGCTGGGCAGAAAGCTCCGCCTTCTACCGGGACGTTTGGGGCCTTAAGCCCCTTCCTCTCTCCCCGAGCCCGTCCAGCACTGTGCGACCCAGCAGGGCTCGGGGGCGTAGTGCCGGGAGTGGGGGGCAGGGCATGGCGGGGAGTGGAACACCTGCCTTGTAGCCTCTCGTGTTCCCCTGGCGCCGCCATCTGTGTTTCCAGGAGTGGAACGGCCCGGCCCGCCAGGCGCTCTGCAGTCGGCCGTAGGCCCCTGGGCTGAGCCAGGCAGGCTGGCTCCCTGCTCCCACCCCTAGCTCTCTTGGCCCGGGGAGGATGCCATGGCCGGCGAGTGACGTTGTTAACTCGGCCCTTACGGGGTTCGATGCGCACACCTTGGCAGACTTCAGAAAGCGGTTTTAGTTCGGGTCAGCGCGCCCTGCGGACACCAGGGGTCCCACTGGCACTGGGCATGCGCGCCGTATGCTTTTCAAAGGGCCAGCTCTTGGCTAAGTCACCCCCAGTGTCCTCCCGCCCCCACCCAGCCGGAGGCCCCTTTCCCTCCGTAAAACCGCTCAGTCGCACCTCAGCGTCCTGTCTGCAGCGGCTTCAGCCCTAGAGCTTTGTAAAATGAGAACACCGGGGATTGTAAGTGGCAGGGAACGTGTTTCCCTTGGTTCCCTCGTGCTTCAACTGGCCCCCACAGTCAGTCCCCCCCCTCCCCGTGGCTTCGTCCCTGCATGCCTGGGGGCAGCCAGGCTGCAAATCACCAGCCGCTTGGATCAATATTCAGCCTGGTCCATGCAGCTGCAGCGCGGGTCTCCCGGGCAGCCTGAGCCCTGGGCACTGACTCCCAGAGGGAGCCGGGGCCGGTCCCAGCTCCAGGTGGTCACAGCAGCCCGAGTTACTGGCTTGTTGCACGCCCCAGGGTCCGGTTGCCAGCAGCGTAGGGCTGCAAGGCGCAAGGGGGCGTGCTTCCTCGCCGACATCCCGCCCAGACGGGGGGCGGGGTCGGCCGCGTGCGATGCGGAGGGGGAAGCAGAGCCCTGGCCAAGCGGCAAGCACAGACCCATCCAGCCGCAGCGGCGCCCTGCCCCCGGGCGGCGCCTGGATCCCGCGTGCGGGCGCTGAGCAGAGCTGGCGGGTGAGGTGAGCGGGTTTCAGCCCCGTGCCCGGCTGCAGGAAGTGCCTCTGGCAAACACTGAGTCGCAGCATGGAGGGGGGGCAGGGCATCTAACATGCTGGCCAGAGACTCTCCACTGAGTGCGCCCCGGCTGGGGGGTGCTCCCTGTGATAGCCACGGGACAGACAAGGGGAGGCAGGGCTGAGGGAAGCTGCCAGACTCTGGCTCCAGGAAAGGCCTCGCCAGACGGACAGCCGAGGGGCGAGCAAGGAGCCGCCCAGGAGTCCTGCTTGCCGGCCGCGGTCCCAGGCTCGCCCCGGCGTTGGCCACGGCTGAGCGCACGCCTGGGAAGGGCACACCGGCGGCCTGCACCGCTCGTACCTTGCGCCCTGCCCCAGAACAAACAGGCCAGCTTTGGCCCTTTTCGCTCCCCGCGGCGGCTGCGGAGCAGCACAGCCCCCCGTGGCCCGGGCCCGGGCGCTCATTGGCCGCGCGTTGCCGGCTGTAGTGCGCTAAACCACCCACCTGAGCCCCACACAATTCAGTACAATCCCCGTGACTGTACCCCAGGATCAGCCCCAGGATTCTTTGCCATGGAAACAGGCCGTTTCCAAGCAACCTGAGTAAGTTTAAAAATGTAAAAGTCAAGTTGTTGTTTAAGCTGCGCGGCGCTGGGGTTCGCAGGAGATAATCGCCGGCCTGAGGCCCGTACAGGCGGGCGGGGAGCCCGGTGCCTCTGCTCTGGGGCCAGCTAACCGGCTTGAGAGCGGCGCTGGCTGCTGAGTGGGGAGGGCAAGAGGGCTGTGTTGTGAACGGGGAGCAAGGGGTGCCTGTGACGGACCGGGCCGTGTCTGGGCACAGCTGAGGGCGTCCGCTATGGGCGAATTGCTCAGCTTCGGGGCTCCTTACAGCCCCCAGACTGGTGACCTCTCCAAACAGGCCACACACCAGTCCCACAGAGCGCTTCAGCAGCCTGCCTGAAGCCTCCTGAGCAAAACCCCTCCGACACCCCAGCAGTATCCGTGCCTCAGATGGCCCCGGGCCTATACACAGGTGGGGGGTCCTAGCACCCAATCCCACCTACCCCGAACAAGTTCTGTCTGGTTCCAAGAAACCAGCCGCAGCGCTCCTGGGTCAGCCAGATCAGGCGGGGAGGGTTGTACCCCCCCAATCCCCTGCAGCGCTCCTGGGTCAGCCAGATCAGGCTAGGAGGGTTTTACCCCCCCCAACCCTCCGCAGCGCTCCTGTGTCAGCCAGATCAGGCGGGGAGGGTTGTACCCCCACACCCCCCGCAACGCTCCTGGGTCAGCCAGATCAGGCTAGGAAGGTTTTACCCCCCCAACCCCCCGCAGCGCTCCTGTGTCAGCCAGATCAGGCTAGGAGGGTTGTACCCCCACACCCCCCGCAGCGCTCCTGTGTCAGCCAGATCAGGCTAGGAGGGTTGTACCCCCACACTCCCCGCAGCGCTCCTGTGTCAGCCAGATCAGGCTAGGAGGGTTGTACCCCCACACTCCCCGCAGCGCTCCTGTGTCAGCCAGATCAGGCTAGGAGGGTTGTACCCCCACACTCCCCGCAGCGCTCCTGTGTCAGCCAGATCAGGCTAGGAGGGTTGTACCCCCACACCCCCCGCAGCGCTCCTGTGTCAGCCAGATCAGGCTAGGAGGGTTGTACCCCCACACCCCCCGCAGCGCTCCTGTGTCAGCCAGATCAGGCTAGGAGGGTTTTACCCCCCCAACCTCCCGCAGCGCTCCTGTGTCAGCCAGATCAGGCTAGGAGGGTTTTACCCCCCCACACTCCCCGCAGCGCTCCTGTGTCAGCCAGATCAGGCTAGGAGGGTTTTACCCCCACACTCCCCGCAGCGCTCCTGTGTCAGCCAGATCCGGCTGGTTTTGTGCCGCGTTTCTGTTTCGCTCGGATGTGTCGCGTGTGCGCACAGGGCGCTGTGCAGAAGCAAAGACGAGTGTCCCCAAAGCGCTTATGCTCCAAGGCCCTGATCCTGCAGCCAGATGCTGCCGGAAGGAGGTGTGCTTGTGAGCAGGATCAGGGCCCTATTGCTACGGTATGAGAGGAGCCTAACGAAGCAGAGTTGCCCGCTGTGATTTTCTGCGGTGCCTAACTCCCTTTGGTTTCAATGGGACTTGGGTACTGAGGCGCTTTGGCAAATCCCCCTTAGTGCATCTTTGGGTGCTAACGCCTGGGTCCGAACCCTGGCAGATGCTTGGCACCCTCAGTGGCCCTGGGTTCTTCCAGGGCAGAGCAGGCCTAGCCATGGCGGGAGGCGGGCCTGGACACCGCTGCCCATGCGGCGTGGAAGAGCCACTTTACCGGCAAGCCCAGAGGTGACTGACAGCCAGAGAAATACACGCACCAGGCCTCGTGCAAATTCGCCTCTTCCCGCCCCGGCAGCCACCGCTCTCCCGTAAGCTCGTGCGCAGTCCCCTCCCACGTCAGAGCCCCCCCGTTCTCAGGCAAGGTGCCCAAGCCAGACACCCCCCACGCGAGCCCAGACCAGTAGCTTGCAGGGGGGCTGTGGCTCTGTCTCGTGGCCTGCCCCGTGCAGCCCCGGTGCGTGATGCCTCCCAGGGGTCCCTGCACAGCCGTCCGCCGGGGGCTGGTCTGTGCGGTTCACGCCTCCCCTTGTTCCGCTTACAACGGTGACTCGGTTTCCGCCGCTCGCCAGCTGAGCTGTGTTTGCCGGGCGTGGCTGCTGTGCTGCGTGTGCCGGCACCGCTGTGCGCAGAGTTTTCCGGAGCAGCCTCTTACCAGCGCGGCTGGGCCCCTCTGACTCTGTTTCCCTTCTTCCCGCTTCCTCCCTGCAGCGTTTTCCTCCACGTGATGCACGTGGACCCTGACGCCGCCTGGCTCTTCCTGAACGAGGCCTGCTGCCCTCTCCCGTATGAGCCGCCCCACCCCAGCCTCCGCCCGGTGAAGCTAGGCGGCGCGGGCAGGCTGCGGAACGAGTTCACCGCCAACGTGCTGGGCCTGCTGAGGGAGCTGCAGCGACTGGAGGCGGCCACGGTTCAAGCCGGGCCCCAGGACGAGCCCTGCGCCCTGAGCGAGGCGCTGGGCTAGGGAGAAGCCTTGGCTGGCCTGGGAACAGAGAACCGGACGGAGGAGACACTTGCTGTCCTGCACCGAGACCCGGCTCCCGAGGGCAGCGCTTGCAGAGGCGTCTGAGGCGAGCTGGGGTAGCGCCCGGCCAGGCCTGCGCCCCCGGAGCCAGAGGGGCGCGTGCATCTCACGCCGTAGCGTGTCCAGCTGCTCGGCAAGCGCTTGGCGGCCTGGTGCCCTGGCACGGTGCCCGGCCGGTGCTGCCCCAGGCCAGACAAGGTAACAGCGTTCCTGCCCTGCGGACAAGGCGGCAGCAGAGTTGAGTCCTACCCCCGCTTCAGTGACTATAAATCGGGGTGAGGAGCCTATGGCCTGGGGACCAGCTGTGTCCCCTCTGGCCCTCGGGGCTTCCCCCCAGCACTGGGGAGCAGGGCTGGTGCTAGCCCCCCTCCTGCCCAGACCCTGCACCCCCACTTCACTCTTGCACCCTGCCTCCCGCCCAGACCTCACCCCCCCAGCCCGCACCCTGAACTCCTCATTCGTGGCCCTGCTTCCCAGTGCTGGGCCAGAATCATGTAGCCTGGGTCCCTGCAGGCTGTGGTGTGCGGCTTCCCGCTGCTCTGTTCTCAGTCAGGTTGGGGGGGGCAGGTTGTGTGTCTGGGGGGCAGCGGCCCTCTCCACCTTTCAGCGGCCTATGCCGAGGGTCGGAGGCAGGGCGTTTTAGTCCAGGAACGCCATGGCATGGCCTGTAGCAGAGCGCTGCCCGCTAATTGAGGACCTCTGGAAGCACTGCTGTGTGTGCCTGTCAGCAGCAGGTACATGCAGACGTGAGCCCTCACCAGAAAGGGAAAATATCGGACGTTCCCGCTGATATAAAGTGCTCCGCAGCCGCCAATGAGCACTCGGAAAGAGCACGCGCTCCCCCCAGCCCTGTACTGCTGCATCCCACACTCTGGTACCAGGACTGGAGGAGAGAAATAGGTGTCGGAGAAGCAGAAACAGATGTAGTGTAAGCAGGGAAAAGAAAGTGGCAAAAGCCTTGTTTATCCTAGACCTGCGCTGCGGTGCTAGCCCCGGGGTGCTCGTAGAGGAAACACCTATTGTTTTAATGAAAACTGGACACAACCTTTCGGATCCATGTTGGGTTTTGTAAACTCTTTTTCTTTCACCCTAAATTTGGTAGCTAAACTGGTGCGTGGCAGTAAACCTGTAACGTGGCTAAGTGTGTGTCAGCCTGCGCTGAACATCAGTTTTCCTGTTCTTGGCACAAATCAGCGCCTGCGTAGGTTTGGTTTTTTTGTTGTTTTGCTAATTATGTTGTTTGGAGTCTGGCTCCAGACATAAAACTACCCCCCGCAATAGCTTGTTTTTCTGCACCGTGAGCTTGTTGGGAATAAAATGTATCAAAGATTGGGGCCGCGTATTTCATGTTTTTAATCCGGTTCTAGACAAATTAGCCCTGGGGGGGGGGCGAGTTCTCAGGGACAGGCCACGGCGGGTTTGGGAGCCAGCTGTTTAGAACTCCTGCCAGCTGATTTGGTTCTGAGCAGGGCACGCCTGAAGCTGCGGGACGCGCCCGTGCTGTACGTTACGTAGCCAGGGAGTGACCCTCTTACTCCAAACCCCAGAGCGAGGCGCCGGGCACCGTGGCTCTCACCTTGGACCGGTAAGCCCGGCGCTGTGAGGACCGATTCCCCTCTGCTCTTTAGCTTGTGCAGCGACTTGCCCCCTTCGCAGAGTGAATTCAAGGCTCAATCCCAGGAGAGGCAGACGGGGGGTGGAGGTGTCCTGCCAGCGAGCAAGTCTCACCGCCAGGTTGGCGTGCACACATGAGCGGGAGAATCCAAGAGGAAGCCCTGACATGACGGTTCAGTGCAGATCAAGGGAGTCGTGTAGCCCTGCAAGTGCCCTGTGACCCCGCGGAGACCTGACTGCCTGGGTGCTTTCAGGGTCTGCGCCCCAGGCCCTGCGGTGGGAGGTGGCGTGCGAGTTCCACCACTGCTGGGGCTGCAGGAAGGAGGGCGCATGGCCGGCGCTAACAGAGAGGTCTGAGCCCGGCCGCAGGCGGGTAAATATCACGTCTTTCCAAAACCAAGGGGAGTCCCGCAGCACCTTGGAGACTCCGATTTATTAGAGCGCCAGCTTCTCCCTCCCCTGTTTGATGGGGCGCTTCTGAAAGCTCCTCAGGGGAGTGTCCATTGGCTCTCGCCTCCATTCAGCGACCCTTTACCAGAGCGGCTGCTGGGTATTTCTTGTGACAGGAGCGTGGGCGTTACCTTCGCGCAGCCCCACTCCTGCCGTCTGTCTGTCTGTTTGTACTGGGATTTCTGGAAAGCCTTTGACAAGGTCCCTCACCAAAGGCTCTTGTGTAAATTACATGGCCATGGGATAAGAGGGAAGGTCCTTTCATGGACTGAGAACTGGTTAAAAGACAGGAAACAAAGGGTAGGAATAAATGGCAAATTTTCAGAATGGAGAGGGGTAACTAGTGGGGTTCCCAAAGGGTCAGTCCTAGGCCCAATCCTATTCAACATATTTATAAATGATCTAGAGAAAGGGGTAAACAGGGAGGTGGCAAAGTTTGCAGACGCTACTAAATGGTTCAAGGTAGTTAAGACCAAATTAGACTGTGTAAAGAACTTCAAAAAGATCTCACTGACCTAAGTGATTGAGCAACAAAATGGCAAATGAAATGTAATGTGGATAAGTGTAAAGTAGCGCACATTGAGAAAAATAACCCCAACTATACATATCATATGATGGGGGTTAATGTAACTACAACTAATCAGGAAAGAGACCTTGGAGTCATCGTGGCTAGTTCTCTGAAGACGTCCACGCAGTGTGCAGCGGCAGTCAAAAAAGCAAACAGGAAGTTAGGAATCATTAAAAAAGGGATAGAGAATAAAACGGAGAATATTTTATTTCCCTTATATAAATCCATGGAACGCCCACATCTGGAATACTGAGTACAGATGTGCTCTCCTCATCTCAAAAAGGATATACTGGCATTAGAGAAGGTTCAGAGAAGGGCAACTAAAATGACTAGGGGTTTGGAACGGGTCCCATATGAGGAGAGATTAAAGCGACTGGGACTTTCAGCTTGGAAAAGAGGAGACGGGGGGGGGGATAGGATTGAGGTCTATAAAATCATGAGTGGTGTGGAGAAAGTGACTAAGGAAAAGTTATTGACTTGTTCCCATAATATAAGAACTAGGGGCCACCAAATGAAACTGATGGGCAGCAGGTTTAAAACAAATAAAAGGAAGTTCTTCACACAGCGTATAGTCAACCTGTGGAACTCCTTGCCGGAGGAGGCTGTGAAGGCTAGGACTAGAACAGGCTACGTCTACACTGGCCACAATTTCCGGAAAAGCCATGCAAATCAGGTAAGTCAGGATAGGGAAATCCGCGGGGGATTTAAATATCCCCCGCGGATTTAAATAAACATGTCCGCCGCTTTTTTTCTGGCTTGGGGAAAAGCCGGAAAAAAAGCATCTAGACTGGCGCGATCCTCCAGAATAAAGCCCTATTATGGAGGATCTCTTATTCCTACTTTGAAGTTCCCACTGACGGCCCTGTCAAAACCCCCGGGAACCTTTCCCTGCATGACACCCTACATGGCCAAGCAGGCATGTTGGCAAAGGGTCTAACTAACACAGGGCATTAGGCCCGACCCTGCCCCCCTCCACTAGGCCCAGCCCTGAGCCTGCAGCCACGCTCAGCCCTCCCCACGGCTTCCAATACAATTTCCTCTGACCTTTAGTTAAAGACCAGCTGCCCAGGCAAGTGGCTCTTGCTGGTCCTCAGGTGGCCGCTTACGAAAGGTTTAGCTTTATATTGCCATTAAAGATCATCGCGGCCCCCCCCCCCCCGCCCCCTATCAGACGAGCTGCATGAGCAACGACCAGCTCGGGGGGAGAGGGGAGCTCTCTGGCTCACAGGCCTTCTGCTGCTCTGACGTGCTCAGTGCAAACCAGACGGGGTTTGACTCGTCCCTAACTTCCACCCCAGGCGGGCAGGTGCAGCTAGTGGCAGTGATGGGAGCAGCCCCGAGCCTGAGCTGCCCTGGAGCACAGATGGCAGAAGCTGCTAGTAGTGGCTTTGGGGCAGAGAACACGGAACGCGGTCGAGCTGCTGTGCAGTCAACGGGCACGGCCTTGGCCAGCAGACAGTGACTGTCAGACCCGGAAGGGGCTGTTAATTTACCCCCCCCCCTTGATTTTATCACCCATAGACACATTCCTACACACATCTGCCTGCGCACCATTCCACGGTAAGCACGCTGCTGCATCCAGGACCAAGCAGTTAGGCGCCCAATTTCCCAAGCTGCGCACACAACCACCCCTGCTATGCGCTCAGATTCACTGCACGCACAGAACTCATGGTAGGCTCCAGACAATTGGACAGTTTGGTCACAGTCCCAGACAACCGGGGCTAATGGAGCAGCTCCCTTAGCCCGAGTAAAAGACTCTGCTGCCATCAACTGTCACTTAATCACAATTTTAATTGCCCTGCTAAACAATAAAACACCACTTGAAATATATTAAATATTTTGGGTCTTTTTATACATGTTCAATTACAACACGGAATCCAAAGTGTTCAGTGCTTGCTCCATATTGTTATTACAAATATTTGAACTATAAAAATAATAAAAGAAAAAGTATTTTTCAATTAACCTTATACACACATTGCAGTGTGATCTCTTTATCGTGAAAGTGCAACTTAAAAATGTACATTAACTAGCTGCTCTCAAAACCAACACAATCTAAAACTTTAGCACCTCCAAGTCCACTCAGTCCTACTGCTTGTTCAGCCAATCCCTAAGAGAAACAAGTTTGGTTGCATTTGCAGGAGGAGATGCTGCCTGCTTTTTGTTTACACTGTCAGCTGAACACGACAAGAGGCATTTCCACAGCATGTTTATAGCAGGCATCGCAAGGTATTTATGCGCCAGGTGTGCTAAACATTTGTATGAACTTTGTGCTTCAGCCACCATCCCAGAAGACATGCTTCCGAGCGGCTGATGTTTGTTAAAAAAATAATGTGTTAGTTAAATTAGTGACAGCTACTTGGCAGAGAATTGTACGTCTCCTGTGCTGTGTTTTGCCTGTATTCTGCCACGTATTTCTTGTTATAGCAGTCGCGGATGATGACCCAGCACGTGTTGTTCGTTTGGAGAACATTGTTGCTGCAGATTTGACAAATCACAAAGAAGGGCAATGTGAGCTTTCTAAAGATAACTACGGCATTGGACCCAAGCTGAAGAATCTAAGTGCCTTCCACAATCCGAGGAACACGATGTGCAAAGTGCTTTTAGACACTTTAAAACAGCAACACTCTGATGCAGAAACTACTGAACCAGAACCACCAAAATGGAAAATCAACCTTCTGCTAGTGGCATCCGAGCCAGGTGATGAAAATGAACATGAGTTGGGCTGCACTATTATGGATTATTATCGAGCAAAACCCGCTAATGGTGGTTGCAGTGTGAAAGGACATACAAATCTTTAGTGCATCTGGCACGTACGTATTTGGGCTACAACCATGCCAGGCAAACACCCATTTTCAGTTGCAGGTGACCCTGTAAAAAAGAAGCCAGCAGCATTATTTCTTGCAAACATAACCAAACTTGGCTGAACAATTGGACAAGAAGTAGGACTGAGTGGACTTGTAAGTTCTGAAGTTTTACATTGTTTGTTTTATGTTTGAATGCAGTTTTGTTTTTTGTTTTTTTTTGCATAATTCTACATTTGTAAGTTCTGATGCCTGATAAGGGGATGGCACCACAGTACCTGTAACCGGGGAACTGGAAAATACGATTTCTTTTGAGGGTTTTTTTCAGTGTAAATATTTGTAATAATCTACTGTACGTTTGAGAGAGTTTGCCTGTTTGCGAGCGAGCTGGCGGCAAGTCTGCCTGTCCGTCAGTCTGTCTGTCACTTGAAGAATTCCTCCGAAGCAGTGAGAGCAAGGGACACAAAGGCTTTGTCTACACTCGCGGTTTCTTGCGTGAGAAATATGCAAATGAGGCTGTGTGGAATATCGCCGAGCCTCATTTGCATACCTAATGAGCCACTATTTTTGCAGAAGAGGCTCTTTCGCCAGAAGGAATTGTTTACACTGCCCCTTCTTGCGCAAGAAAACCCCTCTTGTACAATGTCGTTCGTCCTGAAAATAATTCGCGTAGTGGCATTGCGCAAGAGGGTTTTCCTTGTGCAAGAAGGGGCAGCGTAGACAGGGAACCGTCGGGGCCAGGCGCTGTAGTTGAAATCAGCATATTTGAGGAGGTAGACGCCTTCCAGAACGTTCACGTTTTCTATTACTAACATCTCGAGTCATCCCACAGTTAAGCCCAATTCATGTCTTAGTTGCACGACGAATCGCTCTGGGTGCTCGCTCGACAACCCGGTGCTGCAACCCTGTGGAAGGGGCTGCAGGGGCGGGGAGCCCAGCCGTGCAGCTGTCTCAGGTTCGTTATCACCCCTGCTTTATTACAGGCCAAGCCAATTGCTTGTGTTTGCAGCGGGAGAATGGTCAGAGAAGTGACATTTTCATGGGGCCTATTTATTCGCCACCAGTGACTTGCATGCTCAGCGCGTTGTGTTTACGGAGCCGGCCGAGGGCCTGCGTTTCCCTAACGCCGGCGCGTAGGCCCAGCCCTTCACTGGGTCGGGAACGGAGCTTTCTGCTTCACGCCCCGCAGCAGCCGGCCCCGTGAGGACTCTGCAGCCTGCGCTCGGTGCCGGTCCTTGGGGTGCCGCTGCAAAGAGCAGCGAGAGGGGGGCAGGCAGGCAGGACTGGCTCCTGGGCCACAGGAAACTGGGACTTCATTCCTGAGCCGTGGCACATTACTTACCCCCCTGCCTCAGTTTCCCCAGCTGGCAAATGGATTGACTCCCTCCCAGAGCACTGGGCTATTGGGGCCTTCGCTCCTCAGCACAGGGGTCCCCTGGCGGCAGGCACGGTGCAAGTCCCAGCTGGGGGGCACAGTGGTGCCCACTCTCGGGGCACGGAAAGTGAATCTGCTCTGGCTCCTAAGGGCATCAGGGCAGTGCGCCTGAGAACTCGTTCCTGAGCACGGCCTGGCTGCGCCGCTCCCGACTCGCTGGCCGTTGGGGGGCAAGGGGAGGGGGAGGGAGCAACTACAGGCCGAGGGGTGCCGGAGGCTCCAGAAGCCTAAAGCAGCCTCGCGCGGATGCCCCAGGCACCATTCCCTCTCGTTTTGTGCACCAACACACACAAGCCATGCGACATGGAGAAACTGTTCAACACACCACCTCCGTATTGGTGCACGTAACAAAATTCATTCTTCACATGGACGATCTGTGGAGGGGGTTGGGCTGAGGGGTTCAGCATGGGGGGGCGCAGGGTTGGAGAGATGAGGGCTCTGGCTGGGGGTGCAGGCATCGGGGTGGGGCTGGGGATGAGGGGTACAGGCTCCCCTGGGAGAGAGGGCCCCCCCGCCCCCGTCTGCTCACACCGCAGCAGCTCTGGGCCGGGGGAGAGGCACCTCCCTGCCGGCTGCAGCAGCTCCAACAAAGCAGGCGTGGGCTGGGGGCGCCTCTCCTGTGGCTATGGCAGGTCCATGCGGCCGAGGACGGCACAGATGTGGGGGGGCTTTGAAAAGGCACCTCTCCCCCGGCCACACGGCGCCCTGCCGGGGCCGGAGGAGCCCCTCTGCCCCAGCCACGGTGACTCGATGTGCAGCAGCCCTGAGCCCCTGCGTGGGGCTTGTTAGGCAGCTGCGTGGCCGTGCCGCTGAGCGGGACCTTAGGGCCTGTGTCTGGAACAGCCCCTGGTGCCGGGTCGATGTCACTGGCAGGGCAGCCGCAGACAGACCCCTCCCATCAACAGACGCCGTGTCCCAGCCGCCGTGGGGGGGAGACCCCCGGGGGCTGCGCCCTTTGGAGAGCTGCAGACTGCAGGGCTCTGCTGCCTGGCGGCCCGTGCCCACTGGCGGCTAAGGGAGACTGGGCCGTGCAGCCGGCAGCACTCAGGGCAAGCTGCGGCCAGCTCCTCTCCGCTGTGCCAGGCGGCACTCAGCAGCCCGCCCCAGGGTGGGCCGGGCAAGGGGGCTGTGACGTAGCAGGGCCCTGGCTCCACTCTGGCCGGGAAGTCTGTGACGTAGTGGGGGTAACTCGCTGGGGCTGTGGGCGACCTCTGCTGTCTGTTGCATGACCCAGCAGGGCAGGGGATGAGTCACTATGCAAAGAGGGGGTCTCAACCTGTCTGACCAGTTACGCCCATGGAGAGGAACAAAGGAAGGTGGATGCTGCCCTGGGTGGGGGGCAGGGCTGGAGGAGAGTGAGTTAGTTTCTGTCTGGGAGCATGGAGGAGACAGCCTAGGGAAGGGGCTGGAATTTAGGGGCCCAGTCTCCCCATCTCAAGGGCTGAGGCATCCTCGGCCTGCCCTGTAACCAGATTCCATCTGTGCTGTGCTGTGTCCTGGAGAAGCAATAAACTCCCTCTGTTCGACTGGCTGGTGGAGTCTGTTCATGACATTTCGGGGGTGCAGGAGACGGGAAAACCGCAACGCGCCGTCACACTGGTGTCAGAAGTGGGATGCACTGCACCCCGTGGAGGGAGATCCCAGCGGCGAGCGACAAGGCGCTGTAGAAGCAAGAGCCCTGGAGCCAGGCGTGCTGGAGACAGAGCGAAGCGGTTCCTGGGAATCGTGGGGCGCTGCAGCACTAGACTGGTGAGTCTGCACCGAGGGGCCCAGCGGGCAGATGGCCTACGCGTCGTCACACGGTCACTGGTTGCTGTGCTGGGTGCAGCCCATGCCCTGTGCCGGTCTGCAGCGCCGGGGTGCGGTGCCCAGTGACCCCTGGGCTAGGTGGAGGGATCTGAAGGATGCGAGGGGCGTGGCCGCCTGGGGGCTGAGGGACCAGTTGCTGGGAGTGTCAGGCTGGGCTGGGCTAGGGGGCGGGTGGATGTTTTAGCCCAAGGGAGGGGGTGAAGCCCCTTCCCCCCAGAGGAATCCGGCTGCCTGCCCTGGCGGCTGTCAGCACCAAGCCTGTGGCGGCTGTATCTCGGAGAAGCAATGACCCCGTCTCGCTACGGCCCAGCGGAGTCCCCTCTGGCTGGGGACGGGGTGCAGGGTTGGGGCTCCCCGCCGCGCCGGCACAGGGGTGCTCCCGGGGCTGGGTGTGCGCTGCGTGCCGGCTCACCTGCCTCTGCACCCGCCAGCCCCCCCCCCAGCCAGGCGGCCCGAGGCAGCTGGCAGCGCCTGCCCCGCCCTTGTCCTGCACAGACCCCAGGAGAAGCTGAAGCAGGCAAAGGGGGGATCCTACCAGGGCCAAGGCCCAGCGGCAGGGCAGGGCGCTGCCCCCAGCCCGGATAAGGCCGACGCCCTCCTGGCGGCTGAGCAGGGCCGTCGTTGCCCTGCGGCGCGTGTGGCCGGCCTGCCAGGGGAGAGCCGCCCGGCCAGGGCTGCACCGAGCTCTCCTGCAGGGGAAAGGAATCTCTCCTTGCACACACAGAGGGGTTTCCAAAGCGCCCCCCCCCCCCCCCGCCCCGGGCTTGTGCTTAGGGGTACCAGGTAGCTTCAGAACAAATACCGGACACGCTTGATGGGAGGGGGGAAGGGACTAGCCTGGAGGGAAGCGGGGCTGGCCGGGAGGAGGGACGGGGGATGGGAAGCAGGGCTGGTGGGGGTGGAGGGGTCGGGGGCAATGGGGCTGGCCAAGGCAGATCGGCGGGAGGGGCGCAGCGGGAGCCAGGGCTGCCCAAGAGAGAGAGGAGGGCGGGGGGCTGGCTGGGAGGTGTCGTGGGGAGTGGGGCTGGCCGGGGGGGGAGTCGGAGGGCGGGGAGCAGGACTGACCCGGGCATATGCAGATCCCAGGGCGCTGCCCGTCCCGTGCACGGTCCCGATGAAGCACCAGGAGTCCGGCTGCGGCTCCACAAGGCGTGTGACCGGCGCTGAGGAGCACGGACGGGGCGTCTCCTCCTCCCCACGGCGTCACCCCTACGGCAGACGCAACCAGGGGCTCCCAGCACCGATCGCGCCCCCTCCAGCCACTCCCCCCGCCCCCGCCCCCGCCCCCGCCAGGCTTCCAGTGGGTGCCCCACCGGAAAACCAGAAATACCGGACGTTGCACGTGGCCGGTGTTATCTGAGTTGTGTTACCGGCCAGAGGGCCCGCTTGGCTGCGCAAGCTCTCCCAGCCTTCGGCCATCCGGCGCCCTCGGGGGTGGGGTGCGGGTGGCTCTTTTACAGCCCCCCCCATCCCTGAGCAGAGGCCGAGAGCGAGCCCCAGGGCAGAGGGGGGCGGGAAGACGTTGCTGTTAGTGCTGTCCTTGCCTGCAGGCCACGCGCGCACCTCCGCCAGGCGCTGGCTGACCCAGATCCGATCGGGTCACTGGCTGAGCCTTGGCTTCCCCAGAGCTGAGCTCCCCACCCAGCAAGGCCAGAAGGCCAGAGGCATCGCTCTGCTCTGAGGCTTGTGCTGTGCATGGAGGGAGCTCCCCCCCCACCCCCGTACCCTCAGCCCACAGGCCGGCTGCGGGACCCGGCCCGGGGACCCGGCTGCAGGACCCGGCCCAGGGACCCGGCCCGGGGACCCGGCTGCAGGACCCGGCCCAGGGACCCGGCTGCAGGACCCGGCCCGGGGACCCGGCTGCGGGACCCGGCCCAGGGACCCGGCTGCGGGACCCGGCTGCAGGACCCGGCCCAGGGACCCGGCCCAGGGACCCGGCTGCGGGACCCGGCCCAGGGACCCGGCTGCGGGACACGGCCCAGGGACCCGGCTGCGGGACACGGCCCAGGGACCCGGCTGCGGGACCCGGCCCAGGGACCCGGCTGCGGGACCCGGCCCAGGGACCCGGCTGCGGGACCCGGCCCAGGGACCCGGCTGCGGGACCCGGCCCAGGGACCCGGCTGCGGGACACGGCCCAGGGACCCGGCTGCGGGATACGGCCCAAGGGCCTGGATGCGGGACACGGCCCAGGGGCCTGGCTGCGGGACCCGGCCCAGGGACCCGGCCCAGGGACCCGGCTGCAGGACCCGGCTTGGGGACCCGGCTGCAGGACCCGGCTTGGGGACCCGGCTGCAGGACCCGGCCCAGGGACCAGGCTGCAGGACACGGCCCAGGGACCCGGCTGAGGGATACGGCCCAAGGGCCCGGATGCGGGACACGGCCCAGGGGCCTGGCTGCGGGACACGGCCCAGGGGCCTGGCTGCAGGACACGGCCCAGGGACCCGGCTGAGGGATACGGCCCAAGGGCCCGGATGCGGGACACGGCCCACGGGCCTGGCTGCGGGACACGGCCCAGGGACCCGGCTGCGGGACACGGCCCAGGGGCCCGGCTGCGGGATACGGCCCAGGGCCCGGCTGCGAGATACGGCCCAGGGCCAGGCTGTGGGATACGTCCGGGGATCCGGCTGCGGGACACGGCCCAGGGGCCCGGCTGCGGGACACGGCCCAGGGGCCCGGCTGCGGGACACGGCCCAGGGGCCCGGCTGCGGGACACGGCCCAGGGGCCCGGCTGCGGGACACGGCCCAGGGCCCGGCTGCGAGATACGGCCCAGGGGCCCGGCTGCGGGACACGGCCCAGGGCCCGGCTGCGGGACACGGCCCAGGGCCCGGCTGCGGGACACGGCCCAGGGCCCGGCTGCGGGACACGGCCCAGGGCCCGGCTGCGAGATACGGCCCAGGGCCAGGCTGTGGGATACGTCCGGGGACCCGGCTGCGGGACACGGCCCAGGGGCCTGGCTGCGGGATACGGCCTGGGGACACAGCCCAGCAATCCAGAGGCTTTGAGGAGACACAGGGCCCCACCAGAAAATCCTCCAGCCGCAGCAGCAAAGGAAGCGGGGAGAATTCCCGGGCGCCTCTTGGCCTGGTGCGTAGCTGCCCAGCAGGAACAGGTCTCTGGAGCTGGCAGGGACCAGGGCCAGGCTTGTGGGGTCTGCACAACGCAGCCTCCCCTGCCCCCGCTGCGGCAGAGCCTCGACCCCGCAGCCTCCCCTGCCCTGGGACCCCGCAGCAAACACACAGGAGAGACCCCGGGGCCGGCCCTTCCCTGCCCCGTTACTCAAGTGCTCACAGCCCCTGTAAGGAGGGGGCGGGCCAGGGCCCTGCTTTGAGACTGGTGAGTGGGGCTTGGGGGCTGGATGCGCTAGGGCAACGGCTGCCTGGTGGGTGGGGCGGGTAGCGCTGCCTAGTAGCTGCAGCGGGGAGGGAAGTGGCTTGTGGCTGAGCAGGCTCCGGAGGGATCTGGCGTCACCCGCAGGGCCAATCCCTGAGACAGGGCAGGGCGCAGCTGGGCCACGAGGCACTAGCTGGGAACAGGCCCTCGGCCCGTGCACAGGGCTATGGCCCGGGGGCCCCTGAGCGCGGCTGGCTCCGTCTGGCCCACGTTGCACCCCCGCAGGCGGCCAGCAGGGCCGGGGTCTGCACAGCTCGGGGGACGTTCGCCTGCAGGCCGGCCGGAGCACAAAGCCCCTCGCAGGGCCACAAGGGGAGGTGAGACCAAAGCCCCGGCTCACCCTGCACACAGCTGACCCACAGCAAAACCAGCTGGGGGGGGGGAAGCTCTCCCCTCCCTGCCTGGCTCATGGCCTCCCGCGGGGACGCCCGGCCTGGGGGGGCAGCAGCCTGCCGCTGGGGCCAGCCCGGGCCAGGGTGTGTGTGGGCTGTGGGGTGCTGCAAGGGGGCCCCCCTCCCCGCTGGGTTTCTCTGGTGAGAGGCCCCTGCCCCGGAGGCGCTGCAGTAACGGCAGAGGCGTTGTCGTGTATGGCGCTTTATTGGCGTCAGCGGGTCTGCGCGTCGCAGCGGGCGTCAGGCGGGGCGCGGGGGCGGCGAGAGCGAGCGCGGCGGAGTTCCCCTGTCGCCTCCCCCCGTGTGACTGGGGGGGGCCCCGCCGGGAGCTGCTGGCCTGGGCTGCGGCTCGCCCTGCCCGTGGGGATGGGGGATGGGAGCACGTGGAAACAGCCCGCCCCCCCCCCACCGCCACGGGAAGGAGGCGGAGGGCTGGCCTGGACACTGCAGGCAGGGATTCTCTGAGCCTGGCTGTGGCGTGAACCCCCCTTCCTCCCTGCCCAAAGGAACGGGGTCCACGGGGGGGGCACCCGGGCCCTACAGCTGGCTGGGCACGAGCCTGAGTCGTGGGAGAGCCCCCAGCCCCGCCCCACTTCCCCGTGAAATGCAGCGGGGGGTGCAAAGACCTTGTTCCCCGCGTCTGGGCTCACTCCCGGCCACAGAGCCCTGTGCACCCCCCCATGCTTAGCCATGGACCAGCTGGCCCACACCCGCCTACGGTCCCCACGAAATCTGCGCAGGCTGGCGCTTTCTGCCCCGTCCCCCCTGCAGAGGGGAGGGTGCCTGAGAGCCAGCTCTGCCTCCTGCTCTGCAGGCCCCGTCCTCCTCCAGCCCCCTCCGGGCGGGGCAGGTCGCGGCAGACCGAGAAGGGAGGTAACTTTACTCTCGGCCGACAGCGGGGCGGGCGAGAAGAGAGCGGCAGTTTGCCACGGTTAGCCCCTGGTGGGCCGCCGCCACGGCTGCCTTATTCCCCTGCGCCTCCGCGGATCGCCATTCCCAGCCAATGCGAGTGGCCAGAAACAGCCCAGCCTCGGACGCCACTTCCCACAGCTCCCATTGGCCGGGAACAGCAATCCACGTGCCCTCAGTGGCCCAGGTGAACGCGGCCGTGGCGGCCAACGGGAGCCGTACTCGCCCGGGCCCGCAGAGACCCAGGTGAACGCGGCCGTGGTGGCCAACGGGAGCCGTACTCGCCCGGGCCCGCAGAGACCCAGGTGAACGCGGCCGTGGCGGCCAACGGGAGCCGTACTCGCCCGGGCCCACAGAGACCCAGGTGAACGCGGCCGTGGCGGCCAATGGGAGCCGTACTCGCCCGGGCCCGCAGAGACCCAGGTGAACGTGGCTGTGGCGGCCAACGGGAGCCGTACTCGCCCGGGCCCACAGAGACCCAGGTGAACGCGGGCGTGGTGGCCAACGGGAGCCGTACTCGCCCGGGCCCACAGAGACCCAGGTGAACTCTGTGGCCACGACGGCCAGCCGGGGGCTAACCCCAGTGAACCGGATCCACCCCGTGGGCTGGTATTTGCTGGTCTGCAGGAACGAGCAACATAACCCGCATCTGCACAACAGGCTCCAAAGTAACTAACTCGCCTCTCGGGGGGGTGGCCTGGACTCGTGTTTGTGGCGTAGCGGGGGCGGGGGGCAGGATTCCCACACGCAGAGGCCCAGCTGGGCTCACTGAAGGCAGGCAAGCTAGCACGGCGAGCGTGGGGGTGCACACGAACCCGGCACTCAGCTGGAAGCCCTGTCGGCACACGGCAGAGCAGGAGCCGGAGGATCTGGGGGACTAGTGGCCCTTTTCCAGGGGAGTGCGTCCCGGCCCCACGTGCAGGCACAGACAGCAGGGAGACGCCCCTCACAAGCGGATGGCACCGGGGAAGGCAGACGGGTCTCCCACCCGGCCATGGCCCTGCTGGGAACAGGGCGCGCCCACGTCTGCATTCAGGTCCAGGCATCGGTGGCGATGGGACACACCCATGGGGGCGGGCGGCTGGGAGAGAGGGTTACATGCGAGTGTCCCAATGCGGGCGCACATCAGTCTCTGACTTGGAGCCTTTGGTCGCCCGCCATGGGGCGGCCCCGGCCTGGCTGCCACGGCTCGGCATGCCCTCCTCTGCCCAGCCCGGGTGGGGAGGGAGGCGGGGGAGACCCAGCAGCCCGCGCCGCACCGGCCGCCGCAGCTCAGTCTACAGCAGGCAGGAGGCGTCTGCCGCCCGTTTCCGCAGCTCTTTGCCCGCTTTGTGGGGGTGGTGCTGGTGGTGGGGGTGGGCGCCGCTCGGCCGGGGGGGCTCAGCGAGCGGGTCACCCGGCGCCTGGGTGTCTTGCGCGTGGCCGGCGGTGCCGTGGCGCTGCCCCGCTGCGCCCTCCTCTGGCGCCACCCGCAGGTAGGCCTTGACCTTGTGGTGCCGGGCGGTGCTGGCGCTGAAGTCGATCACCCGGCACTCGTAGGTCCCCTCGTCAGTGGGCTTCACCCGGGAGAGCCGCAGCTTGTGGGAGATGTTACTGCCGGCCACCTTGACCACCTGCGGGGCAGAGCACAGGCCTGAGTGCGAACGGCCGCCAAGGGCAGCTCCCCGGAGGCCCCCCATCCCGAGCCCACCCCGCCCGTCACACCGAGCCTTCCGCAAGGCCCCCAGCCAGGCGGAGGGGCCACTGGGCCCCGTGCCCGGGGATTCCGCCCCATCGGTGGGGCCCCAGAAAAGTGGGTGCCTGGCCCCCAACCCTGTCTGTCCAGTGCTCCAAACAGGGGCAGGGCCCGGGCGCTTGCCTTGTTCCGCCTGCCTGGCGCTCTTGCTGGGGGGCTGGGCCCCTCGCTCCCCAGCAGGCTCCTCGGGGCCCCTCACAACCCTAATCTGCCTCCACCCCCAAGGGCGGCAGCACCACGGGGCCGGGTGGGCCCTCGGCGCTGTGTCACAGCTGCGTCCAGGCGCTGCTCTGGGGTGGGGAATTCATTTGCTGCAGCCCTTGAGACGCCTTCCCCAGGCCCACACCTCTCGGCCCAGGCTAGCTGCGATGGGTCTCACGGGGTCTCCCCCGCTGCCCTGCACCCCGCTCGCAGCCAGCAGAGCTAGCGGGAGGAGAAACACGGGGCGGGGGGAGCGTCTCTGCTACAGCCTCTCCAGAGCCAGCTGGGCAGACTACGCGGCAGCGCTCAGCTACCCCAGCGCGGCTGCCCGGGGCTCCGGCGTGCCGGCCCTGCCCCCTTGAGGGAGTCGGCAGCCCAGTACTTACTGCCCCCGGGAAGAAGCAAGAGGGGAGGCGAAAGGGCGTAGCCCCTGCGTGCGATACGTGCTGCCCGGCCAGCCCTGGCCCGGGGCAGGTCGCCAGCCCCTTCCCAAGCAGCAGGTTGTGGCCGTGGGCCGGGTGGGGCGGGGCCCTGCCCCCCAGCGCTGCCCAGAGGAGCTGAAATCCCAGGTGTTCCCCCACCAGCCGGGGCCGAAGGTCGATGCGGAGCCAGGCCGACTAATTAGCTTTGCTACCAAATGGATTCGCTCGCGGTATTTATCACCCCATGAAATTTAAGACTCACTCACTGGCCCGAGCTGCCGTGGCTGCCGGGGGAGGTCAGTAAATCAGGGTTATACCCGCCCCGCGGCCACGGCTCGGTCCCTCTAATCACACGGGCTGGGAAAGGCCGTTTGTCTCCCAGCTCTGCACTGGTGAGCGGAGGGGCGTGCGGGGCTCGGCGTCGGGCCGGGGGGCGAGCGGGGCCCAAGCCACCCAGACGCTGGCCTAAGGGGTGGGGGCATGGGCGGGCCAGCCAGCCTCCAGGGAGCAGAGGAATGAACCGGTGCCTTAGGGTGGGGGTGGGGCTGGATGCACAGCAGTTGAGGGGGGCTGGCACCCCCCACCTGACAGCAGCCCGGCGGGGCTCTCCTGAGATGGGCTGGCGTGCGCAGGAAGGAGCGAGCTGGGCGGTGTCCGCCACTGGGAATCCCCTGGGTCAGTCCGCTGAAAACCCAGCCGGCGTGGGCCGCCCCACCTGGGGCTGCAGGCCAGCGCGGCGCAGCAGGGAGCCCGGCCCAGCAATGCGCCGCGAGAGAGGGCCGGGCCGGGCAGGGCACCGCCAGCAAGAGAGGGCCGGGCAGGGCGCCGCCAGCAAGAGAGGGCCGGGCAGGGCGCCGCCAGCAAGAGAGGGCCGGGCCGGGCAGGGCACCGCCAGCAAGAGAGGGCCGGGCAGGGCGCCGCCAGCAAGAGAGGGCCGGGCAGGGCAGGGCACCGCCAGCAAGAGAGGGCCGGGCCGGGCAGGGCACCGCCAGCAAGAGAGGGCCGGGCAGGGCGCCGCCAGCAAGAGAGGGCCGGGCCGGGCAGGGCACCGCCAGCAAGAGAGGGCCGGGCAGGGCGCCGCCAGGGCGGCTGCGTCTGTCGGGGACGGTTCCGAAGGTGCCAGACGGGTCCTGTGTGCCCTGCTCTCAGCGGTGGCCGCGCAGCCCAGGGAAAGGGGCAGACGTGCTCAGCCGCCCGGGGGCAGGAGGGAGTGTCTCAGGCGCCCCGCAGCCGCCGACCCAACGCCCTTTGCGAAAGAGCATTAGGGCCATTTTACAGAGGGCGGCATCGAGGCCTGTGATCCGAGCCAGGGCCCCCAGCGAGTCCTGAGGCCCGGTGCCACCGCACAATGCACGTCCCAGGTGCAGCACCGTGTCCAGCCCCGGTTGCCTCCCTTTGAGCCAGCTACGGCTGAGCCCGGGAAGGCCAGAGGTCTGGCCACGGTTTGCGCAGCCCCCGGGGACTCCAGCGGCGAAGGGGGAGCGAGCCGGCCCCTGGCTGAAGCGGGGGATTGCGGAGGGTGTCGCGGGAAAGGCTCCGTTCTGCCGTTTGAACATGGCGCCCCACGAACAAGGAGCCACGCAGAGGAAGCCACGGCTGGCAAATGTAGCGCCCACAGAAGGACCCGCCTTTGCCGTCAGGCGTTGAGGGCGCTGCGCTAGCGGGCCCGAGCATCCCTCCGTGGGGCGGGGCTCTAAACGGGCTGGTTGCAGGTATGAAGCGCCGGGCGGTGCAGGCTGAGACAGGGTCCTGGGGCACTTTCCTTCGGGGGGCGACGCCCTGGGGCCAGGCGGGAACCCTGACTCCAGCCCCCTACCCTGAGCCTTTCCCCACCCCCAACCCTGACTCCAGCCCCCCACCCTGAGCCTCTCCCCCCCAACCCTGACTCCAGCCCCCCACCCTGAGCCTCTCCCCCCCCAACCCTGACTCCAGCCCCCCACCTTGAGTCTCTCCCCCCAACCCTGACTCCAGGCCCCTACCCTGAGCCTCTCCCCGCCCCCAACCCTGACTCCAGCCCCCCACCCTGAGCCTCTCCCTGCCCCCAACCCTGACTCCAGCCCCCCACCCTGAGCCTCTCCCCCCAACCCTGACTCCAGCCCTCCACCCTGAGCCTCTCCCCCCAACCCTGACTCCAGCCCCCCAGCTCCCTGCCCTGAAGGATGTGAGCAACGCCCGGTAAATCGTCTAGTAAATAAATGTTTCCAACAGCAAATCCCTCCCGCCGGCGGCATCACACCCAGCCTGCCCGGGAATCGATCAGTTACACGGGCAAACCCGCTGCTCGTGCCAGGCACCGGTTAACGGCCTCGTGCTGCGGAACAAGGCAACGGTGCCGCCCAACGTAAGCGCCTGGCTCCGAACATCCTTCTCCGGCTTCTGCCCTTGCGGTTTCCCACCTGCTTGGCTGTGTGCCCCCCACGCGCCTCGCCCCACGGGGTCCCCAGCTAACCCCACACGTGGAACTGGGAGCAGCTGCCTTGCGGTTCTGTGGGCCCCGGGGGTTCAGGCGCCTGTGGGTGCGTTCCATTGTCAGGGCCCAGGCCTGCGAGGTACCGAGCACCCAAGGACACAGGCGCTTGGGCTGTGCCACAGCCGGGGGGGCGAGCCCCACTCATGGAGCCCAGAACACGGGAGCCGAGCTCAGGGCTCTGAAACCCCCCGCAGCCGCGCAGAGGCAATTCCAGCCTCTCTTGCCCACCCGGGCCTGGGCACCGGCCGCCTCCCCCGAGCCGCGAGATGCCGGAGCAGCGAGTCCGTGGGCGCTGGGCTTATCAGGCAGCGCAGCGCGAGCGTGGGGGGAGCCAGGCCGGCGGGGCGCGCAGACGCCAGTGGCAGCAGGCGGCCAGGCGCGTTTATTCTATTTAGCTAATTAGTGTCTCCTCATGCCGCTCACGGGAGCCTAAATGGCGGCGGCCTCCTAATCCGCTAAGGAAATTAGATTATTTTCCCCTCCGTGGCAACTCAGGCCTCCGTGCCTAAGGACTGAGCTAAGGCGCAGCCTGGGCGGGCTGGCACGGGGCGCTCGCCGGCGTGGCGGGTGCTGGCTGTCGGGCTCAGGCCCGCTCGGCCGGGAGCAGCCGCACCCCGGGGGCTGACAGGAAGGGTCCCCAGCTCTGACAGACACTCTGGTGCGCAGGGCCGGTGTGCCCTCGGGGGCCAGGCCCCTCTCCAATGCAGGCTGTGCAGGGGGGCTGAGAATGCAGGGCCTGCTGCCTCAGCTCCCCCGGTAAGAGGGGGCTGGACACCTTGGGTGTGGCCGTCTGGTCTGGCCAGGGGCAAGTGCTCTGGGGCAGGACGCTCTCTGGAGACGCAGCCCCCCCCCCCCCCCGCACGCTGGGGCCCTGCTGGCAGCCACAGCGCCCAGGTGCTCCGCAGAGGCTAGTACACAAGTGCAAAGGCGCGCGGCTGCAGCTCCCCTTGCGCCAGCAACCCGCACTGGTGCCAGGAGCGAGGGATGGGAATGGTTCGCTGGTAAGCACCAGCCTTAACAGTCAACCTGTGGAACTCCTTGCCAGAGGATGTGGTGAAGACCAGGGCTTTAACAGGGTTCAACCCCTCCCCTCCCCACACACACCAGATAAACCCACAGAGGACAGGTCCATCAGCGGCTGTTAGCCAGGGTGGTGTCCCTGGCCTCTGTTTGTCAGGGGCTGGGAATGGGCGACAGGGGAGGGATCATGTGAGAATTCCCTGTTGGGTTCCCTCCCTCTGGGGCGCCTGGCGCTGGCCGCTGTGGGCAGACAGGACGCTGGGCTGGGTGGGCCTTTGGGCTGACCCCGGCTGGCCGCTCTGATGTGAGGCTAACCAGTGCCAGTTAACACCCCCCAACCCCCCATTTAATCAGTCAACCACTTCAACATTGTTCAGCCAGTTACCCAAGTAAAATGGGGCTTTCACATCCCTGCCAGGAGCCCCTGCCGGACTGGACCCTTTAGAGAGCTCCCAGGCTGGCTGGAGACGCCTTGAGCGCGGAGCGGCCCCCAGCCCGGGGCAGGCGCTTGTCCCGAAAGTCGCTTCCTAGCCCACGCGGGCTTGGCAGGGCCCTCGCCCCCCCCCCCCCCGGCCCCGAACTCACGCTGATTTTCGTTGCGTCCTTCCCAGCTTCGCCCTGCGGCGAGGAGTCCAGCTGTGGGGGAGGGAGGAGAGACCATTAGCGCTGGCGGGGGAGAAACTCATCGGCCAATTCACACCTCAGCCCACAGTGGAGGCTTCAAAAGCGGGTGGGCATGGGGATGGGGTTATGGGGGGCGTGGGGAGGCTGGGAGAGAGGGCAGATTATGGGGGGCCTGGGAGAGCGGGAGGGTTTATGGAGGGGATGGGGGGATAGGAGAACGGGGGGCTATAGCAGGCATGGGGGGCCTGGGACTGCGGGGGGCTATGGCAGGCATGGGGGGGCTAGGAGAGTGCAGATTTATGGGGGCATGGGGAGTCTGGAACAGCAGGGGCTATGGCGGGCGTGGGGGGGCTGGGAGAGTGGGAGGGTTTATGGAGGGGATGGGGGGATAGGAGAACGGGGGGCTATGGTGGGCGTGGGGGGCTGGGAGAGCGGGGGGCTATGGCGGGGGTGGGGGGGCTGGGACAGCGGGGGCTATGGCGGGCGTGGGGGGGCTGGGACAGCGGGGGGCTATGGCGGGCGTGGGGGGCTGGGAGAGTGGGAGCTATGGCGGGGGTGGGGGGGCTATGGCGGGCGTGGGGGGGCTGGGAGAGGGGGAGCTATGGCGGGGGTGGGGGGCTGGGACAGCGGGGGCTATGGCGGGGGTGGGGGGCTGGGACAGCGGGGCTATGGGGTCGGGCATCGAACGTGCTGCTGCGTGTGACCCTTCCAGCACGGCAGGGCGGAGCAAAGATCAATCCAGTTTCAGCCCCTCGGCCCGGAAGGACGCGGCCGGAGACAGCGCCAGGCCGGCCCGCTGGCTCCGGCTGCTCCGGCGGGAGAGTGGGCAGGCTGCGATGCAGGAGGACGCCCTGGGGCTGCCGGGGCCCAGGCCGGTGGCGCGGCCGCGAGCAGGCCTGGGCGCTGCAGCCAGTCCGGGCCCGTCCGCGCCAGGCAGACGGTGACAGAGCGGAGGGCGAACGCCGAAGGAAGGGGCCAGAGCAGCGGCGCAGGGCGGGCTGGGGCAGCGCCCGGGGACAGCCTGGGCGGCGGGAAATGCCGGTGGCGGGGGGGCCGCACTCCTGTGTGCGCTGGGGCAAGGGGGTCACTGGGCCCCAGGACACGGCGGCATCCGGCGGGTCTGGGCTGCAGCTGAGCGGGTGGCCCGGGGAGGCCGGGGTCCGGGCGGTGGCGGAAGGGGAGCAGAGGGGCCAGCGAGGGCTCAGAGACGCCCCGCCGGAGGGGCAAAGGCTCCTGGCTGGAGCCAGGGTGGAGCCTGAGGTTTTGGTGACGGCAGGACCCGCCCCCCCCGGCGCGCTCAGCTCCCCCCAGTGCCTGCTCAGTGCCTCGGAAAGGCCGGGCCCAGGGCAGCGGGTCCCCTCCAGCGCTCGGGCTCTGCCGCCGGCATCCGCGTTCTCCACGCCCGCTCCCCTGCCCGGCCTGGCGCGATGCCAGGGTGACAGCCCTTCCCACCACCTCTCAGTGTCTGGCGGCACCCGAGCCGGGCACTGCCAGCGCGACGCTGCCGCAGCCGCAGCACGATCCCAGCGCTGCCAGGCCATTGTGCGCCCTTATCTCTGTGTGAACAGGCAGGGGCTGGAGACAGCCGTTTGCCAGGCCTGCGAGGGAGCCGGGGGCAGGGGACAGCGCAGACTAAGGAAGGAACAGACCCAGCTTGGCTCTGGCTCCTCCTCCAGGAGCTCAGCACCCTCAGTGCCCGGCAGGGTCCCTGGGATCAAGTCCCCGCGTTGGAGACACCCCCCCCCCCCCTCCCCTGGGGCAAACAATCATCAAATGGCCCATCGGAGAGACGCCAGCCAACCGGGGACACGCTGCCTGGCTGCTGCCGGGGGCGGCCTCACGGCCTGGGGGTGCCAGCACCAGCATGGGCAGGACCCTCCCCCCAGCCTGGCCTGACAAAGAGAAAGGCCCCCAAAGCACAGGGCTGATCCCAGGGCACGTACCAGGGCCTGATCCCAGGGCGCGTACCAGGGCCTGATCCCAGGGCGCGTAACAGGGTCCGATCCCAGGGCGCGTGCCAGGGCCTGATCCCAGGGCGCGTAACAGGGTCCGATCCCAGGGCGCGTGCCAGGGCCTGATCCCAGGGCGCGTAACAGGGTCCAATCCCAGGGCGCGTGCCAAGGCCGATCCCAGGGCGCGTGCCAAAGGCCGATCCCAGGGCGCGTACCAGGGCCCGATCCCAGGGCGCGTACCAGGGCCCGATCCCAGGGCGCGTACCAGGGTCCGATCCCAGGGCGCGTAACAGGGTCCGATCCCAGGGCGCGTACCAGGGCCTGATCCCAGGGCGCGTAACAGGGTCCGATCCCAGGGCGCGTGCCAGGGCCTGATCCCAGGGCGCGTACCAGGGCCTGATCCCAGGGCACGTACCAGGGCCGATCCCAGGGCGCGTACCAGGGCCGATCCCAGGGCGCGTACCAGGCCCGATCCCAGGGCGCGTACCAGGGCCGATCCCAGGGCGCGTACCAGGGCCGATCCCAGGGCGTGTGCCAGGGCCCGATCCCAGGGCGCGTACCAGGGCCCGATCCCAGGGCGCGTACCAGGGCCGATCCCAGGGCGTGTGCCAGGGCCCGATCCCAGGGCGTGTACCTGGTTCGAAGCCCACGTCTGCTTGTCTGTCCAGTCGCGGTGATTGCGAACGTACCACCACTGGATCTCCAGCGAGTAGGAGGGGGAGCCGCTGCCTCGGAAGGAGCAGGCCATCTCCACGTCCTCCCCGGCGTGGGCCGTCATGTCGTGCGGGGTCTCTGTGAAGAGGGCTGCAGAGGAGAGACGGGGGGAGCCAGCTCCTTGTTAGGGACGGCAGGGCACAGCTCCCTCAGCTGGCCAGACCTCCGCCAGCCCCTCGGCACCGTGCCCTGCCCCTCTGCCACGGCTCTGCCTGCTCCGCCTGCTTGTGGGGGGGGGGGGGTGTCACTGGAGTGGTGCCCCCTTTGAACCTCCATGGCTCCGCCGCGCCAGCAGGCCCCAGCCCGGCCCTAACCCACCCGCCTTGCGCAGCCTGCTTTACCAGCCTGGCTCTTTGCTGACCCTCCAGCTGCCAAGAGCCCCAGCGCTATCCTCCCGCCTGCCCCCTATGCCCCCCCCCCCCTCCGGCTTCTCCCCACTCTGCCATTGGGCTCAGGCTAATTCCTTTAGGGCCACGGGCGCCGCTTCCCTGCAGGTTCCTTGGGGGGGGGGGGGGGGGGCTGATCCAGGCTGGAAACGGAGTTAGCCTCAGCCCAGACAGAAACGTTAACGCCTTTAAAATCGCGCCCTCCCTCTGGACGCATGGAAATCCCAGACTTAGCGCTCGCCTGTACTCCACTGGCGCCGGGGGAGCCATGGCCTACGGGGCTTAGCACACATCCCCGGCTCCTGGCCGAGTTCCCGGAGGCCTCCCCCCACGCCGCCCCGTCCGCTGCGGGGCCCCCGACACAGAGACTCGCAAAGGCCACAGCCCGGGGTCCAGGGGCTGCCCTACAGCCAAGCCCTGGGCATGTGTGAACCCCAGGCGGGAGGAAGCACCGGGCGAGTCGAGCTGGCCGCATGGAGAGGATGAAAGCCCCGGCTGGCCTGTGCAGGCAACCACCCCCCAGCGAGCTCTCGCTTTCCTATCAAGCGCCCAATCGGGTTTCTCTGCCAGCCGCCGGGGTGCCAGCTTCCTGCTCATGGGCCCCGGATCCCCAGTTGCCCGGGTGTGACGGCGCGTTGGGGGTCCCCCGTCTCCTGCACCCCAAAATGGCACAAACAGACGGCACCAGCCGGTGGAATAGAGGAAGTTTATTGCCTCTCCAGGATACAGCGCAGCACAGATGTAGTCTGGTCCCAGAGCTGGGCTAGGATGCCTCAGGCCCCCTTGAGTTGGGGGAGACTGGGCCCCTAAACTCCAGCCCCTTTCCCTAGGCTGTCTCCTCCATGCTCCCAGACAGCCAGCAACTAACTAACTCCCTTCCAGCCCTGCCCCCCAGCCAGGGCAGCATCCACCTTCCTTTGTTCCTCTCCATGGGGGGTGTCTGGCCATACTGGTTTGCATAGTGACTCATCCTGTTTTGCTGGGTCGTGGTACCCACGGCAGCCAGTGGGGTTACCCCAGAGCCAGCAGCATAGAAACCAGCCAGGTACCCCCACTACGTCACAGTCCCGGGCGCCATGCGACCCCTCTGCCCTGCCCGGACAGTGCACCGGCATCCTGGCCCGCAGCCTGCTGGGAGTGCCAGCCCTGGGCTTCCATACGCCCCCAGCCTGCAGCATTCCTCCCCTTCCACCACTGGCATTGGCCAGGGGCCTCGCCGTCGCTCCTCTCTCCCGGCCGGCCGGGCCCCCTGCTGGCCCAGCCCGGGTAGGGCCCCCGGCACGTCCGCCCTGCGAGCCCCCGGCTAGTCCAGCGGTGGTGTTGTGATCCCCAGTTGCCAGATGTGAAGACTGAGGCCCAGCGGCTGAGCGGCTGGCCCAAGATCACACAGTGGGAACGCTCGGGCTGGGTTCAGAGGCAGGTTCCTGAGGCCCAGGGCCAGCGGCTGAATTTGCCTTTGTCCGGGCATGAGCAGCATGGCTGTACCTCCGCAAGGCACACAGCAGCGCCTGGGCGTTCCCCTCCCCCTTATACAGCACGGCATGGGCACGTGGCAGCCCGCCGGGGCGGCTTCCCCTGGCAGTGGGGGTGCAAGGCCCCCCCCTTGGAAGCTTTGCTCACGGGGCCCTCCCAGGGAAGAGAGCGCTAGCCCGCTCTGCAGCCTGTGCCTGGCACCGACTCTGGCCCACCCCCGAGCCCAGCACGCCAGGGGGAGCTGCGATCCCCACAGCCCCCCTGTGCTATTTGCCCTGAGCCCCCAGCGACAAGCCCAGCGGGGTCCCACAGAGCCCTGATCCCCTGCCCCCCGGGGGCGTGCGAAGGCCGGTGGCTGGCCGAGAGCCCCTGCAGCGCTGGTCCTGAACGCCCACCCCGGCTGCCCACCCCCTCCCGTTCCAGCGGGAGTCTGGCCTGGAGGGGAGCAGGGAGCCCAACTGAATCACAGCCAGCCCCCCTGCCTGCACCCCGGCAGGCACCTCGGGGGGGGGGATTCTTGGGGTGACAGGCCCCAGGGGCGCTGGCTGAGCGGGCCGTTTGCTTCCCGGCGGGCCAGTGACAGACCCTGGGCTCTGCTTCAGCCATGGGGGTGTGATGACGTGTTGGGGTTCCCCCATCTCCTGCACCCCCATAGTTGCATGGACAGACTCCACCAGCCAGTAGAACAGAGGGAGTTTATTGCTTCTCCAGGATACAGCACAGATGTCATCAGGTTACAGGGCAGGCCTAGGATGCCTCAGCCCCCCCTAGATATTGGGGGGGGGGGTCTGGGCTCCTAAATCCCAGCCTGTTGCCTAGGCTGCTTCCTCCATGATACCAGCCAGAGACCAACCAACTCTCCTCCAGCCCTGCCCCCAGCCAGGGCAGCATCCACCTTCCTTTGTTCCTCTCCATGGGGGGTAGCTGGTCAGACAGGTTTGGAGCCCCCTTTGCATAATGACTCACCCCCTGCCCTGCTGGGTCGTGCTACAGACAGCAGAGGTCGCCCACAGCCCCAACAAGGTCCCCCCACTACGTCACAGGGGGCTACGCTCAGAGGACAGCAACGAGGGGCAGCCGGGGAGGCGCACACGGGCTGGGACTTGGGGGACACGTCAGCCCAATGCAGAGGTTGCTATTGCCCGCTCCCCTCCCCCGCCAGGAGAATGGAGCAGAGACTCCCAGTAGATGTGACAGCAAGGGCAATGCGGGGGAGGGGGAGAAAGGGTCACACCCCCACATGCTGAGGGGGAGGCAAGGGGCCAGCAGCCAGCAGGGTCAGAGAGGCCCGGCACCCCCATGGCTGCATCCGTTACAATGTCTGTGGCTTCAGAGGCTTACGGCCATAACGCAGCTTATTCCCGTGAGCCCGCGAGCAAGGAGCCGGGACGCACCACGAGCAAGGAGCCGGGACGCACCGCGAGCAAGGAGCCGGGATGCACTGCGAGCAAGGAGCCGGGACGCACCGCGAGCAAGGAGCCGGGATGCACTGCGAGCAAGGAGCCAGGACGCACCGCGAGCAAGGAGCCGGGACGCACCGCGAGCAAGGAGCCGGGACGCACCGCGAGCAAGGAGCCGGGACGCACCACGAGCAAGGAGCCGGGACGCACCATGAGCAAGGAGCCGGGACGCACCGCGAGCAAGGACGCACCGCGAGCAAGGAGCCGGGACGCACCACGAGCAAGGAGCCAGGACGCACCATGAGCAAGGAGCCGGGACGCACCGCGAGCAAGGAGCCGGGACGCACCACGAGCAAGGAGCCGGGACGCACCGCGAGCAAGGAGCCGGGACGCACCACGAGCAAGGAGCCGGGACGCACCGCGAGCAAGGAGCCGGGACGCACCGCGAGCAAGGAGCCGGGACGCACCATGAGCAAGGAGCCGGGACGCACCGTGAGCAAGGAGCCAGGACGCACCACAAGCAAGGAGCCGGGACGCACCGCGAGCAAGGAGCCAGGACGCACCGTGAGCAAGGAGTCGGGACGCACCGTGAGCAAGGAGCCGGGACGCACCGCGAGCAAGGAGCCGGGACGCACCGTGAGCAAGGAGCCGGGACGCACCGCGAGCAAGGAGCCAGGACGCACCGCGAGCAAGGAGCCGGGACGCACCGTGAGCAAGGAGCCGGGACGCACCGCGAGCAAGGAGCCGGACGCACCATGAGCAAGGAGCCAGGACGCACCGCGAGCAAGGAGCCGGACGCACCGCGAGCAAGGAGCCGGGACGCACCATGAGCAAGGAGCCGGGATGCACCGCGAGCAAGGAGCCGGGACGCACCATGAGCAAGGAGCCAGGACGCACCGCGAGCAAGGAGCCAGGATGCACCGCGAGCAAGGAGCCAGGATGCACCGCGAGCAAGGAGCCGGGACGCACCGCGAGCAAGGAGCCAGGACGCACCGCGAGCAAGGAGCCGGGACGCACCGCGAGCAAGGAGCCGGGATGCACCGCGAGCAAGGAGCCGGGACGCACCGTGAGCAAGGAGCCAGGATGCACCGCGAGCAAGGAGCCGGGACGCACCGCGAGCAAGGAGCCGGGATGCACCGCGAGCAAGGAGCCGGGACGCACCGTGAGCAAGGAGCCAGGATGCACCGCGAGCAAGGAGCCAGGATGCACCGCGAGCAAGGAGCCGGGACGCACCGCGAGCAAGGAGCCGGGATGCACTGCAAGCAAGGAGCCGGGACGCACCGTGAGCAAGGAGCCAGGACGTACCGCGAGCAAGGAGCCGGACGCACAGCGAGCAGCAACCACCAGGCTCTGGCGCCAGCAGCCTCTGCCTCCACGCAGCCCAAGGGCTTAGGAAGGATTTGTGTTTGCCACCAATCCTGGCTCCCTCTGGGACAACACAGCGCGGGCTGGAGGAGCAAAGGCCGAAGGGGACCGGCTGAGCGGGGCTCCTGGACCTGGAGGCGCTGGCCCGCGAAGGCCCGGTGTGTTTCCTAGGGGCCAGGCGACGGTTGTATCTGCTACATCAAGTGCGCACGCCCGGCTGAGATCACCCTCGGCAAAGCCGACCGTCCGCTCCCTGCCAGGGCCAGCAGCTGCTTCTCCATTGCTGCGGGGCTCATGAGGCACCAGCACCTGGGAGCAGCACCCTGGGGCTGCTACAAACCTGCCCCGGGCCAGGCCCAACATGGGCGGTGAACTCGCCCTGCAGGCAAGCCGAGACCTGTTCAACAATTGGCCGCAAGGCTGGGCTCGGTGCCCGGGAAAGCCAGGCCTTTGGGACCAAGCCTCCCCCAAGCCATGGGGGGGATGTTCCAGGGACAGCCACCTCCTCCCTGCGCGCACTGGGATTCTCGTGACGCTCGGCCCCACCGGCCTGGCACTGCGCCAGCTTCAGGTGCTGGCTGGGAGGGTGTGATGTAGTGGGGGGGTACCTTGCTGGTGGCTATGCTGGGCAGTGGGTTGTGAGTGACCTCCACTGGCTGCTGTCTGTAGCACGGCCCAGCAGGGCAGGGGTGAGTCATTATGCAAGGGGGCTTTGAACCTGTCTGGCCAGTTATCTCCCAGGGAGCGGAACAATGGGAAGAAGGGGAGTGGAGCCCTGGCTGGGGGCAGGGCTGGAAGAGAGTTAGTTAGTTTCTGTCTGGGAGTATGGAGGAGACAGCCTAGGGGAAGGGGCTGGGATTTAGGGGCCCAGTCTCCCCCATCTCAAGGGGGGCTGAGGCATCCTAGGCCTGCCCTGTAACCAGATTACATCTGTGCTGGGCTGTATCCTGGAGAGGCAATAAACTCCCTCTGTTCGACTGGCTGGTGGAGTCTGTCCGTGCCATTACGGGGGTGCAGGAGATGGGAAAACCCCAACGCGCCGTCACAGAGGGGAAGGTCTGAAACCAGCGCTAAGCGTCCAGGGCCACTTCCCTGCCCGCGGGCCACAGACCTCCTCCCCGGAGCGTCTCGGAGTCCCTGGGGCCCGCACCCCCAGCCCTTCCTTTAAGTGGCCCCAGAGCAGAGAAGCAGAAACTGCAGAGTCGCCCCTGCTTTCGGGGGGTTTCTACCAGCCCAAGGCCTTGCAGCCCATCCCCCGTAATCGGCTGGGGGGAGGGGTGAGCGGGACCCCCGCGGCCAGCTGAGGAGCAGATGGCACTGGCCAAGGCTGCACTGGGTCAGCCCCATGCACCTCTGGGGCCGTGTGAAGCCCCCAGTGAACGGACTGGGTCTAGCCTCGCTGCCATGGCGACGCCATCCCTGCTCCCCCCAGCCACCCATGATGGACGCCTCACAGGGAGAATCCCCAGCACCCCCTGGGCTGCAAAGCGCCATGGGCCAGCAGCCCCAGCACAGCGGGGGGAGGCAGGCCGGCGTGGCAGCTGCATGGCCCAGAACAAGAGTGGGGGGTCGCCATGCACAGGAGAGCACCCCGGCTCCCCCCACAGCGGGCAGGGGCCACTCACCCCCCCCCCCCCGCCAGCGACAAGCCACCTGGCTGCACCTGCCCCAGAGCTTCCGCCTCCCCCGCCTCGGAACCAAGGCACCTGTCTGCTCATTAGCTCATACCCCGTTGCCATGGCAATTAATACCATCACAAGTGCAGGCTGCGGCCTGGCCTCTGGGGAAAGCACAGCCTGGCGGGGGTCGCGGGGCTGCACACGCAGCCGGCAAATGGCCGAGGCTCGCTACCCGCCGGGCAGCCCGGACAGCCTGCAGCTGCTGCTCACGCCCCAAGCCCCCGGGCGGGTACTTACACGCTGACTTGTGCGTGCAAATGCACAGCCACGGTTGCCAGCTCATGTCCATAGGCAGGTAACAGACAGGTACAGCACGATCATAAACCACCGCGCTTAGCCAGGTGCTCACACCAGCCTCCGGGCTCCGGGCTCCGTCGCACGCACACACGTGCCAAAGTGTGCATGCACGTGTTGCACGTGCACTATTCTGAAAACACAGACCAAGCCCACTGCCTGTCCTTCTGGAACATATCAAATAGCTGCCACATTTTCCAGGCCTTCTGGAAATGGCATCAGCGCAGCAGCGACGTCACACGCCACTAGCCTCAGCGCTGCTGACGTCCCTAGCGTCACTGGTGCATGAGGAAAGGCAGAACAACAGTGTGTCCCTGTAAAGTCCGTCCTGTTCCACAGCCGGCTCCGGGCAATGGCTGGCGCGCCACAGCCAGAGGTATCCAGGCTGCGCCGGAGACCGCACCCGTGCTCACATTTCATTACGCACAAGCCCAGCCTCGCTCGAGCCCCGTTGCCGCCTTCTGGGGCGATTTCAGAAGAGCAGGCGCCCCTGCCCAGCACACGGGGGAGGAGAAATTCACGTGGTTGGTGCTTTCCGTTTCTCACATTACCCGGGAACGTGACGCCCACGTCGAACTGCTGCTAACGGCTCGAGATAATCGTCTTTCACGCAGACCCTTGCGGCGCACCCCATCGACCCCATCGCAATTACACGCAGCGCCTAGCACCACCCGGGAGCCTGCTGCCCAGGGACTGGACGGGGGCTGGCTGCTCCGGCTTCGCTGCCCCCTCCCCGTTGGCTAAGTGGCGCTCCGCCCAGATCCCGGCACGTCAAGGTTTTTCTGCCCCAGATGGAGAGGGCGTGCTCGTCCGGCTGAGCGATAGGCAGCGCGCCACGGTGCATGCCCGCTGCGACCGGGAGTCACAGAACGGCCGTGCAATGGCACGGAGGTGCGATAAGCAATCGGGCCATGGACAGAGCGAGAAATTTGGGGTGAAGGCGCCGTGGCAGAGGACACGGAGATACGGGAGGTGATATGTGATCTAGCCACGCTCCATGGGAACCGGTGCAGGCAGAGCCCAGGGAATGACAGATGGTTCTCGGCAGGAGGCAGGGCCCCCAGTTAGCTGGGTATTTGGGGGCACTTCGGGGAGGGGGGAACAAAGTAATAAAAATCGATTAGGCCCAAACGATCCATCTACTCACAGCTCCCTGCTGTGCACCAATAGGTCAGCGGGTGCGTGGGGTCGGGATCCTGCAGCCACGGGGATGGAGCCGGGTGCCCAGGAAACACAACGGGAAACAGAGCACCGCACGGACACCGGCTTAGGCCTGGCTATTCCCAGGAAGCGGCAGGCCGATTTCACACACGCAGCCCTCTCTCCTGTTAGGCAGCCGCGTCGCCTGGCCGGTTGGGTGGCTACGGGGAATTCACACGTATTTCCACCTGCTGTGGATTGGCGTAACCGATGGGGGACGAGTGTGTGAGCACTGCCCAGCCAAAGCGTGGCTCCCGACTCCGTGCTCATGTACAAAGGCGCTGGTCCTCGCGGGTTACCGAACAGCACAGCCGGCCCCCCGATGAAAAGCTAAAGGCTCAAAACATAGAACACCAGGATGGGAAGGGACCTCGAAACCGCTCTCCTGTCCCCTCTCAGTCTTCTCCTTTCCCAACTAACCAAGCCCGGTTCTTTCAGCCTCCCTCACAGCTCCTGTTCTCTAGACCTTTCATCATTCGTGTTGCTCTTCTCTGACCCTCGCCAACTTCTCCACATCTTTCCTGAAATGTGGGGCCCAGACCTGGGCACATCCCTCCAGCTGAGGTCCAATCAGCACAGAGCGGAGTGGAAGAATGACTCCTCGGGGGAACGGGGGGGGGGAACTGCAGCCAGAGCGTCTGGAGGAATTTCCATTCATGCAACAGGAAACAGCACTGGGCACAAACTCAAACTCCTCCAAGTCAAACATTGGAATATGGGCTTGCAGCATTCACCTTGCTCGCTCGCTCTCTCTCACACCCCCCTGTGGCTGAGGAAGCAGAGGGCAGGAACATCTCCTCACGGGGCTGCTGTCAAAGGCGAAATCAGCCATGGCCGCAAGGTGGGTTCTGATGCTCTGGGCTCCGCTCAGTGTCAGGTTCAGTGGAGCTGGCTACTGGCAGGGAGCTGGGGCCTGGCCAGTGAAGGGCTAAGCGGTTTGGGGGCGAGGGCTTTCACAGGCTCGCAGGGCGGGCTCTGCGTCCGCCAGCAGCCCCCCAGGTGGCACTGAACCTGCGGTGCCCACCAGCGCCCCAAACACCCCACGCACGGGCAGGGGGAGAAAAGGCCGAGCATTTCATGGAAATGCCCCTGAGGCCATTGCTTCCCGCCTCTGGGATCATCAGGGACATCCCTGTGGGGTCTGAGGCGAGGGCTGGGAAGGGCCCCGCGCTCACGCGGACCGGCGCACTGACGCTCTGCTCGGGTCTCGCAGCTGGTCGGAAACCCAGTTACAGCGGGCGGGGAACTCTGGCCCCTCGGCTCCGTGACAGGCCTGCTCCGGCCACGCTGGCTCGCTGCACGCGGGGGCAGTTCCCAGGCTAGATTAGCATTTGGCATTGCTGGTTGTGCTGCCGTCCTGGTGCATGTGACTCTAACCCCAGAATGGCCAGGCGGGGAGGGGGCGGAGAAGAGGGGCCCAGTGACCCTGTTACCTGGGGAGAAGACACTGGACGGGGGAGGGGCTGTTGCGGGGAATCCTGGAGGCTCTGCTGGGAGACGGGGGCTGGTTTTTGGGGGGCTGAGAGCAGGGCAGGCAGGACTCAGCCGGCTGCAGGGGAGGCTGGCGTGGGGCTGGGGGCCAGGCCGACTGGCCGGAGGGACCCGCTGCTGTTCAAAGCTTAATAGCCCCTCCTGTTTGGTGCTGGCTGAGTCGCTCTGGTCTAGAGAACAGGGGGGCGCTATCCCTCTGGGGGTGGAGGCCCCGGGGGCCAGGAGGGGGACCCCCCAAAGAGGCTCATGGTGGAGACAGGTGGCAGAAGACCCTGAGAGGCACCATCCTGGAGGCAGAGGGGCAGACCCCTCAGGTGAGAGGGGGGCCCCCCAAGAGAGGGTCACTGCACTGGAGCAGACCCCTGGGAAAGGGCCGTCTCACTGCCGCTGGGGGGGGGCTCCCCGAGAAGGGGCTGCCGCACTAGCGGGGGGATCTGCCCAGGAGCTGAGGGGCCACGTGTGGGCACCACCTGTGAGCCGTGACAGTCGCCCTCCGCTGGCCCCTCTCCAATGCGCCCACGTCCTTTCTATTGGGGGGGCCCAGAACTGGACACAATCCTCCAGACGTGGCCTCCCCAGGACCGAATAAAGGGAATAATCACTTCCCTGGATCTGCTGGCCATGCTCCTCCTAATGCCCCCCAATACGCCACTGGCCTTCTTGGCTACAAGGGCCCCTGCTGACTCATATCCAGCTTCTCCTCCGCTGGAACCCCCAGGGCCTTTTCTGCAGAACTGCTGCTCAGCCAGTCAGTCCCCAGCCTGTACCAATGCCTGGGATTCCTCCGTCCTGCTGGCTGAGTCCCTGTTCTGTTCCCTCCCTCTGGGGCACCTGGCTCTGGCCAGGATACGGGGCTGGATGGACCTTTGGTCTGCCCCTCTCTGGCTGCTCTTGTGCTGGTCCTTACAGCCAGTGCAGTGACCGGCCAGGGTCTGTATGCGCCCCTTGTGGCCCTGGGTGTCCGCAGGCTTGGCTGGTGCTGGCACCAGAACCTCATGCGCCCACTGCAGCCTCGGGCAAGACTCTGCCTCGTGAGCCGAGTGGAGCTGCTGGCGAAGCAGAGGGTGCCGGGCGGGGGCTGGCCCTTCTCCCCGCTCTCCCCAGGGCAGAGGGGGCGTGCTGCCGTCCCTGGGGTGCTCCGAGGGCAGCCGGTGCCCTGACCTCCCCAGGCCCTGTCCTGCCCATCCCTGGGCGCCTCGCTCGGCCCCCTCAGCTGGCCCGGGCATCGCGTCCGCTCCCGCAGCAGCAGCCGGCGCGAGGGACAGGAGCAGGCTCCGTGCGCAGATGGTTTATAGCCCCCTGCCTGCCATAAACTGAGAAAAGCAGGGTCCATAAATCTCCCAGGAAACAAAAATCAGGGGAAATAAAATGAGCTCAATGGGGAAACACAGATAAAGGGAATTGAAAACGCCTGCTAGGGCAGCCTGGTGCTGTCATCACCTGAGATATGCCAGGCGGCTCGCTGCCTCCCCACCGCCCCGGGCCCCGCTCGGCAGCCGCTGGCTCGGCCAGGCAGGGCAGCACCCACCCGCCTGGCAGCGAGCCCAGGGCGCAGGGGCTGGTGGGGCCATGCTTAGCTGGTCTCCCTGCAGGGCCGCCCCTCAGCCCGTCCCTCTCGTCTGGACGGGACGCCAGGGAGCACAAGGACCGGCCCACTCTCCTTGCGGAAGGCTTGAGGGGAGAGGGAGGGATGCAGGGTCCAGGCCCCAAAACCATTGTGTGTGGGGAGCGGGACCTCGCCCGACCGTGGCCCCGCCTGCTCCTCCGACATCCAGCACCCCCAGGGTGGCTCCGCGCCCCCTGACGGCTGCAGGCGATTTGCCACGTTGCTCCTGGGGCCGCCCTGGGCCAGGGACCCATCGACAGCAGCAAGGGCCCATTCTGCTCTCGGCTGCCCAGGGTAAACGCAGGGGCTCTCCGAGGTGGCCGCTCAGCGTGGGAGCCGGCAGAGCGCGCCACCTTGTTCCTGGCAAACAATCGACAGGAGCCGCTCCTGGGGCCGCCCACCGCCCTGGGCGCCTGGCTTGGGATGCGGGGCAGGCAGAGCACAGACAGCTCCCAGGTGGCTGCCGTGCCCCCTCGCCCTGCAGGCGGCATAAAGGAGACAACGAGATCCGGGCGGGACCAGCCGGGGCCCCTGTCGCGGGCTCCCTGACTCGTGGCATGCCTCGGGCAACGCTCGCAACCTCCCTTTGCTTTGCTGACACCCCCAGCCTGGCCACAGCTACACAGCAACGCATACCGGTAGATACATTCCCAGGCTCTCACGGCGCCACGAGGCGAAAGGATCCGGAGGCTCGTTAGCAGAGCTCGTTACGGCCCGCAGTGCCCAGGGGCTGCCCTCTGGCACAATCTCTCCATGCTGCATTCCCAGCCAGGGCTCTGGCCCCAGACGGTCCTTGCCCGGCTGGGACCAGAGCAGGGTTTGCCAGAGCGCGGTGCCCACAACTCGGGTCTGGTCCCTGGGAGAGGCGGCAGAGCGAGTTGCCCAGAAACAACGGTCGACGGCCCAGGCATGTCCTGGCCCCAGGGGAGAGGGGAGTTTGTCAGTCTTGGGTTGCAGTCCAGGAGGGAACGGTCTGGCCAAGCGCGCCCAAGGAGCCTCTCGGGAACCACAAGAGGCTACAAGCGTGTGACATTGACCTGCTGGCTACGCACAGCCCTGAGCAGAGCCCGAGCTGGCACGTGCACTCGGCCACCAGCTGCAGGAGGCTGGAAAGTCACACGCTCTGCCCCTCTATGCTGCATGTACCCCGCGATCCAACTCCTGGGCCTGCCCTGCCCCCGGAGACGGCGTTGTGGGACAGAAGGCAAGCCGCACCTGGGCAGGGGAACCCACGGCAGCCGCCGCCCGCCGGAGATGCCTCAAAGGCAAAGGGCGTTCCTGTTTCTCAGCCGCAGGGGCCAGAGGGAGCCGCTCCCCCAGCTGCCGACGGTGGCTGAGGCAATTACTGCTGGACCCGGCTTTGTGTCAACGCAGCGACAAGCCGACAGCGACAGCGCGAGTCCGTCGGCCGCGAACCGGCTCGGTTGGGTTTTCCACCATGAAATGGAAGATCATTGCTGGGAAGAAGGCAGCGCGCATCAAAGCGCCGGCTGCAAACCTTCGCGTCTCAGCCCTTTTCCAACCACGACCGGTCACCCGCCGCCGGCGGAGGGCAGCAAGCGCCCGGCCCCCAAACCACAGGGCTCCGTGAACGTCTGTTCCCAGCTGGGCCGCCCTAGTCACGACTGTAGCCACAGCTTGTGCAAAGGACCAGCCTGCAGCGTGCTTGCCCCGGCTGCCTCACCTCCTCCGGCAAACGGCCTGGGAGTTTTTCATGCCCCAACTAACATCTCCCCCGACCCTCAGCAGCCCTCTGGCAGGTCCCTGTCCCATCAAGTCCTCTCCGCTCCCCAGGACAGGCCCACAACGTTGTGGCACCGGAGGCGGGGCGCTCAAATGAGGCCCCCAGGCCTCCTCGCTTGCACCAAAACTTCGCAAGGTCTCAATTCTGCCTCCTTCCTGCTCTGCTCCTCCCACGGGGCCGCTCCGCTACCTACACACGCACCAGCAGCAGACTCAATGTTCTACACTCTGGGAACTAGCCCCCCTCCCCCCCCCCACAGTCTGGCACCTGAGGCGGCCGCCTCAGTTTGCCTCATGGTAGGGCCGGCCCTGCCCCCCGGGGCCTGGGCTCCCGCGCCACTGATGAAAATGCAGCCACCTCCGTGGCACCTCACAAGAGACACTCCCACCCCGCAGAGCCCTAGGGACCATGTGGGAGGGAAGGGGGGGAGGGTTCTCAGCCAGCTGCCGTCTCAGGCTGTGTGACGTAGTGTTGGTACCTTGCTGGTTGCTGGGCTTGGGCTGTGGGTGACCCTCACTGGCTGCTGTCTGGACCACGGCCCAGTGAGTAGTTGATGGGACAGGGAGGTGCCTGTTCGACCGGTTACCTCCCAGGGAGAGGAACAAAGGGAGGTGGAATGGGTGGAACAAAGGGGGCAGGGCTGGAGGAGAGTGGTAGCTTCTGTCTGGGAAGCAGGGGAGAAGGAGCTAGGGAGGGGGGCTGGGATTGTAGGGCCCAGCCACCCCCCATCTCAAGGGGGGCACTGAGGCCTCCTAGCCCCAGTTCCTGTAACCAGATGACATCTGTGCTGTGCTGTATCCTGGAGAAGCAATAAACTCCCTCTGTTCTACTGGCTGGGGGAGTCTGTCCGTGCCACTATGGGGGTGCAGGAGGTGGGGGACCCTGATGCGCCACCACAGGCTGCCACTGGGGGTGGGGGGGCTGGATCCCGGATCCCAGCTGGACGGGAGGGGGATGGTGTGGAAAGGGACAGATAGTGGTTCTCTGTGGTGGGGGAAAAGGTGTCGTTATCTCAGGGCCCGGCGGTTCAAAAGGGCCTGGGGCTGCCCCCCCTACTACTGCCACAGTGGGGCCCTCAGCCTGGGCCCTTTAAATCGCCCCTGGAGCCCCATGCAGGGAGCTCCGGGTGGCTTTGAGGGCTGGGCACGGGGGCGCATTGCAGCCTGGGCGGTGCTAAGAACTGGCTGCCCCAGCCTCCCCCCTCCACCCTGTCTCTTCAGAGAACACAGAGCTGCCCCGGTCCTGACCCCACCCCTTCCACCTGGCCCCCCCTGGGAGGGACAGATGCTGTTGGCTGGGAGGTGGGCGCAAGTCTCGCGCTTTCAGACTGCGCGAGGGGGGAGCGTCTTGTGGGCCACTGCTCAGCTCCGGGGTCCCCTTCCACGGAAATCCACTTGAAGCAGCTGGACATGCACCAGGCAGGGGCTTGCAGCCCAGCTGGCTGGTGCTAAGCGCTAGCGAGCAGCTGTGACGGGGAGGAACACGACTTGGCGCTGGCTGAACACCCCTGGGCCGGCAGCGTCCGTAGCCCGGCAGGACTCGAGCGAGCTGGATGCCCACTTCTCGTGGGGGTGGCCAAGTTTCCCGCGGTCCCAGAAAGTTTGTTTGCAGCCGCCAGCCCTGGCTCTGTGCTCTGGGCTGTGATTTAGCTTCGAAGAGCCCCGCAAGCAGCGGAAGTGCCGGTCATGCTACTAGACAATATTGACCTCCTGTGGGACGGCAAGTTCTCTGACTCAGCACCCCATGCTCCTCCCCTACCCCAGATCTTCCTGCCCCCTGCCCCAGCCTCCTCCTCTGTCCCAGCCCCGCCCCTGCTCTGCCCCCACCTTCCTCACCTCCTTTCCAAGGGGAGGGGGCCTGGCTGGGAGGCCGCCTGGTCCCGCCAGCCACTGGCTGCAGCAAGGGACGGTGCGTCCTCCGCTCTGCCCGAGATTGAGGGCGACAGCAGGCGAATTACAAACCCAGGGAGACTGAAGAGGGAAAAAAACCGGGCTGGCACTTGCAGGATTGTGCTAGTTGAGCAGCTTCCCGGGGGATTTCGGGCCACATGACCGCACAGACTCCTGCTGGGGCGAGGGATCCGGGGGGGGGGCACCCTACTCAGAGGGGCCCTGAAGGCCAGGGCGGAAGAAGAATCCCTCGACACAGCCCTATGGCTAGCTCACCCGGGGGGCTGCCCCTGCGCCCACAGAAGCACAGGAGGCGAGAAGGCAGGGGCGTGAGGACAGAGGGACCCCCAGGAGGTGAGCTGCTCACGGTTCCAGAGCCGGGGGACAGGAGGGTGCAGAACCATGGCAAAGCAGTGCCCGGGGGCCCGTCCCACGCAGGAGAGACGCCCAGGGGACGTGAGACCCAGTGAGCGTACAGCCAGCAGCAGGCGGAGCCGCTTCGCATCAGGGCGACCCGTTCTGTCCCACGCTGGGCGGGTTTAATCAGCGACAAGGGAGTCACCGTGCGTGCAGAGCCTCGCAGAATAGCAGCCTAGTGGCGCTGGGCCACGTTCCTGGCTATCAGCAGAGCCTGGCACCACCCGCGGTCTGCGCCTCCGAGACTCCCCCCTTGGGGTGTGCAAGGGCCCAGCGGGGCAGTGAGTCCCAACAAACCCAGCCCGTTGGGTCCCCCGCCAGTGCCAGGACCGAACTGGGAGAGCAGGGACGCAGGCTGGGGCTGAGATCTGCCAGTGGCCCAGGGACTGGCGGGTCAGGGTGTGCCCTTCGCTTAGCCGTGCCCACCCCGAGGGTCTGAGCGCCCACCTGGTTTTACAGCCCCACAGCCGGCGCCCTTAGCAGCAGCCTTCCGAGAGCCCCGGCCCAAACCGATTGTGGAGACAAAGGCCCGATTGTGTCGGAGCCCAGAGGGCACCAGGAGGCTGCTGACGGCCCCACCGTTCCCAGGATTGGCTCCACGCGACTGGGAGCTGCTTGGCCCCAGCCCTGAGCACCGAATTGGGGTGCAAAGTTGAAATCTCGAACGTTTTCACGAGCAAGAACTCCAGCCAGGAATGGAGCAAAGAGCAATTCCGTTGGGGCGGGAAGCGACGCGGTTCGATTTGGACTTTCTCCTCTGCTAGCCCTTGTCTACACTGAGTAACATTCCCAAGCAAACCTTGGTTTGACTCAGAAACCAGCAACAGGACAGTTCCACAGCCCCCCCGTCCGCCCCGTAATGTTTGGGAGGGACGTCAAACCTGGCCGTTCCCTGCCAGCTCCCCCTCAGGCCCCGGCCCCTGGAGCAGCTGAGCAGACGGGCAGCCCCTCCAAACGGGACATGTTCCCGCATGGCACAAAGGAGCCAGAACCCAGCTTTTGGGTCTGGCCCATGCCTCACATCTGAGCACCGGGCTGGGGCCAGCTTGGGAGACATGCACGGCCAATGTTTTGTGGTGTCTCCTCAGGGGACAGACACCAAACCCGGAGCCTCTGTTGGGACTTCAAGACCCATCCTGCAAAGACAGGTTCTGCCCGCTGGAGCTCAGACAAAGCTGCCTGGATACAGGCTAACGAACTGACGGGCAATTAACAATGTCCTGATTTGCAAAAGACTCATTAATTACCTAGCCAGATCTCTAGCTTGCCTGTGAACAATCTCGGGGTCAGACTGGACCAAAAGCTAAATGAGTCACCAGTGGGACACAGCTGCAAAAAAAGCAAACGTGATTCTGGGCGCCATGAACAGGAGAGTCGTGAGCGAGACACGAGAAGTTGTTCTTCCGCTCTGCTCTGCGCTGGTTGGGCCTCACTTGGAGTCTTGTGTCCAGTTCTGGGCACCGCAGTTCAAGAAAGATGTGGAGACATTGGAGAAGAGCAACAAGAACGGCTAAAGGCCTAGAACACGCGCTACGAGGGAAGACTGAAAAAAATGGGCTTGTTTAGTTTTGAAAAGAGAAGACTGAGAGGGGACGTGAGAGAGGGTTTCAAGTACCTGAAAGGATGTCACAAGGAGAAGGGAGAAAAATTGTTCCCCTTGGCCTCTGAGGATAGAACAAGAAGCAATGGGCTTAAACTGCTGCAAGGGAGGTTTAGGTTGGACAAGAGGAAGACCTTGCCACCTGTCCGGGTGGTGAAACGCTGGAATAAGTTGCCTGGGGAGGTTGTGGAATCTCCATCTCTGAAAATATTGAAGAGCAGGTTGGACACACACCTGTCAGGGATGATCAGACGGTGCTTGGTCCTGCCGGGAGGGCCGGGGACTGGACTCGATGTCTCTCAAGGTCCCTCCCAGTTGTAGGATTCTGTGACTCTCTGATCTACCCCGTGACACATTAGCAACAACTCTTGTCAATCACACGCATCTTGCTACGACCGCACAAACCTACAGCTCCCTCCTGTGAAGCCAGAGCCAGGCTGCAACGCAAACCTCTCCCTGAGCCGACCGGTGTCACGGTCCATTGGCTCCATCTCTGTGTTAAGCCCTTAGTTAATCTCCCCAGCCCCAGGCAGTGTGGGGGGGCCCAGGGACCTGGGTGCATGTGCAGGCGTGGGGTGAGCAGCCAGAGGTGCCAGATCCCTCTGGGCCACAGGATGTACATGGAGCTGCCGGCGCTCAACACATGTGAGTCTCGGGGGAGAGTCCTGGCCCTACCCAGCTGATCACAGCTGATCGCCAGCTCAGACTCACCCTCCGGGGAAGTTCCCAGGCTCCTGGTGCAAAGCCCAGCGAGTTCCGCAGACCCGGGGTGCTTCCTTCCTCCGCCCCCGCGGACGGCGCTGGCATTAGCTCCCACATGGCAGAGAGCTTATCTGTGGCGTTCTTGAACAGACGGTCTATGTCTACACACCTTCCCTCTTCCACAAAAGCCTATGCAAATGAAGCGCAGATTAGCATATTGCCGTGCTTCGTTTGCATCATTAATTAGGAGCCATTTGTGTGCAAGGGGGTTTTGCGCAAAAAGGCACCATCTACACCGCGCCTTTTTGCTCAGAGACCCCCCTTGCGCAAGAGCCGTTCTTCCCGAAACAATGAGGACGAACGGTTCTTGCACAGAAACGATCTGCGCTTCATTTGCATAGGCCTTTGCGGAAGAGGGAAGCTGTCACGTTACTGAATCTGAGGGGAGCAGCCAGATCACTGATGCACCCATAAGTGGGGGTGCTGGCCCCAAAAAATGGTATAAAAGGGGGGCCATGTGGGGTGCTGAATAGAAGCTCACTGTCTGCTAATTCTATGTACGCTGGTCATGTGTTTGTATAATGTCTGTGTGTGCAATTGTTAGCATGTACTTGTATGGACACTGAAGATTTCCCTGCATGCGGTTGAGCATTGGGCAGGGCCGGGCCTGTGGACATGCTAATTAGCGAGGCCCTGTGGGACAATGGCACTCGATGGGCCAAGGACACACCTAAAGAATGGGGGGTGTCATCTGAGAGCTGCCAGCAGGGAACACAGAGATTGGCCTCTGGCCAGGTGACCTGCTGTAGCCAAGAAGAGACCAGGAAGGAGGGATAAATAGGCCATGTGGTGGACTCCATCTTGTTCTCAGCTCAGCACTTCATCCCAGAGGCAGCATTGCAGGGATCGAAGGCCCGGAAGACCTGTGAACCCATCCTGATCCTAGGATGTGCAACAAGGACTCTTAAGCCAGCAGCTGTGACATCTCTGCTAGAGCCTGCATCGAGGACTGGGAGATTCGGTGCATGTAACGTACTGTACTTTAATAACCTTACTCTCAGGCTTTTCTTTCTTGTGATAATAAACCTTTAGTTGTTAGATGCTAAAGGATTGGCCCAGCGTGATTTGTGGGTAAGGGCCAGAGGGTAAATTGACCAGGGATCTGTGGCTGGTTTCTTGGAACCGGACAGAACTCGTTTGGGGTAGGTGGGATTGGGTGCTAGGACCCCCGACCTGTGTATGAGGCCCGGGGCCATCTGGGGCACGGATATTGCTGGGGTGTCGGAGGGGTTTTGCTTGTGAGGCTTCAGGCAGGTTGCTGAAGCGCTCTGTGGGACTGGTTTGTGGCCTGTTTGGAGAGGTCACTGGTCTGGGGGCTGTAAGAAGCCCCGGATTGGAGCGATTCGCCCTGAGCGGACGCCCTCAGCTGTGCCCAGACACGGCCCGGTCCGTCACAGAAGCTGTGTCGACATAGCCCGTCTGTTCAAGAACGCCTCTGAAACGGTCCGAGCGAGGACCGCCCCGTTTGGCAGGCAGCTTCCTCTTCTCCTCACTTAAAGCAAGGTCGGGGTTTGGTTGTGGGGGGAGGGGTGAAGCTCCCCCCCCCCCCCGATGCGTACGGAGACACAAAGTCGTATAGAAAAGAGACAGAATCACCAGGCAGTTGGAAGGGGCTGGCTGGGGATGCATCTCCCCCCGATTTGGGGCTGCCCTGGCCCTCAGCCACCCACCCCCAGGCACCCTTTAGGGAGGGCGGGGGGGTCGAAGTGCCCCCCACGTTCATACAGGACCATTGCCAGCTGTTCCCCTTCATCAGGGAGCGAGGGGAAAGTGCAGCGTTTGCCGCATTCCTCCCTCTGGCTGGGGAGCGCAAGGGGCAGATAAGCCCCAACCAGGGGACATGTCCCCCTCCCCCGGCTGTGCCCGCTGGAGCTGCAGCAGCCTTGGAGAGGCGCCTCTCTCCTGACCCCCCTGCTGCCGCCTCTCTCCCCGAACAGCCTGCACCCCGAACCCCCACCCCCCGCTCCAGAGCCGGGGACATTTTCATTTTGCAGTGCAGTGCAGTGGAGCTAAGGCCCAGTGCCGGCGGGTACCTCTGGTGCTACACACCCGGCGCTAAAAGGGGCAGCCCCCCCACGCTCTAGGCAGCCCTGACATGCCTCAGACTATAGCACGTGGGTTTTAAATCAACCCGCCCCGAATCCCCTCCAGCCACCCCTCCCCCGTGTACATGGCTGGGCTAGAGAGGAGCAGACAGTGCAGGAGGGACAGTCACGTAACCCCCCAGGCTTCCCGGTGGGCGTCTGCCCAGGGGCCCACAGGGGGTTCGGTAGCTCACCGCAGGAAAGCCCGTCACCCCCCCCCCGGCACCAGAGCCCAGCCCCCTCCTGCACAAACCCGCCCGGGGGCTGGAGTCTCCCGCTGGGATTATTTGACAACCCTCCAGCTGCAGAGCCAGGCGCTCCCTTGCCTTGAGGCCGGGCTCCCAGGCGTCAGTAAGCGCCCGGCCAGGCCGCACCAACGAGCTGGCCTGGACCGGTCCATAAAACCCCCGTGAAAACCCACCAGCTCTGCCGCAGAGCGGAGGTGCCCCCTCCCCGTGGGGCGGCTCCAGGGGGCCACAGTTCCCGGGGTGGGGCGGTGAGAGGGATTCTCTTCGCAGGGCTCCCTCTGACCTGCTGCTGGCTGGTGGCGGGGGGGGGGGGGGCTCTTTGCCACCTCCGGCTTTGAACTCTCCTTCAGCTTCGCTAGTGGCAGTGCAGCAGCAGGTGGGAGGGCTGCACCCCCCTGCCGGGCCCCCACAGCTGGGGACGGGGTACAGCCAGCCTTGTGCTGCACCCCCCTGCCGGGCCCCCACAGCTGGGGACGGGGTACCGCCAGCCTTGTGCTGCACCCCCCTGCTGGGCCCCCACAGCTGGGGACGGGGTACCGCCAGCCTTGTGCTGCACCCCCCTGCCGGGCCCCCACAGCTGGGGACGGGGTACCGCCAGCCTTGTGCTGCACCCCCCTGCCAGGCCCCCACAGCTGGGGACGGGGTACAGCCAGCCTTGTGCTGCACCCCCCTGCCGGGCCCCCACAGCTGGGGACGGGGTACAGCCAGCCTTGTGCTGCACCCCCCTGCCGGGCCCCCACAGCTGGGGACGGGGTACAGCCAGCCTTGTGCTGCACCCCCCTGCCGGGCCCCCCACAGCTGGGGACGGGGTACAGCCAGCCTTGTGCTGCACCCCCCTGCCGGGCCCCCACAGCTGGGGACGGGGTACAGCCAGCCTTGTGCTGCACCCCCCTGCCGGGCTCCCCACAGCTGGGGACGGGGTACAGCCAGCCTTGTGCTGCACCCCCCTGCTGGGCTCCCCACAGCTGGGGACGGGGTACAGCCAGCCTTGTGCTGCACCCCCCTGCCGGGCCCCCACAGCTGGGGACGGGGTACAGCCAGCCTTGTGCTGCACCCCCCTGCCGGGCTCCCCACAGCTGGGGACGGGGTACAGCCAGACTTGTGCTGCACCCCCCTGCCAGGCTCCCCACAGCTGGGGACGGGGTACAGCCAGACTTGTGCTGCACCCCCCTGCCGGGCTCCCACAGCTGGGGATGGGGTACAGCCAGCCTTGTGCTGCACCCCCCTGCTGGGCCCCCCACAGCTGGGGACAGGGTACAGCCAGCCTTGTGCTGCACCCCCCTGCCGGGCCCCCCACAGCTGGGGACGGGGTACAGCCAGCCTTGTGCTGCACCCCCCTGCCGGGCCCCCCACAGCTGGGAATGGGGTACAGCCAGCCTTGTGCTGCACCCCCCTGCCGGGCCCCCCACAGCTGGGAATGGGGTACAGCCAGCCTTGTGCTGCACCCCCTTGCCGGGCCCCCCACAGCTGGGGAGTGGGTACAGGCACCCGTGTGCTGCACCCCCCTGCGGTGATGTGGGGATCAACACCCTCGGCACCGCTCCCTTTGGGGCCGTCTGTGGGCGAGGCGAGGGTGGGTCCGTACAAACGCTTGGGGGGCTGGAAGTTTCTCACTCTGGCCTGTTACAGCCCTGCCAGCTGCACCCTGCTTGGCAGGGCTCGGGGGAGGGCTGCGTCCTGGGCCGGAGCGAGACACAGCTCCCCGGTCCCATGAATCACCCCCTTCCCCCCCCCCCGTGACAATCCCCTGGCCTGCAGCCCAGGCCTGCTCCGGCCCCGCGGGGAGACGTGTTCGGAGGGAGGCGCACACAGCTGTCTGGCAGCCGGGTTTTCTTTTCAAAGGGATGAGTTCCAGCTGCTCCTGGGCTGGCGCCATTGAGGGGTCTCGGGGGAGCACGGGCGGGGGGCTCGGAGCAGCGCGATACATTCATGATTACCTGGCTCAGCCCCCCCCCCCCAATATTCTTCAAAGTTCCCCAGCGGCTACCGGGCCCGGGCCAAACTCTGAGCGGGAGGGTCCAGGGGCTCCCCTGCGCCCCCCTCTGCTCGGCAGGCCTGATGCAGACAGGTGGGGCTCCTCCAGACCCCCGCTCCTCCTGCCATCCCTGCCCGTGGCAGAACTCCCTCGGCTTCCGTGGGAGCAGGACTGGCTCCAGCCACGCTCCTAGAGCCGTGTTCGGGAAGCCGAGGGAGTTCTGCCCGTGGAGTAAGGGGGCGCCCAGCCGTGCTGCCCCGTCCTCCCTGGACCCCCTTATCTCTGGCGACACATCCCGGCGGGGTGCGCCTCCCCAGGCCACAGCGGGCAGTGCAAAGGGAAGAGCCGGGGCGTGCGGGCCAGCTGGGGGGGAGCTTGTGAGGGTGGGGCACAGCCCCATTTCTGCTGAGACTTTTAATGAACCCCCAGCCTGTGCTCACACCCCCGTCAGGCCTCTCTCCCTGGCCCCTGAGTGCCTGGGGTGGGGCCGGGTGCAGCTGGGAGGCCAGAATGTGCCCAGGTTTCTGCCCAGACCCCCAACTCCAACGGGGCTGGGCGCGGCTCCCTGGCCTGCCCCTGCCGCTCAGCCCCCATAGCACAAGGGGCTGCCTGGCCTGAGACTCTGGGGACGAAGCTGCAGCCGGGAACGGTGCCGCTGGGGCATCAAGGCCACAACGCAGCACCCCGGCCTGCGCGCAAATAGCCCGGCCCACGTGGGGGGGGAGCTGCGGCAAAGGGGAGTCAGCGCCGAACGTGGCCACCTGAGTCAGAGAGAGGCTCCTAAACCCGAGGTCCCTTTCCCTTTGCCCCAGGCAGGCGTCCTTACGGCCCCGAGCCACTCGCTCCATCCTACCACGAGGAGCAAGGCTACACACAGACACAGACACACACACATACAGAGACAGACACAGACACACACACACGTACAGAGACACACACACACACATACAGAGACACAGACACACACACACACACACACACACATACAGAGACACAGACACAGACACAGACACACACACGTACACGTACAGAGACACACACACACACAGAGACACAGACACACACACACACACACACACACACATACACATACAGAGACACAGACACAGACACACACACACACAAACAGAGACACAGACACACACACACACACACACACACACACACATACAGAGACACAGACACAGACACAGACACATGTACAGAGACAGACACACAGACAGACACACAGACACACACACAGACACAGACAGACACACACAGACACTGAGACACACAGACAGACAGACACACACACTGAGACACACAGACACTCTCTCTCTCTCCAAATCTAGGAACCGGCCCCATCCCGCAGAGGCTGGGTCGGGGCGCAGGCCTTTCCCCCAAAGATCCCAACGCGCCTCAGTAACATGGGTCCCGCCCCCGCTCCCAAGGTAAATCTCCCACTGACCAGCGCGCGGGGAGGGTCTGGGCCTGGACATGTACGATGAGCTATGCGGGGGTCACCCGACCTGCAGATGCAGCCACCTCTGGGGTGGGACGTCGGCGCCCAACAGGCTGGACTTGGAGGCGCAGAGGGCTGGCGCCAGCGGCGGCGAGTGAGGAAGGAGGCGGGGGCAGAGTGGGCAACGAGCCTGGAACGAGGCCAGGACTCCGGGTTTCACGAGATCCCGCGTGTCCATCAAGCCTTCCCCCCCCCCCCCTTGTTGGGTTGGTGTGGAAAGCGCCAGGCTCCTCCCAGGGCAGGGCTGTGACTGGCCGGCTCTGCGCCTGCTCCGGGCCCCTGGACCCAGCTGAGTTAATTCCCAGCAAGCACATTCAGCCCTGAGCAGGGCCCGCGCTGGCCCCGCACGCCCCCACTGCCACCCCCCATGAGAGGCCTCCTGTCCCCGGGGGGAGACTCCTGAGCCCCGGGAGGAAGTGGGGAGTTTGGGGGCTCAAAGGGGGGCTGCATCCAGGGGGGCTCAGTGCCCGGATCTTACTGGTTCAATGTGACGGGGGGGGGGGGGGAGTTTGTGGTTTCAGGGAACAGCCCAGAGGTGCAGCCGGGGCGTCTGGGACCCTGGTGCCCCCGACCCTGCTCAGAGGACACGGCCGGGTCTGGCCAGAGGCAGACAAGGGGCTGCAGAGGGAACCCGGCGACCGGCCCAGCTGGCCCCAGCGAGGGGGGAACATTGGACGGGGGGGGGGAAGAGGGGCCCAGGCGACCCTCTTACCAGGGGAGAGGACAATGGACGGGGGAGGGGCTGTTGCGGGGCTATTGGAGGGAGCCGGGGGCTGTTTGGGGCTGAGGGCAGGGCAGGGCAGGCAGGACTCAGCCGGCTGCAGGGGAGGCTGGCGCGGGGCTGGGGCCAGGCCGACCGGCCGGAGGATCCGTCGCTGTTCAAAGCCCAATAGCCCCGCCTGTGCGGTGGGGGCTGAGTCGCTCTGGGCTGGGGGACAGGGGGCACCGTTCCTTCTGGGGGGGCCGGGGGCCAGAGGGAGGGGACCCCCTGAGGGGGCTCATGGTGGAGGCAGGTGGCTGGAGGCCTGAGAGGCACCGACTGGAGGCAGAGGGGTGGACCCCCAGGTGAGAGGGGCCCCCCGAGAGAGGGTCACCGCACTGGAGCGGACCCCTGGGAAAGCAGCAGGGAGACAGCCCGGGACTGGAGGGGGGGCTCCCCGAGAAGGGGGTGCCGCACTGGAGAGGGGGGATCCGTCCAGGAGCCGAGAGGCCACACGTGGGCACAACTGGGGAGCCGTGACACCCACTTCAATGGCAGGGGGGTTGCATGGCGGAAGTGGCCCCCATTGCCCACGCCTGCCCCTCCCAAGAGGTGATCCGGCGAGGAAGGGCCCCCAGCGGGGGGGGGGGGGGGGCGAGTTAGGGCCATGCTGGCGCCTCGCCAGAAGGAGCAGCAATGAGCTTAGCCAACGGGGCACCAGGACTCCATGCCGCTCCGAGCTCTGCCAGCCGCTCCCAGGGGCCCTGCCGGAACGCCTCCCTCCCGCCAACACGCCAAGAGCGGCCGCTGCTTTGGAGGCGCCGCTGGAGGCCTGGTTCCCAGAGAGGCCAGGCCGCTCCAGCTCCGGGTTATTCCCAGCGGAGTGGGGGGGCGGGGAAGCCAGGCCCCCGCCATCTCAAACGGCGCACCCAAAATCCACCAGGCACCAAACCGCAGAGGCCCCGTCCAAGACGGCTGCTCTTAGCCCTGCTCCTGCTGCCTCCTTTCCCTGGGAGTCGGCTGCTTGGCACATCCCCGGCGTGGGAGAGGAAACACCCCACGGGCCAGCCTAGGCCGGGCCGGGCCGGGCGTCTCTCCTGGAAGCACCAGGACTAAGTCAGCTTGAAAGGCAGAACCAGACCCCCCGGCCTGGTGTGTTGTGCCCTAGCGAGTCCGATGACCATGAGGCATCGTCCCCCCTCCGCGTGCCATGCAGCACAGAACCGCCAAGGCCTGCCGGGGGGGGAGGGGAGATAAACACTAGACCTGCGGTGTCACGTTACTGGATTTGGAGGGGAGCAGCCAGATCACTGCTGCACCCATGGGGGGGGGGGGGTGTTGGCCCCAAGAATGGTATAAAAGGGGGCCATGTGGGGTGTTGAATAGAAGCTCACTGTCTGCTAATCCTGTGTACGCTGGTCATGAGACTGTAGAATGTCTGTGTGTGTAGGTAGGAATCTGTAGTCTGTGTGGATACTGAATATTTCCCTGCATGTGGTTGAGCAGTGGGCAGTGCCTGGCCTGTGGACATGCTAATCAGCGAGGCCCTGTGGACAATGGCTCTCAATGGGCCAAGGACACACCTAAAGAATGAGGGTGACTCATACCTAAGGGCTACCAGCAGGGGACACAGGAATAAGCCGCGGGCCAGGTGACCTGCTGTAGCCAAGAAGAGACCAGGAAGGAGGGATAAAGAGGCCATGTGGTGGACTCCATCTTGGTCTTCAGCTCAGCACTTCATCCCAGAGGCAGCATTGCAGGGATTGAAGAGCCCAGAAGACCTGTGAACCCATCCTGATCTTAGGATGCGCAACAAGGACTTTTAAACCAGCAGCTGCAACATCTCTGCTAGAGCCTGCATCGAGGACTGGGAGATTCGGTGCATGTAACGTACTGTACTTTAATAACCTCACTCTCAGGCTTTTCTTTCTTGTGATAATAAACCTGTAGTTGTTAGATGCTAAAGGATTGGCCCAGCGTGATTTGTGGGTAAGGTCCAGAGGGTAAATTGACCAGGGATCTGTGGCTGGTTCCTTGGAACCGGACAGAACTTGTTCAGGGTAGGTGGGATTGGGTGCTAGGACCCCCCACCGGTGTGAGGCCCGGGGCCATCTGGGGCACGGATATTGCTGGGGCGTCAGAGGGGTTTTGCTCGTGAGGCTTCAAGCAGGCAGCTGAAGCGCTCTGTGGGACTGGTTTGTGGCCTGTTTGGAGAGGTCACCAGCCTGGGGGCTGTAAGGAGCCCCGGATTGGAGCAATTCGCCCTGAGCGGACGCCCTCAGCTGTGCCCAGACACGGCCCGGTCCGTCACATGCAGCGATGTCCCAATCCAGGCCTGAGCTGGTGGGCTGTGGGGCGGCTTGGGCAAGGTGCCAGGCTCAGGGAGGGGCCATGCCATTCGGCAGCAGCAAAGGTTCTTGCCCCACTGGGACACAAGCAGAGAGAACCCACAGGAGGCCAGCAGGAGAGTCGCTGTCCATGTCAGCACCCCCGAAATCCTGCCCCCCCCCCGGGAAGAGGAGCGGGATGGAGGCCTGGCAGGAGAAACTGAAGAGCTTCCCACTGCTGGGCAAAGCAAGGCCCCTGCTCTGCCGGCCGCTTGGCACCCAGATTGCTGGGAAAGGCGCCCATGGCTTAGCGGCTCTGCTGCCTGGCTGGCGGAGGATTGTTCAATTCCAATTAGCTGCTGTTGCCCTAATGGGATCGTTCCCGCTGCCTTGCCCGTCGCCTGCCAGCCTTCTTCCGGGGAAAGGCGAGCGGAGACAGCTGACGGGCGAGGGGTGTCAGGAGTAATTGTCTTGAACGACTGCACGAGCGGCAGCAGGAAAAACACAGCGGCTGGAGAATTCCCACCAGGAAGCTTGATAAAAAACCCCAGAAGCCGGTGGAGTGTTTCTGAAAGTAATTGCTAGAATAATCAGTGGTGTGTGCGACAAAGGAGCAGGGCAGCACCGCGGGGAATCAGGGCACGGCTCCCTTAATCCTTCAGCCATTAAACTAACTGGCTTCTGCATGGAAGACGCTCACACTTGCAGCCGATGCAAAGAGGAACCCGGGTTCTCCTGCTCTGGAATGCAGCTGTTTACCAGCCGGCTCCGTGCGCGCTGACGAGGGCTGACCCAGGCTCGCGAACCGATGGCACCCGCCCAGCCTGCGCACGCTGTCTGCAATGGGGGGCATGAATAATTGAAGGTGCCAGCGGAGGAAGAGAGAGGCAGAGATGGGGGAGGCGAGTGATGGGGGCGTACAATGCCGGAGCAGCTCCCTGCTGGGGGTGCCTGGCCAGGCACAAACCCAGGCCCAGCTAGCTCAGGGCAAAGCAGCGTAGGGCGAGAGGTGAGAGGAGAGCGGAGAGCGGAGCTGAACGGCCTCTTGCAGCCAGGCAGGCCGGGAGCCCATGGCTCGGGCATGCACCGAGGAGGAGGGTGGGGGACTAACTGCGCCCCCATCCCCCCGGAAAGGAAGAGACAGCAGGCACCCAGGAGCCCTAGTCACGGCCCATAACACCACGTGCAGAGCCTGGTGAACTGAGGGAAGATTTTCACTCCCACTCCCCAGTGCTGCCCGTGGGCAAGGGGTTCGAATATTGCCCCTCCTAGAGCCCGCTTTCGGGTTCACTCTCACCGCAGATCTGGGGCGCCTGGGCTGCTCGGCCCTCCCCCAAGAGCCTCCTGTGTCTCCCCTTTGGCCAGTGGCAGATGCGCCTCTCTGAAACCATTTCTCCCTGTCCCAGAGGCTGCAAGGCCCTGTCTGGGCCCGCTGAAGGCCTGGGGAGGCCTGGGCCTGCCATTCGACCCTGGCATGGGTGCTCCCAGTCTGACGTGCCCCTGGACTTGGAGCCTGGTTCCAGCCCCCCGGGCACAATGTTTGTCACTTCAGGGGGGCTTCCAGGGCTCTTCCCCCCTCTCTCCCAGCCGCTCCCGCTGCCGGAGCAATGCCGCACCAGTGACTAATTAAATGATCAATCTCCAAGCTACTCACCAGCCGTGTCTCCAGGTTCGCCGCCCGCCCCGCGGCGCTCGGCTTGGTATTCGCCGGCCACGCACAAGCCACGTAGGAGACACGAGCCACTTGGTGCCTGCGTCTCAGAGCCTCCCGAAAGGGCTCGCTTGTGCAGGAGGGAGCGGCTACGGAGCTGCCCCCGGTGCCCAGCCCTGGGACACGGCTCCCCAACGCACCCGCCCGCTCGGACCCCTGCGCGCCGCAGCGACCATTTCAGACCGTGGCTGGCTGGCTGCGTTTCTGAGGGAGGCACTGGGGTGGCTCGGCCTCTGGCCCCCAGGGAAGGTGGCAAGCCCAGGAAACGCGCCGGGTTCTCTGGCACCAGCCCAAATGACACATTACACCAGAGTCTGACCACACGCTGCTGCCCAGCCCTGGCATGTGCCACCCCCCACAGCAGCACAGCCCTCCAGCATGGCGCCTGTGGTTGTGCCTCGGGGCAGGGACTGGCCTGCGCCCTGTGGGTGGCTGAGCCCCCAGAGTTTTGGGGGGCTCCAGGCCCTGAGCAGAGCCAGGGACAGAGCACAGACCAGGCTGCACCTCCCCCGCCCCGCCCGGGGATGTGGGAGCGCGTGGCTCGCCCCAGCGGAAGGCAACAGGCGCCCAGGGGGCAGGGGACCGAGCCTGGGGCAGCCAGTGGGAAGTTCGCGTGGAAAGCAGCCCGGCAGCGCGCGGAGCTGCCCGGGGAGGGGCTCGAGCCCCCGCCAGCTGGGAGGGGCCGGGCCCGGGGACCGGCAGAGCGGCCAAGGCGGGTTGGTCCTGCGGGGCGCCAGGGCTCCGGGCTCCGCGATGGGCTGACCAGCCCGCCCGCCCCCGGGCCCCGCTCGGAGCAAGGTCCCGAACTTTCCCCCGCTCGGCTCCCGGCAGAGCCGCGTCTCCCCGAGCTCCTGCGCCACCGACCCCCGGGCGCGCCCCCAAACCTCCGCACGCGAGCGCGCCCCCCGGGGCCGGCAGCGCCCCCTCCGCCGGGCCGCCCGGAGAGCCACCGCCCGGCCCGCGCACCGGCCCCGGGGTCCCCGCCCCGCCCGGGGGCGCAGGGCACGGGCCGGCACCCGGGGAGCGGCGGGCTCCGGGCGCCCCCAGCCCGGCCGGCGGCCCCCGCGAGCCCCGGGGGAAAAGGTACCGCCCCGCGCGCTCCAGCCCGCTCCCGGCTCTCACCGTTGGACGCGGGGGCCCGCGCCGGGGCGCCCAGCTGCACGTAGAGCCCCAGGTAGTGGAAAATCCCCAGGGTCACGCCCAGGGCGCCCATGGTGCTCACGGCTCGGTCCGTGCGCGCCTGGCTCCGGCTCACATCGGGCTGCGCGGCCCCCTCCGTAGAGCCGCCGCCTCCCTCCGGTGGCCAGGGCGCGGTGCCGGGCTGCTCCCGCGCAGCCTGCCGGAGACTGCGGGACTCGTCCCTGCCGCGGAAGGCGCCGCGCTCGGTGGCGGTGCCGCGGCTCGCCCAGAGCCTCCCCCAGCCGGCGGAGGGATCCGAGCGCTTGATTTAGCATCAAAGTTTTTCCCGGGGTCTCATTGGCCGGTTCGGGCCGGTCCCAGCAGCGGGGGCTCCGGGGCGCAGGTCGGGGGGGGGGGTTGCCAGGGGCGGGGCCAGAGTACCCCCCACCCACCCCCCGCGAAAGGCCGCCTCCGCCCGCCCGGGGCCCCGCGCTGCGCTATTGCCCCTGCCCGTGTGGAGCACCCGGGGCCATCGCCAGCCCCTCCCGCGGCGGGGCCCCCTCCCGGCCCGCACCATGGACAGCGCCCTCCAGAGCCCCGCGTCCAGCACCACGGACAGCGCCCGCCAGAGCCCCGCGCCCAGCACCACGGACAGCGCCCGCCCCGCGCCCAGCACCACGGACAGCGCCCGCCCCGCGCCCAGCACCACGGACAGCGCGCGCCCCGCCCGCCCCCAGGCTCCGCTGCGAGGCGTGGGAAGGGCCCCCAGCCCCGGGGTTCGTCCTGGGGGTCCGGGCCCGGCCTCCCCCAGCGCCCGCTGGCTCAGCCCGGGCTAACACCTGGGAGGCCGGGGCAGGGCAGCCCCCACGAGCTGCAGCAGGGCGGCGCCGGGAGGGACCAGGGCCCCCCCCCCCAGCGGTACATAGGGGGCCGAGCCGGGATGACATGGGGGGGCTTACCCTGTCCCCCCTGCTCCCGAGTCACGGGGGGAGGGGGCCGGGGGCGAAACTACCCCGGCGACCAGGCCAGGCGGGGAGCTCTGCCCCCGGTGCCTGCCCTCCCGAGTCCCCGCCTCGCCCCGCGGCTGGGGGGCCGCTGCTACTGTCCACTCCAGGCCAGCTGGTGAAGCGGCTAAAACCCACCGGCTGCTGCCCTGATCAATCCGTTCGTGCCTAAGGCTCCTCTCGTTCTGCAGCCCCAGACCAACAGGGCTCCCGGCTGGGGCTATGGGAGGGAAAGGTCAAAGCCCGGCAACAAGGGAGTAGGCCCTGGGGCTCAGACAAAGGGGTCTGGACACGGCTTCCCGGCGGGGAGGAGAGAGCAGAAAGAGCTGTCAGGGCCGGCCCGCAGCTCTACAGAAGCGGGAGGGGGGGCACGAGTCCTGAGGGAGGGAGCGACAATCCTTTGCGGGCGGTAGCAGCGCAAACTGAAGGAGGCTGGTGATACAGCTCAGAGAGGAGATTCCCTGCTCCCCGCCAGAGGGGAACTAGAAAGTGGAGGGGACTCTAACCAAACCCCAAAGAACACTCAAGATTGCTGAAGAAACCAAGGCAGAGACTGGAGGCAGGAATTTATTGTTTTGCCTAAATGGATATAAATCAGAAGGTAGGAATTGTAGAAAATTGATAAGGGAAGCAAAAGGAGACAGAGACACCGATGGGCCAGAGAGTTAAGGAAAATAAGGAGACATGTTTGGGAACAGCACCCTAACAATGATACTGACGCATTAGGAGATAGATGCAAATAGTACAACTATGGCAGCTGTGTTCAAGAAATATTTATGTCTGAGGGAGACATGATGCATCCCGATGCCATATAACTCTGCCCTTCCCACCCCGCTAGCATCTCAGCATGAGCATGTCTGGCTAACTTGCACCCAAGAGTTTTAAAGAGCTGGCCGAGGAACTCACTGGACTGTTAACGCTGATTTCCAGTAAGTTCGGGGGGGGGGGGTGTCCAGCTCCCCAACCTGGGGCTTCCAGTTAGCCCCCTACCTCTGCCTTTAGACTCCGTTAGAACCCTGCTTCGGGAGCGGCTGGGCCCTCCGCGCCCAGTGATGTCGGAGCCAAGTGACTCTCAGCTCCTCCCGCCGCTTCCCGAGGGGCCTGCGGTGGATTTCGGGCCTGATGCTGGGCTCGCAGGCGGGACAGGCTTGGCCACGTGGGTTTAGTTCCCTTTCTGCCAGGGTTTGTGCTCACACCAGCCCCCGCCCCCTGCCCCACCTCTGCGCTCCCTCTCGTCCCCCTAGCGGCCGGTGGGCGCGGGGGGGCTGCGCTCTCCCTTTGAGTCACTCTCTGCCCGGGGGACGTGCTGCTCCCGCCACTAGGCTTTGCTGCTGCGGGGGCAGGGAGGCTGAGCCCTGGCTCCAGGGTGCGTGTCCCTTTGGGCAGAGCGAGCAGAGGCACAGTCTGGATCCCAGACCTCGGCGCAGGCTGGGCCCCGCCCCCGCGGCCCCGCAGGGAGTCGAGTAACCGATAACAAAGGCCCGTCGGTCGCTGCCGCAGCCTCCGCGCATCCCACCCCCGCGCCCCGCCAAGTGCATTTGTGCGCAGGCTGCCCAGCAGCGCGGCTCAGTCCCCGCTTGCGCCCCCGCTGCCGCGCTGCATTGAAGCTATTAGGAGCCAGGTGGGCAGGCAGCCCGGCTCGTTCCGCCTGGCACTGGGTCTGGGGGCTCACCCCCCCACCAGACAGACGCCGGGTGGCAGGCCACAGGGCCAGGAGGGGAGCTGGGTTTTAAACTGGCTCCCCTCGCGGACCAGCTCCGGCCTGGCCCCCCGCGCTGCTGCTTCTGGGACAGAACAGCGCGGAGTATCTGCCCCCCCCAACTGATCAGAATCGGGCCCACGCGGAGGGCGGGGCCTAGAGCTCACGTGGGCGGCTCGGGAAAGGCCCGAAGCTCGCAGAGGGGCCGCAGGCAGCGGATCAGGTGTCTGCTCCGAACTTCACCTCTCTCGCTCCGGCTGGGGGCGCGCCTGGAGGCGCGGCCGGGTCAGACCCCCCCGCCGCCTGTCCAGTGGGCTCGGACACACGCGGGGTTCTCCGCCCAGCGGGCTCCGTGTCAGCCACCTCTGCGATCGCCCGCGGTCTGGCTGCGGGGGGGCTGGGGGGCAGCTTGGGGCGCGCACAGCTCCGCACCCCGCCGCCTTCTCCACGTGCCGGGACCAGCCCCTAGGCCAGGCCCGGCAGCCGCCCCTGCCCAGCGGGGAACGGAACATTCCTCGGGCCCTGTCGCAACCCGGCTCCCGGCCCGCTCCCCGCTGGCTTCTGCCGCAGCTCGGCCGGCTCTTGCCGGAACTGCGCACCGGGGCGCCCCCGCTGTGTGTCCCCTCGGGTCCTCCCTCCTCTCGGCCCTGCAGCCAGCCCCTCCCTGGGCGTCCCCGCTCGCCGCAGCGCTCTCCTGGGCCCGGCTCCCGCCGGCTCCGGTCGCCTCCCTAGCACCCCGTGGCCGTGGAGCGTTGGCTGCCCCTGCCAGCGCCCCCGCCCGGGGAGGGGCGCCCCGCGAAGGCGGGAGCCTGCAGTCGTGGCACCAGCAGATCTGCCCGGGCCGGAAGGGGCAGAGACACGAGGCTCGGCCCCGCTAGCCAGGGGGCCCCGCGACAAGAGCCCGGCGGGTATGATAAGCCTGCGGCCGAATCAACCAAAGCCCTGGCCAGCGGCTCCGGGGTCCTGCTTCTGGCAGGGGGCCGAGCGTCACGGAGCCAGACTCGGTACGGATGGAACCGCTGCACGCCCCGGCTCCGCTTCCTGTGGGTTCTGGTCCCGCCATGCGCCCTTGGGCAAGCCGCGGCAGCCCCGTGCCTCAGTTTCCCCACCTGTAAACCCTCCTTTGTAAAGTGCTTTGAGCTCGCCCGAGGCGGCGCTTTCCCTGAGCGAGACTTTGGGAGTCTCCTCCCAGCAGGCCGGTGCCCCCCTCTCGAAGACCGGCCGGGATCCCTGGGCCTCGGCACTGAGAGCCCAGGCCTGGGAGGTGCCCAGCGGCTGCGCGTCCCTCGTAATGGCCCGCGCTGCGCAGGAGCGTCCAGCGATCCCGTTGAAACGCCTGGCGTCCGCTCCAATCGTCTCCGGCGCAGGCCAGGCCAGGCAGCGGCAAGGGGTGCGCGCTTGTGAGCTGACACTCGGGCCGGACGAGTCCCCGCTCCAGGAGGCTTCCTGGCTCCGGAGCAGCCTCGCGGGAAGGGAAAGAGCCAACCTCCGTGCACCAGGGGCACGCGTGCACATTTCACTTTCCAGCGCTCACTAGTGAACGGGCCCAGGCCCCGCCCCGCGCACCCCAGGGGATGGACGGGCGCTGCCGCGTGTGAACAGGCCCCTTTCCCTGCGCGCTCGGGGCCGGGTTTTTCAGGCCCGCGGCCGCGCTTCCAGGGCTGCTCGGAGCGAGAGCGGAGCCCCGGCAACCCGCTGCCCAGGCCGCGGGGTTCCTCGCTTCCTCCCGCGCCAGACCGCCGCCCTCGCCCTTGCACGCGCAAAAACGGCTTCTGCCCGCACAGCTCACCTGCCCCACGGATGAACAGCAAAGCCATTTGCATATGTAAATCAGGCAACCAAGAGCCCCGCCGCCCCTCGCGGAGGAAAGCGAAAGCTTTGCGCGCGCAGCACTGGAGGACGCCTGCTTGCGCGCGCGCATCTAGTTGTGCGCGCACGAGTGAGCGCGCAAAGCTGGAGGCTGAGTGGGAACAGCTGCGTGTTGGGAGGCGCGCGGAGGGCTGGGGAGAGCCCCGCGCGGCCGGGGCCCAGCACCCGCATTAGTTCACTGCCTAGGCCGAGGGGCCCCGCATCTCACCCTGGCGACGACTGGATCCGTCAGCCCAGTCTCAACGGAACCGACCTCTGCGAACAAGCGGAGCCGCCCTCGGCCGGGGCAAGGCAGCGCGGCTCCATCTCGCGTGGGCGCACGAGGGCTCAGCGCGGGAGCCTTTCGCCAGGCCCAGGCTGCACCCCCACGCGAGCCCGCGCCCCTGAGAGCGGCGCCCTCCCCCCAGTTCCCTGCCCACGGGAGCGCCCGGGGTCCCCCCTCCGGCGAACCAGAATCGCTGCGCCCGGGGCGGCTGGTCTTGCAGCCAAGACTTGGGCAACCTGGTCACATTCCCCGCTCGTCTCCCGTGTCCTTGCGTGACCTTGTCCCCCTGCGCCTCGGTCCCCGCGGCGGCCTGGCCACAGCCCCGGCCTCCCGGGGCGCACGGAGAATCGGTCCCCGCAAAGCGCCGCACCCGGCGCGGAGCGAAGGCCGGAGGCAGCAGCTGCTCCAGGATCGCGTCTTCCAGGGGCAAAGCTCCGCAGCTGCCCCGATCTAGCAGCGCCGGCTCCCGGGCAGCTGGACAGAGAGCGGGGGGGGCGCGTGGAAAAGGAGCGTTTCCGGCTCCGTCACTTCACTTGCTCTTCTCCCGCGCCCCGTCCAGCCCGGCGGACACGGGCCGGTCCCGGCCCCGGCCCCAGACCCGGCTTCGAAGGGCCGGAAACCAGCCACGAGCCGCCCCGCCCCGGCTCCCGCCACCTTCCCTGCTAGAGCCTGCGGCGCCTCCACGCAAAGCCCCGGCCCAGCGGGGACTCCAGGGCTGGCAGGAGGCCACCCAGCGGGCCAGGCCCTTCTCTCCGGGCACCCTGCACGGAGGAGCGGCCCGGCCCGGCCCTGGCTACGTGGCACCGATGGGGAGCTGAGTCGGGCCAGGCCGCGTGTGGCGCACCCAAGGCGCACGGCGGAGCGGGGAGACCAGCAGGCGCCCCCCAGCCTCCACAGTGGACCCCAGTCTCCAGCCTGGGCTAAGCCCGGATCCCCTCCCCTGCTCCAAAGCCCTTGGCCCAAGACCAGAGCCTGCACCCAACCCCCTCCCCCAGTCTGGTGCAAGTGAGGGAGGAAGGGGGCTGGAGCGAGCGGGGGGAAGGGTATTGGGGTTGAGGCAGATCGTGCGTTGCCCCTACATTGAAGAGACCTTGTGGGTAAAAAGGTTGGAGGCCTCTGGCCTAGGGCCCCGGCCGCCCCCACCCCTGCGGCAGACGCTCGCTCACCTCCCATGTCTCCACAACGCGGCTCATCCATCATCTTCCCTCTAATTCACTTCCACTTTGCCTCCTCCGGCGGGTCTGTGCAACCAGCGACGGGCCCGGGGCCAGAGCCAGGCGCAACACACCGGCCTCGCGGGGAGAAATCAGCTCCCAGCTGGGCACCAAGCCGCCCTTGGGGGGGGGGGGGGAAGGCCTGCCCCACTGCCCGGTCTTACCGGGGCTTAGGCCCCTGCCCCAGCTCAGCATCCCCCACGCAGAGCGCACGGCTGCAAGGAGCCCAGGGCCGGAGCAGGCGACCCCCATGACCTGGGGATTTCACTGCCAGCCCAGGCTGGCTGCCCACTGTGGGGCATGAAGGGCGGGTGCACCCCCAAGGGCACGGCTGAAGCCAACGCAGGTCTGGCCTAGCTGGATCCGCATCCTCCATCCCCCAGCAGGGAATGCTCAGGCCAGGTTCTGGTCCAAGCACAGCTCTGACCTTGGCCGAGTCCCCAGCTCTCCCTGCCTCAGTTTCCCGATGTGCAAACAGGAGTGATTCCTACCTGCACCACAGGAGTGTGGCGAGAGGCCACGTGCCAGCACCTTCCACAGCCAGGCCACGGCCCTGTGGCCTGCCATTCCCGGGCCCCCAGCCAGAGTGCCCTTGGTCTGCACAGCAGGAGGCTCAGAGCGGCCCAGGGATTTCCAACCCTCCCCCGGCACATGGATGAGGATCTGGCGCTGGCTGCCTAATGGGACAGGAGGGGAGGGGCCACAGAAGGAGAGGACAATGCAGATCCATTTCCCCGCTACCACCTCTGGTCCTGGTGGCCCTGGGGTCAGGGCATTCCCATGTGCAGGCAAAAGACTGCACCCCCGACTTGTAACCCAGAGCCCCAAAGCCTCTTGCCCCACGGCTCTGGTCTGGGACTTAAACACCTCCAGGGATGGAGATTCCACCCTCTCCCTCGGGAACCCAGCCCAGCGCTTCCCCCCCGCCTAGGGAAATCGTTTTGCCTAATCTCCACCGTAGACCTCCCCCCCTGCAACTTCAGAGCACTGCGACCAGGGGCTGCTACCAGGGAGTTTCAAGAGCTCTCCAGGTGAAGGCGAATAGAATACAGGACCCTTGAGGCAAGTGGCTGGCTGTAGCGTGGGGGTGTTTGGGGTTTACGTGCTAGTTGCCCAAGACAGCGTGTGCTGAACTTGTGCTCATCTGTGTGGAGATTCAGGTGCTGAGCTGTTTGTGTGAAGGGCCCTGTGCTGTGGGCTGGAAGCTGTGAGCTTCTTAAAGAGGAGGTGAAACCTAGGGCCCTCTGTTCATTGGTCAAGCCTTAAGCAGGGGTAGGGGCAGCAGGACAGCCAGGGCTTTATAAAGGCCATGACTAAGCGCCCAGGGACAGCTAATGGGGCTGGAGGGGGAGCTGGACGGGGCGAGGGACATGTGCCATTCTTGAAAACTAAAATAAAATCAAAACTTCCTGATTTAAATAGTCAGGGACCCACTCAATACCCTAGGTAGCTGTAGGGGAGAATGCAGGCAGCAGCAGAGCGGGGGGTTATCCTACGTAGCATGAGATACCTGCCCTGTGGGCGGGAGGGGTGTGTGCGCATTTGGTGCAAGGAGCCCTGGCCCTCAGAGACGCACACCGGCTTTGGAGGCCAGGGTGTCTGACCTGGAGGAGCGGAGGGAGGCAGAGAGGTATGGTGATGAAGCTTTTCTAAACTAAACAAGCCCAGTTCTTTCAGCCTACCTTCATAGCTCATGTTCTCTAGACCTTTCATCATTCGTGTTGCTCTTCTCTGGGCCCTCTCCAATTTCTTCACATCCTTCTTGAAATGCGATGTCCAGAACTGGACACAATACTCCAACTGAGGCCTAACTAGCGCAGAGCAGAGCGGAAGAATGACTTCTCGTGTCTTGCTCACAACACTCCTGTTAATGCCTCCCAGAATCATGTTTGCTTTTTTGGCAACAGCATCACCCTGCTGACTCATATTTAGCTTATGGTCCACTATAACTCCTAGATCCCTTTCTGCTGTACTTCTTCCCAGACAGTCACTTCCCATTCTGTATGGCTACGTCTACACTGGCCCCTTTTCCGGAAGGGGCATGTAAATTTCACTAGTCGTCGTAGGGAAATCCGTGGGGGATTTAAATATCCCCCGCGGCATTTAAATAAAAATGTCCGCCGCTTTTTTCCGGCTTTTAAAAAAGCCGGAAAAGAGCGTCTACACTGGCCCTGATCCTCCGGAAAAAGTGCCCTTTTCCGGAGGGTCTTATTCCTACTTCAAATCAATGGGACACAGTATTGGGTACAAAATATATCGGAAGGACAGAACAGGTCATGCGGGTGGGAGAGTGGCACTATACGTGAAAGAAAATGTAGAATCAAATGAAGTAAAAATCTAAATGAGCCAAAATGTTCCATAGAATCTCTCTGGATAGCAATTCCATGCTCCAATAATCAGAATATAGCAGTAGGGATCTATTACCGACCACCTGACCAGGACATGATAGTGACGATGAAATGCTAAGGGAGATTAAAGAGGCTATCAAAATAAAAAAACTCGACAAAAGTGGGGGATTTCAACTATCCCCATATTGACTGGGTAGATGTCACCTCAGGACGGGAATGCAAAGATGAATATTTCTTGATACCTTCAATGACTGCTTCTTGGAGCAGCTGATTCTGGAACCCACAACGGGAGAGGCTGTTCTTGATTTAGTCCTAAGCGGAGCACAGGATCTGGTTCAAGAGGTAAATATAACTGGACCTCTTGGAAATAGAGACCATAATGTAACAACATTTAACATCCCTGTGATAGGAAAAACCCCTCAGCAGCCCAATACTGGGACATTTAATTTCAGAAAGGGGAACTACACAACAATGAGATTAGTTAAACAGAAATTAAAAGGTGCAGTGACAAAAGTAAAATCTCCGCAAGCTGCATGGAAGCTTTTCAAAGACACCATAATAGAGGCCCAACTTAAATGTATACCCCAAATTAAAAAACAGAGGAAGAGAACCAAAAAAGTGACACTATGGCTTAAAAACCAGGTAAAAGAAGCAGAGACAGATAAAAAGACATCTGTTAAAAAGTGGAAGTAAAATCCTAGAGAAGAAAATAGAAAGGAGCGTAAACTCTGTCAAAATTATGTGTAAAAATATAAGAAGAAACGCCAAAAAGGAGTTTGAAGAACAGCTAGCCAAACACTCAAAAAGTAATAGCAAAATGTTTTTTAAGTGCATCAGAAGCAGGAAGCCTGGTAAACAACCAGTGGGGCCCTAGGAGGATCGAGGTGCTAAAGGAGCACTCAAAGATGATAAAGTCATAGAGGAGAAGCTAAATGAATTCTTTGCTTCAGTCTTCACAGCTGAGGATATCAGAGAGATTCCCAAACCTGAACCATTATTTTTAGGTGACAAATCTGAGGAATTGTCCCAGATTGAAGTGTCATTAGAGGAGGTTTTGGAACAAATTGATAAACTTAACAGTAACAAGTCACCGGGCCCAGATGGCATTCACCCAAGAGTTCCGAAAAAAACTGACATGAGAAATTGCAGAACTATTAACTGTGGTTTGTAACCGATCCTTTAAATCAGCTTCTGTACCTAATGACTAGAACATAGCTAATGTGACACCAATATTTAAAAAGGGCTCTAGACGTGATTCTGGCAATTACAGACCAGTAAGTCTAACGTCTGCACCGGGCAAATTAGTTGAAACTATAGTGAAGAATAAAGTGGTCAGAAACATGGTTGAACATAACTTGTTGGGGGAAAGTCAACATGGGTTTCTGTAAAGGGAAATTATGCCTTACTAATCTGCTAGAGTTCTTTGAGGGGGTCAACAAACATGTGGGCAAGGGGGATCCAGTGGACATAGTGTGCTTAGATTTCCAGAAAGCCATTGACAAGGTCCTTACCAAAGGCTCTTAAGCAAATTAAGTTATCATGGGAGAAGAGGGAAGGTCCTTTCATGGACTGAGAACTGGATAAAAGACAGGAAACAAAGGGTAGGAATAAATGGTCAGTTTTCTGAGTGGAGAGAGGTAACTAGTGGGGTCCCCCAAGGGTCTGTCCTGGGATCAATCCTATTCAACTTATTCATAAATGATCTGGAGAAAGGGGTAAACAGTGAGCTGGCAAAGTTTGCAGACAACACTCAACTGCTCCAGGTAGTTAAGACCAAAGCAGACTGTGAAGAACTTAAAGATCTCACTGAACTAAGTGATTGGGCATCAAAATGGCAAATGAAATGTAATGTTGGTAAATGTAAAGTAATGCACCTTGGAAAAAATAATCCCAACTGTATCTACTATGTGATGGGGACTAACTGAGGAGGGATAGCTCAGTGGTTTGAGCATTAGCCTGCTAACACCGAAGATTGTGAGTTCAGCCCTTGAGGGGGCCATTTAGGGATCCGGGAAAAATCTGTCAGGGACGGTGCTTGGTCCTGCTATGAGGGCAAGGGGCTGCACTCGACCTCTCGAGGGCCCTTCTGTGAGATCTGTATATCGCCATATTATATTATAATTCAGCTACAACTACTCAGAGAGAGATCTTGGAGTCACTGTGGATAGCCTTAGTGGATGTTTTCAGAGAACTACGTCTACACTGTGTGTTTTGCTGGAAGAGGCAAGGCAAATGAAGCACAGATTAGCATTTTCCCGTGCTTCATTTGCATAATCTTTTCCGATCTCTTTTTTCACAAAGATATGCTGTGTGGACTTGTCCGTTGTGTGCAACCACCCTGCCCCCCCGAGAGGCATAAGGATCTTGCGCAAAACAGACACGTCCGCACTGCATGTTTTTGTGCAAAAACCTCTTGCGTAAAAACGAATCGGAAGAGATTATGCAAATGAAGCGTGAGCAAATGCTAATCCACGCTTAATTTACATTTTCTCTTCTGGCAAAACGAGTAGTATAGACATAGCCTCAGTGCTCAGTGGCAGTCAAAAAAGCAAATAGAATGTTAGCCAGCATTAAAAAAGGGATAGTGAGTAAGACAGAAAATATCTTATTGCCTCTGTATAAAACCATGGGACGCCCACATCTCGAATACTGCATCCAGATGTGGTCGCCTCATCTCAAAGACAATATATTGGCATTGGAAAAAGTTCAGAAAAGGGCAACAAAAACGATGAGGGGTTTGGAACGGGTCTCTCATGAAGAGAGATTAAAAAGACTGGGACTTTTCAATTTACAAAAGAGGAGACTAAGGGGGGATATGATAGAGGTCTATAAAATCATGACTGGTGTGGAAAGAGCGAATAAGGAAAAGTTATTGACTTATTCCCACAATAAAAGAACTAGGGGTTACCAAATGAAATTAATAGGTAGCAGGTTTAAAATGAACAAAGGAAGTTTTTCTTCATACAACACACAGTCAACTTGTGGAACTCCTCGCCAGAGGATGTGGTGAAGGCTAGAACTTCAACAAGGTTCAAAAGAGCTAGATAGATTAATGGAGGTTAGGTCCATCAATGGCTATGAGCCAGGGTGGGTAGGAATGGGGTCCCTGGCCTCTGTTTTCTGGAAGTGGGTGACAGGGGAAGGATCATGTGAGGATTCCCTGTTGTGATCCCTTCTCCTGGGGCATGTGGCATTGGCCGCTGTCAGCAGACAGGACACTGGGCTAGATGGCCCGTTGGTCTGACCCAGTCTGGCTGTTCTTATTGCTCCTTGTTCTGCCATCTGTCACCACTGAGAACAGCCTCTCTCCAGCCTCTTTGGACCCCCCTGCAGGTAGCTGAAGGCTGCTCTCAAATCCCCCCCCCCCCTTCTCTTCTGCAGACTAAACAAGTCCAAATCCCTCAGCCTCTCCTCGTAGGTCATGTGCTCCAGCCCCTGAATCATTTTGGTTGCCCTTTACTGGACCCTCTCCAATGTGTCCAGATCCTTTCTGTAGTGGGGGCCCCCTCCAGCATATCTACCTCTCCCCAAACTTAGTGTCATCCGCAAACTTGCTGAGGGTGCAATCCATCCCCTCAGCCAGGTCATTCATAAAGATGTTGAACAAAACCGGCCCTAGAACCGATCCTTGAGGCACTCCACTAGAAACCACCAGCCAGCCAGGCATCGAGCTGTTGATCAGTACCGGTTGGGCCCGACAGTCTAGCCAGCTTTCTATTCATCTTACGGTCCGTTGCTCCAATCCATACTGCTTTAACTTGCTGGCAAGAATCCTATGGGAGACTATCAAAAGCTTTGCTAAAAACAAGGTATATCCCATCCACATATCCCAAGGTATATCCTTCCCCGCATCCACAGAGCCAGTTACCTCATCATAGATGCTAATCGGGTTGGTCAGGCACGACTTGCCCTTGGTGAATCCATGCTGACTGTTCCTGATCACTTTCCTCTCGTCCTAGTGCCTCAAAATGGATTCCTTAAGGATCCCTCCATAATTTTTCCGGGGACTGAGGTAAGGCTGACTGGTCTGTAGTTCCCGGGATTGTCCTTGTTTAAAGAGGGGCCCTACATTTGCCTTTTTCCAATCATCCGGGATCTCTCCCGATCTCCACGAGTTTTCAAAGCTAATGGCCAAAGGCTCCGCAATGACATTTGCCAACTCCCTCAGCACCCTCGGATGCATTCAATCGGGGCCTAGGGATTTGTTTATGTTTAGCTTTTCTAAATAGTTCCTAACCTGTTCTTTCCCCACCGAGGGCTGTCACCTCCTTCCCATACTGCGTTGCCTGGTGCATTAGTCTGGGAGCTGACCTTGTCCGTGAAGACAGAGGCAAAGAAAGCATCGAGTACTTCAGCTGTTCCACATCATCTGTCACTAGGGTACCTCCCTCATCCAGTAAGGGCCCCACCCCCTCCTGGAGCTGATTTGGCTCCGGTGCAAGTCGGAGCAGCCTCGGGGGCGACTGCCCAGGGCCGACTGTGCAGCGAGCTGATGGTGCTCCGAGGGGCCGGATCGGAGCCCAGTGGGGATTATCCATCCTATGGCTTCGTAACTCCACTCTCTGCCAGCGCCTGCCCCCTCCGCATGCCCCGTGAGAGGCAGAGATCTGGGCTTAGCACCCTACGTCCTGCTCCCCCTCCCCCCGGGGCTGCAGGTCCTAGCCGCGGCGCTGCGCTAAGGACAGCTCTGATCTTGCCTCTCCCCCGGGGCAGGGGCCGTGTGTCGTGGCTTTTGGTGGAGCCAGCCGCCGAGTTGGGAGAGCTTGAGGAAGAGTCTCTCACCCGCCTTCCTTTGGGGTCTCGTGTTTCCCAGCTGGGCGGCCTGGACGCGCTGGGCTCTTTCCTCTGAGAACAGCCTGGGTCTTCCAGGGCAGCTCGCCTGATGGGACGTTGGTCTGGCTTTGCTTGGCGCTTTGTGCACCCCCAGCTCACTCTACCCTGGGAAGCCAGCACTCCAAGCCCTGGGGGTCTTCCCCTTTGCTTGTCGCAGTCGAGTCACGCCGGTGGTTTAAGAACGCCGGGAGCCAGATAACAAGCTCTGTGCTAATACCTCAGTGCCATCTGGAGCCCTCTTCTCATCCATCAGCGGGGAGACAGGCCGCCTGCTCTGTGCGCAGACGCGCTGCCATTGTCTCGGCTAATCCCCACGCGCCTCTCTCACCTGGGGGAACGGAGCGAGGGAGCTGCTGGATTCACTCCCCTCTGGTGGCCCAGCGCGGCCTCTTTGTGCTTCCACTGTCTCGGCTGCTGCCGCATTGCCCCGAGCATGAGCCCCCGGGCTGGCTTACGGGTCAGATAAGGGTGCTCGGTGGCAGCTCACTGGCTGGGCTAACAGCCCAGCAGACAAGCAGAAGGCGGGTATTGCCGCTTGAGGGGGTTTCGGCTCGTGTCAGCGGCATGATAAGGGCCCCGGTTTGCTGGCCGAGCTCGTGTAGCCGCCCCCAGGCAGATCTCAACCTGGGACCTCAGTGGAGGAGCCTCTCCAGCCTGGGCTAGAAGCCGGCTGGTGCGCAGCCTCGGCTGCAGAGCTCCCTTGTTCTTCTCTCTGGCTGCATGTGGGCCACGGGCCGCGCGTGGGGCAGTGGGTTACACCAGCACAGGGGCTGAGCAGAGGGAGGAGGGCAGCGTTCCACTGCCCCGGCCCCAGCGCTGGCTTGACTCCGGCATAAGCCGGAGCAGCCTCAGGAGGCCGTTGCAGCAGCATGGGACAGGCAGTGCACTGCAGGCCTCATGCCCCAAGCTCCCACCCCACCTGGGAGGCAGAGGGGGCCAGACTCAGCCATCTTGCTGCCTCTGCACCTTCTCTCCCCCCCCCCCCCGTGGCTCTCAAGAGGCTGGTTCTGACATGGGTGCAGCCCAGAACCAGCAGCTGGCCCCCACTTCCAAGCAGGAGGGCACATGGGTCACTGGCCGAAAGCCGGGCAGGCCCTAGGAGGCAGCCAAGGCAAAGCCCGAGCACTGACCTGCCAGTCCCCTGCTAACATTCGCTCTGCTCACCCCCCGCCCCCCATGCAGCCAGGGAGGGCATCTGCAGGCACGGGCGCCTGGGGGAGGCCCAGAGCACAGGCACCGAGGGGGGCAGCCACCGTCCACACCAGACACCTGGTCTGGGGGGACGCGAGTCAAGGCAGGGAAGAGAAATTGCCCCATGTGACCAGCCTGAGCAAACAGCTGGCTGCAGGAATCGGCCACGGCGCTCTCCGCAGCTGGGGAGGGAGCTGGCAAATCGCCAGGCGAGCCAAGAGCCCGTTCCGCAGAGAGGCTGTTGGATAAAACGGGCCCTGCCGGGGCGCCCAGCTCCACCAAGGGACGCCAATCGGAGACGCCTGTCAGCTAAGCCCGCTCCAGCAGCGAGACGGGAGAGCAGCCCCAGCCCGGCCGCAGAGCGGGGGCGAACCTTGCCCCAAGGCAGCAGAGGCGAGCGGTGCGGCCGAGCGCAGAACGTGCCCCTCGCTTGCACCCTCGCTGGCTGGACGAAAGGCCCAACGTGGGCCCCCGTGCACGGAAACGGCCCGTCCTGCTGATCTGTGCACGTGGGTCCCTTGTGCGAATGCAGCTGCAATAGCCGAGTGCAAATTTCATGCACAATTGTAGATCCAGACTCTACCAGCCGGCCTGTCATCAATGCGCCACGTTACTCTTCGCTGCTCCCCACATTCAAAGCCAGGCCCCCCTTGCTCCCTTTTTTAAACACGCGGCTCTCAGGGTCCGGACTCCTCGTTGCTATCTGCCCGCCTCCCCCGGCTCCAGCTCACCTCCTCCTGCCCAGCCCTTACCCATGTGTTTCTCGGGTGAAAAGTGCAGCTTTGGGAAGGAGCCAAATGGCTGCCAACAGGCCACCTTCCTGCAGGCGAGCCCAAAGGCCAGGTCCTCACTGGCTCCGCAGCGGAAAGGGACGAATTCCAGGGGACGGCGGCACCAAGAGCTAACGCTGGCCCTGGAAGGATCACGGGACAGATCCTCTTTTACAAGCGGGTGGAGGAGGGAGGGCGGGAAACAGGCAAAAGGGATCATATCTGCACCACAAACAATCACAAACACAGCTTTGTGCGGCTGCTGCCACCCTGACTCCCATGCTGATCTGCTGCAGAACGGCTTTCAGGCCCAGCTGGGCAGCAGCGCCTCCTGAAGCCACGACTGGAGGGAGCCTTTAAGCGTCCCCGACAGTACATTTTGTCTGAGATGGAAATGAATGCTGCCAGCATGCAAATCTCTCTAAATTAGGCACGGCCCAGCTTGCAGGAGCGCTGCTGTTTTGTGATGACCGTCATTATCTCTAGCAGCACAGAAAAGGAAGCAGGAATATTCCCAAAAGAACAGCCAGACAGGGCCAGGCCAAAGGTCCATCCAGGCCAGTATCCAGTCTGCCAACAGCAGCCAGTGCCAGGTGCACCAGAGGGAGTAAAGAGAACAGGGAATCAAGTGATCCCTCCCGTCACCCATTCCCAGCTTCTGGCAGATAGGCTAGGGACACCCATCCCTGTCCATGCTGGCTAATAGCCATTAATGGACCTAACTTCCATACGTCTATCTAGTTCTTTTCTGAACCCTGTTAACATCCTGGTCTTCACAACATCCTCTGGCAAGGAGTTCCACATGTAAACTCTGCATTGTGTGAAGAAAATCTTCCCTTCGTTTGTTTGAAACCTGCTACCTATTCATTTCATTTGGTGACCCCTAGTTCTTATGAGTAAACAGCACTTCTTTATCCATCTTCTTCACACCAGTCATGATCTTTATAGACCTCAATTTCCCCTTAGTCGTCTCTTTTCCCAGCTTAAAAGTCCCAGTTTTATTAATCTCTCCTCATATGGAAGCTGTTCCATACCCTGCCCCATGTCCGTTGACCTTTTCTGAACCTTTTCTCTTTTTCAATTCCAAGATGGCTTTTGAGGTCAGGTGACCGAATCTCTGTGCAGTATTCAAGATGCGGGCATAGCATGGATTTAGAGAGGTAGTAAGATCTTCTCTGTCTTATTCGCTATCCCTTTCTTAAGGATTCCCAACTTTGTTCTATTTTCTGACGGCCACTGCACACGGAGTGATGTTTTCAGAGAACTATCCACAATGACTCCAGGATCTCGCTCTCTCTCGATGGCAACAGCTAATTTAGACCCATCATTTTGTATGTCTAGTTGGGATGTTTCCCGATGGCCATTACTTTGCATTGATCAACACTGAATTTCATTTGCCACGAGTGGGCTGTGCCCAGGAAAGCTCTGATCCCATCTGCATGTTTTGTTAGTCTTTAAAGTGCTACCAGACCATTGGTTGTTTTTTAAGTTCATCTACCATTTTATTGGCCAGTTCTGAGCATGCTGTTTGTGGCTCTTTGCACTCTGCCTTGCCACCTCTCTGTTTACCCCTTTCTCCAGATCATCCAGGACTGTGTTGAACAGCATTGGTGCCCTGCGTACACACGATTACCTCTCTCCATTCTGCTTCCTTTCACCCTGTTTCCTGTCTGTGAACCAGTTTCCAAGCCATGAAAAGACCTTCTCTCTCACCCTAGGGCAGCTTACCTTGCTTAAGAGCCTTTGGCGAGGGACCTTGTCAAAGGCTTTCTGGAAATCTAAGCACCCTCTGTCCACCTGTCCACATGCTTGTTGACCCACTCAAAGAATGCTAGTCGACTGGGCGCGATTTCCCTTTACAGAACCGTACTGACGCTTCCCCAGCAAGTGATGTTCATCCACGTGTCGGACGACACTGTCCTTGGTTTCAACCAGTGTGCCCCGTACCGAAGTCCAACTCACCAGCCTGTCACTGTCGAGATCCCCTCTGCAGCCCTTTTAAAAAACTGGCATCACATTCGCCCTCTTCCAGCCATGCGGTGCAGAGGCTGATGCAAAGGACAGGTTACACACCACAGTTGGGAATTCTGCAATGTCCCACCCGAGTTCCCTCAGAACTCTTGGGCGAATGCCACCTGGGCCTGGTGCCTGACCACGGTTTAACGTAACGCTCCTCTCACGACACTCGGGTTTGGCACCCACGCTGAGCGGCTCAGGTTTGGGAATCTCCCTCCCACCTCAGCAGGGAACAGCGCTGCAAGGAATTCGTTTGGCTTTACACTGCGCCTGCCAGGGTGTCTGCTCCTTTCTAACGCCCACGCTTAAACAAGGCCCGGGCCTCTCCGACGCGGTGCGGAGCCGCCATGGCAGGGTTTGGATCTCTGTCTGGGGGTTTTCATTTGGGGTTTACGTTTCAGCTGAGCCTCCGTTATGGAGGCTTTGAAAAGTTTCCATGCTGCCTGCAGGGATTGCGCTCGGCTCAGCCGCCTCCTGTCCCAGCTGGGAGCCACTGCTCAGAGAAGGGCTGGCTTTGGCAGGCTGAGATCTGGAATTGCACAGCTAGCGACGGGGGCAAGCGAGAAAGGGGCTGTGACCAGTTTCTCGGCAACCAGGCAACCCACCTGCTCCTCCCGTGACTCCCTGCCCAGCGCACCTAGGGCCTGCCTTTCCGCCAGCACCAAATTCACAGGTGGAGCCCGAAGCTGAGCCCTGTCTGTGCAGAGCAGGGGCTGAAGAGGCTGGAACTGGCAGGGGAGCTGTGGAAACACTTTCCCCTCCATTCCCCAGGCCTAACCCCTGGGCAGCCCAGGCAGGGCACCGTACACCTGCCCTGGAGAGGGGCCAGCAGCACGGGGCACAGGCACACTTGTGTCCAGGGGACTTACCTGAGACCAGCCCACGTGCAATATCCCTGAGCAATGGTGCCCATGGGGGGTGTCTCGCTACCCCCCGAGCTAGCCAGGCTCCCCTCTGCTCGGCTCCTCTCCTGCAGGGCTCTGCCGTGGGGCGAAGCTGCACCAGTGCCCGGCCTGTGCACACCCCGCAAGGAAACGCCCAACGAGAAATAAAAACATCGACTTTAATGGCTAGGAACCCCGTGGAACTGCTCCCCCAAGGAGTCACTCCCGCGGGGCCGACGGCGCGGTGCCCTCGCGCCCACCCGCTGCCTCAGAAGTTGTCCAGCAGCTCCAGAATCCGCTTCTGCTCGCTCTCGCGGAACTCCTGGTTCTTCCCGTCCCCGATGTTCTCGGCGTACTCTGTCGAAGGACAAGGACAGCCCTGAGCCGCCGCCGCCACTCCCCACGCGCGGCCTGCCCTGGGGTGTTCGCACCCGCGCCGGGCTGAGTCACCAGGCACAGCGCCGGCTCATCTGCCTGGGCACAAGCGCGGCTGATAATCGCTTCCCACGGGCGGGGGCACCGGAAGAGGCTCGTCCCCAGCCACCAGCAGGGAGCCAGAGAACCCCCCAGCCTGCCCCTCCGGAGAGGAGACCATGCAGGACGGGGGCCCAAGCAGCAGTCACCAGAGCGGGGTCAGTGCCGGGAGCGGCTCACCCTGCACCTTTGCAAACCAAGAACCAAAGGAGCATCGCAGGGAACGGGCGGCTGCCGCTAGGGAAGGGGTTTTCCAGCAATAGAGCAGCTCGTGTTCAGGGCCCGGAGGGCCAAGCCACGGCAGACAGCTGTGCCAAGCCTCACTGCAAGAGCCCTGAGCCGGCTCATGCACACCAGAGCAGGAAGCTCTCTGCCGAGGCCTCGGGGAAGCCCTTCCACACGGAAGCTGCCAGTCTCTGCACCGAGACGCTGGTGCCACCAGCCCTTGAGCCGTGGGCCGGAGTCCAGGCGCGGGGAGCACTGGCGGGCCCAGGTCCCTCCCGCACCAAGCTGAGAGCAGCCCTGGGGGCAGGCAGCCGGCTCTGTCCCCCAGTGTCCTGCCCTGCCGAGTCGCAGAGGGGCCCCAGCCTCCTCCAGTCCTCTCCCTTCAGGCCCCTTCCTGGCCTCTGCCGCAGAGCAGGAGGCACAGCCGAGCCGGAGCACAGCTCCGCTGGCTCTTCAGGGCTTGCTCAAGGGAAAAGCGCCCAGCAGCTGGCTCAAGCGTAATTGCTCCAGGGTCGCTGACAGCTCCCCCCCGCCTGTGAGATCTCCAACGTTCCCAGCCCCAGCACTGGCCCCTCCGAAGTGTTTGGTGAGCACTGCACGGCCTGCTGGGAAAGGGCTCCTGGCCCACGGACGCTACGTGGAACAAGCAGACAAAACCAGATCGGAGCCTCTCCCGGTTTTCACGTGGCGACCGGGTGGGAGGGGGGTTTGAACGGCTGTTTCCCCAGCGCTGTGCGCGTGGCTGCTGCACCGGTGCAAAGTGCCTCAGACTGGACTCTGCCCCGTGGCCAGCCCTGCAGCGGCTGGGCTGGACGCTGGAGCCCCTAAGATCCTCCAGCTTCCCCAGTGCCCAGCTCTGTCTCCCCCTGAACAGCTGAACCAGCAGCTCTCTGTAGACAGGGCCAGGGTCAGTGGCAGGGCCAGGCCGGCAGCCAGGAAGCTGCACTCAGCCAGGAGAGCCCTGAGCAGTGCTCTCCACAGCTCAATCCCGCCCCCCAGTACCAAGGCAGCTCTCGGGGCCAGTCCATCCTGCCATGGTGCGCAAGGACCTGCAGCCTGAGCCGGGTGGGGATGAACAGCGGAGCCAGCCAGCCAGCCCTTACCGGAGCAGCCAGCTGGCGGGACAAGTCGGGGGGGGGGGGGGGGGGGGCGTCCGGTGGGTGATCAGCTCTGCAGCCTGCCCTGCAGCTCGATTCAGCCTCCCAGTGACGCTGGCGAGACGGGCTGGGCCGGAGCCGGGGCGCTAGAGCCCCCAGGGCTCGGCTGTCACGTGACCCGAGCAGTACGAACTGCAAACCCGATACTGGCACTAGGAGGCAAATGGCACCAGCTCCCTCTCCCCAGCCGTGGGACCCCGCGCAGTCTGCCCCAGAGCCAGGCTCATACCGCTGGGAGCAGGAGGCCGGGCCATGGGGCCAGGAGAGGAGACTCCCCTGCACTTCCGGAGTGTGTAGCACGCTCGCGCTCAGCTCAGCTCTCGGGCGTAAGGGCCATGCCTGCAGGAAGTGCTCCGGAGCCGCCTCCATCACCGGGGCCCGGCACCTCCCGTAGATGCGCCTCTCCCCTCTACGCTACAGCCACCGCCGCCAGGCCACGGCAGAGCCCAGCAAGCGCCAGGCCAGCGACTCCTCCCCGCTTCCCAGGGCTCGCCGCTGGGCCGCCAAGGCATGCCAGGGGCTCTGGGGCGCGGTGCCAAGTCTGCGCTACCTCGGCCCGGTCCCGCTCCCTGGGGGACTCACCCTTTATGATGTGCCGGACGATTTTGATGGAGCTGCCTCTCATGTTCAGAATCTGATGGACCCTCTGCCGGATCTGAGCGGGAGAGGAGGGGCAGACAGACAGACATCACTGCCGGCCCCGCGGCGGGGAGACCCAGGCCCCGCCTCGCCAGGAACGCCACGTTTCCTCGGAGGGCTGCGCCACCCAGCTACCTGGGCAGCCCGCTGCTCTCACACAGGCAAGCTCTGAAAGGCTCCCCAAAGGGGCTGCAAGGGTGTGGCCAGCCCAGGCCTGCAGCCTGCCATGCGCGGACACAGACGCTTAGAGCCAGTGCACAGGAGACCTGGGGGAACTGGCAGGCGTCGCGCCTGGGACTGCCGGTCCCGCCCCCGGCGGGTCCAGGTGGTGAACACGCCCGTTGGTGCGGCCACGGCTGCTAGCCCTGGGGCAACTGCTCTCCTGGCCGGGCAGTGGGAGCAGCTGGGGGGGGGCTCAGGGCCGTGCGGGTCCGGGCCGGCCTGGCGCTTACCTGCGGGACGCTGGCATTGCAGATCTCTGCCATGATGTAGCAGATGAGCTGCAGAACGAAGAGACCGGCGTCCAGGCGGCGGAGGTAGAACTCGTCCTCCGTGTCGTCGTCTATGATCTCGCCCTGGCGCACCATGTCCTAAGGGCGGCACAAGGAGGAGTCAGCAGGCGGCCTCTCCCCCGTATCGCTACAAGAGAACCAAGCAGCCGGCATCTCCGCACTCTCCCTCTCGAGGGGTTCTCTGCTGTGCCGGGCGTTCCCGCCAGCCAAGAATCGCCGGCACGGCCCCTAAACCAGGCTGAGGCGCGAGAAAACGGGGAGGTGGAATCTTTAAAGCAAGATGGTCCCAATTCCACTTCATAACCATTCCCCCTCCCAGGCCCTGCGCCCCAACCCCCTTCCCCGAGCTCCCTCCCGGACCCTGGGCCCCAACCCCCTGCCCCGAGCTCCCTCCCGGACCCTGGGCCCCAACCCCCTGCCCCGAGCTCCCTCCCGGACCCTGGGCCCCAACCCCCTGCCCCGAGCTCCCTCCCGGACCCTGGGCCCCAACCCCCTGCCCCGAGCTCCCTCCCGGACCCTGGGCCCCAACCCCCTGCCCCGAGCTCCCTCCCGGACCTTGGGCCCCAACCCCTTACCCCGAGCTCCCTCCCGGACTCTGGGCCCCAACCCCCTACCCCGAGCTCCCTCCCGGACCCTGGGCCCCAACCCCCTACCCCGAGCTCCCTCCCGGACCCTGGGCCCCAACCCCCTACCCCGAGCTCCCTCCCGGGCCCTGCACCCCGACCCCCTGCCCCGCACTCCAACCCCCTTTCCCGAGCTCCCTCCAGGACCCTGCACCTCCTCCATTAATATTCTGGAAGAGGGCAGCCCTTGGCCATTTACCACATTTTTGGAGTGCCCCCCCACCCCCCGGCGACAGAGCTTCCTTCCAAAGCCAGGCAGCGCCCTTAGTCAGTCGATGGGACCCAGAGAGCAACCCGAGGCCTTCGCCCTCTCGCCCCCGGCTAAGCACCAGGACCTGGAAGCAGAGCTCTGTCCCGGCTGCCGCAGACCGTGGACGTCAGGCCCAGGCAGCGGCAATAGGCAGGTGAAGCTGCCAAAGCAAGTCCTCGCTCTTCCCTCGCGTGGGGCGTGGAGGGCAAGGGGCAGCCACCAGCCAGCGCGGCCAGAGGCTCCCTCCTGGGCAGGGCCCTGGGGCGGCTCCCTCGGCTGCCAGAGAGACCGGCTGGAACTCAGCTCGCACGCGACCCCTCATCTCCCAGGAAGCAGCGGGGCAGGCTCTGCGGGCGCTCTGCAGCGCGTGATTGATTAGGCAGTGGGGTGGCAGGTGGGCACACGCCAGCGGAGCAATATTTCCTCATTAGCGCTGTCGCCAGCCAGCGCGCTCCACCTGCAAGAACGGCCTGGGCGTGTGTGTGTGTGTACGTACGTGTGCACGTACGTGTGCGTGTGTGTGCGTGTGCGTACGTGTACGTGCGTGTGCGTACGTGTACGTGCGTGTACGTGTGTGTGTACGTGTACGTGTGTGTGTACGTGTACGTGTGTGTGTACGTGTACGTGTGTGTACGTGTGTGTGTGTGTACGTGTACGTGTGTACGTGTACGTGTGTGCGTGTACGTGTACGTGTGTACGTGTACGTGTGTGCGTGTACGTGTACGTGCGTGTGCGTACGTGTGTGTGTGTGTACGTGTGCGCGCGCGTCTGAGCGTTGCAGACAAATACACACACAAGGTCACAAGTGCCACAAGCTGCTTTCGGCTGCCAGCTCCTGGCTTTCTGAGCCCGCCTCTGCCCTGCAATCCCGGGCAGCACCCGAGTTGCCAGGTGGACAGTGACGCCTTCGCCCCATTGCAACCCCTGAGCAGGGACGGCATCCCCCAGCAGGTGCAGCGGGCACGGCCCCTCTCGGAGGCGCTCGTGGGACCAGAGCAGGCGTGCTGCCAGGCCAGCATCAGTGACAAGTACCAGGGCCCTCCAGAGTCCTGTAGTGGTGGGGGGAGGGGGCTAACCTCTCCTCCCCCTCCCCAAAACAGACCAGCTCCTGGCCGCTGTGCAGAGGCTGAGTCCTTACCCTGCCCTTGAGCGTCTTCCTCCAGGATCTCCTCTGCCCCAGCCCGTGTCGTGCCCAGGCCCCAAGAGACCCCTCCCCCCGGCGTCAGTGCCCGGCTGGACTCGCTGTGCCCACCGGCAGACCAGCAGCAGCCCGGTGAACACAACCATCGCCCACAACGGAGCCAGGTCACAGGCAGGAGCGTGGCTTCCTGGCACACACCTGCCGGAGAGCTCGCTCTGCTGCGTCCCAGTCGTCACTCGCTGCCACCCCACCGAGCCCGACTACGCCACGGCAGGGCAGCGCTCCCCACTAGGCGGCGACAGGCCCGCGCAGCACGAGGGGCAGCTCGGTTCAGCCCGGCAGGGAGGAGAGCTTCCCGAATCACAGCCAGGCTTCCAGGCCAGCCTCTCCCCCACGGCCAAGGGGAGTTCCCTGGCAGAGTGGAGGAGGGGCCATGCAGGGGGCCGGGGTGCCCCAAATGGCAGCTGCCCATGAACTCGCTGTGCCCCTGCGTGCAGCCCCGTGCCGCTTGCCCAGATGCTCCCTGTGACGTAGTGGGGGTACCTGGCTGGTTTCTATGCTGCTGGCTCTGGGGTAACCCCCACTGGCTGCCGTGGGTACCACGACCCAGCAAAACAGGATGAGTCACTATGCAAACAAGTATGGCCAGACACCCCCATGGAGAGGAACAAAGGAAGGTGGATGCTGCCCTGGCTGGGGGGCAGGGCTGGAAGAGAGTTAGTTAGTAGCTGGCTGTCTGGGAGCATGGAGGAGACAGCCTAGGTAAAGGGGCTGGAGTATAGGGGCCCAGTCTCCCCCATCTCAAGGGGGCCTGAGGCATCCTAGCCCAGCTCTGTGACCAGATTCCATCTGTGCTGTGCTGTATCCTGGAGAGGCAATAAACTTCCTCTATTCCACCGGCTGGTGCAGTCTGTTTGTGCCATTTCGGGGTGCAGGAGACGGGGGACCCCAACGCGCCGTCACACTCCCCCACCCGGCAAGGGCTGCCGCGCCAGTTCTACTCCACGCCGGCTGAAGCTGTTGCCATTTGAGAGTCTGGGAAGAGCAACCAGAAGGATGAAAGGCCCAGAGAATGTGAGCAGGGAGGGAAGCTGAAGGAACGGGGCTTGGAAAGGAGAAGGCTCAGGGGGGACACGAGAGCGGCTTTCAAGTACCTAAAAGGGTGTCACAAGGAGCAGGGAGGAAAAATTGTTCCTCTCGGCCTGAGGACGGGACAAGCAGCAAGGGGCTTAAACTGCAGCAAGGGAGGTTGAGGTTGGACATGAGGAAAAACTTCCCACCTGTCAGGGTGGTGAAACACTGGACTAAATTAGTGGGGGTGGAGTCTCCATCCCTGGAGATATTTAAGAGCGGGTTGGACAGACACCTGGCAGGGATGGTCTAGACGGTGCTTGGTCTGGCTGTGAGGGCAGGGAACTGGACTCGATCACCTCTCGAGGTCTCTACCAGCTCTAGTGCTCTATGATGCTCAGGGAGGCCCTGCTGGGTCTCTGAAGCATCCCCGGGCCAGAGGGCCAGCCCGGCCCTTTCAATGCTCCAAGTTCCATTCACAGTGGCTCCTCCCTCGCCCGCTCCCGCCAGCGCTTCACTCACCCCAAGCACGGGCGAGGGGCACCGAGCGCCAGGGCTCCCACCACGCCGGATTCACTAGGCCCCCAGCGCAGCTTGGGGCGGGCCAAGCCACGTGGCAGCGCCTGGGAGCCACGGCCTCAGAACGGCCGTTCCCAAACAAGCCAGCGCGTGGAGCCCAAGGGTGGAAAAGCAAAGCCAAGCGCAAGTCGAAGGGCAACATGAGAACCCAGAGACTCCTGACGTCCAGCAGCCCCTCGGTGTGCAACGGCCCCTCCGTCTCCAGTCACACGGCCGGCGGCCCGGGCTCCCCATCACTGACCGCCAGTGTCCAGTCGGGGAACATCTCCAGGACACACCAGTCACCTGTGCGGATCCTAATCAGTTCTTGGTAACGAAACAGGCACCAGCCTAGACAGGCGGACGTGGCCTCCCCGTTTGCTGTCCCCAGCCCGGAGAGAAATGAGCCCTAATACGCAGTGGGTAGGGACACCGGGCATGCGGGCCAACCGGAGAGGTGTGTCATTCCCATATTCTCTTCAAAGGCCGCCTCCCTGTGTCGCTGCCGGAGAAGAAGGGATCCGGAGAGCGGCGTGCGGCTCTGCTCTTGACTACGCAGGAGCAGCAGGGAAGACGGCTCGTCCCTTGTCCTGCTAGACCAGGCCTGCCGCCTGAGGGATTGCTGGGTACCAGCAAAGGAAGCAGCCACAGCTCCCGAGGCACCGCGGGGGCGGGGGGACGTACGGTGCCCAGTGCCAGTCTGAGTCTCTTCGCCACAGCCGCCCTCGATGTTCGTGTCTGGCAGAACCCTGCCGCCGAGCCGCCGTTCCACTCTGCCTCCCGCGGAGCTCCCGTCCAAACGAGAGGGAGATGCCATTTCCAATCCGCTGCCCCCAGGCACTGAGGTGCCCCTCGCTGATGGGCTCCTGCGGCACTCCAAAGAGCCCCCCTCTCGCTAATGAGGCAGGACTGACAGGCTCAAACCTGAGGCTGACGGATCTGCCAGTACAGCGGAGGCAGCGCCCATCTCCGGCCAGGCGGGCCTGAGACACCCCCTGCCCTTCCCCGCAGACATCGCGCGGCCCCTGGTCCCAGGAGAGCGAGGCTGGCGGCGCGGCGCAGCGGGGAGCACACCCACTCTGCAGGTCCGGCTACAGCACTTCCAAGGAGATGCCCCCCCCCCCCGGTGTCTGTCGGCATGGCGACGTCACCTCCCCGGCAGCATTCCTCCAGCCTGGCACCGTCTACCCCGGGGCTCGGTCGGCAGTGCTGCTTGTGGCAGGGGGTCCCGCCCCTCCGAGGGGGCACACAGCTGAGGGGTCCCGGGGGAAAGCAGGCCCGAGTCAGCACTGCGCAGCCTCAGAAAAGCGGGCGCGACAAGCCAGACCTGGTTCCAGCACTTCGGGCACAGACACGCAGCCGCTGCTAGGCCCTGGATGCTGCACGGACTGTGGGCAGGGACCCGAGGGAGGCTGGAAAGGGGGTGTCTGAGGGGCGTCATGCATGCGGGACAGCAGGAGCACGCAGGGACCGGGGTGCACGTCAGTCGGAGGTCAGGAAGGAGCCGGGCCGAGTGCAGACTTGCAGCCCAACGCCCAGTGAACTGGAACAACGGCCCCCCCAAAAGGGGGGAGGGGAGACGGACAGTGCTACAAACCCTGAGGCCCGGCATTCTGCCCCTCCAGCCCAGCAGGCCCTAGCTGCACTGCTGTGCCGCGTGGCCTAGGGAGCCTTCCCAGCCCTGTGCAAGCGCCGGCTCAATGCACATGCCCTACGGCCACGGTCGCCAATGCAGAGCCCCGCCGCCTCGGTGACAAGGGACGCGTCCCCCAGCAGCTTCTCGTGCGGATTTGCCATCAGGTCCCGAGAGGCAGGACTCGGGGCCGAGTCCTGATGCGGGTCACAGTTTGTGCTGTGGGCAAGAGGGCAGGCCCCCCGCCAGGGCACGCCAAGGTAGCAGCCACGCTCTCAGCTGTGCACACCAGAAAGCAGCCTCGCCGTCTCTTGGGACGTTTGTTCAGGTCTGCTCCCGGCCCCTGCAACCGAAGGGCTGGTCACTGCTACCACGCCCGGCACCTCCCTGGACCCAGCGAGCAAACGCACCGGGCAGGCCGGGCCTCCAGACCCCTGCAAGCCCAGCCGGAGAGCTACACAGCTCCCCAAAGCAGCTCCCGGTGCAGCAGGAGAGCGAGTGCCTGGGTACACGAGGCAGTCAGCAGGCTGCACGCCCACCAGTGAACACAGGTACAGGCCTCCCACTTCCATTAACCCCTTGTTCACTCTGGCCCGCAATTCAATTCCAGGCAGTTCAAACACCAGCCTCGCACATCGCCCGCTACGCTACCCAAACCTGCGGACCCGGCCTCGGGCCCAGCTCCGTCCATCTTGCCCTTGCACGGGCGGAATGGCTTAACGGCCGCACAATTAGCATGTCGTTTGGGAGTCATTAGCACGCAAGGGATCTGTGTTAGCACTGCACTCAAACCTGCCGAGTGTCATTCTCGGTGGAACTAAAAAAATCCATTAAACCGTCTCGTGCCTTCCCCTCCCCCTTCCAGGGATGGCGGTGGCTGCTGCCGTCTATAACTGCACCTTCGCGAGGCAGCGCCAAGAACCGGGGGCTCTGCAGCTCCTCCGGCCGCGTGCGAGCGGACCAAACCCAGGCACTGGGATTCGCTGGGCTTCATTTGCTAGAGTGGCGGGCGAAAAGCACCAAGTCCTGGTACGGGCCAGGGTCTGCACAGACCCGTATTGCCTGGGCTCCCATGGCAGGGAGGCTGAATGCTGCTAGCAGCAGCCGATCCCTTTCCGCTGAGCGGAGCCTAGAACGGTCCCTGAGCTTGCTAAGCAGGGAATCCCGGCCAAAGCGGAGGCAGCGCCGCCTGGCGGAAGGGCTCTGGCGCCGTGGTGACCCGAGTGGCAGGGCACAGAACCGACGGGCCAGGAGGAAACAGCCCGAGCCCCCTGAAGGGGAATGGGGCTGCTAAGCAGAGCAAGTGGGTACCGCCAAGCCCTTCCAGACCGCAGGGCCCACGCTCCTGCTTTGACCTTGGCGGTGGGAGCCCTGCGCGGACACGTGTATCCGTAGCGCGGCGGCCCCGGGTATGAGCGGAGATCCGCAGGGCTCTAGAGACAGCGCTGGAAACGCCTCACGCCAGGCAGGTGAGCAACACACTCGAGCCAGACGGCGAAGACAGGATCCTCCACCACCGCAGAGCCTGGTCCACTTGCGCTGGGCCCCCGCTCCCAGACGCCAGCTAAGCAACCCTGCCTTGGCGGGGCCCTTCCTCCCGGAGCCTGTTACAGCCACTCCGGCAGGCAGCGCCGCCCTCCCCACGGCCAGGGAAAGCAGGAGACACCGAGTGTCGGGTTCCCCGGTCGTAGGGACCACCTGCCCCTTCCGGCCCGACCCCCAGCCAGACGCCGCAAGCGCCCAGGAGAGGGCTGGAAGTAGAAGCCGCTGGGAAAGCGCGCTCCAGCCTCAAGGCCACGTTCTGTGAGCTTAGCGGGAGGCGGCAGTCAGGACGCCCGTCTCCGGTGGTGCCCATGCGGGCGGCGTGAAAACAACCCCTCGCCGGTGACGTCCGCGCCCCCGGCTACCCGTGTACAGGCGGGGCGCATGAGTCGGCAGGCCATCCGCGCGTCTCCGGCTCCTGGCACCTTCTGCTGCCGCGGGGTCCCCGCCGGCGCCTCCCTTGCCCTCGGCATGCTGGAGAGTGCGGGGTGCCGTGTACTCCGCGGCGGCAGAGACCGGCGCCCCGTCACAACAGGCATTTCTGCTCCTCCCAACCCCTCCCCAGGGGAGAGCCGCTTACCCCAAACCGTGGGGCGCTCCCGCGGGGGACTGGCGCAGCCTTTTCAGCAGGATGGGAGCCGAGGGGCAAGCGAGGCGGCAAAGAGCCGGGCACAGCCCCAGTGGGAGGGGCCTGCCACGGAGGAGTGGCAGCTCCAGGGAGCGGTGCAAGCCGCAGAGCTGAACTATGGATGCCAGTGGCAGGGGCCGATCAGCCCTTCGCGGGTACGTGTAGACGAGGCAAGCTCTGTGCAGCTGAACGCTATTGCCTGCCCCCTCGGCGACTGAGGGACCCTGGCGCACTAAGAGACAGGCCCACTCCTGCCAGGCCACGTGCCGGCTGGCTGCTGCCCTCACCCCCAGGGCAAAGGGGACCCGCAGGTGCAAGATGCTCAGTCAATAGCAAACAGCCAATGTGGGGAAGGAGGAGGCCGAGGCCCCAAAGAGCAGCTGCCCTCACTCTGGTAAGCGCCAGCCCCGTCCACAGCCCTGCTCCCGGCATCTTGCAACCCGCCCCCCCTCCCCCCGGATAAATCGGCACTTGCTCCGCTGGAAAAGGCGGTGGGGGAGGGCGGCAAACGCTAATTTGCGAGGCTGCCGCTGTCTGCGGGGAGCCGGAACGCTGGTGGCGGCCGAGACTCCCTTCCCCGCTCACCCGGTGCCTTTCTGAGCAGCCGTGACTGAGCACGGACGCCCTGCAGCTGTTCCCCAGCGCTCTGGCCTCGGCACGGAGACCGGGGGGGAGATGCAGCCTGTGCCATGCAGAGCCAGCTCCTGTGCCTGGGGAGAGCCCCGGCTGCAATTACCTCCCCTCCGTGCTAATCAATTTCACACCCTCCTCCGTGCGGAGGCCGATCATCTTGCGAGAAGCCAGCCAAACTCCCCCAGTCCCGCAGCCGCTTCCTGACTCCAGCAGCTCATTGTCCCTGGCAGGGTCGTCGGTTCCAAGACCGTCCTACACGGCACCCGAGCTCACGGCACGCCGAGCCACTGGCCGGCGGACACAGGTTCTTGGCTGCAGCCCCATCTCCTCCCGACAGACGACCCCGCCCAGCTGATCGGAACGCCAAAGAGGCGGGCAGGCGGCCTTGAACATTACCATGTAACCGTCACGCTGCCTTTCACTCCCTCCCCCCCAGCTGCCAGCCCCAGGAACGCTGCAGGCTGGTAAAAGTGCACGCAGAGAACCCCAGGTACTGCTGCCCTACAGCTGTCTGTGTGGAACGGCCCGGCACAGCTTCCTGCTTCCCTCGCCCCTTCTCTCCCTCCGCAGGCTCAGGGCGCACAGAGTCACGCACGCACTAGTGCAAAACGCTCTACGCCGGGGCCCCGCGCATGGCGGGAGCACAGCCGAGTCAGTGACACTCGTGTTTCCAAGTGGCCCTGGCTGCAGGCGGTGCTCACAGCTTCGCTGGCCCGTCAGGACAGGAGATTTCTCTAGAGAGCTCTGCCAGGGACCTGTGCTTCCGCTCTGCCTCTGGCCCCGAGTCGGCTGCGGTGCGTCTGCCGCTTACCCCGAGGTCCTGTCGTCCCTGCCCACTGGCAACACGCCAGCCAGCCCCGGGCACCGCCCTATCCCAAGGGCACCCCCCCCCCAGAAGGCAGCAGGGCAGGCAGCTGTTTGCAGGGCAGGGCGGAGGAAGGAGGGGACACGCGCTGGCAGCACCTGGCTGCGGGACGTACGTGCTTCTCTCCTTCGATCTTCTTGTCGGCCGCCTGCATTGCATCCAGGTATTTGAAGTGCAGCTCCATCAGCCGGTCGACCTACGAGGGCAGGAGAGGCAGCGCTCAGCGAGACCCGCTCCCTCCCACGCCCAGAGCAGCCGCGGGCGTGAGGCGAACACGGTGCCACACCCCAGGCTGCAGCCCCAGAGCAGAGGCATGAGAGCTACAGCTGCCCCCTCCCTAGCCCAGTGCAAGGCCTTTCTCCACGGCAGCCCCCAGCTGGGGAGAGCCTGCTGCAAGTGCGCGGAGGTGCAGGGCCGCTCACCCCAGGGCGGGCGGGCTGGAGAGAATCCCTGGATGCTTGGTAGGGGCCTCTGCTCCCCTGCCAGGAGCATGCCCACGGCCATTCCCAGGTCAGACGGACGAGGCCCTGGGGCGTTCACGACCCTCTCGCTCTCCCTGGGGCACAACGGCTCAGTGCCCCGCGGCCTGGCCTGGTCAATCCAGGTGACTGGGATCGCTACCCGGGACCTGGCTGGGTTTCAGTGGCTGTCGAGTAGGGATGTGAATGGCTCACAGTCAACCGGCCCGGCCTGGGTGCAGCGGGCCCGGCCACAGCGAGGGGCGGCTCCAGCCCGGCTGCCCTGCCCTGTCACCCCACTTCTGACGGAGTTTCCGATTCCCACGGCAGGAAGTGGCTTGCAAAAGCTGCTTCTTTGCAGCGGGCTGCCCTGGCCGTCCCCTCGGCGCGGGAGGGTGAACCGCTCCACAGAAGGGGCGAGGGATGCACTAGCCCAGCCAGCCCGAGTAACTAGCGTATTCCCGCGTCTCCCTGCTAGAGGCAGGGCTGGTGGAGGTACAGCAGCTGAGATCCATTTTCCAGGCTGGCCCGTGGGCCGCGCCACGCCAGGGCCCCGGCCCTGTATTCCCACGGAGGGCGCGCGGCTGGCCCGCCGGCACACTGACCTTCTCGCTGTCGTTCTCGGTGAACTTATTCAGCAGCCGCGTCCTCTGCTGCCCACGCAGGTTCCGCAGCAGGGAGGCCAGGATGGAACAGACGTGCTCTGGGGGAGAGACACGCGGGTCAGGAAGGGCAGATCATTTCCTCGCTCGCACAAGAGGCACCTCCCGCTCCCGTGGCAGGGGCGCTGGGCGTGGGATGGGGCAACGGGCCCCAAGGTGCCTGGGCTCGCCTGACAGCCGGAAAGGCCTCTGGCGGCTTGTGGCACCTTCTGGTGTTAGGCTGAGCCTGTCTGGGTGTCGCCCTGCTGTTAGGAAAGGGAGGCTACAAGCTAACCCCAAACCCAGCTCCGTTCACCTCCCCTGGCTGGGCGCTTGCCAGCGTCTTTCACTCTTCCCTTGGCACTTCCACCCGGGCCGGGGGCCGCGGCTGCTGCTTTCCCAGCCAACCGCTGCTCTGGACACAAGCCAGGCTCCCTTCCGAAGCCGGCGCGGCCGGGCCAGCGACCCGTCCGTTACCAAGCAGGGAGCAGTTGTCAGAACACCGCTCCAAGGCGGGCGCATGCCAGCGCGTGGCTCCTGCAGAGATTTAATTGGCATTAGCCAGAGCAAAATCTTCAAACAGATCTCGTCTGTACAGACACTCCTGCGTGCGGAACACAAATCCAGCGCAACGCGCAAGGAAACACCCGCAACACGCCTGCTCCACAGCCCTCCAGACTCCACGCCGGGCCAGCGGCCCCCAGCCCAGAGAACACGCAGCGCTGGAACTGGGCAACCCCCCATCACGGTGACCCCCACTAAATCCGGGTCTGAAGGGACTGACTCAACTGCCTCAGATGTGCATGGAGTCTCTCTGCAGAAGAGCTATCCTGCCGCTCCGCCGCAAAGCGCCACGCCCGGGGGAGCCGGACACTCAGCGAGGGGACAGCCCGGCGCCGCAGTGTTAACTCTTCCATTCTTTGTAGATCCCCTTCCCAAGCACTTCACTGGCCCAGCGGGATCCCCACCCGAGAACCCGGCTGACAGGACACGGTGGCAGCCTCCCAGCCAGAGCCCGACTCGGCAAAGCACTGGCCACCTTCCATGGGAACTGGGGTCACTCCACGTCTCTCAGGCAGGGACAAGCTCCGGTCTAGGCTGCTCTGCTTCCAGGGGGCATCATGGCTCCCATATGCGGGTTCGGAGGCCCCCAGAGCTCCATTAAGTACAAAGGCCCATCCACACGCAACCCCGGCCTCGCCAGCGTTCGCTCGCACGGGGCCTGGTTTTCAGCCTGATCTTAGTCTTTCGGTGGGTCTCTGTCTACTGCGTACGTGGCCCTGGCTGAAAGACTCGCCGTGCCAGCGTAGCCACAGGGCCTGGGCGAGCGGCTCCCTACAGATCCCTTCCAGTCCGACAATTCTAGGACCAATTCTGTGGCTCTACGTCTATTCCAAATAACGTGACCAAACATCCCAGTTCCTTTCTAGCCAAGCCCTCCTCCTGCAACGGCTTCTCAGCCCCTCCTTCCCTGGCCACTCTCCTGCCCATTCACACGCTGCCCCGGCTGACTGTTGTGCTGACACCACCTGGATTCACACTGATCTGGGGGCACAAGGGGGGGGAAGATGTGGGGGGTTGTGGAAACCACAGCAGCGGCCGCCCGCTGCACTGACTTGCACCCACCCCGCTCTGGGGACGGGCGCTTGCGGAGCATGCGCCAATGTCAGAGATGGGGCAGTGCCCCTCAGGGCCAATCCAACCAAGCACAAACCCTGACAGCTGTCACGGCTCCGGGGCCGTCGCTCCTGCTCCCCCCGCCAAGAGACGCAGTGCTCTGTGGCGCTGGCGCAGAAAGAACCAAGCGCCATTTCTCTGCTGCAGGGCACTTCCAAAGCACCCCCCAGCTCCGCTCCATCCTGCGACAGGAGCCACCTGAGCAGTCCGCGTGCCCAGTCCCAGGTGGGACCCTCCCGTTGGCAGCACAGGTTATCTGCATGCCGCACGGGCAGCCAAGCCGCCACACGCACCACCCAACGGTTTCATTAGCTACTAATAAATGTCGCTTCCCCGGGAACAGATTTCTGCCGGAGGTGGTGTCAATTTTTCAAGCGCCAAGGAGATGGGGGGAGCTGCTGGCAGGGAGAGCAGAGGAGATAACAGGTTTATCTGGTGGCCAGCCCCGCTCAACTGCTCTGTCATTTCGACAGGATAAACCGGAGCTGAAGGATGGCTCTGGAGACGCCAGCGCAGGCTGTGCGAAGCCGACTCCCTGCAGCGGGGCCTTCGGCACAGCAGAGGCGAGCGCACGGCAGCCGCTAGATCAAATCAGCTGTCTGGGCAAGAGGAGGACGAAGAGCCCAGCGTGCCATGAGCCCGTATTTCCTTAGAAGGAAGAGGACGTGCAAACAAGCCGCCAGCGGCGTAGCAGTTTGTGCTGCTGGCTTAGACGCGAGCATTTCCAGCATGCGATTGGGTGGGGCCCCCGGAGGAGGAGGAAGATGCTGTTGTACTGGGCTGCCTGATCTTTTCTTTCCTCCCCCACCCCTCAAAACACCCTGCTCCCCTTTGCCAGGCTTATTCTCTCCTGCGCACCTGTTGGGGGTGTGGGCAGCAACCGAGCACCCAGCCCGTTTTTCCAGGACACAGATACGGTGGCCATGTCACCGAGGCGCCCTAGGGCCGGTCTACCCTGCTGCCGATTGAGAGACCAGAATGGCCTTGTGTCTAACCTCCACAGTGCACGCCACGGGGTTTCTGCACCACGCCGAGTCCTTCCAGAGGAGAGGGAGTGTGTCTGCCTTCGAGACCCACCCAGGCTGGATTTCAAGACCCTGAAGGACGGACTCCACCACGTCCCTTCAAAGCGAGTGGCTAGTTCCCTTCCCTGCCAAGAATGTCATTTCCCGTCGGAGGTTTTCTGCCGTCAGTTTCCAGTTGTCGGATCTTGTGCCTTCTGTCTGGTAGAGTTAAGAGGCCTCTCTCGTGTAGGGCCAGACGCACAACGACCAGGTCACTTGCTACCTTTCTCATGGATAACCTAAAGGGGCGCTCTTCAAGGCACAAGGCAGGCTTGCTACGCTTCCGGCCAATTCCTGGAGCTCGTCTCCGAAGGGCCTTGTTTTCAAGGATGGACGCTGAATTCCAGCACCGATGTAACAGACCCCACACTTCCCTCTTCCTCCCAACAGAAACACCCACTTGGAGCTCCCCCGCTCCGGGGAGCTCACATCCAGGCAGTCACGTAGGAGGACCAGCTTGGAGCTTCTCAGTCACCGATGTAGGGAGACACGCAAGGGCACCAAGCCGCCGTAAGGACAGTGAGTGTTTGTTCTGTGGAGACCCGCCCGCCCGGTTCACTTTCCAGACGTGCTCCAGACTCAGGGACGCGAGGTCTGTGTTCCGATACAGGACCTGAGCGCACACTCGCCAGCGGGCGAAGGGTCTACTACGGGGAGCAAACTCACGGACGTGAGCGGGCCCATGGCGAGCACTGGGTCGGGTCCGGCCTCTGTGCTTCCGCTCCCTCCTCAAACCATGGCAGAACTATTCTCCAAACCCAAACCATCTTACGTGGCTATTTCTGGTGAACACGCGGCAGCGCACCCTGCAACCCAATCAACCGGCACGCGGCTGGCTCTTCCACTACAGACCATGCTTGGCCTCTCTCCCGAACTCGGCAGGTCCGTTACTCGCTGAAAGCCAGGTGTGTGCGGCTAGTGACAAGCACTGGCCCAGAGCCACCTGCCTTTTGGGCACACGCCTGGCGCGGCAGGGCCCTGCAGCACCACACCCCTCACACCACGAGTAGGGGATCTCAGCCCGGCTCCGCCTAGAGCAGGGGTGTCCAAACTTTTTTCAAAGAGGGCCAGATTTGATGAAGTGAACATGCGTGAGGGCCGACCATTTTGCCTGACATTATTTGAACCATTAAAATTAAATGCAAATTAACTATTTTATGCAAAGTTTATTGCAAACGGCATACTTTTCATTTCGTCACATGGATGACAAATCTAAACAGGTGTTAAATCACTCTGCCTTTCATATCTGAAAGCCAGATGAAAAAAAATCCAGGAAGCTGAAATATATGTCAGGAACATTGTAAAGTACATTACATATTATTGGTAATAAAGGTTGTCTGTCAACTTTTAAATTCAAAAAATATGAACAGGAACATAACACTAAGTATACATGTTGTGTCCAAATATATTTATAACTGATTTAGACCATCTGACATTAACTGAGATTTTACAATGTATTCATCTCAATACATATGGATTCGTTGGGGGCCATAAAAGATAGATATTGCCAAATTACCTGTGGGGCCGTATTAAACCGGAACACGGGCCGCAATTGGCCCCCGGGCCGGACTTTGGACATGCCTGGCCTAGAGCGAGGACTCAAAACTGCTGCTGCTTTGAGACCAAAAGAGAAACCTCAGGCCGCCTCCTCCCTCCACAGGCCATTCCCGCCCCCCTCGGCCTCGCCCACGGCCCTCAGGCTCCATGGATCCCGGAAGCTTTGCAAAGCCTGCCTGGAAAAGGTTGGGGGGAGGGGGGCAGAGGCCAAAGCTGCTACCTGCATCCTTTTGTCACCTCCCAAACAGGCCGAGACGCTTTTCTCTTGGGAAAGCACCAGACCCAGAGCCCCGAAAGCCTGGTCTGCCTCAGGAGGAAAGGGCCCTCCCATCGGTAGCCAGCCCAGACACACCGGAGGCCACAGAGCCTCCTGGCAGGGCGAGGAAAACAGCAGCTCGCCGCCTTCTCTTCCTTGTGGCCTGCGAACGCCTCAAAACCAGCCCCTGCTTTCCCGGGGTAGGTGCATCCTGAGCCTGCAGGAGGGCCAGGCAGCGCCGGTCCCCAAAGCGTCTCCTCCGGACTCTCCCGGGAGCCTAGCAGGCGGCTTGTCTTCTCCAGCGGGCGGGCCAGATGTGAGCAAGCCGCTGAGGCCCAAAGGCCAGGCCTTGGTTCCTTGGCCTTTGTTCTAGGCAGCTCATGTCTGGCACACGTCTCCCTACCCCACCCGGGGGTGTCCTCAGCCCGGCATCGCTTCAGAGCCTCGCCGGCCTCCCTGCGCCTGCCTAGGCAGGAAGATTTAGGACGCGAGCAGTGCTTAAAATACCCTAATTAGATTGATCTTGACTTCAGCAGTGGCTGGCTGGAATATAGATGAATCTAGCCCACGGCTGCACCGGCAGCTGCAACAGCAGGAGGGCCTGTCAAGCCAAGCAACAACATTACCCTCTGCCTGGGCTGTTATTTCCCCCTTACGCTGCGTTACACGGGGCATCTGGCGAGCAGAGCTGTGCACGGACAGTCCAGGGGAGCAGCGATGCAGATTGAACAGGCGCCCTGCCACAGGCCGACACAGCTGAACACGTTGGGGGGGGGAGGGGGGAGGGAGGCCAAGAGACGGGAGCCCTGACTTAGTGGAGGAGGGAAAGGCAGGGGCAGGGCAAGGACCCTCTGAGCACTGATCTGCGGAACAAGCGGGATCAATCTGAGCCCTTGAGATGGTTGAAAATCCAAGGGAGAAGGCGCTAGGACACGTCCGCTCACGGCGCCTGGAATTCTAGGGCAGTGCTGGGCAAGTCTACAGCCGGCCCTTCTAGGCTTCTCGTGCGTTGATTTATGGGAATTCTCAGCACTTGCTGGAGCCCTGCAATCGCGACTGGGGAACGGCAGCACAAAGATGAATTACCCAGCACACCTGAGGGCCTTGCTCCATTTCACTGAGGGGTAAAGTGAGGCCCAGAGGGCCGGCTGTCCGGGCACACGAGTGTCTGGAGCCAGGCAGCTGAGAGAGCCACACGGCACAAACCTGCAGCCAAGTCAGTCAGAACAATCTCTGGATTACAAGAACGCTCAACCACCAATCATCTTTAAAACTAACTGGGGGGCGGGACCCTCCTCTCTGGGGGTAGGCAGCCCCGAGTCTCACCCCCCAGCCACCAGGCCCCCCACGGGCAGGCCAGCCCCAGCTCTCTGTCCCCCGGCCGCCAGGGGCTGGGCTGGGCTCTCTCCCTCTGGTCACCAGGGGCTGGGCCAGGCTGGGGCTCTCTTCTCCCACTGGGAGGATCCAAGACCACACCAGCCCTGCCACCGGCCCCAAGACTGCCCCAGGCCTTTCACCCCACTCAACCCACTCTTCCGCTCCACGGGCACCAGCTCTTCCCCTCTGCCCCCAGCCCTGAGGCCACCCAGCTCTTCCCCCTGCCCTTCCCATCCCCCAGCCCTGGTTCTTTCCTCCCTCCAGCTGCCGGGGGGGGGGGGGGGGGGAGAAGGGAGGGCAAGGCTGGCTCCCCCCCCCGACCTAGGGGATGTGTGAGGAAGGCTGGGGTGCGGGGAGAGGGTGCAGCTTCAGCCCCCCGGATCACCACAGAGGGGAGACCCCTTGGAGCTAGGGTTGCCAGGTGTCTGGTTTTCACCCAGACTGTCTGTTATTTGGGTCCTCCATTCAATAAAAAAAACAACAATGTGAAATGTCCAGTATTTCCTGTTTCCCCAGGGGGGGGAAGGGGGGGGAGGAGGAGGAGTTTCGGTATTTTTTGTTAAACCATCTGGCAACCCTACCGGGAACACTGGGAGGGGATGGGGAGGAGAAAGGGCATGTGGTGTGCAGCTTCTGCCCCTCCCAAACACCCAGGCGGGGGTGGGGGGGGGGGGGGGAGAGAGAAAAGGCTGTGAGGCTCCCAGGCCATGTGACTTGCGGCTTCAGGCCCCGCATGGCAGCCGAGCACTGGGGAAATGTGAGGGGAGGAGGCAGACGCGACCCAGAATGACGTGATGAGTGACATCCCTCTGTCGGCCCACAGGGAACCCCTTTTCTTTTAAATATATATAGACATTAAAGCCTATTTGAAACCCCTAACTGAAAACACTAAACTAGGACTCGCTCACGTCAGAGGGTCCCATTGTGCTCCCAACAGTTGGTGGCAAAAGCAATCAGTCGGTGCAATAAACGTGTTTCAAGACTCCTGTCGCAGGTATTCATTTCGGCAGACCGCGTGAAAAGTATTTTTGCTGGTTCCCAGATGATGTTCAGTTAGAAGAGCTTCTCTCTGTCAAGTTAGTTTTTCTATCGTATTTTACCCATTTCATGCCCTGGGAATTTAGTCACGTGGTCGATGCTCATTCTAACGGGTGTTGCTACATCTCAGTGCCCGTTAGCACGGTTCAGGAGAGCACTCTCAATAACAGCGCTAGTCCTCCAACGGAGACTGAAAAGGTGTCACTCTCATTCTCTGCTGTTTATGATGGGGTAGCCTGGCGAAACACCCACACTGCAGGCATCGGTCAACTGGAAAATGGCTGGACAGCCGCTAAGATTGTAAAAGAAATGATTGTGAAATAACCTGACACCTGGGCACAGCGAAGGCGGTTTACTTTGCGGGGCTTGGTAGGAACATGCTCCCAGTGTGTTACAATCGGACGCGAAAGGAAGAGATTGTTTCCTCTCCGGCTGGGCTCACTAGCCAACATGGAGCTCATAAGACTTGCTTCCCAACAGGCCCCCCAACCCAGAGAGGAGGCCCTTGCCTCTCAGCTCAATTTGTTTCCCTCTGGTTTAACCCGAGAGCTTTGCGGATTTTCAAACCAGCAGCTTGCTCCCAAGGCACCGGTTGCTCAGCAGCAGCAGGCCTCTCGCCCCCGGGGGATTCTAAGGCACCCGGCAGAGCTCGGCTTTTTGGCCAGGCGAATACACTGCCGTCTTTGGCTTGCTGGCATTTAGGAGCGTTACCTGCTCTGGTTCATTTTGATGTTCTGGGCCCACGTACCTGGAGGAAGAACATTGTACCCCATCTACCTCACATTTCCATATCTAATACAAAACTTCCCTTTAAATCTTCAGCATGCAATCGCCAAACTCTACCACGTAGATATCCCGTGCCCTGCAGCTACCAGGCAGCCGTGCATCTTGCTGCCAGATCTGTCCAGAGATGGAAGAGTCAATCCTCCAGCGATGACTTGCTGCTAGAACAGAATTCCTGAGCCTCCTTCGCACTGAGTCCCACTCGAGCACCTTCCTCGCCTTGGTCGAGAGTCGAACCATCTTCCTAACAAAGCAGCCCCCTTGCTCCTGATCAGTCACCCTCCCCTCTGCCTGCAGACAGGAGTGCAGGGAACATCTCACTTACCCACATGCGCGTTTAGCCTTACGCAGCCTGAGAAAGGCCTTTCCCAACCCTCCCGGCACAGGAAATCATGCACAGTATTCAGTCATCTACCGGGAGGCTCATCTGGATTACACGTCTACAGGCAGCATAATCCTTCATCAAGAGGATTATGGCAAATAGCTAATCCTAAAAAACAAATACAAAGTGTCTAGTGGAATTAACCTTTTCCTGTAAAGCCCATTTCTCTTCCTCTCTCTTCCCCGTGTCCCAGTGATCTCAGACAAGATCTAGAAAGGCCTAGATAACCAGGTCCAAGAACAGCAAGACCCTATCTGCAACAGGGCAAACTCTCAACACACTGCTCTTTAGATAACAAGTAACGTGTTTAAGAAGCTGACAAGCACCAAATCAACGGAGTTTTATTTGGTACGACGCTATAGCAACTAGAGAGGGCTTCTCAAATAAAAAAATTCTCCACTTGGGAGGAGGCGGATGTGTGCCCTCTCCCCTTATCCCAAATCTTCATTATGATCGGATACAAAAATGAGATTGCATGAGCACAGTAGTAGACAGGACTGCAGCGACTTTTTCGCAATAGTAACATTGGAAATGTTCCACTGTGATCAAATATACTCAGCGTCTCCCCCCACACAGCCTGAAGACTACTACATACATTATTGTCTTTACTTTTAAGCAAGGCAGAAGAAATTTGTCTTCATCAAAGGCAGTTTTGTTTGTATGCAAAAGATAATACAAACAGCAATGCCATTGATACTGGAATGCCATTGGAATTGAAGTATCAACAAAATATCAAAATAATAAAATGCACCAAACTAACCAAAAAGATAAAGTCCTGAAAGATTCATCACATGAAGGCTGACAGCTTTGCCTCGGTGGGATTGAAAAGTCTAAACTCAACACTATGCTAGTACCAAGACAGGCGCACACAACACAGTTCAAAGGAGTATGTTTTAAAGCAGCCACAGGCTTCACCAAAATACGATAATAATGGTAGGACTGTTGGATCAGGAAACAACTCTCAGTTACTTATGACTGTGGCCCAGAAACATCAGTGTTCCGGTGGGTACTGGCTCTCTCACTGCTACTGAGGAATGGGTTTTGTACGCTGTCCAGTGGCAAAGCATTCACACAGGGTCAGCGTTTAAAAGGCAATGAGGCTTTGACGTTCAGATGTTTGAAGAAAGATACAAACCACTGCACTGCAAGGTGTGAGCGTCTAGATGCCGTCTCAATTGCTCTCTCGTAGATCTGCTTACAGCACGGAGGCCAACCAAGTTAACTTTTGATGAAAATAGATTTTTTTATTATGAAATTACAGTACAGGTTGAACCTCTCTAATCCGGCAATATCTATGGTCCGGCACAATTTTAGTTAGTCGGAGGTCTATTTATCGTAGATGTGGCAACGTTTCCCACACCCATAACGAGTGTTTACAGCCACCAGTCCTGGCTCTCGGTGCTCTATGCTGTTCTTTAGCTCTGAAGAGCCACGCACGCAGTGGAAGTGCCAGCAATGCTGCAAAGGGTAAACATGGTTTTATGTTTTATCTACTTGTTTCCTTGTGCCAATACAGTACAATCGTGTCACAGCGCTAACACTCCGTTATGAAGAGAGCTAACAAGCCTTGGCTAGGCACAGGCTTATTAAGGTATCTCAGGACAGTCGGTCGTAATTAAGCAGCTGTGCAAGCGCTATCTCATTTATTCACCTTGGTGAAATGAAAAGAGACACCCCCCCCCTTCCTGCAATATTGACCTTCCATGGTTCGGCAAATCCTCTTGTCCGGCACTGGTCAAGAGAAGTTCAACCTGTAGCTAATGCTAAGGCATTATGATGATGTTTGATTTTGACCCCTCTTCCCATGCCCAGACAAAGTAAAAATGTCCTTCCTGCTGAGAGTTTGCAGCTGTAGTCTCCCACTGGAAAAGAATCTCTCTGTTTGGAGCCACGCGTCAGGTGGGGGATAAAGTGCTTATGAACAGTCACGTGAAAAGCGACTGCTCATCGGTGTCTGTAAGAATCACTCAAATGCTCTTTTGAAGCGTCAGGGCTTGGAACAGCTCCCTGTGTAACTGTTCCTGACTCACTCCAGTTGTGGACACTTCCAACGTGCTTTGTTCCTATTGATCTTCAATCCACTTCCGAACACAGTTACACAGGAACAGGCCATTTTACTCTGGAATAAGAGTCCACACACAAAGCTCTTTTCTCAGGAACTAAGAACTCCCCGCTGTGTTGTCTCCAGCCAAGTAGTGCACAACATTGTTTTCTCGAAGCAATTTAGTTTCATGTTATTTTAACCATGTGTGCACTGCGCACAGCAAGCGATGACAGAGGCACGCCCATGCCAATGTGGACGACCAAGGCACATTTCAGAGGCTTTACGGTGCCCATGTCATAGGGGAGCTAACGGAATCACTGATACACCTGTAGCGATATCACAGCTACTGGACAATCCAAAAAACATTCTTGGGGGCTACAGAGGGACGCGTCTCTGAAAATCTACTGAAAAGCAAGAGCCTGGTCACGTTTTCCAAACATCTCTTTTTCGCTCATTGTCAATGACAAAGCTGCGTTTCCATAATTCCTCTAGTTTGCGCTTTACGACCTCAGCGCTTTCCCTCAGTAATCAAAGTTCTGCAGCTACTAAACTTCCCTCTTTTGGATACACTGTATGATAAAGGGCACCCCCATGTCTAGCTGGGCATAGCGTGTGTGTTTTACACTCCCCCAGTGCGTGAGCTTTCCCCATGGCCCGGGTATCCCCGGCTCTTGAAAGCGTGTCCACAGGAATGCTGACACGCAGAGGTTGCCCAAGAGTTACAAGGCGAGCTCGCTGGCTCCCCGCCGGCAGACTGCACACATTTTTGGCTCCCTTGGCGACAGCGTGAGCAACACACTGGGGGGGACGTATTCCACAGTGCCCGGCGACACCACCTGTCACTAGGCATTGTGGGAACACGGACCGGGCCACCGCATATCTCGGGACTGGGCAAAAGACCATCAGGCACTGCTGCTTCCCAGCTATGCAGGGGCCCACGGCTTCCTTTCGCATCCCTCTTCCACCCAACTCCTCTCCTTGCGGCGGGCGCCAGCATCTGCAGGGAGCCCAGGCCTCTCCCCCGCGGAGCCCAGTGTTGGGAGAGCACCGCACTTTGCAGCAGTTACGCCTGAGGCTGCGCCGGAGGAAGACGCCTTGCAGGCGGCAGACGTTCTGCGCGAGGTGGACAGCAGCCCCATCTTGCCTCTGTGCTCCCGGGCAGACGGGCACTTCTGGGCTGGGAGCACAGTGCCATGCGGGGCAGCGGCTGCGGGACGCTAGGACGCGGTAAGCAGCCCTCCTGAGCTGTGCGTCGAGCTGGCCCCGGAACCGCGGCACACGCACAGCAGAGCGGCGCTCTCAGCAGCAAAGCGCGGGGGGGGATTGCTGTCTGGGAAGTGGCGACCTCTGTTGCTACCAGACTCTTGCAAGTCAGCTGGAGTGGGGAAGTCGATCGCTGGGGCTGCAATCTGCCTGCCCAGGTCCCAGTTCCTGTGGGTCCCTCTCCCCACACACAGATCAGGTCCACAAGCTCTGTGGTGCTCCAGCGGGGAAGAGGCCAGGAGAGCGCTCCGTGCAGCAGGAATGCAATGTAATGTCCCTGGGATGCAAGGGAAGGGCCGACTGCTGTGTGCCTGGCCGCAGGGCAGCAGAGTTCAAAGCGCTGAGCAGAGCTGCCTGGGGCACTGCCTGAAACTTCCCGGAGACCAAGCCGCATGGAAAAAGCCTCCTGTGTCCATGTAGCACAGAAGCCAAGGGAAGGAAACGTCCGTCGTGGGGCGGAATGTTCCGTCAGCGCGGCCGGGCGCTTGGCACAACACAAGGCACGCTGCAGTGCGCACCCCGTCCCGGCTGTCAGCTCCTGGCGACAAAGCGTGGCCGTCCGGCACAGCGAGGGATTCGTGCCCCTACTCCTTGAAGCAAGGCCCGCTCACTTCTCCCCTCTGCACCGAAAGGTAAGTGGGCAAGCGGGTGACTGAATAGCTCCACTTGCACACGGGGCCAGCAGCTACGAAGGGATACACGCGGGGCCGATAGTCCTAGAGTCACTTGCAACAACGGGGCCTCTCGGCGCACACTGCAACGCGTCCGGCCGTATGCCTCAGGGAGCCCTCCGCCCCGTTAAGAACACAGCCCGCCATAGACACCCCAGGAGGCCAAGCTTTGCCGGGGGGTCAAAGCGTCAGGCCCAAGGGCAGGGAGAGGCCAGCGCAGTCATCACTGGTGTGACCGCAGCACCAAGGAGCCCTGCTGTGCTGGACACACTCGCCCCAGACAGGCAGAGCAGACAGACAGAGGAGCACAAGGGAGCGAAGGAGACAAGGCTGCTCAGGCTGATGGGCAGCGGTCTCCGCAGCCAGGCGGCCTGGCCACCGCAGGCATCACAGAACAGGAGTCTTAAGGAGCCATAGATCTCAAGTCCCCCGGGAGGCTGGAGCATGGGGCAGTGGCTTACCGGGAAGGCAGGGCAGGAGCAGACAGACCCCGGGAAGCTGTGCCACGCCGGAGGATGACAGACACCCGGACAGTCGCTGATCCTGGGCTCGCGCCCCGGCTCACTCCCATCGTCTCTGGAGACCGTCAGCGCGTGGAGAGCACCACGCATCTCGCACCACCGATCAGCAAGGGGAGCCCTGCCCCTCGGCACGGCTCGTGTCCCCGGCAGGCAGCGGGCGATCGACAGGCCAGGGAAAAGTAGCACAATAACTCGTTTTCCGAACAACAGGAAAGAGTCTCACCTTTTAATCCGGTTTAACGAAATGCCTGCCAGCAAGCGGCTTAACGCCGTTCTTACCATGGAACGCCATCTACCTCTGCTCACTGGTTAAGCTTCCACAGCAAGGCAGAAAATCCCTGTCACAATTTCCAAGCTCAGGAAAAACAAAATGGAGAGAAACCCCGTTCCCGTGAAACACGTTTTACCAGGAGGCTTATTTCAGCCCCTCAGATGCGTGCGAGATCCCCGGCCCCAGGACGCTTGCCTGAGACACGATGCAATGGGGCGAGGGATGCACTGGAGGGCAAAGGACTCTGCAAAAGCCACCGCACCACACGACGGAGCAGGAATTCTCATCGGTGCCTGTCTGATTTGGCTCATTCCTGAGGCCAGCAGAGGAAGTGGGGTCTAGGGAAGGCTTTTAGTCAGCAAGGACAGTGGCCTTTGGACCAGCTCAGGAAGAACCTCGCAGGAACAAGGCAGAGAGGCAGACAAGGGAGGGCCCAGGCGGCCCTGTCTGCAGAGGGGCGTGGGAAGTGACCCCGCAAGGACAAAGGGACACAGGGCCTTGAGAGGGAGGGAAGGAAGTCCGGCTGGGTGCACGAGGGACGAGAGGGCCGTGGCACGGGGTCGGCTGTCACTGTGATCAGCTGCTTTTGGTGCAGGCTGGGCTGGGGCCCAGGGCGGAGGAGAGGACGCTTTCACCACCTATGGCAGGGAAAGGGAAGAGCGTAGAGATGCTGCAGAGAAGCCTGAGCTGAGCCGCCCCCCGCAGCCACAGCGGAGCCCGGGCCAAGCCCTAGAGCTTACACTGCCGGTCCCCGAGGGGATGTGGTCACCGCAACACTCCTAGCAATGAGCATCCGGCGCCCCCGCCCCCGCCCCCTTCCATTGTCAAACCCACAGCCAGGCTCTGCCAGGCGCCCTGGCTCCTATTCTGACCCGCGTCTGACCAGCTCCCGCGGCCGCAGCCACCCGACCTCGGGCCAGGACTGACACGCCGGCAGGGGAGAGCCCCCCAGCCACCCTGCTGCTGCACGAGCCCTGGATCGGCACCCCACACGTGCACTGCAGGGCCCTGAGCGTGCCCCAGAGCCCACGCGCGGGGCACTCGAGGCAGCCCGGCCCCGAACAACAGCCCAGAAAGGAGCGAGGAGCGAGGGCATTCGCACCGGCACAGCACTCGGGTCGGGTCGCGTCGCTGCGGTGAGCTCTGGCAACGCCCCTCAGGACAACGGCCCGGCCAGCTCCAGGGGAACCCGCTACAGACCCGTGGCCAACACCTGCCCCGCGCCGCCGGCCACCGCTGGGCTCTGGGAAACAGGGCTCTCCAAAACCACCTGGACTCAGCCTCTCCGGGCCTCATCCCTGCAGCCCACTAATGATCTAGAGCAGGGGTGGGGAGCTTATTCGGCCCACGGGGCTCGGCCCTACCCCCCCTTGCCCCCGCAGCAGCTGAGCCCACGGGGGGTGGGGAGGGGGGAGCCTGAGCTTCGTTGGCCCACAAGCTCTGCCTGGCGGGGGGAAGAATCACAGCCGGCAGGGGGCGATGCTGGCAGGGTGCACTTCCCTGCATTGTGTGGAGCTACCTGTGCCCTGCCCGGACCCGCGCCAGCTAGGGGACCCAACTCCCTTCCTCATCCTATGCACGGCTTTCTGCCCCACACTTCTACCCCCAACCTCCCTCCCTCCCTCCCCGGCCCCGCACCCCCTCCCTGCTCCCACCCCCTTCCTCCCTCCCACACCCTCTGTCCCTCTCTCCCAGGTCCTGCACCTCCACCCCCCTGCCCCAAGCCCTGCACCCCCAGCCCGCCTCCCTGGCAGCTCTTTCCTGCACACTAAACCCCTCATTTATGGCCCCCCCACAAAATCCACTAGCCCCCGACCCTCTCCCTGGGGTTAAGCTCTCGGTGCCTCCCATCACTCCTGTGTGGCTGGGGGCCCCGTCTGAGGGGTTTTTCCCTCCTCCTCACTTGGGGTGTGTCTAGACTACATGCCTCCGTCGACGGAGGCATGTAGATTAGCCAGATCGGAAGAGGGAAACGAAGCCGCGATTAAAATAATCGCGGCTTCATTTAAATTTAAATGGCTGCTCCGATCTGCCGATCAGCTGTTTGTCGGCAGATCGGGGCAGTCTGGACGCGATGCGCCGACAAAGAAGCCTTTCTTGATCGACACAGGTATGCCTCGTGAAACCAGGTTTACCTGTGTCGATCAAGAAAGGCTTCTTTGTCGGCGCATCGCGTCCAGACTGCCCCGATCTGCCGACAAACAGCTGATCGGCAGATCGGGGCAGCCATTTAAATTTAAATGAAGCCGCGATTATTTTAATCGCGGCTTCATTTCCCTCTTCCGATCTGGCTAATCTACATGCCTCCGTCGACGGAGGCATGTAGTCTAGACACACCCTTGGAGGCCAGGTCAGTGAGGCTTGTGGGCTTGGGGTGGTTGGTTTTTTGCTTCTCACTTGTGTGTCAGTGTCCCCGACCCCGACCCTCTCCCCTGATCCAGAGTGACGAGAACTCCCCTTTCCCCAGGGCTCAGAGCTCTGCTTGACGGCGCACTAGCCACAAGACCGCCGCCCTTTGGCAGGCAGACAGGCACTGTTCACAGACTGAGGAGGGAGGCCAAGTGACTGGCCACCCCACAGACGAAGGCCCTGGCACACGGCTCGGCACAGCGCCCAGGGAGCCCCCAAAGGGAACGAGGCGGGTGCTATTGCCTGCGGGGAATTGCCTACGATGCCAAACCAGCCCAATGCACCAGAGCCTCACCTGAACCCTCCCTACGGCACTGTCCACACACCCAGGGACAGGCTCCTCCTCGCCCCCGGCTACGGAGAACACGGGGCACCAACACAGAGCCTGCCCGGCCTCCCTGGGCACAATGCCTCAGCAGGCCTGGCACCGAGCACCCTGCCCACCCCCGCACACGCAGCTAGAAGGGCAGCAGCAGGCCAGGCCCGCATCCCCTGTCTGCTCATCCCCCCGCTGTATTCACGATGCAGAGCTCATCTCCACAGCTATTACAGCCCAACATGCCTGCCAGGAGCTGTCTTGCCAAGCCATTGCCTTCATTAATATCATGTTATCAACACGTCTAACGCTGGTGCGCTAAAGCAAATGTACTGTTACCAGCTCACCACTGGCACATTTTTCAGGAGGAAAACAGCTGCTCATTGAATCTGTCGCGTTCCTTCCCCACCACCCAGACTCCCTCTCCAGCACAGCCCAGGGCAGGCTCCCAACCCCCGCCCGCCTCCGCGGCTGTTCAGCACTGCTCTTGGGAACCAGTGACACGGCGACCCCGACTGCAGATGCTGGCGCTGGTCGGTGAGGGGCCTGGGACAGGAGCAGGGAACGGGACGCTGCCTCGGAGAGGGCGTGGTATTCGCCAAATCCAAGGGAAGGATGCGAAGAGCAATGAGAGAAAGACACAAGCCAACAGCCACGCTTCTGGAAATACACCGGGAACCGGACCCTGCCAGGCAATCGAGGGGCCAACGCAGCACTCAAGAGGCTCGCTGTGGGGGGCTACGCGACCCCTTTGCGGCAGAGGTTGTGGGCGAGAGCCGCACATCAGAGGGTTCTGTGTAGGTGCCAAATCGGAGCAGCTGCTCAAGACTGAAGTGTCAGTAGAGGTGGCGTTGGGGCAAGTTAAACAATAAGTCACTGGGACCAGATGGCATTCACCAAGAGCTGGAAAGGGACTCTCGGGACCGCGGCGTGTAATCCGCCACTTCAAGTTTAAACCAGCCTGCGTACCTCATGGCTGCAGGGTGGCTAGTGCGACAGATTTCTTGAAAAAGCTCCAATTATATGCCAGCGAGCTGAACTTCAGAACCAGGCAAAATGGTTGAAACGACAGTAAAACAGACACATAATTAAGCATGAGATACTGGGGAAGAGCCAACACGGCTTTCACAAACAGAAATCACGCCTCACCAAACTAGAACGTTCTCTGAGGCCATCAACAAATTCATGGAAAAGAGTGACCCAGTGGGTATAGAGCACTTGATTCTCCACTAAAGGCTCTCGAGCAAAGCAAGCTGGCATGGGGTAAGAGGGGAGGTGCTCTCATGGATCAGCAACTCATTAAAAATAGGAACAAGGCGTAGGAATGAACAGTCAGTGTTCACGAAAATAGCAGGGTCCTCCAAAGAGCTGTACTGGGACCAATGCTGCTCGATACATTCCTAAGTGATCGGGAACAGTGATGAACAGCCAGGGAACAAAATTTGGGGATGACATAAAATTACACAAAATAGCTAAGCCCCCAGCACATTGCAAAGATTTACCAAGGGATCTCACGACTGAGCAACAAAATGGCAGATGAAAGTCAATGTTGATACATGCAAAGTACTGCACACTGGAAAATAATCCCAACTATACAGACAAAACAATGCCGTCTACATTAGCTGTTACCACTCACGCAGCTTTTGGAACCATCATCGCTAGCACGCGAGGAGATTAAAGAGAGACGACGAAGTGAGGACATGCTAGGGGTCCATCAAATCACACACGATAGGAAGAAAGAAACAGGGAAGTTTCCCACTTAGTGTAACTCAGAAACTAGGGGTCACCCAACGAAATCAATGGGCAGTAGAATTAAAACAAAAGCAACGACTTCTTCCTACAACACACAGTCAACATGTCACTCGTTGGCCTTGGATGTGGTGTGGGTCAAAAGAATAACCAGGCTCAAAAAAGAATTAGCAGAGCTAATGGAGGATAGGCCCATTAAGGACTATTGGCCAAGCTCCCTAGATCTCCAAGAGCCAGAACCTGGGACTGGACAACTGGATCGATCTCCATATTGCCCTGTTCTGAAGCATCTGGCACTGGCTCCACTCAGACAGGACACGGGGCTAGGTGGGCCAGCGTACGGCCACTCTTACGTCCTTAGTGTTCGGCGGCCAGCCTCCGCAGCATGCTACAGCAACTCAGGCTGGATTTCAGATGTTGTTTCAGACGCTCGTACTCCTCCCTGGCTCTGCCAACAGTCTGAATGGCTCCTTGGAGAGTTGTGCTACGAACCCTCTGGTACAGAGCCCAAGCGTCACTGTCAGTTTTTACAGCTGTCCCTCAAGATGCATCTCGGCTATACACCGCATCCGGGGGGGAATGGCAACTGACAGCAGCAGGAGGAGACTGGGCCAGACCCAGGTCTGGAGCACTCCACTGAAGCATTCTGTGCAGCAGGGTTCTCCCAGAGGAAAAGGGAAACAAAGAGGAACTTTTGCTGTTACTAGTTTATTTCTGCAATGCCTGATGTTCATTGAGCCACACTTCAATGCTCAGCGCCATGCAAACCCTGCTTTGGAGGTGACATTTGTGGTTGCCTCATTACTCTTTTCAAAAGAGTTTTGCATCAAAGAGACAGCTCTTCAAACAACAGACGCATGCACACATCTACACCAGCTTAACAACAGCCCCGCCGGAAACGGACCCGCTCCGAGCTGCTGGCACTGAACGAAGCAGAGCAGGTCCGTGGACAGCGACGCCTGCCCAACGTCACTACACAGGCCGGCGAGCGTGTTATGCTGCTGGGGAGGAATGAAACCTGCTGGTGTTTTATTCGTAACCCCCGAGAGGGCGTCTCAGCAATGCACTTCCCCCTCCCCCCGCACGGTAACAGGGCCGATGCAGGCTGAGTCCTACCTTCATGTTCCTTTTCAGTTGTTCCAACCTTTTTGATCTTCTTTGGAGACTTCATGAAGAGAGGGAAGATAGTCCTGAGACCCAGGATGTCCACAAACTTGTGGCAGTTGTCTGTGCCCTCGGGTCCAATCATGGCATGGTCCAGTACCTTCAGAGCACTGCTGCGGGAGATCTTCTTTTCTCTGGAAAAGAAAAGGGCCACGCTAAGGGTCAGTGATGCACAGAGCTATGGAGCGGAGCGTTATTGACATCACCACAGCCAAAACAAGGGATGGGGGAGATACACAAGTTCCTCCAAGCGCCTTGTTCTGCAACAAGCAGAAACGTGAACTCCCTGGACCGCTCCCTCTCCAGTCAGCGAGGGCAAGGGCGCCGCGACACACCCTTCCGCTGTGACCGAGCGCTCTCCCTCCAGAGGCTCTGACAAGGGGCTGTACAAGAGCCCGGTGCTTTGCGCTGCACCACGCGCTGTTACACTGCACAGACCAGGATTCAAAGTCAGTGCGAGGTCAGCTGAGAAGACACGAGGAACCTCAGCTCCGTTGCTGCTGGACAGGACTCCAGAGCACGAAAGCAGGGGCGCCTGCTGGTACGAACTAGGGACGCAAGCGACTAGCCGGCCCCCAGACAAGCACCGGTGCGGTGGGGGAGGGGCAGGGGAGGCAGAGGCGCAGCAGCGAAAGGGCGCAAGCGGGGGACCCAAGAAGCCCCCGCATCCCGACTGCTGCGCCTCTCCCTTTGAGCTACATTTCAGAGAGCGCCATGTATTCCAAAGGGAGAGGCGCAGCAGTCGGGCCCCACGCGAGCGGGGACTGCCGAGTCCCCCTGCGCCCCTCCACGAGCTGCCCTGCCCACGGCTCTGGTACATTTCAGAGGGAGAGGCCAGGGGGATAGCGAGCGCCCCCCTTATCGACTGATCGAGTAGTCGATGGAAATGACATGGGCTACTCGATTAGCTGATGAACTGAAACCGATCAGCCCTAGCGTGAACTGACCCCCCCCAAATCCGCCATGTACAGAGGCACACGGAAAAGACACCTATTTGCCCAAGCTTTCCCACAACAGCACGCTCGTTTCACAGCCCCGCTCGTCCGAAGAGACTAAACCACAGGGACCAAAGAGAATAAGGCGGCTCAGAGTAGGGAGGCTCTCGGGTACTCGAGAGAGGGGACCGCATGCATACCCGGAGAGACGGACGTACCACAACTGCACTGAAAAAGCAGCGGCCTTGTCCAGCCTGACCCCCAAACACACCAGCTCTCTGACACACACCTGTGCAGCGCTCAGTTACACGCCAGGCGCCTTACAACGGTTCCACACCAAGCTCTCACAGTGCAGGAGGCTTGCAAACTAACCTCCCCTCCCCCAAGCTGCAAATCTGGCTCTCGTTCTGAGGAGACACTAGAGCAGGGGAGGGGAGCCTCAGGTCCGGGGGCCACATCCACCCCCCAGCTTGCCTGAATCCAGTCACCGAGGCTCAGGGATCCCCCCACGCTGGTGCTCCAGCCTCCTGCCACCCACCCACCGGGCTGGAGCACACAATCTATTAGGCCGAGCCCCCCCGGTGTGCGAGGGGAATGTGGGGAGGGTCTTTCTCCTTCTCAGTCAGGGGCTTCTCACTTGTGTGTGGCCCCTGACTGACTCTTCTGGGTGTCAGCGGCCCCTGAGCCCAGCCCTGCACTACAGGCACGTTTAAGCACCTGCATCTCCTAGGTTCTATTTACTCTAATCGCACCCTAAGCATGTCAGAGCAGGAGCATAACTTGGGAGAAGCTTCAGCTGGAGGGGTGGAATCCCCCACACAACGTCCCCATTAAAACAATCGAAGAATAAACTCACAAAGGTTCCCCACACAAGCCTACAAAGCAACTGCTCCGGCTAGCGCTGAAGGAACAGACCTTGCCACCCAGGCCAAGCCCCCGGCGTGGCCTCTCTGGCAACGGTAACAGCGGCAATAGCGACGAGCACGCTCATCTCTTGCTGGCGGCGGGGAGGTCCGACAGCAGAGACAACGCAGCCCCCTGGAATCACACCCTGGAGGGCAGCTCTTTGGTTGAACCGCAATGCTCATGCTTGGGCTTCACAGAGCACGAGACCATCCAGCTCGCTATCCTCTGACAGCAGCCAGCATCAGCTGCTTCAGAGACAGGTGCAAGACCCCCCAATGCACCAATACAGAACAGTATGTCCACAGTGGGCCTGTGAATTAGCGGTCGTCCTATGCCTGAGGCACGCCATTCTATGGCCCATCACCCTGCCGAGCGTCACTGGGGCTAGTTCCAATACCCCGACGTGTCTTTTTAAAAAACATTCTGCCAAGACCTTGGCCTTACTGGTGCTAATTATGCCCGGAATTAAAAACAGAAGAGCGCAAATTGAGATCTGGGGGTTCGATCTTTCCCTGCCCTTCCCACTGCAAACCCTCCCACGCATTCGGGGTGTAAGTAACAAACAGCTAGAGTCCTCTTTTTGGCTGAACAGCCTAAGCAACATTTTCAGAGGGAAGTAATTGCATATTGATCAGCATTTAGGCAGGTTGCTCCGAGCTATCTCTGGAATATTCATTGGATTTAAGTTCAGGCTTTTACAGATCAATAGCTGCTTGACTGGACTGTCTAGGGTTGATTTTATTTGAAATATTTATTCTGCTGGAGGACAAGTAGTTTATCTTAGTCTCATCTGGGTTTATTGAAGTATCTTTTAGCTGAGCACTAATTCAAACACAAGCATACGTGCAGCCCGCCAAATAAAGAGTGATCTAGGTTTAAAAGCCCAACTCCATTGCAGAGCCTGCCCACTGTGCCGAGCACCCGTCGGCTTCCTGCGTTGCTGCTGCTGGTGTCAGAAGAATCCTTTGTAAAGTCTATTCCGGTAAAAGCAGAGTTGCCAAGGTTCCCTGACCCCCACATTGGCACAAATGGAAAGTCGATTATCACAAGCCCTGGACCTATACATCACCCTGTCTCTTCGGAGCAGGGTTTTCTAAAGCCACTCAATCCATCGTAGGCATGCACTCCCCCTCTGCACTACTCCCAGGTTAGAGTATGCGGTGGGCAGAGAACAGCCTCCTCCCCCAGAGCTGCAGGATTTTTAACAGCAGCACTTACTGGCACAAGCGGCCTCTTGTTGACAGCAGATCCAGCACCCCACTCACTGCCCGCATCTACCAGGCCTGGATGGGCTTCACAGTCGCCTTTCGCAAAGGGTTTAATGCTTCACGTTTGTCGTTTCCCCACGAGCACCACGAGCAATAACTATACCACAGCACGCTCCGTTCTGGGGCCTCAGGACCCGAGCACTTTGGTATTCTCTTAGGTGCAAGCCTGAATATTCACAGCTACATTTGCCAACGCTCTGCTCCGGGCCTCTCCGGGAGCCACTTCCGGAACTGAAATTAAGTACGTTCTTGTCTTCCCGGCCCATTTCCCCCCATTCAGGAATTCACGCTGGTGTATTTATTTCAGCCCCAGACAGCACTCTGTGATGCAGCGAAAAGGCTGTGAAAAATTCAAACGCACACTCGACCAGGAGTGGGCAATAACTTTTGTTGGGGGGGACGGGGGCCCACTCCAAGAATCTGGAAAGTGGTCGAGGGCTGTGCTCTTCCGTGATATTAATGGAGGAGGTGGGGGTCTGGGATGGAGGTTGGATGCTGAAAGGAGGCAGTTGTTACCTGGGGCTCTGGACTGGTGTGCTGGGGGTTGGACTGTGACCTAGGGCAGTGAATTGGGGTACAGGAGGGGGTGCAGGAGCTTGGGCTGTGAGCTAGGGCAGGAGGGGACTGTGATCTGGGGCAGGGGATTGGAGTGCTGGATCTGGGAGGGGATATGGGTACAGGAGGGGGGCAGAGGTCTGGGGAAGGGAGTGACTGGGGTGCCAGAGGTAGGCTCTGCCAGGAGACTTACCAGCCAGCAGCTGTTCCTGAATCAGCTTCCCTGCCTGCCCCACCCCCGCACAGGCTGCAGCCATGTGCTCTGGAGCCCCTTATGCTTCGTGGCTGCCTGTTATTGAAACAGGCAGCTCCCACTGGTCAGTTTCTGGCCAGAAGCCAGCCAATAGGATTGTGCTGGGGGCGGGAGCTGCTCCTAAAGCTTTCCCCACTCTCCTTAGGACTCCTTAGGTGTTTTTTTTTTTTTTTTTAAAGAAAACCCACCCCACGGCCACGTTTCTGAGCAGTGGGTGGGTAGGGTGTGGCGAGTGGGGAGCCTGCCTGGGGCTCCCCACAGTGTCCGTGGGCCAGATCCAGTGGCTTGGCGGGCTGCACTGGACCCTCCGCACACAAGGCGCACTCCAAAAGTCTATTGTGTTCACTCACTGCGTCGATGACCCACACGGGGGTCAGACAAGAGCTTCTCGCTCCTTCCCCAGCCCAAGGAGCAGTACTGCACAAGCATCCAGGAGCATCAGCGCTTTTACACCGGGGACTGGCCACTCCCGGAAGCAAGACGTGCTCGCCAGGCCAACGGTCAGACCCTGCGAGGCCAATGCCAGGCCAAACGTCTGTGCTTAATCAGAACGGTTCGGGGAGACGACTAATTCTGAGCTCTGTAGGGCTCGTTGGGAACAGCAGGCAAGCCAAGCCACGCCATGAAAGATGCACCTTGCCAGGCTACAGACAAGCTGCGTGGAGCCGTACACATGCAGTCGCGCTTGTCTGATGTGCCTGGTATTGCTCACGCTGCCCTGGCTTGTGCGGCACAGTTGGAGTGCTTTGTGCAGGCTAAGGCAAGCCACTGAGCATTTCTTCAGACTAGAAACGTCTGTCGTCCATGCCACGGACATGTCTGTGCACCACCTTTGCTGCATTTGTCTGTGCGCGCACGCCTGCACTTCCAGTTAATAACCACGACAGATTCACTTTATTCTTGCGACACACAGAGAGCCCTCTCGACACGTCCCTGGGGAACACGGCGGTCGCTGCTTGTCCAAGCCATACCAGGCTTTCACACCAAAAGCAATAACCTCGCGGCAGTGTTTTCAAGGAAGCTGACAACACAATTCAGGTTTTCTCCCTTTGTTGCCTTTTTAAATAAATGGAGCCGGCTTTGCTCCAGGCAGCGCCTGAGATCCCGCACTGCACCGAGTGCCTCCTGGCCTGCAGAAAACGCAATTGTGCTTGCAGAGAGACTTTAATTGAATGTGACATTTCTGAGCCTCCTGCGGTGGCTACCATCTTGCTGATAAATTATCTCATTCATGAGAGGCAGCCCACAGCATAAACAAGGCTCCACGCCTGGGCACAAGGTGCATCCTCAAGCAGTCCTGTCCCCTCTGTGCCTCCCCTGCCTGAGAGCTCGGCTCCGGGCCGCCGGCCACAGCCTCAGGCACCCCTTCGTCCAGACTCGCTGCATGCAAATCAGTCTACCCCTGCCTCTGCATGCCAGCCATCTGCCCCCTGCCAGGCCTTCGTCTCCTCGGCAACAGGCTGCCCATCTGCCCGGGCACACGCAGGGCCCTGCCCACCGCAAGCCCCTCTGAAAACCACTGCCCACTCCCCTTGCGTTTCAGGGCTCAGTTCAAAACCGCCTTCGTGAGTGAAGCTGCCTGCCCGGCCTGCACCCACTGCTTCTCCGCCCCCCGAGCAGCTGCCCACGGTCCGCACAAGAGGTGGGAACAGCCCTCGGGGGCACTCGGCTCGGATTCGTCCCTTCACTGCCCCAGCCCAGCACTGACCGGGGGTTCTGGTTACTGGGCCAGTGGGTGGAGGCTGCACCAGGCCTTAAGGGACGTGAGAAAACCCTCTCACACGGGCTGCCAGTCTCCTCTGCGGGAGCACACCCCGTCGGCAATCTCAGCGTGAGCAGCCCAGCCGCTGGCACGCCTTCGCCGAACACGGGAATCTCTTGGGTCTGCTCATCGAAGGCCACCGCGCTGCCTGTCTCAGTAACGGAGCAGTGACACCTGCGACAGACCTGCCTGGGAGCACTGGACAGAGGGACCCCTGCCCCGGGGAGGGACCCGGAGTCACGCCCCCGAACATGCCGACACTGCTCTTCTCTCACCCGGGGAAGGACACGTTTCTTAGAACAACCTGCCCCTCACCTTAGTAAAACAGAGACGGAGAGGGAGGGCACCCTAACTCACTGCAAACAAAGCCCGCGCGAACGGAGTGAGTTCCCAGTACTCCTCCCTGGCCGGCTGAGACGATCCCTCAGGGAAGGGGTGTGAAGCAACCAACTGGAATGCTGAGTTCTTTATTTCCAGGGCTGCCCTGCAGACCCCCGTAGATCTCACACATGCAGACGGCGCTGCGGGGAACCCTCTCGGCCTAGGTCACTGCTCTCCCCAGAGGAGGGGGCTGAGGAAATCCTCGGACCAGCCAGCTGGAGCCCCGGCACGTTTGCTCTTGGGAATCGCTCCAGGGAGGTCTCCAGGCTTAGAGCAGACACTGCTTTGCCATCTGCGAAGGGAGGTGAGGAGTGTCTTCTGCCGCCCCCTTAACTGCGCTGGCGAATGGCCCGTCGTGGGAGGAGGCGTGAGTTCTCAAATGCCGGGGCACTCGGATTCCTCCTTCCTGGCAGACCCACCCCCCGCAGCACCACTCCCTCCAGCGCGTCTCCAGGGCACTCCGGCTGCTACTGCTCATTCTCCCTCACTCACCTCTGCCGCCAGACACTGCACGCAGAGCGCCAGCCAGCATTCTGGGCTCCACCTGGGCTAACGCACCCCCGGGCCAGCACCACGGCCTTGCCACTCTGAAGACCCGAGTGGCGTAGTCAAGTCCGACCTCTGCAGCTGTGCGCGGCCACAACCGAAGAGGAAGCAGCAAGCTCAGGAGAAGTCCAGCGGCTGGCACTCCTAGCAACCAGCGGGCACTGGGACCCGACTCAGGGCACGAAGAGCTTTCAGCAGAGGTGCAGTAAGCGCCATTGACTGCGTGTGCCGCATGCGCTTTGCTGGGTGAGGGCCAGGCCTTGCTCAGCTCTGCACCGTCCTGAACACTGAACAAAAGGCCCCTGCGCTGCGGAACACGCACTCAAAGACACGGCCACAGCGCAGACAGCCAATGCTCGGGTTCTCCTGCACCCTGAGAGGGAAGGAATGGTTTGACCAGTCGAGCCGGGTCGGATCGCAGCCCCCAGGAAGCGAAGGAACAGACCGCATAGACCCACTCGGTGCCCTTACCCCTGACCTGCAGGAACCATTCTCCGAACTTAGGCAGTGATTGCTCCCTCAGAAATGCGCAGCAAGGGGACAGATCATTGCCCGGTGCTGTGGTGGTCAGGGGCGATGAACATCTGTCCAGACAGAACACCAACTCCTGCTGCCAGCTCATCCAAACAGCCAGATGCCAATGAGGTCTGGTTACTGTTGGCCTGTTCTGCATTTGATGGTTCTAGGCTAGCGACTCCTGCTCCAGCTTGGCTCGGTCACTGCTCTGCTCTGCCCCGCCCCACTCTGGCTGCAGCAACCCCACAGCTCTGGTGGTTTAACTGTGTTTTGTCCTTCGCTGCTCCTTTATGGCCACTAAACAAAGGAAAAAAAGTGTCAAGGGAAACATTTTCCCTTGTCATAATTTTCCAGCTGGGACCCTGGTGCAGAGGACGGTAAACAGCACAGTCCAAAAAAGGGAAAAAAGCCATTAAAAACCCAAATGCTAATTCCCACCCACGTGACACCAGAACGCCAAGTACTTAGTTCTGCAAGACTAGACTAGCTGCTTAGTAGTAGAAAAAATTGAGAGGCAGGGGGAGCTTCTCCCTTGTCCTTGGCTTTGGAGCTTTGCTTTAATTAGCCTTAAGAAAACACAGCGTTCCTATCTGAACAGGCCAAATTTCTGGTTATTTATTCAGTTCCCCACTGCTGCACATTACCGACCAGACGCCGCAGGAATACATCATTTCTCACTGGCGCCTGCGAGCCAGCCTCCACAGGCAGCTCGGCACACCCAGGAGAGATGGACAGACTGCCTGCTCCACGCGCCACCGGCAGGACAGAGCACACACGTCACAACAGCGAAGGGGGCCTGGGGAGTTAACGTGCCACCACACGGGCAGGGGTAGAACATTCATTTAACCCACTCCACAAAAGCCGTTTCACCTCAGTTCTCATACAGAGGCTCCTACGCGCCAGGGCAACCAGCGCCGCGAGGACAACAGCCGGAGAAAAGGAAAACTCCCAGGTCAGAGGCCCTTGCAAGCTAGAGTCTGTCTTTGTGGGAGGCCACATTCTCGGGGTCAGGGGCTGACTGCAGTGCCCTTCCACCTTGCTGTCTGCCCAGGACAGAATTCTACTCGCACCTGCCAGCAGCGACGTTATTTCAGTGATGCCTCACAAGGGGAAGTCACAAAACAAAACACTAACCTGAGCGGAACATTCCCAGCTGGGATCCTTATACCCGCCTACCAGGGTGAGATGGATGGACACGCTCTCACTGAGATACAAGATATGAGACGGGACTGGATGGACACACAAGCACAACACTCACAACCTCTGCCTACATCAAAGGGGAACATTGTGCTGAGACAAAAAGGCATCATCCCAAAAGAAACGTGTCCTACAAAACCCCAGGCTGAACGTCTCTAGTCAGCGCCCTTGTGACCTGACCAATATCGAACCAGAGAATTTGCCGAACCATGGAAGGTCAGTATTGTCTACCAGCTGGAGCACATGACCTATGAGGAGAGGCTGAGGGATTTGGGCTTATTTAGTCTGCAGAGGAGAAGCGTGAGGGGGGATTTGGTAGCAGCCTCCAATTTCCTGAAGGGGGGTTCCAAAGAGGCTGGAGAGAGGCTGTTTTCAGTGGAGGCAGATGGCAGAACAAGGAGCAATGGGCTCACGTTGCAGTGCGGGGGGGTGGGGGGTAGGTCTAGGTTGGAGATTAGGAAAAACTATTTCCCTAGGCAGGTGGGGAAGCGCTGGGCTGGGTTCCCTAGGGAGGGGGTGGAATCTCCATCCCTAGAGGTTTTTAAGTCTCAGCTTGACCAAGCTCTGGCTGGGATGATTGAGTTGCGGTTGGTCGTCCTTTGGGCAGGGGGCTGGACTGGATGACTCCTGAGGTATCTTCCAGCCCTGGGATTCTACGAACACTTCCACTGCTCAAGGTATTTCAGACCAAAGCAGACTGTGAAGAGCTTCAAAAAGATCTCACCAAACTAAGTGATTGGGCAACAAAATGGCAAATGAGATATAATGTGGATAAATGTAAAGTAACGCACATTGGAAAAAACAACCCCAACTATACATAGAATATGATGGGGGCTGATTTAGCTACAACTACTCAAGAGAGCGATCCCGGAGTCAGTGTGGACAGTTCTCTGAAAACATCCACTCCGTGCGCAGCAACAGTCAAAAAAGCAAACAGGATGTTAGGAATCATTTAAAAAGGGAGAGGGAATAAGACAGAGAATATCTTACTGCCTCTATAAAACTAGGGGACGTCCACATCTTGAACACTGCGTACAGACGTGGTCGCCTCATCTCCAAAAAGATCTATTGGCTTTGGAAAAGGTTCAGAAAAGGGCAACACAATGCTGAGGGCTTTGGAACGGGTCCCATATGAAGAGAGATTAAAAGGACTTGGACTTTTCAGCTTAGAAAAGAGGAGACTCGGGGGAGGGGCGGGGGATAGGATAGAGGTCTATAAATCATGACTGGTGTGGAAAAAGTGAATAAGGAAGTTATTTACTTATTCCCACAATATAAGGGGTCACCCAATGAAATTAATAGGCAGAAGGTTTAAAACATCAAAAGGAAGTTTTTCTTCACTCAACACACAGTCAACCTGTGGAACTCCCTGCCAGAGGTTGTGGTGAACGCTAAGTCTTCAACAGGGTTCAAAAATGAGCTAGATAGATTCACGGAGGTTCGGTCCATCAATGGCTATTAGCCAGGTTGGGTAGGAATGGTGTCCCTGGCCTCTGTTTCTCTGGAGGTGGGTGATGGGAGGGATCCCGTGAGGATTCCCTGTTGTGTCCCCTCTCTCTGGGGCACCTGGCCCTGGCTAGTGTTGGCAGACAGGACACTGGGCTGGGTGGGCCACTGGACTGACCCAGTCTGGCCATTCTTATGTTCACTGTTTGCTGGGCTCTTAGGAGGCGTGTAGGGGTTAATTAGAGCTAAATAACAGCCCAGAACACAGAGAGCCAGGACTGGCAGCTGCAAACCAACTCGATGGGACTGTGGGAAACTTGGCCACGCCCATGAGAAGGGGACGCCCAGCTCATTAAGATCATGCCGGATCAGACTGTACCAGAGTAGAGAGGTTCAACCGGTACCGGGATTGATTCCAGCTGCATTTCCCAGCCAGCTGGCCAGTAGACTCCACCCAATGTGTTTCACTAGCGGCTGCACATTTTCCACCTCTTCTTGTGCCAGGCGGGTTGCTGGTGAGGATGGGAGTGTGTGTGTTCTTAGGTTTTTCAGGAAAGAGATTTGTAGATCTGAGACGGTCCAATAAAGCAGAGGGAGAAAAGAAGGGGCTGAGCGCGAGGGCAGAGACGCCTGTGCACGAGGGGCAGGAGCTGCTGGAGTTACGGAGAGTGAGGATAGGAAGACGTAGCTGTACCTGAGCATGAGGTTCATCAGCTGCAGCCCTTCCCCTTTCAGGAAGCGATCACGGTTGGAGCTCAGCATGAGACAGGAGCAGAGCGAGTCAAACAGGTTCTCCATCATTTCCTGCTCCTCAGCTGTGCTGGGATTGTGCCGTTTAAACACCTGCATGTCAGTGGGGACACAAAGGGAAGTCGTCCTCACTTGGCGGCACTCAGACACCGGCGCACACAGACATGAGCATTTGGCACTGCAAAGCTCCGGAGTCCACCTTGAGAACGACAGCCCTACGCACGCCTGCAGCTGGGACGGTGGCAACCACACGCTTGTACGACCACTCATTGCGCTGCTCCCCCCCCGCCAGCTGGCAGGACTGAGGCTGCTGTGGCCATGTCCCAAATGGCTGCTAGCAAATGGGATCAGACCTAAAGCACGCCGGAGAGCGTGCCGGAAAAGTGAAAGCAGGTCGGCTACCTGACCTCCAGACTAATGAGGAGACAGCTGATTAGCAGAGGCATAACTGCTGCTGACTGTGTACTCCGGTAACCTCCTCTCTGAACTAGTTGGCACGTGCACTAGAGGAATCCACAACCACTTGTAACAGCCAATGTACCACACATATCCCCGATATTCACGTGTCTCTCCTGACCGCCTCCCAGCCAATCTCCGCCCAACCATGCCACACAGCTGGGCGTTTTTTCTTCTGCCCCCCAAACACCAGCCCTCCCCTCTGGTCACTATTCTCCTTGGTTAACTCCCGGGATTCCGGCAGCAGCTAAGCACTCAGCCCTGACTCCATCCCTTAGACGGCAAGGAGGCCAAGCGGTCTAGAGCACGGAGCAGAGGATGCCGGGACACGTGTGTGCTAATCCTCGCATCAGCGCCAGTTCTGGAGGTGGCTTCAGGGAAACCAGGAACTGGGGAGAGCCCCGCTGCCGGGGAGGGGCGAGCCGGACTGAAGTTTGGGAAGTGCGGGGGGTGCGCCGAAGAGCGAGCGTTGCAGTGCTACCACGCCCGCAAGCCGCCAAGACAGAGCGGTGCCTCGCAAGACCATGCGCTTCCCTCCCTGCTCTAGTTTTGCTCCAGCCCCAATCAGCGCGGCTCTCAATGGCAGAGCAGAAGCATATGAATTACTCACAGATAACTGCTGAAGCAGCACATCGATCCCGTCCAGCTCCCCGAGCAATTCCCTGTTGTCTAGAGGGGGAAAAAAAAAAAAAGAGAGGAAAAAATGAAGCTAACTGTCAGATTTTACAGCCGTCTAACACTGATCCATCAGCAAACAAAATCAATACAGTCTGACAGAGTACAAAAGCTGCAGAGAGAGACAGACAGCCCGGGGAAGCCAGAGGCAGCAGAGAGCGCTGTCATGAGCCGAAACAAGCCTGATCCTACCCTAACAGAATATCAATACCAGGGCATCGTCTCACCGTCGTTGTTCTGGAGCAGAATGGCCAGCACCTCGCTGCAGTACAGCTTGTTGGCATCGAACGGCATCTTGGCCTGTTGGAGAAACAAGGCTGAGAACCCCGGCAGGCACCGCTCCGGGTGCTTATGTCGATTTCTAGAACGTGCTAGTCACACGGGCAACAATTAACACAAACAGCGATCGTCTCACAATCTGCTGATTTCACAGCACCACGGAAAAATGAATCCTCCTCACCGACTTAAAAACATCAAACCAACTCGGATTCCTCCCAGGATCCTCGGGGCAGAAGCTTGTGTGTGTTTGGCAGGGGGCTTGGCTGCTGAAGGAGGCTTGCTTCTAGAGAGCACTGTTCTGACAGGTTTTCCATCCCGCCCCCCCCGAAGCGGAGGCTACAGCTAGGTGCGCATGCATGTATCCTCGCCCCGTGGGGAACGGCCACGCCCACCTCCCCAGGCACGGAACGAGGGCACGGCAAGTCACAGCAAAGCCACTCAGCGGCAAACGCTGACCTCGCACGCTCTGACACGAGGGCCTGAGATGCACCAAGCCCGGCAGCTCGCAGGACTCTTGCATGGCCATGGCCAGGCCCACCAGTGGGAGGGGGAGCGCCCTGGACCCCTTTGAATTGCCGCAGGAGTGGTGCAGTGCTGCTCTGCATGGCTCTGAGGACGGGAAGGGAAGGGGAAGAGGCGCCGTGGTCCAAGTGGTGCTGGGGACTGGCCGGCCCCTCAACCACACCCCCCCGCCCAGGAGCCCACAGTGATTATAGGCCCCGCTGAGGCTGTAGCGATGCTCTGGGTCTCGGCCTTGTACCTTGAACTAACACTCTGGCCTGATGAAAGAGAAAAGGCTGGGAGGCTTTCTTGGAAGAACGATGAGACCCCTGGCCTGGGACCAGGAAGTGCAGTCAAACCCCCCGTTTTGCCTACCAAGGGGTGTCATTTGAGGGAACAGACCAGACAAAACCAGCTGTGAAGCACTCCTGCGGGGCCCTTGGCTAAAGGTGTTTACAGAACAGGCAGACCCCTTTTCCTTTCCACTGCCTGGCTAGTCGTCTTCCCTTGCACAAAGAGAAAGAAGTAGCAACACAAAAGGGGTTAGGCTTCCAATAGTGTGCATCACCCTCCACTCTGCCTGCAATACATAGCTACCTGCAGCTTCTCTAAGGGGGCAGTCACCATGCAAGGCGCCCCCTGGGCCACCATCACAGTCTGCCGCCACATTAGAGAGGATAAAACAGACTCCATCAGGTGGCAATAATGAAAAGCAGGATGCACCGAAGAGCCCAATGTTCTGTTTAGACTAAGCCTTTTACCCAGGAAGATCCCAAAGCACTCTACAGGCTGCAGTTCTTAATACAAGTCAACCTGTGGAACTCCTTGCCAGAGGATGTTGTAAAGCCTAGGGCTTCAATAGGGTTCAAAAGCGCTAGATGAATTCATGGAGGATAGGTCCACCAATCAAGACGGGCAGGGATGGCGTCCGCAGCCTCTGTTTGTCAGAAGTTGGGAATGGGTGACGGGGGATGAATCACTTTATGATTCCCTGTTCTGTTCATTCCCTCTGGGGCACCTTGTATTGGGTGTGGTCCAAAGACAGGGTACTAGATGGGCTTTCAGTCTGACCCAGTAAGGCCATTCTTAGGTTATGTTCTTGTACCAATCACCTGCCAGCTCTGGAGATGGATCATGGCAGCAATCGCGGGCCCTCTGTAATAGTATCCAAGAAAAGCCATGCATTCCGATTCCATGGCATGCCAGGCACTAGGGAACACCGCCTTATCTACAGTCTCACTCACACTCACACACACACTCACACTCACACACACACTCACACACACACACACACACACTCACACACACACTCACACACACACTCACACACACACACACACACACACACTCACACACACACACACAGGGAGGAAGTGAACCCTAACTTCTCCCTTGAGCAGGAAGGCGTGCTGATGGACAGATGCAATTACCAAGCTAGAATGCAGCCGGGAACCCAGAGCTCTCACAGCTTTCCTCTCCCAGAGGACCTCTGCCCAGAGCCTCTGTTCTAAACCTCCCCCCAAGGATGGGACCTCTCCCCCACTGCCGCACTGGCTTCATGCTCTCCTCCCACAACAGCACTGCCTGACTCACCACCCCCACATCCTGGGCAGCGCACGACTCTGCTTGCAGAGCCTGGATGGAGACTCCTGATGCTTACGCCAGCCCAAGACCTGCTCCCGTACAAGCACAGCTGTTTGCACGTCAAGGGGGACGCGCTGGGCTCGTAAGAAGCCAGACGGACCTGCTCTGGGGAATAAGGCAGCAACGTGCTCTCGAGGGCGGAGATGCAACTTAGCGGATGGAGGGGGGGGCTCGCTGACCAAAAGCCCCCCCAAAGCAGAGAAGCTATTTCCCTCCCACCCTGCAGCAATGGGCGGAGGCAGGCACGGGTCTGCCGGGCAGAACCGTTCCCATCAGCCACGCGCTGCCAGAAGCAAAGGTCACAGGATGAAATGTCAGGCTTGCGAACCTTCCCGCAATGCCAGCTGCAAACAAGAACAAAGGCCGCCTGTCCGTACCGCACTCCCACCCCGCAGAAGGAAGACAATGCCCGCCTCAGCCCAGGCTCTCCTGCCTGTCAGCCTGCACGTGTGGCTGCACTACCCTGGGGAAGCCAAGTGGTGATAATTTTGCTTCCCTAAGTTTTTAAGTCTTTCAGCTGTCAGAGTAATTGCATAGCAGAGAGTAGGGCTGCCTTCTGTACATACCTGTCTGGAATGCAATTAGATTCTCCCTTTTTTTTTAGGCAAAAGAAACATAATTATGTTCCCACCTACAGCCTGGAATTATAGGTTACTTCTGCTAACAACTGTGAGGGCCCAGAAGAACACTGGCAGGCATATGCAAGCAGGGGAATGCATGCTGCGGTTTCGTTACCTTTTGATGACAAAGGGTTGTGGGGGAGGGGGTCGGCGGGGGGATACCGTGGCTAGAGGTGCTACCTTTCAAATAAGACAAAGGCAAGGACTTGACCCCGGCATGCATACAGCATATGAATGGGGCTGTTAACCCCCAAACCCAAGGAGCCACCAGACCAAGCAGTTTTCACCCAAGAAATCTTCCGCCCAGTTACATCTGTTGGTCTTTTGGGTGCCCCAGGACTCCTCATTTTTCAGTAAAAATGTGAGTTACAGAAACGCCAGCAGGCTGAGACTCGGCCAGGACACTCCCCTACAGAGGTGGCAGGACACCAAGCACAGTCTTCCACACAAAAAATTCAAGAGGCACATTTTCCAGCCTGCAAGAGGAAAGACTGGCCATCACAGGTGCTGGGAGTGGAAGGGAAGGAGAAATTCAAGGGAGGTGAAATCTGCATTAAATGGAAGAGCCAACACCAGTCCTGGGCCTTTGGTACTGACGCCAGATAGCACCTCCAGCACAGCCGACTCCAAGCCACTGGCTTGTTGCTTATTATTCAGCTACGTTGTGAGAGATGAAAGGGTACTAAACTCACCTTCAGTCTCTTGAGCAGCCACTGCACGAGGCCCTGCTGTGCAGCCTCCGTGCACATCTCTGGCCGGAACTCTGCCATGTTCTCAACAATTGCTGACAAGAGAGACACAGAGCACAGTCTGAGACCATCCTGCTTCCACTTGTGCTCCATCCTCTCCCAAACAGGCACCTCGCCCATGGCCACTCTGTCCTGTCAGTTTCAATGTCCTCCCCGGGGCCACTGCTCTTGTTTCAAAGGCTTATTTGTGAAACTTCACCGGTAAAAAATGAAGAGTAACAGCTACACTAGGCAGAGAAGTGCCTCGATTTTCTCATTTCCATGGTGATCTCGCTCAGACCCTGTGTTACCAGCTCCTGCTGGGGGAGCCGGAGTTAGCAGCGAACTACCATTCCCTCCTCCTGAGCCAGAGCTCCTGCACCATCCTGCTGAAAGGGGCTGAATTACAAAGATTAGTTCCCACGCAGTGATGAGAACAAAACAGCCCTGCTGCCAGTCTCCTATTCCTCTGGCTCTCAAAAAGGATGCAGAGCCAAAGAAACGACAACACCTTTAAGTGCATAACAAAAGTCCCTGACAGCACAGCTCGGAATGTTCTGCAGGTCACTGGGACAGACCACAAATGTGAGTGCAAAAAATGAAATGGAGCATCTAATGGCTTACTCGAAAGAAACAGCATTTTTCAGAGAAAAGACTCACTTCCTACGAAGCTTGTACATAAACACGGCTAGCAGATAGCCCACAGATGTAGGAGTCTGCATAAAAAGCACTAGCCAACTCAGGATAAACTAAACATTTCACACCGATACTCACTGTACACTGCCCCGTATCCGCTACATGGAAATGAAAGTACTCTCTGTTTTCCAACTGATTAGTTTTAGAATTAGCAGGCGACAGTGAGGAAGTAAGTAGCTGTTCGTAGAGCACTGACCCACTTTTGTATTTGGATGTCCGGTTTTGTAAGCAAGCACTTTTAGTAAAGCCAAGCCTAAGACAAACGGACTCCTGAAAGGGGTACACTAGACTGGAACAGCAGAGAAGTGCTGTGTTACAGGATACCATCTAGAGCCCAGGAAATGTAACCAATTAATGGCACATTTATGCCTAAAACACTGTGGTGGCAAATGAAGACGCCTCTTTGGCAGGCCACAGGAAAAGAAGCTGAACACTTGAATGCATGAAGAGACAGCAGCCCCTTAAAAGAATCTCGCTTCCTGTAACGAAATTACGCGCTGAACAGATTTATGCTTTATTACGTGTGAGCTAAAGGAAAGCAGTATCGCATGGAATTCACACAAGGCCCTTCCTGGCGTCTATGATGGCTCACGGCGTATGCCCACCCCCGCTGACTGGTCAGAGATCCTGTCCCGTAACATCCCCTTACCGAGGGTGTAGTGGACTCCATCAGCCTCCTCTTTCACACCTTCATCGAGGCGCTCCAAGTTCTGCACCAGCAAGGCCACAACCTGGCCATCAACCTACGTCACAGAGGCCACATGCAGCGAAAAGGGTTGGGAGGGAGAAGGGGGAGTGGTGTGGAGAGGGGAAAGAAAGAAAAAAAAATCAGTAAGCACTACAAGCATGCCTCTGATCAGGAGACATCCACAATCTTGCCCTGAAATCTCAGAGCTACCAAAGGCTTCACAAAGTAAATTCACCACTTCATTTGTCTTAATTAGACAATTTTTGTGTCAGATAAAACAGAAAAACATCTGAAGGAAAAATATGAACCTTGTGACAGTCGGGTATTCCCTAAGTCACCCTGACTGACTTCTAATCTCCCTGAATTTCAAAGTGAGAGACACACAAACCAGCCGGGTATCAGCTGCCTGTCAGCTATAAAAGCAGCTCCCCTAGTTTCAATTGCTTGTTGCTGGTTTCTCTGTAGTTTTTTCCTTGGCTGTCAGAAAACAGCTGAAACAATGCCTGCAACGGCAGCTTCACAAGGCAAGGGCTCGGCAGTCACGCAGGAGGCAGGCTTAGTTCTAGGTGCAGAAGAACAGGTTTGAAAAGACGACGATTGCTTTGGCTTCCATTACGTGAGCCGTCACATAGCCCCCTTGGCCACAGGCGAGTCCGACTCGGCATGCAGTCCGTGGGAGCCCGGGACAGTGTTCCCCAGGCATTGCCGGGACGAGGATCTGAAGGTGCGATGTGTTAGGGAGCCTGCGAGAGCCCCACCCCGCAAGGGAGTCCTGAGGCACGTGCGGAGCTGGTCAGTTAGCTCTAGGCTGTGCCACACTCCCTGCCCCAAGGAGCTTACGTACGTCAGCGGCACTGGACGCGTCCGAGTGCCGAACGTGCTAGCCCCGCCCACAGCACCCGTCAGTATCGCCGCTCTGTGCCCAGCAGCTGAAAGTACGTGCCCCTGGCAAGGCAGCAGCACAACAGGAATCCAGAGCCCGCCGCGGCTGGATCCCAGCCCACTAGGCAAAGTGCTTTACGTCAGTCCTACTCCTAGTGCACGTCAGATGGGAGACCCCTCCGCTTTGCCCCCATGGCCAGCCCCACTTGCCAGCGGAGGTTTCCTATGCGCTCCGTGAGTGCAGGATCAGCAGGGCGTACCTTGCTGTGGCAGATAATGCAGCTCTCCCCCCCGCAGCCCTCCCCAGGTTATGCCCACACCCTTAAAATAAAGGAGTCATCTAGCAGCAGGTGTCTCCTGTTCTCTCCAGACATGGCTGAGCTGTTTCTTTCAGAAGAGAACAATAAACCCTCTAAAGCCTGGCTATTGTGGGCTGGTGACAAGAAACACACAGAAAGGGCCTTTGTTCCATGCGCTGCTGTCAGGGCATTTTACAGACAGGAGCCTCCCTATCAGTTCCCCTCGCCCACTCCATTCACCCAGCAGCCCCCTGTGCAGGGACAGTAATTAAAACCAGCGCTGAGGCCAGCCAGAGGAACTCTACGGGGGCCACAGTAATTAACCTCTGGAAGGCAACAGCACAGCGAGCAGGCAAGAGGGACTGGAGCAGCAAGAATACAGCAGCACTCACCCTGCTCCTCTAAAATCCATAATCCCTGCGCAAGAGTCAGGGACCAAGCCAGAGCCCAGGCGTCTCACAAATGCAGCCGTTTACTTGGAGAAACCGCGGCAAAGGAGATGGTCTTGCTCACAGTTACAAGCCGGTCGCCGGCATCCCTCCCCTGCAAGGTACCTCTGCTCACACTGGCAGGGTGCTGTAAGAGGAGGGCTGTGCCGCCCTGCCGCGAGCGAAAGCAGCTACCCCACCGCTACTCTGTACACCTAACTCAACAGCGGGACGGAAAGATTTCAGGGGCGCCATTTCAGCTGCTCCAGGACCACGCTTGGGGGTGGGTTAGTTTCTGTGGAATACGAGATCATTCAACTCTCGGCCCCCCTTAGGAGGAGGGAGCAGCAGGGTGTCTTTGCCCCCTTGGACAAGAAGAATTTTGAGCATTTTATTTTCGTGTGTAAAAAGGGCAGTAGAGATGCACCTTGAGAGGGCCATGCCGTTCACACCTGTCACCCTGCCTCGCTGCTCAGCCACCAATGACTTGGCTTGGCGCAGGCGATGCTGGATGGACGCCCATGCAGGAGGCCAGAGCAGAGGAACACAATGGCCTGCTGGTCTTTAAATCGATGAACCTATGTCCGATTTCAACTGTCCCAGTGGGAGCAGCTCGCAGAACTGCCCTGCTTTGCAGAGGAATCCGAAGAGCAGGTATCAAGTTCCTATTTCATTCAATAGGCCACTGTGCTGCTGTCCCAGAATCGACCTCCTTCTCCTGCCGTAGCAGTACTGGAAGTGCTGGGAGATGGGACGCAGAAAGCTGCCGTCCCTCAACAACACACAAAACAGCCCATTCCTTCCAAAACTTAGGTGGGCTGGGGACACAGAGAAGGAACTTGCCCCCAAAATGCATTCATGCCAGAAAAGGAACATCACGACCGTACTCCCCCAGTCTCAAGCCATTCAAAAGAAAAGGGAGCTATCCGATACACTCGCATCACCGCAGCGCTGCCCAACACAGAGAAGCACGGGTAGAAAAGGAACAGTGGTGGTAGGGGAGCCTACACGGCCCTGCCTTTTCCACAGTGCGGATCCCTAAACAGAACGCCCAGGCCTGTCTCAAGTCTGGTGCACATAAGCACGCAGGCACAGTCTGGGAGGGAGAAGCTGAGAGAGGCAGGAATATTTTGCATAACAATGCAGAGTAAGCATGGTACACGAGACCACAACAAGCAACCTTGCACTGGGACTTCTGTTTCTGATAAGGAAAAATTTCAGATGCAGCCATAAAACGGTCAACAACGCACATAGCAGCCACACCCTGAGTAGGGTGTACTCCAGATAGGGGCACTGGGCATTTGACGTATCCTGCGCAATACGGAATCAAAGGGTAAATATTAGTAGAACGACCAAGTCCCGCTTTGCTATAAAATGGGCTAAGAGCAATCGACGGGAGGGAACGGGCAGGGTCGACCCACAGGTCCTGCTCAATGTAACTAGAAGTAAATAGGCCCTCCACACTGGCGACCCAGTGCCTGGCGTCCTGACGCGTGGGAAGAAAAGAGACCAAGACCTCCTGCCTGGTACTGTAGGGGGCATACGGGTGAAGTGTAAGTGAACTAGGCTGTAGTATTGTATTCTAGTAGATCTTCTAGGAATTGCTTTTGCATTGCTGTGTGCTGTATTAATGGCTCTAGAACGCATAGTATTTAAGGGTTAAATTGTGTAGTCATTGTTTTTAAGGCTTGTAAAACGTAAACAACTGTATGAACTGCTTAGCGCTTGCAATAAATAAGAAAGTGGCCGCGTAGCCCTGGAGGGTTCTGGTTTCCCTTCGATGCAACATAAATCGAACCACACGACGGGTGGCTCCAGAGTTCACACGCCTCCACTCCTGGAGCATGGCCATTGATCAGCCCACCAGCCTAGCCTGGAGCTCCTGAACTGCTACTTACTAGGGCATCAATGAGGACCTCGGCTCCCTCTTCGCTCTCGTGGAGCGTGTCGATGTCCGTCAGCTCCTGAAGCAGGTCCACCACGGCGATGGATACATGTGAGGGATGTTAAGGATGAACAACGTATAATCACGACCCCGTTTATCATCATACTTGGCCCCAGGTGCCTTTGTTTGCTCACCGACTGCAGAGGCTGGACCAGCAACGAGCACGTGCAGAGACAGAGGCACAGGCCTCCCGTTAGCAGCCCTCGTTCTCACCAAAACAAACCGATTTCAGTAACTGGCAGTAATCCCGCAGCATGAGCAGGCATTGGCTGTCTGGCAAGTTCACTGGTCTCCAGTGCCACTGGGGTTCTCTCATTTTTAAACCAATTAAATATTCTCGCGCTGGTACAACTGGTTCCCAGCCCTTTCACATCGTAGCAATTGTTAAAGCTCTAGTGAGCAGCGCCGAAAAGTGCCCCAGTTTGATGTGTGCGTTACCCTCCCAGCGAGACCCTGGCTCACTTGGTACAGCGTGCACGACACAAACAAGGCCATAACAGGAGGAGGAAGTGACAACCCCTTTGGCCAGGCCCAATTAGGAAAACATGCGTCTATAGCCACGCACCCCACAGGCACTGCAGAGAGCCTGCCAGCCCAATCTCCATTCATTAACACTGGGCTGCAAAACACATGGTTCTTTCGACTGCCACAGTTCTTTAGTACAGCCAGCCTGATTCCTTCTCATTAGACCCACTTTCCTATTCTCTCAGACACACTGATCAATCCTGCCCAATTCCCACTGAGACAGAAAAGAAATCCAGTTGTCAAGATGTCCTACATAACAAGATCCTGAAGGTTCTCTTTAAAACCCACAGGCTAATAGACTAGTCATCCAATTCTTCCATTTGTGTGTTTGCTTATGCACGCAAGCAAGGAGGGGGATTTGTTTTTTTAATAAGGTTACAGTGAGAGACCCAGGAAATGCTGGCACAAGACAGCCATTTCATGCCCAAGTCAAACCGACATGCCTACTTCACATGCAGCGGCAGTCAGCTCGCAATGTGATTTTGGCAGGAGCACGGGCAGCAATAGCACTGCAGATGTGGTGGAATGGACCACAGCTCGAGGGAATGCTCAAGTACAAGCCGGGGAAGAGAGGGGGTCATTGGTGCACCCCCGCTGTGCTACAGCTGTGCCTCCACTTGCACAGCAGACCTACCCTTAGTGAGGTGAGACTAGTGCCTCTCCAGGCAAATCCAGGGGGAGGTTTGGATTCTTGCCTTTGCAATTGCAAAAAACATCAAGTAGAAGTCAGGTCCTTACACTTGGGGCCACGATCAGCTTTGCTGATACAAATCCATGGGCCCGGGGTAAGCTTGCACCACATCGAAATCAGGCCTCTGTTCACCTGACTGTACAGGAGAGGGATTAGGAGCCCAAGACCCATTACAAGCCAATGGCGGGTTACCACTAAAGGCGACGGTAGATTGCTAGTGCTAAAGAAACAACCCCCCTAGCCATGACAGACATGCACTATGCGCAGCACAGGACGGTTTCCCCCAGCTACCTGAATTAGCTGCAGTCTCCCTAGCGGTCAGGAGGTAGTGGGGTTTCTATGGCACCTCCGTTGATGGAGCCTCTACTGAAAAGGGGATGTAATCGTGTCGTCGATTAACCGATAAGCAAAAGCTTAGAGGTGAATGCGACAGACTACGTGCATCCCCCTCTTGCCAGGAATCGTTTTTAGCAGACTGGGGCAGCCCGGCTCAGTCCTGCTTGGGACGGGTCCAGGACCTACCTCTGCTGCGGCTCCGCATTTCAAGTGTATTCGGAGTTGGGCAGGCAGGCAGCCTGGCTCAGTTCCAACTTGCGCTGGATGCAGGAGCTCAGACCCCCCCCCCCCAAACAGGCAGGGGCTGCTGCCACCCCGCACTACTGCCTCTATCAAAAGCAGCAGCACTGGGTGACAGGCAGATGGTCTGTGAGGGGAGCTGGGTTTTAAACTGGCTCCCCTTGCGGACCAGCTCCCACCTGGCACGCTGCACCGCTGCCTCTGAAACAAGCAGCAGCCTTGGGAGTGAGGCCAGAGGGCACTGGCTGCCGGCCCCCGGCTGGGGACAATAGAACAGTCGAGTAACCAATGAGAATTCATGAGGTTACTCGACTGTTCCATTAACCGATATTTAACATCCCTGGTAGAAAATGGAGAAACCGGGTTACCATGCAACCACTGAAAATCTCCGCAGCTCCACGGTTGCCCACACTGCAGGATCTAAGGTAGAAAGCTGAGCTTTATACTACAGAGCCTGCAGCGAAGCCTCTCCAGGAGCAAGGCCAGCAGCCCCTGACCCCAGGGAGCCGAACCAGCAGCCCCTGACCCTCACGGACCCCAGGGAGCAGAGCCAGCAGCCCCTGACCCTCACGGCCCCCAGGGAGCAGAGCCAGCAGCCCCTGACCCCCACGGACCCCAGGGAGCAGAGCCAGCAGCCCCTGACCCCCACGGACCCCAGGGAGCAGAGCCAGCAGCCCCTGACCCTCACGGACCCCAGGGAGCAGAGCCAGCAGCCCCTGACCCCCACGGACCCCAGGGAGCCGAACCAGCAGCCCCTGACCCTCACGGACCCCAGGGAGCAGAGCCAGCAGCCCCTGACCCTCACGGCCCCCAGGGAGCAGAGCCAGCAGCCCCTGACCCCCACGGCCCCAGGGAGCAGAGCCAGCAGCCCCTGACCCCCACGGCCCCAGGGAGCAGAGCCAGTAGCCCTTGACCCCCACGGCCCCAGGGAGCAGAGCCAGCAGCCCCTGACCCCCACGACCCCAGGGAGCAGAGCCAGCAGCCCCTGCACACCTGGCTGTGCTCCTAGGGAGGTGGCTTCGCTGAGTGTAACTGACACCGTTAACTGAGAAGCATCCGCCTGCTGGTTAAGCAGCTGTTCACACACAAATATCCCTACAACTGAGTCCACCCACAAGAATGCCAGTTGCACAGGTGAGTTCAGGAGAAAGGAAAAAGTCTCCTCTCTGGCTCTCCTGGCTTCTGCTAATTTAAGTCGCAGCCTTATTATCTTTCACTCACATTTTTTGCTCTAACTCAGTGGAACAGCTGCCTAGGCACATCCCCTGGGATTTGTCCCCTCCAAGGCACTCTGCAACTCGCCCTTTGGTGTTCCCGTTGGGGACACTGTTTTAAAACCTTGTCCTGTTTAGCTTTAGAAAAGTCATCAGCAGACTTGAATGAAGAGTCCCATTTCCTGTGCGTCTAGGAGCTTCATTTCAGTACTTTTTACATATTTTTTACTTGAGCGGTCACCTGGCATTACACGGAGGTGTTACTGCAGCCTACCGCCTGCTTCTAACACACCTGAAAAAGATATCTAAAAGCCTGTAAGAAGAAATATGTTCTCTTCCAGATTTTCAGCTAACAGGCCAAATTTCTGCCCCCTAAACTAATTGATAAACAAGTTCTGACTCCATTAAAAAGAAAAGGAGGGGGAGCTTGCAGTGCCAAGCCCGTAACAAAACTGATCCCAAGATAAGGTTTTTTTATGGCTGAAAGGACAAAACAAGCTGTGTTCCCATAAGCTTCCGCACTTAAGGTCACAGTGAACCAGTCCTCTGATCCCAGTCAAAATCCCCACAGTTTGTGTTTTCCCTGAGAATGACAAATTCAAGATAACCTTTTGGTGCTGTGCACGCTGTCCACAAAAAGCCCTAGGTCTCCGGTGAAAGTATAAAATATTAAGCCACGATGTGCATGAAACTGGTTATGCATGGTAGGCGTTCCAGCTGTACAACAGTAAATTGTTAACAACCATCTACTTGAGAATAATTTCTATTATAGATCACAGATAAGACAAGCGGCAGTGTTGGCTGTTTTGCCGAGATCAGCATTCTACCCGACCAAGGTTATGTTAGATGCAAGTTAAAATAGTCAACCCTGTAAACAGTGTTCTCTGATGGAAACTGCAGTGTAATGAGATTTTTAAAATGTGTTTATAATACAGCCTTTGCAAATAGATAGTGATTTCTTTGCCATATAGTGTCAAATGCAAGAACAAAATTGCTAAAAGGAAACCCTTAAGTCAAACAATAAATATTTCGTATTTTTACAGCATTTTGAACCTGGACATCTGAAATGGCCCAGGCGGAATGGCCAGGCATTACCATCTCCTGTCTTGCAGCTGGAAAAAAGGAGGCAGACAGAATTTAAGTGACTTGCCCAAAGTCACACAGTGAGCCCACGGAAGCAACTCCTGGTCTCAACTCCCAGTCTAGTGCCCTATGCTTGGGCAATGCTGCCTCCTGAGGTCACAAATGCCGGCTCAAACACCGCACCTCCACCCACCCGCTGGACAGGCCACCGCATGATGTTCTCAAGTCAGGTTACACTGGCCACTTTGAAAAGCAAATTGAATTTTACAGCCACTTTGAAAGTCTCTGCCCCTCACCAATATGCCAGGGATCTTGGGTCTGTCTTGCACCTCAGCTGAGGGTCAGGAGTCATGGCAACAAAAGACAGTCGCGCAGTTATGGTGCTTTTGTTCAGGACAGGCAATGCACTGGGATACAGCAGACAGGTTGCAACTGCAGCTCTCTGGTGAGAAATCCTCGGCAGCTCTCGTAAGGGAAGTGCACGGCATGCTTGTCTGTGGCTAGCCCTCCGCTTTACACGAGGGCCCAAACAAACCTTCTGCAAGGAACCCAATGCACCCGTCATCTCATTAGCCTCCACAGGCCCACAGCGTAAAATAGGGCCCCTGAAGCCGTCAGCAGCAGAGTGAGAGGTGAGCATAAAAGGATGGAAACTGAGCGCGGTAGGAGGGGAGGAGGGAAAATCCCTAGCAGCCTGCGTGGCGATGGAACCAAGAGACTGCAGAGGTGCCCACGCAAAGCCCACTCGCCCGCAAGGACAGCTACCAAGGGAAGGATATCTGTGTTGTCGTGTCCAAGCAGCCCGAGGAGAGACTGCACAGCGTTCAGCTCCACCAGCAGGTGGTAAAGATCCGGCATGGTCGCAATCACATGCATCTCCTGAATGATGTCATTTAAATCCAGCTCAGACTCCATGAACCTGTGGACAGAGGCAGGGCAAAATATGACAGTGGGAACACAAGTGCACCGGCTAGCCTGGCAGAGGAACAAAGCAGCAACACAATCCTCCAACCAACGTCCCGCTGTGGTCTGCCCCCGTCGGGGACAGCCAGGCCTGGGATTCAGAACCCAGTGCCCGGTCTGTCCCCGTGGTCACAGCGGGGTACGAGCCCCCCAAAGCACTTCACGACAGAGCAGCCCAGCCCGTCACATCTTTCACTTACCAGAGCACGGGTGCCAGCTGGTGTATTCAAATGGAAAGCCATGGAACGGTAGGAAAGACTGATGGGTGGAGTCAGGGTGATTGGTGAAGGAGGGCAGAGGGGCCACCAGCCAAGAGATCCCCCCGCCCCCAGCCCAGGAAACCCCTCTCTGCCCCAGACCCCGCCTCTCCCCACCATGTCCCACCTCTCCCGTCCCCGAGCAACGGGGCCCGGAGGAGCACAGTGACTGGGGTCGTTGCTCCCCTGGCCCCGCCGCAGCTGCCAGTGAGTGCGGGGGGAAGGGAGGGGGAGCGCCAGACCACCTCCCTCACTAGTCCCCTGCTGGCTGCCGGCCAGCCCTTCTGGGCCTATCCCCCTCATTCCCTCCGCCCACCGGGGCTAGGGGTGCAATAGTTATCCCGTTACACGAGCATGCCCAGAGAATGCTTCTGCTCACGCGTCTTGGTGCTGGCGCAGGTGGGTTACGCTCGCTCTAGCAAGGGTATGAGGGGGCTTGGGTGTCCCTCTGGGGCAGAGAGCCAGGGACAGGAACAGAGACCTAGCTCCAGCTGAAGGTTTACTTGACTTTAAATGAAATGAAGGCAACCCCCAGCAAAGTGAGTGCGCCAGACACAGCTAGGGATGTGAAAGGCTTACCGGTAAGCATCACGAGCGGTGGGGGGGGGGGGGGGGGGGGGCACAGGGGCTCCCCCCGCTTCCCCCCGCACTCACTGGCGGGTGGGTGCGCTCTAGCCCAGCTGAGACCTTAACTGATTAAACCCTCCCCCTTAATTGGTTAACTGGTTAAACGCCAGGTTTAACTGAGTAACCGTTTAAGTGGGATTTGACGCCCCTAGACCCAGCGTCCCTGCATGGGTGTGAGTGAAGGGCCACTCCGAACCTTCCACTCCTGAACCTGGGCTCCAGAGGGGATTGTCTTGGGGCGTCGGAGGCTCCAAGCCGTGGCCCTCACCAGAGGGGAGAAAGGATCAAGCTAGAGGGCAACAACCTGGCGCCAGCGCTGCCGCTTAATGCTAACTCGGACTTGCAAAAAGGACGCGGATTCGGTCTGGCTCGTCACAGAATAGTGCACTGGTGTCGCACGGTCACAATTCCCCTCCCTCGCCACTGAGGACGAGGACAAAGCTCAGGACTGCTGGACAAACAGCAAAGCCTGAGCCTCACGCAGACTCCAACGCAAGAGCTTCGGACTAACTGGGGAAGGGAGCTCCCAGTGCTCAAACAAATACTTCCTAGGGAGAGCCAGGCTGACTACGGACTGGAAACACCCAGCTTGCTTAGTCTGAAGCATTCGCCAAGCTTCCATGGCGTGGGGCAGGCAGGGGCGGATATAGGGCAGGGCAAACGGGGCGGCCGCCCCGGGCCCTGCGCTTCAGAAAGCCCCGCGCATGCGCCGTGGCAAAGGGCGGGCCCCGCAAAACGGTCATCTGCCCCTGGGGGCAGGAGTCCCCTCACATGTGCACAGCACCTATGTCCACAGTGGAGCTGGAAAGGGGTCAGGTTAGAAGCCAGGAAAGGAAAGAGCATCGAAGCGTGGAGACACAGAGGGGAAAGCAGTAACGATGAGGAGAGATGGGCGGGGGGGAGGGGAAGGACAGGACAACAACAAAAGGCCAAATCCAACACGGGGGGAATGTTTTGCTGAGAACGTTTTAGAGGGAATGCAAAAATGGGTGAAGAATTCTAGGGTGGGAGCCTGAAGAGACAGCCACACAGGACATCAGCATGGAGAGGAGAGTACAGAACAGGGAGTGAAGAGGGAAACAAAGGAAAAGCAAAAGACTTTACAGAAAGTCTGCTTGATGCGAGACTACTAGCAAACGAGAAGGAGGGGCTGGATGTTCTAGCCAACGCCCCTCCAGTCTTCCAGGCATGAGACAACAAGACCGTCTATTCCTAGGGTGCAGTGGGGCGCTCATGCGTTTGAAACCTAGGTCATTTCTTTAGGTGCCTAAAAGAGACCTCGCAAACCTAACTTTAAGCCCCATTTCTAAATCTCTGCCCAAAACCAGACTAAAACAAAAGTTTTAAAATTGCAGGCTCTACTAATCGAAGCTATTAGTAACACAGCAAGAAATTGAATATATTTTGTGACGTAGTGGGGGTACCTGCTGGTTGCTATGCTGGGCAGTGGGTTGTGGGTGACCTCCACTGGCTGCTGGCTGTAGCACGGCCCAGCAGGGCAGGGGGTGAGTCATTACGCAAAAAGAATCTCTCAACCTGTCCGACTAGCTACCCCCCAGGGAGAGAAACAAAGGAAGGGGGAATGCTGCCCGTGGCTGGGGGGCAGGGCTGGAAGAGAGTTAGTTTCGGTCTGGGAAGCAGGGGAGAAGGAGCTAGGGAGGGGGGCTGGGATTGTAGGGCCCAGCCACCCCCCATCTCAAGGGGGGCACTGAGGCCTCCTAGCCCCAGTTCCTGTGACCAGATTCCATCTGTGCTGTGCTGTATCGTGGAGAAGCAATAAACTCCCTCTATTCTACTGACTGGTGCAGTCTGTTTGTGCCACTACGGGGGTGCAGGAGACGGGAAAACCCGACGCGTCGTCACAGCATCCTAGCCCCAGTTCCTGTAACCAGATTCCATCTGTGCTGGGCTGTATCCTGGAGGAGCAATAAACTCCCTCTACTCCACTGGCCGGTGGAGTCTGTTTGTGCCACTACAGGGGTGCAGGAGACGGGAAAACCCGACGCGTCATCACAATAACATTCAACTTTTTCTCTCTCACAACACAGCCACTACCAGCATGAGTCCCAGCAATGCCAATTTTTAAATTAAAAACACTAATTTCAAAGCCAGTTGACAGGTCAGACCTTTAACTGAGTGTGAAACTGCCTCTGGCAATTGGGAGATTAACTTCAGGCTCAAGCGTAGGCGGGGAGGCTCTTGGAGGGAGGACACAAGGACTGCTCACGAGCTTACTTTTCTGGATTGTCTGGGAACTTGATCCGCAGCTCTTGGTTTTTGTAAGACCTCTTCTCGAAGGTGAGAATCATCTTCTTCACCGAACTTTCATCCAGAGGTTCATCCTGGACCAGCAAAACAAATATTGTTTAGCCCTGAGCGATGGCTGCAACAGCAGCTTGGCAAAAAGTAAGCGTGGCCACCAGGCTGAGCCAATTCTGGATAAACCTGTGATGTAACAACCAGGAGCCAACGGCAATCAGAAGGAAGCTCAGCCGAAGTCTCTCTGCGGAAGGCTGACACAGCTCAAGGAGCCGCCACGTTTTCCGACTAAGCAAGTCCAGTTAGCAAAATGTTTCCATGAGACCCGTACAGATTATCTGCATCAACGAGCGCCCCGACTCAGTAAATAACAAAGCTATTGAAGAGCCGGCTCTGAACCAAGCGACCCAGCAGGGGACTTGGATTCTAAAGGGATTTGGAGTTTCAAGGGAGATGACTATCAGAAATGCTGCACACAAAGGACAAGGATATTTTACAAGCCCACATGGTTCCACGGTGGCAAATGTCCCTTGTTTTTCATCACACACAACACAGACCGCCGGAAGCAACTCTCTTCTGGATTTAGAGCAATCCTTGGGTTACATTTATACAAGGATCTTTTCTCAGCCCTTAACAGACGGGCCATCCCGGCGCTGGGTTTCTAGCTGACACACAGATATGGCAATTTCCTGCAAGATCCTTGAAAGACTTTACTGTAGAAGTTAGGTATTACTGTGGGCTGAGCCCTCGTAACCCGGCCGGTGGGGGAGAGACAAGAACTGGGAATGTGGACTCTTGGGACAATAAGGGGGTAGGTGGATGTCTGGGGAAATCCCTAGGGAGAGGCTAATGCAAATCCCCCCTCTTTCAGTTATGCAAACCCGCAGCCTTTTGAAGCCAAGACTTGGAGGGCTAGTGTCTGCGCGGTGGCTGTAACAAAAGGCTGTAGGAAGAAAGAACTGAACTGCCTAGGAACCGGGGGAACCCAGCTGTTCCCAGAGCAGTCTCTGGGAGACTGTTCACAGGTCTGGAAGCGCTGACATTGGTCCTACCTGCCTTACGGGACATACAGATGCGCAGTGTGACTCGCCCGCAGGGGCAGTCCCCTGGTCTCGGAGAGAGGGCGCACACAGTGCCAGGCCCCAGCCATCAGGCAGACCGGCTCGCCAGGGCTATCAGAGCAGAACACCGAGAACGACGCTGCATTTAACCCCCCACCAAAAGAGAACGATCCACGTCCAGGAGAAGTGGCAGCGGGGAGCAGAAACCTTTAAGTGATCTCAATGGCACTGCTTGGTGCCCATGAGGGGGAAACAGGCCCTACCCTAAACCTGGGGCCGGTGTGTAAGCTGGGCACTAGTGCAGCTGCTCAGGAGACATTCAAACGCCGCCCAGCTGGTTAGCAGAGCGCCCACAGCTAAACTGTTTTTGATGGTGCACAGACGCACATGCCTTAGTGCACATAATGTATTCCGCACATGGATGGAAAACGTTAGAGCAGGAGGGGGCAAAGGGGCCTCCGTGGGCTGGATCCGGCCCATGGCCGCCCTGCCACTCACCTGCTCACAGGCCAATCGAGACCTGGGGACAGGGGCGGGCACCATCAGAGGGAACTGCTGGCTGTTTAAAAACAGACAGCAGTTCTCTCTAGCTGCCATGCACCCCTGGCAAGAGACTTCACCCACTCCCCTGCCCCCACACTCTCATTGGCTCAGGGGCGGGGAAGCATGTGAGGTCTCCTGCTGCTGTGAGAACTGCCAGCTGTTTTAAAACATCTGGCGATGCTCTCTAGGCCCCGGAGAGGAAGAGGGGGAGGGGAGAGAGGAAGACTTCAAGCGCTTCCCCACCCCCCACACCAAGCCAATTAGGTCTGTGAGTGGGGGAACATAGACATCTCCTGGCTCCGCCCCTTCCGCCCCAGACCCCACCCCTTCTGGGGCAGCCTAGGGTCACTTCAGAAATTTGTAAAGTGCCCCCCCCCCCTTTTAAAAATGATTGCCTACCCCGGACTAGAGGGAACATTGTCTGTGGCCCAAGTCTTTCCCCCTGCAGAAGATTTGCTTCTTTGCTGCTGCTGCAGAGCTAGCAAGAGAGGGAGGGTGGGTGAGTGAAGCTGAGAGTGTCTATGACATTAATGGATTTAGAAAATTAATAAGAATCCAGAAGCTATTCCCTGTCACAAATTTGAGAAAAGTAGTTTATGCCTAAAACAGATTTTTTATTTTGAAAGTTTTTTTTCAAGCCTTAAGATCTTTTGTTCATTATTTCAGAAGCCCCTTTTTAAAGTTCCTGTATTCCTGAAGGGTTGGAAATTGAAACAACAGCCCCGGAAACGGAAAATCAGTTAGTTTCATCATCCAAGCAAGTGAAACGTCAATCGTCGCCAAAGGACTTAAGTCCTTCATTTCCCAATTTGCTATTGTTAAAACAGATAAGCAACCATTCTCCCTTTCCTCCACATGCCATCGCTCCCCGGGCAGTACACAAGTACCATTAGAACTAGCCATAGGATGGATGTATTGAGTGTCTCTTAAAAGAGGGGAGAGTTTGGGGCCCAGACAACCTTAAACCCCCCTTATTTTTCTTATTAGGCTTGTGGTGGAAAAGGCTGATTGGAACAACAAGTGACCATCTCAGGCAGCTCATCCGCGCAGAACACTGGAGATTTACCTCCTCTTCTTCCTCCTCCCCCTCCTTGTCAACTATCTGTAGAAGTTTCTTTTTCTCATCATCAGTTTCTTCCAGCGCAGCAGCTTCCTCCTCCCGGTGGCGACTGCGCTCCCGTGCGCTGGCTTGTTTCCGCCGTGCTTTGAGATCCTCATCTTCATCATCACGGGGCCTTTTAGTCCCTCTGTTGGGCTGAGGAAAGAGAAAGGAAATAAAGTGAGTGAATCAAGAACTTGTGTCTCCCTTTTATCACAGAACCCCAGTGAAAATGTGTGTGTTAAGCTCAGCTAATCAGATTTCTGTGGAAGCTTCCGTGCCAAGTTAGTCTGTACAGGATAAACTTAAAGAACAAACAACGGTCTGGTAGCACTTTATAGACTACCAAAACATGTAGAAGGGATCATGAGCTTTCGTGGGCACAGCCCCCTTCTTCAGATGACGGTAGTTTTGAGTTTAGGATGTGCAGACCCAAAATAAATAGGAGAGAAGGGGAGGGAGGAAAAGAAGGAGTGGGGGTTACTGTGGAAACTTACAATATTTTTACCAACTTTGAACATTGAAAGGGGGATTAATTTAGGGATGCAGAAAGCCACATACACAGGTGAACAGTACCAGCAAGAGTTGTGCCAACCTTCCTCCCTGTGTTGGCGCATGAACATCCATCAGGACATCACATATTTATCTTGCAAAGCTCCTTGAATATCAAATCTCAGTAGTGTTTATGGCCAAGCTGACTAGGCAAGTTCTGTCAAGTGGACAAATTTTCACTGAGGAATCAAGGACATGTATCACTTGTGAGCCACTTCTCAGATGACTCCAGGGTCTAGTGGTGAATTTATTGCACCCTCATCCTCTGACTCACCTTGGTGAAAACCCAATTCTAAATTGTTTTATGCACCAAAATCCCCCTTGTGTTTGATGCCCAATTTATGCAGAATCAGGCTCGTCATTCGCATAGGCAAAGCAGCGTGCGGCCTGCGGACTATGGTGCAGGAAAGGCAGGACGTGAAAGTGCAGCGACTACATGTGCATTGGACGTTTGCTTGCAACTGCCTGTTATTTTCAGCCAGTTACCATTCACTAGGCAAAACTAAAGGGAACCCACAGAGAAGGGGGGGCAGTGCTTTTTCTTCTCTCAGGTGGCCCAAAAGAGCTTAGGTTTGGAATTTTAAGAAACAATCGACTCCCCCCTCCCCGTGAGAGATAGGGATGGTACGTTTTGCTGGAGGACACAGAAGGTGGAATGGGAGCGCTTTCAGCCCTAGATTGAAGAGAGAGCAGCTGATTCTTTCACAAAAATCTTTTCTGCCAACTGTTTAACAGGTGTCTGCATAAACTAGGTATTAATTTAAAAAAATTAACCAGCATTTCCTCCCCTCTGCCAGCTGCTCAGGTTTTAGTTCCATGATATTTGTTGTGTAAAATCCCTCTTAGTCTCTCTTTCCGCCATAGCTCTCCATCTAACTTCCTACGGCACAAAGCAGATCTCTCTTCTGAAAAGCCTGCTTTGGTCTTCTTAAGACATCAAAACACACAACTCTCTCCTTTGCTGGGCCTTTATCTACAATCTCTCACTCACAGCCCACCTCCACAAAGGTACCAGCTACCAGCTCACTGCCATCAGGACTCTGAAGACAGAGAATTTGGAGCAGAAAAGTGGGAGTGTTACTCTCTTGCCAGGTCCCACAAGAGCACAGACTTCCAAGAGGGGGAGCGCGGCTCCGCAGCAATACTGGAAACCCAGGAGGCACCAATTCTTTCAGGCTCATAAGGCAAGGCCTGCTGCGATTTTGATTAAAATGAGGATCCTGCTGCAGACCAGCTACAACATCAGCTCAGTGCCAAATCTGAGCATTTCATTTATTTTCAGGGATGCAACAGAATTTAAAGAACCATCACAGCATCTAGTCTGACCTCGTCTATCACAGGCTGTTCCATTTCACCAGCCTCCCTCACTTGACCCCAGTGACTTTAGTTAGCCTAAATATTCCTGCCCTCAGGAGACCACTGTGTCCATAGGCAGAGAACATCAGAGACCAAGGCTGGTGTGGCCTCCCCCTGGCAGGGAATTGGTTAGCTGCGATGCCCACAGGCCCACGGCGGCAGAGGAAGGCAAAAATATAAAAATAAACCCTAAACTAAAGCAACATCCTCGCCAATGTGACCCTGCTGGAAGGCAGGGGACGTCCCCCATCCCAAATCTGGTAACCACTTTGGCTCTGGACACGTAAACAAGATGCACCAGCCAGGAATCAAGGAGGATTCTCTGGACCATCTCAGAGCACGGGCCACCCCATCCAGTTTCCCATTGCCAACGGTTACTAGTCTTGGATGCCCCAGAGGAAGGAAAAAAACCCAGAATGCATCTGGCCAATTGTGCATGGGGCGGGGGCGGAGATCTTTCCTGACCCCTGCAGTCAAGTGGGAGGAGATGAAACACGAGATCTGAGTATAGTCACTGTCTTAAAATAGAGCTGCAAATGTTCCAGGCATATTAAGAGGCCGTAACAAATTCAGTTCTGGCAGGGAGCGCCCCATGGCGGCTGAAGGGGGTCTCGTAATATTTAACCTGCCTGTCTGCAGGTGAGTCAAAGTCCAGCCCGTGGCCGAGGTTCAGGCCTCCCCGTTTACTCGCTCACTCCGGTGTGGTTTGCAGGGGACTGGGGGGGACCCAGGCCTGTCCACTCCTCTGGGTCCTGGCCCAGGGACTCTATATGTAGCAGATATCTGCGAGTTTCAAAGTCCGTAGGTATCCCACTTCCTCGGGATGCTGCTTCATTCAGCCCTTCTCTAGGGCCTTGCTGCAGAGTTCCCCTTTTCCAGGTTCCATAGAGTTGTCCCTGGCTAGCCTTTGGCCGCAGGATCTAGATCCGCTTAGCTACGAAAGCCCAGCTCCCACTCGGAGCTGTCCAAGGCTCTGGTTGTCCCAGTTAGCCAAGAGGTCCACCTGGGTTGAGCTCCAGGAAGGAACTGATGGGCCTTAGCTAGTAGCTCCTTATATAGCAGCCTGCCGCGTTCTGATAGGCTGCAGTGCATGCTGCCCCTCTATGCTGCTTTCCACTGCTCCTGGCCAGGGTGCTGAAAGGCCTCCAGTGGGGAGGTCAGCTTTGCCCACCCCATCACAAGGCAACGCAAGCAATTCTGTTCTCCCCAAGGCAGACCGAAAAACAGGGGGATTCGTAGGATCCAAGGCCAGAAGGGAATTCCATGACCATGGAGCACGAGCATAACCTTCCCCCCCCTCCTCGCCCCACACACAAGCCGTAGAATTTCTCCCTGGAGCGGGATGAAAGCATGCCTTTTAGAAAGAGAACTAATTTCACCCTAGAGACGCCAAGCAATGGCAAGTGCCCGCACCTCCCTGAGAAGCGTCTCCAGGATTCTGTTTCCCTCATAACTATTTTTTAGTCAACCGAAAGACCACAAACGGTGGCTGCCCACACCAAAGCCTGGACGCGGTGACTGTGTGCAACACGCTAATGGAGCAGCCAGCTCAACGTATCAGCTTAATGCACATAAAAGCAGCATAGTTAGAGGCACTGCGCTGGCAGGTGCAGACGGCACCTCTGGGAGAAGACGCACAGTTAAGGTCCTGTGCACATCTCATTCTGAGAAATGGCTTGGCACTGCTGTAAGAGTGAGTGCTGAGTCCTGGCCGCCTGCTAGACTCATTCAAACTCGGTGAGCTACATTCTGTCTGCCTGCATTGCCCCTGTGGTTTCCACCGGCGAGGGTATGCTGCTTCACTTCCTGTCCCAAGGCAGTCACTCTGCGCACTCTCAGATAGCGGGGCTCGGCCCCAGAATGGCTTATGTCCGTGCCTGGCGCAGAACCGTGTGTACACTGTTTGGAAAACACTTCAGGACCCTTGGATTGAAAAATGCTCTTTGTTTCTAACAAGCGTGCTCCTTACAGGCCTGTTGGGCATATTAACAACTCAGAAGGCCTCAGAGATCCGCTCTGAAAGCAGGTACTGTCTGCAGCAGCCAGTCATTCAAACCCCCGCTACCCATTAGCCACACTTTGGATACAAACAATAAAAGCACTCTTCCAGCTAATGCCACTTCAGGGGAAAGTGCTGGCAAACACACACGCCTTCCATGCTGCCCTGAAGGGCAAACCATGCTCCTGTCCCACAAACAACCATTTCCACAGACAAGGGCGTTAGGTGTGGGTTGAACGTGGGATGGAAGGAAGCTGGGGACACCGAACAGGAGAAAAATCTGGGGTCACCCCAAGCACCTGCTAAAAACTCCCGCTGAAAACATGGAACTGAGTTCAGGCTACAAAAGTAATGAAAGAGTTAAAGAAAAACCAAGCATTTTCCTTGGATGTTCCCTGTGTACCCAGACTCTTTGTAACCTCGACTCCAGCTTCTCAGTTCTCTCTCCCTCTTATTTTTTAAATTAAAAAGCAATGAGACCATAGCTGTAATGAAGGGCAAATGGTCTGTCGGATGCAAACTAATGTACCATAGAAAGAGGCTACATCACCAGAACGAATTCTAAATTAAAACCGCACCATGAAACCAACTCCATTTCCTCTGAGCATGCAATCTATATTATCAGCATTTACAATCTGTTTCGACCTCAATTATACTATCTTTTTGGGGAGGAGGGGGGTCTTCTCTAATACGTAGTAATAAAGTCATTATGACAAATTATGAAAATGCCTGGAGTGTAATTATTAATGCCATCAATACATTTGCAACAGAATGTAATTGAATTCTCAGACAAACTTTGTTAAGCGGGAGTTAAGGTTTAGCAGAACATAAAACATAAAGGAAAGAAAACCCTACAAAAACACTGCATGTATCAAGCCTAATGAATAACCCAGTAAATTGGGGTTAGTGTAAAATGTCTGGATTTCTGATTATTTAAAAGTATAAAGACAGAGCAAAGGTACACAACCTTAACTCTGCCCCCGCAGCATAAACTTACCATCATCTTAAAAGTTTCTCAAAACCATGTGGCTTTAAAAAAACATTTTAAAAAATGTGTAGGTGGCAGCAGAAGGCTTCACCAGTCTCATACAATGCAGAATAGTGAGTCTGCGGGTGCCCACAAGCCTGTAAGAAACATATACTTTTAAGAGCCTACATGATTTCCATATGCCCAGTTCTAGCTGCACGCAATTTCACAGAACTAACCTCTGATGTCAACTACTCAAGAGACACCTTCTAATCTTAACCCAAGGAAAACGTAAATATGCAACAACATGGAAATGATTCAATATTTATACTGCTGTAGTGTAGTGCCTTGAGGCCTCAATCAAATCAATCCCCTTTGTGCTAGGCGCTGTGCAAACATGCAGTAAGTGACATTTCCTGACCCAGACAGCAAGCAATCTAAAACTAAGTTTACAAGGTGGGTGATGTAATTTCTTAATTTGGACTGACTTCTGCTGGTGAGACACACAAGCTTTCAAGCTTACACAGAGCTCCAATTCAGGTCTGGGAAATGTTCTCAGAGTCACAGCTAAATACGAGGTGGAAGCAACTGTTTAGTGTAAGAGATTAATACATGTGTCAAGAGGCACTTTGAGTGTTTCCCAGACCAAAGAAGAGCTCTGTTTTAAACTCACAAGTTTGTCTCTCTCACCAACAAAACAAACAAACAAACAAAAGATTCTCTCACCCACCTTGTCTCTCTACTATCCTGGGACAGACAGGGTTACAACAACTTTTCATAAAATTAAATTGTCCTTTACACTTACAGATACCTTGGTGTAACAAATGTATGATTTTTAAACTTTTTTTAAAATCAGATTTGCATTGTAAGCACATTTTTGTCTTTTTAAAATAAACTGATTTTGAGCTAGGTTTCACATTATGACTAGGGCTGTCAATTGACCTGCATTAACACCTGTGATTAACACAGGGCAGGATTAACATTTTAACCCTTTTAACACGTTAATGCTGCGCTGTCCCTTTCAAATGCCACTCCCACACTTCAAAGGGGCAGTACAAGTGGAACAAGGGATCAGCTGGAGTCTCCAGCTGACCCCAAGCTCCTAATGCGCTGCCCCTTTAAAGTGCCAAAATGGCCGGAGCAGCACTGTACAGAGACGGGGTCAGCTGAGGACTCCAGCAAGCAACAGTCTCTTCTGTAGGTGCAGAGAAGATATTCTTCATTTCAGTTCATTCAACTTGCTCAGATCAATGACTTGTTCATTTAAGTTGAGGCACCAAGCAGGAGCTGAAAACCCCAGATGCTTGTTTTCTCTTCCAATGGATGGATAAAACCGAGGTATGAGAGGGTGAGCTCTCTTAGGTCTGCCATCTTGAAGGACATGCTGATGAAAAGCCATCCGTTCGGGGCGGAGGGGGCTGGCAGCCACACGCTTAGGCGGGCCAACTTCTGCTCCCCGCCCCATTGTGCAGGGTTGCTAGTTCCCAACCCCTACGGTGCTGGAGCAGCCCTCCACCTGCAGTGGACCAAGGGCTGTTTCCAGGTACTGGTTAACCCAGGGGTTTTTACCAGGAGCCACTTCAGGAATTTTTAAAGTGGCCCTGGCCCACACCAGAAGGGGCGGGGCCTCAAGTGGAAGAGGCGGGGCCAAGATACTTCCTTGCTTCCCCACCCACAGACCATGATTGGTCTGGGTTTGGGAGAGCAGGTGAAGTCTTTGCTTCCCTCCAGGCAACTTCACTTGCCCCCTCCTTCTGCTCCAGGCCAATCAGAGCTTGGGGGTGAGGGAGCACATGAAGTCTCCTCCCACCCTGCCAGGAGTGCGAGGCACTTCTAAGCACCGCATGCTCCTGGCATGGAGGAGGAAACTTCGCATGCTCCCCCCACCCACAGGCCCTGATTCATCTGGGGCAGGGAAGTGGCAGTGCCCACTGCTGGGTTAACCGGTACCTGATAAGCATTACGCATTCACATCCCTAGATACATGTTTTCTATGTAAAACTATCTGATTGATTAAATAGTTTCAATCAATCTTTTTCTTGTATATACAAAGCACATTTAAGGAAATTCTTGACTAATGAAAATATTTTTCAAGCGCTTTTTGTGCACTTAAATGTGTCATTTCACTATTATCTAATATAATAAAAGAGGAAAAATTAAGAAACTGAATAAATAGCTATATACATGTATGTAGCTACAGCATATCCCGCTGGTTACCCAAAAGAATTACCAAAGTTAGCATACAGGCTATATTTAGTTACAAATCAATATGGTGTAATGGTTACCAATCAATAAGATTCAACCTTTCTTTAGGAAAATAACTAAAAAATATCCACACAAAACAAGATTAAAATCAATTTTTAAAATTAAGGTTTCCTGCTTTCTAATTGAAATCATGATTGAACTGCAGTGAGATAAAATAACTTATTTAAATCATCTGGATTTATATCAAGCCACACAAGTATTCATTCGGGATGATAACCAGTCTCCTACCCTGCTGTAAATAAAACCTAAACAGTCAACATTTTCCCATCATCTTTTTAAAAACTCCTGTAGAAAGCATGCCCTTGCAGCCAAAGAACAGCATGCTGGTATTTAAAAGAAACCATAATCTTGAAGTCTACTTTTAAAAAAAACTGAAGTAATTTTAGGTTCAACTGCTTGAGTCGCCTTGCAAATGTTTGTGGTTTCAACATCACACTTTCTTGTTTTTAACACGTTTGTCTCTTCTGTTTCTGTATGACAGACCCAGGCAGACATATGAAAAGCAAGGACCACCTGACTCTACTGGAGGAATGGTATGTGTGTAATTTATATTCATAAAATAGCTGTCAAATGCAAAAAGTAAACTGATGGGAAACCAAAGACTTTTCACTCTACTCTCATTGAGTTAATTATCTTAGGTGTAATGTATTACACTAGAATGTTAAAAATCATTAAATGTAAAGTTTTAAGAGGGCACATCCTGGAACAGATTTTTTGTTTGTGTCACATGTATACTTAAGGGTTTGTCTACCTGAGGCTTTATTCCCGATCAGCCTTGTGTGTGGGTGCTCTTATTGCAGAGTCAGTCTACCAATGGACCATCTACAAAATCTACCATCACAGGACCTAACCATATAAGCCAAAACATCAGGGGCTCATACATCCTCTAATGCAGGGGTGGGGAACCCCAGGCATGGGGGCCAAATGCGGCCCCCAGCTAGCCTGGATCCGGCCCCCAAGGCACAGGGACCTCCCCAGCACCGGAGAGCTTGTGCTGGCACTCCAACTCTCTCACTGCCCAACAGCAGGGCTGGAGCACACAGAATCTACTAGCATGGGCCCCGCGAGGCTCTGGCACGGAAGGGGGATGTGGTGGGTCTCTTTCTCAGATGGGGCCACATCACTGAGGGGTCTGGTTCTGGTTTGGTTTTTTGTTTAATTTCTCACTTGTGTGTGGCCCCCAACTGATTTTTCTGTGGGTCAGTGGTCCCCAACCCAAAAACGGTTCCCCATCTCTGCCCTAATGTGCTCCATGCTATCCAGTGCCAGCAATACCGATCTGCCTCGTACTTTGGCCAAACGCAACAGTCTCTGTGACAAAGGACAAATGGACACGAACCAGACATCAGGAATGGGAACACACACAAACCTGCAGGGAAACATTTCAACCTGCCCGGGCACTTGATCATGGATCTAACAGTAGCCAGTCTTCTGCAACGGATTTTCACTAACCAGTTACAGAGAGAGAGTGTGGAACTGGTATCATCTACAAGTCTGACACTGGCACCCTGGGCTTGCATAAAAACATTCACTGGTTGGCGCATTACAAAGCCAATTTTCTCCTGCCTGTAACATCCACATTTTCATATCCAAAGCTATGAATGTGACAAATCCAGCCCACTTCACTGCCAAGTTAACACAGGTTCTGCAGCTGACAGGATTTTTTTCGCTGTTATTTATATCTATCTAGAGAGAGGTTGATTTGAGACGACAGGACAGGCAGCACTGGGCTCTGCCAGCAGGGCTGGGGCGGTGAGCAGCGCAGACAGGACAGGACAGGCCCCCCACACACACACACTGCTGCTTTCCCCACCTCAGCAAGGCTACAGTGCCCTGGCTACCCGTGCCTCACTGTCCTACGTGGGGCAGGCAGGCACCCATGTGCCTCCCTAGCCTCCAGGATTAGAGCCAGGCCAGGTGAGTGCCACAGTCGGGGGGGAGGGGGAAGGAGAGGGGGTAAGGGGCCCAGGTGACCAAGGGGGGAAGGGAGGCAGCGAGAGAGAAGCAGGACCTGGCTGAGTGGGGGGGAGGGAAGCTGGAGTTGCCTACCCCCTGCGAGGGGGGGGATGGGTGAACGCAGTGAACACAGACCCTTGTGTACAATAACACAGCCCCCTTGTGTGTTACCTCCACTCCAGCTCAGCTGATGAAGTGGGTTTTGCCCATGAAAGCTTAATGATTTTATATATTAGGGATGTTAAAATGCATTTTCGTAAACGAGTACCAACTGACATTTTCAGCGAGTACATGTTTGCGTGGGGGGAGGCGGGAGGCAGTTCCTCTTGTAGTAAGTTGAGGGTCGGTAACATGGAGTCAGCAGGCCTGTAATATGAAAGCAGCAATCTAGTGAGCAAGACTTTGGTTCAGGAACACAGGAGCCAAGAGAGAGGCCCTATTGGTAACTGTGTGATGGTGTAAGTTAGGTCGAGCATGGAAGGACACAGGGAGGCACTGGGTACAGACTGTGAGCCAAAGGGGAGTAACAGAACATCTTAATAAGAAATGTCTTAGTACAAAGACTCCCCAAAAACTAATGCACATACTGACCTAGGTTCAGGACCAGGTCAGAATTGACAGCATGAAGGATAGTAAGTGAGCCCCCCTTCCGTAAGGTGAGGAGTGGTAACTAAGCAACAGAGGGTGGCAACCTGGTACGTAAAGAAGTGATGTAAGTTGTTTGTACCTGTCTTTAAAAGGACACCGCGAAGGGTGCTCTCTGGCCGACCTGGGGGGGGGGACACTAGGCATCTGTCATTGCCTAGACTCACAGAATGCACAGTGCCTTAACTCCGACTAACCGCTGTTAATGTCTGTTCTATGGCAATAGGCCTGCCCGGTGTTGGTACCTTGTCACGTGGGCCATAACGCACACTGGTGTAACCTTGTAGGATCTCGGTTACCAACCGTTAGAGCTTCGCATTTGACAATAAACCTGCTCGACTGATTTCAAACCTGGCCCGCATCTGTCGTTTCTGCCGGCTTTCAGAGATCTCCTATGTTGACCCAAGTGCACGGGGACTGACACTTTAGATAAAGGGAGCACCAACAGTTACGCATGCAGCCGAAAGTTTATCACCACCGATGGAGCAGAGGTCCTTCAGGACAGCGCCAGGACAACCCGGCCAGACGATGCTGACACTGACAGTCTGAAGGTACTGAAGTTACCGAAGTACGACACCTCTGTATCAGCCAGCAGCATGCAGCTGGTGCTCGAGGGGAGCCTGCTTAAAAGCCAGCTCCCTGCACATACCAGCTCCTACTCCCCCGCCCCATGATGCCACCTCTGATACAGAAGCAGCAGCGCGGGGAAGGGGGTCTTGTGTGTAACCGTGAAGGTTAATCCATGAGCCCAGGCTAACTGGTTAACTGCTTACACTATTACACTCTCACACCCCCACTATATATTTTTCTTAGTCTCCAAGGGTTTGTCTAGACAGCTGAGACTGCCAGTATCTCGAAATAGCTATTCCGCGTCTTTTACACATGCCCGTTATTTCAAAACAGATTTCAAAATAACAGGCACGCTATTCCGGCATCCCCATAACCCCCGTTCCACGAGGGTTACAGGATGTCTCGAAATAGCATGTTCTTGAAATTAGCGCTATGTAGACGGCACCAAATTTCAACATACATTTGAAATAAGATCCGTAAATGGCATTGCTTATTCCAAGATCAGGGTGCTGTCTAGACCAGGGATGGGCAAAAAAAATGTTCTGGGGGCCACTTCAAAAATGTTTTGGACCGCACAAAAAGGGGCAGGGCCTCAAACAGAAGGGGCGTGGCCAGGATGCTTCAGGCTTCCCCACCCACAGACCATGACTGCTCTAGGAGTGGAGGGGCCCTTCCAACTAAGCACCCATGGCCTCCCACCCCCAGGCCAATCAGCTGAAGCCTCCTCCCACCCAAAGCATGAGGTATTTGGAAGTGCCGCGCGCTCCTAGCAGGGGTGGGGTAGAGGAGAGGAAACTTGCACGCTCCTCCCACCCCCAGGCCAATCAAGGCTTGGAGGCGGGGGACTGGCAGGGCCTCCACAGGCTGGAGCAACCTGCTTGGCAGGCCACGGAGGCGCTTCTGCCCACCCCTGGTCTCGATGAACCCCACGGTACCACAGTACTACTCACTGTTAAAGGTACAGACTAACACGGCTACCCCTCTTTCCAGATTAACCTTCACACGCAAGCAAGCCCTAACTCGAGTTCTATCCCTGGATCCAGTAACAAAAGAGAGAGCGCTCGCTCTGTCGGTCGGGGAGGTGAGAAAAAGGAAATGTGCCTTAAATCAATGAATAATCATTCTAGGCAGCATCTGCCTTCCTTCCTCTGGAGCACTAACGAAATGGAGTGTCCCACAGAAATGCAGGCACACATTTTGGGCCCTGGCTGCTCTCAGCACCTCAGCCCGATTTAAAGAAAGCTGGCTCACTTACTCATTTTAACAACTCAAAGATCCCCGCTTTGCATCACACAGAGCCAGAGCCACTTGTCACTATGGGGCCCGGAAATCACTTTTTGAAGCCACCCAAAAGGAATCTTCTTAGGGAAAGAACTCCCTTTGTGAGCAAATCTCAGCCAGCTACAACCAGCTGGAAAGCATCCTCAGGGAAACCTATGAGTTGTCAATTTTGAATGACTTCTGAAAGCAAGTCCCAAAACTCCAGCCATCCCGTCAACCTCTTAACCCTGTTAGTAGCACCTGTGTTACAGCAGCCTGCTATCAGTCTCACTGCTTGTTGCAGTAACTCACAGGAGCGAAGCAATTTAGGTCATGTGAGAACTAAGCATTAAAAACCCCTCAAGAACCCCAAAATGCACAAACACTTTGAGAGTTGTGAGTCACACAAGCCAGCACATACACAGGAAAGGGAACCTGTGCACGTCAGCCACGATGGACTTTAAGTTGGAAGCAATCACAGAACACAAGCACTGGAAGGGCCCGCAAGAGAGCAAGACCAGCCCCCTGCCCTCACAGCAGGACCAAGCACTAGGGATGTCAACGTGTAGTCGATTACACAATTAACTGGTAGCCTGGGCTTATCAGTTAATGATGTCTACGCGCACTGCGCACTCCTCTCCCTTGATGTCTCTGGATCAGAAGCAGTAAAGGGGAGGAAGGAGCAGCAGATACGTGCAGGGCACCGGCCGAGCCACCTTCCCCTGCCACCTCCCACAGAGGCAGCAGCGTGGTGGTGAGTATGTGGGCCGGAGCTGGCACCTGCGGAGAGCCAGCTAAAAAGTCACCCCCTTGCTGCCTCCTACTGAGGTAGCGGGGGAAAGGGCAGGTGGAAACCAGTGCTTGCAGGGAGCCAGCTTCCCATGAGCTCTGGCTCCCACCTCCCCGTGTGTAAACACGTAACCGTTAAAATTTCCAGCAGCTACACGTTCACACAAATACTCAACAGTTAGCATCCCTACCAAGCACCATCTAGATCCTGAAATGTGGTGCCCAGAACTGGACACAGTACCCCTTTCCTCTCCCTCCTCCTGAAATGAGTGTTCAAGTGCAAACAGGCAACCCAAGTCCTGATGAATCTTGCAAGCCTTCCAAACAGCATCGGATGGCTAGTGCTAGGGACTATTATTTTAGCAAGAAGGAATGCCTAGAGCTGTAAGTTACTGGGAATAGCTTAGCCGTTGCAGGAGACGCACTGGGGTAATAAGGCTGCAAGTATTCAGAAAGTCCCACAGCTTCTCAAGCTTCACTAATTGTCTCTGGCATCACATTCATTCATTCTACAGCAAATATGGCGAGTTATCTGTTCACCATCATGCACCCGCACTAATCGAGACAGATTCCACTGTGAGCCAAGCTTAGCACATTTAACAAGCGCCACAGTTTAAGCCGATAACCCCAGCCAGTGTGGCTCAGCCTTACTCCATTAATTTCTGCTTTCACTACTTCCTTTAATTTCACAAACACAGTCTAGCTCAAACCAAAGCAGTCTGTAGCCACTCCATACAGCAGTTAATCCTGCTCAAATGCAGAATTCAATTACCTCTCCTCCTCCCCCACCCAGAGGCCATGAAGGGGAGATCTGGAAATAGCTGGAGGTGGCTTTTCCCCCTTCATTACCACGGTCATTGGAAACCGGACACAGAGGGCATGGGCACAGCATTTCTGGGCAAAAATGTAGGGATATTTAATCATCACTTTAGACCATCTGCACCTGTTTTGCAGCAGCGCATCAAGCTTATGGATTTCCGAGCTCTGTATAAACAGCCAAGTGCTGGAGTCAGTTTAATTGTATTCTCTGCTGCAAGAGATTCAGTCTTCTATTTTGACCAGCACTTGGTGCAGAATTAGAGGCGCGGTGCCTGAAATTTCTGTGCCCAATTTGGCCCGGAGGGAACGCAGCTTCCTGATTAAGTAGGGACACATTAACTGTTCGGAGGAGAGAAATCTGACACTCTGAGGAGGAAAGCAATTATTATGGATTGTGATAGGAAAGCTGAGAAGACCAAGGGACTCTGCAGAATGGCTACAATAGAACAGGATCCTTATTGTGTGGCTTATTTGTCTGGTGGAAAAAATGTAAATACCTTCAAGAATCGTGCACCTCTGGAGCGGGCACCAGTATCAAGATGATTTACCCTTCAAAATCTACTGCCTCTGCTGCAGGGTGGGAGTTGGTGAACTTTGATCCTCTCTCTCCTATTTCAGCTGCCAGCCTCTGTCTCAATGTGCAAGTCTGGATTCAGAGAAGGAACACTCAAATGCCTATTGTGAGGCGCTGCATCTAGCACAGTGATTCTCACCAGAGGCCCGGGCAGGTTTCCGGAGAGTGGGGAGGCTCCAGGAAGAGCCAGCATTAGACTTGTGGGTTCAAGTGGGATCACATGGCAGAGAGCCAGGGCCCTGTTTAATTGGTTAACTGATTAAAGGGGAGGGTGGGGGCAGGGAGGGGTGCTCCTGCCCAGCTGAGTGGCCCTCTCCCAACTGCTGCTGGGCTGGAGCAGCCTGCCCCTCCTCCGTAGGCAGGGCCTGCTCCAGCCTTTCCACCCCCTCCGCAGGCAGGGGCTGTTCTGGCACTCTAGCTGCCTCTCCGTGGCAGGCCTCCCCCTTCCCTGCTGTGGGCAGGGAGCTAACTGCTCCAGTTCCCATCGATTCACCTTAACTGGTAAGCCTCACTTGTTAAGGGTAAGGCTTACTGGCCAACCATTCACACCCCCACCCTGACTCCTGGCACCTGGGGCTGAAGCCAAAGCCTGATCAACTAAGGCTGTCTATGCCCTGGGAAGGTCTGGCCGCAGAAGCGCTGTCGACATGCAACAGTCACCAAAAGTGACAACAGTCAAACCAGTGATAGAAATGTAGCCGTGTTAGTCTGGTGTAGCTGAAGCAAAATACAGGAGTATGTAGCACTGTAAAGACTAACAAGATGGTTTATTAGATGATGAGCTTTCGTGGGCCAGACCCACGTCCTCAGATCAAATAGTGGAAGAAAACTGGCACAACCATATATACCAAAGGATACAATCACAAAAATGAACACACATGAAAAGGACAAATCAAATTTCAGAACAGAAGGGGGATGGGGGGGAGGTAGATGTCTGTGAGCTAATGATATTAGAGGTGATAATTGGGGAAGCTATCTTTGTAATGGGTAAGAATTAATGTTTTTGTTTAGACCTAGGCGTAAAGTGTCGAATTGAAGCATGAATGACAGTTCAGAGCATTCTCTTTCAAGTCTGGTGTGAAAAGGTCTTTGAAGCAGGATGCAGGTAATCAAGTCGTTGAGACAATGCCCTTTCTGGTTGAAATGGCAAGAAACTGTTTTTTCTTTGTGATCCTGTCTGATATCTGTTTTATCAGCAGAGATGATTCTTACCAACAACCACAGGACATACCACACTAATACCAACCCTGGAACCTTCCCTTGCAACAAACCCCGTTGCCAGCTTTGTCCACATATTCACTCTGCTGATACCATTATTGGACCTAACCAATTGAGTTATAAGATCAAGAACACACATTCCTGCTCATCCACAAATATAATTGATGCTATCATCTGCCGAAGGTGTCCGTCTGCTATGTACATTGGACAAACGTCTCAGATACTTCGCCAAAGGATCAATGCCGACAAAACAGATATTAGACAGGATCACAAAGAAAAAACAGTTTCTTGCCATTTCAATCAGAAAGGGCATTGTCTCAACGACTTGATTACCTGCATCCTGCTTCAAAGACCTTTTCACACCAGACTTGAAAGAGAATCCTCTGAACTGTCATTCATGCTTCAATTCAACACTTTACGGTCTAAACAAAAACATTAATTATCTTACCCATTACAAAGATAGCTTCCCCAATTATCACCTCTAATATCATTAGCTCACAGACATTTACCTCTCCCCCTATCTCCGTTCTGTTCTGAAATTTGATTTGTCCTTTTCATATGTGTTCATTTTTTTTGATTGTATCCTTTGGTATATGTGGTCGTGACAATTTTCTTCCACTATTTGATCTGAGGAAGTGGGTCTGACCCACGAAAGCTCATCACCTAATAAACCATCTTGTTAGTCTTTACAGTGCTACATAGTCCTGTTTTTTGTTTCAACAGTCAAACCAGTTTTTCTGCCTCCCGTTGTCCACATCTTATGGCCACATTGCTGACAGGGGAGCCAGCAAACAGGGCAAAGCACAGTGGAAAGTGTCCCACAGGGCAGTGCTGATCCCTGGGCCTCTTGGGATGCCTTCCTAGCTGTGTGCGCTCTCTGTGCTATGGCTCTCCAGCACTCTGCCTGCATCAGCAGCCTGCCTGCAGCCCTGTTCCTAGTGCAGGCAAAACAAAAGCATCCCATGACTTGGAATTGTTCTCCTTGGCCTTAGAGGCTAGAAGCAGCAGCAATGGGCTTAAACTGCAGCAAGGGAGGTTTAGGTTGGATATGAGGAAAAAAATCCAAACTGTCAGGGTGGTTAAACACTGGAATAAGTTGCCTGGGGAGGTTGTGGAATCTCCATCCTTGGAGATATTTAAGAGCAGGTTGGACAGTTACCTGGCAGGGATGCTCTAGATCAGCATTTCTCAATTTTATTTGGACTTCTAAAGAACCCTTTTAAACTTGAAAGAGTTTTACGGAACCCCTAATAACAGTCTGCTATATGGAGCTGAAAAAGTAGACCACAAATAAGAAAGGATAATAATAAACAAATGCTAAACAAGGTTATGAGATCAACATTTAGTTTAATTGAACATATTAATATGTAAGGAAGCTTACAAAGAGTGGAAACTTGGACAAATGACCAGGGAGAAGTTTAAAGGTATAGCTCGAGAATGCCGGGGGGTTATCAGGAAGGCGAAAGCGCAAATGGAATTGCGACTGGCTAAGGATGTGAAGGATAAAAAGAAAGGTTTCTACAGGCATGTTAACAAGAAGAAGGTGATCAGAGAGGGTGTGCGGCCCCTAATGGATGAAGGAGGTAACCTAGTGACAGATGATGTGGGGAAAGCTGAAGTACTCAATGCTTTCTTTGCCTCTGTATTCACGGACAAGGTCGGCTCCTGGACTTCTGCGCCAAGTGATGCAAGATGGGATGAAGATGGACAGCCCATGGTGGGTAAAGAACAGGTTAGGAACTATTTAGAAAAGCTAAACGTACATAAATCCATGGGTCCGGACTTAGTGCATCCGAGGGTACTGAGGGAGTTGGCAAATGTCATTGTGGAGCCTTTGGCTATTATCTTTGAAAAGTCGTGGAGATCGGGAGAAATCCCAGATGACTGGAAAAAGGCAAATGTAGTGCCCATCTTCAAAAAAGGGAAGAAGGATGATCCAGGAAACTATAGGCCGGTCAGTCTTACCTCGGATCCTGGAAAAATCATGGAAGGGATCCTTAAGGAATCCATATTGAGGCACTTGGATGAGAGGAAAGTGATCAGGAATAGTCAGCATGGATTCACAAAGGGCAAGTCGTGCCTGACCAATCTGATTAGCTTCTATGATGAGGTAACTGGCTCGGTGGACATGGGGAAGTCAGTGAACGTTATATACCTTGACTTTAGCAAGGCTTTTGATACGGTCTCCCACAATATTCTTGCTAGCAAGTTAAGGGATTGTGGATTGGATAAATGGACAGTAAGATGGATAGAAAGATGGCTAGAAGGCCGGGCCCAGCGGGTAGTGATCAATGGCTCAATATCAGGATGGTGGTCGGTTTCTAGCGGAGTGCCCCAAGGTTCGGTTCTAGGACCGGTTTTGTTCAACATCTTTATTAATGATCTGGATGAGGGGATGGATTGCACCCTCAGCAAGTTTGCGGATGACACTAAGCTGGGGGAAGAGGTAGATACGCTTAAGGGCAGAGATAGGGTCCAGAGTGACTTAGACAAATTGGAGGATTGGGCCACAAGAAGTCTGATGAGGTTCAACAAGGACAAGTGTAGAGAGTCCTGCAGTTGGGACGGAAGAATCCCAAGCATAGTTACAAGCTGGGGACCAACCGGTTAAGTAGCAGTTCTGCAGAAAAGGACCTAGGGGTTACAGTGGATGAGAAGCTAGATATGAGTCAACAGTGTGCCCTTGTAGCCAAGAAGGCTAATGGCATATTAGGTTGCATTAAGAGGAGCACTGCCAGCAGATCCAGAGATGTCATCATTCCCCTTTATTCGGCTTTGGTGAGGCCGCATCTGGAGTATTGTGTCCAGTTCTGGGCCCCCCACTACAAAAAGGATGTGGACGCATTGGAGAGGGTCCAGCGGAGGACAACCAAAATGATTAGGGGGCTGGAGCATATGATTTATGAGGAGAGGCTGAGGGACTTGGGTCTGTTTAGTCTGCAGAAGTGAAGAGTGAGGGGGGATTTGATAGCAGCCTTCAACTTCCTGAAGGGAGGTTCCAAAGAGGATGGAGAGAGGCTGTTCTCGGTAGTGACAGATGGCAGAACAAGGAGCAATGGTCTCAAGTTGTGGTGGGAGAAGTCCAGGTTGGATATTAGGAAAAACTATTTCACTAGGAGGGTGGTGAAGCACTGGAATGGGTTACCTAGGGAAGTAGTGGAGTCTCCATCCCTAGAGGTGTTTAAGTCTCGGCTTGACAAAGCCCTGGCTGGGTTGATTTAGTTGGAATTGGTCCTGCCTAGAGCAGGGGGCTGGACTTGATGACCTTCTGAGGTCTCTTCCAGTTCTATGATTCTATGATTTAAAAATAAAAATCACATTTAACTTGTACAAACCGTTAACTGTGGTATATCACAGGTGTGCGCGCAGCACTGACTAGTGACATCATCATCCCCGCTCTGGCTAAAATGGCATTACACAGGGACACTTAGTGGCAAACAAATGAAAATTGTTTTCAATTAATTTTTTTTAATCATAAAATGTTATTGTAATGGAATTCTCGCGGAACCCTTATTTTCACTTTGCGGAACCCTGGGGTTCCATGGAACGCCATTTAGGAAACACTGGTCTAGAAAGTGCTTGGTCCTGCCATGAGGGCAGGGGTCTGGACTGGATGAATTTTCGTGGTTCCTTCCAGTTCTAGTATTCTATGATTTGCTCTCTGTTTGTTCCCCAAAGGGAGCTGCTCACTCAGCTGTCAGATACTTCCCAGAGCTTTAAGGGGGGAGGGGGGGCACAGGCCTGCAGAGCAGCAGAGATCACAACACGCTGAGCAGAGCCATCAGGGCAGGCAGTGTGGGATACTAGCGGAAGCCAGGTCTCCCCATAACACACACAGCAGAGTCCACCTTGGCTCTTTGTCAAAAATAAAAGAGGCACGGGGAGGACGTTTTTTGTAACCAAAACTGGGCGTTTTCCCCAACAAAAGTCACATTGTAGTGCAACCGCTCTCACTGTTGCCTCCGAAAGGTAGTTTCTCTTAGCTTGGAGGTGGGGGTGTTGTGGCGTGGAACCACAGGCAATTTTTATGCTTACCTAATGTCGGGCCTGGCTTTAATATGCAGAAAAGCAGTTGTGACACCGGAGGGCCGTGGAGATTTTAATAGCGTGTTGGCGACGAAGCGGGGGGCTCAGAAAGAAAGAAGGCTGAGAACCCCGATCATCACTGACACAGGAAACCTCTGTCTTCAGGCGAGAGACCAGACGAGCACACAGTTGGCACAACAACCCTCAGATACAAATACAGTGTTTGACTGAAAGCTGCAGGATATAGTCATTTTTAATTTAAGTATCCACAGGCAGAGAACAGGTTGAGCGGTAAGAACAGCAGCCAATTCCACGAGGACTGTGAGGAAGAGGGTTTATTCATCCACTTCCTTCCACCAATACAGTCACCCAGTGCTTCAAACATCATCCATGTTCCTATGGTAGGAAGGCCTCCCGCCGGGAAATAGGCATGTGAGGGGGTGAGTCACAGTGAGATCAGGGAGAGCCTTGGGGCTACCATCCAGTGTGCTGATTAGAGATGTGAATGGTTAACCAGTAAGCACCACCTTACCAGTTAACTGGCAGGAGCTGGAACAGTCCCCCACCCACTGCGGGCAGGCCTTTGGGGCCCACTGTGGGAGGGGGTACTCCAATCCGTCTTCAACAGCCCCCATCTCTGCTTTTTATATCCCTACTGATGATCATCCCACTAAGCCTGCCTACCTGCCCTCTGGGGCACCCCACCATCCTGTCCTGCTGGGCCAGAAGCTCTGGTCTCCGAGTGGAGATACCAGCCCCCCAGCAGAGCAATACAGACGCGGACAACAGCTCAGCTGTGGGAAGCCTCAGATAGAGGGAGCAGATAGCACCTGGGAATACAACCCTCAAAAGGGAGCAAGCCCCCCAATACATCCAAGCTCATACCGTTCACTCTCTTGGTCACTGAAAGAGATATGCACAGCTGTGGCTCCCCCCAAGTAACAAGTATTTACGCTGTGCTTGAGAATAAGCAAGAGTGGGTTTATTAAGTAGAAGTCGAATTTAAGTGAATTCAAATGAAAACAGACAGATCAAGGTAAGTTCCTAAGCCAAAAGGAACAAAATTCGCTAGTTAAGCCTAATACAATAAGAAACGTATTATATGCACATTCTTACAGTAGTTCTCATCCTTTTCATAAGCTAGGCAGCCTCCTAGCTTGGGCTCGATTCTCCCCCCACCCCCCTCGTCCAGTCTGAGTCGTTTCCAGCAGGCACATACAGTGGTAAGTGGGGACGGGGACGGGAAAGAGAGGGAAATGTCTCCTGACTTCTGGAAATTGCCCCTATTGTTTGGTTTCCCACCTTTTATCCCCTTTGCCCAGGGCAGGAATTCTTTGTATTCAGTTCAAATTCCTCTCTTCTTGTGTGAAAAAGCACAAGACCAAAAATGGTCCAGCATCAGGTGGCCTGGCCACATGCCCTGGCAGAACCAATCTGGATCCAGGCTTACAGGAAAAACTAGACTATTGACAAGTTGTTGGTTTACTTACTGAGCCACTATGTTCGAGTATCACTAATGGTCTCATTAGCACATCTAGATTTATAAACAGACTCTCACTTCTCTGCCTCTTGCTCCTCACCCACAACTATTTCCAATTTGGAGACAATTTCTATATTCAAGTCAGCAGCACAGGTATGGGTGCCCGCATGGCCCCACAATATTCCAACATCTTTATGGCTGACCTTGAACAAGGTTTCCTTGACATTACAATACAATTACATGACAGCCACGTTTCTACCACTTTATACCAGAACCCTACCCACCGTTATGCTTCCTTACATGCCTCTAGCTTCCAGCCAAGAAACATTTCCCAACCAATTCTTTACAGCCAGGCCCTAAGATACAACTGGATTTGCTCCAATCCCACAGACAAAGACAAACACTTAAGGATCTATATCAAGCGTTCTTAAAACTAAAATACCCACCCGAAGAAGCGATAAAACAGATTGACAGAGCCAGACGAGTACCCAGATAACAGCTTCTTCAAGAGAAGCCCAACGAAGAAAACAACAGGATACCACTGGTATCAGCAGGATACCTACAGCCCCCAACTGAAACCCCTCCAGCGCATTATCAACACCCTACATCTAACCTGGAAAATGACCCCTCACTCTCACAGGCCTTGGGTGACAGGCCAGTCCTCGCCTGCAGACACACAACTCCCTAATCTCAAACAAATTCTTTCCAGCAAGCACGCAGCACACCCCCATCAAACCCACCCAGGAACTGGGGATGTTAAATTTAGATTAATCGGCTAATCGAATAGTCGATGCAATATGCATTGACAATTGAATTAGTCGATAAGGGCACCTTCGCCTTTGAGGTGTAGCAACAGCCTCAGGGTTGGTGCTACACTTCAAAGGTGAAAGCGCTGCGGGGAGCATGGGGCCAGCAGGGGACTCAAGCCGATTCTCCCGCTGACCCAGGGCTCCATGCGGCACTGCCACTTTGAAACACTGCAGGAAGCATGGTGGGGGAAAAGAGGGAGGAGAGAGGAGGAGGTGGCGCTGCCACTTTGAAACACCACATGCAGCCTGGGGCCAGCTGGGGACTCCCCAGCTGGCCCCAGGCTGCACCAGCATTTCAAAGCAGCAGACCCTGGGCTCCACACAACACTGCCACTTTGAAATGCTGCGTGCAGACCATGGCATTTCAAAGCGGCAGTACCATGTGGAGCCCAGGGTTTGGCCCCGGGCTCTACACAGAGCTGCCATTCTCCTCCCCCCCCCCCCTTTGCTGCCTCTTTCTGATAGATGCAGTAAGGTGGGGGGGGGGGGGGAGCGTCTAGTCGACTGGTGTGTCGACTATCCAATAAGCATTTGCTTATCAGATACTCAACTAGTCCTTCACATCCCTACCAGGATCCCATCTCTGCAATCAACTCTGTCCACACATCTATTCAAGCAACACCATGACAGGACCTAGCTACATCAGCCATCACATCAGAGGCTCATATAACTGCACATCCACCAATGTGATCTGTGCCAGCAAGTGCCAGCAACACCCCCCTGCCATGGATATTGGCTAAAACAGACAGTCTCTACGAGAGAGGATTAATGGACACAAATCAGATATTCGAAATGGTAACACACAGAACCCTGTTGGGAAACTGTTTAACTTGCCAGGGCCCCCACTAATGGAGCTAAAGGTGACAATATTATTGCAAGGCAATTTCAAAACCCAGCTGGAGAGAGAAGCTGCAGGACTTGGTTTCATTTACAAGTTTGACACCTGCAATAGCGTTTTAAACAACTACCTTAACTGGATGGCCTGCTACATTCAACACCCTAGTGACATAAAAAGGTACTCTATCAGCCTCATTTACCATGGACACTAATTGACAATATATTTTTTCCTTCTCTTTTCCTCCCCATCCCCTCTCTTTTTCTGCTATTTATTTGTCCCCAGGAGCCCTTAACTCCCTTCACCTGAAGAAGTGGGGTTTGCCCACGAAAGCTCATGATACTATATATATTTGTTAGTCTCTAAGGTGCTACAGGTCCACTTATTTTTTTAAGACTTTCACTTCAATTTTTCTAACTTCACATACAAGAATGATACATGCACAGGAAAAGAACACATGCATTCATAGACTAACTTTAAAAATATGTCACGTGATGCACTTACCTAAAGCGCCTTCCAGTTTGGCTTATTTATAACCCTATTTTCATAAAGCATGGGGGGCCCCAGTGACAAGGAGTCCAAAAGATTCACAGGAATCCGAAATTATACCATATATTTCTAAGTAAATGTGAGCAAGCCCTCCCCTCCGGAGTAGAACAGAATCAAAACAGGGACTGATCTTTTATTCCTCAATTTTTTCTTGTGTGAAAATGAAACGTCCTTTCCAGAAGGGATATTGAAACAAGTGAACTGAATGAAATACAGTGCAACGCTGTCTTTCATAACATCTTACATAGGTACAAATTGCACCACAAAATACTTAGAAATAAATAACCGAGGCTGAGAAAATGGAGAAAGTAGAACCCGGCGAGTGATGAATATTTTCACTTGGGATTGGAAATTGGAAAGTTGGTAAAGTGGAGAGATATAAGCACAGCAGAGGGAAAGATCTCACATCAGCAGCAGCAAGATTAGTACTGACAGCACAAATGGTTGGATGAAGAGGAAGAGAATGGGAAACTGGCAAGATCAGAAACACAGGAGCAAAGCCACGAAGAGATTTGGAAAGGACCGGAAGGATGTGTTGAACTTGAGCTGAAAAAAACCAGGACCCACCTGGAGCGGTTGTTAGATTCCCAGGCTAAGCCACAAAAGCCTATTTAACTCATAATGTAGCTGAAATACTGTATATGCAATGAAAAATAGTAAAAAGTTGATTTCACCTTGACTGCTGGTGCTTGAGGAAAGGCAGGTTTAATAAGAGGAGAACGAGGAGGTCGGTGGGGATTCTGAAGGGGACAAGTAACATGCCAGCAGGCCAGAGGACTCTGGAGGCCTGGGGTCAGATGTAGCAGTCTCTGATAAGGCTAACATGATTGTAAGACATGTTATACATGAAATACACATGACTGAGAAGGAAGGAAACTGGATTGAAAAGGATCTGAATAAAATACAGCCCAAGGGATCTGTGCAATATAATGGCTGACAGTACTGAAAACAGATGTGAAATCAGCACAGGCTCTATTCCGGACAAAGATTTAAGGTAGCTGTGGACAGCACCTTTAAACTACAGTTAAGAAAGCAAGAACACTTGGAGCTATCAGCAGAGTACAAATCAGCAGGGTGTTGCAGTAGTCATCCAGCTCGCTGGGAAAGCTTGAGGCGCCATATTTCCAGCATTAGAAGAGACACACAAGAAAGCAGCCTGGGATGCTAGGGGCCAAAGACACAACGTTAGGCCATTTTTATTCATATTTGTTGGAAGAGAGATTAGACACCTCCAACACACCCACTTCTCAAGGTGAGGGCTACGAGAAGGTAGATGAATTATATTCAAGAGGCTCATACAATAGATGAGGAACCAAAGGACACAAAAAGACCTGATGCCAAGGGCAATGAAGGAAACATTATTAAGAATAGCCAGTAGGATTATCAGATAAAGTCTTTTAAAAACAAGTGTCTCCTGTGTTACAAGCTGCACCCTGGCATATTAGAAATGAGGATTTTAGAACTCTAATGTTCTTTTCACCATTAATGTTGACACTATTTTTTGCATTTCATTCAGCTAAAAAAACAAAAACAAACTTGTCAGTTTCACTTTTCTGCTACAGTTGAGGGGCAAACACTGCAGAAAAAACAGTTTTAATAGCAATTTCAAAAAAGAATGAAGAAATGTCCATTGATCTTGTAAGTTTTGTGCCTAAAGTGACCAAATAGCATCCCATTAGTGTGTGGAGTACACCAAAAGCACAGATACTGCCCTATGGGGACATACAAATAAAACATTTAGACAATTAAAAGAAAGGCACGCATAAAGCATGCCAATGACATGCACGTGGAAAGATCTACATATAACCTAGGGTCTTTTTTCTTCCCAAGACATTACAAACTCTATACAGGGGAGGCGAGAGGGGAAATCAATTTATGGATCTAAGAACTTCACTAGTTTGACATTACATTGGGAATGTCTCATAAGCAGGGCTCGCCAGCCGCGCGGTTTCACACAGTTCTGCACTCTGTGCATGCACAGATTGCTCTTCACCAGCTCTTCCGGGTTGTAATTGTAATCTACTCGCCACGGGCGAGTAGATTGCATTATTTGTCGAGCCCTGCTCATAAGGACTGACTACTTGGATTGGTCTGTCCTGGAACCAATCCTATTCAACTTATTTATAAATGATCTAGAGCAAGGGGTAAACAGTGAGCAGGCAAAATTTGCAGATACCAAACTGCTCAAGACAGTTAAGACCAAAGCAGACTGTGAAGAACTTCAAAAAGATCTCACCAAACTAAGTGATTGGGCAACAAAATGGCAAATGAAACTGAATGTTGATGAATGTAAAGTAATGCACATTGGACAAATAATCCCACAATACATTCAGTAAAACAGAGGTGGCCAACTTGTGGCTTCAGAGCCATATGCAGTTCTTCAGAGGTTAATATGCAGCTCTTTACATAGGTACCAAATCCAGGGCTGGAGCTACAGGTGCCAACTTGCCACTGGGCCGGAAGGTGTTCACTGTTCTATCCCCAGCTCTGCCCTAGGCGCTGTCCCCCTCCACTTTTTCCCCCTAGGATCCTGCCACTTCCTATCGTCTCCACTAAGCCTGTCACACCCTTGCTTCCCCCCTCCAGTGTCTCCCACTGAGGAAAAGGAGGGACAGTTCGGTGGGGCTGCCAGTGGGCGGGATGTGCTGAGAGTGGTGGTGGGAAGATGATCAGGGCTGGTGACCTATAAATGTTGCTCTTTAGCAATGTGCATTGGTAAATTCTAGCTCCTTCTCAGGTTTAGGTTGGCCACCCTTGCAGTAAGATGTGGACTAATTTAGCTACAACTACTCAGGAGGGATCTTGGAGTCATTGTGGACAGTTCTCTGAAAACATCCACACAATCTGCAGCAGCGGTAAAAAACAAACAAACAGAACGTTAGGAATCATTAAAAAGGGGACAGAGAATAAGAGAGAATATCTTATTGCCTTTATATAAAACCATGGTACGTCCACATCTTGAATACTGTGTACAGATGTGGTCACCCCATCTCAAAGAAGATATACGGGCATTGGAAAAAGTTCAGAAAAAGGCAACAAAAATTATTAGGAGTTTGGAACAGGTCCCACATGAAGAGAGATTAAAAAAACTTGAACTTTTCAGCTTAGAAAAGAGGAAACTAAGAGAGGATATGACAGAGGTCTATAAAATCATGACTGGTGTGGAAAAAGCGAATAAGGAAAAGTTATTGACTTGTTCCCATAATATAAGAACTAAGGGCCACCCAATGAAATTAACATGCAGCAAGTTGAAAACAAACAAAAAGAAGTTTTTCTTTACTCAGTGCACAGTCAACCTGTGGAACTCCTTGCCAGAGGATGTGGTGAAAGCTAGGACTTTAATGGGTTTAAAAAAAAGAGCTAGATCCATTCATGGGGGTCAGGTCCATCAATGACTATGGTGGGAATGGTGTCCCTAGCCTCTGTCTGTCTGGAAATGGGTAACAGGAGAGGGATCACCTGAGGATTCCCTGTTGTGTTCCCTCCCTCTGGGGCACCTGATTTTGGGCACTGTTGGAAGACAGGACACTGGGCTGGATGGACCTTTGGTCTGACCCAGTCTGGCCGTTCTGATGTACTTGCCTTTCCTGGATGGCCAAGGGGATGTTAAAATTGTTATCATTTAACCGGATAAGTCTTAACTAGTTAACTTTTAACTTAAGACCTGCCACTTGGTCCACCACAGCTGTGAGATCTCACTGTCTCCCCCCTCCATGACTAAGCGCTCCTCAGGCCCCGCATGGCTGGCTGCCGGAGCTCACTTAGCTGGTAAGCCTCATGGTTAACCAGTAAGCACACCAGTAAACATTTGACATGCCCAAATAAGTCGCCATTGAAGACCGATTGATGGCAAAGGTTTGTACGTTGCTTTCTGTTGAAGATGAAGTCTCAGGGGAAGCCGCCTTAGTCTGTAACTTCAAAACCCAGGAGTAGTCGTGCAGCACTAATAACCGCACACAGGACCACGGGCTTCCACGGGCAAAAGCCACTTCTGCAGCGCGAGCGAGCGGAGGACAAGAGGGCAGAAAGCAAATGAACGTTCCCTGCCAGAGGGGCCCTTCCGCCCCGCGGGGCGCACGGCGCAGCTCTCGCAGGGCAGGGCGCGTGCTCGGGGGGGGGCCAAGCTCAGCTGGGCCCATGGGCGGTGGGTAGGACACTGCCCCCCCCAAACCGCCAGCCTGGCCCCGCCCACACCCTGCCTGCTGTAGGGGTACCGGGGGCGGGGCCTTGCTGCTCCCCCCCGCTCCCCGCGATGGGGGCGTGGCCTGGGCCGAAGGGGCGGGGCTACCTCCCCCCCCCCATGGCTAGGCTGCCCCCGCCTGGGCCTGGCGCCCCGAGGGGGGGGGGGCTAAAGGCACCGGCCGGCGGCTGCTGAGGAAGTGAAGATGAATCTTTAATTACAGGGGGTCACGTGGGGCGCCCCGAGCCCCCCCCCCCGTGCACCCCTCCCCCCAAGTCCCCCCCCGCGGGGCCCAGGCCGCTCTGGTTTCCCAGGCGACGAGGGAAGCCCGGGAGTGAGGAGGCCGCAGCCCCCCTCCCCCCACGGCAGGCGCAGCCCCTCCCCCTCACCTGGTAGCTGAGCAGCTCGCCCACGTCCATGGCCCCCGCGCCTCAGCAGCCGCCAAGCCCGAGCGAGAGCGACCCCACGCCGCCGTAAAGCGAGCCGGCGCCGCGCTGCCGTAAAGCGCGACAGGGGGCGCGCCACACTGCCGCGAAGCCTGCTGGAACGCCAGTCACGTGGCCGCACAGGCGCACGCGGCCCGAGGCTCGCAGGGGCGTGGCCTGGGGGCGGGGCCTGGCGGGGCAGGCGCGTGTTCCCAGCCTCCTGCTGCAGCCTGGCCTGTGGGCTGATGGGCAGGCCCTGCCCCCAGTGGATGGGGCTGGCCCTGGGCGCTGGCTGAGGCTGACCCCCTGGCCTGTGCCCATCCTAGGGGCCAGTGGGCGCTGGGCTGGGTCCGCGTGGGGACTGCGGTGCTGCAGCCCCGTGGCACTCACCGCCCGGTGCCCAGCTCCCCGGCCAGGCACGTGGCAGCCAGCCAAGGGAGCCAAGAGCTGCCAAAGCCGGCCAGGGCGCAATGCAGGGCCAAGGTGCCAGGGCGAGGGCTGTGTTCACAGAGGCCCTTAGCACCTGTCTGCCATGGCTCCGGGCACTGGGCACCGGACTGACAGGCTGGAGGGAGGCGCCTCTCGGGCTTCTCAGCTGCAAACCCTCCTGCCGCCAGCCCGGCCCTGTGCAGGGAGCAGGCAAACAGGGACTCTCCAAGGAAGCTGCAAGCTCTTGTCCAATTCGGCACAGGGACTTACGTTTTCACTGCAGTTAGGGGGCAGCCCTGGCCAGCCAGCTGATTTGTATGTAGACCTCCAGGCCTGGACTCCAGCCTGAACTCTGGGACCTCCCACCTCACAGGATCCTGGCTAGAGACCCAGCCTCAACACGAGCTCGCACCTGTGCACTGCAATTAAACAGCCTTAGTCAGCGGGCACAGGATTTTCATTGCCTTATTTAAAATGGCGTTAGGGTGCATCTCCACTGCACCGTAGGTGGAAATAAGAGACCCAATCGGCGCTACGCACACTGTGGCTCTTATTTCGATGCTCTTTCGAAATTGCTTGTTTTGAAATGTGGCGCTGTCTACACAGCAGGTATTTCGAAACAACCCGCTATTCGGAAACGTCCCTTCCTCCCCGTGGAATGAGGGTTGCAGGGACGTCGGGCTAGTGAGCCCGTGATATTTCCAAATAGCTGGTGCGCTCAAAAGACACGGAACGGCTATTTCAGGTTACCGCCGGCATCCGGAAATAGCGCTGCCATGCAGACGTAGCCTTGCCGGCCGGGGGTGTGCCCTAAGCACCAGCCCATGTGGCTGTCTCAGGATTGCCTGTGGAAGCTAGTCCGTTTGGGGCAACGAATTAAAACCGTGGGGGGAGGAGATGAGTGAGGGATGGGTGCTGCTCCGCCCAGCAATGGGGCATTCACAGCGGAGACTCTGGCTCAAGTCCCTGCTCCAATGAATGTTTACAGGGACAATCTAGTGAGCCCTGCCCCATTCTGGCCAATAGGCCGGTAGGTTTGGGCCCCCCCGTCCCCGACTCAGTCACAGGAAGAATTGGATTCTCCCCCCAAGAGAGTGCCCCGACTGGCTTGCCCCCCAGCTGGTTTTTTCACAGGGTTAGTGGACTCTGAGCCCAACCTATGAGATCAGGCAAGGTGGGCAGAGGAAGGCCTGCGGTGAGAATCCAGCCAGCTGGGTTGAGCCTAAGCTAGGGGGCCCAGCAGCTTGGGGGTGAGCTCAGGACTTGGGTGACTTTGCAGATGCACCGCAGGGGAGGGAGGTGGCAGCCACGTGGGGGTGTCGAGTGTTGGATTTAGACACCTAATCGGGTGGGTTCCCATGCGGATTTCACAGAAGTGCTGCATGTCCCCCCATCAGCTGGATTCAGGGGTGTTGTGCCCACGACCATCTGACCTCGCAGACTTGCCTGGGGTACCCAGCAAGCCCCCAGCACAGCTCCCATTCTAGTGGGGAAAGCAGATCAACAGCAAATTACCCAGATTCCTGAGGCCAGGACAAATGGTTTTGCTTTTCAGGTGACTATGAAGCATTCGCTGACGTTCTTTAAAAGGAACAACGAAGCCAGAGAGCCAGATTGTCCCAAATCTTATCAAATAGAGACTGTAGCTGTTCTTTAAAAATCAACTTGGAGGTAAAACTCTTTTGTAACATAACTATAGCAACTATTACCGTTATCTCAGCAGGCGTCTACTTTAAGGACAGTCATGAAATTAAAAATGTATCTAACATTTTCCAAGAAAGAGGCCCCCTAGCATCCCCTGTTGTTTCAGTGCGGTCTAGAGAGAGCAGTCATGAGAAAATTAACTCAACAAATCTGCACTCGGAAGAAGAGACAAGTAGAAGATCATTATTGGATCCTCTGCCTTTCTTTTATGGAGCATTCAGATAATTCTCCAGCTGCGAAGGCAAAACACAGTCATTCTATGAGTATTGACATATACTTGGGAGCATGATATAGTTATTGGAAAGCTTGACAAGTGATGCTAATAAATAAGACATAAGGAGTTGTAAAATAAATAAAACACATGAAGAGGGGAGTGCCGACCCTCCGCAGACAGACAGAAGCCTCATAAACCTGGCGTACGTGGGAACCTCAGACAACATTCCATTTCATGATGACATGATGTTTTGTTGCTCTAACCTCCCCCATCTCCGCGTTTGTTTCTGATGAATGAGACGATCTGCCTAAAATACCGTTTTCCCTTTCGCTGTCTGTCACACCGCTCTGGGCACATCCTTCCCCCTGCGACCTCGTGGAGGGTCACACGCAGGGGTCGCCTGAGAGAGGGGCTGTCAGACTGAACCGGGGACGTATTGGCCCATATCCTGCAACAGCTCACACACGCGGAAGTCACTGGGAAGTAGGGAAGTCCAGCACATGGGTAAATCCTGGCAGACTCAGAGCTGTACTACACCCATCCTGCAGGTGGGAAAAGAGAGGCCCAGAGAGGTTGTTACTCATTCACAGTGGCCAATGGCATCCTTGCTCGAGGTGTACCTGTAGATAGCGCTTGTCAGCTGCCAGGTCCTTTACAGACACTATTTCCTCCATGCAGAACCCGGAGCGACAGGCGGGTCAGCAGAATCTTCTGACTGTACAGATGGGGAAACGGAGGGAGAAAAGGGTGGCCACCGCAGGCCTCAGTCTCAGAGGCGGGATTAGGACCCTTTGTCTCTGAGATGCGGCTTGTCTCCCGTCAGCTTCTCAAACTAACCAGGGTGCCTCCCTTGGCTGTTAGTGTCTTGCCCACGGTGCCCTGCTACTCAGGGCTCTGCAGTGCGCTGGGAGGCAGGGAAAGGCCAAGGGTGAAACCAGGAAGCCCAGGACAATGCAAGGGGCAGCGAGGCAGCTGTCGTCAGCCACTTCCTGGACGTGCTCCTAGCTCACTCTCTGCCTGTCTCCTAAGGCTTCCCGGCCAGGCTCACTGCTGCCTGCAGAGCTGGGTCGCTCCAGGTGCTGCAGGGCTGGTGTATCCAATAAAGGGAGCCGGGGCAGGGGACAAAATTACGTTAGAAACAAACCTGAGCAGGGCTGGAGGAGAGCAACACGTCTGGGTCCCGACCTGGAGCCCGGTAGCTGGCACGAGACAGTGGGCTTCAGGGAAGGAGTGTGGCTTCATAGGCTCATGACTGAGCAATTCCAAGGGGGTGCAGCCATGACCCCGTCCATGCCGGGTACCGATCCCCTGAAGGCAGCGGGGAGACACCCGATACATTGGCCCCGCGCCTGTAACGGGGCTCAGCTGCCGGAGGAGAGGCAGCGTGTCTGCTGTTAGACTCCAGGGCTGGTGCCAGGAAACCGGGGTTCCGGTCTTTCCTCTCACTGGTGCTCTGTGTGGCCTTGGGCCTGTGACCTAACCCCTCGGAGCCTCTGAGGGCTGTGCCTGTAATGGAGGCTGTGCTACGTACCTGCGCTAGGGCAGCGCGTGGAAAGCCAAGTGCCATTCAACCCAGGCCTCTGTCCCCCCGGAAATGCAGCAGGGATGCCCAGGGTAGGGCCTGCAGCTGCCTCTGAAGTAGAAGGGACAAGCAAAAGCTGGCTTTGAAACTGGCTCCCGGGACGTGTCGGCCATACTCCTCCCGCCCGGCACCGGACCCCGGCACTTGGGCCTGCTCCTGCCAGCGGCTCCCCACAGCTTTGTGACCGGGGGAGGGGCGGGGGGGCAGCCTTGGTCTGTCAGCCGCTGAGCCAGGCGGACAGGAAGCACAGTCAGACGCAAAGCAGCTCCTGCCATTCAGACCCCCGGTCGGCCCTGGGGCAGGCGTGAGAGGGGCCGGCTTAGTGCGCTGGCAGAGGGGCTAGAACAGCAGCAGCAACTAGGGAGGTAAAATCCTGGTTAATCTCTGTGACGGCGCGTCGGGGTCCCTGCCTCCTGCACCCCCGAAGTGGCAGGGACAGACTCCCCAGCCAGTAGAACAGAGGGGGTTTATTGCTTCTCCAGGATACAGCCCAGCACAGATGGAATCTGGTTCCAGGGCCGGCCTAGGATGCCTCAGCCCTTGAGATGGGGAGACTGGGCCCCTAAACCCCAGCCCCTTGCTTAGGCTGCTTCCTCCATGATCCCAGACAGAAATTCCCCACTCTCTTCCAGCCCTGCCCCCAGCCAGGTGCTGGTCTCCGCCCTCCCCCCTTTGTCTCTCCCTGGGAGGCTGAGCCTGAGTGAATCCACATTTGGGAGAGTCAGTGAGAATCTCCCATCCCAGCGCAGGGGCCCCGGGTCACAGAGCAGACACCCCCCCCCCCCGCGCCCCAATCTGTAACCAGTTAAACATTGTGTTTAACCGCCCGCCCCCCACCGCAGCTGAGCTGGAGCAGCCCCCGCACCCCTGCCTGCAGCGCAGCTGGCCTGGCCCCCGCGGACAGGGGCTGCTCTGGCAGGCAGGAGCGACCCATGCCCACGGCAGGCCCTGCCAGCGATGGGGGGAGGGCTGCTCCAGCCTCAGTTCACATCCCCCGGTTAACCGTTCCGTCCCCTGCGAGAACCAGGCACGTGGCGCGCTCAGAGATCAGCACCGGCGAGCGGTGCCGGACGCGGCCAAGCAGACCCACCCTGCGGCGGGTTGGCTGGGGTCCTCGCTTCCGCCCCGGCACGTTTACAGGCAGCCCGGCCCAGACGGCGCCTCACGGGGTAACGCGGAGTCCGGGGAGTCTTGCTGGGACTGGCCCGACCTGTTTCGATGTCACTGACCCCCAAGCCCGCTCCCCTCGGAGCCAGCCCTTGGGGAGGCCTCTCCCCGGCAGCCCCCGCACCTGCTCCTTGTGCAGGGCCACTGGCTCAGAGGGGGCCAAGGGAGAGGAGACTCTGCCTCTTGCCTTCTGTAGGGGGGCCCTAAACGAAGCACCGCACAGGAGCAAGCCGGGAAGAATTGAACCGGGAGAGCAGGGCGCGCCTCCCTGGCACCCACCGCCAGCCTCTCCCTGGCCTTGTTCCTTCTCCTTCGCAGTGCACTATGCGTGTGCGCGGCCGCAGTCAGAGTGACGGGAGCCTCGTGAGCGCCGGCTCAGGACACGGCAGCCCCCGTGCGCAGCCACGGTCGGTGACCACAGCGCCAGGGCACCTTACAGCTCCCCAGGACTCCCAGTGGAAGGTGCAGGTGGCGACGTGCCCCAGAATCTCCCGCCCCCGGCCCCCGGCTCGTCCCAGGAACTCATTTTTCACCTGCCGCGTCGTTAGCGGGCGCAGGAAGCCACGCTGTGCCGTGCACCGAGCCCCGCGCCGGGTCGTCCATCACCCGGCGACAGGAGCTGGCTCCCCGCAGATAAAGTTATGACAAGCGTCTCCAGCCCAGGCTCTCAGCCGGCGCCTCCACGTTTCCATCATCTCAGACATTACAGCAATCAGCTGAGCAGGGCCCTGGCTACACATCAGGGGTGTCAGAGCTGCAGCTCTGGGAGGCAGAAGTGAAGGAGCAGGGCTTCACCGTGGTACCCGCTGGGCTTGGCTTCTGCTGCTCACGGCCCTTGCACAGCTGGCTCCAGGCTCCCCTGCCTGACTCCCGCACCAGACCGTCCGAGGGCAGAATGAGACCCGGCAGGGGCCGAGAGCCGGGGTGCCTCATTGCACTGCCCCGTTCTAGGGACAGTTGTTCCTGGAAGTGCTACCTTGGCCGTTGAGACCTCCTAGGGCTGGCACTTGAGGACAGCAGCAGTGTCTCTGCGTAAGGCCCTGGGAGGGGAGGCAGGAGCAAGGTTCCCTCTGATATTTCCCATCCCTGTGCAGAATAAATGTTGTTATGTGCACCAAGGCATGTGTGGAAGTGCACCACAAATAGAGACACCCGCTGCCAGCCCTGGGCGCTCTGCTAATCAGCTGGGCGGCGTTTGAGTTTCTCCTGGGTTGGCGGCTGCTGTGCTCAGCTTCCAGAGAACACTGGTCAGGGGACCGGATGGCTGCTCCCAGCTCTGCCACCGACTTGCTGTGTGACCTTGGGAAAGTCACTTCCCCTCACAGGGCCTGTCTCCCCTCCAACCTCTGGTCCGCTTACTGTCTGCTCCTGAGGCCAAGGCCTGGGGGTCGCTACATGGTCCTGCAGAGCCTGGCACAGTGCGCTCCCCGCGTCTCAGCCGCAGCATGAACAAATCCAGGCCTGAGAACCCAGAGGAAGGCATCACAACACCCCAGGAGCGAGCGGGTGGCTATTAAGCCGCCAGTCGGAGGTTTTCCATGTAAATTGCTCCACCAGGACAGAGACAGAGTCATTCGCAGCGAGGAGGCTCGACAGAGGTTCGCGATTCCATTTTCTGTTTAAATTATTTAGCATTTCCTTTCCCCGCGCTGAGGTCTCGCCTCCGCTGCGGCTGCACACAGCACCTCTCGGCCGCGCGTGTGGGTAGCAGATACAGCAGTGGCAGGAAATGCCGCCTAGGGGTTAGACATGGGCGGAGGGGGTCGAGGATTGGGCTTGGGTTCTGCCCCAGCCCCTCTGTGAGTCCCTACTGACCTGATATTCCCACCCCTGACGCCTGCAAGGCTCAGCGCCTGCTTCTCTGCAGACAGAGGGGAAATTAGCATCAAGGGACAGCAGAGCCCAGCGAGGGAGCAGGGCACAGGAACCCCCCCCCCCAGCAGCTGTCAATGGGGAGCTCTCCAAGCCATCCCCTTGCCCTGGGAGGGATGTGCCCGGGGAAGGGGATCCAGCCATGTCGGAGCCAGATTGCGCAGATTACAGGAGGAGGCAGCTGGATCCATTATTAATGAGCATGAGCTGGAGAGGGGGAGGGGGAGGGAGTGTGCAGAGAGCCAGGCTGGCGTGGGGAGCAGAGGGGACAGGGGAGTGAAGGCTCATGGCCAGCCCCACTGATTGGGGGCAGGATCGGACAGGCCCAAGCGACTACCTGGATCCCTGAGCTCCCGGGACCTGGGCAGCCACGCCCGCTGCAGGGCCAGGCCTGGCTGGTGCAGAGACATGAGGGTCAGATACCCCCTCCCCCGCCTTCCCTGGGGCCACCCTGAGGCCAGAGTCTGGTCAGGTGGACCCGCCGGGGGCTGTCCCACCAGTTCAAAGGGCCCTGGCCTTGGATCAGTTTCGTAAAAGGAAAAAGCAAACGGGCCGCTCGCCGGATGATTTCCCCGCGCGCAAGAGCAGCAGGCCAGCCCGGGGCTCTGCCGCCCGGCTGCCTTGCAGGAAGGTGCGTGGCGCTGCGGGGGTGCCTGGGGCGGGGGCGACAGAAGGGGGAGAGCACGGAGGAGGAGAATCCCTTTTTAATTTTATTCCTGGTTCACTTTTCAATCCAGATGCCTCGAGATCTAATTCCGAATAAATAATTGTACTGAGTCACCCAGGTCCCCCGGTGATTAACTAAACACACTGAGGCTCACTGAAATTGAATTAGTGGTGTGCACTCAGCCGTTATTACCCTCCCCACCTCATGAATATTAATGAGGGGTTATTAAGAAATGTAAATGATGCCTCAGGGGGTTGGGAGTAAAGGGGGATTGCGGGGAGCTGTGGGTTGATATGACAAACCATTAGGAAAACAGCCTGATTGAAGCCACTTTTTAATTATGTCAGATCTTGCTCTTTCCCGGGTGCCGCAATGTTTCCGGATGCTTTCGTTTTTATTAAAACGAGGAAAAGGGAACAAGTTATAATTGGAATGTAAAATTAGCATTTGCAAAGCAGTAAATCTGCAGCCAGGGAGAAATGTTTGGATGGAGGCTGGGCGCAGGGAGGGCCTCGCGCACCACCTGGGCCTGCTTCTCAGGAGCTCGCCGGCTCCCCGGCCAACGCAGCACGAACAGCCGCCTGGAGAGAGAGGTGCTGCCCTCCAGCGCCCCGGATCCTGCCTGCTGCTCCCGCCCCCCGGAGACTCTCCAGCCACCGCGCAAACTGGAGGGAACCAAAGCTCCCAGTAGCCTCTCCCCGACGCAGGCTCAGCCTGTCTCCATTTGGGGAGGTGCAGCGGGCGGAGGGGCCGAGTGGCTGGCATGCCTCGGCCAGGCAGGACTCGGGCACGCCAGAGCGCTGCCTCCCCGGGGGGTCTCCTGGGTCACACGCGCTTGCCTGTCACTGATGGGCACGTTGAGGCCCAAACGTCTGAAAGTGGCCCCTGCTTTGCCTGTTTGCCCAGCGCACGCTGCTTTGGGTTTCTCAAGCTGGGCACCCAAAGTCGAGGTCGCTGAGGGCCAACGGTCCCAGGGGGATTCTCCAGAGAATCCTCGAATCCCGGGGCGGGCAGAGACCTCGGGAGTCACCGAGTCCAGCCCCCTGCCCAAGGCAGGACCAACCCAACTCCATCATCCCAGCCAGGGCTTGGTCAAGCTGGGACTTAGAACCTCTAGGGATGGAGATTCCATCCCCTCCCTTGGGAACCCAGCCCAGCGCTTCCCCACCCTCCTAGGGAAATAATTTTTCCTAATCTCCAACCTAGACCCACCCCCCTGCACTGCAACTTGAGACCGTTGCTCCTTGTTCTGCCACCTGCCCCCACTGAGAACAGCCTCTCGCCAGCCTCTTTGAAACCCCCTTCAGGGAGTTGCAGGCTGCTCTCAAATCCCCCCTCACTCTGCTCTTCTTCAGACTGAACAGACCCAGATCCCTCAGCCTCTCCCGTAGGTCGTGTGCTCCAGCCCCCAAATCGTTTTCCTTGCCCTCCACTGGCCCCTCTCCAGCCCTAGGTTTCTATGATGCGCTGGCCAGACCGGCTCTGCCTTTGGGTCAGCACCAGCAGCGCCTTCTCCCCGTCGGCTCCATCCCAGCCCTGCTCCAGTTCAGCCTGGCTGGCCAGGAAAGAGTGCATGTGAAGAAACTCATGCATTTTAACAGGTTTCTGCAAGCCACTGCCCGCTCCGTGGAATAAAAGCTGACAGGTGCAGTTGAGTTAATCAGAGTGGATAATAGAGGGAAAGAAAGAAATCTCAGACCAAATTGCTGCAGAAAAAAAAAGAAGAAATCATGAGACCGAGCTCAAACTATCCAATTAATTTGTGATGAACCTTAAAGGGCCAGCACCCTCCTTTTGGAAAAGACACGCGCACGTAGGGGGAGGAGCAAGCGGGAGCAGGACTGCTGTGCTCATGGGCTGCGGGGCTTCTGGTCAGCGGGACTGGTGCTTTGGGGGGCCCAATCCCTGCAGCCCACCGCTCGCCCGCAGCACAAAGCAGCCCCCAAGTCTGACATAGGCAGAGGCCACTGCCGGCACCTGGCTGAAATGCAGCAGCACACGCGCTGCGGCTTCCTCTCCCCCGGCTTTGGGGGCTCTACACCTGTAACCGGCCCCGCAGAACCCAACCCTCGTCCCCCGGCACCCGGCTGAAATGCAGCAGCACACGCGCTGCGGCTCCCTCTCCCCCGGCTTTGGGGGCTCTACACCTGTAACCGGCCCCGCAGAACCCAACCCTCGTCCCCCGCACCCAGCTGAAATGTAGCAGCACACGCACTGCAGCTCCCTCTCCCCCGGCTTTGGGGGCTCTACACCTGTAACCGGCCCCGCAGAACCCAACCCTCGTCCCCCGCACCCAGCTGAAATGTAGCAGCACACGCGCTGCGGCTCCCTCTCCCCCGGCTTTGGGGGCTCTACACCTGTAACCGGCCCCGCAGAACCCAACCCTCGTCCCCCGCACCCAGCTGAAATGCAGCAGCACACGCGCTGCGGCTCCCTCTCCCCCGGCTTTGGGGGCTCTACACCTGTAACCTGCCCCGCAGAACCCAACCCTCGTCCCCCGGCACCCGGCTGAAATGCAGCAGCACACGCACTGCAGCTCCCTCTCCCCCGGCTTTGGGGGCTCTACACCTGTAACCGGCCCCGCAGAACCCAACCCTCGTCCCCCGGCACCCGGCTGAAATGCAGCAGCACACGCACTGCAGCTCCCTCTCCCCCGGCTTTGGGGGCTTTACACCTGTAACCTGCCCCGCAGAACCCAACCCTCGTCCCCCGGCACCCGGCTGAAATGCAGCAGCACACGCACTGCAGCTCCCTCTCCCCCGGCTTTGGGGGCTCTACACCTGTAACCGGCCCCGCAGAACCCAACCCTCGTCCCCCCGCACCCGGACAGCCCCCCCCGGAGGAGAGCAGAGCCAAGCGGCCCTCACCCCTCCGTCACCGGATCCCGCCTAGTGCCCCTGCCTCAGCCACTTCCTGTGGGCCCGGGCCAGTCCAGAGACAAGGGGGCCCCGTGACGGGAGAAGCCCAGGCAAACGCTTCCAGCACGGTGCTCTCCCTCTGGCCGCTCCCGGTCCCCCTCCTGGGGGTGGACTCAGCCCTGTCATCCTGTCTGAGTAAGGCCCCAGCCCCTGGCCTGTGTCTCAGCCTCTGGCCTACTCATGCCCAACGGGGAGCGGGTCCTGGGGGCGCGGCGGAGGCCCAGCCCGGGCCCAGCATCGCGTCTGGCGTAGAGCCAATGAACGCCGGGGGGCAGATCCCCACCGCCGGCAGGCTCCCCTGGCTGGGGGCTTCCTGCCCGCCGGCCCTCTGCCCCGGGGCACTGGAAGGCTCGTCATCCACTGAGCCCATCGAGCAGCGGCGCCAACCAGGGCTTGGTCCCCACTTCCCCTCGCAACCGGCAGCTTCCCGGGGCCTGGGCGCAAAACTCGCCCCTTTCAGCCAAGTCCTGTCACGACCTCCCGAGCTGGGCTCCAGGGTGGCTCGTTCTGGGGGCGCGGGGCCGCCCCGTTCTAGAGCCAGAGGGACAAAATACTCACCGCCCAGTGGGTGAGTGAAGCACGAGCAGGCGACCCCACAAAGCCACACGGCGCGACCTTCCCGGCCCAGTCAGAGCCATCGGGCCAGGGTGAGGGCCCCAGGCAGGGCAGCCTCTCAGCCGGCTTGGGCTGACCGCTTCTCCTAGGCCGCCCGGCCTGCCAGGATTTTTTCCGCCTCCCCCCCGTGCGCCTGCTCTCAGCACCTGTGGAGGCGCGTTGGGGTCCCCACCTCCTGCACCCCCGTAGTGCCACGAACAGACTCCCCCAGCCAGTAGAACAGGGGAGTTTATTGCTTCTCCAGGGTACAGCACAGCACAGACAGAATCTGGTTACAGGGCAGGCCTAGGATGCCTCAGCCCCCTTGACATGGGGGAGCCTGGGCCCCTAAATCCCAGCCCCTTTCCTAGGCTGCTTCTTCCATGATCCCAGACAGAAACTAAACACGTCCCTGCCAGCCCTTCCCTCAGCCAGGGGCTGGCCTCCCCTCCTCCCTTTGTTCCTCTCCCTGGGAGGTAACTGGTAGAACAGGCACCTCCCTGTCCCATCAGCTACTCTGCTGGGCCGTGCTACAGACAGCAGCCAGTGGGGGTCACCCCCAGCCCCAGCTAGCACCCAGCAAGGTACCCCCACTACGTCACAGCGCCCAGCCCAGCTCCTCTCTCCCTGGGAAGCGGAGATGTGACCCGTCGGCAAAGGCCAGCCCGGCGTGGGGCTGTGGGAACCCAGCTGCCTGGGCAGAGATGGGATGGGCCTTGCGGCAGGCTGCGTGGAGCGCGCTGGAAGGAGGCCCCGGCAGTTCGTCCTGCGCGGCGCGGGGCTGTGGGGACGCGCTGAGTGGCCTCGGAGGAGTCGCAGGTTGCAGTTCTATTAAAATAACAGACGACTTGTTCTCGCGGTGGCTATCAATGGCCTATCCATAATGAGCACTAAACCCATCACTTCAATGTCTTTTAGGAGCCCCGGCTATCAGACAAGTTAAAAAATGTGCATTTAATGTAGTCAAGCCCCATTACAGCGACCGATGAAAATCTGCTGGCATTATTGCCGTTTTATCACTGATAAATCAGGCGGCCCAGGAAGGCAAATGCATATTGGAGTTTGTTAGTATTCAGGTCTCCGCGCACTGATCGCTTCATAACGCCGCACTCGCCTCTTAATTGCACCCGTAAGTGTGGAAATTACTGAAGGGTAAAATGCAAAGAGGCTGTAACCTTTCCGGAGCTCTCCCCGGGACCCGCCCGGGGCTCTGCAGAGAGGGACGCGCGTCTCGCTTTCCCCTCTTTTCTAATTGCTGGCGGAGCTGGAGGCAAGGCCACTGCAAGGCTCTCGTTGCGGGAGGGAACCGGCCCTCTGCTGCTGCCTGGGAATGCCACCGAAAGGGACGGAGAGCAGCAAAGGGCTGGCTGCTAGCGGCTCTGGGCGGGGCCAGCGGGGAAAGTAACTTCCATTTCTTGCAGGTCCTGTCCTGTCGTGACCCAGGTCCCTGCCGGCTATTTAAACAGCCCCCGGCTTGCTTCTGCCGCAGCTCGGCCTCCCTGCCCAAGCTGCACACCAGGGCCTCCGCTGACCGTCACCGGCGGACAGAGCACAGTCCGGCTCAGACAATCCCGCCACAGAGGGTGGAAGGGCCCAGGAACCAGCTGGGCACATGGCCTGGGGATGCACTCTGCAAAGGCAGCCAGGTGATGGGGGAGCCCACGTCCCATTCCTACAACTGACCACGGCCAGGCTCCCGCCAGAGCATTCGGTCGGTTTGGCTTGGCCGGGGGGAAGCTGCCGAGGTGCCGTGCAGACGGCGCTAGCTAGCCCCTTTCGGGGAGAGCCCCTCCGAGCGGCACAGGCGGCGTCTACCCTGGGCAGCTCGGCCGCCGCAGCGCGCATGGGGAGCAGGGAGGGCCGCCCAGAGGACCAGGGAGGGGCGCAAGGAGGCCCCCCCTTGAGCAAGTAGGATTTTGGCCGGGGCCCAGGGCGCTGCACCCCCAGTTGCCCATGCGGACGCGCTGCATTTGCTGCAGGGCGCCGTGCCCGGCTCAGCGTCTGTCGCCTGGGGGCGGGCGAGCTGGCAGAGCCGGGCGCAAGACCGGCCGGAGTCCTTCCGCTGGGCACGTGGCCGGGTCGTGGCCCCGCATGGCAGAGTTAAACAAGGCCAGGGCTGGGGCACAGAGACTCTGCCCGCGAGCCCCCGGCAGCCCCCGGCAGCCCCCTGCAGCTGCCGAGAGGGGGACCCCGGGAGCACCTTGGGAACGTGGGGCCTGGCCTGGGGCTCTGGGCGAAAGCCCCTCCCTTGCTCCCTGGCCCTGCAGCTGGGGAGGAGCTGAGAGGGAAACCCCCGGTCGAGCGCCCTTGGCGGCACCAAAGGAGCCAGGAGCTGCCATGGGCGGCGGCTGCTGCGGTAACATCTGACCCCATTTCACGTGGGTGCGAACCAGCTGGCAGCGGCAGAGGTGGCACAGTCGAGCGTCCCCTCCCCCGCCCGGCTGCGCAGGGCCCCTCTTGGGCCTGGGCGACGGACCCCGGGATCCCCGGGATGCTGGTGAAGCTCGTTCTAGAGCCCTGGGGCCCGCCGGGGGGAGCCGGGCACCTGCCTGCTATGGGCATTGGCGACCCCTGCACTAAGAATATTCCTTGTCTGGGGCCAGGACCCACCAGTGTCTGGGGCTGGGTCTCTTGCCAGCCCAGCCTGCCACCCCCATGTGGACCCCCAAGGGCATGGCCCGGCCCTGCCTGCTGCCCCTGCATCCCCCTGTGCACCCTCAGCCCTGCCTGCTGCCCCCTGCACCTCCCCCGTGTGCCCCCAGCCCTGCCTGCTGCCCCTGCATCCCCCCGTGCACCCTCAGCCCTGCCTGCTGCCCCCTGCACCTCCCCCGTGTGCCCCCAGCCCTGCCTGCTGCCCCTGCATCCCCCCGTGCACCCTCAGCCCTGCCTGCTGCCCCCTGCACCTCCCCCGTGTGCCCCCAGCCCTGCCTGCTGCCCCTGCATCCCCCCGTGCACCCTCAGCCCCACCTGCTGCCCCCTGCACTGCTCCATGTGCCCCCAGCCCTGCCTGCTGCCCCCAGGTGATATTTACAAGGGGGGAGGATTCTGAATGGGGAGAGGCGCTGGCCCTGCACATTCTGGGCACCACCATTTCTGCGCAGCGGGTCTGAGCTCGCCAGGGAGGCGTCCTGCAGCCAGTGCCCGCTGCTGGCGCCAGACAGGATGGGGCGCAAGGGGGCGATGCCCCGTGCAAGGGCCAAGTCTCTGCAGCGGTGGGCTCCTCCCCCCAGGGTCCCGTCTTCGCAGAGGCGAGGTGTCCAGCCAAGAGCAGCAGTAGATGGGGGCTGCGGGGCTCGGGGTGGGGCAGGCAGGAGCCCCCGCCTGCTGCAGCTGGGGCCTCCGCCACAGGGAGCGTGGAGGGCGGGAGCCAGCGTCCCCCGCAGCCTGACCCAGGCACAGCCGGGGAGGGAGCCGCGGTGGAATTAAGGTTAATGAGATTTTGATGAACCTGCCGCTCCCGCTCGCGCGGCGAGAGGCTGGAGTCCCGGCTAATTGAAGGGAGCCGACCTGTGAAATCAGCGAGCCCGGCACAGCGCTGGGAAGTGTCCGCAAGGCACGCGGCGGGGGGGGGGGGGGGGCGGCTGGCACACGCGGGAGAGGAGGAATGAGGCTGGAGAGGGAGAGCAGCGCACGAGAAGAGCAGAAGGGGGGCAGGGGGAAGGGGAACCGCAGGGCCCCACGCTGCAGAGCAGCACCTGGCTCGACCAATCTGCAGCCAAGGTGCCGAGGACAAGAGAAGGGTCATTGAGCTCCGGGACGGGCCAGGACGGGTCTGGGCACCGCTGCGGGCGAATTGCTCAAACTCGGGGCTCCGTACAGCCCTGACCGGAGCCCTTCCCAAACAGGCCACACACCAAGCGCTCCAGTTGCCAGCCTGGCCAGCCAGAAGCCTCACGAGCAAAACCCCTCTGACACCTCAGTGCTCTCTGTGCCCCAAACAGCCCCGGGCATTAGGGGTTTTAGAGGCCAATCTCTCTTACCCCGAACGGGTTCTGTCCGGTCCCAAGAAACCAGCCACAGATCCCAGGTCAATTCACACTCTGGATCGTACCCACAAACCACGCTGGGCCAATCCTCTAGAATCTACCAGCTAAAGGTTTATTACTGAAAGAAAGAAAAGCCTGAGAGTGAGGTTGCTAAAGGATCCTACGTAACATGCACCGAATCTCCCAGTTCTCGATGCAGCTCGCAGCAGAGATGTTACAACTGCTGGTTTAAAAGTCCTTGGTGCACATCCTATGCCAGGATGGGTCCACGGTTCCTTCTGGCTCCTAGTTCCCTGCGAAGCAGCATCTGGAGTCAGGAGCAAATCTGAAGAGCAAGCTGGAGTCGGCCACATGGCCTATTTATATCCCTCCCTGGCTTCTTCCAAGCTGGAGAGAGTCACATGGTCTCCCGCCAGGTGTGTCTTTGGCCTCCAGAGGCCCATTGTTCCCGGGAGTTTTGCTCATTAGCATGGCCAGGGCTGAGCATTCCTCATCTATTGCTCAACCACATACAGAGAAACTTCCAGTCTCCACACAGAGTCCATGTTTATAACTTCACACGCAGCCATTATACGATCACAGGAATAGCATTTATAGAATCAGTGTAAGAAAGCGTTCATTTGGCATGGCCTCCTTTGTACCACTTTTTGGGGCAAACACCCCCCATGGGTGCAACAGTGATCTGGCTGCTCCCCTAAAACCCAGTAACATGATAAGCTCTGCCTGCAGCCGGCCGGCAGGGCTGATGCCAGCATGGGCACCCGGCCACGCTGCCCTTGGACGCAGGCTGGCGGGGGGGCAGGAAATCCTGCCGCACTGGTAGCCAGGCCCCTGGCCACCAGCCCCACACACGCCAGCCACGGCAGCTGAAGCGGGGCTCCTGCCAGGGAGGCGGGGAGCAGTGCTGGGGGAGCTGGCGGACCAGTGCCAGGCCCAGATGGGCACAAGGAAGGGACCATCGGGTTCAGGCTGGTCCCACGCAGCAGCATTGTCTGAGCCTGGCTGTGAGTGCCCCTGGGTAACCCCCAGCCCCGCTTTGGGCGCCCACCAGGCTGCTGTGGGAGGACCCTGCGGCTGGAGGGTGAACACTGCCGGGGCCCCACCTGGCTCGGGGTCCCCAGGGACTCTCGGGGGCGGGTCTGTCTGCACCCCCTCCTGGGAGTGGAGACCTCGCGGCCCAGCTGCCCAGTCCCCACGCTGCCCCCGCCGGACAGCCCCGCCCCAGCCCCCAGCCCCGCGGTGCTCTGGGCTCACAGAGCACGGGCCAGGCACAACCCCCCTCGCACCATCAGACTTGGCGCAGGCCCCTCTGCCCTGCTCCGGGCCCGACAGCACGTGGAACACTTGCCCCCCCAACATACACCATCCCCCCTTGCCATGGCCCCTGGAGCTCTTCAGGCTGGGGCCTCCGGGGACGTCCGGCTTCTGCTTCAGCTCCTGGCTTGACTTCCAAGCCCTCCCTTGGCTGCAGGGCGGCCCGGTGCCTGGTTTTCAGCTGGATCTGGACCCTGGCAGTGCAGCAGGAGGAAGGCAGCTCCCTGCCTGCCGGGCCCAGGCCCCGCTCTTGGGAGCCGCGGCATGTCCCCCCGGTTCTTAGGCATAGGGACACCAGAGTGCTCTGCGGTCCATACACTGTCCCCGCCCCAGTTGCCGGCTCTGCACTCCCATTGGCTGGGGATCATGGCCAATGGGCGCTGCAGGGGAGGTCACTCCGCGTGGCCAGTCGCCACATTCCAAGGGCAGCTGAAAGGATCAGGTCAGCGCTCGCATTTACCTGGCTCTGCTCAAGCAACCGACCCAGCTTAATCTTCCCAGATGCTCCCTTCCTTCCTCGTGCCCCTGCGGTCAGTGCGCCAGGCCGCAGCCCAGGCTGCCATGGTCTGGGGACTCTGCGCCCACAGCGGGGTCCCAGGGGCACAGAAAGGAGCCAAAGGGGCAGAGAAGGGCGGGGAGGAGTCCGGAGAGAGGCCTCTGGGATTGTTGGGGTTGGACGCTGCCCGCTGGGTTCCCTGGCACTGCTGCTCTGACGTGGGGCTTCCTTGGTGACCCACCTTCCCGGATGGAAACTCCGCACGGGGTGACGATCCCAGTGACGGATTTCGCCGGGGAGCCAGCGGGGCTCAGCGGCGAGCCCCGGAGATTTCCCAGGAAAGGGAGACAGGCTTGCTGTGATTTGGTGGGCGTTGGGACGCGGCTCGGCGCTGCTCCTGGCACTGGCTCGCTCTCCGAGGTCCCGGCCGATCCCCAGCGCTCCGTCCCAGCTTCGGGAGAGGGGTCTGCCAGGGAAGGGGTTGCAATTCAGCCCCATGCTGGCCCCGGACGGGTGTGCATGTGCAGAGCCGTTAGTTCTGGGCCCGGGGCCGTGCGGAGAGATGGCACGAGCTGGATTGGGCTCTGAGCCCAGAGCAGAGCACCGGCTCTGCTCACCGCCGGGGCCGAGGGGCGGCTTGTATTCAGCTCTGAACGCTCGGTGGCTTTCAGGCCCCTTTCTAGTGTCCATGTGTCCGTCTGTGCTCATGGGACGTGCCTACACACGTGTCACATGCATGCTGCTGGCGTGGGGACCGGCAGGCCGGGGGACCTGCTTTTGCAGCCACACAGGCGCTGTCACATTAACAGCTGCAAACGTGCTTCCGGATAATGAAGCATTTTCCCTGCCGAGCTGGTTCCCCAGGGCCTGGGAGAGCCTGAGACGCCACCGTGGCCATGGGGCACAAGCAGGGGCCTTTGGCCATTGCGCCCAGAGCTGGGAGTGTCGTGTCATCCTCCTCCCCGGGGCTGTCCCACGCACTGCCCAGCCCGGTCCAGCCCTCCCCCCTCCCTGCACTGCCCAGCCCCTCCTGCCCGGGGTGGCTCAGACAGGAAGCTGCCCAGGTGGAAGGAGCCCTCCCTCGTCCTTTTCCTGCCTCCCCTCGCTCCCGGAGCTCTCTGAGCAATGCTGCCGCTTCTCATCCCCTTGAGGTGCTCCCGGCCCCGCTGGCGAGGAGCGAAATCTCCCTTTGCAAACGACTGCGCTGGCGGAGCTGCCGGGGGGCCAGCGACACATCGCGGAGCTGCCTCACCAAGGAGGGGAGCAATTGGGGGAGCAGGGCTCCCTGTGAGCTGAGCGCTTGGGCGGCCGCCCCGGGAGATTTAGGTGCCCCCGGCTGATTGGCAGAGCAGCCACACTGCCCACAGCCGGCAGCTGGCGTTCCTAGTGGTGGTGCACATCCACTCATGCCTCAGTGCACAGAACAAAAAGTGTTCCACACACGGATGGAACCCTGTGGGGGGAGGCTGAGCTGCTTGGTGGGTGAGTAAAGGGCCAGTCACGGTGCAGTCCGAGCCCTGTTGTGGAGGGCTTGGGAGGCAGCGGGCATCTCGGTCTGGCCGGGCACCCTGACCCGGTTGGCACCAGCAGGAGAAGGGCCCAGCGGAGGGGAGGCACCAGGAGCCGGCCGTGGCCCCTGCCGTTGTCTGTGGAGACGCAGAGGGCTGCCCTGTGGGATCTTCCTGTTTCTACTCCTGCCTGGCCCGTAGGGCTCTGAGGGCATCAGCACGGCACCAGAGCCTGCAGGGCCCTCTCAGCCAGGAACATCTGTTTTGGAGACCGGCTGAGAGGGCCTTTGAGTCACAGAGAGGACAGGCTGGCCCCCTGGGAGGAGACCCACGTGTGGCCAGCCACGGGGGAGCCGGCCCCTGCTGCTCACCCTCACTCCCAAGGCAAAACGAAGCAGCAATCTGAAACCCCAGAAGGGGAAGACCCCTCCATGCGATGCACAGCGAGCCTGGGGAACTCCCTGCCCCTTGATAGTCAGCACAGGGCCTGGCCGGTACACGGTAGAGACCAGCCGCAGCTGTTACACCGCAGGGGGGAGCCAGTCCTCCCTGCTGCCAGGCACAGATGGTCACACATCGAGAGGGCTAGGGGGAGACAGCTAGAACCTGCTGAGCGAGGGGGCACAGGTTAAAGATTCACACCCCTCTTCTCTGCCCTCCCTGCTTGAGTCACACCTCCAAGGCCCTTCCCCCCGCAGTGATCTCCCCCTCAGCAGCCCGTCACAGCTGTTTGCTGCTGCCTGGCCAGGAACTACTGCACAGGGAGGGGTCCTGGCTGGCAAACCGTGGCAGAAATCGGGGGGGGGGGGTGACCCAGCGTGTCCCCCCCTTGCGTCACCTCTCCTCTGCCCTGTGTCTGTCTCCCTTCTTCCAGGCAGCCCTGCCCCCTCCCCGCCCCCTCGCCTGCCTGCCGGCTGCCTCCCAGACCGGGTGACTCCAGCGCCAGCTGCACCCCAGCCCTGTAGAAACCCACTTTGGGATCTGAGCGCAAGCCCTTTCCCTGAGCCGGCCCCGCTGCCATCTGGCTTAGCCCTGCCATTTCCCAACCCAGCAAACCGATACCGGGCCCCCCGAGCCCGGGACACGAGGGTCCAGCCCTGGCTGGCACAGAAACCACCCAGGGGGAATCCCGGGCCAGCCCCTTGTTCCGGGCCCGGCCAGGGGCAGAAACACCCCTGAAGACACGGGCCTGGGTCTGCTCCCGTCCGTCCCTGCGCCAAGCGCCGGAGCCAGCAAACCCAGCTCCCCCCGCCCGTGGGCGCCCTGCTCTTCCCAGGCCCTGTGGCAGGTCAGAGCCGCCGCAGCCCGGAGCTGGCTCGGGAATCCCAGGGCGGGACCTGGAACGTCCAAGTGGCGTCGCCATCGTGATACCGCAGGACCCCCCCCCGGCCACAGCTGGTTACGGTAGCTGGGTCCCAAGACTCAGGGTGGGGCACAGGGTCTCCTGCCCTCCCCCCAAAGGGAGCCCCAGGGTGGCTTGCTCCTCTCAGGGGCAGCCCCAGCCCACGGCGAAGACGCGGGCCAAGCTGCATGTCAGGGGTCCCCCGTGCTCTTGGCCATGAAGCCTCCGGACGGAAGAATCCCGGAGCCCCGGCCAGACCCCTGCTCAGATCACCCCGTGCTCCTGTCGCCGTCCGGGGCCCGAGGGAGACGGCGCCGCCCACCCGGACGAGGGCTCGGAGGCCCAGGGGTGCTGGGGGCTGATGCTGCTGGCAGGGGCCGAGGCCTCCGCACCGTGCGCTGGGCCCTGCACCGTGCGGCCCTGAGCATTTCAGGAGGCCAAGTCGTGCCGGGTGAAGTGCCCCGGCGCCCGGCCCCGCGTGCGCGGCTCACTCGTCTCCCCAAATGAGCTCCGAGCTGACACAATTCTTCGTCTCCTTCCCCCCTTTTAAGATGAAGCAATGAAATTATTTTTCTACTTGAGCAGTTTTCAATTTAGATTAAGAAAAATCTGTGCTCGGTTAGCAGCGTTGCAGTAAATCACAGGCAAGCGGCACTCGGCGCCTGACAGCCCGATCGCTTATCGGATGCAAACCTTTTTTCAAGCTGACAGGCTCCGAGTGTGACATTGAACGAGGGCAAAGGCAGGCCTGGCAGGGAGCAGCGCGGAGGCAGGGCGCAGGCAGGAGGGAGCGTGCGGGGAGGAGAACGAGCGCGGAGGGCTGGGGTGTCCAGACTGCGCAATGGGGCCTGCTCTTTAGTTGCAAGCAGCTCAGGGCCAGACCCAATGCCACAAGCAGCTCCCAGTGTCCTGCCACACGACTCGGGCCCTGCGTGGCCAGCGGCCCCCCTCAGACCGGTCAGTCGGGGCCCCAGAAGCAGGGGCATTTATAGAAATAGCAGATCACAGAATCACAGAGCACTAGAGCTGGAAGGGACCTCGAGGGATCAAGTCCAGTCCCCTGCCCTCCCGGCAGGACCAAGCACCGTCTAGACCATCCCTGCCAGGCGTCTGCCCAACCTGCTCTTAGCCATCTCCAGGGATGGAGATTCCACAACCTCCCCAGGCAATTTATTCCAGTGTTTAACCGCCCGGACAGGCAGGAAGTTTTTCCTCACGTCCAACCTCAACCTCCCTTGCTGCAGTTTAAGCCCCTTGCTGCTTGTCCTGTCCTCAGGCTGAGGGAAACAATTTTTCTCCTTCCTCCCTGTGACACCCTTTTAGATATTTGAAAATCGCTCTCACGTCCCCTCTCAGCCTTCTCTTTTCTAAACTAAACAAGCCCAGTTCCTTCAGCCTTGCCTCACAGCTCATGTTTTTAGACCTTCAATCATTTTTGTGGCTCTTCTCTGGATCTTCTCTACTTTTCCTGAAACGTGGGGCCCAGACCCGGCCACCAGACTCCAATGGTCAGGACAGTTTCGTTGCCATTTGCTGAGCCACGCCCCGGTCACGTTTTTGCTGCAGCCACAAGAGCTTAACCATCGACCCACAGATCCCAACGCCGCCATTGTGGTCGTGGATCCTAGTGAGTGCAGGCCAGGCCAGAGCCCTGCCCCCAAGGACTCCTAGAGCTGGTCTGCTCCTAACCAGCCACGCGTGGCCCTGGAAGGGCCGGTGATGGAGAATCCACCAGGACCCGGGTAAGTTCCTTCACTGGCTAATTACTCTCCTGGGGTATGTCTACACTACAAAGTTAATTCAAACTAATGGATGTTAGTTCGAATTAACTTTGCTAGGCGCTACACTAGCGCTCTGCTAGTTGGAACTTAATTGGAACTAGCGGAGCGCTTAGTTCGAACTAGGTAAACCTCATTCCACGAGGACTAAGCCTAGTTCGAACTTACTAGTTCGAATTAAGGGGTGTGTAGCCCCTTAATTCGAACTAGTGGGAGGCTAGCCCTCCCCAGCTTTCCCTGGTGGCCACTCTGGCCAACACCAGGGAAACTCTATTGCCCCCCTCCCGGCCTCGGCCCCCTTAAAGGGGCACGGGCTGGCTACGGTGCCCGTGCCAGGTGCAAGCCTGCCAGCACCCAGCCAGCAGACCCTGCACCTGGCACAGTTCCAGCCAGCCACCCGATGCCCCCCAGCCCTCCCCCTCTTCCCGGGACCAGGCTGGCGGTTCCCGGGAGCTTGCCCGGGACCGCAAGAGGCGGGCACCCGCCTGGTCTAGTGCGGACCTCGTGGACCTCGTCCATGATCTCCGCACTAGGCACAGGAAAGTGGCCGGCTAGGGCAGGAGAGCTGCCAGCCTGGCCACCCAGGAGCAGGTGTGCATGAAAATCAAGGTGGTCCACTGAGACCCCCGACCCTGAGCCCTGAGCTTACAATGGCCATACTGGGTCAGACCAAAGGGCCATCTAGCCCAGTAGCCTGTCTGCCAACAGCGGCCAACTCTAGGGACCCTGGAGGGGATGGACCGAAGACAGTGACCAAGCCATTTGTCTCGTGCCATCCATCTCCAGCCTTCCACAAACTTTGGGCAGGGACACCACTCCTACCCCCTGGCTAATACCACTCCATGGACCCAACCTCCATGACTTTATCTCACTTCTCTTTAAACTCTGTTCTAGTTCTAGCCTTCACAGCCTCCTGCAGCAAGGAGTTCCACAGGTTGACTCTTTGCTTTGTGAAGAACAACTTTCTGTTACTAATTTGAAGCCTGCTACCCATTCCTTTTCTTTGGTGTCCTGTAGTCCTTCTATTATGGGAACTAATGAAGAACTTTTCTTTATGCACCCTCTCCACCCCACTCATGCTTTTATAGACCTCTATCCTGTCCCCCCTCAGTCTCCTCTTTTCTAAGCTGAGAAGTCCCAGTCTCTTTAGCCTCTCTTCATATGGGACCTGTTCCCAACCCCTGATCATTTTAGTTGCCCTCCCCTCTCCCACCCTCTCTCTTCCCCTCTCCCACCTCCTTTTCCCAGTCTCCCCGAGTTTTGTTCAATAAAGAGAGATTCTATTTTTGACCACACGTTTTCTTTATTTTATACATCAGGAAGGGGGGCTAGAGAAGGGTAAGTGGAAGGAGGTGAGGGAGGAATGGGGTACGAGCCCCCGATGGGGAGGACTGGGCTGGCTCTGTGGGCTTCTGGGGGTGGAAGCTCTCCTGCAGCCCCCCAATTGCCCCCTCTCCCCAGATGGCAGCCTGCGGCAAGTGCAGCCGGGCTGATGGCTGAGTGCTGTGATGTGCCGAGTGTGGGTAGTCCAGGCAATCCAAGCCAGGACTGCTTTGCAAGCGGGGCACCCCTGAGAACTGTCTGTCCGGGGTGGGGGTCGGGTCCCTTTAAGCACAGCCCTCGGCTAGCCTGAGACAGCAGCTCCACGCTCTAAGTCCTCCTCTGATGCCCTGCCGGCACTGCTTCCGGCCATCCTTAAGCCCGGTTCAGGGTCCACTTAATGTGGACATGCTAGTTCAAATTAGCAAAACGCTAATTCGAACTAGTTTTTTAGTCTGGATGCACTAGTTCGAATTAGCTCGGTTAAAAGTCAAGCCTAGTTGCCAAGTCTGAAGTGGACTGGCTGAGCCCAGCCGGGGGGCCGGCTACCCCTTTCTCTGCTAGCCGGAGGCGCCCAATACGAATCTTGCAGATGGCGAGCAAGTCACCCTTCGCCTTCTCCTTGCAAGGCGAGCTGGCGGCGCGCCGTGTCCCGCCCCTCGGAGGAAGCGGGCTCTGCCCGGGACACTCGTCCCCTCTGTGTCTGAGGCGCTTGGGCGCCGTTGGGTTTGAAGTCACAGGCTAACCCGGCGACCCCCTGGAGCTCCTCGGCTCTTCCGTCAGGCCCCCGGCTCCTCGCTGACCTGTCACCAGGTCAACAGCATCCTCCAGGAAGCGTGGCCAAGAGCCGGGCCCAGCTTCCGGCCGCGAGCCGCCTGGGGAAATGGCCTCTCTGCTCCCCCTCGAGATTTCCACTTGTGCCTCCCCGGTTGCCCTGGCCCTGCTGGCCGCAGCCTCACGCCCGGTTCTCGTGGCCACCCGATTCCCTGCCCCCGCCCCACGTTTTCACTGCCTGCCCGGGAGGCCCCCGCCCTGCGCCCATGGTCGGCCGGCTGCTCCTGCGTTTACACGCCGCCTCACTAACCCCCGTCGTGTGTGCGCCCCACTCTCTCCGACTCCGTGACCCCTCCCCGGCCTTGGGTGCAGCCTGGTCCCTGAGAACGTGGTAGCGAGCGCGGGGCTCAGAGCCGGCCCCTGCAGGGCCCCCGGACGGCTCCCAGGGCTCGCTTGGAAATCCTGCCTTGTTAGTCCAGCCACGAGGCCATGACTGGGGGCCCGCCCTGCCCCTTCCACAGCCTCCGTGAGCACCAGCGGCAGCCCGGGCAGGACGAACAGGCCGAAGGGGCCGGACCAGCCAGGCAGCAGCAGAGCCGTCCCCACACACCCAGGCAGCACAGGGCGGGCTAGCAGGGGGCCGCCTAGCCCAGGGAGGGCGCGCAGGGACGCCAGCTCTCTTCAAGCCCAAATCCAGGCTCCAGGATGGAAGCTGGCGAGAGGAGGCCTAGCGGGGAGTTGGCGGAGCTGGGGGCCCAGGGCAGGAGACCCGGCGGCCGGGGGATGAGGCAGAGGCTGTCCTGGGCGGCGTGTGCAGAGTGGGGTCCCACTGGTGGGAGAGCCCGGGAGCAAGGGCTCTGCTCATGCACAGACCAGGCTGGGCCAGGGCAGGTCTCAACCCCGCCCTGCCATGCAGAGGGCCTGGGGGGCTGAGCTGGGCACGTAGCCTGCCTGGCTAATCCCAAGCCCCCTGGTGGGGACCCCCTGGGGAACCAGAGTGCATGGGGGGGCCCCCTTCCCTGGATCCCTTCCGCAGCGCCCCCTTCCCCACCCCCGTTCCCCACCCCCTTCCATGGCTCCGTTCCCCGAGTGCCCCCAGCTCTGGCGTTTGCCGCCGCACAGGGAGAGGCAGAGCCAGGGGCCGGGAATGCCCAGGCCGAGGATGCCGGGGCAGGATGCGAGCCAGGAACCCCCCCCCGCGAGGCAGGCAGGTGGCTCCCCGGGGCCCCGGCCAGCGAGCTGATGCCAACACGGGCGTCCCCGGGGAGGGGCAGAGCCTTTTCCTGACGTAGCTTTCCCTCGGCTCCTGCGCCAGAGCCCCGCGGTGCTGTCCGGGCCTGGGCCTGGCTCAGCCGCGCGCCCTGGGGGGGGAGACCCATTTGTGCGGATCACACGCATCAGCTGGTGGCGCAGCGGCTGATGGATGGGCTACACGGGGCTGCCTGACCTGTGCTTGTACGTTATCTGCCTTGCCGCAGGAGGCTTTTCATCACGCCGACAGCCGGCGGCTCCATGCCGGGGACGGCGGGGGGGAGCAGGGGGGAGGAACGGGCCCCGCCGGGGCACAGAGGGGCAGGCGGGGGGGCCCCAGCCTCTCCCCACAGCAGGCTTGGAAGGGAGCGAATTGCAGGGAGCCCCTTCCCCCCTCGTGCTGCCCCCCAACTGCACGCCCCCTCCCCCACCTTGTCCCCAAGTCCCCCCACGTCCGCCTGCTCCTGCCCCTCCCCTGTTCCTTGCCCCCCTGCGTCCCGCGGTGGGGGAGGGAAGGGCAAGGCAGCGCCCGGGCGGGGGAGCGCTCGGCCCCGGTTTGGAGGTTTCTCCACTGTCCCTTTCTCTGCATTGGCCGAGCGGCCGCCTGCCCCTACCCCTGCCCCTGCCCCTGCCCCTGCCCGCTCGGGGTGGCACCTCCCCCACCCGAGGGCACCCGCCCGGCCACTCTCCTGGCTGCCGGCAGCACCCCCGGGCGTGGCCGTGGCTCTCTCCTGTGCGCCGGCAGCCAGGCGGCTGTGGGCAAACACTGCAGGGGCCACACGCCGGCACGAGGCGCCATCGGGCTCCCTGCGCCCAGTGCCCAGGCGTGGGGGGGGCTCACACGAGGCGGGTGCTTGTGTGGGGGACTGGCCAGAGCCATGCCTGGGCCCACGCGGCCACCGGCCCCTGGCGCTGACCAGAACCAGCCCCCCACCCACCGGCCCTGCTTCCCCCAGGGGCCAGCCCCCCTTGGTGCAAGCCAGCGACTCTCGGGAGCTCAGTCGGCGCGAGCCGGATCGGGGCCCTGGCTCTTCCCCCCGCAGCCACGCTGGGGTCCAGGAGGGTGGAGCTGGGGCGGCAGGAGCCTGGGTGCTACTGGGACCCCCCGCGAAGGCAGCGGGAGCGATTCCACGCCCCACGGATCCCTTGTTCCCGGGGGGAGGAGGGGGGGACTCACGACGCTCCTCTGCCATCGCGGCCCCGGGGCAACAGCTGGGAAATATACGAGTCTGGTTACGACGCCCATAATGCAGCCAGCAAAACAAGTGGCTCGGCACAGCCACACTGCCCTGTAACGGGACGTTATTTATGGCGTGTCCCTCTGGCGAGGAGCGACTGCAAAGCAGGACGGGCCACAGTCCCGCCCGCCCCTCGGCCCACGGGAGCAGGCCCGGCTGCCACACGCCAGCGCCCCGTCGACAGCACGGCTGGCAGGCGGGCCATGCGGCGGGCGCTCTCGGCTCAGCCGGCGGCGACAGGACGGGGCCGGGGGGCCCAGGGCGGAGGAGACATGAAGAGCGAGGTCTCCCCTTGCCACGGCGCCGGGTGTCCTGTCCCAGGCAGAGGGGAGGCCCTCCGGCGGGCGCGGGCTGGAGGGGTCTGGGTGACTGAGCCCAGAGACTAGGCTCCCTGCCCCACGGCGGAGCGGACGGACAGTCCAGGAGGGGGAGGAAATTCCGCCCCGCGCCCCAGAGAGTGAGGCAGGACCTGGCCTGGCTGTAAACCCAGCTCCAGCACCAGGGGGATTCTGCCCTAGGGGGTCTCCACACCAGCTCCCCGCTTCAGGCCTGCAGAGACCCCCCGTACGGCTCAGCATGAACCTAGAGCCAGGCAGGCTGCTCCCAGAGCTCACGTCACGCGCCGGCCAGCAGCAAGGGGGGTGGCTGGTGCTGTTCCGGGTGTGGCAGCGCTTTGGGGTTCCCCCGACTCCTGCACCCCTGTAGTGGCACAGACAGACTCCCCCAGCCAGTAGAACAGAGGGGGTTTATTGCCTCTCCAGGATACAGCCCAGCACAGACGTCATCTGGTTACAGGGCAGGCCTAGGATGCCTCAGCCCCCTTGAGCTGGGGGAGCCTGGCCCCCTAAATCCCAGCCCCTTGCTTAGGCTGCTTCCTCCATCATACCAGACAGAAACTGCCCAACTTCCAGCCCTGCCCCCAGCCAGGGGCTGCACTGCACCTTGTGACGTAGTGGGGGTACCTGGCTGGTTTCTATGCTGCTGGCTCTGGGGTAACCCCACTGGCTGCCGTGGGTACCACGACCCAGCAAAACAGGATGAGTCACTATGCAAAGGGTCTCTCAACCAGTATGGCCAGACACCCCCCATGGAGAGGAACAAAGGAAGGTGGATGCTGCCCTGGCCGGGGGGCAGGGCTGGAGGAGAGTTAGTTAGTTTCTGTCTGGGAGCATGGAGGAAGCAGCCTCAGCAACAGGCTGGGGGTTTAGATTCCGAGACCCCTGCCCCATATCAAGGGGGGCTGAGGCATCCTAGGCCTGCCCTGTAACCACATCTGTGCTGGGCTGTATCCTGGAGAAGCAATAAACTCCCTCTGTTCTACCGGCTGGTGGAGTCTGTTCGTGCCATTCTGGGGGTGCAGGAGCCGGGGGACCCCAACGCGTCGCCACACACCTCCTTTCCTTTGTTCCTCTCCCTGGGAGGTAACCGGTCGAACAGGTCCCCTCCCTGTCCCATCAGCTACTCACTGGGCCATGGTCCAGACAGCAGCCAGTGAGGGTCACCCACCGCCCCAGCCTAGCACCCAGCAAGGTACCAACACTGCGTCACACCGGGCAAAGGAGGGCAGGTCATGGTGGAACCCAGCAAAGCCTTCGCAAGTCAGCCCTGGCCCGTCCCTCCTGCCTGCGCGTGGGGAGGGAGGGGGCACGGCGGCGGCCAGCTGCCGGCCAAGTGTGGGAAACGGCCGTGGGACGCTGCGGGGCAGGCGGCTCAGACACTGGACGGGGCCCTGCAGCACTGACGGCGGCCAGGGGTGTCCCAAGGGCGGGTCAGTGGCACGAGGCCGAGTGACCGCGAACGTCCCTGGCGGATCTGAGACGAGAGACCCCCCAGAGCCAGCCTGGCGCCCTCTCCCCTGCCTCGCGTCCCGCGGCTGGACGGCTCCCTGCCCTCACGCCCTTTCCTTCCTGCCGCCAGCACAGGCAGGGCGGCTGGGCCCCGAGGAAGGGACACGGGGCTGGAACGAGGCAGCGCGCTGGCAGGCGGGAGCCAGCCGATGCTGGGAGAGCCCCCAGCTGCCCCGACACGCTCCCCTTCCCTCCCCTCAGACACGTGACCTGGGCTCCAGGCCAGCAGGCGCCAGCGGGGTGCTAGGAAAGTGAAACAAGCTGCCCCCCGCCCGCCCCCTCCCCCCGCCACCCAGGGACCGGGATTGATGGCTGCAGGGCTGAGCGGCTCCAAATGCAGAGGTTACGTGCGTGAGACAGCCCCATCCATCACCCCCAGCCATTATTGAGTAACACGCGGCGCGCCGGCCGCATTGCGCACCTTATCTGAACCCAGCAGCTGTGCCCTAAATTCTGAGCGCGGCGCCTGTCGGAAGGAATCCGGCCGCCGGCGGTTAAATGAGTGTGAGCATCTATCACTCCCCGCCGCGCAGGTCCCTCGGCAGCGCCCGCTCCGCCAGCCGCCCCCCCTCGCGCCACGGCCCTGGCCCCCCGCGCCGCTTCCCGTCCCCTCTGCCTCGCCACTGGCCTGCAGCCCCTTCCGCCTGCCCCGCCGTGTGTGTGTGTGTGTGTGGGGGGGGGGGCTGCCTCAACGGGGGAAAAGGAGACTCAGTTTCCCTGCTGTGACCGGGGCCAGGCACCTTCCTTCCCTGTGGACACTCTGGGAACTGCCCCGCTGGTGCCGGCACCTCTCCCAGGGGCTCCGGGTCGCTCCAGAGCCGTGCGCCTTCGCTCCTGGGCAGGGCCCCTGCTGTCCCCCCTTGGCTGCCAGGCTGAATTCTGCAGGCTTGGACCAACGGCTCTGCCGGCTGAGTCTGCCCGGTCCAGGCTGGTGGGTGGGAACTAACAAAGGCAGCTGTGCGGGGCCAGCGGGGACCCCCAGCGCTCCCCAGGGAGCTGCTGACACTGCCCAGGCACAGGCAGGCTGGGGGAGCGGCGGGGAGGGTGGTGCCACCAGTGGGGGGTGCCCGGGGGCAGGTGCCCCAGAGCAAGCACAAGAGCCAGCCCTGGCCTGGAAGGGGGCGAGGAGGGGGCCAGTGGGAAGTGCTGCGGGGTGGCCCTCCTGGGTGCGCAGGCCCCTGCAGAGAGCAGCGGCTGCCACCCCGGCTGCCTGGGCCGAGCAGGGAGCTCCGCTCCAGGGCCAGTCTCTGGCTGCTCTGTTGGGGCCGAACAGAGCCCAGGGGGATTTCTGGCCTCTGGCAACGGGCGGCTGCTGCCCTCCCTCCTGTGGGGAGCTGGTCCTGGGCCCGCTGCCCGGTTCTCCCCGCTCTGCTGCGCTGCTCCTTGCCTGGCCCTGCCCACGGGCTCCCTCTGCACTTGGCAGGCGCAGCGAGCCCCTCGGCGGCACGGTGCCGGCCGCTCACAGCCCGTTTCCAAACGGCCCCCTGCGGAGCTCCCGGTTCCCCATGGCCCATGGGACGTCCCGCGCCGGCGGGCCAGGGCCTGACAGGGCCACCGTTCTGCAGGCCACACGCAGCCCCTCCCCAGCGCTGGCTCCCCCCAATGCCGGCGATTAAAACGAGCCTCCAACCCGCCAGCAGGTCACGTGCCGGCAGCATTTAATCTTCCGTTTGACCTTCTCCCGAGTCTATTTGTGTGGGGATTTTAAATTAAGTTTTCTTACGTCGGCCACTGTAGATTTTACACTATATTAAGTTCTATTCAAGCGCAAGAATTTGGTATTTGCTCTTTTCCGAAGCCACTGCCTGGCGAAGGGGGGAATCGGGGCCGGGGCTCCGTGTGGCAGCCCCCCGCCTGCCCCGCACGGCCCCTGTGCTGGGAGGGGCCGCCCGCCTGCCTTGGGCTGGGGAGGCGAGCTCTGGTGCCGGGCACATCGCTCGGCACAGGGCCGGTGCTCTCCCTGCCTGTGGCTGAGGCCGCGGGGTTCACACATCTGGGTGCCGCGTGGTCGGGGGCTGCTCCCCAGGCTTTTGTCTCTGTGGCACGGAGGGAAAAGTGCCCTGGTCCCTGCCGGAGGCCAGCCCTGGGCCCCCACCCAGCGAGAGCCACAGTGCAGCCGAGGGAGCTGGGCTGGGCGCTGCTCGGGCCCCACCGGAGCAGCTGGGGGGAAGCCAAAGCCCAGGCCGAGGGGAGATCCCCGGGGCGGCGGCTGCCTGCGGTTTGCTGGGCAGGGGCAGGTCTGGCGCTGCCTCCCCTCCCTCCGCAGGTGAGTGTCTGGAGCAGCAGGCTCCGGTTGCCAGGCGACGGGCCCAGGTGAGCTCCTGAACTCGATGAGAAGTGCTGAAATGTGCCGGCCCGGGCGCCGGGCGCGAAACCCTCCCCCCAGCACAGGGGGGCCTGTCCTGCTCTCCCCGCGGGTCAGAGCCCTGGGGGGCCCCAGCCAGACGCCCCCGGGACTGGAGAGCTTTGGCTTCCCACGGGCCCACGGCCCCGCTTCACGGCCAGGGCCGAGCCGAGCCGATTCCAGCCTCCCCTCCGCACCTGCACCTCCCAGCCCGGGGCCCCTCGGTCAGAGCTCCCCGCCCTCTGCCGTGGCTCCGTGGAGACGCCCCGAGGAGCCTGCTGCCATACGGGCCCACGGAAGCCAGCAGGAGCATGGCCCTAGGGCAGGGCCTGCCCGAGACCAAGGGTGGGGTGCTGGGGAGCAAGGAGCTCCCTGCTTCCCTCCCTTTCGGGCCTGAAGGGTGGAGCCAGCTTCGCGCACGGCCAGGGACCTTCCGGGTTTGGATTATGGCCTCGTCCTGGCTGGTGGGGTTTGGAATCCAGCCCCGCTCTTCCCAGGCCCCCAGCAGCCATGACGGCTCTGGGCTCACCAGCTCCGGTTGCAGCTGCAGGGAAAAGACTCCCCGGTGGTCAGGGAGCTGAGCTTCCTGCCCCCGACTCGGCTCGGTGTGTCTCAGCCGCAGTGCGGGGCAGGCTGGCACGGGGTCCCCGCTGCCGGCGGGGCGAGTGGGACCGGTTCGCCGCAGCCGGCGCGGGACAACAGGCTGCAACCCCCATGCAAGGGAAGCCGCGGGGGATGCAATCGGCAGTTCAAACGTGGCTAGGAGTCAGGCGCTGTGCCTGTGGGAAACGCCGTCTAGGAGATGCCAGCAGCATCCGGCTGGGATACAACGTCCAGACAGCTGGAGCTCAAGCCGGAGAAGTGGAGAGAAAGGGAGGCCCCTCCACCTACCTCCTTGCCAGGTTTGGCCCCGGACGGGCGGCGGGTTCCTAACACCGGGGAGGGAAGGGCAGCGGGAGCCAAGCCCGGCAGCTTTGAAACCAGTTCCCCAGCCTGTTGCTATTGAGTTGGTGGAGATTGTGAGGGGGGTGACGCTCGGTCAGCTCTCCTCATTATTGTGCAAATTGCTTTACATGCAAATCTTTGGACGCACCTGGGGAAAAGGCATTAATAATATTACTCCTGATTAAGGTCAGCAGGCTGCTCTTTTGCTTGTTCACTGAAGTTTTGCTCCCATTCATCTCTGGAATGTCGTGGCTGGGTTATTTTTACACATCCGTCTCTTTGGAGTCCAGAGAAGATATTTCATTAGGGATTTTACAAAACGCTCTTGCAATCACTTGACAAGACCCTGACTGTCCGATTGGTCCTCTCTCCATCCCTCCTTCCGAAGAAGAGGCCTGGCTGATCCTGCGGAGCGGACGGCACAGCCAGCCAGGGCAGGTGCGCGGCAGGGTTCGGACCGGACGTTCCCGGCCTGCCCCGCACACCTGGGTGGAGTCGGGCTGCCCCACCTTTCAGAAACTTTGAGCTGATCCGTGAGGTCAGAGATTGGACCCTTCCCGCATGGAGGGGTGTGACGGCGCGTTGGGGGTTCCCCGTCTCCTGCACCCCGAAATGGCACAAACAGACTGCACCAGCCAGTGGAATTGAGGGTGGTTTATTGCTCCTCCAGCTCAGCGCAGCACCGATGTAGTCTGGTCACAGGAACTGGGCTAGGATGCCTCAGGCCCCCTTGGGATGGGGGAGACTGGGCCCCTAAACTCCAGCCCCTTCTCCTAGGCTCCCCTCCATGCCCTCCGACAGCCAGCAACCAACTCCCTCACTTCCAGCCCTGCCCCCCAGCCAAGGCAGCATTCCACCTTCCTTTGTTCCTCTCCATGGGGGGTGTCTGGCCACTGGTTTGCATAGTGACTCATCCTGTTTTGCTGGGTCGTGGTACCCACGACAGCCAGTGGGGGTTCCCCCAGAGCCAGCAGCATAGAAACCAGCCAGGTACCCCCACTACGTCACAGTTCTCCCCCCTCCGAGAGCGAACTGAGCAGGGTCACTCCGCTCGTGACCTAGGGAAGTTCGGGTCCTCTGCGTGGGAACCCGCCCCGGGGACATGGGTGCTCCCCTTGACTCAGGCCGGCCATGGCAAGGCCCCACATGAGTTGGTTTCCTCCGTCCACTCGCCGCCCCGCTCCAGGGTGACTGGCACAGGCCTGTCCTCGGGGGTCACACCCACCCTTCCACTGGCCTTGATCTCTGGCCAGGGTCTCTCGGGCTGGGGCCATGAGCCCAGCGAGCCTTCTCTGGACAACCAGGGCGGCTTCCACCCCCGAAGCTCCATCCAGGGAGGACTTCCCCTCCCATAACTCTCTCAGCCAGCCCAGAGGGTCTATCTGGGGTAGAGACCCCCAAGCCGCTTTCCTCCTGTCTTGGGCCTTCCCGCCCCTCTGGCAGGAGTCACAGGACCGGCAGTACCGCTGCACGGCTGTAAAGATTCCCGGCCAATAGAAGTGCTGGAGCAGCTTCAGCCGGGTGCTCCGGATCCCCCGGTGGCCCCCAACGGGGGAATCGTGGGCCAAATACAGCAGCTTGAGGCGATACTTTCGGGGGACGACCAGCTGCCGCTCTACCCTCCATGCCCTCGCCTTCCTGGGGGGGAGCCACTCACGGAACAGGAGCCCACGCTCCCGCAGGAATCTCTCCTGGCCACCTCTCCCCCGGGGCTGAGCTGCATGGAGGCCAGCCTGGTCCCTCAGCCTCTGCAAGGAGGGGTCTGCCTGCACCTCAGCCTGGAATTCAGCTGCTGAGGCAGGGATCGGGACCTGTCCCCCACCTCTGCCTAGGTCCGGAGTCCCAGCCTGGCTGGACCCCGTGTCCACTGGGATGGGACCCTGAGGATGCTGCCAGGAGTCCTTCCCTGGACCCACGTTGTCAGCCCCCCGCTGGCTCTGGCTCCGGGTAGTGACTAGAGCCCGCTGGGATTCATGGGGCCACTCCTCTAGGTCATTCCCCATCAGCACCTCGGTGGGCAAGTGCGGGTGCACCCCCACTTCCTTGAGGCCCTCCTTGGCCCCCCATTCCAGATGCACCCGGGCTACAGGCACCTTAAACGGGGACCCATCTATGCCCTTCAGGGTCAGCTGCGCGTGGGGTAGTATCCGCTCCGGGGCCACTATGTCGGATCGGGCCAGAGTCACCTCCGCCCCCGTGTCCCAGAAGCCCGTCACCTTCCTACCATCCACCTCCAGGGGTATGAGGCACTCGCTCCGCAGGGGCCGTCCTGCCCCCACCCGGTACACGGAGAAATCCGCCTCCTGAGAATCAGACCTCCCAGGGGAGGTGCACTGAGCATCCTTCCCCTCTCTCTGAGCTGAGGTTTGCCTGCCAGCCCCTGCCTCTGGGGCAGCCTGCCCTTCCTCCCGCCCCAGCCAGTTAACCCTGGAAAGTCCCCGGTCCTGGGACCTGGTGCACTGAGCCCTCTTGTGGCCTTTTTGCCCACAGCGATGGCAAGTTAGGCTTTGGGCTGTCTCTGTCCAGGCCCTGGCTGGTTCTCTGGGGCGCAGACGACCTGTTCCTTGGTCTCGCCCCGTAGTTGACTCCCTCCGTCGCTCATCCGAGATCCGGTCTCTGCGCGGTTCCCTCTCTCTCCGGGACTCCCGTTCACACCCGGACCGGCTCTCCGTGAACTCATCCGCCAGTCTCCCGGCCTCCTGGGGGTTCTCTGGTCTCCGGTCCTTGAGCCACAGCCTCAGTTTGGGTGGGCACGCTTCATAGAACTGCTCCATCATGACCAGCTTGAGCAGCTCCTCTGCGGTCTGGGCTCCGACTCCAGACACCCACTTGCGGCAGTATTGCGCCAGGCGGGAGGCCAGGTCCACATAGGTCTCCCGTGGCCCTTTCTGTACCCCCCGGAACTTCTTCCTGTACATCTCGGGGGTCAGCCCGAACTTGTGCAGCAGGGCCTCCTTGACTCGGTTGTAATCCCCTGGCTGTAGGTCCTCCAGCTGACTGAGCACTCCGGCCGCCTCCTGGTTCAGTGCGGGGATGAGCTCCTGCAGCCAGTCAGCTGGGGGAACCCGTTGCAGTCCACAGGCCCTCTCAAAGGAGCTGAGGAACCCGTCTATGTCGCCCACGTCCTTCAATTGGGCCACCACGAGCCTCTCCAAGCGTCTGGCAGTCCTGGGACCCTGGGGCCCATCCGCACTTGGCGCAGCCGGTGCCCCGCCGGTTCTCCGCTCTGCCATGGCCAGCTCATGCTGCCGCTGCCTCTCTCGATCCTGGCGGTCCTTCTCTCGGTCCTCTACTTCCAATTCCCTGATCAGCAGCTGGATCTCCAGGCGCCGCAGCTCCGCTGGGCTGGCCCCTGCCCTAGATGGGCTACGGCTTGCAGGCCTCCCGGGAGACGCTGTCTCATCTCTCCGGTGGGTTCCAGCGCTCCTCCCCCTCTCTGAGCCTGACACACTCTCAGGGGGGGTCTGGCTGCTTCCCCTGGGGACAAGATCCTGGCCCTGTGGCTGGTCATTATCTTCCAGCTGGGCAATCAGCTGGGCCTTGGTTGCTTTCTGCACAGGCAAGCCCCTCTCTCTGCACAGCCCCACCAGCTCTGCCTTCAAGAGTCGGGCGTAGGCCATCTGCCCGCTGGGCCCCTCGGTGCAGACTCACCAGTCTAGTGCTGCAGCGCCCCACGATTCCCAGGAACCACTTCGCTCTGTCTCCAGCACGCCTGGCTCCAGGGCTCTTGCTTCTACTGCGCCTTGTCGCTTGCCGCTGGAAGCTCCATCCACGGGGTGCAGTGCATCCCACTTCTGACACCAGTGTGACGGCGCGTTGGGGGTTCCCCGTCTCCTGCACCCCGAAATGGCACAAACAGACTGCACCAGCCAGTGGAATTGAGGGTGGTTTATTGCTCCTCCAGCTCAGCGCAGCACCGATGTAGTCTGGTCACAGGAACTGGGCTAGGATGCCTCAGGCCCCCTTGGGATGGGGGAGACTGGGCCCCTAAACTCCAGCCCCTTCTCCTAGGCTCCCCTCCATGCCCTCCGACAGCCAGCAACCAACTCCCTCACTTCCAGCCCTGCCCCCCAGCCAAGGCAGCATTCCACCTTCCTTTGTTCCTCTCCATGGGGGGTGTCTGGCCACTGGTTTGCATAGTGACTCATCCTGTTTTGCTGGGTCGTGGTACCCACGACAGCCAGTGGGGGTTCCCCCAGAGCCAGCAGCATAGAAACCAGCCAGGTACCCCCACTACGTCACAAGGGGTCTGGAACGAGCCCGGGTCACCCTGGTGTTCTAGACGGGAGCGTCGGTCACAGCTCGGGGCTCCTCCCCGGATCGTCCAGCGTAGGCCTCCGTGGGGCAGAGACCATGTGAGTGCCCGCCAGGCCCCGGGCCAAGCTGCTACTTGCCATAACGAAGTCGGGGGGACGCGGCCGGCTCTGCCCACGTCGCTGCTCGGCGGCTGGACATCTCCGAGCGCTGTGGAGCTGAACCTTTCGCATTCTCCACTGAGGACTCGTGGGACGCGCGGGGTCTGTTCTGCATCGCTGACGTGGGAGATGAAGGGATGGGCCGGGGGGGGGGGGGGGCCCGTTCTCATGGTTCTAGAGTTTTCTGGCACCCAGAACTCCCGCTGGGCTGGTCCCATCCGCAGCCTCTCCTGCCCCAGCTGCTCCCTGCAGGCCGCCCCGCGACGGCGCTTGGCCCTGTGCCCAGGCACAGCACCAGCACCCCCTCCCCCGCGGGGCTGTCTGAGGGGCAGGACAGACCCAGGAGTCAAGAGGCAGACGGGGCTGCCCCAGCGCCCGTGAGATCAGCCCCGTCCCTCCACTGACGTCAGTGCCACAGGCCCCTCCGACAGCACCAGGGCCGATTCCCCAGAGAGCAGCTCCCCGCCCTCGTGTCCGTCCACAGCTGCCTCTGCCCTCCCTCTGGCTCTGCTCGCAGCTGCCTCGCGGGCTCCCCCCGTTCCGAGGGCCTGGAGATGACAGCGCGGTTCCCGCCAGCCCGCCGGGGTGTTTTCCACAGCGGGTCACGAGAGATCACCCAGCGAGCCTGATAAGCCGTAATGGATTCTGCGTGTGCACTCCCTTATCGCAGCCTCGCCCATTATAGGGACAGATTTCTATTCACGCGCAGGCCGAGGAGCCCGCTTTGTATCTTTTATTAATATGCCAAGTGGCTGCTTCCCGAGGAGCCTGTTAAGCCCCTCACCTTGGCCCCCGGCTGCCTTAGCCGGCGCCTCCTTTGCAGCTGGCCTGTGGGGCTTCCCCTCTGGGATGCAGGCTGTGGCTGATACCAGGGAGGGGGTCTCCAGCCTCCCCGGCTTAGCCAGGCCCAGCCTGAGCACCAGCCCTCGCTCGCTTGGGGCGCTGTCACTGGCCGGGGGCAAGCCCGCTGCGGGCGTTTCCCCACGAGCTGTCAGAGACCTTCCTTGCGTCTCCACTTGGCGGGAGATGGAGACTGGCCGCGGGTCGCCGCGGTACGTCGGTCGAAGGGCTGTCGACGCCAGCCGCACATTCGCCGGGAGGGAGCGGCTGTCTCCGCCGAGGGCAGGCCTGGCCTTCGACGCTGGCCCGAGCCCGGCTGAACCGCAATTCCTCTGGCCCTGCCAGCTGCTGGGGGGATGAAGGGAGTGAGAGGCACCAGCCGCACACACATCCCGGGCTAGGAGCGCTGAGGGCAGGCGGAAGGTTTCCTGAGGCAGGGCCGGGTCTGGAGGAGCGGGGGAAAGAGCCGCAGGGAGAACCAGCTGAGCACCCCAGCAGAGAGTGCGTCCGCCTCAGGCAGCACCTCACAGCAGCTTGGCCCAGGGACGGGGGCCAGGGACTGAGGGGGGCCTGTTGCTGCGCCCTTCTGGCCTAATTAGAGAGGCCCAGGTTACCCACTGTTCCCACAGCACCCCCTCTGCGCGGCCACCCCTCCATGGAGCGCCCAGAGCTCTGCCCCCCTGGTGTCTAGTGGGCCACGTTTCAGCGCCCGAGGCCCCGCGTGGCCTGGTCTCGCTGGGGGGGGGCAGACAAACCTTGTGACAGCCGCGCTGGGGTAGAGGCTCGAGGCCTGGTCGGCAGGGGCCGCAGGGGCACGGCTGTGGGTGCACACGGGGGGGCTTAGCCAGAGAGGTGCCTCCAATATCCGGGAGTGTGGAAGTACGAGGAGCTGGCAGCTGTGACCCACACACATTTCTGTCACCCACACGCTCTAGGGCAGTGGTCCCCAACTTTTTGGGGCTGCCGGGCACCCGGGGGCAGGGCCTCCCATGTGCCGCGTGCCCGGGGCTGGCGCCCCCCATGCACCGCGCGTCTCGGCCACCCATGCGCCCCGCGCCCAGGGCCAGCACTGCACACGCGCCGCGCACCCAGGGCAGGGCTGGCCCCGATCACTCGGCGAGTGCATATAAATGCCCCGGCGGGCGCCAACGGGCACCGCGTTGGGGACCACTGCTCTAGGGGCACCTGCCCTGACCCTGTTCTCAGGCCAAAGGTGTAATCCTGAAGGGTCTGTCTACACTAGGCTTCCTATCCGAACTAGCTGTACGCCTAGTGGAACGAGGATTAGGAAGCCTAATCCGAACGAGCTAGTTCGTGCCGCGTGTAGCCACACAGCACACAGTCCGAACTAGCCGGCATTTAAAAATGGCGCCGGCCGGCTTCATGCAAGTGAAGCCCGGGAAATTCAAATCCCAGGCTTCATTTGCAACTCCGTATGACTCCATTACCCCCCAGTTCGAACTAGCGGGGTAGTGTAGACATACCCCATGAGAGGCACCCACCCGCCTGTACCTCTCTGCGGGGGTGCGGGGCTGTTGACCAGCGAAAGAGTCTTACCCAGCAGTATCCTAGGTCATGAACCGCACGCCCACGCTGCGCATCCCATCCCCACCCTCCCAGTGAGACCGCGGAACTGATCCGGCCCATCCGGGGGACTCCCACTGTCACTGGCAGAGCGCTGGGGTCTGGCAGCTCCGATCTAGGGCTGGGTCCTGAAGTTGGTTCCCTAAGAACTTCCTAAGGACCCTAATTTAAATCGTGAAACTTGAGTCCTACTTAGCTGGACCGTGACCAATCATTGTACTAGCCAAGCCGGTGACAAAGTTCTGTAACCAACCCTCCCCCGCCACCTTCATTGATTCCCCGCAGCAAAATGAATTATGGAACAGGCAGGAACAAGCCACGCACCAGGCAGATCAGACAGACGCGCAGTGGGGAAGTGCGGCCCGTAAAGACGCAGCAAGAAGAAAATGAGGGTTTCACAAGCGCAGCTGTTGCGAGGTGATTCCTTGCCAGTCCAAGTTCTCCTTAACCAGCTCTCGACTTGGTGCTGGCGGCCTTGTTCGGAGGCCTCCTTGCCTCCCGCCGCGGCCCTCGCGGGCTTTAGGTCATTCGAGGGAAGCGAGGAGGTGGCTTGCTGCTTCTTAGCTCCTGGCTGCAGCTCTCCTAATGCGTCCGCAGCCAACAGCCTCAGCCCTTCCACCCTGGCTGTAGACCCCCATGGGGGCTTGGCTCCGAGTGCAGATGCCCCTCCAGCTCCCGGCCCTCTGGCTGTAATATCCAGCTGTAGGTTGGGGTAGCCACAACTTTTAGGGTCAGGCCTGTGGGGATGGGGCTGCTGTCCTGTGTGGGGCAGGCAGGGGCCTGAGAGATTTCTGCTAATGTCTGCTGTGGCTGCAGCATGTGAAATGTGGACATAGCCTCACACTTACCCCCCTTACTGCTCAGCAGTGTCCTAGCCCCTCTACTGCTGAGGGAGAGTCTCCATTAGCGAAGTACCAGGGATCTGCATTGTGTCCTAGTGGAGGGGAAGGGCTGTGAGGCTGCAGCGCCATCCGTGGGTTTGTTCCGGCCCCAGAGCCCAGCACAGTGGGCAGAGAGGCCTGGGACCCCATGGGGCCCAAACCCTGCGCAGCCCCAGCCCGTTTAGCTGTCAGCCTGACACGGGAGCCATCCCTGCCTGTGCCAATGAGCCGTGCGGGAGCAGGGCCGGGCCAGGCTCAGCCCCCGGGGCAGGCCGGATGCGCGCAGACACGCCAGTGCCAGCGAACGCGGGAGGCCCCGCCGCGCCCCGCCGCTCTGCATTACCGCACTGATCACTCCCTCCCCCGCGCCCGACCTCTCGCTATAGCAAAGTTCACATCAATTTTCCTTCCCCTCATTTGTCTGTAAACCATGAAGAAAAATCACCGCCGTCCGCCGGCATGAGCAGGCGGCGGTGATGTATGGCTGTAATAAAAACCCCATTCGGGAGCTGCCTTCGCGGGGCCGCTGGGCCGTGGCGCACCGCGCCGCGCCCCGGGCAGAGCTCAGGGGCCGTGGGGTCTGCCGCCGCCGGGGTCACAGCCTGGCACCCACTGCCCTGGCCCGGGGAGGGAAGGGCGGGAGAGACGCGCACAGGCCCTGCCGCCCGCCCCCTCGCTGCTCCAGCCTCCGGCCAGGGCTCGGTGCGTTACTGATGGGCACCATTAGGGCTATTATTGAGCCGCAGCCTTTGCAGAGGCGTTTAGGCAGCTGGCGTCATTAACCCCCGAGGAGCCGGAGCTAATGGGACGGGGGCGGGGGAAGACGGGGCTTCGGTCAGGAGCCTGCGGGAGGGGAGGGGGCAAACAGACAGTCCGGCCCGGGAAAGTGGGGATCAAAGGATGATGCCGGCCCCCGCCCCACTGCATGCCCCCCCCCATGGAGCTCCTGCCCCACACCGGACAGCAAGCCACCTCCTCTCAGGCAAGCAGGGCAGCGGCCTGTCCCCGTGGGCCTGGCCGAGCTGCCGGGAGCTGGGGACCTGGTGGCAGGTACAGATGCCCCCACAGACTCTGGAGTATGGGCAGTGTCACACCCAGAGGCCTTGCCCTGCCCTGCCCCACACGCCGGCAGGCAGGGAAGAGGGGCCCAGCGTCTGCTACACAGCCCGACAGGTCCCGCCCGGCTGCCTGTGCCTTGCCCCGGAGCTGAGCACGCTGGACGGACCCTGGCACCTTCCCACTGCACTGTGCCCAGGGAGGGCTCTGGCTTCCAGTCACAGCCAAGGGGCAGGGAAGGCTGGAGATGCCCGGCTACCACAGCGCTGAGCTGGCCCTTCCCCGTTGCCACCCAAAGCCGGGCCTTGGAGAGATTCCAGCTGGACGCATGTCATGGAGTGCCAGGCGCTGACTATACCTGGGCATGTGAGGGGCAGCGTGGGCAGGGCAGAGGACATGCACAGGCTGCACTAGTGTGAGTTAGCTGTGCACCAGGCACTGACAATACCTGGGTGTGCAAGGGGCAGTATGGGCAGTGGGGAGGAGATGCACAGGCTGCACTAGTGCGAGCTAGCTGTGCACCAGGCACTGACAATACCTGGGTGTGCAAGGGGCAGTATGGGCAGTGGGGAGGAGATGCACGGGCTGCACTAGTGCGAGCTAGCTGTGCACCAGGCACTGATAGTACCTAGGTGTGCGAGGGGCAGTATGGGCAGTGGGGAGGAGATGCACGGGCTGCACTAGTGTGAGCTAGCTGTTCACCAGGCACTGACAATACCTGGGTGTGCAAGGGGCAGTATGGGCAGTGGGGAGGAGATGCACGGGCTGCACTAGTGCAAGCTAGCTGTGCACCAGGCACTGACAATACCTGGGTGTGCGAGGGGCAGTATGGGCAGTGGGGAGGAGATGCACAGGCTGCACTAGTGCAAGCTAGCTGTGCACCAGGCACTGACAATACCTAGGTGTGCGAGGGGCAGTATGGGCAGTGGGGAGGAGATGCACGGGCTGCACTAGTGCAAGCTAGCTGTGCACCAGGCACTGATAGTACCTGGGTGTGCGAGGGGCAGTATGGGCAGTGGGGAGGAGATGCACGGGCTGCACTAGTGCGAGCTAGCTGTGCACCAGGCACTGACAATACCTGGGTGTGCAAGGGGCAGTATGGGCAGTGGGGAGGAGATGCACGGGCTGCACTAGTGCAAGCTAGCTGTGCACCAGGCACTGATAGTACCTGGGTGTGCGAGGGGCAGTATGGGCAGTGGGGAGGACATGCACGGGCCTCATCCCAGCCAATAACCCACTGAGCCGGCCACGTTCAGGCCAGCAGATCCTCAGCCTGCATCTCCCTCCCTGCTGTCTGCTGTGGGTGCCCATGTGTGGGTGTGGAAGTCCCTGGACCTGTCAGCATTACTGTGACCTGTGACTTGCCCTTGTCTCCGCAAGGTGGCCTGGAGCCCAGCAGCATGTGCTTGCCCACGCTGTGATAAGCTGGCCCATTGTGGCTTGTGCTGCTCATTGTCACTTTCCAACACCTTGCTCCAGAATCCTAGAACCCTCGGGCGGGCAGAGCCGTCAGGAATCGCTGAGTCCAGCTCCCTGCCCAAAGGACGACCGACCCAACTCAATCAGCCCAGCCAGGGCTTGGTCAAACCGGGACTTAGAACCCTTTAAGGATGGAGATTCCAACCCCTCCCTCGGGAACCCAGCCCAGCGCTTCCCCACCTGCCTAGGGAAATCGTTTTTTCCTAATCTCCAGCCTAGACCTGCCCACTTGAACTTGAGCCCATTGCTCCTTGTTCTGCCATTTGCCCCCACTGAGAACAGCCTCTCACCAGCCTCTTTGGAACCCCCCTTCAGGAAGTTGCAGGCTGCTCTCAAATCCCCCCTCGCTCTTCACTTCTGCAGACTAAACAAACCCAAATCCCTCAGCCTCTCCTTGTAGCTCATGTGCTTCAGCCCCTGAATCATTCTGGTCACCCTCTGCTGGACCCTCTCCACTGCGTCCACATCCTTTCTATAACGCGGGCCCCAGAACTGGATGCAACACTCCAGATGTGGTCTCACCAGAGCTGAATAAAGGGGAATAATCCCTTCTCTGGATCTGCTGGCAATGCTCCTCCTAATGCCTCCCAATACGCCATTCGCCTTCTTGGCTATAAGGGCCCCTGTTGACTCCTCTCCAGCTTCTCCTCCATTGCAATCCCCAGGGCCTTTTCTGCAGAACTGCTGCTTAGCCAGTTGGTCCCCAGCCTGTACCAATGCCTGGGATTCCTCCGTCCCAAGGGCAGGACTCTGCACTGGTCCTTGTTGAACCTCAGCAGATTTCTATTGGCCCAATCCTCCAATTTGTCTAGGTCACCCTGGACCCTATCCCTGCCCTCCAGTGTATCTGCCTCTCCTCCTAGCTTAGTGTCACCTGCAGACTTGCTGAGGATGCAATCCATCCCCTCAGCCAGGTCATTCATAAAGTTGTTGAACAAAATTGACCCCAAAACTGATGCTTGGGGCAGTCTGCTAGAAACCGACTGCCAACCTGACATCCAGCCATTGACCAATACCGGTTGGGCCCGACAATCTAGCCAGCTTTCTAGCCACCTTACAGTCCATTTATCCAACCCAGATTTCCTTAACTTGCTGGCAAGAATACTGTGGGAGACTGGATCAAAAGCTTTGCTGAAGTCAAGGTACCTCACATCCAACGCCTTCCCCATGTGCACAGAGCCAGTTACCTCGTCAGAGAAGCTAATCAGGTAGGCCCGGCACGACTTGCCCTTGGTGAATCCCTGCTGACTATTCCTGATCACTTTCCTCTCTTCCAAGTGCTTCAAAATGGTTTCCTTGAGGGTCCCTCCATGATTTTCTGGGGACTGAGTGTGACGGCGCGTTGGGGGTTCCCCGTCTCCTGCACCCCGAAATGGCACAAACAGACTGCACCAGCCAGTGGAATTGAGGGTGGTTTATTGCTCCTCCAGCACAGCGCAGCACAGATGTAATCTGGTTACAGGAACTGGGCTAGGATGCCTCAGGCCCCCTTGAGATGGGGGAGACTGGGCCCCTAAACTCCAGCCCCTTCCCCTAGGCTCTCCTCCATGCTCTTCCACCGTCTAACTAAACTCCCCTCCAGCCCTGCCCCCCAGCCAGGGCAGCATTCCACCTTCCTTTGTTCCTCTCCATGGGGGGTGTCTGGCCACTGGTTCAACCAGTTTGGCCTTATCTCTGCCTAGCCAGGTTTTCCCTGCTGGGTCTTGCTCCAGACAGCAGGGGTCACCACAGCCCAGCAATTACCCCCACTACGTCACACTGAGGTAAGGCTGACTGGCCTGTAATCCCTGGATTGTCCTTCTTCCCTTCATGCCAGCACACTCGCAGCTCGCCCGCTCTCCTCAGCCTCGCGAGAACAGGCAGCATGAGGCCTACTCCCCACTCCTGCCCTGCCCCACTGGGCACTTTCCTCTCCCCACAATGGAGGAATTCCCGGCGGGCTACAGGGCTGCCTGGGGCAGGTGGACATTGTGCGAACCCGGCCCTTTTGGGGGCTTTTCATCTGGTTTGTGCTAAGCTGCTCATTTGCCCTGTCCAACGCTTGGCAGAGGCCAACCCAGCAAGCGCTGCAAGGGCAGGGATGGGGTTGGGGAGGGGAAACTCACAGCACGCTGTCTGTGCTTGGTAATTATCATCCAGCAGGGAGTGCTGCAGGTGAGTGGACCAAGGGCGTTCCCAGCCCCAGCCTTGCCCAGCAGGGGGCGCAGCGGGTGAGTGGGACAAGGGCGTTCCCAGCCCCAGCCTTGCCCAGCAGGGGGCGCTGCGGGTGAGTGGGACAAGGGCGTTCCCAGCCCCAGCCTTGCCCAGCAGGGGGCACAGTGGGTGAGTGGACCAAGGGCGTTCTCATTCTCAGCCCCAGCCTGCAGCAAACGTGGGAGGGCGCGTGGCAGGGCTGCCCTCCGCTGGGTGCGCCCCACGCGTGACTCCCCATCTGCTCTCATGCCTGGGCGCATTCCTGGAGACCCGGCTCTGGGCCCGTCACAGCCCCTCTGGGCCGGTGCCAGGGCAGGGCGGCGTTTGTGGCAATGGCACAAGGCCAGGGCTGCCGGGCGACACAGCGCCGTGGCCCAGGGTGTGGCATGCCAGGCCCTGCTCTACCCACCTCCCCTGGTGCTGGTCAGCTGGCGGAGGAGCCGAGCTCTCCAAGGCCGGGCTGCCGGCACCGAGCAAGGGGGCGTTCTCCATCTGCCCCAGTTCTCCCCGTGTCGCTGAGTAACCCGGCCGAGTGCGTGGTGCCCTGAGACGGCCCTTTCATGTCTCCAGCCTGGGCAGCGCCGCCTCGGGGGGGGCAGGCCCCAGGCACGGCCCTCGGCAGGCCGGCAGCGTGGTCCTGTGGAAGGACGGTACCGGGTGAGCTGCTCCTGCTAAGACATTGCTCCAGGAGCCCGTCTCTCTTGTGCCACGCACGGCACTCAGCCGGCAGCCAGGCCCGGACGCCCGCGCTGTCTGCGCACTGTTGGAGGTGCACGCTGCCTGCCCCGGCCTTGCACGGCCAGCACCTCCGTCCTCCAGCTGGGAGACCCGGGCAGCAGGAAAGGCAGAACGCAGAGCCCGCCAGAGGCGCCAGGGCCTGGGATCCACGGTACCACAGTGCCACCTGCCGGCCCGCAGGCAGCCTGGCGTGTCAGGAAACAGCCCCTGGGATTTTCCGCTCCCTGGCTGGTCTCCCCAGGACCTGCCCGCTGCGCTGCACTGAACGCGGCGTGGGCTGAACCCAGGCCATGCCGACGGGCTTGCTGGTGCCCGGGCACAGGTCACCGAGCACGGGGGCTCCCAGCGAGTCTCTGGTCCCGTTTCCACAGTCTCGGACCTCTGTGGCACGGTGCCCTCGCCCCACATGAAACCTGGAGCTGCACCGAGGCCTGCCCACGGCTCTGCCCCACGGCCGAGCCAGCTCCCCACATTTCCTGTCCACTGGGTCCTGCCCCGCCCATCCCTATAGGGAGCGCAGCCCGTTGACTCCAGTGCCAGCGGTCACAATTCAGCGTTCGCCCTCACCGTGACGAGCCCGCCCTGCAGCCACCCCCCGCGAGGGCTCCCGTGCGCTGGGGCTGGGCTCCGCTCCCACTCCAGGCACAGCTAGGCCAGGGCCCGGAACCCTTACTTCTGGCAGGGCCAGCGACCCACATTAAAATCAGCTGTGGGCCCCACAGACCTGAGGGGAGGGGAAACGGGGAGGGGAGGGTCGGGGCTTTCCATGCGCTCCAGGGGGGGCCAGAAATAAGAAGTTGAGGGTGCAGGAGGGGGCCCAGGCTGGCAGGGGGGTTGGGGTGCAGGAGGGGGCCCAGGCTGGCAGGGGGGTTTGGGTGCAGGAGGGGGCCCAGGCTGGCAGGTGGGTTTGGGTGCAGGAGGGGCCCAGGCTGGCAGGTGGGTTTGGGTGCAGGAGGGGGCCCAGGCTGGCAGGTGGGTTTGGGTGCAGGAGGGGCCCAGGCTGGCAGGTGGGTTGGGGTGCAGGAGGGGGCTCAGGGCTGGCAGGTGGGTTGGGGTGCAAGAGGGGGCCCAGGCTGGCAGGGGGGTTGGGGTGCAGGAGGGGGCCCAGGCTGGCAGGTGGGTTGGGGTGCAGGAGGGGACCCAGGCTGGCAGGGGGTTGGGGTGCAGGAGGGGGCCCAGGCTGGCAGGTGGGTTGGGGTGCAGGAGGGGCCCAGGCTGGCAGGTGGGTTTGGGTGCAGGAGAGGACCCAGGCTGGCAGGTGGGTTTGGGTGCAGGAGGGGCCCAGGCTGGCAGGTGGGTTGGGGAGCAGGAGGGGGCTCAGGGCTGGCAGGTGGGTTGGGGTGCAGGAGGGGGCCCAGGCTGGCAGGGGGGTTGGGGTGCAGGAGGGGGCCCAGGCTGGCAGGTGGGTTGGGGTGCAGGAGGGGACCCAGGCTGGCAGGGGGTTGGGGTGCAGGAGGGGGCCCAGGCTGGCAGGTGGGTTGGGGTGCAGGAGGGGGTTCTAACCTGGGGCAGTGGGTTCACGCTTTGCCAGGGCATTGTCTTTTTTCCTGCATTTTATGGTGAAATTGACTAAAACGCCAGGAAGGAACGCGGTGTTAAAACGGTAACTCACGATCCCCCCCCCCCCCAACGTGCACGTTAAGCAAAGCACTGACGCCCGGCCCAGGAGTCGGGCTTTACCACTGGGCTGCGCCCCGCTCCCTGGCTGCCAGGACACACCAGCCTGTGCAGCGGGGGCGCGGGAGGGCCAAGGGCTGCCCTCTCATCCCAGCACAGAGCCGCCTCCCTCCCGGGGCAGCCGTTTGTTCCGTTGGACGCAGGAGAAGGGAGCCGTTGCTTCAGCTCCCACCAGTCTCCGGAAGGGGCCGGCCAGTTCTAACGCAAAATGTAGCAACAGGGGAACAACCTGGCCATGTGGCAACCAGCTCGGCTCAGTGTGTGATGGGGAACTAGGGGCCACCAAACAAACTGAACAGGTAGCAGGTTTAAAACAAACACAAGGAAGTTTTCCTTCATGCAGCGCAGTCAACCTGTGGAACTCCTCGCCAGAGGATGTTGTGAAGACCAGGACTTCAACAGGGTTCAAAAAAGAGCTAGATAAATCTACGGAGGAGAGGTGCAGCAATGGCTAGTAGCCAGGATGGGCCGGGGGGGTGTCCCTGGCCCTGTTTGCCAGAGGCTGGGAATGGGCGATGGGAGGGATCATGTGAGGATTCCCTGATCTGGTCACACCCTCTGGAAAATCTGGCAGTGGCCCCTGTCAGCAGCCAGGACTCTGGGCTAGATAGGCCTTTGGTCTGACCCGGTCTGGCCACTCTCATGTTAAAGGCAAGTTGGCGTGTGTGACGGCACGTTGGGGGTTTTCCCGTCTCCTGCACCCCCGTAGTGGCACTGACAGACTCCCCCAGCCAGTAGAACAGAGGGAGTTTATTGCTTCTCCAGGATACAGCCCAGCACAGATGGAATCTGGTTACAGGGCAGGCCTAGGATGCCTCAGCCCTTGAGATGGGGAGACTGGGCCCCTAAATTCCAGCCCCTTCCCCTAGGCTGTCTCCTCCATGCTCCCAGACAGAAACTAACTCTCTCCCAGCCCTGCCCCCTGCCAGGCTGGCTAATGCCTGCCCCAGCTGCTGTGGGCTCCGCTCTCTCAGCCCTCTCCCAGGGCTGGGGTTTAAACCCTAAGGCTGTGTCCACACTGCACCCCTTTTCCTCTTAAAATCAGGAATAAGGGACCTTTCGGAAAAGGCTTTATTTTCCGAAAGATCCCCGTCTAGACTGGCGCTTTTTTCCAGCAAAGCCCCGAGCTGGAAAAAAGCAGCAGCCATGTTTATACAAATGAAGCGGGGAAAATGTAAATCCCCGCTTCATTTGCAATTCCGACTTGTCTCATCTGCATCCCTTTTCCAGAAAAGGGGTGCAGTGCGGACACAGCCTATGGCTGCGTCTAGACTGGCATGATTTTGCGGAAATACTTTTAACAGAAACGTTTTTCCGTTAAAAGTATTTCTGCAAAAGCGCATCTAGATTGGCACAGATGCTTTTGCGCAAAAGCATCCATGGCCAGTCTAGACGCGATTTTGTGCAAGAAAACCCCGATCGCCATTTTAGCCATCGGGGCTTTTTTGTGCAAAACAGTTCTTCCCGTCTACACTGGCCCTCTTGCGCAACTATTCTTGCACAAGAGGGCTTTTTCCCGAGCGGGAGCGTGAAAGTATTTGCGCAAGAAGCACTGATTTTGTACATTACAAAGTCAGTGCTCTTGCGCAAATTCAAGCAGCCAGTATAGACAGCTGGCAAAATCTAGGATTGGCGTGAGCGCCAAGGTACCGTTTGCCTGGGAAAATGCCCAGCCCTTTGGTCCTGGCAGGAGGCGAATATTGCTGTGGTTGGTGGAGTAAGGAGCCAGCCCTCCCAAGTACGAGCCAGTGGCATAGGCAGACCATGCCATCTGGGTGGGCCCCGATTTACAGTGGGAGGGGACAGTGACAGGAGGGTGGGATGGTAGGAACCTTCGGGGCACCTCTCCTTCCCCTGCGGGTGGTAGATGCTCTGGACAGGAGCCCTGGAAAATAGAGGAGAAGGGGCTGAAGAGATGTGCACCCCCATCTGCCCCGCCTGGCACTCCAGCTGAGGAATGGGGTCAAAGACTTGCCCTGGGGAGCAGGAGGGATGGGGGCTTGCCCTGCAGCAGTGCTCCAGCTGGATGGTGGGGGTCAGGGGCTCACAAGCCCCCATGTGTCAATCCCAGTCCGCAGGAAGAGCGCCACGTGGACAGAGCGAGGTAAGGCCTGGGCCCTGTCCTCGCCTGGAGAGCCGGAGTGGGGCAAGCGCCCCGCTGTGCCCGCTGTGGCCAGGACGTTCAGCTCGGCTGCTCTGCGGGTGCACAGCAAAAGCCCTGGCTACGCGTGTGGCCAGCGTGGCGAGCAGGCAGCACCGAGCAGCACACCTGGCCGGGAGTGCCCAGGCTCCCCGACGAGCACCAGCGTGGAGCAAGCAGGAGGTCCCGGGCCCCAGTGCTGCCTGGGGAGAGGACTCGGTTCTCGCAGACTACGAAGCAGCACGAGAAACGCAGCTCTCTGACGTGGAATCCTGCTACCAGCGGGTGAGGGCGATTGGTGTGATCCGTGGCGGGCTGCGCGGCGGGGGCTCCCGGGACAGCTTGTCACCATGTCTGCAGATGGCGCGGGAATCTTCCCTGCACAGCCCATCACGCTCTCCGAGGAACTCGGTCACACTTCCCACAAGGTTGCTGGGGAGGCAGCCTGATGCCCTCCTCCCCGGTAGGCCGCCTTCCCGCGGCGAGCCAGCCACGAGGCCCCTGGCATCAGCGCAGCGCAAAGCATCAGTGTCAGAGCCAGGGCTCCGGCCACCTTCAGTCGGCATCGGCTCTGAGTCGAAGGAAATGGGCATCGTGCACGGCGACCCGGCTGAAGCGGGGGGAGCGACCGTGTCTGATACACCCGCAGGACACGGGTGGCTCATTCCCGACAGGGCGCCAATTGGGACCCTGCCTCGCTGCAACACCCAGACCAGCTTCCCCTCCCGCCTGCAGGTTCCCGTGGCAGGGGAAAGTTGCACTCTTCCAGCGAACGGGGTTGCCAGACACGTGGTCCTGCCCTGCTGCCACCGTGCCCCCGTTGCAGACGCTGACACTTGTCTAGCTGAGCAGCTGCTATTTGCATGCACTGTGTGGTGCATCCCTTCATAGCAGAAGCAAAAGAGGGATCCCCGACCTGTCCCTGCCACCAAACTACGTCTGGCTGTTCCCAGGTCTCTGTGCTCTACCGGCTGCACAGGGGGCCCTTGAAAGCATAACCTTGTTCAAGCCTGTTGTCTTGGACAGATGTCCCTGTATGTTACGAGATCGGGTTTTCTGCTCCCCAAGGTATCTCCTGTAGCGCCTGCCCTTCACTTTTCCGTGTCCGGCTCCTCCAGCTGTTTGGCCGTCACCCATCGGCAAGCGAAAGCGTACTCGCCATGACAATCAATGAGCAAAGGCGATCCGTCCCTCTGGACATGGCGCCATTCAGAGAGTGGAGGAAAACGCTGCTGCAGGCGATGTGAGCAGGGTGTGGGGAGAGAAAAGTGACCAGGAATTGCAAAGTAAAGACACAGGAGAATGTCTCGACGGTCCCGGGGGCGGGGGGCAGGGGAGAGTCAAGGGCGGTCTCACACTCAACCCCAGGGATGTGTCCCAGAACAAAAGGCTGTCACTCTCACACCTGTGCGATTGCTGAACGGGGGCGTAATGAGCCGCTTTCTCTTCTCCCCTCGCCCCCGAAGCTCCTGCCCTGAGCGTCTTTTCTGTCCCTGCTTCCTTGTGTCCCTAAATAAAAACTCAGGCTCTCGACCACCTGGCCTTTACTGCTCATGTTGCATGGGGAGGCGGGTGTGACTGCGCATCGGGATTTTCCCATCTCCTGCACCCCCGAAATGGCATGAACAGACTCCACCAGCCAGTAGAATGGAGGTTGTTTATTGCCCCTCCAGGATATAGCACAGCACAGATGTAATCTGGTTACAGGAACTGGGGGCTAAGAGGCCTCAGTGCTCCCCTTGAAATAGTCCCAGCCCCCTCCCCAGCTCCTTCTCCCGTGCTTTCCAGCCAGGAACCAACTCCCCCTCTCCAAGCCCTGCCCCCAGCCAGGGCAGCATTCCACCTTCCTTAGTTTCTACCAATGGGGGGTGGCTGGTTCAACAGGTTTGGAGTCACCTTTGCATAATGAGGTTTTCCCTGCTGGGTCTTGCTCCAGACAGCAGAGGTCACCACCGCCCAGCAAGTGCCCCCACTACGTCACAGGGGGTTCCAGGCAAGCACACTTATGGCAGGGTGCACTGCAATGAGGGGCAGGATGCATGGGGGTCAGATCGCTGTCTGGCCATTCTCAGATTAGCGCTGCCCCTCGATGTGCTCTGTATTGCCGTGTCTGCTCACAATGAGTGGCTAAGCGCTGTGCCTCGGCCACCCGCCCTGGGCCTGCGTGTCACAGACGTTATGGCGCACGCAGCAGGCTGCCACAACAATGCGAACAATCAGCAGACAGCGAAACCTTCCCTTGAATCCCCCAGCAGCCTGCTCTACCACCATGCGGTTCTGCCACTGACCGGCCCCTTGCCTGTGTACGGCTCCGTGAGCTGCGGGAGCAAGGGGCGGGCTGGCTCTCACTATTGGCCTCTCCACACCTCCCATGGGCTTTTTCTGGTTGGGGAAGGAAGTTCCATCATGCACCGTTCCCAGCCTCCTGGGGTCAGCAACGTGGCTGCTGTGGCCCCCCAGCGCCTGCCACACGCTGGAGAAGTCCCACTGGAGCTGTACATGTGCTGGCGGGTGCCAAGGTACTGAGGTGTGTGCCATGTATCGCCCCCCAGCGAGGGAACCCCATTGCGGCACAGCCCCCCGCTATGTCCTGCACATTCCCCAGAGGGAGCGCCTTGGCTACCTGCATCACAGCAACCCCCCCGGCTCCCACCCCATAGATTGCCCCACTGTGGGCTGATTCCAACTGACCGGTAGCGGTCCAGTGCTGCGTGCTTCCACAGTGCGTTACAGGACGCTGATGACGTGCACCCCGAACCAGCCGCTGCACGGTTTGGGTCCTATTGGGCACTGGGAAGGCGAAGGGCAGTAGGAATGATGGGACAGCTACCCACTGTGCATCGCTGTTGCGGCTGATGGCAGCACCCCCTGGTCACACTTCTGCAGCCCGGGGGAAGTGAGGGAGGGTGGGGGAGAGCAAGCGATGGAGGTAGGGGCAGGAGGGAGCAGGATGGGCCTGGCAGAAGAGGGCGGGTCTAGGCTGTTTGGGTTTGTGTGATTCGACCATTGGCAGCACTCCCTTCCAGGCAGAGCGACTGATCGGGGGAGAAAGGTGCCTCCCCCCCACCCTGAGTTGCTTCCCTCTCGGCTGCCACACACGGCATTGTGCACAAATAGCACGAGACGCTCCAGCCCCTGAGCCAAACAGTCCATGGGCTCCAGCTGGGGATAGGCCCGGCCTGGGGGGCAGGAGGCCAGCTGGGGGAGCTGAGGACCCACGTTCTCTCTCAGGTGGAGCTGGGGGTGGTTCCCAGCTCTCTCACATGCGCACGCCAGCTCTGGGGTGCTGGACGTGCAGCGCAGCCGGAGCCCGGTAGGGGTGAGGCCCCGGGTAGGGCCGTGGCTGTGTCCCCGGGTCAGCGCGCCCATGTCACCCCTCACCACAGCCCCACCACGGTTCTTGTCTCACGAGCTGGGTGAGGCCTGTCCAACGAGCCGGCATCGCCCCTCGAGCACCAAGTGTGGATGGAGCCGGTGGATCTGAGCTGCCAATCCAGGCACCAGCCCACCCCAGGGGGCATTTACACGCTGTGGGGCTGGGCAGAGCATGGCCTGGGGTGCGCCCCACTGAGCTGCTCCACGTGTGTGTGCTGCAGCCTCCCGCTCCAGGATCCCATCCCGCACGGCCTGGGCGTTTGCTGCCCACAAACAGGTTTTTGCTCCCCGCCTTCCAAGGGGATTTCTCAACAGCCGGCCCTGCCCAGAGGGGAGGGGCCTGCCCCTGGGGGCCAGGAGACGGGTTCTGTGGGGAAACGGGTCAGGAGGAGATTAGGTCCCTGTTGTTGAGCTGTGAGCCAGCCCCGCCCTCCCCCACCTGGGCAGGGTATAAATCCCAGCCCGGCTCAGCGCTGGGCAGAGACCTGGCTCCTGGCAGCAGCATGAAGTCAGGGACCATCTTCCTCCTCCTGGGGCTCCTGGCCCTCTGGGCCGAGCTGCCGCCTGCGGCTGGACGTGAGTGGAGAGCGCGGGGTCAGCAGAGAGGAGCCGCCGGCCCGCCCAGCCCAGGGTGCCGCGGCAGCGCCCTCCCCTGCCCTGCTCTGTTCTGTGGGGCGGGGGGCCTGCACTGGTGAGCAGGGGGCCTCCTGGCCGGGGCCTGGCCAGTGCAGGTGGGAGGAGAGGGGGCCGGGCAGGGCTCTCCCCACTAGACACTGTGACCCTCCTCTCTCAGGGCGCCCACGGCTCCCACCTCCTTGGCGGTGCCGGGTGAGGTTGGCCAGGGGCTGACCTGCCGAGCCCAGCAGCCCTCCCACCTCGTGCAGGCTCAGCAGCAGGGTCCCGCTGCGGGGGAAGGGACGGAGGGGCAGAGTCTCGCCCGGCGGGTGGACGCTCTGGGCACCGGGTCTCTCCCTGCGGAGCAGGACGCCAGGCGGGCAGAGGCCTGTCCTAGGCAGAAGCTGAGCAGCCAGGGGGGGACGGAGCCAGGGCGGGGTTAGGACACTAGACTGACGGCCTCGTGCCTGCTCTGCATTGCAGGGAGACCTGGGGTCTGCCCCACGGTCAAAGGCCCGGGACTCTGTGTGGAGATGTGCAACGGAGACGATTCCTGTCCTCCAGGGCAAAAGTGCTGCAGTAACGGGTGTGGCCATGTGTGCAGAGGAGTGATAACCAGAGGTGAGACCCGGGTCCCTGGGCAAGACCCAGCCCCAGGACAGGCACCTGGCCCCAGGCCCCAGCCGTGACCCCACAGAGGGGCCAGCTCTGCAAGCCCAGGCAGAATTTGCCTCCCGCTCAGAGCCCCCTGGGCCTGGCTGGACCAGCCCCTCCCCCACGCTGGAAATCAAAGTACCCCTGTGAGCATCCTGGGGAGGATCAGTTGGGGGTCCTGCTGGGACACCAGGGGGCTCTGTCGGGGCTCCCCGCACTCCCGGGAACTGCCCCGCGCTGACCGCGCCATTCCCGCCCCTCCTGGCGCACGCTCTGCTCCCGCTCTGGGCAGTTTCCCATCAGCTGTCCCCTGTGGCCTGGACGGCAGGAAGCCGCTTTCTTGGGAAGCCCAATTTTCCCATTTTACCAGGAGTCTCCCGCCATCGGGCTCCGTCCCCCAGCAGCCACCGCAGCCAAACTGGGTACTGTGAGGACGCTAGGAATCCTGCGGGACCACAGGGCTGAGCGGGGCTCCCAGTCTGCTCTGGCCTGGCACCGCTCCTGTCCGGAGCCCATGTCTGCGGCCCCTGAGAAAGCTGCGGGTCCCTGTCCTGCCACCCGCCCCCACACCGGCTCCGCAGCTCTAAGTGGCTAGGCAGGGGGCACTGCGGCCAGGGGAGCTGCAGGGGGGCGCAGCTCCAGGGTTGCAGCACGTGCCAGCCACTCCCAGAAGTGCTGGGGGACCAGGGCAGGCAGGGGGCGGCCTTAGCCCGTAACACCGCCGATTGGGAACCGCCCGAGGGAAGCTCAGCCCTTTTCTCAGCCCAGCCCCAGACCTGAGCCCCTCCCAGAACTGGCACCATAACCCCCCTGCCTCACCCAGAACCCCTGCCCCAGCCCTGAGTCCTTCCTTCCCCGATCTCCCTCCCTGAGCCCACAGCCTGCACCCCCACCTGTCCCCCAACCCTCTGCCCAGCCTCTGCTTGGAGCCCCCTCCCACAGTCTGAACCCCACTGCCTTCGTGTGACAGACCGGGCCGTGTCTGGGCACAGCTGAGGGCATCCACTCAGGGCGAATTGCTCAAATTTCGGGCTCCTTACAGCCCCCAGACTAGAGACCTCTCGAAACAGGCCACAAACCAGTCCCACAAAGCGCTTCAGCTGCCTGCCTGAAGCCTCACGAGCAAAACTCCTCCGACATCCCAGCAATATCCGTGCCCCAGATGGCCCCGGGCCTCATACACAGGTGGGGGGTCCTAGCACCCAATCCCACCTACCCCGAACAAGTTCTGTCCGGTTCCAAGAAACCAGCCACAGATCCCTGGTCAATTTACCCTCTGGACCTTACCCACAAATCACGCTGGGCCAATCCTTTAGCATCTAACAACTAAAGGTTTATTTTTACGAGAAAGTAAAGCCTGAGAGTGAGGTTGATAAATTATCATACATTACATGCACTGAATCTCCCAGTCTCAATGCAGGCTCCAGCAGCTGGCTTAAAAGTCCTTGTTGTACATTCTATGCCAGGATGGGTCCACAGTTCTTTCCGCCTCGTGATTCCCTGCGAAGCCGCATCTGGGGTTAAGAGCAGATCTGGAGACCAAGATGAAGTCGGCCACATGGCCTACTTATCCCCCCTCCTGGCTTCTTGCAAGCTGGAGGGAGTCACATGGCCAGTGGCCAGGGGTGTCTTTGGCCTCCAGAGGCCCATTGTTCCCGGGAGCTTTGCTCATTACCATGTCCATGGGCAAACATTCCCGGCCCATTGCTCTGCCTCAGACAGAGAATCTTTCAGCATCGACCCAGAGCACATCTTCATAACTCCACGCACAGACATCACACAGGTATATGAAGAGCATGTACAGAGTCAGTAGAAGGCAAGCTTTCATTTGACACCTCACGTGCCCCCTTTTACCACTTTTGGGGCAAAGAACGCCCCCCCCCCCATGGGTGCAGCAGTGATCTGGCTGCTTCCCTAAAATCCAATAATGTAACACCTCGCCCAGAGCCCGCACCCGTCCCACACCGGAACCTCCTACCCCAGCCAGGGGAAAGTGAGGGAGGGTGGGGCAGGAAGCGAGGGAGATCAAGCAGGCAGAGGGGGCAGTGGGTGGGGCTTCAGGGAAGGGGCTGGGTCCAGAGTGTTTGGGTTTGGACTCCAGCCAGGGATAGACCTGGCCTGGAGGGCAGGAGGCCGGCTGGGGGAGCTAAGAGCCACGTTCTCTCACCCGTGGAGCTGGGGGTGGTTCCGAGCTCGCACACGCCCATGCCAGCTGTGGGGTGCTGGACGTGCAGCGCAGCCGGAGCCCGGTATGGCTGAGTGTCCCGTGTATGGACGTGTCTGCGCCCCGCGGCTCTGCCCCACCACACTCCTTCCCAAAGCCTGTGGCGGTGTGGGTGCGGGGGAGGATGGAGGAGGTTGGATGGGGGAGGGGCGCAGGTGCTGGGCATCCTCGGCGGAAGAAAGGCAGTGAGGGGGGGCACAGTCAGGGCAGCTTTGGGACACGGCTTCCCTGCCTGAGCCTGTCTGTATTGCAGAGAGACCTGGGACCTGCCCCACACCCACGGGCCAGGGGGTCTGTGTGGAGAGCTGCCGAGGAGATGATTCCTGTCCTCCAGGGCAAAAGTGCTGCAGTAACGGGTGCGGACACGACTGCATGGGAGTGATACCCAGAGGTGAGACCTGGAGCCCTGGGCAAGACCCAGCCCCAGGACAGGCACCTGGCCCCAGGAGCCAGCCGTGACCCCACAGAGGGGCCAGCCCTGCAGCCCAGGCAGAATTTGCCTCCTGCTCACCCCAGCCCCCTGCCCCAGCCCTGAGCCCCTCCTCGAGCTGGCGCCCTAACCCCCCTGCCACACCCAGAACCCCTGACCCAGCCCTGAGACCTTCCTTCCCAGAGCCAACATCCTGCACCCCCACCTGTCCCCCAATCCCTTGCCCAGCCTCTGCTTGGAGCCCCACCCACAGTCTGAACCCCTCTGCCCTCGCTCGGAGCCCGCACCGTGTTCCACATCACAATCCCCTACCCCAGCCAGGGGAAAGTGAGGGAGGGTGGGGCAGGATGTGAGGGGGATCAAGCAGGCAGAGGGGGCAGTGGGCGGGGCTTTGGGGAAGGGGCTGGGTTCAGGGTGTTTGGGTTTGGGCTCCATCCAGAGATGGGCTTGGCCTGGGGGGCAGGAGGTCGGCTGAGGGAGCTCAGAGCCACATTCTCTCATCCCGGGGAGCTGGGGGTGTTTCCCAGCTCGCACAGACGTCCACGCCAGCTCTGGGGCGCTGGACGTGCAGCGCAGTCAGAGCCCGGTAGGGGTGAGTGTCCCGCGTATGGACGTGTCTGCGCCCCGCGGCTCTGCCCCACCACACTCCTTCCCAAAGCCTGCGGTGGGGGTGGGATGGAGGAGGTTGGACGGGGGAGGGGGACAGGCTCCAGGCATTCTGGGCACCATCGACATCTCCAAAAGCTGCCGACCCTGCCCCCCCTCGGCGGAAGCTGGGCAGCGAGGGGGTGGGGGGCACTGTCAGGGCAGCTTTAGGACATGGCTTCCCTGCCTGGACCTGTCTGTATTGCAGAGAGACCTGGATTCTGCCCCATACCCAGGGGTCAGGGGGCCTGTGTGGAGAGATGCCGAGGAGACGATTCCTGTCCTCCAGGGCAAAAGTGCTGCGGTAACGGGTGCGGCTTCGTCTGCAAGCGCCCGATACCCAGAGGTGAGACCCGGATCCCTGGGCAAGACCCAGCCCCAGGACAGGCACCTGGCACCAGGCCCCAGCCGTGACCCCACAGAGGGGCCAGCCCTGCAAGCCCAGGCAGAATTTGTCTCCCACTCAGAGCCCCCTGGGCCTGGCTGGACCCGCCGCCCCCAGCTGGAAATCAAAGTACCCTCGTGAACATCCCGGGGAGGATCAGTCGGGGGTCCTGCTGGGACACCAGGGGGCTCTGTCGGGGCTCCCTGCGCTCCCGGGAACTGCCCTGCGCTGACGCCGCCATTCCCGCCCCTCCTGGCGCACGCTCTGCTCCCGCTCTGGGCAGTTTCCCATCAGCTGTCCCCTCCGGCCGGGGCGGCAGGAAGCCGCTCCCTGGGGAAGCCCCAACTCCTGGATTTCCCAGGAGTCTACCGCCATCGGGCCCCATCCCCCAGCAGCCACCGCAGCCAGACTGGGCGCTGTGAGGCCGGTAGGAGTCCCGCGGGGCCGCAGGGCTGAGGGGGGCTCCCTGTCTGCTCTGGGCACCCGGCCCTGCGCTCGGACAAAGGGGTCTGAAAGGGGCCAACGTATCCCAGAGAACCAATGGCTGGAAGGTGCAGCCGGTCAGCAGGGTAGCTGCATGCCGTGCTAGGGAACGGCTCTCAGGCTACTCCGGTGTAACGTCGCTGAGCAACAGAGCTGGGTCAGCCAGACTCTAGAACGAAGGCTTTAGGAGCCCCAGCTCTGATGTCACGCTCTTCTGCTGGCCCAGGGCTAGTAGATTTTGTGGGGCTCCTCTAGGCTCTGGGGTGGGCTCAGAAATGAGGCATTCAGTGACTGGGAGGAGGTGCTGGGGAGTAGAATATGGATAAGGGGTCCAAGGTGGAAGTGGGGTGCAGGAGCAGGGTGGTGCTACAGGGTCTGGGGGCAGGTGGGGGTGCAGGAACAGGATGGGGGTGCAGGAACAGGGTGGGGAGGCAGCATGCAGGAGCTGGCTGAGGGTGTAGGCAGGCAGGGGAGTGCAGAAGTGGGCTGAGGTGGGGTCTGGCAGGAGGGGGTTGTGGAAAGGGGTTGGGGGCATCGGGTCACGTTGGGAGGGGATGGGGCGCGTACCTGGCACAGCTCCCAGGGGGTCAAAGGTGACTCCAGGCCACCTGCGCTGGCAGGCACCACACCTGCCACTCCTATTGGCTGGGAGTCCTGGCCAATGGGAGCGATGGGGGTGGACCCCGCACGCCAGCACGGACCATGGAGTGGCACAGAGCCACTTCCTTCCCCGGCCGGCAGAGCGCGTGGGATGGGTGCGGCACAGCTTGCCTGGACGTGTCCTGTGATGCTTGGAGCTCCGTCCCCCCAGCCATAGGGAGCCAGTGCAGGTGCCCCAGCCATGCCGGGCGGGGACCCTGAACCTCAGTGCCCCATGTGGCTGGAGTGCCAGAGCCGGCTCACCCTCTGTGGGGAAGGGGGAGCCCCGAGCCTCGTGAGCCGGATCCATGCAAGCGGCAGCCTCAGCCATCGATTCCCTGCCCCGTCTCTAACTCATGTCCCTTCTTCCTCTCTAGGGCATAAGTTCCCGCCTCTGCCCCAGGCCTAGGGGACCTGGGACCTCTCTGCTGGCCTCCCCATCCAGCCTGCCTGACGCCGGGGCCAGGCTGAGGGTCCTTCTGCTACGGATCGGGCTGGGAAGGATGCTCCTCACCCAGTCGCTCTCCCCTTCCGGTAGCTGCTCTCCCAAGCCCGCCCCTCCCCCCTGCATTAGCCACTTTGGGGTGCCCTGCTGAGGGACTGCTCTGTGTCCTGACTCTGGGGCCCCGGCCAGGGAGCCAGGAGCTGGTGCTGCAGCTTCAGGGTGTGTCCCTCTCTGGCCAGCTCAGCCCAGGCCACTGCGCTGGCAAAGAACCTTTTCTCTCAATAAACGTGTGATGCATGAACCCGCCTCTGCCCTTTCACTGCCGACTCGCAGCTCCCAGGCTCTGCCCGACTTGCAGCTCCATGTGGCCCCTGGGGACGCCCATATGCTGCGCGCAGGAGCTGGCAGTGCCTATGCGTCACACGCCTGCGGCCAGCGCCCATCCTGTGCCATGTGCCCAGGGGCGGGGACGCCCAATGCCACACGCCTGGGGCCAGCACAGCCCATGTACCGTGTGCCCGGGGGCAGAGCCACCCATATGCTGTGTGCCCGGGGCTGGCGCCGACCCTGTGCCACGCACCCGGGGACAGGGACATGGCCGGCCCCAATCACTCGGTGGGCGCACAGAAATGGCCTGGTGGGCGCCATGGCGCCCGCGGGCACCGTGTTGAGGACCACTGGTCTAGACGGTGCTTGGTCCTACCGGGAGGGCAGGGGACTGGACTCGGTGCTCTCAGGGTCCCTTCCAGTGCTGGTCTTCTGTGATTCTTTGATTCCATGATTCGAAGCCGACGAGAGAGTTTGCTCCTGTTGGCCTCCCACGGTGGAGACGTCGCGGAAGTTCAAGTTAAGACACGTTGACTCCAGCTACACAATGAATGTAATTAGCTGGAGTTGTGGATCTGAATTGGATCTTCTGCCTAAGTGTAGACAAGGCCTCCAGGGCCGGCCCCACCCGAGAACAGCCCCAGGGCCCCGAGCTAAGGCAGCCTATGAGCAGCTGCACAATCCCATTCCAGGCCCTTGTAGACAAATGGTGCGTCTCTTGTCCAGGGGCTCTCTAGGGCCGAGATGCAACATTGCCACCTCAGCGCGCCCCCTTATGGCAGATGCAGCAACTCGGCCTCAGTTTCCCCCACAGGCCTTTGGCCTGTCCAGCCTTGGAGCCCCTGGCCCTCTGGAGGAGCTAGTGGAGGGAGAGGTACATAGATTTTCTAGGACACCGTAGAACGGTCCCACCTCCGGTCAGCTGCCCCTGCGCTGTTGAGGAGGGGGAAAGGCTCAGGGAATGAGAACACCCATTGGGAGCAGAGGGAAATGATCCAGATGTGGGGACCTCCCTGCAGTTGAAACCTTGCACTGAGGCTCTCTCTCCAAGGGAGGGAACTCCCGTTGTTAGGAGGAAACAGGTGTTCCTAACAGGGTATCTAATCATTAGAGACACAGACAGCTGGGTTTGCGGTGAGCAAAAGAACCACATCTAGACAGACTTGTGTGTAGTGCTAGGGAGGAGCCGGTGGTGGTGGTAGGTGTGGGTACCAGTGACACAGGGGAGGAGAGGGGAGAGGTTCTGGAGGCCAAACTGAGGCTGTGAGGTGAGAGATTGAAATCCAGGATCTCTACGGTGGCATTCTCTGCAATGCTTCCAGTTTCACGCACAGGGCCGGGTAGGCAGGCCCAGCTGTGGGGTCTCAATGCGAGGACGAGATGATGGTGTAGAGAGGAGGGGTTCAGATCTACTAGGAGTTGGGGGAACTTTTGGGAAAGGAGGGGTATAGACGGGTATCCACCTAAACCAGAATGGAACCAGAGTGCTGGTACTTAACATTAAAAAGGCTGTTAGAGCAGATTTTAAACTAAGGGTTGGGAGAAAGCCAAGAGGCGCAGAGGAGCACATGGATTGGACAGAGACATCCCTTAGGGGCGAGTCTATTCCTAGAGATTCTCTCTGCCCTACTAAAGAGGAGAGGATAAATATGATAAAATACAGGTAAGATGTGAAGAGAAACAGTCCCTTTCAATCACATCTTGGAGTGGCAGACAGCTAAAAAGTGAAAAGGACATCTAGTGTTCATACACAAACGCTAAAAGAACAAATAAGAAGATGGGTGAACTAGAGTGACTCATGTTAAAGGGGGAAATTGACAGAGCACACAACACAGAAACTTGGTGGAATGAGGAAAATCAATGGGACAGTCATACCAAGGTGTAAGATTTCAGCTATCTCCACACTGACAAGGCACCTCCGGACGGGATGCAGAGCTATAGCTTCTTAACACCTTAAATGGCTGCTTCTTGGGGCAGCTGGTTCTGGAACCCACAAGAGGAGAGGCCATTCTTGATTTAATCCTAAGTAGAGTGCAGGATCTGGTCCAAGAGGTGACTATAGCTGGGCCACTTTGTAATAGTGACCATAATAGAATTACGTTTAACTTCCCTCTGGCAGGGAAAACACCACAGCAGCCCAACACTGGAGTATGAATTGCAGAAAAAGGGACAGCACAAACATCAGGAGATTAGTGAACAGAAATGAAAAGGTACAGTACCGTAAGTGACATCCTTACAAGCTTCATGGAAACTTTTTAAAGACACTAAAATAGAGACTCAAATTAAATGTAAACCCTAATTTAAAAAACATAATAAGAGAAGCAAAAAGGTGTCACTTTGGCTCAAGAACCAAGTCAAAGGGCTGGCAGGTGGGTTGGGGTGCTGGAGAGGGCTCAGGGCTGGGAGGTGGATTGGGGTGCAGGAGGGGTGTCACGTTACTGGAATTTGAGGGAAGCAGCCAGATCATGGCTGCACCCATAGGTGGGGATGTTGGCCCCAACAATGGTATAAAAAGGGACCATGTGGGGTATTGAATGGGAGCTTGTTGTTTTCTGATCCTGTGTACGCTAGTTATGTGAGTGTATAATGTCTGTGTGTGTAGGTAGGAATCTGTAATCTGTGTGGAAGCTGAATATTTCTGTGAATGTGGTTAAGCATTGCTATGGACAGGCTGATTAGCGAGGCCCTGTGGGACAATGGCACTCGATGGGCCAAGGACACACCTAAAGCATGAGGGCGGAGACCTAAGAGCTGCCAGCAGAGAGAGGCTGAGGACCAGGTGACCGGCTGAGACCAGAAGAGGCCAGGAAGGAGTATAAAGAGGCTATGTGGTCGATGCCATTTTGTTCTCAGCTCAGCACTTCATCCCAGAGGCAGCACTGCAGGGATTGAAGAGCCCGGAAGACCTGTGAACCCATCCTGGTGCTAGGATGCGCAACAAGGACTTTTAAACCAGCAGCTGTAACATCTCTGCTAGAGCCTGCATCGAGAACTGGGAGATTCGATGCACGTAATGTACTATCCTTTAACAAACTTGCTCTCCTGCTTTTCTTTCTTGTGATAATAAACCTTTAGATATAGATTCTAAAGGATTGGCCCAGCGTGATTTGTGGGTAAGATCCAGAGGATAAATTGACCAGGGATCTGTGGCTGGTTTCTTGGAACCGGACAGAACTTGTTCGGGGTAGGTGGGATTGGGTGCTAAGACCCCCCACCTGTATATGAGGCCCGGGGCCATCTGGGGCACGGATATTGCTGGGGTGCCAGAGGGGTTTTGCTCGGGAGGCTTCAGGCAGGCAGCTGAAGCGCTCTGTGGGACTGGTGTGTGGCCTGTTTGGAGAGGTCACCAGTCGGGGGCTGTAAGGAGCCCCGGATTGGAGCGATTCGCCCTGAGTGGAGGCCCTCAGCTGTGCCCAGACATGGCCCGGTCCGTCACAAGGGGGCTCAGGGCTGGGAGGTGGGTTAGGGTGCAGGAGGGGGCTCTGGGCTGGCAGGGGGGTTGGGATGCAGGAGGGGGCTCAGGGCTGGCAGAGGGGTTGGGGTGCAGGAGGGGCCCAGGCTGGCAGGGGGGTTGGGGTGCAGGAGGGGCTCAGGGCTGGCAGGGGGGTTGGGGTTGTGACGTAGTGGGGGTACCTGGCTGGTTTCTATGCTGCTGGCTCTGGGGGAACCCCCACTGGCTGCTGTGGGTACCACGACCCAGCAAAACAGGATGAGTCACTATGCAAACCAGTGGCCAGACACCCCCCATGGAGAGGAACAAAGGAAGGTGGAATGCTGCCTTGGCTGGGGGGCAGGGCTGGAAGTTAGGGAGTTGGTTGCTGGCTGTCGGAGGGCATGGATGAGACAGCCTAGGGAGAGGAGCTGGAGTTTAGGGGCCCAGTCTCCCCCATCTCAAGGGGGCCTGAGGCATCCTAGCCCAGTTCCTGTGACCAGATTACATCTGTGCTGCGCTGTGCTGGAGGAGCAATAAACCACCCTCAATTCCACTGGCTGGTGCAGTCTGTTTGTGCCATTTCGGGGTGCAGGAGACGGGGAACCCCCAACGTGCCGTCACACTGGTGTCAGGAGCGGGATGCACTGCACCCCGTGGATGAAGCTCCCAGCGGCAAGCGACAAGGCGCAGTAGAAGCAAGAGCCCTGGAGCCAGGCGTGCTGGAGACAGAGCGAAGCGGTTCCTGGGAATCGTGGGGCGCTGCAGCACTAGACTGGTGAGTCTGCACCGAGGGGCCCAGCGGGCAGATGGCCTACGCCCGACTCTTGAAGGCAGAGCTGGTGGGGCTGTGCAGAGAGAGGGGCTTGCCTGTGCGGAAAGCAACCAAGGCCCAGCTGATTACCCAGCTGGAAGAGAATGACCAGCCACAGGGCCAGGATCTTGTCCCCAGGGGAAGCAGCCAGACCCCCCCTGAGAGTGTGTCAGGCTCAGAGAGGGGGAGGAGCGCTGGAACCCAACGGAGAGATGAGACAGCGTCTCCCGGGAGGCCTGCAAGCCGTAGCCCATCTAGGGCAGGGGCCAGCCCAGCGGAGCTGCGGCGGCTGGAGATCCAGCTGCGGATCAGGGAATTGGAAGTAGAGGACCGAGAGAAGGAGCGCCAAGATCGAGAGAGGCAGCGACAGCATGAGCTGGCCATGGCAGAGCGGAGAACCGGCGGGGCACCGGCTGCGCCAAGTGCGGATGGGCCCCAAGGTCCCAGGGCTGCCAGCCACTTGGAGAGGCTCGTGGTGGCCCAATTGAAGGACATGGGTGACATAGACGGGTTCCTCAGCTCCTTTGAGAGGGCCTGTGGACTGCAACGGGTTCCCCCAGCTGACTGGCTGCAGGAGCTCATCCCCGCACTGAGCCAGGAGGCGGCCGGAGTGCTCAGTCAGCTGGAGGACCTACAGCCAGGGGATTACAACCGAGTCAAGGAGGCCCTGCTGCACAAGTTCGGGCTGACCCCCGAGATATACAGGAAGAAGTTCCGGGGGGTACAGAAAGGGCCACGGGAGACCTATGTGGACCTGGCCTCCCGCCTGGCGCAATACTGCCGCAAGTGGGTGTCTGGAGTCGGAGCCCAGACCGCAGAGGAGCTGCTCAAGCTGGTCATGATGGAGCAGTTCTATGAAGCGTGCCCACCCAAACGGAGGCTGTGGCTCAAGGACCGGAGACCAGAGAACCCCCAGGAGGCCGGGAGACTGGCGGATGAGTTCACGGAGAGCCGGTCCGGGTGTGAACGGGAGTCCCGGAGAGAAAGGGAACCGCGCAGAGACCGGATCTCGGCTGAGCGACGGAGGGAGTCAACTACGGGGCGAGACCAAGGAACAGGTCGTCTGCGCCCCAGAGAACCAGCCAGGGCCTGGACAGAGACAGCCCAAAGCCTAACTTGCCATCGCTGTGGGCAAAAAGGCCACAAGAGGGCTCAGTGCACCAGGTCCCAGGACCGGGGACTGTCCAGGGTTAACTGGCTGGGGCGGGAGGAAGGGCAGGCTGCCCCAGAGGCAGGGGCTGGCAGGCAAACCTCAGCTCAGAGAGAGGGGAAGGATGCTCAGTGCACCTCCCCTGGGAGGTCTGATTCTCAGGAGGCGGATTCCTCCGTGTACCGGGTGGGGGCAGGACGGCCCCTGCGGAGCGAGTGCCTCATACCCCTGGAGGTGGATGGTAGGAAGGTGACGGGCTTCTGGGACACGGGGGCGGAGGTGACTCTGGCCCGATCTGACATAGTGGCCCAGGAGCGGATACTACCCCACGCGCAGCTGACCCTGAAGGGCATAGACGGGTCCCCGTTTAAGGTGCCTGTAGCCAGGGTGCATCTGAAATGGGGGGCGAAGGAAGGCCTCAAGGAAGTGGGGGTGCACCCGCACTTGCCCACCGAGGTGCTGATGGGGAACAACCTAGAGGAGTGGCCCCATGAATCCCAGCGGGCTCTAGTCACTACCCGGAGCCAGAGCCAGCGGGGGGCTGACAACGTGGGTCCAGGGAAGGACTCCTGGCAGCGTCCTCAGGGTCCCATCCCAGTGGACACGGGGTCCAGCCAGGCTGGGACTCCGGACCTAGGCAGAGGTGGGGGACAGGTCCCGATCCCTGCCTCAGCAGCTGAATTCCAGGCTGAGGTGCAGGCAGACCCCTCCTTGCAGAGGCTGAGGGACCAGGCTGGCCTCCGTGCAGCTCAGCCCCGGGGGAGAGGTGGCCAGGAGAGATTCCTGCGGGAGCGTGGGCTCCTGTTCCGTGAGTGGCTCCCCCCCAGGAAGGCAAGGGCATGGGGTGTCCAGCGGCAGCTGGTCGTCCCCCGAAAGTATCGCCTCAAGCTGCTGTATTTGGCCCACGATTCCCCCGTTGGAGGCCACCGGGGGATCCGGAGCACCCGGCTGAAGCTGCTCCAGCACTTCTATTGGCCGGGAATCTTTACAGCCGTGCAGCGGTACTGCCGGTCCTGTGACTCCTGCCAGAGGGGCGGGAAGGCCCAAGACAGGAGGAACGCGGCTTGGGGGTCTCTACCCCAGATAGAGGACCCTCTGGGCTTGCTGAGAGAGTTATGGGAGGGGAAGTCCTCCCTGGATGGAGCATCGGGGGTGGAAGCCGCCCTGGCTGTCCAGAGAAGGCTCGCTGGGCTCATGGCCCTGGCCCGAGAGACCCCGGCCAGAGATCAAGGCCAGCGGAAGGGTGGGTGTGACCCCCGAGGACAGGCCTGGGCCAGTCACCCTGGAGCGGGGCGGCGAGTGGACAGAGGGAAGCCAATTCATGTGGGGCCTCGCCACGGCCGGCCCGAGTCAAGGGGAGCACCCATGTCCCCAGGGCGGGTTCCCACGCAGAGGACCCGAACTTCCCTAGGTCACGAGCGGAGTGACCCTGCTCAGTTCGCTCTCGGAGGGGGGAGAACTGTGACGTAGTGGGGGTACCTGGCTGGTTTCTATGCTGCTGGCTCTGGGGGAACCCCCACTGGCTGCTGTGGGTACCACGACCCAGCAAAACAGGATGAGTCACTATGCAAACCAGTGGCCAGACACCCCCCATGGAGAGGAACAAAGGAAGGTGGAATGCTGCCTTGGCTGGGGGGCAGGGCTGGAAGTTAGGGAGTTGGTTGCTGGCTGTCGGAGGGCATGGATGAGACAGCCTAGGGAGAGGAGCTGGAGTTTAGGGGCCCAGTCTCCCCCATCTCAAGGGGGCCTGAGGCATCCTAGCCCAGTTCCTGTGACCAGATTACATCTGTGCTGCGCTGTGCTGGAGGAGCAATAAACCACCCTCAATTCCACTGGCTGGTGCAGTCTGTTTGTGCCATTTCGGGGTGCAGGAGACGGGGAACCCCCAACGTGCCGTCACAGGGGTGCAGGAGGGGCCCAGGCTGGCAGGGGGGTTGGGGTGCAGGAGGGGCCCAGGCTGGCAGGGGGGTTGGGGTACAGGAGGGGCCCAGGCTGGCAGGTGGGTTGGGGTGCAGGAGGGGGTTCTGACGTGGGGCTGTGGGTTCACGCTTTGCCAGGGCATTGTCTGTGGGGGCGAGTTCAGGGCAGGGGCTGGGGTGGGTCTGGGCATGGGGAGGGCGTAGGAGGGAGTGGAAGGCGAGGGGTCTGGCCGGGCTCTACTTAGGGTGAGGGTCAGGCAGGTCCCAGGCTAACAGGGGCCGCGGGGGCAGGGCACAGACTCGGCGCTTCGCTGCTCGCCCATCGCTGCGCCTCGGGCAGTGCCACAGCCGACCAGCTTCCCCCTGCAGTGGGACGGGAGGGCGCCCGTGGCTCCAGCCCCACGCAGGGCACCGAGGCTCATGGCTTCCGGCCGCCGCGTGGAGATTTGCGGCAGTCCGGATCAAATTCCGCAGGGGCCAGATGCGGCCTGCAGCTCAGAGGATCCCTGCCTGGCCGGACACAGGCTGGCAGCATCACCCGGGTCTGGCCAGTCTGTGCATGGCGGCGGAGGCCAGGCCGGGCGGTGCTGCAAGCCGCAGTGCTGGGATGGGGAGCCGGGCCCACCCCGCAGCGCAGACTCTGCTGCTGAAGGGATGAGGGGCGCGGGGGCACCCCCCTCCCCCAGGGCTGATCTTTTTTCCAGCATCTTATGGTGAAATTGACTAAAACGCCAGGAAGGAACGCGGTGCTAAAACGGTAACTCAAGACCCCCCGCCCCTCCCACCAACGTGCACATTAAGCAAAGCACTGACGCCCGGCCCGGGAGTCGGGCTTTACCACTGGGCTGCGCCCCGCTCCCTGGCTGCCAGGACACACCAGCCTGTGCAGCGTGTGCAGCGGGGGCGCGGGAGGGCCAAGGGCTGCCCTCTCATCCCAGCACAGAGCCGCCTCCCTCCCGGGGCAGCCGTTTGTTCCGTTGGACGCAGGAGAAGGGAGCCGTTGCTTGAGCTCCCACCAGTCTCCGGAAGGGGCCGGCCAGTTCTAATGCAAAATGTAGCAACAGGAGAGCAACCTAGCCATGTGGCAACCAGCTCAGCTCAGCGCGTGATGGGGAACTAGGGGCCACCAAACAAAATGAACAGGTAGCAGGTTTAAAACAAACACAAGGAAGTTTTCCTTCATGCAGCGCAGTTAACCTGTGGAACTCCTCGCCGGAGGATGTTGTGAAGACCAGGACTTTAACAGGGTTCAAAAAAGAGCCAGATAAATCCACGGACGAGAGGTGCAGCAATGGCTAGAAGCCAGGATGGGCCGGGGGGGTGTCCCTGGCCCCTGTTTGCCAGAGGCTGGGAATGGGCGATGGGAGGTATCACGTGAGGATTCCCTGATCTGGTCACACCCTCTGGAAAATCTGGCAGTGGCCCCTGTCAGCAGCCAGGACTCTGGGCTAGATGGGCCTTTGGTCTGACCCGGTCTGGCCGCTCTCATGTTAAAGGCAGGTTGGCGTGTGTGACGGCGCGTTGGGGTTTTCCCGTCTCCTGCACCCCCATAGTGGCACGGACAGACTCCCCCAGCCAGTAGAACAGAGGGAGTTTATTGCTTCTCCAGGATACAGCCCAGCACAGATGGAATCTGGTTACAGGGCAGGCCGAGGATGCCTCAGCCCCCTTCAGATGGGGAGACTGGGCCCCTAAATTCCAGCCCCTTCCCCTGGCTGTCTCCTCCATCCTCCCAGACAGAAACTAACTCACTTCCAGCCCTGCCCCCTGCCGGGGGGGCATTCCCCCTTCCTTTGTTCCTCTCCCTGGGGGTAGCTGGTCGGACAGGTTGAGAGACCCTGGCCTAGTGACTCATCCCCTGTCCTGCTGGGCCGTGCTACAGACAGCAGCCAGTGGGGGTCCCCACAGCCCCAGCCTAGCACCCAGCAAGGTACCCGCACTGCGTCACAGCGTGGCCCTGGCACTCCAGGTCTAGCACATGGCAGAGTCCCACGTCTCTGGACCCGTGACAGACACGTGGCAGGAATCCGTCTGGCTCCCGTGTGCGCTAGTTCTGTTAACGCAGGCATCGGAACCGTAGGGTCTGTTCCGTGTTCAGAGTGCTGGGTGCTGGGTGTGTGCCTGCCTTCATCTCCCCGCTCGCCCCTGCGCCCGGAGCACAGGGTCATACTGGACCGGTGGTGGGCTCAGCCTGGGTGACGACCTCACCCCAATTAGCGGGAAGGGCGGCTCTCCTGCCGAGTGCTATGCCCGGCCCATTGCCACCAGGCCGGCTGTCGTGGGACAGGAACGGGGACAACAGACGTTTGTTGCTCTGCCCTGCCCACCCCGGGGAAGACGAGCTGTGTGGTGGATGCCTCGCCCCCCCCCCCCGCCCCGCCCCACTGTCCCCACACTCTGGGTCCTCCCCCTCTGGGAACCCCCAACCCCTACGCCCACCTTGCCTCAGTGTCCCACTGCCAGTCGGCATCCAGCCCCTGCCACGGGCAAACTGCAGCCTGAGGTGGCTGCTCAGCATTGGCAGGGGGTGTGGGCCAGCTGCCTTTGCCTGCCCCAGCTTCCTCCCCATAGCCCAAGGACCCGCAAGCCCTGCAGCCTGGACTTGCCCGGCCAGAGCTCCCCAGCCCTGCTCTACGTCAAGAAGCCTCCAGCTTCCCTGGCAGCCCATTCCCACCTGCTCCCCAGCCAGAGCAATTCTGAGTCTCCATCTCCTCCCCTCCAGGAGCCCTTATTATACAGTCTCAGCTGGGCCCTGGCTGGCTAATGCCTGCCCCAGCTGCTGTGGGCTCCGCTCTCTCAGCCCTCTCCCAGGGCTGGGGTTTAAACCCTAAGGCTGTGTCCACACTGCACCCCTTTTCCTCTTAAAATCAGGAATAAGGGACCTTTCGGAAAAGGCTTTATTTTCCGAAAGATCCCCGTCTAGACTGGCGCTTTTTTCCAGCAAAGCCCCGAGCCGGAAAAAAGCGGCAGCCATGTTTATACAAATGAAGCGGGGAAAATGTAAATCCCTGCTTCATTTGCAATTCCGACTTGTCTCATCTGCATCCCTTTTCCAGAAAAGGGGTGCAGTGCGGACACAGCCTATGGCTGCGTCTAGACTGGCATGATTTTGCGGAAATACTTTTAACAGAAACGTTTTTCCGTTAAAAGTATTTCTGCAAAAGCGCATCTAGATTGGCACAGATGCTTTTGCACAAAAGCATCCGTGGCCAGTCAAGACGCGATTTTGTGCAAGAAAGCCCCGATCGCCATTTTAGCCATTTTAGCCATCAGGGCTTTTTTGTGCAAAACAGTTCTTCCCGTCTACACTGGCCCTCTTGCGCAACTATTCTTGCACAAGAGGGCTTTTTCCCGAGCGGGAGCGTGAAAGTATTTGCGCAAGAAGCACTGATTTTGTACATTACAAAGTCAGTGCTCTTGCGCAAATTCAAGCAGCCAGTGTAGACAGCTGGCAAAATCGTGCCAGTCTAGTCGCACCCTAAGGGGCCCGTGCGGGGCAGACGCCCATCATAGGCATACAGAGCTTGCTCATGGTAGAAACCTCTAATTCCTCGTGGAAGCAGAGATTGTAACTCGCTTGTGTTTCTAGGTTACCTGCTTTAACCAAGTAAATAACTCGCTGGTTTCCGGTTCCTACTGAATACATCTTTAGCTAGTTTATTATAGGATTGGCGTGAGCGCCAAGGTACCGTTTGCCTGGGAAAATGCCCAGCCCTTTGGTCCTGGCAGGAGGCGAATATTGCTGTGGTTGGTGGAGTAAGGAGCCAGCCCTCCCAAGTACGAGCCAGTGGCATAGGCAGACCATGCCATCTGGGTGGGCCCCGATTTACAGTGGGAGGGGACAGTGACAGGAGGGTGGGATGGTAGGAACCTTCGGGGCACCTCTCCTTCCCCTGCGGGTGGTAGATGCTCTGGACAGGAGCCCTGGAAAATAGAGGAGGAGGGGCTGAAGAGATGTGCACCCCCATCTGCCCCGCCTGGCACTCCAGCTGAGGAGTGGGGTCAAAGACTTGCCCTGGGGAGCAGGAGGAATGGGGGCTTGCCCTGCAGCAGTGCTCCAGCTGGATGGTGGGGGTCAGGGGCTCACAAGCCCCCATGTGCCAATCCCAGTCCCCAGGAAGAGCGCCACGTGGACAGAGCGAGGTAAGGCCTGGGCCCTGTCCTCGCCTGGAGAGCCGGAGTGGGGCAAGCGCCCCGCTGTGCCCGCTGTGGCCAGGACGTTCAGCTCGGCTGCTCTGCGGGTGCACAGCAAAAGCCCTGGCTACGCGTGTGGCCAGCGTGGCGAGCAGGCAGCACCGAGCAGCACACCTGGCCGGGAGTGCCCAGGCTCCCCGACGAGCACCAGCGTGGAGCAAGCAGGAGGTCTCGGGCCCCAGTGCTGCCTGGGGAGAGGACTCGGTTCTCGCAGACTACGAAGCAGCACGAGAAACGCAGCTCTCTGTGCCAAGATCGCAAGGGGCCCAGTGGAGCCAGGCTACGCCAGGGACCCCAGCAGCACCCAGTGCAAGCCAAGGCGCCGGGGCAGGCATAGCAGAAGACAAAGGAGGCAAACAAAAGCTCTGGGTCACGGGTGCAAACGTGCCGCTTCTGTGAGCAGCTCCATGGGATTCTAGGGGGTGGGGAGGGACCTCTGGGGAGCTGACGTGGAATCCTGCTACCAGCGGGTGAGGGCGATTGGTGTGATCCGTGGCGGGCTGCGCGGCGGGGGCTCCCGGGACAGCTTGTCACCATGTCTGCAGATGGCGCGGGAATCCTCCCTGCACAGCCTGTCACGCTCTCCGAGGAACTCGGTCACACTTCCCACAAGGTTGCTGGGGAGGCGGCCTGATGCCCTCCTCCCCGGTAGGCCGCCTTCCCGCGGCGAGCCAGCCACGAGGCCCCTGGCATCAGCGCAGCGCAAAGCATCAGTGTCAGAGCCAGGGCTCCGGCCACCTTCAGTCGGCATCGGCTCTGTGAGTCGAAGGAAATGGGCATCGTGCACGGCGACCCGGCTGAAGTGCGGGGAGCGACCGTGTCTGATACACCCGCAGGACACGGGTGGCTCATTCCCGACAGGGCGCCGATTGGGACCCTGCCTCGCTGCAACACCCAGACCAGCTTCCCCTCCCGCCTGCAGGTTCCCGTGGAAGGGGAAAGTTGCACTCTTCCAGCGAACGGGGTTGCCAGACACGTGGTCCTGCCCTGCTGCCACCGTGCCCCCGTTGCAGACGCTGACACTTGTCTAGCTGAGCAGCTGCTATTTGCATGCACTGTGTGGTGCATCCCTTCACAGCAGAAGCAAAAGAGGGATCCCCGACCTGTCCCTGCCCCCAAACTACGTCTGGCTGTTCCCAGGTCTCTGTGCTCTACCGGCTGCACAGGGGGCCCTTGAAAGCATAACCTTGTTCAAGCCTGTTGTCTTGGACAGATGTCCCTGTATGTTACGAGATCGGGTTTTCTGCTCCCCAAGGTATCTCCTGTAGCGCCTGCCCTTCACTTTTCCTTGCAGCAGGTGCAACAGAGAGCCCGCGGCACAATCCGCCGTGTCCGGCTCCTCCAGCTGTTTGGCCGTCACCCATCGGCAAGCGAAAGCGTACTCGCCATGACAATCAATGAGCAAAGGCGATCCGTCCCTCTGGACATGGCGCCATTCAGAGAGTGGAGGAAAACGCTGCTGCAGGCGATGTGAGCGGGGTGTGGGGAGAGAAAAGTGACCAGGAATTGCAAAGTAAAGACACAGGAGAATGTCTCAACGGTCCGGAGGGGGGGGAGGGAGGCGGCAGGGCAGAGGCAAGGGCAGTCTCACACTCAACCCCAGGGATGTGTCCCAGAACAAAAGGCTGTCACTCTCACACCTGTGCGATTGCTGAACGGGGGCGTAATGAGCCGCTTTCTCTTCTCCCCTTGCCCCCGAAGCTCCTGCCCTGAGCGTCTTTTCTGTCCCTGCTTCCTTGTGTCCCTAAATAAAAACTCAGGCTCTCGACCACCTGGCCTTTACTGCTCATGTTGCATGGGGAGGGGGATTGCAAGCAAGCACACTTATGGCAGGGTGCACTGCAATGAGGGGCAGGATGCATGGGGGTCAGATCGCTGTCTGGCCATTCTCAGATTAGCGCTGCCCCTCGATGTGCTCTGTATTGCCGTGTCTGCTCACAATGAGTGGCTAAGCGCTGTGCCTCGGCCACCCGCCCTGGGCCTGCGTGTCACAGACGTTATGGCGCACGCAGCAGGCTGTCACAACAATGGGAACAATCAGCAGACAGCGAAACCTTCCCTTGAATCCCCCAGCAGCCTGCTCTACCACCATGCGGTTCTGCCACTGACCGGCCCCTTGCCTGTGTACGGCTCCGTGAGCTGCGGGAGCAAGGGGCGGGCTGGCTCTCACTATTGGCCTCTCCACACCTCCCATGGGCTTTTTCTGGTTGGGGAAGGAAATTCCATCATGCACCGTTCCCAGCCTCCTGGGGTCAGCAACGTGGCTGCTGTGGCCCCCCAGCGCCTGCCACACGTTGGAGAAGTCCCAGTACCGAGGTGTGTGCCATCTATCGCCCCCCAGCGAGGGAACCCCATTGCGGCACAGCCCCCCGCTATGTCCTGCACATTCCCCAGAGGGAGTGCCTTGGCTACCTGCATCACAGCAACCCCCCCGACCCCCACCCCATAGATTGCCCACTGTGGGCTGATTCCAACTGACCGGTAGCGGTCCAGTGCTGCGTGCTTCCACAGTGCGTTACGGGACGCTGATGACGTGCACCCCGAAGCAGCCGCTGCACGGTTTGGGTCCTATTGGGCACTGGGAAGGCGAAGGGCAGTAGGAATGCTGGGACAGCTACCCACTGTGCATCGCTGTTGCGGCTGATGGCAGCACCCCCTGGTCACACTTCTGCAGCCCGGGGGAAGTGAGGGAGGGTGGGGGAGAGCAAGCGATGGAGGTAGGGGCAGGAGGGAGCAGGATGGGCCTGGCAGAAGAGGGCGGGTTTAGGCTGTTTGGGTTTGTGCGATTCGACCGTTGGCCGCGCTGCCCTCCAGGCAGAGCGACTGATCGGGGGGAGAAGGTGCCTCCCCCCCACCCCGAGTTGCTTCCCTCTCGGCTGCCAAACACGGCATTGTGCACAAATCGCATGAGACGCTCCAGCCCGTGAGCCAAACAGTCCATGGGCTCCAGCTGGGGATAGGCCCGGCCTGGGGGGCAGGAGGCCGGCTGGGGGAGCTGAGGACCCACGTTCTCTCACACGTGGAGCTGGGGGTGGTTCCCAGCTCTCTCACATGCGCACGCCAGCTCTGGGGTGCTGGACATGCAGCGCAGCCGGAGCCCGGTAGGGGTGAGGCCCCGGTTAGGGCCGTGGCTCTGTCCCCGAGGCAGCGCGCCCATGTCACCACTCACCACGGCCCTTGTCTCACGAGCTGGGTGAGGCCTGTCCATGCGAGCCGGCATCGCCCCCCGAGCACCAAGTGTGGATGGAGCCGGTGGATCTGAGCTGCCAATCCAGGCACCAGCCCACCCCAGGGGGCATTTACACGCTGTGGGGCTGGGCAGAGCATGGCCAGGGGCAGGCCCCACTGAGCTGCTCCACGTGTGTGTGCTGCAGCCTCCCGCTCCGGGATCCCATCCCACACGGCCTGGGCGTTTGCTGCCCACAAACAGGTTTTTGCTCCCCGCCTTCCAAGGGGATTTCTCAACAGCCGGCCCTGCCCAGAGGGGAGGGGCCTGCCCCTGGGGGCCAGGAGACGGGTTCTGTGGAGAAACGGGTCAGGAGGAGATTAGGTCCCTGTTGTTGAGCTGTGAGCCAGCCCCGCCCTCCCCCACCTGGGCAGGGTATAAATCCCAGCCCGGCTCAGCGCTGGGCAGAGACCTGGCTCCTGGCAGCAGCATGAAGTCAGGGACCATCTTCCTCCTCCTGGGGCTCCTGGCCGTCTGGGCCGAGCTGCCACCTGCGGCTGGACGTGAGTGGAGAGCGCGGGGTCAGCAGAGAGGAGCCGCTGGCCCGCCCAGCCCAGGGTGCCGCGGCAGCGCCCTCCCCTGCCCTGCTCTGTTCCGTGGGGCGGGGGGTCTGCCCTGGGGAGCAGGGGGGCTCCTGGCAGGGGCCCGGCTAGTGCAGGTGGGAGGAGAAGGGGCCGGGCAAGGCTCTCCCCACTGGACACTGTGACCCTCCTCTCCCAGGGCGCCCGCGGCTCCCACCTCCTTGGTGGTGCCGGGTGAGGTCGGCCAGGGGCTGATCCGCCGAGCCCAGCAGCCCTCCCACCTCGTGCAGGCTCAGCAGCAGGGTCCCGCTGCGGGGGAAGGGACGGGGGGGCAGAGTCTCGCCCGGCGGGTGGACGCTCTGGCACCGGGTCTCTCCCTGCGGAGCAGGACGCCAGGCGGGCAGAGGCCTGTCCTAGGCAGAAGCTGTGCAGCTGGGGGGGACGGAGCCAGGGCGGGGTTAGGACACTGGACTGACGGCCTCGTGCCTGCTCTGCATTGCAGGGAGACCTGGGGTCTGTCCCTCGGTCAAAGGGGTTGTGGGGATCTGTTTGGAGAGGTGCAACGGAGATGAGTCCTGTCCTCCAGGGCAAAAGTGCTGCAGTAACGGGTGTGGCAATGAGTGCAGAGGAGTGATAACTGGAGGTGAGACCCCTGGGCAAGACCCAGCCCCAGGACAGGAGCCAGTCGTGACCCCACAGAGGGGCCAGCCCTGCAACCCCAGACGGAATTTGCCTCCCGCTCAGAGCCCCCTGGACCCACCCCCAGCTGGAAATCAAACTACCCCTGTGAGCATCCCGGGGAGGATCAGTCGGGGGTCCTCCTGGGACACCAGGGGGCTTTGTCGGGGCTCCTTGCGCTCCCGGGAACTGCCCCGCGCTGACCACGCCATTCCCACCCCTCCTGGCACACACTCTGCTCCCATTCTGGGCAATTTCTCATCAGCTGTCCCCTCTGGCCGTGGTGGCAGGAAGCCGCTCGCTGGGGAATCCCAAATTTCCCGTTTTGCCAAGAGTCTCCCGCCATCGGGCCCCGTCCCCCAGCAGCCACCGGAGCCAAAATGGGTACTGTGAGGCCTCTAGGAGTCCCAGGGGGCCGCAGGGCTGAGGGGGGCTCCCTGTCTGCTCTGGCCTGGCACCGCGCCCAGCCGGGGCCCATGTCTGCGGCCCCTAGGAGAGCTGCGGGGCCCCGTCCTGCCACCCGCCCCCACACCGGCTCCGCAGCTCTAAGTGGCTAGGCAGGGGGCACTGCGGCCAGGGGAGCTGCAGGGGGGCGCAGCCCCAGGGTTGCAGCACGTGCCAGCCACTCCCAGAAGTGCTGGGGGACCAGGGCAGGCAGGGGGGGCCTTAGCCCGTAACACCGCCGATTGGGAACCGCCCGAGGGAAGCTCAGCCCTTTTCTCAGCCCAGCCCCAGCCCTGAGCCCCTCCCGGAGCTGGAACCATAACCCCCGTGCCAAACCCAGAACCCCTGCCCCAGCCCTGAGTCCTTCCTTCCCCGATCTCCCTCCCAGAGCCCACAGCCTGTACCCCCACCTGTTCCCTAACCCCCTGTCTAGCCTCTGCTTGGAACCGCCACCCACAGTCTGAACCCCTCTGCCCTCGTGTGATGGACCGGGCCAGGTCTGGGCACAGCTGAGGGCATCTACTCAGGGCGAATTGCTCAAATTTCGGGCTCCTTACAGCCCCCAGACTGGAGACCTCTCCAAACAGGCCACAAACCAGTCCCACAGAGCACTTCAGCAGCCTGCCTGAAGCCTCTTGAGCAAAACCCCTCCGACACCCCAGCAATATCCGTGCCCCAGATGGGCGCGGACCACATACACAGGTGGGGGGTCCTAGCACCCAATCCCACCTACCCCGAACAAGTTCTGTCCGGTTCCAAGAAACCAGCCACAGATCCCAGGTAAATTTACCCTCTGGACCTTACCCACAAATCACGCTGAGCCAATTTATTTATTACTACGAGAAAGTAAAGCCTGAGAGTGAGGTTGCTAAAGTATCGTACGTTACATGCACCGAATCTCCCAGTCTCAATACAGGCTCCAGCAGAGATGTTATAGCTGTGGCTTAAAAGTCCTTGTTGCACATCCTATGCCAGGATGGGTCCACAGTTCTTTCCCCCTGTGATTCCCTGCGAAGCCGCATCTGGGGTTAAGAGCAGATCTGGAGACCAAGATGAAGTCGGCCACGTGGTCTATATACACCCCCTCCTGGCTTCTTCCAAGCTGGAGGGAGTCACATGGCCAGTGGCCAGGTGTGTCTTTGGCCTCCAGAGGCCCATTGTTCCCGGGAGCTTTGCTCATTACCATGTCCATGGGCAAACATTCCCGGCCCATTGCTCTGCCTCAGACAGAGAATCTTTCAGCATCGACCCAGAGCACATATTCATAACTCCACGCACAGACATCACACAGGTATATGAAGAGCATGTACAGAGTCAGTAGAAGGCAAGCTTTCATTTGACACCTCACGTGCCCCCTTTGTACCACTTTTGGGGCAAAGAACGCCCCCCCCCCCATGGGTGCAGCAGTGATCTGGCTGCTTCCCTAAAATCCAATAATGTAACACCTCGCCCAGAGCCCGCACCCGTCCCACACCGGAACCTCCTACCCCAGCCAGGGGAAAGTGAGGGAGGGTGGGGCAGGAAGCGAGGGAGATCAGGCAGGCAGAGAGTGCAGTGGGCGGGGCTTCGGGGAAGGGTCCAGTGTGTTTGGGTTTAGGCTGCAGCCAGGGATAGACGTGGCCTGGGGGGCAGGAGGCCGGCTGGGGGAGCTAAGGGCCCACGTTCTCTCACCTGTTGAGCTGGGGGTGGTTCCAAGCTCTAGCACGTGCCCACGCCAGCTCTGGGGTGCTGGACATGCAGCGCAACCGGAGCCCGGTAGGGGTTATTGTCCCATGTACGGAGGTGTCTGCGCCCCGCGGCTCTGCCCCCACCAAACTCCTTCCCAAGGCCTGAGGCGGGGGCGGGATGGAGGAGGTTGGATGGGGGAGGGGAGCAGGTGCTGGGCATCCTCGGCGGAAGCTTGGCAGCGAGTGGGGGCGCAGTCAGGGCAGCTTTGGGACACGGCTTCCCTGCCTGGGCCTGTCTGTATTGCAGAGAGACCTGGGACCTGCCCCACGCCCATTGCCCAGGGGACCTGTGTGGAGAGATGCCGAGGAGATGATTCCTGTCCTCCAAGGCAAAAGTGCTGCAGTAACGGGTGTGGACACGTCTGCATGGGAGTGATACCCAGAGGTGAGACCCGGATCCCTGGGTAAGACCCAGCCCCAGGAGCCAGCCGTGACCCCACAGAGGGGCCAGCCCTGCAACCCCAGGCAGAATTTGCCTCCTGCTCACCCCAGCCCCCTGCCCCAGCCCTGAGCCCCTCCTCGAGCTGGCGCCCTAACCCCCCTGCCACACCCAGAACCCCTGACCCAGCCCTGAGACCTTCCTTCCCAGAGCCAACATCCTGCACCCCCACCTGTCCCCCAATCCTTTGCCCAGCCTCTGCTTGGAGCCCCACCCACAGTCTGAACCCCTCTGCCCTCGCTTGGAGCCCGCACCGTGTTCCACACCGGAACCCCCTACCCCAGCCAGGGGAAAGTGAGGGAGGGTGGGGCAGGATGTGAGGGGGATCAAGCAGGCAGAGGGGGCAGTGGGCGGGGCTTCGGGGAAGGGGCTGGGTCCAGGGTGTTTGGGTTTGGGCTCCATCCAGGGATGGGCTTGGCCTGGGGGGCAGGAGGCTGGCTAAGGGAGCTAAGAGCCACATTCTCTCATCCCGGGGAGCTGGGGGTGTTTCCCAGCTCGCACAGACGCCCACACCAGCTCTGGGGCGTTGGACGTGCAGCGCAGCCAGAGCCCGGTAGGGGTGAGTGTCCCGCGTATGGACGTGTCTGCGCCCCGCGGCTCTGCCCCACCACACTCCTTCCCAAAGCCTGCGGTGAGGGCGGGATGGAGGAGGTGGGATGGGGGAGGGAGACAGGCTCCGGGCATTCTGGGCACCATCGACCTCTCCAAAAGCTGCCGACCCTGCCCCCCCTCTGCGGAAGCTGGGCAGCGAGGGGGGGGCACTGTCAGGGCAGCTTTGGGACACAGCTTAACTGCCCGGGCCTGACTGTATTGCAGAGAGACCTGGGTTCTGCCCCACGCCCAGGGGCCAGGGGGCCTGTGTGGAGAGATGCAGAGGAGATGATTCCTGTCCTCCAAGGCAAAAGTGCTGCAGTAACGGGTGCGGCCGTGTCTGCATGCGACCGATACCCAGAGGTGAGACCCGGATCCCTGGGAAAGACCCAGCCCCAGGACTGCCCCAGGACAGTGACTGGGAGGAGGTGCTGGGGAGTAGAATATGGATAAGGGGTTCAAGGTGGAAGTGGGGTGCAGGAGCAGGGTGGTGTACAGGGTCTGGGGGCAGGTGGGGGTGCAGGAACAGGATGGGGGTGCAGGGTTTGGGGGGGAGGCAGCATGCAGGAGCCAGCTGAGGGTGTAGGCAGGCAGGGGAGTGCAAAACTGGGCTAAGGTGGGTTCTGGCAGGAGGGGGTTGTAGAAAGGGGTTGGGCGCATGGGGTCAGGATGGGAGGGGATGGGGCACGTACCTGGCACAGGTCCCAGGGGGTCAAAGGTGACTCCAGGCCACCCTGCGCTGGCAGGCACCACACCTGCCACTCCTATTGGCTGGGAGTCCTGGCCAATGGGAGCGATGGGGGTGGACCCCGCACGCCAGCACGGACCATGGAGTGGCACAGAGCCACTTCCTTCCCCGGCCGGCAGAGCGCGTGGGATGGGTGCGGCACAGCTTGCCTGGACGTGTCCTGTGATGCTTGGAGCTCCGTCCCCCCAGCCATAGGGAGCCAGTGCAGGTGCCCCAGCCATGCCAGGCGGGGGACCCTGAACCTCAGTGCCCCATGTGGCTGGAGTGCCAGAGCTGGCTCACCCTCTGTGGGGAAGGGGGAGCCCCGAGCCTCGTGAGCCGGATCCATGCAAGCGGCAGCCTCAGCCATCGATTCCCTGCCCCGTCTCTAACTCATGTCCCTTCTTCCTCTCTAGGGCATAAGTTCCCGCCTCTGCCCCAGGCCTAGGGGACCTGGGACCTCTCTGCTGGCCTCCCCATCCAGCCTGCCTGACGCCGGGGCCAGGCTGAGGGTCCTTCTGCTACGGATCGGGCTGGGGAGGATGCTCCTCACCCAGTCGCTCTCCCCTTCCGGTAGCTGCTCTCCCAAGCCTGCCCCTCCCCCCTGCATTAGCCGCTTTGGGGTGCCCTGCTGAGGGACTGCTCTGTGTCCTGTCTGGGGCCCCGGCCAGGGAGCCAGGAGCTGGTGCTGCAGCTTCGGGGTGTGTCCCTCTCTGGCCAGCTCAGCCCAGGCCACTGCGCTGGCAAAGAACCTTTTCTCTCAATAAACGTGTGATGCATGAACCCGCCTCTGCCCTTTCACTGCCGACTCGCAGCTCCCAGGCTCTGCCCGACTTGCAGCTCCATGTGGCCCCTGGGGACGCCCATATGCTGCGCGCAGGAGCTGGCAGTGCCTATGTGTCACATGCCTGCGGCCAGCGCCCATCCTGTGCCATGTGCCCAGGGACGGGGACGCCCAACGCCACGCGCCTGGGGCCAGCACAGCCCATGTACCGTGTGCCCGGGGGCAGAGCCACCCATATGCTGTGTGCCCGGGGCTGGCGCCGACCCTGTGCCACGCACCCGGGGACAGGGACATGGCCGGCCCCGATCACTTGGTGGGCGCACAGAAATGGCCTGGTGGGCGCCATGGCACCCTCGGGCACTGCGTTGAGGACCACTGGTCTAGACGGTGCTTGGTCCTGCCGGGAGGGCAGGGGACTGGACTCGGTGCTCTCAGGGTCCCTTCCAGTGCTGGTCTTCTGTGATTCTTTGATTCCATGATTCGAAGCCGACGAGAGAGTTTGCTCCTGTTGGCCTCCCACGGTGGAGACGTCGCGGAAGTTCGAGTTAAGACACGTTGACTCCAGCTACACAATGAATGTAATTAGCTGGAGTTGTGGATCTGAATTGGATCTTCTGCCTAAGTGTAGACAAGGCCTCCAGGGCCGGCCCCACCCGAGAACAGCCCCAGGGCCCCGAGCTAAGCCAGCCTATGAGCAGCTGCACAATCCCATTCCAGGCCTTGTAGACAAATGGTGCGTCTCTTGTCCAGGGGCTCTCTAGGGCCGAGATGCAACATTGCCACCTCAGCGCGCCCCCTTATGGCAGATGCAGCAACTCGGCCTCAGTTTCCCCCACAGGCCTTTGGCCTGTCCAGCCTTGGAGCCCCTGGCCCTCTGGAGGAGCTAGTGGAGGGAGAGGTACATAGATTTTCTAGGACACCGTAGAACGGTCCCACCTCCGGTCAGCTGCCCCTGCGCTGTTGAGGAGGGGGAAAGGCTCAGGGAATGAGAACACCCATTGGGAGCAGAGGGAAATGATCCAGATGTGGGGACCTCCCTGCAGTTGAAACCTTGCACTGAGGCTCTCTCTCCAAGGGAGGGAACTCCCGTTGTTAGGAGGAAACAGGTGTTCCTAACAGGGTATCTAATCATTAGAGACACAGACAGCTGGGTTTGCGGTGAGCAAAAGAACCACATCTGGACAGACTTGTGTGTAGTGCTAGGGAGGAGCCGGTGGTGGTGGTAGGTGTGGGTACCAGTGACACAGGGGAGGAGAGGGGAGAGGTTCTGGAGGCCAAACTGAGGCTGTGAGGTGAGAGATTGAAATCCAGGATCTCTACGGTGGCATTCTCTGCAATGCTTCCAGTTTCACGCACAGGGCCGGGTAGGCAGGCCCAGCTGTGGGGTCTCAATGCGAGGACGAGATGATGGTGTAGAGAGGAGGGGTTCAGATCTACTAGGAGTTGGGGGAACTTTTGGGAAAGGAGGGGTATAGACGGGTATCCACCTAAACCAGAATGGAACCAGAGTGCTGGTACTTAACATTAAAAAGGCTGTTAGAGCAGTTTTTAAACTAAGGGTTGGGAGAAAGCCAAGAGGCGCAGAGGAGCACATGGATTGGACAGAGACATCCCTTAGGGGCGAGTCTATTCCTAGAGATTCTCTCTGCCCTACTAAAGAGGAGAGGATAAATATGATAAAATACAGGTAAGATGTGAAGAGAAACAGTCCCTTTCAATCACATCTTGGAGTGGCAGACAGCTAAAAAGTGAAAAGGACATCTAGTGTTCATACACAAACGCTAAAAGAACAAATAAGAAGATGGGTGAACTAGAGTGACTCATGTTAAAGGGGGAAATTGACAGAGCACACAACACAGAAACTTGGTGGAATGAGGAAAATCAATGGGACAGTCATACCAAGGTGTAAGATTTCAGCTATCTCCACACTGACAAGGCACCTCCGGACGGGATGCAGAGCTATAGCTTCTTAACACCTTAAATGGCTGCTTCTTGGGGCAGCTGGTTCTGGAACCCACAAGAGGAGAGGCCATTCTTGATTTAATCCTAAGTAGAGTGCAGGATCTGGTCCAAGAGGTGACTATAGCTGGGCCACTTTGTAATAGTGACCATAATAGAATTACGTTTAACTTCCCTCTGGCAGGGAAAACACCACAGCAGCCCAACACTGGAGTATGAATTGCAGGAAAAGGGACAGCACAAACATCAGGAGATTAGTGAACAGAAATGAAAAGGTACAGTACCGTAAGTGACATCCTTACAAGCTTCATGGAAACTTTTTAAAGACACTAAAATAGAGACTCAAATTAAATGTAAACCCTAATTTAAAAAACATAATAAGAGAAGCAAAAAGGTGTCACCTTGGCTCAAGAACCAAGTCAAAGAAGCAGTGAGCGAGAAAAGGGCAGCATTTTTAAAGTGGAAGTTAAACCCTAGTGAGGAAAATAGAAAGGAGCATAAACTCTGGCAGATAAAGTGTAAAAATATAATTAGGGAGGCCAAAGGTAATTTGAAGAGCAGCTAGACAAAGACTCAACAAGTAATAACTAATTTTCTTTTAAGTACGTCAGAAGCGGGAGCCCTGCTAAAACACCAGTGAGGCCCCTGGGCAATTGAGATTCAGTTTCTCATTGCGGAGAAACGTAATGTCTTTTTTGCATCGGTCTTCACAGTTGATGATGGGAGGGAGATTCCCAAACTTGAGCCATTTTTTTAAGGTTGCCAATCTGAGGAAGTGTCCCAGATAAAGGTGTCATTAGAGGAGATTTTGGAACAAATTGATAAACTGAACTGAAACAAGTCACCAGGACCAAATGAAAGAACGCCAATGTGAACTTGCAGAATTACTAACTGTGGTCTACAACCTATCATTTACATCAGCTTCTCTGTCAAATGACTGGAGGGTAGCTAATGTGACATCAATTCTTAAAAAGGGCTCCAGAGGAGATCCAGTAATTACAGGAAGGTAAGTCTAACTTCAGTATCAGGCAAACAGGCTGAAACTATGGAAAAGAACGGCATTGTCAGGCACATAGATAAACAGAATTTATTGCGGACAAGTCAACATGCTTTTTATAAAGGCAAATCGTGCCTCACCAATCTACTAGTATTCTTTGAGGGGACAAGGGGGATCCAGTGGATACAGTATACTTAGATTTCCAGAAAGCCTTTGACAAGACTCTTAGTCAAAGTAAGCTGTCATAGGGTAAGAGGAAAGGTCATCCCATGGCTTGGGAACCGGTTACAAGACAAGAAACAAAGGGTAGGAATAAATGGTCAGTTTTCAGAATGGAGAGAGGCAACTAGTAGTGTTCCTCAGAGACCAATCCTATTCTACATATTCACGAATGACCTGGAGAAAGTAGCAATCATTGAGGTGGCAAAATTTGCAGATGATACAAAATTGCTCACGATAAAATTCAATATTGATAAATGAAAAGTAGTGCATATTGGAAACCATAATCCCAGATAGACGTATAAAATGATGGGGACTAAATTAGCTATTACCTCTCGAGAGAGAGATCTCGGTGTCCTTGTGGATAGTTCTCGGGAATTATCTACTCAAAATAGCAAACAGATTGTTGGAATCATTAAGAGATACATAATAATACAGAAAATGCCACATTGCCTTTCTATAAATCCATGGCATGCCCACAGCTTGAATACAGTGTGCAGATGCGGTCACTTCTTCTCAAAAATGATATATTTGAATTGGAAAATGTTCAGAAAAGGACAACAGAAATGGTGAGGGGTATGGAACAGGTGCCATATCAGGAGACACTAAAAAGACTGAGATGTTTCAGCTTGGATAAGAGACAGCTAAAGGAAGATATGAGAGTAGTCTATAAAAGCATGACTAGTGCTGAGAAAGTAAATGAAGAAGAGTTATTTACTCCTTTCCATAACACAAGAACTAGGGACCACCAAAGGAAATGAATAGGTATCAGGGTTAAAAGAAAGCAAAGGAAATATTTCTTCACACAGCGCACAGTCAACTAGATACATTCATGGAGGACAGGTCACCAATTAATTGGGATGGGCAGGGATGGTGTCCGAAGCCTCTTCATTGCCAGAAGCTAGGAATGGACAACAGGGGAGAGATCACTTGATGATTGTCTGTTATGTTCCCCAATGCTTTGGGGCACCTGGCATTGGCCACTGGGCTAGATGGGCCTTTTGCCAGACCCAGTCTGGTTGTTCTTATGAGATTCATGCAGGGAGCAACGCCCCAGCATTCAATACAGTCTGAACACTGAACAGATCCCTACAATTCTGATGCCTGTTTTAACAAAACTAGCGTGCACGTGAGCTAGACAGATTCCTGCCATGTGTCTGTCACGGGTCCACGGGCATGTGCCAGACCTGGATTGCCAGGGTCACAGCAACCTGCTTTTGTCAGCGAGGGGCAATATAAAGCGCTGAGCCGAGCTGGTTGCCACATGGCTAGGTTGCTCTCCTGTTGCTACATTTTGCGTTAGAACTGGCCGGCCCCTTCCGGAGACTGGTGGGAGCTGAAGCAACGGCTCCCTTCTCCTGCTGTCCAACGGAATAAACGGCTGCCCTGGGAGGCGGCTCTTTGCTGGGATGAGAGAGCAGCTGTGAGGCGCCCTTGGCCCTCCCGCCCCCCCGGCTGCCCTGACAGCCAGAGGAGCCGGGCGCAGCCCAGCTCTAGGGAGAGGAGTCTCAGAGAAGGGGGCAGATGTTCCCTCCTGCGGGTTGGCCGGCCCCTCAGCCTCTCCCTGTGCCCCCCTCAGTGCCCTGTTTATCCAGCCTGCCCTAGCTGGAGCCCTGCGGCAGAATCCCTCACCCTGCCGAGCGTGGCTGCAGCAGGAAGTGGCTGTTTCTCTCCTGAAGGGCCCTCCTCCCTCCCCTGAGCTCTCACTGTCCCTGGGCCTGGCAAGGGAGCTCTGGCTCACCAGGCAAGAAGCCAGCGCTGCCCAGAGTGCAGCTGTGGGGAGGAAGGTTGTTTTCGATCAGATATCTAATCTCACATTAATTAGTGCGAGGGGCTGATCGTCAGCAGTGAGTGTTCCGGCCTTTCCAAAAGGCACAGTCCATTTCTGCCAGGCAGAGGCGTGGGGGGCTGTGGGAAGTTTTCTGCACAGAATCAACAAGAGGGATAAGAGTTGGGGGATTGTTGATTCTCAGCTCCATGGGGAGTTGTGCAGCGGACGCCTCCCAACAGGCAAGCGTTGCAGCTGCAAGCGTGTGGGCAGGAGAGAACAAACCCCACGGGCAAGAGGGAACTGAGGAGTGTCACCATCACCTTGCGAAATTTACGATGGTAACTCATGTGCAGATGTACGTTTAGCCACATTCCCCTTGTAAATAACGGTCTGGTTCCCCAGCCTAGTTAATACGTCTGGGAAGAATTTATTACAGGATTGGCCACAAGCGTCTCTGGTGGGAGAGCTGAGTGACAATTGTTCGTGAGAGCATCAGAACAGCCAAAGGTCCATCCAGCTCTCCCTGTGTGGGGCCGACCGTCTGTGGGATGCAGGGACCTGCCCAAACTGCCCCTCGCACGCCCCAGCCTGGCACCAGGGGGCCCTGCTCTGGCAGTGCCCACACACCCTCAGGCACCCGACCCCATGTCCCCATCTGGTCACGAGCCTCCCAGCCCAGCCTGCGAGGCCTTATGCCTGGGGCGTGTGGCAGTGCTGAGCCCCCACGTGCCTCCTACCAGCCACGGCACCCAGTTACAGATGGCCCCAGCCGCAGCCCTGCCCCATAGCATCTCCCCCCATAGCCACAGCTCAGCCCTGCCCCATAGCATCTCCCCCCATAGCCACAGCTCAGCCCTACCCCATAGCTTCTCCCCCATAGCCACAGCTCAGCCCTGCCCCATAGCATCTCCCCTCCCAGCCACAGCTCAGCCTGCCCCATAGCATCTCCCCTCCCAGCCACAGCTCAGCCCTGCCCCATAGCATCTCCCCTCCCAGCCACAGCTCAGCCCTGCCCCATAGCATCTCCCCCCATAGCCACAGCTCAGCCCTGCCCCATAGCATCTCCCCCCAGCCACAGCTCAGCCCTACCCCATAGCATTTCCCCCCATAGCCACATCTCAGCCCTACCCCATAGCTTCTCCCCCCATAGCCACAGCTCAGCCCTGCCCCATAGCATCTCCCCCCAGCCACAGCTCAGCCCTGCCCCATAGCATCTCCCCTCCCAGCCACAGCTCAGCCTGCCCCATAGCATCTCCCCTCCCAGCCACAGCTCAGCCCTGCCCCATAGCATCTCCCCCCATAGCCACAGCTCAGCCCTGCCCCATAGCATCTCCCCCCCATAGCCACAGCTCAGCCCTGTCCCATAGCATCTCCCCCATAGCCACAGCTCAGCCCTGCCCCATAGCATCTCCCCCCATAGCCACAACTCAGCCCTGCCCCATAGCATCTCCCCCCCCAGCCACAGCTCAGCCCTGCCCCATAGCATCTCCCCCATAGCCACAGCTCAGCCCTGCCCCATAGCATCTCCCCTCCCAGCCACAGCTCAACCTGCCCCATAGCATCTCCCCCCATAGCCACAGCTCAGCCCTGCCCCATAGCATCTCCCCCCATAGCCACAGCTCAGCCCTGCCCCATAGCATCTCCCTCCAGCCACAGCTCAGCCCAGCCCCATAACATCTCCCCTCCCAGCCACAGCTCAGCCCTGCCCCATAGCATCTCCCCTCCCAGCCACAGCTCAGCCTGCCCCATAGCATCTCCCCCCATAGCCACAGCTCAGCCCTGCCCCATAGCATCTCCCCCCCATAGCCACAGCTCAGCCTGCCCCATAGCATCTCCCCCCATAGCCACAACTCAGCCCTGCCCCATAGCATCTCCCTCCAGCCACAGCTCAGCCCTGCCCCATAGCATCTCCCCCCATAGCCACAGCTCAGCCTGCCCCATAGCATCTCCCTCCAGCCACAGCTCAGCCCTGCCCCATAGCATCTCCCCCCATAGCCACAGCTCAGCCCTACCCCATAGCATCTCCCCCCATAGCCACAGCTCAGCCCTGCCCCATAGCATCTCCCCCCATAGCCACAGCTCAGCCCTGCCCCCAGTTCCTGGCCCCCCAGCTCTGACTTCTGCCCCCTCAGACTCTGCCCTTAGCTCAGCCCCTCTGGCCCGGGCAGCCTCCCCTCACACGGAGGACGGGACCCCGGCTCCTGCCTGCCCCATTGGCCTGCCTGCCCTGTCAATCAGCCTGCCCTGGAACGCTGGCCCCTCCTGATTGGTCGTAGCGCCTGCCAGTCTTAGGACTCCCCTTTCCCTGGGCTCGCCCCTTTTCCAGACTAGACACTGGGGGGGTCAGCAGCTCCCCACTCGCCCTGGCGGGCCCCACTGAGCGGTGCCTGGGGGTGGGGCCGGGCTGCTCCCCAGGGCTTGGGGGGTCACCCCCCCGCTCCTCTCCCCCAGGCTGGGCAGGGAGGGCACAAGCTGGCCAGGAGCCGCTGCGGGGCCCTGCCTGCCTGGGGGTCAGCCCCCAGCCCCACTCCTGAGCCTTGGCCCCCGGCTGGGCCATTTCCGAAACCCTCCGGCCAGAGCCAGGGAACGGGGGGGTGTTGCCTGGGGACGGACTGTCCCTGCTGGGACAATCCCATCCCTCGCCGCTGATCAGGGGGACCCAGAGTGAAACCAGCCCAGCAACTTGGGGGGACCCCGGCTGGGGGGCCGTGGGGTGATGGGCCCCTGCGTGTGTCTCAGCGACCCCACACACTCCACGCGGCGTCACGCCAAGGGCGTCTGCACACCTGGCTCGTCATACAGCCAGAGGGCGGCTGCTGCGTCGGCTCCACGGAGAGCAGGGTCCCTGGGCCGAGGCAAACTGGGCTCCTGGGGCTCTCCCAGGGCTGGAGGGGAAATGCCCAGCTCCCAGGGAACTGTGAGAGCCATTCCCCAGTGTCTAGTCTGGGACACGCCTGCCCGTGAGCCCCGCCCCCGCTGTGCCCCAGACCAATAAGGCTGGGTTCAATACCTAGTGGTTCCTTGTTAACAATCCCAGCTCAGAGCAGTAACCCGGGAACGAACACACACACACACACACACACACACACACACCACACACACACACACACACACACACCCCTCTCCTCCAGTGCCGGGGAGAGGCAATGCTTCCCCACACACTAGCACAGGGCCAGTGTGGAAGAGAAATGTTTAATGAAAGCAGGCAAGTCACCGGGCAGTAATTAGAGAAAATGCCACAAGCAGTTTCACAATCGTAAACCAGTGAGCAGGACACACCCCCAGCATTCATGGGGCAGTGTCACCCGCCTCCTGGTCAGTTCTGCAACCAAAAGTTCCTTTTTTGAGCCCCTCTCTGCCCTCATTTGCAGGGGTTATCCTTGGTCAGTGGACGCAGGGGCCAGAGGTGCGTCAGTGTGAGTTCGTCTCCCACCAACGTTCCCTCGTTTTTTCCATGCATGTGCCGATTGACTTTTGGTACGTGCACCACCACCACCACCATGTGCGTTATCAGTACCAAAATCCCAGCCTGTGGTATATTTTTTAAAAGTTCATAGCTATGGAAGAATAGATTAAAACACGTGACAATTGACAAAGTGCACTGTGTATGATAGTTAATATGAAATCAAATTAGAAGAAAATTAACAATGCTTTTGGAATATCTGTATTTTATCATAGTTTCTAACAACTCAAGCTAGTAAAAACCCCAAAATGTGGCAGACTGAAAACAGCTACATAAATAAAACAGAGACATGGCCATTATGTGAATGCCTAAAAAGAATATGTACTGGAGGCCTAATGTAATAACCTGTTCCTATCAGAGATCCACTAGATCGTCAGGGAAAGCTGCCCCCCAAAAGCACTACTGGACCCCGCAACCCTGGAGCAGGGGCTTGGACATGAGAGGTTAGAAAACACAAGAGTGATACTGCAAATCACGCTTTCAAGCCACGATTCATGATCCCAGGTGTAAGGGGACTGTTAGCCCCTTACTAAAACTCTGTGGGAGTTTTTCGTTCGCCAGCTCCCAGTGTCAAAAGGGGAAGGGTCCATGAGAAACCAGGGCCCTGAGACTGACAGACCCCAGTGACAATGGAAAGCAGCCAACACTCCAGCTCGGCCTGATTGACAGGTTGGACAGGCCAGTGAGGAAAGTGAGAGGCCAGGCCCCGTCCTCCCTGTGAGCTGGGATTCTTCTCGGTCTCTCTGAGCAAGGAGAGAGCTGAGAGACAGCTAAAAGGAGCAAGCTGTGCTGAGGGGCAGTCCTGCAGCAACAGAGCCAGGCACACACAGCCCAAGGAGCGCAGACCCGGTGTTGAGCAGCAGACTGGCAGTGCTCAGAGAGCCAAAAGGGACAGAGAGCTGGAGACTGGCAAAGCAGCACAGCCTGCAGCTGGGTGTGGTGAGCAGCTGGGACCAGCAAAGTGTGGGGAGAGGCTCTGGGCAGGGAGATATCACCAGCCAAGAGGCCCAGCAGGCCAGACTGGGAGAGGGGTCTGGCCACTTAGAGCGTGAGGCTGTGTGGTCACTGCCAGAGCAAGCGTGTCCAGCCTGCAGCCCCCCTGCAGCACATCCGGGGCCTCTAAGGGGCCTATAAGGAAGAGACTGTGAACTGTCCTTACACTCTGCAGACTGCTGTTTTGATGTCCCCGTGCCACAGAGCAGGGCTGTGTGTTCTCATTTAACCATTCTCATTTTTTCTTATTCTTTTCTCTTTAATCAGTTGATGTTTAATAAATCGTATTTGCTTTGAACCTTATGAAATGATCACGGGGCCAAGAAGGCCTGCAGTGTAAAGAGAGCACCTCGGAGTGGGGACACCCTAACTCCTGCCCCTAGTGACTACAAGGTCGGGGATTAAGCCCCAGGAAACCTGGGCCCAGCCTTGTTGGGGTTTCGAGGGCTCTGCTACTCAGGAGAGTGGAGGGGGAGCCCTCAGGATCAGGGAGGCCGTGGGGTAAAGGAAGTGGGAGCGGGGACTCAGATCCTTTCGCTGGTTCATTTCACCGGGGTGTATAGAAGCCAGGAAAGTTCCCCACAATAGTGGGACCATTCCCCCGCTTACACAGGCAAAACTAAATGCAAATATTTTAAGGAGCTGGCCTTCGTGTTAGGAACTAAATGAATTAACCTGTGCACCAGTCAAGCAGTTCTGAAATGCCACCCAACGGCAAAGCGAGGCAGAAATATTCCTTGTCACTTTGTGATCATACAGGAGTTACGAAGTGCCATTTCCCATGGCAGGTCGGGGAAGGAGAGAGGGTTTATTTGGGTTCCTTGTTGTCAGGGACTCCAGCCCAGAAGACTCGGTTCATTGTCTGACCTCAAAGAGACAGTCAACACCAGCAAAGTCCAATCCCAAGCTCTTTATTGAAGAGTGCGCACAACAATAGAGAGCGGCCCATCTCCAAAGAGAACCAGCCCCGATTTTAGTAACAGGTAGGCTTATAAAGACAGTTCCGTCGCGTCATTAGCTCTTCACCCAAGCCACTTACCCACCTTTCTAAAACTTTTAATATCTATGCATATCTTGGCCAACCATTGATTGTGGCCAGAAGCGCTTCATGATGCATCAGCAACTTTCTTATCAATCACAAAATGCAGGTACCAGGAACAAGGAGACAAAGGAGTCGGGCACAAACAAAGGGCAAAACTAGGGAGGTAAGATTAGTGAAGGGGAACAGAAACAGGGAGGTTCTGACCAGCTCCCAAAGCAAGCCGCAGTAGGTACAAATCTGTCATTTAGCACTTATCTTACTTCTATAACCTAAGCCAGCATGGAGAGCGCCTCTGTTTGAACCACATCCCTGGTTCTGCTCAAGAATCCTCAGAGGCCTATGAAATGAGCCTTTGTTGGCTTTCCTTAGCATAAGGTTGACCGGCCTTGTTTTTCTGGGCCCCACATTGTTAAAGCAGTATCGGAGGGGAGCCGTGTTAGTCTGGATCTGCACAAGCAGCGAGGAGTCCTGTGGCACCTTACCACTAACCAAAGAGCAGGATCCCTGCTTCCCCTCCTGCACAATTCTCTCCCAGCCCCACAGCCCAGCTAGGGCTGAGATAGACCAAGAGCCTGACTCCCCACTCGGCCTCCCAGCGACCACCCACGGGGAGAGGAGTCAGTGGAACCCTCCTTCCCCCACTCGTCAGCAGGCTCACCAAGCTTTCCCTGTTGCCAAACGGGCTCCTCCCTTTCTTAAATTAATCCCCCTATTCCCAGTGACTCTCCCCCAGGGCTCTGCCACATTCAGCATCCGGCGGGGCTGTGAGCTGGCTGGTTTTATGCTCTCCCTAGGCCTCCCCCAGCTGAGCCATGGGGATTTAGCTTTTCTGTCCGCCAGTACCTGGGGCCCAGACCGGCAGCTGCTGCCTCAATACAGCACAGAGGGAGGCAGACTGTGGAGCAATTAGTCCTTTCCCCCCAGCCCAGCAGTTGGGTTTGTTCTCAGCCCCCTCTCAGCTGCAGCCACTGGAGCCTGAATGCTGGTACCACTCAGGCTAAGGGAGGGCACCTGAGCCATCCAGGAGCCACGCTTATAAGTGAGCTCAGCTGCCAGCCATTTTCAGTTGTGCAGGGGCCAGTGTGAACAGGAAAGGGTGTTCCCATCTCCTCGCAGGGGGATGTCTGTGCGGCTCCACTGCTTAGGGCAAGGCCCTGCGTTCCCTGGTGCACAGCTGTGCACCCGAGAGGGACACATGGCTCCCTGCTGGAAGAAGGCACCTTCTTCCTCCACCCTCTGAGCACTTGCCGTGGCTGGCTGCCCCACAAGCTACAGTTCCTCTCTGCTGGCTGCTCTTTCTGCACAAGGGTGCCATTGTGGGGGAGGGGCTAGGGAGCAGTAGCCCTTCTTTAAAATTTGAACCCCGGGATTTCAGACTTGTCAGGGAAAGCTGCTTTAAGCTTGTCTCTAGGGGCAGGGAGTTTGTTATAAAAAGAAGGAGGCCGGTGTAACAAAAGGCTGGGCATGCCAGCCACTGAAGGGTCCTTAGAGCATCAAGAAAACATTGCCAGGTACTTAAAAGATGGGGGGGGGGTGGGAAGAGTAGCCATGAGTGTTGTGCTGCTACACTTTGAATTTGGACCAGTGCTGTTAAACTTATAAGTGTTCTTGAAAAGGGGGTAAATAGGGAGGTGGCAAAATTTGCAGATACCACAAATTACTCCAAATAGTTTAGTCCAAAGCTGAGTGTGAAGAGTTACTGAGGGATCTCATAGAACTGGGTGACTGGGCAACACAAGGGAGATGGAATTCGGCATTGACAAATGCAAAGCAATGTCCATGGGAAAACAGAATCCCAACTATAGGTCAATATGTTGGGGTCTAAAGTAGCTGTGACCGCTCGAGAAAGAGATCTTGGAATCCTGGTGGATAGTTCCCTGGAAACATCTGCTCAGTGCGCAGGGGCTGTCTGAAAACTAAAAAACCTAACAGAATACTGGGAATGGAATAGATAAGACAGAAAATACTCTGTTGCCTCTCTCTAAAGTCATGGCACAGCGACAGCTTGAATACTGCAGGCAGATTTGGTCACCCCATCTAAAAAAAAGATAAATTGGATTTGGAAAAAGTACAGAAAAGGCAACTGAAATGATAAGGGGTAAGGAACAGCTTCCAGACGGGGAGAGATTAACAAGACGGGGACTTTTCAGCTTGGAAAAGAAATGACTAAAAGGTGGGGAGATATGTTGGAGGTCTAGAAAATCATGAACGGTGCGGGAAAATCCAGTAGGGAAATGTTATTTACTCCTTCGCTGACATAACTCTAGAAGCTCCTCCAAGTACATTTATAGGCAGCAGATTTAAAACAAATTATTTCTTTACCGTCAACCTGTGGAACTCCCTGCCGGGAGTTGGTGGAAAGGCCCACACTGTAACATGATTCCAATAACAACCAAATAAGTCCCACGGAGGTTCGGTCCATCAGTGGCGACTGGCCAGGACGGGCAGGGATGCTGTCCATGGCCTCTGTTTGCCAGAAGTGGGGAATGGGCAACAGGGGATGGATCATGTGATGATGCCTCTTTTGTTGATGCCTTCTGAAGCACCTGGCACTGGCCACTGTTGGGAGGCAGGACACTGGGCTAGGCAGGCCATTGGTGTGACTCAGTCTGGCCGCTCTGATCTTATATCAAGCCCAAATGTATCTGTCCCCTGCTGTAACCCCCTAGCCCCTCCCCTCCCAGAGCTGAGACAGGGCCCAGGAGTCCTGCCGGGGTCTCTCTCTGCAGTTAGTAAGGAAGTAAGACTAGACATTAACATGTTAAGGCTACGCAGGATCCCTTGTGACTTGCCACAATGTTAACATCAGAGCTGGGCTCCGGACCCCAGGGACTACATGGCAACTCACACTCTGGTGACACTGCCCGATGTCTGCCACCCCTGGGAGATGGTGTTTCACCAGGAACATTAGCCTGCGCACAGGATCCAGCTGGAGGGGGGTGTCCCAGAGAGGTCAGCTGAGCTGAGCTTGTGACAGGGTGGATCACAGAGATCCCCTTGGGACTGTGACCCAGTGTGCTGATGATGCCACTGAGCCTGCTGGGCCAGAAGCTCTGGTCTCCCCCAGGCAAGGCACAAAGTTGGGGTAACAGCCCCCCAGCATAGCAACATGGACACTGAACCACCTCCGCTCTGAGGGGGCTCAGATATAAGCTCATTGACAGCACCTAGGAGCACCCCCCAAGAGATCCAAACCCCCAAATAAATCCGTCCGACTTTTTACACAGAGCAAGCCCCTAAGATATTTGGTGTCTTTAACCGTGAAAAAGAGATGCACAGTGGTTGCTCCTCCCTCAGGTAACAATTATTTATACTGGGTTTGATATCAAACAGGTGTTTTTATTAAGCACAACAAGTAGGATTCAAGAGATTGCAAGTGAAAACAGACAGATCAAAGGAAGTTACTAAGACAAAATAAACAAAGTATGCCAGCTAAGCCTTATACACGAGGAGAAATTGCTTCAAAGTTTATGTCTCACCCTTGTCTCTATTTCAGGTAAAATCCTTCAAGACAAAAGTTGATCTTTTTCTCTGGCCTGGGTCTACCACTTCTCAGGGTTCTTTAGAATTCTTTGTTTTCAGGTTTCTTCATGTGTATCCTCTTAAAGTGGGGTGGCAATTTCAAAAGCCAGCTTCAGACAAAAGACTGATTGTTTTCCCTTCATAAAGAGACTTTCCTCAGGGCTGGAATCATTTGGCTAAAACGCTCCCCATGGAAAAATACCAGATTCAAGATGGATTCCTGTACCAGTTGACATAGTCACGTGTCTTTCTAAAACCAACCACAGTTTGGGCATGTAGGAAAAACAAACCAATTTGCAGATCATTGTCTTGAGCACTGGGCCATTAAGTTTCCATAAATACCACTCATGACTTTCGCTAGAAGACGTGGATTAATAAAACACATCTAACCTTCATATTTCTAACCTCACATACAAGGCCGATAGATGCAGAGAAACAGAATATACACATCCAGCAGATTGTCACTTTAAAATGATATGTCACATGATACATTTGGCCTAAAGCATTGTTGTGTTATGCATATTCATAAGCCCATTTTCATAAGCATGGGGGGCAGCCCATGACAGAGCGCTGTACTACACAGCCCTGGTGCTGGGGGAGATCAGGCCCCCAGGCGAGCCGGGTGGGACTCAGGTGTGGGCCATATTGGAGGTTCCCGTCCCATGTTAGCGCTGGCCCATCTGTCACACTCTTGGCTTTTCTCAGTCCATCTCTGGTTGGCCCTGTGGAAAGGGGGGCCCTGTGGAAAAGAGGGAGGTAATAGCAGCAAGGGCCTGTAACCCTGGCCTGCCTCACGCACAGGGGCAAGGCACAGAGATCCTGGCACCCAGGGCTCAGTGCTCCCCAGCGCTCAGCTGAGTTAGTCCCCCCTCGGTGTCAGGTGCAGTCAGAGCTAGGGATGGGAGCATGGAACCATGTACACGGTTAACCAATAAGCCTGGGCTTAGCAGTGAGCATTCATGGTTACACACAGGCTCCTGCCCCACTCCTGGGAGCCGGCTGCCATCCTCACAGCCTCTGTAGCGTGAGGCAGCAGCCAGCTCCTGCACACACTGGCTCCCGGAATGCTGCAGGGACATGGGGGCACAGACCCTCAGCTGATGCAGCTACACCAATCCCTTCCTGGGCAGTGGCTGTTCTGGCAGCAGGGCCAAGGGCTAGGGGCTGTGTGACCTCGGGACATAAGAACAGCCAGACGGGGTCAGACCAAAGGTCCATCCAGCCCAGGGTCCTGTCTGCCCATAGTGGCCAGCGCCAGGTGCCCCAGAGGGAGTGAATCAAACAGGGAATGATTAAGCCATCTCTCTGCTGCCATCCATCTCCACCCTCTGACACACAGAGACCAGGGACACCATCCCTCACCCAGCCTGGGTAACAGCCATTGATGGACTTAACCTCCATGAATTTATCTAGTTCTCTTTAAACCCTGTTCTAGTCCTAGCCTTCACAGCCTCCTCAGGCGAGGAGTTCCACAGGTTGACTCTGCGCTGTGTGAAGAAGAACTTCCTTTTATTTGTTGTAAACCTGCTGCCCATCAGTTTCATTTGGTGGCCCCTAGTTCTTATATTATGGGAACAAGTAAATAACTTTTCCTTATTCATTTTCTCCACACCACTCATGATTTTATAGACCTCAATCCTATCCCCCCTTAGTCTCCTCTTTTTTGAAAGCTGAAAGTCCCAGTCTCTTTAATCTCTCCTCATATGGGACCCGTTCCAAACCCCTCAGCATTTTAGTTGCCCTTCTCTGAACCTTCTCTAATGCAGTATATCCTTTTTGAGATGAGGAGACCTCATCTGTACGCAGTATTCCAGATGTGGGCGTTCCATGGATTTATATAAGGGCAAAAGATATTCTCCATCTTATTCTCTATCCCTTTTTTAATGATTCCTAACTTCCTGTTTGCTTTTTTGACTGCCACTGCACACTGCGTGGACGTCTTCAGAGAACTATCCACGATGACTCCAAGGTCTCTTTCCTGATTAGTTGGAGCTAAATTAGCCCCCATCATATTCTATGTATAGTTGGGGTTATCTTTCCCAATGTGCGTTACTTTACATTACATTACATTACTTTACATCCACATTACATTTCATTTGCCATTTTGTTGCCCAATCACTCAGTTTGGTGAGATCTTCTTGGAGTCCCTCACAGTCTGCTTCTGTCTTGACTATCCTAAACAGTTTGGTATCATCCGCAAACTTTACCACCTCCCTGCTTACCCCTTTCTCCAGAACATTTATGAACATGTTGAATAGGAAGATGGTCCAGAGCAGCCCCGGGAGGCGGCTGGAAACCCAGTTGGCAAGGCCGGCTGCGCAGATAACATGCCTGAGCCCTCCCCTCCCTGTCTGCTCGCCAGCTTCCCCCAGCCCTTCCCCTCCTCCCCAAAGAGCTGTGGGCTCACTCTAGAGAGTCCCTGCACGACGCTGAACCTCACGTGCGTGGGGGCAAGGCACATTTGGCAACACCCAACGCTGCAGCACTTCTGTGCTCCAGGGCAGTCATTGTCACTGGAGCACAACAGGGCGCAGATCCCAATGGTGTCTGGGGGGAACACAGGGCAGAGCCCAGGTTTCTCTGGAAGACAGAGCGTCCCAGGGTAGTGAGACACCTGGCTGATAAATCCCTGTCCCCACCCCGCTCCAAGTGGGGCAGGGCGGGGAGGGGCGGGAGAGACAGCAGTGAGAGATTAGCTACCAGATGGGACACTGGGCTCCCTCTGCAGGCCCAGAGTCCGGAGAGCTCAGGGTAGGGAGGAGGGAGAGAAACAGCCACTTCCGCCTGCAGCTCTGGGCCAGGTGAGGGATTCTGCCCCAGGGCTCCAGCCAGGGCAGGCTGGATAAACAGGGCAGAGGGAGGTGCCACGGGGCTGGCTGGCCCACAGGAGGGAACATCTGCCCCCTTCCTGTGACTCCTCTCCACAGAGCTGGTGTCTCACAGCTGGGCTGATGGGAGACCCTGGGCGGGCCGTGCCCGGCTCCTCTGGCTGTCAGGGCGGGAGGGCCACGGGCACCTCACAGCTGCTCTCTTACCCCAGCAAAGAGCCGCCTCCAAGGGCAGCCGTTTGGCAACTGGAGAAGGGAGCCGTTGCTGCATCACCCAACAGCCTTCGCCATGGCCTGTAAGTTCCTGTTCCAAAGGGAAATGCAGCAACAGGCTGGCGCTGTGACAAAGTGGGGGATTTGTGGGGGTGACATGGAGAGGGGAACTATGACAGCAGCGTGTGGCACTCTGTACTCACACCAGCGCCCTGACCCCCCCCCCCCCCCCAACGTAATTACTGTCTGTTGCATGCAAAGTGCCAGGTAAGCTAGCGAATGAAAGGTCATGATGTGTCCAGCCGGGCAGTTCTTGTCATTAGCGCCCCAGCCAGGACTCAGGGACCTTCCCTTTCTGATGTACTTAAAAACAGTTTGCTATTACTTTTGAGTGTTTGGCTAGCTGTTCTTCAAACTCCTTTTGGCTTTTCTTATTATAGTTTTACACTTAATTTGACAAAGTTTATACTCCTTTCTATTTTCCTCTCTAGGATTTGACTTCCACTTTTTAACAGATGTCTTTTTATCTGTCACTGCTTCTTTTACCTGGTTGTTAAGCCATAGTGTCACTTTTTTGTTCTCTTCCTGTGTTTTTTAATTTGGTTTATCCATTTAAGTTGGCCCTCTATTATGGTGTCTTTGAAAAGCTTCCATGCAGCTTGCAGAGATTTTATTTTTGTCACTGTACTTTTTAATTTCTGTTTAACTAATCTCCTCATTTTTGTCTACTCTGGAAATATACTGCACTGAAACTTTCTCACTCGGAGGTGTGAAAAACAAGCCCCTGAACACAGGACGTTTTTGTGCAGGAACTTCCAGCACTGGGCGCTACGCCCCTTGTGGAGATGGGTTCCCCAGAGTGCCCAGAGAGCTCGTCCAGCGCCGACATCACAACAACACTGTTGTGTTAAAGCTTCAATGTTGAAAGAGTAGACAAAGCCTTACTCTGTGTCTGTGCAGTGCGTGGGCAATGGGGCCATGGGCTGTGGTGGATGTTCTAGGGCTCTGTGGCCCCAAATCTTTGCAGAAAGGTCTCTATTACCGGGGCAGATGGGGACGCAACTCGCTGAGTCTCCCTCAGTCTCTTACCAGTCTGTCCACATGCCCGGAGACATTCCTCTTCAGTGGCAAACCTGTTCCCATTGCCCCCGCAGCCGCCATAAATGAACCTCTTACAGCTCTTGGAGGCTGGGTTGTAGAAGTAGTGGGGCATGTAGGCCTCACAAGGGCCAGGGTTTGCAGGGAGCTGGCAGACGTCTCCAGCTGCAGAACAAAGAGAAACAAGTGAGGGGAAAGGGAGGGATTCTGCAGAAGAGTGCTGGAGGTGGGGGTCTGGGCATGAGAGGGATAGAGAGTGCTTACCTGGGTCAGTGCCTCCTGCCGCTCCCAGGCACCACACCCTGCTGCTCCCATTGCCCGTGATTCCAGCCAATGGGAGCAGCAGGGAAAGCCTCCAGGTGAGTGGTTTCCTCTCTCCTGTACCCCTAGCGAGGAGGGGGGGAGCAGCAGCACATAGAGCTACTTTCTACTCCCACGACCCGGATCCAGCCCGTGAGGTGCAACCCCCACCCCACAGTAGGAAGTCAGTGCTGGTGCGTCAACCTCGTGGGGTTAGGTGCATAAAGGGGCAGGCTGAGCATTCTGGGGACTGGGATCCAAGTGCAAACATGACTGACCTTTGCCGGCGCCGTTCATGTTGTGTCTCTGGCCTGATTCTGTCCAGGGCACTCCCACTGGCTCCCCTGGGGATGATTAAAGTCAATGAACCCCAAGCCAGAGGGACACTCAGTGCAGAGGCAGGGCGTGCCCTGCTGGGCGAGGGGCGGGTGCAGCTGTGAAATCCTGAGGTGCTGAGCCAGGGAAAGGCCTGGCAGCTGCAGTGGGAGACCTGCCTGAGGAGGGACTGCTGGAGTTTTCCCCCGATATTGACAATCCCTTTCATTGCCGTGGACTGAAATCAGCCCAGCGACTTGAGGGGATCCCAGCTGGGGGGCCACAGGGTGACGGGCCCCTGCGTGTGTCTCAGCGACCCCACACACTCCACGTGGCGTCACGCCAAGGGCGTCTGCACACCTGGCTCGTCATGAAGCCAGACGACGGCTGCTGCGTCGGCTCTATGGAGAGCAGGGTCCCTGGGCCGAGGCAAACTGGGCTCCAGGGCTGGAGGGGAAATGCCCAGGTGCCAGGGCAGCTGTGTGAGCCATTACCCAGTGTCTGAGTCTGGGACACGCCTGCCCGTGAACCCCGCCCCCGCTGTGCCAGAGACAAGGGTGAGTCCCTGCGGCAGCCAGCGGGCAGGGCTGGAGACGTGTCCAGCCGGGCAGTTCTTGTCATTAGCTCCCCAGCCGGGGCGCCCAAAGGGGCTGGGACGCAGCTGCCAGGACTCAGGGACCTTCCCTTTCGTTTCAGCTCCAGCACGAGCTGCACCGTGGACCCCGCTCGCCGGCTCCTCCTCAGCCCCCTGCCCCTCCTCTGGCCAGGGGCAGAGTCCTCGGGGCAGGGCTGTCCCTTAGGCTACAGCTACACTTTAGCCTCCTTTCAGAAAAGCTTACGCAAACGAAGCGCGTCTTGGAATATCGCACCACTTCATTTGCATAATTATTTAGCAGCCGCTTTGCACAAGAGGCTTTTGCGCAAAAAGGAACTGTGGAGACCCCACTTGCGCAAGAGCCGTTCTTCCTCATCTTTTCATCCATCTCCACCCTCTGACAAACAGAGCCAGGCACACCATTCCTGCCCATCCTGGCTAATAGCCATTGATGGACCTACCCTCTATGAATCTATCTAGTTCTTTCTTAAACCCTGTTAAAATCCTAGTCTTCACAACTTCCTCCAGCAAGGGGTTCCACAGGCCAACCGTGCACTGTGAGAAGAGAAACTTCCTTTTTTTTGTTTTAATCCTGTTACCTGTTCATTTCATTTGGTGATCCCTAGTTCTTATGTTATGGGAGCAAGTAAATAATTTTTCCTTATTCCCTTCCTCCATAGCTGCCATGATTGTATAGACCTCTATCATATCCCTTCTTAGTCCCTTCTTTTCTAAGATGAAAAGTCCAAGTCTTTTGAATCTCTCTTCATATGGGACCCGTTGCAAAACCCTCATCATTTGTGTTGCCCTTTTCGGAACCTTTTCCAAAGCCAAAATATCTTTTTTGAGATGAGGCGACCACGTCTGTACGCAGTGTTCAAGATGTGGGCGGCCCATGGTTTTATACAGAGGCAATAAGATGTTCTTATTTTCTATCTTATTTTCTGTCCCCTTTTTAACGATTCCTAACATTCAGCTTGTTTTTTTGTCGGCCGTGGGCTGTGGTGGATGTTCTAGGGCTCTGTGGCCCCAAATCTTTGCAGAAAGGTCTCTATTACCGGGGCAGATGGGGACGCAACTCGCTGAGTCTCCCTCAGTCTCTTACCAGTCTGTCCACACGCCCGGAGACATTCCTCTTCAGTGGCAAACCTGTTCCCATTGCCCCCGCAGCCACCATAAATGAACCTCTCACAGCTCTTGGAGGCTGGGTTGTAGAAGTAGTGGGGCATGTAGGCCTCGCAAGGGCCAGGCTTTGCAGGGAGCTGGCAGACGTCTCCAGCTGCAGAACAAAGAGAAACAAGTGAGGGGAAAGGGGGGGATTCTGCAGAAGAGGGCTGGAGGTGGGGGTCTGGGCATGAGAGGGATAGAGGGTGCTTACGTGGCTCAGTGCCTCCTGCCGCTCCCAGGCACCACACCCTGCTGCTCCCATTGCCCGTGATACTAGCCAATGGGAGCAGCAGGGAAAGCCTCCAGGTGAGTGGTTTCCTCACTCCCGTTCCCCTAGCCAGAGGGGGGGGAGCAGCAGCACACAGAGCCACTTCCTACCCACACAAGCCGGATCCAGCCTGGGAGGTGCAACCCCCACCCCACAGTGGGAAGTCAGTGCTGGTGCGTCAACCTCGTGGGGAGGGGCAGAACTGGAGTGCCAGCCTAGGCTCCCGGCCGCGGGGACAAAGGGGGGTGAGCCCTGAGCCTCTGGCCCACCTGTAAGATGCTCATGGACCACTAGTGATCCACAGACAACACTGTGAGGACCAGTGCTCTAGGCACTGCTGAGCTGCAGCCAAACAATCATTATTTGCATGAGCATCCCTGTTGCTGGGGCCACTGACAACCCAACTAACTGGGTTTCCCCCAGTCTCTTACCAGACCGTCCACACGTCCGGAGACATTCCTCTTTAGTGGCAAAGCGGTTCCCATTGCCCTGGCATCCGCCATAAATGAACATCTGACAGCTCTTGGTGACGGGGTCATAGAAGTATCTGGGCATGTAGGCCAAACATGGGCCGGGTTCCTTGGGGAGCTTGCAGATCTCTGCCATTGCAGAAGGAAGACAGGCAGGTCAGGAAGAAAGAAGGGAAATGAGGAAAGCATCTATCCTTCCCGTTCCAAAGTGACGGGCACAGGCTGCAGGCTGGCGGGGAGATGGGGTCAGAATCCTCGTCATTAACCCACGGGAGCAGCTGGCGCGTCAGAACTCCATGGAAAGCCCATTCTGCAGCATTACACCACTGGCACCGGTAAGAGCAGCTGGGCCCGATTCTCAGAAAGATTGCGTAAGAGCGTAAGTGCGGCCAGACGGGGTCAGACCACAGGTCTATCCAGCCCTGGGTCCCGTCTGCCCACCGTGGCCAAGGCCAGGTGCCCCAGAGGGAGGGAACACAACAGGGAATCCTCACGTGATCCCTCCCATCACCCATTCCCAGACACACAGAGGCTAGGGACACCATTCCTGCCCAACTTGGCTCATAGCCACTGATGGACCCACCCTGACCTACCCTCCATGAATGGCAGGGAAAAGCACGTGCAGTTTTCCACGAAAATCTAGAAACATCAGTCAGGGCACTGAACACTCTCCGACCCGGGAACTGACCATAAATGTGCATCTGGCTCTGGGATGTTTTCGTACAATCGCTTTGTCGTTATTTTCTCCAGACCCTGATGCTGTGATAAGGTAACACGCTGACCCCACGTAGCCGCAGGCGATACTGAAATGTCAGAGCCAGGCAGTGAGACCCCTCACGCTGCTGAAGGGTGGCAAACGCCTGGACAGACAGAAGGGGCGCGCCCATTTCCATGCAGATTAGGTGCATAAAGGGGCAGGCTGAGCATTCTGGGGACTGGGATCCAAGTGCAAACATGACTGACCTTTGCCGGCGCCGTTCATGTTGTGTCTCTGGCCTGATTCTGTCCAGGGCCCCCCACTGGCTCCCCTGGGGCTGGTTAAGGTCAATGAGCCCCAAGCCAGAGGGACACTCAGTGCAGAGGCAGGGGGTGCCCTGCTGGGCGAGGGGCGGGTGCAGCTGTGAAATCCTGAGGTGCTGAGCGTGGGAAAGGCCTGGCAGCTGCAGTGGGAGACCTGCCTGAGGATGGGACTGCAGGAGATTCCCCCTGATATTGACAATCCCTTTCATTGCCACGGACTGAAATCAGCCCAGCGACTTGAGGGGACCCCGGCTGGGGGGCCGTGGGGTGACGGGCCCCTGCATGTATCTCAGCGACCCCACACACTCCACGCGGCGTCACGCCAAGGGCATCTGCACACCTGGTTCGTCATTAAGCTGGAATGCGGCTGCTGCGTCGGCTCCACGGAGAGACTGGGTCCCTGGGTCGAGGCAAACTGGGCTCCTGGGCTGGAGGGGAAATGCCCAGGTGCCAGGGCAGGTGTGTGAGCCATTCCCCAGTGTCTGAGTCTGGGACACGCCTGCCCATGAGCCCCGCCCCCGCTGTGCCAGAGACAAGGGTGAGTCCCTGCGGCAGCCAGCGGGCAGGGCTGGAGACGTGTCCAGCCGGGCAGTTCTTGTCATTAGCTCCCCAGCCGGGGCGCCCAAAGGGGCTGGGACGCAGCTGCCAGGACTCAGGGACCTTCCCTTTCGTTTCAGCTCCAGCACGAGCTGCACCATGGACCCTGCTCGCCGGGTTCTCCTCAGCCCCCTGCCCCTCCTCTGGCCAGGGGCAGAGTCCTCGGGGCAGACACTTTAGCCTCCTTTCAGAAAAGCTTATGCAAATGAAGCGCGTCTTGGAATATCGCACCACTTCATTTGCATAATTATTTAGCAGCCGCTTTTGCGCAAGAGGCTTTTGCGCAAAAAGGAACTGTGGAGACCCCACTTGCGCAAGAGCCGTTCTTCCTCATCTTTTCATCCATCTCCACCCTCTGACAAACAGAGCCAGGCACACCATTCCTGCCCATCCTGGCTAATAGCCATTGATGGACCTACCCTCTATGAATCTATCTAGTTCTTTCTTAAACCCTGTTAAAATCCTAGTCTTCACAACTTCCTCCAGCAAGGGGTTCCACAGGCCAACCGTGCACTGTGAGAAGAGAAACTTCCTTTTTTTTGTTTTAATCCTGTTACCTGTTCATTTCATTTGGTGATCCCTAGTTCTTACGTTATGGGAGCAAGTAAATAATTTTTCCTTATTCCCTTCCTCCATAGCTGCCATGATTGTATAGACCTCTATCATATCCCTTCTTAGTCCCTTCTTTTCTAAGATGAAAAGTCCAAGTCTTTTGAATCTCTCTTCATATGGGACCCGTTGCAAAACCCTCATCATTTGTGTTGCCCTTTTCGGAACCTTTTCCAAAGCCAAAATATCTTTTTTGAGATGAGGCGACCACGTCTGTACGCAGTGTTCAAGATGTGGGCAGCCCATGGTTTTATACAGAGGCAATAAGATGTTCTTATTTTCTATCTTATTTTCTGTCCCCTTTTTAACGATTCCTAACATTCAGCTTGTTTTTTTGTCGGCCGCTGCACACTGAGTGGATGTTTTCAGAGAACTATCCACAATGACTCCAAGATCTCTGTCTTGAGTGGCTACAGCTAAATTAGTCCTCATCATGTTGTATGTATAGGTGGGATTTTTTTTCCAATGTACCTTACTTTACATATACCAACATTACATTTCATTTGCCATTTTGTTGCCTTATCACTTAGTTTGGTGAGATGTTTTTGAAGCTCTTCACAGTCTGCTTTGGTCTTAACTACCTGGAGCAGTTTAGTATCATCTGCAAATCTTGCCAGCTCCCTGTTTACCCCTTTCTCTAGATCATTTATAACTAAGTTGAATAGGATGGGTCCCAAGACAGATCCTGGGGGAATCCCGCTAATTACTTCTCTCTACTGGGAAAACTTACCATTTATTCCTACCCTTTGTTTCCTGTCTTTTAACCAGTTATTAATCTACAAAAGGACCTCCCCTCTTATCTCATGACAACCTACTTTACTTAAGAGCCTTTGGTGAGGGATCTTGTCAGAGACGTTCTGGAAATCTAAGTATACTATGTCCACTGGATCCTTCTAGTCAACATGTTCATTGACCCCCCTCAAAGAACTTTAGTAGATTAGTAAGGCATGATTTCCCTTTACAGAAACCATGTTGACTTTCCCCCAACAAATTATGTTAATCGATGCGTCTGACAATTCTCTTCTTTTACTATAGTTTTAACTAATTTGCCCGGTGCTGACATTAGACTTACCGGTCTGTAATTGCCAGGATGACCTCTAGAACCCTTTTAAAATATAGGTGTCACATTAGCTATCTCCCAGTCATTAGGTATGGAAGCTGATTTAAAGGATAGGTTACAAACCACAGTTAATAGTTCTGCAATTTCACATTTGAATTCTTTCAGAACTCTTGGGTGAATGCCATCTGGCCCCAGTGAGTGGTTACTGTTAAGTTTATCAATTTGTTTCAAAACCTTAGTCTGGGAGAATGCCTCAGATTTGTCACTTAAGAAGAATGGCTCAGGTTTGGGAATCTCCCCGATATCCTCAGCTGTGAAGACTGAAGCAAAGAATGCATTCAAGTTCTCCGCTATGACTTTATTGTCTTTGAATGCTCTATTAGCATCTCGATCATCCAGGGCCCCCACTGGTTGTTTACCAGACTTCCTGCTTCTGATGTACTTAAAAACAGTTTGCTATTACTTTTGAGTGTTTGGCTAGCTGTTCTTCAAACTCCTTTTGGCTTTTCTTATTATAGTTTTATACTTAATTTGACAAAGTTTATACTCCTTTCTATTTTCCTCTCTAGGATTTGACTTCCACTTTTTAACAGATGTCTTTTTATCTGTGTCTGCTTCTTTTACCTGGTTGTTAAGCCATAGTGTCACTTTTTTGTTCTCTTCCTGTGTTTTTTAATTTGGTTTATCCATTTAAGTTGGCCCTCTATTATGGTGTCTTTGAAAAGCTTCCATGCAGCCTGCAGAGATTTTATTTTTGTCACTGTACTTTTTAATTTCTGTTTAACTAATCTCCTCATTTTTGTCTACTCTGGAAATATACTGCACTGAAACTTTCTCACTCGGAGGTGTGAAAAACAAGCCCCTGAACACAGGACGTTTTTGTGCAGGAACTTCCAGCACTGGGCGCTACGCCCCTTGTGGAGATGGGTTCCCCAGAGTGCCCAGAGAGCTCGTCCAGCGCCGACATCACAACAACACTGTTGTGTTAAAGCTTCAATGTTGAAAGAGTAGACAAAGCCTTACTCTGTGTCTGTGCAGTGCGTGGGCAATGGGGCCATGGGCTGTGGTGGATGTTCTAGGGCTCTGTGGCCCCAAATCTTTGCAGAAAGGTCTCTATTACCGGGGCAGATGGGGACGCAACTCGCTGACTCTCCCTCAGTCTCTTACCAGTCTGTCCACACGCCCGGAGACATTCCTCTTCAGTGGCAAACCTGTTCCCATTGCCCCCGCAGCCACCATAAATGAACCTCTCACAGCTCTTGGAGGCTGGGTTGTAGAAGTAGTGGGGCATATAGGCCTCACAAGGGCCAGGCTTCACAGGGAGCTGGCAGACGTCTCCAGCTGCAGAACAAAGAGAAACAAGTGAGGGGAAAGGGGGGGATTCTGCAGAAGAGGGCTGGAGGTGGGGGTCTGGGCATGAGAGGGATAGAGGGTGCTTACGTGGCTCAGTGCCTCCTGCCGCTCCCAGGCACCACACCCTGCTGCTCCCATTGCCCGTGATTCCAGCCAACGGGAGCAGCAGGGAAAGCCTCCAGGTGAGTGGTTTCCTCACTCCCGTTCCCCTAGCCAGGGGGGGGGGGGAGCAGCAGCACATAGAGCCACTTTCTACCCACAAAAGCCGGATCCAGCCCGGGAGGTGCAACCCCCACCCCACAGTGGGAAGTCCGTGCTGGTGCATCAACCTCATGCGGAGGGGCAGAACTGGAGTGCCAGCCTAGGCTCCCGGCCGCTGGGGAAGGGGGGGTGAGCCCTGAGCCTCTGGCCCACCTGTAAAATGGTCATGGACCACTAGTGATCCACAGACAACACTGTGAGGACCAGTGCTCTAGGCATTGCTGAGCTGCAGCCAAACAATCATTATTTGCATGAGCATCCCTGTTGCTGGGGCCACTGACAACCCAACTAACTGGGTTTCCCCCAGTCTCTTACCAGACCGTCCACACGTCCGGAGACATTCCTCTTTAGTGGCAAAGCGGTTCCCATTGCCCTGGCATCCGCCATAAATGAACATCTGACAGGTCTTGGTGACGCGGTCATAGAAGTATCTGGGCATGTAGGCCAGACATGGGCCGGGTTCCTTGGGGAGCTTGCAGATCTCTGCCATTGCAGAAGGAAGACAGGCAGGTCAGGAAGAAAGAAGGGAAATGGGGAAAGCATCTCAGCCTTCCCGTTCCAAAGTGACGGGCACAGGCTGCAGGCTGGCGGGGAGATGGGGTCAGAATCCTCGTCATTAACCCACGGGAGCAGCTGGCGCGTCAGAACTCCATGGAAAGCCCATTCTGCAGCGTTACACCACTGGCACCGGTAAGAGCAGCTGGGCCCGATTCTCAGAAAGATTGCGTAAGAGCGTAAGAGCGGCCAGACGGGGTCAGACCACGGGTCTGTCCAGCCCTGGGTCCCGTCTGCCCACCGTGGCCAATGCCAGGTGCCCCAGAGGGAGGGAACACAACAGGGAATCCTCACGGGATCCCTCCCATCACCCATTCCCAGACACACAGAGGCTAGGGACACCATCCCTGCCCATCTTGGCTCATAGCCACTGATGGACCCACCCTGACCTACCCTCCATGAATGGCAGGGAAAAGCACGTGCAGTTTTCCACGAAAATCTAGAAACATCAGTCAGGGCACTGAACACTCTCCGACCCGGGAACTGACCATAAATGTGCATCTGGCTCTGGGATGTTTTCGTACAATCGCTTTGTCGTTATTTTCTCCAGACCCTGATGCTGTGATAAGGTAACACGCTGACCCCACGTAGCCGCAGGCGATACTGAAATGTCAGAGCCAGGCAGTGAGACCCCTCACGCTGCTGAAGGGTGGCAAACGCCTGGACAGACAGAAGGGGCGCACCCATTTCCATGCAGATTAGGTGCATAAAGGGGCAGGCTGAGCATTCTCGGGACTGGGATCCAAGTGCAAACATGACTGACCTTTGCCGGCGCCGTTCATGTTGTGTCTCTGGCCTGATTCTGTCCAGGGCCCCCCACTGGCTCCCCTGGGGCTGGTTAAGGTCAATGAACCCCAAGCCAGAGGGACACTCAGTGCAGAGGCAGGGGGTCCTCTGCTGGGCGAGGGGTGGGTGCAGCTGTGAAATCCTGAGGTGCTGAGCGTGGGAAAGGCCTGGCAGCTGCACTGGGGGTACGTCTACACTACAGCGCTAGTTCGAACTAACTTAGTTCGAATTAGTTAATTCGAACTAAGCTAGTTCGAACTAACGCATCTAGAACTAAAAACTAGTTCGAACTAGCGTTTTGCTAGTTCGAACTAGTAAGTCCACATTGAGTGGACTCTGAACAGGGCTTAATGATGGCCGGAAGCAGTGCCGGCAGGGCATAAAAGGAGGACTTAGAGCATGGAGATACTGTCTCAGGCTAGCCGAGGGCTGTGCTTAAAGGGTCCCGACCCCCACCCCGGACACACAGTTCTAAGGGGTGCCCCGCTTGCAAAGAAGTTCTGGCTTGGAGTGCCCTGAGTGCCCACACTGGGCACATCACACCACTCGGCCATCAGCCCGGCTGCACTTGCCGCAGGCTGCCATCTGGGGAGAGGGAGTAATTGGGGGGCTGCAGGAGAGCTTCCACCCCCAGAAGCCCGCAGAGCCAGCCCAGTCCTCCCCATCGGGGGCTCGTACCCCATTCCTCCCTCACCTCCTTCCACTTGCCCTTCCCTAGCCCCCCTTCTTATTGATGTACAAAATAAAGATAACGTTTCTTCCAACATTGACTCTGTCTTTATTGAAAAAAACTGGGGGAGACTGGGAAAAGGAGGTGGGAGAGGGGAAGAGAAAGGCTGGGAGAGGGGAGGGCAACTAACATGATCAGGGGTTGGGAACAGGTCCCAGATGAAGAGAGGCTACAGAGACTGGGACTGTTCAGCTTAGAAAAGAGGAGACGGAGGGGGGACAGGATAGAGGTCTCTAAAAGCAGGGGTTGGGTGGAGAGGGTGCATTCAGAAAAGTTCTTCATGAGTTCCCATAAAGAAGGACTAGAGGACACCAAAGGAAAGAAATGGGTAGCAGGCTTCAAACTAGTAAGAGAAAGTTGTTCTTGACAAGGCAAATAGTTAACCTGTGGAACTCCTTGCTGCAGGAGGTTGTGAAGGCTAGAACTAGAACAGAGTTTAAAGGGAAGTGAGATCAAGTGATGGAGGTTGGGTCCATGGAGTCCTATTAGCCAGAGGGTAGGAGTGGTGTCCCTGCCCAAAGTTTGTGGAAGGCTGGAGAGGGATGGCACGAGACAAATGGCTTGGTCATTGTCTTCGGTCCATCCCCTCCAGGGTCCCTAGGGTTGGCCGCTGTCGGCAGACAGGCTACTGGGCTAGATGGACCTTTGGTCTGACCCAGGACGGCCATTGTAAGCTCAGGGCTCAGGGTCGGGGGTCTCAGTGGACCCCCTTGATTTTCATGCACACCTGGTCCTGGGTGGCCAGGCTGGCAGCTCTCCTGCCCTAGCCGGCCACTTTCCTGTGCCTAGTGCGGAGATCGTGGACGAGGTCCACAATGTCCGCACTAGCCCAGGAAGGTGCCCGCCTCTTGCGGTCCAGGGCAAGCTCCCGGGAGCCGCCAGCCTGGTCCCGGCAAGAGGGGGTGGGCTGGGGGGCATCGGGTGGGTGGCTCTGTGCCGTGCCAGGTGCAGGGTCTGCTAGCTGGGTGCTGGCAGGCTTGCACCTGGCACGGGCACCGTAGCCAGCCCGTGCCCCTTTAAGGGGTCCGGGGCCGGGAGGGGGGCATAGAGTTTCCCTGGTGTTGGCCAGAGTGGCCACCAGGGAAACCTGGGGAGGGCTAGCCTCCCACTAGTTCGAACTAAAGGGCTACACAGCCCTTAGTTCGAACTAGCTAGTTCGAACTAGGCGTTAGTCCTCGTAAAATGAGGTTTACCTAGTTCGAACTAAGCGCTCCGCTAGTTCGATTCAAATTCGAACTAGCGGAGCGCTAGTGTAGCGCATAGGAAAGTTAGTTCGAACTAACGTCCGTTAGTTCGAACTAACTTTCTAGTGTAGACATACCCTGGGAGACCTGCCTGAGGAGGGACTGCAGGAGTTTTCCCCTGATATTGACAATCCCTTTCATTGCCGTGGACTGAAACCAGCCCAGCAACTTGAGGGGACCCCGGCTGGGGAGCTGCGGGGTGACGCGCCCCTGCGTGTGTCTCAGCGACCCCACACACTCCATGCGGCATCACGCCAAGGGCGTTTGCACACCTGGCTCGTCATACAGCCAGAGGGCGGCTGCTGCGTCGGCTCCATGGAGAGCAGGGTCCCTGGGCCGAGGCAAACTGGGCTCCTGAGCTAGAGGGGAAATGCCCAGGTGCCATGGCCAGCCATGTCCCTACAAGGGTTTGGGGCCCCTCAAAGTGCAGAACATGGTGCGACCGCCCCAACCATCCTGTGGGCAGGACAGCTCTGCCCATGGCAGCTCTGGAGCCATTTCACCCACCCTGCAGTGTCTGAGTCTGGGACACGCCTGCCCGTGAGCCCCGCCCCCGCTGTGCCAGAGACAAGGGTGAGTCCCTGCGGCAGCCAGCGGGCAGGGCTGGAGACGTGTCCAGCCGGGCAGTTCTTGTCGTTAGCTCCCCAGCCAGGGGCTCCCAAAGGGGCTGGGACGCAGGTGCCAGGACTCAGGGACCTTCCCTTTCGTTTCAGCTCCAGCACGAGCTGCACCGTGGACCCCGCTCGCCGGCTCCTCCTCAGCCCCCTGCCCCTCCTCTGGCCAGGGGCAGAGTCCTCGGGGCAGGACTGTCTCCTGCCCTGTGCCTGCGCAGCACCTGGGCCATGGGCCGTGGGCCGCGGTGGGTGCTCTAGCACTGCTGGGATGCAGCCAGTCCACAGTTATCATGGAGGTCAGACTCTGTGGCAGGAAGGTCTCTGTTACCAGGGCAGATGGGGACCCCACTCGCTGAGTTTCCCTCAGTCTCTCACCAGGCTGTCCACACGTCCACAGACATTCCTCTTTGGTTTCAAACCTGTTCCCGTTGCCCCCACAGCCACCATAAATGAACATCTCACAGCTCTCGGTGATGGGATTGTAGAAGTAGCTGGGCATGTAGGCCTTGCATGGGCCTTCCTCCGGAGGGAGCTGGCAGACGTTTCCAGCTACAGAACAAAGAGGAACAAGTGAGTTCCTCAGCTAGTGTGCACTAGTGCAGCCTGTGCATGTCCTCCCCACTGCCCATACTGCCCCTCGCACACACTCAGGTATTGTCAGTGCCTGGTGCACAGCTAGTGTGCACTAATGCAGCCTGTGGCTCTGAGGGGCGCCCCGGTTGGGGGGCTGCTGGGTGACGGGCCCCTGCGTGTGTCTCAGTGACCCCACACACTCCATGCGGCGTCACGCCAAGGGCGTCTGCACACCTGGCTCGTCATACAGCCAGAAGGCGGCTGCTGCTTCGGCTCCATGGAGAGCAGGGTCCCTGGGCCGAGGCAAACTGGGCTCCAGGGCTAGAGGGGAAATGCCCAGCTGCCTTGGCCAGGCCTGTCCCTACAAGGGTTCGGGGCCCTCGAAGAGCGGAGCCTGGTGCAACCGGGAGTCCTGCTTCCACAGGCAGCAAGGGACGTCACAGGGCAAGTGTTCTCCCTTCGACTTCCCGCAGTTAAGCTACTTGGACTTCAGCTGCACCATGAACGTCACTGGAGTCACGTCGCTTAATTCGACCTTGTCCCGTGGCGCAGACATACCCCTGGTGGCTGGGTTCTCGCAGTGGTGGGGCAGGCACGCCCTACATGGGGCCAGTCTCCACAGGGAGACTGCAGCCCTCGTTCGCTGCAGAGCCAAGGCAGACGGGTTAGGAGGAAAGGGGGGCTCCGCAGGGCTTCGCTGCTGCCTCGTGCTGCACTAAGGGGGCCGGTGGAAGGAGCAGAGGCTGGGGAGGGAGATGGGGAAGGGGACTGCCTCCCTACGCTGTAAACCTGCTGGCTGCTGTCCTTGCCCACCAGCCTCTCGCTTCCACGCAGGGCACAGCACACGATCCGCTGTGTACGCCAAGCCCTAAGGTACAGCCGGGTCGGCTCCCACCCACAGACAGGGACAAACACCTACCAGATCTCTCTCAGGCATTCTTAAAACACAGATACCCACCTGGGGAAGTGGGCAAACAGGTTGACAGAGCCAGACAAGTACCCAGAAGGCATTAGCTTCAAGACAGGCCCCACAAGGAAAATAACAGAACCCCACTGGTCATCACCTATAGCCCCAGCTCAAACACCTCCAGCGCCTCATTGACAATCTACAACCTAGCCTGGAAAACAATCTCACAGGCCTTGGGAGACAGGCCAGTCCTCACCTACTGACAACCCCGCAACCTGGCGCAAATATTTACCAGCAGCCACACACCACACCCAGATACACTCACTCAGGACCCTGCCCCTGCAACAAACCCTGTTGCCAACTCTGTCCACACATCTACACAAGTGACACCATCACAGGCCCTAACCACACATGCCACCACATCATGGGCTCTTACAACTGCATCATGTCCTCTAATGTGATCTATGCCATCAAGTGCCAGCAATGCCCCTCTGCCACGTACATTGGCCAGACCGGACAGTCTTTGTGACAAAGGATAAATGGACACAAATCAGACATCAGGAATGGGAACACACAGAAACCTGTACGCAAACATTTTAACCTGCCTGATCGCTCAATCGTGGATTTAAAAATAGCCGTTCTTCTACAAAGGAATTTTACTAACCAATTACAGAGAGAGTTCAGAACTGGAATTCATTTACAATTTGACACTGTCAAGCTGGGCTTGAATAAAGATATTAACTGGTCAACACACTACAAAGCCAATTTTCCCTGCCTTTGACATTCACATTTTCACATCCAAAGCTATGAATGGGACACATCCAGCCCACTTAATTAGCTTTATTAACAGGGGTCGTACATTAGACAGGTAACTGCTTTTGCTGTTTTATGTATCTTGGACTGTGTTGTTTCCACTCCAACTCATCTGATGAAGTGGGTTTTACCCACGGAAGCTCATGATCCTATATATTTGTTAGTCTCTAAGGGTACGTCTACACTAGCTTGTTAATTCGAGCTAGGTAGGCAAATCAGGCAACCGGAATTGCAAATGAAGCCCGGGATTTAAATATCCCGGGCTTTATTTGCATGTTCCCGTCCGGCCACCATTTTTAAATCCCCCTTAGTTCGAACGAACTGCCCACAGCTACACGCAGCGGTTTAAAGTTAATCCAAACTACGCCCTTAGTTCGGATTAACTGTTACTCCTCAGTCCACCAAATGCTGTTGGTGAGCATTTCAGCCTGCCTACCCACAGTCTGACAGACCTGCAAGCAGCTGTCTTGTCACAAACCAGCCCCACAAGCCAGATCCACAGGGAAGCCCTGGAATCCCAGTTCACCCTCAAATTCAATTCACATGCGAATGGACTCAGTGTGATATGGGCTGTTGGGGACTCTACCCACTTAACAACCACTGAAGGTGCTAACAGCTCTCTGAGTGGCGTCCTGTCATGGTCTTTGGGCCGATCCAGTTCCTTTACATGCCCCGTTTTCCTGCTCGCTGGTACGACCAGGGCAGTTTCCCAGGAACATATCGCACAGATGCATTGTGTTATCCTTTCCCCAGCAGGGCCAGAATCCAGCTCCCAGGGCTAATGAGCAGTTTTCACTGAGTGTCATTTTCCACCTACATCTGGGCTCTTCCTGGAGCTTCTGGTGACCAGGCTGTGGCAGCGCATCAGGGACCCCCCTCCCCGATCCTGCACCCCATCTATAGCAAGATGAGACTCTGCCAGCCAGTAGAACAGAGAGGGGTTGTTACCTTAGCAAGTTAGAGAAATGGTCAGAGGTAAACAGGATGAGGTTTAATAAAGAGAAATGCAAAGTGCTCCACTTAGGAAGGAACAATCAGTTCCATACATACAAGATGGGAAGCGACTGTCTAGGAAGGAGCATGGCGGAAAGGGATCTAGGGGTCATAGTGGACCACAAGTTGAATATGAGTCAACAGTGTGATGCTGTTGCAAAAAAAGCAAATATGGTTCTAGGTTGTATCAACAGGTGTGTTGTAAGCAAAACTCGTGAAGTCATTCTGCCGCTCTACTCTGCACTAGTTAGGCCTCAGCTGGAGTACTGTGTCCAGTTCTGGGCACCACATTTCAAGAAAGATGTGGAGAAATTGGAAAGGGTACAGAGAAGAGCGACAAGAATGATTAAAGGTTTAGAGAACATGACCTATGAAGCCAGGCTTCATGAACTGGGCTTGTTTAGTTTGGAAAAAAGAAGATTAAGGGGGGACATGATAGAGGTTTTCAAATATCTAAAAGGGTGTCACAAGGAGGAAGGAGAAAATTTGTTCCTCTTGGTTACTGAGGACAGGACAAGGAGTAATGGGCTTAAAGTGCAGCAGGGGAGGTTTAGATTGGACATTAGGAAAAAATTCCTAACTGTCAGGGTGGTCAAATATTGGAATAAATTGCCAAGGGAGGTGGTGGAATCTCCCTCTCTGGAGATATTTAAGAACAGGTTAGATAGACATCTGTCAGGGATGGTGTAGACGGAGCTTGGTCCTGCCTTGAGGGCGGGGGGCTGGACTCGATGACCTCTCGAGGTCCCTTCCAGTCCTATTATTCTATGATTCTATGATTCTCCAGGACACAGCCCAGCACAGATGTGATGTGGACATAAGGAGTCAGGGGCTGCCCTAGACCCCTTGGGGCAGGTGCATCGCCCCCTGAACTCCCAGCACTCCGCTTAGTCTGTTCTCTCCATGGTTTCCCAGCCAAAAAACTGCCCAGCTCCGCGGCCCTGCCCCCCAGCCAGGTGGCGTCTCCCCCTCCCTTCCTTTGTCTCTCCCCCTGGGAAGAGCCTTGTTACCTGCCCAGGCTGGGCCTGGGTGTCTGGGCCAATCCACATGTGGGTGAGTCAGTGGGAATCGCACAGCCCAGCGCAGGGACCCCGGGTTACAAAGCAGACAACCCCCCTCTATATCACCAAGGCCAAAGGAGTTGATATAATCCAGTCCCCAGGGCCGGCTCGAGCCATTTTGGCTCCCCGGGCCCGGGCGCACGGCGCATGCGCGGGCCCACCCCTGGGGTGCAGGCCCGCCCCCCTAGGGTGCACGGGCCCGCCCCAGGGTGCACGGCACATGCACTGCCTGGCCACGGCCGCTGGAGCACAGCCTGGGGCCCGCCCCTGGGGCACACGGCGCATGCGCTGCTCAGCCCGGCCTGGCCACTGCTGCTGGCGCACAGCCCGGGGTGGGCCGTGCCTGGCCGTGCAGGGCCCTGCGGCCGTGGGAGGAAGGGCGCTGCTGGCCGGCGCCGCGGTGATGGGGGGCTGGCGCTGCGGGAGCTGGGCGCGCAGCTCCTGATGGCAGCTATAAGGGCCACCGCCCGCCCCTTATAGCTGCCATCAGGTGCCCCCCATCAGTTGGCGCCCGGGGCAGCTGCCCGGCTCGGCCCCCCTTAGTCCGGCCCTGCCAGTCCCTGTCCAACATGAAATCATGTTTACAAGCTTTGGGGCTTGGAGCACAGGGTCTCTACTGCTCACACCAGGGCAAACACCCCAGTAAAGAGCGTTTCAACCTTCCATGACATACGGAAAAGCAGGAAGAACAGTTGAAGCCCTGAAGAGGGGAAGCAATGACTCAGGGTTTCATTTAACCACATCCCATGTCCCCTCGCTCTGTAGCTGGAGAGAGTCTGAGAAGGAACCCCCCTTCTCCGGTGTGTCCTAGCTGGCACTGCTGAGGCCCTAGCTGTCCTGGTGGGAGACAGAGAAGACGGTAGCCGAGATGGGCGAGAGCTGCTGTTGCTGTTGGAGCGGGTAATGATTGCCATTCAGCTGAGGCTGATGGAGCAGGGATGTTCCTGGGTCCCTCTCTCTTGGTGGTGGGGACATCTCCCATGGCCAGGCTGGCAAAGGGCAGGAAATGGGGAAGAGGCTGGCAATCATGGTGGTGCAGCTCATTCCAGTTGTCTTCCATCTCCTCCCCAAAGCCTCGCTAGGCACGTGAGAATGACCATAGTGGGTGTAACAGGCAGCTCAGAAGGCTGAGCTGCCTAGTGGTTAGAGAGCCTGGCCCTCAGCCCCCTGTGTGGTTGAGGCTACTCAGTCTTGAAGGCCAAAGGGGTAGGGGGACCTGGGCCCTCCCTCTCCAGCATGTCCGCACCCAGAGTCCTATGCACATCAACCCTTGAATGGGGCCGCGAACCCTCCGCTGAGTCGGAACCTGCTGCCGCGGCTGCTTCCTACCAGTTGGGTCAATCTGGGGCCTCTCTAGTCCCGCGTGCAGGACAGCTGCTTCCCGCAGGTCCCGTTGGGTGGCGCTTGCCACGGGGCCAGGGCTGCCACCACGTTTCTGGGTTCTTCTCAGCCGTCACCTCAGAGACTGGGGGCTCCCTGACACTGGCCCTGACTCCCAGACGCCTGCCCTGCCTCGTGGTCTTGCCTCTTGGCCAGTCAGCCCCATACTGGGTCAAGCTCTCTCCTGTTCTCCTGCTCCCCAGGCCTGGCATCCACGGCAGGTACCATGGGGCTGGGCTGCCTGGGCCCCTCGGCTCTCCTTTACCCCTCCGGTGCTGGCTGGCAGTCTCTGCTTCGTCCTGCTGGGGCCGACCACTCGCCCATCTAGCCCAATACCCTTTCGCCAGGGGCCAGGGGCAGATGTTTCAGAGGGTGTGAGCAGAACAGGGCATCCCTCTCCTGCCGTCCAGTGCCAGCTTCTACCAGTCAGATGTTTGGGGACACCAGAGCATCCCTGAGTTGCACCCCGGCCATCGTGGCCAACAGCCATTGAGGGACCTGCCCTCCAGAAACTTATCCAATTCTTTGTGGAGCCCCTTTGTACTTTGGCCTCCACAATATGCTCTGGCAATGAGTTCCACAGGTTAACGCTGTGCTTATGTGAGGAAGTACTTCCTTATGTTTGCTTTAAACCTGCTGCCATTACATTTCATTGGCTGACCTGTTTCCTTAAGGGGTACAGAACACTGCCTTGCTCACAAAGGGAGTGCAGGGGAGACTAACCCATTCCCCTTCTTATCTTGTCCACCAACTAGGTCAAATATCGGATGCTCCAGTTTTGGCTCTCTAGTCACCGTGTGAACTCCCGCGGCCTTGGAGCGCTTCTGCTCATGAGAGCACGTCTGCAGGCGCCGCTATGGCAACAGTGCCATGATCCCAGCTCTGCTCCTCAGGGATCAGTGGCCCAGCCCAGGCGCAGGGCAAGGGAGGCTGCTGGGTTCCTTCTCCCTGCACTGCACTTGCTGCGGCCACCCCACGCTCCTGGGGAGCCTGCACGTTGCTCTGGCAGCTGCCCCAATAGATTCTGGCCCCTCCTGGAGGCCGGTTGCAGCGCCGGCAAGGAGATGGGTTACAGAGCTCTCCCAGGGAGCACAGATGGGGGTCCCAGCAGGCGGGCGGGGAGACGAGGCGTTCTGGGGAGCACATTTCGGGGGCCAGGCAGTCAGTAAAGCAGCTGTTCTGGCTGGAGGGACCCCCCATGGTCACCCACATGCCCAGTGCCTCACGGCTCCAGTGCAAGCAGGCCCTGGGCAGCCAGGCAGCGGGAAGGCTGCGCACAGCAGGGGGTCGCTGCTAGAGGCTCGCCGCGGGGAAGGACAGCGTTTGGTGTGTGGGGTGAGCAGCCATAGACAACTGGAGCCTCCCCGCTAGCTAAAGGGGAGGACACGTGACCCCCCCCCCCAGTCTCCTCCATGCCCTGGTCCCAGCCCGGCCCCCTGCATCCTCCCCCACACCCCACATTTCCTGTGGCTGGGAGGGGCCCTGGCCTCCTGCTGCCCCCTCCCCCCACCCCAATGGCAAAGGAGCCCATGGCAGGGCAGGGGGAGGGGGAGGCTGAGAGGACGGAGAGGCTGGGGAAGGAGCCAGGGCAGAGCTCTCCAAACGCCATGAGCAGGGACAGTGCAGAGGAGGAAGATTCTGGGGGATCGTTGGGGAGGGGGCAGGGGGCGGCTGTGGGAGCGCAGGGACCGTCGTCCAGACAGTCCATCTCCCTGGGCCGGGTGCCTGCAGGTGGCCGAACTGGGGCTGCCTGAGCACAGGAAGGCACCTGCCTTTGCAGCTGGGCAACGGGTCCAAGGTGCCCCGAGCTGTGATGGGGGCTCTGGGGAGGGGGGAGGGGAGCGCTCACACTGAGCCGAGCCCAGCAGCGAGGTACCCAATGGCCCAACCCAGAGCCAGGCTGCGACAGGGCCCCGAGGGAGACGGGTCCAAAGGGGAGGGCGTCGGGGAGTCCATGGGCATGGAGGGCTCCCCAGGGGGAGCCGACAGGTAGAAGGCTCCGGTGTGGAGAATCGGGAGGCTCAGTGTCCTGGACCCCAGGTTTGGAGGGGTGCAGCAAAACTTTAGGGGCTGGGCAAGGAGGCCTCTGTGGGGTGAAGTGGGGGTCCAGGATCAGAGCCTCTCTCAGGGGGCTAGAGACCCTGGGGCAGGAGGCAGGGCTGGGGGCAGCTGCAAAGGGCCATGACACGTGGGGGATACAGGCAGGGCTGGGGGCAGCCTGTGGAGGGAGGAGCCAGGAGCCGGTGGGGGGCAGGCAGGAGGGAAGCGCTGGCTGCCAGGCTGGGAGGAGGGGCAGGGAGCCCTCACCTTGACGGAGCTGCCCAGAGGCAGGCGACAGCTCAGCCCAGAGGGCGAGGAGCACCGGGAGGAGGAGGAGGCCTGACTTCATGCTGCTGCTGTGCCAGATGCCCGGCGCCGATCTGCACCCGCTTATATGCCGCCTGCCAGCCCAGTGCTCCAGTCCCGGGCGGCACATTGCACAAGATGCAGCGCCAGGGACTGCCCCTCCCGAGAGATACGGAAGCAGCAGGGCCCTGCGAGAGCCGGGGAACGGCCCTGGGCGGGCGGGTGGAAGTGTAATAACAGGCTGCAGAGGTGAGTTCATGTGTCCGGGCGGCACCGTGCGCTGGCTGAGGCATCCGGCAAACAGCTGAGCCAAGAGGCCACTGGGCACTGGCCTTGCAGGGGAGCGAACCTCTGGGGATGCCCAGCCAGCGCCGGCCCCTGGACCATGGCAGAGACCTGGCTCCCCTGGAGCTGAGCTGCCCCCCTCTCCTCCCACACACACACGTCTTCATTCACCGCCAAGCCCCCTGCCCTTGGCGGCTTCCCACGAGGCGTGGCCAGGCCCACACCTGCCAAGCGGCAATTACTGAGTCTGGGCGCACAGGCCTGGCAGCGCCCCAGCCCCAGGGAGCAGGACTCATGGGTCCTCCCCTCCCTCGAGGTACCGCTCCAGAGCCTACCCCAGCACCTCACCCTCTGTCCTGTGGGCGGGAGACAGGGCGGGGTCGGTGTCTCCTTCTCGCTCTCCCGCTGGGTCCCTCTGACGCCCTGCGGGGGGCCAGGATACGGCCCCCCAAAGGCCTGGGTGACCCGTGTCTGTCATGAGCTCCAGAGCACACCCAGTCCCGCTCCATAATTGCAAGGCTGCCATTTATGGAGGAACAGGGGTGTGGTAGCCCCCTCCCCATGTTTGAACCCCTGGATTTCATACTTGAGGTCTGCTTACAGCCTGTTGCCCTGACTCCAGAGGCAGCTTTTAACTGCAGCTCGCTGCTTTGCCTTTGGGGCAGGGACTTTGTCATAAGAAGAGGGAGGCAGGTGACTAAGAATAGCAAAAGGCTGGGCATGCCAGTCACTGGAGGGTTGTTAGAGCATCAGGACAAGCTTGCGGGGTACTCCACTCAAAAGATGGGGGGGAGTGAATGTTGTTTTAGGGATTTGCATTTGCATTACTGTGTTACATTTACAAATGTCCTTGAAAAAGGAGTGAACGGGAACGAATCCAAAACTGACTGGAAAGAGCTAGAAAGGGACGTCACAACATTGGTGGCTGGGCAACACAAGGGCAGATGGAGTTCAGTGTTAAGTGCAAAGTGACGCACGTGGAAAATATAATCCAAACCATAGATACAAGAATCGCTGTTAGCACTCAAGAACGAGATCTTGGAATCCTTGTGGAAATCCTTAGGGGTTTGGAACGGGTCCCATATTAGCAGAGGCTAAAGCGACTGGGACTTTTCAGTTTAGAAAGGAGGAGACTGAGGGGGGATATGATAGAGGTCTATAAAATCATGAGTGGTGTGGAGAGGGTGAATAAAGTCCCCCCGGTTAGAATGCCTCTCCCCACCCCTCTGCGCTCACCGGGCCCTGGCACGGGAGCCCCTGCCTTGACGAGGCCCTGTCAGCGGAGGGCAAGCCCCTATCTGGGGCAGGTTAGGTGCAGTTCTGCTCCCTTTATCCACGCAATGAAGACCGCGGCGTTTCGCTCCCCTGCACTCAGCACTGCAGTGATTTGTAACCCAGCACCAGGCAAGCTTGGCCGCAGCGAGCAACACCCTCTGTCTGCCGCACGGCTGGGCAGAGAGCTGTGATCCGCTTGCTCCTGACCTTCCTCCCCCTCACTCCGGCTCTTTCCATAGGTCGGCTCCTTTCCATGGCAGCCGGGGGATCTCTGCGCCCGCTGCCCATCCCTTTGCAGGCTGCTTGGCTGTGCCGCATGGCCACTTCAGGTCTGGGCCTCACTCCCCCACCCCACCCAAGCTCAGAGCAGACCCGGGGTCTCTGCCTAGCTCCCGTCTCTCCCTCCCAGGGCTCAGAACCTGTAGGGAGCCTCTGGGGTCTGGAGCAGGAAGGCTGGAGAAAGCCTCTTCCCCTGGGAGCTGGAGCCTGGCCGTAGGCTCTGGTTGCTCCACAGGGGATGGGGGAGCGAGCCGGAGTGTGGAAAGGGAGAGGGCCCATCAGATCACACCGCTGTGTCCTCACCAGCAGGCCCTCTCCTGCCCCCAGGGACAGTCCAGCAGCCCCAGCGTCTGTGGGAAGTCTCGGGGGCAGAGCCAGGCTGCCCTGCTGGGCCAAGCTGTGTTTATCTGGCTGAAGCTCCCGTCCCCGGGCACTGGCAGCAGCTCGCTGCGCTAGGGAGACACAGTGAGACATGGACGGTAACGAGGCAGGGCAGCATGATCCTCTTGTGGCGAAGGTCCTGTAAGGCGGGGGACCGTCATCCTCAGGGTCTCCAGCACACAACAGCTGGGCCCTCGGCCCCGGGGACTACATGGCAGCTCACGTTCTGGGGGCCCCACCGGCTCTCAGCTCCTCCTGGTCAGTCTCTCATCAGCCCTGTGGAAAGGGGGGACTCGGTCAGGCCAAGGGCTGGCCCTGAGGCTGCGGGGTAGGGAGAGAGGGGACCAGCAGCAAGGGCCTGCAACCCTGGACTGCCTCATGCCCGTGCAGCCGGGCTCACACTACGGAGCCTGCCCGCACGTTGCTGAACCTCACCTGCACGGGGGCTTGGCACGTCCGGCCACACCCGTTACTGCAGCACTTGTCTCCTCCAGCACAGTCGTCATCGTCATTGCACCCCAGAATGCAGAGCCCTCCTGTTGTCGCGGGGCAGGACCCAGGTTTCTCTGGAAGACAGAGCGTCCCAGGGCAGTGAGACACCTGGCTGATAAACCCCCGTCCCCACCCTGCTCCAAGTGGGGCAGGGCGGGGAGGGGCCGGGGAGACAGCAGTGAGAGATTAGCTACCCGATGGGACACTGGGCTCCCTCTGCAGGCCCAGAGTCCTGAGAGCTCAGGGTAGGGAGGAGGGAGAGAAACAGCCACTTCTGCCTGCAGCTCTGGGCCAGGCGAGGGATTCTGCCCCAGGGCTCCAGCCAGGGCAGGCTGGATAAACAGGGCAGAGGGAGGGGCCACGGGGCCGGCCGGTCGCAGGAGGGAACATCTGCCCCCTTCCTGTGACTCCTCTCCACAGAGCTGGTGTCTCACAGCTGGGCTAATGGGAGACCCTGGCTGGGCCGCGCCCAGCTCCTCTGGCTGCCAGGGCAGCGGGGGGGCAGGAGGGCCAAGGGCGCCTCACAGCTGCTCTCTCACCCCAGCAAAGAGCCGCCTCCCAGGGCAGCCGTTTGGCAACTGGAGAAGGGAGCCGTTGCTGCATCACCCAACGGCCTTCGCCATGGCCTGTAAGTTCCTGTTCCAAAGGGAAATGCAGCAACAGGCTGGCGCTGTGACAAAGTGGGGGATTTGTGGGGGTGACATGGAGAGGGGAACACTCAGTGCCCCTGGATGTTACTGGTTTAATGAAGGGAGGGGATGGGAGGGGAGAGGGAGTTTGTTGTTACAGGAACAGCACGCAACTGGAGACCCCAGCGACTGGTGCCCTGCTGCCCAGGAGACTAGCTCGGAGGGCACAGCCAGGTCTGGCCAGTGGGAGGCCAATGGGCTGCAGAGAAGGCTCCCAGCTGGTTCCAGCCAGGGAGAACAAAGGACGGAGGAAGGGAGGCGGAGAAGAGGGGTCCAGGTGACCCTGTTACCTGGAGAGGGACAATGGACGGGGAGGGGCTGTAGGGGATATTGGAGGCTCAGCTGGAGGAAGGAGGCTTCGGAGCTGGGCAGAGGCTGCAGCAGGGGAGACTCAGACGTGTGGGGCTGCGGGCCCAGGCCGACGGGCCTGAGGGATCCGTTGCTGCGTTCAAAGTGCAATAAATCCCCGTTTGGTTCTGGCTGGGGGTCGCTCCGGGCTGGAGAACGGGGCTGCGCTATTCCCTCCGGGAAGGGAGGCCCCAGGGGTCCGTCAGTACCAGGAGCTCAGCCCCCCCTGGACCGCCCCAGAAGATCTCCAGCCCCACCCCTCTGAGCCTGGCCCAAGGAACAGCATCCCGGTGCCTCTCTCACCTGCACTTCCGCAGGTCCTGAGACATTCGTCTATGGAGGCAAACCTGTTCCCGTTGCCCTCGCAGCCGCCATACGTGAACGCCTCACACTTCCTGGTGAACCAGTTGTAGAAGTAGCGGGTCTGGTAGGAAAAACACGAGCCCGAGTCCATCGGGAGCTTGCAAACTTCATTAACTGCCGAGAAGGAAAGGGAGAAATCTGTGAATGGACTTGGCCTCCTCATTGACAACTAGCCAAGTCCCAGGCCCCCTGGGGGTGAGACGTGCAGCAGGTGCGGCGGGAGCTGGGACTAAACGAAGACTCGCTCCAAGTGCGTGAGCTGCGGGTGTGCCAGAGCCCCATGTGAAACCCGGCCAGGGGTTGCACCATTTGCACTAGTCTCAGAAGCACAGTTAGGGCCAGCGTTTTGTGAACATTAGGCAGCCAAACGGGCAGACAAAATGCACGAGCAATTCCCAAGCAAACTGAATGCCCAAATTCACAAGCTGAACATTCTCGGGACGGGGAATTGTCTACAAAACCGACTTTCGCTTTTCTGCTGTTTTCACATAATTCGAGTTTAATTATTTTGTCTGGCTCTTAAACAAGCCTGACAAGCCTCACGCTGCCTGAGGGATGGTCTGGACATCCTGAGCCAGGGTCACTCTGCATTGCGGATCATTGCGGATCAAACAGGGGATGCATTTGGGAGGACCCTGTTTTACGGTGTTGCCAGCTTTCACGCCTTTGTCCCGCCAATGGTCAGGATCAATGGGCCAATGGGCCTGGTCCCACCAATGCTTGAGCTGATATTTCCCAAGCTGTCCGGTGCAGAAGACAGACTGGGGCAATGGTCCCACACCCTGCACTTTAGAGAGCTCTGTGCTTCAGGTGGATGCGGGGCCCAGGGCTGCTTAGCAAGTCGGGGGGGGGGGGGAGGGCTTGGCGCAGGCAGCACAGAGAAACCCTGCCCTGCCCTGCCCTGCTCCAGGCCGGCCTCTTCTGTGCCAGGGAAGAGAATGGAGCAGGTAATTAAGGAATTCATTTGCAAACATCTGGAAGACAATAAGGTGACAGGTCACAGCCAGCATGGCTTTGTAAAGAACAAATCATGTCAAACCAACCTGATCACTTTCATTGATAGGATACCAAGCCTTGTGGCTAAGGGGGAAGTGGTGGATGTGGTATACCTAGACTTTAATAAGGCATTGGATATGGTGTCGCATGATCTTCTTATCAATAACCTAGGCAAATACAACCTAGATGGGGCTACTATAAGGTGGGTGCATAACTGGCTGGATAACCGTTCTCAGAGAGTAGTTATTAACGGTTCACAATCCTGCTGGAAAGGCAGAACAAATGGGGTTCCACAGGGGTCTGTTTTGGGGACAGGTTCCGTTCAATGTCTTCTTCAATGATTCAGATATTGGCATAGAGAGGATGCTTATTAAGTTTGCAGATGATACCAAGCTGGGAGGGGTTGCAACTGTTTTGGAGGATGGGTCAAAATTCAAAATTATCTGGACAAACTGGAGAAATGGTCTCTGAGGTAAACCGGAGGAAGTTTAATAAGGACAAATGCAAAGTGCTCCACTTAGGAAGGAACAGTCGATTTCACACACAGGATGGGAAGTGACTGTCTGGGAAGGAGTACAGCAGAAAGGGATCTAGGAGTCACAGTGGACCACAAGCTAAATATGAGTCAGCAGTGTAACACTGTTGCAAAAAAAGTAAACCCCATTCTTGGATGCATTAAACAGGAGGATTGTGAGCAAGACATGAGAAGTCATTCTTCCACTCTACTATTAGGCCTCAGTTGGAGTCTTGTGTCCAGTTCTGGGCACTGCATTTCAAGAAAGATGTGGAGAAATTGGATACGGTCCAGAAAAGAGCAACAAAAATGATGAAAGGTCTAGAAAGTATGACCCATGAGAGAAGATTGAAGGAACTGGGCTTGTTTAGTTTAGAAAAGAAAAGACCGAGAGACATGAGAGTGGATTTCAAGTGTCTATAAGGGTGTCACAGGGAGGAGGGGATAATTGTTCTCCTTGGCCTCTGATGACAGGACAAGAAGCAAAGGGCTTAAACTGCAGCAAGGGAGGTTTAGGTTGGTCAGTAGGAAAAAGTTCCTGCCTGTCAGGGTGGTCAAACACTGGAATAAATTGCCCAGGGAGGTTGTGGAATCTCCATCAGTGGAGATATTTAAGAGCAGGTTAGACAGACACTGTCAGGGATAGTCTAGATGGCACTGGGTCCTGCCGTGAAGGCAGGGGACTGGACTTGATGACCTCTCGAGGACCCTTCCAGTTCTAGTGTTCTAGGATTCCTGACCCTGCTCTGCCCCCATTCCACCCCTTTTCCCTGAGCCTCTGAACACCCCTTTTGGCTTCTTCCCCCTGCCCCAGAGTGATGCCAGGGGCTGGCTGGGCACAGCGGGGTGGGCTGGGGTCAAGACATTTGCTGCTGTCTGCACCAGGGCCCATACTACTCTCCAGACTGCCCTGGACTCCACATCCCCTGGAGCACAGGGACCCCAAAGTGCAGGGACCAGGGAAGTGGCCCTAGTCCACCCTAAGGATGGCACAGTTGTGCTTGGATTCATTCTAGGAACCACCAAAAACTACACAACCTGCTGGCCCTACCCCCTCGGTCTCAGGGATGGACTGGGTAGTTTTGCTGTGTATGGGATCCCGGAGCCAAAGGCAAAGCTGGGCTCCTGGCTGCTCTCCTGGCTGGGGTTCATGAGGAAATGCCTAGCACCCATTGCAGCTATGTAGCCATTTCTCCAGCCCTGAAGAGTCTGAGTCACACCTGCCCCTTGAGCCCCACCCGGCAGTGCCAGAGACAAGCGTGACTCCCCTGTGCCCACCGGCCGGCTGCGTCCTGGGTGAAAGGCTGTAGCCATGGTCAGCAGGGTTGGTCCCAGCATCTTTGCATGAACATCTCTATTGTCTGGCAGCTGCCGCCCCAACTAGCTGCATTTCCCTCAGTCTCTTACCTGGGCGTACGCAGGTCTCAAGACACTCCTCTTTGTTGGCAAACCTGTTCTCGTTGCCCTGGCAGCCGCCATACCTGAACTTCTCACACTTCTTGGTGACCGAGTTGTAGAAGTAGCGTCTCACGAAGGCCTGGCACGGGCCGGGCTTCATAGGGAGCTTGCAGATGTCTATGTCTGCAGAATAAAGAGAGGTGGGTTAGGAGGGACAGGGGATCTCTGCGAAAGCTCTCAGCTTCCTCATTCAACACTAACAAGGCCCCGGGCTCCATGGGCGGTGCAAGATGCAGCAGCTGGAGTCAGACCTTGAGTCTAACAGAGACCTTGTCCCTAAAGAGCTTTGTGTGTCTGGTGTCCAGCACCCATGTGCTACCAGGTCCCAGCAATGCCATCGTCACAATGATAAGCTGCGGAAGGTTGAGGGCCAGGTTTGTGGATGCGTCAGACAGACGTAGGGGCAAACAAAATGCACGTGCTGTTTGCTTTTCATACTAGGCGCCTACACTGGCAGGCAGAACATTCTGGGAATCAAGATCCAACTGCAAAAATGACGGTTTGCCTGCAGTTCGGATTGTATTTCTTGTAAGTGATTTTGTCCAGTTCTCGACAAAACTCTCCGCTCTCGCTGGAATAAAATGTAAGGCCGACCCACGTCAGTGAGCTCCAAGCCAAACGGAAAGCTCAGGGCAGAGGTTGAAGGACTGGTGCGGCTTTGAAATCCTGACATCCTGACCCGGGGAAAGGCCTGGAGGCTGCAGCTGGAGCTTGGTCTGGGGAGGCACAGTAGGGTCTTGTCCCCCAGATTGACAGTGCCTTTTCATTGCGCATCAAACTGGTGGGGATGAAACCAGCCCAGTAGCTCTCAGTGGAGTCCCCAGCTCTTGGTGACTCCGTGCTGCGTCATGCTAAGGGCGCCTGCACACCTGGCTTGCAACAAGTAACGCCGGACGGTGGCTGCATGTCGGCTCTGTGACAGCGGTGTGTGGCACTCTGTACTCAGACCAGCGCTCTGGGCCCCACACATGCCCATCATGTAATTACAGTCTGTTGCATGCCAAGTGCCAGGTAAACTAGCGAACGAACTGCCGAAGCCCGTTGTTCTGTGAAAGCTCGTACAGCGCGAGTGTGGATGGAACGAGGAGATTTTGCTGCATGGTCGTTCCTGAACGATGTTGCACATTTGAGAGGCATGCAGCGGTAGCTCTCCAGTGACACAAAGAAGGAGATCCACTCCCAGGGGTGTTGAACAGCGGCTCATCAGCACGCCAGGGCTGAAGAGGACTGGGTGTTGGGCAAGCAGCACACATTAGAGGATTGCTCCACTCTGTGACTCAGCAGAGCCCACCGGGATGGGTCTGGACTCGTGGTTTCCAGGCACGTTGATTGAGGATATAAATCAGGGGATGGCGCATCGTGCTCTTACCATTCTCCTCCCCACCTGTGCTGGAAACAGCAAGAATGCAGGAAGGACAAAGACTTGAGCCGCGGAGACGGGTCCTAGGCCCAGAGGAAATCTGCGTAGTCAGGGCTGTAGCCCATTGAAGAGTTTGGCAAATCGCAGCTCTCAAAGGCTGGTGTGTGTGCCCAATCTCCTGTGAGGAAGGGGCAGACTGGGTAATGAATGGACACCCCTCAGGCTTCTGACCAGAACAAAAGGGTTCATGTTCGAGTGCTGCGCCAGGAACTGGAGGATTTGGCTGGTGCCTTTCTCGGTGTGATTTGTGCGAGGGTTCGTGCCATCGAGCGGGGCGTGGGGCTCCACATGCTCTTGTGCTGAGCGATCCCAGCCCCTGGAGGGGTTTGCTGCTTGTTGCTAGTAAAGCCTTGTGAGAACCAGGCCAGGCTGTGGGGTTAAGGGGGCCCAGCAGTCCCATAGTCCCACGGTCCCATCACCAGGCCAGACTGCAGGAAAGGAGGCACAGCAGTCATAGAATCATACAAGCATAGAACTGGAAGAGACCTCAGAAGGTCAAGTCCAGCCCCCTGCTCTAGGCAGGACCAATCCCAACTAAATCAACCCAGCCAGGGCTTTGTCAAGCCGAGACTTAAACACCTCTAGGGATGGAGACTCCACTACTTCCCTAGGGAACCCAGCCCAGCGCTTCCCCACCCTCCTAGGGAAATAGTTTTGCCTAATATCCAACCTGGACTTCTCCCACCACCTTCAGGAAGTTGAAGGCTGCTCTCAAATCCCCCCTCACTCTTCTCTTCTGCAGACTAAACAGACCCAACTCCCTCAGCCTCTCCTCATAAGTCATATGCTCCAGCCCCCTCATCATTTTGGTTGCCCTCCGCTGGACCCTCTCCAGTGCGTCCACATCCTTTTTGTAGTGGGGGGCCCAGAACTGGACACAGTACTCCAGATGTGGCCTCACCAGACCCGAATAAAGGGGAATAATGACATCTCTGGATCTGTTGGCAATGCTCCTCTTAATGCAACCTAATATGCCATTAGCCTTCTTGGCTACAAGGGCACACTGTTGACTCATCTCCAGCTTCTCATCCACTGTAACCCCAGGTCCTTTTCTGCAGAACTACTACTTAACTGGTTGGTCCCCAGCTTGTAACTATGCTTGGGATTCTTCCGTCCCAACTGCAGGACTCTCTACACTTGTCCTTGTTGAACCTCATCAGATTTCTTGTGGCCCAATCCTCCAATTTGTCTAAGTCACTTTGGACCCTATCTCTTAACCTCAAGCATATCTACCTCTCTCCCTAGCTTAGTGTCATCCGCAAACTTGCTGAGGGTGCAATCCATCCCCTCATCCAGATCATTAATAAAGATATTGAACAAAACAAGTCCTAGAACCGAACCTTGGGGCACTCCGCTAGAAACCGACCACCATCCTGACATCGAGCCATTGATCACTACCCGCTGGGCCCGGCCTTCTAGCCATCTTTCTATCCATCTTACCGTCCATTTATCCAATCCACATTCCCTTAACTTGCTGGCAAGAATATTGTGGGAGACCGTATCAAAAGCCTTGCTCAAGTCAAGGTCTATCACATCCACTGACTTTCCCACGTCCACAGAGCCAGTTACCTCATCATAAAAGCTAATCAGATTGGTCAGGCACGACTTGCCCTTTGTGAATCCATGCTGACTATTCCTAATCACTTTCCTCTCATCCTAGTGCCTCAATATGGATTCCTTAAGGATCCCTTCCATGATTTTCCAGGAACCAAGGTAAGACTGACCGGCCTGTAGTTCCCTGGATCGTCCTTTCCCCCTTTTTTGAAGATGAGCACTACAGTCCCCCAGTTCCAGTGTGTATCCTGGGATGCCAGCACAAGGAGTCCTGAACCAAAGGGAAACATCCTGGGGGCTCTCCCGGGATTAGTGCAGAAATGCCCAACATCCCTGGCAAGAGTGTGAGCCGTTTCTCCAGCACTGGAGTGTCTGAGCCTCACCCCTGCCCTCTGAGCCCCCAGCCCGGCTGTGCCAGAGACAAGCATGTACCCTTGGAGCCAGCCAGCAGGCCTGAGGCCCTGGGTGCCAGGGGATGGACGTGTTCAGCAGGGTTGTTATTGCCATGGACTCTCCAGTCCCGGGTTTCCAGGCTGGAACATAGAGACTGCGCGACCTTCAGCTGAGTTGCAGTTCCCACCGTGAGCTGTCCCTTGGACTCCTCTCGCACGCTCAGTCTAGACAGACTGTGACTCCTTGTGCGGGGCTCAGCATGGTGGGCAGAGTCCTCAAGGCATTGCCATAATACAACTGTGATGACGCGTCGGGGTCCCCCGACTCCTGCACCCCCGTAGTGGCACAAACAGACTCCACCAGCCAGTAGAACAGAGGGAGTTTATTGCTTCTCCAGGATACAGCACAGCACAGATGTCATCTGGTTACAGGGCAGGCCTGGGATGCCTCAGCCCCCTTGAGATGGGGGAGCCTGGGCCCCTAAATCCCAGCCCCTTGCTTAGGCTGCTTCCTCCATGATACCAGCCAGAAACTAAAACTCTCTCCCAGCCCTGCCCCCAGCCAGGTGCTGCTCTCCGCCCCCCTCCCTTTGTCTCTCCCTGGGAGGCTGAGCCTGCGTGTCTGGGTTAATCCACATGAGAATCTCCCCTCACAGCACAGGGGGACCCCGGGTCACAGAGCAGACAGCCCCCCACTGCGCCACAACAACGCAGAATGGAGATCAGCTCCTCTAACCCCAGGAGCTTAGCCCTAATGTTTCCGTTGCCTGGACAGCTCCCAGGCCAAGCCGCTGAGTTTCTCTCGCTCTCTTACCTGATCTTCCACAGGTCTTGAGACATTCATTTTTAGTGGAAAACCGGTTCTGATTGCCCTCACAGCCCCCATAAATGAACTCCTCACAGCTGTCGGTGACTGAGTTGTAGAAGTAGCGGGTCATGTAGGAAAAACACGAGCCAGCGTCCACAGGGAGCTTGCAGATCTCGTTAACTACAAAAGAAAGACAGATGGGTTTGGGGAAAAGCGGGGTCTTCTGCAAAGAATCTCAACGTCCTCGTTCTGAACTCGCAGGCTCTTGGGCTGTAGGCGGGGTGCGAGGTGCAGCATCTAGAGAGGGCAATGGGGCTAAAGGAAACCCTGCCCCTAGCACATGAAAACTGTGCGCATGCGCGCGCTTGTAGTGTCAACACCCTTTAAAACCCATGCTCAAGAATGACACCATTTGGGCTGTGCCCACGACAGCTCTGATCCCAGCTACATGTTTTGTGAGTCTATACAGTGCTACCAGACCATTTACCATTGACATGATGAGCTGAAGAGTGTTTAGTGCCAGGATTTCAGAAACATCAGGCAGACAAATGGGCAAGCAAAAGGCATGTGCAATTTTTCAGGTGAAGTAGGTGCATGAATTAGACTGGTGGGAGAAAAAAACAGAATAAAGACAATGGAGTTTCAGAATTCACACTTCAGCAAACTCAGAGAATTGATAGATACCATCGTATGGGATGCAAGTCTAAGGAGGAAAGAGTTCATGGCAGGTGGCTTTTTTAATTAAGAGCACAAGTGCAAACTATCTTAGTGCACAGGAATGACAGGAAGTATAGTACAAGACCACCCTGCCTGAACCAGACCGTTCATAACCGGAAACTCAAAAAGGAGCCATACAAAGAGTGGAAACTGGGTCAAATGATGAAGGATGAATATAAAAAACACCACCACAAGCACATAGGGACAAAACTAGAAAGGCTCCCGGCACAAAATGAGATTAAACTAGCTAAGGACATCAAGGATATCAAGGAAACATTTTACAAATACATTAGAAGTAAGAGGTCGCCTGAGGCCCATTACTCATGTAAGAGAGAAAAACAATAACAGAAGACACAGCAGAGGCTGAAGCATTAAATGCCTTTCTTTCAGTTTTCACTAAAAAGGTGAGCAGTGACTCATCTAGTGAGCATTGGTGCCAATGGGGCAGGCCCTGAAGCTGCAATGGGGGGAAGAACAAGTTAAGAAGTAATTAGACAAGTTAGATATATTCATCTTGGCAGGCCCTGATGAAACACAGCCTAGAATATTTAAGGAACTGGCTCGAGATGTATGAGCCATTAGCAATTACCTTGGAGAACTTACCACGGAGTCCGAACTAGCGGACATTTAAAAATGGCGGCGCCCGGCAACATGCAAATGAAGCCCGGGAAATTCAAATCCCGGGCTTCATTTGCAAGTTCGTATGACTACAGTAACCACCCTAGTTCGAACTAGGGGGGTAGTGTAGACATACCCTAATAGAGTTTAAAGAGAAGCTAGATAATTTCATGGAGGTTAGGTCCATAAAAGGCTATTAGCCAGGGGATAAAATGGTGTCCCTGGCCTCTATTTGTCAGAGGATGGAGAGGGATGGCAGGAGACAAATCGCTTGATCATTGTCTTCGGTCCACCCCCGCTGGGGCACCTGGTGCTGGCCACTGTCGGCAGACAGGATACTGGGCTAGATGGACCTTTGGTCTGACCCAGTACGGCCGTTCTTATGTCCTTATGTTCTTATGATGCATTTTGACTTTTGTAAGGCTTTTTGATATGACCATATACGCGTTACCTTCTCATAAGCAAACTAGAGAAATACACCTCCAGGCCACCCTATTATAAGGTAGTGCACAGCATGTTTGATAACTGCTCTCTAAGTATGGTTTACCATGGTTCACAGTCAAAATGGAAAGGCATATTAAATGGGGTCCTGCAGAAATCTCTCCTGGATCCGGTTCTGTTTGATATCTTCATAAATAATTTGATAATGGCATAAAGGGTACTCATAAAATTTGCTGACAATAGCAAGCTGGGAGGGGTTGCAAGCACTTTGAAACACAGGCTTAAAATTCAAAATGCTCTTGACAAACTGGAGAAATGATCTGAAAGCAACAGGATAAAATTCAACAAGGACAAATGCAAAGTGCTCCACTTAGGAAGAAACGCTCAAGTGCACACACGGAACAGGAACGGAGTGCCTGGGAAACAGCACCGCAGAAAGGGATCTAGGGATTATTACAGTGGAACACTGTTGCAAAAAAGCGAACAGCGTTCTGACTTGCACAGCAGGAGTGTGGGAAGCAAAGCACAAGGGCTGTGTCTACACTGAGCCACTTATTCCGGAAAATCACCCACTTTTCCGGAATAAGCTGCGAGCTGTCTACACTGGCCCTTGAATTTCCAGAAAAGCAACGACACTCTACTGTACAAAATCAGCTGCTATTCCGGAAAAACTATTCTGCTCCCGCTCGGGCATAAGCCCTTATTCCGGAACACTGTTCTGGAAAAGGGCCAGTGTAGACAGTCCAGTAGTCTTTTCCGGAAAAAAGCCCCTATCGCGAAAATGGCGACCGGGGCTCTTTTCCGGAAAAGCACGTCTACATTGGCCACAGATGCTTTTCTGGAAAAAGGGCTTTTCCGGAAAAGCAGCCTGCCAATGTAGATGCTCCTTTTTCAGAAAAACTGAAAACGGAATAGTATTCCGTTTTAAGCAGTTCCGGAAATTCATGCCAGTGTAGACACAGCCAAGAAGTAATTCTTCTGCTCTACTCAGCAATGATAAGGCCTCTGCCAGAACACTGCGTCCAGCTCTGAGCACCACAGTGTGGGGAAGATGTGAATAAGTCGGAGAAAGTCCAGAGGAGAGCAACAAAACCTGATTAAAGGCCTAGAAAACATGACCTACAAGGAAAGACTGAAAAAAATTGAGTTTTAGTCTGAAAATGAAAAAACTGAGCGGGAACATCATAACAGTCCTCAAGTGTGCAAAAGGTTGTTATAAAGAGGAGGGCGATAAATTGTTCTCCTTATCTACTGGGGACAGGACAAGAAGCAATGGGCTTAAATTGAAGTAAGGGAGGTTTGGGTCAGGCATTGGGGAAAACCTCCCAATTGTGAGGGTGGTGAAACACTGGAATAAGTTGCGTATGGGGGTTGTGGAGTCTCCATCCCTGGAGATATTTAAGAGCAGGTTGGACAGACACCTTGCAGGGATGATCTGACGGTGCTTGGTGCTGCTGTGAGGGCCAGGGACTGGACTTGATGATCTCTCGAGGTCCCTTCCAGTTCTAGTGTCCTATGAGTCTAGTCCCTGTTTGTCAGAGGCTGGGAAGGGGCGACAGGGGACGTCTCACTGGATGATTCCCTGCTCTGTTCACTCCCTCTGGGGCACCTGGCACTGGCCTGTTAGGAGACAGGACACTGGGCTGACCCAGGCTATGTCTAGACTCCCCCTTCCCCGTCCACACACGCCTTGTTCCGAGAGAGCTTTCAGAAAAAGGCTTCTTCCTCGTTTTACCAATGTCAGAAAACCCCGCTGCTCTTCTGATTGATTTTCAAAAGAACACAATTGCAGTGTGGATGTACCTGGAGTTTTTTCAGAAAAACCTCTGCAGGGTAGACATACCCCAGTCCAGCCATTCTTATCTTTTAAAGCAGTGGTCCTCAACCTTTTGGAGCTGCCAGGCGCCCGGGGGCGGGGCACTCCTGTGCCGGGCACACAGAGGTGGGGCCGCTCGCACGCCCGGGGGTGGGGCCATACGTGTGCCGTGCATCCGGGGGCAGGGCCGTCAATTCGCTGCGCGTCTAGGGCCAGCACCCCCCAGCAGTGTGCCCGGAGCCAGCGCTCCCCATTCATCGCACGCCCGGAGCCGGCGCATGTGCTGCGCACCCAGGGTGGGGCCGGCCCCGAGCACTTGGCAGGCACATGTAAATGCCCCGGCGGACGCCATGGTGCCCGCAGGCACCACGTTGGGGACCAGTGTTTTAAAGGCAAAGCTGGGCTCCTGGGCACTAGCCTGAGGTTTGTGAGGATATGCCCAGCGCTCATGGGAGCTCTGTAGCCATTTCTCCTGCCCTGAAGAGTCTGAGGCTGCCTGGAACTCCTGCCCCTTGAGCCCCGTCTTGGCTGTGCCAGAAGTGAGCTTGACTCCTCCGCACCAGGCCAGCAGATCTGCAGTCCTGGGTGAAAGGCTTGAATGTGTCCTGCAGGCTTGTCAGTGTCATTAACTCCCCAGCCAGGGGCTTCCAGAGCAGGCTGGAATGCACCTGCCTGGCCTAGGGGGCCATGGCCTCCTCTCACCCTTCTCCTCCGCAGGCCCTGCCACACTTTGCCTGTGCAGCTTCTGAGCTCCTTGGGGCATGGTCTGCGCCCACTGTGCCTGTGCAGTGCCCGGCACGATGGGGTCCTGGCCTCTGCTGGTTCCTCAGGCTTTGGGGCGATGCAGCCAACCAGTCATTCCAACAGCCATTCATAGACTCTTGGGGTACGTCTCGACTACATGGCTCTGTCGACGGAGCCATGCAGATAAGTTTACTAGACAGAGGAAAATGAAGCGGTGATTTAAATAATCGCCGCTTCATTTACATCAAAATGGCCGCCGCGCTGTGCCGATCAGCTGTTTGGCAGCACAGCGGGGCAGTCTGGACGCGCCGCGGTGGACAAGGGAAGCCTTTGCCAACAGCTCCGGTATCCTCGTGAAATGCACACTAGAGAGCTTCCACCTCAACCCTTGGTCACATGTTCCAATGGCAAACACCTTATTCCAGTGAAATATGCACCTTACTCCAGGCTGAATGTGTCTAGCTTCTACTTCCAGCCATGGGATTATGTTACACCTTTCTCTGCTAGATTAAAGAGCTCATTATTAAAGGCTTGTTCCCTGTGTTGGTACTTGGAGATTGTCATCAAGTCAACCCTTAACCTTGTCGTTTTTAGGTTAAATAAGTCAAGCTCCTTGAGTCTATCACCCAGTTATGGAGAGAGACTGCAGAACTAGAAGTCATCTACAAATTTGACACTGTTACCCTGGGCTTGAACAAAGATATTAACTGGTTGGCCCATTACAAAGCCAATTTCCCTTACCCTTGATTTCTGCATTTTCACATCACAAGCTATGAATGAAACATATCCAGACCATGTAATTAGTTTCATTATCATGGGTCCTGCAATTGACGGGTACTTTTGCTGTTACATGTATCTTCCACTCCTACTCACCTGATGAAGTGGGTCTGATCCAATACATTCTCTATATTTTGTTAGTCTCTAAGGGTCTGTCTACACTACCACCCTGCTTCGAACTAGGGTGGTTAATGTAGGCAACTGGAGTTGCAAATGAAGCCCGGGATTTGAATTTCCCGGGCTTCATTTGCATATTGCCGGGCGCCACCATTTTTAAATGTCCGATAGTGCGGACTCCGTGCCCGCAGCTACACGCGGCATGAACTAGGTAGTTCGGATTAGGCTTCCTATTCCGAACTACCGGTACACCTCGTTCCACGAGGAGTAACGGTAGTTCAGAATAGGAAGCCTAATCCGAACTATCTAGTTCGTGCCGCGTGTAGCCGCGGGCACGGAGTCCGAACTATCGGACATTTAAAAATGGCGGTGCCTGGGAACATGCAAATAAAGCCTGGGATATTTTAATCCCGGGCTTCATTTGCAAGTTCGAATGACTACATTAGCCACCCTAGTTCGAACTAGTGTGCCTAGTGTAGACAGACCCTAAGGTGCCACAGGACTACTTGTTTTTAAAGTCACAGACTAACACAACAACCCCCCTGAGACAGTCAGGCAGGTTTTGTAACCCTTTTATCATTCTCCTGGCTCTTCTCTGCACCCTCTCCAATTTATCACCTTTATTCTTGAATTGTGGGCACCAGAACCGGACACAGGAATCCAGCAGCAGCCAGACCTGTGCTGAGCACAGGGGTAAAAGAGCCTCTCTGGTCCCACTCAAGATTCCTGTTTACCCCAGTGGTGTAGCCAGAAAAACCCACTTGGGCGGGCCCCGACTTTGAGTGGATGGCAATGACAGGGCAGAGATTATGCATGCTTTTTTAAAATGCATGTTATTTGTTTGTATCCTGCTTCCCAAAGGACCCAGAACTCTCAGTATCCCTGACCTGGCCCCTTCGTTACTTACCACTCCCCAATTTCTGTGTCATCTGCAAATGTTCTCAGTGCTGTTTTTATGGGTTTTTTCAGATCATTAGTGACAATGTTAAATAGTGTAGGGAGAAGAACTGATTCCTGTGGACCCTCACAAGAAAAACACCAGTTAAATGATGATTCCCCATTTGCAGTTACGTTTTGGGACCTATCTGTGAGCAGCTTTAATTCACTCAATGCACTGGGCTTGTTTTATAGCTATCTCACTTTTTAGTCAAAATGTCAAACACGCTGCTGAAGCCCAAACAGACTGCATCCACATTATGATCTTTTCCAGTCAAACTTGTAATCTCATAAAAAAGCTATCAAGTTAGTTTAACAGGGTCTATTTTCCATGAACGCATTGTCATTAGCATTTATTATATTACCTTCCTTTAATTTTTTATTCATTGGGATCCTGAGCCGTTGCGGTATCTTTCCCAGGATCCTCAGGTGAGGTAGTTATCCCGATCGTTGTATTTACCCTGATAAAATACTGGTAAAATATTCATTTTTGGAACACTTGAGATGGCCCAAAGATTTACTGAATATCACCCCTGTAGCTCTGGCATCTTTCTCTAAAGCGCCTTTGGCCTGGGCAGCTCACAACCCAGCAAAGTGAGTTTCCACCATCACGTTACCTGGGCGTCCACATGTCTGGAAACACTTCTCTTTGGTGGCAAATCTGTTCTCGTTGCCCTGGCAGCCGCCGTACCTGAACTCCTCACACGCCTTGGTGGCCGAGTTGTAGAAGTAGCGGCTCACGAAGGCCTGGCACGGGCCGGGGTCCCGTGGGAGCTGGCAGACATCTATATCTACAGAACAAGGAGAGACAAGGTAGGAATGCTGCGAAGGGGTTCATTCAAAGTGAACGGGGCCCAATCTTGTGGAAGGCGAGGGTGCAAGGTGCAGCAGCATGGAGTAAGGGTTACAGGAGACCTTGTCCCCAGTGTACGAGAGCTGGGGCTACCTCAGGACCCGCGGTGAAACCCCGTCTCAAGAAGTGAAGGCTGTTCCACAGAATTGGCATTGTTGTTATGTCCCTAGTCAGGGCTTCCAGAGCACTCTGGACACAGCTACCGGACTCGGGACCTTCCTATGAGTTCCAACCCCTCATGAACAGTGCTATGGACTCCTCTCACACACTACCCCTCAGCACCCCCTTGTCTATTCAGGCTGAGCACCCCCGGGCACAGGTTGTCTGGGTGAGTCTGCGCCTGGTCTCTCTCAGAGCCTACGGTGTAATGCCAACCGGCGGAACCGAACCTGGGACCTTCGTGAGCTAGAAGCCTGCTGGCTCTCAGCTAAGGCAGCAGAGCAAACACATTCACTCGCTCTGTAAGTGGCCTACGTGCCACTAGATGGGGCAGTGACCCACACCCAGCTGGCATGGGTAGTTACATAGGCACTGCTGTGATGCAGCCAAGGAATCACTACCATGGCTATCAGCCCCAGCATCACTGCATTAATGTCCCTCTCGCCCCCGCAGCTCACAACCCAACTAGCTGACTTCTCTTGCTCTCCTACCTGAGCTTCCACAGATCTTCAGGCATTCATCCATATTAGGAAACCGGTTCTCGTTGCCCTGGCAGCCGCCATAAATAAACTCCTCACACCTCTTGGTGACTGAGTTGTAGAAGTAGTTGGGGACGTAGGTAAAACATGGGCCGGGTTCCACGGGGAGCTTGCAGATCGCTGCCATTGCAGAAGGAGACAGGCAGGTTAGGATGAAAGAAGGGAAATTGACAAAGCATCTCAGCCTTCCCGTTCCAACTGAACAGGGCAGCAGGCTGCAGGCTGGCTGTAAGCGGGAGATGAGGTAAAGGCCTTGTCCTTAACGCATGGGAGCTGGGGATGAAAGCCCACTCTGAAGAGCTAGGCCAGAGTCTCAGAACAGGGCAGGCACATGCACGTGCAGTTTTCCACGAAAAACTGAGAGCATTAGTCAGGGCACTGAAAATGATCAGAAATGGAACCTGACTGCAAAAATGACTAAGACAAATTCTGTGTAACTATTGTATCTAGGGTACGGCTAGACGACGCGCCTCTGGCGACAGGCATGTGGAGTAGACTACCCGGCATAGGAAAATGAAGCGGCGATTTAAATAATCGCCGCTTCATTTAAATTTACATGGCTGCCGTGCTGAGCTGATCAGCTGTTTGTCGGCTCAGCGCGGTAGTCTGGACGCGCGGGGGTCGACGTCAAAGGCATTTGTCGACCCCCCAGGTACGCCTCATCCCAGGAGGCATACCTGGGTGGTCGACAAATGCCTTTGACGTCGACCCCCGCGCGTCCAGACTACCGCGCTGAGCCGACAAACAGCTGATCAGCTCAGCGTGGCAGCCATGTAAATTTAAATGAAGCGGCGATTATTTAAATCGCCGCTTCATTTTCCTATGCCGGGTAGTCTAATCTACATGCCTCTGTCTCCAGAGGCGTGTAGTCTAGACGTACCCTAGCTCTTCACGTAAGAGTGGCCTGAAGCCATGAGAAATGTAACATGCACTGAGGTCACTTAGCGCCTGGCAATGCTGAAATCTCAGAGCCGAGGCAGCAAGACCCCTCATGCTGCTGCAGAGTTTGTGCAGCTCTGATACCCTCCTGGAAAGAGCCAGGGAATGGGCAGGAGGCTGGAGTGGGGCTGGAGACAGGGGAGGACGTGGGGGGGCTGGGGATGGACTGTCCCTTCTGGGACAATCCCATCCCTCACCATTGATCAGAAGGACCCAGAATGAAACCAGCCCAGCGACTTGAGGGGATCCCGGTTGGGGGCTGCTGGGTGACGGGCCCCTGCGTGTGTCTCAGCGACCCCACACACTCCACGCGGCATCACGCCAAGGGCGTCTGCACACCTGGCTCGTCATGAAGCCGGAAGGCGGCTGCTGCTTCACCTCCATGGAGAGCAGGGTCCCTGGGCCGAGGCAAACTGGGCTCCAGGGCTAGAGGGGAAATGCCCAGGTGCCAGGGCAGCTGTGTGAGCCATTCCCCAGTGTCTGAGTCTGGGACACGCCTGCCCGTGAGCCCCGCCCCCGCTGTGCCAGAGACAAGGGTGAGTCCCTGCGGCAGCCAGCGGGCAGGGCTGCAGACGTGTCCAGCCGGGCAGTTCTTGTCATTAGCTCCCCAGCCAGGGGCTCCCAAAGGGGCTGGGACGTAGCTGCCAGGACTCAGGGACCTTCCCCTTCGTTTCAGCTCCAGCACGAGCTGCACCGTGGACCCCGCTCGCCGGCTCCTCCTCAGCCCCCTGCCCCTCCTCTGACCAGGGGCAGAGTCCTCGGGGCAGGGCTGTCTCCTGCCCTGTGCCTGTGCAGCCCCTGGGCCATGGGCCGTGGGCCGCGGTGGGTGCTCTAGCACTGCTGGGATGCAGCCAGTCCACCGTTATCATGGAGGTCAGGCTCGGTGGCAGGAAGGCCTCTGTTACCAGGGCAGATGGGGACCCCACTCGCTGAGTTTCCCTCAGTCTCTCACCAGGCTGTCCACACGCCCGCAGACATTCCGCTTCAGTGGCAAACCTGTTCCCGTTGCCCCCGCAGCCGCCATAAATGAACCTCTCACAGCTCTTGGTGACGGGGTTGTAGAAGTAGCAGGGTAATTTTGCCTTGCATGGGCCGGTCACCTTAGGGAGCTGGCAGACGTCTGTAGCTGCAGAACAAAGAGAAACAAGTGAGGAGAAAAGGGGGGTGTGATGGAGCCCCGCCCCCCCCCCCGCCCCCCCGCTTTCTGAAATGGACTCATGGACATGAATATACAGAACTCGAAGGTGGTTTGAGCGAATTATTTCATGTCACCCAGGGATCTTCATGTCCTGACCTGCTGGTTCTGTTTCTCTTACTCTTGTATGGATCATTTGTGAGTGTGACATTAGACTCTGACTTTCCCGCCTGCGCACCGGACGGACCCTGGTGGGGGCAGGGGTGCGGCTCGAAGGCGGGGCCACGATCCGCGCTAGGAGCCTGTGATTGTGCAGAAGCCTGGCGGGGGTGGAGGAGCCACACCCCCGCCCCCGCCAGGCTCCCAGCGCTGATTGTGGCCCCGCCTCCCAGCCAGAATTGGGAGGGGGGGAGTTATTATCCTGTGTTCCTTTTGCGTGTCCGGTATTTTTTGGGACACCATCTGGCAACCCTGGGTGCACATCTCCCGCATCCGGACCCCGTGTCAGGCCCATTCTCAAGCTCTGCAGCATTTGAACGATGAGCAAGAGCACAGCTGGGGCCAGATGTTGAGACCCTTTGTGCAAACCCCTGGACAGACAGAAGGGGCGCGCCCATTTCCATGCAGATTAGGTGCATAAAGCGGCAGGCTGAGCATTCTGGGGACTGGGATCCAAGTGCAAACATGACTGACCTTTGCCAGCGCCGTTCATGTTGTGTCTCTGGCCTGATTCTGTCCAGGGCCCCCCACTGGCTCCCCTGGGGCTGGTTAAGGTCAATGAGCCCCAAGCCAGAGGGACACTCAGTGCAGAGGCAGGGGGTGCCCTGCTGGGCGAGGGGCGGGTGCAGCTGTGAAATCCTGAGGTGCTGAGCCAGGGAAAGGCCTGGCAGCTGCACTGGGAGACCTGCCTGAGGAAGGACTGCAGGGCTGTGTCTACATAGGCCAGTTTTTCCGGAAAATCAGCCGCTTTTCCAGAAAAACTTGCCAGCTGTCTACACTGGCCGTTGAATTTCCGCAAAAGCACTGACTTCCTACTGTCTGAAATCAGTGCTTCTTGCAGAAATACTATTCTGCTCCCGTTCAGGCAAAAGTCCCTTTGCGCAAAAGGGTCAGTGTAGGCAGCTCAGATTTGTTTTGCGGAAAAAAAGCCCCGATCATGAAAATGGCCATTGAGCTTTTTTGCGCACAAGCGCGTCTAGATTGGCACAGACGCTTTTCCGCAAAAAGTGCTTTTGTGTGAAAGCGTCCTGCCAATCTAGACACTCTGTTCTGAAAATGCTTTTAACAGAAAACGTTTCCGTTAAAAGCATTTCCAGAAAATCCTGCCAGTCTACACGCAGCCCAGGAGTTTTCCCCCGATATTGACAATCCCTTTCATTGCCGTGGACTGAAACCAGCCCAGCGACTTGAGGGGACCCCGGTTGGGGGGCTGCAGGGTGACGGGCCCCTGCGTGTGTCTCAGCGACCCCACACACTCCACGCGGTGTCACGCCAAGGGCGTCTGCACACCTGGATCGTCATCAATAAGGCCAGAAGGCGACTGCTGCAGGGTCCCTGGGCCGAGGCAAACTGGGCTCCAGGGCTAGAGGGGAAATGCCCAGGTGCCTTGGCCAGCCCTGTCCCTACAAGGGTTCGGGGCCCCTCAAAGTGCGGAGCCTGGTGCAACCGCCCCAACCGTCCTGTGGGCAGGACAGCTCTGCCCATGGCAGCTCTGTGGCCATTCCGCCCACCCTGCAGTGTCTGAGTCTGGGACACACCTGCCCGTGAGCCCCGCCCCCGCTGTGCCAGAGACAAGGGGGAGTCCCCGCGGCAGCCAGCGGGCAGGGCTGGAGACGTGTCCAGCCGGGCAGTTCTTGTCATTAGCTCCCCAGCCGGAGGGTGACCAGGTTGAGCCCCTGGTAGGGGCAGGTCCCGGTGAGAAAGGCTGGGCTGGGGCGAGCCTGCCCTTGTCAGCCCTTCAGGGTGAGCTGGAGCACACTTGCTCCAGTGGTTGGGGCTCCAGCTGCTGCAGGGGAACCGGGAGCCAAGGCCCGCTGCTCTCTCTGCCCCAGGCCTGCTCCAGGCACTGCTGGGACGCAGCCAATCCATCATTCTTGCCTCCATGGCCAGCTGCTTTTCAATCGCATCCCTCAGACCCGGGCAGCTGGTGACCCAACTAGCTGAGCTTTTGCTGTCTTACCTGAGCTTCCGCAGGTCTTGAGACACCTGTACATCGTGTCAAACCTGTTCCCGTTGCCCTGGCAGCCGCCATAAAGAAACTCCTCACACCTGTTGCTGGCTGGGTTGTAGAAGTAGCTGCGAGTGTAGGTAAAACACGGGCCGGAGTCCGCAGGGAGATTGCAGATGTCCTTAGCTACAGAGCCAAGAAAGCGGGGTTAGGAGGAAAGGGGAACTCATCAGGGGAACTCTGCTGCCTCGTGCTAAACTCATGGAGTCATTTAAAGGTGCAGCTGCAGGGTGGGAGATGGGCCTAAAAGGGGACCTTGCTGCTCGTGGGCAAGAGCCGTGTGTTCTTCTGGCCTATCGGTACCCCGGGTAAAGTCCATTCTCACGGGTTATGTCATTTAAACTAAACGTTCTTCAGCTACGTTCAGGGCAGGATATGGGACGATTTAAACAGAAAAGCGGGCAGGGGAATCGTTGCCCAATTGCTCACCTACACTGAATGCACAGTTACTGAGTATGTAAGTACACAGTCTACCCACATGTTGACTCTCTCCTATGCGACCAGCACTCCTAGCTGTCTTCGCACACTACTGACTTCCTGAGGATACTACAGAGCATCAGTGATCTTGCTGAAAACGCCATCCTGGCCACCGTGGATGTAGATGCTCTACACCACCATTCCGCACAAGGATGGACTACAAGCCATCAGGAACACTGTCCCCGATGGTGCCACTGCACACCTGGTGGCTGGGCTCTGTTACCGTGTCCTCCCCCACAACTCTTTCCACAGGGACACCAATCGCTGAAGAAGTTACTCACCAGGTGCAGTAACGATGGTTCTTCGAGATGTGTGTCCCTGTGGGTGCTCCACTACCCTCCCATCCTCCCCTCTGCTTGGAGTCCCCAGGGACCTCAGGTAGAAAAGGAACAGACGGGACTCGCGCCACACGCACACTCCACAAACGGCAGGGGCGCGAGACGCCAGGTGTGCAAGCGCGGCGCGAGGGGCACTGCTCTACAAAACTCTCTGATCCCCAGCGCAAGGACGCACCGAGACCTGAGTGGAGCGCCCACCGGCACACCACTCGCTGAAGAACCTGGGCTTGAATAAAGATATTAACTGGCTAACACACTACAAAGCCAATTTCCCCTGCCTTTGACATTCGCATTTTCACATAAGTAGTTATGAATGGGACACGTCCAGCTCACTTAATTAGCCTCACTAATACGGGTCTTACAATTGACAGGTAACAGCTTTTGCTTTTATATTTACCTGTGTTTTCCACTCCAACTCATCTGATGAAGTGGGTTTTGCCTACGATAGCTCCTGATCCTTTATATTTGTTAATCCCTAAGACTAGGCAATTAGCCCGTCATAAAACGGGATTTTCAGGTCTCTCCTCCACGTCGGTCTTCTCTCCTGAGCCTCCGGTCTCTCTCTCTCTCTCTCCTCCTCTTGCCTCCCTCTCTCTCTCTCTCTCTCTCTCTTCTCCTCCCCCTCCTGCCTCTCACTTGGGCACCATGGAGCCCAAACGGCCATTTGGGCTCCGCACTCCCCGTGCTGCATGGGGAGCGCAGATCCTAACTGGTTGCTTGCGCCACTTGCTCCCACGCGGCAGCCTGGCTCAGCAGTGCAGAACTCAGCCGAGCACCACGGCAAGAGGCGAAGGGGGCGGGGCCTGGAGTCACGCTGCACATCACCGCCCCGCCCCCCTTCGCCTCCTGCCGTGGCGCTCGGCTGACTTCAGCGCCACTCAACAGGGCAACCGCGGGGGAGCAAGTGGCCGTTTGGGCCCCGCGCTCCCCATGCAGCACAGGCTGCCCAGAGAGAACAGCCAGCATTTCAGGCAACAGTGCCCCCCCAGAGGGAACAGCCAGCATTTCAGGCAATAGTGCCCCCCCAGAGGGAACAGCCAGCATTTCAGCGTCACAGACTCACAGACCCGGGGCTACTTTATATATGATGCTGCTAGACTACTTCTTGTGCTTGGTGGTTCTCAAAGGGTCTGCTGTACTGACCATCTGCACAGAGCAGAGGCAGCACAAAGAAGGAGCACACACACACACACACAGACACACACACACAAGCGAACAGTTATCAACACATGACGGAGAGATTCCTGTCAGGACACCACTTGGCTGGCACCTGCCTACAAGGGTAAATGGCGCTGCCATGCTCACCTTCTTAGAGAACACAAACGGAGTGAAGGGCGGTGTGAACTCACAGGGCCAGGGCCCAACAGGGTTTTAGATTTGCTTCAAGACAGAGTCAATTAGGGATTGTTGCTTTTATTAATCTCACTATGGATGGATACGCAGCTACTGCAAAGTAATAGGTCAATAAGCACAGACAGAGCAGTGCATAAAAGCAAGCAAGAGGCACTTGGGAATGCTTACCCCCCCATCAGTCCCATTCCAGTCCCCTCGCACCAGGCCTCAGTGGATGTGGCTCCAGCTAGGGGATCCAGGGCACCCTCCAAGGTCTAGGTCCCTGGTGAGACTCATGGGGCACAGGACTCTCTAGCCTAGTTATACGACGGTTGTTTATGGGTGTGCACGTACTGGCTCAACACCATTCTTATTGCTCTTATGAGCTGAGGCCGAGGTCAAACTTATTTACCGCTTAATAGTTTCCCAGCTCAAGGCATGGGCTAAAGCTGATAAAACCTGCAGCTGCTGTTTGTGCTTGCAGGGTCCCAGGCTGTGCCAAGCTGGGTACAGCAGGGATAGAAACTTCCATCCCAGGCCTGCTAAGCTGCAGGATCCACATACGACTTTTTATGTGACAGGTAGAATAACCCATTCTCCTCATTATATTGTTCTCCAATTAGGTCAAATATCTGATGCACCAATTTGGGGTCACTATTTTCCGGTTCCACACCTGTTTTTACCAAGCATGATTTCAACACAGCCCTTGAACCACAGCATACGACTTTTTGTCTCCGTTAATTCAGTCTTCCTGTTTCCGTTTCTGACTCCACCCCCATCAACATTTCTTGTTGTAGGACAATGTTCCTTCTAATGTTTTCCAGCCATGTATGGAATATATTTTGCCATGTGCACCAAGGCATGTGCAAATGTGCACCACTATAGTGAGCTGGGTTGGCCGCTCACTGACCCCGAGGAGGAGGAACCCTTCAGTAGGGCCCCAGCTGCTGGAGGGAGCAGAGGCCTGCCCTGAACTCTCATGCCAGGAGGACCCTGAGGATCTGGCCGAGGTGGGTGACTGGCCCAGGCCTTGAGGAGGAGAAGACCCTTTCTTCCCTTTCCCCGAACTTGGACTACGCAGACCCCGTGAGCCCACTGCCGCCTTGAGCCAGGTCCGGACTGAGGGAGCGGGGAGGGAGCGGAGGATGTGGCCCCGACAGCCCTTTGATGTGTCAGCGTGTTTCGGAGAGGATTCCCTGCTGACCCCAGTGGCCGCCAAGGCAGCTACTGCTTGGGCCCTGGGCTGGGATGCAGTGGAGTAGGGAGGGCCCGTGTCCCCCCTGCCCCCTCCCATACTGGGTGGCAGTCTCCCCCTCCCCCTCCCCACTCGTGCTGAGACCTGTGTTTGCCAGCCCACCCTGAGCCAGGGTCGGGCTGTGCTGCCGTTCAGGCTGCCCCGCCCTCAGGCCCCACTGTCTCAGAGAGGGCTGCTGGGTGTCTGGTATTGAACCCGACAGCCCGATATTTGTGTCTTCTGTCCAGTAAAAAAATGATGAAAATCCCGGACAGTTTACAGTCTGGCAGTTTCTGCTTTGCCAAGGCCCATCTCGAGTGCCCAGTGGAAGGGGGGAGCTGCCTGGGGGGAGCGCGGCCTGGGAATTAAAGGGGCTGCAACTGCAGTGTGGCCTTGGTCCCTCTTTTTTTTTTTTTTTTGCTCAGCGACTTTTCCTGCTGGTTTTTTTGGGCTCAACAGAATTTTTTTGGGGGGGGCGGTTCGGTATTTTTTGTGAAACCATCTGGCAACCCGAGTCTTAAAGGGGCTGCCAGACTAATAAGTATCGGCCTGAGCACCAGCCAGAGGCCCAGGCCCGAGTGAGAACGCTAGAAACACACGCTGCTCTCTGTGGGCGCTCTGCTAATCCGCCGGGCCGGCCCCGAACCTCCCCGGGCGGCCGCCCACGCGCTCAGCTTCCACCGCGCATTGTCATGGAGCATTGCTACCGCCTGTGCACTCCCACAGCCTTCCAGCGCTTGTGCTCACCACGGGAGAACGTGTGTAGGCGCCGCTATGGCAACAGTGCCATGATCCCAGCTCTGCTCCTCAGGGAGCGGCGGCCCAGCCCAGGCGCAGGGCAAGGGAGGCTGCTGGGTTCCTTCTCCCTGCACTGAACTTGCTGCGGCCACCCCACGCTCCTGGGGAGCCTGCAAGTTGCGCTTGTTGCTCTTGTTGTTGCCCCAATAGATTTTTGGTGGCCTCTTGCACCCACATTTCCTGTGGCTGGGAGGGGCCCTGGCCTCCTGCTGCCCCCCCCCACCCCAATGGCAAAGGAGCCCATAGCAGGGCAGGGGGAGGGGGAGGCTGAGAGGACGGAGAGGCTGGGGAAGGAGCCAGGGCAGAGCTCTCCAAACGCCATGAGCAGGGACAGTGCAGAGGAGGAAGATTCTGGGGGATCGCTGGGGGGGCGGCAGGGGGCAGCTGTGGGAGCGCAGGGACCGTCGTCCAGACAGTCCATCTCCCTGGGCCGGGTGCCTGCAGCCCAGCAGCCAGGCCAGCAATGGCCAGGCTGGGCCGCTGTCTGGGCAGCCAGGAGACGGGAGCAGTCGACCGCCCCCAGCCTGGGCTCAGCTGTCAGCCTGGGGAGTCTCTTGCCCTGGCTCCCCTAGGGGAGACCCCGCTCCTGGGCAATCTCCCTGGGCCTGGCCAGAGAGCAGCTCAGCCCTGGGGCTCTGGCTGGAGCCCAGCTACGGTTCACCTGGCTGCAGCGCCAAGACCCGCTCCCTGGGTCAGAGGCAGCCCACTAGGGCCCTTGTGCCTCAGCCTCCGACTGCCAGTCCGCCCCAACCTGTGTGTGTGGGGGGGGCACTGCCTCAGCCTGGGCTCCCCTCCTGCCCCAGACCCCCAGCAGGTCCAAGCAGCCTCCCTGCTCCCAAGGAATCCTCTCCCCCTCCCCTGCGGCCACCAGCGGTCGGCAGCTCCCTGCTCCCGGGCAGCATGTCCTGCAGGTGGCCGAACTGGGGCTGCCTGAGCACAGGAAGGCACCTGCCTTTGCAGCCGACCCCATTGCCCAGCTGCAAAGGGCCATGACACGTGGGGGATACAGGCAGGGCTGGGGGCAGCCTGTGGAGGGAGGAGCCAGGAGCCGGTGGGGGGCAGGCAGGAGGGAAGCGCTGGCTGCCAGGCTGGGAGGAGGGGCAGGGAGCCCTCACCTTGACGGAGCTGCCCAGAGGCAGGCGACAGCTCAGCCCAGAGGGCGAGGAGCACCGGGAGGAGGAGGAGGCCTGACTTCATGCTGCTGCTGTGCCAGATGCCCGGCGCCGATCTGCACCCGCTTATATGCCACCTGCCAGCCCAGTGCTCCAGTCCCAGGCGGCACATTGCACAAGATGCAGCACCAGGGACTGCCCCTCCCGAGAGATACGGAAGCAGCAGGGCCCTGCGAGAGCCGGGGAACGGCCCTGGGCGGGCGGGTGGAAGTGTAATAACAGGCTGCAGAGGTGAGTTCATGTTTCCGGGCGGCACCGTGCGCTGGCTGAGGCATCCGGCAAACAGCTGAGCCAAGAGGCCACAGGGCACTGGCCTTGCAGGGGAGTGAACCTCTGGGGATGCCCAGCCAGCGCCGGCCCCTGGACCATGGCAGAGACCTGGCTCCCCTGGAGCTGAGCTGCCCCCCTCTCCTCCCCCACACACACATGTCTTCATTCACTGCCGAGCCCCCTGCCCTTGGCGGCTTCCCACGAGGCGTGGCCGGGCCCACACCTGCCAAGCGGCAATTACTGAGTCTGGGCGCACAGGCCTGGCAGCGCCCCATCCCAAGGAACAGGACTCATGGGTCCTCCCCTCCCTCGAGGTACCGCTCCAGAGCCTACCCCAGCACCTCACCCTCTGTCCTGTGGGCGGGAGACAGGGCGGGGTCGGTGCCTCCTTCTCGCTTCCTGGGCAATGTGAGCTGCAGAGACAGTGCTCAGCGGGGCAAGGCCCCTCCTGCAGGGGGACCCGGGCGGGGGAATGTGCGAATGTCCGTCACAGCGCTGCTTTCCAAGGCAGCACTTTGGGAAGTTGTGCTTTTCAGGTAGTTATAGGCTGCAGGGACGTCCTCTGGGCAGGGGTGACGTATTGCAACAGGAGCCACACGGGGAAAGCGTTGGAGGCATCTGCTCGTTGTCTGAGATGATGGTGCACAGGAACAAGGGCTGTGCGGAACCGGGAGGGGGTACTGACTAAACAGGTTGAATGAGGAGGGCGTACACAACCACACGGCGTGTGCAATAAACAGGTTGAACTGGGAGGGTTATCCCAAAGGGAAATTCTTACTCAACTGGCATCATTGCACCTTGGGAGGATGAATCTCGTGGCTGGGATGTTGCTCCAGAGGGGTGTGGCTGATCCAGGAGGCCAGGCCGGGAACAAGAGAAGAGGCATTGCTTGTGCCTCAGGATTGCATACGGCTCTTCTGTGGCGCAGCAGGAGCGAGAGGCCGACAAGCGGAAAGGCTCTGGATGACCCTAGCACAGCACTGCAGCCCGTGTGTGTTCTCTGCCTTTCCACGGGGGAGAAGCCCTGGCTCTCCTTGGCGCATTGCCACCCCCAGCAGCCAGTGCACCTGCTGAAATGAGAAGTTGGTACCCAGGCTGGCAGGGGCTGCCTGGCCATCGTCCCCACTTGCGACTGCTCTTTGCAGACGTACGACTGTCTCTGCCATTGCCAGAATCGCTGGGTACAGTCTGAGGAGACAGACGCAGCCTGGCCACGGAGCCCGGCCCTCTGGACAACTCCTGGCCCAGCTGGCACAGGTGTGGGAGGCTCCAGCGCTGAAGAGAGGTTGCAGAGCTCACTGAACACTGAGGTTAATTTTCCATCCTCTTGGTGCAAAGGGACGGTTCCGGAGGACGAGAAGAAAGCTGAGGTTGCACCAGTTTTTCAAAAGGGTAAATGGGATGGCCCTGTTTATTATAGGGCTGTCAGCCTGACACTGGTCCCAGGCAAGGTCATGGAGCAGCTGGTACATGACTCAGGCAATAGAGAACTGAATGCGGGCAATATAATTAAAGCTTATCATGGCTTTCTGGAGAATAGATTCTGTCCAATGAGCTGGTTATCTTTGTTTGATGAGATGGCAAGTTTGGATGATAAAGGTAAGAGCATTGGAGTAATGATGGGGGCTTAATTATCTATTGCCCCTCAAGAGAGATCTTGGAGTCGCTGTGGACAGTTCTCTGAAAACATCCACTCCATGCGCAGCAGCACTCAAACAAGCAAACATCATGTTAGGAATCAAGAAAAAGGGATAGAGAATAAGAGAGAATATCTTATTGCCTCTATAATCCACAGTAGACGTGGTCACCTCATCTCAAAAAAGGTAGCTTAGCATTGGAAAAAGGGCAACAAAAATGATGAGGGCTTTGGAACGCCTTCCATGTGAAGAGAGATTAAAAAGACTGGGGACTGTTCAGCTTGGAACAGAGGACACTAAGGGGGGCTAGGATAGAGGTCTGTAAGATCATGACAGCCATGGGGAAAGCGAAGAAGGAAAAGTGATTGTCTCGTTCCCATAACATAAGAACTAGGGGTCACCAAATGAAATGAATAGGTAGCAGGTTTAAAACAAAGTTTTTCTTCACTCACTGCACAGTCAGCCTGTGGAACTCCTTGCCACAGGATGTTACGAAGGCCAGGACTTTAACAGGGCTCAAAAAGAGCTAGATAGATAACTGGAGGTCGGTCCATCAATGGCTATTTGCCAGGATGGGTGGGGATAGTGTCCCTGGCCTCTGTTTGGGAGGGGCTGGGAATAGGTGACGAGAGGGATCACTTGATCATTCACTCCCTCGGGGGGCACCTACTATTGGCTACTGCCGGCAGACAGGACACTGCGCTGGATGGACCTTTGGTCTGACCCAGGCTGGCCGCTCTGATGTTCTTACGTTCCTACAAGGTATTTGACTTACTGCCACATGCAATAGAGCAGCTTTTCTGGGGGCCCGGCTGAGAAGGTCAAATTCTATGATTCTATGATTCTGTGCCTCAGGACCCCGGGCAGCCCCAGGGAGCACGGAGCAATAGACCCTGGCCATTTCCCACCACTGCCTAGACCTGGGCCAGATGCAGCTTAGCCAGCTCAGAGACTCTGCGCCAGTGTGTGCAGAGCAGGGTGCCAGCCGGGCTCCCCCCCAGCTTCCCACTCTGCCCACCGCCCCGAGATGCCTGCAGCACTTGGCCTGTCAATGAATAGTCCTTTTGCTATTCACTCCTGAATACAAGTGAGACAATGGTAGAAAGACGTAAGTGACTTTCTCTTCCCTTTTCTGCCATTCACCAAGCACAGGAGATATATAGATATAAACTACTGAACTTTGGAAACATCCTAGGAGGGCAAGGTCGTGTCCTGGGGCTGTCGGGGTCTTACCTCAATACAAATCAGACAAGAAACTGACCTTAAAGAGAAGTGAAACTGGCACTTTCAATACTTACAGGGTGTGTCTACACTGGCCGCTTGAATTTCCACAAGAGCACTGACAATCTCATGTAAGATCGTCAGTGTTCTTGCGGAAATACTGTGCTGCTCCCGTTCGGGCAAAAGCCCTCTTGCACAAATCATTTGCTCAAGAGGGCCAGTGTAAACAGCACAGAACGGTTTTCCGCAAAAAAGACCCAATCGTGAAAATGGTGATCGGGGCTTTTTTGTGGAAAAGCGCGTCTAGATTGGCCACGGACGCTTTTCTGCAAAAAGTGCTCTTGCGGAAAAGCGTCCTGCCAATCTAGACGTGCTTTTCCGAAAATGCTTTTAACGGAAAACTTTTCCCGTTAAAAGCATTTTCGGAAAATCATGCCAGTGTAGACGTAGCCACACAGTATTGTCAATCCTAAATGTTAAAAAAAACTGTGAGTCAGTGGGATGGGCTGGACTAGGCCCCGACGCCCCCTCCAGGAGGCTGGTGCCCTTGCTGCACCCATCCCAGCAGGAGGAGCGGAGAAGAGGTCCTCCAGACACTACAGAGTGGCTGTCTCAGCTGCAGCCAATCAGGACCCAGAAGAGGGGTATAAAAGAACCTGCAGGGTTGGGACCTACCAGTTCCCTTCAGGAGCTTGACCCAGCCAGATCTAGACTCTGACTGGGAGGGGGTGGATCAGCACTACGGCTAGCTCCCAGTGTGAGCTGAGCCTAGATCTGGGGGAAACTCAGACCCACAAGCCAAAGACCAGCCACAAGCAGAGACTTACTAGCACCATGGACAGGGCTAGTCAGGCCTGGTTCCAGGACTTTGAGGGCAACTGGACAACCAGGCAAGGATCCGGCACAGAGCCACTTGGCCGCAGCAGGGCGCTCACCAGCCGGTGCACCCGTTACAGTCAGGATCCCCAGAGATCATGAGACTGGCTTTCAAATCATGAGATTATAGAAAATACTCAGTGTGGGGTCTTTGGGTTTGCCTTTAGCTTCTGGAGCCTGTAGGGAGCACTGGGATCACGGCTGGGAGCTTTTTGCACAGCCACAAGGGCTAGAAACGTCCCTTTTCTTTAACAGCAAAGGCAGAAATCCTCACAGATCACTTGCGTCCAGGAGCTGGGCTCTCGGGAAACCGGTCACTCTGACGAGACTCGTGACAGGGCCGTGAGAGCTGGGGCACTGCTGTCACTGCTGCTTCTGAGACCGGGGACTCTCCAGGAGGCTCGCAGGCTGCACACGATGGTGATGGAGTTGCAGGCCTCACAGGAGACTGTTTCATCCCAAACAGCAAGAGAACAAACTGAGCCGCCCAAGGTAGCCTGGGGGCGTTACAGGGAGGAATGGCAAAGAAACAGGCATGGGAGCTCTAGGCAGCTCTCCCTCTTGGAAAAAGGAGGAGGGTTGTGATAGAGAGGAAACAGGGGAGCCAGGAGCGGAGGGGTAAATGGAACTGCTTTATTGCCCACGCATGTTCACCTCGCACATTCAACACAACAGCCAAGTGGCCACAAATTGGCAACACTTCCACCCTTTTATAGAATGACAGAATCCAAGGGCTGGCAGAGCCTGCAGGAGTCATCGAGTCCAGCCCCCTGCCCAAGGCAGGACCAACCACAACTCAATCGCCCCAGCCAGGGCTTGGTCAAAGTTAAAACCTCTAGGGATGGAGATTCCAGCACTTCCCTAGGGAACCCAGCCCAGCGCTTCCCCACCCACCTAGGGAAATAGTTTTTCCTAATATCCAAGCTAGACCTGCCACACTGCAACTTGAGACCATTGCTCCTTGTTCTGCCACCTGCCACCACTGAGAACAGCCTCTCACCAGCTTCTTTGGAACCTCCCATCAGGAAGTTGCGTCCATGTCCTTTCTGTAAGGGGGGCCCAGTTCTGGCTGCAATACTCCAGATTTGGCCTCACCAGTGCTGAATAAAGGCGAATAATCACTTCCCTAGATCTGTCGGCAATGCTCCTCCTAATGCCCCCCAATACGCCATTGGCCTCGGGAACTATAGGCCGGTCAGTCTTACTTCGGATCCTGGAAAAATCATGGAAGGGATCCTTAAGGAGTCCATTTTGAGACACTTGGACGAGAGGAAAGTGATCAGGAATAGTCAGCAGGAATTCACAAAGGGCAAATCGTGTCTGACCAATCTGATTAGCTTCTATGATGAGGTAACTGGCTCAGTGTACATGGGAAAGTCAGTGGATGTGACTTTAGCAAAGTTTTTGATACGGTCTCCCACAATATTCTTACCAGCAAGTTAAGGGATTGTGAATTGGATAAATGGACAGTAAGATGGATAGAAAGATGGCTAGAAGGCCGGGCCCAGCGGGTAGTGATCAACGGCTCGATGTCAGGATGGTGGTCGGTTTCTAGCGGAGTGCCCCAAGGTTCGGTTCTAGGACCGGTTTTGTTCAATATCTTTATTAATGACCTGGATGAGGGGATGGATTGCACCCTCAACAAGTTTGCGGATGACACTAAGCTAGGAAGAGGGGTAGATACGCTTGAGGTTAAGAGATAGGGTCCAGAGTGACTTAGACAAATTGGAGGATTGGGCCACAAGAAATCTGATGAGGTTCAACAAGGACAAGTGTAGAGAGTCCTGCACTTGAGATGGAAGAATCCCAAGCATAGTTACAGGCTGGGGACCAACCGGTTAAGTAGTAGTTCTGCAGAAAAGGACCTGGGGGTTACAGTGAATGAGAAGCTGGAGATGAGTCAACAGGGCGCCCTTGTAGCCAAGAAGGCTAATGGCATATTAGGTTGCATTAAGAGGAGCATTGCCAGCAGATCCAGAGAAGTGATTGTTCCCCTTTATTTGGCTTTGGTGAGGCCACATCTGGAGTATTGTGTCCAGTTCTGGGCCCCCCCACTACAAAAAGGATGTGGACGCATTGGAGAGGGTCCAGCGGAGGACAACCAAAATGATGAGGGGGCTGGAGCATATGACTTATGAGGAGAGGCTGAGGGAGTTGGGTCTGTTTAGTCTGCAGAAGCGAAGAGTGAGGGGGGATTTGAGAGCAGCCTTCAACTTCCTGAAGGGAGGGTCCAAAGAGGCTGGCGAGAGGCTGTTCTCAGTAGTGACGGATGGCAGAACAAGGAGCAATGGTCTCAAGTTGTGGTGGGGGAGGTCCAGGTTGGATATTAGGCAAAACTATTTCCCTAGGAGGGTGGTGAAGCACTGGAATGGGTTACCTAAGGAAGTAGTGGAGTCTCCATCCCTAGAGGTGTTTAAGTCTCGGCTTGACAAAGCCCTGGCCAGGTTGATTTAGTTGGAATTGGTCCTGCCTAGAGCAGGGGGCTGGACTTGACCTTCTGAGGTCTCTTTCAGTTCTATGGTTCTATGATTCTCATCCAGCTTCTCATCCACTGTAGCCCCAGGGCCTTTTCTGCTGAACTTCTGCTTAAAGAGTCAGTCCCCAGCCTGTACCAATGCCTGGGATTCTTCTGTCCTGCGGGCAGGACTTTGCACTTGTCCTTGTTGAACCTCATCAGATTTCTTTTGGCCCCATCCTCCAGTGTGTCTAGGTCACTTTGGACCCTATCCCAGCCCCCCACCATATCCGCCTCTCCCCTTGGCTTGTCATCTGTGAACTTGCTGAGGGTGCAACCCATCCCCTCATCCAGGTCATGAATAAAGATGTTGAATAAACCCAGCCCTAGAACCGTACGTGTGAGCAGAGCTTTCAAATAACTTCTCACTGCACTGGCCCTAGCTGGTGACAGGGAGCCAGGGAACTGGAATGCAGTAAAGAGGCTGGGCACTTTCTTTTTTGCTTCTTTGGGAGCTCTGAAGCACAACTTGGGACTGGCCAGGCAGACTAACTGCAGTGTTTCCCACAGTGCTAGGCGGCTCTTCCTGCTGTAACCTCAGCTCACACGTACAAAATATTCTTCTGACATCTGACCCTACATTGCTGGGTGACTAGAGATCTGCATTTTACTCCCAGTCCCGCTGTGGTGTAGTGGGGGGCTGTCTGCTCTGGAACCTGGGACCCCTGCGCTGGGCTGTGTGCTTCCCACTGACTCACCACATGTGGCTTAGCCCAGACACCCAGGCCCAGCCTGGGCAAGTGTGACGTAGTGGGGGTACCTGGCTGGTTTCTATGCTGCTGGCTCTGGGGGAACCCCCACTGGCTGCCGTGGGTACCACGACCCAGCAAAACAGGATGAGTCATTATGCAAACGAGTATGGCCAGACACCCCCCATGGAGAGGAACAAAGGGAGGTGGAATGCTGCCCTGGCTGGGGGGCAGGGCTGGAAGAGGGTTAGTTAGTTCCTGTCTGGAAAGCAGGGGAGAAGGATCTGGGGAGGGGGGCTGGGACTCCCCTATCTCAAGGGGAGCACTGAGACCTCTTAGCCCCAGTTCCTGTAACCAGATTACATCTGTGCTATGCTGTATCCTGGAGGAGCAATAAACCACCCTCAATTCCACTGGCTGGTGGAGTCTGTTTGTGCCATTTCGGGGTGCAGGAGACAGGGGACCCCCAACATGCCGTCACAGCAGGTAACAAGGCTCTTCCCAGAAGGAGAGACAAAGGGAAGGAGGCGGAGACGAACACCAGGTTTCGGGAAAAAGGTCAGTTTCTGGCTGGGGAACATGAAGGAAACAGCCTTTACTGAAGGCTGAGGGTCTAGGGGTGACAATGGACCCCCTAACCCAAGAGGTCTGGGGCATCCTGGCCCTGACTCCTGAAACCCCATCACGTCTGTGCTGGGCTGTGTCCCACAGAAGTAATAAACCCTCCCTGTTCTACTGGCTGGTGGAGACTGTTCTTGATGCTACAGGGCTGCAGGATGGGGGGAACCCTGTGTCACGTTATTGGATTGTGAGGGGAGCAGCCAGGTCACTGGGGGGGGGTTCGCCCCAAAGGTGGCACAAAGGGGGTCATGGGAGGGGTCAAACAAAAGGTTACTTTCTTCTGATTCTGTATCTGCTCTTCATAGATCTGTGTAATGTCTGTGTGTGGAGTCAGGAATCGGTGATCTGTGTGGAGACTGGAAGTCTCTCTGAGTGTGGTTGAGCACTGGGCAGAGCCCGGCCTATGGACATGCTAATTAGCGCGGCCCTGTGGGACAATGGCTCTCAATGGGCCAAGGACACACCTTGGGAATGGTGACCGACGCCTAAGGGCTACCAGCAGGGAACACAGTGATAGGCCGCTGGCCAGGTGACCTGCTGCAGCCAAGAAGAGACCAGGAAGGAGGGATAAATAGGCCATGTGGTGGACTCCATCTTGGTACTCAGCTCAGCACTTCATCCCAGAGGCAGCACTGCAGGGATCGAAGAGCCGGAAAGACCTGTGAACCCATCCTGAACCTAGGATGCGCAACAAGGACTTTTAAGCCAGCAGCTGTAACATCTCTGCTAGAGCCTGCATCGAGGACTGGGAGATTTGGTGCATGCAATGTACTATCCTTTAACAACCTTACTCTCATGCTTTTCTTTATTGTAGCAATAAACCTTTAGATGTTAGATGCTAAAGGATTGGCCCAGCGTGATGTGTGGGTAGGGTCCAAAGGGTAAATTGACCAGGGATCTGTGGCTAGTTTCTTGGAACCGGACAGAACTTGTTCGGGGTAGGTGGGATTGGGTGCTACGACACCCCCCCCCCCCCCCCGTGTATGAGTCCCGGGGCCACCTGGGGCACGGATATTGCTGGGGTTTCGGAGGGGGGCTCCTGGCTGGGGCCCGGCTAGTGCAGGTGGGAGGAGAGGGGGCCGGGCAGGGCTCTCCCCACTAGACACTGTGACCCTCCTCTCCCAGGGCGCCCACGGCTCCCACCTCCTTGGCGGTGCCGGGTGAGGTCGGCCAGGGGCTGACCCGGCGAGCCCAGCAGCCCTCCCACCTCGTGCAAGCTCAGCAGCAGGGTCCCGCTGCAGGGGAAGGGACAGGGCAGCGGAGTCTCGCCCGGCGGGTGGACACTCTGGGCACCGGGTCTCTCCCTGCGGAGCAGGACGCCAGGCGGGCAGAGGCCTGTCCTAGGCAGAAGCTGTGCAGCCAGCGGGGGACGGAGCCAGGGCGGGGTTAGGACACTAGACTGACGGCCTCGTGCCTGCTCTGCATTGCAGGGAGACCTGGGGTCTGCCCCACACCCACAGGAATAGAGATCTGTGTGGAGATGTGCGGTGGAGACGAGTCCTGTCCTCCACGGGAAAAGTGCTGCAGTAACGGGTGTGGCCATGTGTGCATGGGAGTGATAACTGTGACGTAGTGGGGGTACTTGCTGGGCTGTGGTGACCCCTGCTGTCTGGAGCAAGACCCAGCAGGGAAAACCTCGCTAGGCAGAGGTAATGCCAAACTTGTTGAACCAGTGGCCAGACACCCCCCATGGAGAGGAACAAAGGAAGGTGGAATGCTGCCCTGACTGGGGGGCAGGGCTGCAAGGGAATTTAGTTAGTTACTGTGGGAGAGCATGGAGGAGAGCCTAGGAGAAGGGGCTGGAGTTTAGGGGCCCAGTCTCCCCCATCTCAAGGGGGCCTGAGGCATCCTAGCCCAGCTCTGTGACCAGACTACATCTGTGCTGTGCTGTATCCTGGAGAGGCAATAAACTTCCTCTATTCCACCGGCTGGTGAAGTCTGTTTGTGCCATTTCGGGGTGCAGGAGACGGGGAACCCCCAACGCGCCGTCACAATAACAAGAAGTGAAACCCGGACCCTGGGCAAGACCCAGCCCCAGGACAGGCACCTGGCACCAGGCCCCAGCCGTGACCCCACAGAGGGGCCAGTCCTGCAAGCCCAGGCAGAATTTGCCTCCCGCTCACAGCCCCCTGTGTCTGGCTGGACCCAACCCCTCCCCCCCCAGCTGGAAATCAAACTACCCCTGTGAGCATCCCGGGGAGGATCAGTCGGGGGTCCTGCTGGGACACCAGGGGGCTCTGTCGGGGCTCCCCGCGCTTCCGGGAACTGCCCGCGCTGACTGCGCCATTCCCACCCCTCCTGGCGCACGCTCTGCTCCCTCTCTGGGCAGTTTCCGATCAGCCGTCCCCTCCAGCCCGGGCAGCAGGAAGCCGCTCCCTGGGGAAGTCCAAACTCCCAGATTCGCCAGGAGTCTCCCACCATCGGGCCCCGTCTCCCAGCAGCCACCACAGCCAAACTGGGTGCTGTGAGGCTGCTAGGAGTCCCGCAGGGCTGAGGGGGGCTCCCTGTCTGCTTTATCCTGCCACCCGCCCCCACACCGGCTCCGCAGCTCTAAGTGGCTAGGCAGGGGGCACTGTGGCCAGGGGAGCTGCAGGGGGGCGCAGCCCCAGGGTTGCAGCACATGCCAGCCACTCCCAGAAGTGCTGGGGGACCAGGGCAGGCAGGGGACGGCCTTAGCCCGTAACGCCGCCGATTGGGAACCGCCCGAGGGAAGCTCAGCCCGTTTCTCAGTCCAGCCCCAGCCCTGAGCCCCCCCCAGAGCTGGCACCGTAACCCTCCTGCCACACCCAAAACCCCTGCCTCAGCCCTGAGTCCTTCCTTCCCCGATCTCCCTCCCAGAGTCTGTGGGGCTGTTACGGCACCTGAGGAGCTCGCCCTCGGGAACTGGCTGGTGAAAGCTGGGCACAGAACTGACAGCCGGTTGCGGGTTTGTGCTCTGGTTCCCAGCACAGCCCTGAGCCTGGCTCTCATTCTGCTGCTCAGTTCAGCAAAGCAGCAAATTGTGACATGACAACCCTTGACCATGGGCTGGTGGAGGTGGGGGTTGGGGGCTGAGATAGATGGGGCAGTCAGTGGCCATGGAGTCCCTGGGAGTCAGGATTCTTTCTCTCTCTGTCCCATCCACTGGGGCATGGTTAGGGCGGAAGCCCTGGTCGTCTCTGGATAGCATGTGGGAGAAAAATCAAAGAACTCCAATTGTGTCTAAGGGGGGACTGTGGAGGAAATCAAAACTCTCTAAAAGAAAACTCCTGCAAGGGTTAAAAGTTTTCCAGGCCTCTCTCTGTAACAGAGAGAAATCATCTTAACTCTAATCAAGACCCTTGCAATGACTCCTATCTCAACTTCATGGAGACTCCTAGTCTGTCACAATTTGTCATGTAAACTCTTATCTTTGTCACTGTTTGCCTTGTAGACTCCTCACTCAGGTTCTCATGTGCCTTTGTACTGTGAAACTGACTTGGAGCAAACCTGGTGTGAACAGAAACGACTCAGCGTACTTCTGCTGAGACTTTGATATGTTAAGAAAAACAATCAACAACTAAACTGTCTGAACATACTGTATAAAGGATCCCTGAACCTCTCTCTCAGGGCTGCTGCTGCTCTCACTCTGGTAGCTGTCAGCCTGCATGCATGCATAAAAAAGTTTTCCTTTTGGATTTCTCTTCTGCCTCACTGGTTTGACCTCCAGCCTCGGACCCTTCTAGGGACTCTGTACCCCAGGGGAGAGGGGTTTCCCCGACAGTATCCTCTTAAGTGGGGTGGCAATTTCAAAAGCCAGCTTCAGACAAAAGACTGATTGCTTTCCCTTCCTTAAAAAGACTTTCCTCAGGGCTGGAATCATTTGGCTAAAACGCTCCCCATGGAAAAATACCAGATTCAAGATGGATTCCTGTACCAGTTGACATAGTCACATGTCTTTCTAAAACCAACCACAGTTTGGGCATGTAGGAAAAACAAACCAATTTGCAGATCATTGTCTTGAGCACTGGGCCATTAAGTTTCCATAAATACCACTCATGACTTTCGCTAGAAGACGTGGATTAATAAAACACATCTAACCTTCATATTTCTAACCTCACATACAAGGCCGATAGATGCAGAGAAACAGAATATACACATCCAGCAGATTGTCACTTTAAAATGATATGTCACATGATACATTTGGCCTAAAGCATTGTTGCGTTATGCATATTCATAAGCCCATTTTCATAAGCATGGGGGGCAGCCCATGACAGAGCGCTGTATTACACAGCCCTGGTGCTGGGGGAGATCAGGCCCCCAGGCGAGCCGGGTGGGACTCAGGTGTGGGCCATATTGGAGGGTCCGTCCCATGTTCACGCTGGCCCATCTGTCACACTCTTGGCTTTCTCAGTCCATCTCTGGTCGGCCCTGTGGAAAGGAGGCACTCAGTCAGATCAGGGATTTGCCCCAAGGCTGGGGGGGCAGGGAGGGAGGTAATAGCAGCAAGGGCCTGTAACCCTGGCCTGCCTCACGCACGGGGGCAAGGCACAGAGATCCTGGCACCCAGGGCTCAGTGCTCCCCAGCGCTCAGCTGAGTTAGTCCCCCCTCGGTGTCAGGTGCAGTCAGAGCTAGGGATGGGAGCATTGAACCATGTACACGGTTAACCAATAAGCCTGGGCTTAGGAGTGAGCATTCATGGTTACACACAGGCTCCTGCCCCGCTCCTGGGGAGCCGGCTGCCATCCTCACAGCCTCTGTAGCGTGAGGCAGCAGCCAGCTCCTGCACGCACTGGCTCCCGGAATGCTGCAGGGACATGGGGGCACAGACCCTCAGCTGATGCAGCTACACCCAGCCCTTCCTGGGCAGTGGCTGTCCTGGCAGCAGGGCTAGGGGCTGTGTGACCTCGGGACATAAGAACAGCCAGACGGGGTCAGACCAAAGGTCCATCCAGCCCAGTGTCCTGTCTGCCCCCAGCGGCCAGCGCCAGGTGCCCCAGAGGGAGTGAATCAAACAGGGAATGATCAAGCCATCTCTTCTGCCATCCATCTCCACCCTCTGACACACAGAGGCCAGGGACACCATCCCTCACCCAGCCTGGGTAACAGCCATTGATGGACTTAACCTCCATGAGTTTATCTAGTCCTGCCTTCACAGCCTCCTCTGCAAGGAGTTCCACAGGTTGACTATGCACTGTGTGAAGAAGAACTTCCTTTTATTTGTTTTAAACCTGCTGCCCATTAGTTTCATTTGGTGGCCCCTAGTTCTCATATAATGGGAACAAGTCAATAACTTTTCCTGATTCACTTTCTCCACACCACTCATGATTGTATAGACCTCAATCCTATCCCCCCTCTGTCTCCTCTTTTCCAAGCTGAAAGTCGCTGTCTCTTTAATCTCTCCTCATATGGGACCTGTTCCAAACCCCTAGTTACTCTTCTCTGAACCTTTTCTAATGCAGTATATCCTTTTTGAGATAATGAGACCACATCTGTACACAGTATTCCAGATGTGGGCGTTCCATGGATTTGTATAAGAGCAATAAGATATTCTCCATCTTATTCTCTATCCCTTTTTTAATTATTCCTAACATCCTGTTTGCTTTTTTGACTGCCGCTGCACACTGCGTGGACGTCTTCAGAGAACTAGCCACGATGACTCCAAGGTCTCTTTCCTGATTAGTTGGAGCTAAATTAGCCCCCATCATACTGTACGTATAGTTCGGGTTATCTTTCCCAATGTGTGTTACTTTACATTTATCCACATTATATCTCATTTGCCATTTTGTTGCTCAGTCACTCAGTTTGGTGAGATCTTTTTGAAGTTCTTCACAGCCTGCTTTGGTCTGAAATACCTTGAGCCATTTAGTGTTGTCTACAAACTTACACCTCCCTGCTTACCCCTTTCTCCAGATCATTTATGAACATGTTGAATAGGAAGATGGTCCAGAGCAGCCCCGGGAGGCGGCTGGAAACCCAGTTGGCGAGGCCGGCTGCACAGATAACGTGCCTGAGTCCTCCCCTCCCTGTCTGCTCGCCAGCTTCCCCCAGCCCTTCCCCTCCTCCCCAAAGAGCTGTGGGCTCACTCTAGACGCTGAACCTCACGTGCGTGGGGGCAAGGCACATCTGGCCACACCCAACACTGCAGCACTTCTGTGCTCCAGGGCAGTCGTTGTCACTGGAGCACAACAGGGCACAGATCCCAATGGTGTCTGGAGGGAACACAGGGCAGAGCCCAGGTTTCTCTGGAAGACAGAGCGTCCCAGGGTAGTGAGACACCTGGCTGATAAACCCCCATCCCCACCCCGCTCCAAGTGGGGCAGGGCGGGGAAGGGCGGGAGAGACAGCAGTGAGAGATTAGCTACCCGATGGGACACTGGGCTCCCTCTGCAGGCCCAGAGTCCCGAGAGCTCAGGGTAGGGGGGAGGGAGAGAAACAGCCACTTCTGCCTGCAGCTCTGGGCCAGGCGAGGGATTCTGCCCCAGGGCTCCAGCCAGGGCAGGCTGGATAAACAGGGCAGAGGGAGGGGCCACGGGGCCGGCCGGTCGCAGGAGGGAACATCTGCCCCCTTCCTGTGACTCCTCTCCGCAGAGTTGGTGTCTCACAGCTGGGCTGATGGGAGACCCTGGCTGGGCCGTGCCCGGCTCCTCTGGCTGCCAGGGCAGCAGGGGGGGCAGGAGGGCCAAGGGCGCCTCACAGCTGCTCTCTCACCCCAGCAAAGAGCCGCCTCCCAGGGCAGCCGTTTGGCAACTGGAGAAGGGGGCCGTTGCTGCATCACCCAACGGCCTTCGCCATGGCCTGTAAGTTCCTGTTCCAAAGGGAAAGGTAGCAGTAGCCCCCCTTTAAAGTTTGAACCCCTGGATTTCAGACTTGTCAGGGCAGGGTGCTATAAGCAGACCTCCCCTGACTCCAGGGGCAGGTTTTAAGTGCAACTGAGTTGGAGCTGCTCACAGCTCTGCCGTTGGGACACGGAGTTAGTTATAGAAAGAGGGAGGTAGGTGGTTAAGAATACCAAAAGGCTGGGCATGCCTGTCACGTTGCTGAATTGGAGGGAAGCAGCCAGATCGCTGGTGCACCCCTAGGTGGGGGTGTTGGCCCCAGAAATTGGTGTGGGGGGAGCCATGTGGGGTGTTGAGTGGGAGATTGTTGTTTGTTGATCTTACGTACGCTATTTATGTGAGTGTTTAATGTCTATGTGTGTAGGTAGGAATCTGTAATCTGTGTGGAAGCTGAATATTTCTGTGAATGTGGTTAAGCATGGCTATGGACAGGCTGAGTAGCAAAGCCCTGTGGAACAATGACTCTCAATAGGCTATGGACACACCCAAAGAATGGGATTTGTCACCTGAGGGCAGCCAGCAGGAAACATAGAGATTGGCCTCTGACCAGGTGACTTGCTGCATACAAGAAGAGGCCAGGAAGGAGTATAAAGAGGCCATGTGGTCGATGCCATTTTGGTTCTCAGCTCAGCACTTCATCCCAGAGGCAGCACTGCAGGGATTGAAGAGCCCAGAAGACCTGTGAACCCATCCTGATCTCAGGATGTGCAATAAGAACTTTTAAACCAGCAGCTGCAACACCTCTGCTAGAGCCTGCATCGAGAACTGGGATATTCGGTGCATGTAACGTACTGTACTTTAATAACCTTACTCTCATGCTTTTCTTTCTTGTGTTAATAAACCTTTAGTTTTAGATTCTAAAGGATTGGCCCAGCGTGATTTGTGGGTAAGGTCCAGAGGGTAAATTGACCAGGGATCTGTGGCTGGTTTCTTGGAACCGGACAGAACTTGTTCGGGGTAGGTGGGATTGGGTGCTAGGACCCCCCACCTGTGTATAGGCCCGGGGCCATCTGGGGCACGGATATTGCTGGGGTGTCGGAGGGGTTTTGCTCGGGAGGCTTCAGGCAGGCAGCTGAAGCGCTCGGTGAGACTGGTTCGTGGCCTGTTTGGAGAGGTCGCCAGTCGGGGGCTGTAAGGAGCCCCGGATTTGAGCAATTCGCCCTAAGCGGACGCCCTTAGCTGTGCCCAGACATGGCCCGGTCCGTCACAATGCCAGTCACTGAAGGGTTGTTAGAGCATCATGAAAACATTGCCAGGTACTTAAAAGATGGAGGGTGGGGAAGCAAGAGTAGCCATGTGTGTTGTGCTGCTAGGCTTTGAATTTGGACCAGTGCTGTTAAATGTATAAATGTTCTTCAAAAAGGGGGTAAATAGGGAGGTGGCAAAATTTACAGATTCCACAAATTACTCCAACTAGTTTAGTCTAAAACTGAGTGTGAGGAGTTATTAAAGGATCTCACAGAACTGGGTGACTGGGCAACACAAGGGCAGATGGAATTGGGTGTTGACAATGCAAAGCAATGTACATGGGAAACCAGAATCCCAACTATATATACAATATGATGGGGTCTAAACTAGCTGTTAACACTCAAGAAAAAGCTCTTGGAATCCTGGTGGATAGTTCACTGAATGGCCACTGCTTTTTTACCTGGTTGTTAAGCCACGGTGTCACTTTTTGGTTCTCTTCCTGTGTTTTTTAATTGGGGGTATACATTGAAGTTGGGCCTCTATTGTGGTGTCTTTGAAAAGTTTCCATGCAGCATGCAGAGATTTTACTTTGGACACTGTACTTTTTAATTTCAGTTTAACTAACCTCCTCATTTTCCTCCACTCTGGAAAGATACTGCACTGAAACTTTCGCACTCTGAGGCATGAGAAACAAGCCCTTGAACACAGGAAGTTTCAATGCAGGAACTTCCAGCTCTGGGTGCTACGCCCTCCTGTGTAGATAGGTTCCCCAGAGTGCCCAGAGACAGTGGCGGATATAGGGCAGGGAGAGTGGAGCGGCTACCGTGGGCCCAGCACTTCAATAGTCCCCCGTGCATGCGCCATGCACACGCTACTTCCGGTTGGCTGCTCCCGAAGTGCATGCGCGAAATTGTGCCACCCCGGGTCTCGCGGCGCTGTCCTGGGCCCCGCAAAATTATCATCCTCCCCTGCCCAGAGAGATTGGCCAGTGCTGACACCGCAACAACACTGTTGTGTTAAAGCTTCAGTGTTGAAAGAGTAGACAAAGCCTTACTCTGTGTCTGTGCAGTGCGTGGGCAATGGGGCCGTGGGCTGTGGTGGATGTTCTAGGGCTCTGTGGCCCCAGATCTTTGCAGAAAGGTCTCTATTACCAGGGAAGCTGACGACCCCACTCGCTGAGTCTCCCTCAGTCTCTTACCAGGCTGTCCACACGCCCGCAGACATTCCTCTTCGGTTTCAAACCTGTTCCCGTTCCCCAGGCAGCCGCCATAAATGAACGTCTCACAGCTCTTGGTGACGGGGTTGTAGAAGTACATGGTCATGTGGGCCTCACAAGGGCCAGCGTCCGGAGGGAGCTGGCAGACGTCCCCAGCTGCAGAACAAAGAGAAATAAGTGAGGGGTAAAGCGGGGATTCTGTACAGAAGCTCAGCTCAGCCTCCTATTCCAAGCCAGCAGAGCTCTCGCTCCAGGCCTGGCGGGATGTGCAGGGGCTGGAGCTGGAGATGAGGGACTGGCCCTAGTGCATGAGAAGAGTGTGCGGTGCATCCGAACCCTGTGTCAGGCCCATTCTCAAGCTCTGCAGCATTTGAACAATGAGCAAGAGCACAGCGGGGGTCAGATGCTGAGACCTGTTGTGCAAACCCCTGGACAGACAGAAGGGGCGCGCCCATTTCCATGCAGATTAGGTGCATAAAGGGGCAGGCTGAGCATTCTGGGGACTGGGATCCAAGTGCAAACATGACTGACCTTTGCCGGCGCCGTTCATGTTGTGTCTCTGGCCTGATTCTGTCCAGGGCCCCCCACTGGCTCCCCTGGGGCTGGTTAAGGTCAATGAGCCCCAAGCCAGAGGGACACTCAGTGCAGAGGCAGGGGGTGCCCTGCTGGGCGAGGGGCGGGTGCAGCTGTGAAATCCTGAGCTGCTGAGCCAGGGAAAGGCCTGGCAGCTGCTCTGGGAGACCTGCCTGAGGAGGGACTGCAGGAGATTCCCCTGATACTGACAATCCCTTTCATTGCCGCGGACTGAAACCAGCCGAGGGATTTGAGGGGATCCCTGGATAGGTGCTGCTGGGTGACGGGCCCCTGCGTGTATCTCAGCGACCCCACACACTCCAAGCGGCATCACACCAAGGGCGCCTGCGCACCTGGCTCGTCATACAGCCAGAGGGCGGCTGCTGCGTCGGCTCCATGGAGATCAGGGTCCCTGGACCAAGGCAAACTGGGCTTCTGGGCTGGAGGGGAAATGCCCAGGTGCATGGCATCTGTGTGAGCCATTCCCCAGTGTCTGAGTCTGGGACACGCCTGCCCGTGAGCCCCGCCCCCGCTGTGCCAGAGACAAGGGGGAGTCCCTGCGGCAGCCAGCGGGCAGGGCTGGAGATGTGTCCAGCCGGGCAGTTCTTGTCATTAGCTCCCCAGCCGGGGGCTCCCAAAGGGGCTGGGACGCAGCTGCCAGGACTCAGGGACCTTCCCTTTCGTTTCAGCTCCAGCACGAGCTGCACCGTGGACCCCGCTCGCCGGCTCCTCCACAGCCCCCTACCCCTCCTCTGGCCAGGGGCAGAGTCCTCGGGGCAGGGCTGTCTCCTGCCCTGTGCCTGTGCAGCCCCTGGGACATGGGCCGTGGGCCGCGGTGGGTGCTCTAGCACTGCTGGGATGCAGCCAGTCCCTTGTTATCATGGAGGTCAGGCTCCGTGGCAGGAAGGCCTCTGTTACCGGGGAAGCTGACGACCCCACTCGCTGAGTTTCCCTCAGTCTCTTACCAGGCTGTCCACACGCCCGCAGACATTCCTCTTTGGTGGAAAACCTGTTCCCGTTGCCCTTGCAGCCGCCATAAATGAACCTCTCACAGCTCTTGGTGACGGGGTTGTAGAAGTACATGGGCATGTAGGCCTCACAAGGGCCAGTGTCCGGAGGGAGCTGGCAAACGTCCCCAGCTGCAGAACAAAGAGGAACAAATGAGGGGAAAGGGGGGATTCTGTAGAGAAGCTCAGCTCAGCCTCCTCTTCCAAGCCAGCAGAGCTCTCGCTCCAGGCCTGGCGGGATGTGCAGCGGCCGGAGCTGGAGATGAGGGACTGGCCCTAGGGCATGAGAAGAGTGTGGGGTGCATCCGAACCCTGTGTCAGGCCCATTCTCAAGCTCTGCAGCATTTGAACAATGAGCAAGAGCACAGTGGGGGCCAGATGTTGAGACCCTTTGTGCAAACCCCTGGACAGACAGAAGGGGCGCGCCCATTTCCATGCAGATTAGGTGCATAAAGGGGCAGGCTGAGCATTCTGGGGACTGGGATCCAAGTGCAAACATGACAGACCTTTGCCAGCGCCGTTCATGTTGTGTCTCTGGCCTGATTCTGTCCAGGGCCCCCCACTGGCTCCCCTGGGGATGGTTAAGGTCAATGAGCCCCAAGCCAGAGGCACACTCAGTGCAGAGGCAGCGGGTCCCCTGCTGGGCGAGGGGCGGGTGCAGCTGTGAAATCCTGAGGTGCTGAGCCAGGGAAAGGCCTGGCAGCTGCACTGGGAGACCTGGCTGAGGAGGGACTGCAGGAGTCGGGTCCTAGCGTTGACAGTCTCATTTCATTGCCATGGACTGAAACTAGCCCAGTGACTTGAGGGGATCCCGCCACTGGGGGCTGCTGGATGACGGGACCCTGCGTGTATCTTGTCTGTTGTTACCGACCAGCCCTGTGCTTCTGGGATCCAGGGAGTGACATTCATGGAAAACCATCTCCCCTCCGCCCTTCCCTTAAGCCTTTGCTGGAATCAGACAAAGCCATGAATAGGCCAGACAAGACACACCTCAACTAATTAAGGAAACACCCCAGCCTCATCTGCATTGAAGATAAAACTCATTAGCATACAGAATGGAGACCAGCTCTTCCGAGGCAGGAACCACAGTGAACTATGGGATACCGAAAGCTGAGAAGCACGGCCTGATGGGAAATCTCTACTCCAGACGCTAATGAACCCAGGCCTGCTCACACCCAAATTAGTCATTATCAGACCTGTTCTAGTAAAGATCCTACACGCTGCACGGAGTAGCTAGTTCGGATTAGGCTTCCTAATCCGAACTAGCTGGACTCCTCGTGGAATGAGGAGTACAGCTAGTTCGGATTAGGAAGCCTAATCCGAACTAGCTACTCGGTGCCACATGTAGCCGCGCGGCACGGGGTTCGAACTGCCGGTATTTAAAAATGGCGCCAGCCGGCTTCATGCAAATGAAGCCCGGGAAATTCAAATCCCGGGCTTCATTTACAAGTGCGGTGTGCCTACATTACCCCCCTTATTTCGAATTAGGAGGGTAGTGTAGACATACCCTCTTTCGCTCCCATCAACTACCTCTCTAAGCATAGCCTCCTGACCCTGCCCTCTGTAAACTGTTCTATGGTTACCTAACATTTGTAATCAGTTTCAATTTAGATTTAATTTTGTAACTGTTAGATTTAATCCTGTAACTTTTTGTATTCACTACTCAGAAATAAATCACTTTCATTGGTAAGCTGGTTGCTTCTCTCTCTTTCTTTCTCTTTCGCTCACTCTTCCTTAAGGGGTGTTGTTCTGGCTTCCCCATTTGCTTTGTGACAACGCTTCATGTCCCCAAGCTAAAGATCCCTGGAGTGCCCCAAATCCTGTGGGGTTTGCTCATCGTGTGGTTTCCCAGTGAATGACTGTGGTGTGAGAGTGAGGATTGGGGGGGGGGCTGAACCTGGGGGTTTATGAGGATGGCAGCTTAAAGTGCTGTTTAATCCAACCCACTAAGTCCCAAGGCACGTGAGGGTGCAGTGTGGCACTGCTGTTAACCCAGCCTGCTGAGTCCAGGGTCATATGAGGGGTCAGCGTGTGAGTGCTGATTCCCCAGTCCTCTCAGGCATGCTCTGGTAGTGGGGGTGAGTGTCTGGGTGTGTTGCTAAGGTGGCAAGAACCCCGTCCTGAGGAACCTAGTTCCTATAGGAGAGCTCCAGTGGGAGGGGGAATTGGCAGAAGGGAGAATTCAGCTCCATATGAGAGCACAAGTAGCACAAACAGCACACGGATAGAATTGTGAACCTCCCCCCAGCCCCATCAGAGTAACCCTGATAAATGGGCGTAACCCAGAGTATTGGGCAAATCTGGAAACACTGCGCAGCCCCTGGGCCGTGGGCCGCGGTGGGTGCTCTAGCACTCCTGGGATGCAGCCACTCCACCGTTATCATGGAGGTCAGGCTCTGTGGCAGGAAGGCCTCTGATACCAGGGTAGATGGGGACCCGACTCGCTGAATTTCCCTCAGTCTCTTACCAGGCTGTCCACACGTCCGCAGACATTCCTCTTTAGTGGGTGCTCTAGCACTGCTGGGATGCAGCCGGTCCGTCGTTATCATGGAGGTCAGGCTCCGTGGCAGGAAGGTCTCTGTTACCAGGGTAGATGGGGACCTGACTCGCTGAATTTCCCTCAGTCTCTTACCAGGCTGTCCACACGTCCGCAGACATTCCGCTTCAGTGGCAAACCTGTTCCCGTTGCCCTTGCAGCCGCCATAAATGAACCTCTCACAGCTCTTGGTGACGGGGTTGTAGAAGTAGCTGGGTATTCTTGCCTTGCATGGGCCAACCTCTGGAGGGAGCCGGCAGACGTCTCCAGCTGCAGAACAAAGAGGAACAAGTGAGGAGAAAGGGGGGATTCTGTACAGAAGCTCAGCTCAGCCTCCTCTTCCAAGCCAGCAGAGCTTTCACTCCAGGCCTGGCGGGATGTGCAGGAGTTTGCAGGGGTTGCAGCAGGAGATGAGGGACTGGCCCTAGTGCATGAAAAGAGTGTGGTGTATCCGAACCCTGCCGGCATTTAACAATTCTCTAGCACTGCAGCATTTGAACGATGAGCAAGAGCACAGCGGGGGCCAGATGTTGAGACCTGTTGTGCAAACCCCTGGACAGACAGAAGGGGCGCGCCCATTTCCATGCAGATTAGGTGCATAAAGGGGCAGGCTGAGCATTCTGGGAACTGGGATCCAAGTGCAAACATGACTGACCTTTGCCGGCGCCGTTCATGTTGTGTCTCTGGCCTGATTCTGTCCAGGGCCCCCCCACTGGCTCCCCTGGGGCTGGTTAAGGTCAATAAGAACATAAGAACGGCCGTACAAGGTCAGACCAAAGGTCCATTTATCCCAGTATCACGTCTGCCGACAGTGGCCAGCACCAGGTGCTCCAGAGAGGCTGGACCGAAGACAATGATCAAGTGATTTGTCTCCTGCCATCCCTCTCCAGCCTCTGACAAACAGAGGCCAAGGTCACCATTTAATCCCCTGGCTAATAGCCTTTTATGGACCTAACCTCCATGAAATTATCTAGCTTCTCTTTAAACTCTGTTATAGTCCTAGCCTTCACAGCCTCCTCTGGCAATGAGTTCCACAAGGTGCCTACACACTGTGTGAAGAAGAACTTTCTTTTATTAGTTTTAAACCTGCTACCCAATCATTTCATTTCGTGTCGTCTAGTTCTTCTATTATGGGAACTAAGAAATAACTTTTCTTTAACAGCCCTTTCCACACCACTCATGATTTTATAGACCTCTATCATATCCCCCCTCAGTCGCCTCTTTTCTAAACTGAAAAGTCCCAGTCTCTTTAACCTCTCCTCATATGGGACCCGTTCCAAACCCCTACTCATTTTAGTTGCCCTTTTCTGAACCCTTTCCAAGGCCCAAATATATTTTTTGAGGTGAGAAGACCACATCTGTACACAGTATTCTAGGTGTGGGCATACCATAGTTTTATACAGGAGCAGTAAGATATTCTGTGTCTTATTTTCTATCCCTTTCTTAATCATTCCTAGCATCCTATTTGCCTTTTTGACCAACGCTGCACACTGTGTAGAAGTTTTCAGAGAACTGTCCACGATAACTCCAAGATCTCTTTCCTGATTTCTCGTAGCCAAATTAACCCTCATCATACTGTACGAATAGTTGGGGTTATTTTTCCCGATGTGCATTACGTTACACTTATCCACAGTAAATTTCATTTGCCATTTTTTGCCCAATCACTCAGTTTGGTGAGACCTTTTTGAAGTCCCTCAGAGTCTGCTTCTGTCTTGACTAACCTAAACAGTTTTGTATCATCCGCAAACTTTACCACCTCACTGCTTACCCCTTTCTTCAGATCATTTATGAATAAGTTGAAAAGGATTGGTCCCAGGACTGATCCTTGGGGAACACCACTAGTTACCCCTCTCCATTCTGAAAATTTACCATTTATTCCTACCCTTTTTTTACTGACTTTTAACCAGTTCTCAATGCAAGAAAGGACCTTCCCTCTTATCCCATGGCCATGTAATTTACACAAGAGCCTTTCATGAGGGACCTTGTCAAAGGCTTTCTGAAAATCTAAGTATACTATATCTACTGGATCCCCCTTGTTCGCATGTTTGTTAACCCCTTCAAAGAACTCGAATAGATTAGTAAGACATGATTTCCCTTTACAGAAACCATGTTGTCTTTTGTCCAACAAATTATGTTCTTCTACATGCCTCACAATTTTATTCTTTATTATTGTTTCGATTAATTTGCCCGGTACTGAAGTTAGACTTACCGGTCTGTAATTGCCAGGATCGCCTCTAGAGCCCTTTTTAAACATTGGTGTCACATTGGCTACCTTCTAGTCATTACGTACAGAAGCCAATTTAAAGGATAGGTTACAAACCACAGATAATAGTTCAGCAATTTCCCATTTGAGTTCTTTTAGAACCCTTGGATGAATGCCATCTGGTCCCGGAGATTTGTTAACATTAAGTTTTTCTATTTGTTCCAAAACCTCCTCTAATGACACTTCAATCCGGGACAGTTCCTCAGATTCATCACCCACAAAGGACGGTGCAGATTTGGGAATCTCCCCAACGTCCTCAGCCGTGAAGACTGACGCAAAGAAATCATTTAGTTTCTCCGCAATGGCTTTATCGTCCTTGATTGCTCCTTTTATAGCTCGATCATCTAGGGGACCCACAGGTTTTTTTATCAGGCTTCCTGCTTCTAATGTACTTAAAAAACATTTTGTTATTTCTTTTTGAGTTTTTGGCTAGCTGTTCCTCAAAATCTTTTTTTGCTTTTCTTATTACATTTTTACACATTGATTTGACAGTGTTTATGTTCCTTTCTATTTATCTCATTAGGACTGGACTTCCACTTCTTAAAAGATACCTTTTTGTCCCTCACTGCTTCTTTTACATGGTGGTTAAGCCACAGTGACTCTTTTTTAGGTCTTTTGCTATGTTTTTTTAATTTGGGGTATACATTTAAGTAGGGCCTCTATTATGGTGTCTTTAAAAAGTTTCCATGCAGCTTTCAGGGATTTGGCTCTAGTCACTGTGCCTTTTAATTTCTGTTTAACTAACCTCCTCATTTTTGTGTAATTCCCCTTTTTGAAAGTAAATGCCAGGGTGCTGGACTGCTGAGGTGTTCTTCCCACCACTGGGATGTTGAATGTTATTATATTATGATCACTATTCCCAAGTGGTCCTGTAACGGTTATTTCCTGGACCTGATCCTGCGCTCCACTCAGGACTAAATCGAGAATTGCCTTCCCCTTGTGGGTTCCTGCACCAGCTGCTCCAAGAAGCAGTCATTTAATCCATTGAGAAATTTTCTCTCTGCTTCTCTTCCTGAGGTGACATGTATCCAGTCAATATGGGGATAATTAAAATCCCCCATTATTATAGAGTTCTTTATTTTGGTAGCCTCTCTAATCTCCCTCAGCATTTCAATGTCAGTATCGCTGTCCTGGTCAGGTGGTCGGTAATATATCCCTACTGCTAATTTCTTATTATTGGAGCATGTTATTACTATCCATAGCGATTCTAGGGAACATGTTGATTTATTTAATATTTTTATTTCATTTGATTCTACATTATCTTTCACATACAGTGCCACTCTGCCTCCCACCCGGCCTGCTCTATCCTTTCGATATATTTTATATCCCGGTATGATTGTGTCCCACAGATTTTCCTCATTCCACCAGGTTTCAGTGATGCCTATTATGTCAATCTCCTCCTTTAATACGAGGTACTCTAGTTCTCCCTTCTTATTAGTCAGACTCCTAGCATTTGTGTACAAGCACTTTAAAAATTGGCCACTGCTTATTTGTCTGACCTTCCCTGATGCATTGGATTCCTTTATATGCCGTTGTTTGTCTGCTCTGGCCCATGGTTTGTCCTCTCCCCTCCTCTCTTTCTGACTACAGCTTAGAGAATCTCTATCAATGGATTCTCCTCTAAGAGAAGTCTCCCTCCGATTTACGTGCATATCCGCTCCAGTCGGCTTTCCCTCATCTCTTAGTTTAAAAACTGCTCTACGGCCTTTTTTACTGTTTAGTGCCAGCAGTCTGGTTCCACCCTGGTTTAGGTGGAGCCCATCCTTCCTGTATAGACTCCCGCTCTCCCAAAAGTGTCCCCAGTTCCTGATAAATCTAAACCCCTCTCCCTACACCATCGTCTCATCCCTGCATTGAGACGCTGAAGCTCAGCCTTCTGACCTGGCCCTGCGCTTGGAACTGGAAGCATTTCCGAGAATGCCACCATATTGGTCCTGGATTTCAGTCAATGAGCTCCAAGCCAAAGGGACACTGAGTGCAGAGGCAGGGTGTGACATAGTGGGGGTACTTGCTGGGCTGTGGTGACCCCTGCTGTCTGGAGCAAGACCCAGCAGGGAAAACCTCATTATGCAAAGGTAATGCCAAACTTGTTGAACCAGACACCCCCCATGGAGAGGAACAAAGGAAGGTGGATGCTGCCCTGGCTGGGGGGCAGGGCTGGAGGAGAGTTAGTTAGTTTCTGGCTGGAAGGCAGGGAACAAGGAGCTGGGGAGGGGGGCTGGGACTCCCCTATCTCAAGGGGGGCACTGAGGCCTCTTAGCCCCAGTTCCTGTAACCAGATTACATCTGTGCTGCACTGTGCTGGAGGAACAATAAACAACCTCCATTCTACTGGCTGGTGAGACGGGGGACAGTGTGACGGCGCGTTGGGGGTCCCCCGTCTCCTGCACCCCGAAATGGCATGAACAGACTTCACCAGCCAGTAGAATGGAGGTTGTTTATTGTTCCTCCAGCACAGTGCAGCACAGATGTAATCTGGTTACAGGAACTGGGGCTAAGAGGCCTCAGTGCCCCCCTTGAGATAGGGGAGTCCCAGCCCCCCTCCCCAGCTCCTTGTTCCCTGCCTTCCAGCCAGAAACTAACTAACTCTCCTCCAGCCCTGCCCCCCAGCCAGGGCAGCATCCACCTTCCTTTGTTCCTCTCCATGGGGGGTGTCTGGTTCAACAAGTTTGGCATTACCTTTGCATAGTGAGGTTTTCCCTGCTGGGTCTTGCTCCAGACAGCAGGGGTCACCACAGCCCAGCAAGTACCCCCACTACGTCACACAGGGGGTCCCCTGCTGTGCGAGGGGTGGGTGCAGCTGTGAAATCCTGAGATGCTGAGCCGGGGAAAGGCCTGGCAGCTGCAGTGGAAGACCTGCATGAGGAGGGACTGCAGGAGTCGGGCCCTAGCATTGACAGTCCCACTTCATTGCCACGGACTGAAACTAGCCCAGAGACTTAAGGGGATCCCCGGCTGGGGGCTGCTGGGTGACGGGACCCTGCGTGTATCTCAGGATGTTGTTACTGACAAGCTCTGTCCTTCTGGGAGCCAGGGAGTGACATTCATGGAAAACCATCCCCCCTCCCCACTTCCCTTCAGTCTTAGCTGGAATCAGACAAAGCCATGAATAGTCCAGGCAAGACACACCTCAACTAATTAAGGAAACACCCCAGCCTCATCTGCATTGAAGATAAAACTCATTAGCATGCAGAATGGAGACCAGCCCTTCCCATCATCACCTGGGAACCTAGTTCCTGCAGGAGAGCTCCAGTGGGAGGGGGAATTGGCAGCAGGGAGAATTCAGCTCCATATGAGAGCCCAAGTAGCACAAACAGCACACGGATAGAATTGAGAACCTCCCCCCAGCCCCATCAGAGTAACCCTGATAAATGGGCGTAACCCAGAGTATTGGGCAAATCTGGAAACACTGTGCAGCCCCTGGTCCATGGGCCGTGGGCCGCGGTGGGTGCTCTAGCACTGCTGGGACGCAGCCAGTCCACCGTTATCATGGAGGTCAGGCTCTGTGGCAGGAAGGTCTCTGTTACCAGGGCAGATGGGGACCCCACTCGCTGAGTTTCCCTCAGTCTCTCACCAGGCTGTCCACACGTCCGCAGACATTCCTCTTTGGTGGAAAACCTGTTCCCGTTGCCCTTGCAGCCGCCATAAATGAACATCTCACAGCTCTTGGTGACGGGGTTGTAGAAGTAGCTGGGCACGTAGGCCTTGCATGGGCCAACCTCCGGAGGGAGCTGGCAGACGTCTCCATCTGCAGAACAAAGAGGAACAAATGAGGGGAAAGGGGGGATTCTGTGGAGAAGTTCGGCTCAGCCTCCTCTTCCAAGCCAGCAGAGCTCTCGCTCCAGGCCTGGCGGGATGTGCAGCGGCCGGAGCTGGAGATGAGGGACTGGCCCTAGGGCATGAGAAGAGTGTGGGGTGCATCCGAACACCATGTCAGGCCCATTCTCAAGCACTGCAGCATTTGAACGATGAGCAAGAGCACAGCGGGGGCCAGATGTTGAGACCTGTTGTGCAAACCCCTGGACAGACAGAAGGGGCGCGCCCATTTCCATGCAGATTAGGTGCATAAAGGGGCAGGCTGAGCATTCTGGGGACTGGGATCCAAGTGCAAACATGACTGACCTTTGCCGGCGCCGTTCATGTTGTGTCTCTGGCCTGATTCTGTCCAGGGCCCCCCCACTGGCTCCCCTGGGGCTGGTTAACCTCAATGAGCCCCAAGCCAGAGGGACACTCAGTGCAGAGGCAGGGGGTCCCCTGCTGGGCGAGGGGCGGGTGCAGCTGTGAAATCCTGAGGTGCTGAGCCAGGAAAGGCCTGGCAGCTGCAGTGGGAGACCTGCCTGAGGAGGGACTGCAGGAGTTTTCCCCCGATACTGACAATCCCTTTCCTTACCACGGACTGAAACTAGCCCAGTAACTTGAGGGGATCCTGCTGCTGGGGGGCTGCTGGATGACGGGACCCTGCATGTATCTCAGGCTGTTGTTACTGACCAGCCCTGTGCTTTTGGGAGCCAGGGACTGACATTCATGGAAAACCAACCCTCCCCCCTCCTTCCCTTAAGCCTTTGCTGGAATCAGACAAAGCCATGAATAGGCCAGGCAAGACACACCTCAACTAATTAAGGAAATACCCCAGCCTCATCTGCATTGAAGATAAAACTCATTAGCATACAGAATGGAGACCAGCTCTTCCGAGGCAGGAACCCCAGGGTACGTCTAGACTACAGGGTTTTGTCGACAGAAGTTTTGTTGACAGATACTGTCGACAAAGCTTCTGTCAACAAAGAGCGTCTAGACTACATCCAGTTCTGTCGACAAAGCAAGCCACTTTGTCGACATAACAGTGTGGACGCAAAGGACAGTGTAGATACAATAATGCCTTCTATCAACAGAACTCCTTTGATAAAAGGTGTTATTCCTCGTAAAATGAGGTTTACATACGTCGACAAAACTGCTGAGTGTTGTCGACGTTATGTTGACATAACTCAAAGGCAGTGTGGACACAGGTATAGTTTTGTCGACAAAACCCTGTAGTCTAGACATACCCCCAGTGAACTATGGGATACCGAAAGCTGAGAAGCACGGCCTGATGGGAAATCTCTACTCCAGACGCTAATGAACCCAGGCCTGCTCACTCCCAAATTAGTCAATATCAGACCTGTTCTAGTAACGATCCTATTGACATCTAAAATACTGAAACTGCCCAGTTGCATTGTGAGCTCGTTCAAGGAACATTCCCCGTAGCCAGGCGTGATCAGTCTCTATTGTCTCTCCTCTTTCTCTTTGAACTATCCCTGTAAAAACTCCTGTCCTTCCCCAAGAAAACTGTTCTGATACCTGGACTTAAACTGCATCAGTTACATTGAGACTTTTTCATCTCCTGTCTGATCATGCTGGGAGCTCTGTTCTGCTCGTCTCCTGCCCTCTGGACCCCTGGCTCCCATCATCACCTGGGAATCCCGATCAGTGCAAGCTCCATGGAGTGTTGAGTTCCCTTTCTCTCTTCCTCCCATCAACTACCTCTCTAAGAATAGCCTCCTGACACTCCCCTATGTAAACTGTTCTATGGTTACCTAACATTTGTAGTTTCAATTTAGATTTAATTTTGTAACTGTTAGATTTGATCCTGTAACTTTTTTTGTATTCACTACTCAGAAATAAATCACTTTCATTGGTAAGCTGGTTGCTTCTCTCTCTTTCTTTCTCTTTCGCTCACTCTTCCTTAAGGGGTGTTGTTCTGGCTTCCCCATTTGCTTCGTGACAACGCTTCATGTACCCAAGCTAAAGATCTCTGGAGCGCCCCAAATCCTGTGGGGTTTGCCCATCGTGTGGTTTCCCAGTGAATAACTGTGTTGTGAGAGTGAGGATAGGGGGTGCTGAACCTGGGGACTTAGTGGGTTGGATTAAACAGCACTTTAAGCTGCCATCCTCATAAGTCCCAAGGCACGTGAGGGTGCAGTGTGGCACTGCTGTTAACCCAGCCTGCTGAGTCCAGGGTCATATGAGGGGTCAGCGTGCGAGTGCTGATTCCCCAGTCCTCTCAGGCATGCTCTGGTAGTGGCGGTGAGTGTCTGGGTGTGTTGCTAAGGTGGGGAGAACCCCGTCCTGAGGAACCTAGTTCCTATAGGAGAGCTCCAGTGGGAGGGGGAATTGGCAGCAGGGAGAATTCAGCTCCATATGAGAGCACAAGTAGCACAAACAGCACACGGATAGAATTGTGAACCTCCCCCCAGCCCCATCAGAGTAACCCTGATAAATGGGCATTCCCCAGAGTATTGGGCAAATCTGGAAACACTGCGCAGCCCCTGGGCCATGGGCTGTGGGCCGCGGTGGGTGCTCTAGCACTGCTGGGACGCAGCCAGTCCGCCGTTATCATGGAGGTCAGACTCCGTGGCAGGAAGGCCTCTGATACCAGGGTAGAGGGGGACCCGACTTGCTGAGTTTCCCTCAGTCTCTCACCAGGCTGTTCACACGCCCGCAGACATTCCTCTTCAGTGGCAAACCTGTTCCCGTTGCCCCCGCAGCCGCCATAAATGAACCTCTCACAGCTCTTGGTGACGGGGTTGTAGAAGTACATGGGCATATATGCCTTACATGGGCCAACCTCCGGAGGGAGCTGGCAGACGTCTCCATCTGCAGAACAAAGAGGAACATGTGAGGGGAAAGGGGGGATTCGGCTCAGCCTCCTCTTCCAAGCCAGCAGAGCTTTCGCTCCAGGCCTGGCGGGATGTGCAGTGCCCGGAGTGGGAGATGAGGGACTCGCCCTAGTGCATGAGAAGAGTGTGGGGTGCATCCGAACCCCGTGTCAGGCCCATTCTCAAGCACTGCAGCATTTGAACAATGATCAGGAGCACAGCGGGGGCCAGATGCTGAGACCCGTTGTGCAAACCCCTGGACAGACAGAAGGGGCGCGCCCATTTCCATGCAGATTAGGTGCATAAAGGGGCAGGCTGAGCATTCTGGGGACTGGGATCCAAGTGCAAACATGACAGACCTTTGCCGGCGCCGTTCATGTTCTGCCTCTGGCCTGATTCTGTCCAGGGCCCCCCCACTGGCTCCCCTGGGGCTGGTTAAGGTCAATGAGCCCCAAGCAAGAGGGACACTCAGTGCAGAGGCAGGGGGTCTCCTGCTGGGCGAGGGGCGAGTGCAGCTGTGAAATCCTGAGCTGATGAGCCAGGGAAAGGCCTGGCAGCTGCTCTGGGAGACCTGCCTGAGGAGGGACTGCAGGAGTTTTCCCCCAATATTGACAATCCCTTTCATTGCCGTGGACTGAAACCAGCCCAGCGACTTGAGGGGACCCCGGCTGGGGGCTGCTGGGTGACGGGCCCCTGCGTGTGTCTCAGCGACCCCACACACTCCACGCGGCGTCACGCCAAGGGCGTCTGCACACCTGGCTCGTCATTAAGCTGGAATGCGGCTGCTGCGTCGGCTCCATGGAGAGCAGGGTCCCTGGGCCGAGGCAAACTGGGCTCCTGAGCTAGAGGGGAAATGCCCAGGTGCATGGCAGCTGTGTGAGCCATTCCCCAGTGTCTGAGTCTGGGACACGCCTGCCCGTGAGCCCCGCCCCCGCTGTGCCAGAGACAAGGGGGAGTCCCTGCGGCAGCCAGCGGGCAGGGCTGGAGACGTGTCCAGCCGGGCAGTTCTTGTCATTATCTCCCCAGCCAGGGGATTCCAAAGGGGCTGGGACGCAGCTGCCGGGACTCAGGGACCTTCCCCTTCGTTTCAGCTCCAGCACGAGCTGCACCGTGGACCCCACTCGCCGGCTCCTCCTCAGCCCCCTGCCCCTCCTCTGGCCAGGGGCAGAGTCCTCGGGGCAGGGCTGTCTCCTGCCCTGTGCCTGTGCAGCCCCTGGGCCGTGGGCCGCGGTGGGTGCTCTAGCACTGCTGGGATGCAGCCAGTCCCTTGTTATCATGGAGGTCAGGCTCGGTGGCAGGAAGGTCTCTGTTACCAGGGCAGATGGGGACCCCACTCGCTGAGTTTCCCTCAGTCTCTCACCAGGCTGTCCACACGTCCGCAGACATTCCTCTTTGGTGGAAAACCTGTTCCCGTTGCCCAGGCAGCCGCCATAAATGAACATCTCACAGCTCTCGGTGACGGGGTTGTAGAAGTAGCGGGGCATGTAGGCCAGACATGGGCCAGGCTCCGGAGGGAGCTGGCAGACGTCTCCATCTGCAGAAAAAAGAGAAGCAAGTGAAGGGAGGCTGCTGGGTTCCTTCTCCCTGCACTGCACTTGCTGCGGCCACCTCACACTCCTGGGGAGTCTAAAAGTTGCGCTTGTTGCTCTTGCAGTTGCCCCCATAGCTTTTGGTGGACAGTTGCCCCCCATGTTACCTGTGGGTGGGAGGGGCCGTGTCCTCCTGCTGCCCCCCCCCTCCCCCGCCCCAAAGGCAAAGGAGCAAAGTGCCAGAGCAAAGGTTTCCAAATGCCATGAGCAGGGACGGTGCAGAGGAGGAAGATTCTGGGGGATCGCTGGGGGGGCGGCAGGGGGCGGCTGTGGGAGCGCAGGGACCGTCGTCCAGACAGTCCATCTCCCCGGGCCGGGTGCCTGCAGCCCAGCAGCCAGGCCAGCAATGGCCAGGCTGGGCTTCTGTCTGAGCAGCCAGGAGACGGGAGCAGTCGACCGTCCCCAGCCTGGGATGAGCTGTCAGCCTGGGGAGTCTCTTGCTCCAGGTCCAAGCAGTCTCCCTACTCCCAAGGAATCCTCTCCCCCACTCCTGCAGCCACCGGCGGTCGGCAGCTCCCTGCTCCCGGGCAGCATGTCCCGCAGGTGGTTGAACTGGGGCTGCCTGAGCACAGGAAGGCACCTGCCTTTGCAGCCGACCCCATTGCCCAGCTGCAAAGGGCCATGACACGTGGGGGATACAGGCAGGGCTGGGGGCAGCCTGTGGAGGGAGGAGCCAGGAGCCGGTGGGGGGCAGGCAGGAGGGAAGCGCTGGCTGCCTGGCTGGGAGGAGGGGCAGGGAGCCCTCACCTTGACGGAGCTGCCCAGAGGCAGGCGACAGCTCAGCCCAGAGGGCGAGGAGCACCGGGAGGAGGAGGAGGCCTGACTTCATGCTGCTGCTGTGCCAGATGCCCGGCGCCGATCTGCACCCGCTTATATGCCGCCTGCCAGCCCAGTGCTCCAGTCCCAGGCGGCACATTGCACAAGATGCAGCACCAGGGACTGCCCCTCCTGAGAGATACGGAAGCAGCAGGGCCCTGCGAGAGCCGGGGAACGGCCCTGGGCGGGCGGGTGGAAGTGTAATAACAGGCTGCAGAGGTGAGTTCATGTTTCTGGGTGGCACCGTGCGCTGGCTGAGGCATCCGGCAAACAGCTGAGCCAAGAGGCCACTGGGCACTGGCCTTGCAGGGGAGCGAACCTCTGGGGATGCCCAGCCAGCGCCGGCCCCTGGACCATGGCAGAGACCTGGCTCCCCTGGAGACGAGCTGCCCCCCTCCCCCTCCACACATGTCTTCATTCGCCGCCAAGCCCCCTGCCCTTGGCGGCTTCCCACGAGGCGTGGCCGGGCCCACACCTACCAAGCGGCAATTACTGAGTCTGGGCGCACAGGCCTGGCAGCGCCCCAGCCCCGGGGAGCAGGACTCATGGGTCCTCCCCTCCCTCGAGGTACCGCTCCAGAGCCTACCCCAGCACCTCACCCTCTGTCCTGTGGGCGGGAGACAGGGCGGGGTCGGTGCCTCCTTCTCGCTCTCCCGCTGGGTCCCTCTGACGCCCTGCGGGGGGCCAGGATACGGCCCCCCCAAAGGCCTGGGCGACCCGTGTCTGTCATGAGCTCCAGAGCACACCCAGTCCCTCCACAGATGCCCCCTTAGTGGGTTTCCTCAGCTGACGTCTGATGATGTCTCAGTGCTGCTGAGATCCTCTTGACCAGAGGGGGCTGCATGGGGAGGTTTTGGGCTCCCACGACAACCTCCCCCTCAGGGTGTGAGGACCCCAGCACTGCTGTTGGCCCCGTCTGAGTGGCTCAGGCACGTTCCCCTGAGGCTGTGATGACCCCGGTCTGACAGAGCTGCCACTTGCAGGGCAGTAGAGCATCGCTCAGCGGGGCAAGGCCCCTCCTGCAGGGGGACCCGGGCGGGGGAATGTGCGAATGTCCGTCACAGCGCTGCTTTCCAAGGCAGCACTTTGGGAAGTTGTACTTTTCAGGTAGTTATAGGCTGCAGGGACGTCCTCTGGGCAGGGGTGACGTATTGCAACAGGAGCCACACGGGGAAAGCGTTGGAGGCATCTGCTCGTTGTCTGAGATGTCGGTGCACAGGAACAAGGGCTGTGCGGAACCGGGAGGGGGTACTGACTAAACAGGTTGAATGAGGAGGGCGTACACGAGCACACGGCGTGTGGCATAAACAGGTTGAACTGGGAGGGTTATCCCAAAGGGAAATTCTTACTCAACTGGCGTCATTGCACCTTGGGAGGATGAATCTCGTGGCTGGGATGTTGCTCCAGAGGGGTGTGGCTGATCCAGGAGGCCAGGCCGGGAACAAGAGGAGAGGCATTGCTTGTGCCTCAGGATTGCATACGGCTCTTCTGTGGCGCAGCAGGAGCGAGAGGCCGACAAGCGGAAAGGCTCTGGATGACCCTAGCACAGCACTGCAGCCCGTGTTTGTTCTCTGCCTTTCCACGGGGGAGAAGCCCTGGCTAGAAAGAGGCAGGTGTTAGTAGTGGGTGATTCGATATTAGAAACATAGACAGTTGGGTTTGTGATGACCGGGAGAACCGTATGGTCACTTGCCTGCCTGGTGCGAAGGTTGCGGATCTCTCGAGGCATCTAGACAGACTTATGTGTAGTGCTGGGGAGGAGCTGGGGTCGTGGTACATGAAGGTACCAATGACGCAGGGAAGGGTAGGAGAGATGTCCTGGAGGACAAATTTAGGCTGCTAGGAAAGAGACTGAAATCCAGGACCTCTATGGTGGCGTTCTCGGAAATGCTTCCAGTTCCACGCGCAGGGCCAGATAGGCAGGCAGAGCTTCAGAGTCTCAATGCGTGGATGAGACGACGGTGTAGGGAAGAGGGGTTTAGATTTATTAGGAACTGAGGACACTTTTGGGAGAGGGGGAGCCTATACAGGAAGGATGGGCTCCACCTAAACCAGGGTGGAACCAGACTGCTGGCACTAAACAGTAAAAAGGCCTAGAGCAGTTTTTAAACTAAGAGATGGGGGAAAGCCGATTGGTGCGGAGATGCACGTAAATCAGAGGGAGACTTCTCTTAGAGGAGAATCCATTGATAGAGATTCTCTAAGCTGTAGTCAGAAAGAGAGGAGGGGAGAGGACAAACCATGGGCCAGAGCAGACAAACAACGGCATATAAAGGAATCCAATGCATCAGGGAAGGGCAGACAAATAAGCAGTGGCAAATTTTTAAAGTGTTTCTACACAAATGCTAGGAGTCTGACTAATAAGATGGGTGAACTAGAGTACCTCGTATTAAAGGAGGAGATTAACATAATAGGCATCACTGAAATCTTGTGGAATGAGGAAAATCTGTGCGACACAATCATACCGGGATATAAAATATATCGAAAGGATAGAGCAGGCCGGGTGGGTGGCGGAGTGGCACTGTATGTGAATGATAATGTAGAATCAAACGAAATAAAAATATTAAATGAATCAACATGTTCAATAGAATCGCTATGGATAGTAATTCCATGCTCCAATAATAAGAAATTAGCAGTCTTGGGGCCTTCAAAGTATTTGAAGGCTTCAATATCTGAGACACAGGTGAGAGAATTATTCTAAGAGGGGTGGGTGAGATTCTGTGGCCTGCACTGTGCAGGGGGTCAGACTAGATGATCATAATGGTCCCTTCTGACCTTAAAGTCTATGAGTCTATAAGTAGGGATATATTACCGACCACCTGACCAGGACAGCGATACTGACATTGAAATGCTGAGGGAGCTTAGAGAGGCTACCAAAATAAAGAACTCTATAATAATGGGGGATTTTAATTACCCCCATATTGACTGGATACATGTCACCTCAGGAAGAGAAGCAGAGAGAAAATTTCTCAATGGCTTAAATGACTGCTTCTTGGAGCAGCTAGTGCAGGAACCCACAAGGGGAGAGGCAATTCTCATTTTAGTCCTGAGTGGAGTGCAGGATCAGGTCCAGGATATAACCGTTACAGGACCGCTTGGGAATAGTGACCATAATATAATAACATTTAACATTCCTGTGATGGGAAGAACGCCTCAGCAGTCCAGCACCCTGGCATTTACTTTCAAAAAGGGGAATTACACAAAAATGAGGAGGTTAGTTAAACAGAAATTAAAAGGCACAGTGACTAGAGCCAAATCCCTGCAAGCTGCATGGAAACTTTTTAAAGACACCATAATAGAGGCCCTACTTAAATGTATACCCCAAATTAAAAAACATAGCAAAAGACCTAAAAAAGAGTCACCGTGGCTTAACCACCATGTAAAAGAAGCAGTGAGGGACAAAAAGGTATCTTTTAAGAAGTGGAAGTCCAATCCTAGTGAGATAAATAGAAAGGAACATAAACAGTGTCAAATCAAGTATAAAAATGTAATAAGAAAAGCAAAAAAAGATTTTGAGGAACAGCTAGCCAAAAACTCAAAAAGAAATAACAAAATGTTTTTTAAGTACATTAGAAGCAGGAAGCCTGCTAAAAAACCTGTGGGTCCCCTAGATGATTGAGCTATAAAAGGAGCAATCAAGGACGATAAAGCCATTGCGGAGAAACTAAATGATTTCTTTGCTTCAGTCTTCATGGCTGAAGACGTTGGGGAGATTCCCAAATCTGCACCGTCCTTTGTGGGTGATGAATCTGAGGAACTGTCCCGGATTGAAGTATCATTAGAGGAGGTTTTGGAACAAATAGAAAAACTTAAAGTTAACAAATCTCCGGGACCGGATGGCATTCATCCAAGGGTTCTAAAAGAACTCAAATGGGAAATTGCTGAGCTATTATCTGTGGTTTGTAACCTATCCTTTAAATCGGCTTCCATACCTAATGACTGGAAAGTAACCAATGTGACACCAATATTTAAAAAGGGCTCTAGAGGCGATCCTGGCAATTACAGACCGGTAAGTCTAACTTCAGTACCGGGCAAATTAGTCGAAACAATAATAAAGAATAAAATTGTGAGGCATGTAGAAGAACATAATTTGTTGGACAAAAGACAGCAAGGTTTCTGTAAAGAGAAATCCTGTCTTACTATTCTGTTAGAGTTCTTTGAAGGGGTTAACAAACATGCGGGCAAGGGGGATCCAGTAGATATAGTATACTTGGATTTTCAGAAAGCCTTTGACAAGGTCCCTCACCAAAGGCTCTTGTGTAAATTACATGGCCATGGGATAAGCGGGAAGGTCCTTTCTTGGATTGAGAACTGGTTAAAAGACAGGAAACAAAGGGTAGGAATAAATGGTACATTTTCAGATTGGAGAGGGGTCACTAGTGGTGTACCCCAAAGGTCAGTCCTGGGACCAGTCCTTTTCAACTTATTCATAAATGATCTGGAGGAAGGGGTAAGCAGTGAGGTGGTAAAGTTTGCGGATTGTACAAAACTGTTTAATGTGGATAAGTGTAAAGTAATGCACATCAGGAAAAATAACCCCAACTATACGTACAGTATGATGAGGGCTAATTTGGCTACGACAAATCAGGAAAGAGATCTTGGAGTTATTGTGGACAGTTCTCTGAAAACTTCCACACAGTGTGCAGCGGCGGTCAAAAAGGCAAATAGGATGCTAGGAATTATTAGGAAAGTGATAGAAAATAAGACCCAGAATATCTTACTGCCCCTGTATAAAACTATGGTACGCCCACATCTTGTATACTGTGTACAGATGTGGTCTCCTCACCTCAAAAAAGATATTTTAGCCTTGGAAAGGGTTCAGAAAAGGGCAACTAAAATGATTAGGTGTTTGGAACGGGTCCCATATGAGGAGAGGTTAAAGCGACTGGGACTTTTCAGTTTAGAAAAACTCAGGCTGTGTCTACTCTTGCGCAAGAACACGTCCACACTGCCATGTGTGAGCTGTGCTTTTGTGCAAGTGCATCCATGGCCGTGTGGATGCTCTCTTGCACAGGAAAGCTCTGATGGCCGTTTTAGCCATAGGGGTTTCTTGTGCAAGAAACCCCTGCCATGCGTCCACACTGCCCTCTTGCGCAAGAGCCCTTGCGGAAGGGAGCTTACACTTGTAAGAAAAGAGCGTCGCTCTTGCACAGGAAGCCCTCACTTCCGACGCTGTACTGTAAATTTTCTTGCACAAGAGCAGACGGGCAGTGTGGACACTCTGCAGGTTCTTGCACAAGAACAGCCATACTTACACAAGAACCCGCCAGTGTAGGCATAGCCTCAGTGTGCAGCAGCAGTCAAACAAACAAACATCACGTTAGGAATCATTAAAAAAGGGATAGAGAATAAGAGAGAACATCTTATTGCCTCTGTATAATCCACAGTAGATGTGGTCACCTCATCTCAAAAAAAGTAGCTTAGCATTGAAAAAAGTTCAGAAAAGGTCAACAAAAATGATGAGGGCTTTGGAACGTCTTCCGTATGAAGAGAGATTAAAAAGACTGGGGACTTTTCTGTTTGGAACAGAGGACACTAAGGGGGGCTAGGATAGAGGTCTGTAAGATCAGGACAGGTATGGAGAAAGTGAAGAAGGAAAAGTTATTGTCTTGTTGTCACGTTACTGAATTTTAGGGAAGCAGCCAGATCACTGCTGCACCCATGGGGGGGCGGGGCAGGTGTTGACCCCAAAAGTGGCACAAAGGGAGCCATGTGAGGGGTCAAATAGAAGCTTACTTTCTTCTGATTCCATATATGCAATTCATATAATTATATAATGTCTGTGTTATAAGCATGTATTTTGTGTGGATACAAAATCTTTCACTGTATGTGGTTGAGTGATGGGCTCACCCTATGGACATGCTAATTAGCAAGGTTCCAGGGACACGTGGCAGTTATTTCGGGCTAGTGAAATTTCAAAATGGCGACTGGACGGGAACATGCAAATAAAGCCCAGGATATTTAAATCCCAGGCTTCATTTGCAACTCTGGTCGCTTCATTTGTCTACCTAGCTTGAATTAAGGAGCTAGTGTAGGCATACTCTCGGCCTGTGGATGTTATGAAGGCCAGGACTTTAACAGGGTTCAAAAAAGAGCTAAATAAATTCACAGAGGTTTAGTCCATCAATGGCTATTAGCCGGGATGGGTAGGGATGGTGTCCCTGGTCTCTGTTTGTCAGGGGACTAAAGACTCTTTATTAGTATCTTGGACTCCATTTTGTCTTACTAAACCCCATCTTGGACTGTGCCCTGCGCTGGAAAACCAGCTCCTTCCGGTTTTTCCCGCCAAAACTGAAATTACCTCAGGGTGCACTCCGCTGCACACGGCACGGGACATTTTGCACACGGCACAGAGGCAGTGCACTCAGCCCCCTTGCTGCTATTCCCACCTAGGGAAAGGTCAGGCTGAGGGGTGGGGCTGCCCCTCCTGAGCACCTGGCTGCTGCCGCTTCTTGGCCGTCCACCGCACAACAGGCGGGTGGTCTGCTCTGTCCGTGGCGAGGGCCGGAGTGAGGCTGCGGATCCAGCCGCAGCAAAGAAGCTGCCTGAGTGACAGAGTCCTTTGAACCGCTGTGGGGTGTGGGGACTTGTGTGTAGGGGACACTCAGCAGGGCTCTCTGGTTCCGCCCACTCGCCCCGGATCCTCCCCTTGTGGTGAAAGCCCTCGGCAGCTCAAGGAGTCCGCGATTGGCCTGGAGCCCTGAATCACATCGCGGGATCGCCGCTTCTTCCCCCCAGACAGCACATTCCCTGCTGAATGGCAGAAGGTCCTAGGTCTCTTTCCCTGCGTCTGCCAAGCGTCAGCTTCCATCTAAGCCGGACAGACACTTGTAGAGTCTTTGAATACTTACCTCGTTGTGTTTGGGGCATCATAGAACACTAGGACTGGAAGGGACCTCGCGAGGTCATCAAGTCCAGTCCCCTGCCCCCATGGCAGGACCAAATACTGGCTAGACCATCCCTGATAGACATTTATCTTAAATATCTCCAGAGCTGGGGATTCCACAACCTCCCTGGGCAATTTATTCCAGTGTTTGACCTCCCTGATAGGCAGGAACTTTTTCCTAATGACCAACCTAAACCCCCCTTGCTGCAGTTTAAGCCCCTTGCTTCTTGGCCTATCCTCAGAGGCCAAGATGAACAAGTTTTCTCCCTCCTCCCTGTGACACCCTTTTAGATACTTGAAAGCAGCTCAGTGGTGTCCCAGGAGGACCCCCGACTGATCCTCCCCGGAATGCTCACAGGGGTAGCGGATTTCCAGCTGGGGGGGCGTGTCCAGCCAGGCCCATGGGGATGTGAGCGGGAGGCAAATTCTGCCTGGGCTTGCAGGGCTGGCCCCTCTGTGGGGTCACGGCTGGGGCCTGGTGCCAGGTGCCTGTCCTGGGGCTGGGTCTTGCCCAGGGATCCGGGTCTCACCTCTGGGTACTGGTCGCATGCACTCGTGTCCGCACCCGTTACTGCAGCACTTTTGCCCTGGAGGACAGGAATCGTCTCCGTTGCACATCTCCGCACAGATCCCCATTCCTGTGGGCGTGGGGCAGACCCCAGGTCTCCCTGCAATGCAGAGCAGGCACGAGGCCGTCAGTCTAGTGTCCTAACCCCGCCCTGGCTCCGTCCCCGCCTGGCTGCACAGCTTCTGCCTAGGACAGGCCTCTGCCCGCCTGGCGTCCTGCTCCGCAGGGAGAGACCCAGTGCCCAGAGCGTCCACCCGCCGGGCGAGACTCTGCCTCCCCATCCCTTCCCCCGCAGCGGGACCCTGCTACTGAGCCTGCACGAGGTGGGAGGGCTGCTGGGCTCGGCGGGTCAGCCCCTGGCCGACCTCACCCGGCACCGCCAAGAGGAGGGTCACAGTGTCCAGTGGGGAGAGCCCAGCCCGGCCCCCTCTCCTCCCACCTGCACTAGCCGGGCCCTGGCCAGGAGGCCCCCTGCTCACCAGGGCAGGACCCCCACCCCACAGAACAGAGCAGGGCAGGGGAGGGCACTGCCGCGGTGCCCTGGGCTGGGCGGGCCGGCGGCTCCTCTCTGCTGACCCCGCGCTCTCCACTCACCTCCAGCCGCAGGCGGCAGCTCGGCCCAGAGGGCCAGGAGCCCCAGGAGGAGGAAGATGGTCCCTGACTTCATGCTGCTGCCAGGAGCCAGGTCTCTGCCCAGCGCTGAGCCGGGCTGGGATTTATACCCTGCCCAGGTGGGGGAGGGCGGGGCTGGCTCACAGCTCAACAACAGGGACCTAATCTCCTCCTGATCCGTTTCTCCACAGAACCCATCTCCTGGCCCCCAGGGGCAGGCCCCTCCCCTCTGGGCAGGGCCGGCTGTTGAGAAATCCCCTTGGAAGGCGGGGAGCAAAAACCTGTTTGTGGGGAGCTAACGCCCAGGCCGTGTGGGATGGGATCCCGGAGCGGGAGGCTGCAGCACACACACGTGGAGCAGCTCAGTGGGGCTCTGCTCCAGCCGCCGAGCGATGGAGAGCAGCGTTTCACGTGACTTAGGGCTGCACTAGCGCCAGAGACATGATCCACAGGGAGAGCGCGGGAATCGCAGCGTCTGGGACCAGATTGGAAACGAAAACACTTGTCCAGTTTACAATTTGGGGTGCTGGTGTGGGCGGCTTGGGAGCCCGGGCCGTGTGTCTGATCTCCCAATGCAGCGAGCCCCAGGGGCGTGCCCCTGAACACACCATCCATCCCATCTGCTAACAGTACACGATGGGTGTGGGACAGAGCTGAGCACAGCATGTTGGCCAGAGCCATCAGCTCAGGCTCACTTGAGCCTCTAACTCATGTCTCTTCTTCCTCTCCAGGGCCTTGGTAGCTACCTCTGCCCCAGGCCTAGGGGACCTGGGACCTCTCTGCTGGCCTCCCCATCCAGCCTGCATGAAGCCGGGGCCAGGCTGAGGGTCCTTCTGCTACGGATCGGGCAGGGGAGGATGCTCCTCACCCAGTCGCTCTCCCCTTCCAGTAGCTGCTCTCCCAAGCCTGCCCCTCCCCCCTGCATTAGCCACTTTGGGGTGCCCTGCTGAGGGACTGCTCCGTGTCCTGACGCTGGGGCCCCGGCCAGGGAGCCAGGAGCTGGTGCTGCAGCTTCGGGGTGTGTCCCTCTCTGGCCAGCTCAGCCCAGGCCACTGCGCTGGCAAAGAACCTTTTCTCTCAATAAACGTGTGATGCATGAACCCGCCTCTGCCCTTTCACTGCCGACTCGCAGCTTCCAGCCCTGCCCGACTCACAGCGCCATGTGTGGGCCGTGCTGGGTCGCATTGACAGCCCTGTGTGGGGCCGCAGCTCACAAGGGGAGAAAATTCATTCAGCCCATGTCTTCAGTTTCCGGAAGATGGATGCCGCAGCAGGTTGATCTTCCGGAGTTTGATTTAGTGGGTCTAGCAAAGACCCATTCAATCCAATGCTGAGGGCACACCTGTCGACACCAGTGTTCCTCAGATCACGAAGAGTAAGGCACGTCTGATCTGCTCTGTGCTGACTAGGCCTCAGCTGGAGTCTTGTGTCCAGTTCTGGGCACCATGTTTCAGGAAAGATGCGGAGAAATTGGAGAGGGTCCAGAGAAGAGCAACAAGAATGATGAACGGTCTAAAGAACATGACCTATGAGGGAAGGCTGAAAGACTTGGGTGTGTTTAGTTTGGAAAAGAGAAGACTGAGGGGGGATGTAATAGCCGTTTTCAGGTATCTAAAAGGGTGTCACAAGGAGGAGGAAGAAAAATTGTTCTCCTTGGCCCCTGAGGACAGGACAAGAAGCAATGGGCTGAGACTGCAGCAAGGGAGGTTTAGGTTGGACATTAGGAAAACCTTCCTGCCTGTCAAGATGCTTAAACACTGGACTAAATTGCCCAGGCGGGTTGTGGAATCTCCATCCCTGGAGATATTTAAGAGCAGGTTGGACAGACACCTGGCAGGGATGGTCTAGAGGGTGCTTGGTCCTGCCGAGAGGGCAGGGGACTGGACTCGGTGCTCTCAGGGTCCCTTCCAGTGCTGGTCTTCTGTGATTCTTTGATTCCATGATTTGAAGCCGACGAGATTTTGCTCCTGCTGGTCTCCCACTGAGGAGACGTCAGGGAAGTTCGAGTTAAGACACGTTGACTCCAGCTACACAATGAATGTAATTAGCTGGAGTTGTGGATCTGAACTGGAACTTCTGCCTAAGTGTAGACAGGGCCTCAGAGCAAACACGCTCCAGGGCCGCCCCCACCCGAGAACAGCCCCAGGGCCCCGAGCTAAGCCAGCTGCACGATCCCATTCCAGGCCTTGTAGATGAACCGCGCGTCTCTCTTGCCTAAGGGCTTCCTAGGGCCCAGCAGCAACGTTGCCACCCCAGCGCATCCCCTTGTGGCAGATGCAGCAACTCGGCCTCAGTTTCCCTCACCGGCCCTTGGCTTGTCCAGCCTTGGAGCCCCCAGCCCCTCTGGCCAGGCCCCTTCCAGGGCCACAGCATCCTTTACCTAAATCCAGCAGAAATGCCGAAACCACCAACCCATCAGCAGGCTCCATCTGACCGCAGCCCCCGCTTGTGCCAGCTCTCAGCCAGCAGGGCCCTGCCTGCCAGCCCCTTCCACTGGCCCTGGCTGTCAGCGGCTGTGGCTGGGCCGTGTGGGCAGCCGGCTACGACTCTCGCTGGCCTCTCTCTGCTTTGCCCCTTCTCCCCACCCTGCTGCTCTGCCACAGCCCCCCAGCACAGGGCATTCCTTCCCCCCCCAGCGCGTGCAGGGACCAGCCCCAGTCCGAGCACTCGGCTCCCCACCAGCCTGTTCGGCAGGCGCCATCTCCCCCCTTCCTCCGCCTCCGCTGGGCCAGCGCCTGCAGCTCTGATCGCCGGCCAGGAGCCAAGCCCCAGTGCCAAAGGCCCCGCAGCGCTGGCACCGGGAAGCCTCTCCGCCCCCCTGCGGAGCTCTGCAGAGGAGAGGGGAGGGGAGGGGCGGAAGCAACTTCTAGCCTGTTTGCACCACACACACACACAGCACATTCAGCACATACATGCACACAGACACACACAGCGCACACACACACAGAGCGCGCTCACACACACAGCATCCACGCACACAGCACACATACACACATGCGGATGCACACAGATCGCGCACACATACAGAATACGCGCCCACACAGAACACATGAACACACACGCACACATACAGCGCGCGCGTGCACACACACACACACACACACAGCACAAGGCCACTCTGTCTCCTAGGCACCCTTCCCTACTGAGCTCCCTCTCTGGCTGAAGCCGATAGGGCCGGGCTCCCTGGGCCCTGGTGCACAAGGCATTCTCAGGACTGCTAAAAGCCCCCTCCCACGCAGCCTGGGGCAGGAGGAGAGGAGGCAGCCGGGTGCTGTGGGTGGCCAGCAGCAGCCTGGAGGTGTGAGCTGCCTTGTGACGTGTGCGGGCGGAGGCACAGAGGCGCGGGGAAAGACCCAGGACGCGTCGTTCCCTCCCCTGCAGCTGGCGGTAGCGCCTGTCCCTCCCTCCCACACGGCACCACAGGCTGCTGCTGGCCGCATTCTGCTGTGAACTCTGGCAGAAATCTGCGTGGGTCTGGGGGCATATGACCCGACGTGCTCCCCGCAACGTGTGGCCTTGGGCAGACAGTGGCAGGTGCCGGGGGCCCACGGAGAGCCAAGACGAACACGTTTTCTCCCTCCTCCTTCTAACACCCTTTTAGATACTTGAAAATGGCTCTCATGTTGTGACAGACCGGGCCGTGTCTGGGCACAGCTGAGGGCATCCGCTCAGGGTCTTAGCACCCAATCCCACCTACCCCGAACAAGTCCTGTCCGGTTCCAAGAAACCAGCCACAGATCCCTGGTCAATTTACCCTCTGGATCTTACCCACAAATCACGCTGGGCCAACCCTTTAGCATCTAACAACTACAGGTTTATTACCACAAAAAAGAAAAGCAGGAGAGTAAGGTTGTTAAAGGATAGTACATTACATGCATCGAATCTCCCAGTTCTCGATGCAGGCTCTAGCAGAGATGTTACAGCTGCTGGTTTAAAAGTTCTTGTTGCACATCCTAGCACCAGGATGGGTTCACAGGTCTTCCTGGCTCTTCGATCCCTGCATTGCTGCCTCTGGGATGAAGTGCTGAGTGCCCAATGCTCAACCACATTCAGAGAAATATTCAGTATCCACACAGATTACAGATTCCTACCTACACACACAGACATTATACACTCACATAAATAGCATACACAGGATCAGCAGACAGCAAGCTCCTATTCAACACCCCACATGGCCCCCCTTTTATACCATTCTTGGGGCCAACTCCCCCACCTATGGGTGCATCAGTGATCTGGCTGCTCCCTTCAAAATCCAGTAACGTGACACATGTCCCCCCTCAATCTTCTCTGTTCTAAACTTAACAAGACCAATTCTTTCAGCCTTCCCTCATAGGTCATGTTCTCTAGACCGTTCATCCTTTTCTCTCTTCTTCTCTGCTCTGCCTCGAGGGGGTGGGGTTGGTTTACTGTTTTCTGGTTGTACTGGGGTTCCTTTGTTCTGTGTTGTCATATACTGTGTACTGTTCACATTCTTTCATAGATTGGTTACACTTATATTTGAGTCGTGTTTTTAGTCGGGCCATAAGAGTCACTGGTGATAGATCCAGTTGTCAGGGGACCTGTGCTTCTGGTGTCAGCAACAAAGTCAAGATCAGATCCTGGTCTACATTTTCAGTTCTATTATTGTTACCGAGTTCCTGGGTGACACTGGGAATAGGCGACGGGGGAGGCATCACTTGGCCATTGCCCGTTCTGTTCACTCCCTCGGGGGGCACCTTGTATTGGCCATTGCCGGCAGACAGGACACGGGGCTGGATGGACCTTTGGTCTGACCCAGGCTGGCCGCTCTGATGTTCTTACGTTCCTACAAGGTATTTGACTTACTGCCACATGCAATAGAGCAGCTTTTCTGGGGGCCCGGCTGAGAAGGTCAAATCAGGGCAAATGGCTTAGACCCAGGGCTACTTACAGCTCAAGACTGGGGGTCCCCACTATCAGCACCAAACCTGTCACAAAGAGCACTTCTGTTTGCCACCCCGACTAGCCAGAAGTTGAACCAGCAAATCCCCTTAGAATCTCCCGCTTCTCCTGTGCCACAGCCAGCGCCCATCCTTGCACAGATGAGAGGTTCTGAAAACCAATCTCACCAGATCCAACAGGAACTAGCCACATTCCCGGGTCAATTTGTCCCTCCGATCTTACCCACTAGAGCACGCGGGGCCAGTCCTTCAGAATCTAACGTCTAAAGGTTCAGTAATAAAGGAAAGAACTGAAAGGTTGAGAGTAAAATTGCGAAAGGAAATAAATTACACACCCTGATTACAAAGTTCCTGGAGCAGGCTTGTTGCTGAGATGGCAAAGTCGGCTATCTTACACATCTCTGCAATACATGCTGCATTAGGGCTGGGTCATCACTCCTTCCCAGCTCAGTTCATAATTAACATGCTCCTGAACTCATGAGCTGGAACGAAGGCGAAGATGCAGGAACCCCCCAGAGTCTCTCTCACCAACATTTTGACACCAGGACGGTGCGAGAGCCGGAGCCGCTGACAGAGGGCGAGGGAGAGGAAGGGGGCAATTTCCCAGGGCTCTGTCGATTATTGTGCCCGTGGCAGCAGCCAGAGCTCTGAGCCCCGACAGTTGCCGCGGAGCCCTGGGCAGCGCTGTCTGGGAGCTGCTGAGGTTTGGCTGTGTTAGCTCAAGGGGACGAAGGGGACTCCTTTTTAACCTATATAATGGGGGAGAGAATAACAATAGGAAAGCCCCTTTTCTCAGCAGGTGCAGAGCCACCTGATCTTCAGGATCGATCTTCTGTGGAATAACCCAGCTAACCTAAATAGAAATAGCGAGGAGACAGCAGGTAAAGGATAAAGAAGAGAATTGCATTAAGGGTACTAATGCAGCACTGGGACAAGAGGGGGACATAAACACACATGCTGCAGTGACCAGTGACCCAAGCATGACGCTCAGTTCCCAGCCTTACAAAACTTGCCCGTGGCTCTTCAACAGGACAGCCAGTGCCCCAAACGGGCACCTATCTCTCGTGCAAAACGCAGGTGCTGATAGAATGCGGCAGCGAGGCCCAGGGCCTACGTCTCCCCGGCTCATGTGAAGCCTTCGAGGAGGAAACGGGCGGGCCCTTGCGCAAACCCATCTCTGAGGCACGGCAGCGCACAGGCGCGGGTGAGGCCCCCTGCCATCCCTGTGGCAGGAGGAGCCCTGAGGTGAGGGAACGTCGGGGCCCAGCTTTGGCGGGAAAACCAGTTCCAGCCATCCAGAGCCGGTGCAGGCCCAGCGCCCTGGCTCTTTACAGGCCCGGTGACAACATGGAGCCAGGGGTCAGAGTTCACAGACTCCATATTGGCCCGCGGAACACAGTGGTTTACCTTAGAACTGTGTGTGGAAGACCAATGCTCTGCTTCCGGCACGCCTCAATCGTCCCTCCATGACCCTCCTGGAGCTGAACTGCTGCTAGCAGCCACTGGGAATGCCCCGCGCAGAGAAGAGAAAGAGCCCACTTTGCAGAGGCAGGTCGGGCCAGCGATCCCCCCTGCTCCCAGCTCCTGAAGATTCACTTCCCGCCGGTCGAGTTCCCCGCAGAGCTGGCGTTGGGGAGTGTAGACTGAGATTTAACATCTTTGACTTTGACTTCTTTCCCCCGACTGAGCGTGTTTCCCCCGACTACTGCAGGGAATGGAGTCTCCTCCACACGCTGACAAGGCCATTCCGAGGGTCCCCAAGAGAGACGACAGCTGTCCCTGCCCGGGCACACACAGCCTGGGCTGAGCCTTGCAATCTTTGGAGCAGGCACGGGCTTGGTTGTCTGTCTGGTGGGCCCACCGAGTGCAAAGATCGCAAGGTTCTGGCTCACAGCAGTAGGCTCCGAGGGTGAAACATCACCCCAGGTGGAGCTGCTCACGGCTTCCTGGGGATGTATTTTAGGGTTGCCAGGGCTGGCTGGACGTATTCCTGGAGGTTTCATTACATGACACAACCTTTCATTAAAGATTTATCTGTAGCCTCTGGAGGCTGGTAACCCTGTGCTTTCCCATGCGGCTCTGGCAAAAACCGAGACAACACGGAAGGTGAGTGAAGCCAGGCGTTTGGCTCTAGCCTGCCTATGGCAGCAAAGTGACTCCAGGGCTCCAATACCCCCTGACTCAAGGGCTGTGACTCACATACCCTTCGTTGGTTTACACCAGTGGTTCCCACCTTTTGGCGCACACAGGCCCCTTTTCAGTCTAGGGGAATGTCAAGGATCCACCTCCCGGTGGGAGGGAAAAGACAAATAATGCTCGGGCACACCTTACTTATAACGATCCACGGAGCCCCGGCAGTACCATCGCGGACCAGCAGGGGTCCTCAGGCCACAGGTGGGAACCACTGATTTACGCCAGAACATGCCTCAGGACCCCGGGCAGCCCCAGGGAGCACGGAGCACCAGGGCCTGGCCATTCCCCACCGCTGCCTAGACCTGGGCCAGACGCAGCTTAGCCAGCTCACAGACTCTGCGCCAGTGTGTGCAGAGCAGGGTGCCAGCCGGGCTCCCCCCCAGCTTCCCACTCTGCCCACCGCCCCGAGATGCCTGCAGCACTTGGCCTGTCAATGAATAGTCCTTTTGCTATTCACTCTTGAATGCAAGTGAAACAATGGTAGAAAGACGTAACTGACTTTCTCTTCCCTTTTTTGCCATTCACCAAGCACAGGAGATATATAGATATAAAATACTGAACTTATTGTCAATCCTAAGAAAAGGCGTGAGTCAGTGGGATGGGCTGGACTAGGCCCCGACGCCCCCTCCAGGAGGCTGATGCCCTTGCTGCCCCCATCCCAGCAGGAGGAGCGGAGAAGAGGTCCTCCAGACACTACAGAGTGGCTGTCTCAGCCGCAGCCAATCAGGACCCAGCAGAGGGGTATAAAAGAAGCTGCAGGGTTGGGACCTGCCAGTTCCCTTCAGCAGCTTGACCCAGCCAGAAGGGGGGTGGATCAGCACTACGGCTAGCTCCCAGTGTGAGCTGAGCCTAGATCTGGGGGAAACCCAGCCCCACAAGCCAAAGACCAGCCACAAGCAGAGACTTACTATCACCGTGGACAAGGCTAGTCAGGCCTGGTTCCAGGACTTTGAGGGCAACTGGACAACCAGGCAAGGATCCGGCACAGAGCCACTTGGCCGCAGCAGGGCGCTCACCAGCCGCTGCACCCGTTACAGTCAGGATCCCCAGAGATCATGAGATTGGCTTTCAAATCACGAGAGTATTTAAAATACTCAGTGTGGGGTCTTTGGGTTTGCCTTTAGCTTCTGGAGCCCGTAGGGAGCACTGGGATCACGGCTGGGAGCTTTTTGCACAGCCACAAGGGCTAGAAACGTCCCTTTTCTTTGACAGCAAAGGCAGAAATCCTCACAGATCACTTGAGTGCAGGAGCTGGGCTCTCGGGAAAGCGGTCACTCTGACGAGGCTCGTGACGAGGTGTGAGAGCTGGGACACTGCTGTCACTGCTGCTTCTGAGGCCGGGGACTCTCCAGGAGGCTCGCAGGCTGCACACGATGGTGAGGGAGTTGCAGGCCTCACAGGAGACTGTTTCATCCCAAACAGCAAGAGAACAAAGTGAGCCGCCCGAGGTAGCCTGGGGGCGTTACAGGCAGGAAAAAGGTGGAGGGTTGTGTTAGAGAAGAAACAGGCGAGCCGGGAGCGGAGGGGTAAATGGAACTGCTTTATTGCCCATGCAAGTTCACCTCGCACATTCAACACAACGTCCGAGTGGCCACAAATTGGCAACACTTCCACCCTTTTATGGAATCATACAATCCTTGGGCTGGCAGAGCCTGCAGGAGCCATCGAGTCCAGCCCCCTGCCCAAGGCAGGACCAACCCCGACTCAATCATCCCAGCCAGGGATTGGTCAAAGTTCAAACCACTAGGGATGGAGATTCCACCCCCTCCTTGGAGAACCCAGCCCAGCACTTCCCCACCCTCCTAGGGAAATAGTTTTTCCTAATCTCCAACCTAGACCTCTCCCACCACAACTTGAGCCCATTGCTCCTTGTTCTGCCGTCTGTCACTACTGAGACCAACCTCTCTCCAGCCTTTTGCAACCTCCCTTCAGGAAGTTGAAGGCTGCTCTCAAATCCCCCCTCGCTCTTCTCTTCTGCAGACTAAATAATCTCAAATCCCCCTGCCTCTCCTGACACGTCATGGGCTCCAGCCCCCTCAGCATTTTGGCAGCTCTCCGCCAGACCCTCTCCAATGCGTCCACATCCTTTCCGTAGTGGGGGGCCCAGTTCTGGATGCAACACTCCAGATGTGGCCTCACGAGTGCTGAATAAAGGGGAATAATCACTTCCCTAGATCTGTCAGTAATACTTCTCCTAATGCCCCCCAATACGCCATTGGCCTTCTTGGCTACAAGGGCCCCTGTTGACTCATCTCCAGCTTTTCATCCACTGGAACCCGCGGGGCCTTTTCTGCCGAACTCCTGCTTAACTAGTCAGTCCCCAGCCTGTACCAATGCCTGGGATTCTTCTGTCCCGCGGGCAAGACTCTGCACTTGTCCTTGTTGAACCTCAGCAGATTTCTTTTGGCCCCATCCTCCAGTGTGTCTAGGTCACTTTGGACCCTCTCCCTGCCCTCCAGTGTATCCGCCTCTCCCCTTGGCTTGTCATCTGCGAACTTGCTGAGGGTGCAACCCATCCCCTCGGCCAGGTCATGAATAAAGATGTTGAATAAACCCAGCCCTAGATCCGTACGTGTGAGCAGAGCTTTCAAATAACTTCTCACTGCACTGGCCCTAGGTGGTGACTGGGAGCCAGGGAACTGCAATGCAGTAAAGAGGCTGGGCGCTTTCTTTTTGTCCCGCTCCTTTGGGAGCCCTGAAGCACAACTTGGGACTGGCCAGGCAGACTAACTGCAGTGTTTCCCACAGTGCTGGGCGGCTCTGCCTGCTGTAACCTCAGCACACGTGCAGAATGGGCTTCTGACCCCACATTACCGGGTGACTAGAGGCCTGGATTTCACTCAGAATCCCACACGCTGCCAGCCAGCGCTTTGATGTCCGAAAGGAAGGGGAGAGCAGTCTGAGTTGCCCCAGGAAAAGGGGGCCCCCACCTTAGCCAGGGGTGCGTGTGTCACACACAATGGCTCGGGGGCACTATGTCTGGCATATTCTGAACAGTGTGGAGTGCACAGATTGTGCCCAGAGAAGAACACAAATCGGGCAATAATAGTCACTCCCCCGTCTGCACCCCGGTTCTTGTCTCACGAGCTGGGTGAGGCCTGTCCAACGAGCCGACATCGCCCCTCGAGCACCAAGTGTGGACGGAGCCGGTGGATCTGAGCTGCCGATCCAGGCACCAGCCCACCCCAGGGGGCATTTACACGCTGTGGGGCTGGGCAGAGCATGGCCAGGGGCAGGCCCCACTGAGCTGCTCCACGTGTGTGTGCTGCAGCCTCCCGCTCCGGGATCCCATCCCGCACGGCCTGGGCGTTAGCTCCCCACAAACAGGTTTTTGCTCCCCGCCTTCCAAGGGGATTTCTCAACAGCCGGCCCTGCCCAGAGGGGAGGGGCCTGCCCCTGGGGGCCAGGAGACGGGTTCTGTGGGGAAACGGGTCAGGAGGAGATTAGGTCCCTGTTGTTGAGCTGTGAGCCAGCCCCACCCTCCCCCACCTGGGCAGGGTATAAATCCCAGCCCGGCTCAGCGCTGGGCAGAGACCTGGCTCCTGGCAGCAGCATGAAGTCAGGGACCATCTTCCTCCTCCTGGGGCTCCTGGCCCTCTGGGCTGAGCTGCCGCCTGCGGCTGGAGGTGAGTGGAGAGCGCGGGGTCAGCAGAGAGGAGCCGCCGGCCCGCCCAGCCCAGGGCACCGCGGCAGCGCCCTCCCCTGCCCTGCTCTGTTCTGTGGGGCGGGGGGTCTGCCCTGGTGAGCATGGGGGCTCCTGGCCGGGGCCGGGCTAGTGCAGGTGGGAGGAGAGGGGGCCGGGCAGGGCTCTCCCCACTGGACACTATGACCCTCCTCTCCCAGGGCGCCCGCGGCTCCCACCTCCTTGGCGGTGCCGGGTGAGGTCGGCCAGGGGCTGACCCGGAGAGCCCAGCAGCCCTCCCACCTCGTGCAGGCTCAGCAGCAGGGTCCCGCTGCGGGGGAAGGGACGGGGAGGCAGAGTCTCGCCCGGCGGGTGGACGCTCTGGGCACCGGGTCTCTCCCTGCGGAGCAGGACGCCAGGCGGGCAGAGGCCTGTCCTAGGCAGAAGCTGTGCAGGCAGCGGGGGACGGTGCCAGGGCGGGGTTAGGACACTGGACTGACGGCCTCGTGCCTGCTATGCATTGCAGGGAGACCTGGGGTCTGCCCCAAGCCCACAAGAATGGGGATCTGTGTGGGGAGATGCCGAGGAGACGAGTCCTGTCCTCCAGGGCAAAAGTGCTGCAGTAACGGGTGTGGACGCGTCTGCATGCGACCGGTACCCAGAGGTGAGACCCGGATCCCTGGGCAAGACCCAGCCCCAGGACAGGCACCTGGTCGCAGGAGCAGCCGTGACCCCCCAGAGGGGCCAGCCCTGCAAGCCCAGGCAGAATTTGCCTCCCACTCAGAGACCCCTGGGCCTGTTTGGACCCGCCCCCCCAGCTGGAAATCAAACTACCCCCGTGAACATCCCGGGGAGGATCAGTCGGGGGTCCTGCTGGGACACCAGGGGGCTCTGTCGGGGCTCCCCGCACTCCCGGGAACTGCCCCGCGCTGACCGCGCCATTCCCGCCCCTCCTGGCGCACGCTCTGCTCCCGCTCTGGGCAGTTTCCCATCAGCTGTCCCCTCGGGCCAGGGCGGCAGGAAGCCGTTTGCTGGGGAAGCCCCAACTCCCGGATTTGCCTGGAGTCTCCCGCCATCGGGCCTTGTCCCCCAGCAGCCACAGCAGGCAGACTGGGCGCTGTGAGGCCGGTAGGAGTCCCGCAGGGCTGAGGGGGGCTCCCTGTCTGCTCTGGCCTGGCACCGCGCCCGGCCGGGGCCCATGTCTGCGGCCCCTAGGAGAGCTGCAGGGCCCCGTCCTGCCGCCTGCCCCCACACCGGCTCCGCAGCTCTAAGTGGCTAGGCAGGGGGCACTGCGGCCAGGGGAGCTGCAGGGGGGCGCAGCCCCAGGGTTGCAGCACGTGCCAGCCACTCCCAGAAGTGCTGGGGGACCAGGGCAGGCAGGGGGCGGCCTTAGCCCGTAACGCCGCCGATTGGGAACCGCCCGAGGGAAGCTCAGCCCTTTTCTCAGCCCAGCCCCAGCCCTGAGCCCCTCCCAGAACTGACACCGTAACCCTCCTGCCACACCCAAAATCCCTGCCCCAGCCCTGAGTCCTTCCTTCCCTGATCTCCCTCCCTGAGCCCACAGCCTGCACCCCCACCTGCACCCCTGCCCAGCCTCTGCTTGGAGCCCCCACCCACAGTCTGAACCCCTCTACCCTGGCCCAGAGCCTCCACCCCGTCCCACACCAGAACCTCCTGCCCCAGCCGGGAGAAAGTGAGGGAGGCTGGGGGAGAGGAGAGGAGGAAGGAGGGGGTCCCCGGGGAAGGAGGCGGGTCCAGGGTGATGGGCTCCAGCTGGTGTTAGGCCTGGCCTGGGGGGCAGGAGGCCGGCTGGGGGAGCTAAGGGCCCACGTTTTCCTTTTCAACTTGTTCATAAATGATCTGGAGAAAGGGGTAAGCAGTGAGGTGGTAAAGTTTGCAGATAATACAAAACTGTTTAGGATAGTCAAGACAGAAGCAGACCGTGAGGGACTCCGAGAAGATCTCACCAAACTGAGTGATTGGGCAACAAAATGGCAAATGAAATTTAATGAGGATAAGTGTAAAGTAATGCACATCGGGAAAAGTAACCCCAACTATACGTACAATATGATGGGGCTAATTTGGCTACAACAAATCAGGAAAGAATCATAGAATCATGGAATCATAGAATAATAGGACTGGAAGGGACCTCAAGAGATCTTGGAGTTATCGGGACAGTTCTCTGAAAACTTCCACACAGTGTGCAGCGGCGGTCAAAAAGGCAAATAGGATGCTAGGAATTATTAGGAAAGGGATAGAAAATAAGACCCAGAATATATTACTGCCCCTGTATAAAAATATGGTACGCCCACATCTAGAATACTGTGTACAGATGTGGTCTTCTCACCTCAAAAAAGATATTTTGGCCTTGGAAAGGGTTCAGAAAAGGGCAACTAAAATGATTAGGGGTTTGGAACGGGTCCCATATGAGGAGAGACTAAAGAGACTGGGACTTTTCAGTTTAGAAAAGAGGAGACTGAGGGGGGATATCATAGAATCATAGAATCATAGGACTGGAAGGGACCTCGAGAGGTCATCGAGTCCAGCCCCCCGCCCTCAAGGCAGGACCAAGCTCCGTCTACACCATCCCTGACAGATGTCTATCTAACCTGTTCTTAAATATCTCCAGAGAGGGAGATTCCATCACCTCCCTTGGCAATTTATTCCAATATTTGACCACCCTGACAGTTAGGAATTTTTTCCTAATGTCCAATCTAAACCTCCCCTGCTGCACTTTAAGCCCATTACTCCTTGTCCTGTCCTCAGAAACCAAGAGGAACAAATTTTCTCCTTCCTCCTTGTGACACCCTTTTAGATATTTGAAAACCGCTATCATGTCCCCCCTTAATCTTCTTTTTTCCAATATGATAGAGGTCTATAAAATCATGAGTGGTGTGGAGAGGGCTGATAAAGAAAAGTTATTTATTAGTTCCCATAATAGAAGAACTAGAGGACACCAAATGAAATTAATGGGGAGCAGGTTTAAAACTAATAAAAGAAAGTTCTTCTTCACACAGCCTGTTGTCAACCTGTGGAACTCCTTGCCAGAGGAGGCTGTGAAGGCTAGGACTATAATAGGGTATGTCTACACTACCCCCCTAGTTCGAACTAGGGGGGTAATGTATGCATACCAAACTTGCTAATGAAGCTCGGGATTTGAATTTCCCAGGCTTCATTAACATAAAGCCGGCGCCGCCATTTTTAAAAGCCGGCTAGTGCGAACCCCGTGCCGCGCGGCTACACGCGGCACGGGCTAGATAGTTCGAACTACGTAGCCATTCCGAACTATCTGTACTCCTGGTCGTGGAATGAGGAGTACAGATAGTTCGGAATGGCTACGTAGTTCGAACTATCTAGCCCATGCCGCGTGTAGCCGCGCGGCACGGGGTTCGCACTAGCCGGCTTTTAAAAATGGCGGCGCCGGCTTTATGCTAATGAAGCCCGGGAAATTCAAATCCCAGGCTTCATTAGCAAGTTCGGTATGCATACATTTCCCCCCTAGTTCGAACTAGGGGGGTAGTGTAGACATACCCATAGAGTTTAAAGAGAAGCTAGATAATTTCATGGAGGTTAGGTCCATAGAAGGCTATTAGCCAGGGGATAAAATGGTGACCTTGGCCTCTGTCTGTCAGAGGCTGGAGAGGGATGGCAGGAGACAATCGCTTGATCATTGTCTTCGGTCCACCCCCGCTGGGGCACCTGGTGCTGGCCACTGTTGGCAGACAGGATACTGGGCTAGATGGACCTTGGGTCTGACCCAGTACAGCCGTTCTGATGTTCTTATGTTCTTATGCACGTTCTCTCACCCGTGGAGCTGGGGGTGGTTCCCAGCTCTCGCACACGCCCAAGCCAGCTGTGGGGTGCTGCACGTGCAGCGCAGCTGGAGCCCGGTAGGGGTGAGAGTCCCGCGTCGCATCCTTCCCAAAGCCTGCGGTGGGGGCGGGATGAAGGAGGTTGGACGGGGGAGGGGAACAGGCTCCGGGCATTCTGGGCACCATCGACATCTCCAAAAGCTGCCAACCCTGCCCCTCCTCGGCGGAAGCTGGGCAGCGAGGGGGGGCACTGTCAGGGCAGCTTTAGGACACGGCTTCCCTGCCCGGGCCTGTCTGTATTGTAGAGACCTGAGCTCTGCCCCACACCCAGGGGCCTGGGGGTGTGTGAACGGCCAGAAAGGGGACGAGTCCCGTGCTCCAGGGGAAAAGTGCTGGGGTACCGGGTGCAGCCGGGTCTGCATGCGACCGAGAACCACTGGGGGTCAGACCAGGCTCCTGTGGGTTTGCCCTGGCTCAGACACACTGGGAGCCTTGGGGGATGTGGCCCTATCTGAGCAGGGTCACCAGGCCCTGGATGGGTCACTGCCCCGGGCGCCGGGCTGGCTCTGCTCAGACGGGCGGTGACGGTTTCTTTCCTGGACTCTCTGCCCAATGGTGAGCTCCCAGGCCCAGCTCGCGACGCCGGGGGCAGGAGGCAGAGGAGTCTCTTCGTCCCTGGCCCGGTCCCTTGACCTCCAGTCGCACCCTGGCTCCCGGGGAGCTGGCAGGGCTGGGCTGGTGTCCCTGGGAACGGACAAGGGGTGTGACAGCCGGGGGTTGTTCTTTGCTGCAGAGAACCCCGGCTAGTGACAGCCAGAGAACCTGCCTCCTAACTTCATGCGCGCTGCAGATGGACAGATGGACAGACGGAGTGGTGTGACAGCGAGTCGGGGTCCCCCCGATCCTGCACCCCCGTGGCAGCAAGAACAGGCTCCGCCAGCCAGTAGAACGGGGGGGTTATTGCTCCTCCAGGATACAGCCCAGCACTGACGTGACCGACGTGGGTACAGGAGTCAGGGCCAGGCTGCCTCAGACCAGCGGTGGATGTAGGGAAGGGCGAGCGGGACGGCTGCCCGGGGCCCTGCGCTTCCAGAGGCCCCACACATGCCTGTCCCCCTGTCCTTGTGCTCCATGTCTGCAGAGCAGGGCTGAGGCGGGGGGAACACGCAGCCAAGTGGCTGCAATCCCAAGCATGGACATAAGTGACTCAGAGAAGGCCTCCCCCACCAGCATCTCTGCAGAGCTCGGGAGAAGGCACCCAGCAGAGCAGGGCAGCCTTCCCTGACGTAGATCCACAGGGAGAGCGCGGGAATCGCAGCGTCTGGGACCAGATTGGAAACGAAAACACTTGTCCAGTTTACAATTTGGGGTGCTGGTGTGGGCGGCTTGGGAGCCCGGGCCGTGTGTCTGATCTCCCAATGCAGCGAGCCCCAGGGGCGTGCCCCTGAACACACCGTCCATCCCATCTGCTAACAGTACACGATGGGTGTGGGATGGAGCCGAGCACGGCATGTTGGCCAGAGCCATCATCTCAGGCTCACTTGAGCCTCTAACTCATGTCTCTTCTTCCTCTCTAGGGCATAAGTTCCCACCTCTGCCCCAGGCCTAGGGGACCTGGGACCTCTCTGCTGGCCTCCCCATCCAGCCTGCCTGACGCCGGGGCCAGGCTGAGGGTCCTTCTGCTACGGATCAGGCTAGGGAGGATGCTCCTCACCCAGTCGCTCTCCCCTTCCGGTAGCTGCTCTCCCAAGCCTGCCCCTCCCCTCTGCATTAGCCGCTTTGGGGTGCCCTGCTGAGGGACTGGTCCGTGTCCTGACGCTGGGGCCCCGGCCAGGGAGCCAGGAGCTGGTGCTGCAGCTTAGGGGTGTGTCCCTCTCTGGCCAGCTCAGCCCAGGCCACTGCGCTGGCAAAGAACCTTTTCTCTCAATAAACGTGTGATGCATGAACCCGCCTCTGCCCTTTCACTGCCGACTCGCAGCTCCCAGCCCTGCCCGACTCACAGCGCCATGTGTGGGCCGTGCTGGGTCGCATTGACAGCCCTGTGTGGGGCCGCAGCTCACAAGGGGAGAAAATTCATTCAGCCCATGTCTTCAGTTTCCGGAAGATGGATGCCGCAGCAGGTTGATCTTCCGGAGTTTGATTTAGTGGGTCTAGCAAAGACCCATTCAATCCAATGCTGAGGGCGCACCTGTCGACACCAGTGTTCCTCAGATCACGAAGAGTAAGGCACGTCTGATCTGCTCTGTGCTGACTAGGCCTCAGCTGGAGTCTTGTGTCCAGTTCTGGGCACCATGTTTCAGGAAAGATGTGGAGAAATTGGAGAGGGTCCAGAGAAGAGCAACAAGAATGATGAACGGTCTAGAGAACATGACCTATGAGGGAAGGCTGAAAGACTTGGGTGTGTTTAGTTTGGAAAAGAGAAGACTGAGGGGGGATGTAATAGCCGTTTTCAGGTATCTAAAAGGGTGTCACAAGGAGGAGGAAGAAAAATTGTTCTCCTTGGCCCCTGAGGACAGGACAAGAAGCAATGGGCTGAGACTGCAGCAAGGGAGGTTTAGGTTGGACATTAGGAAAACCTTCCTGCCTGTCAAGATGCTTAAACACTGGACTAAATAGCCGGGCTTCCTAGGGCCCAGCAGCGACATTGCCACCCCAGCGCATCCCCTTGTGGCAGATGCAGCAACTCGGCCTCAGTTTCCCTCACCGGCCCTTGGCTTGTCCAGCCTTGGAGCCCCCAGCCCCTCTGGCCAGGCCCCTTCCAGGGCCACAGCATCCTTTACCTAAATCCAGCAGAAATGCCGAAACCACCAACCCATCAGCAGGGCTCCATCTGACCGCAGCCCCCGCTTGTGCCAGCTCTCAGCCAGCAGGGCCCTGCCTGCCAGCCCCTTCCACTGGCCCTGGCTGTCAGCGGCTGTGGCTGGGCCGTGTGGGCAGGCGGCTACGACTCTCGCTGGTCTCTCTCTGCTTTGCCCCTTCTCCCCACCCTGCTGCTCTGCTACAGCCCCCCAGCACAGGGCATCCCCCCCCCCCCCCAGCGTGTGCAGGGACCAGCCCCAGTCCGAGCACTCGGCTCCCCACCAGCCTGTTCGGCAGGCGCCATCTCCCCCCTTCCTCCGCCTCCGCTGGGCCAGCGCCTGCAGCTCTGATCGCCGGCCAGGAGCCAAGCCCCAGTGCCAAAGGCCCCGCAGCGCTGGCACCGGGAAGCCTCTCCGCCCCCCTGCGGAGCTCTGCAGAGGAGAGGGGAGGGGAGGGGGGGAAGCAACTTCTAGCCTGTTTGCACCACACACACACACAGCACATTCAGCACATACATGCACACAGACACACACAGCGCACACACACACAGAGCGCGCTCACACACACAGCATCCACGCACACAGCACACATACACACATACACATGCACACAGATCGCGCACACATACAGAATACGCGCCCACACAGAACACATGAACACACACGCACACATACAGCGCGCGCGTGCACACACACACACACACACACAGCACAAGGCCACTCTGTCTCCTAGGCACCCTTCCCTACTGAGCTCCCTCTCTGGCTGAAGCCGATAGGGCCGGGCTCCCTGGGCCCTGGTGCACAAGGCATTCTCAGGGCTGCTAAAAGCCCCCTCCCACGCAGCCTGGGGCAGGAGGAGAGGAGGCAGCCGGGTGCTGTGGGTGGCCAGCAGCAGCCTGGAGGTGTGAGCTGCCTTGTGACGTGTGCGGGCGGAGGCACAGCGGCGCGGGGAAAGACCCAGGACGCGTCGTTCCCTCCCCTGCGGCTGGGGTAGCGCCTGTCCCTCCCTCCCACATGGCACCACAGGCTGCTGCTGGCTGCATTCTGCTGTGAACTCTGCCTGAAATCTGGGTGGGTCTGGGGGCATATGACCCGACGTGCTCCCCGCAACGTGTGGCCTTGGGCAGACAGTGGCAGGTGCCGGGGGCCCACGGAGAGCAGGGATTGCCATTTTAGCCATCAGGGCTTTTCTGCGGAAAACAGTTCTTCCCTGTCTACACTGGCCCTCTTGCTCAGTTATTCTTGCGAAAGAGGGCTTTTTCCCGAGCAGCAGCGTGAAAGTATTTGCGCAAGAAGCACTAATTTTGTCCATTGCAAAGTCAGTGCTCTTGCACAAATTCAAGCGGCCAGTGTAGACAGCTGGCAAGTTTTTGCGCAAAAGCACATGCTTTTGCACAAAATCTTGACAATCTACACGCATCCGTAGAGTCATTGAATACTTACCTAGTTGTGTTTGGGGAATCATAGAATCAGAGAACACTAGGACTGGAAGGGACCTCGAGAGGTCATAGAGTCCAGTCCCCTGCCCCCATGGCAGGACCAAATACTGGCTAGACCATCCCCGATAGACATTTATCTAACCTGCTCTTAAATATCTCCAGAGATGGGGATTCCACAACCTCCCTGGGCAATTTATTCCAGTGTTTGACCACCCTGACAGTCAAAAACTTTTTCCTAATGTCCAACCTAAACCTCCCTTGCTGCAGTTTAAGCCCATTGCTTCTTGTTCTGTCCTCAGAGGCCAAGACGAACACGTTTTCTCCCTCCTCCTTCTAACACCCTTTTAGATACTTGAAAATGGCTCTCATGTTGTGACAGACCGGGCCGTGTCTGGGCACAGCTGAGGGCATCCGCTCAGGGTCTTAGCACCCAATCCCACCTACCCCGAACAAGTCCTGTCCGGTTCCAAGAAACCAGCCACAGATCCCTGGTCAATTTACCCTCTGGACCTTACCCACAAATCACTCTGGGCCAACCCTTTAGCATCTAACAACTACAGGTTTATTACCACAAAAAAGAAAAGCAGGAGAGTAAGGCTGTTAAAGGATAGTACATTACATGCATCGAATCTCCCAGTTCTCGATGCAGGCTCTAGCAGAGATGTTACAGCTGCTGGTTTAAAAGTTCTTGTTGCACATCCTAGCACCAGGATGGGTTCACAGGTCTTCCTGGCTCTTCGATCCCTGCATTGCTGCCTCTGGGATGAAGTGCTGAGTGCCCACTGCTCAACCACATTCAGAGAAATATTCAGTATCCACACAGATTACAGATTCCTACCTACACACACAGACATTATACACTCACATAAATAGCATACACAGGATCAGCAGACAGCAAGCTCCTATTCAACACCCCACATGGCCCCCCTTTTATACCATTCTTGGGGCCAACTCCCCCACCTATGGGTGCATCAGTGATCTAGCTGCTCCCTTCAAAATCCAGTAACGTGACACATGTCCCCCCTCAATCTTCTCTGTTCTAAACTTAACAAGAACAATTCTTTCAGCCTTCCCTCATAGGTCATGTTCTCTAGACCGTTCATCCTTTTCTCTCTTCTTCTCTTCTCTGCCTCGAGGGGGTGGGGTTGGTTTACTGTTTTCTGGTTGTACTGGGGTTCCTTTGTTCTGTGTTGTCATATGCTGTGTACTGTTCACATTCTTTCATAGATTGGTTACACTTATATTTGAGTCGTGTTTTTAGTCGGGCCATAAGAGTCACTGGTGATAGATCCAGTTGTCAGGGGACCTGTGCTTCTGGTGTCAGCAACAAAGTCAAGATCAGATCCTGGTCTACATTTTCAGTTCTATTATTGTTACCGAGTTCCTGGGTGACACTGGGAATAGGCGACGGGGGAGGCATCACTTGGCCATTGCCTGTTCTGTTCACTCCCTCGGGGGGCACCTTGTATTGGCCATTGCCGGCAGACAGGACACGGGGCTGGATGGACCTTTGGTCTGACCCAGGCTGGCCGCTCTGATGTTCTTACGTTCCTACAAGGTATTTGACTTACTGCCACATGCAATAGAGCAGCTTTTCTGGGGGCCCGGCTGAGAAGGTCAAATCAGGGCAAATGGCTTAGACCCAGGGCTACTTACAGCTCAAGACTGGGGGTCCCCACTATCAGCACCAAACCTGTCACAAAGAGCACTTCTGTTTGCCACCCCGACTAGCCAGAAGTTGAACCAGCAAATCCCCTTAGAATCTCCCGCTTCTCCTGTGCCACAGCCAGCGCCCATCCTTGCACAGATGAGAGGTTCTGAAAACCAATCTCACCAGATCCAACAGGAACTAGCCACATTCCCGGGTCAATTTGTCCCTCCGATCTTACCCACTAGAGCACGCGGGGCCAGTCCTTCAGAATCTAACGTCTAAAGGTTCAGTAATAAAGGAAAGAACTGAAAGGTTGAGAGTAAAATTGCGAAAGGAAATAAATTACACACCCTGATTACAAAGTTCCTGGAGCAGGCTTGTTGCTGAGATGGCAAAGTCGGCTATCTTACACATCTCTGCAATACATGCTGCATTAGGGCTGGGTCATCACTTCTTCCCAGCTCAGTTCATAATTAACATGCTCCTGAACTCATGAGCTGGAACGAAGGCGAAGATGCAGGAACCCCCCAGAGTCTCTCTCACCAACATTTTGACACCAGGACGGTGCGAGAGCCGGAGCCGCCGACAGAGGGCGAGGGAGAGGAAGGGGGCAATTTCCCAGGGCTCTGTCGATTATTGTGCCCGCGGCAGCAGCCAGAGCTCTGAGCCCCGACAGTTGCCGCGGAGCCCTGGGCAGAGCTGTCTGGGAGCTGCTGAGGTTTGGCTGTGTTAGCTCAAGGGGACGAAGGGGACTCCTTTTTAACCTATATAATGGGGGAGAGAATAACAATAGGAAAGCCCCTTTTCTCAGCAGGTGCAGAGCCACCTGATCTTCAGGATCGATCTTCTGTGGAATAACCCAGCTAACCTAAATAGAAATAGCGAGGAGACAGCAGGTAAAGGATAAAGAAGAGAATTGCATTAAGGGTACTAATGCAGCACTGGGACAAGAGGGGGACATAAACACACATGCTGCAGTGACCAGTGACCCAAGCATGACGCTCAGTTCCCAGCCTTACAAAACTTGCCCGTGGCTCTTCAACAGGACAGCCAGTGCCCCAAACGGGCACCTATCTCTCGTGCAAAACGCAGGTGCTGATAGAATGCGGCAGCGAGGCCCAGGGCCTACATCTCCCCGGCTCATGTGAAGCCTTCGAGGAGGAAACGGGCGGGCCCTTGCGCAAACCCGTCTCTGAGGCACGGCAGCGCACAGGCGCGGGTGAGGCCCCCTGCCATCCCTGTGGCAGGAGGAGCCCTGAGGTGAGGGAACGTCGGGGCCCAGCTTTGGCGGGAAAACCAGTTCCAGCCATCCAGAGCCGGTGCAGGCCCAGCGCCCTGGCTCTTTACAGGCCAGGTGACAACATGGAGCCGGGGGTCAGAGTTCACAGACTCCATATTGGCCCGCGGAACACAGTGGTTTACCTTAGAACTGTGTGTGGAAGACCAATGCTCTGCTTCCGGCACGCCTCAATCGTCCCTCCATGACCCTCCTGGAGCTGAACTGCTGCTAGCAGCCACTGGGAATGCCCCGCGCAGAGAAGAGAAAGAGCCCACTTTGCAGAGGCAGGTCGGGCCAGCGATCCCCCCTGCTCCCAGCTCCTGAAGATTCACTTCCCGCCGGGCGAGTTCCCCGCAGAGCTGGCGTTGGGGAGTGTAGACTGAGATTTAACATCTTTGACTTTGACTTCTTTCCCCCGACTGAGCGTGTTTCCCCCGACTACTGCAGGGAATGGAGTCTCCTCCACACGCTGACAAGGCCATTCCGAGGGTCCCCAAGAGAGACGACAGCTGTCCCTGCCCGGGCACACACAGCCTGGGCTGAGCCTTGCAATCTCTGTCTGGTGGGCCCACCGAGTGCAAAGATCGCAAGGTTCTGGCTCACAGCAGTAGGCTCCGAGGGTGAAACATCAGCCCCAGGTGGAGCTGCTCACGGCTTCCTGGGGATGTATTTTAGGGTTGCCAGGGCTGGCTGGACGTATTCCTGGAGGTTTCATTACATGACACAACCTTTCATTAAAGATTTATCTGTAGCCTCTGGAGGCTGGTAACCCTGTGCTTTCCCATGCGGCTCTGGCAAAAACGGAGACAACACGGAAGGTGAGTGAAGCCAGGCGTTTGGCTCTCCCCTGCCTATGGCAGCAAAGTGACTCCAGGGCTCCAATATCCCTGGCTCAAGGGCTGTGACTCACATACCCTTCGTTGGTTTACACCAGTGGTTCCCACCTTTTGGCGCACACAGGCCCCTTTTCAGTCTAGGGGAATGTCAAGGACCCACCTCCCGGTGGGAGGGAAAAGACAAATAATGCTCGGGCACACCTTTCTTATAACGATCCACGGAGCCCCGGCAGTACCATCGCGGACCAGCAGGGGTCCTCAGGCCACAGGTGGGAACCACTGATTTACGCCAGAACATGCCTCAGGACCCCGGGCAGCCCCAGGGAGCACGGAGCACCAGGGCCTAGACCTGGGCCAGACGCAGCTTAGCCAGCTCAGAGACTCTGCGCCAGTGTGTGCAGAGCAGGGTGCCAGCCGGGCTCCCCCCCAGCTTCCCACTCTGCCCACCGCCCCGAGATGCCTGCAGCACTTGGCCTGTCAATGAATAGTCCTTTTGCTATTCACTCCTGAATGCAAGTGAGACAATGGTAGAAAGACGTAAGTGACTTTCTCTTCCCTTTTCTGCCATTCACCAAGCACAGGAGATATATAGAGATATAAAATACTCAACTTATTGTCAATCCTAAGAAAAGGCGTGAGTCAGTGGGATGGGCTGGACTAGGCCCCGACGCCCCCTCCAGGAGGCTGGTGCCCTTGCTGCCCCCATCCCAGCAGGAGGAGCGGAGAAGAGGTCCTCCAGACACTACAGAGTGGCTGTCTCAGCCGCAGCCAATCAGGACCCAGCAGAGGGGTATAAAAGAAGCTGCAGGGTTGGGACCTGCCAGTTCCCTTCAGCAGCTTGACCCAGCCAGAAGGGGGGTGGATCAGCACTACGGCTAGCTCCCAGTGTGAGCTGAGCCTAGATCTGGGGGAAACCCAGCCCCACAAGCCAAAGACCAGCCACAAGCAGAGACTTACTAGCACCGTGGACAAGGCTAGTCAGGCCTGGTTCCAGGACTTTGAGGGCAACTGGACAACCAGGCAAGGATCCGGCACAGAGCCACTTGGCCGCAGCAGGGCGCTCACCAGCCGCTGCACCCGTTACAGTCAGGATCCCCAGAGATCATGAGATTGGCTTTCAAATCACGAGAGTATTTAAAATACTCAGTGTGGGGTCTTTGGGTTTGCCTTTAGCTTCTGGAGCCCGTAGGGAGCACTGGGATCATGGCTGGGAGCTTTTTGCACAGCCACAAGGGCTAGAAACGTCCCTTTTCTTTGACAGCAAAGGCAGAAATCCTCACAGATCACTTGAGTGCAGGAGCTGGGCTCTCGGGAAAGCGGTCACTCTGACGAGGCTCGTGACGAGGTGTGAGAGCTGGGGCACTGCTGTCACTGCTGCTTCTGAGGCCGGGGACTCTCCAGGAGGCTCGCAGGCTGCACACGATGGTGAGGGAGTTGCAGGCCTCACAGGAGACTGTTTCATCCCAAACAGCAAGAGAACAAAGTGAGCCGCCCGAGGTAGCCTGGGGGCGTTACAGGCAGGAAAAAGTCAGAGGGTTGTGTTAGAGAAGAAACAGGCGAGCCGGGAGCGGAGGGGTAAATGGAACTGCTTTATTGCCCATGCAAGTTCACCTCGCACATTCAACACAACGTCCGAGTGGCCACAAATTGGCAACACTTCCACCCTTTTATGGAATCATACAATCCTTGGGCTGGCAGAGCCTGCAGGAGCCATCGAGTCCAGCCCCCTGCCCAAGGCAGGACCAACCCCGACTCAATCATCCCAGCCAGGGATTGGTCAAAGTTCAAACCACTAGGGATGGAGATTCCACCCCCTCCTTGGAGAACCCAGCCCAGCACTTCCCCACCCTCCTAGGGAAATAGTTTTTCCTAATCTCCAACCTAGACCTCTCCCACCACAACTTGAGCCCATTGCTCCTTGTTCTGCCGTCTGTCACTACTGAGACCAACCTCTCTCCAGCCTTTTGCAACCTCCCTTCAGGAAGTTGAAGGCTGCTCTCAAATCCCCCCTCGCTCTTCTCTTCTGCAGACTAAATAATCTCAAATCCCCCTGCCTCTCCTGACACGTCATGGGCTCCAGCCCCCTCAGCATTTTGGCAGCTCTCCCCCAGACCCTCTCCAATGCGTCCACATCCTTTCCGTAGTGGGGGGCCCAGTTCTGGATGCAACACTCCAGATGTGGCCTCACGAGTGCTGAATAAAGGGGAATAATCACTTCCCTAGATCTGTCAGTAATACTTCTCCTAATGCCCCCCAATACGCCATTGGCCTTCTTGGCTACAAGGGCCCCTGTTGACTCATCTCCAGCTTCTCATCCACTGGAACCCGCGGGGCCTTTTCTGATGAACTGCTGCTTAACTAGTCAGTCCCCAGCCTGTACCAATGCCTGGGATTCTTCTGTCCCGCGGGCAGGACTTTGCACTTGTCCTTGTTGAACCTCATCAGATTTCTTTTGGCCCCATCCTCCAGTGTGTCTAGGTCACTTTGGACCCTATCCCTGCCCTCCAGTGTATCCGCCTCTCCCCTTGGCTTGTCATCTGCGAACTTGCTGAGGGTGCAACCCATCCCCTCAGCCAGGTCATGAATAAAGATGTTGAATAAACCCAGCCCTAGATCCATACGTGTGAGCAGAGCTTTCAAATAACTTCTCACTGCACTGGCCCTAGCTGGTGACAGGGAGCCAGGGAACTGCAATGCAGTAAAGAGGCTGGGCGCTTTCTTTTTGTCCCGCTCCTTTGGAGCCCTGAAGCACAACTTGGGACTGGCCAGGCAGACTAACTGCAGTGTTTCCCACAGTGCTGGGCGGCTCTGCCTGCTGTAACCTCAGCACACGTGCAGACCCCACATTACCGGGTGACTAGCGGCCTGGATTTCACTCAGAATCCCACACGCTGCCAGCCAGCGCTTTGATGTCCGAAAGGAAGGGGAGAGCAGTCTGAGTTGCCCCAGGAAAAGGGGGCCCCCACCTTAGCCAGGGGTGCGTGTTTCACACACAATGGCTCGGGGGCACTATGTCTGGCATATTCTGAACAGTGTGGAGTGCACAGATTGTGCCCAGAGAAGAACACAAATCGGGCAATAATAGTCACTCCCCCGTCTGCACCCCGGTTCTTGTCTCACGAGCTGGGTGAGGCCTGTCCAACGAGCCGGCATCGCCCCTCGAGCACCAAGTGTGGACGGAGCCGGTGGATCTGAGCTGCCGATCCAGGCACCAGCCCACCCCAGGGGGCATTTACACGCTGTGGGGCTGGGCAGAGCATGGCCTGGGGTGCGCCCCACTGAGCTGCTCCACGTGTGTGTGCTGCCGCCTCCCGCTCCGGGATCCCATCCCGCACGGCCTGGGCGTTTGCTCCCCACAAACAGGTTTTTGCTCCCCGCCTTCCAAGGGGATTTCTCAACAGCCGGCCCTGCCCAGAGGGAGGGGCCTGCCCCTGGGAGCCAGGAGACGGGTTCTGTGGAGAAACGGGTCAGGAGGAGATTAGGTCCCTGTTGTTGAGCTGTGAGCCAGCCCCGCCCTCCCCCACCTGGGCAGGGTATAAATCCCAGCCCGGCTCAGCGCTGGGCAGAGACCTGGCTCCTGGCAGCAGCATGAAGTCAGGGACCATCTTCCTCCTCCTGGGGCTCCTGGCCCTCTGGGCTGAGCTGCCGCCTGCGGCTGGAGGTGAGTGGAGAGCGCGGGGTCAGCAGAGAGGAGCCGCCGGCCCGCCCAGCCCAGGGCACCGCGGCAGCGCCCTCCCCTGCCCTGCTCTGTTCTGTGGGGTGGGAGAGCCGCCCTGGGGAGCAGGGGGCCTCCTGGCCAGGGCCCGGCTAGTGCAGGTGGGAGGAGAGGGGGCCGGGCAGGGCTCTCCCCACTGGACACTGTGACCCTCCTCTCTCTGGGCGCCCGCGGCTCCCACCTCCTTGGCGGTGCCGGGTGAGGTCGGCCAGGGACTGACCCGCTGAGCCCAGCAGCCCTCCCACCTCATGCAGGCTCAGCAGCAGGGTCCCGCTGCGGGGGAAGGGACGGGGAGGCAGAGTCTCGCCCGGCGGGTGGACGCTCTGGGCACCGGGTCTCTCCCTGTGGAGCAGGACGCCAGGCGGGCAGAGGCCTGTCCTAGGCAGAAGCTGTGCAGCTGGGGGGGACGGAGCCAGGGCGGGGTTAGGACACTAGACTGACGGCCTCGTGCCTGCTCTGCATTGCAGGGAGACCTGGGGTCTGCCCCACACCCACAGGAATGGGGATCTGTGCGGAGATGTGCAACGGAGACAAGTCCTGTCCTCCAAGGCAAAAGTGCTGCAGTAACGGGTGTGGACACGTCTGCATGCGACCGGTACCCAGAGGTGAGACCCGGATCCCTGGGCAAGCCCCAGCCCCAGGACAGGCACCTGGTCGCAGGAGCCAGCCGTGACCCCACAGAGGGGCCAGCCCTGCAACCCCAGACAGAATTTGCCTCCCACTCAGAGACCCCTGGGCCTGTTTGGACTCGCCCCCCCCAGCTGGAAATCAAACTGCCCCTGTGAGCATCCCGGGGCTCCCTGCGCTCCCGGGAACTGCCCTGCGCTGACCGCGCCATTCCCGCCTCCTGGCACACGCTCTGCTCCCTCTCTGGGCAGTTTCCCATCAGCTGTCCCCTTCGGCCGGGGTGGCAGGAAGCCGCTCGCTGGGGGAGCCCAAATTCCCGGATTTGCCATCCCCACACAGCTCTGTCCCACCGGGGGGGGGTGAACCCCGGCTTCCAGTCTGGGGAGAACAGGTGGCTTGGGTTCCTTGGGAGCCCGGCGGTGTGTCCGACCGCCCCGTGCAGAGACTCCCCAGGGCAATTCACTTCTGCAGCCTATACCACACAATGGGGCTGTGTCTAGACTGGCCAGTTTTTCCGGAAAATCAGCCGCTTTTCCAGAAAAACTTGCCAGCTGTCTACACTGGCCGCTTGAATTCCCGCAAACGCACTGACTTCCCACTGTAAGAAATCAGTGCTTCTTGCGGGAATACTGTGCTGCTCCCGTTTGGGCAAAAGTCCCTTTTGTGCAAAACTTTTGCGCAAGAGGGCCAGTGTAGGCAGCTCAGATTTGTTTTGCGCAAAAAAGCCCCCTATGGCGAAAATGGAGATTGGGGCTTTTTTGCAGAAAAGCGCGTCTAGATTGGCACAGACGCTTTTCTGCAAAAAGTGCTTTTGTGGAAAAGCGTCCGAGCCAATCTAGAGGCTCTTTACCGAAAATGCTTTTAACGGAAAACTTTTCCTTTAAAAGCATTTCCGGAAAATCATGCCAGTCCACACGTAGCCTGGGTGCGGGACAGAGCTGAGCACGGCATGTTGGCCAGAGCCATCAACTCAGGTTCACTTGAGCCTCTAACTCATGTCTCTTCTTCCTCTCCAGGGCCTTGGTAGCTACCTTTGCCCCAGGCCTAGGGGACCTGGGACCTCTCTGCTGGCCTCCCCATCACAGCCTGCCTGACGCCGGGGCCAGGCTGAGGGTCCTTCTGCTACGGATCGGGCTGGGGAGGATGCTCCTCACCCAGTCGCTCTCCCCTTCCGGTAGCTGCTCTCCCAAGCCTGCCCCTCCCCCTTCCATTAGCCGCTTTGGGGTGCCCTGCTGAGGGACTGCTCTGTGTCCTGACTCTGGGGCCCCGGCCAGGGAGCCAGGAGCTGGTGCTGCAGCCTCGGGGTGTGTCCCTCTCTGGCCAGCTCAGCCCAGGCCACTGCGCTGGCAAAGAACCTTTTCTCTCAATAAACGTGTGATGCATGAACCCGCCTCTGCCCTTTCACTGCCGACTCGCAGCTCCCAGCCCTGCCCAACTCACAGCTCCATGTGGCCCCTGGACTAAATTGCCCAGAGGGGCCATGGAATCGCCATCACTGGAGAGACTGAAGAGCAGGTTGGACAGACACCTGGCAGGGATGGTGTAGACGGTGCTTGGTCCTGCCGGGAGGGCAGGGGACTGGACTCGGTGCTCTCAGGGTCCCTTCCAGTGCTGGTCTTCTGTGATTCTTTGATTCCATGATTCGAAGCCGACGAGAGATTTTGCTCCTGTTGGCCTCCCATGGTGGAGACGTCAGGGAAGTTCGAGTTAAGACACGTTGACTCCAGCTACACAATGAATGTAATTAGCTGGAGTTGTGGATCTGAACTGGAACTTCTGCCTAAGTGTAGACAGGGCCTCAGAGCAAACACGCTCCAGGGCGGCCCCCACCCGAGAACAGCCCCAGGGCCCCGAGCTAAGCCAGCTGCACAATCCCATTCCAGGCCTTGTAGATGAACCACGCGTCTCTCTTGCCTAAGGGCTTCCTAGGGCCCAGCAGCAACGTTGCCACCCCAGCGCATCCCCTTGTGGCAGATGCAGCAACTCGGCCTCAGTTTCCCTCACCGGCCCTTGGCTTGTCCAGCCTTGGAGCCCCCAGCCCCTCTGGCCAGGCCCCTTCCAGGGCCACAGCATCCTTTACCTAAATCCAGCAGAAATGCCGAAACCACCAACCCATCAGCAGGCTCCATCTGACCGCAGGTGCCTGTGCAGCTGCAGACTGCCCGGCGGCCTAGCTGCGCTCAGCCCCCTATCCTAGGGCTGGCACATTCCCCCCTCGCTGGCAGGCTCCAGCTCCCCAGAGCTCCCGCCGCCAGGCAGCCTTCCACTCCGGGGTGGGCTGACCGGGCGCCCGTTTTAAAGGGGCACTCCTGGGTTCAAGCCTTCCTGCAATTGGCCTGATTTTTTCTTAAAAATGGGCAAATTGTCCCCTATTTTCTGTCTGCCCCCATCAGTGCTGGCTGGTCCTGCTGCTGGCCAGATGCCTGCTGGCAGCCACCCATCCACCGTGGGGTTGGGCGCGCCAGGCTCGTGGCAGGGTAAACACGCCGCACGTGGGGCTGGTCGCTCAGCGCAGCCCCCGTTTGTGCCAGCTGTCAGCCAGCAGGGCCCTGCCTGCCAGCCCCTTCCACTGGCCCTGGCTGTCAGCGGCTGTGGCTGGGCCGTGTGGGCAGGCGGCTACGACTCTCGCTGGCCTCTCTCTGCTTTGCCCCTTCTCCCCACCCTGCTGCTCTGCCACAGCCCCCCAGCACAGGGCATCGCCCCCCCCCAGTGTGTGCAGGGACCAGCCCCAGTCCGAGCACTCGGCTCTCCACCAGCCTGGCCGGCAGGTGCCATCTCCCCCCTCCCTCTGCCTCCGCTGGGCCAGCGCCTGCAGCTCTGATCGCCGGCCAGGAGCCAAGCCCCAGTGCCAAAGGCCCCGCAGCGCTGGCACCGGGAAGCCTCTCCGCTCCGCCCCCCCTCCCCCTCCGTGGAGCTCTGCAGAGGAGAGGGGGAGGGGGGAAGCAACTTCTAGCCTGTTTGCACCACACACACACACGCACACAGTATATTCAGCACACAGACACACGCACATACAGCATACTCAGCACATTCAGCACTCATACAGCACACAGACACACACACATACAGCACACCTACAACACACATGCACATACAGCACACCTACAACACACATGCACATTCAGCACTCATACAGCACACAGACACACACACATACAGCACACCTACAACACACATGCACATACAGCACACACATGAACACAAAGCACACACACACACATTCAGAACACACACACAGAGCGCGCACACATACAGCAGACGCGCACACACAGCTTGCTCATACACATGCACACAGAGAGCACACACATACAGAATACACGCACACACAGAACACATGAACATACACACACACATACAGCGCACACGGGCACACTCACACACACACACACAGCACAAGGCCACTCTGTCTCCTAGGCACCCTTCCCTACTGAGCTCCCTCTCTGGCTGAAGCCGCTAGGGCCGGGCTCCCTGGGCCCTGGTGCACAAGGCATTCTCAGGACTGCTAAAAGCCCCCTCCCACGCAGCCTGGGGCAGGAGGAGAGGAGGCAGCCGGGTGCTGTGGGTGGCCAGCAGCAGCCTGGAGGTGTGAGCTGCCTTGTGACGTGTGCGGGCGGAGGCACAGAGGCGCGGGGAAAGACCCAGGACGCGTCGTTCCCTCCCCTGCAGCTGGCGGTAGCGCCTGTCCCTCCCTCCCACACGGCACCACAGGCTGCTGCTGGCCGCATTCTGCTGTGAACTCTGCCTGAAATCTGGGTGGGTCTGGGGGCATATGACCCGACGTGCTCCCCGCAACGTGTGGCCTTGGGCAGACAATGGCGGGTGCCGGGGGCCCACGGAGAGCAGGGACCGCTGGGCAGGGAGAGCTGGGCTGGCTGGTCTGACTCTGTCTGCCTGACACACACACGCCCCCATGAGAGAGACGTCCGGGCGTGCATGCCTGCGTCACCCTCCCCATCTGAACACCGAAGCCGTAAGAACACGGAGGTAAATCGAAGGAACCCAACTGGCCGGTGTTTCTTTTCAACAGGGGCCCACTCCACTTGAGGAGAGTGTGAACATTTGTATCGCTGCTTGCCACCGACCTCGCCTGGACCCGGGTAATTGTACCAGGTGTCACGTATTCAGCACAGGGAAGTATGGGCAGCCTGCTCTGCAGCCAGACCGACCACCTTGCCGCGGCGGGTGTATCGAGGCAGGTGGGAGAGCTACTGGAGGAGGCGGATGTTGAGCCTCCAAGCCCACGAGGAATTCCTGCAGCCACCACTCCCAAGAGGAACCAGTTAGTGGTGCTTGGAGGCGGACGGAGGCACCCATCTGTCATCCTGGCATGACATCCCGGGAGGTTTGCTGCTGGCCAGGGGCCCGTATCCGAGATGCTACAGAGGCATTGCCGAGGTGTGACGGAGTGGGGGTACCTGGCGGCTTTCTATGCTGGCTCTGTGGTAACCCCACTGGCTGCTGCCGGTACCACAGCCCAGCAGGGCAGGGGATGAGTCATTATGCAAAGGGTCTCTCAACCTGTCTGACCAGCTACCCCCCATGGAAAGAAACAAAGGAAGGTGGATGCTGCCCTGTCCGGGGGGGGGGGGGCAGGGCTGGAAGAGAGTTAGTCTCTGTCTGGGATCATGGAGGAAGCAGCCTCAGCTACAGGCTGGGGGGGGTTAGAAGCCGAGACCCCCCACCATATCGAGGGGGGCTGAGGCATCCTAGGCCGGCCCTGTAACCAGATGACATCTGTGCTGTGCTATATCCTGGGGAAGCAATAAACTCCCTCTGCTCTACTGGCTGGGGGAGTCTGTCCGTGCCATTTTGGGGGTGCAGGAGACGGGAAAACCCCAACGCGCCGTCACACTGGTGTCAAAAAATGAGGAGTAACATTAGTTCAGACTAAGGGCTTTAGTCCGAACTAACGTGTCCCAGCGCGCACTTCCTGGGTCGAATCAGCTGTGATTCGAACTAGCGCGCCGGCGAGATCATGTTAATGGAGCGCGGGATATTTAAATCCCCGCTTCAATAACTACTTCGGTTGTCTCCATTTGCATCCCTAGTTCGAACTAGGGATGCAGTGTAGACGTACCCTAACTTGCCAGCGCTGTGGGCAAAAAGGCCACAAGAGGGCTCAGTGCACCAGGTCCCAGGACCGGGGACTTTCCAGGGTGTGACGTAGTGGGGGCACTTGCTGGGCGGTGGTGACCTCTGCTGTCTGGAGCAAGACCCAGCAGGGAAAACCTCATTATGCAAAGGTGATTCAAAAACCTGTCTGACCTGCGGCCTCCCATGGGGAGAAACAAAGGGAGGTAGATGCTGCCCTGGCTGTGGGCAGGGCTGAGAGAGGGGGAGTTAGTTCCTGTCTGGAAGGCAGGGAAGAAGGAGCTGGGGAGGGGACTGGGACTCCCCTATCTCAAGGGGGTCACTGAGGCCTCTTAGCCCCAGTTCCTGTAACCAGACTACACCTGTGCTGCGCTGTGCTGGAGGAACAATAAACAACCTCCATTCTACTGCCTGGTGAAGTTTGTTCATGCCATTTCGGGGGTGCAGGAGATGGGAAAATCCCGACGCGTCGTCACACAGGGTTAACTGGCTGGGGCGGGAGGAAGGGCAGGCTGCCCCAGAGGCAGGGGCTGGCAGGCAAACCTCAGCTCAGAGAGAGGGGAAGGATGCTCAGGGCACCTCCCCTGGGAGGTCTGATTCTCAGGAGGCGGATTTCTCTGTGTACCGGGTGGGGGCAGGACGGCCCCTGCGGAGCGAGTGCCTCATACCCCTAGAGGTGGATGGTAGGAAGGTGACGGGCTTCTGGGACACGGGGGCGGAGGTGACACTGGCCCGATCCGACATAGTGGCCCCAGAGCGGATACTACCCCACACCCAGCTGACCCTGAAGGGCATAGACGGGTCCCCATTTAAGGTGCCTGTAGCCAGGGTGCATCTGAAATGGGGGGCCAAGGAAGGCCTCAAGGAAGTGGGGGTGCACCCGCACTTGCCCACTGAGGTGCTGATGGGGAATGACCTAGAGGAGTGGCCCCATGAATCCCAGCAGGCTCTAGTCACCACCCAGAGCCAGAGCCAACGAGGGGCTGGCAACCTGGATCCAGGGGAGGCCTCCCAACAGGGTCCTCAAGGTACCATCATGGTGGACACAGGGTCCAGCCAGGCTGGGACTCCGGACCTAGACAAAAGTGGGGAGCAGGTCCCGATCCCTGCCCCAGCGGCTGAATTCCAGGCTGAGGTGCTGGCAGACCCCTCCTTGCAGAGGCTGAGGGACCAGGCTGGCCTCCGTGCAGCTCAGCCCCTGGGGGGAAGTGGCCAGGAGAGATTCCTGCGGGAGCGTGGGCTCCTGTTCCGTGAATGGCTTCCCCCCAGGAAGGCGAGGGCATGGGGGTTCCAGCGGCAGCTGGTCGTCCCCCGAAAGTATCACCTCAAGCTGCTGTATTTGACCCACGAAGTCCCTGTTGCGGGCCACCGGGGGATCCGGAGCTCCCGGCTGAGGCTGCTCCAACACTTCTACTGGCCGGGGATGTTTGCGACCGTGCAGCAGTACTGCCGGTCCTGTGACTCCTGCCAGAGGGGCGGGAAGACCCAAGACAGGAGGAAAGCGGCTTGGGGGTTCCTACCCCGTATGGAGGAGCCTCTGGGCTTGCTGAGAGAGTTATGGGAGGGAAAGACCCCCCCGGATGGAGCGTCAGGGGTGGAAGATGCCCTGGCTGTCCAGAGAAGGCTCGCTGGGCTCATGGCCCCGGCCCGAGAGATCCTGGCCAGAGATCAAGGCCAGCGGAAGGGTGGGTGTGACCCCCGAGGACAGGCCTGCGCCAGTCGCCCTGGAGCGGGGCGGCGAGTGGACAGAGGGAAGCCAGCTCATGTGGGGCCTCGCCACGGCCGGCCCGAGTCAAGGGGAGCACCCATGTCCCCAGGGCGGGTTCCCACGCAGAGGACCCGAACTTCCCTAGGTCACGAGCGGAGTGACCCTGCTCAGTTCGCTCTCGGAGGAGGGAGAACTGTGACGTAGTGGGGGTATTGGGCTGCTTCCTATGCTGGTTCTGTCGTAACCCCCACTGGCTGCTGCCGGTACCACAACCCAGAAGGACAGGGGATGAGTCATTATGCAAAGAGGGTCTCTCAGCCTGTCTGACCAACTACCCCCCATGGAGAGAAACAAAGGAAGGTGGATGCTGCCCTGTCCGGGAGGGGGGGGCAGGGCTGGAAGAAAGTTAGTCTCTGTCTGGGATCATGGAGGAAGCAGCCTCATCAAAGGCTGGGGGGTTTAGAAGCTGAGACCCTTCCCCCATATCAAGGGGGCTGAGGCATCCTAGGCCAGCCCTGTAACCAGATTACATCTGTGCTGTGCTGTATCCTGGAGAAGCAGTAAACTCCCTCTGTTCTACTGGCTGGTAGAGTCTGTTCATGCCATTTCGGGGGCGCAGGAGACGGGAAAATCCCAACGCGCCGTCACACTAGGGTCACCCGATGTGACGCAGTGGGGGGCTGTCTGCTCTGTATCCTGGGGTCCCCTGCACTGTGATGTGTGATTCCCACGGACTCACCCACATGTGGATTGGCCCAGACACCTAGGCCCAGCCTGGGAAGATAACAAGGCTCTTCCCAGAGGGAGAGACATAGGAAGGGAGGGGGAGACGGCCACCGGGCTGGGGTGGGAGGGGGAGGAGTGGCAGGGTCTGTGAGAGGCAGTTTCTGGCTGGGAAACATGAAGGGAACAGACTAAGCTGGGGGCTGGGGGCTGAGGGTTGAGGGGGGCGATGGATCCCCTAATCCAAGGGGCCTGAGGCTGCCTGGCCCTGATTCCTGAAACCACATCACGTCTGTGCTGGGCTGTACCCTGGAGAAGCAGTAACCCCCCCCCTCCCCTGTTCTACTGGCTGGTGGAGTCTGTTCATGCTGCTACGGGGGTGCAGGATCGGGGGGACCCCCGACGCGCTGTCACACCCGGCCCTCTGACCACTACACCTGCTACTTGGGCACTAATGGTTCTGCCAGGTGTGACCTTGAGAGATAAAGTGTGGTTGGGAGTGCGGGTGAGTGAGTTTGCGGCCCAAGAGCTGTTCTCTTGGGGTACTGTGGCGGCGCGTCGGGGTCCCCCGCCTCCTGCACCCCCATAATGGCACGAACAGACTCCCCCAGCCAGTAGAACAGAGGGAGTTTATTGCTTCTCCAGGATACAGCCCAGCACAGATGGAATCTGGTTCCAGGGCAGGCCTAGGATGCCTCAGCCCCCCTTGAGATGGGGGAGCCTGGGCCCCTAAATCCCAGCCCCTTTCCTTGGCTGCTTCCTCCATGATGCCAGACAGAAACTAAAAAGTCCCTTCCAGCCCTGCCCCCCAGCCAGGGGCTGGCCTCCCCTCCTTCCTTTGTTTCTCTCCCTGGGAGGTAACTGGTCGGACAGGTTGGGAGCCCCTTGCATAATGACTCATCCCCTGTCCTGCTGGGCCGTGCTACAAACAGCCGCCAGCAGAGGTCACCCACAGCCCACCGCCCAGCATAGCAACCAGCAAGGTACCAACACTACATCACAGCTAGTGTAGATGTACTCTTGGACCCTTCTGGTCAAAGGTTGGGGAGCAGGAGAGTCAGGTTCATCCTGGAAGTGAGTGCCTGGCTGCAGAGATGGTGTCGCCAGGAGGGCTTTGGCTTCCTTGACCTCGGGATGATGTTCCAGGAAGAGGGACTGCTGAGCAGGGATGGGGTTCACCTGCCGAGGAAGGGGAAACAAATATTTGGATACAGACTGGATAGCCTAGTGAGGAGGGTTTTACACTAGATTTGATGTGGGCAGGTGACCAAAGCCCACAGGTAGATCAAAAACAAGGAGGCCTGAGTCAGAAACTGGGGGAATATGGGATGTAATAGCAGAGATAAAGGAGAGACAAGGCAGAACGGGGGGACAAAATCAAATCAGTGCCTTAGTTGTCTGTGTACTAATGTGAGAAGCAGGAAGAACTTGAAATATTAGCAAATAAACACAACTCTGGCATAGTTGGCATGATAGAGACTAGGTGGAATAATACGCATGACTGCGTTATTGGTATAGAAGGGTACAGCTTGTTCAGGAAGGACAGGCAGTGAAAACAGAGGCGGTGTTGCCTTGTGTATTACAAATGTACACACTGGGACTGAGGCGGAGACAGACGTAGGAGACAGGCGTGTTGAGAGTCTCTGAGCAAGGTTAAAAGGGGTGAAAACAAGAGTGACGTCATGGGAAACGTCTAAGAGGGACAACAACTGAAGACGGGTGGCAGTTTTTCAAAGGGTGCAAGAGCAAACTATTCTGCTGCGCAGGAAAGATAGGTAGTCTGGCAAGAGACCACCCTGGCTTGACCAGAAGGTTCTGAATGATCTAAAAATCAAAAATGGAAACTAGGTCAAGTTACAAAGGATGAATATAAACAAATAACACACGTTTGTAGGAGCAAAATTAGGAAAACGAAGGCACAAAACCAGCTCAAATTAGCTAGAGACGTAAAAGGTAACAAGAAAACATTCTACAAATATAGTAGAAGCAAGAGGAAGACCAAAGAGAGGGTAGGCCTGTTACTCAATGATGAGAAAAACAATAACAGAAAATGTGGAAATGTCAGAGATGCTTAATGACTTCTTGGTTTCGGTTTCCATCATGAAAGTTGGTGGTGACTGGACACCTAACAGTGAATGCTGGTGAAAATGAGGTAGGTTCAGAAATGAAAATAGGAAGAGAACAAGCTAAAAATTACGTAGACAAGTTAGATTCCTTCTAGTCACCCATGCCTGATAAAATGTATCCTAGACTATTCAAGGAACCGAGAGAGGAGATATCTGAGCCAATAGCTATTATCTTTGAGAAGTCATGGAAGACAGGAGAGATCCCAGAAGACTGGAAAAGAGCAAATCTAGTGCCCATCTATAAAAAGGGAAATAAGGACAACCCAGGCAACTTCAGACCAGTCAGCTTCACTTCTGCACCAGAAAAGATAATGGACAAAATAATTAAGGAATCCATTTGCAAAGATCTAGAAGATAATAAGATGTTAAATAACAGCCAGAATGGATTTGTAAAGAACAGACCATGTCAAACCAGTCTGGTAGCTTTTATTTGACGGGATAACGATCCTTGTGGATAAGGGGGAAGTGGTAGATGTGGGATACCTAGACATTAGGAAGACTTTTGATACAGTCTCGCATGGTCTTCTCATTAACAAACTAGGGAAATGCCACCTAGATGCCAGGTTTCAGAGGAGTAGCCATGTTAGTCTGTTTCAGCAAGGAGTTCTGTGGCACCGTAAAGACTAGCACATTGATTTCGGCATACGCTGCAACTGACAAAGTGCACTCCAGCCCACGAAGGCTGATCCTTTTGTTATTCTTTAAGGGGCCACAGGACTCGCTGCTGTTTTGGCTGAAGCAGCCTAACAGGGCTACCTCTCTGAAACTTGCAGATCCCCCTGGTGACGTCCAGCCCCCAGCAGCTGAGTGCAATGACCCATTCCTCGGCACAGAGCTTGTGGGGGTCGTCTCCTCTCCTGTGCACCCTGCTCCTCCCATTCCTGACAGGCTCTGGGTCTTGCTGCATGGGGCTCTGAGCATCCTCCGCTTAGCTGAGTAGGGCTCCCTTGGGGCATGTGCAGGCTCCCAGCCTTCAGCACACAGGCCCTGCTGCTTAGTTTTCAGGTCAGTGCTCCTGCTCACCAGCCTCCCATTGCCCCACACAGGGAAATCCCTGCTTGTTAAGGTACTTGGGTTCTGCCTGTCTGAGCTCCCTGACAGCCGACCCTGAGATCCAGGTTCCGGAGGGCTGGCAGCCCTGATGGGTTGAGCCCTCGCTGCCGGTGGGAGTCCCCAGTTCTGATGCTCCCAGTTATTGTCCAGAAGGCTCTGGGGCTGCTTCTCCTACAGCACTCAGCCCTCGGCCCCCCAGTGACTGGGCTTCCAGGGAGCACCCCCGCATAAGTCTCCAGTGGGTGGGAGTCTGGGATGGTCCCTTGCAGGCCCTGCTCACTGAGCCAGGTAGACACCTTGCCTGGGATCCTTTCCCAGATGGGCCAAGGCTCGCCTCTCCTGTAGACAAACCTCTGCAAGTTGCTTCTCATTAGCAATTTCTACTTATTGGCTGCCCTCCGGACTCCAGCCTCTGCTGCGCGTCTCTGGCCACGCAAGGTTCTCAGTTCTGGAAGTGTGGCTTTCTTCCTAAGATGGGCACGCCCGGCTTCCAAGCGCCACGGCCCGGGATGGGCTGTGCAGAGCCTGCTCGCAAAGCCGGGAAGAGGCAGGACTGCGGCGTCGCTCCGTGTCGAGATCTGCAGCCATTTCCACAGACAGCTCTGCAGCCACCTGCGCCCTGGGCATGGCCTCTCCCAGCCCTTCCCCGCACCCCGAGGTGGGGCAGGAATGTGCAGCAGCCTTGCCTCCCAGCTCATCCGGCTGCGTCACAGGCAGTGCACTTCTGGCTGCTTTATTGGGGCCCACCCTGCCCGTTCAGTGTCACATCAGGGCTGTTGTCTTGGCCGCCTGACAGCCCCTTGGCTCGGGGCTGGCTGTGGCACTAGGGAGACGCGTGGTTGCTGGCTGGTGTGTGGGGACAGGCCACACGGGGACCCTGTCAACTCCCCCTCAGCCTCCCAGAGCCGTGTGCCTTGGGTCGGGTCTGTATTGCTGGCGGGTGCTCCCAAAAGACCCCCCCATTCAGCACCTGGGCACCTCCACTGTCTTGTCACAGCCCCCGCCCAGCACCTCGCAGAGCTGGGCCCTCCTCCAGCGGCCGCAAGGCAATGGGCCTCACTCCTGCTGCACCTCTGCTTCCCCCCCGCTCTCTCCCCTCGCGCAACAGCCGCCCCTTGTGGTGCAGCTGGGAGGGAGGGCCCATGGCACAGCCGTGGGGCAGAGCTCAGATCTTCCGGGGCCCCCCGTGGGGCTGCTCCCGCATGCACCGGGCAGCACAGGAGTTCAGAGCCGCAGGATGGGGCCGAAGGCATCAGCGAGCCAGAGCTGGCAATAGCACCGTGCAGGACGAGCAAGGGCAGGCGGAGTGGCCGCTCTCAGACAAATCTGGTCCACAGGAGTCGGTGACACCCCGCTCTCAGCCCTGGGCCCCCCCAGCCGAGGTGGTTCCCGACCTCCCACGGTGGGCGACGAGGCTGCCCCAAACCCTCCTCAAAGCTAAGACGAGCACCTGTGCCGCAGGGAGAAACGCGGCAGCCAGGCGGTGAGAGGCCGCATCCTGCTCCGTGGGCACAGGTCACCGCGTCGCCGCCTGAGCGCAGGCACGCAGAGGGAGAACCCTTGGCTCTTGGCTCCAAATGCCCAGGCATGGGACAGCACATGAAAGGCCTGGCCGGGCTGCTTAACGCCTCCGCTGGGACAGCTGCATTCCCAAGGGGATCAGAGAGACCCTGGCTGGCCGATTGGGCAGCACAGTGGGCGATGGGTGGGGAACATTCCAAAGCGGCTGTGATGCCGGGCACCAGGAAATGATCCAGGCAATGATCCATGTGCAGAATACAGTTTGTTCTGTGCTCTGAAGCATGAGTAGATGTGCACCACCACTAGGAACACCTGGTGCCGGCCGTGGGTGCTGTGGGCTCTCTGCTAATCAGCTGGGCAGCACTGAAATCTCTCCTGGCGGCAGCCCGAGCACTCAGTTTCCAGGGGACACTGGAGATAGGTCTGGTGGAGAGCTGCTGAGACATCGCAGGGCCTCCCTTACGTCTCTCCAGCCAGCCAGCTCAGAATCGGATTGGCCCCCACAGCCACTCACCCGCCACAAGGCTGTGCTCCGCTCCAGCTCGGGGATGGCACCGATCCCACCCAGCAGCCCACGTGAGCCACGCTGTCAGCGCTCACTCCCTGTGCCAGCCCCACCCCGGCACTGAACGCCCCGGCCCCCGGCATCCCCAGGTGGATGCTCCTGTGGATGGGGGATTGACACAGAAGCTGCTGGAAGCTCGTGGCTGCTGTGCCACGCTGTCTCGCCGAGCTCCGCCACGGGAGGGCCACAACGGCCAGCCTCCAGCTCCCAAAAACCAGGCCTCAACCCCTGAGTTGAAGCCACCTCTCCATTAGATTCTAACAGTACTGGGCCCATGACACGCAGGCGGGGTGCGGACGAAGGCATGCTGAGCACTTAGCAACCACATTGAAAGTGGGGCTAGACCGGGTCCCACCTCTGCCTGGCTCCAGCTGTGACGGCGTCTTGGGGGTCCCCCTCTCCTGCACCCCGAAATGGCACAAACAGACTGCACCAGCAGGTGGAATAGAGGAAGTTTTAGATTTATACTCCTCCCTAGTCATCTGTCCAAGTTTCCACTTCTTGTAAGCTTCCCTTTTGTGTTTAAGCTCACCAAGGATGTCCCCAGTAAGCTAATCTGGTCACCTACCATATTTGCTTTGCGTGCTGCGCATCAGGATGGTTTCTTCCTGTGCCTTTAATAAGACTTCTTTAAAATATTGCCAGCTCTCCCGGACTCCTTTCCCCTTCATGTTACATCCCAAGGAATCCTGCCCATCAGTTCTCTGAGGGAGTCACAGTCTGCTTTTCTGAAGTCCAGGGTGTGTATTTTGCTACTCTCCTTTCTTCCTTTGGTCAGGATCCTGAAATCGACCATCTCATGATCACTGCTTCCCAGGTTGTCACCCACCTCTACTTCCCCTACTAGTTCCTCCCTGTTTGTGAGCAGCAGGTCAAGCTGCACATGGCCCCTGGTCAGTTCCCTCTTGTGCCAAGAAGTTGTCCCCAACATTCTCCAAAAACTTTCTGGATTGTCTGTGTCCTGCCCTACTGGTCTCCCAACGGATGTCAGGGTGGTTAAAGTCCCCCACAAGAACCAGGGCCTGCTTCTCTCAGTTGTCCAAAGGAAGCCTCGTCTACCTCATCCACCTGATCCAGTGATCGATAGCAGATACCAGCTACAACATCACCCCTGTTGCTTCCACCTCTAAACTTAATCCGTAGACTCTCAACAGGCTTTTCTCCCTCTAAGAACTGGAGTTTTGAGCAATCCTACTGCTCTTTTACATCCAAAGCAACTCCTCCTCCTTTTCTCCCCCGCCTGTTCTTCCTGAACAGTTTATCCCCTTCCATGCCAGTGCTCCAGTCATGCGAGTCATCCCACCAAGTCTCCATTATTCTGATCAAATCATAGTTCTTTGACTATGTTCTAATTCTTCCTGTTTGTTTCCCAGCCTTCTCGCATTGGCGTACAAACCCCGCAGGTAGCCAGTTGCTCGCCCTGCCTTCTGCATCCAAATCAGGGGTCCTCCTTTGTCGCTCGTTCCTCCTTGTGATTCTTCCCCGGGTCCGACTTCCTCACTTACCTCAGGGCTTTGGTCACCGTCCCCCAACGAACCTAGTTTAAAGCCCTTCCCACGAGATTTGCAAGCCTGCCCGCGAAGATGCTCCTTCCTCTCTTGGTTAGGTGGGTCCCATCTCTTCCTACCAATCCTTGTGCCTGGAACCAAAGCCCTCTCTCCGACACCACCTGCGCAATCATGCGTTTACGTCCTCAATTCGACGATCCCTACCCGGACCTTTTCCTTCAACAGGGAGGATGGTCGAGAACACCACTTGCACTTCAAACTCCTTGATCCTTCTTCTCAGCGCTACGTAATCTGCTGTGACCCGCGCAAGGTCAGCCTTGGCCGTATCGTTAGTTCCCACATGGAGAAGCAGGAAGGGGCAGCGATCCGAAGGTTCGGTTTTGGAAGAGTCTCGGTCACAGCCTGAATGTAAGATCCGGTAAGCAGCACACTTCTTGAGACTGCAGGTCTGGACGGCAGATGGATGACTCAGTCTCTGTTAGGAGGGAGTCCCTGACCACCACCACCCGTCGTCTTCTTTCAGATTGTGGAACCCCCGTCCCTAGGACTGCACATCCCATGCCTTCCGGTAGATGGTGTTTGTGACGTAGTGGGGGGGCCTTGCTAGGGCTGTGGCAACCTCTGCTGTCTGGTCATTATGCAAAGGGGGCTCCAAACCTGTCTGACCAGCCACCCCCCATGGGGAGAAACAAAGGAAGGTGAATGCTGCCCTGGCTGGGGGGCAGGGCTGGAGGAGAGTTAGTTTAGTTCAGGTCTGGGAGCATGGAGGAAGCAGCCTCAGCGACAGGCTGGGGGGTTTAGAAGCTGAGACCCCTCCCCCATATCAAGGGGGGCTGAGGCATCCTAGGCCTGCCCTGTAACCTGGTGACATCTGTGCTGTGCTGTATTCTGGAGAGGCAATAAACTCCCTCTGTTCTACCAGTTGGTGGAGCCTGTGCGTGCCATTTCGGGGGCACAGGAGGCGGGGGACCCCAACGCGCCGTCACAGTGCTCCCTTCTGATTTCTTCCTTGAGAGGTCCCTGGCAAAGCATTCTCCACCGCAGTGCCTGTGCAGAGAGCCTGAAAGCGGTTACTTACCTCTATCGGGGTTGGGGGATACCTGAGTTGGCCACCTTCTTCTTGTAGAGGTTACATGCTGCCAGTTCTCTTCCTTGCCCTGAACTGCCCTCCCTGGCTCTTCAGTGCCTGCAGGACTAAACGCTGCCTTCTAGCGAGGAAGTTTTCATCCTCTCTGATGACGTAGGGTCGACACTTGAGCCTCAAGTTCTCTCAATTTTTCTTCCAAAAAGGCGACCAGCTTGCACTTAGTGCAGATGCAATCCCTTCTGTCTTCTGGGAGGAAGACAAACATGGCACATGCTGTGCAGGTCACAGCAGCAGAGCTATCACTAGCCATACCTGCCTTCCCTCGGAGAGATTCCTCAGATGGTCTTAAATGCCTCCTTGATTAGAAGCTCACAGCTTCCAGCTGCCAGCCACAGCACACACTCCTGGGGGAAAAATAAATAAATAAAAAACCAGACAGACAGACAAAGATCAGCGAGAAGGAGTCCTGTGGCACCTTAGAGACTAACAGATGTATTGGAGCAGGAGCTTTCGTGGGCAAAGACCCACTTCGTCAGATGCATGTAGTGGAAATTGCAGAGGCAGGTAGAAACGTGCAGGCAGAACAAGGCTAGAGAAAAGGAGGGTAATTCAGTATACATATTCAGTAAACAGAAGCTCGGCACACAGCAAGAAACCCCAAACACAAGCACACGCTACAGACAGCCACTTCCCTCAAGGGTCCTGTATTAGCTCCACCTCCACCTGGAGAACTCCCTCTGGATACTCCCTGTTTGCAGCCCCTGTTCCCTGACGGGCAGCCAGACAATCGCCAGCAAAGGGTAACTCTGGACAACACAGATTGACCCGTCCTAGGGATGGATGAGTGCGGCATAACACTGCGAAACCCACACACCCCAATGGGAACTGACATGGTGTGACGTAGTGGGGGGGAACTTGCTGGTTTCTATGGGTCTGTGGTAACCCCACTGGCTGCTGCCGGTACCACAGCCCAGAAGGACAGGGATGGGTCACTATGCAAAGGGATCTCTCAACCGGTCTGACCAGCTACCCCCATGGAGAGGAACAAAGGAAGGTGGATGCTGCCCTGGCCGGGGGGCAGGCCTGGAGGAGGATTAGTTAGTTTCTGTCTGGGAGCATGGAGGAAGCAGCCTCAGCAACAGGCTGGGGGGTTTAGAAGCCGGAACCCCCCACCTCATATCAAGGGGGGCTGAGGCATCCTAGGCCTGCCCTGTAACCTGGTGACATCTGTGCTGTGCTGTATTCTGGAGAGGCAATAAACCACCTCTATTCTACCGGCTGGTGGAGTCTGTGCGTGCCCTTTTGGGGGTGCAGGAGGCGGGGGACCCCAACGCGCCGTCGCACATGGATAAGAAGGGGGGCTCTGGCCATGGGACTCTGGGTTCAGGCCTGCAAGCCGAGCCTCAGGCTATGTCTAGACTACAAGCAGATTTTTCGAAAAAGCGCCGTTCGCATTCAATAGCACCTTTTGGAAAGAGTGCTTGTGAAAAAGGCGTTATTCCGCAGAAAATGAGCTTTACTGTGATGGAAAAAACTGCCACGTTCTTTCCTTTTCCTTTCGAAAGAACGTGGCTGCCGTCTGGATGCAGGTGAAGTGTTTGCGAAAAAACCCTGCAGGCTAAACACGCCCTCAGAGGAGCCTGGAGTCACGATCGCCAAGAACCCGGCTCCTCGCTCCGTCAGCCTGGCCTGCACCACGACGGCGTGGTGCCTGTGCTCCGCCTTCGGGGGAGGGGCGCGCGTGGCTGTAATTCAGTAAATGCGGCGTATTGCCTTTCCCCCACAAAGTTCCCGTGTGCTACCGAGAGCCTTGGGGCAGAGGCTGCTGCAGCCAGGCAGCCAAGGTCTAGTGCCCCTCAGCACAGCACAGCACAGAACCATCCCCACCATCACGCCACTGCCAGCACCCGGCTCCTACAGATCTCCCGGGGCCGGGCGTCGTGGGCTCTGCTCATCGCTGCTCCCTGGAGCCACAGGCAGCTGGCTGCACGTTTGCATGACGCCCTCATTCGCACAAGAGAGCCATGAACACGTGTGTGCACGTGCAGGCACAGTGAGCGTGCACATTGTGGGGCAGCAACGCCTGGGCACGGGGATCTTTACAGCAGAGAATGGGGGCGAGGGCAGCCCCGCCCCCACGCAGACACCCTGGTCCAGCGGCAATGGTGCCGTGGTTAATGATTCCTCACATCATGGCCCTGCCCGGAGCAGGGTTGGGCCAGGACTGTCCTCTGGCCAACGGTGAAATGAAACGACACCTATCGGCACCCAGGGGCCCCAGGAGCCAGCCCTGCCCCCGCCCACCCAGTCAGCCCCTGCTGCGTATAAAACCAGCCAGGATCGGCATCGGCGCTCACACCGACTCTAGATCCAGCCGGGATTGGCGCCAGGCACTCGCTCCGAGTCTAGATCCAGCCGGGATTGGCGCCAGGCACTCGCTCCAAGTCTAGATCCAGCCGGGATTGGCGCCAGGCGCTCGCTCCAAGTCTAGATCCAGCCGGGATTGGCGCCAGGCGCTCGCTCCAAGTCTAGATCCAGCCGGGATTGGCGCCAGGCGCTCGCTCCGAGGGTAAATCCAGCCGGGATCGGCGCAGGAGCTCTCACTAGCGGTACCATGAAGCCAGGCACCATCCTCCTCCTCATGGGACTCCTGGCCCTCTGGGCCGCGCTGCAGCCTGTGTCTGGACAAGGTAGGTCAGGCCAGTGCAGACAACAGCAGCCAGGCGGGTGGCCTCTCCCAGACCAGCCCCCTAGCGCCATGTGCCTGGCGGAGAAGCCAGGGACTTGCCCAGAAAGCTCGAGGGTGGGCTGGGGGCCGTGGCTCCCTGCTGTGCGTGCCGGAGCTCAGAGCCACGGGGCTGGTGCTGATGGGAGGGCTGCGCGTGGAGCGCTGGGAGCTGGTGGAGGGCGGGAGGGCCGCCCTGGCAGAGATCGCTGCCCTGGCCAGAGCTCACATCCACAGACCGACTCCGGTAACTGCCCCGGCCCTGGCTCCCAGCAGAGACCAGCTCGGGAAAGTGCCGTAGGGCTGAGCGTGGCACTGCCCCAGGCCCTGAGCCCCGGGGAGCCGCGTCGGGCCACGGCCGCTGAGCGAGGGGAATGGGGCAGGAGGCATCGAGTGGGGTGCAGGGGAGGGGGGCCCCCGCTGGACAGCGATGTATCCACCTGCCAGCTGCATGGGAAGTCCTGGGCCGTGCGGGTCCTGCAGCCGGTGGGAGGGGGGGAGGTGGCACCCTGGAGCGGAGCTGCTGCCTTGGTGCTTGGAGCACAAGCTGCAGCATCGTGGGCGGCTCTCCCACCGACCAGGACAGCACCCGCCAAACAGAGCCCCAGCCCCAGGGGTCCCCTCGTCCCTCCCCCCACCCCACAGCACCCGGTCAGCCTCCCCACGCCCAACAGCACCTGGTCAGCCTCCCCACGCCCCACAGCACCCGGTCAGCCTCCCCACGCCCAACAGCACCTGGTCAGCCTCCCCACGCCCCACAGCACCCGGTCAGCCTCCCCACACCCCACAGCGCCTGGTCAGCCTCCCCACACCCCACAGCGCCCGGTCAGCCTCCCCCACGCCGCACAGCGCCTGGTCAGCCTCCCCACGCCCAGCACAGCGCCTGGTCAGCCTTCCCACGCCGCACAGCGTCTGGTCAGCCTCCCCACGCCCAGCACAGCGCCAGGTCAGCCTCCCCACACCCCACAGCGCCTGGTCAGCCTCCCCACACCCCACAGCGCCTGGTCAGCCTCCCCACGCCCCACAGCGCCCAGTCAGCCTTCCCACGCCGCACAGCGCCCGGTCAGCCTCCCCCACGCCCAGCACAGCGCCTGGTCAGCCTCCCCCACACCCAGCACAGCGCCTGGTCAGCCTCCCCACGCCCCACAGCACCCGGTCAGCCTCCCCACGCCCCACAGCGCCCGGTCAGCCTCCCCACGCCCCACAGCGCCCGGTCAGCCTCCCCACGCCGCACAGCGCCCAGTCAGCCTCCCCACGCCCCACAGCACCCGGTCAGCCTCCCCACGCCCCACAGCACCCGGTCAGCCTCCCCACGCCCCACAGCGCCCGGTCAGCCTCCCCACGCCGCACAGCGCCTGGTCAGCCTCCCCACGCCCCACAGCGCCCGGTCAGCCTTCCCACGCCCCACAGCGCCCGGTCAGCCTCCCCACGCCGCACAGCGCCTGGTCAGCCTCCCCACGCCCCACAGCGCCCGGTCAGCCTCCCCACGCCCCACAGCGCCCGGTCAGCCTTCCCACGCCCCACAGCGCCTGGTCAGCCTCCCCCACGCCCAGCACAGCGCCTGGTCAGCCTCCCCACGCCCCACAGCGCCCGGTCAGCCTCCCCACACCCCACAGCGCCTGGTCAGCCTCCCCACGCCCAGCACAGCGCCCGGTCAGCCTCCCCACGCCCCACAGCGCCCGGTCAGCCTTCCCACGCCCCACAGCGCCCAGTCAGCCTCCCCACGCCCAGCACAGCACCTGGTCAGCCCCCCCATGCCCTGCACAGTGCCCAGTCAGCCCCCCCATGCCCAGCACAGCACCCAATCAGCCCCCCCAACACACACAGAGCACAGCACCCGGTAAGCACACCCGACACTGAGCACAACACCCAGTAAGCCCCCCCATGCCCAGCACAGTGCCCAATCAGCCCCCTCCACACTCAGAGCAGTGCCCGGTCAACCCCCCACACACCCAGCGCAGCGCCCAGGCATCCCCCCTCCTGACACCCTGCAGAGGCAGGCAGGCTGGTGGGCGGCGAGGCGGGGGCCAGCCAGGCACGCTGCCAAAGGAGGAGAGGGGTCGCCTGGGGTCGCCGCCCTGGGACCGGCAGCAATTCGAGACGCTGCAGCTCGTCCTCGTTCCCCGCTCTCCCTCCCAGCTGGGGGGTCGCCCCGAGGGGTGCCAGACGGCTTCAACACAACCCCTGACGCCCAGTCCCCACTGCGCCCGCTGGAGACACCACCCGACACTCCTATTGCCTCCGTGTTTCCCGCACAGAGAGCTCCGAGAGCAGACTGAGCGGTTCAAAACTGGATCCCTGGCAGCCCCAGCTCGCCCCGGGGAACCCCCCTCCCCCTTCCCACGGGGCTGCAGCCGGGAAGGAGAGACAGCCTGGGCGGCCGTGGCCCCATCCCATGCCTCAGAGCCCAACCCGCCTCCCTGCCTCGTGGGGACGGCCCTGGGGAGGGGAGCCCCTGGTTGGAGCCGGGGGCCGGGCCACACCGACGCCTGCCTGCCACGGGGGCGGTGGGAGATGGGCATGGCTCGGGGAGGTCTCACTGGGGGGCCCTGCGGGCTGGGCGGGTCTGCGCTGTCAGCCCACGCCTTTGGGTTCCTGGTCCGGCGCCCTCGGAGCAGCCAGCCTGGTTCTCCAGGGCGGGCCAGAGTGGGGGAACTGTGCTCCAGGCACGTGGGGGCTCAGCTGGCAGGCCCCCCCCACCCTTCACATGCTCCCCTCAGCTGGGGCAGGCGGAAGCGCCAGCGCCTTGGGGAACGTGCCGCACACAACAGGCAGGCCGGTTCCGGCTGCCCGGTGCCACTGCGAGGCTCTGGCCGGAGGCCAAGCAGGAGTCCAGGCTCTGCGCTCAGAGCTGAGCCAGCCCGCGAATTCCCCGCGCGCCGGGCGGCTGGAGGCGGCTCCAGCCAGAGCAGCTTTGGGAGCAGTTAATCGCCCCGGGGCACAGGCCCGGGCTCAGCACAAACCTGCCAGTGACCCCGGCGGGGGAGCTGCCGCTCCCTGCTGGTCCCTGAGGGGCCACCTGGCGTCTGGGCGCAGGCACGTGAGCGCTGCCCGCTGACCCAGCCGCCAGCCCCGGGGCAGCCAGGCCCAGCGCCGGGGGCAGAGAGCAGGGGGCCCACTGCACCCTGCCTTTGCCTCACGCCCCTGCTGCGGTGCTGCCTCCAGCCGGCTTCTTCGCGTGGGGGTGGCTGTGTCACCGCGTGGTGATTCTCAGGTGCGGGTCCCCCGGGCCCCTCAGTGTCAGCCGCAGGGGGGCAGCCCCTGAGACCCTTCGCTGCTAACTGGGATGCCTCCCCAGCCCCCGGGCGGCTTCAGCTGCCCCGCCCCAGCCCTCAGCCTGGCGAGCTGCCCGTCCCTGCGCTCACCAGCCACCCAGGCACTTCTCAGGGGAGCCAGCCAGGTGGGTACCTCAGCAGCCGGCGGTGCCCGGAGGCAGGAGCCCGGCTCCGTACCAGGGAGGAAGCGTGTCCCCGGAGGGGCGGCGCAGGCCTGACGATGTTCGAGTGCCCCCTCTTGGTCCTGCCTCGGGGTGTCTGCTCGGCACCACGGTCTCTCCTTGTCTCCTCGTGCTCCCCCATCATGCCTGGCCCGCCCGGGTTTGCTGGGCAGCCATCTGGGGCGGGGCTGGCCTGTTGTGTGCGGACAGCGCCCGGGCCCCCAGGCGGCTGCTGGCACGATGGTAAGATGGGGGGTGATGCTGGGTCCCCCAGGGCCTCCGGAGCGAGCCGCAGCCCTTCTGAGCCAACGGGCGGCGAGGAGCCAGGCCGCAGGCGGCAGCTGGACAAGCCTCACGGCAGGCTGGGAACGCGAAGCGTCGGTCGCTGGCAGCCCCCTCCCCGGCCGCCGAGGTGAAGACGCAGTTTCGTGGACGCTGGCCAGGAGCAGCCAAGGAGGAGGCCAGGGGCTGATTTCTCCTCCTTTCCAGCCAGCAGGCAGTGCAGCTCCCAGCGTCCCTGGGCAGCGTCCGGCCGCCGGCTCGGAGCCCTTGGAGACGCTCCGGGGTTCTGCGCTGGTCTCCCAAGGCCGTACCAGCCGGCCCCGACTCCCTCCTGCCGAGGCAGCCGGATCGGCGAGTTCCCCTCGCTCTCCTTCCCAAGAGCCTCTGCTTAGGGCGAGGGGGCAGGCTCAGCACGGCCTACGGCCTGGGGCTGCCATGGGAGGGGTTAGACAACGTGTGACGGGTCAAGTCCTGGGCTCCATGGGAGAGCAGCTCCAGGGACCTGGGCGGGCGCAGGCAATGAGCTAGTGACCCACCCAATGGCCCTGCCATTTCGCCCAGAGCCTGCTCATCTCTGGCAGGTGCATTATCGCAGCACCGTGGAGCCCCCAGCATGAAGCACAGCCCCACAGTGCAGGGCGCTGTACACGGAGCACAGCCCCACAGTGCAGGGCGCTGTACACGGAGCACAGCCCCACAGTGCAGGGCGCTGTACACGGAGCACAGCCCCACAGTGCAGGGCGCTGTACACGGAACACAGCCCCACAGTGCAGGGCGCTGTACACGGAACACAGCCCCACAGTGCAGGGCGCTGTACACGGAGCACAGCCCCACAGTGCAGGGCGCTGTACACGGAGCACAGCCCCACAGTGCAGGGCGCTGTACACGGAGCACAGCCCCACAGTGCAGGGCGCTGTACACGGAGCACAGCCCCACAGTGCAGGGCGCTGTACACGGAACACAGCCCCACAGTGCAGGGCGCTGTACACGGAGCACAGCCCCACAGTGCAGGGCGCTGTACACGGAGCACAGCCCCACAGTGCAGGGCGCTGTACACGGAGCACAGCCCCACAGTGCAGGGCGCTGTACACGGAGCACAGCCCCACAGTGCAGGGCGCTGTACACGGAGCACAGCCCCACAGTGCAGGGCGCTGTACACGGAACACAGCCCCACAGTGCAGGGCGCTGTACACGGAGCACAGCCCCACAGTGCAGGGCGCTGTACACGGAGCACAGCCCCACAGTGCAGGGCGCTGTACACGGAGCACAGCCCCACAGTGCAGGGCGCTGTACACGGAGCACAGCCCCACAGTGCAGGGCGCTGTACACGGAGCACAGCCCCACAGTGCAGGGCGCTGTACACGGAGCACAGCCCCACAGTGCAGGGCGCTGTACACGGAACACAGCCCCACAGTGCAGGGCGCTGTACACGGAGCACAGCCCCACAGTGCAGGGCGCTGTACACGGAGCACAGCCCCACAGTGCAGGGCGCTGTACACGGAGACAAGCCGCAGTGCACAGTGCTGTACATGGAACACAGCCCCAATGCACGGTGCTGTACATGGAGACAAGCCACAATGCACGGTGCTGTACATGGAACACAGCCCCAGTGCACGGTGCTATACATGGAACACAGCCCCAGTGCACGGTGCTGTACACGGAGACAAGCCACAGTGCACGGTGCTGTACATGGAACACAGCCCCAGTGCACGGTGCTGTACACGGAGACAAGCCGCAGTGCATGGTGCTGTACATGGAACACAGCCGCAGTGCACGGTGCTGTACATGGAACACAGCCCCAGTGCACGGTGCTGTACACGGAGACAAGCCGCAGTGCACGGTGCTGTACATGGAACACAGCCCCAGTGCACAGTGCTGTACACGGAGACAAGCCGCAGTGCACGGTGCTGTACATGGAACACAGCCCCAGTGCACGGTGCTGTACACGGAGACAAGCCGCAGTGCACGGTGCTGTACATGGAGACAAGCCGCAGTGCACGGTGCTGTACATGGAACACAGCCCCAGTGCACGGTGCTGTACACGGAGACAAGCCGCAGTGCACGGTGCTGTACATGGAACACAGCCGCAGTGCACGGTACTGTACATGGAGACAAGCCGCAGTGCACGGTGCTGTACATGGAACACAGCCCCAGTGCACGGTGCTGTACATGGAACACAGCCCCAGTGCACGGTGCTGTACACGGAGACAAGCCGCAGTGCATGGTGCTGTACATGGAACACAGCCGCAGTGCACGGTGCTGTACATGGAACACAGCCCCAGTGCACGGTGCTGTACACGGAGACAAGCCGCAGTGCACGGTGCTGTACATGGAACACAGCCCCAGTGCACAGTGCTGTACACGGAGACAAGCCGCAGTGCACGGTGCTGTACATGGAACACAGCCCCAGTGCACAGTGCTGTACACGGAGACAAGCCGCAGTGCACGGTGCTGTACATGGAACACAGCCCCAGTGCACGGTGCTGTACACGGAGACAAGCCGCAGTGCACGGTGCTGTACATGGAGACAAGCCGCAGTGCACGGTGCTGTACATGGAACACAGCCCCAGTGCACGGTGCTGTACACGGAGACAAGCCGCAGTGCACGGTGCTGTACATGGAACACAGCCGCAGTGCACGGTACTGTACATGGAGACAAGCCGCAGTGCACGGTGCTGTACATGGAACACAGCCCCAGTGCACGGTGCTGTACATGGAACACAGCCCCAGTGCACGGTGCTGTACACGGAGACAAGCCGCAGTGCCCGGTGCGGTACACGGAGACAAGCCCCAGTGCACGGTGCTGTACATGGAACACAGCCCCAGTGCACGGTGCTGTACACGGAGACAAGCCGCAGTGCACGGTGCTGTAGACGGAGACAAGCCCCAGTGCACGGTGCTGTACATGGAACACAGCCCCACAGTGCAGGGCGCTGTACACGGAGCACAGCCCCACAGTGCAGGGCGCTGTACACGGAGACAAGCCGCAGTGCACAGTGCTGTACATGGAACACAGCCCCAATGCACGGTGCTGTACATGGAGACAAGCCACAATGCACGGTGCTGTACATGGAACACAGCCCCAGTGCACGGTGCTATACATGGAACACAGCCCCAGTGCACGGTGCTGTACACGGAGACAAGCCACAGTGCACGGTGCTGTACATGGAACACAGCCCCAGTGCACGGTGCTGTACACGGAGACAAGCCGCAGTGCATGGTGCTGTACATGGAACACAGCCGCAGTGCACGGTGCTGTACATGGAACACAGCCCCAGTGCACGGTGCTGTACACGGAGACAAGCCGCAGTGCACGGTGCTGTACATGGAACACAGCCCCAGTGCACAGTGCTGTACACGGAGACAAGCCGCAGTGCACGGTGCTGTACATGGAACACAGCCCCAGTGCACGGTGCTGTACACGGAGACAAGCCGCAGTGCACGGTGCTGTACATGGAGACAAGCCGCAGTGCACGGTGCTGTACATGGAACACAGCCCCAGTGCACGGTGCTGTACACGGAGACAAGCCGCAGTGCACGGTGCTGTACATGGAACACAGCCGCAGTGCACGGTACTGTACATGGAGACAAGCCGCAGTGCACGGTGCTGTACATGGAACACAGCCCCAGTGCACGGTGCTGTACATGGAACACAGCCCCAGTGCACGGTGCTGTACACGGAGACAAGCCGCAGTGCATGGTGCTGTACATGGAACACAGCCGCAGTGCACGGTGCTGTACATGGAACACAGCCCCAGTGCACGGTGCTGTACACGGAGACAAGCCGCAGTGCACGGTGCTGTACATGGAACACAGCCCCAGTGCACAGTGCTGTACACGGAGACAAGCCGCAGTGCACGGTGCTGTACATGGAACACAGCCCCAGTGCACAGTGCTGTACACGGAGACAAGCCGCAGTGCACGGTGCTGTACATGGAACACAGCCCCAGTGCACGGTGCTGTACACGGAGACAAGCCGCAGTGCACGGTGCTGTACATGGAGACAAGCCGCAGTGCACGGTGCTGTACATGGAACACAGCCCCAGTGCACGGTGCTGTACACGGAGACAAGCCGCAGTGCACGGTGCTGTACATGGAACACAGCCGCAGTGCACGGTACTGTACATGGAGACAAGCCGCAGTGCACGGTGCTGTACATGGAACACAGCCCCAGTGCACGGTGCTGTACATGGAACACAGCCCCAGTGCACGGTGCTGTACACGGAGACAAGCCGCAGTGCCCGGTGCGGTACACGGAGACAAGCCCCAGTGCACGGTGCTGTACATGGAACACAGCCCCAGTGCACGGTGCTGTACACGGAGACAAGCCGCAGTGCACGGTGCTGTAGACGGAGACAAGCCCCAGTGCACGGTGCTGTACATGGAACACAGCCCCAGTGCACGGTGCTGTACACGGAGACAAGCCGCAGTGCACGGTGCTGTACATGGAACACAGCCGCAGTGCACGGTACTGTACATGGAGACAAGCCGCAGTGCACGGTGCTGTACATGGAACACAGCCCCAGTGCACGGTGCTGTACACGGAGACAAGCCGCAGTGCACGGTGCGGTACACGGAGACAAGCCGCAGTGCACAGTGCTGTACATGGAACACAGCCCCAGTGCACGGTGCTGTACATGGAACACAGCCCCAGTGTACGGTGCTGTACACGGAGACAAGCTGTAGTGCACGGTGCTGTACACGGAGACAAGTCGCAGTGCACGGTGCTGTACATGGAACACAGCCCCAGTGCACGGTGCTGTAGACGGAGACAAGCCCCAGTGCACGGTGCTGTAGACGGAGACAAGCCGCAGTGCACGGTGCTGTACACGGAGACAAGCCGTAGTGCACGGTGCTGTAGACGGAGACAAGCCCCAGTGCACGGTGCTGTAGACGGAGACAAGCCGCAGTGCACGGTGCTGTACACGGAGCGCAGCCCCCGTGCCCGGATCCCCACTGGCCTGCTACCCTCCCCCTAGGGCTCGCTGCTGGCTGCCCCTCTGGCCGAGTCCCGGCGCAGGGGCGAGCGATTTGAAAGCGTTCTCTCCGCCCGATGGCTGGGCGTCTGCGGGGGCGCTAGCTATTGTGTAGCCAGTGATGTGCGGCCCCTCCACACCCCATCGCGCTGTTGGCTCTGCGCTTTGACAATCTGCGCGGGGACAGAGCTGCCAACCCGCGCATGACTGCAGAGCCAAAGCCAGCACCATGCCCAGCGACACCTCTGCCTGTGAGCTGTGCCTCAGTTTCCCCACCTGCAACTTGGGGATAAGGGGGGTGGCCTGCCACAAGCAGGGAGATGGTGACAGTCTCCCTCACCTCCTGAGTGTACTGAGAGGCTGGGTCCATCAGTGCTTCAGCACGGCCCCTGGAGAGGCCCAGCGTCTGTCCTGCCGATCCCAGCGCTCCAGGGCCTTGGCGTCAGACAGGCTGCTCCACTTGCCCTGGAGAGGGCTCACTGGGCCTGCTGGGATCACTGCACGGAGTGAGCCAGCGCCCGGGGGCTCCGTGGGGCTCCAGGCCTTCAGCTCCTGTAGGTGCCGCAGTCTCCGCAGCAGCGCAGAGCCCTGCCATGCCCGGGCAGGAGGGCTGCTGGCGTGGTGGCCGCTGCTGACAGTGAGCAGTTCTGTGGGTGCCCCCCGCTGCCCCGGCACAGGCCTGCCCGGTCCTGCCGGGCTCTGTCGCTCTTGGATTCCCCGCCAGTGATCATGGCGTGGCGGGAACCCACGGCCCGGACATGGGGAGTGCGGTGGGTGCTCGCCAGCAGCGAGCGTGCGAGCCAGGCGCTCCCCGCAGCCAGGCCCAGCGCTGCTCCGGCTCAGGCCGCCCACCTGCAAATTCTAGGCACACGCGCGGTGAGCACAAGTGCCCTGTCCTGGCTCGGGCTGCGATCGGGGAACTGGAGACCCCGTAAGCACCTTCACGGGTGAGGCTCGCTGGCTCCCCGCCCGCCCCAGGCAGAGGGCTGCTCCAGCCCGCGGGGCCGCCAGGGGCTGGGGCTGCTCTGCCGGCCAGAGAGCCGCTGTTCGTGCCAGGCCCGGCCCCGCCGCAGGTAACCTGCCAAGGAGCCGGCTGCAGAGTGCGCAGCGAAGCCACCCCGGGACGGGGACCGGGACGGGGACGGGGACGGGGCGCTCGGTGTCAGGGAGCTCAGACTGGCTGAGCTACAGGCTCATGGCGAAACCGCCGTCGCTGGGTTTGTGTGTCCAATCTGCTGCAGTTTGGGGGTCCGGGGCTGCGCCCTGCCCCTGGGGCCCAGCTGTTCAGAGCTGCTCAGCCTGTGATTCTCACCCTGCCCTGGACACGGCGCCCCCAGAGATTTGCCACCCCGGGAAGCTGCCCGCCCCAGGGGAAGCAAGGTCCTGAGCCTCCCAAGCGAGCCCCCTGCGTCCGGGGGCTGGAGACGGGGGCTGCCCGGGAACTGCAGCTCCCTGTGCCGGCGCTTACATGCTGGGTCCCTTTGGAGCTCACTTCCTGGTTCGCGGGCGGGCCAGAGCGGATACCTGACACGCAAGGCTTGTGCAATGGAACGAAGCGAGCGAGCGGGACTCTCCTGGGAGCCAGGCCCCTCCCCCCACCGCTGGGAACGCATAAAGCCCCGCCTGGGCCAGGGCCGGACATTCGGAGCCGCTCCCCACAGCACCATGGGGAAGTCCAGCAGCATCCTGCTCCTCGTGGGGCTCCTGGCTCTCTGGGCCCAGCTGCCGTCGGGGGCTAGCCAGAACGTCACAAGTGAGTAGAAGCGCCGCGCCCCACCCCACGTCCCCGGCCAGAGTGGCCGCCCACGTGTAGCACCAGGCCCACGGACACAGCCCACGTGGAGCACCGGGCCCACAGACACAGCCCACATGGAGCACCAGGCCCACAGACACAGCCCACGTGGAGCACTGGGCCCATGGACACAGCCCACGTGGAGCACAGGGCCCACGGACACAGCCCACATGGAGCACTGGGCCCACAGACACAGCCCACATGGAGCACAGGGCCCATGGACACAGCCCACGTGGAGCACAGGGCCCACGGACACAGCCCACATGGAGCACAGGGCCCATGGACACAGCCCATTGGCTGCAGGGAGCCCACATGTAGCACCAGGCTCATGGACACAGCCCACGTGTAGCACCAGCCCCACGGACACAGCCCACATGGAGCACAGGGCCCACAGACACAGCCCACGTGGAGCACTGGGCCCACAGACACAGCCCACATGGAGCACCAGGCCCACAGACACAGCCCACGTGGAGCACTGGGCCCATGGACACAGCCCACGTGGAGCACAGGGCCCACGGACACAGCCCACATGGAGCACTGGGCCCACAGACACAGCCCACATGGAGCACAGGGCCCATGGACACAGCCCACGTGGAGCACAGGGCCCACGGACACAGCCCACATGGAGCACAGGGCCCATGGACACAGCCCATTGGCTGCAGGGAGCCCACATGTAGCACCAGGCTCATGGACACAGCCCACGTGTAGCACCAGGCCCACGGACACAGCCCACGTGGAGCACTGGGCCCACAGACACAGCCCACATGGAGCACCAGGCCCACGGACACAGCCCACATGGAGCACAGGGCCCATGGACACAGCCCATTGGCTGCAGGGAGCCCACATGTAGCACCAGGCTCATGGACACAGCCCACGTGTAGCACTAGCCCCACGGACACAGCCCACGTGGAGCACCGGGCCCACAGACACAGCCTACGTGGAGCACTGGGCCCACAGACACAGCCCATTGGCTGCTGGGAGCCCACGTGGAGCACTGGGCCCATGGACACAGCCCATTGGCTGCAGGGAGCCCACGTGGAGCACTGGGCCCATGGACACAGCCCATTGGCTGCAGGGAGCCCACGTGGAGCACTGGGCCCATGGACACAGCCCATTGGCTGCAGGGAGCCCACGTGGAGCACTGGGCCCACAGACACAGCCCATTGGCTGCTGGGAGCCCACGTGGAGCACTGGGCCCATGGACACAGCCCATTGGCTGCAGGGAGCCCACGTGGAGCACTGGGCCCATGGACACAGCCCATTGGCTGCAGGGAGCCCACATGGAGCACAGGGCCCACAGACACAGCCCACGTGGAGCACAGAGCCCACAGACACAGCCCACGTGTAGCACCAGCCCCACGGACACAGCCCACATGGAGCACAGGGCCCACAGACACAGCCCACGTGGAGCACAGGGCCCACAGACACAGCCCACGTGGAGCACAGGGCCCATGGACACAGCCCTTTGGCTGCAGGGAGCCCACATGGAGCACAGGGCCCACGGACACAGCCCATTGGCTGCAGTGAGACCACCGAGGGAGAGGGCTTGTGCATCAAGAACCCGGCCAGCACTGGGAGCCAGCCCCACGGTCTCTAGGTTTCAGGTGCTCCCGGGCTCTCTCCGTGAGCAATGTCTGCGGGCCCTGGTGCTCGGGGCAGGAGACGCGTCCGCGCCCCTGCAGGCCCTCTCCTGGCGACACTGTGGGCCTCTCCCGTTTCAGAGACAGAGGACGGGTGCCCGGGCCCGGTGGGGAAGGCAGCTAACTGCTCGGAGGAGTGCCAGGCCGACAGCGACTGCGCAGAGACCCTCAAGTGCTGCCCCACGACCTGCGGCTGGTCCTGTCAGACCCCCTACGGTAACGCCCCGCCGGGCTCCCTCTGGCCCTGGCCCCCGGAGCACTTTGCCCTGGGCTCCCGGAAATGGCCGGAGGTGCTGAGCGGCCGCGGCGAGCAGCGAGGGGAGCCCAGGGACGTGGCTCCGAGACGCGGGGATGTCTCTGTGCCACGGCCCCGGGCTCCTGCTCAGCAGAGACCTGCCTCCTCTCTGGTGGCAGCACCTACAGGCCGGGCGGGGGGAGGGCCCCACGGGGGAGCTGCAGCTCCTGGGCTGGCCCAGTGTTCATGCCCACGTGCAGAACACATGGTGCTGGTGCCCAGTGGGGAGGTGCCATGTGACACGAAACGTCCAATTGGTTCCCCCCACAAAACTCACTCTGCACACGCGCGCTGTGGGGCCAGGCGGGGGCCACGGGGAGGGGTTCGGGGGGGGCTCTAGCTAGTGGTGTGAGCTGCCACGGCTCCAGCGGGGCCTGCCAAGGAGGGACGGCGCCACGGCCAGGCAGGGCCAGGCCAGGCTGGGAGGGGACCAGGGAAGAGACACTGCTCCCCGGGCCATGGCTGCTCCACGCTGGGCCACAGGCAGAGCCACAGCAGCTGGGGCTTAGGAAGAGGCGTCTCTCCCCAGCGCAGCCCTGGCCCTTGTGCAGAACCCAACGGGCAGCGGCGCGGCGAGTGGGCTGGGACCGGGATACAGGCTGAGGCCAGGCACTGCCCAGTCCCTGAGTCGGGGTGCATGGGGGGGGCTGCACCAGGCACCGCCCAGTTCCTGAGTCGGGGTGCATGGGGGGGGCTGCACCAGGCACCGCCCAGTTCCTGAGTCGGGGTGCATGGGGGGGGCTGCACCAGGCACTGCCCAGTCCCTGAGTCGGGGTGGGGGGGGCTGCACCAGGCACCGCCCAGTTCCTGAGTCGGGGTGGGGGGGGGGGCTGCACCAGGCACCGCCCAGCTCCTGAGTCGGGGTGGGGGGGGGGGGCTGCACCAGGCACCGCCCAGTTCCTGAGTCGGGGTGGGGGGGGGGCTGCACCAGGCACCGCCCAGTTCCTGAGTCGGGGTGGGGGGGGCTGCACCAGGCACCGCCCAGTTCCTGAGTCGGGGTGGGGGGGGCTGCACCAGGCACTGCCCAGTTCCTGAGTCGGGGTGGGGGGGGGGCTGCACCAGGCACTGCCCAGTTCCTGAGTCGGGGGGGGGGGGGGGGAGCTGCACCAGGCACCGCCCAGTTCCTGAGTCGGGGTGGGGGGGGCTGCACCAGGCACCGCCCAGTTCCTGAGTCGGGGTGGGGGGGGGCTGCACCAGGCACCGCCCAGTTCCTGAGTCGGGGGGGGGGGGGGGGAGCTGCACCAGGCACCGCCCAGTTCCTGAGTCGGGGTGGGGGGGGCTGCACCAGGCACCGCCCAGTTCCTGAGTCGGGGTGGGGGGGGGCTGCACCAGGCACCGCCCAGTTCCTGAGTCGGGGTGGGGGGGGGGCTGCACCAGGCACCGCCCAGTTCCTGAGTCGGGGTGGGGGGGGCTGCACCAGGCTCTGCCCAGTTCCTGAGTCGGGGTGGGGGGGGGGCTGCACCAGGCACCGCCCAGTTCCTGAGTCGGGGTGGGGGGGGGCTGCACCAGGCACCGCCCAGTTCCTGAGTCGGGGTGGGGGGGGCTGCACCAGGCACCGCCCAGTTCCTGAGTCGGGGTGGGGGGGGCTGCACCAGGCTCTGCCCAGTTCCTGAGTCGGGGTGGGGGGGGGGCTGCACCAGGCACCGCCCAGTTCCTGAGTCGGGGTGGGGGGGGCTGCACCAGGCACCGCCCAGTTCCTGAGTCGGGGGGGGGGGCTGCACCAGGCACCGCCCAGTTCCTGAGTCGGGGTGGGGGGGGGCTGCACCAGGCACCGCCCAGTTCCTGAGTCGGGGTGGGGGGGGGGGGCTGCACCAGGCACTGCCCAGTTCCTGAGTCGGGGTGTGGGGGGGGGGCTGCACCAGGCACCGCCCAGTTCCTGAGTGGGGGGGGTGATTCCCACACTTGGGCTCTGACCCAAAGCAGCCCCCTTTGCAGCATGGGCGCTGGAAAGGAGACCGGCCCCAGCAAGGGACGCTGGCGATGGGGATGGAAAGGAGACCGGCCCCAGCAAGGGACGCTGGCGAAGGGGATGGAAAGGAGACTGGCCCCAGCAAGGGACGCTGGCGAAGGGGATGGAAAGGAGACTGGCCCCAGCAAGGGACGCTGGCGACGGGGATGGAAAGGAGACCGGGCCCAGCAAGGGACGCTGGCGACGGGGATGGAAAGGAGACCGGCCCCAGCAAGGGACGCTGGCGACGGGGCTGGAAAGGAGACCGGGCCCAGCAAGGGACGCTGGCGACGGGGATGGAAAGGAGACCGGCCCCAGCAAGGGACGCTGGCGATGGGGATGGAAAGGAGACCGGGCCCAGCAAGGGACGCTGGCGATGGGGATGGAAAGGAGACCGGCCCCAGCAAGGGACGCTGGCGACGGGGCTGGAAAGGAGACCGGCACTAGCAAGGGACGCTGGCGAAGGGGATGGAAAGGAGACCGGCCCCAGCAAGGGACGCTGGCGATGGGGATGGAAAGGAGACCGGGCCCAGCAAGGGACGCTGGCGAAGGGGATGGAAAGGAGACCGGGCCCAGCAAGGGACGCTGGCGAAGGGGATGGAAAGGAGACCGGCCCCAGCAAGGGACGCTGGCGACGGGGATGGAAAGGAGACCGGCCCCAGCAAGGGACGCTGGCGAAGGGGATGGAAAGGAGACCGGCCCCAGCAAGGGACGCTGGCGACGGGGATGGAAAGGAGACCGGCCCCAGCAAGGGACGCTGGCGAAGGGGATGGAAAGGAGACCGGCCCCAGCAAGGGACGCTGGCGAAGGGGATGGAAAGGAGACCGGCCCCAGCAAGGGACGCTGGCGATGGGGATGGAAAGGAGACCGGCCCCAGCAAGGGACGCTGGCGATGGGGATGGAAAGGAGACCGGCCCCAGCAAGGGACGCTGGCGATGGGGATGGAAAGGAGACCGGCCCCAGCAAGGGACGCTGGCGATGGGGATGGAAAGGAGACCGGGCCCAGCAAGGGACGCTGGCGAAGGGGATGGAAAGGAGACCGGCCCCAGCAAGGGACGCTGGCGATGGGGATGGAAAGGAGACCGGGCCCAGCAAGGGACGCTGGCGACGGGGCTGGAAAGGAGACCGGCCCCAGCAAGGGACGCTGGCGACGGGGCTGGAAAGGAGACCGGCCCCAGCAAGGGACGCTGGCGACGGGGCTGGAAAGGCCGCTGCACGAGTGCGATGTCTGGGCCCTGCTCGGGCCCGTTCCACCCCCCAGCACGGAGGCACAGATGAACTGTCCCCCCGGAGAGGCGGGCAGGCTGGAGAGCGCGGCGCCGGGCAGGGAGCCCTGCGGAGGACGGACGGGCCAGACGCTCTGGCACGTCGGGTGCGACCGCGGCCTGGGGCGGGGCAGGAAGCATCCGAGGAGCAACTAGCCAAAGCCGCCAGCGCCAGCAGCAGGGGGGCGCCGGGCGCCGGACGCGGAACCTGCCAGGCGCCGGGGGGGCCCTGGACGCTGGGGGCGCGGACGGAGCCGTCCTCGTGGGGCACTAAGTGGCCTTTGCCTCGGCCTGCTCGCGAGGGCGGGTCCCAGGGCGCTGCCAGCGGCCGGGCCCGGGCGAGGAGGTTGGGAAGCCGGGCGGGATTCCCCAGGAGCTCGGAAGGAGGCGGGTGTGAGACCGCAGACCCCGTCCTCCCTCGGCCCCTGCCCAGGGAACGGGAGAGCAGCCAAGGCCGGGCACTTGGAAAGGGCCCAGCCGATCCTGGCAGCTACAGGCCAAGAACCTCATTGAAATACCCGGCAGTAGAGAGCAGCGACGGGGCAGGAGGAGTTCGCAAGGCGCCCTCGCTACCGACTCTGTAAGGAGACCTCCCCGCCCGGCCTGGGGGAACATAACATCAGAGCGGCCGTGCGGGGTCAGACCAAAGGTCCATCTAGCCCAGTATCCTGCCTGCCGACAGTGGCCAGCACCAGGTGCCCCAGAGAGGCTGGACCGAAGACAATGATCAAGCGATTTGTCTCCTGCCATCCCTCTCCAGCCTCTGACAAACAGAGGCCAAGGTCACCATTTTATCCCCTGGCTAATAGCCTTTTATGGACCTAACCTCCATGAATTTATCCAGCTTCTCTTTAAACTCTGTTCTAGTCCTGCCTTCACCCCTCCTCTGGCAAGGAGTTCCACAGGTTAACTACAGGCTGTGTGAAGAAGAACTTCCTTTTATTAGTTTTAAACCTGCTCCCCATTCATTTCATTTGGTGAACTATTGGCCGGCGAGCAGCAGGGAGAGCCGGGCGATGGATCGCAGGGAGCTTGCACAAGGGCTCGGAAGCGGAGCCGTCACGGGGCAGAGGAAATGGCCCCTCCCGGGCCAGCAGCCCGTTAAAGACGAGAGCCAGGGCGTAACTGGTCAGTGCTCCGGACGGGGAGCGGCCTCGCGGGGCTGCCCAGCGATCGGTCCTGGAGCGGGCGCCTCTCCTCGGGGTGGGGAGTGAGCTGGAGACGGGGGAGCGGTGCGGGGGGGCTGCGGGGTGCGAGCGGGCGCCTCTCCTCGGGGTGGGCGATGAGCTGGAGACTGGGGAGCGGTGCGGGGGGGCTGAGCGGTGCGGGGGAGCTGCGGGGTGCGGGCGGTGCGGGGGGGCTGCGGGGTGCGAGCGGTGCGGGGGGGCTGCGGGGTGCGGGCGGTGCGGGGGGGCTGCGGGTGCGGGCGGTGCGGGGGGGCTGCGGGGTGCGGGCGGTGCGGGGGGGCTGCGGGGTGCGAGCGGTGCGGGGGGGCTGCGGGTGCGGGCGGGCGGCCCAGCGTTAACGGGCACCGCGCAGGGCTGGGCGAGACGGGGCAGATGAAATCAGACGTTGGAAATTCCTTCCCCTGTGGCCCATTCCCAGCTGCTGGCACATTGACACTAGGGCCGCATCCCTGCCCCGCCGGGCCAGTCGCCATTGAGGGACGCATCCTCCTGGAACTCATGTTCTTATCGGATCCCTGCTACAGTCTGGGCCTTTCCACCGTCCCCCAGCAGTGAGTTCCACAGGTTCACAGCCCATTTCTTCTGTTTGTTTTAACTGTGCTGCCTGTCGGTGCCGCTGGCTCTGCTCCGGTTACCTTGGCGAAGGAGTAACTAACATTTCCTTCCTCTATTGTCCCAGCCCTTCGCAAGTTTCTAGACCTCTAGCATATCCCCCACCCGAGTCCTCTCTTTTCCAAGCCCCCCGGCTTGTGACTCTCTGCTCCTGTGGAAGCTGCTCCTTCCCCGAGTCATTCTTTGCCCTTTCTGTACTTTTCCGATTCCAAGAGATCTTTCTGAGACAGCGCGCGGGGACCCCCGATCCTGCACCCCCGTAGCAGCAAGATGAGACTCCAGAGCCCGTGGGGGGGGGGGTTATTGCTTCGCCAGGATACAGCCCAGCACAGATGTGAGGTGGGTACAGGAGTCAGGGGCTGGCAGCCTCAGACCCCGTGGGGGAGGGGTGCCTAGGCCCCTGGACTCCCAGCTCTCGGCTTAGCCTCTTCTCTCCATGTCTGCCCGGCCAAACCGACTCCAACCCCCCCCCCCTTTGGTCAGCCCCTCCCTGGACAGGCGAGAACCGGTCGGGTCCCTGTCTAGGTGACCTGAGGTTCCTCAGGTGGCCCCCCACCTGCAGCGCTTCCAGGCGCAGGCCAGTAGGGGTCACCACAGCCCAAGCCGAGCGCCCAGCGATGTCCCGGCACCGCGTCCCGGGGGGACCGGATCCGCGCGCAGTGTTCTCCGCACGGATGTCCCGTGACTTTCGAGAGCGGCAACAGGAGATTTTCTGTCTTCTGGGCTCTTCCTCCCTCGCGATTCCCAATGTCCCTTTGCTCCTTAGGCGGCCAGGCCTTTGAGGAGACGCTTTCAGGAAACTACCCGCGGTGGTTCCAAGGGCTCTGTTTGGGTTTCCATTTTCCACGCGCATTTCTCAACCCTGAATCCCTCTGCCTGTGCTGCCCCGTCGCCCCGCTTTGCGAGATCCCCTGGTAACTCTTTGCAGTCAGCTCTGGTGCGAGGGGTGCACCAACCCCACACTGGACCAGCAGGGGTTAACCAGAAAGCTCCGCCCCCACAGCCTTGCTGGGCATGCGCCAGCTGGAGGACAGGTATAAAGGCCGGGGCAGCCGCTCAGTCCGGGCTGATGGTCGCTGGGGAGGGAGGTGTGAGCAGGGCTCTGCGGGAAGAGCGAGGCTGGATGGCACCGTGGGGGCTGGTCAGCAGGCACTGGCCGGAGAAGCTTCCAGTCCGGAGTCGGGGAGGCAGTAGCCCGCGGGGGTTCGACCCTGGAGAGTTTGGTGCGTTTAGGGCAGATTCCCTGCGAGCTAATGGTAGGACGCTCCCGCCACCGAGAGCCCGGCTGGCACCCAGTGAAGGGGGTGGGCGTGTCAGGGATTGGGGACCGTGGACAGATGTGAGGTGTCGCTATGAGGCAGGCTGGGCTGCTCCGGCTGCTCGTCTCCCTGCTGCACCCCAGCCTGGCCCTCGAAGTTGCAAGAGCCTCCTCCAGGCGCTGGCCAGGGGAGGAGGATGCTGGACGAGGTGCTCGGCTCTGTGGGACTGGTTGCTGCTTGTCCGTGGGCAGAGCTCCCTTGGGCCCCCGCCAAAGGCTCCTGGGAGCCAGGCGCTGTCTGGGGCTCTCTGCTCGGTGTCCCCTGGGCCTCTGAGCCAGCGCCCCTCTCTCCCATCCCCAAACGGGGTTCAGACCTGGCTCCGGTAGCTCCTCCCCTTAGGCTGGGGGGCGGGGCCATCCGATGTGGGAGGGGACAAGAGCCGCCATAGATGCCCTGAATCAGCCGTGGGGCGCAGCCTGTCTGGGGAACTGACCCTGCAGCTCCTGTCAGTCTGGGCACCAGGGCTGCGGGCTGCCCCTCCCGCGGCTTTCAGCCCTGCAGACACTGCAGCTTGCACAGCCTGTGCCCAGGGCCCGCCTGGCACCCGCCCAGCCCCCATCCAGACTCTGGCCCCTCCGCCCCATCCCGGCTGCACAGCAGGCTCCAGCCCCCGGCCCTTGGCACCGCCCCCGGCTCTGGGCACAGGCTGCCCAGCTGCAGTTAGGACGCCTGCCTCTGCGGGACCCTGGGGCCTGCCCATAGTGGGAGCCCAGAGCGTGGTCCAGAAGGGCCTGGCTGGAGCAGTTCAGCAGGCGGTTACCAGGCCCGGCCCTACGAGCCCCGCACGCCGCTGGCTCGCTCAGGAGCCGAATGCTGCCATGAGGGCCGAGCCGGGTGCGGTCGATTCCCGCGGGCGCTCGGCTCCCAGCACACGGCGCCGGGCAGCAGCCGCCCAGACACCGCGGGCAGGCCGGCAGTAGGAGTGAGCTCTGGTGCTGCTCCTGGGCGCTGGGTCCCGTGGGCTCCGCTGATGCCCCCAGTGTCAGTGCCGGGGTGAGGCCGCTCTCCAGAGCACTTACCCCCGAGGGGCCTGGGGCCACAGCCAGGGCCGACTCAGCCCTGGGGCAGCACAGAGGTCAGGCTGGAGCTCGGGGCCGGTTTGTGCCAGGTCTGGGGCTGGGCCCCTCGGCCCCAACGGCTTCACTCCGGGGCACAGACAGGCCAAGCTTGGGGGGCTCTGCCCCTGCGAGCCCAGGCCATTGGGGCGGTGCACCCAGCGAGGGATCGGGGCGCGCTCTGGGCGCGGGGTCCCTGGCTCTGCAGGGCCCGTGCAGCTCGGCTCGGGGGCTTGCTGTGCCGGGGGCGCCCTGGCCCACCCTGTGTCCCTGCCGCCGGCTCTCTGGGATGGGCTGTTCCTGGCCAGCCCCAGTCCCGCCAGGCTGCTCCCCCCGGTGCGCACTGCTCTGGGCCTGGCGGGGAGCTGGGCTCCTGGCCCCGCGGGTCCCTCGCTGCGCAGCTCGGCCGAGCGCCCGACTCCCTGAGCACGGCCAAGGCGGGGCCAGGCACCGGGCCAGGCGGTGCCGTGGGGCAGGGACCCCAGAGCCGGGGGCTCCAGTGACTCACGTGGCCTCTTTGCTCCCCAGAAAAGCCCGGGACGTGCCCCGTGGTGAGACGAGGCTTCCCCTTGCTGGGGCTGTGCCGGCACCAGTGCCGGGTGGACTCGCACTGCCCCAGCAACCGCAAGTGCTGCCGCAACGGCTGCTCCAAGATGGCCTGCGTCTCCCCGCAGTGACGGTGAGCGGGGCGGGGGGCGTCCGTCCGTCTGTCCGCCCCCGGCTGCGGGAGGGGGAGCCTGGCCGCGCCGTGCGTGCGCTGGATCTGGCCCTCGGGGCTCAGCGGCACTTCCCCCGGGGGCTCCAGGCGGGGGGCAAAGGTTCAGCCAGACACCGGGCAGCCTCCCAGCTGCGGGCCTGGCCCCAGTGTCGCGGAGCAGGGCTGAGGCTGCGAGCCAGTCCCGCCTCGGAGAGCCCCGCGGGGCGCAGCCTGGGCCAGAGTCCCCACCCGGGACACGCTGCAGGCTCAGCAGCACCCCGAACCCAGCGCTAGTGGGGCAGGTCCTGCTCCCACCTCCGCCCAGCCCCTCATCGCTTGCCCTTCCCTTCGCAGACCGGCCGGCCTGGCCCCAGGCCCAGGGGAGCGGCTCTGAACAGCCCGGCGCTGCACGTGGGTCCCAGCGCCCCGCACGGACCAGCCCCGCCCTCCTGCCGCTGCTCACGGACCAGCCCTGCGCCCCCCCCGCCCTCCTGCCGCCGCTCACGGACCAGCCCTGCGCCCCCGCCCTCCTGCCACTGCTCATGGACCAGCCCTGCGCGCCCCCCCCCGCCCTCCTGCTGCTGCTCACGGACCGGCCCCGCCCCCCCGCCCTCCTGCCGCCGCTCATGGACCAGCCCTGCGCCCCCCCCCCCCGCCCTCCTGCCGCCGCTCATGGACCAGCCCTGCGCCCCCGCCCTCCTGCCACTGCTCAGGGACCAGCCCTGCGCGCCCCCCCCCCCGCCCTCCTGCTGCTGCTCACGGACCGGCCCCGCCCTCGCCCCTGCCCCCGCCCCCATCCTGCCGCTGCTCACGGACCAGCCCTGCCCCCGCCCCCATCCTGCCGCTGCTCACGGACCAGCCCTGCGCCCCCCGCCCTGCCGCTGCTCACGGACCAGCCCTGCGCCCGCCCCCATCCTGCCGCTGCTCATGGACCAGCCCAGCCCCCCCCCCCCGCCCTCCTGCCACTGCTCACGGACCAGCCACACCCCGCCCTGCCACCGCTCATGGACCAGCACAGCCCTCCTGCCTGCCCCGCTCTCCTGCCCTAGGCTCACAGACCAACCCAGCCCCGCTTGCTCTCCTGCACCCCAATAAAAGTGGCGTTTGTGCAGCTCTGGGCTCCTGTCTCCACCTTCCCAGCTCTCTGGGCCGGGTCGCTGGCCGGCTCTGATCCTGCACGAGCGTTTCACCCTGAGCCCTCCCTCACCCGTAGGGCCAGGTGCCCAGCTGGGCTCCCATCCTGCAGCCCAGGCCCTCAGCCGGCACATGTCCCACGGGGGCTCACGAGCTCCCTCGCCACCGTGCACATGGCTGTTTGTCTTGCACAGTGTGTGCACGTCCCACCCACGGCTACCCCGCATGGCCACCGTCTGCGCACAATCCAGGGCCCTGTGGCTCTCCAGGCCCCCCCTGACCACATGAGGGCTCCCCACTGCCAGGGCCCCCCAGCTCCCCAAGGCCAGGCCCCTCCACAGCTGGGCTCCCCAGGGCCACCTGACCCTCCCCCCGCCATGGCCAGGCCCCCCATTCCTGGCACAGTGTGCGTCTCTGTGCGAGGGCCCGGCTGGTCCCGGGATGCACCAGGGTCTCAGCCTCAGGCCTGAGCAGCTACCCAGGGCGTCTCGCCGGCCCTGCCCCGCCCCCACTGTGCCCAGCGGGGCAGCCGCTCGCTCTGCCTGCGCTCACTCCAGGAGCGGCCGGGGCCACATGAGCTGTGCCAAAGGAATCGGACCCGACCTCCCCCCATGACCGGCCCTGGGCCCCGCAGCCCGGCAGGGCCGCCTGCTGCAGAGCTCGGGGTGCAGGTGGCTGGGAGCTCAGGCCCCCCAGGAGCAGGGCTGCTCTGTCCCTCCCTGGCTGGGCTCTGCCTGGGGGCATCTCTGCAGGGCTGGAGCTCGGGCCCAGGCGGCCTCTGCGCTCAGGAGCCCTTGGCAGGGGCAGCACCTGCTGCTCAGGACCCAGCTGGACTCGAGTGTCGGAGCTGTCCTGCCCCCAGGGTGGGGATTCCCCCGGGGGGTGGGTGGAAGGCACCTGGCCTGGAACAGGGAGGGGGGCTGCTCTAGCCCCATCCAGGGGGCTGGGCTGGGCACTGCCCTGTGCCGGCGCGTCGGGGTCCCCCCGATCCTGCAGCAGCAGGAACAGACTCCGCTGCCAGTAGAATGGGGGGGGGGGGGGGTTATTGCTTCTCCAGGACACCGCCCGGCACAGACGTGACGTGGGTACAGGGGCCAGGCAGCCTCAGCCCCCTTGGATTGGGGGATCCGTCGCCCCCCAACCCTCAGCCCCCTTGGATTGGGGGATCCGTCGCCCCTCAGCCCCCAGCTTAGTCTCTTCCCTTCATGTGTCCTAGTCAGAAACTGCCCAGCTCCCAGCCCTGCCCCCCAGCCAGGTGGTGTCTCCCCCTCCCCCCTTCATCTCCCCCGGGAAGAGCCTTGTTCCCTGCCCAGGCTGGGCCTGGGTGTCTGGGCCAGTCCCCATGTGGGTGGGTCAGTGGGGAGCCCAGCGCAGCGCAGGGGACCCCGGGGTGCAAAGCAGACCCCCCCACTGCGTCACATGCCAGAGGCCCTCCCTTGCCAGGCTGGCCACTGTGGGTCTGACCCATGCCCAGGGCTGCCCTGCTCAGCCACACTGCCCAGAGCTGCCCCCCATGCACAGACCCCACTGCCCTGCTCAAACCCCCCCCCCCCCAGACACAGAGGGCTACTCCTGGCTCTGCAGGCCTGGGGGTCAGTGTGTGGGGGGGGGGCTGGTGTCCTGGCCCAGAGCAAGGGCAGAGCCCAGAGAGCCCGGGGCAGGGAGGGCCCGGCAGGCTGGCAGCGCTGCACTGCCCGGGTGAACGTTGGCGTCCATCAGGCTGCCGGAGAAGCCGGGACTCGCTGCTGGAGCGTGGGCCCTGCACCCGCCTGGCCGGCGCTGGGTCAGGCCCTGTGCGAGGGGCCTAGTGGGCGTCTTCAGCCAGTGGGGTCACTCTGGGCCTGGGAGCCTGCCCGTCGCCCAGGGCCCTTTCCTTAGCCGGGGGGGGGGGGGGTCATGGGGCACCCGGGGCCCTTTCCTTAGCCGGGGGGGTCACGGGGTACCCAAGGCCCTTTCCTTAGCCGGGGGGGGTCACGGGGTACCCGGGGGCCCTTTCCTTAGCCGGGGGAGGGGGGGTCACGGGGTACCCGGGGCCCTTTCCTTAGCCGGGGAGGGGGGGTCACGGGGTACCCGGGGCCCTTTCCTTAGCCGGGGAGGGGGGGTCACGGGGTATCCGGGGCCCTTTCCTTAGCCGGGGGGGGGGTCACGGGGTATCCGGGGCCCTTTCCTTAGCCGGGGGAGGGGTCACGGGGTATCCGGGGCCCTTTCCTTAGCCGGGGGGGGTGTCACGGGGTACCCAAGGCCCTTTCCTGAGCGGGGGGTTGGTGGGCTGTGAGGTACCCAGGGCCCTTTCCTTAGCAGCAGGGGAGAGCTGTCGCGGGATGCCTGGCTCCCTCCCCTTTCCCCTGTGTAGCTGGGGGCAGGGTCACATCTCTGCCCCTGTCCAGGGCCCCCCCAGCTCACATGGCCCGTGCTGCCAGGCGTGGGGGGCTCAGCCGGCCCTCCCCTCCACAGGGCCCAGCAGAGCAGCGGGAGCTGGTGTCACATTACTGGATTTTAAGGGGAGCAGCCAGATCACTGCTGCACCCAAAGGGGTGGGGGGGGGTGTTTGCCCCAAAGTGATACAAAGGGGCCATGTGAGGGGTCACGGGAAAGCTCCTGTTCTGGTTCTGTGTGTGCTACTCCTGTGCCGGAGTGGGATCTGTGAATGGGGTTAGAAACAGGGAGGCTGGAAAATCGGTCTGTGGCTGAGCACTGGGCCAGGACAGCTCGGCCAGTGGCTGTGCTAATTAGCAAGGGGACAGCTCGGCCAGTGGCTGTGCTAATTAGCAAGGGGACAGCTCGGCCAGTGGCTATGCTAATTAGCAAGGGGACAGCGAGGCCAGTGGCTGTGCTAATTAGCAAGGGGACAGCGAGGCCAGTGGCTGTGCTAATTAGCAAGGGGACAGCGAGGCCAGTGGCTATGCTAATTAGCAAGGGGACAGCGAGGCCAGTGGCTGTGCTAATTAGCAAGGGGACAGCGAGGCCAGTGGCTGTGCTAATTAGCAAGGGGACAGCGAGGCCAGTGGCTATGCTAATTAGCAAGGGGACAGCGAGGCCAGTGGCTATGCTAATTAGCAAGGGGACAGCGAGGCTCTCGGGGCCAATACACACCCCAGGAATGGGACTGATGCCTGCGGACCAGCCAGGGTAACGGTTGCTGACTTGGGACATGGGGATAGGTCGATGGACCATGTGATCTGCTCAGGCCAGGAAGATGCCAGGAGGGGTCTCTAAGTGCCACGTGGCCCCTCCATCTGGTCTGCAGTTTTGCTCCTGATCCCACAGGCAGCCTTGCAGGGAACCACAAACCGGGAAGAACCGTGGACCTGTCCTGACATAGGATGCGCACCAGAGACTTTTCGGGTAGCAGAGATGTTGTAAACTGCTGCGAGCTGCATCGAGAACTGGGAGAGTCGCTGCATGTAATTGTGATGTAGTGGGGGTACTTGCTGGGCTGTGGTGACCCCTGCTGTCTGGAGCAAGACCCAGCAGGGAAAACCTCGCTAGGCAGAGGTAAGGACAAACTTGTTGAACCAGTGGCCAGACACCCCACATGGAGAGGAACAAAGGAAGGTGGATGCTGCCCTGGCTGGGGGGGCAGGGCTGGAAGGGAATTTAGTTAGTTACTGTGGGAGAGCATGGAGGAGAGCCTAGGAGAAGGGGCTGGAGTTTAGGGGCCCAGTCTCCCCCATCTCAAGGGGGCCTGAGGCATCCTAGCCCAGCTCTGGGACCAGACTACATCTGTGCTGTGCTGTATCCTGGAGAGGCAATAAACTTCCTCTATTCCACCGGCTGGTGAAGTCTGTGTGTGCCATTTCGGGGTGCAGGAGACGGGGAACCCCCAACGCGCCGTCACACTGGTGTCAGAAGTGGGATGCACTGCACCCCGTGGATGGAGCTTCCAGCGGCAAGCGACAAGGCGCAGTAGAAGCAAGAGCCCTGGAGCCAGGCGTGCTGGAGACAGAGCGAAGCGGTTCCTGGGAATCGTGGGGCGCTGCAGCACTAGACTGGTGAGTCTGCACCGAGGGGCCCAGCGGGCAGATGGCCTACGCCCAACTCTTGAAGGCAGAGCTGGTGGGGCTGTGCAGAGAGAGGGGCTTGCCTGTGCGGAAAGCAACCAAGGCCCAGCTGATTGCCCAGCTGGAAGAGAATGACCAGCCACAGGGCCAGGATCTTGTCCCCAGGGGAAGCAGCCAGACCCCCCCTGAGAGTGTGTCAGGCTCAGAGAGGGGGAGGAGCGCTGGAACCCACCGGAGAGATGAGACAGCGTCTCCCGGGAGGCCTGCAAGCCGTAGCCCATCTAGGGCAGGGGCCAGCCCAGCGGAGCTGCGGCGGCTGGAGATCCAGCTGCGGATGAAGGAATTGGAAGTACAGGACCGAGAGAAGGAGCGCCAAGATCAAGAGAGGGACCGCCAGGATCGAGAGAGGCAGCGACAGCATGAGCTGGCCATGGCAGAGCGGAGAACCGGCGGGGCCCCGGCTGCGCCAAGAGTGGATGGGCCCCAGAGTCCCGGGGCTGCCAGGCGCTTGGAGAGGCTCACGGTGGCCCAATTGAAGGACGTGGGCGACATAGACGGGTTCCTCAGTGCCTTTGAGAGGGCCTGTGGACTGCAACGGGTTCCCCCAGCTGACTGGCTGCAGGAGCTCATCCCCGCACTGAACCAGGAGGCGGCCGGAGTGCTCAGTCAGCTGGAGGACCTACAGCCAGGGGATTACAACCGAGTCAAGGAGGCCCTGCTGCACAAGTTCGGGCTGACCCCCGAGATGTACAGGAAGAAGTTCCGGGAGGTACAGAAAGGGCCACGGGAGACCTATGTGGACCTGGCCTCCCGCCTGGCGCAATACTGCCGCAAGTGGGTGTCTGGAGTCGGAGCCCAGACCGCAGAGGAGCTGCTCAAGCTGGTCATGATGGAGCAGTTCTATGAAGCGTGCCCACCCAAACTGAGGCTGTGGCTCAAGGACCAGAGACCAGAGAACCCCCAGGAGGCCGGGAGACTGGCGGACGAGTTCACGGAGAGCCGGTCCGGGTGTGAACGGGAGTCCCGGAGAGAAAGGGAACCGCGCAGAGACCGGATCTCGGCTGAGCGACGGAGGGAGTCAACTACGGGGCGAGACCAAGGAACAGGTCGTCTGCGCCCCAGAGAACCAGCCAGGGCCTGGACAGAGACAGCCCAAAGCCTAACTTGCCATCGCTGTGGGCAAAAAGGCCACAAGAGGGCTCAGTGCACCAGGTCCCAGGACCGGGGACTTTCCAGGGTTAACTGGCTGGGGCGGGAGGAAGGGCAGGCTGCCCCAGAGGCAGGGGCTGGCCAGCAAACCTCAGCTCAGAGAGAGGGGAAGGATGCTCAGTGCACCTCCCCTGGGAGGTCTGATTCTCAGGAGGCGGATTTCTCCGTGTACCGGGTGGGGGCAGGACGGCCCCTGCGGAGCGAGTGCCTCATACCCCTGGAGGTGGATGGTAGGAAGGTGACGGGCTTCTGGGACACGGGGGCGGAGGTGACTCTGGCCCGATCCGACATAGTGGCCCCGGAGCGGATACTACCCCACGCGCAGCTGACCCTGAAGGGCATAGATGGGTCCCCGTTTAAGGTGCCTGTAGCCAGGGTGCATCTGAAATGGGGGGCCAAGGAGGGCCTCAAGGAAGTGGGGGTGCACCCGCACTTGCCCACCGAGGTGCTGATGGGGAATGACCTAGAGGAGTGGCCCCATGAATCCCAGCGGGCTCTAGTCACTACCCGGAGCCAGAGCCAGCGGGGGGCTGACAACGTGGGTCCAGGGAAGGACTCCTGGCAGCGTCCTCAGGGTCCCATCCCAGTGGACACGGGGTCCAGCCAGGCTGGGACTCCGGACCTAGGCAGAGGTGGGGGACAGGTCCCGATCCCTGCCTCAGCAGCTGAATTCCAGGCTGAGGTGCAGGCAGACCCCTCCTTGCAGAGGCTGAGGGACCAGGCTGGCCTCCATGCAGCTCAGCCCCGGGGGAGAGGTGGCCAGGAGAGATTCCTGCGGGAGCGTGGGCTCCTGTTCCGTGAGTGGCTCCCCCCCAGGAAGGCGAGGGCATGGGGGGTCCAGCGGCAGCTGGTCGTCCCCCGAAAGTATCGCCTCAAGCTGCTGTATTTGGCCCACAATGTCCCCGTTGGGGGCCACCGGGGGATCCGGAGCACCCGGCTGAAGCTGCTCCAGCACTTCTATTGGCCGGGAATCTTTACAGCCGTGCAGCGGTACTGCCGGTCCTGTGACTCCTGCCAGAGGGGCGGGAAGGCCCAAGACAGGAGGAAAGCGGCTTGGGGGTCTCTACCCCAGATAGACCCTCTGGGCTTGCTGAGAGAGTTATGGGAGGGGAAGACCTCCCTGGATGGAGCATCGGGGATGGAAGCCGCCCTGGCTGTCCAGAGAAGGCTCGCTGGGCTCATGGCCCCGGCCCGAGAGACCCTGGCCAGAGATCAAGGCCAGCGGAAGGGTGGGTGTGACCCCCGAGGACAGGCCTGCGCCAGTCGCCCTGGAGCGGGGCGGCGAGTGGACAGAGGGAAGCCAGCTCATGTGGGGCCTTGCCACGGCCAGCCTGAGTCAAGGGGAGCACCCATGTCCCCGGGGCGGGTTCCCACGCAGAGGACCCGAACTTCCCTAGGTCACGAGCGGAGTGACCCTGCTCAGTTCGCTCTCGGAGGGGGGAGAACTGTGACGTAGTGGGGGTACTTGCTGGGCTGTGGTGACCCCTGCTGTCTGGAGCAAGACCCAGCAGGGAAAACCTCGCTAGGCAGAGGTAATGCCAAACTGGTTGAACCAGTGGCCAGACACCCCCCATGGAGAGGAACAAAGGAAGGTGGAATGCTGCCCTGACTGGGGGGGCAGGGCTGGAAGGGAATTTAGTTAGTTACTGTGGGAGAGCATGGAGGAGAGCCTAGGAGGAGGGGCTGGAGTTTAGGGGCCCAGTCTCCCCCATCTCAAGGGGGCCTGAGGCATCCTAGCCCAGCTCTGGGACCAGACTACATCTGTGCTGTGCTGTATCCTGGAGAGGCAATAAACTTCCTCTATTCCACCGGCTGGTGAAGTCTGTGTGTGCCATTTCGGGGTGCAGGAGACGGGGAACCCCCAACGCGCCGTCACAGTAATGCAGGATCCTTTAACAGCCTCACCCTCGTGCTTTTCTTTCTTGTCGTAATAAACCTTGAGATTCTAAGGACTGGCCCAGCGCGCTCAGGTGGGTAAGAGCCAGAGTGTACATTGACCTGGGCCCGGTGGCTGGTTTCTTTTGACCGGAGAACCCGTTGGGGGTGGGTGAGATCGGGTCCTATAACCCCTCACCCGTGGGAGGCCTGGGACTGACTGTGGCACAGGGAGAGCTGGGGCGTCGGAGGGGCTTTGCTCATGAGGCTTCCTGCTGGCCAGGCTGGCAGCTGAGCGCTCTGGGACTGGTGTGTGGCCTGTTTGGGAAGGGCTCGTCGGGGGCTGTATGGAGCCCCGAGTTTGAGCAATTCGCCCTGAGCGGACGCCCTCAGCAGTGTCCAGACCCGGCCCGGCCCGTCACTGCTGGCCCTTGGGGTATTGACCGGTGCTCCCTGCGAGCCGGGTGCGTGTGGCCTGTTGGGAGCGATTCCAGAGCCTCCCCGCTGATCGGCAGAGCACCCACGGCTCCATGTGTTTCTCCTGGTGGTGCACTTTCCCGCATGCCTCGGTGCACAGCACAAAACCGCATTCCGCACACCCATGGGACCATTGCCATGGACGCCTTGTGAACGCCCTGCTGGGGCGTCGTCTCCTCACCCCACAGCGGGTGGTGGGGCCCAGAAGCCTGGCCCAGCTCAGGCCAGAACCCCAAGAGCTGCCACCTGGCTCAGGGGTGGGAGGGCAGCTGAGCCAGGGAGGAACTGCCCCGGGCATGCGGCGAATGCCCCCACCCAGCTCCCCTGGCTGTGCTCCGGTGGGGGGGGGCTTCAACCAGGCCCTCCACGCGGTGCCGCAGACACCATGCAGCTGGCCCTAGGCAGTGGGGCCCAGCGAGAGCTTTCGCACAGACCCCGGCTGGGCAGAGGCAGGTGGCTGGTGCCCCTCCTGGCAGGCTGGCCTGGGGCTGCCCATCACTGACAGGGCAGCGCCCGAGGGGCACTGCGGGCGGGAACCGGCGCAGGAGGGAGCAGGCTCCCTGGAGAGGTTTGTGGGCTGCCTGCCCAGCTCTGCTCCCACGTCCGGCCCGGCCCGGCCGCCTCCCACGCTGGCATTGTGAGCTGGCAGGGGCACGCTGTCCACCTGGGAGCCGGAGCCAGCCCCTCCCCACCCGGAGCCAGCCCCTCCCCACCCGGAGCCAGCCCCTCCGGCCCGGCTCAGCGCTGGGCACTCTGCCGCAGCTGCCATGGAGTCAGGAGGCATCTCCTTCCTGCTGGGGCTCCTCGCCCTCTGGGCCACGCTGCCGCCCGCCCGGGTGCAGGAGCAGCCAGGTGAGTAGCCGGAGCCACCCAGCCGCATCCGTGCAGCTGGTCCCCGGCTCGGAGCCCCTGCCGGGGGAGCGTTTGCCGGGGGCGCTGCCCGGCAGAGGAGACCCCGCGGGGGGCAGGCCACCAGGCACACGCAGGCTGGGAGTGGGGTGAGCGTGTTTAGCGGGGAGGGGGCCGGACTGGGGGCACAGTTGCCAGCGTGTGGGGCGGATCCTCTGGCCAGTCTCTAACCCCACTGGCTGGGTTTCTGCCCGCTCCGTGTTCGGGGCTGGCCTGCGGGGATCGCCGGGGCTAACCCAGGCCGCTGGGAGTGCAGGGCGGCTGCAGGGAGCTGCGACCGCACAGGTGCTGCCCTGCGGGCTCCTCTCTCTGCCGCAGGCAAAGGGGGCGACTGCCCCGCGGGCAGGGTGGAGTTTGTGCGTCCCTCCAGGATCTACTGCCTCTCCGACCGCAGCTGCCCGGGCAGCGAGAAGTGCTGCAATAGCGGGCACATGAGAACCTGCCTCCTGCCTGACACCGGTACGCCCGGCTCGCCGGCGGCGGGGCCCCTGGGGGGGCAGGGCTGGAAGGGAGGCAGGAGAGCGAACGGGGCCATTCCGAGGCCCTGCCCACGGCTTTGTTCGCCTGGCGCGCGAGCTGGGTCTGGTCCCTGCCCCACAGAGCTAACCGCGGCCCTGGTGTCCGGCAGAGGCTCCCCGAGGAGGCTGCTGCATGCCCTTAGCGACCACCTCTGCTCCAGGCCCCAGGCAGGCACGCTAACTAAACAGGCTCCGCCCAGCGCCCAGGCCCCGCCTCCAGAGCTCTCCTCCAATGGGAGACCAAGATGCAAGGCCCTGCCGCTGAGATGCCGGAGGCTCAGAGGGAGCCGCCCTTGCTCTGGGCTCCGGGCCCATGCTCCTGCCCCCCAGGGGCTCCCCGCCGGCTTTGCCCATTCAGTGCCCAGCAGCAGGCACCCCCGGGGCCCCGCCCTCACAGCCGCTGAGCGCCCTTCCTTGCGCGGGGGGCCCGGCTCAGCGACTGCCCCAAGCTCTCCTCTCCGGCAGTGAGTCCCGGCTACTGCCCGGAGCGCGGCGCCGGGGCGGGGGAGCCCTGCCGAGCGAGCTGCAACAACGACTCTGCCTGTGCCAGCGGGGCCAAGTGCTGCGCCCGGGGCTGCCGTGTGCTCTGCGTGGGCGCCGTGCCAGGTGAGCGCCGCGAGCCCTGTGCCCAGGAGCAGAGCGCTTGGCTGGTGGATGCACAAGGTGCCAAGGGCCACCACGCGCCTGCCCAGGGCACTGCCCAGGGAAAAGCCCCGGCCCTGGAGACGCTGCCCCCTCCTGCCGATACAGGCTACGAACGGCCCAAGCCGGACCCCGGGCGCCCTGCCCCACAGCGGGGCCTGCGCTGCACAGGCATTCTTTGGCACCAGTGGGGGGAGACAGCAACCTGCCGGAGCCGTGAGGCTCCAGCACCAAGCCCAGCCCTGGCAGGGGAGGGACTCGCCCCGGGCAGGGCAGAGGTCGTGGGCACGTTCCCTGCCCCCCTCGGTCCCACACCCACATGCTCTGCATTGCCTAAGCCCTGCCCTAGAGCTGGGGAGAGGGGCAGGAAACGAGGGCAGAGACCCCTGCCCCACATAAAGTCTTGGGCAGAGGGCATGGGGGGGGTTACCAGATGGTTTCAAAACAATACTGGCAACACTTGATCTCAGATGGAAGGGGGGGCAGCCGGGAGGAGGTCGGGAGTGGGGAAGCGGCCGGCGGGAAGCAGGCTGGCCGGGGGGGAACGGGCCACAGGGGAGCAGGGCTGGCCAGGGGGGGAACGGGCCATAGGGGAGTGCGGCCGGCCTGGGCAGAGGGCACGGGGGGGGGCACGGCCGGCCTGGGCAGAGGGCACGGGGGGGGCATGGCCGGCCTGGGCAGAGGGCACGGGGGGAGCGCGGCCGGCCTGGGCAGAGGGCACGGGGGGGGCACGGCCGGCCTGGGCAGAGGGCACGGGGGGAGCGCGGCCGGCCTGGGCAGAGGGCACGGGGGGGTGCGGCTGGCCTGGGCAGAGGGCACGGAGGGGGCAGTTGGCAGGGCCGTGTTGGGCAGTCGCATTCTGAGCTGCCTTCTCGCTTCCAGCCAAGCCGGGCGTCTGCCCCAAGAGACGCGTCTCGCAGGATTTCACTCCTTGCGCCAACCAGTGCGAGGACGACCGGCAGTGCCCGGGGCGCCAGAAATGCTGCTTCGCCGCCTGCGGCCTGGCCTGCCTCAGCCCCTACACAGGTACCGGCCCAGTCGGCCCAGGGCTCAGCATCCCCGGCAGCACCGGCCCCGAGGCCCCAGGAGCGGGTCCTGACTCCACGCCGGGGTCTCAAATGCTCCAACACCCTGGCTCAGGTGCCCGTACCCCGGTGTGTGCGCAGACACACGTGTGCACGGGCACCTGCTGCCGGGCCCCATGTCCTCCCCTCAGCACCACCCCAGATTGAGGTGCCTGGGGCAGGAGGGGCTGGCGGCGCTCGGGGCAGGCAGCGCTCGGGGCAGGTGGCGCTCGGGGCAGGCGGCGCTTGGGGCAGGTGGCGCTCGGGACAGGCAGCGCTTGGGGTAGGCGGCGCTCGGGGCAGGAGGGGCTGACGGCGCTCGGGACAGGCAGCGCTCGGGGCAGGAGGGGCTGACGGCGCTCGGGGCAGGAGGGGCTGACGGCGCTCGGGGCAGGCGGCACTCGGGGCAGGAGGGGCTGACGGCGCTCGGACCAGGCGGCGCTCAGGGCAGGAGGGGCTGACAGTGCTCGGGGCTGGCGGCACTCAGGCCAGGCGGCGCTCAGGGCTCCTCTCCCCCCAGAGAAGGCTGGCGTGTGCCCGGACTTGCCGCGGGAGCTGCCCCAGGGGCTGTGTGTGGACGCCTGCGTGGACGCCTGCGTGGACGATGCCGACTGCCCGGGCGAGCAGAAGTGCTGTGCCACAGGCTGTGGCTATAAGTGCCGAGGGCCCCTGGCAGGTACGGCCCCTCCGGGGTAGCCCGCATGCCGGAGGCCCAGCCACAGGGCCCTGCAGCCACCCCGCACAGGGCGAGGCTGGAGCCCTCGGTGGGGGCGGGGCTCCGTGCCAGGGAGCGTCCTTCGCCAGGGGTCGTGCCAGGTGGGCAGGGCCTGGGAGCTCCGCCAGCCTCCTCATCAGTAAATCCATTCGATGACAGGCGCTGGGGCCACGCCAGGCCTGAGAACCCAGGGCCAGGCTAGCCCCCCCCTCGCCGCTACGAGGCACCAGCCCCGTCTCTGGCTGCTGGTCGGGCCGAGGGACACTGGCCGGGGGCTGGGCTGAGCCCCGGGGGGCAGGGAGCCAGCGGCCGTCCCGGTGCCCGCGGGGGGGCTGTCTCCGGGCGCCCAGGGGACCCGCTGTGTGTCCAGTGCGGCCCGGCGCCTGCCCAGGGCTTGCTCGTCTCCTGCCTGCGGTCGTGCGGGAGCGACAGCGACTGCCCCGCCGCCCACACGTGCTGCAGCAAGGGCTGCGGGCGGCTCTGCGTGGAGCCAGTGCGGGGTACGGCCCGGCCCCAGGGCCCCCGGCTCAGGCCCGGCCACTCTCCCTGCGCTGCAGTGAGGCCAGGGCTGTGCCCAGCCCCAGCCCCGCCGGGCAGCAGGGAGCCCTGCCTTTCCCGGTGCCTGGGGGACAGCGACTGCCCAGGGACCCGCAAGTGCTGCCTGGCCGGCTGCGGCCGCGCCTGCCTGCTCCCGGTGCAGGGTAAGCGCAGCGGGGGGCGCGGGGAGCAGGGCAGCGGGGGGCCGGGCCGGATGTGGGGGGGGGGGGCGCCTGCACGGGCAGCAGCGGAGAAGCGGGGCAGGGCCGGTGGGCTCGGGGAGCCGGGGAGGGGGCGTGGGGAAGGAGGGCCGGGCACAGCGGAGACCCGGCTCCGCTCGGTGCATCCTCTCGGCCCGTGGGGGGGCTCTGGCTCCGGCAGGCAGGAGGAGCTGCAGCCAGAGGCGGGGGGGCATAGGGTGAGTGGGGGCTCCAGCAGGCAGGGGTCAGGCGGGGGTGATTCGGAGGGGCGGGGGCTCCCACGGGCGGGGGTCAGGCGGGGGCTCCCACGGGAGGGGGTCAGGCGGGGGGTGATTCGGAGGGGCGGGGGCTCCCACGGGCGGGGGTCGGGCGGGGGCTCCCGCGGGCGGGGGTCAGGCGGGGGGTGATTCGGAGGGGCGGGGGCTCCCGCGGGGGGGGCTCCCACGGGCAGGGGTCAGGCGGGGGGTGATTCGGAGGGGCGGGGACTCCCACGGGCGGGGCTCCCATGGGCGAGGGTCAGACGGGGACTCCCACGGGGGGGGCTCCCACGGGCGGGGGTCAGGCGGGGGGTGATTCGGAGGGCGGGGGCTCCCACGGGCGAGGGTCAGGCGGGGGGTGATTCGGAGGGGCGGGGGCTCCCACGGGCGGGGGTCAGGCGGGGGGTGATTCGGAGGGCGGGGGCTCCCACGGGCGGGGGGGTGATTCGGAGGGGCGGGGGCTCCCACGGGGGACTCCCACGGGGGGGTCAGGCGGGGGGTGATTCGGAGGGCGGGGGCTCCCACGGGCGGGGGTCTGGCGGGGGGTGATTCGGAGGGGCGGGGGCTCCCACGGGCGGGGGTCAGGCGGGGGGGTGATTCGGAGGGGCGGGGGCTCCCACGGGCGGGGGTCTGGCGGGGGCTCCCACGGGCGGGGGTCAGGCGGGGGGGGGGTGATTCGGAGGGGCGGGGGCTCCCACGGGCGGGGGTCTGGCGGGGGGTGATTCGGAGGGCGGGGGCTCCCACGGGCGGGGGTCAGGCGGGGGGCTCCCACGGGGGGGGTCAGGCGGGTGCCCGGTGCCGGGGGTGACGCGCCGCTCTGCACGTGGCAGTGAAGCCCGGGGCCTGCCCGGCCGTCCTGCGCGGCTCCCTGGGGCCCTGCGTGGAGAGGTGCCGCAGCGACGGGGACTGCGGCCGCACGGAGAAATGCTGCCGCACCGGCTGCGGCCGCGTCTGCAAGCCCCCTGTGGAGGGTAAGAGCCCCGGGCCCCCCAGCTCCTCCCCCTCCCAAACCCAGCCCCCGTGCCGCCCTCAGGCCCCGCCCCTTCTCGAAGGCCCCGCCCCTCCCCTCCCTCCACATCCCCATCTCAGCCACTTGCTTGTTGTTGGGAGGGGGAGGGGGGGCTGGGAAACACTTTGGAGCGGGAGGGGCTCCACGCTGGGGCTGGCGGTTGGCATGGGGAGGGGCGTGGGGTCTGCAAGGGAGGGGCCTGTGTCCCCCCCCCCCCCGCTCCGTGCAGGGTAAGATGCTGCCCGACCCCGGCAGTGGGGAGGGCCCAGCGCCCCCCTGCAGCCACCCACTGGAGGGGGGGGGAGTGACGGCGCGTCGGGGAGCCCCCTGCCCTGCACCCCCGTCCACAGCCGGATGCGACTCCGCCGGCCGGGAGAGTGGCAGGTTTCTTGCTTCTCCGAGATCCAGCGCAGGCTCCATGGGACACAGGAGCCAGGGCAGAGCCTTAGTCCTCTTGGGGGGGGGTCCACAGGCCCCTGAGCCCCCCTGTCCTGGCCTTAGTCTGCTCCCTGCAGGCTTCCCCCAGCCACTGGGCCCTGAGCCCCCAGGCGGCTCCGCCTCCCGCACTGTCCGGCTCCCAGAGCCAAGGGGAATCTCTGGCCCTGGTCCCCAGGTGTGAGACTCTGCCCCCCTGCCCTGGGGAGTCCTGCCCCCCCCCCCCCCATGCAGAGAGAGCTGCAGACTGGGGGCCTGAGGTCCGCGCACACACTACAGCGGTGACGGGAACGGCCTCCCCACTGCCTCACGGGGTCTGTGCAGGGACGAAGGATCCAGGCCAGGAGGGAGCCCCCAGTGACCCGGCTCTGCCCAGGCCGGGGGCGCTGCTGACCCGGGCGGGGCCCTGTGCCCGGCTGCACTGCCCTGGGCGCAGCTCGGCCCTGCCCCTCGACCCCCTTCTTGCCGTCGCAGAGAAGCCGGGCCGGTGCCGCAGGCCGCTGTTCGTGTGCACGGGGGCCGTCACCGCCGAGTGCGACACGGACGCCGAGTGCCCCGGCTCGCACAAGTGCTGCCCCGTCGGCTGTGCCAGGACGTGCCGCCCGCCCGAGACAGGTACGGGCCCTCCCCCCGCTGCCAGCACACGCCGTGGGGCGTGAGTGGGGGGGGCCGCACCCCCTTGGGGGGCAGCCCGACGTCCCATCTCCCGGCCAGTCCGGGGCAGGGTTCCCCCAAGCTCCTGGGGCCCCCAGCCGCAGCAGAGCATGGCCCTGACGTGGGGGGGGGGAGAGCACTGGGGTGGGAGCAGGCCTGGGGACACGGGCACCGTGGTCGGAACAGGGACCGGCTGCCCAGAGGCCGGTATCAGACGCCAGCGGTGGCTGCATGGGGCTCCCCATGGGGCAGCACAGGGCTGGGGGGTTCCTGCCTCCCTGAAGTCAGGGTCCCTGCTGGGTGGCTGCTGACAGCCCAAGCCCGGGGGGGGGGAGGTACCCCATTATAAGGCACCAAACCAGCCACACCGAGCACTTCTGTTTCTCACACTGGCCAGCAAGGAGTCCCACAAGCAACCCCCTCAGGCACCCCAGCGCTCCCTGTGCCCCCCCAGCCCCCCTTACACAGGGGAGAGGTTCTAACCCATCCCCCACCTCCCCTCAGGCACCCCAGCGCTCCCTGTGCCCCCCCAGCCCCCCTTACACAGGGGAGAGGTTATAACCCATCCCCCACCTCCCCTCAGACACCCCAGCGCTCCCTGTGCCCCCCCAGCCCCCCTTACACAGGGGAGAGGTTATAACCCATCCCCCACCTCCCCTCAGACACCCCAGCGCTCCCTGTGCCCGCCCCCCCAGCCCCCCTTACACAGGGGAGAGGTTATAACCCATCCCCCACCTCCCCTCAGACACCCCAGTGCTCCCTGTGCCCCCCCCCAGCCCCACTTTACACAGAGGAGAGGTTCTAACCCATCCCTCCTCATCTGAGCAGGTTCTCCCAGTCCCAAAGGGCCAGCCCCACGCCCAGGTCAGTTTTTTACCTCAGACCCTTCCCCAAGGAGCCCGCCGGCCAGTCCTGCACCTAACACTGCAGGTCTATGGAGGACAGGGTGAGAGTTCAGATTGCTGAGGGAATCCAACACACAGGGATCGCGCCGTCCCAGGGCCTGTGTTCTGCCCTTGCCCGGGGGAGACACTCTTGTTCTGCGGTGTCGTGTGCCCCAGGGTGGAGTCTGTCGCACGGGCACCTCACCCGGCCAGCCGGGCTGGTCCTTTGCCAGTAGCAGCCATTGTTCCCAGCCAAGCTCATCAGATCCGGGCTGGCGCCGCCCGAGGTGCATTGTCAGTCAAGGGCTGCAATTCACTTGACTCCGTCTCACACTGGGCTGGCCCAGCCCCCTGCGGGTGTCTCCCAGAACAAAGACTGGAATTGCGAGGGCAGAGCCTGCGCCCGTCACCTCGCATACCAGGCTGACACCTGCGCCTGAAGAGAACAAACAGCCAGCGCCCGCCGGCTCTCCTAGGGTATGTCTACACTACCCTCCTAGTTCGAACTAGGAGGGTAATGTAGGCATACCGCACTTGCAAATGAAGCCCGGGATTTGAATTTCCCGGGCTTCATTAGCATAAGCGGGGAGCCGCCATTTTTAAAACCCCGCTGGTTCGAACCCCCGTGCAGCGCGGCTACACGCGGCTCGAACTAGGTAGTTTGGACTAGGAGGTGTACTGGTAGGAGGTGTACACGAGGTGCACCGGTAGGAGGTGTACACGAGGTGTACCGGTAGGAGGTGTACACGAGATGCACCGGTAGGAGGTGTACACGAGGTGCACCGGTAGGAGGTGTACACGAGGTGCACCGGTAGGAGGTGTACACGAGGTGCACCGGTAGGAGGTGTACACGAGATTGCACCGGTAGGAGGTGTACACGAGATGCACCGGTAGGAGGTGTACACGAGGTGCACCGGTAGGAGGTGTACAGGAGGTGTACCGGTAGGAGGTGTACACGAGGTGTACCGGTAGGAGGTGTACACGAGGTGCACCGGTAGGAGGTGTACACGAGATGCACCGGTAGGAGGTGTACACGAGGTGCACCGGTAGGAGGTGTACACGAGATGCACCGGTAGGAGGTGTACAGGAGGTGTACCGGTAGGAGGTGTACACGAGATGCACCGGTAGGAGGTGTACACGAGATGCACCGGTAGGAGGTGTACACGAGGTGTACCGGTAGGAGTGTACACGAGGTGCACCGGTAGGAGGTGTACACGAGATGCACCGGTAGGAGGTGTACACGAGGTGCACCGGTAGGAGGTGTACACGAGATGCACCGGTAGGAGGTGTACACGAGGTGCACCGGTAGGAGGTGTACAGGAGGTGTACCGGTAGGAGGTGTACACGAGATGCACCGGTAGGAGGTGTACACGAGGTGTACCGGTAGGAGGTGTACACGAGGTGCACCGGTAGGAGGTGTACACGAGGTGCACCGGTAGGAGGTGTACACGAGGTGCACCGGTAGGAGGTGTACACGAGGTGCACCGGTAGGAGGTGTACACGAGATGCACCGGTAGGAGGTGTACACGAGGTGCACCGGTAGGAGGTGTACACGAGGTGCACCGGTAGGAGGTGTACACGAGGTGCACCGGTAGGAGGTGTACACGAGGTGCACCGGTAGGAGGTGTACCGGTAGGAGGTGTACACGAGGTGCACCGGTAGGAGGTGTACACGAGGTGTACCGGTAGGAGGTGTACACGAGGTGCACCGGTAGGAGGTGTAGACGAGGAGTAACGGTAGGAGGTGTACCGGTAGGAGGTGTACACGAGGTGCACCGGTAGGAGGTGTACACGAGGTGCACCGGTAGGAGGTGTACACGAGGTGTACCGGTAGGAGGTGTACACGAGGTGCACCGGTAGGAGGTGTACACGAGGTGCACCGGTAGGAGGTGTACACGAGGTGCACCGGTAGGAGGTGTACACGAGGTGCACCGGTAGGAGGTGTACACGAGGTGTACCGGTAGGAGGTGTACACGAGGTGCACCGGTAGGAGGTGTAGACGAGGAGTAACGGTAGGAGGTGTACCGGTAGGAGGTGTACACGAGGTGCACCGGTAGGAGGTGTACACGAGGTGCACCGGTAGGAGGTGTACACGAGATGCACCGGTAGGAGGTGTAGACGAGGAGTAACGGTAGGAGGTGTACACGAGGTGCACCGGTAGGAGGTGTAGACGAGGAGTAACGGTAGGAGGTGTACCGGTAGGAGGTGTACACGAGATGCACCGGTAGGAGGTGTAGACGAGGAGTAACGGTAGGAGGTGTACCGGTAGGAGGTGTACACGAGATGCACCGGTAGGAGGTGTACACGAGATGCACCGGTAGGAGGTGTACACGAGGTGTACCGGTAGTTGGGAATAGGAAGCCTAGTCCGAACTACCTAGTTCGAGCCCCGTGTAGCCGCGCTGCACGGGGTTCGAACCAGCGGGGTTTTAAAAATGGCAACCTGCCGGCAACGCGCTTGCTGCTCGGATCCAGCGCCCTTCGGAGAGCCTGGGCCCGGCAGCCGTGAGCGGAGGCGCCCTCCTCCCCGAGGTGCCCTGGCGGTGTGACCGTCCCGCCCGCCCCCCGCCCTGCCTGGCCTGCTCTGCGCCGGGCTGCTCCCTCGGCCGAGCCCCCGCTCACAGCAGGGAGGCTAGTGCCCGGCAGGGATCCCAGGGGCGGGCAGGCCGGGGGCCCTGCGCCTGCCACTCCCACAGCTCCCTGCTTTGTGTCCACAGCGCCCAGAGGCAGCGACAGCCGCCTGCCCGCCCGTGGCCAGGGTGAGTGACCATGTGGGGCGGGGGGGAGCTAATGGCCACGTGCTGTGTCCACCGGGGGGGGGGGGGGACTTCCCCTGAGCTCTGCTCTCCTGCTGCGGGCAGCATTCCTGGGGCCCCTCCCTGCACGTCGGATCCTGGCCGGGCTCGGAACAGCACGTCCTGCTCCGCAGGGACACCGGGCGTGGTCTCCTCCCCTGGAGGCATGCTGCCTCTGGACCCCGCCCGCACCGCCAGGCCAGCTCCCCCCCCCCCGCCAGGCAACCAGCTCCCGCCCCCTCAGCCAGCTCCCCCCCCCCGCCAGGCAACCAGCTCCCGCCCCCCTCAGCCAGCTCCCCCCGCCAGGCAACCAGCTCCCGCCCCCCTCAGCCAGCTCCCCCCCCCGCCAGGCAACCAGCTCCTACCCCCCTCAGCCAGCTCCCCCCCCCCGCCAGGCAACCAGCTCCCGCCCCCCTCAGCCAGCTCCCCCCCCGCCAGGCAACCAGCTCCCGCCCCCCTCAGCCAGCTCCCCCCCCGCCAGGCAGCCAGCTCCCGCCCCCCTCAGCCAGCTCCCACCCCCGCCAGGCAACCAGCTCCCGCCCCCCTCAGCCAGCTCCCCCCCCGCCAGGCAACCAGCTCCTACCCCCCTCAGCCAGCTCCCCCCCCCGCCAGGCAACCAGCTCCCGCCCCCTCAGCCAGCTCCCCCCCCCGCCAGGCAACCAGCTCCTACCCCCCTCAGCCAGCTCCCCCCCCCGCCAGGCAACCAGCTCCCGCCCCCCTCAGCCAGCTCCCCCCCCGCCAGGCAACCAGCTCCCGCCCCCCTCAGCCAGCTCCCCCCCCGCCAGGCAGCCAGCTCCCGCCCCCCTCAGCCAGCTCCCACCCCCGCCAGGCAACCAGCTCCCGCCCCCCTCAGCCAGCTCCCCCCCCCGCCAGGCAACCAGCTCCTACCCCCCTCAGCCAGCTCCCCCCCCCGCCAGGCAACCAGCTCCCGCCCCCCTCAGCCAGCTCCCCCCCCCGCCAGGCAACCAGCTCCCGCCCCCCTCAGCCAGCTCCCCCCCCCGCCAGGCAACCAGCTCCCGTCCCCCTCAGCCAGCTCCCCCCCCCCGCCAGGCAACCAGCTCCCGCCCCCCTCAGCCAGCTCCCCCCCCGCCAGGCAGCCAGCTCCCGCCCCCCTCAGCCAGCTCCCCCCCCTGCCAGGCAACCAGCTCCCGCCCCCCTCAGCTAGCTCCCCCCCCGCCAGGCAGCCAGCTCCCGCCCCCCTCAGCCAGCTCCCGCCCCCGCCAGGCAACCAGCTCCCGCCCCCCTCAGCCAGCTCCCACCCCACCAGGCAAACAGCTCCCGCCCCCCTCAGCCAGCTCCCCCCCCCCCGCCAGGCAACCAGCTCCCGCCCCCCTCAGCCAGCTCCCCCCCCCCCGCCAGGCAACCAGCTCCCGCCCCCCTCAGCCAGCTCCCCCCCCGCCAGGCAGCCAGCTCCCGCCCCCCTCAGCCAGCTCCCCCCCCTGCCAGGCAACCAGCTCCCGCCCCCCTCAGCTAGCTCCCCCCCCGCCAGGCAGCCAGCTCCCGCCCCCCTCAGCCAGCTCCCGCCCCCGCCAGGCAACCAGCTCCCGCCCCCCTCAGCCAGCTCCCACCCCACCAGGCAAACAGCTCCCGCCCCCCTCAGCCAGTTCCCCCCCCCCGCCAGGCAACCAGCTCCCGCCCCCCTCAGCCAGCTCCCCCTCCCGCCAGGCAACCAGCTCCCGCCCCCCTCAGCCAGCTCCCCCCCCGCCAGGCAACCAGCTCCCGACCCCCTCAGCCAGCTCCCCCCCCGCCAGGCAACCAGCTCCCGCTCCCCTCAGCCAGCTCCCCCCCGCCAGGCAACCAGCTCCCGCCCCCCTCAGCCAGCTCCCCCCCGCCAGGCAACCAGCTCCCGCCTCCCTCAGCCAGCTCCCCCCCGCCAGGCAACCAGCTCCCGCCCCCCTCAGCCAGCTCCCCCCCACCAGGCCAGGCAACCAGCTCCCACCCCGCCAGCCAGAGCTTCCTGCCCCGCCAGCTGGCTCCCCACCCCTGCCATCCAGTCCGCCTGGCCCCCCATTATCCAGTCCGCCTGCCCCCCCCATTATCCAGTCCGCCTGCCATCCAGACAGCTGATGAGGAGCAGCAATCCAGCCGCTAACCCTTCGCTCCCCAGGGGCTGTTTCCATCATGGCCCCTCTCTGCTGCAGAGAGACGTGGGGCCTGCCCCTGATCCGGCGCCATGTGCCCGCTCAGGGGTGCCCTCTGCTCCGTGACCCCGAGTGCCCGGGGGAGCAGCAGTGCTGCTACGCCGCGTGCCGCCTCCGCTGCCTTGCCCCGGCGGAAGGTAGCTCGAGGCGCGTGGCCGCGTGGCTCAGGCAGAGCGAGCCTCCTGCATGGCTGAGCCGGGGTCCCCTCGCACACTGCTCGCAAGGGGGGGCTCACGGACCGGGGACCCTCCCCCCGTACGCTGGGGACAGGCGGCGCCTGACGCTCCCACCGCAACTTCCACCCCCGGTGACCCTGAGCCCCCAGAGCCCCCAACTGCCCCGCTGCAGCCTGTGGTGGGCGGCCCAGGGAGCGCGGTGTCTGCAGGACGAGCACATGGGCCCCTCTGCAGAGACCCCCAGCTAGTGCGGCTGATGGGGAGCCCAGGCTGACTGGATAAGGGTAGAGGGGGGCCAGGCTGACTGGATAATGGGGAGCCCAGGCTGACTGGATAAGGGTAGAGGGGGGCCAGGCTGACTGGATAATGGGGGGGACCAGGCTGACTGGATAAGGGTAGAGGGGGGCCAGGCTGACTGGATAATGGGGGGACCAGGCTGACTGGATAAGGGTAGAGGGGGGCCAGGCTGACTGGATAATGGGGGGACCAGGCTGACTGGATAAGGGTAGAGGGGGGCCAGGCTGACTGGATAATGGGGGGCCAGGCTGACTGGATAAGGGTAGAGGGGGCCCAGGCTGACTGGATAATGGGGGGGCCAGGCTGACTGGATAATGGGGGGACCAGGCTGATTGGATAAGGGTAGAGGGGGCCCAGGCTGACTGGATAATGGGGGGACCAGGCTGACTGGATAAGGGTAGAGGGGGGCCCAGGCTGACTGGATAAGGGTAGAGGGGGGCCAGGCCTGACTGGATAATGGGGGACCAGGCTGACTGGATAAGGGTAGAGGGGGGCCCAGGCTGACTGGATAAGGGTAGAGGGGGGCCAGGCTGACTGGATAATGGGGGACCAGGCTGACTGGATAAGGGTAGAGGGGGCCCAGGCTGACTGGATAATGGGGGGGCCAGGCTGACTGGATAAGGGTAGAGGGGGCCCAGGCTGACTGGATAATGGGGGGGCCAGGCTGACTGGATAAGGGTAGAGGGGGGCCAGGCTGACTGGATAATGGGGGGGCAGGCTGACTGGATAAGGGTAGACGGGGGCCAGGCTGACTGGATAATGGGGGGGGGGCCAGGCTGACTGGATAATGGGGGGGCCAGGCTGACTGGATAAGGGTAGAGGGGGGCCAGGCTGACTGGATAATGGGGGGCCAGGCTGACTGGATAAGGGTAGAGGGGGCCCAGGCTGACTGGATAATGGGGGGGCCAGGCTGACTGGATAAGGGTAGAGGGGGCCCAGGCTGACTGGATAATGGGGGGGCCAGGCTGACTGGATAAGGGTAGAGGGGGGCCAGGCTGACTGGATAATGGGGGGGCCAGGCTGACTGGATAAGGGTAGAGGGGGGCCAGGCTGACTGGATAATGGGGGGGGCCAGGCTGACTGGATAATGGGGGGTCCAGGCTGACTGGATAAGGGTAGAGGGGGGCCAGGCTGACTGGATAATGGGGGGGGCTAGGCTGACTGGATAAGGGTAGAGGGGGGCCAGGCTGACTGGATAATGGGGGGGGCTAGGCTGACTGGATAAGGGTAGAGGGGGCCCAGGCTGACTGGATAATGGGGGGGCCAGGCTGACTGGATAATGGGGGACCAGGCTGACTGGATAAGGGTAGAGGGGGGCCAGGCTGACTGGATAATGGGGGGCCAGGCTGACTGGATAAGGGTAGAGGGGGCCCAGGCTGACTGGATAATGGGGGGGCCAGGCTGACTGGATAAGGGTTAGAGGGGGCCCAGGCTGACTGGATAATGGGGGGGGCCAGGCTGACTGGATAAGGGTAGAGGGGGGCCAGGCTGACTGGATAATGGGGGGGCCAGGCTGACTGGGTAAGGGTAGAGGGGGGCCAGGCTGACTGGATAATGGGGGGGGCCAGGCTGACTGGATAAGAGTAGAGGGGGGCCAGGCTGACTGGATAATGGGGGGGGCTAGGCTGACTGGATAAGGGTAGAGGGGGGCCAGGCTGACTGGATAATGGGGGGGCCAGGCTGACTGGATAAGGGTAGAGGGGGGGCCAGGCTGACTGGATAATGGGGGGCCAGGCTGACTGGATAAGGGTAGAGGGGGGGCCAGGCTGACTGGATAATGGGGGGCCAGGCTGACTGGATAAGGGTAGAGGGGGGCCAGGCTGACTGGATAATGGGGGGCCAGGCTGACTGGATAAGGGTAGAGGGGGGCCAGGCTGACGATAATGGGGGGCCAGGCTGACTGGATAAGGGTAGAGGGGGGCCAGGCTGACTGGATAATGGGGGGGCCAGGCTGACTGGATAAGGGTAGAGGGGGGCCAGGCTGACTGGATAATGGGGGCCAGGCTGACTGGATAATGGGGGGGCCAGGCTGACTGGATAAGGGTAGAGGGGGCCCAGGCTGACTGGATAATGGGGGGCCAGGCTGACTGGATAAGGGTAGAGGGGGGCCAGGCTGACTGGATAATGGGGGGCCAGGCTGACTGGATAAGGGTAGAGGGGGGCCAGGCTGACTGGATAATGGGGGGCCAGGCTGACTGGATAAGGGTAGAGGGGGGCCAGGCTGACGATAATGGGGGGCAGGCTCAGTCATTCAGGGGACAGGTGGTGGGGGGGGGAATTTCTCTGAGCTGATCGTCCAGGAGCTGCGTCCAGCCAGCACTGGGCGGGGGGGAACGGAGGCTTCCCAGGCCCCCTCCCCTGAGCATCTCTCTTGTCTGCAGAGAAGCCTGGCTACTGCCCGGCCCTGGTGCCTCCAGGCCTGAGCCTCAGTCAGAGCTGCGGCCCCTGCCTGGCCAACAGGTCCTGCTCCGCCTGCGCGGGGGATACGGATTGCCCTGGCCCGGAGAAGTGCTGCCCCAGCCAGTGCGGAACCCGCTGCACAGAGCCCATTGCCAGTAAGAGAACAGAGCAGTGGCCATGCTGGGTCACCCGGGGCCCTGTCTCCTGCCCCTTCCTCCAGGAACCCAGGAGCTCTCTGCTGACCCCAGTTACAGGTTTGGTTTTCACAGACTCCCCTGGCAGGGAGTTCCACAGGTTGCCTGTGCATTATGGGAAGACACACTCCCTTTTCTTTGTTCTAAATCTGCTACCTATTCATTTCATTGGCCGGCCCTTGTCCTTAGGTCATGTGAAGGGATAAATTACACGTCCCTAGTCACTTCCTCCACTCCATTCATGAGTTTATAGGCCTCTGTTACACCGCCCACCCCGTTGTCTCTTTTCCACATTGAACAGTCCCCGTAGGGCCTGTGCCAGGGTGCGCATCCCCCTCCCGATCCCTGAGTGCCAGGACTCAGAATCCGGGGCCCAGGGACAGGGCAGGGTTCCTCAGCAGGCAGAGGTGGTGCTGGGGGGCTGCATAATATTGAGCTCAGCACCCAGGGTGGCAGGGAGGCTGCTTCTGGGCCCGGATCCCAGCCCTCCAGGATTAGATGCTGCATGGCCCTTCCCGCAGGCCGAGCCCTGCAGGCTACTTGGACCTGGGCCCCTAACCCTGCAGGGGGGCTCGCTCGGACACTGGGCCACTAGCCCTGCGGGGGGGCTCGCTCGGACACTGGGCCACTAACCCTGCGGGGGGGCTCGCTCGGACACTGGGCCACTAACCCTGCGGGGGGGCTCGCTCGGACACTGGGCCACTAGCCCTGCGGGGGGGCTCGCTCGGACACTGGGCCCCTAACCCTGCAGGGGGGCTCGCTCGGACACTGGGCCACTAACCCTGCAGGGGGGCTCGCTCGGACACTGGGCCACTAGCCCTCCGGGGGGGGGCTCGCTCGGACACTGGGCCACTAGCCCTGCGGGGGGGCTCGCTCGGACACTGGGCCACTAGCCCTGCGGGGGGGGGCTCGCTCGGACACTGGGCCACTAGCCCTGCGGGGGGGCTCGCTCGGACACTGGGCCACTAACCCTGCAGCGGGGGGCTCGCTCGGACACTGGGCCACTAGCCCTGCGGGGGGGGCTCGCTCGGACACTGGGCCACTAGCCCTGCGGGGGGGCTCGCTCGGACACTGGGCCACTAGCCCTGCGGGGGGGCTCGCTCGGACACTGGGCCACTAGCCCTCCGGGGGGGGGCTCGCTCGGACACTGGGCCACTAGCCCTGCGGGGGGGCTCGCTCGGACACTGGGCCACTAGCCCTGCGGGGGGGGGGCTCGCTCGGACACTGGGCCACTAGCCCTGCGGGGGGGGGCTCGCTCGGACACTGGGCCACTAGCCCTGCAGGGGGGGGGCTCGCTCGGACACTGGGCCACTAGCCCTGCGGGGGGGCTCGCTCGGACACTGGGCCACTAGCCCTGCGGGGGGGCTCGCTCGGACACTGGGCCACTAACCCTGCAGGGGGGGGCTCGCTCGGACACTGGGCCACTAGCCCTGCAGGGGGGGGCTCGCTCAGACACTGGGCCACTAACCCTGCGGGGGGGCTCGCTCGGACACTGGGCCACTAACCCTGCGGGGGGGCTCGCTCGGACACTGGGCCACTAGCTCTGCGGGGGGGGGCTCGCTCGGACACTGGGCCACTAGCCCTGCGGGGGGGCTCGCTCGGACACTGGGCCACTAGCCCTGCGGGGGGGCTCGCTCGGACACTGGGCCACTAGCCCTGCGGGGGGGGGCTCGCTCGGACACTGGGCCACTAAGCCTGCGGGGGGGCTCGCTCGGACACTGGGCCACTAGCCCTGCGGGGGGGGGCTCGCTCGGACACTGGGCCACTAGCCCTGCGGGGGGGCTCGCTCGGACACTGGGCCACTAGCCCTGCGGGGGGGCTCGCTCGGACACTGGGCCACTAGCCCTGCGGGGGGGGGCTCGCTCAGACACTGGGCCACTAGCCCTGCGGGGGGGGGCTCGCTCGGACACTGGGCCACTAGCCCTGCGGGGGGGCTCGCTCGGACACTGGGCCACTAGCCCTGCAGGGGGGGGCTCGCTCAGACACTGGGCCCCTAACCCTGCCGGGAGGCTCGCTCGGACACTGGGCCACTAGCCCTGCAGGGGGGGGCTCGCTCAGACACTGGGCCACTATCCCTGCGGGGGGGCTCGCTCGGACACTGGGCCACTAGCCCTGCGGGGGGGCTCGCTCGGACACTGGGCCACTAGCCCTGCAGGGGGGGGCTCGCTCAGACACTGGGCCCCTAACCCTGCCGGGAGGCTCGCTCGGACACTGGGCCACTAGCCCTGCAGGGGGGGGCTCGCTCGGACACTGGGCCACTAGCCCTGCGGGGGGGCTCGCTCGGACACTGGGCCACTAGCCCTGCAGGGGGGGGCTCGCTCAGACACTGGGCCCCTAACCCTGCCGGGAGGCTCGCTCGGACACTGGGCCACTAGCCCTGCAGGGGGGGGCTCGCTCAGACACTGGGCCACTATCCCTGCGGGGGGGCTCGCTCGGACACTGGGCCACTAGCCCTGCGGGGGGGCTCGCTCGGACACTGGGCCACTAGCCCTGCAGGGGGGGGCTCGCTCAGACACTGGGCCCCTAACCCTGCCGGGAGGCTCGCTCGGACACTGGGCCACTAGCCCTGCAGGGGGGGGCTCGCTCGGACACTGGGCCACTAGCCCTGCGGGGGGGCTCGCTCGGACACTGGGCCACTAGCCCTGCAGGGGGGGGCTCGCTCAGACACTGGGCCCCTAACCCTGCCGGGAGGCTCGCTCGGACACTGGGCCACTAGCCCTGCAGGGGGGGGCTCGCTCGGACACTGGGCCACTAGCCCTGCGGGGGGGCTCGCTCGGACACTGGGCCACTAGCCCTGCAGGGGGGGGCTCGCTCAGACACTGGGCCCCTAACCCTGCCGGGAGGCTCGCTCGGACACTGGGCCACTAGCCCTGCGGGGGGGCTCGCTCGGACACTGGGCCACTAGCCCTGCAGGGGGGGGCTCGCTCGGACACTGGGCCACTAGCCCTGCGGGGGGGCTCGCTCGGACACTGGGCCACTAACCCTGCAGGGGGGGGCTCGCTCGGACACTGGGCCACTAGCCCTGCGGGGGGGCTCGCTCGGACACTGGGCCACTAGCCCTGCAGGGGGGGGCTCGCTCGGACACTGGGCCACTAGCCCTGCGGGGGGGCTCGCTCGGACACTGGGCCACTAACCCTGCAGGGGGGGGCTCGCTCGGACACTGGGCCACTAGCCCTGCGGGGGGGCTCGATCGGACACTGGGCCACTAGCCCTGCGGGGGGGCTCGCTCGGACAGGCCCTGCCATGGCTGCAGGGCATGGAGTCGTGCCGGAGCCACTGAACGGCTCCGCTGTGCTGCCCGGCGTCACGGCCCCCCCACCCCTCCGCTCTGCTCTGCGTCTCCAGACTTCTGCCATCTGGGGCCTGACGTGGGGCCGTGCAAAGCCTGGGTCCCTCGGCTCTTCTACAACGCCAGCGCCCGGCTGTGCGAGCTCTTCATCTACGGCGGCTGCCGGGGGAACACCAACAACTTTGCCGCGGAGGAGGAGTGTCTGCAGGCCTGCGGGCCCCATGGTGAGAGTGGGGACGGGGGAGGATCCACGCCGCTCGGGGCCGCCCGTCCCATCCCCTGCCCCTCCGGCCCTGCCACCACGGCCGCGTGGCCTGGGGCCCGCCCTGTTCTGTGCCCGGGGGTCTGCCCACTGCCGCCCGGCGGCTGCCACATTTCTGGGGCACCGCGGAGGGGTCGCACCAGGGAAACTGCTCTGAGCCCGGGCAACTGGCAGCCTGGCCTGGGGCCCTTCCCTACGTGGCACCAGCCCAGCCCCACCGAGCACGACCGCTGCCCCCCCGGCCAGCAAGGAGCCTCCCCAGCAAATCCCCTCAGCACCCCAGCGCCCTGAGCCCCCCTTCACCCCCACACGGGGAGAGGTTATAACCCCTCCCCCCTCCCCTCAGACACCCCAGCACCCTGAGCCCCCCCTTCACCCCCACACGGGGAGAGGTTATAACCCATCCCCCCCCTCCCCTCAGACACCCCAGCGCCCTGAGCCCCCCCTTCACCCCCACACGGGGAGAGGTTATAACCCATCCCCCCCTCCCCTCAGACACCCCAGCGCCCTGAACCCCCCCTGCGCCCCCTCCCCTCAGACACCCCAGCACCCTGTGCCCCCCTGCCCCCCCACATGGGGAGAGGTTATAACCCTTCCCCCCTCCCCTCAGACACCCCAGTGCCCTTAGCCCCCCCGCCTTCCCCACACAGAGAAGAGGTTATAACCCATCCCCCCCTCCCCTCACACACCCCAGTGCCCTTAGCCCCTCCGCCTTCCCCACACAGAGAAGAGGTTATAACCCACCCCCCCTCCCCTCAGACTCCCCAGTGCCCTTAGCCCCCCCGCCTTCCCCACACAGAGAAGAGGTTATAACCCATCCCCCCCTCCCCTCAGACACCCCAGCGCCCTGAGCCCCCCCTGCCCCCCCACATGGGGAGAGGTTATAACCCATCCCCCCTCCCCTCAGACACCCCAGGGCTCCCTGTGCCCCCCGCCCCACCTCACACAGGATGGGCTGGGTCTGGGCACCGCTGAGGGCGTCTGCTCAGGGCGAATTGCTCAGAACCAGGGCTCCGTACAGCCCCCAGGCTGGAGCCCTCCCCAAACAGGCCCCACACCAGTCTCACCGAGCGCTCCAGCTGCCAATCCGGCCAGCAGGAAGCCTCCCGAGCAAAACCCCTCGGACCCCCCAGCTCTCCCTGTGCCACAATCAGCCCCAGGCCTAACGCAGGGGAGGGGCTATAGGACCCGATCTCACATACCCTGAACGGGTCCTCTCGGTCCCAAGAAACCAGCCACAGATCCCCGGTCAATGCACCCCCTGGATTGTACCCACGAGATCGCGCCGAGCCAGCCCTTTACAATCTACCCTCTAAAGGGTTATTAACGAGAGAAAGAAAAGGTGGCGAGTCAGGCTGTTGAGGAGAATACGTCACACGCACCGGTCACTCAGTTCCTGATGCAGGCTGGTAACAGCGACGTTCCAAACCGCTCGCTTAGCAGTGTCTGGTGCCCATCCTACGTCAGGACGGGTCAGCAACCCTTCCCGGCTCTGTCCCTCGCAAGGCGGCACCGGGGATCAGTAGCACGAGTGAAGACCAGATGGAGTCGGCCTCATGGCACTTTCTATCCATCCCTGGTACCTCCCAGGCTGGAACGGGTCACATGGCCCCGTGACCTGTCCCTGTGTCCCCTGCCAGGAGCCGTGAGATTCTAACTGGTCTGCAGGTGTGTATTGGGCACCCTGAGAGCCATGGTCCTTGGGGCCGAGCTAATACGGGTTCGAATGCAATATTAGAAACAAGAGCACAGAACTGGACACGGTATGAAAACCAGGCCGGCCTTCAATAGGCTTCATCACTGCAAGGTCTCTCCTAGAGACGACCGCATCCTTGCACTGGTTTACAAAGCCAAGGTGAAACTTGGTAAGAACCATCGTGTGGTGGCACTTTGGGGGGACCCCCCGATCCTGCACCCCGTCTCCAGCAAGATGGGACTCCACCAGCCAGTAGAACAGAGAGGGGTCATGGCTTCTCCAGGACACAGCACAGCACAGATGTGATGTGGACATAAGGAGTCAGGGGCTGCCCTAGACCCCTTGGGGCGGGTGCATCGCCCCCTGAACTCCCAGCACTCCGCTTAGTCTGTTCTCTCCATGGTTTCCCAGCCAAAAAACTGCCCAGCTCCGCAGCCCTGCCCCCCAGCCAAGTGGCCGTCTCCCCCTCCCTCCCTTTGTCTCCCCCCTTGTTATCTGCCCAGGCTGGGCCTAGGTGTCTGGGCCAATCCACATGTGGTGAGTCAGTGGGAATCGCACAGCCCAGCGCAGGGGACCCCGGGTTACAGAGCAGACAGCCCCCCACAACATCACACATAGCCAATCCGATCTGCTTTTGCAGCATGAACCACGTGTGTCTTGTGATCTTGCCCGGAGCTAAAGAAAATAGTAAAGCTATCCAGGCCAGCTCTGGCAACCCTGAAGTCCAGTTACCACTGAGTTAATGTAGGGATTCTCATCCCACAGAGCGTAGGCATCTTGGCCCTTCGCCATGAAAACATCATGGTGGTGTGCCTCAGTTTCCCTTTCCACACAGTACATTATGGCTGGAATCCTCTTTGTCCTGCAAGAAGTTCCGAGATCAGTTACAGGCAGTAACTGTGAGCTACCAATATCGCAGGGTCCTTTAACATGCAGACTGTCGTTTGGTGCATTTCTTGGCAGGTTACATGGTCTTTCCAAAACAGCACATTGTACATCTTTACCAGTCTTGGCCACGACAGCACGTCGGTTACAGGCGTTGACCTGGGCAGTAGGAACAAACCCACATGCAGTGCTCGCTGGCAGTAGTTTCTCTCATGCCACGTCTTTGGCTCCATAGCATTGTAGCTTTGGCCCCTCAGGTTTAAACTGCAGTTTTCCTTTGCCAAAGCAAATTTTGCCCTTCCCCCTGGTCCTGGGGCTTCAAAACCTGACGTCTCTGGCTTAACAAAGACAAAGGGCTGGCTGGGTGTGTCTTCCCTGCTCACAATGGCCTTGGAATTTTCATTGTCCTCCCAGGCAGCCAGGTAACAATAACAAGTAGATTTACAACTCTGGTCCTTCCACCTCCAACCTCTGCTCCCAGTGGAATCAGCTGTTCGGTGTCCTGATGGAGTACCAGTGTCCACAGTGTCTAGAGATGGGAGTTTACCTGCCATCTCCTGCATTCCAGAGAGACTAGCCACACAGCTGCTCTGCCCGGCAGACTTAGCTCCACAGTCCTTCTGAATGTGAGACACTGTCCACCCTCCTCATCAGCCTGGAAACAACCCTGCCCCAACCACACTGAGGGTATGTCTACACTACCCCCCTAGTTCGAACTAGGGGGGTAATGTATGCATACCGAACTTGCTAATGAAGCCCGGGATTTGAATTTCCCGGGCTTCATTAGCATAAAGCCGGCGCCGCCATTTTTAAAAGCCGGCTAGTGCGAACCCCGTGCCGCGCGGCTACACACGGCACGGGCTAGATAGTTCGGATTAGGCTTCTAATCCGAACTATCTGTACGCCTCCTTGTGGAAGCCTAATCCGAACTATCTAGCCCGTGCCGCGTGTAGCCACGCGGCACGGGGTTCGCACTAGCCGGCTTTTAAAAATGGCGGCGCCGGCTTTATGCTAATGAAGCCCGGGAAATTCAAATCCCGGGCTTCATTAGCAAGTTCGGTATGCATACATTACCCCCCTAGTTCGAACTAGCGGGGTAGTGTAGACATACCCTGACTTCCCAGCCAGCTGGGCAAACCCAGTTATCACAAGACTGTTCCAATGCTCTGGCTGTTCCTGCCTCAGTTGAAACAACCCTCCGAGACCTCCCCACAACTATCCACACTGGGTCTGTCTACGTCCAAGTCAGCAGAGTCACTGCCAACAGACACATTCAAAGTGTCACCAAACGCACTGCTGCCTTCCCCAGACAGAGCTTTCTCCTGCTCCTCCCCAAGCAGGGAGCTTTTCCTCTCTCCAGCTACCGCCAGCTCCTCCCGAGATTCCTTCACTCCCTGGATCGTCTCTGGCCCAGCAGGTGGATTCCTAGACAACCCCCTTTCAAGGTCAGAGACATTTTCCTTCCCTTTGCAGCTCTCTGGACTGGGCCCCTGACGGCTCCTGTCCCAGCACACACAGGGGTAGGAGCCGTTCTCTCTCCCTCACGTAAAATACAAGCCCCAGAACCGTCTGATCTCTGGGATCCTGGCAGGACGCTGACTGGATCTACCCCAGTCACAGCCTCCTCCCCAGCAGACCCGGTGCTGCCACACACAGACACACAACTAGAGACAGTGTCATGTGTCCCAGAACCCCTGGCTATTCTGAGGCAAACAGCTAGTGGCTGAGACAGCTTCCTTCACTGACACACTGCCACTCAGCAGCCAAACCGCCAGTTTCCACACTCCGTGGCTGCTCACGCTGTGCTCCCTCACACACTCACGGCCAGCTTGTGCAAGTGCCGTTTCACAAGCATTACCAGCCAGCAACCCATCACCCTCCAGAACTTTATCTTGTTCCTCAGTGAGGAATTCACCCTGGCCCTCCCCTGCAGCCTGCTCCGGAGAATTGTCCCGACCTCTGGAGTCCCCTTGCCCTGCTTCTGACTGGCACCCAGAACCCTCACCCACAGGCCCACTGCTCCCCTGCACAGACACGGCCATCTGCCTCAGGCAACCAGAGAGAGACACTTTCCCCTCGGTTACAGTAGGACTGGCTGGCCACAGACAATTGCCCAGAGTCACACGCATCCCCTTCACAAACCCCACCCCTGCTAAGACATCAGCCTGGTTAAACACATCTGCCCTGTCAGACCCACACGGTTACACACCGCACTCCCGGGAGGATTCGGTCTCTTCAGCTCGTCTATTTTCTTAAGCTGAAGCTCAAATCTGGCAGCTCTCTCATTGGCTAGTCTGATTCCTCTTCCGACTCGGCCATTCTCCCGGCACGTTCTCCTTCTAGCTTCTGCCTTCTCTCAGCAGCTTCTCTTTGTGCCTGAGCCCTTCTCTGCTGGCAGACGAAATTCCTCCAGTTCTTGTTTATATTTAAGTTGCAATCTCCTCGGTGAATCCTGCCTGCTCCTTCCTTCTGCAGCATCTCTGGCCACTAACAAAGGCCTCAGTTCTGGCTTAGAGGCTTTCTCTCTAAAGGCAATGCCTCTCCTGCAGCACAGATCTTCCAGACTCATGCGGTCGCTGACTCATCGCAGCAGCTCTTTACCCAAGCGAACTCTCAACACCAGAAATCCAATGGAGACAGGATGGGGTCCTGAGCCCAAGCTCAGTTGACCAAGATCTGTGGATCCTGCCGACTACGCCCCTCTGACGGACCCGGCTGGGTCTGGGCACAGCTGAGAGCGTCCACTCAGGGCGAATTGCTCAAAACCAGGGCTCCTTACAGCCCCGACTGGAGACCTTCCCAAACAGACGGCAAACCAGTCCCACCGAGCGCTCCAGCTGCCAATCCGGCCGGCAGGAAGCCTCCGGAGCAAAACCCCTCAGACACCCCCCTCTTCCTGTGCCCCAATCAGCCTAACACAGGTGAGGGGTTATAGGACCCGATCTCACCCACCCCGAACGGGTCCTCCCAACCCAAAGAACCAGCCACAGATCCCTGGTCAGTTTACACTCTGGATCTCACCCACAGGATCGCGCCGAGCCAGCCCTTTAGAACCTGCAACCAAAAGGGTTATTAACGAGAGAAAGAAAAGGTGGCGAGTCAGGCTGTTGAGGAGAATACGTCACACGCACCAGTCACTCAGTTCCTGATGCAGGCTGGTAACAGGGACGTTCCAAACCGCTCGCTTAGCAGTGTCTGGTGCCCATCCTACGTCAGGACGGGTCGGCGCCCCTTCCCGGCTCTGTCCCTCGCAAGGCTGCACCGGGGATCAGTAGCAGAATTGAAGACCAGATGGAGTCGGCCTCATGGCACTTTCTATCCATCCCTGGTACCTCCCACGCTGGAGTAGGTCACATGGCGCAGTTCCACGAGGCGTACAGATAGTTTGGAATAGCTAGCCCGTGCCACGTGTAGCCGCGCGGCACGGGGTTCAAACAAGCCGGCATTTAAAAATGGCGCCGGCCGGCTTATGCAAATAAAGCCTGGGAAATTCAAATCCTGGGCTTCATTTGCACGTTCGGTATGCGTACATTACCCCGCTAGTTCGAACTAGGGGGGTAGTGTAGACATACCCCCCTAGAACAGGAGTGAGCCTGGCCCTGTCCTAACCGTGTCCTTCTCTTGCAGGCCTGGCCTAGCCTGGCCAGAACGGGGCTACGCAGGGAGGCTGCGTCCTGCTCCCCCGGCACGACCCTCCCTCGAGACGCTCTGCTGCTGCCCAGGCCGTCTCTGCGCCCGGCTCTCGGGCCCTGCCTGGGGCGGGGGCTGGCCGCCACCACCATCATCACCAATAAAGGAACCCGGCTGATTGACCCTGCCCTGCCTCCAGCGTCCGACCCGCCGAGCCACATCCGCAAGCAGCCTGCCCCGGCCAGACTCACAGCACCCCCCTCGTGCCCGGCTGGGGGGGCAGGGGGTGTCTCCCGGCCCCTCGGAGCGGCGCCTGAGCGCGGCACAGCGAATTGCATGGGGTGGGCCGCTCCTCGGCCACGTTCTCCCACGGCACAGAGGCTCCTGTGGAACCCGCAGGCCCAGTCCCCGCGGTGCCAGCCCACACGTGGCACGAGCCGCTAGCGTCCCTGGCCGCTCTTTGCTGGGCACGTCCCTCGCGGGCCAGCGTCCGGCACCTGGGCCCAGCGGCCCCCGGGGAAGGAGCAGGGAAGGGCACCTGCCTCGCCCCCGTTGGCTGGGTTCCAGCGCCACCCGGCATCTCAGGGAGGCCTCCGGTCTCTGCTGCAGGGCTCAGGCTGAGAGCACACGGGGGGGGCACGGCCGCCTCACTCGGGGTCACCCCCCACCCCGGAAGGGCTCAGACTCGGCGCTGCCCTCCCGGGGTGACTCGGGGGCCGAGCCCAGAGCCGCCACAGACCCAAACACTGGCACAGGCTCCGCTGCTGGACTCAGGCAGCTTTTGGTCCCAGGCCGGGGCTGCCCTGTGCCCCCCGGCCTCCCCCAGGGCCTGGCCCCTCGCGGGGGGCTGCTCAGCCGCCGGCTCTGCCCTGGCCCAGCCGAGTCTGAGGGGCAGCCGCGCCCTGCCCTGCCCCGCTGCACATGGCCGTGCTGACAATGCACCCGCCGCCCGATGAGCCTGTTGACACAACCTGGCAGGGCGCCCCGCCTGTGTGCTGCTCCCAGGCGTGGCACGGGCCGGGAGCTGGCGTCTGGCAGGTGCTCCCAGTGCCCACGTGGGAGCCAGCCCTTCCCCTGGAGGCTTTAAGTCCCCCTGGCTCCGGCCGCTGCCCAGAGATTGCCCCGGCAGCACCATGAAGGCCGGCTCCATCCTCCTCCTGGGGCTCCTGGCCCTGGGGGGCCTTGCGCTGGAGGAGGAGCCAAGCGGTGAGCACCCCTGCCCCCTTGCCACGCAGCCGGGGGGGCCCTGCGAGGAGGGAGCCCCCAGCCAGGAGCACGGTGGCTGCCTCTGAGCTGAGATGCCGCAGGGAGGCTGCAGGGCAGAGGCTGCTGTCGGGAGCCGGTTCGTGCGAGGCACAGACCCCTCTGCTGCTGGGCTCCCCCCACTAGCGCCCTGGCCGTGCTCGGGCAGGACTCACCAGCCGCCAGGGAGCGAGAGCCTGCGCCCTCCTGCTGCAGGGGCCTGGCCCAGCCGGTCTCCCGTGCTCTGCAGGGCGGTGGGCTCGAAGGCCAGGCTGTGCCCAGCCACAACGGCCACCGGCGTCTGGGAGCAAGGCCCCGAGTCCAGCTGGCAACTGGGGGGCCCCGTGGGGCTGGAGCGTAGCAGAGAGCGTGGCTCCACGGAAGGCAGGCTAAGAGCGAGCCAGGCACGTCCGGCCCCGGAGCCTGCCTGCCAGAGCCCCGGGCTGCGGCCAAACGCAGGACAGATGGGCGGGGAGGGAAACGGCTCCGGGGCGCATGGTGCCACTAAGCTGGCGTCTCCCTGGGACCCGATTCTCCAGCCGAAGGGCTGTGGCAGATCCCGGCCAGCGGGCACCATGCCAGTGGGACAGTCCCAGTGGGCGTCCCTGCCTCGGGAGGAGACCGGGCTGGCGGAGGTGGGGGCCGGTCTCAGGGCGCTCGTAGCTGGGTTGTGGGTGGCTTGGCGCAGGCGGGGCGCGAGCTGGCGGAGGTGGGGGCCGGTCTCAGGGCGCTCGTGGCTGGGTTGTGGGTGGCTTGGCGCGGGCGGGGCGCGAGCTGGCGGAGGTGGGGGGCGGTCTCAGGGCACTCGTGGCTGGGTCGTGGGTGGCTTGGCGCGGACGGGGCGCGAGCTGGCGGAGGTGGGGGCCGGTCTCAGGGCGCTCGTAGCCGGGTTGTGGGTGGCTTGGCGCGGACGGGGCGCGAGCTGGCGGAGGTGGGGGCCGGTCTCAGGGCGCTCGTAGCTGGGTTGTGGGTGGATTGGCGCGGGCGGGGCGTGAGCTGGCGGAGGTGGGGACCGGTCTCAGGGCGCTCGTAGCTGGGTTGTGGGTGGCTTGGCGCGGGCGGGGCGCGAGCTGGCGGAGGTGGGGGCCGGTCTCAGGGCGCTCGTAGCTGGGTTGTGGGTGGCTTGGCGCGGGCGGGGCGCGAGCTGGCGGAGGTGGGGGCCGGTCTCAGGGCGCTCGTGGCTGGGTTGTGGGTGGCTTGGCGCGGGCGGGGCGCGAGCTGGCGGAGGTGGGGGCCGGTCTCAGGGCGCTCGTGGCTGGGTTGTGGGTGGCTTGGCGTGGGCGGGGCGCGGGCTGGCGGAGGTGGGGGCCGGTCTCAGGGCGCTCGTGGCTGGGTTGTGGGTGGCTTGGCGTGGGCGGGGCGCGAGCTGGCGGAGGTGGGGGCCGGTCTCAGGGCGCTCGTAGCTGGGTTGTGGGTGGATTGGCGCGGGCGGGGCACGAGCTGGCGGAGGTGGGGGCCGGTCTCAGGGCGCTCGTAGCTGGGTTGTGGGTGGATTGGCGCGGGCGGGGCGTGAGCTGGCGGAGGTGGGGGCCGGTCTCAGGGCGCTCGTAGCTGGGTCGTGGGTGGATTGGCGCGGGCGGGGCGCGAGCTGGCGGAGGTGGGGGCCGGTCTCAGGGCGCTCGTAGCTGGGTTGTGGGTGGCTTGGCGCGGGCGGGGCGCGAGCTGGCGGAGGTGGGGGCCGGTCTCAGGGCGCTCGTAGCTGGGTTGTGGGTGGCTTGGCGCGGGCGGGGCGCGAGCTGGCGGAGGTGGGGGCCGGTCTCAGGGCGCTCGTAGCTGGGTCGTGGGTGGCTTGGCGCGGGCGGGGCGCGAGCTGGCGGAGGTGGGGGCCGGTCTCAGGGCGCTCGTAGCTGGGTCGTGGGTGGCTTGGCGCGGACGGGGCGCGAGCTGGCGGAGGTGGGGGCCGGTCTCAGGGCGCTCGTAGCCGGGTTGTGGGTGGCTTGGCGCAGGCGGGGCGCGAGCTGGCGGTGGTGGGGGCCGGTCTCAGGGCGCTCGTGGCTGGGTCGTGGGTGGCTTGGCGCGGGCGGGGCGCGAGCTGGCGGAGGTGGGGGCCGGTCTCAGGGCGCTCGTGGCTGGGTTGTGGGTGGCTTGGCGCGGGCAGGGCGCGAGCTGGCGGAGGTGGGGGCCGGTCTCAGGGCGCTCGTAGCTGGGTCGTGGGTGGCTTGGCGCGGGCGGGGCGCGAGCTGGCGGAGGTGGGGACCGGTCTCAGGGCGCTCGTGGCTGGGTTGTGGGTGGCTTGGCGCGGGCGGGGCGCGAGCTGGCGGAGGTGGGGGCCGGTCTCAGGGTGCTCGTGGCTGGGTTGTGGGTGGCTTGGCGCGGGCGGGGCGCGAGCTGGCGGAGGTGGGGGCCGGTCTCAGGGTGCTCGTGGCTGGGTTGTGGGTGGCTTGGCGTGGGCGGGGCGCGAGCTGGCGGAGGTGGGGGCCGGTCTCAGGGCGCTCGTAGCTGGGTCGTGGGTGGCTTGGCGCGGGCGGGGCGCGAGCTGGCGGAGGTGGGGGCCGGTCTCAGGGCGCTCGTAGCTGGGTCGTGGGTGGCTTGGCGCGGGCGGGGCGCGAGCTGGCGGAGGTGGGGGCCGGTCTCAGGGCGCTCGTAGCCGGGTCGTGGGTGGCTTGGCGCGGACGGGGCGCGAGCTGGCGGAGGTGGGGGCCGGTCTCAGGGCGCTCGTAGCCGGGTCGTGGGTGGCTTGGCGCGGACGGGGCGCGAGCTGGCGGAGGTGGGGGCCGGTCTCAGGGCGCTCGTAGCTGGGTTGTGGGTGGCTTGGCGCGCGCGGGGCGCGAGCTGGCGGAGGTGGGGGCCGGTCTCAGGGCGCTCGTAGCTGGGTCGTGGGTGGCTTGGCGCGGGCGGGGCGCGAGCTGGCGGAGGTGGGGGCCGGTCTCAGGGCGCTCGTGGCTGGGTCGTGGGTGGCTTGGCGCGGGCGGGGCGCGAGCTGGCGGAGGTGGGGGCCGGTCTCAGGGCGCTCGTAGCTGGGTTGTGGGTGGCTTGGCGCGCGCGGGGCGCGAGCTGGCGGAGGTGGGGGCCGGTCTCAGGGCGCTCGTAGCTGGGTTGTGGGTGGCTTGGCGCGGGCGGGGCGCGAGCTGGCGGAGGTGGGGGCCAGTCTCAGGGCGCTCGTGGCTGGGTTGTGGGTGGCTTGGCGCGGGCGGGGCGCGAGCTGGCGGAGGTGGGGGCCGGTCTCAGGGCGCTCATAGCTGGGTTATGGGTGGCTTGGCGCGGGCGGGGCGCGAGCTGGCGGAGGTGGGGGCCGGTCTCAGGGCGCTCGTAGCTGGGTTGTGGGTGGCTTGGCGTGGGCGGGGCGCGAGCTGGCGGAGGTGGGGGCCGGTCTCAGGGCGCTCGTAGCTGGGTTGTGGGTGGCTTGGCGCGGGCGGGGCGCGAGCTGGCGGAGGTGGGGGCCGGTCTCAGGGCGCTCGTAGCTGGGTTGTGGGTGGCTTGGCGTGGGCGGGGCGCGAGCTGGCGGAGGTGGGGGCCGGTCTCAGGGCGCTCGTAGCTGGGTTGTGGGTGGCTTGGCGCGGGCGGGGCGTGAGCTGGCGGAGGTGGGGGCCGGTCTCAGGGCGCTCGTAGCTGGGTTGTGGGTGGCTTGGCGTGGGCGGGGCGCGAGCTGGCGGAGGTGGGGGCCGGTCTCAGGGCGCTCGTGGCTGGGTTGTGGGTGGCTTGGCGCGGACGGGGCGCGAGCTGGCGGAGGTGGGGGCCGGTCTCAGGGCGCTCGTAGCTGGGTTGTGGGTGGCTTGGCGTGGGCGGGGCGCGAGCTGGCGGAGGTGGGGGCCGGTCTCAGGGCGCTCGTAGCTGGGTTGTGGGTGGCTTGGCGCGGGCGGGGCGCGAGCTGGCGGAGGTGGGGGCCGGTCTCAGGGCGCTCGTAGCTGGGTTGTGGGTGGCTTGGCGTGGGCGGGGCGCGAGCTGGCGGAGGTGGGGGCCGGTCTCAGGGCGCTCGTAGCTGGGTTGTGGGTGGCTTGGCGCGGGCGGGGCGTGAGCTGGCGGAGGTGGGGGCCGGTCTCAGGGCGCTCGTAGCTGGGTTGTGGGTGGCTTGGCGTGGGCGGGGCGCGAGCTGGCGGAGGTGGGGGCCGGTCTCAGGGCGCTCGTAGCTGGGTTGTGGGTGGCTTGGCGCGGGCGGGGCGTGAGCTGGCGGAGGTGGGGGCCGGTCTCAGGGCGCTCGTAGCTGGGTCGTGGGTGGCTTGGCGCGGGCGGGGCGCGAGCTGGCGGAGGTGGGGGCTGGTCTGTCCTGCAACAGAAACACGTCTGATCCCCTGCTCCCTGCGGGCGGGGCGGGCCCGGGGCCAAGGGCATGGATGCCACAGGAGCTAATCCATGTTCCACGTCTGTCCCTCGCAGCGACCCCTGCAGCTCCCTCCCTTCCCCGGGGGCTCCCGTCCCCCCTCCTTCCCCCAGGGGCTCCCGCGCCCCCTCCCATCCCCGGGGGCTCCCGTGCCCCCTCCCTTCCCTGGGGGCTCCCGTGCCCCCTCCCTCCCCTGGGGGTTCCTGTGCCCCCCTCCCTTCCCTGGGGGCTCCCGTGCCCCCCTCCCTTCCCTGGGGGTTCCCGCGTCCCCTCCCTCCCCCAGAGGCTCCCGTGCCCCCTCCCTCCCCCGGGGGCTCTCGCGCCCCCTTTCCTTCCCCGGGGGCTCCCACGTTCCCCTCCCTCCCTCGGGGATTCCTGCGTCCCCCTCCCTCCCCCAGGGGCTCCCGCGTCCCCCTCCCTCCCTTCTCCAGGGGCTCCCACGTCCCCCTCCCTCCCCCAAGGGCTCCCACGCCCCCTCCCTCCCCCTGCAGGCTCCCGCGTCCCCCTCCCTCTCCCTGGGGGCTCCCACGTCCCCATCCCTTCCCCGGGGGCTCCCGCGTCCCCCTCCCTCCCCCCAACGGTTCCCCGCCTCCCTCCCTCCCCCAGGGGTTCCTGCACCCCCTCCCGTCTCTGGGGGTGCAGTTTCTGTGGCCCTGCAGCAAGAGCCCAGCTTGGGGCCCAGGTGCTGCCGTGGGCTGAGGGCTCAGGCGGGACCCGGTGTCCCGGGGCGGGGGGGGGCTCTAGAGGGCACCGGAAGGACCCTCCCTGCAATTTGACCGTCTCCCCAACTGACCCGGGCTCCTGTCTCCTGTGCAGCCCCAGCCAAGGAGGGCGTGTGCCCGGCCGAAGTGAAGGGGCCCTCCCGCCCCCCGCGGGAGTACTGCCTCTCGGACGGGTCCTGCCCGGGCAGCATGAAGTGCTGCAACTTAGGGAGCAGGAAAGTTTGCGTCCTCCCGGATTCAGGTAACGGCTCTTCACTCCGGCAAGGGGGGGAGGGGAGTGAGGCGCGGACAAGCCGAGGGACAGCTCAGGTAGCACCCCCAAGGGGTTCTCTGCACAGAGATGTGGCGGCCTGCGGAACTCACTGCCACTGGATCTCAGCGCACTGATCAGCGTTCCAATTGGGGGCTCAGCGCCGCGGGGTCAGGCAGGACTCACTTGTCCCCCACCCCCGAGCCCTGCTCAGCTGGCCAGACACCCAGAGGGTTGTTTGCCTTTCTCTGGAGCATCAGGCACTGAGGGGAGGGGGGCAGTGTCAGAGCAGGGGCGAGGGAGAGGCAGGAATCAGAAAGAAAAGCGGCTCTGGAGAATGGGAAACTGCAGCTGGGCCCCGGCCCCGGCCCCGTGCAGAGAGGCCCAGGCCCGGCTCAGAGGCCTTTCTCCGCTGCTGCTGGCGGGCCAGGCACCCTGCCTTGATGGCTCTCTGGGCATGGGTGGCAGCACGGCCCATCACCCTCGCCAGGGTCCGGCCTGGGCACTGCTGCACGCTGCCAAAGGGCTCTCCACTCGCCCCAGGGCTGTCCACGCTCCGCCAGGGCCAGGCCTCCCCGGGCTCCTCTCACAGCCGGTTACAGCCGCTCCCCGGCTGCCACGTGGCCCGGGACAGCTTGGCCCCGACACCCGGCTCCCAGGACCCAGAGCAGGCCCGGCCCCGCGGTCTCCCCGAGCGGCTGGTGCTCTCTGCAGCGCTGGCGATGGTCCCGGCTCCCAGGACCCAGAGCAGGCCCGGCCCCGCGGTCTCCCCGAGCGGCTGGTGCTCTCCACAGCGCTGGCGATGGTCCCGGCTCCCAGGACCCAGAGCAGGCCCGGCCCCGCGGTCTCCCCGAGCGGCTGGTGCTCTCCACAGCGCTGGCGATGGTCCCGGCTCCCAGGACCCAGAGCAGGCCTGGCCCCGTGGTCTCCCCGAGCGGCTGGTGCTCTCCACAGCGCTGGCGATGGTCCCGGCTCCCCCCGGGCTCCGTGGGCGGGCAAAGGGGGACATGTCCCAGCTGTGCTGGCCAGGGCTGGACTGTAGCTCCTGCAGCATCAGGGCCGGCCGGGGGGACCAGCCCGGGTGGTACGGGCCGCAGGCCGTGTCTCCGTGGCACAGAGCAGCTTCCCCACCCTGCCTGCTCCTTCCTCCCGCCCGGGCAGCTACCACGCTCAGCGGCCGTGGCCACCCCAGGCCCCGTCAAAAGGCCAAGGCTCCTCCCCAGGCCGGCTGCCTTTTCCTGCCGGCTGTTCCTGGGCCTGTCTCCAGACACCCGAGTAGCAAAGGGGGCAGGAGCTGCAGGGATGGGGCAGCCCCACAGCTGGGGCTTTGTGTGGCCCCACCCTGGCCGGGCCTTTGCCTGCTGGAGGGCGGCGCAGCAACCCGCAGGGCCCTTTCATTTCCCCTTCTTCCCCAGTGCACCCTGGCTACTGCCCCGCGCCAGAGCCTGGCCTGAGCACCATCTGCCTGGTGAGCTGCTTCAACGACACGCAGTGCTCCCCGGACCAGAAGTGCTGCACCATCGGCTGCCACAAAAAGTGCACCAGAGCGGAGCCAGGTAAACCGCCGGGAGCAGGGCGAGGGGCTAAACGCATGCACCACGGACCTTTGCTCTGGACCTCGTGCAGCCAGTCACGGCAGCTGTGTGCCCCTCGTGCAGCCAGTCACGGCAGCTGTGTGCCCCCTCGTGCGGCCCCCGGCACTGATAGCTGTGTGCCCCCTCGTGCAGCCAGTCACGGCAGCTGTGTGCCCCTCGTGCAGCCAGTCACGGCAGCTGTGTGCCCCCTCGTGCGGCCCCCGGCACTGATAGCTGTGTGCCCCCTCGTGCAGCCAGTCACGGCAGCTGTGTGCCCCTCGTGCAGCCAGTCACGGCAGCTGTGTGCCCCCTCGTGCAGCCCGTCACGGTCAGCTGTGTGCCCCTCGTGCAGCCCGTCACGGCAGCTGTGTGCCCCTCGTGCAACCAGTCACGGCAGCTGTGTGCCCCTCGTGCAGCCAGTCACGGCAGCTGTGTGCCCCTCGTGCAGCCCGTCACGGCAGCTGTGTGCCCCTCGTGCAGCCAGTCACGGCAGCTGTGTGCCCCCTCGTGCAGCCAGTCACGGCATCTGTGTGCCCCTCGTGCAGCCAGTCACGGCAGCTGTGTGCCCCTCGTGCAAACAGTCACGGCATCTGTGTGCCCCTCGTGCATCCAGTCACGGCAGCTGTGTGCCCCTCGTGCAACCAGTCACGGCAGCTGTGTGCCCCCTCGTGCAACCAGTCACAGCAGCTGTGTGCCCCCTCGTGCAGCCAGTCACTGGCAGCTGTGTGCCCCTCGTGCGGCCCCCGGCGCTGGCAGCTGTGTGCCCCTCGTGTGGCCCCCGGCACTAACAGCTGTGCGCCCCTCGTGCGGCCCCCGGCACTGGCAGCTGTGTGCCCCTCGTGCGGCCCCTGGCACTAACAGCAGTGCGCCCCTCGTGCGGCCCCCGGCGCTGGCAGCTGTGCGCCCCTCGTGCGGCCCCCGGCGCTGGCAGCTGTGTGCCCCTCGTGCGATCCCCGGCACTGACAGCTGTGTGCCCCTCGTGCGATCCCCGGCACTGACAGCTGTGCGCCCCTCGTGCGGCCCCCCGGCACTGGCAGCTGTGTGCCCCTCGTGCGGCCCACGGCGCTGACAGCTGTGTGCCCCTCATGCGGCCCCCGGCACTAACAGCTGTGCGCCCCTCGTGCGATCCCCGGTGCTGGCAGCTGTGCGCCCCTCGTGCGGCCCCCGGCACTAACAGCTGTGCGCCCCTCGTGCGATCCCCGGCGCTGGCAGCTGTGCGCCCCTCGTGCGGCCCCTGGCGCTGACAGCTGTGCGCCCCTCGTGCGGCCCCTGGAGCTGACAGCTGTGCGCCCCTCGTGCGATCCCCGGCGCTGGCAGCTGTGCGCCCCTCGTGCGGCCCCTGGCGCTGACAGCTGTGCGCCCCTCGTGCGATCCCGGCGCTGGCAGCTGTGTGCCCCTCGTGCGGCCCCCGGCACTGGCAGCTGTGCGCCCCTCGTGCGATCCCCGGCACTGGCAGCTGTGTGCCCCTCGTGCGGCCCCCGGCACTGCAGCTGTGTGCCCCTCGTGCGGCCCCCGGCACTGGCAGCTGTGCGCCCCTCGTGCGATCCCCGGCACTGGCAGCTGTGTGCCCCTCGTGCGGCCCCCGGCACTGGCAGCTGTGCGCCCCTCGTGCGGCCCCCCGGCACTGGCAGCTGTGTGCCCCTCGTGCGGCCCCCGGCACTAACAGCTGTGTGCCCCTCGTGCGGCCCCCGGCGCTGACAGCTGTGCGCCCCTCGTGCGGCCCCTGGCACTGGCAGCTGTGCGCCCCTCGTGCGGCCCCCGGCACTAACAGCTGTGTGCCCCTCGTGCGGGCCCCCGGCGCTGACAGCTGTGTGCCCCTCGTGCGGCCCCTGGCACTAACAGCTGTGTGCCCCTCGTGCGGCCCCCGGCACTAACAGCTGTGTGCCCCTCGTGCGGCCCCTGGCACTAACAGCTGTGCTCTGACGAGGTGAATCAGGCACGTTTGCTGGCACAGGACCCTTGTGCAAACAGGGTCACTGTGGTCCAATGTGGCCTTGCTCCTGAAGGCTGGAAATCGCTTCCCCACCCCCGTCCCTCAGCCAACCGGTGCCCGGGCAGTGGCTGCAGGCTCCGGGGTGCAGGGGCCGCGCAGAGCCCGGGGCCGCCGCGATGCCCCCCGTTCTCCGGGCCTGGGCGCCCTGTCGTGCACTCTGCCCCCCGTCACCCTGGCAGGGCTCTGCAAGGAGCGCCCCCGGAGAGGGGGAGGGGCGGCCTGGCACGCACCCCCATCGCTGCCCGCCGGCCGTGCCTGGCCCTGCAGGTGCCCAGAACAGGCAGCGTCTTTCCCCTGTGGAGGCCGGGTGTGCCCAGACCCCGCGCCTGGCCAGTCCCCGGTACCCCGAGGCCCTGAGCAGCCCCCCCCCCCCCCCGTGCTCGAGGGAACCTGGTGCCGAGGGCCGGCGTGTGCGGGCAGCAAGGGCCTGGCGAAGGCTTTGGCAAGCAGCTGGCTGCTGGGGGAGGTGGGTCGGCCTGACCCCAGGCCTTATCTGGGTCCAAACTCCTGCAGCTCCCGGCCAGGGACTGGCTTGGAGCCCACGAGGAACGAGCCGCCACAAGCTGCTCCTGGGGCCAAGAGCCCCCTGGCTGCCCAGGCAGCCTGCCCAGGCTCTGCCCCCGGATGTTTCTCTGGCAGGGACCTGCCCGTTTGCTCACCCTGGGCTCTGCCTCCCTCCAGCCTCCCCGGGCGCCTGCCCAAGCACAAGGTGCTGCAGCCGCGGCCCTGCCCGAACCGCTGCGGGGGACGACCGGGGGTGCCTTGGCCAGCAGAAATGCTGCTTCACCGGCTGTGGCCTGGAGTGCGTTGCCCCGCAAGCAGGGCCCCTCAGCACCCCCCTGCCGCCGGCGCCGCCCGGAGAGGGAGCCTGGACCCCTCAGCCTGCAGGTGAAGCAGGGCCGGGCTCTGAGGGCACCAGGGGGAGCGGGGTGTCACCGGCCCCAGGCGAGGACTGTCTCTCCCCAGAGCCCCCGACACCTCGCGAGTCCCTGGCCTTGCTGGTGCCCCGCCTGCAGATCGTGCTGGGTGCAGCCCCGACCCCCGGTCAGTGGCAGGGGGCAGCCCCCCCGGACTGAGCGACGAGCCCCGGGTCCAGCCAGGCTGGCACCCCGCAAGGGGCTGCTCAGAGCCCTGGCACCGCCTGCCTGGCGAGGAGCAAAGGCCCCAGGCTCAGAGCCGCTGCGCCACGTGGTCTGGACCCGCAGCACGTAGCAGAGCGAGCACCCCGCGCTGCAGAGCGCCCGCGTTCCCCTCCACGCGCCCTGGGGGGGCACAGCCCCGTGGGCGGGCAGCCGAGCCAGCTGGGTGCCCTGGGCAGTGTGCGCCCACATGCAGCCTTCAGAAGGCGCGTGCCCCAGTGTCTGCCCCAGCGAGCGAGGGGCGGGAGGCGAGGGGGTCGCTGCGCTAGCGGAAGTCAGCGGCAGAGTGGGGGGGTCGCTGCCCCCGGGCGCGGTTCCTAGGGCCCCTCTCTGTTTCAGGGACGCCCTGGAGCCCAAGGAAGCCGGGCACCTGCCCGGCCAGCCTGGTCGAGTGCCCCTACACGGAGCCCGCCCTCTGCCTCAACGACTCCACCTGCCCGGGGCCGCAGAAGTGCTGCTACCACCTGTGCCAGCTCCAGTGCGTGGTCCCCGAGGAAGGTACCCGCCACGCAGAGCCCGGGCACAGAGCCACGGGCCACCCTCCCATCAGGGCACCGGGGCGCCAACGGCCTCTGCCCAGCCCCCAATGAACCGCTACCCGGCGCCTTCCCCAGCACCGGCCTCATCCTGCCGCCCACAGGCCCCAGTCCGCCAGGGCCCCCCGCTGGGCACTGCTGCCGGGCGCGGCTTTGCCACCCCCAGGCCCTGGGGAGAGCAGCGATGTGCAGGCGCCCGCGGCCCGGTGGCACTCTCCCCTCGGGCAGAGAGGGGCTGTGGGTGGCACAGAGGGGCAGGGGGCGGCAGCGAGACCGGGGGCTGAGGGAGGGGGCAGCCAGGGATGGGGGCTGAGGGAGGGGGCAAGGGCTGGAGCAGGGGGCTGAGGGCTGAGGAGGGGGCAGAGGCCAGAGCAGGGGCTTGAGGGAGGGGGCAGCCAGGGCAGGGGGCTGAGGGAGGGGGCAGAGGCCAGAGCAGGGGCTTGAGGAAGGGGCAGCCAGGGGTGGGGGCTGAGGGAGGGAGCAGCCAGGGCAGGGGGCTGAGGGAGGGGGCAGAGGCCAGAGCAGGGGCTTGAGGGAGGGGGCAGCCAGGATGGGGGCTGAGGGAGGGGGCAAGGGCTGGAGCAGGGGGCTGAGGGCTGAGGGAGGGGGCAGAGGCCAGAGCAGGGCTTGAGGGAGGGAGCAGCCAGGGCAGGGGGCTGAGGGAGGGGGCAGAGGCCAGAGCAGGGGCTTGAGGAGGGGGCAGCCAGGGATGGGGGCTGAGGGAGGGAGCAGCCAGGGCAGGGGGCTGAGGGAGGGGGCAGAGGCCAGAGCAGGGGCTTGAGGGAGGGGGCAGCCAGGGGTGGGGCTGAGGGAGGGAGCAGCCAGGGCAGGGGCTGAGGGAGGGGGCAGAGGCCAGAGCAGGGGTCTTGAGGGAGGGGGCAGCCAGGGGTGGGGGCTGAGGGAGGGAGCAGCCAGGGCAGGGGGCTGAGGGAGGGGGCAGAGGCCAGAGCAGGGGCTTGAGGGAGGGGCAGCCAGGGGTGGGGGCTGAGGGAGGGGGCAGCCAGGGGTGGGGGCTGAGGGAGGGCCCCATCTCACGTCTCTGCCCGTGACCCCTCGTGCTCCAGAGAAACCCGGCTTGTGCCCTGCCGAGGCCCGAAGGACGTCCTGGACCCCTGCTTCTGGAGCTGCTCGGGGGACAGGGAGTGCCTGGGAAGCGAGAAATGCTGCCGTATCAGCTGCGGCTTTACCTGCCTGGAGCCGGTGCGGGGTAAGGGGAGCTCAGCGTGGAGCCGGCCCCCCCCCGGCTGAGCCAGCATCAGGATGAGTGACGGTCGGGGACCCCTCTCCGACACCCCCCAGGAGCTCCCAGCTGGGTCCACGAGGCGGCGGGTGCCAGGGACAGCGGCTGAGGCGGGGCCGTGTCTGTGGGTGCGGGGGTGGCGAGGGGCACGGGGCAGAGGCAGGAGGCCAGTGGGGCAGGAAACAGGATCCCGGGAGCAGAGCGATGCGGCCCCGGACCCCGCGGGGAAGGGGGGAGGGGGCAGCGGCTGCGAGTTGGGCTCTGGGCGAGGATCGGCGCCGGATCTAGGCCTGGTGCTCTGGCACCTGCCCCCCCCCCCGGCCTAGCGCCGGCAGCCCCCCCCGACTCAGTGCCAGGCTCATGTTTAACGCCTCCCTTCTGCAGCACAAACGGGGGGGGCTCCCGGGGGCACCAGTCCCTAGCACCCTGGGCTCAGGGCCCCACTTAGCGCCCCGCACCCCCGCCCCGGCCAGGAGGGAAAGGGCCCCGGCCGGGACGCAGCAAGGGTCCCCCGGCGGGGGGGGCAGAGGCAGTTCGGGGAGGGCGCTGGAGCAGGGCCGCTCCCCCCAGCCCCAGCGGAACCCGGCTCAGGCGTGCGCGGCGCCCCCAGCGGGGCTCTCGTTGCCGGTGCCGCCCCCCACCGTCTGCTCTGCCCCCAGACATTTGCCAGCTGCCGCCCCTTGCGGGCCCTGCGACGCCTACTCGCCCCGGTACTTCTACAACGCCAGCTCCCGGCGCTGCGAGCAGTTCTGGTACCGCGGCTGCCGGGGGAACGCCAACAACTTCCGGACGGAAGCGGAGTGTCGGCAGGCCTGCGCCCCCCCCGGTGAGCCGGGCCAGCTCCACGCCGCGGGGGCCCGCCGGATGGGGCGGCGCCGGACATACCCCCGAGCCCCAGGACGCCCCGGCCAGGCCCAGTTCACTGGCGTCCCCGCAGCGGAGGGGGAGGGGGCAAAGGGGGCCCTGGTGCACTGTCCCACCGAGCTGGAGGCTTTGGCTGAGCGGGGCGCCCTGTGCCCAGCCAGGCCCGGTGAGTGCCCAGCCGCCGGCAGGGACGGACCGGCGCCGAGTGAGGAGAAATGGCGCCCAGGCCCCCAGAAGTGCTGTGGGAACGGCTGCAGCTCCCAGTGGGCCCCGGTCCCCCCTCGCTGCAGGCCCCACACGCCCCCGGTCCCGGGGGGCAGTGCCGGCACCATGGGGCAGTGCGCAGGGCTCTCCTGTGCCTGGGACGCCCCTTCCCACGGCGGGCGTGCAAGAGGCGGGAGCAGGGTTGGGCTACGCCCGGAGGGGAGGCCGTGCCAGGCTGGTCCATGGCCCTAGGGCCCCCTTCCTGCCCCAGGGCTGCGGGCCCAGCTCTGACCCTGTGGCTCTGTCTGGCAGTGGGGTCCGGAGACTGCCCGGCGCTGCCCAAAGGAGCCGTGGGCACCTGTGAGGAGAGGTGCCACTCTGACCACGACTGCCCGGGCGCCCAGCGGTGCTGCAGCAATGGCTGTGGCCTGGCCTGCGTGGACGTGGCAACCGTCCCACCGGGTGAGGAACGTGGCCCCACCGTGCAGCCCCCCTCGCAAGCGTCCTGGCAGCGTAGGGCGCGTCCCCACCCCCCGCTCCACCCAGGCTAATGCAGCTCTGGCCTAGCACGAGGCGATGGGGGCTCCCCGTGGGACCACCCCGAATCCTGGCCCATTCGGCACTGGGGAGGCCACGTGTGGAGTGTTGCGACCAGTTCTGGGCCCCCACTATACAAAGGGTGGGGGCGCGTTGGAGGGGCCAGCGGATTTGGGGGCTGGAGCACATGGCCGAGGAGGAGGGGCTGCGTGTGACCACGCAATCGGGGTTCCCCGACCCTGCACCCCCGTAGCAGCCAGAACAGACTCCGCCAGCCAGTAGAACGGAGGGGGGGGGGGTTACTGCTTCTCCAGGACCCCGCCCAGCACAGACGGGACGTGGCTACAGGAGTCTGGGCCAGGCAGCCTCTGCCCCCTTGAGATGGGTCCCTGGGCCCCTAAATTCCAGCCCCTCCTTAGGACTGGTCCCTTCATGGTTCCAGCCCCAGACTGCCCCGAAACTGGGCTGGTCTCCCCATGGAGGAGGTGGAGTGGGGCTCGGCAGGGCCGAGGGGGCGAGGGATTTGGGGCAGGGGGCAGCTGAGGCTCCAGCTTCGTCTGCGCGCCAGGTGAGATGGCCCGAGCCGGGGGCTGCTCGGGGGCAACCTCTGCCCACCTGTCCCTGCCTGCCAGGGGCCAGGCTGAGCGGCGCTCCCCAGGGGCAGGAGCCGGGCTTCCCTGGAGCCTGTGGCCCTCGGGTGGGGGCCCCAGCGTTACGGGCCGGGCCTGGCACTGGGGCAGTGAGGGCCGAGGGCCGGGCTGGGCGGGGCAGCAGTGCGCAGAGAGCTGGCGGGGCCCATGGACCGCCGTGGCTGAGGCTAGCTGAGAGCAGGGTGGTTCGCCAGCCCCGTTCCCTGTGCCAGCGGGGGGCACCGCGGCCCTGTGACCGCCCTGTGTTGCAGGGGACCCCGGCGCGGGCCCCGCCGTCCCCAAGGGCCACGGGGGGCAGCGATGCCACGGGGACCGCGACTGCCCGAGAGCACAGAGCTGCTGCCACCATCGGTGCCAGGCCAAGTGCCCGGCGCAGGGCGCAGGTGAGGCCGGCGGGAGAACAGCCTCGGGCCAGCCCAGGGACGGGCGGGGAGACCAGACAGCCCACGGCCCAGGGCCGGGCGGGGGGAGACCAGACAGCCCACGACCCAGGGCCGGGCGGGGAGACCAGACAGCCCACGGCCCAGGGCCGGGCGGGGAGACCAGACAGCCCACGGCCCAGGGACGGGCGGGGAGACCAGACAGCCCACGGCCCAGGGACGGGCGGGGAGACCAGACAGCCCACGGCCCAGGGACGGGCGGGGAGACCAGACAGCCCACGGCCCAGGGGCCGGGCGGGGAGACCAGACAGCCCACGGCCCAGGGCCGGGCGGGGAGACCAGACAGCCCACGGCCCAGGGCCGGGCGGGGAGACCAGACAGCCCACGGCCCAGGGCCGGGCGGGGAGACCAGACAGCCCACGGCCCAGGGCCGGGCGGGGAGACCAGACAGCCCACGGCCCAGGGCCGGGCGGGGAGACCAGACAGCCCACGGCCCAGGGACAGGCGGGGAGACCAGACAGCCCACGACCCAGGGACGGGCGGGGAGACCAGACAGCCCACGGCCCAGGGACGGGCGGGGAGACCAGACAGCCCACGGCCCAGGGACAGGCGGGGAGACCAGACAGCCCACGGCCCAGGGCCGGGCGGGGAGACCAGACAGCCCACGGCCCAGGGACGGGCGGGGAGACCAGACAGCCCACGGCCCAGGGACAGGCGGGGAGACCAGACAGCCCACGGCCCAGGCTGCAGCCGGTTGCCTGGGGGAGGGAGGGGGCTCCCCCGACAGCATCAATTCACGGCACATTGCTTAGAAACCGGCTGCTCACTGCCCGGGCCTGGCACCGACCCAGCCACGCCCAGCGCGCCTGCCTGCCCCTGCCCACACAGGCCACCCTCCGACAGCCCCCCCCGCACAGGCCACCCTCCGACAGCCCCCCCGCACAGGCCACCCTCCGACAGCCCCCCCCCCACAGGCCACCCTCCGACAGCCCCCCCCCCCCGCACAGGCCACCCTCTGACAGCCCCCCCCGCCAGGCCACCCTCCGACAGCCCCCCCCCCACAGGCCACCCTCCGACAGCCCCCCCCCCCCCGCACAGGCCACCCTCTGACAGCCCCCCCCGCACAGGCCACCCTCCGACAGCCCCCCCCGCACAGGCCACCCTCCGACAGTGCCCCCCTCTGCACAGGCCACCCTCCGACAGCCCCCCCGTACAGGCCACCCTCCGACAGCCCCCCCCCACACAGGCCACCCTCGACAGCCCCCCCCGCACAGGCCACCCTCCGACAGCCCCCCCCCCGCACAGGCCCACCCTCCGACAGCCCCGCACAGGCCACCCTCCGACAGCCCCCCCCGCACAGACCAACCCTCCGACAGCCCCCCCCCCCGCACAGGCCACCCTCCGACAGCCCCGCACAGGCCACCCTCCGACAGCCCCCCCCGCACAGACCACCCTCCGACAGCCCCCCCCCCCCGCACAGGCCACCCTCCGACAGCCCCCCCCCCCCGCACAGGCCACCCTCCGACAGCCCCCCTCCGCACAGGCCACCCTCCGACAGCCCCCCCCCCCCGCACAGGCCACCCTCCGACAGCCCCCCCCCCCTCAGCACTGCACGGAGCAATCGCACCAGGAGATGCTGCTCCCCATCCCACAGCACCAGCCACATGCCAGGCCCATTGCTGCCCCACATCTCCCCCATGGCCAGCGCCGATCCCTCCGAATCCCAAATTGAAAGGCAGGCACCCTCCCCAGCCTCCCCGGCCGCCTCTGCCCAGCCCCGTGACCCCCCGGCCTCTGTCTGCCCAGGGAAGTCTGGATTCTGCCCCGTGACCAACGGCCTCTACTTCAGCTACGAGTGCGAGGCCCGGTGCCACGGGGACGGCGAGTGCCCCGGGGCCCAGAAGTGCTGCCTGCGCGGCTGTGACCACGAGTGCTTGGCCCCTTCGGAAGGTAGGAGGCAGCTCAGCGCGTCCCGCCAGGCCCTGGCGTCTCCCCCCGGCCGGGCCACGAGACGCTGGTCGGGAGGGAAGGCCCAGCCACGGCCGCAGGGCTGGGGCCAGCAGGCAACCCGCCGGCGTGGGGGTGGGTGGGACCCAGCAGGGCCAGGCTGGCACGGGCCCCAGGCTCCCCAGACGGTGGCCAGCCGAGCGCCGAGGCAGAGCCAGCGTGACCCGGCCCCGGCTCGCTCCCGGCACGGAGCAGCAGCACCAGGAGAGCCAGGCACCTCCCTGCTGGGGAGGGGGCTCGCCCCCCGGGGAGCCCCCTCACTCCTCTGCCTCCTGCTTTACAGAGAAGCCCGGCGTCTGCCCCCTGACGGACAGGACCACGTCCGCGTCGCCCTCGTGCAAGTCTCGTGCAAGGAGGACAAGGAGTGTGCGGGCACCAGAAGTGCTGTGCCACGGGGTGTGGCCGGAGGTGCCGGGCCCCAGAGAAAGGTAACCAGAGCGCCAGGGCCTGGCTCCCTCGCCCGCCGGGGGGCAGCGCTCCCACGGGCCAGGAGCCCTCCAGCCTGGGGGGCATGACACGAGGGCTGGAGGGGGGGCACTGCCCCAGCACGTGGGGACGCTGTGACCCTGGGGCGCCCTGTTCAGCAGCCAAATCTCCCCCTCTCTCCAGAGAAGCCGGCGCGTGCCCCAAGCAGAAGCCCTGGCAGACCCTGGTGCCGTGCACCGAGCGGGACACGTGCGCTCACGACCGGGATTGCCCCCGGCAGGACAAATGCTGCTTCGCCGGCTGTGCCATGCACTGCGTGCCCCCCTACCGAGGTAACCAGCTGCAGAGACGCCCCATGGGCAGCCCCCGGTGCCCTGCCCGCCCCGGGCAGACGGGAGAGAAGGGCCGGGCAGGGAGGGGGGCAGGAGCTGGGAGTGAGCAGGGGTCTGCAGAGGGCGGGGGCAGGAGGGGCAGAGTCAAGCCGGGACACCCCCCTCATGGGCAGTTCTCATGGGGGGTTCATTGTGCCGCTTGTCCCCCCCCAGCGCACCCCGGGGCCTGTCCCTGGGCAGCGCCCTGCAGCGACCCGAGGCAGCGCCGCTCCAACCGGTGTCTGGACGACCACGTGTGCGAGCGCCTGGAGAAGTGCTGCGACACGGCGTGCGGCCTGGCGTGCGTGGCCGTGCGCACAGGTACGGGCACCGCCCCCCCCCCCCCCCCCCGGGCTCCTGGCTCCGCGCGGCCTGTGACCCGGCCTGCGGGCCCTGCTCTTACACAGCCTGGGCACGGCGCGTGTGCACGAGGGCAGCAGGGCAGGAGCAGCGGCTGCAGTTGGGTCTGCCAGGGACCCCCCCCCCCAGGGTGAGCTGGACTGGGAGCCTGGGGCAGCAGGAGCAGGGTCCACGGGCTCTGCTGTGGCCGCCCCGGGCCGGGACCCTTGCAGCGCTGGGCACGGGCTAAGGGCAGGCTGGGCAGTCACTGCTCTGGGCCCCACAGGGCTGACCTGGAGCCCCCAGCACCAGCCCATCTCCAGGGCGCCCTGCCCCGCGGACTGGCGCTGGCACTGGCACGGTCCGACCGGTCCCGCCTCTGCCAGCCCCCCGACACCGCCAGCCCCCAGCTTAGCCTGTTCCCTTCGTCTTTCTTAGCCAGCCACTGTCCCTTCCCCAACTCTCACTTCCTCAGTTCCCCGGCTGCCCTCAGCTCCTCTGACCGCTTGGGTCTTCGTCTACCCCCCGCTGGGCCGTGCTCACAGGCAGGGGCCAGTAGGGGTCAGTCACAGCCCAAGCACAGCGACCAGCCAGGTCCTGACACCGCATGTGGGGGGTCCGTGGGAATCCCAGCACCGCGCAGGGGGCCCGGGTCACAGAGCAGACCCCCCCCCCGCCTCACGCCTCTCCCCCTCCGAGAGCGAACTGAGCGGGGTCGCTCCGCTTGTGCCCTGGGGAAGGCCAGGCCCCCGCCGGTAAAGCCGCCGCGGTGACACTGGCGCCCCCCTTGGCTTGGGCCAGCGCTGCCCTGCAGGAGCCGACTCCCGCTGTGGGGTTCTTGCCCAGCTTTGGGGGACCCGGCATGGGCCCATTCTCTGCGGTCGTACCAGCCCTAACACTGAGCTCGGGCATCTCTCTGGCCGGGCCCACGAGCTCAGCGAGCCTTCCCGGAAAGCCAGGACGTCCCCCGCCCCCGATGCTCCATCCAGGGGGGTCTCCCCCCCCATAACTCAGCAAGCCCAGGGGGGCCTCCCCCTTCCGCACCCTGGCTCCGTCGGGGAAAGCCTGGCAGACCCTTGGGGCACCTCCCTGTGTGCAGACAGCAGGGGGGCAGGCACTTGTCCCAGTCCTGCGGGTGCTGGTGCATAAAGGCCTCCAGCATCTGCACCAGGGTCCCCTGGCACCTCCCCACCAGCCCGCTGGGCCGGGCGCCCTACGCTGGGGTCCAGGTGAGCCGGGCCCCGTGCGTCTCCCACAGGCACCGGAGCGGGGCCGACATGAGGTGGGATCCCTGGTCTGTGAGGACTCCTGGGGGAACCCCCCCCCCCGCTGAACAGGGCCAGCAGCGCGTCTGCCACCGTGTCTGCTCGCTAGAGGGCAGGGCCACGGCCCCGGGGCAGTGGGTGGCCGTATCCATGGCTACCAGGGTGTATTTGTTCCTCGTCGGGGTCACCTGGCCGACAGGCCCTGCTAGCTCTAATGCTGCCTTCTAGAACCGCTCCTCTATACGGGGTAGGGGCCTCCAAGCAGTGTTCCTCCTACCCTGGGCCTTCCCCCCCCCCGGCAGGAGTCGCAGGCCCGGCAGCACCGCTGCACGGCGCAAATCTCCCCGGCCAGTACAAGCTTTGCAGCAGCCTCAGCCGGGTGCGTCGGATCCCCAGGCGCCCTGCAAAAGGGACGTCATGGGCCAGATACAGCAGCTTGCGGCGATACTTTTGGGGAACCACCAGCTGCCGCTGGAGCCGGCATACCCACCTCCCTGGGGGGAGCCATTCCCGGACAGGACCCCCCTCCCACAGGAATCTCTCCCGGCCGCCTCCCCCAGGGCTGAGCTGCGCCGGGGCCAGGCCGGTCCCTCAGCCGCTGCAAGGAGGGATCTGCCTGCACCTCCGCCTGGACAGAGACCTGTTCCCCCCTTGCCTGGGTCCGGGGCTCTAGCCCTGCTGGGCCCCATGTCTGCTGGGACGGGGCCCTGAGCCCCCTGCAGGGAGCCCTCCCCTGGGTCAGGGCCGCCAGCCCCTCGCTGGCTCTGGCTACGGGTGGTGACCAGGGTCCTGTGGGGTCCTTCTGGCCATTCCTCTAGGTCACCCCCATCAGCACCTCCGTGGGCAAGTGCCAGTGACCCCCACTTCCCTGGGGCCCCCCTTAGCCCCCCATTTCAGATGCACCCGGCATACGGGCACCTTAAACCGGTCCCCTCTGTGCCCCTCAGGGTCAGCTGAGTGTTGGGCACCATGTGGTCTGGGGCTACGACCTCGGGCCGGGCCAGCGTCACCTCCGCCCCGTGTCCCAGTGGCCCGTCACCTCCCTGCCGTCCACCTGCCGGGGCACGAGGCTCTCGCTCCGCCCTGCCCCCACCCGGTACACGGAGAAATCCGCCTCCCGGGGGTCGGACCTCCCAGGGGAGGGGCACTGAGCCTCCTTCCCCTCTCTCTGAGCTGAGGTTTGCCTGCCAGCCCCTGCCTCTGGGGCAGCCTGCCCTTCCTCCCGCCCCAGCCAGTTAACCCTGGACAGTCCCCGGTCCTGGGACCTGGTGCACTGAGCCCTCTTGTGGCCTTTTTGCCCACAGCGCTGGCAAGTTAGGCTTTGGGCTGTCTCTGTCCAGGCCCTGGCTGGTTCTCTGGGGCGCAGACGACCTGTTCCTTGGTCTCGCCCCGTAGTTGACTCCCTCCGTCGCTCAGCCGAGATCCGGTCTCTGCGCGGTTCCCTCTCTCTCCGGGACTCCCGTTCACACCCGGACCGGCTCTCCGTGAACTCATCCGCCAGTCTCCCGGCCTCCTGGGGGTTCTCTGGTCTCCGGTCCTTGAGCCACAGCCTCAGTTTGGGTGGGCACGCTTCATAGAACTGCTCCATCATGACCAGCTTGAGCAGCTCCTCTGCGGTCTGGGCTCCGACTCCAGACACCCACTTGCGGCAGGATTGCGCCAGGCGGGAGGCCAGGTCCACATGGGTCTCCCCTGTCCCCTCTGCGCCCCCCGGAACTTCTTCCTGTACATCTCGGGGGTCAGCCCGACTTGTGCAGCAGGGTCTGTTTGACCGTTCGTAGGCGCCCGGCTGCAGATCCTCCAGCTGCTTGAGCCCCCTGCGGCCTCCTGATCCAGCACAGGGGGGGGGAGGGGGGTTGTTGCAGCCGGTCTGCTGGGGGAGCTGGTGCCGCTCACAGGAGCTGAGGAACCGTCCGTGTCCCCCACATTCTTACATGGGGCCAACACAAGCTTCTCCAAGTGTCTGGCCGCCCCACTCACCGCAGCCGGGCCCCTCCGCTTCTCCGCTCCGCCATGGCCAGCTCGTGCAGCCGCTGCCTCTCGGTCCTGGCGCTCCTCTCTCCGGTCCCGTACCTCCAACTCCTTCATCCGCAGCTCGATCTCCAGCTGCCGCCGCGCTGCCGGGCTGGGCCCCGCCCTGGACGAACTGCTGCTGCACCGCGTCTGTCTGGCCGGTCTGAGAGCCTGAGGCACTCCCAGGGGGGTCTGGCTGCTCCCTGCGGGGACAGGATCCAGGCCCCTGGACGGGTCATTCTCTTCCAGCCGGGCAGTCCTGGGCCTTGGTTGCTTTCCCCACGGACAGGCCCCTCCCTGCACAGCCCCACCAGCTCTGCTCTCAGGAGTCGGGCGTAGGCCATCTCCCCGCCCGCCGGTCCCCGGGGTGCAGACTCACTGACCAAGTGCTGCAGCGCCCCACGACTCCCGGTATCGCCTCGCTCTGCCTCCAGCACATCTGGCTCTTGGAAGCCCCTTCCTTCTACTGCTCCCCGTCACTTGCCGCTGGAAGCTCCATCCACAGGGTGCATCCCACCGCTGCCACCACTGTGACGCCGAGTCGGGGTTCCCCAAAATCCTGCAGCCCCGTAGCAGCAAGAACAGACTCCGCCAGCCAGAGAGTAGAGAGGGGTTATTGCTCCTTCAGGATACAGCCCAGCACAGACGTGATATTGCTACAGGAGTCAGGGCCAGGATGCCTCAGACCCCTTGGATTGGGGGGGTCCATCGCCCCTAGCCCTCAGCCCTCAGCTTAGCCTGTTCCCTTCACCCAACACCCTTAGCCAGCCACTGTCCCTTCCCCCAACACTCACTTCCTCAGTTCCCTGGCTGCCCTCAGCTCCTCTGACTGGTTGGGTCTTTGTCTACCTGACTTAGGCAGCCCCCCTGCTGGGCCGTGCTCACAGGCAGGGGCCAGTAGGGGTCAGTCACAGCCCACAGCCCAAGCACAGCAGCCAGCAAGGTCCTGACACCGCATGTGGGTGGGTCAGTGGGAATCTCACCTCACCGCGCAGGGGGGCCCGGGTCACCGGGCAGAGAGCCCCCCCCCGCTACACCACAGGCATGGGTGGGTTATTAAACCCCGTCTCCGCGCCCTCCTGGCCGGATCGAGCGGCTCCGCCTGGCCTCAGGGGCTTGGCGCTCAGACCTGCAGCCTGTACGTGCAACCTGCCACGTCCCCCCTCGTTACTGCAGGACAAACTCGGCTTCCAAGTGTCCGGCCAGCCCCGCTCTGCTTCCCCCTCCTTGGGAAAGAGGCCTTAGAGCAGGGGTGGGTACCTGCGGCCCACGAGCTGGATTCGGTCCACGGGCTCCGCCTGGCGGGGGGAAGCGGCTGCTGCTCCCCCAGTACCCCGCTGGGAAATGGCCGTGCAGGGGACCATTCTCTGACTGACTTTTCTGTGGGTCAGTGGCCCCGACCCAAAAGAGATTCCGCAGCCCCGCCTTGAAGGGACGGCCTCCCTTCCTTCCCCAGAGCTGGCCACGCGAGGGTCCCTTGGCTTGCTCCTCACCACCCTACAACACTCAGAGGCCGGCCCTTTCTGTCCCCAGGGTAGTGCTTGTCTTTCCGTCCCCCCTGCCTGGCCACGTCCCCTTGGCGCCCTGGCCGGGGACACCGCGCCGCTCTCTGTAGAAGGACGCGGTAGCGAAGCGGGTTTCTCGACTGCCCTGGCGCTGCGCCCGTCCCTCGGCGGCCCAGGCCTGGGGGGCGTTGGCAAAGGAAGGGGGAGAGCGCGAGTTGTTCGCGGCACCCAAAGCAAACGCCGCCGGTGGGGAGCAGACGTGGGACGAGCTGGCGGCTGCAGTGGCGTGTGGGGAGTTGCAGCCGCAGCGTGGCCGGGTCGTTCAGTCCTTCGTGTAGCGCTTCAGCTTGTAGCCAGTGTCGGCAGAGGGGAGCCGCCGGGATGGAGACAAAATGGAGGGGGCTCGGGGCCTTATACATCCTCGGCCGAGTGCGCCAGCCTCCCCCGCTCGCCCTCGTCCTGAGGCTGGCAGCACCCGGCCTCGCCCACCCAGCCCCACAGCCTGATCACCGGCAGCCAGCCCAGGGACCCTCCCTTCTCCTGCCACCCTTCCCCAGCGGGCTCAGGGCCTCCCCGGCCGCCTCTGCCCAGCCCCGTGACCCCCGGCCTCTGTCTGCCCAGGAAAGTCTGGATTCTGCCCCGTGACCAACGGCCTCTACTTCAGCTACGAGTGCGAGGCCCGGTGCCACGGGGACGGCGAGTGCCCCGGGGCCCAGAAGTGCTGCCTGCGCGGCTGTGACCACGAGTGCTTGGCCCCTTCGGAAGGTAGGAGGCAGCTCAGCGCGTCCCGCCAGGCCCTGGCGTCTCCCCCCGGCCGGGCCACGAGACGCTGGTCGGGAGGGAAGGCCCAGCCACGGCCGCAGGGCTGGGGCCAGCAGGGCCAACCCGTCGGCGTGGGGGTGGGTTGGACCCAGCAGGGCCAGGCTGGCACGGGCCCCAGGCTCCCCCAGACGGTGGCCAGCCGAGCGCCGAGGCAGAGCCAGCGTGACCCGGCCCCGGCTCGCTCCCGGCACGGAGCAGCAGCACCAGGAGAGCCAGGCTGCGGCCCTGCTGGGGAGGGGGGCTCGCCCCCCGGGGAGCCCCCTCACTCCTCTGCCTCCTGCTTGCAGAGAAGCCCGGCGTCTGCCCCCTGACGGACGGGACCACGTCCACGTCGGCCTTGTGCAAGTCCTCGTGCAAGGAGGACAAGGAGTGTGCGGGGGACCAGAAGTGCTGTGCCACGGGGTGTGGCCGGAGGTGCCGGGCCCCAGAGAAAGGTAACCAGAGCGCCAGGGGCTGGCTGGTGCAAGGGGGCCATGTCCCGCTGTGTCCGGCCTGTGGGCTGCGGATCTGGGCATGCTGCCCAGAGCCTCGCCTGCCCCACTAGCAGCACAGGGGCCTGGGTGGCCTCGTGCCAGGGGCTAGGGGTCCCAGGCAGCCCCGAGGGGCAGTGGGGAGCAGGCTGGCACGGCTGCTGTGCCGGGCACGTGGGGACGCCGTGACCCTGGGGCGCCCTGTTCAGCAGCCAAATCTCCCCCCTCTCTCCAGAGAAGCCCGGCGCGTGCCCCAAGCAGAAGCCCTGGCAGACCCTGGTGCCGTGCACCGAGCGGGACACGTGCGCTCACGACCGGGATTGCCCCCGGCAGGACAAATGCTGCTTCGCCGGCTGTGCCATGCACTGCGTGCCCCCCTACCGAGGTAACCAGCTGCAGAGACGCCCCATGGGCAGCCCCCGGTGCCCTGCCCGCCCCGGGCAGACGGGAGAGAAGGGCCGGGCAGGGAGGGGGGCAGGAGCTGGGAGTGAGCAGGGGTCTGCAGAGGGCGGGGGCAGGAGGGGCAGAGTCAGGCCGGGACACCCCCCCCGGGCAGTTCTCAGGGCAGGTGGAGATGGAGGGTCTCACCTGCATGGGGGGTTCATTGTGCCCCCCCTCCCCCCCCAGAGCACCCCGGGGCCTGTCCCCTGGCAGCGCCCTGCAGCGACCCGAGGCAGCGCCGCTCCAACTGGTGTCTGGACGACCACGTGTGCGAGCGCCACGAGAAGTGCTGTGACACGGGGTGCGGTCGGGCGTGCGTGGCCGTGCGCACAGGTACGGGCACCGCCCCCCCCCCCACTTCCCGGGCTGCTGCCTCCGCGCGGCCTGTCACCCGGCCTGCCAGCCCTGCTCTTACACAGCCTGGGCACGGCGCGTGTGCACGAGGGCAGCAGCGTCCCGGGGGCAGCGGTGCAGACCCCTCCCCCCAGCCCGGTCCTGCACCCCCCAGGCCCCTCCCCCCAGCCCGGTCCTGCACCCCCCAGGCCCCTCCCCCCAGCCTGCTCCTGCACCCCCCAGAACCTTCCCCCCAGCCTGCTCCTGCACCCCCCAGGCCCCTCCCCCCAGCCCAGTCCTGCACCCCCCAGGCCCCTCCCCCCAGCCCGGTCCTGCACCCCCCCGGCCCCTCCCCCCAGCCCGGTCCTGCACCCCCCAGACCCTTCCCCCCAGCCCGCTCCTGCACCCCCCAGACCCCTCCCCCCAGCCCGGTCCTGCACCCCCCAGGCCCCTCCCCCCAGCCCGGTCCTGCACCCCCCCGGCCCCTCCCCCCAGCCCGGTCCTGCACCCCCCAGAACCTTCCCCCCAGCCTGCTCCTGCACCCCCCAGACTCCTCCCCCCAGCCTGCTCCTGCACCCCCCAGACTCCTCCCCCCAGCCTGCTCCTGGACCCCCCAGACTCCTCCCGCCAGCCTGCTCCTGCACCCCCCAGAACCTTCCCCCCAGCCTGCTCCTGAACCCCCCAGACCCTTCCCCCCAGCCTGCTCCTGCACCCCCCAGACTCCTCCCCCCAGCCTGCTCCTGCACCCCCCAGACCCTTCCCCCAGCCTGCTCCTGCAGCCCCCAGGTCCCTCCCCCCAGCCCAGTCGTGCACCCCCCAGACTCCTCCCCCCAGCCTGCTCCTGCACCCCCAGGTCCCTCCCCCCAGCCCAGTCGTGCACCACAGTCCAGTCTCCCACTCACTGAACCCCTCATTTGGCCCATCTCTAGGGCTCAGGGAGGGGCCCAGGAAATCTCTTAGCCTTGGGCCCCAGAAGAGTAAATCCTCCCTCGGGGTCCCTTCCCACCGGGGAGGCACGCGGGGGGGGGGTCCCCCTTGGGGCCACGTCGCCAAGTGGCGGGATCTTTTGCTTTTCAATTCCGTGTGGCCTCTGACTGATTTTTCTGGGGGTCAGTGCCCCCCCCAAAAGATTCCCCGCCCCCCCTTGACAGGACCGCCCCCTTCGCGCCCAGAGAGCTGGAGCAGCCACTTCCCGTTCCTTTACTCCCTGCAACAAACCCGCCACGGACTCGTCTGTTCCCAGATGTGGGGGGTTTCATTTGGTGCCTCCCGCTCACCCAGGCCCCACAGCCTGGCCCTTTGCCTTAGGAGAGGGGAGGCGGGTGAACGTCATTTGCCACATTTGGGTTCCGTGATTTGGCTGGAAGGAGGGAGCAGAGAGCGGGAGGGAAGCGAAGGAGCCAGTGGGGAGAGGGTGGGGCGGGGTCTGGGGAGAGGGGGAGGGGTCTGGAGAGAGGGGGCGGGGTCTTGTAAGATGGTGGGGCGGGGTCTGGGGAGATGGGGCGGGGTCTGGAGAGAGGGGGTGTGGTCTGGGGAGATGGGGCGGGGTCTGGAGAGAGGGGGCGGGGTCTGGAGAGAGGGGGACGGGGTCTTGGGAGATGGTGGGGGGGTCTGGAGAGAGGGAGCAGGGTCTTGTAAGATGGTGGGGCGGGGTCTGGGGAGATGGGGCGGGGTCTGGAGAGAGGGGGACAGGGTCTTGGGAGATGGTGGGGGGGTCTGGAGAGAGGGAGCAGGGTCTGGGGAGACGGTGGGGCGGGGTCTGGAGAGAGGGGGCGGAGTCTGGGGAGACGGGGCGGGGTCTGGAGAGAGGGGGCAGGGTCTGGGGAGATGGTGGGGCGGGGTCTGGAGAGAGGGGGACGGGGTCTTGGGAGATGGGGGCAGGGTCTGGAGAGATGGGGCGGGGTCTGGAGAGATGGTGGGGTGGGGTCTGGAGAGAGGGGGCGGGGTCTGGGGAGACGGTGGGGCGGGGTCTGGAGAGAGGGGGCGGGGTCTGGAGAGATGGTGGGGTGGGGTCTGGAGAGAGGGGGCGGGGTCTGGGGAGACGGTGGGGCGGGGTCTGGAGAGAGGGGGCAGGGTCTGGGGAGACGGTGGGGTGGGGTCTGGAGAGAGGGGGCGGGGTCTTGTAAGATGGTGGGGCGGGGTCTGGGGAGATGGGGCGGGGTCTGGAGAGAGGGGGACAGGGTCTTGGGAGATGGTGGGGGGGTCTGGAGAGAGGGAGCAGGGTCTGGGGAGACGGTGGGGTGGGGTCTGGAGAGGGGGGCGGGGTCTGGGGAGATGGGGGCAGGGTCTGGAGAGAGGGGGCGGAGTCTGAGGAGACGGTGGGGTGGGGTCTGGAGAGAGGGGGCGGGGTCTGGGGAGATGGGGGCAGGGTCTGGAGAGAGGGGGCGGGGTCTGGGAAGATGGGGTGGGGTCTGGAGAGAGGGGCGGGGTCTGGGGAGAGGGGGCGAGGCCTGGGCAGAGCAGGGTTGAGTATGGGCGGGGCCACAGGCTGGGGAACTCGCCTCCCCACGCAGCAGCATCCCCCTGGGTGGCGGCAGACCCTCCCCCAGGCAGGGGCAGGGGCCCTGGCTAAGCCAGGAGGGGTGTGGGGGTCACTCGGGGAGGACCAGGACTCCAGCCCCCTTAGCCAGCCTGGCAGGATCCCACTGCTCCGACTTTCCCCTCTCTCCTGGGTCCTGCGCAGGGAGGGCTCCAGGCTGCAGGTGCCAGGGCCGGGGGGGGGGGGGGTCAGTCTGCGGCCGTGGCAGGGCCAGAGGCGGGGGGGGGGGGTCAGTCTGCGGCCGTGGCAGGGCCAGAGGCGGGGGGGGGGGGTCAGTCTGCGGCCATGGCAGGGCCAGAGGCGGGGGGGGGGTCAGTCTGCGGCCGTGGCAGGGCCAGAGGCGGGGGGGGGGTCAGTCTGCGGCCGTGGCAGGGCCAGAGGCGGGGGGGGGGGGTCAGTCTGCGGCCGTGGCAGGGCCAGAGGCGGGGGGGGGGGGGTCAGTCTGCGGCCGTGGCAGGGCCAGAGGCGGGGGGGGGGGGGGGTCAGTCTGCGGCCGTGGCAGGGCCAGAGGCGGGGGGGGGGGTCAGTCTGCGGCCGTGGCAGGGCCAGAGGCGGGGGGGGGGGTCAGTCTGCGGCCGTGGCAGGGCCAGAGGCGGGGGGGGGGTCAGTCTGCAGCCGTGGCAGGGCCAGAGGCGGGGGGGGGTCAGTCTGCGGCCGTTGCAGGGCCAGAGGCGGGGGGGGGGGTCAGTCTGCGGCCGTTGCAGGGCCAGAGGCGGGGGGGGGGGTCAGTCTGCGGCCGTTGCAGGGCCAGAGGCGGGGGGGGGGTCAGTCTGCGGCCGTGGCAGGGCCAGAGGCGGGGGGGGGGGTCAGTCTGCGGCCGTGGCAGGGCCAGAGGCGGGGGGGGGGGTCAGTCTGCGGCCGTTGCAGGGCCAGAGGCGGGGGGGGGGGGTCAGTCTGCGGCCGTTGCAGGGCCAGAGGCGGGGGGGGGGGGTCAGTCTGCGGCCGTTGCAGGGCCAGAGGCGGGGGGGGGGGTCAGTCTGCGGCCGTGGCAGGGCCAGAGGCGGGGGGGGGGGTCAGTCTGCGGCCGTGGCAGGGCCAGAGGCGGGGGGGGGGTCAGTCTGCAGCCGTGGCAGGGCCAGAGGCGGGGGGGGGGGGTCAGTCTGCGGCCGTGGCAGGGCCAGAGGCGGGGGGGGGGGGGGTCAGTCTGCGGCCGTGGCAGGGCCAGAGGCGGGGGGGGGGGGTCAGTCTGCGGCCGTGGCAGGGCCAGAGGCGGGGGGGGGGGTCAGTCTGCGGCCGTGGCAGGGCTGCTCTGTGTGCAGGGGGAGCCGGCATGTGCCCAGAGCCCCAGGGGGCAGGCATCTGCGTGGAGGAGTGCGGCGAGGACGCGGAGTGCCCCCGGGGGCAGAAGTGTTGCAGTAACGGGTGCGGTCACGTCTGCATGCCCCCCGTCTTTGCAGGTAAATTGGAGTCTCCGGGCTGCGCCCGCCCCACACGCAGACTGAGCAGGTGTCTCCAGCGCCCAGCCCCACAGCTGCTGCCCTCAACCCCCCCCCCCCCGCCTGGGCCCCTCCCCGGCACTGACAGCGGATCGGCTGGCATCTCCCCTTGCTGCCGCGTTGGAGACACTGCGGGGCCGGGCCCCTTGCACCTCTGCAGCGGGGAGACAGCAGGACGTGGGCTAGGACACACAGCTTAGAGAGGGGCTCGGCCGGGGGGGCGCCATGCAGGTGGGCAGCTTCTCCAGCAGCAGCAGGGCCCTTTGGGGGGGTCCTTGGTGCCGTCTTAGCCCCCCATCCGTCCGTCAGCCACCCCAGCAGGGGGCGCCCTACCGCCCCAGGGCAGTGGCCGAACCTGTTCCACAAGTTAAGGGAAGAGGCTAAACAAAGGACCTGGGGAAAGAGTCGGTGTCGCAGTGGAGCCTGAGGCGGGGGCTGGGGTTGTAGGGCCCGGTCGCCCCATCTCAAGGGGGCCTGAGGCATCCTGGCCCCAGTTCCTGTAACCAGATTCCATCTGTGCTGGGCTGCACCCTGGGGAGTCTGTTCCTGCTGCTACGGGGGTGCAGGATCGGGAGGGACCCCAACTCGTCACACCCCCCGATTCTGCACCCCGGCTGCAGCACGATGAGACTCCACCAGCCGGTAGAACGGGGGGGGGGGGGGTTATTGCTCCTCCCGGACACAGCCCAGCACAGACGTGACGTGGGAACAGGAGGCAGGGCCAGGGTGCCTCAGCCCCCTTGGGGCGGGGGGGTCCATTGTCCCCCCTAGATCATCAGCCCTCAGCTAACACTGCTCCCTTCATGTTTCACAGCCAGCAGCTGTCCCCCCCCCCCCCCCCCCCGTTATCTCCTCGGCCTGAGCCCGGGTGTCTGGGTTAATACACATCAGGGCGCAGGGGACCCCGGGTTACAGAGCAGACAGCCCCCCCGCTACTCCACACCAGGCACACCTGCGGGGGCAGGCCAAGGGGTCACCAGCTTAACCCCTTACATCCTGGGGGGAAGCCCCCACCGGCCGGGCCTTCTCCCACCCTTCCCACGGCCAGCGCATCTGCAGTTGGGCTCACGGTGCCCGGGAGCGTCGCTGGAGGCAGCTGATCGGTGCTGAGGGGCTGCCTGGGGCAGGACGGCGCTTTGCAGTGTTGCTGGGCTCCCTCTCCTGGCCTCTCTCTCCCGCCCAGCCCCGGCGGCCCCCTTGCTCCCCGGCGCCTCTAGGGCCTGCTCTCCGGAGCCTTGGGTGGCCAGTGCGAGGTCCCCCAGCACAGGGGCGCACACCCTGAGCAAGGCACAGCACAGGCGGGGGCAGCAGCCTCCCAACCAGCCGCCTCTGGTGCCTGGGCACTGGGTGCCACACAGGTGAGCCCACTGCGGGCTGGGCCGCCGGCTCCCCCCACGCCCGCTGCGAGGCCTTCTCTCTCCCTGCTGCAGAGAAGTCTGGGACCTGCCCACCGGACCCAGCCAGGTGCCAGCGCCAAGACCCGCCGCTGTGTGGCAGCGACAACACGTGCCCTGGCCGGCAGAAGTGCTGCTCTCGGCTGTGCGCCATGCGCTGCGTCGACCCCGAGCCAGGTACCAGCTGTGCATGGCAGCGCTGGGCGTGGGGCCGGGCGGGCACCCCCAGCTCCGGCGGCACCGGGCCCACGGGGGCTCCAGCGCCCCTGGCTGCAGGCACAGATCCCCGCACCAGCCGCAGGGCCGGGGGCACCGGGTGCTGCTCCAGCAGGGCACAGGGAGGCCGGGCACTGGCTGGGCTGAGCCCCCAGGAGAGGGCACGTCGCTCCCCAAGGAGGCCAGTCTGCGCCCAGGCCCAGAGAAACACGGTCCCAGCGCCTGCCCGCAGCGGCTGAGCCTGTTTCTCTTTCAGGTGCTGTGTCGCGAGGGCCCGGGAGCTGAGAGCAAGCCGCACCCTTCCCCCGGGACAGCCCCTCGGCAGGACCCTTCCTCGGCCCCACGCCCTGCCTCTCGCCCAGTGTAACGCCCAGTCTGCCCCAGACTGACCAATAAACCGAGCGCCAGCCCCGGCCGCCTGCTGTGTTCCCTGCCACGCTGGGCTGGCCGGCCCCTGGCCCGTCGGTCGGCTCCTCTGGGGTGCAGCCGAGGGGCCAGATTTCCCCAAATCTGCCTTGGGACCGCAGAGCCGCACCCCCATGGGCCCAGCGCCAGCCCCTGGGGCAGATGCAGCCTCCGCCTGCGGCCACATCAGCACAGCTGCCACAGAGGGGGCGGGGGGTGGCCTAGCCCTGTGTGATGGCGCGTTGGGGTTTTCCCATCTCCTGCACCCCCGAAATGGCACGAACAGACTCCCCCAGCCAGTAGAACAGAGGGAGTTTATTGCTTCTCCAGGATACAGCCCAGCACAGATGGAATCTGGTTACAGGGCAGGCCTAGGATGCCTCAGCCCCCCTTGATATGGGGGAGTCTGGGCTCCTAAATCCCAGCCTGTTGCCTGGGCTGCTTCCTCCATGATACCAGACAGAGAATCAATAACTCTCTTCGGGTATGTCTACACTGCTAGTTCCAACTAGGGTGGTAATGTAGGCAACCGGAGTTGCAAATGAAGACGAGGAGTAATGGTAGTTCGGAATAGGAAGCCTAATCCGAACTACCTAGTCCCTGCCGCGTGTAGCCGCGGGCACGGAGTCCGCACTATCGGATATTTAAAAATGGCGGCGCCCGGCGAGATGCAAATGAAGCCCGGGAAATTCAAATCCCGGTCTTCATTTGCAACTCCGGTTGCCTACATTACCACCCTAGTTCGAACTAGGGGGCTAGTGTAGACAGACCCTTCCAGCCCTGCCCCCAGCCAGGGGCGGCATCCACCTTCCTTTGTTTCTCTCCCTGGGGGGTAGCTGGTCAGACAGGTTGAGAGACCCTCCTTGTGCCTGGGCTAAGGGGTCACCCTGGTCCCACAGAGTCGCTCCCCCCTCTTCCAGCAACACAGCAGCATCAGGCACAACATCGGGGTCCCCACTGCCTGGATCTACCCAAGTCACAGCATCCTCCTCCCCAGCAGACACAAACTTAGAGCCACCTCCTTTCTGGGCCTTCTCTGTATCCAGACCCAACTCTGGGACAACAGCCCTGCTCTCAGCCAACACAGGCTGTGGGGCACCTTCCTCAGACACAGGAAGAAACTCTTCCCCACACACAGACAGACAATCAGAGACAGTTTCTCCCTTGTCCCCACACCCCTGGCTAATCTCAGGCATACAGCTAGCCACTGGGACAGCTTCCTTTACTGCCCCACTGCTACTTCCACCAGCCAAATTGCCAGCTTGCACCCACGGCGCTTCACACAACTCAATTTCAGCTTGTGCAGGTTCAATTCCACAAACCTCACCAGCCACCAGCTCCTCAACCAAAACTCCGCTCTGGCCAGCCACTCCAGGCTGCCCCAGAGAAACATTTCCCTGATTTCTGGGCCCTTCTTGCCCTGGTTCTGATTCCAGCCTCACCTGAGGCATCAGACAGGCCCTTGGGTCCCTCACCCACAGGCTCACCGCCCCCCTGCACAGACACAGCCATCTGCCACAGGCACACAGGTAGAGACACTTTCCCCTTGGTTACAGTAAAACTGGCCAGCCCCAGAAAACTCTCTCTGATTTCTGGGCTTTTTTCGTGGAATGAGGAGTAACGGTAGTTCGGATTAGGAAGCCTAGTCCGAACTACCTAGTTCGTGCCGCGTGTAGCCGCGCTGCACGGGGTTCAAACGAGCAGGGATTTAAAAATGGCGGCGCCCAGTTTATGCAAATGAAGCCCAGGAAATTCAAATCCCGGGCTTCATTTGCAAGTGCGGTATGCCTACATTACCCCGCTAGTTCGAACTAGGAGGGTAGTGTAGCCATACCCTCACATCTAAAGGTTTATTATCACAAGAAAGAAAAGCATGAGAGTAAGGTTGCTAAAGAATCATACATTACATGCATCAAAACTCCCAGTTCTCGATGCAGGCTCTAGCAGAGATGTTGCAGCTGCTGGTTTAAAGTTCTTATTGCACATCCTAGGATCAGGATGGGTTCACAGGTCTTCCGGGCTCTTCAATCCCTGCAGTGCTGCCTCTGGGATGAAGTGCTGAGCTGAGAACCAAATGGCATCGACCACATGGCCTCTTTATACTCCTTCCTGGCCTCTTCTTGTCTCAGCCGGTCACCTGGTCCTCAGCCTCTCTCTGCTGGCCGCTCTTAGGTATCCGCCCTCATGCTTTAGGTGTGTCCTTGGCCCATCGAGTGCCATTGTCCCACAGGGCCTCGCTAATTAGCATGTCCATAGGCCGGGCTCTGCCCAATGCTCAACCACATGCAGAGAAGTATTCAGTATCCACACAGACTACAGATTCCTACCTACACACACAGACATTATACAACCCCATAAATAGCGTACATAGGATTATCGGATAATAAGCTTCTATTCAGCACCCCACATGGCCCCCTTTTATACCATTTTCTGGGGCCAACACCCCACCTATGGGTGCAGCCATGATCTGGCTGCTCCCCTCAAGATCCAGTAACGTGACACCCTCCCCTGCCTGGGTCCGGGGTCCCAGCTCTGTTGAGCCTGGTCCCCTGGGGTCCCTTCTCTGCCGTGATAGGGCCTTCGTGGGGAGTAGCGCAGAGACGGGATGCAGAGACCAGCGCCTCCAGCAGGTCCTCACAGGCCCCTCGTGGGGAGCAGAGGGGACGGGGTGCAGAGACCAGCGCCTCCAGCAGGTCTTCACAGGCCCCTCGCGGGGAGCAGCGGGGACGGGGTGCAGAGACCAGCGCCTCCAGCAGGTCCTCACAGGCCCCTCGCGGGGAGCAGCGGGGACGGGGTGCAGAGCCCAGCGCCTCCAGCAGGTCCTCATGGGCCCCTCGCGGGGAGCAGCAGGGACGGGGTGCAGAGCCCAGCGCCTCCAGCAGGTCCTCACAGACCCCTCGCAGGGAGCAGCGGGGGACGGGGTGCAGAGACCAGCACCTCCAGCAGGTCCTCACAGACCCCTCGCGGGGAGCAGAGGGGATGGGGTGCAGAGCCCAGCGCCTCCAGCAGGTCCTTGCGGGGAGCAGTGGGGGACGGGGTGCAGAGACCAGCGCCTCCAGCAGCTCCTTGCGGGGAGCAGTGGGGGACGGGGGTGCAGGCTGGGCTCGGGTGCAAGGGGCTAAGAGCGGCCACACTGGGGCAGACCTAAGGTCCCCCCGGCCCAGCGTCCCGTCTGCTGCAGCTCGGTCGCCCGCGGGAATGACTGGACCCAGCAGCCATGACGTGGGCCCGGCCGTTGCTGTCCCCCATTCCCAGCCTGGCAAACGGAGAGTCGCCATCCCTGCCCTGTGCATCAGCTGCCTGGCCGCCCCGCCCGTGCCCCTCTGGACGCGGGGGGCTGCCTGCCAGCCCAGCCCTGCCTGCACTAGGGCGGCCCGAGGCTCCCCAGCTCAGCCCCCCCCACCCGCACTGGCGCCACTGCTGGGTTCGAGGTGACCGTGCACAGCCCCGCGTGAGCGTTCGCCCGAGTGCTGGGCCAGGGGCCAGGGAGGAGCCGCCAAGGCCGACGCTCGGCGGGGCCCGTCCGTGCGATTCCTGCGCCTGCTGCTGTTTGGGCGGATGCTCTGAGGCTCGGCTCTCTGCTGGGTGCCAGAGCTGTGCCCCCACGCGTCACCGGGCCGCACCCGCCAAGGAGGAAGGGCAGAGAGTCCGGTGACTGAGCACTTGCCTGGCAATGGCCCGTAAGTGCTGCCAAACCACATCAGAGCAATTCTGCTGGGACCTGCCGTCGAGCAGGGCCCCAGCCCCTGCCTAGAGGGGCCCCGGAGCCGGGACGTGCTCCTGCGCCAGGCTCCCCTCTGTAAGGGGTGGGCTGGGGGGCACAGGGAGCACTGGGGTGTGTGAGGGGAGGTGGGGGAGGGGTTATAACCTCTCCCCTGTGTAAGGGGGGGCACAGGGAGCACTGGGGTGTGTGAGGGGAGGTGGGGGATGGGTTATAACCTCTCCCCTGTGTAAGGGGATTTGGGGGGGCACAGGGAGCAATGGGGTGTGTGAGGGGAGGGGGGATGGTGCTGCAGCGCTGGGCGGCTCCCCCCCTTGGCCTGCTTTCCCCGGGGAGTGCGCACGGCCGAGACCCCCCCGTGCGGGGCGGGGCGGCTGCCTGGGGCTGCCAGTGGAATGGATTTGCTGGGAGTCAGACGCCGGCAGGTCCGGACGGGCCACTCGAGAGCCGGCCCCTCCCTCTGCTGCGCTGCCCCGCGCGCCTGCCGCTTAAAGCCTCCCTGCCCGGCCCGAGGAGCCAGACCCGGCACTGCAGCACCATGAAGCCGGCGGGTGCCCTGCTCCTCGTGGCCCTGCTCTCGCTGTGCGCCCAGCTGCCCCCGGCGTGCGGAGGAGACAGGGGGAGCGCAGGGCACAGTGAGTGGGGCGGGGGCGGCACGGGGGGGCCGGGCTCCCTTGGGGGAGCTGCCAGGGGCCGTGCAAGGCAGGGGGCGGAGGGTGGCTGTGCGGGGAGGGGCAGTGCCCCGCCAAAGCAGACGTGCGACCTGTCTGAGGGTTGCCCCTCATGTCCTGGAAGGCCAAGTGCTGCCCAGGCGAGTGCGGCAACACCTGCCAGGAGCCAGTGACAGATACGGGGAGTCCTGGCCCCTGCACCCTGCTGCCAGGAGCTCAGCACCCCGAGGGCAGCTGGGAGCAGAGAGGCAGCAGCTACTGGGGTGGGACATCACCTCCTCCTAATGCAGGGGGCTGGGCTGGGGCTGTGACCGCCTGGTGCACCCTGACTCCTCCGCCCCCACCCCTGGCCCCAGACCCGTCCCGCCGCAGGGCTACCCACAGCCCAAGCCCGGGGCTTCTCCTCCACAAGACACCAAGCCGGCCCCACCGAACATGTCTGTTTGCCACACTGGCCAGCAAGGAGTCACACAACCAAGCCCCTCAGATACCCCAGTGTCTGTGCCCCCCCAGATCCCACCCCATACAGGGGAGAGGTTACACTGGGCTACAATTTTTTAGAAGTCGTCTGCTTCAGAGATTAAGTGTGCTATTTATTATGTATTTTGATGTGCTGAATTCAAATATGACAATTAAAACAACTGATTGGCTACTGTTTCCAAGATATTTAAGTTTTTACATTTTACATCCATGTATATTGTGTAGACAGTAGAGCTTTAATCATAAATTGTAAACCTAGGTCTTTTCATATGGTTGCTTTACATGATAATATTTCACCTGTCCTATTTATGTAACACTTTAAAAATCAGCAAAAGGGTTATAGAAATACAATTTATTATGAAACAAAAGGCAAAAAACTATTACGTACATAGTTTAGTCCTATTCAGTGAAGAATGGGACAAGATCCTTTTGACAGTCACGGAACATGGAAACCCCAACATCACCTGCCAGGAGATTCCACTGCTGTAGTCTGGAGCCCAACAGCTCTGCCTACTCTTGGGTAATTCCAAATCCCTGACAAGGTCATTCAGTTCACCTTGTGTTATGAGGTGTGGTTCAGAGGGGGAGGATGGGAGAAAATGTGGGTCCTGTGACATTCGTGGTTCAGGACCAGAAGTTTCATCCTCTTCCTCGTCTGACTCAAGTGAGAATGATTCTGGTGCCTCAGGAACCGGCAGTCCTTCTCCGTGGGGTACTGGGCGTACAGCTGATGGGATGTTTGGATAATGCACAGTCCACTTTTTCTTCTTTGACACCTTTCCCAACTGGAGGCACCACGCAGAAGTAACAATTGCTGGTCTGATCTGTTGGCTCTCTCCAAATCATTGGCACTGCAAAAGGCATAGATTTCCTTTTCCTGGTCAACCACTGGCAAAGATTTGTTGCACAAGTGTTGCAGCATATGTGTGGGGCCCACCTCTTGTCCTGATCACCAATTTTGCTGCCAAAATCAAGGTGATAGGCTTTCTTAACCACTGTGGTTATACTGCGCTTTTGTGATGCAAAAGTCACTTCACCACAAACACAGCAGAAGTTATCTGCACTGTTCACACAAGTACGAGGCATCTCTGCTCACTTTGGCTAAACAGAAATGTGTCCCTTTGCAAAATCAAACACTGGCAAATAAGAGAGCGCGACACAGTGGCTACGTCAAGACTGGCATGATTTTCCAGAAATGCTTTTAAAGGAAAAGTTTTCCGTTAAAAGCATTTTTGGAAAAGAGCGTCTAGATTGGCACGGACGCTTTTCCGCAAAAACACTTTTTGCGGAAAAACGTCCGTGCCAATCTAGACGCGCTTTTCCGCAAAAAAGCCCTGATCACCATTTTCACGATTGGGGCTTTGTTGCAGAAAACAAATCTCAGCTGTCTACACTGGCCCTTTTGCGCAAAAGTTTTACGCAAAAGGACTTTTACCCGAACGGGAGCAGCATAGCATTTCCGCAAGAACACTGACAATCTTACATGAGATCGGCAGTGCTTTTGCAGAAATTCAAGCAGCCAGTGTAGACAGCTGGCAAGTTTTTCCGGAAAAGCGGCTGATTTTCCGGAAAACTGGCCAGTCTAGACACAGCCTGTATGATTTCTAGAGCTGATATAGGGCAATTTGTTCAGCAGAGTGATGTAAGTTTCGTTATGATTGCATCATCCGTGACGTCTAGGAATAACATGATGCAATTCATATCATGTATGATGCAATACCAGCTTCAGGTTGCATCATTCATTGTTTTGCCTAAAAAGCAAGTACTGTCCAAACCAAGTCATAGATGTATTCATAGATCCAGTCAAAGATGTATTTAGTCACTTCTGCTTTAAACTGAGATCCCTTCCCTTTATAACTCACTTACCCTCCGCCATTCGCAAGTCAAGGGTCGTCTATACTGACCCAATAGCATATCTTGAAAACTAGAGCCAATCAACCATTTTAAGCATCATTTTCGTTCTCAGTGACCCAGAATTAGTAACGTTTGACTACATTTATTTCAGAAGCATTTTGGCTGTAGAGCAGTGTTATAACCCATCCCCCACCTCCCCTCAGACACCCCAGCGCTCCCTGTGCCCCCCCCAGCCGCACCTTACACAGGGGACAGGCTCTGAAGACCAATCACCCCACATCCCAACAGGTTCTCCCAGTCCCACAGGCTGAGCCACAGTCCCAGGTCAGTTTCTACCTCAGACCTTCCCCAAACGAGCCCAATGGGCCAGTGCTTTCGCATCTACCAAAGAAAGAAAGAAAGGAAGGAAGGAAGGAAAGCAGGCACCCCTCCCTTGGCCTCCACCTGGCCGCCTCTGCCCAGCCCCGTGACCCCCGGCCTCTGTCTGCCCAGGGAAGTCTGGATTCTGCCCCGTGACCAACGGCCTCTACTACAGCTACGAGTGCGAGGCCCGGTGCCACGGGGACGGCGAGTGCCCCGGGGCCCAGAAGTGCTGCCTGCGCGGCTGTGACCACGAGTGCTTGGACCCTTCGGAAGGTAGGAGGCAGCTCAGCGCGTCCCGCCAGGCCCTGGCGTCTCCCCCCCGGCCGGGCCACGAGACGCTGGTCGGGAGGGAAGGCCCAGCCACGGCCGCAGGGCTGGGGCCAGCAGGGCCAACCCGTCGGCGTGGGGGTGGGTGGGACCCAGCAGGGCCAGGCTGGCACGGGCCCCAGGCTCCCCCAGACGGTGGCCAGCCGAGTGCCGAGGCAGAGCCAGCGTGACCCGGCCCCGGCTCGCTCCAGGCACGGAGCAGCAGCACCAGGAGAGCCAGGCTGCGGCCCTGCTGGGGAGGGGGGCTCGTCCCCCGGGGATCCCCCTCACTCCTCTGCCTCCTGCTTGCAGAGAAGCCCGGTGTCTGCCCCCTGACGGACGGGACCACGTCCACGTCGCCCTCGTGCAAGTCCTCGTGCAAGGAGGACAAGGAGTGTGCGGGGGACCAGAAGTGCTGTGCCACGGGGTGTGGCCGGAGGTGCCGGGCCCCAGAGAAAGGTAACCAGAGCCCCAGGGGCTGGCTCCCTCGCCCGCCGGGGGGCAGCGCTCCCACGGGCCAGGAGCCCTCCAGCCTGGGGGTGGAGAGTTCAACCAAGCAGCAGCTCCCAGGCTTTGGGCGCCTCTGGCTGCAGCTGTGGTGGCAACGTTCCAGGTTGGGCTCCTGCCAGGGGCTACGGGTCCCAGGTAGCCCCGAGGGGCAGTGGGGAGCAGGCTGGCACGGCTGCTGTGCCAGGCACGTGGATGCCGTGACCCTGGGGGCGCCCTGTCCAGCAGCCAAATCTCCCTCCCCTCTGTGACAGTCCGGGCCAGGTCCGGGCACCACTGAGGGCATCTGCTCAGGGTGAATTGCCCCAAACCAGGGCTATTTACAGCCCTTCCAAACAGGCCACACACCAGTCCCACCGAGCACTTCAGCTGCCAATCCGGCCAGCAGGAAGCCTCCCGAGCAAAACCTCTCAGACACCCCAGCTCTCCCTGTGCCCCAATCAGCCCCGGGCCTAGCACAGGTGAGGGGTTATAGGACCCGATCTCACCTCCCCCAAACGGGTCCTCCCATCCCAAAGAACCAGCCACAGATCCCCGGTCAATGCACCCTCTGGATCGTACCCACGAGAGCACGCCGAGCCAACCCTGTAGCATCTAACATCGAAAGGGTTATTAACAAAAGAAAGAAAAGGTGGAGAGCGAGGCTGTTAAGGAGAATACGTCACACGCACCGGTCACCCAGTTCTGGACGCAGGCTCTCAGCAGAGATATTACAACTGCTAGCTTAGCAGTCTCTGGTGCACATCCTATGTCAGGACGGGTCGTCAATCCTTCCCGGCTCTGTCCCTCGCATCTGGGACCAGTAGCAGAACTGAAGAAAAGATGGAGATGGCCTCATGGCACTTTCTATCCATCCCTGGTACCTCCCAAGCTGGAGCGGGACACATGGCCCAGTGACCTGTCTGTCCCCCACATGCCCGCAGCCATTATGCCCTGGCTGGTTGCAGGTTTCCAGACACATTCCTCAGGTGTGTATTGGCCACCCTGATGGCCATTGTCCATGCAGCCGTGCTAATTAGCATAGTCATTCAGTGGACATTCCTTCCTCAGGACAAAGTACAGGACGATGTAGCACTGGAAAGACTAACAAGATGGTTTATTAGGTGATGAGCTTTCCTGCGCCAGACCCACTTCCTCAGATCAAATAGTGGAAGAAAATCGGCACAACCATATATAGCAAAGTGATACAATCTAAAAAATGAACGCATGGGAAATTGACAAATCAAATCTTAGAACAGGGTGGGGTGAGGGGGGAAGGTAAGTTTCTGTGAGGTAATGACATAGGGGTGATAATAGGGGAAGCTATCTTTGTAATGGTAGTTATCTCACTCATTACAGAGATAGGGGTGATAATTGGGGAAGCTATCTCTGTAATGAGTGAGATAACTACCATTACAAAGATAGCTTCCCCAATTATCACCCCTATGTCACTACCTCACGGAAACTTACCTTCCCCCCTCACTCCGACCCTGTTCTAAAATTTGATTTGTCAATTTCCCATGCGTTCATTTTTTAGATTGTATCACTTTGGTATACATGGTTGTGCCGATTTTCTTCCACTATTCGATCTGAGGAAGTGGGTCTGGCCCACGAAAGCTCATCACCTAATAAACCATCTTGTTGGTCTTTAAAGTGCTACATCGTCCTGTCTTTTGTTCCAGCTACACCAGCCTAACACGGCTGCATCTCTGGCACTCTTCCTCGGGACAGGCAGTCATTCCCGGTACCAGTACAGAGCTCACAGTCGTAACCCCCTGCACACATCACACGAGTACACACGTAGCACACCTCACATGGCCCTTTTGTACAGGCTTTGGGGAAAACACCCCCTCCCCCGTGGGCACAGCAGTGGTCTGTCTGCTCCCCTTAAAATCCAATAACGTGACCCCCTCTCTCGCCAGAGAAGCCCGGCGCGTGCCCCAAGCAGAAGCCCTGGGAGACCGTGTTGCCGTGCACCGAGCGGGACACGTGCGCTCACGACCGGGATTGCCCCCGGCAGGACAAATGCTGCTTCGCCGGCTGTGCCATGCACTGCGTGCCCCCCTACCGAGGTAACCAGCTGCAGAGACGCCCCATGGGCAGCCCCCGGTGCCCTGCCCGCCCCGGGCAGACGGGAGAGAAGGGCCGGGCAGGGAGGGGGGCAGGAGCTGGGAGTGAGCAGGGGTCTGCTGAGGGCGGGGGCAGGAGGGGCAGAGTCTGGCTGCCCCCCCACCGCATGGGCAGTTCTCTGGGCAGGTGGAGATGACGGGTCCCGCCTGCATGGGGGGTTCATTGTGCCCCCCCTCCCCCCCCAGAGCACCCTGGGGCCTGTCCCCTGGCAGCGCCCTACAGTGACCCGAGGCAGCGCTGCTACAACTGGTGTCTGGACGACCACTTGTGTCTGCTCCACGAGAAGTGCTGTGACACGGGGTGTGGCCGGGCGTGCGTGGCCGTGCGCACAGGTACGGGTAGCCCCCCCCTCCCCCCGGCTCCTAGCTCCGCGCAGCCTGTGGCCTGGCCTGACGTCCTGCCCTTACACAGCCTGGGCACCACTCACGAGCAGCGTCCCAGGGGCAGACCCCTCTCCCCCAGCCTGCTCCTGCACCCCCGAGATTCTCCTCCCCCGCCCAGTCCTGCACCTCCACCCCAGCCCACTACTCCACCCCCCAAGCCAGACCCCACCCCCAGCCTGTTCCTGCACCTTCCCCAGACTCTCCTCTCCTACCCCGTTCTGGCACCTTGCACCCAGACCCCCCACCCCAGGGTGCTTCTGGACCTTTCCTCCCAGTCACCGAACCTCTCATTCGGCCCCACACTAGACCTTAGGGACGGACCCACAAAATCTAGTGCAAGGTCCCATCCTGGCTCCACAGGGCACCAGCTTGTTGAGGGCACAAGCCCTGAGCACGGCCCAGCAGCAGGCAGAACATGGGCGGGGACAGCAGCCTCCCCAGCCAGCTCGTCCCTGGGGCCCGGGCACTGAGCCCACTGCGGGCTGGGCCGCCGGCTCCCCCCACGCCCGCTGCGAGGCCTTCTCTCTCCCTGCTGCAGAGAAGTCTGGGACCTGCCCACCGGACCCAGCCAGGTGCCAGCGCCAAGACCCGCCGCTGTGTGGCAGCGACAACACGTGCCCTGGCCGGCAGAAGTGCTGCTCTCGGCTGTGCGCCATGCGCTGCGTCGACCCCGAGCCAGGTACCAGCTGTGCATGGCAGCGCTGGGCGCGGGGCCGGGCGGGCACCCCCAGCTCCGGCGGCACCGGGCCCACGGGGGCTCCAGCGCCCCTGGCTGCAGGCACAGATCCCTGCACCAGCCGCAGGGCCGGGGGCACCGGGTGCTGCTCCAGCAGGGCACAGGGAGGCCGGGCACTGGCTGGGCTGAGCCCCCAGGAGAGGGCACGTCGCTCCCCAAGGAGGCCAGTCAGCGCCCAGGCCCAGAGAAACACGGTCCCGGCACCTGCCCGCAGCGGCTGAGCCTGTTTCTTTTTCAGGTGCTGTGTCGCGAGCGCCCGGGAGCTGAGAACAAGCCGCACCCTTCCCCCGGGACAGCCCCTCGGCAGGACCCTTCCTCGGCCCCACGCCCTGCCTCTCGCCCAGTGTAACGCCCAGTCTGCCCCAGACTGACCAATAAACCGAGCGCCAGCCCCGGCCGCCTGCTGTGTTCCCTGCCACGCTGGGCTGGCCGGCCCCTGGCCCGTCGGTCGGCTCCTCTGGGGTGCAGCCGAGGGGCCAGATTTCCCCAAATCTGCCTTGGGACCGCAGAGCCGCACCCCCATGGGCCCAGCGCCAGCCCCTGGGGCAGACGCAGCCTCCGCCTGCAGCCACATCGGCACAGCTGCCACGGAGGGGGCGGGGGGCGGCCTAGCCCTGTGTGATGGCACGTTGGGCTTTTCCCGTCTCCTGCACCCCCGAAATGGCACGAACAGACTCCCCCAGCCAGTAGAACAGAGGGAGTTTATTGACTCTCCAGGATACAGCCCAGCACAGATGGAATCTGGTTACAGGGCAGGCCTAGGATGCCTCAGCCTCCCCCTTGATATGGGGGGGGTCTGGGCTTCTAAACCCCAGCCTGTTGCCTGGGCTGCTTCCTCCATGATACCAGACAGAGAATCAATAAGGGTCTGTCTACACTACCCCGCTAGTTCGAACTAGGAGGGTAATGTAGGCATACCGCACTTGCAAATGAAGCCCGGGATTTGAATTTCCTGAGCTTCATTTGCATAAGCGGGGAGCCGCCATTTTTAAAACCCCGCTGATTCGAACCCCGTGCAGCGGTTCCACGAGGTGTACCGGTAGTTCGAACTAGGAAGCCTAGTTTGAACTACCTAGTTCGTGCCCCGTGTAGCCGCGCTGCATGGGGTTCGAACGAGCGGGGATTTAAAAATGGCGGAGCCCCGCTTATGCAAATGAAGCTCAGGAAATTCAAATCCCGGGCTTCATTTGCAAGTGCGGTATGCCTACATTACCCTCCTAGTTCGAACTAGCGGGGTAGTGTAGACAGACCCTAAAGGTTTATTATCATAAGAAAGAAAAGCCTGAGAGTAAGGTTATTAAAGTACAGTACGTTACATGCACCGAATCTCCCAGTCCTCGATGCAGGCTCTAGCAGAGATGTTACAGCTGCTGGTTTAAAAGTTCTTATTGCGCATCCTAGGATCAGGATGGGTTCACAGGTCTTCCTGGCTCTTCGATCCCTGCAGTGCTGCCTCTGGGATGAAGTGCTGAGCTGAAGACAAAATGGCCTCGACCACATGGCCTCTTTATACCCTTCCTGGCCTCTTCTTGGCTGCAGCAGGTCACCTGGTCAGAGGCCAATCTCTGTGTTTCCTGCTGGCTGCTCTCAGATGACAGCCCCCATTCTTTGGGTGTGTCCTTGGCCCATCAAGTGCCATTGTCCCGCAGGGCCTGGCTAATCAGCCTGTCCATAGCCATGCTTAACCACATTCACAGAAATATTCAGCTTCCACACAGATTACAGATTCCTACCTACACACACAGACATTATACACTCACACAAATAGCATACGCAGGATCAGCAAACGATAAGCTCCCATTCAATACCCCACATGGCTCCCTTTTATACCAATTTCTGGGGCCAACACCCCCACCTAGGGGTGCAGCAGCGATCTGGCTGCTTCCCTCCAGTTCGGTAATGTGACAGGGCCCCCACTGGTTTTGGCTATGGGTAGAGACCAGGGCACTGTGGGGTCCTTCTGGCCAATCCTCAAGGTCCCAGCCCATCAGCAGCCCAGCAGGCAGGTGCTGGTGTATCCCACTTCCTAGGGTCCTGGCCCTTCTCCCCCCTTTCCTTCCCAAAGCCCCTTTTCTCCTCCTAACCCAGCCGAGACCAACTCTTCCCCCAGGCCCTGCCCCCAGCCTGGCCTGTCTCCTGTCCCGGGCGGGAGCTGTGATCTGTGTCTGGCCCTCTGGTGTCTGGGCCCGGTGCACACCTGGGGCAACTCTTGCTCTGGCCAGAGCTGCAGCTCCCCGGACAGCAGGAACCACCCAACCCACAGAGCCACTCAGCCATACGAGCCCCACGACGGCCCCCTGGGGCTTGTGTAGGGACCACGGCCGAGCTCAGGGCTGCTGGGCCACAGGGAGGTCTTTGTGGGGAGCGTGGGAAGGGGCTTGAGACCGCAGGGGCATTACCCAGGGTGACGCACCCCTCCCCCGCCTCCACCCCCTCAGGGCCGGCTCTGAGCTGTCAAAGGGACCCTCCTGACCCTGGTGCTGCCCCCCGGCCCGACTTCTCAGCCTTGCTGTCCTGCTGGTCCTGAGACTCCTTCCAGGGGGCGCGGAAGCCCGAGACAGGGGAGAGCTGCCTTGGGGCCCCTGCCCATCATAGAGGAGCCTTTCCAGAGGGTGGCGATGGATCGAGTGGGGCCCCTCGGCAGGACGACCCATCCGGGGGAGAAATACGTCCTGCTGGTGGGGGTGGATTTGGTGACCCGCCCCCCCGGGCCGTGGCCCTGCCCTCTGTCCAGGCAGACACGGTGGCAGATGCTGCTGGCCCTTTTCAGCAGGGGGGGGGGGTTCCCCCAGGAGTCCTCACGGACCAGGGGTCCCACTTCATGTCGGCCCCCCTCCGGTGCCTGTGGGAGAAGTGCGGGGCCCGGCTCACCTGGACCCCAGTGTAGGGCGCCCGGCCCAGCGGGCTGGTGGGGAGGTGCCAGGGGACCCGGAAGCAGATGCTGGAGGCCTTTGTGCACCAGCACCCGCAGGACTGGGACAAGTGCCTGCCCCCCTGCTGTCTGCACACAGGGAGGGGCCCCGAGGGTCTGCCAGGCTCTCCCCGACCGAGCCAGTGCAGAAGGGGGAGGCCCCCCTGGGCTAGCTGAGACATGGGAGGGGGAGGCCTCCCCGGATGGAGAGTCGGGGGAGGAGGGCGTCCTGGCTTTCCGGGAAAGGCTCGCTGAGCTCGAGGGCCCGGTCGGAGAGCCCCTGGGCAGAGCCCGAGGGAGGAGGGGTGGCACGACCGCAGTGCACCGGCCCACACCTGCGGCACAGGAGGCCAGGGGCTGGCGCTCGTCCCTGTGCAGAAGAACAAGCAGCAGGCAGCCGGGTCGGCCCCGTCAAGGTCGTCCAGCAGGCGACTGAGGTGGAGCCGGCTCCTGCAGGACGCGGCCATGGAGGGTCCAGGCTAAGGGGGCGCCAATGGCCCAGCGGATGGGATCTGCACTTCCCCAGGACACAGGCTGTGACCCCGCTCGGTCCGGGCTGCACAGGGGAGAGACGGGCCGGCGTGGGGCTGGGCTGGGTGGGTGGGTCCTGCTGTCCGGGGAGCTGCAGCCCTGGCTGGAGCAGGAGTCGCCCCAGGTGTGCGCCGGGCCCAGACACAGACCACAGGTCCCGCCCGCCGGGAGCCAGGCCAGGCTGGGGGCAGGGCCTGGGGGAGAGTCGGGCTCGGCTGGGCGAGGAGGAGAAAAGGGGCTTTCGGCAGGAAAGGGGGCCAGGGCCCTTCTCCCCGAGAGGAGCGATCCCGGCTCTAACATCGCTCCCACGCCGCGCCGTGTCCCTTGAACCAAGAACCCTTCTCTGCGACCTGCCGCCTGAGAGTCCTGTCCGGCTGCAGGGTCAGGGCCCCCCCGACGCGCCGTCACACCCCAGCACACCAGAGCGTCGGTCAGGGAGCCAGGCCTGGACAGTAGCCCCCTCCCCCGCCGGAAATCCACCTGCATTTACAGGGGGTGTTCCCCAGCCCCCCAGCCGCAGGGCAGACCCTCTGTGCCCCCACCAAAATCTGAGTTGCTACATGGGATACTCCCTCAGCCCCCCCACTCCTCTGGCCCGCCCTGCCCCCTGCCCCGCAGGCACCCGGCAGTGCAAAGCTATTTTATGTTTAGCTAAAAGCCATTTTGTATATCAGAAACCATTGTAGCTTTTCTTTTAAGCACGTAAACCAAAGTGAACTGTCTGTCACCCCGTGAGAAGAGGCCTCCAGGATGGGCTATTGGGATGTGTTCATTGGGCTGTGTGGGACAGGAGATGTACTTCCTCATACCTGTCCGCCATCTTGGTAATAAGGCTTTGTTTTTCCAAATTTAATTAAAAATGTCTGTAATTAAATGCCCTAACATCAAACTGTTTGGCTAAGGGTATAAAAATACGAAAATTAATTGTATTAGCAGCTTTACTGGGCCCAACTTTGCTGGAACCACGTGTGGCTCACTGTGCTTTACTAATCAGTAAAGCAATCAGTTGTTAGCCACCTAAACAAAAAAAAGCGTGTTTTTGCTTCAACAACAGAGCTGCAGTCTGGGGGGGCTGGTTTCCCGTTTCCAGTGCCCGGCCAGGCGGTCCAGTCTGAGCAGAGCCCCCGTCCCGGGGAGCGCCGGAGCCGGAGCCTTCGCCCGTCTCCTGAGCTGGGGAGCCGGCTGGGGCCCGCGGGAAACACGTCCAGGGCTGGGACGCCAGCAGCGCTCGGTTTGCGCTGGAAAACCCGTGTGTGTCGCGCTCTGACCCAGCCCAGCCGGCCTTTGCCGGGGGCTCCGGCTGCTCCCTGGGCGCGGAGTGGGGCTTGCCCACAAGCAGGCCTGGCTGGGTCTTGCCCTCTCCAAGGAGAGGCTCTTTCCTGCGGGAGCCGCCCGCTGGGGGTGACGCCCCTACCCCTCGAGGGACACCTGCTGCACAGTGCCAGTGGCGAGGCACCACAACCTGCCCAGAGGAGTCGGGGAAATGAGGGTTTATTTTTGTGACGGTGGGAGGTGAAGGCTCCACAGGATCAGGGCCCCTTCTGCTGGCTGCTGGGCAAACAGGTAAGAGACAGCCCCTGATCCTGGGAGCTCACTCTCCCACCTGGCACGACAGGGAAACTGAGGCACAGAGCCCTGCCCAGCCTCCCCGTGCTTTGATTGGAGCCCAGGTCTCCTGGCGCCCGTCCCAGCACCTGGCCTCTCCCGGGCAGGGTGGGGGCATCCGGGCAGGGCAGGCCCAGCAGTAGAAGTGGGTGGGTCTCCCGAGAAGGTGGAGCCAGGAGAGCGGCACGGCGAGACCTCAGACCCCATGAGACTGTCCAGTGAGCGCTGGGTCCCTCGCTCACACCCAGCCACGGCGCCAGGCCTGTCCGCACAGTCCTCGTGCTCAGTGGCGGCTCCGATTCCCCGCTCCACGAGCCGGGGCTCCCAGGACAGCCCGGGCTGGGCTCCGGGGCATGGTGCTGGGTCTGTCGCACGGGGGACGCTCCTGCCCAGGTGCTAGGGCTGCCCCCTCCTGCCACGCGAGCTGCTCGAGTCCCTCCAGCAAGGAAGCCGTGGCAGAGCCTGCGTGGCAGCCGGAGGGCGGGGGCAGAGCCACAAACCCACTTCTGTCCGAGAAGGGTCAGCCGTAGAATCCTCCCCGCGGGCCTGGCAAGGCCCAGGAGAATGAAGCAGCTTTGAGGGGCCTTTTCCTGGGCGCCCCACCGCCAGGCCAGCCCGGGCTGGGCCAACAGCCTCCCCTTCTGCCTGCGGGTGTCACGCCCACGTCCCTGGCTCCGGAACAGCTGGGGGCCTCTAGCTGGCTCTGCGCCCCTCCGGGCAAGCCCTGCTACGGAGCGTCCGGGAAGCAGGGATCGGGGCTCCCAGGCAGGGACAGGAATTGTGCCCGGGAAGACGGTCACCGGCTGGGAACAGCAGCTGCCATCTCGGCTCCCCGCCCGAGCCAGCCAGGGCTAGGCAGTGTCTGCAACAGAAAGGCAGGTGGTCAGGCCAGCCTCCCCAGTGCGCTCCAAAGGCGGCGTCCCCCCTCCACGCTTGGGGGCTCACCCCCAGCACTGTGGGGGCCTGGCCTGGTCCTGTGCGGAGAGGCCCAGGCCCGAGCCAGCCCTGGGCTCTGCCCTGCGCGGAGCCATTTACCCGGGAACCGGCAGGCGGCCTGGCACTCCTCCTTCGTCTCAAAGTTGTTCTGGTTGCCGCCGCAGCCGCCGTACACAAAGACCTCGCAGCTCTGGCTGGACCAGTTGTAGAAGAAGCGCGGGAAGCGGGCCTTGCAGAACCCGCACACCGAGGGCAGGTGGCAGAGATCTGCAAAGCAAGGGGGCGGGTGCTCAGTGGGACCGGGCACTGGGGCCTGCGCCGTGGGGTGGAGCTCTGCTGCACCTGCCCCCCGCCCAGCTCCGCTCCCCCGGCCTCCTGCGTGGCCCCGCTCCCTTCTCAGAACGATGCCTGGAGACCTGCGGGCAAAGGCCCTGGGCCAGCCCCGAGGGGGAGCGCTGAGCCGAAGGCAGGGGGGCGGGGGCAGTGGGGCGCCGCAGCCTGGTAGCACAGGGCCGTGATGTGCTGGAAGCCAGGGCCTGGGGGAGCGTTCCCCATGGAAGGCTAGTGGGCGCCGTCGGCACCCGGCAGTGTCCTCCCAGCCGCCAGCTGGAGCGTGGGAAGCAACTGCCGACGGGCCTGTCCGAGAGGGCCGGGGCGTCCCGGAGTGGGGGGGGGGGGGGGCTCGGCGGCAGCCTTTGCTCGGGGTGGGAGGCCCCAGTGTGAGAGCCACGGTCCCGCCTCCAAAGGGCCCAGCCGCCACGCGCCCCAGGCTGCAGAAAAGTGTCTTTGAGACTCAGGAGCAGCTGAAAACCGAGCCCATCCCCCCCCTCAGGCCTGGGCTGTTCCCTGGCTCTGCCTCCTGGGGCAAAGCCAGCTCCAGTCAGCCCCCCACAGCAGAAGACCAGCGCCTCCAGCAGGTCCTCACGGGCCCCTCGTGGGGAGCAGAGGGGACGGGGTGCAGAGCCCAGCGCCTCCAGCAGGTCCTCACAGGCCCCTCGCGGGGAGCAGAGGGGACGGGGTGCAGAGCCCAGCGCCTCCAGCAGGTCCTCACAGGCCCCTCGCGGGGAGCAGAGGGGACGGGGTGCAGAGCCCAGCGCCTCCAGCAGGTCCTCACAGGCCCCTCGCGGGGAGCAGAGGGGACGGGGTGCAGAGCCCAGCGCCTCCAGCAGGTCCTCACGGGCCCCTCGTGGGGAGCAGAGGGGACGGGGTGCAGAACCCAGCGCCTCCAGCAGGTCCTCACGGGCCCCTCGCGGGGAGCAGAGGGGACGGGGTGCAGAGACCAGCGCCTCCAGCAGGTCCTCACAGGCCCCTCGCGGGGAGCAGAGGGGACGGGGTGCAGAGCCCAGCGCCTCCAGCAGGTCCTCACAGGCCCCTCGCGGGGAGCAGAGGGGACGGGGTGCAGAGCCCAGCGCCTCCAGCAGGTCCTCACAGGCCCCTCGTGGGGAGCAGCGGGGACGGGGCGCAGAGCCCAGCGCCTCCAGCAGGTCCTCACGGGCCCCTCGTGGGGAGCAGAGGGGACGGGGTGCAGAGCCCAGCGCCTCCAGCAGGTCCTCACGGGCCCCTCGTGGGGAGCAGCGGGGACGGGGTGCAGAGCCCAGCGCCTCCAGCAGGTCCTTGCAGGGAGCAGTGGGGGACGGGGGTGCAGGCTGGGCTCGGGCGCAAGGAGCTAAGAGCGGCCACACTGAGGCAGACCAAAGGTCCCCCCGGCCCAGCGTCCCGTCTGCTGCAGCTCGGTCGCCCGCGGGAATGACTGGACCCAGCAGCCATCACGTGGGCCCGGCCGTTGCTGTCCCCCATTCCCAGCCTGGCAAACGGAGAGTCGCCATCCCTGCCCTGTGCATCAGCTGCCTGGCCGCCCTGCCCCGTGCCCCTCTGGACGCGGGGGGCTGCCTGCCAGCCCAGCCCTGCCTGCACTAGGGCGGCCCGAGGCTCCCCAGCTCAGCCCCCCCACCCGCACTGGCGACACTGCTGGGTTCGAGGTGACCGTGCACAGCCCCGCGTGAGCGTTCGCCCGAGTGCTGGGCCAGGGGCCGGGGAGGAGCCGCCAAGGCCGACGCTCGGCGGGGCCCGTCCGTGCGATTCCCGCGCCTGCTGCTGTTTGGGCGGATGCTCTGAGGCTCGGCTCTCTGCTGGGTGCCAGAGCTGTGCCCCCGCGCGTCACCGGGCCGCACCCGCCTAGGAGGAAGGGCGGAGAGTCCGGTGACTGAGCACTTGCCTGGCAATGGCCCGTAAGTGCTGCCAAACCACATCGGAGCAATTCTGGTGGGACCTGCCGTCAAGCAGGGCCCCGGCCCCTGCCTAGAGGGGCCCCGGAGCCGGGACATGCTCCTGCGCCAGGCTCCCTCTTGGGACACTCACACTGCGAGCGCAATGGGATTCCCCTCCTGGGCCAGGGGATGGAGGCCCGGGGGTTCCTCCCTCTGTCGGCACTCCAGCCGGAAGGACTGAGGACCCAGCCCAGCACAGGACGTGCGCCACAGGCTTGTGAGCCGGCAGCTCCTTCCCTCCCTGCTCTGAGCCTGCCCAGGGCCGTGGGGATCGGGGTGTGCCCGTTCCTCTCCTCCCCCCATTTCACTCTCAACCCGCCTTCCTTCTTCTGGGGAAGGTCTGAGGGAGACATTGACCGGGGACTGGGAGAACCTGTTCCGAGGTGGGGAGATTGGTTTTCAGAGCCGCTCCCCTGTGTGAGGAGGGCTGGAGGGGGGCACAGGGAGCACTGGGGTGCCTGAGGGGAGGTGGGGGATGGGTTCTAACCTCTCCCCTGTGTAAGGGGGGGCACAGGGAGCACTGGGGTGCCTGAGGAGAGGTGGGGGATGGGTTCTAACCTCTCCCCTGTGTAAGGGGGGGCACAGGGAGCACTGGGGTGCCTGAGGGGAGGAGGGGGATGGGTTCTAACCTCTCCCCTGTGTAAGGGGGGGCACAGGGAGCACTGGGGTGCCTGAGGGGAGGAGGGGGATGGGTTATAACCTCTCCCCTGTGTGAGGGGGTCTGGGGGGCACAGGGAGCACTGGGGTGTCTGAGGGGAGGTGGGGGATGGGTTAGAACCTCTCCCCTGTGTGAGGGGGGCTGGGGGGCACAGGGGTGCCTGAGGGGAGGGGGGGATGGCTCACTAGGGGTCACCGTCCCAGCCCCGCTCCCAGGACTAGGAGGAGGCGGTGTCCTGGCCCAGCTGCCCTGGGGTGCAGGGCCCGTGCGCCCCGTACCTGTCACGGCCTCCTGGCAGGTGTAGCCGCACTCGTCGGGGCAGCACTTGGCCGTGCCGGGGCAGTCGGTGTCTCCGCGGCAGGTGGAGCAGGACCTGTTCTGGCAGGCGGTGCAGTTGTCCCCGTCGAACACGCCCCCCAGCGGGGGCAGGTGGTAGCAGTAGCCATCCTTAGCTGCAAGGGGAGAGGGGTCAGCGCCGGCCCCTGCCCAGGGCGGGGGGGCAGGCACAGGAGGGGCGCGTCTGCTTTGGCGGGGCACTGCCCCTCCCCGCACAGCCACCCTCCGCCCCCGCCCTGCCCGGCCCCCGGCAGCTCCCCCAAGGGAACCCAGCCCCCCCGTGCCACCCTCCGCCCCCGCCCCGCCCGGCCCCCAGCAGCTCCCCCAAGGGAGCCCGGCCCCCCCCGTGCCGCCCTCCGCCCCCGCCCTGCACGGCCCCCGGCAGCTCCCCCAAGGGAACCCAGCCCCCCCGTGCCACCCTCCGCCCCCGCCCTGCCCGGCCCCCGGCAGCCCCCCCAAGGGAGCCCGGCCCCCCCCGTGCCGCCCCCGCCCCCGCCCTGCACGGCCCCCGGCAGCTCCCCCAAGGGAGCCCGGCCCCCCCCGTGCCGCCACCGCCCCACTCACTGTGCCCTGCGCTCCCCCAAGGGAACCCAGCCCCCCCGTGCCGCCCCCGCCCCCGCCCTGCACGGCCCCCGGCAGCTCCCCCAAGGGAGCCCGGCCCCCCCGTGCCGCCCCCGCCCCACTCACTGTGCCCTGCGCTCCCCCAAGGGAACCCAGCCCCCCCCGCCCCACTCACTGTGCCCTGCGCTCCCCCAAGGGAGCCCAGCCCCCCCCGTGCCGCCCCCGCCCCACTCACTGTGCCCTGCGCTCCCCCAAGGGAACCCAGCCCCCCCGTGCCGCCCCCGCCCCACTCACTGTGCCCTGCGCTCCCCCAAGGGAGCCCAGCCCCCCCCCGTGCCGCCCCCGCCCCACTCACTGTGCCCTGCGCTCCCCCTGTCTCCTCCGCACGCCGGGGGCAGCTGGGCGCACAGCGAGAGCAGGGCCACGAGGAGCAGGGCACCCGCCGGCTTCATGGTGCTGCAGCGCCGGGTCTGGCTCCGCGGGCCGGGCGGGGCGGCTTTAAGCGGCAGGCGCAGCAGAGGGAGGGGCCGGCTCTCGAGTGGCCCGTCCGGACCTGCCGGCGTCTGACTCCCAGCAAACCCATTCCACTGGCAGCCCAGGCAGCCGCCCCGCCCCGCCCCGCCCCGCACGGGGGGTCTCGGCCGGGCGCACTCCCCGGGGACAGCAGGCCAAGGGGGGAGCCGCCGGCCCGGGCCGGGTGAGGCTGTCTCTGCACTGGGAGCCCTGACCGCCCCTCCCTGCGGCCGAGCCCCCGGCTCTCCCCTGGGACCCCGGAGAGCGGTGCAAACAGGCCACCCCAGCAGCAGGGCAGGCTACGATGGGACGCCCCCGCGGGGCAGGAGGGGCCGGGAGCGGCGCAGGGGCCGATGCGCAAGGCCTGGCCGTGGGGTGGGCATGTCACCGTGGGCACCGCAAAGGGACGCGCTGGAACTGGCGGAGACGGGATTCCGCCTGGGCACCTAGAAAGGCCCTTTGAGAAGCTGGTGGATGGAGGGTGGCTCGTCTGGGGCAGGCGGGCGGGGCGGGGGCGAGGGGGGTGGGGTGGGTGGGCAGAGGTGAGGGGACGGAGGCAGGCAGGACGGGAAGGGTGGGCTGGGGCAAGCAGGCCTGGGTAAGGGGGCTGGGGCAGGTGAGGGGGCAAGGCGGCTGGGGTGGATGGGCAGGCCAGGGCGGGTGGGTGGGAGGGGGCTGGGGTGGGTGAGGGGCGAGGGGACGAGGGGGCCGGGGCAGGCGGGCTGGGGGGGTCGGGGGGGACGAGGGGGCTGGGGCAGGTGGGTTGGGGGGGCGAGGGGGCTGGGCTGGGGCGGGCGGGCTGGGGGGGCCGGGGGGGATGAGGGGGCTGGGGCAGGTGGGCTGGGGGGTTGGGGGGGGATGAGGGGGTGGGCTGGGGCGGGCGAGGGGACGAGGGGGCTGGGGCAGGCGGGCTGGGGGGGACGGAGGGGACGGGGCGGGCGGGGGGGACGAGGGGGCCGGGGCAGGGGGGTTGGGGGGATGAGGGGGCTGGGCTGGGGGGGCCGGGGGGGATGAGGGGGCTGGGGCTGGGGGGTTGGGGGGGTTGGGGGGGGATGAGGGGACGGGGCGGGCGGGCTGGAGGGCCGGGGGGGATGAGGGGACGGGGCGGGCGGCCCACCAGGCCTAGCTCAGCAGGAGGGAAGGATGCTCAGCGAGCTCATCCGGCAGCGCAGGCCCCGGCTGCATGGGGCGGCCCCACGCCGGCGCCCCTCGGCTGGGATCTCCCCAGTCCCGAGCGACCTGGGGCCGCCCCGCCCACGCGCTCACATGCCTGCGTGGGAGGCGCCACGTGCCTGGCGTGGTCGGCTTCCTGGCTGCGGGGAGGGAGAGCAAAGCGGGCGAAGGGGCGCGATCCAGGCCAGCAGCCTCCTCCCCTCTGGCGCCCGGGGGGCCGATAGTCCCAGGGGCCCCGTGCCGCCCCCACTGTGCACCCACCCCCTCTCGCCCAGGCAGCATTCCCTGGGTCCATCCCCTCCCCACGGGGCCAGCCCGGCTCCTCCCAGAGAACCGGGTCTTTCGGCCCCGCCCCTCTGCTCCCAATCGGCAGGGTGGGGCAGAACCTGGCCTGGCAGGGAAGGTCTGTAAGTGGTTTGTTTAGAGCCATGAGCGCTGAGGTTGCGACATGGGGTGAGGCATGAACAAAACATCCAGCCGGTCCCTGGCCCAGCGCGTGGGCTCCTGCCTGCGTCCCTGCCTCAGGGCTCTGGGCCCGGAGGTTGCCAGGGGCTCTCCCGCGGGTGCACCCTGCCGGGGGGATTGTGTGCAGAGGCAGTGGGTGATCGCGCTGCCAGGGTCACCCACGCCCCATTCCTGTGGCAGCCATGGGGAGGCCACACACGGGAGCAATAATAATAATTGCAGCCAAGACGCGGAAACGTTTATTCCCACTCCACATGCCGCACCTGTGGAACTCACTGCTGTCAGGAAGGAGGGCGGCCAAGAGTGGGAGCCCAGGAAGGGACGGCGTGTTTCTGTGGCTCAGGCCCAGATCCAGCCCACATTCCACAGGGTCACGTGCCACGCCCCAGTAGGGCAGCTCGGCTGGCAGGGGATAGCCAGGGTGTGTCCTGGCTTGTTCTCTAACTGCCATGGCAGGACGCTCCGAGCAGCTGGGCCCAGCCTGAGCGACGGGGAGCAGGGCAGCACAAGCCCTGGCAGCAGCGGCCTGAGGCCTGAGCTTGGCGAACAGGAGGCAGAGTCAGGCGAGCCCCAGAGGCCGCAGACCCCCGAGGAGGCCAGGCCGGCAGCGCGATGCAGGGACCTTTGGTCCGACCAGTGTGCGCCCAGCAACGGGCGGGGCTCAGAGGGGCCACACGTGGCTTGTTTAAAACGGCGTCTCGGGGGGGTCCTGGTCCATGCGAGGGGAGACTGCAATGTCCCACAGGCCACTGGGCCCGTCTCTCGCACACCAGGGGCGGCACCGCCGAGGGGTCCCATCGGGGAAACTGCTCCGAACCCGGGCAACTGGCAGCCTGGCCTGGGGCCCTTCCCTACGTGGCACCAGCCCAGCCCCACCGAGCACGACCGCTGCCCCCCTGGCCAGCAAGGAGCCTCCCCAGCAAATCCCCTCAGCACCCCAGCGCCCTGTGCTCCCCCTGCGCCCCCACACGGGGAGAGGTTATAACCCCTCCCCCCTCCCCTCAGACACCCCAGTGCTCCCTGTGCCCCCCCCCAGCCCCACCTCGCACAGGGGAGAGGTTATAACCCATCCCCCACCTCCCCTCAGACACCCCAGCGCTCCCTGTGCCCCCCCCAGCCCCACCTCGCACAGGGGAGAGGTCATAACCCATCCCCCCTCCCCTCAGACACCCCAGCGCTCCCTGTGCCCCCCAGCCCCCCCTTACACAGGAGAGAGGTTATAACCCCTCCCCCACCTCCCCTCAGACACCCCAGCGCTCCCTGTGCCCCCCCAGCCCCCCTTACACAGGGGAGAGGTTATAATCCATCCCCCCTCCCCTCAGACACCCCAGTGCTCCCTGTGCACCTCCCAAACTGGAGCGGGTCACATGATCACCTCCCCTGCCCGGGTCCTTTCTATGGCGACAGCCGGGGGGTCCCTGCTGGTCTCCGGCTCCCGGCCGCCTCCCTCGGCCCGTATGGGCCACGCTCCAGGCCCCTCGCCCAAGCGGAATAGCCAGTCCCTGAGCAGCCCCCTCCCCACAGGCGGCGACGCCGGCTGCTCCCGGAGACACTGAGATAGCAGCGCAGGCCCGCGGGCGCAACGCCCCACGCACACGTCCCACCGGGGACTCAGCAGAGCATCCGCGTCCCAGCCCCTCCCTGGCCCCGGCCCAGGATCTGGGGCAGACCCACCCCAGAGGGCACAGCACTGGCCCGCCTGTTCCTAGTGCAATCCGGTAACCAGGAGCCCAGCCCACGGCTCACCAGCACTGCCCCTGGCCGGGCGCCTCTCAGGGATCTCCTGGCCGCCGGGCGGTGCCTGCTGCACACAGGGAGCACACACACGCCCCCCGCCACAGGGGCACCTGGTCTGCCTGGCTCCCCGGGGCAGTGCTCAGACCAGCACTGAGGGAATAGGGTAAACGCCTGGGGAGGGAGAGAAAGGGACCCGCGGCGTCAGTGAACTACCCCCATCCCAGCCAGCCACTGGCCCCGGAACGACAACGCCCAGCGGGACACGGGGGGGGGAGCCCCGCTGGCTGCGTGGGGGCGAGGGGCGGAAGTTCGACGTGGGCCGGGTTGGACCGGTGCCACCTGCGGGAACGCTCGGCAGAGCTCACGTGGGCCGGCGAAAGCAGGTCGTACATCGGCCCAGCCCTGTGGCAAAGCCTCCCTGGCCGCTCCTCTGGGGCTCCCTGTGTCCCCGTGTGACGGCGCGTCGGGTCCCCAAACCCTGCAGTCCCGGAGCAGCAAGAACAGACTCGGCCAGTGGTAGAACTGGGGGGTTATTGCTCCTCCAGGACACGGCCCAGCACAGACGGGTGCAGCTACAGGGGCCAGGGCCAGGCAGCCTCAGACCCCAGGGTGGGGGCCCATCGCCCCTAGGCCACAGCTTAGCCTCTTCTCCCCATGCTTCCCAGACAGCCACTGCCCCCCCCAGGCCCTGCCCCCCAGCCAGGTGCTGGTCTCCGCCCCCCTCCCTTTGTCTCCCCCTGGGCGGCTGAGCCGGGGTGTCTGGTGAATCCACATTTGGGAGAGTCAGTGGGAATCCCCCATCCCAGCACAGGGGGGCCCAGGTCACAGAGCAGACAGCCCCCCCTGCTGCGCCCCACAGCCCCCCCGCTGCGCCCCACCCCCAATCCTGCACCCCTGTAGCAGCATGAACAGACTCTGCTGCCGGTAGAACGGGGGGGGGGGGTTATTGCTTCTCCAGGACACCGCCCAGCACAGACGTGACGTGGCTACGGGAGTTAGGGCCAGGCAGCCTCAGCCCCCTTGGATTGGGGGATCCATCGCCCCCCCCAACCCTCAGCCCCCAGCTTAGTCTGTTCCCTTCATGTTTCCCAGCCAGAAACTGCTTGTCACAGACCCTGCCCCCCAGCCAGGTGGTGTCTCCGCCCCCCGCCCCCCCCCCCCCCCCCCCGGGAAGAGCCTTGTTCCCTGCCCAGGCTGGGCCTGGGTGTCTGGGCCAACCCCCATGTGGGTGGGTCAGTGGGGATCCCAGCCCAGCGCAGGGGACCCGGGGTACAGAGCAGACCCCCCCCCCACGTCACACCCAGCCGCAGGCCGGGCAGTTTGTCGTGACGAGCCTGTTCCACGCCGAGCCCAGGCCGGGCAGGGCGGAGACCAAGGGGGGCTTGGGAAGCCATCGGCCTGCTCAGCCGGCCATGGGGCTCCCTCCCGGACTCCCTGACTCCCCTGGGCTCCTGCTCCTGAGAGGCGCCAAGGGCTGAGCTGGCTCCCAACAGCAGGGTGGGCCTGAGGGAGGCTCTGCCCCTCCCCCCCCGTCCTGTGGTTCTCAGAGCCCGTGGGCACCTGATGGGCTGCACCCCAATGGGACGCTGTCCAGGAGCCAGCTCGCTCCCCGGGAGGGGCGTCTGAGGGGGGCCCAGCCGGGAAGGTGGGCACGGCCCCCAGCACCCCATGCAAAGGACACGGGACGGGAGGGGAAGGGGGTCTCTGCCCTGCGCTCCCGTCAGAGCACACGGCCGTGCTGCGCGGGGGGAGGGCACCAGGCGGGCGCGAAGCCAGGATAAGACAAGAGGGGCTGCGGGGAGGGAATGCCCCTCGGGGAAGCCAGCTGCCTGCCCAGGTGCTGTCTGCTAGGCATGGGGGCACTGCTCTACCTGAGCCTGGGGGCCTGCCCCTGCCCTGCCCCTTGCTGGCGTGGCCAGGGCCAGTGGAGTGCTAGTTCAGCAGTCAGGGCTCGTGTCTCTGCTGAGCGCCGCCCGGCCCCTGCCGCGGGAAGCCGGGTGCTGCTCCCACACCCATGCTGCTGGCGTTGCTGCGGGGACTGGCCATGGAGAACCCCGAGGAGCTGGTGGTCAAACGGGCCCCTCCAAAGACCCCGGGCAAGGCCCGCACAGACTCTGCCTTGGCACATGCCAACCAGCGGGACCCTGCGTCTCCAGGCAGGGCGACGTGCCTGGAGCAGAGCACGCAGGGACCAGAACCCGAGCCAGGGAGCAGCGGTTCTGAGCCCAGCCTCGTCCCCGGGTGCAGGGCCGGGTCCTTGCCGGCTGGACCGCCTGCATCCCTAGGCTCACAGGCTGCTGCCTAGGCAAGATCGGCTCTTCCCTTGGGAGTTTGCAGCCAAGTGACAGTGCAGCTCTTGGGTTGGCTTGGAAAATAGCCATCTTCCTTAGCATCTTTAGCTCGGCACTTTGCCCCCCATGGCACCTAAGAGGAATTGGCCTGCACCCCGGCTCTGTTGTTTGCCACCCCCTGACCGCCCCGGTGCCCCAGTACTCAACCCCAAACACTCAGGGCCGGCTCGAGCAATTCCTGCGCCCCGGGCAGCGGGCACACGACGCATGCACGGCTCTGCTCCCGGGCGCACAGCGCATGCGTGGCCCTGCCCCCCAGCACGCTGCACCCCTTAGAGCTGCCATCAGGCGCCACACGCCAGGGGCCGGGGGCCGCACGGTGCCCCTTAGAGCTGCCATCATGCGCCACACGCCAGGAGCCGAGGGTCGCACGGTGCCCCTTAGAGCTGCCATCACGCGCCACACGCCAGGGGCCGGGGGTCGCACGGTGCCCCTTAGAGCTGCCATCAGGCGCCACACGCCAGGGGCCGAGAGCCGCACGGTGCCCCTTAGAGCTGCCATCAGGCGCCACACGCCAGGGGCCGGGGGCCGCACGGTGCCCCTTAGAGCTGCCATCATGCGCCACACGCCAGGAGCCGAGGGTCGCACGGTGCCCCTTAGAGCTGCCATCACGCGCCACACGCCAGGGGCCGGGGGTCGCACGGTGCCCCTTAGAGCTGCCATCAGGCACCACACGCCAGGGGCCGGGGGCCGCACGGTGCCCCTTAGAGCTGCCATCAGGCGCCACACGCCAGGGGCCGGGGGTCGCACGGTGCCCCTTAGAGCTGCCATCAGGCGCCACACGCCAGGGGCCGGGGGTCGCACGGTGCCCCTTAGAGCTGCCATCAGGCGCCACACGCCAGGGGCCGGGGGCCGCACGGTGCCTCTTAGAGCTGCCATCAGGCGCCACACGCCAGGGGCCGGGGGTCGCACGGTGTCCCTTAGAGCTGCCATCAGGCGCCACACGCCAGGGGCCGAGGGTCGCACGGTGCCCCTTAGAGCTGCCATCACGCGCCACACGCCAGGGGCCGGGGGTCGCACGGTGCCCCTTAGAGCTGCCATCAGGCGCCACACGCCAGGGGCCGGGGGCCGCACGGTGCCTCTTAGAGCTGCCGTCAGGCGCCCCCCATAGGTTGGCGCCCTGGGTAGCTGCCCGCTTAGCCCCTCCCTTGCAGGAGGAATAACAGGTAGTTCGAACCAGGGCTTTAATTCGAAATACGGGGTCCCTGCCGCGTGTAGACGCGGGGAGTTAGTCCGGGCTTGTACATTTCAAAAATGGCGCCGGCCGGGAAGATGCAAATCAAGCGCGGGACATTTAAATCCCAGGCTTGATTTGCAATTCGAATGCCACATTAGCCTCCCTCGTTCGAACCGGGGGCTAGTGTAGACAGACCCTCACTGAAAAAACGTCAACAACCACAAATGGTCCTGCAGCTCCTCGGAGACTCACAAAACACATGGAGGTGAGTCAGAGACCAGAGACAATCCGACTTTCATCCCCAGTTAGAACCTGGTGAATCCGGGCCCCGTTCTTCTGCAGGCGGCTAACGCCTCTCGTTCTATTGCCGGCCCTCCCCAAGGCGAAAGGGCGTGTGGCCAGCGCAGGGGTGGCAGGTCCGAGGCCGAGGAGGGAGTTTGCTGCACCCTGGCAGTCAGAGGAAGAACGGCTGCGAGGTGCAAGGTGTCGCCCTGCAATACTGAAAGGAATGGCGTCGGGGGGGGGGGCTCCAGGCTGCACCGGGGGCTAATCGTGAATCACAGGCCTTGGCAGGAGCGGAGCATAAAAAGCCTCCGAGAAGAACTGAACTGAAGGCGTTTGCTGTGCACCATCACCATCTGCTGGGGACCCATGGAAGTGGCAGAGGACGGGAGCTGAAATCGAGTCCTCCCGCGGCAGGTGTCCAATGACATCAGAGGCGAGGCCCTCCCGTGAGCCAGGAAAGGGAGGGCACCAAGGCTATGTCGACACTCGCGGCTTCTTGTGCAAAAAATATGCAAATGAGGCTAAGAGTGGACTATCGCTGAGCCTCATTTGCATACCTAATGAGCCGCCATTTTTGCAGACGAGGCTGTTGCGCCAGAAGGAGCTGTCTACACGGCCCCTCTTGCGCGATGCTGCTACGCCGATTCTTTTCAGGAACAGCGGCATTGCGCAAGAGGGGTTTTCTTGCGCAAGAGGGGGCCATGTAGACAGCTCCTTCTGGCGCAACAGCCTCTTCTGCAAAAATGGCGGCTCATTAGGTATGCAAATGAGGCTCGGCGATAGTCCACACTTAGCCTCATTTGCATATTACTGGCACAAGAAGCCGCGAGTGTCGACATAGCCCCTGTGCCCAGAGAGAGACTCAGCCCAACAAGGGGCTGCAGGCCTGGCCCAGCCGTGGGGAAAGACTCCCGGGGGGTCAGGAGAAGCCAGGGTATTTCCCCTTCTGTTGGCTGCTGTCAGTAACTTGCCAGCTCCCTGCTGAGACCCCAAGCAACCAGAGTCTCCACTTTACGGCCTGTGTGTCCAAATCAGCCGGAGAGACTGGAAGCAGGACGGGAAGCAGTGGCGTTTGCTGGTCTCAGCTTGTCTCTCCGGACCTTGCTATTGCTCTTATCCTACCAGCCTGCCCGGTCGCTTCAACTTCAGCTTTACGTCCAGCCGGCCTGTCAGCAAAGTGTGACGGCGCGTTGGGGTCCCCCGCCTCCTGCACCCCCGAAATGGCACGAACAGACTCCCCCAGCCAGTAGAATAGAGGTGGTTTATGGCTTCTCCAGCATACAGCACAGCACAGATGTCATCAGGTTACAGGGCAGGCCTAGGATGCCTCAGCCCCCCTTGAGATGGGGGGGGGTCTTGGCTTCTAAACCCCCCAGCCTGTTGCTGAGGCTGCTTCCTCCATGCTCCCAGACAGAAACTAACTCTCCTCCAGCCCTGCCCCCGAGCCAGGGCGGCATCCACCTTCCTTTGTTTCTCCCCATGGGGGGTGGCTGGTCAGACAGGTTTGGAGCCCCCTTTGCATAATGACTCGTGTTACAGACAGCAGAGGTTGCCACAGCCCTAGCAAGTTCCCCCCCACTACGTGACAGTTCTCCCCCCTCCGAGAGCGAACTGAGCAGGGTCATTCTGCTCTTAACAGGGACGTCGTGGGCCAAATACAGCAGCTTGAGGCGATGCTTTTGGGGGACGACCAGCTGCTGCTGGACCCCCCATGCCCTCACCTTCCTGGGGGGAAGCCATTCACGGAACAGGAATCCCTGCTCCCACAGGAATCTCTCCTGGCCACCTCCCCCCAGAGGCTGAGCCGCCCAGAGGCCAGCCTGGTCCCTCAGCCTCTGCAAGGAGGGGTCTGCCTGCACCTCAGCCTGGAATTCAGCCGCTGAGGCAGGGATCGGGACCTGTCCCCCACCTTTGCCTAGGTCCGGAGTCCCAGCCTGGCTGGACCCCGTGTCCACCATGATGGTACCTTGAGGACCCTGTCGGGAGGCCTCCTCTGGACCCAGGTTGCCGGCCCCTCGTTGGCTCTGGCTCTGGGTGGTTACTAGAGCCCGCTGGGATTCATGGGGCCACTCCTCTAGGTCATTCCCCATCAGCACCTCGGTGGGCAAGTGCGGGTGCACCCCCACTTCCTTAAGACCTTCCTTGGCCCCCCATTTCAGATGCACCCTGGCTACAGGCACCTTAAACGGGGACCCGTCTATGCCCTTCAGGGTCAGCTGCGCGTGGGGTAGTATCCACTCTGGGGCCACTATGTCGGATCGGGCCAGAGTCACCTCCGCCCCCGTGTCCCAGAAACCCGTCACCTTCCTACCATCCACCTCCAGGGGTATGAGGCACTCGCTCCGCAGGGGCCATCCTGCCCCCACCCGGTACACAGAGAAATCCGCCTCCTGAGGATCAGACCTCCCAGGGGAGGTGCACTGAGCATCCTTCCCCCCACTCTGAGCTGAGGTTTGCCTGCCAGCCCCTGCCTCTGGGGCAGCCTGCCCTTCCTCCCGCCCCAGCCAGTTAACCCTGGAAAGTCCCCGGTCCTGGGACCTGGTGCACTGAGCCCTCTTGTGGCCTTTTTGCCCACAGCGATGGCAAGTTAGGCTTTGGGCTGTCTCTGTCCAGGCCCTGGCTGGTTCTCTGGGGCACAGACGACCTGTTCCTTGGGCTCGCCTCGTGGTTGACTCCCTCCATCGCTCAGCTGAGATCCGGTCTCTGCGCGGTTCCCTTTCTCTCCGGGACTCCCGTTCACACCCGGACCGGCTCTCCGTGAACTCATCCACCAGTCTCCTGGCCTCCTGGGGGGTCTCTGGTCTTCGGTCCTTGAGCCACAGCCTCAGTTTGGGTGGGCACGCTTCATAGAACTGCTCCATCAGGACCAGCTTGAGCAGCTCCTCTGCGGCCTGGGCTCCGACTCCAGACACCCACTTGCGGCAGTATTGCGACAGGCGGGAGGCCAGGTCCACATAGCTCTGCTGTGGCTCCTTCTGCACCCCCTGGAACTTCTTCCTGTACATCTCGGGGGTCAGCCCGAACTTGTGCAGCAGGGCCTCCTTGACTCGGTTGTAATCCCCTGGCTGTAGGTCCTCCAGCTGACTGAGCACTCCGGCCGCCTCCTGGTTCAGTGCGGGGATGAGCTCCTGCAGCCAGTCAGCTGGGGGAACCCGTTGCAGTCCACAGGCCCTCTCAAAGGCACTGAGGAACCCGTCTATGTCGCCCACGTCCTTCAATTGGGCCACCACGAGCCTCTCCAAGCGTCTGGCAGTCCCGGGACCCTGGGGCCCATCCGCTCTTGGCACAGCCGGTGCCCCGCAGGTTCTCCGCTCTGCCATGGCCAGCTCATGCTGTCGCTGCCTCTCTCGATCTTGGTGCTCCTTCTCTCGGTCCTCTACTTCCAATTCCTTCATCTGCAGCTGGATCTCCAGCTGCCGCAGCTCCGCTGGGCTGGCCCCTGCCCTAGATGGGCTACAGCTTGCAGGCCTCCTGGGGGAAGCTGTCTCATTTCTCCGGTGGGTTCCAGTACTCTGCCCACCCTCAGCGTCTGACATGTTCCCAGGGGAGGTGTGACATTGTGGGGGGGTAACTTGCTAACTCACTGGCTGCTGTCTGTAGCACCACCGAGCAAGACAAGCGATGAGTCACTATGCAAAGAGGGTCTCAACCTGTCTGACCAGCCACCCCCCATGGAGAGGAACAAAGGGAGGTGAATGCTGCCCTGACTGGGGGGCAGGGCTGGAGTAGAGTGAGTTAGTTTCTGTCTGGGAGCATGGAGGAAGCAGCCTCAGCAAAGGCTGGGGGGTTTAGAAGCCGAGACCGCTGCCCCATATCAAGGGTGGCTGAGACATCCTAGGCCGGCCCTGTAACCGGATTACATCTGTGCTGTGCTGTATGCTGGAGAAGCAATAAACCACCTCTATTCTACTGGCTGGCGGAGTCTGTTCGTGCCATTTCAGGGGTGCAGGAGACGGGGGACCCCAATGCGCCGTCACAGGAGGTCTGACTGCTCCCCCTGGGGACAGGATCCTGGCCCTGTGGCTGGTCATTCTCTTCCAGCTGGGCAATCAGCTGGGCCTTGGTTGCTTTCTGCACAGGCAAGCCCCTCTCTCTGCACAGCCCCACCAGCTCTGCCTTCAAGAGTCGGGCGTAGGCCATCTGCCTGCTGGGCCCCTTGGTGCAGACTCACCAGTCTAGTGCTGCAGCACCCATGATTCCCAGGAACCGCTTTGCTCTGTCTGGCTCCAGGGCTCTTGCTTCTACTGCGCCTTGTCGCTCACCGCTGGAAGCTCCATCCACGGGGTGCAGTGGATCCCACTGCTGACACCAGTGTAACAGCACGTTGGGGGTCCCCCGCCTCCTGCACCCCTGAAATGGCACGAACAGACTCCGCCAGCCAGTAGAATAGAGGTGGTTTCTTGTTTCTCCAGAATACAGCACAGCACAGATGTCACCAGGTTACAGGGCAGGCCTAGGATGCCTCAGCCCCCCCTTGATATGGGGGAGGGGGTCTTGGCTTCTAAACCCCCCAGCCTGTTGCTGAGGCTGCTTCCTCCATGCTCCCAGACAGAAATGAAGCTAACTAAATTCTCCTCCAGCCCTGCCCCCCAGCAAGGGCAGCATCCACCTTCCTTTGTTTCTCCCCATGGGGGGTAGCTGGTCAGACAGGTTTGGAGCCCCCTTTGCATAATGACCAGACAGCAGAGGTTGCCACAGCCCTAGCAAGTTACCCCCACTACGTCACACAAAGACATACCCGTGGCGCCCATTCGGGCTCACCCTGCCCCACCCCAGGGACTCGGGAACCGGGCTAGGCGGTGGCCAGCCACAAGGAACTTCCATGTTGCTCCCAGTGCCAGGACTTAGGCCAACGCCGGGGGCCTCTCTGAATCCCCTCCCCCTGCTTGCCCAGCAGGAGCCATGGCAAAGGGGAGGGGGTCAGGGGCGCTATCCCAGCACTCCTGCCCCCGGCGTCTCCACCCCTGCCTCTCCCCTCGGTCTACCAGCCTGTGAGCTCTTGTCCCCTCCGCTCTGCCTGGGGCCTACAAGGGAGATCCAGCCACACGCTGCCCCCGTGGGATGGCACCTCCCTGGGGCTGCACAGGCCTGGCTGCTGGTTTGGGGGGGCTGCCTCGGCCCCCTGCCCATGGAGCAGGCTGAGCTCCCCCTCCCAGCACATACCAGGCAGCTCTTCCTACCCCTCCCCCAGCCTGAGCAGGGGGGACGGGACGGTGAAGAGCTTCGGGTGCCGGCCAGCCCCCCAGTCCTGGGCAGGGAGCGAGGGCCTGGGGGGCTGAGGAGGAGATGGGGAGCAAGGGCCAAGTTCATGCCAGGCCCAGGAGCAGCACGGGGGGCTCAGAAGCAAGCAGGGCACTGGGGGGCGGGCGGAAGACAATTGGTTTGCGGCTGGAATCAGTTGTTGCAGATGGGCTGTTATGGGAGACAGCGGCCATCTTTACTAAGGGCAGCCCGAGCCCAGGCGCAGTCACTTGGTGGCTTCAGTCGGACAGAGAGGCACCACCACGCACCCAGTGTACCCTGCGCAGCCCCAGCCAGCCCCCCTCGTCCTCCCGCTTTCAGTGGCAGCCGCGCCAGAACGCGCCCCGTGCGGGCCCGGCCCCTCTGGGCACACACCGCTGTGCCGGGCTCCTGGCAGGGAGCTGGAAACGCCGTGCTGTGGACGGACACCCAGGGCTGTGGCTACAATCCCAGGCCACGGCTGTCGGCAGCGGGGCCACATCCGGAGCAAAGCACCCGCGTTCCTGAGCGTGTGGCTTAGCGTCTGCTCTGGGGGCCCCATACAGACCAGAGAGGCCATCGCCGGCCAGCCCAAAGGCCCATCTCGCCCAGGGGCCCGGCTGCCCACAGTGGCCAGGGCCGGGTGCCCTAGAGGGAGTGACCGGAACAGGGAACCATCATCCCCTGCCACCCAGCCCGCTCCCCGCACCCAGCGGCTGGGGGCACTCAGAACTGGGGGTTTGACCCCAACCCTCTTGGCTACCGGCCGTAGGCGAGTCTACCCCCGTCCAGTTAGCCCGCTCTGTTTTCAGCCATTATAGTTTTGGGCTTCACAGCACCCGCTGGCAGTGTGTCGCACGGGCTGTGTTGTGTGAGGAAACGCTTCCCCCGGCTTGTTTTAATCCTGCTGCCTACTCCTTTCACCGGCTGGCTCCGGGTTTTGGTGCTACATGAAGGGGAACAGCACTTCCTTAGTCACGTTTTCCACCCCAGACCCGACTGCATAGACCTCTCTAGCACGTCCCCTCTCGCGCATCCCTTTTCCAGGCCGAAGAGCCAGTCTGATGCCCTCCTCTGTACTTTTCAAATTCTAATGCACAGGGCGACCGGCTCTCCACACCATACCGAGGGGGGCACACCAGGAACTTATATAAAGGCGCGCGGCTATTTCCTCATCAGCCTTTAAACTGGGAGCCCTGGATTCATTGGCTGAAGTCCCTTGTTTGCCCAGCCCCAGCACCGCCCCAGGAAGGGCTGAACAACCTCCACGTCCCGACGTCTGACGGCCTGGCGCTGGAGCCAAAGGTGAGTTGCCAGCAGCTCTTCTGAGGCAAGACGCGCTCCACGCAGCACACTGCTGTGATGCTCTATGGCTAAAAGGAGACATGAGACACCCCTGGAAACCAAACACCTCCCAGCTTCCTAATGCTCTGGGGCGCGGACCGTGCACAATTCATTCTGGATGAGCTTGAATTATGGCCTAGTGGTTTTGGCAAGCAGATCTGTCTGCCTAGCCAAAGCAAGGGGGCTGTAGTCCTTTGGGAGCCCAGCCCGGGGTGAAGGAAGGGCAATTGAACTGGGAAGCAGGCAGTGCTAGCAAGCTGACTGGCAGGACGGAGGACAGGGCGGCATCTACACCCCAGGAGAGAGAAACTTTGGGCTACAACAGGGGATCTGGCAATCGCCCCCAAAGGGGACCGTGGCAGAGAAGGGTGCCAAGGAAGGGCTCTTCTGAAAGCCAGCGAGAGGCTGGTGATGAAACCCCTTGTGAAATGCCTGCGTAGGCATCCCGGAGCCTCATGCATGTTTGGCTTCAGTCTGACTAGGAGCTGTATAAGCAAGGCGGGCCGGGGCGTTGCCAAACAGGTTCTACTCCCAGCCAGGAGAGGAGGCAGCGTGTGTCTGCAGTGAAACTCGTGCCCACTCGGGTACAAAACAAGGCCCTGGGCACTGAACGTAGGTGGGACAGCGGCTTAGGCAAAGCTCTTTCACCAGGGAAGACAAGGGAAGCCGGCCCCTTGCACTGCAGCGGGAGGTGCTGGGAAGGAAAAGTTGGCAAGAAAGCTACCTGGATCCAAGGCTGATGGCTGTGGAGTTGTGGCTTAGCCACTAGACAGGGTCTTCACTGTCTGTCGGTAACTCTGCAACTTTATTCCTCCTGCCCAGACCCCGTCCCCACCGCCCTGGGTTGAGTTTGACAGGAGGCCGGCTCAGGGCCAGGCTCGCGGGGAAGTTATGCAGCTGCCATGTGCTTTTGTCCCTGCTGAGGAGCAAGCCAGTGGAGGATTGCTCTGCGGGCTCCAGGAGCCGTCTGGCACCTCGAGGCAGGCGGCTCTGGGGAAAGGCTGGTGGTGGGAGCGTGCTGTGGTCACCCCTGCAAGGTAGCCCTGGGTAGAGCTGCCCCAGGCCTGCCCAGCACCCAGGGACCTGCGTGTCAGCCAGCTGGTGGTTGGGCTGGACCATGGGCCGGTTCAGGCTCCCACAGCTGCGACAGCCCTTCACCGGGCTGGGCTGCAGCCCAAAGGGTATCAGCCTTTGGACCCATCCCAGGCAGGCCTGAGGGGGCACGGATCGGGCCAGCTTCTGTGTGTTCTCGAATCCTGACGTGGGCCTCTCCCGCGGGAGCCAAATCCTGCAGGAAGCTCAATGAGCGAGGAGCCCACGGATGCTCCTGTGCGGTCCCCAGGAGGTGTCCATCCTTCTGCCCTTTTCTTGCAGCGGGGAAGTTCTGCATTTCCCGTGAGCCCTGGCTGTGCCGGGCCCACTGGCCTCTGGCCCAGGCTCCCATGTGCGGCCTCAGCCCCTCGACACCCCGCACTCTGCTCTGGGGGCTTGCCTGCCCCGTGGGGCCTGCCCTCCTCCAGGGGCCCTGCCCCGGTGCGTGTGCAGAAGAGGGTGCACGAATAGGGTTGCCAGGTTTCCAGTACTGACCCGGATAGTCCGGTATTTCCTCCTCCTGGCCGGTAAAACAATTCAGAAAATTCCAGACACCTAAAATGTCCTGTATTTTCGGGGGGGGGGGGCGGGGGTTTCCCTGCCAGGAGGCGAAAATACCAGACACCTGGCAACCCTACACATACTCAGCCCCCCGGACTGAGCCCACCTGGACCCGCAGCCCCCGGGGCCCCCGCCCACCTGGTTCCGCAGGGAAGCTGCCTTCTGGCTTGACCAAACAAGATGGCTGCCGCAAAAAGCCTAAAGACCTGAAGCAAGGGGAAGCAATGCCATCCCTGGGTCTTAGTGCTCAACCGCTCTCGCGCTCTATTCTGCCTCTGCATGCACTTAAAGGGGCCATGCTGGCTTTGTTTTTTTTTGCTTAATAACTCTCATGGTCCTTTTTTTGCTCAACAACTTTGGTCTCCCCCCTTCCTTCCCATCCCCCACAACAGAATTTTTTCCCTGGTGTTTTTTTGGGAGGGGGGTGTAGTATTTTTGGTTAAACCATCTGGCAACCCTATGCACAAACTGTCCCAGAGTGGGGCAGACTCACTTAGAGGTGCTGCTGCTGCTGCTGCAATCCAGCCCCCCCCCCCCCCCCGTCATGGGGCTGGTCGTGTGCTGCAGACTTGGGACTGCCAGCACCTCAGACGACTGTCCCAACCTGAGGAGGATAACGGGGCAGTCGGAGATAAAACATCTCAACACTGGCAGGACACCTCTTCTCCCCACTTCCTTGTTCTCCCGGCCATCTCCCCCGCCCACTGGCAGGAGGGTGAGGAATGAGGCCCCCACCCAGTGCCGACCTGTTCCCATTATTCCACCTCCACAGCCACCTGAGAATGAAAGCACACCTCCCACTGGGAGCAGGATTTGCATGCATTGCACATTCGTCCTCCGGGCCAGGCGGCCAGGCCAGGAACTAGGGCACTGAGTTTCACCTGGCAGGACGGCTCTGCCCTCAGCCGAGTCCCCTCGCGAGTGACGTGTCACGGCTGCTCCCCCGCTCGTGTGCCCACCACGGCTGAGGTGTGAGTGCCGCGCACCCCTGCCCTGGGAGATCCGGCCTGGCTCCTCCCGGGAGAGCCGCTAGCAGGGAGCGAGCCGAGAGAAGGCGCCGCAGGCTGCCCCGGTGCTGCGGCTGGCCGGCTGGCAGTGCCGTCGCTGGGTCCAGGCACTGGCTCCGAGGCGGCACTGCCCAAGCTTCAGCCCCGCTCCAGGGACCAGACTTGTTGGGGGTCCCCCTGTGACTAGAAATGTGTTTCCAGCACGGGGGCGTCCCGGCGGGTGGGGCTGGGCTGCCAGCAGGAAGCCGTCTCGTCAGGGCAGGAACCAAACAGGGAGGCAGTTTCCCCGGCCCCAGGACTCTGCTGAAGAGAGACGCAGGAAAGGCCCCCAGGTCTCTGGGGACACTTGCCAAGTCCCTGTTGTCGCTGGCAGGGGAGGGAGCTCACCCCCCTGGGGCTCGGCAGCGCAGGGGAGACGTGTCCCAGGCCGGGGAGGGGAGCTCCCCTCAGAGGGATCTGGGCAGCCTGCGTCTGCCCCCCATGGCCGCTGGGCCCTGGACAGGCTCACCTTGGCGGAGTGCAAGGGGAGCTGCAGGGAGCAGAGACAGGGAGGGGCCCCTCTGCTGCCCAGATCCCGGAGGCTCTGGGCCCGGAGCGCGTGGGAACCTCTCAGGCGGCTCGGGGAAGGGGCCTGTCCTAGAGCTGCCGGGAAGGGAAGGGGCCCGCGCGCGAGGCTCTGAGGCGTAGCCAGGTACAGCTCCCAGCGAGCACTAGCCTTGGCGTCCGGTCGGGAGTCGGGGCTCAGCCCGGGTGGGGGCTGATGGAGCTGCCCTTCAGCTGGCGGGAGGGGCCACCCGCACACCGTCAGCTCAGCCTCACGTGGCGACTGAGCCGCTCCCTGGAGCAGGGAATCCCCACCAGGAAGGGAACCTGTTACAGGCCTGGGTGTTCCCAGAGGCGCCTCATGCCTGCCCCCAGCCCTGGCCACGCCCGTGGGATGGGCCCACGCCCGCTGCCTGCGCAGAGGTGACGCACTTGGCCTCGCTGGCGGAGGCTGCTGCTTTGGGCAGAGCGGAGACGCACGGAGCCGGCCCAGCCCGCTTCCCAGGGAGCCGAGAGGGGCTCAGTGTGCACCAGTGTGGCCATGCCCTTGCCCTGCGTGCCAGCGGACAGTTCTGGCCACGGGCCCCAGGGCCCGCACCGGAGACAGTAGGGCTGGTGTGTGGCCCCCAGCCCCAGTGCAGGGGCAGTCTGGGGGGGCCTGGAGGCCATGCGCTCGAGGGGGGGTCAGCAGGCGCTGGGAGTGGTTTCAACAAATGTTTTCGGGCAAGGGGCCAGGTCTTAGATCCCAACCCCCCTCGCCCCAGGCGCCAAGCATCCGCCTCAGCCCGGACAGAGCGGGGGGCTGCGGAGCCAAGCCCAGACTGAGCGGCTCTCCCTCGCCGCCCTCCCCCCCCTTTGCCTGCACCAGGGAAGAAGCGAGCCCCGTGCACGAGGCCTGCCTGGTGATACAGCCCGGGCTGCCCTGGGGCACGTCGGACGCCCCGCAGGTCACCTCTGCCGGGGGCTGCCCCCTCGCTTTGGGACCACTCGTCATGGGCCCTGGCCCCGAGGCCATGGCTGGCCCCCAGATCCCAGGGGTCACAAGCCAGCTTTGCCACTGTCCCTCCAGTGCGAGGCCTGGGCCGTCTCGTCACCAGGGCCTGGGGTCGGTGGCTTCACTGTCCCTCCCAGCCAGGCCTCTTCCCCCCACAGGAGCCCCAGGACACGTGACCTCCCTTCACCCCCTTGCGGACAATGGCCAGCCCCAGCACACGGAGGGCACCACCTGCCCGCCCAGTCCCGCCCCAGAGACCAGGGGTCCGGGAAGGGGCATCAGCCCCTCCCCAGCGAGTCTCCGGCCACGGCCGAGCCCTGGGCACAGTCTGAGCGGGCTGGGAAGGAGGCAGCGTGAGCCGAGCTAACGCAACCACAGGCGGGAGGGGGCGTCACGGGGCAGACTCACCGCCACGGCGCCTGCAGCGGGTTGCTCTGCGAATAGCTTGTTGGCTCGCTGGACGCCTGCCGGTGTCTCCCCGCGTCCTCCTTGAGCACGGCCCCCCGGCAGCGCCCGCGCCAGTCTGCACCCCCTCCCGGGGGGGGTTACCCAGCTGCACGCTCCAGGGTCCTCCCTGGTCCTCCCAGTCTGCACTGGCCACTCATCACTGGCAAAGGGGTGGACCTGCTGCCCCGCCCGCCCCAGCTGCCTCTCTACAGCCCTGGCAGCCTCGGCTTGCTCGGCCAGCACAGCACAGCACAGCACAGCACAGCACAGCACATCCCATCCCATCCCATCCCATCCCAGCTCTGCTCTGCTCTGCTCTGCCCTGCCCTACCCTGCCCTGCCCTGCCCCCAGGCCCCTCCTGCTCTCTGCCCAGGGCAGCAGGCCAGTATCTCGTGCCCTCCGGGAGCCCTGCTTTATAGCCCCCAGCTGGGCCTCCTTAGCCAGAGCTGCCTCCTGGGGCTCGGTTGGCTTAGGGCTGGGGTTTGCCCTTAAAGGGCCAGCGCAGGGCAAGCGCCCTGTCACGGTGCCTCTTCCCCCTGGAGCTGACTCAGTGCGCACCCCCCGGCCCTCGGCCTACCCCCTGGGGCTTGGGCTGGGCCTGGAGGGGGGCTGAGTGAAAGCTGAATCTGACACTGCTCCCTCTTGGCCATGAGCACTGCCTGCAAGAGGGGCCCCGCCTGCCACCCCAGCAGCCACGTGGGGCTGAGGCCACGGGCCGGTGTGCGATCTTTGGCCGTCTGTGGAGCTGTCCTGTGACAACGTGCTACTGTCCGGGGACACAACGTGCCAGGTCACGGCCCGGCCCTCTCCCCTCTCCCGAGTGCCCAGACCGGCCTCCCCTGGCTTCCAAGGAGGCCTGAGCACCTCCAGCAGGAATGGGGCAAGCAGAGGGCTGGGTTCTGGCATAGGCATGGGGGCTCCCCCGTCCCCCGACGCATGGCTCCCGGCTTCGTGGGGCTCCTGAGAGCTCACCTGAGCGCCCAGACAAGCCGGGCTGAGATCGACTCTGCATTGGGGCAGCGGACGATGGACGTGCCAAGCAGGGGCCTGCAGCTCCCACTAAGCCCCGTCCCTCCTCCTGGCCAGGCAGGGGAAGGCCCTGAGCCAGGGCGTGGCTGGCCGTGCTCGGCAAGCGGTGACGGCCGCGTGGCCAGCCAGGCGCTGCGGGGAGGGCGGAGCAGCTAAGATGCCCCTGTTGCGTGTGGAGCAGGCTGTGGCAGCCGGACGTCTCCGCGGGGTGCTAGCCTGAGTGGGGTGCACGGAGGAGCAGACAGTGCAGGCCCCGAGGAGACCCGCGATCTAACAGATGGGACAGGGCCTGGAGAGCCCGACTCCCGACCGGGCCAGCCAAGGCTGCTGGTGCCGCTGGGAGCTGAGCCTGGCTACGCCTCGGCGTCTCGGGCATGTGGACCCTCCCTTTCCCAGCAGCCCCCGGGCAGGCCCTTTCCCTGAGCCCTGCCTGAGAGGTCCGCAGGAGCACCGGGCCCAGCGCCGGAGGCCCAGCTCAGGGCCTGGCTCGGGGGGGTGGTACGCACGCTGCCAGCGCGCCAGAGGCCCGGGCGCTGCGCTGCCCTAGTGACGACAGGGGACCCGTGCGCCATCACTTCCCAACACGCCAGGCCTGGGGCGGCCCTCCCGCTGGGGAGAAGGAACTGGCCGTGCAGGGAGGGACGGGGAAAGGGCAGGGTCAGCACCTCAGGACCTGCCCTTCCTGACTGACCAGCCAGGCTGCTCCAGAACCCCGACCGGCCCCCATGGGCCAGGGCCATGCAGAGCGGAGGGAAGAGCCCTGGTCCCTGCCGGCTCCTCCAGCATCATCCTGCCACGAGAGACACTTGGCACCTGGGATGGCCCTAGGCAGCCGGGCGGTCGCAGCTCACACACACAGCTTGTTACACAGAGACAGGCTTTACTGAGGCATTCACGGGGGGCTGCTCCGAGGCAGAGCCGGGCAGCGGCTGGGCACACGCTTGTTCCCCCGCCATAGCCACCAGCCTCCTGCGCCTGCAGGCACCCGCTGGGGTCTTGTGGGAGATGCTATCCGAGGGCGCTGGAGCAGGCAAAGGGGCTGGGCAGGGTGGTGGAGCAAGTGGGGCGCTGGGAGTGGGGCCTTTGTCTGCAGAACGAGCCGATCTCAGCAGTCGCCTTGCGCCGGTCAGCGGGGTGGAGGCGGCGCATCCCCTCTGGCGTCGGGGTTCCGGCAGGCGGGCGCTAGGGAGACCCTGGGAAGTAGCACGAAGCCGTCAGAGTCCCGCTCCCGTATCACTGCTGCCTGCACACCGGGGCCGCCCTGTGCTCACCAGTGCTGTGCCGGTGGGGACAGCTACACCGGTGTGACGCCGCAGCAGGCGTGAGGGTGGGACTCCACGCCCTGGGACAGAGGCTGGCTAACGGGGCTGAGGTCCTGGTCTGTCCCCCAGTTCCTCCCCCCCACTCGGATGCGAGCACATCCCCACCTCAGTGTTCCCGCTGCTCTTTTCCAGCCACGTGTGGATTTTTTCCAGTCCACATGCAGAATAATGTGTATGTGCACCGAGGCGTGTGCACCACCCGTAGAAACCCAGCCCGTCGCAGTGGGCCCTGGAATCTCCCCTCTGGCCCTGGCAGCCAAGGATCCCAGGCATGAAACTCACCTCCAGACACTCGCATGCACTGGTGGCCACACCCGTTACTGCAGCACTTTTCTCCCTCGCTGCAGGATCCGTCAGCGCCACACAGCTCCACACAGAGCCCAGGGCCGGTCGGCCTTGGGCAGCTCCCATGGCGCCCTGGGACACAGATGGGTCGTGTGGCCGTGAGACACTAGCCCTGCCATTCAGCGCCCCGCCCCCAGCTAAGGCTCCCAGCTCCCTGTGGGAACGAGAGGGGCCGCCGAGGGAAGCCGGGGTGCAGAGAGCCCAGCCAGGGAGCGCCCCGGAGGAGACTTGTGTCCCCACAGGGTGGCCCAGCTCAGCCGGAGCCAAAGGGCAGCGCTGACAGCAGGGAGAACGTGGCGCTGCCTCTCAGCAGAGGTGGGGGCCAGCCGCAGGGCCGGTTGGCTCTCCGGGTCCCTGCAGACCAGAACGGACAGCGGAGGCCCCTCTCCGGAGCCGTCTGGAGCCCACGGTGCAGCCTGGCCAGGGCCACTGGGCTCCTCCACCAGTGCCATGCAGAGCTGGCATGTGCTGGCTGGAAATGGCTTGGACTAGCCAGCCCCCTGCGTCTGGGCCAGGCACTCCCCGAAGACTCGCCCCACAGGGCCCTGCGAGTGGTGGGCAGAGCCGGATCCAAGAGCCTCCGGCCTGGAAAGTTCCCCCCCTCCCCGACCAAACACACCGAGAGCAGCCCTGGGGCTCAGGCATGTGTCCAGCTGCTCTTAACCGCCCCGTGAGGGGTCCCCCCGCCCCCTGTTCCCGAGGGAACGAGCTGTAGAGTTAGAAACCCCGTCCCCAAATCGAAGCTAAACCTCCCGTCCTGCAGACGAGGCCGGTTCCTTCTCCCCCGTGGACAGTGAACCCCCGACTCTCGCCACAGCCCTCCCAGGTGTGGGGGCGGCTCGTTCCCCCCTCCCCCCCGCCGCCTGTTCCCACACTCACCCAGGTGTGGGGGCGGCTCGTTCCCCCCTCCCCCCTCCGCCTGTTCCCACACTCACCCAGGTGTGGGGGCGGCTCGTTCCCCCCTCCCCCCTCTGCCCGTTCCCACACTCACCCAGGTGTGGGGGCGGCTCGTTCCCCCCTCCCCCGCCGCCCATTCCCACACTCACCCAGGTGTGGGGGCGGCTCGTTCCCCCCTCCCCCCGCCACCCGTTCCCACACTCACGGTGCCCAGCTCTGTCAGCCTCCCTCGCAGGCAGAGGGCCAGAGCAAGTGGGGCCCCTCTCCACCCCTCCCACCAGCAGCCCCCACGGCCCCCAGCACTCCTGCTAGGGAAGTAGGATCGGGGTGCAGGGCCTTCCCACTTCCCAGCAGAAGGGTTGGGCAGACGGAACAAGTTGGGGCGGGTGAACACCCATTTTTCCAGTGCCTCCCAACCGCCTGGGGCCCTGGGCGTGGGCCCCACGGGCTTAGTGGCTAATCTTACAGGTCAGGTTTTCTCACCCTCTTGCCTCTCCCCCGTGTCTCCACGTCTTTCCTAAGGCGTGACCCAGAACTGGGCACCGGCTCTAGCCGAGAGCGCCCGGTGCTGGGCAAAGCAGGGGGGAGACTCCCATTCTGGGGCCTTTCCAAGACTCACATGCCATGTGTGGTCTGCTAGGGCTGCCCAGCCTGCGATTGCCCGGGGGGGGCGCATGGCTCCCCCGGGCAGGACTTCGCCCGCCTGTCCTGAACATCATGAATTCTCTCCAGCGTCTCAAGAGAATTCACCCTGGGAGTGCGCCGCTCGGCCAGCTGATACCGTCTCCCTCAGGGGCCGTTCCTCCCGTGCTCATCTGAGGCCTCTACACAGCGCTAGGACCACTCTGATGCCCAGGCCTGAGCCTGACACACCCGCCCCCATCAGTGACTTTGCTCAGCATCTCCGGAACGCACAGCGTCTGGCCTGCAACGGTGTCTGCTACTCTGAGGGAAGCGCATCCCTGCCCGGTCTTTGCCATGGTCAGTCCTGTCCCCAGGCAGTGACGACAGCAGAGACGCGTGTCTGTTGGTCCCTGCATCACTCCCTGAGGAGACAAACCAACCTGTCCCCTGACATGATGTAGGCTTGCCAGGTGTCTGGTATTGACCTGGACAGGCCGGTATTTTGGCCTCCTGACCGGTAAAAAAAATTCAGAAAATACCAGACACCTAAAATGTCCTGTATTTTCTGATTTTTTTTCCGTGCCAGGAGGCAAAAACACCAGACGCCTGGGAACCCTACACTCACTCAGCAACCGGGCCCAGCCCCCGGCCCCTGCCCCCCAGACCCTTCCCCCCGAGCTCCCCGGACCCTCCACTTACCTGGCTCCGCAAGGAAGCTGTCTTCTGGCTCGATCAGGAAAACAAGATGGCCGCAGGCAAAAAGCTTCAAAGGCTTTTCTTAAAGGGGCCATTGCTTAATAACTCTCGGGGTCCTTTTTTTTCTCAATAATTTTGGTTTCCCCCCTTTTTTTTTTCTCAACTGAATTTTTTTTGCCGGGAGGAGTGTTCGGTATTTTTAGTTAAACCATCTGACAACCGTACTGCTATGCCAGGTTTTTCCAAGCCCCTGCTGCCCTTGCCCCTCCCCCTCCATGCTATGGTTCCCCTCCGGGCCCTGCTCCCTTCCCTCTGTACTCCCTTTCAGTTGGTGCCCCCTGCACTCCTCTGCCTGCTGCCCACACTCACCTCCAGCCGCCGCCGGCAGCTCGGCCCAGAGGGCCAGGAGCCCCAGGAGGAGGAAGATGGTCCCTGACTTCATGCTGCTGCCAGGAGCCAGGTGTGAGTGCCCAGCGCTGCGCCGGGCTGGGATTTATACCCTCTCTGGCTCACCGTGACCTCTTGGCTTCTGCCTTGCCCCAGCACCCAACTCACGGCATTTCACAGAAAACCCGTTCCACCTGCAAATCCCCTGCATGGAATGAGGAAAAAACCTTCTCCCCTGGGCTAAGAAACCCCCGAAGGAACCTGGAGAACAGGCAGACCCAGGTTCCAAGGTGCAGGTCGTAGCCAGGCAGTGGTGGGGGAACAGAGCCAGCCCATCCTGCGGGAATGCTGATCGCCCTTCACCCAGACATGGCCCATTGCCCTCTGAGTGCCCGGTGCCCTGCCAGCCCCGCTGTGGCCCAGCACCCAAGACGGCACTGGCTCTAGGCAAAGTCCCCAGGTGGATTCCATCCCCGGCAGTGCCCACGTGCCCCCTGGCTCCTGTTTCACTGCAGACCCTGCTCAGGCCTTTGCCCCCCAGAGCTGTTGCTCCCCATGCAGGGCTCAGATCTCTAAGGCCCTCAGTAGCTGCCCTGTGCATAGCAGCCGTGCGCCTCCTCCAGACTGCGTGCTGCCCTAGGGCCCCAGCCGGAGGCAGCATCCAAGAGGAGCTTGTCCCTGGCCGTGGGCAGAGCTTCAGCCCCATTCCTGGTGTGGCATCCAACTGGCCTGGCAGGGACGACGTTTGCACTGGCACCTGCTGCCATTGTGCCGCAGCTCCAGCAAGGCAGCGGGACGCCCCGCCACCAGCAGGGCATGACACCATGTCTCCCGCCACCTTGGCACTGCATGCCCCCATATCCATGCCCTGCCCACATGCCCCCTGGGCCCTTGCACTAGCTGCCTGGTCCAGCCCACCTCCCCGCCAGCCTCACTTTGCACAGGCAGCCCCCGCACAAGGCGCTCTGCAGCCAGGACCCTCCCTGTTCCCCAGGTTCTTTCAAGGGGCTTTCCCACGCCCTGGGGGCTGGTTGTTTCCTCTTCCATCCGGGGTCCCTGATTTATTCAGACAGGGCAGTGTCATGTCGTGGGGAGTCTCACAGCATAGGGAGAGATCAGCGGAATGGCAGAGAGCTGGAGTAGGTGCAAGTGTCCGTTTTATTGCACAGCACAGAGCTCACTAGAACAAGCCCAGACTAGCTGGGCTGACCCCAGTGACCTGCTCAGTTACCTAACAACAAGATCTAGATCTACGACCCAATAGACAACATATTCCTCCCCCCTTAATAAAAACGTCCCTTTAAGAAAACAAAAACTAACTATGAAATGAGGGTAGACCGCCTCAAGTTCTTAAGGTGATCCTCCTCATTCCCACCCGTGGCCAGGATGTCGTCAAGATAGCACTGAACTCCTGGCAAGCCACACAAGATCTGCTCCATAGCTCTCTGGAACAAGGCTGGGGCAGAAGTTATTCCGAAGGGTAAGTGACAGTAACGATAAAGCCCTTTATGAGTCACAATAGTCAACAGCTCTTGGGATTCCTCATCAACTGGCATCTGTAAATATGCTTGACTCAGACTCAGATCAATCTTGCTGAACCTTTGTCCCCCAGCCAGGCCCGCAAAGATAGCATGGATGCGAGGAAGGGGTATTGCTCTGCACATAAAACAGGGTTAACAGTGACCTTAAAATCCCCACAAATCCAAATAGAACCATCTTTCTTCAATATCGGAACTATTGGAGTTGCCCATGGACTATGGGTAACTGGTATTAGGACTCCATTTTTGACTAGGCGCTCCAGGTCTGCTTCAACTTTTGGCCTGATCGCATATGGCACAGTTCTGGCCTTCAGATATTTTGGTTGGCTACCAGGTTTAATGTTCAGTTTCACGGTGATTCCCCTCATACTTCCCAGATCCTCTCCAAAAACAGCAGCATGTCTCTTTAATATATCAGTCAGGCCTGTTTCTTCTTCAGTCATCCGGTGCACTTCTGCCCAGTCCAGTGGGATCTTCCTAAGCCATGATCTCCCCATTAAGGCTGGGTAATGGCCTTTCACCACAAACAGTGGTAATTCTGCAGTCCGTCCATTTAGTTCCACCTTAACATCAGTAGTGCCCAATGGGGTACTGCTTCTCCGGTGTATGTCTTCACAATGATCTTTGTTGCCTTAAGTGGAAGATGCTTCAACTCTTCCTTATACACCGAGTCTGAGACCAATGAAACTGCTGCACCAGAGTCCACTTCCATGCGTACCGGTTTGCCATCCAACAGTGGGGTTACCCAGTATTCATGGGAGCCCCCTTCCAAAGACAAAACACAGCAGGGCACTTCTTCTTCAGACAAGGTGTCGCTTTGATCATCAGGCATCTGCTCGATGGGATGCAGATTTTCCTTTTTGTTCCGCCAGGCCACAGGCCTCTTTTTCTTTTGTTTACAGGCACGCTCAATGTGTCCTTTTTCCACACTGTCGACACACTAGGTTCTTACACCAGCATTCTGCGGCATGGTGACCTGGCTTACCACAGCAGTAACATTCCTGGCTCCCCACTGTTTTGTGAGTAGGTTCTTGGGACATTTTATGCACCCCCGGGGGCGCACTCAGGTATTGTGCCTCCTGTGTGGCCAGTTCCATGCAGACCGCAATATCAATGGCCTTCTGTAGGGTGAGCTGAGCTTCTGTTAACAGACGCCTCCGTATAGCTTCACTGTGCAGGCCACACACTAACCTGTCACGTATGGCATCATTCAACATCTCCTTAAATTCACAGTGTTCAGCAAGCTTTTCCAAATTGGCTACAAATTGTACAATGGTTTCACTTTCTTTTTGGTCTCTGCTATGGAACCTTTCTGCAATGACCAGTGGGTTTGGAGCATAATGTGACCCCAGGATTTCCACAATGTCGCTGTAAGATTTGGTCTCTGGCTTAACAGGGAGCAGCAAACTGCGTAGCAGAGAATAGGTCTTAGCCCCTACAACACTTCAAAATATTGGCACCGTCTTCTCTTCTTTAATGTCATTTGCAATAACAAACAGTTCAAAGCGCTCAGTATGTGAGGCTCTGGGCCCGTGTCAGGCTCTGGCAGTTCACAAGGGCAGCAACACAAGCCCAGTGGTCCCCGAGGTGATTCCCTCCTGGCTCTGGCTACGTCCTCGTCCCCCGGGCAGGGGTCCCCCTTGGAAAGGGAAGGGATGAGGCTCAGCCTGTGGCAGGATCCCTCGGTCCCATCTGGCTGGCTTCCCCTGGGCTAATGCAGCCAGGCCACCAGGCAGCCAGCTGGTCCGTGGGCTTTGCAGGAATTGAACTCCGGGGCCCCAGGAGGCTGGTGGAACCATGGACTGGGAATGCAGTGGGGGTGGGGCCATGACCTGGGTCCCAGCCCGTGTCTGGGGTGAGAGGGTGATGCCCAGTCCCCCGAAGGCCAGTTGTCTGCTCCGGGGGCCAGCAAGGAACGAGGGGCATGCACCCCCAGCGCCACCGGCCAAAGACCCCTCTTCTCTGGAGCACGGAGCGGGGCAGCGTCCTAGGCGTGAGCATGGGCCCCCCGCAGTCTCTGAGCTGCAACCAACAGGACTTCTGGGCCTGGGCCTCCCTGTTTCTCCAGGTTCCTTCAAGGGGGTTTCCCACCCCCCAGGATCTGGGCTGCTTCCTCATTCCATGGGGGGGGTTGATTTATTCTCAGCTTGTGCTGGCAGCTGGAGCTGGGCCACTGGGTCACTGCAGGCGCCTCCCCCTTCTAATCCATCCCCACTGGGCTTAAATCCCAGCCCAGCTCAGCACTGGGCACTGGCCCGGCCTCCCAACAGCAGCATGAAGTCAGGGACCATCCTCCTCTTCCTGGGGCTCTCTGCCCCGGGCTGGGGGTGAGTGCGGGCAGCAGGCAGTGGAGGGGGAGGACTGAGAACCTCTGTCCCAGTTCAGCTGGGGAATGGTTCTACCACACAACTCCTGCCTGCCTCTGAGCAAGGCTCCTGGGCCCGTACACCCAGCTCGCGACCCGGGAGCCCAAGGCCCTGGCAGACAGTCGCTTGCTTTGCTCTGCCCCTCGGCGCCTCTTATGCCAGGACTCCTGCTGGCTTTGCAGCAGGCCAGCCAAGAAGCGTGAGGAATTCACGTATGGAGGCTGCGATGGGAGTGAGAACAATCTGGAGACTCCGAAAGTCTGGTGGGCACGGTGAGGCTCAGGGCGGGTCACCCCGTCCTGCAGGGCAGGTTTGGCAATATGGGGGCTGATCTGCACTCCCGGACCGGAGGGCCCTGAGACCTGCTAACTCAGCTGCAGCCCTGCATATCCCCATAGCTGAGCCGGGGGAATCAGTCACTGAGTGAAGGGCCAGGCCTGCCACCCCATTAACCAGGCCAGAGTGACCCCCCATAGCCCAGGCAGCAGCTCTGAGATTCTGCCAAAGCTGCGCATGGAGGTTCTCGCCCAAGCTCCAGGGTCTCCCTCCTGCACCCTCCTCGTTCCCACAGGAAGCCAGGGACTGTCAGCTGGGGCAGCAGTGTCAGGACGGGCATTTCAGTGGGGCTCTGTGGCACCTGCTGCTGGTTCCAGCCTCCACAGATGGTGCCGAGGCTTCTCAGTGTGGATTATCGCAGCAGAATTAGTCCAGGCAGAACCCTGCAATTTGTCCAGAAAAATCTCTGGACTGCTGCTGCGGCTCCCTACGTTCTGACGTGCTCAGACCACATTGCTTGAGAGCAGCTGACTAGACAGTGGGAGGGGCCGTCTTAAAACATGGCGTTAGGCATGTGGGCGTCTTTGTTGTAGCTGCCATTGACAAGGACAGTGCAGCATTAGAGTGACCTGCTGCACTGCTAGCGAGTGGGGCTGTACGACACAGCCAGTGGGGACGACTGTTTGGTATGAGTGGCAATACTGCTGCCTTTACCGAGAACACGGAGAGACACAGTAACTGGAGACTCATTCGCCCATTCACTCCACGGGGCGCCAGCAGCAGACGTGTCAGATTTAAAGATTTTATTAACATTCATGTTAAAATGATCTGATACACAGGTTAAGGGCAGAGCATCTGTACGTCTGGGTGGAATGCGTAAATTATCCCAAGGTACAAAATTTGGCTTAAAATCCATCACATCAATATAGTACGTAATCTGCTATATCCCCAATTATGGTTAACAAATGTAAGGATTCAGTTTAGATATTAGCATCCAAATGTTTGGGTATCTCCCTCACTAGTGGTTGTACTGACAGTAGCAGTAAGTGCAGTGCACCCTCAGTAGCTGAGAACTGAGGACAGGTTGTCCCTCAGTGAATACAGTCCATTGGAAAAGAAAGTCCCAGAAATTAGAGATGGAAAAGTCCCTTGACTTGTTCATCCCATTTACTCCATAGGGCACCAGCAGAGGAGGTACCAGACACTAAACCAAAGCTACGATCACTCTTAGCAGAAAGTCTGGCTGACCTATGCAGAGGAAGCCACAGTAAAAGGGGAATTAAGTAAAAGAGCTTTCCTTCTACTCCGAATTTCATCTCCCAGATGAGAGCACTGGCGCAAGCCCCAGCCTACACGGTCTGGAGGGAATGGATCTGGATGCACCGTGCGATGGGACAGGTATTTCAGAAGAATTGGCCTGAACCTGGAACACTGCTGGGAGTGGAGGACATCAGCGCAGAGGCCAGGCAACCCATCAGGAAAGATTCAATAAGAAAGAAAATTTATTTCAAGAATAAAATGAGCTGGAATCTGACCCAAAGTGCTCAGACACTACAGTGACGAGCTTGGAGTGAGAGCCCAGAGAGAGAACCCCAATGCACCTTCCTCAGGCCAGAGAAAAGATCCCTGATCACTGGTTTCCTTCACCCAGAGACTGATCCCTGACCAGTAACCCCATCATCGATGAGGCAGCATGTTCCCAGGCAACCACTAGTAAAAGAAAAGTGAGAGCTGGAAAAATCACACAGGAAAGCGAGGCTCTTTAAGTGATGTAGAAGGAATATTTTGCAAGATGATCTGATAGGTTCTGTGTCAAGGTCAGTGGGGTCTGAAGAAATTCCCCTCAAAACTCAAAATTATCACTATCCCCGTCAAAGTCTTCATCCCCTTCGGCGCCGTCATCCTGCAAGTCAGAATCGTCATCTCCCCCGTCAAGGTCTTCATCCCCTTCGGCGCCGTCATCCTGCAAGTCAGAATCGTCATCTCCCCCGTCAAGGTCTTCGTCCCCTTCGGCGCCGTCATCCTGCAAGTCAGAATCGTCGTCTCCCCCGTCAAGGTCTTCATCCCCTTCGGCGCCGTCATCCTGCAAGTCAGAATCGTCATCTCCCCCGTCAAGGTCTTCGTCCCCTTCGGCGCCGTCATCCTGCAAGTCAGAATCGTCGTCTCCCCCGTCAAAGTCTTCGTCCCCTTCGGCGCCATCATCCTGCAAGTCAGAATCGTCATCTCCCCCGTCAAGGTCTTCGTCCCCTTCGGCACCGTCATCCTGCAAGTCAGAATCGTCATCTCCCCCGTCAAGGTCTTCGTCCCCTTCGGCGCCATCATCCTGCAAGTCAGAATCGTCGTCTCCCCCGTCAAGGTCTTCGTCCCCTTCGGCGCCGTCATCCTGCAAGTCAGAATCGTCGTCTCCCCCTTCTAGGTCTTCGTCCCCTTCGGCGCCGTCATCCTGCAAGTCAGAATCGTCGTCTCCCCCGTCAAAGTCTTCGTCCCCTTCGGCGCCATCATCCTGCAAGTCAGAATCGTCGTCTCCCCCGTCAAAGTCTTCGTCCCCTTCGGCGCCGTCATCCTGCAAGTCAGAATCGTCGTCTCCCCCGTCAAAGTCTTCGTCCCCTTCAGCGCCATCATCCTGCAAGTCAGAATCGTCGTCTCCCCCGTCAAAGTCTTCGTCCCCTTCAGCGCCATCATCCTGCAAGTCAGAATCGTCGTCTCCCCCTTCTAGGTCTTCGTCCCCTTCAGCGCCGTCATCCTGCAAGTCAGAATCGTCGTCTCCCCCATCTAGATCTTCGTCCCCTTCGGCGCCGTCATCCTGCAAGTCAGAATCGTCGTCTCCCCCGTCAAAGTCATCGGTATCATCATCCTGCAAGTCAGAATCGTCGTCTCCCCCGTCAAAGTCATCGGTATCATCATCCTGCAAGTCAGAATCGTCGTCTCCCCCGTCAAAGTCATCGGTATCATCATCCTGCAAGTCAGCATAGTCATCTCCCCCGTCAAAGTCATCGTACCCAACAACATCGTCATAAGAGCGAATACGTCTCACATTAGAATCATCTTCCCCATCAAACTCATCGGCCTCATCTGAGCCACCATCCCTTAGGCCAGCATCAGCATCAGCTCCATCGAAGTTGTTGTTCCCCATGGAATCTCCCACATCAGAACCACCGACTCGCAGGTGGGAGTCCTCCTCATCCCCATCAGAGTCATCATTCTCATAAGTGCGAATATCCGTCCCATCAGAGCCATCACCTCCGGCGCCAGACTCTTTTGCAACAGTTGCAGGGTTTTCACTCAATCCAGGTTCTGCTTCGGGCACATCTTTTGCTACGTCCTTTCCTGGGTCAACAGCAAAGACAGGAGAAGTTGCGTGTGAGATCCCTGAAAATGGGAGAGAAAACAGAAGAGTCAGAGACTCAATTCACATGTATCTGCTTCCAATCCACCCTGCATACTGGCTTCAGGCTGCAGCAACCTATGTATAGGATCAGGCACTGTCTTCCCTGGGATAGGTAGCTGTACATATGGTACCACATTTTACTCTATTCCTCTCTATTTAAGTTCTTAATGCTCCACCCCCATCCCTATGATATCTAAGCACCTTCTGGAAAGGCAGAAAACAACGTGACTTGTGTCTCCCACTATGACTCTCTCGGTTTCACCTTTCCTCTCCAGAGAGGAGACTGTGTTTTCTGTGACTATTTGCTCTCTATCCGCTGTGCTCTGTGTTTGTTACTGAAAGTAGATCAAACAGGCAAGCTTGGTATTAGAAACAGAAAATGGTGAGCGTCAAGGGGGGATGTAAATCCTGCAGGTGTCCATTCCAGTCTTGGACTGACCCCTGAGAAATGCTCTGTCTTCTGGACACATCAGCTTTCCCCTGGGGGTGGAACCAGTGGTGCCAAGCAGACTGTGACTCAGGAACTTCTCAGTGCCAAGTGGCCAAAGGAGATGGGGAGGAGGGTGGCAGAAAGCTCCTGATAATGGTGGATATGTTCTGGTTCACCAAATACCATGTGAGTCTCAGCTGAAAGCCAGTGTCTCATTGGTTCTAACTATCACTGTGAAAGGGATGTGCACACACTGGGGAGTTATGTATCTAGGGTACACTGAGGCGTGGGGAGGGTTGCCCAGCAGCAGAGGTGAAAAGCAGACATTCCGACATGTAAGACGAGTTTATTCCTCGCTCTGTTCACATGGAAAATGGGTATTGCCTCATTCACAGTGAACCTCCCAGCAGTCTGTGGTAAATGCAAACGAAGGACTGTACGCTGGGACTCTCAGGAAGAGAAACGTAGTGGCCAAGGGTCCCTTATCTTGGTGTGCACTTCAGAGGCTTGCTCCACTTCTAGGGAGCGTGGTGGAGCCTCAGGAACACTGCGCTGGGGAAGACAATGACATGAAAAAGGCCTCTCTGCCAGGCTTGGCGAAAACAGTGAAGAGAACTTTGTAATAAACTCCTTAAGACAGACCCTGGGTTGGCTCTTACGAGCTGGGTCGGGCTGGTCCTTTGGGAATAACTGACCTGGTCATTCTGTGGGAGAACGAGGCCTGTGAGGACCTGAAAGGCAGGGCTTGTGCTGCCAGAGACTCATGAACTCAGGGAGCTGATTGGCAGCAGGCAGAGGCAAGACTGCGTCACACTAAGGACAGGGGATTGTCAAGGGTCTGGACCCATGGGGAGCTGCTGTAACTTTCTGGCTTGAGTGTAAAAAAACCACATCCCCCCGCTCCCACGATGCCAGCAAGTTACAGCTCTGTCACGCGCCAGTGTGAACCATGCACGGTGCTGGGAGCTGTACGTCCAGTGCTGCTCGCTACTCCCCTGACAGAGGTGGTCTCCACAGAGCACAGGGAGAGCTCTCGTGCTAGGGCCACACTTCCAGTTTCAAGTGCTGCATGCTGAGCTTTAAACTTTTACATGTGGACAAAGCCTTAGTTTGAAGGGGGAGGGGAGAATTCCTCTGTACAGGAGGCACTAGCTGCTTCAGTCAGGAGAGGCACCTGTGACTTGTGGCCTCTTTTAGCCGCCAGGAAGGACAAGCATCAAACTCCCAGGTCTTTGCTCAAGTCTCCTTCAGGGCATCCCGTGCTTGTGGCATGATGGAGCTGAGCTCATGGAGGCAGGTTGGTTCTTCGCTGGCTCGAGGGGATCAGACCCCTGGGTACGTCCACACAGCAGTGTTATTTTGAAGGAACTGATGTTATTTCAGAATATCACAATGCGCATCTACAGAGCAGGCCGTTATTTCGAAATACTGTCGAGCCGGAGGACTTCTTACTCCAGCTGCTGAGGAGAAGGGGAAGGTGGGGGAAGAGCGCTCTTCCTTCCATCCCCTGCTGTGCAGACGGTGCCAAAAGCCGAGTTCAGCTATTCTGGCTTCTGCCATGCAATCGACACAGCTGACGTTGCGTATCTCAAGCTGACTTCTGCCCTCCGGTGCAGGCGTGCCCCTGCAGTCCAAGACTTCCTGGATGGGTGATCTTTTCTCCTCCTGCCTTCTGTGCGAGTTAGCAAGGCCCTTCCTAGCAGGAGGCTGTGCTGCTTCAGAGGAAATGAAAAGGCTAAACATCCGACCCCTCCTTCCCACTCCCACCAGCCCACTCTGCCTCACACACAGGCAGCAAATGTCAAAAGCTTCACTCTCACTGAAACTTGGGATCTTTTGGTGGCTCTAGACCCATATCCTGCCTCCGTTAGCAGCTCTCACTTGATGCATCCAAGAAAGGGAGAAACCTTCCAGCATAATCCTCGATAAATTGTGAAATGTTTGTGGGAGTAAACCCCCCTCCAGATAGCACACGGATCAGCTGCTGTCCTTGAGATCTGACCGCCCTGATCTCAGCAAGTGGACCTACAAAGGCTGTAAACAGGTACAAAACTCTCCAAACTCTCCAGGAATAAGCAGCAAAAGGCTCACTCTGAAAAATGGCCCCTGGCCTGTTGTGACTCTTATAAGAGTCCTCTTTTCGCTCCCCACTCCTCTTCTCACTGCTCAGCCTCTGCTCCAAGACCCCTCGCTGCTCAGAAAGTAGCCGCAGTCCGGGCCCCCAGAGGTAGGGCAGAGCAGACCGGGTCGGATTAAGACTTGCTGAGACCCTAAGATATATGAGGTTTAAGAGGCCCCATAGCGTTACAAAAAATGAAATTTCGTAATGTTTTTGTATTTGGAGGCCCTTCATACTCTGAGGACCTAAACTGTATTTTATTTAGCTCGTGCATAAATCTGGTACTGAGTGCAAACTAGAGATTTTGACACAGAACACAGGCGCTACGTCTAGACTGGCAGGATTTTCCGGAAATGCTTTTAACGGAAACGTTTTCCGTTAAAAGCATTTTCGGAACAGAGCGTCTAGATTGGCAGGATGCTTTTGCGCTAAAGCCCTTTTTGTGGAAAAGCGTCCGTGGCCAATCTAGACGCTTTTGTGCAAAAAAGCCCCGATCGCCATTTTCGTGATCGGGGGTTTTTTGCGGAAAACAAATCTGAGCTGCCTACACTGGCCCTTTTGCACAAAAGGGACTTTTGCCCGAACGGGAGCAGCATAGTATTTCCGCAAGAAGCACTGATTTCAGACAGTAGGAAGTCAGTGCGTTTGCGGAAATTCAAGTGACCAGTGTAGACAGCTGGCAAGTTTTTCTGGAAAAGCGGCTGATTTTCTGGAAAAAGTGGCCAGTCTAGACACAGCCCGTGTCTGTCCCTGCTGCAAGCTTTGGCTATGACTGGCTAAGAACCGCTGTGTTGCTGGGCAGGGGAGATGCAGGCTGAGGCTGGGCCAGTGGGTTGAGTCGTATCTGGAAGGCAGTGACAATCTGTGGCAATGGGATCCTATGTCTGACCATTTGCAGTGTTCTAGCCCTCCCAGACCCAGCCAGCCTGCCCTGCTGCGTGTCTGCGTGAGGTTTCTTGGCCAGCGCGTTTCTCAGCACCGATTAGCATCAGGGTGCTGCAACGACGCTCCAATAGAACAGGTCGTTCTTGTCCCCTGAGCCCTGCCAGTTTCTGGGAGAATCCAGAGGTGTAACCGCCACGTATTCGCCACCACACCCCTGTGGCCACTGTGCTCTCACTGATTCATCCCCATGGAGCCACGCAGGCCCAGGCAATGGGTGAGTCTCACAGGCCGCGCACGGCAGCCAAGTAACAACTCCATGAGGAGGAGGGAGGAGCTGGAAGAGCGGGGCCCAATGACAGATCTCTGCCCCCCTCTCTCAACTGCTCGGCTCAGCCCCAGGGCCCCGCTCCATGCCAGCCTCTGCTCCCACGTGCCACACTGGTGTAACCCCCACGTCTGCAGGGCACGGGCCACTGCCCCATGGGTACAGAGAGAAGGGGCGGGGGCAGGGCTGAGCTGGGGCAGGGGGCAGATTCTGTGGGGCAGAGATGGGGGCATGGCTGAGCTGTGGCAGGGGGCAGATGCTATGGGGCAGAGACAGGGGCAGGACTGAGCTGTGGCGGGGGGGCAGATGCTATGGGGCAGAGACAGGGGCAGGACTGAGCTGTGGCGGGGGGGCAGATGCCAAGGGGTCAGAGATGGGGCAGAGCTGAGCTGTGGCAGGGGAGCAGATGCTGTGGGGCAGAGATGGGGGCAAGGCTGAGCTGTGACGGGGGGCAGATGCTGTGGGGCAGAGATGGGGGCAGGGCTGAGCTGTGACTTGGGGGGCAGATGCTGTGGGGCAGAGATGGGGCAGGGCTGAGCTGTGGCGGAGGGGCAGATTCTGTGGGGGCAGAGATGGGGGCAGGGCTGAGCTGTGACTTGGGGGGCAGATGCTGTGGGGCAGAGATGGGGCAGGGCTGAGCTGTGGCAGGGGGGCAGTTGCTGTGGGGCAGAGATGGGGCAGGGCTGAGCTGTGGCGGGGGGGCAGATGCACTCCTGTCCCATGCACAGCAAAGCTCTCCCAGGTTGCTTTCCCTGCACAGTGCCTCTTGTGAGGTGCAAGAGGGTAAAAGCTCCCAGGGCGAGGCCCAGATGTGCCAAAGCCACGTCAGCTTTAGGACTTTAGGGTCACAAGTGAGCTGAGAACTACACAGGCTCAGCAGGGCAGCAAACTACTGAGACTGGGGGGCAGATGCTGAGGGGCAGGGCTGCAGCTGGGGGCAGGGCTGAGCTGTGGCTATGGGGGGGAGATGCTATGGGGCAGGGCTGCAGCTGGGGGCAGGGCTGAGCTGTGGCTATGGGGGGGAGATGCTATGGGGCAGGGCTGCAGCTAGGACCGTCTGTAGCTGGGTGCCCAGCGCTGCCACATGCCCCAGGCATAAGGCCTCGCAGCCTGGGCTGGGGGGCTTGTGACCAGACGGGGACTAGGGGTCGGGCGCCTGAGGGCGTGTGGGCACCGCCAGAGCAGGGCCCCCTGGTGCCAGCCCTGCCAGGCTGGGGCGTGCGAGGGGCAGTCTGGGCAGGTCTGGCGGGGCCCCAGGTCCCTCTCCCCTTCCCCTTGCATGTATGAGCTTTTAAAACACACCCAGGGTACGTCTAGACTTCATGGCTCCGTCTAGTTTACTAGAGGCAAACCGGAGCGGTCAACAAAGGCTTCCCTTGGTGACCGTGTCTAGACTGCCGCGCTGTGCCGGATCGGCTGATTATCGGCACAGCGCGGCGGCCATTTTTATTTTAATGAAGCTGGGATTATTTAAATCTCCTCTTCATTGACTATGCCGAGTAAACTATTTAACATGGCTCCATGGACGGAGCCCTGCAGTCCAGACGTACCCCCCGTGTTATTAACCTTACACACTAAAGGGAGCAGAAATAGCTGGCTCTCCCCTGCTGGGAATTCGTACAACCCTCGGGGGCAGGCTGGGCCCAGGCGGGGCACGGCCAGAGGCCTCTGTGCTCCAGCTCTCCTTCGAAGACAACGGGGGCTGCTCTCAGCAATGAGGACAGAGCAGAGGGGCGCAGAGTGGTGACTGGCTCCCTGAGGCTCAGCCCTTTCTGCTGTGCCCATGACGCAGTCTGGACCCACACATTTCCCAGGATGAGCCGGCGTGTGAGTGCGAGTGAGAAATGGGAGATCTCTGTGTGTGTCCTTCCTGAAGCCGCTGCTGTCCCACTGCCCATCCTGCCACAGCTCCAGGCCTGTTTTCAGCGCACAGGCTCAGTCATAGCTAGTGCCAGGACGTCTCCCCCGGCTGGAAATTGCACCTCCAGCTCCAGAGGCCAGTGGCTCTAACATCAGCTCAGCTCAGCACTGGCAGGTCTCTCTGGTGGTCACAGGCTGGTCCGTGTTTTATGTTGGAATATAAAGTCTCTCTAGTTAGCAATGCAAATGGCTAAATGAACTGCAGTAAAATAACAGCTGCCCAGCCCTCACACACAAGCCCTCTCCCTGCCGCTCAGTAACCCGATGCAGTCAGCCTTCCTTATGAAAAACCAGTTTGCCCATCAGGCAGCCAGCACATCAGCCTGGCCACAGGGCTAAGCGACGTGGCTGAGTTCTGACAGCCCGGGAAGACCTCGCTGGGAAAGGTGATTCAGAGAAGCAGCGCATGGTGCTATGGTTCCATCACTACAAGGCAATATAGCAGGGGCCTCGGTACCTGGAGGGGCGAGGCGATTGTGTGCTGATTTCCAACTGGACTACCTAGCACGATGGGCTTGGAGCCTGGTTGGTGTTAACAAACCCTGGGACAGAGGGAGCACGCTGGAAGCAGGGCTGTGTCCTCAGGAGCCAGAGCACCCAGCCCAAACCAGGCTGTCTGATGAGCTTTCCTGCCAAGTATCCATGTGAGACAAGAGGCTGAGTTCAGGGCCTTGGGTCTCTTGTGAAGTGCCGTGTCTAGCACTTACCCCCTTCACCCCCATCCAGAGCTGGGTCCCTCCAACTCCGACTCCCCTGCCCCCTTGCTGACTCCTGCCTGCCAGTCCACAACCAGCTCAGTTTCCAGGGAGGGCTCTCCCAGAGCCCACAGGTGCAGCTCACAGGCACCTTCCAAACGTGGAACTGGGAGGCCAGCGAGGCATGATGTTCCGTGCCAAAGGCAGCAGGAGCCAGGTGCTAGCGTGGCTGAGGAGTCTGAGATGATGGAGCTGACTGGCATGCCAGCCATGACAGTGGAGCATGGCCCCGGAGACCGTGTAAAACTGGGTGTCCTTGGGACACTGTCATGAGAGGTCGGGCACCTACAGATTTAGACGATAAGTCTCCAGCTAAAGCAGTCCAGAGCTGCCAGCCTGCCCCTCCAACGCCTGCCCCTCAGCAACACATGAATTGCAGAGTCTGGCCGGTCCAGATGGTCTGTAATTCCGTCTGCTGCTCCGAGGGAATGGCAGCCCTGTCCCTGTGCCACCCACAGTGGAGATGTGTTTCTACTGGCCCCTGAATCGGGTCACTGAGGAGACAAACCAACCCACTCCCTAACGTGTCTGGTATTTCCAAGCCCCCACTCCCACTGCCCATGCCCCCTCCCCTAGGGCTCCCCTCCAGGCCCTGCGCTCCCTGTACTCACTTTCTGTAGGTGCCCCCTGTAGTGCTGTCCAGAGGGTGATGAGCCCCAGGAGGAGAAAGAGGCCCCCTGACTTCATGGTGCTGCCAGAGCTGGGTCTGAGTGCCCAGAGTGGAGCCAGTCTGCAATTTAAAGTCACACCCAGGTGGAGCTGGTTCAAGCGTGGGAGGAAGCAGCGCACGGTGATCTAGAAGCACCACCCATGTTTAAGTCTAATTCAATGTTCTAAGGAGTCAGCTCCAGGTATCTGTCCCTGCCCACACAGAAGGGTATGATCAGCACTTGGTCATGTTTAGAAATTGCCCTGGAAGGCAAAGCAAAGAGCCCTCAGGAGGAAAGTAGAGGGATTGATCCATCAATGTCTAGGGCCATTGGCAACTGCACAAAACTGGTGATGTCAGAAATACTCCCAGCGAATGAGAATCAGACACGTAGAGAAAACCTCCCGACTCGATTAACATGCCAACAAGAGGGTGGGTGAGAGAATGGTGAGACACAGCAGGAGGGCCTAGTGGTCAGCGTGCACAGGACACAAACACGCCGGCACAAGGAGACTGGACACCAGGCTCAGAAATGGCTGAAGTGTGAAAGCTGCAACTTGGCTGCCAATCGTTCTTATTCCCCCCAACCCTGAGCAGCAAGGGATGCAGGGAAATTGGTCGGAACTGGACATTATTCCAACCCCTCCCCTCTTCCTATGGCGATTCTGACCGCTCCTGCAGGCTCTCGCGGCAGGCTGGCGCAGCCTGGGGAGTCTGCCCCAGAGTGGATCTGTTCGCTCACAAGTGAAAAGCTCCCAGCTTGCCAGACCCCTTCGCAGAACACTACCCATGGGAAAGAGGCTGGAGTATGGGTGGGGTGCCAGCCTCCCCACTGTCCAGGATTAGTTCTCTAACCTCCGAACCAGTATGCGGCTCTTCCCGTGAAGCCTAGAAAGGCAAGATCCCTGCCTCAAAGCGCTTGCAGTCAGACTCAGTGAGAGGCAGAACAACTCAGCGTGGGAGGCTGCTGGGGAAATCTCTGTGGGAAGGCTCCTTGCAAGAAGCAGGTTTTAAGTACAGGTTTACCTCACTTCCCAGCTGTGGCTCAATTCTGGTGCCAGCACAGAGTGATCCACCTTCTTCTATTGCATTTCCAGTATCCACACCTTGCAGCTTCAGAGCTTTCATCCCAGACAGTCGGTTGTTTGTCCTGCCCGGCTGTTATTATCATTGCCGGACTGAAAACACCACTGAGTTAATTCCTCCAGCTAGTTGGTTGAGGCTCTGGGAGGCGGCAACTGCAGCAAATAAAAGCTCGCTCTGGACACAGGCAGCTCCTGGGCTGAAATGTCAAACTACCCCAGCAATGGCTCACACCATCGGGCTTCAACGTAATGAGACTCCACAGCCTGAGGCCACACTCCTGAGGCACGGTGCTAGATCTCAGAGCTAAACATGGCCTGGCCGGGTCACTACTTGGATGAGAAACCCCCAAGAGAACCCAGGAGCTGCAGGAAGTGGCAGGAGTAATGATACTTTACCTTCTGGATCAGTTCAGAACCCAGGCTCCATCCTTGGAGGTCCCTGGACTCTTTTCTTAAGAGCAGGGGTGTTTGTCTTTGTTTCTTGGCCAAATTCCAAGGCAGGAAATCCCATCCTGACTCCCTGAATTCCCACCTGGATTTTCAGATGAACCAAGTATTTGTTGTGCAGTGTCACTGGTGAATAGAAAGTGATACCGAGCTTTCTGATGCAGGCTTGGCTGCACAGGGCTCCTGTGGACGTGACATCCATCTATGTTCCTATACTGGCCTAAACTGTCCGTCAAGCGCATTGTATGACAAATGTTATCAGAAGTCAGCGCTTGGTGGTAGTAATTAGACTACCATTTCCATAATCTGGAACCCAAATCCAACTCCTTCCGCCTGCCCCAGGGCACTTTCACAAGTTAGTCGTGCAACAACCAAAGACACGGGACCAAATTCAGCCCTGAGCAGATGTGACTCACTGATTTCCATGACGTGGCACTCACTTACACCAGGGCTGCACTGGGCCCACAAAGGAGTCCAAAGGCCCTTCCCTGGGAGGGCACAATCCTGCAGTGCCAGGAGGCTTCTTGTGTTTGGGGACAGCTCACTCTCTGTGTGTTTTAAGGTTAGGGTATTTGGATAACAGACGTCATGTCACGGTTAATAGAAAAACTGCTTTCTGCTCCCTTGAGATATGTCAGCACCACAGCGCTGCCTGCGTGCAAGGCCCAGGACCGTGACCCTGTAACACACAATATGAATCTTGACTGCTAGCAGTTCTACTTTTGTGATGTTAACGAGGAAGTCCCAGAACAGCAGTGTACAGGTGGATGCAATACCTGGGTGCATCTAGACTGGCAAGATTTTGTGCAAAAGTGCCTGCTTTGGTGCAAAAACTTGCTAGTTGTCTACACTGGCCGCTTGAATTTGCGCAAGAGCACTGACTTTGTAATGTACCAAATCAGTGCTTCTTGCACAAATACTTTCACGCTACCGCTCAGGGATAAGCCCGCTTGTGCAAGAATACTTGCGCAAGAGGACCAGTGTAGACAGGCACCTACATTTTTGCGCAAGAAAGCCCGATGGCTAAAATGGCGATCGGGGCTTCCTTGCGCAAAAGCGCGTCTAGATTGGCACGGATGCTTTTGTGCAAAAGCGCTTTTCCGGAAAAGCATCCTTGCCAATCTAGACGCGCTTTTGTGGAAATACTTTTAACGGAAAAAAATTTCCGTTAAAAGCATTTCCGGAAAATCACGCCAGTCTAGACGTAGCCCCTGTGTTTCCCCAGCAATGCCTGGTCTCTGCCGTTACCTAAAGGAGGCTGGTGTGGTGCTGCTCAGCTGCCATAGTGCATTTCACCTTCATGTGGAACATCAGGTGCTGGGCACTGCAGCCGGCAGAACACCCTGCTAGAAGTGCCGGTGTGTAAAACAGGCTGAGCACCAGTCTGACAGGACATGGCCATGCCTGAGCTATGCCATGGCGAGTGGAACTGGGACCAGAGACCCGTGTTCCCCAGAAAGTCTGTGGAATGGGCACGTTGGGCTGAAAGCAGCTCACCCACATGGAGAGAGCAATGCCTGGCTGGGGTGGAGTCCCCGCTCAGGCCCCTGGGTCTGGTGCAGTCACCCGTGCGTTTATTGTCAGTTCCCACCACCTCCTGTTTACAGTCAAGTCCGCCAGCTCCTCCATCTACCTGGGAGCACACTGAGCCACACCCTGGCTTTTCTTTTCTAAACTAAACAAGCCCAGTTCTTTCAGCCTTCCTTCATGGGTCATGTTCTCTAGACCTTTCATCATTCGTGTTGCTCTTCTCTGCGCCCTCTCCAATTTCTCCACATCCTTCTTGAAATGCGATGCCCAGAACTGGACACAATCCCCCAACTGAGGCCTGATCAGCGCAGAGCAGAGCGGAAGAATGATAGTGGGTTGTCCCCATGAAAGCTCATGATACCAGCTACATTTTTTGTGAGTCTCTTTGGGTATGTGTACACTGCCACCCTACTTCGAACTAATGTGGCTAATGTCGGCATTCGAACTTGCAAATGAAGCCCAGGATTTAAATATCCCGGGCTTCATTTGCATGTTCCCGGGTGCCACCATTTTTAAATGCCCCGTAGTTCGAACTCCCTGCCCACGGCGACACGCAGCACGGACTAGGTAGTTCGAATTACAGCTCCTAATTCGAACTACCGTTATTCCTCCTGCAAGGAGGATATTTAAATCCCAGGCTTCATTTGCAAGTTCGAATGCCTACATTAGCCACCCTAGTTCGAACTAGGGTGCCTAGTGTAGACAGACCCTTAGGTACTGCAGGACCATTGGTTGTTTTTTAAGTTTTTTCAGGTAAGAGATTGTCAGACAAAGGGGGTTCCTTCCAAAAACTCTCCCCTTCTACAGGGGAAGGGAACAAGGGATGCGGTGAAAATGGAGGCCTTGTTCAATATGTTGCTTTCAATGGCTGTAAGTGTTTTTCCTCCTTAACAGTATCTTTAAGAAAAGTTACAAGGAGTATCAGTAATGGTATAAGCAGGTTGTTTACGATGGTTTTAATGTTGGATTGAGACTGGATCGTTAAACACGGTTAACACTTTGGGCCCGTAGATTTCCTCCAATTTAATCCAACCAACAGCCCCAGAATGTTATAGCTGCAGTGCAAGAAGCAAAGGAGCAGCCCCATGAACAATGGACGCCATTTTGAAAGCATCTGGGGATATGTTTAAAGGCAGCAGGTGCTTCGAAGGAAAGCTGCATTTGGAAATAGACCCCACAGGGAATCTGTGCGCTTAGAACCGTAGGGTTAGGAGGACCCACAAAAGAGCAGGCCACCGATGGGGAAGTGGGGGGCCAAAGGGGGCAATTGCACGGGCCTGGCATTTCAAAGGGGCCCGGAGCTCCCAGCTGCTGCTGCTGCTACTTCAGCAGCCGTGGTGACTGGAAGCCCAGGCCCCTTTGAACCGTGGCTTTGATGGCTGGGGGGGACAGTGCCTTGGTCCAGGCGGCGCTAAGGGCTGATTGTCCTAGGCCCTGCCCCTTACACCCTTGGCCTTGCTCCTTCGGGGCATGGAGCCAGGGCCCCTCCCACCTTGCCCCAGGGCCTGCAGTGGCTGTCAGCCCTGCTGCAAGGGATATATAATCTAACCCCCTGCCGGGATGCAGGATCTGTTGTGTCTTAACCATCCCACAGGCGGCTCCAGCCTCCTCTGAGCCTTCCAGGGAAGGAGCCGCGGTGCCCTCCCCAAGCATCTGTCCCATGGGCCTCCTGTTCTCACAGCTGGGCCGTTCCCCTGAGATTTCCTCTCCCTGCTGTGCAGCGGTTGGACCCCGCTGCCTCTTGGCCGCCCTCTGTGGCAAGCGAGAGCAACGGCTCGCCGGCTTTCCTGGAGCAGCCTTTCAACCAGCTGAAGACCCTCTACCCCCCCCCCCCCCGCTTCATCTCCTCTTTACTAAACTAAACAGGCCCAGTGACTGCAGCCTCTCCTCCTCCGGCAGCATCCATCCCTTTGATCTTCCTTGTCACTCGCCTCTGGGCCCTTTGCAGTTCCTCTACGCCCTTCGTAGACACTGGGGACCAAAACTGGACACTACTGCAGCCAAGGCCTCGCCAGTGCCATGCTGCGCGGTACAGTCACCTCCCAGGACTGGGCCGCTGTCAATGCAGCCAGACTTGCCTTTGCTTTCTTTTGCAACAGCATCGCCGTGCTGCCGTGTGCCGAGACAGTGACCCATGACAACGCCCGGCTCCTGTCAGCCACGCGGCAGCCACGCCCGGCTCTCCCCGGTCTGTCTTTGTGTGCTTGGCTTTCCGTCCCGAAACAGGCACCTTACCTTTGTCTTTGTTGAATTTCCTTTTGCCGTCTCTAGCCCCATTCTCCTGCCTATCAAAACCCCTTTGAAGTTTAGCTCTGTCCTCCAAAGTATTGGCAACCCCCCCTCCCTGGCTCTATGTCATTGGCAAATTTGATCAGTCTGCTCTTTAGATCTCCATCCTGGTCATGAATTCAGATTTTAAACAAGGCTGTACCCAAAACAGAAGCCTGTAGAAGCCCATTGGAGCCCTCCCTCCAATCTGCCATGGCTCTACGCTGTTCAGTACATAAGGAGCTCGAAAGCTGCAGAGCCAAGGGATCGTTGCTCCAGTACAACCTGGGTAAGCAACATGGGGGAGGCAAAGACGCCATCAGGGAGACTATGCACCTGCCGGAATCGTAGCCTCTGAACCAGGCACTGACTAGAGGCCGCTAACCACTGCCCAGAGCTGATGGCCCTCGCCACAGCCAGAATCGTTGCGTCGGAGACGTGACCCATGGGGGTTGGGCACATGGGCCTGGGCGAAGGTGGGGGTTGGGCACATGGGCCTGGGCGAAGGTGGGCGTGACAGGGACTCGGCCCTTCGTAGGCATGATCCATTTTCTGCCCAAGTTCTGTCCACACCCAGCTGCTGAAGGGGAACCAAGATGTCAGCTCCCGAGGCAGGATGAGGGCGGCTCTGGACACGCCCCCAGCAGCAAGCCTGGGACGTGCCGAACCAACTGCGAAGGGCCGTGTCTGTGCGGCGCTGCTGCCCACCAGAAGAGCCACGGATGCTCCAGAAGATGCTTCAGGCAAGGGCTCAGGGCGGCTCTTTCTCAGGAGCAGTTGATGGCTTGTGCCCGCAGAGCCCTGCCGCAGGCTGCCCTAGACGCCCCACTGCCCCGGGGAAAACAGCTCCACGAGCACAGCTACAGCCAGCCAGCAATAGCACCGGCAGCCCACCAAACCCAGGGACCATCTGGCAAGGCCCTGCCTTAGTGCACCAATAGATTGCTGCACGTGTTGACACACCGCCTGTGCTGGTGGCAGAAAGCAAGCATGGTTCAGGATGGCCACTGCTGCTAGTGACACCCTGAGCAAGCGGCCCAGTGCCCCTGGGTGAGCTGCGGGAAGGGGGTCAGGCTGCATGATCTCCCACTTTCTACTGCTGGAAATGAAGGTGGCTACAGACTCAGGCATCCAGCCACAAGCAGCCCGGAGAGGATCCTCACCAGGGCCCGGAGGAGCAGAAGGGCATTTTCAAATTAAAACCCAGCTGAGCGTGTGGGCTGGAATCGCACTGTGCACAGAGAGCCTCCGAACGGAGGGCTGTCGTGCAAACAACACATGCCTCACGCCTGAGCACTGGCAGCTCTCTGGATGGGCGTAGAGAGTGCTTGCTGGCCAGGACCGCGTGCTCAGCTCTGCTCCTCCGCAGCGGGGCGTGGCACGGCCAGTTGTGGGATAATTGCCAGCAGAGTGTGGGAGCTGAGTTATTTACCTGCAAGTTAAACACCAGCTGCTATCCATATTGCGGGAGGTCAGTGCCTTGCCCGATACAAGAAGTCATTCGGTGCCTGGCAAACTGAAGGCCCGTTTGGTGAGAGATGCTATTCCAGACACGGCATTCACTACACCAGATCCCAGTTTGCCTAGGAAGAAATCAGGAAGTTTGCCCACAAATGGGAATTTAACCAGCACGTCTCCTCCGGGGAATGCACAGATCAACTCGGCTATAAGAGCTAAGAGACCCTCACACAAGCTGTTTCTTCTGGCTCAGGCCCCTCGTTAACATTGTGGACACAGGAATGTCTCTTCACAGGGGATCCAAACCGTCCAGCACAGACACTGACGGGCAAAAGGCCCACCCCGTGGTGCCAATGTGGGAAGACCTGTTGCAGGGGGGAGATTCCACCGAGGGGAGAGCCAACAATCAGAGCAAATAGGCAGTGGGGTATGACGGGCCAGCCAGTCACCCGCCAGCTTTGGAGATGGGCACTGCGGTGGGGAGCCAGACTTTAGCGGGACACCAGGACCATATTCGGGGGGTGCAGCAGCCCCCACGGCATGCGGGAGACAAGAGATACGAAGGCTCAGGAGACACTTACCAGCCAGCAGCAGCCCCGCTGCCCTGCAAGCCCCCAAGGATAGAGCCCAGCCCGAATGCAGCTGCAGAAGCAGCCGGAGGCCAGCCCCACAGGGAGGGAGGAGCGATGCCACAGGGATCGTGGTTTGCTGGAGCCGGAGGAAGGGAGATAGAGACAGGTGGCTTCCATGGGGCTGCCTGCTGAGAGCAGACTGTAAGCAGCTGAGAATGTGGTAAAGACAGGACCCCGGCTCGGCTCAGCGCCAGCAGCGGCTGGCGGAAGGGGCACAGGGTGGGGGCTGGTTGTCGGAGCCTTGTCTTAAGGTGCACGTTTGTGAAGGGGGGAAGAGGTTTCGTAAGCAGCGAGACTGGAGCCAGCGGGGCCATGTCCCTGGAGGGGCTGGTGGTGATGGGATCCGCGAGCACCTGGAATGCAGGGAGATAGGCTGCAAGCTGCTGAGCCGCGTGGACAGGCCGTTCAAACTTCCTCGTTTTACCCTACGCTCAGCTTCACCCTCCAGACACACGGCTGGAGCAGGGCCAGTCGCGCTGGGTCTCTGCAAGCTGTGCTGCTGCTGGGCACCCCCGGTGAGCTCACGACCCTCTGAGAACTCAGACCTCTGGGTTGGCATTGACCGCCCAGCGTGGCGCCCAGCAGACTGCCCTGGGACCCCACGCCGAAGGCAGCAAGCACACTGAGGCTGCCCCTCTGGGCTTGGTGTAGCCACTGCTCCCCACGGACCGGCGGGAGGGGAAGAAACCTGAGAGCGCTGGCAGAGAGGGTCCCCTCCCTGCATGACTCCTTTCAGAGTCCCTTTGACTCTACCAAGGTGAGCTTATCCAGAGCCCAGCAGCCCTGGCAGGGGCAGACCCAAGCTGTCCAGAAGGGCATGAACCCCACCGCAGGGCAGCCACACCGGTGGTAAGCTTATAAGAAGCACAAGGGATCTTTTTCAGGGGAAAAGGCAATACACCACATTTATTGAAAAGACAGTGGCGAAGCCGTTAGCATAAAGACAAGCCCACACATACATCTAGGCTGTGTCTAGACTGGCAAGATTTTCCAGAAAATCAGCTGTCTACACTGGCCGCTTGAATTTCCGGAAGAGCACTGACGATCTCCTGTAAAATCATCAGTGCTTTTCCGGACATGCTGTGCTGCTCCCGTTCGGGCAAAAGTCTTTTTCCGAAAGACTTTTGCGCAAAAGGGCCAGTGTAGACAGCAGAGATTTGTTTTCCGCAAAAAAGGCCCGATCACGAAAATGGCGATCGGGGCTTTTTTGCGGAAAAGCGCGTCTAGATTGGCCATGGATGCTTTTCCGCAAAAAGTGCTTTTGTGGAAAAGCATCCTGCCAATCTAGACGCGCTTTTCCGAAAATGCTTTTAATGGAAAAGTTTTCCATTAAAAGCATTTTTGGAAAATCATGCCAGTGTCGACGTAGCCATAGGGTGTGTCTAGACTACATGGCTCCATCGCCGGAGCCATGTAGATTAGGTTTCTAGACATAGCAAAATGAAGCAGCGATTTAAATAATCATCGCCACTTCATTTACATCAAAATGGCCGCCGCGTTGAGCCGATCAGCTGTTTGGCGGCACAGTGCAGTAGTCTGGACGCGCCGTGGTTGACTAGGGAAGCCCTTGTCAACCGCCCCATTATGCCTCGTGGACTTCCCTGGTCAACCGCGGCGCGTCCAGACTACCACGCTGTGCCGCCAAACAGCTGATCGGCACAGCGCGGCGGCCATGTTGATGTAAATGAAGCGGCAATTATTTAAATCACCGCTTCAGTTTGCTATGTCTAGTAAACTAACCTACATGGCTCCGTTGATGAGCCATGTAGTCTACACACACACACACACACACACACACACACACACACACACAGAGAGAGAGAGAGAGAGAGAGAGAGAGAGAGAGAGACGGGTCCTTCAGATGGTGCGTAGTTACCAGTCTGTCATGGCTCAAGTCAGTGTCACTGGCCAGGCCAGGCTGACAGAGCGAGGGGTCGGGGTTCCTCTGACTCTTCTGAGGCTCGGCTTGCAGGACTGAACCCAGAGTCCCAATGGCCAGAGCCCCCCTTCTTCTCAGGTACATTCCCGGTTGGGGCTGTGGGTGCAGTGTCAGGCTGCAACCCTCCATCCTTGGGGAGTCAGTCTGTCTTTCCAGAGTTATCCTTTGCGAGGACTGTCGGCTGCCCAGCGGTGTCTCACTCGCGGGGTGCGGGGGGTCTCTGCCTGTGTCCGGGGTTGTCAGTGCTGCTCATGTAATTCAGCCACAGACACAAGGGCTGTTTCCTCCTTATCTTCTAAGTTTCCACTTCTTCTTGATTACCTGGGCATCCGTGCTGGCTGCCACACTCACCCCCCCTCCACTCACACCACACAACTGAGCAGTTTCAGACAAGAATAGTTACTAAATGACACAACTTGGTGACACAGACAAGGAGTAAGACTCAATTTGTAATGCTAAGAGGGAGCAAGGCCTTCCAGGGACATTATCTAATCGTGAGAGACAGAGAGAGAGAAGCTACAGAACTTATAACCTCAAATCATCGGGCATCACACTTAGTCTCCTGACCAATACTAGCCAACACTAAAACACCGTGGCCTGGCCACGAGAGTCCATTGGACATGGCAGTGGAATAGAGACGCTAGGACGTGGCAGGGAGAAAACCGGCCATGCAGAGAGTGGAGGAAATTGGTGGAGAAAGCCGCACCCTGTGTGGGCGGACGGGAAAGTTCTGGCGGGTGGGGAGGCTGCGCCGCTCTGCAGCTCCCTCCCTCCCCTTCACCAGACACAGGTGGCATGGCTGGAAACCCGGCTGCCCCCGCGGGGCGAAGGGCCAATTCCTCTTTCTGGGATCTCTTGGCCCCTTGTTCTCCTGGACGGGACCGGGTGGGAGGCAGCTCTGCCCTCTGAGGGGAGCTCCCCTCCCCGGCCTGGGACACGTCTCCCCTGCGCTGCCGAGCCCCAGGGGGTGAGCTCCCTCCCCTGCCAGCGACAACAGGGACTTGGCAAGTGTCCCCAGAGACCTGGGGGCCTTTCCTGCGTCTCTCTTCAGCGGAGTCCTGGGGCCGGGGAAACTGCCTCCCTGTTTGGTTCCTGCCCTGACGAGACGGCTTCCTGCTCGCAGCCCAGCCCCACCCGCCGGGACGCCCCCGTGCTGGAAACACATTTCTAGCCACAGGGGGACCCCCAACAAGTCTGGTCCCTGGAGCTGGGCTGAAGCTTGGGCAGTGCCGCCTCGGAGCCAGCTCCCAGACCCAGCGACGGCGCTGCCAGCCGGCCAGCCGCAGCACCAGGGCAGCCTGCGGCGCCTTCTCTCGGCTCGCTCCCTGCTAGCGGCTCTCCCGGGAGGAGCCAGGCCGGATCTCCCAGGGCAGGGGTGCGCGGCACTCACACCTCAGCCGTGGTGGGCACACGAGCGGGGGAGCAGCCGTGACACGTCACTCGCGAGGGGACTCGGCTGAGGGCAGAGCCGTCCTGCCAGGTGAAACTCGGTGCCCTAGTTCCTGGCCTGGCCGCCTGGCCCGGAGGACGAATGTGCAATGCATGCAAATCCTGCTCCCAGTGGGAGGTGTGCTTTCATTCTCAGGTGGCTGTGGAGGTGGAATAATGGGAACAGGTCGGCACTGGGTGGGGGCCTCATTCCTCACCCTCCTGCCAGTGGGCGGGGGAGATGGCCGGGAGAACAAGGAAGTGGGGAGAAGAGGTGGCCTGCCTTCAGCTTCAAGAGCTCCCCTTTGGAAGCGGGGCAGTCGTCCTGAGCTGGAGCCCAGCCTCTGCCTCCTGGGGAGCAGTGCCTGTTCGGGAGGCGACAAGGACACCAGCCCTCCAGGATTTCACACGAGCCCTGGCCCGCCGGATGGGAGCCGGCAGATGCTGCTCCCTGAGGTTCTAGAGGTGCCGAGAGGCCTTTGCCCCACAACCCACATCCTTCTTGGCAGGGCCCTTTACTCAGGAACCGGGGCAGCGCTGCTCATTGAAGAGATTTTGAAGGAGCATCAGCGCAGCCCCTGGCTGGCGGCTCGCCCCGTCCTGGCCTGGGGTCACATTTTCCTCTTTGGACCCTGATGCAGTGAGAAAACTCTCGCCCCGTCTCCCTGCTGCCCCTGCTGCACACGGGATCCTTGTGGGGGAAAGGCAACACACCACATTTATTGAGAATACAAAGTAAAAAGTGAACGCGTGTGCACGCTCACACGCACACGCATACGCACACACGCACGCACACGCACGCGCACACACACGCGCACACGCTCACACGCACACACACGCGCGCACACACGCGCACACGCACACCGTCCTGCTAATGATGTCACAGTGATGACTTTGGACGGGTCTCAGGGCAGTAGTGAGTCATGAGGCCCCCTCCTTTCTTCACACTAATAGCAAACACAGCGCTGGGCCAGACCTTTCTGCTAATGGGGACGGATGGATGGCCAGGTACACTGAGGCACACTCCATTGCATAAGGCTGCATTTGAGCTACCCAGCCGTGGCTCCGGCGCAGAGCCCGCACTGCTCCTGGGTCAGCTCCTGCCAAGAAATGGAGCTCGAGGGTCGGGGCTGGACGATCAGACCGAGGTGCTGCTGACCCACCTCTGCAGTCTGGGGGGCTGCTCACCGCTGGCTTTGCTCCTGACTCTGGGGTCTCAGCCGTTCGTGGTGGACAATCACTCCCTTCCCAGTGCAGGCTGCTGCCCGGGGGCATTCTGTAGCCCCTGCTCCTGCCCAGCCTGAGGCCAGTGGGAGAAGGAGGAGGCCTGGGTAGGGCTGCCGGATGGTGTCACCAAAAACACCGGACACCCCCCAAAAAAAGCGTCTGGCTGCCAAAATGAAGTCGCAGCCCCGTTAATTGCCGGGCTGCTCCCCTGCCCCCCCCCCCGTTGCCTATGGCTGGCGTTTTCTCAATTCCTTTACCGGGCAGTAGCACAAATCCCAGACTGTCCGGGTCAACACCGGAGCCCTGGCAGCCCCTGGCCTGGGGCACCCAGTGAAGGTCTCTGCCTCGCCTGCCATGGACAGAGCAGTTCACTCCGCAGTCAGATCCCATTGAGCCTGGGGCCTGAGGAGAGGCGCCGGCTGCGGCCCAGCCCAGGCAGCGCTGAATGGGGGAGAAGCCGACAGAAGAGACATCTTGCCTTTAATGCAGGGAGAGTCATCTATGACTTGCCGGGGTGGTTCTAGGCCGCAGCAGCGGCGGGAGACGCAGGCGCAGCTGTAACCCAGACAGCCACACACCTGCAGTGCCTGGCCGGAGGGTGGCACCGTCCCTCTCACGTCCCGCCCTGGGCGCTGCTCCCCAGGTTGGCACCAGTCTCAGGCTATTGCAGCGAGCCCTGTGTGGGGTGCGCCTTAGAGCCGGCCGGAGGCTGGCACTGGTGCAGAACGCAGCCACCTGCTTCCTGAGCGGGGCACGTCTCCGGGAGCGTGAGACCCCTGCTCCGCGATCAGCACCGGCTGCCTGTCGCTCTCTGCCACCCAAACCAGCCTGGGACCAGCCTTACTTCAGGGATCACCTTTGTCCCAGGCCAGACGGCCACAGCACGGCTACACTCCCGCAGCACCATGCAGTCAAGGGGCAGATTTCTCCTCCTAGGGCTCCCCTCCCTCCGGGCCGAGCCACCACCTGCATCTGGGAGTTTCTAGGTGTAGTTGCTGCTCAGGAGCTGTGCAGGGCCCTCAGCTGCACCATCCCCGGAGAGCCATGCACTGCAGGCTCCGCTGCACAGTCCGACCGACCCCGCCGCTCCCAGCTCCCCGACGCCAGCACCTCTCTACAGCTGGCGGGAGCGTTTCTCTGCGGGCCAGGACCCTTGTTCCTGCTCCGGTCAAGCTCTGGCCTAGAGAGATGATGCCATCGGGGGTGGCAGGTTTGCAAAAGCTTTCGCGGTGTCCAGAATGTGCAAAGCCCGCACCCCTCCCTAACTCAGACTCTCCGCCCCACCACCAGCTGCCTGAGGCTGAGGGGGAGCTTGGTGGGAAGGGACATGGGCTTTGGGAGGGAGTCTGGGTGCAGAGGAGTGAGGGGTGGAGCTCTAGGGGGCCTGAGGGGCAGGCTCTGGGAGGGAATGTGAGTGCAGGACAAGGTGAGGGATGCTGGCTCTGGGGTGGAGTCTGGGTGCAGGCTCTGGGAGGAAGTTAGGGGGCTACAGAGGGAAGGTAATTAGAGGGCAGGGCAGGAACATGTGGGAGAGAATACAAGCTCTGGACGGAGTGGGGTGCACAACGGGTGGGTGGGGGTACCCCACTTATCTAGGGGCACCCCCCTCTGACAGTGGCTCCTGGGGAGGCAGGACTCTCCGTGTGTGCTCCTCCGGCCATCCAGCCCTGTGTGCTCTCCCCGGGTGACCCCCAATCCCGTCTGCCACATCACAGACGGGGGCCGTGGCCATCACCACCAGCAGCACAGTGGGGTTAGACCAGCTGCTGGCACAGGGTCTCAGTGCCACACCCTGAGCAGCTCTGTCCTTCTCCTGCATCTCTGCCTCCTCCCCTCCACCTCGGGACTGGGCCGGCCAGTTCTGGGCCAGATGGAATCCAGAGAGAGATGCCGAGTTGCCTGTGGGAGACGCTGGGGGTGTTCCTGTGTTTAACTGCGACTGGCTGAGCAGCAGTTCTGCAGAAAAGGCCCCGGGGGTTCCAGTGGAGGAGAAGCTGGAGATGAGTCAACAGGGGCCCTTGTAGCCAAGAAGGCTAATGGCATATTAAGATGCATTAGGAGGAGCATTGCCAGCAGATCTAGGGAAGTGATTATTCCCCTTTATTCAGCTCTGGTGAGGCCACATCTGGAGTGTTGCATCCAGAACTGGGCCCCCCATTACAGAAAGGATGTGGACGCATTGGAGAGGGGCCAGCAGAGGCAACCAAAATGATTAGGGGCTGGAGCACTTCACTAGTGAGGAGAGTCTGAGGGAGTTGGGCTTGTTCAGTCTGCACAAGAGCAGAGTGAGGGGGGATTTGAGAGCAGCCTGCAACTCCCTGCAGGGGGGTCCAGAGAGGCTGGCGAGAGGCTGTTCTCAGTGGGGGCAGGTGGCAGAACCAGGAGCAATGGGCTCAAGTTGCAGTGGGGAGGTCTAGGTTGGAGATTAGGAAAAACTATTTCCCCAGGTGGGTGGGGAAGCGCTGGGCTGGGTTCCCGAGGGAGGGGGTGGAATCTCCATCCCTAGAGGTGTTTAAGTCCTGGCTGGACAAAGCCCTGGCGGGGCTGGTTGAGTTGGGCTGGTCCTGCTCTGGGCCGGGGGCTGGACCCGGTGACTCCCGAGGTCTCTGCCAGCCCTGGGACTCTGTCTTTCTTAAGCCCCAGAGGCTGGGCTGGTCCTGTGTCATGTATTACTGGGGGGGGGGGGGCACAGTCCGTCCACACCCTGGGGGAGCAGGGCTATCTCCGCAGCACCCCAGGCAGCACCTCTGAGATGGGGTCCAGGGACACACTCCAGACTGTCTATGGAATAGGGATTTGGAGGGGAAGGGTTGGGGTGGATTTTTCCCATCAGCCCCTCCCCATAGCTGGGGGGGTGTCATTCAGGTAGGGCAGACCCAGCTCAGAGCCTGTGTCCCCTCTCCCCAGCAAGGCCAGCTGTGGGGATCAGGCCTGGGTGCCATTGCCAGGTGAGTCAGGCACCTTCTCCAGGTGTCTGAGTTCAGGCTGAGTCCAGGCGGGCGAGTCTCTCGGGAAGGGTGAGCGCATGGGGTGCCAGCAGGGCCCCGGCCAGCGTGGGCAGGTCAGGCCAGTCCCTCAGATGCCCAGGCCCCCCGCCCTGTGGGGCTGCTCTTGCCCTGCCAGGCTGGTGTCCCAGAGAGGCTCTGGGTCACTGCATCTCGTGGTTTGGATTCCCCCGCCTTTGATATTCGTATTTCCAGATCAGAAGCTAGGAATGGAACACGTCCAGCCTGACAACTAGCTTCATTAACACAGGTCCTGCAGGTCACTGGATTCTGAGTGTCCACTCAACGCCTCTACCCCCGGAAGATCATGACCTAACATGTCAGTCTCTGAGGTGCCGCGGGACCGCTTGTTGTTTTCAGATTGTAAGAGGAACTCAAGATCGGAACCCAGTTCTACTACTTCTCCGGCTAAGAGGCCGAGAAGAACAGCTAAGAGACTCACGGGGATGCCCCCCAGGCTACCCCAGCTAATACAAGAGGTCAGAGAGGAGGAAGAAAGGCCGCCAGTGAGTCGTGGGAAGCCCTGACATCTGAGCCAGCCAGCACAGCTCCCCTGCAAACAGCCGGTGTACTGATGGTGAGCACCAGAGAGGAACTCGCCCAGCAAGCGTAAGCCCTAACAGAACGGATGGCTGAATCGTAACACACCATGGACCACACTAAGATGTCCAGAAACAAGGAGTCCCAGGCTGTGACGATGGAGAAGTCCACATTTAGAGCCAGGCAAAGGGGAAAGCACAGTTCTGCTACCGTGTGGTCAAGATGGGCACAGTGCTGCCAATTGCTGTAATGAGGAAAATCCCTGCTTAGTGTATGGAAAGCTGAGGATCAGTTGGGAGGGGCCAGGAAACTGCCACAGGGAATGGGGATGGATTTGCAAGAACCTTGGAGGAACATGAAGGACGATTTCTTAAGGGCAGGACATGTCGGAAGCCTATGGACCAGCACTTTCCATTGCTAGGAGCCAGTTCTGCAGAACATCAGTATGAGTGAGGTCTGAGTACGGATCCAGGTAAAATAGAAGCATGGCCATGCCCCAGCACTTACAGGGAGCTTACGACCTTCCTCGGATTTAGTGGTTACTGTCTGTGACGTAGTGGGGGTACTTGCTGGGCTGTGGTGACCCCTGCTGTCTGGAGCAAGACCCAGCAGGGAAAACCTCACTAGGCAGAGGTAATGCCAAACTTGTTGAACCAGTGGCCAGACACCCCCCATGGAGAGGAACAAAGGAAGGTGGATGCTGCCCTGGCTGGGGGGCAGGGCTTGGAGAGGGTTAGTTAGTTCCTATCTGGAAGGCAGGGAATAAGGAGCTGGGGAGGGGGCTGGGACTCCCCTATCTCAAGGGGGGGCACTGAGGCCTCTTAGCCCCAGTTCCTGTAACCAGATTCCATCTGTGCTGCGCTGTGCTGGAGGAGCAATAAACCACCCTCAATTCCACTGGCTGGTGCAGTCTGTTTGTGCCATTTCGGGGTGCAGGAGACGGGGAACCCCCGACGCGCCGTCACACTGTCGCAGGTTTGTGAAGAATTATGCTGCCGTTTTGAAGCCTCTAAATGATCTTCCTAGGGGATACCCATCCAGCAAGCACAAGTATAAGTTCAAAGGTCAGGGGAGGTCTCCCAAGCAGAAGCACTAGGCTCCAGAGTCCTTAGACCACGATGGGACAAGAGCCGTGAGAGGGATTTTTGAGAAATCGTTAACTGCCTGACTCATGCTCCTGTCTTAGTCTTTGCTGACCCAAGCAAGCCATTCACCCCACGTGCAGATGCCAGGTTGCTGCTCGTATGGTGTGGACAGACAACAATCCACTGACGTACGTGTTGACAAGTGCTACACTGGATGCTGCGGGGTAGAGATGGGAGGCCGCCTGGGCTAGCTACGAGTTCAGCATTCATCCCCAGTCAGGGAGATGCAGACACGCCCCATCCGCTGCTGCCATTGGAAATCCCTGTGATTCCTATGGATGGTATAAACACTATCTGCAATGGAAGTTAGAGGCCCACAAGAGTCTTCATGGCTGCGTTGCAGAGCCAGTGGTCCTGCCCTCTGAGAGCGGGCCATCTGCCTCAGTGAATTATATTGTGCTGGGCCAATCTCCATTGCGCAGGCTCAATTCTGCTGACTAGCAAAAGCCCAACTGCAGGATGCTGACATTAGTGACACATTACTTGCAAAAAGAGACGGGCAACCTCCCGTTGCAATTATTCCATCCGCCCCGAGGGCAACTACTATGGAGGGAATGGAGCAAGCGGAGGTCATGTCCACGCTGGCAGATGCCAAGCCCTAGTAGTAACCACAGGAAAATGCTCTGGGGTGTCCACGCCATCAGCTGGAAGCGCATTAGGGTGACCACACTCACAGGGCTTGCAGTGCCTTTTGGAGTGGTGCATTCTGGGCATCTGTGCCACGGAGCAGCTCTTCCTCTGCTGCTGCAGAGGCTTGTGGAGAGGCAGGGCATCCTGGGTCCTGCCCCAATGACCCATGGTGCATCGCTTTGCAACCCAGCAGCCCTGCGATGCTGATGGGTCTCACTAGCACATCGTGCATGGCCCTCGAGTTATTCCGGAATCTGCAAAGCGACAATGGGGAGTCGGAGCAGAATTTGCACAACACACGATTTCTTGGGGCATTCACAGAGGTGCTGACCCCCTTCTGGGCTCGGGAAACAAGCACTGAGGGTGGATCACACAGTCGTGCAAGCCTGGGATGACAAGCAGGAGCTGCACAACTTTCAGATGAGGAAAGTCACTTTCATGGGGCCGTGGCTGAGCTCACCCCACCCAGCAGCACAAGGACGTGCAAATAAAGGCTGCCCGGCCAGTGGAGAATCCCAGGGCTGGAAGAGACCTCATCCAACGCCCTGCCCAAAGCAGGGCCAGTTCCATCTGCATCTTCCCAGCCAGGGCTTTGTCAGGCCGGGACTTACAAAGGCTCTTGAAAGTGATCACACTGTGGAAGCTGGCTACTCCAGACAGCTTTCGCTTGGGTCGCCAACCATTTTGGAGTGGGAAAGTCGACCGTTAGGCTTGTGCTGATGGAAGTGTGCAGGGTCACCAATCGCATCATGCTCCAAAACACCGTGACTCTGGGCAACATGCGTGAAATTGTGGTTTGACTTTCCCAAACTGTGGTGTAGCAGTAAATGGCCATGCACCGTCCAATTTTGGCACCAGACCATCTTGTACATTAACCTCAAGGAGTATTTCTTCATGGTTCTGCAGGCACTTGGGGCTCACTGTCAGCATTTCACAGACATTCACCCAGGCTGGTCCGGAAAGGTGCATGACACACACTGGCCTGTTCAGGAAGCTGCAAGCGAGGCCTTTCTTCCCAAACCAGATCACAGTGGGGGAAGTGGAGATGCCACTGTGGTTCTTGGAGACCCTTCCTACCCTGTAGTGCCGTGGCTCATGAAGCCCTGCACGAGGAGCCTTGACAGTATCAAGCAGCAGTTCAATAACAGGCTGAGCAGGTGAAAAATGACTGGAATGTGCTTTTGGCCAACTGTAGGCCCACTGGGGATGTTCGTATGGGAATCTGGACTTGGCCGACGGTAACATCCCTCTGGGTATCGCTGTGCGCTGCACCGTCCATATTGTTTGGGAAGGGAAGGGTGAAAGCTTTGCTCACGGCTAGACCACTAAGCGCACTCTGGTTTGAAGCCTCTTCAGCAACTCAGCCCTCCGGCTGAATCGCACGCCCTGAATCGCACGCCCTGAGTCGCACGCCCTGAGTCGCACGCCCTGAGTCGCACGCCCTGAGTCGCACGCCCTGAGTCGCACACCTTTAACATGGGCCCATCTTCGTGCCATCTTGACTCGTGTCTGAGTCCATTCCCTCAGTCTGTTCCCCCTCTGGTAGAGACTGGTGCCTCCCGGCCTTTGGAGACAGCATTCTCGCCTTTACCCTAGGCCGGTGGCTCTTCAAGTGCAGTCCACGGATCACTAGTGACTTGCGGCCGCTTCCCAGGTGGTTCGTGGTGGGAGCTCACCACCCTCTCCTCCCCCGTGCAGCAGGGAGCCCGCGCTGCCGCCTCGTGGTTGGCACACGGCTGTGAGGCTGCAGCACCAGCTCCAGCCAGCAGACAGGCAGCAAACTCACGCACAGCCTGTGCGGGCCACGGAGCTACGCGTGGAGGAGCGCCGCTGCCAGGTCAGAGCGGCGCATCCCTCAGTTGGTCCCGCAGGGCAGGCGGCCGGTTGGGCTGCACAGGACTCAGCCGGTAGAGGGGGACTCTCGTGGCACACAAGCAGCCAGCACGCCCCCTCCCCCAGCAGCAGGCTGGGCTGCACCGTGTGTGCCAGCAGTGAGAGGAGGCGACATGGGGCTCAGGACCCTGCACGCGCAGGAGGCAGTTGGGGGCTCGGGGCCCTTCGGGGCTTTGCACCCACGGGGACTCAGTCTGGAGGGAGGGCAGCTCCCAGGGGAGCCATGGGCTGGACACCTACGGAACCCCAAACCCTTCTTCCCTTTTTTAAAGATGGGCACCACATTTGCCTTTTTCCAATCATCCAGGATCTCTCCCAGTTTCCACGAGTTTTCAAAGCTAATGGCCAAAAGCTCCAAAACGACAATTGCCAACTCCCTCAGTGCCCTCGGATGCATTAAATCTGGGCCCATGGATTTGTGCATGTTTAGCTTTTCTAAATTGTTCCTAACTTGTTCTTTCCCCACCGATGGCTGCCACCAGATTTGATCTGAGGAAGTGGGTCTGGCCCACGAAAGCTCATCATCTAATAAACCATCTTGTTAGTCTTTAAAGTGCTACATTGTCCTGCATTTTGCTTCAACTACCCCAGACTAACACGGCTACATTTCTATCACCTCCTTCCCATACTGCCTTGCCTACTGCATTAGTCTGGGAGCTGACCTTGTGCGTGAAGACAGAGACAAAGAAAGCATCGAGTACTTCAGCTTTTCCCACCAGGTTACCTCCCTCAGCCAGTAAGGGCCCCACACCCTCTCTGATCACCTCTTCTTGCTAACATGCCTGGAGAAACCTTTCCTGTTCCCCTTCACATCCCTTGCCAGCTGCAATTCCAATTGCGCTTTCACTTTCCTGATCACTCCCCTGCATTCTCGAGCAATAGATTTATACTCCTCCCTAGTCATCCGTCCAAGTTTCCACTTCTTGTAAGCTTCCCTTTTGTGTGTAAGCTCACCAAGGATGTCCCTGGTAAGCTAATCTGGTCGCCTACCATATTTGCTTTTCTTGCTGCACATCAGGATGGTTTCTTCCTGTGCCTTCAATAAGGCTTCTTTAAAATACTGCTCGCTCCCCTGGACTCCTCTCCCCTTCATGTTACATCCCAGAGAATCCTGCCCATCAGTTATCGGGGGGAGTCACAGTCTGCTTTTCTGAAGTCCAGGGTGTGTATTTTGCTACTCTCCTTTCTTCCTTTGGTCAGGATCCTGAACTCGACCATCTCATGATCACTGCTGCCCAGGTTGTCACCCACCTCTACTTCCCCTACTAGTTCCTCCATTTGTGAGCAGCAGGTCAAGCTGTGCATGGCCCCTGGCTGGTTCCTTCAGCTCTTGTACCAAGAAATTATTCCCAACATTCTCCAAAAACTTCCTGGATTGTCTGTGTCCTGCTGTATTGGTCTCCCAACAGATGTCAGGGTGGTTAAAGTCCCCCACGAGAACCAGGGCCTGCGATCTGGAAGCTTCTCTCAATTGTCCAAAGGAAGCCTCGTCTACCTCATCCACCTGATCCAGTGGTCTATAACAGACACCAACCACAACATCACCCCTGTTGCTTCCACCTCTAAACTTAACCTATAGAGTCTCAACAGGCTTTTCTCCCTCTAAATACTGGAGCTTTGAGAAATCCTACTGCTCTCTTACATCCAGTGCAACTCCTCCTCCTTTTCTCCCCTGCCTGTTCTTCCTGAACAGTTTATCCCCTTGCATGACTCCAGTCATGAGAGTCATCCCACTAAGTCTCCGTTATTCTAATCAAATCATAGTTCTTTAACTGGGCCAGGGCTTCTAATTCTTCCTGTTTGTTTCCCAGGCTTCTTGCATTTGTGTACAAACCCCTTAGATAGCCAGTTGATTGCCCGACCTTCTCCATTCAAGTCAGGGGTCCTCCTTTGTCGCTCGTTCCTCCTTGTGATTCTTCCCGGTATCTGCTTGACATCAACCAGTCAACTGTGATCGATGTCTTGGATACCCAAGATACAGGATATAATTGGGCCCTGCGAGGCGTCCCACAGGCAATTAGTGCTGCTTGGTAGCAGATTGTTGTTCTTTTCATTGCAAAGATGGCTACCAGTTAGGATGCCAATATAAAGCAACAGTAGACAAACTGATGAAACTTTCGCGTTAGCTTTCCAGCACTGATGGTTTATTTTGAAATGGCTGTATACAGGCAATTTCACTGCAACTAGGATGATTCCTTATATTAATAGTATTCTAGTTTAAATTAGTATTTATTTTTTAAATTGGTTTTTAGGCACAACTGGAATTTAACTGGAAAATAAGGGACCATTTTAAATTTAAATGAAAACTATTTAAAAATAAAACCCCTTACAAGAAATGGTCCCTTATATTCCAATTGTGATGGTTTTTATTCCAAACAGATTTAAATATTGCTATGAGGGAAAACAGCAGTAGGAAGTATATATTTTAAACTATATTTTTAAAAATTGCATTCCACATTTATAAAAAAAAGCACGCGCACACACGCACACACATACGCGCACGCACACGCACACACATACACACGCACACACACATACACACGCGCACACATACACACACACACACACACGCGCACACATACACACACATACCAGAAATTCCTGCATATGGCCTGCTAGCCTAGGCACCTGCACATTTGTGCCCCTACTCTGCAGGCTGCCTTAGGGTGCCTGCCCATGCAAAGCATGGAGATTAGCCTGCCATGTCAACACCCAGCTGGCCATTGGCGCAGCTTGAAGGTACGTCCTCGACGTTTGTGCATGGAAAACAGGCAGCCTGCAACTGCATCTAGTGTTGGGCTGGGGAACTGTGGAGAATCAGCCCTACACAGTTTCCTCCCCTACCTTCTGGTAGCCGCACTGGTGACTCCTCATAGCCGCACGAGGTAGGTCCCCATTCCACACCTGGGGAAACCTATCCCCAGAGGCAATGTCCAGACAGTTACACATGGGCTCAGCTGAGATTACAAACACAAGCAGAGCACAGAGGGACATACCCAGTGCCAATCCTCCACGAGGCCATGCTGCCTCTCTTTTGGCATGTTGAGTAAAGACGTGACTTAAAACACATAGTTAATCTTGGCGTCGGGTGCCACTTGCTCACTCCACAGTCCTTTCTCCGTGCCCTTCCAGAAATGGACCTCAGTTTTTATGTGCACAGCTGTGTAACTCAGCCATACGTATGGCTTCCAACATGCTACCTCAGGGCTACATTGTCCCCAGGAGAATGGATCAGCAGAGGCCCACCCAAGCTGCACAAATGGTTTCAAAAGCCAAACCTCCAGTTCTAGAGTTCCAGAGCCACACATGCTCCTGTCATGAGGGGCAGCACGAGAGGGAACTTGCTAGAAACCTCCCACAGGTAAGTACTCAGACCTGTGGAGGGGCCAGAGAAGATGCTTTCTGGCAATGGACTGTCTCCTGGGCCTACGTCCTGGAGAGCAGCTTAGCACGGAATGAGTGTGACGAGCTAGTGGAGTGAGTTGGTAGCAGGTCAAGGCTCAGTGGAATTCTCTTCAGTCTTCCAGGTTTGTCGAGGCATTTCAGTGGGGCTCTGTGGCACCTGCTGCTGGTTCCAGACTCCACAGATGGTGCTGAGCCTTCTCAGTGTGGATTATCGCAGCAGAATTAGTCCCAGGCAGAACCCTGCAATTTGTCCAGAAAAATCTCCGGACTGCTGCTGCGGCTCCCTACGTTCTGACGTGCTCAGACCACATTGCTTGAGAGCAGCTGACTAGACAGTGGGAGGGGCCGTCTTAAAACATGGCTTTAGGCATGTGGGCGTCTTTGTTGTAGCTGCCATTGACAAGGACAGTGCAGCATTAGAGTGACCTGCTGCACTGCTAGCGAGTGGGGCTGTACGACACAGCCAGTGGGGACGACTGTTTGGTATGAGTGGCAATAGTGCTGCCTTTACCGAGAACACGGAGAGACACAGTAACTGGAGACTCATTCGCCCATTCACTCCACGGGGCGCCAGCTGAGCATTAGTCACTAAAAAGGCTATGATTATGTTACAGCCCCCTTATGATTTATGAAAATTGGCTTATGAATATGCATAACTCGAAGTCTCAGACGGGTAGCCATGTTAGTCTGTAACTTTAAAAAATGATTGCTTTTGGTGTTAGTCTCTAAGGTGCCACAGAACTACTCATTTGTAATGAAGATTCTTTATGCAAAACAGTTCATTTAACATCAATTTACTGTGGTAATCTGCTGTATCTGTGTATCCTATTTTTGTGCATCTATCGTTCTTGCATATGAAGTTAGAAATATGAAGCGTGAATCTGTTTATAGTTCTAAATGTACTAAAGAGGCCCCTTAGTGATAATTCAGGTACCTAATGACTCATATTCAAACCAAGGACATGTGAATTGTCTTCTTTGTCCTGTAAGCCTAAACTGTAGTTGGTCCTAGAAAGACATGCAGCCATGCCACCTAGTATTGGAATCCATCTTGAATCTGATATTTTTCAATGAGGATGGGGTATATTGAACAAAGGGTTCCCACCCTGGGAAAAAGTGTGTTTAAGCAACGAGAAGCCATCACCTTTGGTCTTCAGTTGGCCTTTGAAACTACCTGGCCCAAGAGGATACTTAAAGAACTCTGAAAAGCTGTAGACCCAAGCCAGAGTAAAGATCAACTCTGACTGGAAGTTCTTTACCTGAGATAAGAACAGCTGTTTAAGTTAGGAATTTGCATGTAACAGGTTTCTTACTGGATTAGAACTAGCTAAGCAATTTTTTCATTTTAATTTAGTAACTTACTTTGATCTCACTTGCAATCACTTAAATCCTATTTTTTGTACTTAATAAAAACATTTTTGTTTCTTATCAAGCCTAGTGTAAATAATTCTTACGTAACGGGCCCACCGGCTGGTGAGTGCCCTACCGCAGCCAAGTGGTGCTGTGCAGGATCCTTACCTGGTTGCCCTCAAAGTCCTGGAACCAGGCCTGACTAGCCCTGTCCACGGTGCTAGTAAGTCTCTGCTTGTGGCTGGTCTTTTGCCAGTGGGTCTGGGTTTTACCCAGATCTAGGCTCAGCTCACACTGGAAGCTAGCCATAGTGCTGATCCCCCAGGGTATAGTCCTGGCTGGGTCAAGCTCCTGAAGGGAACTGGCAGGCCCCAGTCCTGCAGTTTCTTTTATACTCCTCTGCTGGGTCCTGATTGGCTGCCACAGAGACAGGCATTCTATAATGTCTGGAGGACCTCTTCTCTATTCCTCCTGCTGGGATGGGGGGCGGCAAGGCTGCTAGCCTCCTGTAGGGTGCGTTGGGGCCTAGTCCAGCCCATCACATGTTACCTGCAGGGGGAACAACCATGGTGCATCTCTCTCTTTCATTGATAAAAGGAGCTGACTTTGTAAGCTTTCTCTGTATAAAACTTTTATACAGGGTAATATGGATTTATTGGGGATTTTGGTTCTTTTTGCAGACTGGTTTCTGGGGTTTCCTGAACTGGTTGTGTCTGTGTTGCTCTGCAAGGATACACTAACCCCAATTCTGTGTTTTGTCAGGAGGGATACCAGAGGATATGGCCCTGCAGGACAAGGAGGTGGGGAGCCCCACAGAGCAGGAAGGCAGGCATCAGAGGCATGATCAGTACATCAGGGGATAACCCTAAGGGGACTTCTGTGGTTCAACCCATCACAGATTACTCTTAGCCAGAAGGTCTCGGGGCAGAGGAAGCCACAGCAGAAGGGAAATGTTTCACTAAAGGAGTTTTCCTTCCGCTCAGAATTCCATCTCCCAAATGAGAATACTGTCCCCAAACCCAGCCTGAAGATGTCCAGAGGGTATGGCTCTGGGTGCACAATCCGATGGGACACATATTTCAGAAGAATTTGGCCTGAACCTGGAACACTGCTAGGAGTGGATAACATCAATGTGAAGGCCCAGGCTAACCCATCTGGAAAGATGTAATAAGAAAAAAAATGTATCAAGAAAAAAAGTATCTGGAAACTGAATCAAAGTACTCAGATACTATGGTGATGAGCTTAGAGTAAGAACCTAGAGAGAGAACCCTACTGTCCCTTTGCACCCTACACAGACCCCTGAACACTGGTTTCCTTTATCCAAAGACCAGTCGCTGGGCAGTAACCCCGTCATTTGATGAAGCAGTATGTTGCCAGTCAACCACCAATAAAAGAGAAGGGAAAGCTGGAAAACATCAAAGAGGAAAGAAAGGCTGCTGTCGTTAGGAACATGTTTGCAGGTCGATCTTATATCAGAAGGTTTCCTCACCATCAGCTGCTTTAGTGTCACCATCCCTTAACTCATAATCATCTCACTTAGCACAACCATCAGTCCCAACAGAGCTTCTATTCCTCAGGGAAGAATCATCATCTCCCCCATCGAGGTCATCAGCCCCATCAAAGTCAACTCCCCTGGCAAACTTATCTGTCGAGTCAACATCATCAGATCCCTAGTCCCTCAGGTCAGTGTCATCATCTCCCTCAGAAAAGTCATCCTCATCCTCTCCTTCAGCAAAGTCATCCTCATTCGGGTCAGCACCATCATCTTCCTCAGCAAAGTCATCCTCACTCAGGTCAGTGTCATCTCCCTCGGCAATGTCATCCTCATTTATTTTAGTGTCATCATCTCCCTCGGCACAGACGTCCTTCTTCAGGTCAGCACCATCATCTCCCTCGGCTACGCCATCGGCCCCGGCAACGTCACCATTGCTTACTTCAGATTCATTTCCCCTGACAAAGTCATCAGTCCCAGGAAAATCACCATTCCTCATATCAGATTCATCTCCCCCAGCAAAGTCATCAGCCCAAGGAAAGTCACTATTCCTTGGGTCAGAAATATCTCCTCCGATGAAACTGTCATTCCCATCCAAGCCATTATCCCTCAGGAAAGAGTCTTCCTCACTCCCACCATAGGCATCATCATCTTCTCCACCAGACACAGGATGCTCATCAGATCCAGATTTTACAGCAGTCACAGGTATTTCACTGGGTACAGGATTTGCACTCGACACAGGTTCTGCTCCAGACACCCCCAATACAGGTTTTTCTTTCAGCTCAGCTTCTGATGTGTGCTTCCCTGGGTCATTGCCATGGACAGGAGAAGCTGTGCCAGGGATTTCTAAAAATAGCAGAGAAAACAGGAAAGTTAGAGACCCAAATATGCCTGGCACATGTCTGCTCCCAATCCACCCTATATACCTTCTTCATGCTGCAGCAACCTGTCTATAGGGTATCGGCACTGCCTCTTCACTGGGATAGACACTATGTAGTGACACAGACGGTACCCAATTCTATTCTAGTCAGGTTCTTACACTGCACCCATCCCCATGTTATCAGAACACCTTTCAGAAGTGCAGTTAGCAATGCAATTGACACCTGTTGCTCAAACCTTGACTGTCTCTGTTTGGCCCATTGGCCAGACTCTAGAGGAGAGCCCCAACTGCTTGCAGCTGCCAACTTTTATCCCCTGCCTCACATCTCTGCAGTCCTTCATTCTCCAGCTCTGGAATTGTGCTCAGCTTTCCTGATGAGAGATGGAGAACTCTATATCCCTCTGCATCATTGATCGCCAGGTGTCTATGACTTGGTAACTGCATTTTCCACTGTTTTCTTCAGTACTCCACTGATCTGGGCACTGAGGCCCAGAGAGCGAGACAACTTTCCTATGTATGTTTTTAGCTTGCACGGGGAGCAGACAATCCTTTCCCCCTTACTTGGTAACAATGCAGCATGTGGGGGAAACGGATGTATAGCAGATTCATATAAATGTTATAGGAAATACCCATTTGGACACACTGAAGTGAGGTTGAGACCCAGTCCTCATCTGTAAAGATGGCAAGGAGTCTCCTAGACCATCCAAGACAGCAGGAACTGTGACTTGGAGGCGCTGCCTTGAGAGAGCTTAACATCCACGAGGTTTCTTTAGTGCCAGCTGGACTCTTGTGACTTTGCAAGGGGGAGGGGAGAATTCCTCTGTACAGGAGGCACTAGCTGCTTCAGTCAGGAGAGGCACCTGTGACTTGTGGCCTCTTTTAGCCGCCAGGAAGGACAAGCATCAAACTCCCAGGTCTTTGCTCAAGTCTCCTTCAGGGCATCCCGTGCTTGTGGCATGAATGTGCTGAGCTCATGGAGGCAGGTTGGTTCTTCGCTGGCTCGAGGGGATCAGACCCCTGCAGCCCAAGACTTCCTGGATGTAGGTGATCTTTTCTCCTCCTGCCTTCTGTGCGAGTTAGTTAGTAAGGCCTTTCCTAGCAGGAGGCTGCGCTGCTTCAGAGGAAATGAAAAGGCCAAACATCCGACCCCTCCTTCCCACTCCCACCAGCCCACTCTGCCTCACACACAGGCAGCAAATGTCAAAAGCTTCACTCTCATGTCTGCAGGGAGCTTGAAATGCTGCTGCTGAGCAATCTGAACTGTACCTGTTAATCTTGAGGTAGGTTCCTTCTAAGTCCCAGTGAGAACACACTAAATTCCAATCTTCACATCTACTCCAGGGTGGTCACTTAAGCAGAAGCATCAGATTAATGTGCTTATCTGACATCATCTGATAGTGGCAGACACTACCGTGGAGTGCAGTGGGACAGCTTGTCCAGGGCTGCTGGCTGGGGTGGGGGATGAACGGAAGCCTCTCCATTCCCCGTCCAAACCTGCCCGAAAGAGGGTGGTGAGAGTAGATGGCCCCCTAGTGTCTTTCCCCAGGCCCCTAGTGTCAACTGCAGTTTAGATGATCAAAAATAAACCTGACATGTCATCTCTGTTGCAACTGTCAAAGCCTCCGTCTACCTGCAACGTATTCTACTGGGCGTGCACTTCCTACACGTACTGAGTGACGGTACAAAAGTCCGTGGGACACTGAAAACGGAAAATCAGAGTAAAACCGAGTTCAGTATCGAAATAAGAACCCAAGGAATGCTACACGGACGGCACTACACATGGGAATTCTGCAATGGAGGTTTTCACAATTGGCTACAGGGTTTCTAGTTTGCTGCCGAATTCAGACCCAAGTTATAGCTACATTACACCTGAGCCATGCCCATTGACTCCACGTCATCACAGCGCCATACGGTAGAGCTCCAGCTGTATCTGCATCAGGCATGTTGGCACCATCGTACATCCAAGTTCCTGCTTTTCGCCCTCCAGCCCCTCTCCACCCAGGACCTTTCCTTCACTATTCAGCCTCTGCTTCAACATGCCCCTCTGCTTCGACAGGGCACCATTCGCCTCCTAGGAGATCATGGACTCCACATATAGGAGGCCTTCTATTCCCAGTCCACAGGAAACCTAGAGCAAGATAACTCCGTGTGAGTTTTCAGTGGGAATCCAGGGCCATAGCAGGATGTGGACAGAAATCTTCAATGCTCAGTGGGGCACGGAGTTAATTTCCTCTTGTCCTGAAGAGACTTTAAAAACTAGAATTCAGCAAGTCAGGAACAAGGGACAGTCCAGATTAGCGTGTTCTGTGAAGGGGCTGCGGGGAAGATGGATTCTGGTGTTTGGAGAGGACAGATTCCAAAGGGCACTGCCATCAGAGCATCTCTCTGCAATGGGATGCATGTATGAGCTTTTAAAAATACACCTAGTGTTACATACTGAACCTCTGTAATCCGGATGTCCCTAATTCAGCAACACCCCTGGTCCGACATCGTCAGGATGCTCTGGGAGGGAGCACTCACAGGGAAAACCTGATGGGCTGGGACCAGGAACATTGCAGGAGTAGGGAACAGTGGAGCCCCATCCCCTAAGGGCTGGCAGCCAGGAGCAGAGCCGCTGCACCCCAGAGCTGTTGGCTGGGAGTGAGCCCCAACACCCTGGGGGCCAGCATTGACCTCCCTTGGTTCAGCAAATTCCCTGGTTCGGGACTGGTCAGGTCCCAAGAATACCAGACCAGGGAGGCTCAACCCAGGCACAGAAATTGCTGGATCTCCACCTCGAGGAATTTCTATATCCCTTCTCCTAGGTGGTATTGTGGGCCCAGAAAGGGGCATGACCAGAGATCTCTGTGCTCCAGCAGTCCCGAGAAGAGAAAGGGAGCTGCTCTAAGCAAGATGGGGGAGAGCACAGGACCAAGACTAGGACCGGGGAGCTGTGACGGGCTCCCTGATAGCCAGTTTTCTCAGCCATGCCCACATGCATTTTCTGGCCTTTAGATGGTATTTGAGTGCAAGAAAAAATGGGGGTTTTCTTCGAGTGCTTGTTCACGTTGACTCCAATCAGGTGTGCGCATTTGTACATGGTAGTGGGAAGATCTTCCCCATAGCATCATCTGTCAGGTCAGTCCACAGGCCCCGTGGATCATGGCACTCAACATAGAACCCTGCCAACCTGCTCCTCCCTCAGTTCCTTCTTACCATCAGTGACAGCAAACTGGAACTTCCCATAGCCCTTCATTTAACAAGCACGTTCACCTGGTTTGTACGTCGTTTATCTAAGTAGTAGGTAGAGTTGTGGGGGTCTCTATCCCCTTCTGATCCCCAGGCTCGTGGCATGTCCTAGTGGCTAGACTTTAGAATGTGTGGTCTGCGTGAAGCACATGCCAAAGAGTGATCCGCATTTGGTAGGGTCACCCAAAGGATCACTGGAAGACCTGCTGCAAGTTCTGCCCTGGACCTCTCAGAGATAGAGGGCAGTGGCTTCAAGTGATCCTCATGGAGGCAGCCTACACCCTGTGACAAAGCTCCTCCTTAGTCTTGATTGGTCTCTAAATTCATGGAGATTAAGTCCATTAATGGCTGTTAGCCAGGATGGGTAGGAACGGTCCCTAGCGCTGTGTGTCAGAGGGTGGAGTTGGATGGCAGGAGAGAGGTGGCTTGGTCATTACCCGTTCGGTTCCCTCCCTCTGGGGCACCTGGCGCTGGCCGCTGTGGGCAGACAGGACGCTGGGCTGGATGGACCTTTGGTCTGACCCCGTCTGGCCGCTCTGATGTTCTTAAGTCCCACACTTTCAGGTGGATTACTTGGCTCAGAGGATCCCAGCAGCCCTCAGTTTAGACACTGACTTGCTGTTTTGCTGAGCTACTCTCATCCGTGGCCAGCACAGGGAAAAGAGGGAAATAGGCTCGGTGGCTCCTCCTAGTGATACAGGGTAGGACATGCACTTGTACCAAAGCCAGTCTCTGTAGTGCTGGAATGGGGACTTGGTGTTGGGGAGGAGGGAACCCGGGGCCCAACCTCTATGCTGAGCTCCAGTCCAGAGACCCTGTGATAGCAGCTGTCTGTAATGTCTCTGGTAACCGCTGTGTGACAGCTACGATCCTTGGGCCACTTCTCCACCGCCTTCCCCAGCAACAACCTTACCACACGTTCTTCCTCCTGGTACCTGCTTGCACTTTCTCTTCCGGACTCTCCTCAGACTCCTTGCACGCTAACTGAAGAGGAGCCCTTTTTAACTGGTCTCAACTGATTCTTCATTGGCCCCAGGTGGTCTAAATAGTCTGATTCACTTGACTCTGTAAACATCCTAATTGGCTCCAGATGACTTAATTGCCCCAATTGGTTCTGGAAAGTTCCTGCTGGTTCTGAATTAGGCTTTGTTAGTTTACCCTGAGGACAGAGACTTCTTGGCTGTGTCTAGACTGGCCAGTTTTTCTGGAAAATCAGCCGCTTTTCCGGAAAACTTGCCAGCTGTCTATACCGGCCACTTGAATTTCCACAAAAGCACTGACTTCCTACTGTCTGAAATCAGTGCTTCTTGCGGAAATACTATTCTGCTCCCGTTCAGGCAAAAGTCCTTTTGCACAAAAGGGCCAGTGTAGACAGCTCAGATTTGTTTTCCGCAAAAAAGCCCCGATGGCGAAAATGGCGATTGGGGCTTTTTTGCGGAAAAGCGCGTCTAGATTGGCACAGACACATTTCCACAAAAAGTGCTTTAGCAGAAAAGCGTCCGAGACAATCTAGACGCTCTGTTCCGGAAATGCTTTTAACGGAAAACTTTTCCGTTAAAAGCATTTCTGGGAAATCCTGCCAGTCTAGACGTAGCCACTCAGTCTAGGGTTAATATACTTCCCTTTTACTACTCTCCTGTACCCCTCTGGCCTGACCCTGGCACAGCCCCCATTCTGACCTTCGTCCAGGGGACTTGGCTCCTAGTATTTTCCCATTGGCACAGAGCACTCTGGCTCCATCATCAAGGTCAGTGCTGAGAAAAGACTTGTCCCGAGATGCTTAGCACCAGCATGGCGCCTCCTGAGGCCTGGTGGGGAGCAAGCTCTGGTCTCAGTCGCTGGTGCCCCAGGAAAAAAAAAGAAGCAGCTGGGCTGTTGGTCACTTCCAGCCAAATCTAAGGAAGTGAGATCCTGGTGGGCCAGTTTGAGATCCCGTTAGGGCCACGTTGACTCCTGTCCAGACAAGGCAGTTGAGTTTGGACCCCCCCCCCCATTCACCGGTCCCAAGGAGCCAGCAGCTGCCACTTCCTTCAGCACTGGAAGAGTTTGAAACCACTTAGGACCTGCTGCCCCTTCCAGTGACACTCTTGCCCTCTAGGCAGTGGCAGGAACCTCCAGAACTGGCAGGACCACCCCCCGCAAGTGCAGTAGAGTGAGGCCAGCAATGGTGTCCAGCCATGCTCCCTCTCCACATCCTTCCGCACCAGCCCATTCAGGTGGAGAGTCTCGGCACCCCCCAAGCGCTCAATGACGTGAACCTCAGTTCCGCCACGGTCTCCAGTCTCAGAGGCCTCAGCGTCAGACTCCTACCACTTCTGGTGGAGAACACACTGGGTCAGACCAAAGAACCATCCAGCCCAGGGTCCTGTCGCCCACAGCGGCCAATGCCAGGTGCCCCCCAAAGGGAATGAACAGAACAGGGAATCCTGTCACCTTCCCAAACAGTCTATGGACACCATCCCTACTCCTCCTGGCTAGCAGCCATCGATGGACCCATCTGGAGTATTGCGTCCAATGCTGGGCCTCTCATTACAGAGGGATGTGGACGCGCTACAGAGAGTCCAGCGGGGGGCAACCAGAATAATTATGAGGCTGGAGCACATGACCGACGAGGAGAGGCTGAGGGATTTGGGCTTATTTAGTCCGCAGAAGCGAAGAGTGAGGGGGGATTTGAGAGCAGCCTTCATCTTCCTGAAGGGAGGGTCCAAAGAGGCTGGAGAGAGGCTGTTCTCAGTAGTGACGGATGCAGAACAAGGAGCAATGGGCTCACGTTGCAGTGAGGGAGGTTCCTAGGATATTAGAAGAAATGATTTCCCTAGGAGGATGTTGAGGCACTGGGATGGGTTCCCTAGGGAGGTGGTGGAATCTTCATCCCTAGAAGTTTTTAAGTCTCGGTGTGACAGCGAGTCGGGGTCCCCCAACTCCTGCACCCCGAAGTGGCACGAACAGACTCCACCAGCCGGTAGAACAGAGGGAGTTTATTGCTTCTCCAGGATACAGCACAGCACAGATGGAATCTGGTCACAGAGCTGGGCTAGGATGCCTCAGCCCCCTTGAGATGGGGGAGCCTGGGCCCCTAAATCCCAGCCCCTTGCTTAGGCTGCTTCCCCCCATGATACCAGACAGAAACTAAAAAAAACCTCTCTTCCAGCCCTGCCCCCAGCCAGGTGCTGGTCTCGCCCTCCTTCCTTTGTCTCCCTCCCTGGGAGGCTGAGCCTGGGTGTCTGGGTTAATCCACATTTGTGAGAGTCAGTGAGAATCTCCCATCCCAGCGCAGGGGGACCCGGGTCACAGAGCAGACACCCCCCACTGCGCCACACTCGGCTCGACAAAGATAGTTGGGATTGGTCTTGCTTTGGGCAGGGGGCTGGACTCGATGACCTCCTGAGGTCTCTTCCAGCCCTATGATTCTATCCTCTGAATTTATCTAGTTTTTATTTTTGGGGGGTGGGGGGTTGGAACCCTGTTAAAGTCCTGGTCTTCACAACCTCCTCTGGCAAGGAGTTCCACAGGTTGACTCTGGGTTGTGTGAAGCAATACTTTCTTTTTGTTTGTTTTTAAACTGCTATCTATTAATTTCATTTGGTGACTCCTAGTTCTTGTGTTATGGGAGCAAGTAAATAACTTGGATCTGTGAATGGACTTGTGGGGCTATGTAGAGCTGACGACAGGTTTCCTGAGTACTGGACATTTCACTGCATCATCCATCGGGAGCAACTGGTGTCTAAAAACCTGAATTTAGACCATGTAACAAAACCCGTCCTAGAAATGGTCAGTTAAATTCGTATACATGCTCTTAACCACAGAATGCAAGAATCTCATTGCGGAGCTCAACCAAGGTCTTCCAGGAGACTTGCCACTGCACTGTACTGTAAGATGGCTTTTGAAAGGCAAAGTGCTGTTTCGGTTTTTTTAAACTTTTGGATGCCGTGAAACTGTTCATGGTAGAGAAGCATAAGGAATATCGCAAACTCTCAGACCCACATTGGGTTTTAGATTTGGCGTTTCTGGTGGACACACTGGGTCATCTGGACAGACTTAACCTGACCTACTACAAAGGAAATTAAAGATGCTGCCTGACCTGGTGCAAAGTGTATTTGTGTTTGCCAATAAACTCAAGCTATTCAAGGCACAACTTCAAAGGCAGGAACTGACACATTTTCCCTCGTTGTTAAATGCGGTCAACAAGCAGCTGAGGCCTGGAAAAAAAGCACAGCACAGTATGCAACATTGTTGAAAAACTTCAGGATAGTTGTGTAGAAAGATTCTATGATCTACAATTGAAAAGGCCACAGATTTCATTCCTGGTCGACCATTTCACTGCGGAGTCTGACTGTTTGAAAGCCCTGTTGGTCACAGATGAAGCAACTTCTCAGATTGAGCTGACTGAACTGTCAGAAGACGATAGATTGAAGTCTTTTCTAAAGGAAAGAACACTTGAATTCTGGAAAACTGAACCGATGGGAAAAAACCACAATATTAAACAGGCTGCGCTCAGACTACTGTCAATGTTTGGATCAACATACCTTTGTGAGTCAGTTTTTTCTACATTGAAACGTGTGAAATCGAAGCATCGATCTGTTCTAACACACACGTGAGGGAATTACTTCGATGGCCTCAACCGAACACAAGCCAGATTTTAAGAGGATCGTTGAAAACAAGGATTGCCAAAAGTCCCACTGAGTCAAAAACTGTAACATGCAAGGTAAGAAATAACATTGTGGTTTACCTTTCCAAGGTATTGTAAATTACACACTGAAAAGATCTGTGTACATATATATATTTATACACACACACACACACACACACACACACACATACATACATACAATCACTGCAAACTTACCATCATGCAAGTTACATCTAAGTGCTTCAAGAGGATTATGCAGTTTACAGCTTACCTAGAACCTATAGTGTCTGCTTGTTCGTACCCAACAGAAATAATTTCCAAATTTCGAATACATTTCAACCTCTTGTTGAATCTTTATCTACGTAAGTGAAGGACCTTTTCTACAAATTCTTTAAGATTTCAAAGAATTTAACAAATTCAATGATTGTCTTCTTTTTACCATGGATATTAAGAGTTTCTACACCATCATCCCCCACAAGGAAATCAAGGTGTCATTGGGATGCTGTCGTGCAGAGGTTGGGCACCTAATATTTAGACGATAAGTCTCCAGCTAAAGCAGTCCAGAGCTGCCAGCCTGCCCCTCCAACGCCTGCCCCTCAGCAACACATGAATTGCAGAGTCTGGCCGGTCCAGATGGTCTGTAATTCCGTCTGCTGCTCCGAGGGAATGGCAGCCCTGTCCCTGTGCCACCCACAGTGGAGATGTGTTTCTACTGGCCCCTGAATCGGGTCACTGAGGAGACAAACCAACCCACTCCCTAACGTGTCTGGTATTTCCAAGCCCCCACTCCCACTGCCCATGCCCCCTCCCCTAGGGCTCCCCTCTAGGCCCTGCGCTCCCTATACTCACTTTCTGTAGGTGCCCCCTGTAGTGCTGTCCAGAGGGTGACGAGCCCCAGGAGGAGAAAGAGGCCCCCTGACTTCATGGTACTGCCAGAGCTGGGTCTGAGTGCCCAGAGTGGAGCCAGTCTGCAATTTAAAGTCACACCCAGGTGGAGCTGGTTCAAGCGTGGGAGGAAGCAGCGCACGGTGATCTAGAAGCACCTCCCATGTTTAAGTCTAATTCAATGTTTCAAGGAGCCAGCTCCAGGTATCTGTCCCTGCCCACACAGAAGGGTATAATCAGCACTTGGTCATGTTTAGAAATTGCCCTGGAAGGCAAAGCAAAGAGCCCTCAGGAGGAAAGTAGAGGGACTGAGACCCATCAATACCTAAGGCCATTGGTGAGGGCAGAGAACGGGTCGTATAGACTAGACCCACCTGAGTCCAACAGACAGGCCTGGCTTCAGACCTCCAATGCTCCTGCAGGGAACTTCTTCTGAAGCAGCAAGAACCATACTGTCTTGCACTGGGTCATGCACAGATTAGGATACTGATCCCATCTGAGGACTGAGAGGCACTCGTACCATTGTCCGCTTCCCTTGAGGCCCAGTCGGATGGATTCTGTTAGTGCTGCCCCGGGCTGAGGCTTGGAAAGAGCAAAAGCTCTCGGTGCATGTTTACTGCACGTATCATTTCTTTGGCATTCCTAATGGCAGGTATCTCCAGGAGACCCCCGTCCTCACCCGAGTACTTGGAAGGTGCTGAAACACTATCACATTCTCCTTCCCACACCCTGGCACAGCCATGGGCAACCAAGGCTAGACAGTGGCCGCGGGAGGGGGCTGCAGGACTGTCGTAACCAAGTCGGTCTCCTGCTTGCCCACCTAGAACGCACAGGGTGCCAAGAGAACCGCAGCAGTGCTGGGACTGGATTGATGTGAGCAATCGGACGTACCTCACTCCATGTGCCCTTGATCTACACACATGCCACTTTTGTAATAGCAGTAGGAAAAAAATCCCATGTGGATGGAAACCAGCAAAATATGGCAACCCTGCATGGGCAACAGTACACAAGATGTCGGGCCTCCCCCAGAACCCAACAGGCTATAGGTTGCCCACCACTGCCTTCTTATCGCCAGCCTGTGCTCAGAACTAACTCTGCATAGATTGATCAGTTCAGCAGCTCTTCTCCTGAACGTGGGATTCCCTGGGGTGATGATGTGCCCTGAACTGGATGCAGGAATCCAGGAGGGGCCTGTCAGCCAGGACTTTATACCATGTCTTGCCTGCTTTGCAATGCTCCTTCTGATGCAGAATACAGTCCTCGGTGTTTCGGGCTGCAGCTGAGCGAGCAGCAGCCGGCTACGCGAACGTAATCCCCGGAGTCCCTTTCAAGGTTATCCTTCGTCCACATGGATGACTGCCTGTTTCTGCCTGTTATGCCCAGCAGCTCTTGCCTAGACTCTCCCTGTAACGGGTTGAAATCTTCTGGACAGTGGCTGTGGCCGTTCTGCTGTAAGAGCTGGTGCTATTCACAGGGCCTTCTCCTGCCACTGTCATCCATCCAACGGTGCTTCCGCAATCCCGTTTACATGCCTGACTTCTGCTCCCAGACTGACGTGTGCAGGCTGTGAGGCACGTCGACTGACGTGTGCAGGCTGTGAGGCACGTCGACTAACGCCTGCATCTAGGGGCCAGACCTCGCAGCCCTGGAGCAGTGCCCCAGTGAAGTCAACAGACAAAGAAAACCCAAGACAACGTTCAATAACCAGCATTATCCACATTCCCCTCAATAGTAGCCTCTTGGGCCTGTTCAACAGGAGATTACATCACTCTCCCCAGGGCTGTTCAATGCTATCGGCGCTGGTGCCCTAGGCAGCCCAGCACCAGCACCCCCCACTCCTCATGGGGGGTGATGTAGTGGGGGGGCCTTGCTAGGGCTGTGGCGACCTCTGCTGTCTGGTCATTATGCAAAGGGGGCTCCAAACCTGTCTGACCAGCTACCCCCCATGGGGAGAAACAAAGGAAGGTGGATGCTGCCCCTGGCTGGGGGGCAGGGCTGGAGGAGAGTTAGTTTCGTTTCTGTCTGGGAGCATGGAGGAAGCAGCCTCAGCAACAGGCTGGGGGGTTTAGAAGCCGAGACCCCCCCCATATCAAGGGGGGCTGAGGCATCCTAGGCCTGCCCTGTAACCTGATGACATCTGTGCTGTGCAGTATCCCGGAGAAGCAATAAACCACCTCTATTCTACTGGCTGGCGGAGTCTGTTCGTGCCATTTCGGGGGTGCAGGAGGCAGGGGACCCCCAACGCGCCGTCACAGGGGGGACAGCCACTCTGAGAGGGACAGGGGGCTGCCGACTCTCCCCAATCGGACACCACTGCCAGAAATGGCATCTGGCCCGTCTAGCTCGGAATAGGGATGTGACTGGTTGGCTACCCTAGGCAGAGACAGGGAGGGGGGGAGGCTCACCTCCTCCTCAGGAAGCAGGCAGGAAGTGTGGGTGGCAGCAAACAGCACATGCACAGGCCATTGGAGCAGAGAGGCTGTGCAGCCGGCAGGAGAGAAGTGGTGCTCTGAAGGGGACTTTCCCACCACTGACTGTGTGGACGCCCACTGCTCCTCCTGAGACCTCCGGCCCATGCTCGCGCCATTCACTGCCACCTGGGGAGCAGGGGCTGGGCGCAGCCTGCGGGGGGAGCCCGGCCGTGGGGTGGAGTTGAGGGATGGAGCTGGCAGAGCACGGGGCAGAGGGGCTGGCCAGAGCATGGGGACACCCTGACATGAGGCAATTTAGTGCCTCGTCTTTGTGGTGCCCCCTGCAGCTGCGAGTTTTGTGTGTCAGCAGGGATGGCCCTGACTCTGTCATGTACCAAATTAGTTTCTGCTAATAATTTTTGTCCCTTCAACCTTTTCCCTCCCCCCTTCTTATGTCTCGGAGTTTCACTGAGAACTGAATTTAGATTCACTGACTTGTAGTTTCCTGGTTTATTCGTTCCCTCATTTAAACTGAGGCAACGCGAGCTCTGCTCACATTGGGTCTGGCATCCAGGGGCAGGTTTCCTCCAATGAATGCATTGGACAGAGGGGCCCGAAGACATGCGAAGAGCAATGGTTGCGCCATCAAACCTCGACAGACAGGGCTGTCCTGGCGACTCTGGCCAGCACTCCATGGGGTACCCAGACAGCTCTGGGCAGGCCCCCTAGCTCCAGTGTGTCTCTCCCACTCCCTGGGACCATTCGGAGGGGGAGGTGATACAAACGTGACCTACCAGTGCAAAGGAAGTGCAGAGAGGCTTCTGAAGGAGGCAAGCCAGTGTAGCGTTACCCCCAAAGCAGAGTGCGCCCCCCCCACCCCGAGGTGCTGCCCAGCTGCCCTGGGAGAGCGCTGTGACCAGTACTCAGACATGCACATGCCGGCTCTCACATGTTCAGGAAAGCAGTTGTATTTTAAAACAATACACAGAACTGAGAAAAGCCCCCACAGGCCACGTCCCACAGAGCAGATAGCTCCACTCTCATTCTCCAATTTTGCCCACTTCTCTGCAGGTCATGTTCACCCCGCCCCAAGGCAGCTGAGAGTCTTGGTCTGGCTGTACAGGATCTGCACATCACCCAAGACCTGAGCTTCAAGTTGGGTCCTTCAAGACAGAGGCAGCGTTTCCCAAAGGGATGTACTAAAAGTAGGCTTGTAGTTGTCTGAAGAGCTGGTGTTTCAGGCCAAACATCACCCATGTGCTGGGCTCTTTTCAAGCACAGACTAAGACAGCCTCTGCCCTGATCTTACAGTCTAACTGGAGCCCAGGAACTACACCCCACTGTATCGAACAAGGCAAAGGACATGGGGAGGGAGAGAGAAAAGGAGCAGTGCTGGGGGCCTGTGGCAGCAGAGAGCGGCTACGGGCCATGTAGTGCACCTGACGTCATTCCAAGCTTCTGGAATCATTCAAGCTCTGATCCTCCTTTCACTGCTCAAGGCTCAAGCTACAAATGCAGCTGCTCCTAGTTCCTGCACACAAGCTGCAAATTCTCGGTCAAAGCAAATCTCTCTCTTTCCATCATCTTCACACTTAGAAGCTCTCTCCCGCTTTGTTCCCTCTCTTTCCTTTCAGCATGACGACAATCACCTAAAGAGAATCATTAAAGCAGAGAGATCAGTAACTCCTGAGATTACGGCCTCAGCCTTAAAGGCTACACGCTCAGCTGGTTCCACTCACCCTCAGATTCTGGGTAAGAGCGTATTTGCACAGGCAGAGCCGGATGCTGAAGCCTAATTCGCCCACTGGCAAAGGCAAGTCACCTTTGCATTTATGTTGTGGTTCCACGTCCAAGCAGCTCTTACCGTAGTTTGGCATTTACAAGATGAAAGCCCCTTTTGGAAACCAGGGCCCTCCATGTGAGACTCGCCTCAGCCCGCCCAGAGCATTCCAGGCTGAGAGACACTTTGCTGCTGCAACCCCTGAGCTTTGGCTTCTGGATTAATGAGGACAAAGGTTATCCTGCAGCAGTGAATCCCCAACGCCCTCCCTACTTGTCCTCTCCATGCTGCCCGTCTGAGCCCCCCGGCTGTAGTGCAGCACCCAGGGGAGAAACACCTACCCCCACAGGCCAGCCATTCTACCAACCCCTCCAGGAGGCACCATCTCTGGGCAGCCCGGGCGAGGGGGCTGAGCAGCTGCATCCCGTCTGCAAGTTGATTCCAAGTGCAGCATGTTTATGATGTTCTCAAATCCCACCAGCAAGCTGCTCCCTGGCCTCCTCTAGCCAAGCTAAGTGGAGACTCATTCCCATTCGGCTGGGAATCCCTTGCAGAGGGATGAGGTGAGAGTTCTCCTTCCCACCTTCACGCCCAGGGCAGCTGGCGCTGTAAAACCCTCCAGGCTCCAAGGACTCACCGGAGTGAAGGCAAGGCTGAGCAGCCCTTTCCCCAGGTTGAGAGCCAACAGCCCCAGGGCAGTAGCAAGGACAGGAACCGGTTTCCCCCAGCAGCAGGTGGAATTAGGGCTCACGCTGCTTCCTTGCTCTGAAACCAGCAGCATAGTCCCCCTGGGTGATGAGATCGACCGGGCAGTTGAGCACTCTGGAAGACAAAAGGCCAGGCACAGGCGGCGTCAGACAGACTTCCTCCACCCCTCCCACAGACAGCGACACTTCCCGCTGGGGGGAGAGAGTTCCATGGAGCTGGACTCTCCATGGGACTGCCACACGCTAGAGACAAACCGCAACAAGTGTGGCAGCATCCCCACCTCTAATCACCACCAGGGAACCTGGTGGCTCGTTATTCGTGAGTCTATTAACAATTAAATGTCCCCTCCCCAAACTGAGCCTCCTTTTCCTTGAGGGAGATTTCAGGCCAAGGGGTATCTCCAAGCCGTACCCATTAGAGGGTCAGACCATGGCTTCCGTTATGGGACATTCACTGGTGGAAATGGAGTTACTCCAGGTTTACACAAGTGTGACTCAAACCAGACTCTGACCCAGAGCATTTGGGGGTCAGACACGTAGAGAAAACATCCCTCCCGCCAATAGGAGGGTGGGTGAGAGAATGGTGAGACACAGCAGAAGGGCCTAGTGGTCAGCGTGCACAGGACACAAACACGCCGGCACAAGGAGACTGGACACCAGGCTCAGAAATGGCTGAAGTGTGAAAGCTGCAACTTGGCTGCCAATCGTTCTTATTCCCCCCAACCCTGAGCAGCAAGGGATGCAGGGAAATTGGTCGGAACTGGACATTATTCCAACTCCTCCCCTCTTCCTATGGCGATTCTGACCGCTCCTGCAGGCTCTCGCGGCAGGCTGGCGCAGCCTGGGGAGTCTGCCCCAGAGTGGATCTGTTCGCTCACAAGTGAAAAGCTCCCAGCTTGCCAGACCCCTTCGCAGAACACTACCCATGGGAAAGAGGCTGGAGTATGGGTGGGGTGCCAGCCTCCCCACTGTCCAGGATTAGTTCTCTAACCTCCGAACCAGTATGCGGCTCTTCCCGTGAAGCCTAGAAAGACAAGATCCCTGCCTCAAAGCGCTTGCAGTCAGACTCAGTGAGAGGCAGAGCAACTCAGCGTGGGAGGCTGCTGGGGAAATCTCTGTGGGAAGGCTCCTTGCAAGAAGCAGGTTTTAAGTACAGGTTTACCTCACTTCCCAGCTGTGGCTCAATTCTGGTGCCAGCACAGAGTGATCCACCTTCTTCTATTGCATTTCCAGTATCCACACCTTGCAGCTTCAGAGCTTTCATCCCAGACAGTCGGTTGTTTGTCCTGCCCGGCTGTTATCATCATTGCCGGACTGAAAACACCACTGAGTTAATTCCTCCAGCTAGTTGGTTGAGGCTCTGGGAGGCGGCAACTGCAGCAAATAAAAGCTTGCTCTGGACACAGGCAGCTCCTGGGCTGAAATGTCAAACTACCCCAGCAATGGCTCACACCATCGGGCTTCAACGTAATGAGACTCCACAGCCTGAAGCCACACTCCTGAGGCACGGTGCTAGATCTCAGAGCTAAACATGGCCTGGCCGGGTCACTACTTGGATGAGAAACCCCCAAGAGAACCCAGGAGCTGCAGGAAGTGGCAGGAGTAATGATACTTTTCCTTCTGGATCAGTTCAGAACTCAGGCTCCATCCTTGGAGGTCCCTATAGAATCGCAGAATCCAAGGGCGGGCAGAGCCCTCATGAGTCGAGTCCCGCCCCCTGCCCAATGTAGGACCAACCCAAACTCAATCATCCCAGCCAGGGCTTTGTCAAGCCAGGACTTAAAAACCTCTAGGGATGCAGATTCCAACCCCTCCTTAGGGAACCCAGCCCAGCGCTTCCCCACCTTCCTAGGGAAATTGTTTGTCCTAATATCCAACCTAGATCTCCCCCACTTGAGACCATTACTCCTTGTTCCGCCACCTGCCACCGACAACAGCCTTGGAACCTCCCTTCAGGAAGCTGAAGGCTCCTCTCAAATCCCCCCTCACTCTTCTCTTCTGCAGACTAAATAAGCCCAGATCCCTCAGCCCCCTCTCCTAGGTCATATGCTCCAGCCCCCTCATCATTCTGGTTGCCCGCCGCTGGCCCCTCTCCAACGTGTCCACATCCTTTCTATAATGGAGGCCCAGAACTGGACGCAAAACTCTACATGTGGCCTTACCAGTGCCGAATATAGGGGGATAACTTCTCTAGATCTGCTGGCAATGCTTCTCCTAGTACAACCTAATGTGCCATTGGCCTTCTTGGCTACAAGGGTGCCATGTTGACTCTTATTCAGCTTCTGATCCACTGTAATCCCCAGGTCCTTTACTGCTGAAGTGCTGCTTAGCCAGTCGGTCCCCAGCCTGTACCAATGTTTGGGATTCTTCTGTCTCAAGTGCAGGACTCTACACTTGTCCTTGTTGAACCTCATCAGATTTCTTTTGGCCCAATCCTCCAATTTGCCTAGGTCACTCTGGACCCTATCCCTGCCCTCCAGTGTATCTACCTCTCCTCCTAGCTTAGTGTCATCCACAAACTTGCTGAGGGTGCAATCCATTCCGTCATCCAAGTCATTAATAAAGATGTTTAACAAAACCGGCCCTAGAACTGTTCCTTGGGGCACTCCTCTTGAAAATGACTGCCAACCAGATGTCGAGCCGTTGATTGCTTACCTGTTGGGCCTGATAATCTAGCCAGCTTTCTGTCCGCCTTACAGTCCATTTATCCAATCCATACTTCCTTCACTTGTGGGAGACCGTATCAAAAGCTTTGCTCAAGTCAAGGTCTATCACATTCACTGACTTCCCCATGTCCACAGAGCCAGTTACCTTGTCAGAGAAGCTAATCAGGTTGGTCAGGCACGACTTGCCCTTGGTGAATCCATGCTGACTGTTCCTGATCACTTTCCCCTCTTCCATGTGCTTCAAAATGGATTCCTTGAGGCTCCCCTCCATGATTTTTCTGGGGACTGAGGTAAGGCTGATGGGTTTATAGTTCCCTGGATTTTCCTTCTTCCCTGGACCCTTTTCTTAAGAGAAGGGGTGTTTGCCTTGGCTTCTTGGCCAAATTCCAAAGCAGGGAATTCCATCCTGACTCCCTGGATTCCCACCTGGATTTTCAAATGAATCAGGTATTTGTTGTGCTGCGTCACTGGTGACTAGAAAGTGGTACGGAGATTTCTGATGCAAGCTTGGCTGCATGTGTCTTCTGGGGAAATGACATCTTGGAACCCAAATCCAACTCCTTCCGCCTGCCCCAGGGCACTTTCACAAGTTAGTCATGCAACAAACAAAGACACGGGGCCAAATTCAGCCCTGAGCAGATGTGACTCACTGATTTCCATGACGTGGCACTCACTTACACCAGGGCTGCACTTGGCCGCTCGGGGGACAGTCCCACAAAGGAGTCCAAGGGCCCTTCCCTGGGAGGGCACAATCCTGCAGTGCCAGGAGCCAGTCACAGGCTTGCCGCCTGCACCCTTTTCCCACTTGTGCACATGGGAACAGTCTGGAACCTCTGTGAATGCTTTTTGTGCGTTAGAAGCTCTAGAATTCAAACAACCGTTTCCTTACGGAGTGCTGAATCTAGCAGCACCTTGATCTCACTAGCACAGGGCGAGACTGTTCCCTGGTTCTGCATAGCTATGCAGGAGAGCAAGGCCTCCCACCTGTGGGGGACCTTCAGGGGACCAGGTTCAGGGACAGAGTAGAGGCAGCATCCAGGAGCAAGTGAGCAGAGTTCTGGAGCCTGGTCAGGCATGAGGGAGCAACAAGCTGCATGCTCAAGTGGTATCACAGTTCAAATCCCTCCTCCCCCGCCCAACTGCAAGAGGGGGAGCAGAAGAGGACTGAAGAGTCCCCGAATCACAGGACCTTGCTGGAGAGCACAGCTCTGTACTGCTGAGGTGAAAGGCTGTCCAGCCCTGGGAACTACAATGAACCTCCTTTCTGCCCCTGCACCTTGTGATCAATCCGAGTCTCACTCATTTGCGTGGCCCATTGCCTTTGGCTGGGGGAGGGCACAACGTCTTTTGTCTAAACCCTTTTGTATCCCCGTGAAGTCTGACTGTGATCCAAACACTGCGCTGCCGCCTCACCTGCTACCTGCAGGATGATGTCTGCCTGCTGATTGAAATGCCCAACTCTGGCCCACAGGGAACAGCGGTAGGCGCCAGAGTCCTCCGGCTGGACCTCAGGAATGACCAAGGATTGCTGCTCATCCATCAGGAACTCCCGCTGGGTCCCTGAATACAGGCGGGTGCTATTCTCATGTCTCCGGATCAGCCCCATTTCATGACTCTCGTTGGCTACCTGCAATGCCCCAACAGAAGCCCTGTGAGCACGTCAACAGCGATCAGCGACAAGCTGTGGACTATGCTGCCACCGATCCCAAACATCTGACTTCTACTTGTGCAAACATTGGCATGAGCAGCCGTGGCATTAATGTGGGTGACCCCGTTTTATGCACACCAATGCCCCGTTTGCATGTATAAATTAGGTACTGAGTCCCCTGCTAGCAAAGCTCAATGTTTCTTTCATGGGAAACAGGTGCAGCCCAATTGGCGACAACCCGCTAAAATGGTCTCAAACCTGGAAGCTGGACATGAAGAGGCAGACTTTCCTGTTGCTGAAGGGAGAGTCCATAGCAGCTGTCTGGAGAAACTACCACTTCCTCCAGGAGTAAGACAGAAAGCAGCACTGTCACACCCCTCTGGGTCTGTGCCTGCCCACCCCACAAGTCATGGCACGTGAAATAAGGTAGGGAGGACAGGACCCCTGGTTTGCTGGCCACGAGAAGCTCATAATGAAATTTGCTGCTGCTCAGAAAGGTTGCGACTTTCCAGGACGGTTAATAAAACAGTTACCTTGTACCAGCCAATGGCCCAGTAGTTGTGCATCCCTCCAGCAGCAGTGGGACATGGTAGGAGTGCAGTTTCCCCACACTGGGCTCTTACAGACCCAGCTGCCACAGCTGTTCTTTGCAGGAGAAGCCACAGGCAACAAAGAGCTAGAAAGGAGAGAATCAGGGTTCTGAGTAGTCTACTGCCGTGCCGTGCCGTCCCGTCCCCCCCCCCACACACACACACACACCGGTATTCTCAAGAGAGACTTATATCCAGGTATCAGAGGGGTAGCAGTGTTAGTCTGAATCTGCAAAAGCAGCGAGGAGTCCTGTGGCGCCTTATAGACTAACTGAAGTGTAGGAGCATAAGCTTTCGTGGGCAAAGACCCACTTCGTCAGATGTCTATAAGGTGCCACAGGACTCCTCGCTGCTTATATCCAGGAAAAGCCACTGATAAATCCGCTTCTGAATTCCTTATAACAGGAGCTGTTTCCACTGGGGCTGGAACCGAGGTCACCTTGGGAGGATTTCTTGTTAGTTCTATGCCTGCCTACTTATATACCTCCTGCACTTACTGGTGCTCAAAGGGTCCAGTACACCTTCTCCAGCTCTGTGAGACACCTTGTCCCTGAGTCCTTTTGCTGAGCTTTCAGAGGAGCTGCAGAAAAGTGACTGCTGTTTCTCTGAGATGCCATGAGTTTATTTGAAAGAAACTTCAGGCAATTAAAGCACAGAGACTGTGACCTGCTCCACATCACACAGGAAGTCTGTGGCTGAGCAAGGAATTGCATCGTGCGTCTTGTTTACATGGAGACTGAGTCTATGCTTTGAGCTAGAAGTGTAAATTCCCCAGTTCATGGAGCCAGCCCTAGGCTAGCTCAAAGTGAGTTAGTGTACTTAAACAAGAGTGTAGCCAGAGCGGAACACACGGTGAGTGGAGCTAGCTACTCAGAATATGCACCGTGTGTCCTGGAGGGATCTCACTCAGGGCCGCCAGCCCTTCCTGCCAGTCACGCAGCTTCAGCAACACTCTATTTTTAGTATGCAAGCTCCATCAGAGCAAGCATAGGTATGTTTCCTTGAGTTGAGAACTATCACTGCAGCTCCAAATGTAGATGCACCTGAGCAAATGGCAGGCCAGGGTGCAAATCTACAGCACAGCCTGTCAGGCACTAACAGGCCACACAGACCTCGCACTAAGCGTTTCATAGTGTAGAGCCCTGAATACATCACAAACGTTAATGTATTCATCTTACAACCTCCCTGGAGCTAGAAAAATATTATCCCCATTTTCCAGTTGGGGATACCGAGCCTAGGTGAGATTAAGCAACTTGCCCGAGGTCTCAAATTGAGTCTGTTGAACAGCCAGGAACAGAACTTAAATCTTCTTAACCACAAAATCATCTTGCGTCTTTCTTTCAGAGACACTTGGGGCAGAGGCTGTGTCTCCCCATGTCTGTAGCGTATTATTGGCACCGACAGGATGCAAAAAGAGTCATAACAGAGGACACTATTAGAGGAGAGGCGAAGACTTCATTTGGTTTTAAGAATAAATTTCACTCCCTTCCAAGTTACAGCTACGCAGACAAGTAATAACATTCTCCTGGAACATAAAAATAAGCAACTGAATTCACGTCCTCACAGGGAATTCTATTTCACATTGTACTGATCAGATGCACTGTCAGTCTCTCCCCTTGCTGGGCCACACAGCCTGTTGGGAGCTCACTCTACACCCTCTTGGCATGGTGCTGCCAAAGACGAGAGAAAGAAAGCGCAGGCAGGTGAATAAACGTCTAATGAGGAGGACTCACCCAAGCACAGGATCTGCATGGTCTGGGCAGCTTGCAGTCGCAGGAGTACCTGTGCCCCCTAAACTTCCTGTCGAGTAAATGGAAACAAGTGGGCTTGGCTATGCAGAAAACGAAAGCGAGCGCTTCATCAAACCCCGCTCCCCAACATGACGCACTAGCTGGGACCCTGACTGCGGCACCGCCTGAGCACAGGGACAGGCCCAAGGTCATCAGACTGCCAGAAGGAACGGACTGGACTGGAGCGTGTCACCCTAGGGCAGTGGGGGGTTGCCGGGCTGGGGGGGCGGCCGTGCCCGGGCCACGTGCCGGGTGGCGGGGCCGCCCACGCGCCATGGTCCAGGAGCCAGCACCGCACACGCCGTGGGCAGGGCCGCCCACACCATTCCACGGGGACACAAACACCCACGGGCGCCACGCTGGGGACCACGGCCCAGGGCCCTGCCAGGGCAGCCTCCCTCCTCCCACGCTGGGGCAGCCATTGCCCCCCCCCGCGGCTCTGCCCCTTGGGGCCTGAGACAAGACGCAGGCGCGGAGCGGGGGGGGAAGGGCCGGGCCGGGCCCCCCCAGGCAGGGCCCCCCCCACGGCGGCTGAGGCCGGGCCGGGGCCCCCAGGCAGGGCCCCCCCCACGGCGGCTGAGGCCGGGCCGGGCCCCCCCAGGCAGGGCCCCCCCCACGGCGGCTGAGGCCGGGCCGGGCCCCCCCAGGCAGGGCCCCCCCCACGGCGGCTGAGGCCGGGCCGGGCCCCCCCCGGCAGGGCCCCCCCCACGGCGGCTGAGGCCGGGCCGGGCCCCCCCCAGGCCGGGCCCCCCCCACGGCGGCTGAGGCCGGGCCGGGCCCTCGTGCAGGGTCTGGGGCCACGGGGCGGCCCGGGGCTCAGGCAGCCGCAGGGGCACGTGGGAGCGCGCGGCCCCCGGGGGCGGGCCAGCGGGGTGTGGCTCGGGCGGGGGGGGGGGGGGGGGCACGTCGCGGCGGCAGCGCGCGGCTCCGGCCCGGCGCGTGCCCGTGGGGAGGAGCCCGCCCCGCCCCTCGCAGAACAAGATGGCGGCCGGTTGCCATAGCAGCCGTCGCGCTTCCTCCTGGAGCGGCGTCGCAGGCGTGATGACGTCAGGCCCGTTCGGCTGCTTCCGGGTGCGGCGGGCCGGGGGCGCTGCGGGATCCGCGATGGGGGCGGCCCGGGACCCGGAGCAGCAGGCGCCGGGGGAAGGGGGCCTCGAGGAGGGGGATGGGCAGCCGGTGAGCGCGGGCGGAGGGGCCGCCTGGCGAGCCCCGGGGGGTGGCGGGGGGGGGTTGCCTGGCGAGCCCCCAGGGGGTGGCGGGGGGGGTTGCCTGGCGAGCCCCCCCCCGGGGGGAGGCGGGGGGGGTTGCCTGGCGAGCCCCCCGGGGGAGGCGGGGGGGGTTGCCTGGCGAGCCCCCCGGGGGAGGCGGGGGGGGTTGCCTGGCGAGCCCCCCGGGGGAGGCGGGGGGGGTTGCCTGGCGAGCCCCCCGGGGGAGGCGGGGGGGGTTGCCTGGCGAGCCCTGCGAGCTCACCCTGCCTCTCCTCCCGCAGAGCCCCTGGAACATCATGATCAAGCACCGGCAGGTGCAGCGGCGCGGGCGACGCTCCCAGATGGCCACGAGGTAACAGCTGCCCTGGCCGCGCTCCCAGCAGCACAAGTCTCCTCTGACACCCGCTGTGTGATCCCAGCGGGCAAGGCTCCTGCCAGGGCCATGCCGGGGCCAGAGAAAGGCTCCGTGTGAAGTCTGGTCCTGCCTCTGCCACCCGCTCCCTGGGCCAGCCACAATGTGGGGCGCTCGATCTGTATAGTGGGGCTCGCTACCCACGGAACTGATATTCTTTGGGGCTGGAAATGCTCCCTAGCTGCTAAGGGGTTGAGGCCACACTGTGAGATATCCGGCGTTCTAGGGGCCGTGGCAGGTTGTTTGATCCTGGTGAAGTGGGGGATTCATCAGAATGCTCATACTGGGCCAAGCCAAAGATCTGTCTGCCCAAGTGTCCTGGCTTTCAGCTTGTGGCCAGTGCCAGATGTATCCGAGGCAGTGAACAGAACAGGCCAATGTATCGAGTGATCCATCCCTGTCATCCAGGCCCAGCTTCTGGCAGTTACGAGGGTTAGGATCATCTCGGCTAATAGCCAGAGATCGGCCTGTGCTCTGGGAACCGATCTCGTTCTTTGTTGAACCCAGTTGTGTGTTTACATCACTTGCGTGCAAACCACACTCCTCTCGGGCTGACACTTGGAGCCAGAGGCACTTTGTGTTCTCCTCTGCTGGGAGACTTAGAGTTGGAATCAGTGGGTAATTCCGCTGCTGGCTTTGGAGTGGAAATCAGCTTGCAGCCTGTGTTGTGTCCTTTGCAGACGCCTGTAAACTCTGGCGGACACTCACGTGGGTGAGAGCATTCGGGAGAGCACTGCCGCGTGGGGCTTTGGGGACTGTCTGGGTGGTGTGCTAGGTGTGGCAGGAAAGCCAGGTGGAGTCATTTCTCTCTCATTCAGCTTTACAGACCCTGCTGTCTCCATGGATTTGCTGCGAGCTGTTCTGCAGCCTAGTATTAATGAGGAGATCCAGACTGTCTTCAATAAATACATGAAGGTAAAGCTCACAGGAAGAGGGAAATTTCTTGGACGGACATCATCCTTCCCCTGCCTCTAGCCTGTGCTGGAAGGTGCTGCCACTGTGAAAGCCCTGCCCCATAGGCCAAGTCACATACACAACCCAACCCTGTGAACTGAATAAGAGGGGCAGGTGAAGGCTGCTCTGCCTAACCCTGAAAGGGTCCCACTCCAGGACTCCTGGTCTGAAATCCACAGAACTGTAAAAGTGAGTTCTGCTGGAGGGCACTGAGGGACCAGAGAGCATGGAGTCTTCTCCCAAAGGATATGGAGCTTCCGAATGGGACTACGTCCCGTGTTCTCAGTGCTGACCCTGATGGTATTAGGTTGTGGCATGAGCAGAGGTGGACCCTGGAATTGCCAGACCCTGCTTTTGTCTGTGCAGAGAACAGCCTTGTCCCAAGGAGGCAGCCTTCTGTGGAAAGAGCTGAGAGCAGCCAGCGTCATGCTAACTCTCTCCTTGGGCCCCTTCCCAGTTTTTCCAGAAGGCAGCAGGTAACGTGAGAGAGAACGTCGGGGAGGACGTGGATCCAGAGCAGCTCATCCAGGAAACGTGTCGGAGCTGCCTAGAACAGGTAGGCATGTGCCAGCGCCACACACCTGCTGCCACCGCCCTCTGGGACCAGCCTTGCAAGGAAATACCTGCTGCATGGTCTCCTGGGGGTGCAGAGCATTACAGGCTGGCTTCCCAGGACCTCACAGTGCAAAGAGTCCCTGGAAACAGGCTTTTGGATTCAGGTCAGTGATACGCGGGCTGCCACTCCCTAACATGCCCCAGCGGCTCGGGGCAGCCGTGGTATTAAAATGCGTGTGGTTTCGTTGTTAGTCGGGATGTTTCTACAGTGTCAGTAACCGACTGGCATTGGTCGGTCACTTTGCTGTGTGACTTGTGCAGTGAGTTCACGCTGCTGCAGCTCTCGGGTAATTTGGCTCCTGAAGCATGGACATCTGAGAGCTGCCGGCCTGGGGAGAGGTGGTTGTATGGCTCAGTCAGCAGCGGGTCTGACGGGAGGCACTACGTGCTCCTCTCCCACTGAGCTGATGTGGGCTGCAAGTGTGGCACGGCTGAGGGGCCGGGGCATAGAGCCAGCACAGAGCTGCTTGTCTCCTACTCCTTTGCTATGCAAAGCCAAGCAACAAGGAATTCCAGGGGTGGTTCTAGGCCGCAGCAGCGGTGGGAGATGCAGTCACAGCTGTAACCCATACAGCCATACACCTTCAGTGCCTGGCCGGAGGGTGGCACCTTCCCTCTCACGTCCCACCCTTGGTGCTGTTCTCCAGGCCTGGCACCAGTTTCAGACTATTGCAATGAGCCCTGTGTGGGATGTCTGTTAGAGCTGGCCGGAGGCTGGCACTGGTGCAGAATGCAGCCACTTGCTTCCTGAGCGGGGCACGTCTCCGGGAGCATGTGACCCATGCTGCCCCGTCGGTCTCTATGTGAACACTAAGGTGCTAGGTATTACTTCCGCAGCAGTAAGTAGCCTCAGACCAGTGTTCACTCCACTCACGGATGGATAACCTTAGAGGGAGTTTCGTTATGTGCACCAATATTGAGGTCATATGTGCCGCCGCAGCACCTGCCGGTTACTAGCAAATAGATAGATCTCTCTAAAATTAATACTGCAAAATGTTCAGTAGCCATTTGGTATCTTACATGTATCTTTTCCTTTGAGGCATAAAATAAAATTGTCCATTTTCTTGATAGAGCAAACAAAATATTTTGATTAGTATTGATACATGCAATGAAATAGTTGTTACCAGTGCTTTTTTTTTGTTAAAAATACATTTTTTATATATATATATATATATATACGTATGTGTGCCGGTAATAGGGTTACCAATGGTTTTGTCAAGCAAATAAAAGGGGGGGGGTGAACGGCCAAAATGCGGTCGTGGCTCCTTTAATTGCTGGACGTCCCTAGTGGGCTTCCTTCCGGTGTGGCGCGAGTGCTCCCAAAAAGGTGCGTGCTGTCACAAAAAAAGCACTGGTTGTTACACTTTATGCTTGAAATTAAAGATGGTTACGTAATGGGCTCATTTCCAAGGACTTTTGTGCACATATTGCTCCCTTATTATCTAGGAAACAGGGTTTTTAATATTTCAGTGGTTTACACGTCACAAGTCTGGCGTAACTCAGCTCTGTGGAAAGAGGAATGAAATCCTTCCTCGGGTTTTATTCGTTAAGTTTTATTTCTGCACCTGAGCAGTGTCTGAATCGCATGGGTGGACAACGAGCTTCACTGTAGCAGCAGGTTAGCACGGAGTCGAGTTGTTCTCAGATGCGGATTGCTCTCTTAGGGGCCTTCCTGCCTTGCACTCTGAACAGGAGCCAAGCAGCTGGAGTTACCTGGGGGAAAGGGAAGGGGGCAGAGGAGCCTTTTTTTAAAGCAGCCCAACAAAACACGCGGCAGAGGGCAGGGGACATAGAGCTGCCTGAGCGGCTGCCCGGGCTTTTTGTAAAGCAGCTTCCTCTGTTCCCCCCCCGACCTGTTCCCACTTCCAGCTCCGGTGCCAGCAGTGCTCATGGGTGCAGGGCTGCAGGAACACTGCTGAAGGGCTCTGCTAACGAGGTGGGCGGGTCTTAAATACTTAGGTGCAGCCTACAGGGCACTGTGGCTGTGACTGGCCTTGTCTTGGGGATCAACATGTCTCCCTCAGCCTCTGCGGGGGGGCGCTCCGCCGGATTCCCTTAGGTACAGAGCACAGAGGGCGGCTGGCAGGGCACGGTCTGAGAGCCTGGGACTCTGGAACTTGCTCTTGGGTTGTGAGCCTGGAGGCCCAGGCCCAGTCCTCTGGAGGGGCGGGGCTTCTGCTTCCCTGACTGAGGGCGTGGTGGGGAGGTGGCTGCCTGCCTCTTGGCCGGATGATTAATGCTGCTCAGGCCGGGCTGTGATGCTAATTACCAGTTGGGGCGCCTGCGTTCCGGGGGAGGCGTCTCTGTTCTCTCAGTACCTGGCTCTTAATTGGATTTCCCAATGCCAGGAAGCGAGGCGCTGTAAGCTCCCAGGAGAGCAGCCAGAGCGCCCGAAACCTGGAGAGCGCTTCCTCCTTGCTGCACCCAGCGGGGCTGCCGCTCCCTGCACTGAAGCACAGCTTCATCTCTGCGGGGGGTGGGGTGGACTGAGGGGCTGCAGCGCGGGCTTGTTTCTATCATCAGGCCCTCCTTGGGACCCCGCCCGGCAGCGTGGGCCTGTACGGACTAGGGCCTGGGCCTGGCGTGCCATCTCCTTGGAGGAGGCTCCGGGTCTGGCTGGGAAGGATAAGGGGACTGGTGTGGCGGGAAGGAGTCTGACTGGGCACCACGCGTTTTGATTGAGACGAGGATTCTCCGAGGCAGTGTGGTGCCCACGAGTGGACGTCAGACCAACGCGCAGCACTAAGCAGGCTCCTCCTCAAGGGCTGTGCTTTTCGGGGCATGCCACAGGGATTGGTTCCTGGCCCCACATGTTTAACGTTTATACCCACGACCCGAAAGGCAGCCTGAAATCCCACTGGTCGAGTTTGCGGGTGGCGCACGGATCGAGGGGCGGCACGAAGGGAAAGGCCTGAGCCATCTGGAGCAAGCAAGCACTGTGCGTGTGGCCTGGCTCAGCAGAAATGTGTGCGCCGCCCCAGAGATGAGGTCATGGGAATCAAAGCAGCTGGGAATGCCGCGTCCGGCCGCCTCCTTGCAGCAGCTGCTGGAGGACGATTCCTTTCCCTCTCCGCAGGCGAAGCTGCTGTTCTCGGATGGCAAGAAGGTGATCCCCAGACTGAGCCATGAGCAGTCAGTGCCAAAGGTAGGGATGCGGGCTGGGCCATGGGGGCTGGGCTTCTCACCCCCTTTCTCTAGCAGGGGCTTGGCAGGAGCTAGGAGAGCCCCAGAGCAGGACTGGGTTCTTATCTGCTAGAGACCAGTGGGGCGGGCAGGCATCTCCTAGCCAGTCTGTCCTTCGTCACGCCCCTGGGTAAGTGGGTTCCTAGTCTCCATAAGGAAATGGCCTGGGGAGAGCAGGGGGCTTGGCCGGAGCAGGGAGGCACCCAGGTCTGGCCTCCCTACGGCAGATGGGACCCGAGCGCCCGTCTCCTGGATCAGGGTGGGCTGCTGTCCCTCTCGAGCGCCGGGCGCTTCTCGGTGCACGGGAAGAGTGGCCGGGGCGCTCCTGGGATGGACAGGGGCCGCGTTCATCCTGTTGCTCGTTGCTTTGCCAGCGTGCCCGGCAGGCGGAAGAGGAAGTGAGTCGGCGAGGAAGCCCTGTTCCCAAAAAGGTAAGGAGGCCACCCCGGCACTGCCCCGTGGGGAAGCCTGGCCCTTGTTCCTTGCGCAGGCCTCACGGTGGCTCCCTCCTGGGTGCTGGGAAGGGGCAGCCCCCAGGGCGACCTGTGGCCATCACCCTGCTCAGCAGTGCTGGTTCCTTCGGCCCAGGCCCAGCTCTCCTAGCTGCTCCAGCTCCTCGGGGCCTGCTGAGAGAGGCGTTAACGGGGGACTTCTCTCCTGCAGAGGAAGGGGCGGCCTCCAGGGCAGAGCCTGCAGAACGATCGTGGAGCTTCGGGTGTGGCTGCGTAAGTGAGAGCCCGAGAACAGAGGCCCGGGGCTGGCTGAGAACAGGGCGGGCAGCCCCGCTCTCCTGGTGCCTCTGGCGAATGGGTGGCCAAGTGGGGGAGACGCTCTCGGAGAACAGAGGCCCGGGGCTGGCTGAGAACGGGGCGGGCAGCCCCGCTCTCCTGGTGCCTCTGGCGAATGGGTGGCCAAGTGGGGGAGATGCTCTCGGAGAACAGAGGCCCGGGGCTGGCTGAGAACGGGGTGGGCAGCCCCGCTCTCCTGGTGCCTCTGGCGAATGGGTGGCCAAGTGGGGGAGACGCTCTCGGCTGAGGGTGACTTGTCCCCCCTGAGTTCAAGCCCTCCCGGGAGGCAGCTCCGCGCAGGGGGAGGGTCGTGGCTGAGGTGCACTCGTGCATGTTGGCAAGCGGGAGGCTCAGGCGAGGGAAGGGAAGACGCGTTGGCGGGAGCCTGGCCACGGAGGGGTTCCAGTGGCAGCTCAGACACGCCAGTGAGGAGCCTGTGGCTGGGGGCCGTGGCCCCGCTCCCTGTCCAGAAGGCAGAATCCCAGCACACGTGCTGGAGACAGGAGAAGCCGTAGAGAGAGAAACTCCAGAAGTGGAGGGGACGAAGCTCGGCGAGACAGTGGGGCCCGCGTAGGACTTGGGCCGCTGGCACTGGCAGATTTGCAGCCACAAGGGATGTGGAGGAAAACTCCTGGTGGGGGTGGCACTCGGCAAGGTGTCTGGCTCGGCTCAGACTCCTCCTGGCCCACACGTGCAGTTCTGGGGGCAAGGCCATCGCAGCTTTTCCTCCGGAAGGCCGGGCTTGGAGGGGCTGACGTCCGCGTGGCTGTGTTGGCAGGGTTAGGCTGCAGGCAGAGCGCAGGGGCTGTGAGTCTCATGGGGCGATGGAGATGCCAGCCTCAGAGAAGTGGGCAGGCGTGACCGGCCTCTCTGGGGAGAGCAGGATCGCGTTAGGCTGTAGGCAGCCTAGCTTAGTAAAATCGAAGGCTGGCAGCTCCCGCCCCACAGGGTCTGAGCCAGGGTTGATTCAAACTCCAGCCTCTCAGCACAAGCCCCTGGGAATTCGGTGCTATTGGGTTTTTCTCCAACAGATGGAAGCTCAAGTCCTGTGAGCCAGTGCGGCGGGAGGGGCCGAAGGTACGGTGTGCAGCCGGCAGGCTTGGCCCTGGGCTTGGCTCAGCAGAGCTCTGTGGAGCCCCGCTTCTCCCTTTGCCTCTGCTGTGATCGTCCTGCCACCCACAGGGCCAGAGGCCAAAACCGCCTGAGGAGCTGCACAAAGATCTCGGCAGGCGAAGTGATTGGGCCCCAATGGCAGATGACATTGGCAAAGTAGGCATAGCAAGGGTGGGGAGCCATGTAGCTACAGCTGCTCAGGAGAGATCCTGGAGCCTCCGGACAGTTCTCTGGGAACATCCTCGCAGCAGCGAGCAAACGAGCAAACGAGCACATAGAATGTGAGGAGTCCTTCAAAAATGATAGAATAAGACAGAGAATATCTTATTGCCTCTGTATAAAACCAGGGGCTGCCCACATCTGGAATCCTGCGTCCAGACGTGGTCACCTCATCTCAGAGAAGATCTCTTGGCACTGGAAAAGGGCAACAAAGTGACAAGGGGTTTGCCACGGGTCCCGTATGGAGAGAGATTCAAAAGACTGGGGCTTAGGAGACTAAGGGGGGCTAGGATAGAGGTCATCGCCCATAGGGGGAGAGTGTGGGGCTGGGCAGAGGCCTTTGTTTGCTGTGCCCATGCCCACAGCCTGCGAGCAGTCCCCAGTGCAGCATCTGGCCCCCTCCTGACTGAGCTGTCCCAGGGCAGCGCGTTCTGCTGGGAGGGCCAGAGAACCGCCCAGCCTGGTCGATAGGTAGAGCTGTATTTTCCCTCCATGGAACCCTTGAGCCTGCAGCTAGTCAGACCCCCCTACCCCCCAAACCAGTGGGGCCCCTGCTGGAGTTTCCTCCAGAAATCTCAGGCTCCCAGAGCAGGTGCGGGATCTGTTGGGTTTCTAATCTCTGCCCCTTTCCCAATGGCACTGTAGTGGGATCCATCCCGACTGACTGAGTCCACGACTTTTGTGCTGGGATCCCGAGCAAACAAGTAAGGAGGCTTCGGCGGGGGGCGGGCTCTGTGCCCCGTGGGTCTGGGGGCGGGGGGCTGCTCCCTCCCGAGTCACATCTCTCTGTGCCGGAGCAGAGCAGGCGGGACACGGCTCTGGGGGGGAGGAAGCCTCCGTATCCCCCAGCTGAGCTGCCCTGCTGCACAGGCCTAACCCTACCCCCCCCCCCATGTTCCTGTTTCAGGGCTCTTGGGATGGGCGGGACCAGAGGGCGACTCTACATCAAGCACCCCCACCTCTTTAAGGTCAGTAATGGCAGCGCACCACTTCCTCCTTTGGGGTTTGCTCGGGGGGGGGGGGAGCTGTTGCTCGGGACATGCTGCGGTGGGGGAGGGGGACTGCTCCAGACGTGCTCTGGGTGGGGGAGGTGTGTGTTTGCGCTCGTACGTTCTGCCCTCCCCGCGTTGCTGGCTGCCCCCTGGGGCAGGGACTCCAGCTCGTTGTGGGTGGCAGCTCACACCAGAGCTGGCATCACACAGCAGCAGTCTGGTGTATTTGCCTGGCACGGGAGGCTTTGCTTTGAGGCGTAAGCAAGAGGGGGCCAAGTCCTTGTTCGTAGGCAGCTCTCTTCCTGGGAGGCATGGGGTTGCCCAGGTTTCCCCAAAGGCCTGGCCCTGGCCCTGTGTCTCTCACGGGCGTTGGCCCGTGGTGGGGCTACGGAGGGCACTGTGGGGCTCTGACCTGGCTGCTCTGTTGCAGTATGCGGCCGATCCACAGGACAAGCATTGGCTGGCAGAACAGCAGCACATGCGGGCCACGGGGGGCAAGATGGTGAGTGTGGCCCGACCTGGGTGGGGACGGGGAGAGAATCGGAAGCCAGCTCAGAATCGAAGGGTACAAATCAGCAGAAGCCAGGGATTCCAGGGTCCCCAGTGAGCTGACGGGCGCGTCCCAGCGCCATCTGTGAGGCTGCTCTCTGCGCCTCGTCTCCTGGGGCTCCAGCCCGGGCAGGCGTCCGTTGTGCCGTGGTGGCTGTGCGAGCGAATGCGGAGAGCCCACTTCCCCTGGAGTGGCGGGAGCAGTGCTGCTCACAGCAGGCCCAGTCTCTTAAGAGGTGTGGGGGGCGGGTGCTATGTAGAGAGCTGGTGCCAGCAGATCTGTCTGAGTAGCCCAGTGGAACGGCTCCAACCATCTCTCGTTTGCCCTTGCTGCAGGCTTACCTCCTCCTAGAGGAGGATATTCAGGACCTGGCTGCCAGTGACGATTACAGGTGAGGCGAGGAGCCAAGACTTAGCGGTGCTGACCTCTTGCCCTCTTTTCTTACCAAACCAACAGCTGGGGAGCGGAGGGGAGGGGGCCAGGCAGCCAAGCGACCCTGCCGAGGACTGTGCTCTGCCCGCTGGCCTTGTGCCCACACTCGCCACTGGGATGCGGCATCATGGGCACACACAGGCTGCTGAGCTCTCCTGAACGTTGGGGTTCTCCCAGGGCGTGGGGCTGAACTGTCTGTCCCTCCCCCCACGGTCACTCCTGTCTCCCGCTTGCTCGCCAGGGACTCTGTTGACTTGAAGCTGGAGGAACTAAAACCTTTTATCCCGCCTGCATGGATGACTGAAAAGATGCAGAAGTACATGGAGACGCTTCGCCGGGAAGGGGACCCGCAGCCTCCAGAGGGAACTCATGAAACATAAGAAGCCTCGCCCTCCCTCCCACACGGTGTCACGGCATGGACTGGCGCAGGAGCGTCCTCATTTTCCTGTGTTTCACAAGGCAGAGGGGCTGTGGTTTCAGTGGCCTGGGTACCAGCAAGCTGCCCCCAGGGGAAAGCAGGGTAGCAGCTGTAATTGAACCTCCTGGGAGCTGTTGGGGCCAGTCCCCTAATTGGTGGTGGCTGGCACAGAAAGCAGAGTCACTGGCGGTTTCCTGCTTCTCATCAGAGCTGAGCTTTCGCTTGTGTGAACTTCCTGTTTTGGATCCTCTCCCTGTACAAACTGATTTGTAATAAATACACCTGCTGTGTCTATGCAAAGGCATTTACTGGGGGGGGGTCGCTGTCCGGGAAAAAGGGTGTATGGACCTGTTGCTTACATGGAGCTAATGAGGAAGTGAGACCCCCCCACACACACACTTCTGGGAGCTGGGCAAGAGGCCCCAGGAGCTGCTCCTGCCTCCTTGGGGCAAAGTTTCTGTAGTAGAATTCCAGGCCTGCCCTATTCCAGCCGGGCTGCTGCCCTCCCTCAGCGTGAAAGCGCCGCCCTGCTTCCTGCTTGGGATTTCAAACCGCCTGCGGCCGGCGCATCCTGCCTGACCTAGTTCCTGGGGGGGGGGGGGGGGGGACAAGGGGTCGGCGCCCCTGGGGGGGGGACAAGGGGTCGGCGCCCCTGGGGGGGGGGGGTCAGCGCCCCGGCTCCGGGGTCCCCTCGCAGACACCCGGCAGAGAGCAGGGGCACTGGCGAGCGAGCTCTCGTCCTGCCGTGCACGCCCACGTGTAACACGCCCGCTGGTGCCTGCAGGAGTGTCACGCCCTTGCACACGCGCGTGTCTCACGAGTCCCTGCGCCCGCAGCCGTGTCTCCTCTCCCCCCCCCCCCCCCTTACACTTCAAGACACGGGGGGGGGGGGGCACGTGGCTGCAAGAGTCGCCGGCGCTGCTGGTTCCTGGCCCTTTAAAGGCCCGGCCCCGCCCCTCCGGCCGATTGGCTGTTGCGTGCCCACTCGCCGCCCAGCCCGGTAATTGACGGGCCGTCGGGCCAGTCCGGGGGCCGATCGAGCCGCAGGCCGGTTGCCAGGGCGATGCGTCTCCGGCGAGCCGCGATTGGCCGGCGCGGAGCGGAGGGGGCCGCTGATTGGCCGAGCGCCCGGAGGTTTGAAACATTCAAACGCGGCGCGGGCGCGGGAGGGGCAGCGGCTCCGCCATGGCCTCGCAGAACGCGGATCCCGCCCGGCCCCCCGCCCGCAAGGGGCCCGAGCCCGGCAGCGCCGCCACGCGCGGGCCCGTGGGCAGGAGGTGACCGGGGGGGCGAGACCCGGGGGGGGCGCGGGTCATTGGGGGGGGCGAGACCCGGGGGGGCGCGGGTCATGGGGGGGGCGAGACCCGGGGGGGGCCGCGGGTCATTGGGGGGGGGGCGAGACCCGGGGGGGGCGCGGGTCATTGGGGGGGGCGAGACCCGGGGGGGCGCGGGTCATGGGGGGGGCCGCGGGTCATTGGGGGGGGCGAGACCCGGGGGGGGCGCGGGTCATTGGGGGGGGGGCGAGACCCGGGGGGGGGCCGCGGGTCATTGGAGGGGGGCGAGACCCGGGGGGGGGCCGCGGGTCATGGGGGGGGCGAGACCCGGGGGGGGGGCCGCGGGTCATTGGAGGGGGGCGAGACCCGGGGGGCTGCGGGTCATTGGGGGAGGGGGAGAGACGGGGGGGGCTGACGGGGAGGGGGAGAGACCGGGGGGGGCTTCGGGTCATTGGGGGAGGGGGACAGACCGGGGGGGGCTGACGGGGAGGGGGAGAGACCGGGGAGGCTGCGGGTCATTGGGGGAGGGGGAGAGACCGGGGGGGGGCTGACGGGGAGGGGGAGAGACCAGGGGGGGGGCTGCAGGTCATTGGGGGAGGGGGAGAGACCGGGGGGGGCTGACGGGGAGGGGGAGAGACCGGGGGGGCTGACGGGGAGGGGGAGAGACCGGGGGGGCTGACGGGGAGGGGGAGAGACCGGGGGGGCTGCGGGTCATTGGGGGAGGGGGAGAGACCGGGGGGGGGCTGACGGGGAGGGGGAGAGACCGGGGAGGCTGCGGGTCATTGGGGGAGGGGGAGAGACCGGGGGGGCTGACGGGGAGGGGGAGAGACCGGGGGGGCTGACGGGGAGGGGGAGAGACCGGGGGGGCTGCGGGTCATTGGGGGAGGGGGAGAGACCGGGGGGGGGGCTGACGGGGAGGGGGAGAGACCGGGGAGGCTGCGGGTCATTGGGGGAGGGGGAGAGACCGGGGGGGGGGCTGACGGGGAGGGGGAGAGACCGGGGGGGGCTGCAGGTCATTGGGGGAGGGGGAGAGACCAGGGGGGGGCTGCGGGCTGCCCCGTAGGGGTGAGGGGACCGATGCAGGGACTGTGGGCCGCCCTGGGAGGGGGAAGTGGAGGGGGCGCTGCTGGCCATGCGCATGGTGAATTGGGGGGCTGCTGGCCACGCCCACTGACCTGAGCCCACTCTCCCCCGCAGGCTGCAGCAGGAGCTGATGACGCTGATGGTGAGCAGGCACTGCTGGATGCTGGTCCAGGCTGGGGGGGTTCTGGCCCGCCCCACCCCGCTCCCTGCGGGGGCTCAGCTGACTCCCAGAGGTCCCCCCCCACCTGAGCAGCCGGTCACAAGCGGACCCTCCCTGCCGCTGACACGGAGCGGGCGGGGGCCTGGGTTCTCGTCTGTCAGAAGGCTGGTGGAGCAGGGGCTCCCTGGTACCTTGGCGGGGGCTGGTCTCACCCTGAGGCTGCGGGGCCCATGGCAGGTGGCCCCAGGCCCACCCTGGGGTGCTGTGTCTGCTGCTGCAGCTCCAGAGCTCCTTTGGGCCCGGCCTGCTGAGGGGGAGGGCCGCTGTCCCCCTGTCCCCTTGTGCAAGCGCCCCCGGGGCTCGTAACCCTGCGCCCTCTCTGCTCAGATGGCTGGCGACAAAGGGATTTCTGCCTTCCCCGAGTCGGACAATCTCTTCAGATGGATCGGAACCATTGATGGCGCCGCTGGCACGGTGAGCCCAGGGGGGTTGGGCGGGGGGCAGGCGAGCGAGAGCCCCATGGGGTGGGCACTGAGGCTGGGTTTCTGCTTTGGGGCGCACAGGGGCCTGCGTTCACCGTGCTTTGACCTGCCTTGCCCTAGGTGTATGAGGACCTGAGGTACAAGCTTTCCCTGGAGTTTCCCGACGGGTACCCCTACAACGCCCCCACGGTCAAGTTCCTCACCCCCTGCTACCACCCCAACGTGGACACGCAGGGCAACATCTGCCTGGACATCCTCAAGGACAAGTGGTCTGCGCTCTACGACGTCCGGACCATCCTGCTGTCCATTCAGAGCCTGCTGGGCGGTGAGGCTGCGTGGGCTTCGCAGCGCCGAGGCTCTGGCTGCGCCTTGCCCGCGGGCTGGGCGGCATCGCGTCCTTGCGCCCCGTCTGCCCGCGTGCGCTCAGGGGCAGGGCCAGCGGTCGGGTGTGCGAGGCCTCCGCGCCTGGGCTCCTCAGCGCTGCTGTGGTAGACTGGCCGCTGCAGCTAGCCGCGGGGGGGGCAGGTGCGCGGGTGGAGTGGCGGGGGGGTGATGCTGCACAAGAAGCCAGCTGGCTCCTGGCTGCGCGCTGACGCTCTGTCTCTCACCCGCCAGAGCCGAACATTGAAAGCCCCCTGAACACGCACGCGGCCGAACTCTGGAAGAACCAGGCAGGTGAGTGTCTCCCGTCCGGTCCGCGCTCTGCTGGCTGAGCTGCCTTCAGACCAGCGTGGGTGACGTCACCCTCCCCAGGGACGGCCCCGGGGGCTCAGCCTGGCCCTGCCGGGACCGGGTGAGTTCCTGGGCCCTGCGAAGGCTGCTCTGGCCAGCCGCGTGCGCAGCCACAATGGCCGAGCGGAGAGCCCAGGCCGAGCGCCCCGGGGGCCTGGAGTTCGCTGCTCCCCACAGCTCTGCCCTCCCTCCCTCCCCAGCCTTCAAGAAATACCTGCAGGAAACCCACGCCAAGCAGGCGAAGAGCCAGGAGACCTGAGGCCTGCCTGAGCTGCAGCTGTCTGTCTGTCTGTCCGTCCGTCCCTGTCTGCGCTCTCTGGACCTGTCCTTGCCTGCTCTGTACAGGACTCTGTATCATAGGCTCTTTTCCATTCACTCTGGCGGTGGGGCCCGCAGCGACTGTATAAATAAACTCTCGGTTTTTACTTGGGCGTGGCGCAGCTCGTGCATGTGGCTGCCGGTGTTGGGCCGTGGTGACCCCTCGGCCTGGCCCCGCCTTGGCACCCGAACCTCCGCGCGCCAGGCACCCCCTTCCCCACTGCTGCTGTGGGGTGGGAATGTCCCTGGCGGGGGCCTTGGCCAACAGGCTCTGCAAGGGACCGACTCGAGTGAGGGAGCAGCGGCGTTTATTCCCCCGCAGTCCCCCCCACCACCATCACCAGCTGGTCCCTTGGCCCCAAGCCAGGGCCCTCTTCCCTGGGCTCCGTGTGCGCCGAGGGACTCGCTTCTCCCGGCTGAGGGGCCCGTGCTGGGTTCCCCCCGGGCGGGTGCTGCTCAGCACAGCCTGCAGCAGGGTGCGGGCCAGCCCTGGTTCTGCCCACAGCCCCTGGGGCCCACCGCCCCCTCTGCAGCCCAGGCCTCACTGCCCAGCCCCTCACAGGCCTCGCTGCTCTCAGGCCAGGCCTCGTCCGTGGCCTCCACTGTCCAGACGGGGACATTGACTCTGGTCTCCATCTCCAGCAGCAAGGCCCCCGCTTGCTCAACCTGCTCCTCCAGGCCAGGAGGGCCACCCAGCTGCTCCGTGCTCCTGGCGCCCTTGCGGCTTGGCCTCCGCCAGGGCTTGTGCCCGGTCTCCGGGCCCTTCCCTGGGAGCCCGGTGCGGAGCAGCGGCGCCCCGCCCCCCTGCAGGGGGAAGAGCTGGCAGAGGTGATGGGCTCTGCACAGGTCTTGGTGGAAGAGCTCCAGGGCCGAGAGGGACAGCACCCACAGCCGCTCCAGCTCCAGCCGCTCCTCGGGCCCCGCCAGCGGCTGCCGCAGCCCAGCAAGCAGCATGTTCTGCAGGCCTGCGGGGAGACGGGCGGGTCAGTGCTCCTGGCCCCGGGCGGAGCGCCGAGAGGAGGTCACTGAGCGGCTGCCCTAGCGAGGGAGGTGAGCCAGCCCACCAGCCTGTGCCCGCCCCACGGCGGGGTCCCCGCTGGGCTCAGACCCACGGGGCACTCGGTTCTCTACCCCGGGGGGGTTGCTACGTTCTGGTTTCCGTGTGTGCAGGGCAGGGTGCAGTCCCGGCTCGCCTGGATCCAGCCCTGGCACATGGGACCCCCCCAGCATTGGGGAGCCTGGGCTGGCTCCAGCTGCCGCCCGCCTGCCTGATTCTGCTGTGGGTCAGTGGCCCCGCCCCCGGCGTGGGTTACTAAGCGACCGCGCGCTGCCGGCACAGCAGTGAGTGCGCCGGGCGCTCCCTGCAGCCAGCGCAGTCGGCCCCCCGCCGGCGAACTCGCTACGTGCCAGTGAGCAC